>NC_064617.1:741147701-743647701 GCF_023898315.1 Schistocerca nitens
GTTGTCTGCAGCTGCAGTACTAGCGCCAGTACACACTCGTCTTCCTCAGATTTTCGCTACTAATCTTGAGCACTCGCTCTTCCGCTCCCCCCCCCCCCAACTCCATTGCCCCGCCCTTGCTCCCCCCCCCCAATCCACTCCCCGCCCAGTTGTGTTCCTTGTTGTTGTTGTTGTGGTCTTCAGTCCTGAGACTGGTTTGATGCAGCTCTCCATGCTACTCTATCCTGTGCAAGCTTCTTCATCTCCCAGTACCTACTGCAACCTACATCCTTCTGAATCTGCTTAGTGTATGCATCTCTTGGTCTCCCCCTACGATTTTTACCCTCCACGCTGCCCTCCAATACTAAATTGGTGATCCCTTGATGCCTCATAACATGTCCTACCAACCGATCCCTTCTTCTGGTCAAGTTGTGCCACAAACTCCTCTTCTCCCCAATCCTGTTCAGTACCTCCTCATTAGTTATGTGATCTACCCATCTAATCTTCAGCATTCTTCTGTAGCACCACATTTCGAAAGCTTCTATTCTCTTCTTGTCCAAACTATTTATCGTCCATGTTTCACTTCCATACATGGCTACACTCCATACAAATACTTTCAGAAAAGACTTCCTGACACTTAAATCTATACTCGATGTTAACAAATTTCTCTTCTTCAGAAACGCTTTCCTTGCCATTGCCAGTCTACATTTTATATCCTCTCTACTTCGACCATCATCAGTTATTTTGCTCCCCAAATAGCAAAACTCCTTTACTACTTTAAGTGTCTCATTTCCTAATCTAATACCCTCAACATCACCCAACTTAATTCGACTACATTCCATTATCCTCGTTTTGCTTTTGTTGATGTTCATCTTATATCCTCCCTTCAAGACACCATCCATTCCATTCAACTGCTCTTCCAAGTCCTTTGCTGTCTCTGACAGAATTACAATGTCATCGGCGAACCTCAAAGTTTTTATTTCTTCTCCATGGATTTTAATACCTACTCCGAATTTTTCTTTTGTTTCCTTTACTGCTTGCTCAATATACAGATTGAATAACATCGGGGAGAGGCTACAACCCTGTCTTACTCCCTTTCCAACCACTGCTTCCCTTTCATGTCCCTCGACTCTTATAACTGCCATCTGGTTTCTGTACAAATTGTAAATAGCCTTTCGCTCCCTGTATTTTACCCCTGCCACCTTTAAAATTTGAAAGAGAGTATTCCAGTCAACATTGTCAAAAGCTTTCTCTAAGTCTACAAATGCTAGAAACGTAGGTTTGCCTTTCAGTTGTGTTCCTTCCCATGTGAAATTTGCGCTCAGGAGGATTTGATGATTAGGGGAAGGACTGGCCCTAGGCTTTCAAAAATTGAGAACTCTGGGGAAAAAGGGAGACATTAGTTTAGCAAAATCCTACTTCTGTGTAATAAATCCATTCAACACCTAGCGCACTCAGGTTGTTTAGTTTTCTTAACTGTGTATGTTCTCATTTCAAAGGGCACATTAGTCGGGTGACGTGATGGATCAGTGAACGAAAGACAGGTGGAGACCGGGCAGAGCGAGCCAAACCATTTCTTTGCACGACCCAACACGAACCACCAAAGTCATCTTTCACTTTTGGGGTAAGGTGGCAGTCTCTTCAGGTACAACGTTTTCGTCTTCTGTTCGTTTTAGGATTGCTACCTATCCCGTATCTCCTGGGAAATGCCGTATTTTAACTTAATTTGGACGAAAATCCCGGGTACCCTTATTTTCAAGAATATCCCCCATCTTCAGAATTCCACCCATTCATCCTTTTAAATTAGATGGTGACTGTTTTGTGCTCCTCTCCTTTACTTTCCTCCCCCCCCCTATCGATGAATTTAGGCTCTCCAATGGGACTTCCGTTCGATGTTTCATGACCCGATACATCTCAATGCGTGACGTTGTATTACTCTTTCACTATCGTCAATTGTTGTAGTTATGTTCTGGGAGGACAACGTCTATCATTTATTCAATGAAATGTTTTGTAAAGAGTTAACGGTGAGTGAAGCTGGTTATTATAGTGCAGAAGAAAATTCACCAAGGAAAAAAATAAGGAAATTATGTATGTACCACTCCAGTTAGGAGGAAACGTAATCGTGTATTGCACATGTAGAGAATAATAGTCATAATGCATATTGTTTTAAAATCATTTTAAATGTATTCTGTCAAGTGTTGAATCTCTGTTCCCACCAGCTTTTTTTTCTTTCTTTTTTGTACTGGCAGGGATCTACGTAATGTGTCTTGTTAATGTAGGGATACCTTTTTTTATAGAGAATAATAATAATACAATACGATTATTTACTGCTATTCTGTACGAATTGTTAACTTTGTCCCTTATTTTTTTTATTTAGCCCTTATTTTCACTACCATTATACACTATTACCCCTTTTCTCCTCTTTAAAGAATTGGCAACTCTAGTTCATGTTCATGAAATAATAAATTTTCTCGAATATTACTCGCATTAAATAATTTGAAGCATACTGCTACTATCAAGCATACCGGCGCTCAACATTGGCTTAGGCCTATACTTTTCCTGTGAAAATGAAAACTCTAACAAAAGGAAATAACTTACCAGAAAACCTCAGAAAGAAAATTTCATTTAATGGTTAAACGAATCTGTTAGGCAATAGAACTTCTGTTCCGTGAAGTGTTGAATTGTTTTGCTCTCGTTGAATGTTTTAAAATCAATAATGACGCCCAAAGCTAATTGGAGCATAAAAGGAAAGCTTCAGCGCTCTGGTATCTGCGAGGGTAGTGATAATTTTTTGGGGAGAAACTTGAATTGCACTGCGAAATCAAAAGTTTTGTATTAACAATAAAGGCTGCTTTAGACCATCTTCAGACCCACCACCACGATGGTAGAGCGTGGCGGTGAACGGAGCTACGATTCCACGGTGGTAGGTCTAAAGAGTGTAGGTAGCGGTCTACTGCAGTAGTAAAAGGGTGGCCTGAGCGAGGCATGTCATCGACTGTTCCTGTCTCTCTATATCACCTTCATGTCCGAAAAACATCACTTTGATTCACTCCGAGACGCCTGGACACTTCTCTTGTTGAGAGCCCTTCCTGGCACGAAGTAACAACGCGGGCGCGACCCGCGCTATTTACCGTCTAGGTACGCTTGAATTACACACATCACGAACCGTGTACCTCCTTCCTGGTGGAATGACTGGAACTGATCGGCTGTCGGACCTCCTCTGTCTAATAGGGGCTGCTCATCCTCTTTGGGCGGGTTCAGTGACATCTCTGGACAGTCAAAGGGACTGTGTCTGTGATACAATATCCTCAGTCAACATCTATCTTCAGGAGTTTTGGGAACCGGGGTGGTGCAAAACTTTTTTTTATGTATGTATTTACCTGCCCATCAAATAAATTTCATCCATAAATGTATTTGAAAATAAAACAAAACAAAAAAAACCACTTCTCATCCAGTGCTGGTAAGTAAGCGGTATTTAAGATTTTTGACTTGTTATGAGAAAGAGCACACAAAACATGTGTATGATTCTCTCACCCAGCAGGTTTTTCCGTCCTTTTTTAAAGCATTGGTATCCGACAAAACAGGATCAGCAGCGTTAAACAGAGGCACTTTCAGAGGTGTTTGTGTTTTGATTGGAAACTTTTTGGAAAAAGACCTCTTTATTTACCTTGCAGACAGTAGAAGATGAAACATTCTCCTAATGGTTTTTCGTGATAAGATGAGCTATTTATTGCTTTACGGTTTCCTGAAACCAAACCACCGTATGTAGATTTCAGTATTATTTGAAAATAAAAATAACAGATGTTGTTCAAGATATCTCTCAAGTGTCTTTACAAAAACTGAAAAATCGTTCATGGCAAAAGTCTCCTGATCTGTCACATCGACTATCCTTGATCATAGTTTGCATTCCGAATGAAAAATGAAAATCGTTAATGTAATAGTGAGGCTGAACCATCAGACAAAAACACTGAAAGGGTCAGAGTATGAATTTGTGAGGTACCAGAAATAATCAGTAGTGGAACTGAACAGTTTGCGTCTAACAGAATAAAAGTATTATTTTTACCAAATTTGAACTGAGTAACGAATCAAAAAAGACAAATCTTTTGCAGTGGTATGAAAATGAAGATTTTCTCATTGTACCTAGATATTAAGAGTCAGGTGAATGCTGTAAGACTAAGAGAGAAATCAAGCTCATAGAGAACTACAAGAGCAATTTTTTTAAAAAAGAAAAGAAAAAAAAGAAGCATGCAATTCAAGTTTTATCTGAGTATCGCTATAGTTGACATGCAGAGCAGAAAATAGATTTTATCAAAGAATAAGAAGATTTAAAAGAAAATGTCGTTTTATGATCATATTTACCTCACAAACGTTGTATACAGTAACTATAGATTGTATTACTAAGGATAATACATCGATATAAAAAGTGAAGTTTAGATTAATATTGTTATTGACAAGTAAGACACAAGAAAAAGAAGATTTTGTTGTGATTTTGCTATCGAAGGAAGGAGCTAGGCCCACAGTCACTTTTCCTATTGACCTCAAATCACATACAATTTGTTTTTCGTGCAATGGAAAGTTATATGAAAGAGTCATGTGGAATGATGCAAAAGTGCGTGCATGTTGGAGCTAAGGTGTGAAAATAATCAAAATTGCTTCACTTTGTTTCCTTTTCAGTATATCAAAACTCTTTAGCAGTTCTCACACTACATTCTTGGAGGACACTGTACGCGGACTCATTTACAAGAAATCACTACAAATGCACATGGATGCCAGTAATTTTACACAATGTATATCTCCAGAGTGGTTCTTCAAACGCACGCTTCTGTGGATTGCTACAGGAGTAAAAAAAAATATTAAAGGAAGTAGATCCTTCCTCTCATCGATGAGGTTGGGAGTGGCATGTCCTGCGTTTCGCGCAGTGCCCTGGTCGACATGTTGCAGGCCTAATGCGTACTAAGAAGGCGCGTTACCAGCTTTACCACATACCAAGAGTATTGAGATAGCCATAGACTGACAGAGACTGAGACCATTTTATGTATAAAAGGCTTGTCTGTCACTGGACATTATAATGAAACTGTATCTGGAGCGAGACGTTTTGCTTACCAGTTTGAAGAAAGGCACAGGAGGTGGCGATTCCTCAGCTGGCGGCTTTGACGGTTCCGTGAATTTCCTGCGACAAAGAAATAACCCTTGAGGATGCAGTGAGTCAGTATAGCGTTAACGAAGCTACACTAAGTGATCAAAAGCATCCGGACACCCCCCAAAAGATACGTTTTTCATATTAGGTGCATTGTGCTGCCACCTACTGCCAGGTACTCCATATCAGCGATTTAGGTAGTCATTAGATATCTTGAGAGAGCAGAATGGGGCGCTCCGCGGAACTCAACGGATTTTAAAAAGAAAGTGGTCAGGTGATTGGTTGTCACTTGTGTCCTTACTCCTAAACATCCCTAGGTCCACTGTTTCCGATGTGATAGTGAAGTGGAAACGTGAAGGGACACATACAGCACAAAAGCGTACAGGCCGACCTCGTCTGTTCACTGACGGAGACCGCCGACAGTTGAAGAGGGTCGTAATGTGTAATAGGCAGAAATCTATCCAGACCATCGCACAGGAATTCCAAACTGCATCACAGTCCATTTCAAGTACTTTGACACTTAGGCGGGTGCTGAGAAAACTTGGATTTCATGGTAGAACGGCTGCTCATAAGCCACACATCACGCCGGTAAATGCCAAACGACGCCCCGCTTGGTGTAAGGAGCATAAACATTGGACGATTGAACAGTGAAAAAACGTAAACTTTGTGTGGAGTGACGAATCACGGTACACATTGTGGCGATCCGATGGCAGGATGTGGGTATGGCGAATTCCCGGAGCAAATCATCTGCTAGCGTGTGTAGTGCCAAAACTAAAATTCTGAGGCCGTGGTGCTATGGTGTACTCGTGTTTTTCATTGAGGGGGCTTGCAACCCTTGTTGTTTTGCGTGATACTATCACAACACAGGACTACACTGATGTTTCAACCACCTCCTTGCTTCCCACTGTTGAAGAGCAATTCGGGGATGGCGATTGCATCTTTCAACGCTATCGAGCACCTGTTCATAATGCAGTTCTTGTGGCGGAGCGGTTACACTACAATAACATCCCTGTAATGGACTGGCCTGCACAGAGTCCTCACCTGAATCCTATCAAACATCTTTGGGATTATTTGGAACACCGAATTCGTGTCAGGCCTCACCGACCGACATCGATACCTCTCCTCAGGTCAGCACTTCAGAAGGATGGGCTGCCATTCCCGAAGAAACCTCCCAGCACCTGATTAAAGGTGTGCCTGCGAGGGTGGAAGCTGTCATCAAGGCTAAGGGTGGGCCAACACCATAATGAATTCCAGCATTACAGGTACTACGAACTTGTAGGTCATTTTCAGCCAGGTGTCCGGATACTTTTGGTTACATAATGTATCTAGTAAACATGTTACAAGCGAGAAAGCCAGCTGGTGAAGGGGTACAACGTTACGATTCTTGAAGTTTTATCAGCGTAATAAGCATCCCATTAGGCTTCGGGGTTGCAGCCGGGTGACACCGACGTCTTTCCACAATATTTTGACGAACAACCAGGCGGCTGTTGTCAGATGAGTTTTACACTGCAAATTTCTGGTGTGGGTCGCTAAGTTTATAGCAGAATTTGGAGTGGTGGCGTATGCTCATAGCTTATCACGTCAGATTCCTAAAGGAACAGTATGTTAAAAATCTTCCGGCCACCTAGAAAGACCTGCGCTCTTTTCGGCTCGGTTTGCGAAAGGCAATACAGAATACTATGCCAATATGCCAAAGCCTACATTGGTGAGACCACACACATAATATATGAAACATGCGTTGAGCATGGTCGCCACACTCGCCTTTCGCGGGTCATTCAGCCATACCCGAGCATCGCATCTCCACAGGACATATTACAGACTATTCTACAACGAAAATGATTGCCAACACAAGATTAAGTTATTAAGGAACCTGGGAAGTACGTTTCGTGGAAGGTGACAAGGTGTCGGACCCGGTGATTTCTTTGATTTCTTTGATATGTCCAGAAATACATAAATTTATGCCTAATCCGACTTACAGCCACAGTTAATATTATTTTGACCACTGAAGTTGGATTCTGCGAGCCCTCAATTTGACAGAGGGTGTGCAGGCAATTTCACTGTTAAACATGCGCCTGCTCTCTTTAAATAGGGCAGTATTCGATAGAGGGCGTTAGATTCGAAAGGTAGGCGGTCATCCAGCGGTAACCTACGCGTCAGTTTTCGATATGAACTTAGAGCGTGAACCAGCAGTCTACAGTGTAAAACCCATCTGAAGGTGGCTTCGTAGTGTCTCTAGGCCAAATAAAAAGAGCAATTAGTTCGAATTGTTGTGCTCCAATTACGTTTATGCGCTCAACATTTAGAACAGTTATTTCATGGAAACCATTAATTAATGGTATCGCAGCAAGTTGACGTCATCCACCCGCAGACCCAAAACCTCATGGAATAAATACAAAGCTTTTTACTCTTTGCTTACACGTCAAGTGGACCAGACATCTTCTCCCAAGGTTTGCCTTCTCCAGACAGTCTCCTGTAGGCCGTTATTTGTACTTCTTCTTTGCTCCCCTCCGTTACGCTCTCCCGATGTGTACTATACCATAACCTGCAGAAAAAATAGTCAGTGAGCTATAAAAATTCAAATTAATGGTAAACGGTTTCATTAAACTTACCGATCTTCAAGTCCGGAAACAGTGGTTACTCTAACTAGTTAATGTCGGTCATGCTACATTTTTTAAAGCTCATTTTATTTCAAATAGCTTCGCACGCTAACAACCAAGTACAAAATCAAGAAACATGAGGCAAAACTAGATTTGGTTACTTTTTATGTAGGATATGACTATAGTAAAATGCTAAAAAATAATATTTGAACACTTTACAAGAACTCAAAGAAGGTTAACAATGTAAACACTCACAGTTAAGGTTTCCAGAAGAAGACTTTGAACACTGCAACAGTCAAAAGTTAAGCTTTTCGCGTACATCTTTAATTCAGTTTAATAAATCTCAGTACAGATTTTTTGCTTCATTTTAGTATTTTCGAGTGGCCTTCAGAGTTGTATGATAAATAAACTGTTTTTCATGTTATACGAGGTGAGACAGATCTATACCGAAAAACTTACAAAAGTTTATGAGAGTAGCTTGCTGAATATTTTGAGATCAGGAATCCTTTGTCTGTAGCGTAAATATAAAGCGCAGTGAGGTTGAATTGTGTTCGAATCACCTTTGTGTGCCCAACATTTAGAACAGTTATTTCATGGAAACCATTAATTAATGTTTCACACTAAAATACATGGTAACAAGGTTGTACCATTCATCTCTGTATTGTAACTGTCCGTTTTCTGTCCTTTGCATACATCATATATTGTGTATTTCAAGTATACCCATTGCTATACAGATATTCTCAGTCCAGGAGAATCATAAATGCAACTCGAATAGTTAACCGAACAAATTAGTACAAAGCGATCAGCAAGTCTTAATAGTTCCTTTAGGTCTGATGGTAGTATTAAGAGTCATCTTTTATTTAAATGAATTAATGGATATTCAATATCTCAGACACTTTTCTGATAACCTGGTTACATAAGTGGGATCCTTATCCGACGTAAACTGCTAATAACCGGACATATCTCGCCAAAATATCAACTACATGCACCGCTTATCAGCAGACTTTGAATATAGAGAAATATAAAGTCATACACTGCACGAAATGTAAAGATGTAGTAGCATTTGATTAGAGGGTTAATGACTCTCAACTGCAATACGTAGCGTCATAATAATAATTAGGAGTAGCAATATATAAAGATGCTAAGTGGAATAATCACACTGGCTCGATTGCAAGTAAAGCCAGTTGTAGATTTAGATTCGTTGGCAGATTACGGAGGAAATACAGTTTCTCTATGAAAGAGATTGCATAGTAAAAGGCTAGATGTTTATAACGGAATATCGTCAGGTGTGTGAGACGGTCGTCAGGTTGGAGCAGAGGAGAACATCGAGTGTATGCAAAGAAAGGCAACACGATTGCTCATCGGCTTATTCGACTCCAGTAAGAGTGTGTCAGAAATTCTACAAGGACTAAACTGGAAAACACCAATTAATGATATACTTTTCAGTTCAGCATCTACAAAATGTTCACCGTCTTCCTACTTGTAGCTCCCGTAGGGACCATGTGCCTGTAGCTAAACTCACTGTGAACATTTGGTACACAAGCATGGAAGCAGTTAGTCTTCCCACTTTCGGAAAATAATTATTTTTACCATAATCATTAGCCTCATCAGTCATCTGACGCCGACTGCTGTACGAAGACTGTCGTAGGCTTTTCTACATTTCATGGTATTCAGGGGACACGAAATCATGATCCTATTGCATTTTCCTAATGTCATTTACTCGTCTTCCGATGGGGAACTGTGTCAGTTTTTTCTAATCCCTAGGTATCTAGAAATGATCTTTCTTGGCCCACCTATCAATCAGTCACCTAGCTACACGTAATTCCCATCTTCATTTCATTTTTGTTAGACTCCATTCCACTTCATTCCCTGACCCATTTCTTTGTTTCCACGTTTCTGCTAGTAATACCCTACATGTGTCCCTCAACTGCTCGATGTCAAAGGGTTTATGAGTGGTTTTCACATTAAAAGTCCATTCCTCATTGTCGTTAACCTACAGCTGCTAATACATACTGTACAGTTACGGAATCATAGTTTATGAAAATCATTTTTAGTTTACTAAAATCACTCCAGACCACTTTCACCCTTCAGTTTATTTCTGTTGCCACTGATTTCAACTAACATAAACAAAAAAGAAATACATTGGTTTTACTTACGTTAGATTGTACTATAGACGATTTACAAGCATAATTTCAAATCTGCTTCATTAATACATATTTGTTGAAGTTTCTCTGCACTAGAGGACAACTGTACAGAGACATTAGGAAAATGAAACTGATTCACATATATTTCATTAGCATGTATTCTGTTGTAGTTTAAAATCTGTTTCGCAATTTCTGCCATAACACTGCAGAGTCTATCTGAAGCCCTACGATCTTTTCACGTCTCTTCCTCGTGTAAAACAACCTTTCATGATTCCTAAAAAAATGTTTGGAATAATTAAATTATTGTCTATGCGAAATTCTACCAGACGGCTTCACGTTCTCCTACTATTTTTCGTTCGCTTCCTTTTCCTACTATTGACTTTCACTCTTCCGACATAATTGCATTTTCGTTTCCCTTAACTATTTGAATACTTTTCTTTATCTTGATATACTTCCTTCCAGTGTTTCGTTCATGTGTCAAGTAGGCAATGAAGTTGCACTGTTACAGGTGTAGGCCTCGTGTCTACCTTGCTATAATAATTGGTTCACTGGGTTATTCGTAGCAGATTACCTGCGTTCTTAGTCAGGTTGACTAAATGGTACAAGGCTAAATCAATCAATAATCCAGACTGTTGCTCTAGCGACTGCTGAAAAGGCCGCTGCCTCTCTTCTGGAACCACAATTTTTCTTGTCTTCACATATTCTCCGCCGTTGTGGTACTAATTATGATATCGTTCGGGCAAATATGCCACAGTGAAACAGCACTCTCTACCGCTAGCTTAAAGATGATTTATACAGAACATATTCGGTAGAAATTTCTCCACTTTTGGATTCAATCAGGCTATTTGATTCTGACTGTGCATTTTGCACATACATTCATGTATGTTAAATAATTATTTAGTGATGTTTTGAGAATCCACACAAACACAGTGAATAATTTCTGTTCACTATGACCAGTTATAGGAGACGTGGTCCTGGTGACCAAGTCAACAGCGCTAATTGTTTATGGAAATTATTGTATTTCTTTTCTTCTGTAGTGATTGATCCTACATTTGATATGATTCGCTGTCAGTATCAATGTATACGTTTCGAAACAGTGACATGTAATTCTTAACCTTGAATGGTAGGAAAAAGTAAATACTCTTATGAGAAGTTTTAGTTTAGTTTGTAACCATCCACGTCTTCGTAAATTGTTCGGTATTTAAAATTTTGCACATTGCTCTTAACACTTAATACATCACATCCCGTGCCTCTCAGAGCACTCTGTGTTTATCAGAAACTTTTTGATTTTTGTCTAATGCTCTTCCATTGCTTCTGTACAGGTTAGAAATGGTTATTCAAAATTATGCAGTGAGATGCTGAGTAAATCCAATGCTGCGCATTGTACACTATACAAGATTGGCACGGATTTACTGTTCATATCGTTAGAGTAATTTTTTGGTTCTTTTCCAGTGAATACGAGATATTCAAGCTCTCTTCTTCGCAGTGGTTTGTTGTAGGCGATTGTATTGGATATGCTATTCATTTTGATAAAAATAGAAGAGGGGAAGTTGTTGGGATGTCTAGTAACTGTTCGTTATAAAATACAGTATGAAAATACACTCCTGGAAATTGAAATAAGAACACCGTGAATTCATTGTCCGAGGAAGGGGAAACTTTATTGACACATTCCTGGGGTCAGATACATCACATGATCACACTGACAGAACCACAGGCACATAGACACAGGCAACAGAGCATGCACAATGTCGGCACTAGTACAGTGTATACCCACCTTTCGCAGCAATGCAGGCTGCTATTCTCCCATGGAGACGATCGTAGAGATGCTGGATGTAGTCCTGTGGAACGGCTTGCCATGCCATTTCCACCTTGCGCCTCAGTTGGACCAGCGTTCGTGCTGGACGTGCAGACCGCGTGAGACGACGCTTCATCCAGTCCCAAACATGCTCAATGGGGGACAGATCCGGAGATCTTGCTGGCCAGGGTAGTTGACTTACACCTTCTAGAGCACGTTGGGTGGCACGGGATGCATGCGGACGTGCATTGTCCTGTTGGAACAGCAAGTTCCCTTGCCGGTCTAGGAATGGTAGAACGATGGGTTCGATGACGGTTTGGATGTACCGTGCACTATTCAGTGTCCCCTCGACGATCACCAGTGGTGTACGGCCAGTGTAGGAGATCGCTCCCCACACCATGATGCCGGGTGTTGGCCCTGTGTGCCTCGGTCGTATGCAGTCCTGATTGTGGCGCTCACCTGCACGGCGCCAAACACGCATACGACCATCATTGGCACCAAGGCAGAAGCGACTCTCATCGCTGAAGACGACACGTCTCCATTCGTCCCTCCATTCACGCCTGTCGCGACACCACTGGAGGCGGGCTGCACGATGTTGGGGCGTGAGCGGAAGACGGCCTAACGGTGTGCGGGACCGTAGCCCAGCTTCATGGAGACGGTTGCGAATGGTCCTCGCCGATACCCCAGGAGCAACAGTGTCCCTAATTTGCTGGGAAGTGGCGGTGCGGTCCCCTACGGCACTGCGTAGGATCCTACGGTCTTGGCGTGCATCCGTGCGTCGCTGCGGTCCGGTCCCAGGTCGACGGGCACGTGCACCTTCCGCCGACCACTGGCGACAACATCGATGCACTGTGGAGACCTCACGCCCCACGTGTTGAGCAATTCGGCGGTACGTCCACCCGGCCTCCCGCATGCCCACTATACGCCCTCGCTCAAAGTCCGTCAACTGCTCATACGGTTCACGTCCACGCTGTCGCGGCATGCTACCAGTGTTAAAGACTGCGATGGAGCTCCGTATGCCACGGCAAACTGGCTGACACTGACGGCGGCGGTGCACAAATGCTGCGCAGCTAGCGCCATTCGACGGCCAACACCGCGGTTCCTGGTGTGTCCGCTGTGCCGTGCGTGTGATCATTGCTTGTACAGCCCTCTCGCAGTGTCCGGAGCAAGTATGGTGGGTCTGACACACCGGTGTCAATGTGTTCTTTTTTCCATTTCCAGGAGTGTAATTTAGCACACTGTTAAAGGGGAACAAATATCACATAATAAACTCACAGTATCCTTTAATTTAAGCAAAACCTCACAACTTACAACATACAGTGACTTTGCAGATTGTCACCCGCCATCTATTCTGTTTGTTGATGATGTCTCCATGGAACGTCGCATTGCGTTTTAAACGAAGAAGACAGATACTTGAAATACAGTCTGTTCCATCGTTAGACCTTTATAAACATTTTTATGCTTTTCAGGGTGGAGTATGCCCTTCTTACAAAGGTTTTCGCACAGATACAGTTGGTTTTCAACCTAAGAATGTCGGCCGCATTATTCAAATTTCTCGTCATTAACGAATACACGAACTAAGAAGTATGTTTGTCGATGTATGACCCAAGATCAGCGAATTCATTCTTTACTGAGCGAATTTGAAACGTACCAAATGGATGGACGGGGAAGTTTGCTGTGTGTCTTGTACATTTGGGGGGAGGCGCAAACGAGTAATTAAAAATAAAGTATTCCTATACGTGTACAGTTTTCTAGTGGAGTACCTCGCTGTAAACGAGTTCTCTTTAAAGGAGCAAGCTCATTTTGTTCTGCATATTTTCAAAAGTCGGTCAGTTTTAAAAATCGTACATGCTTAATATGGATCTCAATCTGCAGCACGAAATGTATTAATTCTCGAGAATACTGAACAATACATGTGTGTGACTGAACATTGTGGCAACGACAGGAGCTACATCTGAATGATTCTTAGGAACGTAAGAAAGCTTTATGAGCGAAGTACAGTTTTCTTGTTCTCATTAATACTTCCGTTATTAAGGACTTCAACAATACATCATAAGAGATGCAAGAAACAAGCATCTTGTGGAATTGCTTGTCACTTTGCTTGTCGTAAATTCTTTCAGCTCGTCAGTACGCCAGAATATTTATTAAGATGATATATGAGGTTAGAACGAAAAATAATGCGTCTTACGTCACAAACTGGGTTTCGATTATGAACATTTTAATAACTCCAACCCATAAATAATCATCAAATGCAAAGTTGCGAATACGAGCAATCACCAGCTGTATAAGGAAATGACGACAATGAAGACCTGCGCCAGCCCTGAACTCAAGACCAGATTTTCCGCTTTACGCTAGCAGTGGCCTTAATCTCTTCGGCTATCCGTGCACCACTCAGTACCAGACTCGAATTTCCATATGTCGTCGTTCCTGGGCCACAACTTGTACTTGTACGCTCATGATGTAATTCCTGTATAGGGGAAGACATCTTAACTGAAAGTCGGTGTCTGGTATCGGCAGATAAATACGATACAGCAGTACCTGTGTTATTGAAGAACGATGCAGAGATCCTTTGGAAATGCCTGCATCGCTCTTCTTAACAATACAGGCACTGCAATATCGAACATACGTAATCCATGGAATGTGCTCTTTAACGACCGATATTCACTTTTCCGCATAAGCACCAGCGAATAAGTATTCTGAAGCCGTCACGGATGAAGTCGACGCTCTGTTACCGCAACCAGCTTCTCATATTTTTCTCAACTGCATCAGATGCGTTGTGGTGTTCCCGCAGATCTTTCATGATTGGGAATAAATGTAAGTCAGATGGCGTCAGACCTGGACTGCGTGTAGGAAGTCGTACGGTTTCTGGCAATTTTACAGTGTATGCTCTTTCATTTCATACGTCAGCTTACGGGGCACCATTCGTGCATAGATCTTACATAACCAAGAAAAGCAACAATGTGACCTACAAGTTCCTGTGGAATGCCGATTATGCTTGCAGTCTCTCTTTGAGTGATATGAGGATCATCCTTAGTCCGTCTTTCAATGTTTTGCAAGCTGAAATCAGTGGTTTCTGTCACAAGACGTCCAAATCTTAACTTGTCACGCAAGTAAGAGGCCCCGTCACATCACCTTTAAAGTTAATGGATCAACGACTTACATCGCTCACGTCAACACAATCGTCGTAAGTTGTTAGCACTCTCTGGCGAATTTCCTTTTCAGTGCCACATTCCATTGTCAAGAATGCAATGACGGAACGTTGTTTAAATTACAGAGTGGTTATAATTAAACATTCGCTGCCTGAGAGGGTCCCATGGCGAAAGAGTGATCGTAGGATACTGCAACTTTGTGAAAACTTTGGTAAGGATATGCTGAAGAGAAATAACAATGAGACCTCGCAACACATAGCAATTTCACACAGCAGGTAAGTAAGACAGAAAGCCGGTTTCAATACATAGTGGCTTTCAATTAACCTTAATCGTGGTTTCAGCGGATTTAAACCCCTCTTCTTCAAAAAGACGCCGGCCGAAGTGGCCGTGCGGTTAAAGGCGCTGCAGTCTGGAACCGCAAGACCGCTACGGTCGCAGGTTCGAATCCTGCCTCGGGCATGGATGTTTGTGATGTCCTTAGGTTAGTTAGGTTTAACTAGTTCTAAGTTCTAGGGGACTAATGACCTCAGCAGTTGAGTCCCATAGTGCTCAGAGCCATTTGAACCATTTTTCAAAAAGACAAGAAACATGTATACAACGTGACAACATAAATTGCAATCAAAATATCGTAGACCAATATTACGCGTCGTACAGAAACCAAAAAATGGTTCAAATGGCTGTAAGCACTATAGGACTTAACATCTGAGGTCATCAGTCCCCTAGACTTAGAACTACTTAAATATAACTAACCTAAGAACATCACACAAATCCATGCCCGAGGCAGGATTCGAACCTGCGACCGTAGCGGTCGTACGGTGCCAGACTGTAGCGCCAAGAACCGCTCGGCCACTCCGGCCGGCCGTACAGAAACCACTACCTACAACAAGTGTAGGCATGTCACAAACAACATGATGTATACCAACGTAGGACAGGCAGTACTTACAAACTTCACATTAGGAAACAGTCAGTCAGTAAATCGATCTATCATCTTCATATGAAATGTGTAAGCAACGATCTATACATCCCTTTATAAAAGCTAAGGCCCGTAAAATAAAGGGCTAGTCACTTCAGTAAAATTAGTCACATAAAATGCCAGGATATATTAACAGCTCTATGCAGACTGAGAGAGAGTGGAGAGCGTGGATAACAGAAGAACAAATCCTGCGGCGAATGCGCCGGTACACACGCAGCTTGGCGGCATAAACAGCCAGTAGCCGTAAGTACATTGAAATTACTAACAGAATTACAGAAATATGCATGACTATCAGATTACGCTTCATTATTATCACTGCCCCCTTTGTGCAACTTCTGAAAACAACACTGAAATATTCTGAGAAAATATAAGCATTTGACACACTACATTTTGCAGTGAGAGTGACAACCTGTAAGTCAGAAAGATACGACGAGAAATACGGGGACCCTCTCACCGGAGGTTCGACTCCTCCCTAGGGCATGGGTGTGTGTGTTGTTCTTAGCGTAAATTAGTTTAAATTAGTTTAAGTATTGTGTAAGACTAGCGACCGATGACCTCAGTAGTTTAGTCCCTTAGGAATTCACACACATTTGAACATTTGGAAATACGGTTTTAGTTTTCAATGGAAAAATATGTTCTTAAATTCACATATGAGAAATAATGTCGAATATTCTACATCAATAGCTGACGGTTGTCTGAACATGAAAAAACTCGCCTGATCACGTTAAATTAACACAACTTCGTTGCTGTACAGAAGGTGAAAGGAGAGGAACAAACTGGATTCACACAAAAAGATAAAGTTCTAGAGAAGTTAACCATCATAAGTATGCTAGGGCTGAGGCGATTTTACTGATGCCGATTTTACTGATACACATATAAGGGAATTCGCATCCACTACATATATATGAGAGAAGGGAAAGAGCAAGTGGGTGAATACATCAGCCACCGAACAGCACCTCAGTGACACAAATAAATATCACGAGATTAATGACTAAAGAGTACACGACTGCAAAGGTTAAAATAAATCACGAAGAATCGCGAACAGAACCAACGAGACAAGGGAAGCTGAAGTTCCCCCCTGGTTCGTGCAACATGTGGTCCCTAGATACAAAAGAGATTACTAAAATCTCACAAAGCCGCGCGGGATTAGCTGAGCGGTCTTAGGCGCTGTAGTCATGGACTGTACGGCTGGTCCCGGCGGAGGTTCGAGTCCTCCCTCGGGCATGGGTTGTGTGTGTTTGTCCTCAGGATAATTTAGGTTAAGTAGTGTGAAAGCTTAGGGACTGATAACCTTCGCACTTAAGTCCCTTAAGATTTCACCTACTTATGAACCTATGAATCTCACAAAACTAAGAAAATGCAGTTGCTCAAATAACACATTAGACGCCGATCAAGGATCACGCGTTGAAACACAGAAACTGGAGGTGAGGTCTCATCGAACGAGGAACACGTGGAAATAGGTGTGACAAAGCAAACATGGAAATCGGTATATCTAAGCACACAATCTGAGATAGGGAAAGACCCATAGATTAGGATAGAAAGAAACATACGCATACGAAGATACATTTATTATCACATTCACACACAATAAAGGTCGCCCTAACTTGGCATAATCATTACACGATGGAGAACATTCCACACCCAATGATTCGAAGGACCAGAGGAAACCCAGAGGCCGGCCGGTGTGGCCATGCGGTTAAAGGCGCTTCAGTCTGGAACCGCGTGACCGCTACGGTTGCAGGTTCGAATCCTGCCTCGGGCATGGATGTGTGTGATGTCCTTAGGTTAGTTAGGTTTAATTAGTTCTAAGTTCTAGGCGACTGATGACCTCAGAAGTTAAGTCGCATAGTGCTCAGAGCCATTTGAACAATTTTTGAAACCCAGAGTACTGAATAAATGGAAACCCGGGACGCTCGCTTGCACTAATGAAGCATTACGCTTATAAGTAAACACATCCTGGAAAAGGTGATGTAACGCTTCAATTAGGCTGAAGAATTTACACATTCACAACGACTTTTAAGTAGAAAGAGTGAGCTTAAGAACCACGAACGAAACTCACCAACAGCCAGTAGCAGAGTGCCTACGAACGGTAGCATTCAGAGAACCACGCAGTAAAACGCAAAAGACCACAGTGGTCATTTCCGCCACGAACGTAAAAGTAACCGACAAGACACGCACAGTAGGGATAGACCCCTTTGCCCAGTAAAGGAACGCGAAGTTGTTTACCCTGTAACCGCAACTGACGAAAAGCAGCTAGTCTGCCACATGCCTTGTAAACAAGGAAAGACACATAACCTCTCTCATTCCTTCACACAAAAGGCAAGGTAAAGCGGGAAATATGAAGATGTAATATCTCATTACATATATTACAATGTGGATTACAGAGGATACACAGGATAAGTAACTGAATTACATAAAATAAACTAAACTCTGTCCGAACAGGCCTTGAAGACCCAACAGTACCGACCGGCCGCCGTGTCACCCTCAGGTGTCATCGGATGCGAATACAGAGGGACAGCCGGCCGGGGTGGTCGAGCGGTTCTAGGCGCTACAGTCTGGAACCACGCGACCGCTACGGTCGCAGGTTCGAATCCTGCCTCGGACATGGATGTGTGTGATGTCCTTAGGTTGGTTAGGTTTAAGTAGTTCTACCTGTAAGTTCAAGGGACTGATGACCTCAGAAGTTAAGTCCCATAGTGCTCAGAGCCATTTGAACCATTTTTGAACAGAGGGACATGTGGTCAGTATACCGGTCTCCCATTCGTTGTCAGTTTTAGTAACTGATGGCGTTACTTCTCAATGAAGTAGCTCCTCAACTGGCATAACAAGGGCTAAGTGTACCTCCCTTGCCAACAGCACGAACGGTGATCCATGCAAGTGCAAGCCAAGTCCGACAGCACTTAACTTCGGTTATCTGACAGAAACCGTTGTGACCAATGTGGCAAGGCCGTTGGCAGTTGAATTACATAAAACATAAAATTCTTATGCAGTGCACAAGTTGCTTGTATCTAAAGGTGAGATAATTATTGAATTTTTAACAGTCCCACTGCTCTTTCCTTCTGGAGGAGTTTGAAGTAATATACCGTGAACAAGCGGTGCAGCAGATGAGACGGGAACAATATAAAATTGGTCAACTGTATTATGAAACGGTTCTATTGAGACGTTTCGGGGTGCGAAATTTTGGGAGATGGATACGTACACATGGGTATATCATTCCATGCTGATTCAGATGTAAGGTACAATTCATCAACCATAATGGCTGGCGAGTGGTTGCTTGCCAGTCTATCGGCAATCCATGACGGTATGTTTTCAGGTGGTGAGAGATCTGGAAAGCGCGCTCGCCAGAGCAACGATAAAACATTCACGTATCGACGTAGGCACGACCAGCATGGGCATTGTGGGATCTTGCATTACCTTTTTGAGACATGACATGACATGATTCTGAATTTCGGGCGCAGTCACTACCTTACCACCTCACAAATGCAACGGCTATTGTCCAAATTACCGTTCATGCGAACGAGAAACGATAGTGTCATGTGTACAATTGTAAACTACAAATTTATACCTGGTGTTGAGCTGGTACGAGGATGACGACAGTAATGTGGAGATGTTCGTTCTCTTCACAGGCTCCACACACGGATATGTGCGCAAAACTGGCACTTGCTTGCGTCCGATGTTGTCACTGGACATGCTACTGTCAGCGCACCACTCTCTGCTGCTGCGTCAAGGGATGACTCGACAATGGTTGCCGTGCTGACAGTCTGCAGCGCTAACGCGCGTTCCCACTACCTGTGTGACTACTTGTCTTGCTAAAAACATACTTCCTGACTGAAGGCGCACTTGAAGGCGTCTTGAAATTTGCATAAGACGCTTTTGGATAACGTAGTGAGGCATCTATGGACTCGAATATACCGGGTGGTTGTAGTTAAACTTTCCCTATTTAACACGTTATAACACGGAGAATAATTACCATACGAGGACTAAACTTGGTATCAATAATATCAAGGACATGGTGAAGAGAAATAATGCTAAATCAATTCAATTAAAACCCCTTTAATGTGCTGCTAAGGTACATCACACCATTATATACCGGCACCATTACTGCTACAAAAGGGGCTCAATGAGGCGCCCATCAGTGTCCAAAAGAGTCCGAAAGCGCAGGACTGCATTCTGCGCAGCAGAACGAAGCACCTCTCTTGATACGCTGTGCTTCAGATCAGCACGTGCGTGAATGTTCCCATGGTAACCTCTTGGAAACAATCGACTGACAATTCGATCGTTTCCATATGTGTTTAGGAGAAGCAGGTGAACTTCACGAGCAATGTGCGGTGGGGCCCTATCTTGCAAGAAAACTGTTGAGTTCAATGCGTCTCTCTCCTGTAGGGCGGGTATGACATACTGGCGAAGCATATCGCAATAACGCTGGCTAGTCACACTGCCCTTCTTTGGTCCTTGAGCGCCAACCTATTACATAAAGAATAGGCTAATGATAGGTTGTTTTGGAAAGCAGCCCTATGCAAAGACAATTAGTTTACTTTCGTCGGCCGCTGTAGCCGAGCGGTTCTAGGCGCTTCAGTCCGGAAACGCGCGACTGCTACGGTCGCAGGTTTGATTCCTGCCTCAGGCAGACAGTAAACCCAGGTGTAGGTCCAATGTGTCCAGCATGCAGAGAGATTGGTTGCAGGCCCTTAACTGGCCTACTTCTAACCAACATACGGCCATCACTGACACCGAAAAAGAACCAGCTTTCTCCAGAAAACACAACAGACTTCCAACCTGACCTCTCACTCGACACCACTGAAGTCGCGGATGGCGGTGGTCTAGGGTCAGTGGAATGCACGTTACAGGGCAACTGGCTGCGAGCTGTCTTTGAAAAAACCGATTTGTAACAGTTCGCTGTGGTATCAATATTGCTGAAGTTGCTGCTGCAGGTGCATTACAATGCGTCACAGCCATACACCAAAGACATTGGTCTTCGCTCTCGCCAATGTCACACGACCGTCTGGAGTCCAGTCTTCTTGTACCTGTACATTCGCGTGATCATCGCTGCCAGCAATCACGTACACTGGCTACATTCCTGTCAAGTCTTTCTGTAATATCGCAGAAGGAACATCCAGCTTCTCATAGCAGTATTACGTGACCTCGTACAAACTGAGTGAGGTGCTGATAATGGCGAGTTTGCCGCCTTAAAGGCTTCTTGACCACTATCAACTCACCACATCCAGTCTTAAAGATAAGTAACGATCACGAGCGATTTAAAAGAAACGTGATTTGCGATGAGTCGCAACCTCATAACGGCGCTAATAGCGCCACTCTTATGCCACTGGTTCGAAATTAGAATAGAAATCATCTTTCAGACGTAGAGACACACCAACCAACTTCCGTTTATGTCGCACAACTCCTTCTCGGTGTTGGGATTTATTTTTTAGTCAGTGTATATGTCCTTTCGGGCGCTAGTGGCGTGGGGTGATTGAAATCGTACGTGGCTTTAAGTGCGGACCTCTGGAACCAATAGAGTCTATATTCGGATGGCGCTTTTGAGATCTCACCCAATACGTGCAAATATACCACGGGACGCTAAACCACAGTCTCAATATGCCACGACCCTCTGTCTCTCGAAATCCCTCAGACCGGTAGACGTTTCTCATTCTTACACGGTGCATAACACGAGCTTCTCAGTTACAATCAAAAGCAGTTTCTGAATAAACGTATTGTTTCCTTATGTACAAAATGTATAAGGCGTAACGCTACCTATTCTGAGCGGCTGTGCCGAAATGCTAATCGTTTGCAGATCCAAATACACTTCAAGCCGTTTGTTGCATGCCCTCTTCATGGTTTTACAATGTTAATGGAAAACAGTGTACTGTAATTAAGCTCCACAAAGACAAAAAGAAGAAAATAAAAACAAATTCTAGTGTCTTTAAAACAACAGTAATGACGAGACCACTAAACTCACAAAAACGTAAAACGCACGCTCCTGTGTTAGCGCTGACATTGTAACTACAGCGCTGCACACAGGCAGACAATCAAATACGACTATAGGCCCTCAAATCTACAAAATAGCTACTCAACTGTCGCGCTGATAGCGGCGTAAAGCTCTACTACTGAAATGTGGTCTACAAGCAATAAAAACAAGAAAATAAATACGAGCCCTTTAGCCTTTTAGACGACAGTAACGGCGATACTACTAAACACTTTCTTTCACTAAAAACAAAAGCGCAAGCTGCGGAATGAGCTCGGTCACTGGACACTACCGCAGTGCACACAAGCAGAAGATCAACGATCAATGCCACTGCTACGCAGGCCGGCTCACAGGCGCCGGCGGTGGAGACGTCTCAGCCGAGGGCAGCGCTCGGCTATTCGCTCTTTGCCAGAGGTGCCTCGTGTGGAACTTAACGTCCCGCGTATCCACTTACCTTCCACGTGGAGCGGACGGTGTAAGCCGTATGCAGAAGCGTTCACCACAGTGCGGCTCTCAGCTTTCGCTGGAGATAGCGAAGCAGTCAGATTGGATGAAAATAAAGGCGAAGAAATGTATTTGTAGTATTTCCTCACTCAATTTTCGTTGATAATTGACCATAATCTTGCATACCTTTTGTAAGTCAGGCCCCCTTCGCTTCCCATTCCTTAATACAAATATCTCATTTACAGCCATTACAATATCTATCATTTTGAGAACTGTAATTACATTGATCCACAAATTTTAATTTTTTACTATTTACAGAAACGAAAGCACTCGTGTGCTGGGCACGAAAATCAAGGTTAAAATTGTCTCCTAGTGCAGGGTTACAAGTAGGTAAGGTGTTTTCGTTTAACAGTCACACTTATGAGGCATTACTAGAGCTACATTAAAGGCATTGTGATAACAGTTCCTCAGCGGTAAGTGTGTGAGGTGAACTTTTTCAGTGCAGAGCAGACAAAATAACACATTGTGATTTGGGATTTAGATTTTCCAAGCGTAAAGCTGAACTCTCGGCCTCACGACTGCACCAGTGTCGGGAGTGTCTGATAAAACTGAATGTCATTTCAGTCCTGAAGACGACATTACATATTTCAGTGACATTGACGGTTTGTGGCGAGACCTGAGCATTACATACAACGTGACGAGTGGAAACTCTTTATAGATGACTAAAAAACAAGCCTGAAATCAATACCGTTACTTAATAGTAATGATGGGCCATCCACCTCTGTTGTGTATGGTACCTTAGCTAAAAAAGGTTATATACCATACTGTAAACCTTTATAAACTGTGTTAATTACAATAAGCATGGATGGCTGGTATATGGAGACTTCAAAGACGCAATGCTGTTGGGTTTGCAAGGGGGAGACACTGTTGCTGCTACCTGTATGAGAGGGGCACTCGGGCAACAGCAAAACGCTTCACAGAGAGGAAATGGCCTCCATGAACAGCCCTTGTGCCTGCAGTCAAAAATATTTCCGAAGAACCTCTCATGAATCGGAACAAAACCGTTCTCCCACCATTGCACATTAAGCTGGGACTCATGACAGCATTTGTTAAGGCTGCGCACAGGAATGAAACAGCATTTCATTATTTGTGTAAGAAGTTTCCGCGACTCAGCACAGATAAGATCATAAAGGGGACTTTCATTCGTATAAAGATACGCCAGCTGTTGGCGGACATACATTTGAGTCCACTCGAACTCCTGATGGACTGAATGCATGGGCTGTTTCGGTAAAGTGATAAAATTGTTCTCAGGGAACAGGAGAGCCGGAAATTACAGAGAACTTGTCAACGAACTCATTCATGTTTATAAGGTCATTGGCTGCAATGTGACGCTGAAAATGCACTCCGTTGCCTTCATGTGTTCCCAGAGAATCTTGGTGCATTTAGTGGCAAGCACGGGGAGAAGTTCCATCGGGATATTTCTCTGAGCGAAAAGTGGTATACGGGACGGTGAGCTACTGGTATGTCGGTCGATCTCTGCTGAATGCTACAGAGAGGTGCTCCAGACACAACCCACAAGAGGAATGCAAAGAACGTACTTCTAAAACTGGGCTAGGAGACAATTTTAATAGTGATACTCGTATTTAACTGCTCAAAATCTATAGGGACCGTCTACTCTGGTTTCTGTAAAAAAATCCACTATAGACCAGTGTTATCAGATCAGTGAGGCAATACTCATATGACCTCTAATGTTGTTGTTGTTGTCGTTGTGGTCTTCAGTCCCAAGAGTGATTTGATGTGGCTCTCCATGCTAATCTGTTTTGTGATAACTTCTCCATTCCTGCATAATTACTGCATCCTACTTTCATTTGAGCCTCCTTACTGTACAGTAATAAATCTTTAGTCTCCCCTCGTACTTTCCTCCCTAACTATTCCTTGACGTCTTAAGTTGTGTCCTATCAACTGATCCCTGCATTTAGTCAACTTGTGTCTTGACACTTATTCGTCTCTATTTAGATTGAGTAAATATTCATTATTTGTCCGATCTACCCACTTATTTTCTGCAGTCTTCCGTAGCAGCACATTTAAAAAGCTTCTAGTCTCTTCTTGTCTACACTGCTTACGGTCTACATTTTACCACGGAGCTGCACGCCAGACAGATACTTTCAGAAAATGCTTCCTAACACTTAAATGTACACTGAGATGACAAACGTCAAAGGTTACCTTCTGATATCGTGTCGGACATCCTTTTTCCCGGCGCTATGCAGCAACGTGGCATGGATTCAATGGGACAAGCTGCCACCACAACCGTCCACAATTGTTAAAGTGTTGCCAGCGCAGGATTTTGCACACGAACTGACCTCTCTGTTACGTCCCATAAATTTTCGATGGGATTCATGTCGGGTGGTCTGGGTGGCCAAATCATTCGCTAGAAACGTCCAGAATGTTCTTCAAACCAATGTGGCCGGTGACATAGCACATTGTCATCGACAAAAATTCCACCGTTGTTTGGAAACGCGAAGTCCATGAATGGCTGTAAATGGTCTCCGTGCAACCGAACATAACCATTTCCAGTCAATGATCGGTTCACTTGGACCAGAGGACCCAGTTCATTCCATGTAAATACAGCCCACACCACTATGGAGCCATCACGAACTTAACAGTGTCTCGCGGACAACTTGGGTGCACGTCTTCGTGGGGTGTGCGCCGCACTCGAAATCACCTGTCAGCTCTTACCAGCTGATATCAGGACTCACATGATCAGGGCACGGCTTGCTAGTCGTCTACGGGCCAGTTGATACGGTCACGAACGCAGGAAAGGCCAAGGCGATGTCGTGCTGTTAGCAAAGGCATTCGCGTCGGTCTTCTGCTGCCAGAGGCCATTAATGCAAAATTTCTCCGCATTGTCCTAAAGGATACGTTCGTCGCACATTGATTTCTGCAGTTACTTCAGGCAGTGCTGTTTGTTTGTTAGCAAACACCGCTGCTCTCGTTTGTTAAGTGAAGGCCGTCGGCTACTGCGTTGTCCGTGGTGAGAGGTAACGCCTGAAATTTGGTATTGTCGGCACCCTCTTGACATTGTGGATCTCGGAATACTGAAATCACTGACGACTCCCGAAAGGAAAGTCCTATGCGTCTAGCCTTGCGTTCTAAGTTCGTCAATTTCCATTGTGGCGCCATAATCACGTCGGAAATCTTTACACATGAACCACATGAGTGCAAATGACGGCACCG
Organism: Schistocerca nitens; assembly: GCF_023898315.1. Classification (NCBI taxonomy): domain Eukaryota; kingdom Metazoa; phylum Arthropoda; class Insecta; order Orthoptera; family Acrididae; genus Schistocerca; species Schistocerca nitens. Next base: position 741,173,116 of record NC_064617.1, read on the forward strand.
TCAATGTATTGCCTTTTTTATACCTTGAGTACGTGATACCACCACCATCTGTATATATGTATATCGTTATCTCAAGTCTTTTTTTACCTTACTGTATACTGGACCTTAAAATGTTTCTCTTGTTCAGAAGTTCTTACCTTACCATAGCCGTTCTACATTTTATATCTTTTCCGCTTCAGACATCGTCAGTTGCCTTGCTGCCCGAATAAAAAACTCATGTATTACTTTTAGTGTTTCAATTCCTAATCTAATTCCTTCAGCTATTTCTACTTTTTCCTGTTATCTGTGAGAAGTGCTCAGTTACATGAATGTGCTATTTTGCAGACTGTGCAAGGCGCTTGATTTAAACAGTTTGTGATAGTTGTCTTGGTTGCTTATATCTGGTTGACAAGTTTACTCATCAAATTCCCATGAATTTCTTACAAACTTGAAGATTTGTAGTGCCCCTCCCCCCCTCAAAAAGAACGTATTAGAGACTAAAATTAGTATCGAAGTTCTGTGGGAATGTTGCTATGTCAGAGGAATTTCCCTTGCAATTGGTATATGAAAAACTCACGTTTTGACTCCAGGCGGCATCTTTGCTATAAAATTCCACTCTAAAGGGATATCAACACAGGATTGCGGCTTTTATAGTTCGTCGTGGTGATGGATTTCTGTCACCAAACGTAGAGTCAAGAAGAGCTGGAACAAAGTAGAAGCAGTTGTTTCGAACATCTCATCTTTAAAAAGAAAAAGAAAAACCACAGTATCAGTTTCACCAAACCACTGTCCTTCACCATATATGTTGCTTTAGTGTTCCATTTAAAAGGCTGTAGCATTCTTATTGTTTAACAAGCAATTATAACAAACCAACAAAAGTCATTACAGTACAAACGCTGAAAAACTATTTTTTTTTATTTTATTTTTTTATTTTTTGTAAGTAACCTGGTATCGATTATCGATTTCCTCCGCCATTCATACTTCTCAGGTAATCAAGAGCACAATGAAACTGCACGTAAAATATTATTATCATCTTACATTTTGTATGATGTGTTCACAATGAAAGTAGCAAGTAATTAGTGCATTCCATTGCAACTCTGGATTTGCTTTTTATTAATCTATAACGAATCACCATCTATGCGTATGTGAAAACTACAAAAATTGCTCCTTTGTCGGACTCTGCATAAAACTGCAAATTTGTAAGAAAGGCCTCGATTCAATGATCACTGACACACAGGCGGCGTCATTCCCGAGCACCATGCTTTCTACCAGTGCTCTGCTCTCAGCGTCTCATGTACGGAGAGCATGTTATAATGCCGGACCTAATCTACTACTCCAGTGGGCGCACAAAGTGGGTGTCGTGGAGCTTAACGTCTCAGTCTGCGGGCTCCATCAGTACTACTACACATGCTCTCATGCCATGAACAACCTAAAGAGATTTTTAATTTAGTACAAGTTTTATGTGTGAGAAATCTGAACCACTTCTCTTCCTTTCGTCGGCCATGTATTGGAGCAAACCGGCTGTCAACCTGCTCGTCACCATGTGACTGAGGGATAACGATCTTTCCTGCGGCAGTGTAACCGTCTGTATGAATAGTTAGACATACAAAAGTCGCAAAAACTTAATGAGACGATAACAGATTCGGGGTCCCCACGTTTCACTTACGCTATACATTGTGCAAAGCCTTACGCGCTCCACTTTGAAACAAATAGCTCTCATATCAGTTTAATAATCATTTCTTTATTGTCATATTTCAATAATAATGTGTTGAAGCCACCTCATGTCCAATTTGGCTGTGCTACTCCCTTGTTAAGTGGTGCTGTGTAATGATCATCACTTATTTTTCTCGTGTTAAAACAGTGTACGTTAGTGAGAGATAGTTGTTGCAGAGATCTTTTAAGCTTTTTTCTGTACAGCTCACATAACAATCCTACCAATAAAAATTAGGTTGTACTACAGTTTTGTGTCAAAATTACAAAACAGATTTGGGACACAAGTAATGTCATATGTAGCATTTCAAGATTTTGAACATGGCTGCGCTTCAGCAACTGTGCATGCAAGAGCTTCAATGGATTGGGAATAATAGCCAACCAGTTGCGAAATACAAGTTTATTAAACCTTAACCATGTTTTCGACAGTTTTTAAAACTTCCTTCTTTGGAAGCTATTGTACCTAATAACAAATACTACGACACTGTGTGTAGAACAGATATGGTATCGTTACAATAAACAAAAGTACAGGAAATGATTACAAATAATTTTAGTGAAGCATACTCACGTTTGTGGAGGGGGGGGGGGGGGGGAAGCGCACCACTAATGTCGTATGACTAATATATTCTGAACGGTCAGCTTCATCTTGCAAGCAGATATTTCCTGCAAGGTTTCAAGCCTCTACTTCTGGCCGAATAGCCAAGTTTACTGTCCGATACTGGCCTCGGCGCCGTGTTTGTTTTTCTCAGAATTCTTTGTTCACTTAGAGTACGTCTCTTACTTGTTCTTTTACAATGTACTTTTCGCCATCCACTGTTAAGTGGCTGTTGAAAATTCTAGTAATGAACCTTCTTAGAGGGATCCCCCCCCCCCTTTCCCTTAAATTCTTAGGATGTTTTATTCTGCCTATGACATTGTCGTTTCTAGACATACGTGCACTGCTTAGAAGCCTTTGTTTACTCATTATTCTACTGGGTATTTTATAACATGTACCCTTCTAGTATATTTCTTGACACAGCTTGCTCCCCAGTACGACCTCTTTCTTTAGCATAATGCTTCGCAAGTGATGATGTACCACCCCTTCGCTCCCACTCCCCCCCTCCGACCCCCCCCCCCCCCGACTCACCCATGCTATCTCTTTCACCAATCTGCATTTGTCTAAATACTCGCAGTTTCTCCGTCACAGTGTGTCCTTATACAGTATTCCTTCATATCATGAGCCAACTCAATACTTCAGTATTAGGCCTCTTATACATTGATAATATTTCCTTGAAGCGTTTTCACTTTGACATTCATGCTTGTTGCAGTTGCGTATTCAGGCACAAGTGCTTTTCGTGCGTCTTTATGATACTGTGAATAGTTTGCTAAGTTTACCTGACACTGTGGGTTCTTTACTAGCCATACGGCTTTAATTGGCGCACGTTTTTTTTACCCACTCCCCTCCGTCTTGGTTCAAATGGCTTTGAGCACTATGGGACTTAACTTCTGAGGTCATCAGTCCCCTAGAACTTAGAACTACTTAAACCTAACTAACCAACGGACAACACACACATCCATGCCCGAGACAGGATTCGAACCTGCGACCGTAGCGGTCGCGCGGTTCCAGACTGTAGCGCCTAGAACCGCTCGGCCACTCCGGCCGGCACCCTTCCCTCTTTTAAACTTTTTAGTTAACATGTTAATTCTAGTTATGAATATATACCTCTGATATCACGCACATTGCTCATAGCAGCTAAGCGTATACAGGACGCGCAGGAGCACCACCTATCAGAGGCAACCCAAAACTAGTACCTCCACTCTTCATCTAGTCGGTACATCTCCCTAGTTCTGTACGTGGCGTACTCACACTCTGGATGATCCGATGCTACGTTATATGTATCAAGTGGCAAACTAGACGTTGTTGAATCCAATGTAAATGTGATATTTTTAAAAAGTTTCATGACAAAGCTCTCCAGTAGAGAACAGCTAAGTGGATGACAAGCGTATGTAGTAGACAGAGTCAACGACTCCCACATTGGATATAGATAATGTGATTCTACGTGAGTAGGCTCCAGTAAAATTATTTGTAAAAGTTTCCTGTACTTTTGTTTGCTGTGACGATATCATATATGTTCTACACACAACGTCGTAATATTTGTTATTAGGTACAATACCTTCTGAAGAAGAAAGTTCTAAAACTGTCGAAACCATGGTTAAGGTTTAATAAATCTGTTTTTTGCAATTGGTTGATTGTTATCCCAATTCATCGAAGCTTATATATAGGAGTTAGCTTTCTTGATTAGCAGTATATTTACCTGGAATCGCTTTGCCTAATTAGGCTGGTGACCGTCTTTGATTTACGTAGCTACAGTTTTATACTACAATCACAGTTACATTCGTTCGATTCCCGTTAAAATAACTGCTGCTCCCTGTCTATACGTAATCTTTATGGTGACGAAACTTTGTCCAGTAAATTTCCATTAGCATTCTATCACGGCCAAACTTTAAATTGATTTCGAAGGACTAACATTATTGAAGTGTTGCTCTCGGGGTAATAATGAGTAGTGTTATACTGTAATGGACTTTTCCCGTGACAGGACAAATAGTAGTATTAGGGGAAAGTCTTATAAAGGACGTTTTTTATAACATCTGGGAACTGATTTTATGGTTCTAGAGGAAGCTGCATAGAGTAAAACCTTCAGGGGAAGGCAGATACTGGAATGTCCAACAAATAATTGTTGTGTGTAAGTACAAATCTGAAAGTACTGTTTAATAAAACAAGTGTACGCTATACGAAAAGACTCGCACAGGTGAGGAATTCATGACGTGTCTCATCACAGTAGACGAAATTTGATGAAAAATAAATAAATAAATCATGGAGTTCATGAATGAGTGTAAGTTTTTAATCAAGGACTGCCTTCATTATACAGAACATGTCGTTTAAAAGCACTACGGTACTGGTCTCCATTTTTGACAACTACTCAAGACATTTCTTTTTAATCAGTTTTCTGATTTTATGGGGCCCACCATGAGTTTATTTCCCGTGCCTGTCTTGTCATATAGCATAAACTTTCTTTACTGAGCAGTAATTACGCCAACACTTATTTATTACATATATTTCAGAACCTGCTTTCCTCTATAGTTTTTATGCCCTACAGCTTTTTCTGGTGCCATGTATCTGTATCATGATTTCTTAACATTCATCCTATCATCCTGTTCCTTATTCAAGACATTGTTTTCAGGATATTCCTTTCTTTACCAATTATACGGACAACCTTCCCATTTTTAATTTAAGCAGTTTACCTAATTTTCGGTATCCATGTGGAGCACCAGGTCTCAAACACATCGATTTTTTTCTTCAGTTTCCCATCTATCATGAACGTCCTGAAATTAAGGCCTATGTTTGATACTAAGAGTAGTAGGCCTATGTTAACGAGGAACACCCTCTTTGCCTGTGCAAGGCTGGTTTTTATATTGTCCCTGCTTTGTCCGTGATGTCTAGTGTGTGTGTGTGTGTGTGTGTGTGTGTGTGTGTGAAATCTCATGGGACTTAACTGCTAAGGTCATCAGTCCCTAAGCTTACACACTACTTAACCTAAATTTTCCTAAGGACGAACACACATACCCATGCCCGAGGGAGGACTCGAACCTCCGCCGGGATCAGCCGCACAGTCCATGACTGCAGCGCCTTAGACCGCTCGGCTAATCCCCCACGGCGCGATGTCTTGTTCCACTTTAAAGGTAGCATAATTAGTTAGCTTCCTATATTTCGGGTTACCCAATTTTGATGCTAAGTTTATTGTTAACTTGGCTTCTGCTGCTCCACATTACTTTTATCTTTTTTCCGTTTACTGTCAATCTATTATGTGAGCTCATTGGACTGTTAATTCATATCGTAACCTCCTGACAAAAAGAGTTAAGTACGCAGAAGGCACGGTCGGATATCAATATAACTTCCTACACATAACACACGATCGGCGGGTGTGATTAGAGTTGCAATTCTTTGTGACAGCTGCAATGACTACCAGTGTGCATTCTTGTTGTTCATGTTTTGCCGTTGCTACCAGGCCTGGTGGGTCATAGAAGGGGGTGAACAGTGTCAAACGTTGAGTGATCACTGTGAAGGACGCCAAGGTGTCGTGCGTCGTGTGAGAAAGAATTTGAAAGGAGCCTCATTGTGGGTCTTCATTAGCCAAGCTGATCGAATCGTGCAACATCCGCATTTGTGGGGCATTGACAGCGGCCAGATGTTGAACTAAATGGGAGGGCAGGCACACCCGTCGTCATGTTTCGAGTCGAACACGTTTGATCATCACCAAGGAGCAGCGCCATATTATTAACCAAACACAGGATTGTAATTCCTTCACATCTGCACTTGCTATTCGAGAACAAATAATTCGCTACCTACAACATTCTTTGTCATCCCGCATCATTGGTCGGAAACCAACAGCAGCCGAACTAAGGAATTCCTGCCCCATGCGTAGGTTGCCGTTAACACCACGACGCAACCGGCTGCGTTTGGAGTGAATACGTGACCTGGAAGCATGGACTGGTGACTAATGCGTCCCTTAGTTTTCAGTGAGGAATCGCTATTCTGTACTACCTTAGGTGACCATAGTCGTTGAGAACGGCGGAGACCTGGTGAGAGGTCCCATTACTTCAATGTTTTGGAGAGACACAGGTGTATTGTTCCCGGCGCCATGGTGTGTGGGGACATCGCGTATGGTAGTGGCTGGTTGTGACTGAGAGATACTTGATAGCACATCGATATGAGACGGACATTCTGCGCCGTCATGTGTTACCACTCATGGAAGAATATCGTGGTGCCGTTTTTCAACAAGACAGTGCCTGTCCGCGCATGACACATACCTCTGTGAACTGTGTGCGTATTGCTATAATACTCCCGTGGCCAGCAAGATCTCTAGGCCTGTCCCGATAGAACACGCGTGGCACCTGCTGGGACGTCAACTCCGTCCCAGTGTCATCATCCAGAATATGAAGGATTTGTGAGGCAGATTGCCTCAATAGGGGATACAATACATTCATTGTACATCCAGGCCGGGGGCAGGGTGGGGTGGGGGGAGGGGTGCATAACAGTAGTGATAAGTGAGCTCATATTGCCAATTTATTTGTAAATTTGAATCGATTTTGTAATCACCGAAATAACATCAAATACCCTCTCAGCCCGTGAAGTTTCATTTTGCTTCCTACTCTACTCCTTGGCGTGTCAGGCACTGTGTATTAACCGTGTTTCGCTGTCGCTTATACCTACTTTTCTGAGAATTTCGAACATTGTCACCATTTTACGTTGTCGAACGGTTTTTCTAGGTCTGCAAAAGCGTATGTAAGTGTCTTGGGATTTGTTTTTCTTTTCTTTTTTTTTTTTTTAAGTTTTGCCTCCATTATCAAGTACAAAGACAGAACCGCCTCTGGTGCCTCCACCTAACTCCAAACGCATCGTCATCCAAAATATCTTTTTCTAGTCCATTCTTCTCTAAATTATTATTGTCAGCAACTTGAGTGCAGCACACGTTAGCTGATTGCACGGTAATTTTGATAGGTTTCACATTTATCTGTCCATGTTATCTTGGGGATTATATAGAAGATATTCATCCCAAAGTTCCATTGTATGTCTTCATTCTTGTAGATTCAGCAAACATGAAATGTCGACAGTGGCTAGTTGCGTTGTCGACTCACCTCATATAATTACTTTTTTTTGTGAGAGATAAGCGGTTTACAAACACGTGCCTCACAGGCGTTGCTCATTTGAAGCCCTAGTACAGCATGACATATGCTTTTCTTACAGTTGGTTCCTCATCTCAAAATATTGATTTTAGTATCATTTACCGTTGAAACAAGTGCAATCCTAAGGTGTTTTGAAACATAGTTTTATGAAATGTCAGCGGTCATAAATTAGCCGCGCGGGGTAGCCGTGCGGTCTGAGGGCGCCTTGCCACGGTTCGCGCGGCTCTCCTTGTCGGAGGTTCGAGTCCTCCCTTGGGTGTGTGTGTGTTGTCCTTAGCGTCAGTTAATTTAAGTTAGATTAAGTAGTGTGTAAGCCTAGCGACCGATAACCTCAGCAGTTTGGTCCCATAGAACTTACCACAAATATCCAAATTTTCAGAAAATAGTATAAGAATGTAATAAAACAGTATAGACCGGATAACATGCTATTTAAAAAAAATGGTGATCGAATTCTATCAATGGCTGATTATCCTCAGATCGTTACATACTCCTTGCTGACTGCTGGAGCTGGTCTAGGCTGTATGAATTTTCAATTGATTCTAAGGGTGTCACTGTTGATCTGACACCATGTACGTAGAAAAATACACGTCTAGAGTAAACTTCGTAGTCCGATCGACGTTCTGTCCACAAGAATTTGGTGTAGTCTATGGCTGAGTGTCGCATGATGTTCAGCTGGAATAAGTTATTCATTATGTCCATTCTGCATACCCTTGACAATATCAAAACATTGGTTCCCATTCTTAAGCTACTTTTCACAGGGAGGCGATAAAAGAGAGAAAATTTGATAAATCAAACAGTCTGAAGCAGGTAAGAAAGGCCGCAAGAAACCAACCCAAAAAGAATAAATATATCAAGATGCAGTTTTAGCTAAGTTATAGTGGACGATGTGACGTATTTTCTAACAAATGCATGCAATTTTTTCTTCGTTATAGGTGCCGAACTATGACACTTAAGAAACGAAACCATGTACTTTTTGCTGCAGCAGTGGAAAGAGCCTTCGAAGCGAACTTTAGTGACATGTGCGGAATCTGAGAATGACAAGATAGCGCCACAAACCACTGTAACGCCTTCAGTTGTGGAGATCATACATACGTCCTACTTCACCAAACGTAAGTAAACACGTAACTCAAGTATGGTTCGTGTGTTTATTACTGTGACTATCATATCAAGTGCTCGAAATATTGAGGTTGAGCACTGATACATGCTACAAAGCTGTTCGAGACAGACAATACAGTATGCTGAATTTCATTCCGACTTACCGCAGCATAAGACAATATTTTTGGTAGTCGTCAGTGTTTCCTTACAGATCTTTTGTTTTAATTTTCCATACCGAAAAAGTCCCGAAGTCTTAAGTCTGGTGAGTGTGCTGGCCATTTTGTGTTACTCAAACTATGGATCCATCTATCTCGAAATGTTCTGTAAAGAAAATCTGCAATTATCTGTACGGAATGAGCAAGACATCCGTCATGTTGGTAACAGATGGATAGTCTTTTGTCCAGTGGGATGTCTTTCAAGAACTACGGCAGCACATCTGTTTGGAAGCGTAGCACGGTTGTGGCTATTTGAGTCCCGTTAATAAAACATCGGGCAACGATGCAATTCTCGAGAACCCACACGTTGACAGAGCTTCTCTAAGCCGGCGTGGATTCTAAGTTGATCAGCAGTGAATAGATAGCGAAGAATGATGTGGCCCTTGCCCATCATTTGAAACCATGACTATTCCATAAACAACATAAACAAAATCTTGCCTAGAAACGCCACATCTTTTGTAGACAGCGTTTGGAGATCTGTTACCGATACCGAACGCTATTGTCATGAAGCTGTTGATGGAGTGAAATGTGGAAATGATGCAATGTGTTGTTGGTTGCATTTAGATCATCAGTTACTCTTTTCTCGTTGACGTAATTTATTCTTTACACTTCCAGTCTCTTGAAATTTTTTCGTATGATAGATCGTGACGGTTTGTTAAGATCAGGGTACCTATGAGCATACAACCGCACCATTTCTCTAAGTCTGCTGACATTCGCCATAAAGGGAAACTATATCCAGGCTTTTGACTGCTGCATAAATTGTCAAAGCCTGCAGCGCCTCACTAAATGTCTGATCGCAACGACAGCAGGGCAAAGACTAATGGGCTTTAAGCGTACAAATCATACCTCTGTTATTTGAAGAACTTCATTTTATCGCCATAAGTTGTTTGTAGTGAATGAATTTGGATGACTAGTTTTCATTATAAACGGAACTTCTTACTGAAACTTGTCGTCAGCGAAGTATTGTGATAGCGCGATTTTTTTTTAAATGCACTGCCCGAAAAAGAATGTGCAGAAGTTGCAAAGACTGTGTTCAAAGGAATAATATATGCATATCGAGGGGCTGCGGCGTGAGCGATTCATTTGTCATGGTTATCCGTGATGAGATGGTGCTTACGAGACCTGTCTGCGCAGGTATGTTTTGATTCTGCAGGCCGTAATGATGCCGAGTTTAGAAGAGAACAGTGTTTGCAACATTCATTAGTGTACAGTCATGGCCCGCCTAACGTATACGTATTCCTGTAGATCAACTTCAGCCACTATGTGTCTGCTGATAGCTGACTAGATGTATAGACGAGTTGCTGCACGTCTTGGGCAGAATGTATCGTTGCCGTGTCGCTGCTTTCAGCAGCGGTCTATGGAACATTCCAACGCCCGTAGACCTTGTTCTGGACGACAGCGTAGTACAGACGTGCACCAAGATGGAAACACTGTGAGAGCAAGAGTGGTCGACCGCAGAAACCTGTCCTGGCCTGATTGCGCGTGCTGTGTCACCAACGATCATTGGGAACCATCTGCTTCCAACAAGGCTTTGCCTCTAGCCAGGCTAGTATTGAAACCACGATACCGCCAAGCATGCCTGCTCTGATGTTGTGAATGAGTCGACTGGAGACTGGAATGGCACACGGCTTGTCTTCAGTGATGAGAGTTCTGTCAGTATGCGACCTCTGGACGTACCGTGCAGGGCGTAGACCTGGCGAGCTGCCTGTTCCAGAATGCTTTCGCCCGCGACACAAAGGTTCTACCGCCGGCTTCGTGGTGTGAAGGGGGTCCTCAGTAATAACTAGCAGTAACATTTGGTGTTTCTGCAGGGTAAAGTAACCACTGCCCGCTACATTGCACAGAGTGATATCCCCGTGCTAGTGATTTTCTTCGACAGGAAGGTGATGTGGTTTTTCAGCAGGACAATGCACGGCCACATACAGCTGCTGCGACGAAACATGTTCTTCGTGGTGTACAACTACTGCCCTAGACAAAAAGATCACCAGATCTCTCGCCAACTGAACATATATGGGACATGCTGAAGTGAGAAATTACTCGTTCTCCAGAGTCCGCAAGAAACATTGGGGAATTGCAACAAAAGGTACAAGTTGCTTGGGAAAATCTATAGCACGATATCATTCGGCACCTTTATGATCATTTGCATCAGAGAACAGACGCCCGCGTTGCCAACAGTGTGGAGTACACTCTGTATTGATGTGACTGTTTGGGCACTCAGTATTGTAACATGTGTGATTGATGTGGTCTGATTTATAATATACTCTTACAATGAAGAACTCTTCGTCACATTACTTGTCAGTAAAAGAACCTTGTCCTTGCTGGCGTTGCATAAGGGTATATTAGAGCTATGGAGAAATTTTAGAAAAAAAAATATTCTTAAGTTATGTGTTTGCTTACATTTGGTACAGTAGGGGAACCAAGTTAATTGTACCTCTTCTCCTGAACAGATTGTAGTGGTTGCGGCGCTGTTATCTAGTTACTATTTGATCAAGTTTCGCTCCTGTTATGTTCTGATGTTCTCTTGGAATTAAAAAAGTAAATTCAGTATAATTATCAGTTGGCTATAAATGTTAAAAATTACTTGCGTACGTCAGAAAATAAGCCATACTGTCGCTACAATCTAGTGATAACCGCAACCCAATACATTTACTGGTATTTGGGGTGGCCTGTATCACCTTTCCTGCCGAACTAAGGCGTTCACATTTCTACAACTTTTCAAAGAAGTACAGCACTATCAAAGCCTTTTACAAGCTTGACGTCCGAGTGAGCAGGCGCCTCACACATCGTGATCACGTGAATATTATCTGACAGCAACAACGCAGGACTTACTCGTTACTGTGTTCACTAGATAAAGCGATTAGTGCTTCACATGCAAGACAGCTGATACAGGAGGAGCAAATTTTCAAATCAGCAATCATCTGAAGCACGGCACAACTTTAACATCACATAAACTGGTGCATGAGTTTTGTGTTAACTCACCATTGTATACTTCTGGCTCGCAACAAAAAATTATATAACTGCACTATTATAAAAACTAACTGCACCATGTCGGCTTATTTATCCCTCCCACAGGGAATGTTGTTAATAACAGATAAAACGAAGATACGTCGATAATTCTAATAGATGAGCAGTACTAACTCGTGAGGCGAAGAGCATGTCGCAGTGGATGGGGCTTACGGATCATTACTGTCGGGTCATCAGTCGGTTCCATTTTGGGAATACGTTATTTTTTTCTTCCTCTGTGCATTCGAACTTAGCCCAGTCTATGATACTGCTATAAAATGAGTGTGATGTTGCAGTTTTTTTTACGTTAGTTAACTCCATTCGAAATGCCAAATTTAGGCTACGGTTCGGTACTTCACCCCCATCGTGCGACAATAGTACCAAGTGAAACGCACTTTATTCAGTGGCAACGCCTTTCAAAGCAAGTATGCACAATCAGTGAGAGCGACTGCTGTCCTTATGCTAACATGTAACCAGTTTTGCTTTCAAGATCTTCACTTCAGTGGTGATGCTCCATACAAGCGAAGCCGGCAATCGATAACTGATCGGTTACGTCACAGTGAAAGGTGTTCGTGTTTCAAACCTCGCTCTACAACATAATAAGAATTGGTTCAGAAAGAGGGTGACATACACTTTTGATTATATCATGCAATTTTTTTTCTCTGCCGATTTACATTATTATAAGTTCATACCCCTCGAGGATGAACTGCCAGCGATACAAGAAACCGCTCTTCAGCCACAAGCCTTTAATGCGAAATGAAAATGACTAAAACATGAAATTTTTTCCAATATATTAAAATAATTACATCCTTCTTGATGGTATTTATACAACATTTAACTGTTGATTTTACTTGTTTTAAACTAAAATCGGAAAACTAAGGTGAAGATAAAAATGTGTATATTTAAAACACGTTGCACAAATGGCAACATTCTTTAAAAAGGGGTACTGTACTTCCAGTAAATAGTTGGACCTGCACTGGAGAAAATATGGTTGTGGAGGGGGGGGGGGGGGGAGGACGACGACGACATTAGCTGTTCTGTGACATTGAAGGATGTGGGTGTAAGTATAGGGGTCCGGTGATTAGTATCTATGGGGATGGAGGTAGGTGTTTGGGATTGTGGGAAGGAGAAGGTATGGGAAAATATGAAGATGGAAGGCGGATACTGATATGAAGTATGAGAGGTGAGGAACATGTTTTTGGACTCTAGTTTGCCAGCAGTGTAAGAAAAGTAGAGGTGTTCATTGTCAGCGAGGAAGGATAACAATTTCATGACATAACAGATGTTCCATGTGGTGGAAGGTAAATGGATGTGGAGAACAAGACAGAGTGATTAGAGCTCAAGAGTTTGGGGGGAGTAACAGACCTTGTGTGGAGCGGATAACCAGGCAACAATGGCGTAGCAGAGGATAGGGCAGATCAACGTTTTGTGGTGAGGAGTACAGCTGAGAGTCACAGTTCCAATACTGGGCCGGTTAGTACTTTTAATCTACTGTGGGCTCTCTGATGGATGGTTAATAGGTGATTTTTTCACGTTAACAGCCGGTTGAGGGTTAGTCAAAGATATTTGAGTGTTTTTGGAAACTAAGTAGGACAGTTACAATTGGTTAAGTAGAAGTCACGCATACGGAATATATAGGTGATATATAGGGTGTGTCATAATGACAAAACCGAGCGAGATGGCGCAGTGGTTAGACACTGGACTCGCATTCGGGAGGACGACGGTTCAATCCCGCGTCCGGCCATCCTGATTTAGGTTTTCCGTGATTTCCCTAAATCACTCCAGGGAAATGCCGGGATGGTTCCTCTGAAAGGGCACGGCCGACTTCCTTCCCCATCCTTCCCTAATCCGATGAGACCGATGACCACGCTGTCTGGTCTCCTCCCCCAAAACAACCAACCAACCATAATGACAAAAATTGACGCCTTTGAAAGTTTACGGTGCTAGACGTTACCCGAACGAGACGTATCCGAGATAATTCTGAATGTGCAGCTGCTATTTGTCACTGACTTCGTTAAAAAATATTGGCCTATTTCATCATCATTATTCGGTTTATTCATTGCCGAGTGTCGTGACCTCATTTCTTCATTCAGTTCTTAATTAACTGAATCTTCGACTAGACCCCTGTACCCACAGCGATCTTCAACACTTCTTAATATAATATGAAGAGATAGGCCGATAATCTTCGCTTGATCCAACGATCTACTTGCTGCCCTTCCTCTTGATCTTCTGCGTTCGATGTTCACTCGCAAGTCGGTGTTTTCTAAATTACCCTCTTCTCTTCTCAAAATGTTCCCAAGGAACTGGAAGTATCTTTGACTGACATGGAATGATAAACTTCTTGTGATGCTAAGTTCTTCTATAATGGTAGCAATGATTCATCTTTCTGTCCATGTTACTCGTAATATCTTCCACACAGGGGAAAGCAATGATTCCACCAAGATCATCTCCGTTGTTTTGGATATTTCCCGGTTGTGCCAGATGTTAGTGAGTAACCATTCCGGCTCTGCTAGGAACGATTTCTCGTTTTATTTCTTTAACACACTTTCCTGTGTCACTGTTCAGATACCCTAGACGTACTCAATCATTCAGTACCTTCAGATCCTTTAAGAAATCTGGATTTGATCAAAACCTTAACGATTAATAACCAGTAGTTTGATCTTTTTCATGTTTATCTCTAGACTGAATACAGATAGCCGTACCGAAGATACAACCACAACGGAGAGGACAAACAACGTGTAATTACTGAAGAGGGTTGGTGCAAATGGCTCTGAGCACTATGGGACTTAACTTCTGAGGTCATCAGTCCCCTAGAACTTAGAACTACTTAAACCTAACTAACCTAAGGACATCACACACATCCATGCCCGAGGCAGGATTCCAACCTGCGACCATAGCGGTCTCGCGGTTCCAGACTGTAGCGCCTAGAACCTCTCGGCCACTTCAGCCGGCTTACTGAAGAGGTGCAGCAGCCTGTTCAATAGTTGCAGGGGCAACAGTCTGAACTTCTCACATCAGCCAACGTGGACTTGCTGCGCTGGTACTGCGAACGGTTGAAACCCCAAGGGGAAACTACAATTGTCTTTTCCCTAGGGCATGAAGCCCTACTGTATGGCTGATGGTGGCATCATACTAGATAAAATATTGCGGAAGTAAAATACTCCCCAGTTTGGACCCCTGTGCGGAGACTCTTCAGAATGTTGTCGACATTACGAAAAAAAAAAAAAAAAAACCTGGGATCCTATGGGTCGGATGAAGGAACATTAGATAGCTTAATCGGACAGATAGGTTAGAAAATTTAAAATAGGATATGAATAGGTTGTAGTTAGTTACAGGGGGAATCCGTAAAGTTTGGTGGCAGGAGAAACGGGACTTCTAGTCAGGTCAGTATAAGATTATAAATACAAAATCATATGGGAGTGACGCAGCGGTAGGTCTGGTAGTGAACAGGAAAACAGCAGTGCTGCTAAGCTACTATGAACGGCATAGTGAGTGCATTACAGTAGCCAAGATAGACACGAAGCCGACACCAACCACAGCCTTGCAAATTTATAATCGTACTAGCTCAGCATACGGTGCAGATACTGAAGAAAAGTATGATGAGATAAAATCAATTAATCATCTAGTTAAGGGAGACGAAAATTGATATGTGACGGAGGAATGGAATTCGATAGCGTGAAAAATAAGCCAAGGAAAAATTGTAGGTGGCTGTGGACTGAGGGAAAGAAATGAAAGAGGAAGCCGCCTGCTAGGATGTTGCACAGAGCGTAATTTAATCATTGCTAAAAATTGGTTTCAAGAATGGTGCAAGAAGATTGTGCACGCGGAAGAGACTTGGAGACTCTGGAAGGTTTCAGATTCGTTATATAATTGTAAGGCAGAGATTTCGGGACAAGATTTGAAACTGTAAAACATTTCCAGGGGCAGATGTGGACTCTGTCTATAATTTATTGCTTATGAACTGTAGATTACAACTGAACAAATTGCAAAAAGGAGATGGCACCTGGATACGTTGAAAGAACCAGAGGTTGTTGAGAGTTTCAGATGGACCATTAGGAAAGAGCTGACTGAATGACTGAAACAAGGGAAAGGAATGCAGTAGAAGGCGAACTGGTACCTCTGGGAGATGAAATACTGATTGCAGCAGAGGATCTAATGGGTGAAGAGCCAAGGAGAAATCCGCGGATATCACAGGACATACTTAATTTAACTGGTGAAAGGAGAAAATATAAAAAAACAACAACAAAAAACGAGGCCGGAAAAAGGGAACAGACACGTTTAAAAATGAGACTGACAAGTCTACAAAATGGCTAAGCAGAAATGAATAGAGGCCAAATGCAAGCCTATGGAAGTATACATAAGTAGGGGAAAGTTAGATACCGGCCATAGGAAAATTAAAGAGGCCTTTGGAGGAAAGAAAAGTAGCTGTATGAAGATCAAGAGCTCAGATGGAATACTAAGCAAATAAGGGAAAGCTGAAAGGTGGAAAGAGTACGTAGAGGAGCTCTCCAAGGGAAATCAAGGCAGTATTACAGAAAGGGCAGAAGACGTATTTGAGATGAGAGATATAACATCGCGAGAAGAATTTGACAGAGGTCTGAAAGATTTAAGTCGAAACAAGGCCCTTGGAGTAGACGACATTCCGTCAGAACTGCTGATATCTGTGGCAGAGCCAGTCATGACAAAAACATTGTACCTGCTGTGCAAGATGTATGAGACAGACAAAATCCCTCGAACTTCAAGAATAATGTAATAATTCTAATTCCGAAAAAAGCAGGTGGTGACATGTGAGAATATTACTGATCTTCGAGTTGAATAAGTCATCGCTGTAAAATACTGATACGAATTATTTACAGAAGAATGAAAAAAGTGGTAGACGGCTACTTGGGGAAAGAACAGTTTACATTGCGGACAAATATTCCTACATTTCTTCTGAATCCAGTAATCTGAGCAATACTGGTCCTACGACTCCTCTTAGAAGATAGATCATGGAAAGATAGACCTACGTTTACAGAAATCGTGGACTTAGCGTATGTTATTGACTGGAATACTCTCTTTGAAATTCTGAAGTTAATAAGGGTAAAATACAGAGACCGAAAGGTTATTTACAACTTGTATAAATGGTAGTTATAAGAGTCGAGGGGCATGAAAGGGAAGATGTGGTTGAGGAGGGAGTGAGACAGGGTTATCCCAAGGTTATTCAGTCTGTACTGGAGAAGAACTTAAAGTTCAGAGAAAAGGAATAAAAAGTTTGAGGTTTTCCAATGATATTGTAATTCTGTCAGAGCAGCAAAGACCTTGGAAGAGCAGCTGAAAGGAATGAACACTGTCTTGAAAGGAGGATATAAGATGACCATCAACGAAAGCAAAAAATGATAATGGAATGTAGTCGAATTAAATCAGTTGATGCTGAGGGCATTAGATTAGGAAATGAGACAAAGTAGTAGATGAGTTTTGTTATTTGAGCAGCAAAATAACTGATGATGGCCGAAGTAGAGAGGATATAAAATGTAGAGCGGCAATGGCAAGAGAAGCGTTTCCGAAGACTTCGAATACAGATCTACGTATTACGAACTCCTTTCTGAAATTTTTTGTATGGGGTGTAGGCATGTATGAAAGTGAAACATGGACGATACACAGTTTGGACGCAGAGAGAATGTGGTGGTGCTACAGAGGAATGCTGGCAGATAGATGGGTGGATCACGTAATTAACGAGGAGATACTGAAGAGAATTTGGGAGAAAAGAAATGTATGCCACAACTTGCTTAAAAGTAGGCATCGGTTGAGAGGACTCTTTCTGAGACATCAAGAGTTTAAAAACGTGTGCTGGACTGAGACTCGAGTCCTGGTTCGGTATACAGTTTTAAACTGTCATGTGCATACTCTGCATACTCTGCTGCAGAGTGTAAGGGTCATTTTCTTAACATTTGATTTTCAAACATGCAAAGTTTCTATCTTGCTGGTTTCCATTCAATGCTGATTGTGACAGGAGCCAAAGGAACGTTCGAAGGCGCCCTTTATTCATTTCCAACCACTTAAAGTCAGTGGTCATATCCATATGTCCAGCTGAACGCTACACTTCGTGAGTTTCTCGCTTTAATGAGATCCGCCTTCAACAGATGGACACCATGCTTACAGCACACAGGTATTAGTATCTTCCAATAAAGTACGCACATTATGTGCAAATGCGCAGATTTAAGGATTCTAGCCAAACATCTAACAGTATTCTTACTTATCATGTCGTATAGTGCCGAAATCATACTAACAAATGTGCAGAACTGTCGTCGTTATCTTTTCGTTTGTCAATGACAGACAAGTGAACCCAGTTCAAAACTGCACGAATATTTTTCCTGGAGCCATAAAGTTGGTAGTCTGTGTGAGACTTTTGTCCTCCCCCCCTCCCCCCGGCCCCCAGCGGAGTCAACAAGAAGTTAACCTGCACCACCTTTTGTTGTTGATCCGGTTAAAAGAAATTGATTTTTTTTCAGGAATGAACATGGGTGGCTCAAGCAATGTCTCCACATTGTTTCCCGATGCTCTTATAAATCTGCCTACTACTATATTCATTAGGAATATCGCAAAACAGCAGGAAACTGTACCCTACGTGAAATTCCAAGCATTAGTTAGGTAGTTAGTTGCTTAGATAGTTGTATACTGCATAAATCATTTGAACGTTCGTTTTATCGAAATGATGTAGAACGACTCAGTTCACAGGATATGTATAAATGATTAGTGTTAACGTTAATCAACCCATTGTTATTTTTGTTCTACTCATGCAGCTACACTTAATTTTTTTTTTTTACTTTTTTTTACTGGTTACCCGTTTTTAAGCAGAAGTTCGTCAATGGAATCGTAGGAGATGTTTAGGAGGAATCATTTTAAACTAAATTTAAAACTTGCTTCGCTACATATCAGACATTTTATGTTATTGAGCAAGTAAACAATTTTTTTGCTGCATATTTCACGCGTTTGTGAGCCACTGAAAGCTTTAATAATGCGTAATAAAGGTCATTTATCCCTCTAGTGTTGTAGATATAGACATCTCTGTTCTTCTCAAATTGTAATGTATTATTTACGACGAATTTCGTTAGCGAATACATGTAATGTGACGGCGCCGTTAAAATGCCCAGCTCCTTGAAGAGGTACCTACACGACGACTGTGGTAACACTGCTCACCTTTGTGCAATCAGTGCTTTATTTCTAGGTGATGGGTTACCCTAGTAAATTATTCCGTGAGATATTATTGAATGGAAATATGCAAGATATGTCAGGAGGTGGATGCATTTGTTTCCAAGAATAGCAATTATATGAAGAGCAAAAGTACTTGAACTTAATTGTTTGAGAGACTCAGTAATATACTTCTTCATTTTCAAGTCGAAGAGAAGAGTGTCGTTACAGTCGTATCACAAGCTCATATTGGACAAAATTGAGAACGAAAATCGGCCGTTTGCTTAATAGAGAACCATATCTTTCTCTTATTACTAGCTGGCCTTTGTGGCCGAGCGGTTCTAGGAGCTTCATTCTGGAACCGCGCTGCTGCTACGGTCGCAGGTTCGAATCCTGTCTCGGGCATGGATGTGTGTGATGTCCTTAGGTTAGTTAGGTTTAAGTAGTTCTAAGTCTAGGGGACTGGTGACTTCAGATGGTAAGTCCCATAGCCCTCAGAGCCATTTGAAGCAACGACTTCGCCGCCGTCTACGGAAAGTTAACTCCACTTCTATTCTACTACTATTTATTTATTGAAAATAAACGTTAGTAGGAAAACTGCAACCGTGTGCCTTTCGCTCTTCAACATATTCGTACAGCTCGCCCACCCTCGCTCCGCCGTCTTGAAGAATGCTAACTGCAAAAAAACTGTTATCCGCTTTATTAGGCATATTCCTACTAGAAAAAGAAAGAAACGTTACATCGGTATCAGGGTTATCAGAAACGGTGGGCAGACTCAGTTCCTCTAGGGCTTCGGGTGGGGCCTGCCCGGTCCCGGCAAAGAAATCACGCAGGAATTAGTCTGCACGGCGATTCGACCCCCACTGCATTCGGTTGCGAGTGCAGTGTTGAATGGTAACTCGTCATTGAACAACGAAGTGTTTAGAGCACAGAAGCATATAATAAGGATAACATGCGATGTTCACTCTAAAACCTCTTGTCTACAGCTCTTTAAACATTTGAGCATACTTACAGCGTCCTTACAGAGCATTTATTCCATTATAAAGCTTGTTGCCAACCATCAACCGCTCTTTTAAAACAACAAAAAATTAGTAAATATAATTCTATAATGAGAAATGATGAAGTCTGTCACTTGGCCTCAATGTGACACTGAGAGGAGTGAGGTATTCAGCCATAATAAGTCATTGACCACCTACTCAGCGATGTAAGAAATTTAATGGATAATAAAATTAACTCAAACACAAACTGAAATTACATGTGGTACACAACACCTTCTACTTAGCACAAGAATAACTGAGTATGCAGAAGTATGACTATATATATATATATATATGTGTGTGTGTGTGTGTGTGTGTGTGTGTGTGTGCAGGTGAGAGGGCGTGGTGTCGGGTTGGGGGGGGGGGGGATACAAGAGAGGGATATAATGTGGTTAAGTGTAAATCACTGTACAAATTTAACTGAAAAGCATGTTGCCTTATTTTCCGCTGAGAAATAATAATTGTAAAACTGATATCTTAGCGAGAGGTCTCAGTTATGATGTCCTGAACATGAAAAAACGGAAGTCATGGGATACCTCCTAATATATTGTTGGACATCCTTTTACCCGGCGTATTGCAGGAACTCGACGTGTCAAATACTCAACAATCGTTGGAAGTTACTTGTAGGAATATTGAGCCATGCTGTCTCAACAGCTGTCCATAATTGCGAAAGTGATGCTGGTTAAGAATTTTGTGCAGTAACTGACCTCTCGATTACGTCCAATAAATGTTCCATGGGTTTCAGATCGGGCGACCTTGGTGGCCAAATCATTCGCTCGAAATGTCCAGAGTATCCTTCAAATCAGTTGCTAACAACTGTGGCCCAGTGACATGGCACATTGCCACCCATAAAAATTCCATCGTTGTTTTGGAACATGAAGGCCAGGAATGGCTGCAAACGGTCTCCATGTAGCCGAACAGAACCATTTCCAGTCAACAATCGGTTCATTTGGACCAGAGGATCCAGTCCTTTGCGTGTAAACTCTGCCCATACCATTAAGGAGCCACCACCAGTTTGCACAGTACCCTGTTGACACCTTGGGTACATGGCTTCGTGGGGTGTGCGTCACACTCTAATCCTCCCATCAACTCTTAGCCACTGAAATTGGGACTCATTAGACCAGGCCACGATTTTTCAGTCTTCTAGGGTCCAAATGACATGGTAGCGAACCAAGGAGAGGCGCCGCTGGCGACGTTCTGTCAGCAAAGGCACTTGCGTCAATCATCTGCTGCCATAGCCAATTAACGTAAAATTTCGCAGCACTGCCCTAACGGGTACGTTCTTTGTACGTCCCACATGGATTTCTGCGGTTATTTCACGTAGTGTTGCCTGTCTGCTAGCACTGACAACTCTACCCAAACGCCGCCGCTCTCGGTCCTTTAGTGCAGCCCGTCGGCAACTGCGCTGTCCGTGGTGAGAATTTATGCCCGAAATTTGGTATTCTCGGCACCATTTCGACACTGTGGAGCTCGTAAATCGACTTCCCTAATGATTTTCTAAATGGGATGTCCTATGTGTCTTGCTCCAACTACCATTCCACGTTCAAATTACTGTCGTGCAACTATATGAAAGTCGGTAACCTTTTCACATGAATCACCTGAGTATAAATGACAGCTCCGCTAATTAACAGTCTTTTCACACCTTGTGTACACGATACTGCCGCCGTCTGTGTAGGTGCATATTGCTGTCCCGTAACTTCTGTCACCTCAGACACATTAGTAAGCCGCCATCCCGGAAGCTGATAGCAGTTGCACGCTACCGATCTAACGACTTCCAGGGCCACCAAAAACTATGGTTTTCATTATTTCGCACAGTTATTGACCAAATTTAAATATTAAAAATGTTGTTATAATCCACTCATTAAGAGATATCATCTTATTTGTAATGTTAAAGCAGTTAGACAAGTATTACAGTTGTAAACTGTATGTTTGTCTCGAGGCATTGTAACTGATGACTCGCAAATGCCAGGACCGTATTCCTCCACTTTGAGAATGAGAGCACTTAGCGACTTCCAACAAACTTTACATATTATTGAAATCCTTTACGAAACTTTTTCTCCTTGACAGCGCTCTTTAAGTGATTAAATGAAAGAATTTCATCGCTTAATACATTTCATTTGTTCATGCAGTAAAACTGCAACATGAGACATGACGTTATAATTTGCTGCTCCATGACTATTAATTCTTTTCGCAACACAGTTGACAGACAGTACCTGTATACACCACTGAATATACTCGCAAAATTATATCATTGTACGACGCATAGTTCAGGAAAAATTAAGTCTTAGAGATGCGTGAAAAATCTTGTTTTTGTTTAGAACGGCCCGAAAATTACCCGGACTATATTTATCCAGTGATTCATAATGAGGGCACTTGGAGAGTTCTTCAAACGTTAAGCATAAGTTCAAGCATTTTCCAAAGTTACCTCATTTACAAGCTTAAAGTAAAGTTTAACAGATAAACTGATTTGCAATCAGACGTTTAAAACTGTTTTGTGAGTGGGAGTTCGATTCCAGGATTCAAATTAAGATCAACTGCTAGCACGAGTTACTTGGATGTAAATATTGTCTATACAGCGAGGTTTCTTAAATCCTCCGGTCCATATTGTATACGAGCTGGGCTCCTTTCGGAGTATGCTGATACAACAGCTCTAATCTTAGCAATCAACACAACGGCTCGCTAATCGAAAAGTACGCAGGTCACATCAATGCTCAAGAAACGTTAAGGAGTAATTCTCTGATTTACACACGCATATCACTAACGTCCATTTGAAATTGGATTTTGGAGCATATAATGTGTTCGAACATCGTAAATTACCACAAAGAAAACGATTTATTGACAAACAGCCGACAAGAATTCAGAAAATATCGTTCTCATGAAACACAACTGGTTAACTATTCTCACGAAGTAATGTGATAGCCACAGGCGATGTCAAATTGATTCCATATTTTTAGGTTTCCAGAACTTTTTTGACATTGTTCCTCATAGTCGACTTCTAATCAAATTGCTTGCAGACGGAGTATCGTCTGAGTTGTGCAGCTGGATTCGTAACTTCCTGTCAGAAAGGTCAGGGCGAAAGGCATCAGTAAAGCCGATATAATATCTGTCGTTCGCCAAGGAAGTATTGCAGGTCCCCTGCTATTCCTAGTCAGTGTAAATGATTTAGGAGCAATATGAAGCCGGCCGCTGTGGTCGAGCGGTTCTAGGCACTTCAGTCCGGAACCGCGCTGCTGCTACGGTCGCAGGTTCGAATCCTGCCTCGGGCATGGATGTGTGTGATGTCCTTAGGTTAGTTAGGTTTAAGTAGTTCTAAGTTCTAGGGGACTGATTACCGCAGATGTTAAGTCCCATAGTGCTTAGAGCCATTAGAGCAATATGAACAGCCCTCTTAGATTGTTTGCATATGCCACTGTCATTCACCGCCTTGTACTGTAAAATCATCAGATGATCAAAACCAGTTGCAAAATGATTTAGACAAGATATGTGTATTGTGTGGAAAGTGGCAATTGACTCTAAATAATCCACGGAAGTAATAAAAGACATCCGATAAATCAGATAAATCAGACAAATCTAAAAGCTGTAAACTCAGCTAAATACTCAGGGTTACAGTTACCAATAACTTAAATTAAAACCATCACATAAATAATGTTGTGGGGAAAGCAAACCAGAGGCTCCGATTTGTTGGCAGAAAACTTAGAAAGGGCAACAGGCCTGCAAAAGAGACTGCTTGTACTACAGTTGTCCGGCTTCTACTGGAGTACTGCTGAGCAGTATGGGATCCGCATCAGATGCAACCGACAGAGTACATTGAAAACATTCAAAGAAGGGGAGAGAGTGTCTCGACATGTTACGTGAATTAAGATGGCAATAATTAAAACAAAGGCGTTTCTCATTGCAGCAGAATCGTAACATTAAATTTCAGTCACCATCTTTCTCCTCCGAATGTAAAAATATTTTGTTGGCGCCCACCTGCACAGGGAGAAATGATTATCAGCATAAAATAAGAGGAATCAGACCTGACACGAAAATATTTAAGCGTTCGTTTTTCCCACGCGCTGTTCAAGAGTAGAACGGTAGCGAAATACCTTGAAGGTGGTTCGATTATCCTCTGCCAGTCATTTAATTGTGAATTGCAGAGTAATCATGTAGACAGAGATGTACTAGAAAACCTTACAGTTTAATATGGAATCTGATCTACGGTGCAACATCGTTATTTCTACACACACACACACCTACCAACCAACACACACACACCCACACACACACGTATACACACACCACGCACACACAGCACTACCAAAATTGAACGTCGTCTTAAGCGCCAAATGAAAAATCCTGGAACAAATACAGGAATCAAAAGCCCAACCATCCGATTTGCAGTGCAGCACCTTGACATGCGGCCACAAGAAATCGCAGAGTATTCGTCAGTCTTCAAATCTTTCAGCACATTACTCCGATAGGCATTACCCTATTGGAAACGCTGTTAACTTCCGGCCTGAGAACTGTCTCTCTCTACAGCTATAGTGTGACTTACAGATTGTCGATTCCGAATATTGGAGCAATTTCATGTTTTCACATACGCACATTTTTGCGAAAGGTGAAAGTTATACCAGTTTATAGAAAAAACCTTATTAGGTTGACCCGAGAATGGAATACCAGACTTTTACAATGGTGAACATTTTTCCACATACAACTAATGTACAGATGCTCAGCAAGCTACATACCACGGCCGTCGTTGAGAACAACTGGAGAGCAACACGGCAGAACACTAGCTCTGTTTTGATGCCCGCTGCGGCAGTTCAAACGCTTAAAAGCGCGCACACTGGAAGTGACGTACCGTAATCCGTAGCGCGTGATAGCGCTGTTTGCCCCACCACGCCGCTCTGTCAACAACGGATTCTCTCTGACCTTCCTTTTCCATCGTCACCTTGACGCTATCGCATTTACTCCGTTGCCGGCATCTGAATATACCGTAGACAATGAGTCATGCCGCTGGCTTTTCTACACCGTTGCACCAAATCGCTTATGGCGCGAGACTGCTAAAGCCCGTAAAAGGGCGTCCCTCTCGGGGTCACATGAGTCTACGTCACTTATCAGACACGTAGTATCTGAAAGGACGATACGACCGCACAGTCTAACGGAACCTCATATGAAGCAGTATATACGGCAATAAATTTTTGCTGTCGCTACTATCAAGCGCGGACAGAAGACCCGAAACATCGTAATCCTGGAGCATTCATTTATCATTCATCAGCAGTGTGTTTCAGGATGAATACTACCTAAGGAGCAGTGGCATATATACATTCAGATTAAACATATCCTATACCGAAGAGCGAAAGAACCGGTACACCAGCGTAACATCATTTAGGGCTCCCGCGAGCACGCACAAATGCCGCAGCATGACGTGTCATGGACTAGACTAATATCTGAAGTAGTGCTGGAGGGAACTGACACCAGGAATCCTGCAGGGTTGCCATAAACCCGTAAGAGTGCGACGGGTGGAGATCTCTTGTAAATAGCACGTTGCATGGCATCCCAGATACGCTCATTAATGTTCATATCTGGGGAGTTAGGTGGCCAGTGAAAGTGTTTAAACTCAGAAGAGTGTTCCTGGAGCCTTTCTGTAGCAATTATGGCCGTGTACGGTGTCGCATTATTCTGCTGGAATTGCTCAAGTCCGTCGGAATGCACAATGGACACGAATGGATGCAAGTGATCAGACAGGATGCTTACGTACGTGACACTTGTCAGAGTCGTATCTAGACGAATCAGGGGTCCCATATCATTCCACCTACACACTCGGCACACCATTAGAGAGTATCGACCAGCTTCAACAGTCCCCTGCTGGCATGCAGGGTTCATGGATTCACGAGGTTGTCTCCATACCCGTACACGTCCAACCGCTGGATACAATTTGAAACGAGACTCGTTCAACCACGCAATATGTTTCCATTCATCAACGGTTCAATGTAGGTGCTGATGGGCCCAGGCGAGGCGTAAAGCTTTGTGTCGGGCAGTCATCAAGGACACATGAGTAGCCCTTCGGCTCCGAAAGCCAATATCGATGTTGTTTCGTTGAATGGTTCGCACACTGACACTTGTTGAGGCCCGGCACTGGAATCTACAGCAATTTGCGGAAGGGTTGCACTTCTGTCACGTCGAAAGATTCTGTTCAGGCGTCTTTGGTCCCGTTCTTGCCGGATCTTTCCCCGCCACAGCGATGTCGAAGATTTGATGTTTTACAGGATTCCTGATATTCACGGTACACTCGTGAAATGGTTGCATGGGCGAATCCCCACTTCATCGCTACCTAGGAGATGCTGTGTCCCATCGCTCGTGCGCCTTTTATAGCACCACGTTCAAACTTACTTAAATCTCGATAACGTGCCACAGTAGCAGCAGTAATCGATCCAACAACTTCGCCAGGCACTTGTTGTCATATAGACTTTGCCGATCGCAACGCCGTATTCTGCGTGTTTACATGTCTCTGTATTTGAATGTACAATACCAGTTTCTTTGGCTCTCCAGTGTATTTCACAGCAGCTTGAAAGTTGTGCAAGAAAGGTACAGTCGTGCTCAAAAGTATCCGAACGACCTGAATTGCATTTCGCCTGATTAGCATGCAACTCACATAACGCAGCTATCTAGCAGGTCCTCTAATCGCTCCTTGGTACAGTCGTTTCACTATTGAAAATGGTACCAACAAGTCACCACAAGAAAACACTGCTCTGTATCGTAATAACTCAAAATGTAAAGTAATACCACGATACTAGATATATCAGGCAACACCTTATCACAGAGAAGACTGACCTTAAGGCTTGAAAGCTCACATTTATTGCAATAAATGACATACCTGACATGTTACCACTCTCATTATTACGTCAGATAGGTAATTCACGTAGTAAGTTCGTCGTATTCATGATTTCCTTTTCAAAGTAACATACGATACTTGTTATTTAACATAATATTGACATTAAAAATTTGAGAATATGTATGAACTTCAAATGACATGACGAACCGTCTTGTTCTGCATATGGATTGAAACCCAGGTCATGCAGACTAAGATTTCCTGACTGACGGAAACTAACAGTCATTCCTGACTAGTCATACAGACAGTGATATACCTCGATTTTAGACAGTATCGGTTAGCGATACGCAAACGTTTTTAACGGACGCGGTTTCCTACCCAGCATTTATTGTCCCCGTTAACAAACTACGAGAGATGTTAAATATTGCTTCTTCACATGTAACTTACTTGAAATGCCGTGAGGTAAATCTATGTGCTCGACAGGTATTCGAAACCAGAACCTAATCGGATTGTTATCGAAGGACAATCAACTGTGACATATCGGATTTTCTCGGCAGTAGCTAGATGTTTTAACTGAAATGACGAGACTAAACGCCGGCAGGAGTGGCTGTGCGGTTCTAGGTGCTACAGTCTGGAGCCGAGCGACCGCTACGGTCGCAGGTTCGAATCCTGCCTCGGGCATGGATGTGGGTGATGTCCTTAGGTTAGTTAGGTTTAATTAGTTCTAAGTTCTAGGCGACTGATGACCTCAGAAGTTAAGTCGCATAGTGCTCAGAGCCATTTTTGACGAGACGAAACATTAATTTTTCCCTTCCCAGGACTCCAACCCGGCACCTATCGCTGTTATATTATAGAGAAAACGAACGTTAATTATGGGTTTGTTACACCAGCAGCGATATGTGAGCATGTTTGAACTAGTAATAAGATGACGAAGAGTTCAGTGCTAACTGGGAATCTAACCCCACACATATCGTTATTGACTACACACAAACGACGTCAGCTACCGAATTTTTCTCCACCAGCAGCTCGGAATAACATCCTTGAATTTACAGTGATCTCGCAAATAGTTTTATGTCTAACTGAGAGTCAAAAACGTCAGATATCATTAGTGTTGACAACGAATGAAAATGCGTTAAAAATCAAAATTATTATCCCCCAGCAGATAGGTATTCTCATGCTAGAGCTTTATAATTCACAATGAAAACCTTAGTACCGGGCCAGGATTCAAACCCATTCATGCGCAAAATGTGGAGATGTTGAGGAATCTGCAGTTTTGAACAAACAACAAATTGTAGTCGAGCTTTATTGTCACGAAGGGATTAAATTCCGCGTTAAGGGCGGTCTGAGTTACATTCCCAGTTCAGAACCAATTACATCGGCATACAGAAGCTCAAATAAAAGATGGAATAAGTGTCCTGTGACCCTACATAGCGTTTGTTTCGTCACTAGAAATATATGACTAGTATAAGAAAGCCTAACTTTATTGCGGTTCAACCTAACGTCTACTTGGTAGAGGAATAATATGTTTAATGTGA
Organism: Schistocerca nitens; assembly: GCF_023898315.1. Classification (NCBI taxonomy): domain Eukaryota; kingdom Metazoa; phylum Arthropoda; class Insecta; order Orthoptera; family Acrididae; genus Schistocerca; species Schistocerca nitens. The sequence goes on from NC_064617.1 coordinate 741,201,389, forward strand.
ATTTAAGACCACAATGCCATTATACCTTCTTCATTTGATGTAGCTAGAAGCAAATAGAATCGGTCTCCCTTTCAAAAAGCATTGGCAGAAGTTGGAATCGAACCTAGACCGTCAGTATAGGAACCTATCAGCAATCCAACAGACCACCAACCCCTCTACTCTGTCACTCACTTTTCTATCATAACACCGATGCGGCACAGTCGATGAGAATTCTGACACACAGGTTCCCTGTAGTGGTTTGCAGCACGTTCAGTACATTCATTTACTTGGTTCACCGAATCGCCATGAACTAGCTGCCTCGGCTATCCAGTGCACATATTCGACTCTATTTTGTAATCACCGAAATTAAATAACGTAACTGCCACCTACACAGAACTGCCAACAGTGTAGGATGCAGAAATTTAAATAGAAAGTGTTCCTTTCCATTTGAGCTACTCCATTGCGCTATCTGGTTGTTGGAACTGTCGTGCAGTGCAAAAGAAAAGCTGTAACCGTCTGTCTCTCAGAAGTCTAGATCCAGCCATATGCATTATCTCACAGCATTGTGGAATGCGGAAGTTCTGGAAGAACTGTTGACTTCTGGAGCTGCTGTACCTACGCGACAGGTAGCAGCGTAACGGTAGGTGTTGCACACTGTAGATAAGACGTCGCGAGTTCAATTACATTTGCTGCTAAGTTTTTTAAAAAAATGGTTCAAATGGCTCTGAGCACTATGGGACTTAATATCTGTGGTCATCAGTCCCCTAGAACTTAGAACTACTTAAACCTAACTAACCTAAGGACATCACACACACCATGCCCGAGGCAGGATTCGAACCTGCGACCGTAGCGGTCACGCGGTTCCACACTGAAGCGCCTAGAACCGCACGGCCACACCGGCTGGCAGTTTTTTAAAACCCAATTCTGCTGGTTGCTGAAGTTATCAATTTAATGAAACTTTCAACATAATTCCCTTCACTTCTCAACCCAAAATAGTCGCATGTGGAAAAAGGGCTAACTTCTGCGACATTTTGTTCTTTTCAGGCTTAATAAAATGGCCAGGCAGCAGATGCATCTCGTAGCTTTTGTATTATGTATGGGGAGAGCGAATCATTCCACAATAGTCAGAAAAGTATTTTCTACGTTAGCTGTCGTCTGGTAGTGGCATTTTGTTCTTCTTCAAACCTTGTTTGACACTTTTAACTCAGAACAAGTTTTCTAGGTGCATGTAATCAACAAACTGCATGTGCATTGTCCGACTGTTATAGTTAACATCAGAGAATTCGCATATATCGTTGATGATTAATTTCTCTCTCATGTTTAGTATTGTTTTAACAACACTAAAAGAAACTTTTCGAAAATTGTGCATTGTATTATAAAAAATGAAATAAAACCACCCACGATAACCTTACGGCGAAAGTTTGCTTTAATAAAACTGAGTATCTGTACACAAGCGTGCCTCTATCGGCACGAATTAGTAAAATACTACTCACTTTGATTTCGATTGGTTTTGTGTTTAATTGGCATGCTGTGTCATACTCAAGAGGTATGCAAATGTGGCAAGTCATAAATAAAGTTATGTATTCCTAGAAACCCAAAATTTGTTTGTCAGCAGCTGAAAGAGGCGTTACCTGTTGTGCAGCATTGAGTTTTTCACCATTGCACTATGAGCTGAAAGTATTTTCTTGCGATTTGCTTATCAGTTCATTTCCTTCATAATTATCACCCTGGCATGTGATTCTTAAGTGAAGAACAATATTGAATTTCGTATCGTTGACGGTCGATTCGAATTTCTTCAGAGACGCTTGTATTGTGAAGCAGCTTGGCAGTCAGAAAGCCGAGATCTATGACCATTAAAACAACTTACTGAGTCGAGCTGCCAAGAGGATTTGATGTGTGTAGGTTTTCTTCTGATTTCGTTACAGAATTTTTTCTGGAAATTCGCAGCTCCATAAAATAAATCAGAAAAAGAAGCTCACACACGCTGACCCCTACCACTGTTAGAACTGACCCCTCCTTGCAGCGTTGAAACACGAGACACGGGCGGTACCAGGAGGCTATGGACGCACTGCTGGCGGCACCCCACTCTCATCATGGTATTGGTCGATCAGCCTCATAACGCATCGTGAAAGATAATAAAAGTTATCACTTATGTGAAGAATAGCATTTCTTTAGCCAAAAAATTGAATTTTTTGTCTCAGTGTCTTACTTTAGATGAGGATTATATAGCACGAGTCTTTCAAGTGCGAGTCAGTTCAGTACCATACGCGGAAGTGATTGCACTGCCACAGTGTTGCCAAATGTTTGTGGCGATGTTGCCAATTCTCAGCTGTGCTAGGAACAGCTCTGTAGCGTTATAGGAGGAGAATCCCGTGCTGGTGTCATAGGAGGATGCGGAGAGGAGGCGCGGGGTTTGGTTAATATGCTGCGTTTTCTCCTACCAGTTGTGTGAAACATTCGGGTGTGTAATCTTCCATCACGGTTACAGTTTCCCACAAAATATATACGAATAAAACACTTACCTTGTCAGTTTGTGACAAAAGATTATTTCAGTACAATAAAAGGTCTTTGGAAATCAACTTTGCCCACCTGTCACGAAAAGTAAGATACCAAACACTTTGCACCTCGAAATCGATTGCATGTATGTACAGTCTTGTGATCATACAAGTACAATTTCATGAACTGTACGAGAATGTAGAAAAATGTTGGTGCGAATGGAAGCTTTAAGAAAAACAGTTAACTAATTATTCTGTACCACATAATAATCAATTCATTTGAAAATTCAGAAGAGAAGAAACTAAAACTTGTGCCCGTTAAGACAGAAACTAAAGTGCAGATGCGGGCACTGTGCAGATCTGCTCTTTTTCATCTTCAGATCTATACAAATAATATATACTAACCAGCGTATTCATTGCTTTCGTAATCTTTCCCTCTTGTTTAGTCCTCTAATGATGAACTGCATCCACACACATGAGTCTGATTGTTTCTTTGTATCCTTCCATCTACTATCTTTGTGTGTTACTGTTCGGTGTTCAAAAAGCAAAATATTATGTCTGCTCCCACGAGGTATTAAAACGAGGTCGCAAGAAGGCTAACGAATTATAATCAAAATACAGTGAGACGCCAGTTTATCTGTCGTCATGGTGTTAAGTCTACAGAAATAGTTGGGTGTTATTTCCTGCATCTCTGGCATCCCGTTGTCGTCTTCTCTTATTGAGATTTTCATATTACCCTGAACACAAGACGCCGAGATAAATGTGTATATTCTCCATGACGAAACATCCCACATTCCATTCATCCTGATCAATTCGTTACGTGCATCGGCGGCAATGAGTGATAGGACAGCTGTTGTGAGGTGACGAATAACAATAACAATCGTAGTAATAACAAATAAATAAACAAGGATGTTTACTGCATTACAGCCGATTAACAAAATAATTGGCGCACTGCGTAGGTGTTCTTACCACTTTACTACTGAATTATGTTCTGGTTGTTTGCAGAGCGAAAAGAAAGAACCCTGTAGCCATACATATCTCTAGTACAACGAGATATTACCTATCAACTATCCTTGCTTTACATCACGAGACGAACGTGGCGTCACTGAGATGATATTTGAAATGCATTTCTGTTTCCTCTCTCTGTCTCTCTCTCTCTCTTTTTATTTTTCTTTCTATTTTTTGAGGAAAGCATCGAGAAGCGCGAATAATAAGCAAGTAGGCATATAACCTGTTTACAGTTATTTTTATCGGGATACGTAATGCAAAAATACAACTTTTAAGTGTATTATTGCGAAATTCCAGTTATTGACAGTCTATTCGTGAGCTTGCTCGCATTCAGTGGGGTGAAACCTATCACAGAAGCAAGAAAAACATAAATATTTCTTGCACCATGCGCAAAACACAAACGAAATCTCGCTGCACTGTCGTGTTGTCCGATATATTGCACGGAAAACATATCTGATTCATGTTGCTAAATACAGCTGTATCAGATATTAATTTGGATGCGCACCAAGTGTATAAAAGTATATCTTGAAATACGCAGAAGGCACATAGAGGTATTCAACTGAAGCATAGCCATTACCAAGATTGTGACTGGAGCCGACAGCATCGTCGTCTACCACCTTGACAACTCGAACGGGGACAGTGCTCGGCTGGTTACTTACGTTAACTGATATCAAAGCTACAGCATGAAAACACAAAAATGTTAATAACCCGAAGATCATTAGTTTTGGAACCCATAGAAAGTAAAGCAGTCATCAATCGGAAGAGTGGTTTGAACACCACAGTGCTTTAATAGGCACAGTCTTGTTGGAGGTGATATGCCGTTGCTTTCCTCCGACCTTTGAGTTGACTTACCTAGCCAGTTAATAGGGGAACGTACAAATTAACGTGGCTTTCGAACCGCAGTACAACTCGGCATTTTTCACATCAATAAATACTGCCCGAGGGGAAATAAGTGTAAAACGGCACATAAAAATCGTGGGACTGACGATAGATCGAACCTGAGACCAACGTATCCGCAGTTTTCCTCTTTATCACCTTGCCACCATGCAGCCAACACTGTGGTTTCTGCTTGGCATTAAAATTAGGATCTCTCGTTTGTGCGTGCGTTGACACTTGCGTGTCCCTTAGGAGACCTTACCTTTGGGATTACCCTCGTATACGTGTGTGTAAACGCCTTTCAATGCCCACTCAAGCAAGACAAGGATACACAGTCTAGCTTCAATATTAAAAATACGCCTCAGTTTGTGGATGAACGCAGACTTAGGTTGATAATCGTTTTAAATATTTAACAGTACTGTACCCATTGTTGTTAAACTCATTTTCAACCAATGATTCCCACAGCTACAGGAAAACTACTTCTGATACATCTTAGACAAAATACTTTCGCAGCGCTATTAGACGAAAAGATCAACCTGACACAAACTGTGGGAAGTTTGTTTTACAACCTTTTTACCTGGATAAAGAGCTTTTCTTATTTGAGATATCTGTGAACGTTGCTGCATGAGACGATTTAAGAAGAAAATAAATTCCTTCAGCTACGCCAATGTTTAAAGAAATCGTCTTAACGGCACTAAATCGTGGTTTGTGAATCGTTTACCGGCCGCACTCTGCCGAATGTCGCTGGTTGGAAGGCAAAAAGCTTACTGACAAATTTCACAAAAGGAAAAGGGGACGAAATGTCTCCCACTGGAAGGTCAAGTTGTTTTATTTAAATGATTACAAAATCAGGTAAAACGAACAGTGAGGTTGTCAGTATAAGCACATTACTGTTGTCAATATGATGGTGCACCGCCCAGGGCCTATATGATAAAGGGCCACTTTAGGTCAGGCAATTGTATACAGAAGTGGAAGTGAGAGCGCCACTAAATTCTACAATCCGTACGCATTGCATACACACAGAAATTACTGTTACAGTGTACTTATTGAGCCCAGTGAATGAATTGCATATTTTCCGGTGAGAAAGAGCACTGGCAAACAGTCTTCAATATGTTAGGTTACTTAAACTGGTGTCACGCTGAGCTAGAATTTATGGTTAGCTACTAAGTGTAAGGACAATGAGTCGGTTGCGGGTTTTGCAACTGTGAAATACTTTCATACATTATAGAAGCGAATATTAAATTTGAACTAATATTGCGAAAATTTTGGACTTACATAGCTTAGACTGAAAATCTTTCTGTTTATTGCAAAGGAAAACAATTGATTTTCTAAAACATTCCCTGTCATACACAGCTTGAAACAGGTCACGTCGACCAAATCATATGGAAGAACTGACAGCGACGTATATCGGAAGGCAGTAAGATCGCTTGGCTTTCGCTTTGGCAGTATTCAGCAGCCATTTCTAGGCGCAAGTAAATGAAGAAAGGCAGCGCGTTTTTGTTATCAAGTGACGTCCTCATCAATTACTTTAGTTTTAATGTGATCTACGAGTAATTGCTTATGTTTGATATTAACATGAAAAGGATTCCGAAGACAGGGGAAGAACCTGTTCTTGGGCAACTACTTCTATAATGACAAAAAGGCCTTGAATGATCTTCAAGCACATGTGTTCCAGCAGCGGTATGAAGACATTGATAGTAATAATGACGATAATAATCGAATTATCCGGTAACTTCACACTTCACAGTGGATTTTCTCAAACTATGAGATTTCCTGAATTAGTGAAAATTTCAAAATGACTTCACATCGAGGCTATGATGCCTAGAAGAGTCTTTACATCCTGCTGACATGAGAATGGCATAATCTCCACGTCAGAAGCTTGCTTCTACTTAACCATTTAATAGACTCGCATTTTTTCCCCTGTGACTAATTTTGTAAGCTAAGCACATCATCCGTTACAGCACACTCTTGGGGCTGGGAAATGTGGCCACAATGGTCTGGTGGAACGAACTATCACAAGTGCAATGCGTGGGTTCAGGCATTTATTTTTAAGAGGCACAAACAGATTTACTTTACCTCTGGTAACCTCAAGAGAAACATGTTATAATCCAGAATCCGCATTAAACATCACGTTCCTTCATTCCTAACTGGGCAGAGCCGGTTTACGTCGGGAAATGACATAGCTGGAGCTCATGGTAAACAAAAATACTGTCGCCAGTAAACTTACATTAAAATTTTTTATTTTATTTGATGAACAGATAGCCATTTAAAGGAACAGGGCTCTTATTTTACTTGCACTTAATTGAACTAGAGACGTTGAAAAATTTGGTGCTGGACTGTGATTCGAATTCATATCTCCTCTTTCGAGGATCTGAATCTCTCGTAAGAGTAGTTCAATCATTTCGTTCCTTTTCCCAAGACTGCAATCTTCTCTAGGTCTCCTCCAAAGATAAGTATGTGGGTCAGAATCCTGATGCAGTAGAAAAATTTTCATAATTTCATTTCAAGCCCTATCACGTGCACACCGGCCTGCTACTGATAATTAACGTGAATTTTTAATGTCTGTTCATGTGTTGCCAACAATTTCTGGTCAAAGACGCACATATCTTAGTGTTGGTGAGTAAACAATTCACACTTAAGCTACACTCCTGGAAATGGAAAAAAGAACACATTGACACCGGTGTGTCAGACCCACCATACTTGCTCCGGACACTGCGAGAGGGCTGTACAAGCAATGATCACACGCACGGCACAGCGGACACACCAGGAACCGCGGTGTTGGCCGTCGAATGGCGCTAGCTGCGCAGCATTTGTGCACCGCCGCCGTCAGTGTCAGTCAGTTTGCCGTGGCATACGGAGCTCCATCACAGTCTTTAACACTGGTAGCATGCCGCGACAGCGTGGACGTGAACCGTATGTGCAGTTGACAGACTTTGAGCGAGGGCGTATAGTGGGCATGCGGGAGGCCGGGTGGACGTACCGCCGAATTGCTCAACACGTGGGGCGTGAGGTCTCCACAGTACATCGATGTTGTCGCCAGTGGTCGGCGGAAGGTGCACGTGCCCGTCGACCTGGGACCGGACCGCAGCGACGCACGGATGCACGCCAAGACCGTAGGATCCCACGCAGTGCCGTAGGGGACCGCACCGCCACTTCCCAGCAAATTAGGGACACTGTTGCTCCTGGGGTATCGGCGAGGACCATTCGCAACCGTCTCCATGAAGCTGGGCTACGGTCCCGCACACCGTTAGGCCGTCTTCCGCTCACGCCCCAACATCTCGCACACTCGCTGCCTCGCTCAGCGGCTAAGTCCCACTCAAGGTCACGCGCCACACACAGAAACACAACTGCAATACACACAGCCATGGAAAACACCCACCCACCTCCCCAGGGGTCATAACCCCTGCAGCCCACATAAGAGAAAGATGCTTCAGTAGCTGATAAGAAATTTTTTTAGGATAAGGATCCAGTGGTGTCGCGACAGGCGTGAATGGAGGGACGAATGGAGACGTGTCGTCTTCAGCGATGAGAGTCGCTTCTGCCTTGGTGCCAATGATGGTCGTATGCGTGTTTGGCGCCGTGCAGGTGAGCGCCACAATCAGGACTGCATACGACCGAGGCACACAGGGCCAACACCCGGCATCATGGTGTGGGGAGCGATCTCCTACACTGGCCGTACACCACTGGTGATCGTCGAGGGGACACTGAATAGTGCACGGTACATCCAAACCGTCATCGAACCCATCGTTCTACCATTCCTAGACCGGCAAGGGAACTTGCTGTTCCAACAGGACAATGCACGTCCGCATGTACCCCGTGCCACCCAACGTGCTCTAGAAGGTGTAAGTCAACTACCCTGGCCAGCAAGATCTCCGGATCTGTCCCCCATTGAGCATGTTTGGGACTGGATGAAGCGTCGTCTCACGCGGTCTGCACGTCCAGCACGAACGCTGGTCCAACTGAGGCGCCAGGTGGAAATGGCATGGCAAGCCGTTTCACAGGACTACATCCAGCATCTCTACAATCGTCTCCATGGGAGAATAGCAGCCTGCATTGCTGCGAAAGGTGGATATACACTGTACTAGTGCCGACATTGTGGATGCTCTGTTGCCTGTGTCTATGTGCCTGTGGTTCTGTCAGTGTGATCATGTGATGTATCTGACCCCAGGAATGTGTCAATAAAGTTTCCCCTTCCTGGGACAATGAATTCACGGTGTTCTTATTTCAATTTCCAGGAGTGTATATTCGTGGACAATAAAGAAGAACGACAGGAGTGCGGTTCGATTGTCGCTCAGGCACAAAAATTTGTATCCTTATTTGAGATTCAAACACCTAGCAGCTGGTAAGAAAAACCGATACGTAACATTTGATTTTACTTAGTTAACAATACGATTACGTGTTGGGTTCGTATCTCCGTCACACAACTTCACATCATGCGCTTCATCTTTAAATGCATACACACTTTGTTACTTCTGAATTGAGGTATATCAGACATCTTTCGTGGTTAGTTAACAGGGATGAAAGGGTCCTGATAGGAGTCCTGGTTTATTACAAAAACTGTCGTCTTTTATTTTCAGGTTTAGATTTGGTTACTGATATTGGCGAAAATTTCGGTAATTCATGACTCTTCACGGCTAGTCAGCAATATGATTAGATTAGATTAATACTTGTTCCGTAGATCATGAATACGACATTTCGTAATGATGTGGAACGTGCCATTTTAACGAAAGATTTCTTTACATACCAGTATTGAATTTCTTTATTACAATTATTTAATCTCTCTCTCATTCTTTTTTATATTTCTCTCTCTCTCTCTCTCTCTCTCTCTCTCTCTCACACACACACACACACACACACAGAGACACACACTCTTTTTATTTTTATTTGTTTGTTGTGCTCGACTATCGGCGAGGCACGAAAATGTCCGTGAATTAGTTTCTTAGTTTTGAGTACAGTACGAAAGAAATATAAAAACAACTATGAGTGTTACTGAATTATGATGCTTAGTTAGCAGTCAGTTCTGAGTATTATTAGTAACTACACTCCAGTCCCTAACCCTAGTTACAGAAATGCGAATCAGACGCATTACGTAGCAGCCGCGTCTTTGAGACGGCAGCTATGGTCACTTCCCAGCCCGCTGTAGGATCACATCGGTTCGTCTTCTTCCTGCTGGTACTGTAAGTGAGATTTGGCAACAAGGCAAGGGATGTTTGGCAACACTGTGATCGACGACTTACTTCCTGGTGTGCACGGAATTAAGCCTCAAAGTTCACTTGATTTTTTCTGTCATTTCCATTGAATAATCTGAGTTATTATCGCTTGAGGTGTAACAGAAGATTGTAAATTTACGGTTTTCAGCCCAGGAAAGTTGTTGCACGTGGAACTCGCAACTAATCGCGTCCTTTAAATAGCGGTTTACGAGTTCTAGCCACTATTGACCTTGAAAGAGGAAAACATAACACATATCTCTTCGCTAGCTTTGTGGTGACGTGCTGACCTCGGGAAAACCGAGTGTTATGTTTCGCGGTTCAAGTGTCGCTAGCAATAACGTTTTTTATCTCTTCTGTGAAAGAGCTACAAGCAGTCAGGTCAAACATCGATAAGCAAATCGCAAGAAAATACTTTCAGCTCATAGTGCAATGGTGAAAAACACAATGCTGCACAACAGGTAACGCCTCTTTCAGCTGCTGAGAAGCAAATTTTGGGTTTCTAGAAATACATAATTTAATTTATGAAATGCCAGATTTGCATACCTTTTGAGTATGACACAGCATACCAATTAAACACAGACCGAATCTAAATCAAAGTGAGTAGTATTTTACTAATTCGTGCCGATAGAGGCACGCTTGTGTACAGATACTCAGTTTTATTAAAACAGACTTTCGTCGTAAGGTTATCGTGAGTAGTTTTACTTCATTTCTTATAATAAAATGCCCCCCCATGAACCATGGACCTTGCCGTTGGTGGGGAGGCTTGCGTGCCTCAGCGATACAGATGGCCGTACCGTAGGTGCAACCACAATGGAGGGGTACCTGTTGAGAGGCCAGACAAACATGTGGTTCCTGAAGAGGGGCAGCAGCCTTTTCAGTAGTTGCAGGGGCAACAGTCTGGATGATTGACTGATCTGGCCTTGTAACATTAACCAAAACGGCCTTGCTGTGCTGGTACTGCGAACGGCTGAAAGCAAGGGGAAACTACAGCCGTAATTTTTCCCGACGACATGCAGCTTTACTGTATGATTAAATGATGATGGCGTCCTCTTGGGTAAAATATTCCGGAGGTAAAATAGTCCCCCATTCGGATCTCCGGGTGGGGACTACTCAAGAGGACGTCGTTATCAGGAGAACGAAAACTGGCGTTCTACGGATCGGAGTGTGGAATGTCAGATCCCTTAATCGGGCAGGTAGGTTAGAAAATTTAAAAAGGGAAATGGATAGGTTAAAGTTAGATATAGTGGGAATTAGTGAAGTTCGGTGGTAGGAGGAACAAGACTTTTGGTCAGGTGATTACAGGGTTATACATACAAAATCAAATAGGGGTAATGCAGGAGTAGATTTAATAATGAATAAAAACATACTAGTACGGGTTAGCTACTACAAACAGCATAGGGAACGCATAATTGTGGCCAAGATAGACACAAAGCCCATGTCTACTACATTAGTACAAGTTTATATGCCAACTAGCTCTGTAGATGATGAAGAAATTGATGAAATGTATGACGAGATAAAAGTAATTATTCAGGTAGTGAAGGGAGACGAAAATTTAATAGTCATGGGTGACTGGAATTCGTCAGTAGGAAAAGGGAGAGAAGGAAACATAGTAGGTGAATATGGATTGGGGGGAAGAAATGAAAGAGGAAGCCGCCTGGTAGAATTTGGCACAGAGCATAACTTAATCATAGATAATACTTGGTTCAAGAATCATAAAAGAAGGTTGTATACCTGGAAGAATCCTGGAGATACTAAAAGGTATCAGATAGATTATATAATGGTAAGACAGAGATTTAGGAACCAGGTTTTAAATTGTAAGACATTTCCAGGGGCAGATGTGGATTCAGACCACAATCTATTGGTTATGAACTGCAGATTGAAACTGAAGAAACTGCAAAAAGGTGGGAATTTAAGGAGATGGGACCTGGATAAACTGTAAGAACGAGAGGTTGTAGAGAGTTTCGGGGAGAGCATAATGGAACGATTGACAGGAATCGGGGAAATAAATACAGTAGAAGAAGAATGGGTAGCTCTGAGGGATGAAGTAGTGAAGGCAGCAGACGATCAAGTAGGTAAAAAGACGAGGGCTAGTAGAAATCCTTGGGTAACAGAAGAAATATTGAATTTAATTGGTGAAAGGAGAAAATATAAAAATGCAGTAAATGAAGCAGGCAAAAAAGAATACAAACGTCTCAAAAATGAGATCGACAGGAAGTGCAAAATGGCTAAGCAGGGATGGCTAGAGGACAAATGTAAGGATGTAGAGGCTTGTCTCACTAGGGGTAAGGTAGATACTGCCTACAGGAAAATTAAAGACACCTTTGGAGAGAAGAGAACCACTTGTATGAATATCAAGAGCTCAGATGGAAACCCAGTTCTAAGCAAAGAAGGGAAGGCAGAAAGGTAGGAGGAGTATATAGAGGGTTTATACAAGGGCGATGTTCTTGAGGACAATATTATGGAAATGGAAGAGGATGTAGATGAAGACGAAATGGGAGATAAGATACTGCGTGAAGAGTTTGACAGAGCACTGAAAGACCTGAGTCGAAACAAGGCCCCGGGAGAAGACAACATTCCATTAGAACTACTGATGGCCTTGGGAGAGCCAGTCATGACAAAACTCTACCATCTGGTGAGCAAGATGTATGAGACAGGCGAAATACCCTCAGACTTCAAGATGAATATAATAATTCCAATCCCAAAGAAAGCAGGTGTTGACAGATGTGAAAATTACCGAACTATCAGTTTAATAAGTCACAGCTGCAAAATACTAACGCGAATTCTTTACAGACGAATGGAAAAACTGGTAGAAGCGGACCTCGGGGAAGATCAGTTTGGATTCCGTAGAAATGTTGGAACACGTGAGGCAATACTAACCTTACGACTTATCTTAGAAGAAAGATTAAGAAAAGGCAAACCTACGTTCTACCATTTGCAGACTTAGAGAAAACTTTTGACAATGTTAACTGGAATACTCTCTTTCAAATTCTGAACGTGGGATGGGTAAAATACAGGGAGCGAAAGGCTATTTACGATTTGTACAGAAACCAGATGGCAGTTATAAGAGTCGAGGGGCATGAAAGGGAAGCAGTGGTTGGGAAAGGAGTGAGACAGGGTTGTAGCCTCTCCCCGATGTTATTCAATCTGTATACTGAGCAAGCAGTAAAGGAAACAAAAGAAAAATTCGGAGTAGGTATTAAAATTCATGGAGAAGAAGTAAAAACTTTGAGTTTCGCCGATGACATTGTAATTCTGTCAGAGACAGGAAAGGACTTGGAAGAGCAGTTGAACGGAAAGGACAGTGTCTTGAAAGGAGGATATAAGATGAACATCAACAAAAGCAAAACGGGGATAATGGAATGTAGTCAAATTAAATCGGGTGATGCTGAGGGAATTAGATTAGGAAATGAGACACTTAAAGTAGTAAAGGAGTTTTGCTATTTAGGGAGTAAAATAACTGATGATGGTCGACGTAGAGAGGATATAAAATGTAGACTGGCAATGGCAAGGAGACCGTTTCTGAAGAAGAGGAATTTGTTAACATCGAGTATAGATTTAAGTGCCAGGAAGTCGTTTCTGAAAGTATTTGTATGGAGTGTAGCCATGTATGGAAGTGAAACATGGACGATAAATAATTTGGACAAGAAGAGAATAGAAGTTTTAGAAATGTGGTGCTACAGAAGAATGCTGAAGATTAGATGGGTAGATCACGTAACTAATCAGGAGGTATTGAATAGGATTGGGGAGAAGAGAAGTTTGTGGCACAACTTGACTAGAAGAAGGGATCAGTTGGTAGGACATGTTCTGAGGCATCAACGGATCACCAATTTAGTATTGGAGGGCAGCTTGGAGGTCAAAAATCGTGAAGGGAGACAAAGAGATGAATACACTAAGCAGATTCAGAAGGATGTAGGTTGCAGTAGGTACTGGGAGATGAAGAAGCTTGCACAGGATAGAGTAGCATGGAGAGCTGCATCAAACCAGTCTCAGGACTGAAGACCACAATAACAACAACAACAACATAATAAAATGCACAATTTTCGTAAGGTTTCTTTTAGTGTTGTTAAAACAATACTAAATATGAGAGACAAATTAATCATCAACGATATATGCGAATTCTCTGATGTTAACTACAACAGTCTGACAATGCACATGCAGTTTGTTGATTACATGCACGTAGAAAACTTGTTCTGAGTTAAAGGTGTCAAACAAGGTTTGAAGAAGAATAAAATGCCACTACCAGACGACAGCTAACGTAAAAAATACTTTTCTGACTATTGTGGCATGATTCGCTCTCCCCATACATAATACAAAAGCAACGAGATGCATCTGCTGCCTGGCTATTTAGTAAACCTGAAAAGAACAAAATGTCGCAGAAGTTAGCTCTTTTTCCACATGCGACTATTTTGGGTTGAGAAGTGAAGGGAATTATGTTGAAAGTTCCATTAAATTGATAACTTCAGCAGACAGCAGAATTGGGTTTTAAAAAACTTAGCAGCAAATGTAATTGAACTCGCGACGTCTTATCTACAGTGTGCAACACCTACCGTTACGCTGCTACCTGTCGCGTAGGTACAGCAGCTCCAGAAGTCAACAGTTCTTCCAGAACTTCCGCATCCCACAATGCTGTGAGATAATGCATATGGCTGGATCTAGACTTCTGAGAGACAGACGGTTACTGCTTTTCTATTGCACTGCACGACAGTTCCAACAACCAGATAGCGCAATGGAGTAGCTCAAATGGAAAGGAACACCTTCTATTTAAATTTCTGCATCCTACACTGTTGGCAGTTCTGTGTAGGTGGCAGTTACGTTATTTTATTTCGGTGATTACAAAATAGAGTCGATAAATGCAGTGGATAGCCGAGGCAGCTAGTTCACGGCGATTCGGTGAACCAAGTAAATGAATGTACTGAACATGCTGCAAACCACTACAGGGAGCCTGTGTGTCAGAATTCTCATCGAGTGTGCCGCATCGGTGTTATGATAGAAAAGTGAGAGACAGAGAAGAGGGTTTGGTGGTCTGTTGGATTGCTAATAGGTTTCTATATTGACGGTCTGGGTTCGATTCCAACTACTTCCAATGCCTTTTGATAGGGAGAGACCGATTCTATTTGCTTCTACCTACAACAAATGAAGAGGGTATAATGGCAGTGTGGTCTGAAATTCACATTAAACATATTATTCCTTCTCTACCAAGTAGACGTTAGGTTGAACCGCAATAAAGTTAGGCTTTCTTATACTAGTTATTTATTTCTAGTGACGAAACAAACACTAAGTAGTGACACAGGACACTTATTCCATTGTTTATTTGAGCTTCTGCATGCCGTTGAAATTGGTTCTGAACGGGGAATGCAACTCAGACCGCCCTTAACGCAGAATTTGATCCCTTCGTGACAATACAGCTCGACTACAATTTGTTGTTTGTTCAAAACTGCAGATTCCTCAACATCTCCACAAAAATATGCGTATGAATGAGTTTGAATCCTGGCCCGGCTCTAAGGTTTCCATTGTGAATTATCAATCTCTAGCATGAGAATACCTATCTGCTGGGGGACAATAATTTTGATTTTTAACGCATTTTCATTCGTTGTCAACACTAATGATATCTGACGTTTTGGACGCCCAGTGAGACATATAACTATTTGCGAGATCACTGTAAGTTCAAGGATGTTATTCCGAGCTGCTGATGGAGAAAAATTCGGTAGCTGACGTCTGTTTGTGTGTAGTCAACAACGATATGTGTGGGGTTAGATTCCCAGTCCGCACTGAACTCTTCGTCATATTATTTCTAGTTCAAACATGCTCACATGTCGCTGCTGGTGTAACAAACCCATATTTAACGTTCGTTTTCTCTATAATATAACAGCGATAGGTGCCAGGTTGGAGTCCTGGGAAGGGAAAAATTAATGTATCGTCTCGTCATTTCAGTTAAAACATCTAGCTACTGCCCAGAAAATCCGATATGTCACAGTTGATTGTCCTTCGATAGCAATCCGATTAGGTTCTGGTTTCGAATACCTGTCGAGCACATAGATTTACCTCACGGCATTTCAAGTAAGTTACATGTGAAGAAGCAATATTTAATATCTCTCGTAGTTTGTTAACGGGGACAATAAATTCTGGGTAGGAATCCGCGTCCGTTAAAAACGTTTTCGTTATGTAATTTAAAGTTAATATTTGCTAACTGATACTGTCTAAAATCGAGGTATATCACTCTGTGTACGACTAGTCAGGAATGACTGTTAGTTTCCGTCAGTCACGAAGTCTTAGTGTGCATGACCTGAGTTTGAATCCATATGCAGAACAAGACGGTTCGTCGTGTCATTTGAAGTTCATGTATATTCTCAAATTTTTAATGTCATTTTGTGTTAAATAGCAAGTACGATATGTTACTCTGAAAAGGAAATCCTGAATACGACGAACTTACTACGTGAATTACCTAACTGACGTAATAATGAGAGTGGTAACATTTCAGGCATGTCATTTATTGCAATAAATGTGAGCTTACAAGCCTGAAGGTGAGTCTTATCTGTGGTAAGGTGTTACCTGATATATCTAGTATCGTGGTATTACTTTACATCTTGAGTTATTGCGATACAGAGCTGTGTTTTCTTGTGGTGACTTGGAACCATTTTAAATAGTGAAACGACTGTACCAAGGAGCGATTAGAGGACCTGCTAGATAGCCGCGTGATGTGGGTTGCATGCCAGCCGCGTGATGTGGGTTGCATGCCAATCAGGCCACACGCAATTCAGGTCGTTCGGATACTTTTGAGCATGACTGTACATAAAAGTGGTTAAGCTCATTCGGTCCTGAAGTACGCTAGCTGAATAAAAGTACACGGACACCCAAATGTAATACGAAATTGACCACTAGATGTCACCAGAGGTGGACCTGGCACTATAAAGGAGACAGGTAGTATTATGTTGTTAGTAGAGGAGCAGGAGGAGTAGAAGGGGTCGGTCGGGAGAGCTCAGTGAGAGAAGTGGACTAGTCATTGTCAACTAAGCAGTAATTCTATCAGGGACATTTGAACCCGCATAAAGCTGCCCAAGTCGATGAAGCGATTGTTAAGTGGAAAAGCGACGGAACGACCACAGCTAAACCGAGACTAGGTAGACCTCCCTCGCTGACCGACACGGACCGTCGGGCATTGCGGACTGTGGTTGTCAAAATGTCGCACGCATTCTGTGGAAGGAGCCATTCGTAAATTTTAAAGTGTTTCCAGCATACCAACCAACACAATGGCTGTGCGTAGGGAATTAAAAAGGTTGGGGATAATGGTTGAGTACCTTCTCACACGCCATGGTTTTCTGTACTCAGTGCTAATCGACGCTTGATCCGTAGTGATGTATCACGCTATACGCTATAGCAATACGGTGGAAAGCTTTAGATTTGACGAATGCCTGGATACTTATACCTGTCATCATGTGTAGTGCGGAAGTGAGTTACAGAGGAGGAGATGTTACATTAAGGGGGGAGTGTTTTTCGTGGTTTGGGGTTAGTACCCTTATTGCGTTAACAAAACGCTAAACGCATAAACATAAGAACACTGTCTACAGTAGTGGAACAGTTTGAAGATGATGTTTGTGTGAGAATGACAATGGGCATTGTCATAAAGCAGCATTTGTGAGGCAAAATTTTATGAGCAAAAACATTCCTGAAATGCACCGGCTCGCTCGGAATCATGACTTGAACCCAATGGAACTCGGTTCGGATGAGATAGAACGTAGACTTCGCTCGATATACCAACGTCCACCTCATTACATTTTCCGGTTTTGGCTCTTGAACAAGAATGTGTTGCCATTCCTTCACAGGCATTCAGACATGTCACTGAAAGAGCTCCAGCAGACTTCAAGCCGTGATAAAAGTGAAGGGTGGCCACACCCCATATTAATGTCCAATAATAGATGTGCGGATACTTTTGATCAGACAGTGTATTTCATTGGTTTAGTTATACACACTGTTCAGCATCACCTTCTAAATACTTTCAGATAAATTGTGTAGCTCTTACGAGAACATTTCGCTTTGATTTTACCACTTGCTTTATTATGCGAGACACTAATTCAACTCCTGTATTTAAGTCACTTTCCATCGAATCTCATTGATAATAATCTAACGGAACAAGGTGCAACGACCTGGATGTTCAATGAAATTTAGTAGTCTGGTAGGGTATATACGGTATGTGGGGGAATCTCAGATGATGTATTATTCTGTTCTTGTTGTTGTGGTCTTCAGTCCTGAGACTGGTTTGATGCAGCTCTCCATGTTACTCCATCCTGTGCAAGCTTCTTCATCTCCCAGTACCTACTGCAACCTACATCCTTCTGAATCTGCTTAGTGTATTCATCTCTTTGTCTCCCTTCACGATTTTTGACCTCCAAGCTGCCCTCCAATACTAAATTGGTGATCCGTTGATGCCTCAGAACATGTCCTACCAACTGATCCCTTCTTCTAGTCAAGTTGTGCCACAAACTTCTCTTCTCCCCAATCCTATTCAATACCTCCTGATTAGTTACGTGATCTACCCATCTAATCTTCAGCATTCTTCTGTAGCACCACATTTCTAAAACTTCTATTCTCTTCTTGTCCAAATTATTTATCGTCCATGTTTCACTTCCATACATGGCTACACTCCATACAAATACTTTCAGAAACGACTTCCTGGCACTTAAATCTATACTCGATGTTAACAAATTCCTCTTCTTCAGAAACGCTTTCCCTGCCATTGCCAGTCTACATTTTATATCTTCTGTACTTCGACCATCATCAGTTATTTTGCTCCCCAAATAGCAAAACTCCTTTACTACTTTAAGTGTCTCATTTCCTAATCTAATTCCCTCAGCATCACCCGACTTAATTCGACTACATTCCATTATCCTCGTTTTGCGTTTGTTGATGTTCATCTTAAATCCTCCTTTCAAGACACTATCCGTTCCGTTCAATTGCTCTTCCGAGTCCTTTGCTGTCTCTGACAGAATTACAATGTCATCAGCAAACCTCAAAGTTTTTATTTCTTCTCCATGGATTTTAGTACCTACTCCGAATTTTTCTTTTGTTTCCTTCACTTTTTGCTCAATATACAGATAGAATAACATCTGGGAGAGGCTACAACCCTGTCTCACTTCCTTCCCAACCACTGCTTCCCTTTGATGTCCCTCGACTCTTATAATTGCCATCTGGTTTCTGTACAAATTGTAAATAGCCTTTCGCTCCCTGTATTTTACCCATCCCACGTTCAGAATTTGAAAGAGAGTATTCCAGTCAACATGGTTAAAAGCTTTCTCTAAGCCTACAAATGATAGAAATGTAGGTTTGCCTTTCCTTAATCTAGCTTCTAAAATAGGTCGTAGTGTCAGTATTGCCTCACGTGTTCCGATATTTCTACGAAATCCAAACCGATCTTCCCCAAGGTCGGCTTCTACCAGTTTTTCCATTCGTCTGTAAAGAATTCGCTTAGTATTTTCCAGCCGTGGCTTATTAAACTAACAGTTCGGTAATTTTCACATCTGTCAACACCTGCTTTCTTTGGGATTGGAATTATTATATTCATCTTGAAGTCTGAGGGTATTTCGCCTGTCTCATACGTCTTGCTCACCAGATGGTAGAGTTTTGTCATGACTGGCTCTCCCAAGGCCATCAGTAGTTCTAATGGAATGTTGTCTACTCCCGGGGCCTTGTTTCGACTCAGGTCTTTCAGTGCTCTGTCAAACTCTTCACGCAGTATCTTATCTCCCATTTCGTCTTCATCTACATCCTCTTCCATTTCCATAATATTGTCCTCAAGAACATCGCCCTTGTATAGACCCTCTATATACTCCTTCTACCTTTCTGATTTCCCTTCTTTGCTTAGAACTGGGTTTCCATCTGAGCTCTTGATATTCATACAAGTGGTTCTCTTTTCTCCAAAGGTCTCTTTAATTTTCCTGTAGGCAGTATCTATCTTACCCCTAGTGAGATAAGACTCTACATCCTTACATTTGTCCTCTAGCCATCCCTGATTAGCCATTTTGCACTTCCTGTCGATCTCATTTTTGAGACGTTTGTATTCCTTTTTGCCTGCTACATTTACTGCATTTTTA
Organism: Schistocerca nitens; assembly: GCF_023898315.1. Taxonomy (NCBI): domain Eukaryota; kingdom Metazoa; phylum Arthropoda; class Insecta; order Orthoptera; family Acrididae; genus Schistocerca; species Schistocerca nitens. The sequence continues at coordinate 741,221,042 of NC_064617.1, forward strand.
TATTTTCTCCTTTCATCAATTAAATTCAATATTTCTTCTGTTACCCAAGGATTTCTACTAGCCCTCGTCTTTTTACCTACTTGATCCTCTGCTGCCATCACTACTTCATGCCTCAAAGCTACCCATTCTTCTTCTACTGTATTTATTTCCCCCATTCCTGTCAATCGTTCCCTAATGCTCTCCCTGAAGCTCTCTACAACTTCTGGTTCTTTCAGTTTATCCAGGTCCCATCTCCTTAAATTCCCAGCTTTTGGCACTTTCTTCAGTTTTAATCTATAGTTCATAACCAACAGATTGTGGTCAGAGTCCACATCTGCCCCTGGAAATGTCTTACAATTTAAAACCTGGTTCCTAAATCTCTATCTTACCATTATATAATCTATCTGAAACCTGTCAATATCTCCAGGCTTCTTTCATGCATACAACCTTCTTTTATAATTCTTGAACCAAGTATTAGCTATGATTAACTTGTGCTCTGTGCCAAATTCTACCAGGCGGCTTCCTCTTTCATTTCTTCCCCCCAATCCATATTCACCTACTACGTTTCCTTCTCTCCCTTTTCCTACTACCGAATTCCAGTCATCCACGACTATTAAATTTTCGTCTCCCTTCATTATCTGGATAATTTCTTTTATTTCATCATACATATCATCAATTTCTTCATCATCTGCAGAGCTAGTTGGCATGTAAACTTGTACTACTGCAGTATTCGTGGGCTTCGTGTCTATCGTGGCCACAATATTGCGTTCACTATGCTGTTTGTAGTAGCTTACCCGCACTCCTATTTTTTTATTCTTTATTGAACCTATTCCTGCATTACCCCTATTTGATTTTGTTTTTATAACCCAGTATTCACTTGACCAAAAGTCTTGTTCCTCCTGCCACTGAACTTCACTAAATCCCACTATATCTAACTTTAACCTATCCATTTCCCTGTTTAAATTTTCTAACCTACCTGCCCGATTAAGGGATCTGACATTCCACGCTCCGATCCGTAGAACGCCAGTTTTCTTTTTCCTGATAATGACGTCCTCTTGAGTAGTCCCCGCCCGGAGATCCGAAAGGGGGACTATTTTACCTCCGGAATATTTTACCCAAGAGGATGCCATCATCATTTAACCATACAGTAAAGCTGCATGTCGTCGGGAAAAATTAGGCCGTAGTTTCCCCTTGCTTTCAGCCGTTCGCAGTACCATCACAGGAAGGCCGTTTTGGTTTGTGTTACAAGGCCAGATCAGTCAATCATCCAGACTGAAAAGGCTGCTGCCCCTCTTCAGGAACCACACGTTTGTCTGGCCTCTCAACAGATACCCCTCCGTTGCGGTTGCACCTACGGTACTGCTATCTGTATCGTTGAGGCACGCAAGCCTCCCCACCACCGGCAAGGTCCATGGTTCATGGGGGGGAGGGGGGGTATTATCCTGATGGATCAGATATGTAGGAGTTCCATTAAGCTTAAACAACATACCCAGTTATGTAGTCAAAGGAACCTACACTGCCGGCCGAAGTGGCCGTGCGGTTAAAGGCGCTGCAGTCTGGAACCGCAAGACCGCTACGGTCTCAGGTTCGAATCCTGCCTCGGGCATGGATGTTTGTGATGTCCTTAGGTTAGTTAGGTTTAACTAGTTCTAAGTTCTAGGGGACTAATAACCTCAGCAGTTGAGTCCCATAGTGCTCAGAGCCATTTTTGAACCTACACTCCTGGAAATGGAAAAAAGAACACATTGACACCGGTGTGTCAGACCCACCATACTTGCTCCGGACACTGCGAGAGGGCTGTAGAAGCAATGATCACACGCACGGCACAGCGGACACACCAGGAACCGCGGTGTTGGCCGTCCAATGGCGCTAGCTGCGCAGCATTTGTGCACCGCCGCCGTCAGTGTCAGCCAGTTTGCCGTGGCATACGGAGCTCCATCGCAGTCTTTAACACTGGTAGCATGCCGCGACAGCGTGGACGTGAACCGTATGTGCAGTTGACGGACTTTGAGCGAGGGCGTATAGTGGGCATGCGGGAGGCCGGGTGGACGTACCGCCGAATTGCTCAACACGTGGGGCGTGAGGTCTCCACAGTACATCGATGTTGTCGCCAGTGGTCGGCGGAAGGTGCACGTGCCCGTCGACCTGGGACCGGACCGCAGCGACGCACGGATGCACGCCAAGACCGTAGGATCCCACGCAGTGCCGTAGGGGACCGCACCGCCACTTCCCAGCAAATTAGGGACACTGTTGCTCCTGGGGTATCGGCGAGGACCATTCGCAACCGTCTCCATGAAGCTGGGCTACGGTCCCGCACACCGTTAGGCCGTCTTCCGCTCACGCCCCAACATCGTGCAGCCCGCCTCCAGTGGTGTCGCGACAGGCGTGAATGGAGGGACGAATGGAGACGTGTCGTCTTCAGCGATGAGAGTCGCTTCTGCCTTGGTGCCAATGATGGTCGTATGCGTGTTTGGCACCGTGCAGGTGAGCGCCACAATCAGGACTGCATACGACCGAGGCACACAGGGCCAACACCCGGCATCATGGTGTGGGGAGCGATCTCCTACACTGGCCGTACACCACTGGTGATCGTCGAGGGGACACTGAATAGTGCACGGTACATCCAAACCGTCATCGAACCCATCGTTCTACCATTCCTAGACCGGCAAGGGAACTTGCTGTTCCAACAGGACAATGCACGTCCGCATGTATCCCGTGCCGCCAACGTGCTCTAGAAGGTGTAAGTCAACTACCCTGGCCAGCAAGATCTCCGGATCTGTCCCCCATTGAGCATGTTTGGGACTGGATGAAGCGTCGTCTCACGCGGTCTGCACGTCCAGCACGAACGCTGGTCCAACTGAGGCGCCAGGTGGAAATGGCATGGCAAGCCGTTCCACAGGACTACATCCAGCATCTCTACGATCGTCTCCATGGGAGAATAGCAGCCTGCATTGCTGCGAAAGGTGGATATACACTGTACTAGTGCCGACATTGTGCATGCTCTGTTGCCTGTGTCTATGTGCCTGTGATTCTGTCAGTGTGATCATGTGATGTATCTGACCCCAGGAATGTGTCAATAAAGTTTCCCCTTCCTGGGACAATGAATTCACGGTGTTCTTATTTCAATTTCCAGGAGTGTATTTTAAAAACACTGCTTACTCATATTGCAGGATGTTTTTATATGCGAGTCGTGAAAGAAGATTCCTTAAGGATACAGGTCAAGGTAATCAAATTGCAGTACGTATTTAGACAATAAGGATAATCGTAAGTGGACCTTTTTAGTATCACCAATGTTAGGTAGTAATGATTTTATTTTGTTGACAACGCCGTGTTTTATCGATTTCAGGGAATCTTCGACTGTCACGTCCACTGTCGGGCAAGCGCACCTGACCTCGACCTCACTCTTTTCCCTGTCTTCTACGTCCAGTTTTCAGTCCCTGCACCCCACCCCACCGCAAGGCTCTGGGTCGTGCTTATCTGTAGGACCGCTGTCTCTCCTACCTCGAAGCTTACAGTGGAAACCACTTGCGATAGCTCTACACTAAAAATCTTTCACACAAATGACCACTCCTTACCAGCCTACTTGAGTAAGTTCTGCTGCCTATTTCAGGAATTCAGATTTCATGTAACACTGTGTCCCTCGGACGTGACGTAACTGGCATGGGAACGGTATGGTAGCATAAATACGTGCAAATTTGTTCCCCGAAGTTGTGCTCACGTCTAAAAACGAGGACAAACATGCGGAATACACGTTCATTGAAATTAAACCTCTTACCAGAAAGTATCTTATCTGTGTGATATACAATCCACCAATAGTCGGACAGTTCGCTAGTTTTGAATCTGTACGCACAAGTCTTGAATCTTCGTACGAACACGTAATTGTAACCGCAAATTTGAGCCTAAGTTTTCTAAACAACACTCCTTCTGTATCAAAAGTTACATGCATACTTTCCCGCTCAAACCTTAAACTACTTCCACTTGAGCCCACACACCATACTGCAGACACTCCAAATAGAGTAATTCACACTGACCAGATATCTGCACCTGGATTATCTACTCATTAAGTAATATTCATGGTTTACTCGTTGCAGTGTCCAAAAAACAAGCTGCAGGTGGCTACTTTTAGCGATTTTAATTGCATACAGCTGACGACTATGATATTTCTTGGCGGACAATGGCAGGAAATTACTTTGGCATAAAAGTAAAGTATCTAACTTCAGTGAGAGACCCAATAATTTTTACGATAAATGTGTCGCTCTAAAAATAGTAAAATTAAGGAGAAAACCGGCACCATGGCTTACAGACAACTTCAAACACCTTGTGAGTGTCAGAAACGCAGTACACAAGATATGCAAACAGCACCCAACCTCTGATATTTAAGTCACCGATAAGAAACAATGCAACCAAGCTAGTAAGTGTGTGAGCAATAGCCCACCTGCTAAATAACCACTTTCACGGAAAAACCTATGGGGTCTAGGATTAGGCAAATCCAAATCTTTAACTGAAACTTTACTTCGTGTTGAGGATGTAAATGAGCATTTCGTAACGCCGACACCTTTACTTGACCAAAGCACAAGAGCGCAAACCATCGATTCCCTTGAAGTATCATGCTTGGTACAAATGAATTTTTTTTCCTGCAGCTAGTAGTCAGGCAGTCAACTTCCCTAATTTTTCAGCAGTTACAGGACACAATAACATTACAGAGAACATGATCAATATCCTCCGCTACTTTCCCAAAAAGCTGACATTTTTAACCAATCTCTGACCTCCAGCATCTTCCCAACAGCCAGGAAGCAGGGACTCATAAAACCATTAGCGAAAAGGAATCAGCCAAAAAACCGTCCGACTACAGTTCCACTGCATTCTGCCAGCATTATCCAAGAGTTTGGAATACATACTTTAGGAAAAGGTTACTTATTATTTAACAAAAAAAATGGTTCAAACGGCTCTGAGCACTATGGCGCTTAACTTCTGAGGTCATCAGTCCCCTAGAACTTAGAACTACCTAAACCTAACTAACCTAAGGACATAACACACATCCATGCCCGAGGCAGGATTCGAATCTGCGACCGTAGCGGTCGCGCGGTTCTAGACTGTAGCGCCTAGAACCGCTCGGCCACCCCGGCCGACCAATTATTTAACACCGAATAATCTTTTAGTTGACTACCAATCAGATTTCTTGCAAAATCACAGTACAACGATTGCTCTTATAAAATTGTCTGACCCACTGAAAAAAGCCGTGGACAAACAACAGGCGATTATTATGTGCTTTTTCGATTTCTAAAAAACTTTCAACACTGGTGACTTTGACATTCTACTTTCTAAACTCGTAACTGAATTTTGTTGCAAGTGCTGTACAATAGTTCCACGAGTACCTTACATCACACCAACAGTGTGTAATGAATGGAGCAAAAGGTCGAAATGGAGGGATGTATTAGCAAGGGTCTCACAAGGATTAGTATTCGGCCCATTTCGTTTCTCGTTATATGTTAATGATGTGTCAACTATTCTCACACATTGCAAATCACTTGTACGTGGATAATATTCAGTTATATATCAGTGCAAGTCCAAAAACCCTACGCGCAGCCGTCCAACATGTAAATGCTGATTTACTTGACTTATAAAAGTGGGCACAGAACATAGATTTGAAATTTAACCCATCTAAAACACATGCAGTCTTGGTCGCTCACAAAAGACCTACCATCATTAACCCTAAATAGCAAGAAATAACGTTTCTTCTTCTGCAAAGAACTTGGGGCTAATTCTGGACCATCACTGAAGCTGGGCAGAGATCACAACTGAACTCTGTAAGAATGTGTCAGCGGCACTTCATTCAGAACAGAAATATAAAAAAAAGTATTTTCTTTCCAGCTTAAAAAGAAACTCATGGAGTCACTAGTACTCCCCATACTTGATTATGATAGTGATATGCTCCAACGACTTACGTACGCCAGCTCACACCGGCTGGAACTGGCGATGCATGCTTGCGTATGATACATTTGTGACGAACACTGTTTCGACATATCACTCCTGCTTACGAACAATTATCATGGTTAGGACCGATCAGCTAGAGACTACGATTCCGTACGTTTGCTCTATCGTCTTCTCAATTGTTGCACTTCCTTTATTTACCTTCAGCTCTTACACCACTGTTTGAACACCAGTGCAGAAATACTCGTCATGAACTAAATAAAATCCTCTCTGTACCATTACACAACACTGTTCTGTTCTCTAAATTGTTTTCTCCATCAGGAACCCGACTTTGGAACACTTTTCTTCAAAATAAACGAGAAATTAAATCCCTTCCTAACTTCAAAAGTCAGCTAATGGTCCACCTTCTATTACAATAACCACCTCTCCTATATTTCTGTTTACAGCTAACTGTCTCTAATTCCTCCTCCTACACAGTTATTCTGTCCCCATTGTCATCAGCGTTCTTTAATTAAAATCCGTACATTTTTAACAGCCACTGTCACAGTCATTTCGGTCTCCTCTTCTTTCTTTATCCCTTCCTCTTCTGATAATACTGAACATGACATCAAATGTGCTAAACTCATCTATATCATTCTTCATGCCCTTTCCTGTTACTATTAATATTATTATTATTTTTAGTGTCAATTATTATTACTATTGTTATTATTATTATTATGTTGAATGTTTTGTAATATCTTTGGTATGTGTTTTTCCTTGTCAGGTGTGAGACAGGGCTTTAAGGCTCTAATCTGTTCACGCTAAGTAAGAAATAAATAAATAAATAATACATAAAAATGTTTCTCAGTGAACAATATAAATTGGCGATTAGCCGTAATACCCATTTACAACACTCGAATCATCAACAATGTAAGCACCTGGTGACGGTGAATAGATTAAAAGTATTCGCTCAAGAAGAGGTACTTATAGCTATTACATGTAAGTTGAAGGAGCGTATACTTCTAGGTAGACTACAATCATATGGAAAGAGACAGATGTAATTAATAAGAAATTACGGTGACCAAGCCCCCTCTGTATCGAATTGGACCAATAGTTAGGAAACGGGAGTTCTGAAATAGTCCTGACGTCAATAAGAGGGACAACCGTAGTAGAAAAATTTTCTCTCTCTCCTCTTACGAGATTCAAGGTGAAGAATGTCGTCCTCCATATCTGAAAGTCCTGAAGACCTTGACAAGATCCCCCCTGTCTGTGCCCCATCCTCTCAACAAATTCAATAGTTTTCATAACCGTCATTGTGTCCTGAAAACCATGAGTTCGAATCACAAGGGAGGCGGCGGGACAACATTCGTAATATTTCATTAATGTCAACTGAACTTTTTCGCCTTTGTTAAGATGATATGGAGTGTCCTCAAATCAGAGTGAAGGTTCTGAGTTCTACGACCACAAAGGGGATTCTTATTTTATTTTTATTTCTTCTCACAAACCTAATATATGCACAGTAAACAAGCTATGTTGTGTATATTTGTGGGTTTTTATATTGATAGTTAATAATGGCAATATCACACACACACAAATACAAAGTTGATATTTGTCTAAACATACAATACCGCTCCAACGTTTGTGTTACCAACGATGTAATTCTGTTTGATGATAAACAGTAACAAAATATGAAAGACTTACCGACTGTCATTACAACGTGCCATGACCCCCTTTCTATAGAGGGTTATTTATTTTCAGTTAATTATAACAAAAGGCCTGATATAATTAGACGATATCTGTAGACTCAGCAATATTTTTCATGCTTCTCATATCATTACAGCTGCAAATGTTTATCATTATTTGTAGGTGTGCGTGCATCTGATCTGAGTGAATTGTTTTGATTAGAACGTTGTGACGTATCAGCAACACCAGACTATAAAAAAAAAAAAAAAAAAAAAGCTGCGAGAACTTCATCTGCTACTTTTATTTTATTTTGCTGCCTGCCTAAAGCATTCAATTTATTGTATTCCATATCTTTATATCCACTCCTCTGTTTGTTAACAATTTTGTGTTATATGAAAGTTCATGCGTTTTCTCCTCCGTCCAACAGCGGAGTGAGACGTGTGCTCCTTCTTCTAGCACTCATTGGTATAGCCTTGAACAGCTTGCGAGCCTCGACCTACCAATCAAAACAATTTAAATCACACATCTGTTCACTAGGAAGCCGTAGCGGCAATAGGCGGGTGACCTGAAACCAAACAACGCACTGCATCATGCATCACGGTGTTGGAATAACAATCGTCGGCGAACAGTCAGAATTTGCCAATAGCTGTCTCTGATAAACTGTGTATGCGCGTTGGAGACATTACTTTTGAATACATTGTTTATTTCGGTAAAATGTTTCTGGATTGTAATATGTGTTGCGGGAAAGAAATTTTTCCCGGGATATTACGTAGTAGTCAGATGTACTCGCTTGATATACCGATATGTGGTACCTTAAGACGTACACACATCAGTGTGTTGAATGTTTTTTCTGTGTATCGAACAGTCTTCCCTCAAACATGTCGCAAACTTTACGAAATGACGTCTGTACAGTCGTAATTGTACGAATAATTAGAAGACTGCAAGTGCTATCACTGAATTTCCTAGAAACTTCGCTCAGTGGCAGTGGGGTCAAAATAAGCGAACACGTGTCTCGGCTTACCGAAGATACTCGATCGTATCAGCAAAAACAGCGGTCAGAGTTTTCGAGATATTTTCAGGTACTTTACGTTCGTTTTACAGCGCAATAATATCAGTTGGAATGGTGGCACAGTGGGTAGCCTCACGGGTTCTTAATTTTGCGCCCCGTGTTCGAACCTGATTATTACTTTTACCTTTATTATTCATTGATATATCCATGTCTGTAGAGAATTACTACACGAATCTTTTGCAGTGTATACTGATGTAAAGTTGTCCTTATTCATCTCTAATTATGTCAGAGGAATTAATTTAAGAAAAATTAAAAAAATATCTGAAGTTGTTTTCGATGAAATTCCTGTAGTATATCTTGATTAATAATCAACTACAAGCGCCAGTATTCGGAAAAGTGATCCGTTATGCATGATTTGCCGCGAAATTATTGCCAATGCGCGAAATCTTCGCCAGTGTTAACGACGTTACTCTCCCGAGTGAGTTTCATACGAAGAAATGTCACTGTGGCAAACCTTCCTTAGTGTGAAACTCGTGATGTTCGGAATATCTACGTTTCGAATCTTTCTACGATCGGTATCATCCAAGGGAATATACCAGTTCTTCCCTAAGAATATACATACTAATAAAATACAAGAATTAATATGAAAATTGATGTAAGAATGAAATACCAGAATATGAGAATTTAAAAAGATTGTAACCTCCCAACATACAACATAATAATAAAATATGTGTCACACTTTTTATTAAATCCAGTTTTAATTTTACAATTAACAGAATGCACCTTTATACCCAACTTTGATAAGAAAAAATCATGTAGTAACCTTCTAAGGATATGGGTAGATAAATGAAAACAATAAAAATAAAATAAAATGAAAAAAAATAATCATGTTACGAACACAGGGCGCAAAACTGGAAAAGCTGCTACGCTCACAAATGAGCCACCGTTGCAGGTGATGACATCTCGCAATAAGAGGCTCATACAGTACCTCGACGATTCCTCGAAAATTTTGACAGTCGTTTTTTCAGAAACGGTCGAGTATCTTCGGATAAGCCGAGACATGAGTTCGCTTATTTTGACTCCTCATCATCTGCGTGAAGTTCCTGGAAAATCGGGTGATGGCACTTGCCGTGTTCTCCTCGTAAGTGGACATCTGTCAGTGTACACTACCTGTTTTGCGTTCACACTTCAACACTTAACCTGCTGCCCAGCGGAAAATAAGCATTAAAGGCTTGATATTGCCACATACACTTGAAGGTACTAACGAACCCTCTAACCAACATAGAACTTGTAATAGCTATGATTATTAATCTGCAAATGATGTAAACACTGACGTGATGTTGTTCAGTGCACTGCACTTATACAAACTACACCCCATATTAGCAAATTCATTCTACCACGGCACCACAGTCCAAAATAATTTACAACTGTAATATAGAACATGGGTGATAAGAATATGATCGGTAAAGGAAGTGAGTGAATGCCGTTCTTCTTTCAAAACTAACCTGACAGAATTACGAGGAGATCTGCAAACTGTAGAACCCTACCGGAAAGCAACCCAGATTAATGTTTGAACACAGAAGTTAGATCGCGAAATTGTGCTCATCATACTGATGTTAAAAATATTCTTTAAAGAGACGAGCTCCGTGTAATCGTACACTATCGTCTTCTGGATTGAAGTCACTACCCGTTGTTTGGAGAGAAACACAGAGCAGTCTTTTTTAAGAATTGAAATGCACTGACTGGCAAAAAAAGTCAAGTACCCAGAAGATATGATCGCATGTCAAGATAACCTCGTACACGTATACGCTCTTGTCGGGTATATAAATGATTACAATTGTTCGTATTTAGTGTTATAGGCCTGGTAGGGTATGAAAGGGATGTGAACAGCCTCAGATGTTGTGTGGTCAAAGTACACACAGATGCAGCGTAGTCGTGTGCGACAGTGTTATCACCACCTGACAAAGTTTGAAATGAGGTTCACTGTGGGTCTCCATTTGGCCGTAGGGTCGTATCATACAATATCAAGATTTGCAGGGCATTCAGATGTGACAGTGGCCCGATGTTCGGCTGCCTGGGGAAGCGATAGCAGGTAAACACGTTGTCAAGTACCCAGTCGACCACAAGGGACAGTCGGATTATTGTGCACCAAGAAAATCGTAATATCTTCGCATATTCACCATTTTACTTCTGTTCAGCAGGCATGTAACTAGAGTTCACAGATAGTTATGAAACAATTTGTGAATTACTGTCGCGCATGAAGATGACGGTTAAGTTACTAAAACTGCCAATGAGAACTGAATACTTCCATTGCGTTATGTTCTGCAGCTACATATTTTGTCCAGCAGTATAAAAACTATAATACAATAAAATATTTGCATTATTCATGAAGATGCAGCTGCCTTACCGATTCCTTTTGGGCAACCGGCACTATGTCTGTATCAGGAACGGTATTCACACAGGCGACAGCCACGTAATCGATATTAGTTCCCTCTCAAAGCTTTGGGCGATTGTTAGCAAACAGAATCATACTGTAAAAAAATACAAGTGGGGATTGGAGGATTGGCCAGGAGTTAATCGGTATTTATGGATCAAGACACACTTTATTTCTGCGATACTTATCAAAGGGTCTCCAATCTTTCGTTGTGTAATTAACGGAGTAAAGTTTTGGAATAAACTTACACTCCATTCATAATACTTCGTCTTTCGTAAACTGTTCAGAAACGTTGCTTTATAAAATGTGTTTCACCATCGGAAACGACAAAAGTAACAGAAGGTATCAAAATGGGAAGCATTGAAGTAACAACTTTCCGGTATGTAGAAAGTATGAAAGATTAAGTACCATAAACGGGATAAACTTACAGAGACATCCAAAACCTTTATGACTGAACCGATAAATGCACAAAGAAAGACTGAAGACACTCTGATAAGTATGACAAAAATAAGGTATATCCTGCCCCAGAAACACCGCTTTACTCATGACCAATTTTCACTTGTATTTTTAGCCGGCCGAAGTGGCCGTGCGGTTAAAGGCGCTGCAGTCTGGAACCGCAAGACCGCTACGGTCGCAGGTTCGAATCCTGCCTCGGGCATGGATGTTTGTGATGTCCTTAGGTTAGTTAGGTTTAACTAGTTCTAAGTTCTAGGGGACTAATGACCTCAGAAGTTGAGTCCCATAGTGCTCAGAGCCATTTGAACCATTTTGAACTTGTATTTTTACAGAAGGATTTCGTTTGCTAACAGTCACCCGGACCTCTGAGAGGAAACTAATATCGATTACGTGGCTGTCCCCTGTCTAGATATCGTTCCTGATACAGACGTAGCGCGGATTAGGGGGTCTATATGAAACGAGTACGTAGAGGCAGTTGAGTCACCATATATATATTGAACCGACAATAATTTAATTATATCTGGTTCCGCTTGAAAATGAGCCGTGATCGAAACCTTTAGCAATAAATAACAATATAAAAAAGAAGCTCTGGTTGACTATCATTACAACGAATTTCAATTAATGTGAATGTTTATATTAAATATTGGCTATCTTGAGATAATAAATTATTGAATGAACCGAGGAGCTATATTTCTTCAAATGTTTAATCTAAGAGATTTTGTGCCGCTGGGTAAAGACGTACCGCAACACACAGAGATACTGCACCTTAGGAAACTGCCTCTGTCGAATTTTTAATACTTGATATCGGGTTCCGACAACTGCCTCTTTCCAAGGGACACCACTGTTTTTCACGATTTATTTTATACTGGCGTCCACAATTAAAGCAATAAAGCGCTATTTCCCCGTCCTGTGTCTAATTCACGATATACTCATACAAACTGTCACGGATGACTGTACGATCGTACAGTCCGGTCAACGGACAACCAGGTCAGTGATGACGTCAGGGCATTATCAAACGGGGCAGTGTTAACCGGGTTGTCCCACATCCACAGTCGATGTGTACACAGTCACAGACGGTGCGGTATGACACAGAGAAGTCGCCTACCAGATTCTCTGCGGTGGAGGGCCATTTGTTGTTTCTCGGATGTGGTGACATTTTATAGAGACTGAAATTGTATCCCGAAGACCAGGACAAGGCCGTTCACGTGTGGCATCAGAAAGAGAGGACCGTTATTTAACTGTAGAGGCACGACGGTACCGTCTCAGTACTGCAAGACAATTGGCATCTGCCCTCGCGGCATCCACTGGACGTGTTGTATCGAGGCAAACACTTTACTGAAGGCTTAGACAGAGTAGCCTTTATTGTCGGAGACCTGCTGTATGTGCACCTCTGACGCATCTTCACAGAACGGAACGTCTAGAGTGGAGTCACCGACATGCCACACGGACGGTCGAACAATGGGCCAATGTTCTTTCCACATATGAGTCCCGATTTGGTCTGGAAAGTGATTCTCGACGGATTCACATCTGGAGGAAACATGGAACCCGATTTCAGGACCAAAACATTTAGGAAAGAAACCGATATCAAAGAGGATCCCTAACGATGCGGTCAGGGATAGTGTTGACCACTCGAACACTTTCTCATGAAGTTGTATGGGTGAATCGGCAAAGTTTAACTCCTGTCAGGTATCGTGACGATATCTTGGGACATCATGTGCGGTTGTTGCGAGGTGCTGTGGGCCGAGTCTTCGTACTGATGGACGATAATGCTCGATCTCATAGAGCACACAGGTAGTTGATGTTTTCTTGGAAGATATTACACGCATGACGTGGCCTGCTCGTTCTCCCGATTTGAATCACCTAGAACCTGCGTGGGATGCAGTAGGGAGACGGGTCGCATCACGTCAGTATCCACCAACCATTTACCAGGGCTTGCGAACAGCTTGCATGAGGAATGGTCGTTATTGCCTCAACGTGAGATTGATGACATCATTCCTAACATGCCCCTCCTTCTAATGTGATTAAAACACATCTGCTACTACTTCATGAACCAAAGTTGCACTAGTCCGAAAATACGTCTGTTGATCGGCAGCTTAGTGTCCCGTTTGTAGCGCCTAGTGGAAAGTTTCATTCTTGCGAAGAGTGCGTGCGGTACAGACGTGACTCTTAACCTTACACACACACACACACACAGGAGCGCGCGCGCTCGCGCGCACACACCCGACCTTCATGAAATTTCTGTACACAGTACTCGATTATATTGCCCTCTTTGCAATTGAAGCAAGGGCACATCTAAATGCGTTGGGCTCGCGGTCCTGTTCCTCGAACGCGCGACAGCACCGTCTGCCATCTGCCACTCTATTGAGTGTGGTGTAGTTATCTCTATGTGTAGAAATAAATGTGTTGATTTTGGGGATGGGAAAACCGTGGCATCCACATTTGTGGGAGAGGGAGTGGTAACGTATAAGCATAAATTTTGAACGTCTGGGGCATTTTCAACAATAATTATTACACAGAAGTATTACTATCTGCAACAAAAAAAAATTACCATAGGACTAAGACACCCACAGCACCTCTTTGCACAGGGGTTGGGTGGGTGACAGAAAAAAGTGAAATATATGCGTAGTTCTGGAAGGCGTGGAGAAATCTTAGACAGAATTACAGTGTAATACACAGATAACTTACTATAGGGGATGTCGCATTTATCTTTACTTGTTGATCAGTCTGGTGTGACAGCTGAAGATAGCAGAACGAAAACCGAAGTTTTAAATTTCACGTTCAAGTGATTGTTCATGCAGGAGAATCGTACAACCATACTGTCGTTTTATCATCGAACAGACTCGCTTATCGACGACACATATAAGCATCCTTAGCGTAGAGAAACACCTGAGGGAGATGGAGACAGATAAATCACCAAGTCCAGATGGAATTCCAATTCAATTTTCCAAAGAGTATTCCACGGCATTGGTCCCTTGTATTGTACTGTATTGTATTGAAGCTAGAAACGACGGAGAGGCTTCGTCCCCGCCGTAGCCCTCAGTGGTTCACAACCCCACAACACGCTACAGCAGTCCACTCACCACCCGCCGCTCCTCACCGAGTCCCCGGGGTTCTTGTGCAGTTCGGCCCCCAGTGGACCCCCCCCCCACCCTCCCCAAAAGAACGGACCCACAAAATTACAGACCAGCAGGAGTGGCCGTTCGGTTCTAGGCGCTACAGTCTGGAACCGAGCGACCGCTACGGTCGTAGGTTCGAATCCTGCCTCGGGCATGGATGTGTGTGATGTCCTTGGGTTAGTTAGGTTTAATTAGTTCTAAGTTCTAGGCGACTGATGACCTCAGAAGTTAGGTCGCATAGTGCTCAGAGCCATTTGAACCATTTGAACAGACCAACATCCCTAACATCGATCTGCTGCAGAATCCTTGAACATATTCTCAGTTCGAATATCATAATTTTTCTTGAGACCGAGAAGTTTATCTCCACGAATTAACATGTTTTTAGATAGCATCGTTCGTGTGAAACTCAGTTGCCTTTTTCTCACATGATACACTGCGAACTATGGATGAAGGGCAACATGCAGATTTCGTAATTCTAGATCTCCGGATAGCGTTTTAAACGATGTACCCTCAGGCTCTTAAAGAAGGTAAGAGCATATGGAATAGCTGTAGAATATGTTAGTGGCTCGAAGACTTCTTAAGTTATAGAACCCAATATGTTGTCCTCGGCGCGAATGTTCATCAGAGACAAGGATACCGTCAGGAGTGGCCCAGTAGCGATAGTATTCTGTTTATACAAAAATGATTTGGCGGGCAGGTGGGCAGCAATCTGCGGTTGTTTGCAGATGATGCTGTGGTGTACAGTAAGGTGTCGAAGTTGAGTGATAGTAGGAGGATACAGGATGATACAGACAAAATTTTTAGTTGGTGTGATGAAAGGCAGCTAGCTCTAAATGTAGAAAAATGTAAGTTAATGCGGATGAGTAGGAAAAACAAACCCGTAATGGTCGGATACAGCATTAGCAAATGGCTCTGAGCACTGTGGGACTCAACATCTCAGGTCATCAGTCCCCTAGACTTAGAACTACTTAAACCTAAGGACATCACACACATCCGTGCCCGAGGCAGTATTCGAACCTGCGACCGTAGCAGCAGCGCGGTTCCGGACTGGAGCGTCTAGAACCGTTCGACCACCGCGGCCGGCACAGCATTAGCAGTGTCTTACTTGACGCAGTCAGGTCGTATAAATATCTGAACGTAACGTTGCAAAGTGATATGAAATGGAACGAGCACGTGAGGATTGTGGTAGGAAAGGCGAATAGTCGATTTCGGTTCATTGGCAGAATTCTAGGAAAGTGTGGTTCATCTGTTAAGGAGGCTGCATATAGGGCGCTACTTGTGCTCGAGTGTTTGTGGTCCGTAGTAGATCGGATTAAAAGAAGACACTGAAGCAATTCGACGGACTGGCAGATAGTTACTGGTAGTTTCGAACAACACGCCACTATTACGGAGATGCTTTGGGAACTCAAATGGGAATCTCTGGAGGGAAGTCGACGTTCTTTTCGAGGAACATTACCGACAAAAATTTAAAGAAACCGTATTTGAAGTTGACTGCAGAACGACTCTGTTGCCTCCAGCATACATTGTGTATAATAACCACGAAGATCAGGAGAAATTAAGGCTCATGCGGAGGTGTTAGACACTCGTTCTTTCTTCACTCTGTTTGCGAGTGGAACAGCAAATGAAGCGACTTGTAGGGCTACACGTACCCTCCGTCAAGCGCCGTGAAATGAATTGCCGAATGTGGATGTAGATGTAGATATCTTGATCACCCCAAATAACTCTTTGTCCAAATGCAGTAAAAAGTATATCAAACAAACGATGCTTAGTAGCCACAGAGACATTAATCAGCACGGTTGCCTTTCTCGTCAATACCGGCACTTCTTTTTTAAATAGCATCCTACATTTTTGTTCTATAATTCGCCTTATTTTCTCAAGACCTGTTCACAGACATATCGCAGTGTACTGTTCACGTAAATACAGGGTGAGTCACCTAACATTACCGCTGGATATATTTCGTAAACCACATCAAATACTGACGAATCGATTCCACAGACCGAACGTGAGGAGAGGGGCTAGTGCAATTGGTTAATACAAACCATAAAAAAATGCACGGAAGTATATTTTTTAACACAAACCTACGTTTTTTTAACTGGAACCCCGTTAGTTTTGTTAGCACATCTGAACATATAAACAAATACGTAATCAGTGCCGTTTGTTGCATTGTAAAATGTTGGTTACATCCGGAGATATTGCAACCTAAAGTTGACGCTTGGGTACCACTCCTCCGCTGTTCGATCGTGTGTATCGGAGAGCACCGAATTACGTAGGGATCCAAAGGGAACGGTGATGGACCTTAGGTACAGAAGAGACTGGAACAGCACATTACGTCCACATGCTAACACCTTTTTATTGGTCTTTTTCACTGACGCACATGTACATTACCATGAGGGGTGACGTACACGTACACACGTGGTTTCCGTTTTCAATTACGGAGTGGAATAGAGTGTGTCCCGACATGTCAGGCCAATAGATGTTTAATGTGGTGGCCATCATTTGCTGCACACTATTGCAATCTCTGGCGTAATGAATATCGTACACGTCATAGTACATCTGGTGTAATGTCGCCGCAGGCTGCCCCAATACGTTGTTTTCATATCCTCTGGGGTTGTAGGCACATCACGGTACACATTCTCCTTTAACGTACCCCACAGAAAGAAGTCCAGAGATGTAAGATCAGGAGAACGGGCTGGCCAATTTATGCTTCCTCCACGTCCTATGAAACGCCCGTCGAACATCCTGTCAAGGGTCAGCCTAGTGTTAATTTCGGAATGTGCTGGTGCACCATCATGCTGATACCACATACGTCGACGTGTTTCCAGAAGGACATGTCCCTGCAGATGCTGCTCGCCGACCGTGGCCCGTGTTTGTTACAACACGTAACTGAACGTCGGAGGTTTCAAGCGTCAACTTTAGGTTACAATATCTCCGGATGTAATTGACATTTTACAATGGAACAAACGGCACTGATTACGTATTTGTTTATATGTTCAGATGTGCTAAAAAACTAACGTGGTTCCATTAAAAAAACGTAGGTTTGTGTTAAAAAACATACTTCCGTGCATTTTTGTATGGTTTGTATTAAACAATTACACTAGCCCCTCTCCTCACGTTCGGTCTGTGGAATCGGTTCGTCAGTATTTGATGTAGTTTACAAAATATATCCAGCGGTAACGTTAGGTGACTCACCCTGTATAACGTTACTAACTGTATTAGGGCACAGTGCAGGTACCCTGAGTAATTTCCGGGTGGGAAGGTGTGTCGAACCCCGGCACGAATCCGCCTGGCGGATTAGTGTCGGGATCCGGTGTGCCGGCCAGTCTGTGGATGGTTTTTAAGGCGGTTTTCAATCTGCCTCGGCGAATGCGGGCTGGTTCCCCTTATTCCGCCTCAGTTACACTATGTCGGCGATTACTGCGCAAACACTTTCTCCATGTACGCGTACACCATAATTAGTCTACCTCGCAAACATTGGGGTTACCCTTGTCTGGTGTAAGAAGGTTCCCAGGTGGGTCCACTGGGGGCCGGATTGCACAATAACCATGGGTTCGGTTTAGGGCAGTGGTGGGGTGCGTGGACTGCTATAGCCTGTTGTGGGGTTGTGAACCACTGAGGGCTACGGTGGGGACGAAGCCTCTCCGTCGTTGCTAGGTACCCAGTTCCATACACTACAATAAAACACAATGTCCTGAGTAACGCAACTCGTCCACATCCTGGAGTTGACAGTAAACAAACCGAAACACAAGGAAGATGCACACTGATCATTCTATCAGCTGCCTTTACTTGAAAGTTTGTGTGAACACAATGGACACCAACAAAGAGAAGGTAGATATGCTGCTCATCTATGGAGAATGCAGACGGTTGAATGAACGACCGTTGTCCTAGTGGTATCCCATGCACATGCACTGTGTGCTAGTGTAGGAGAATCAAAGCCAAATTTGTGTTACGTTTGTAATAACGAAATGTTTACATGAAGAATATTACGTGATACTATTCTGCATACGTCTTGAAGTGAAGAAGTGGATGACCGCATAAACTGGTATACTCTGTTCGATCATGTCTCGTGAGGCCCAACGCTACCTACTGACAGCCGCGTCATCCTCTGCCGATAGATGCCGCTGGTTTTGGATATGGAAGGGCATGTGATCAGCACATCATTCTCCTGGTCTTCGTAAGTTTTCGTGATCAGAGCCGCTACTTCTCAGTCAAGTAGCTCCTCAATTGGAGTCACAAGGGCTGACTGCATCCCGCTTGCCAACAGCGCTCGGCGCAACCGGACTGTGACCCACCCAAATGCTAGCCAAGGCCAACAGCGCTAAACTTCGTTGATCTAGCGGGATCCAATGATACCGCTTCGGTAAGGCCGCTGGAGAACAAAAAAGTACACGGCGCTGTTTAAAAAGGATGTACTGCTATTGATATCTTTGTACCGAAAAAAAGTTGCAAGACCGGAAGTCATGCTGGTCTATGTCCCACAGGTAGCTAAACATCGTTTGCTTGATACATTTTTTTTTAAATTTTGCATCTAGACAAAAATTTATTTGTGTTGGTGAGGACAAATTGTGGCCAACAGCCCTGCTGCAGTGCTAGAGTCCGCACAAGATATGTTAACCAATGCGCAGTGACCAATCTTCGTCCAAAACCCTGGGCAAGTTCATTCGTTTGTTTGGGAGGGGAGGCCAACAAGTGTTTATTATTTTTTATTTGCTTGTAGATTTATATATGTTCTTTATGACGTGCCTATCATTTCGTTAATCGTCATAGTTTTTGTGATATATACGAGGAAACAAGAACATTACATGAAATTCGAAAAAAAAAATTCCAATGATAAATAGGGGTCGCTGTGATTTTGCGTTCGATTCATGTTGCTTAGTATGTTGCTGTGTATGAAATTTAGCTAACATATTGAATTTTTCTTTAGACGTGGGTGGAGGTCTCCATCTGTCACCAACCTCAAGAAAATTGGTCTGACGCAGCACACTCATTTGAGATCTCGCCACGCCAGAGATAAAGCCAGAGCGAAATATTCACAACATTTGTCATATTTCGTAAACGGTTTGAAATATCGATATGTGATTTTGGCAGCTGATAGCACACAAAGAGGAGAGTATTTTCCCATATGGTTATTATGTAGAACTTCATTATCTATCGTGTTATTATAATAACTACAAACTTTTTGAAGAATGTAATTTCTAAGCGCCATCGTTAGCTGATGAAACGAGAAATGCTATGAGGCTCGAAATGACGTAAATGAAGACATAACACGAGTATTTTCATAAGATACTGACCTTACGTTTCCTCATTTCCTCACTTAATAAACCATTGTTTCAGAATTCTTCCACAAATGTGTCTCCACAATTTAGTGAGGTGAGACTGTGTAAACTCCGCTGTGTCTTGGCAAAGGAATCAAATTTCAACATGACAACAAGAGAAATGCGTATGTTTACCTCAAAATTTGCCACTCATGACAATTCTCTTGAAGTTACAATTGGTTACCAAGTCAGACGAAAGTAAATCGCTGCATTTACAGCGGAATTCTTTTTAGATACTAAACAACCAGACATGACAGATCTTTTTGAATGGTCACCTTGCAAGTGTGGTTATGGAGGGCCCCACTTAATATTTACAAAAAAAGTGAGTATAGGCTTCAGTTTAGGTCGGCACTTCCCCTCCAGCAATCGGCATTTCCCCTCCAGTACTGACATTTACCCCTCGAGCACCTGCCCACAGCCTATACCACTAATACTCTCCCCATACACGCCCTGCCAACTGCACATCTACCGGTCAAAGTATTCTGAGCGCGCTCTAACAGCAGCTCTCGTCAGATCACCTAAGTTAAGCGCCATTGGGCTTGGCTAGGAATTGGATAGATTACCATTCGAGTGTGCCGAGCGCTGTTGGCAAGCGAGGTGCACTCATCACTTGTAAGGCCAATTAAAGAGCTGCCTGACTGAGAAGTAGCGGCTTTGGGCAGAAAAACTGACAATGGCAGGGAGAGCAATATGTTGACCACATGCCCCTCCATTTCTGCATCCAGTGACGCCTATAGGATGAGGATGACATGGCAGTCAGTCGACCCCTCAAGGCCTGTTCTAATGGAGAGAGGGAGAGAGAGAGAGAGAGGAGGACATAAATGGCACGCTCTATGTAAGAAATGATGATGTAAACAGAATGAAAGTGACATGTAAAACTAATCGAAAAGAATTCCCTTCACCATCAGACCAACAATTTTCAGAGTCGTTAGACTGTTTAATGACACAAATAGTATGGAAGTTGATTTGGATTAAACACGTTACAATTCATTTGAGGAATCTCCAGTGGTCAGTATTTTAGCTCGTACATTATTTCCGTGCGTTTTTCTATACACAAGCGTTCGATTTTTAGCCTGTGTATACAAGGATGTATGGAAATAATGTAGGAGCCAAAGTTCTAACAATTGAAGAGGCTTTAAAAGAAATGAAAAGCGTCTGGTTTGGATTAAACTTTATACAGTTGCAAAAGATGGAACACTTCCCATATTACTTATAAAAGTGCAACGACAGAAGACTGCCATGAAAAACAAAAATACAGCCTGATTAGTTACATTCCACACCTAGAATGTGTGTAGGATCGGATAGGAGTAATGAAAAAACAATCGAAAACAACGAATCCAAAGTATTCGGACTTGTTGGGCTGATTGGTTACAGACTCATAGAGCTAGTTGCGGGGTTAGGGGTGGGTTCAAAATGGCCCTGAGCACTATGGGACTTAACATCTGAGGTCATCAGTCCCCTAGAACTTAGAGCTACTTAAACCTAACTAACCTAAGGACATCACACACATCCATGCCCGAGGCAGGATTCGAACCTGCGACCGTAGCGGTCACGCGGTTCAAGACTGAAGCGCCTAGAACCGCACGGCCACACCGGCCGGCTATGTGTATTGGTCATCTACATTTTACATATTACTTCGCAGTCTTAATTCATGCTATGGGATACTGAAACAGCTATCCAGAAGATTTTATTACACCTCTAATAGCTTCAAAACACGCCACTGTTCTCGTAGGAACCGTCATTAACTGATTAAGCTCAACAAAATAGCGTTCTGAAACACATCGCAGTACACAGCTACCCGCAGTGTCAAGCACACGCTTCGAGTGGTTCGACTACAAACTGGTAGAGAACTCAAAGAAAAAAATGCAAGGATAATCTGCAGGAGAAATTGTTGAACAAGTCAAGAAATAAAGAGGAAGAGGAGAGTACAAGAAAGCAAAGGGAGATGAAGTTAGAGATGAGCAAGAGGTAGAACAGGTTGTAACAACAGCTTTGGAGAAGAAATGACATGAGAAGCTTCTGATAGGTACGTACGGTTAGTGGGTGGTGTGACGCGTGCAGGCTGGGACATACGCCGCGGCATGGTGTCGGCTCTGGATGCCTTCCAACGGAGCAGCACGGGAGGCGGCGGGCGGCGTCTTCCGCCGCTAAGCGAAGACAGAAACAGGAGACTTGAGCGAAGCGCCGCACGTGACCAGAAATAGCAACAAGGACGCGCCGCTCGCGGGTTCATGAAATCAGTGTTAAGTAACGGCTGCAGCGTCCACTCGTTCGGCCGATCCTGCACTCGGCATCACGCATCTGCACTTTACAGAAGCCCATCTCGGAAAATTAATGCGGTTATAAACTTTTAAAGTTAACTAGATATGGCTAGATGATACTTCGAATGCATTATTTCATTTGATGCGTTAAGAGGATACACCAGTAGAAATTTTTTGAACTTGTTGCTCTCGTAATCTACTCATAAAGAAGTATGATTGGGCGTTAAAGTCTTAACACAATAAATCAAGAATGAAAGTTAGCAACTGTGTATATGTTATGAGGTATTACAACTCATGGCGCGCAAATTACTCAGACTATATTCATCCAGTATTTGAGAAAGCGAGCACTCGACGATTGTCAGTAATCTTAACACATGATTCTAAAGCTCTTCGAATTTCTTTGTCACTGATATCCCCCCCCCCCCCCGACACACACACACATACACACACACACACACACACACACACACACACACACAAAATAATGAAAGAAAAACAAATTTATTGTTTGTTAGACTTTCGCTGTTCATCAGGCATTAAAGCGTTATATGTTTGTGTATGTGAAACGTATGTATGAATAAGTCGAATGTGTAAAAGAAATCTCTATATGTGGCTGTAAATTTATTTCGATATATAGCATTTTTTCTTTTCTTTCTTATGAAATAATCTGAATTGTCAAATCAGAACAATAACTTTATTTTATCGTAGCCAGAGATTGTAATTAAAGAACCACATTCCTAGAAATACCAATTCTTTTTTTTTTTTTATTTTGGCAAATGAAACTAGCTGTCTCCATTTTTCCCTTCCGCATACTTGCGTCTTTTTCTGTCTGATCTCGATCTGTGAACATGTTAGCGGGAATCCCCTGTTACTAAGCGGAAACAGATTATATTGCAACCGCCCTAGTTTCTTGCATAATGAATGCAATTTAGTACGTACATGAAATGCATTCGCCGTTGCGAATACGAGCAACTATCAGCTATATATGGGAAAGGCGACAAGAACACTAAGATAATTTAAAGGGGAAGTCGTTCGAGTGCAAATCCTTAAGAGCGATAAGAATGAGGGATAGGAGATAACACGGATTTCATATTTTTTTTATTTTTCTGTATTATAACCGTTCGTTGGTCTGTACATGTAGATGCTCATTATCGTGGAAGGTGAACACGAGTGAATTATGTGTGTGGCGGTGTGTGTGTGTAGGATGAGGGGAGGGGGCGGGGGAGCGGTCAAAAAAGACGATGTGGAGATATCCTGCAAAGATTCGTCAGTAATGGGGGAGAGCATGTAGAGGACCGTACGTAGACAGTTGTGAAAGAGGCATTCTGAAATCTGTCCTCGAAGCCGTATGAACATGTGGTGCTTTGCATGAGGGTAGTGTGAAGTCTGGAACAACAGCAAGAGCTCAGGGATAACCATCAGTACTGGAACAAAGTTCGTGTTGCACCACTTTTGATATCATATTAAGTGACTAATTAATTAAATTAATCAGTCCCTCCACCACCTCGAAAAGTGGAGCTAAATTCAAATTTTCGTGGTAAATTCGAATTTTCGCGGCGCATTCAAATGTTAATTACATTGCATTGCAGAGGACATTATAATAATGATGATAATAATAATAATCTTTATTTATAAAAATTTAATTTGCGTATCGCTTGTGTAGAAGGCTTTAGGGTACTCTCTTTATTTCACTATCTTTCGAATACTGGTGCAGGGTAAGTATGACGTCACTATCCATGCAGTAAAATTCAAATTTTTTCCTCTGGCTCTAAAGTTTAGTAGCTGGGGAGGGGTAGCTGCCATTGGTCATGCGCTAGAGGGTAGCTCTAGCCAGTCTCGTCAACAATTGCTAGTTATAGAGAGAATATCTTCGCATTAGAGCGTTATTCCAGTAGATGTAGCGAACGGCCCAACATGGGAGGAATGGGTAACAATAATAGGACAACAAACCATCCCTGAAGTACAGGAAGAGCGGCCTTCTGCCGGTCTTAGGTACGGAAAGCTGACTAAAGCCGGAAAGAAGTTCAGCCGAATTTTTTTCAATAGCCCAAACAGTGTTCAGAAAGGATCGATTAAATACAGCTGGTGTGGAGTATTTGTTGTTGTAAGAAGTATTTAGTGTGTAGTGAAATTGATGTAGGTAGTTCCTGCGAAACAGTATGGGTAGACGTTATACTTGACAATTCGACTAAACTACTAATTGGATCGTCTTACCGACCCAAAAGATATAGTTACTGAACAGTTCGAAGAAAACTTGAGTCTCATTTCAAACAGGTACAACACTCATACAATCATAGTCGGTGGTGACTTGAAAATAACCCCGATATGCTGGAAAAATTATAAGCTTAAAGCCGGCGCCAGGCATAAAACGTCATCCTGAATTTTTTTTTTTTTGTTATCAGTCTTCTGACTGGTATGAAGCGGCCCGTCACAAATTCCTCTTCTGTGCTAACCTCTTCATCTCAGAGAAGCACTTGCAACCTGCTTCCTCAATTATTTGCTGGATGTATTCCAATCTCTCTCTTCCTCTACAGTTTTTGCCCTCTACAGCTCTTTCTAGTACCATGGAAGACGTTCCCTCATGTCTTGACAGATGTCCTATCTTCCTGTCCCTTCTCCTTATCAGTGTTTTCCACATATTCCTTTCCTCTCCGATTCTTCGCAGAACCTCCTCATTCCTTACTTTATCAGTCAACCTAATTTTCAACATTCGTCTGAAGCACCAGATGTCAAATGTTCGATTTTCTTCTGTTCCGGTTTTCCCACAGTCCATGCTTCACTACCATACAATACTGTATTCCAGACGTACATTCTCAGAAATTTCTTCTTGAAATTAAGGCCGATATTTAATATCAGTAGACTTCTCTTAGCCAGGAAAGACCTTTTTGCCATTGATAGTCTGCTTTTGATGTCCTCTTTGCTTCTTCTGACATTGGTTATTTTACTGCCTAGGTAGCAGAATTCCTTAACTTCATTTACTTCGTAACCATCAATCCTGACGTTAAGTTTCTCTCTGTCGTCATTTCTACTACTTCTCATTACCTTCGTCATTCTTCGATTTACTCTCAATCCATAATCTGTACTCATGAGACTGTTCATTCTATTCAGCAGATCATGTAATTCTTCTTCACTTTCACTCAAGATAGCAATGTCATCAGCGAATCGTTTCATTGATATCCTTTCACCTTGGATTTTAATTCCACTCCTGAACCTTTCTTTTATTTCCATCACTGCTTCCTCGAGGTACACATTGAACAGTAGGGTCGAAAGGCTACATCCTTGTCTTACACCCTTTTTAACACGAGCACTTCGTTGTTGATCGTCCACTCTTATTATTTCCTCTTGGCTGTTGTACAGTCGTGCTCAAAAGTATCCGAACGACCTGAATCACATTTCGCCTGACTCGTATACAACCTGCAAAACGCAGCTGTCTAGCAGGTCCTCTAATCGCTCCTTGGTACTGTCGTTTGACTATTGAAAATGGTTCCAACAAGTCACCACTAGAAAACTCTGCTCTGTATCGCAATAACTCAAGTTTTAAAGTAATACCACGATACTACAAATGTCAGGGAACGCCTTATCACAGATAATACTGTGCTTAAGGCTTGTAACCTCACATTTATTGCAATAAATAACATACCTGAAATGTTACCACTCTCATTCTCACGTCAGATAGGTAATGCACGTAGTAAGTTCGTCGTATTCATGATTTCCTCTTCAAAGTAACATACCATACTTGTTATTTAACACAAAATGACGTTAAAAATTTACAGTTTTCACTATCAGCTAGTGAAGAATATGTATGAACTTCAAATGACACGACGAACCGTCTCGTTTTGCATATAGATTCAAACCAAGGTCATGAAGATTAAGATTTCGAGACTGACGGAAACTAACAGCCATTCCTGACTAGACACACAGAGAGTGATATACATCGATTTTAGACAGTATCAGTTAGCAAATATCAACTTTAAATTACATAACGAAAGCATTTTTAACGGACGTGAATTTCTACCGAGCATCTACTGTCCCTGTTAACGAACTACGAGGGATGTTAAATATTGCTTCTTCACAAGTAACTTACTTGAAATGCCGTGAGGTAAAGCTTTGTGTTAGACAGGGATTCGAACCCAGAACCTAATCGGATTGTTATCGAAGCACAATCAACTATGACATATCGGATTTTCTCGATGATTTAACTGAAATGACGAGACGAAACATTACTTTTTTTCCTTCCCAGGACTCCAACCAGGCACCTATCGCTGTTATATTCCACAGAAAACAAACGTTAAATATGTTGTTGTTGTGGTCTTCAGTCCTGAGACTGGTTTGATGCAGCTCTCCATGCTACTCTATCCCGTGCAAGCTTCTTCATCTCCCAGTACCTACCGCAACCTACATCCTCTTAGTGTATTCATCTCTTGGTCTCCCTCCACGATTTTTGCCCTCCACGCTGCCCTCCAATACTAAATTGGTGATCCCTTGATGCCTCAGAACATGTCCTACCAACCGATCCCTTCTTCTAGTCAAGTTGTGCCACAAACTTCTCTTCTCCCCAATCCTATTCAATACTTCCTCATTAGTTATGTGATCTACCCATCTAATCTTCAGCATTCTTCTGAAGCACCACATTTCAAAATCTTCTATTCTCTTCTTGTCCAAACTATTTATCGTCCATGTTTCACTTCCATACATGGCTACACTCCATACAAATGCTTTCAAAAATGACTTCCTGTCACTTAAATCTATACTCGATGTTAACAAATTCCTCTTCTTCAGAAACGCTTTCCTTGTCATTGCCAGTCTACATTTTATATCCTCTGTACTCCGACCATCATCAGTTATTTTGCTCCCCAAATAGCAGAACACCTTTACGACTTTAAGTGTCTCATTTCCTAATCTAACTCTCTCAGCATCACCCGATTTAATTCGACTACATTCCATTATCCTCGTTTTGCTTTTGTTGATGTTCATCTTAAATCCTCCTTTCAAGACACTATCCATTCCGTTCAACTGCTCTTCCAAGTCCTTTGCTGTCTCTGACAGAATTACAATGTCATCGGCAAACCTCAAAGTTTTTATTTCTTCTCCATGGATTTTAATACCTACTCCGAATTTTTCTTTTCTTTCCTTCACTGCTTGGTCAATATACAGATTGAATAACATCGGGGAGAGGCTGCAGCCCTGTCTCACTCCCTTCCCAACCATTGCTTCCCTTTCATGTCCCTCTACTCTTATAACTGCCAACTGGTTTCTGTACAAATTGTAAATAGCCATTCGCTCCCTGTATTTTACCCCTGCCACCTTCAAATTTGAAAGAGAGTATTCCAGTCAACATTGTCAAAAGCTTTCTCTAAGTCTACAAGTGCTAGAAACGTAGGTTTGCCTTTCCTTAATCTAGCTTCTAAGATAAGTCGCAGGGTCAGTATTGCCTCACGTGTTCCAACATTTCTACGGAATCCAAACTGATCTTCCCCGAGGTCGGCTTCTACTAGTTTTTCCATTCTTCTGTAAAGAATTCGCGTTAGTATTAAACCGATAGTTCGGTAATTTTCACATCTGTCAACACCTGCTTTCTTTGTGATTGGAATTACTATATTCTTCTTGAAGTCTGAGGGTATTTCGCCTGTTTCATACATCTTGCTCACCAGATGGTAGAGTTTTGTCAGGACTGGCTCTCCCAAGGACGCCAGTAGTTCTAATGGAATGTTGTCTACTCCGGGGGCCTTGTTTCGACTCAGGTCTTTCAGTGCTCTGTCAAACTCTTCACGCAGTATCGTATCTTCCATTTCATATTCATCTACATACTCTTCCATTTCCATAATATTGTCCTCAAGTACATCGCCCTTGTATAGACCCTCTATATACTCCTTCCACCTTTCTGCTTTCCCTTCTTTGCTTAGAACTGGGTTTCCATCTGAGTTCTTGATGTTTGTGCAAGTGGTTCTCTTGTCTCCAAAGGTCTCTTTAATTTTCCTGTAGGTAGTATCTATCTTACCCCTAGGGATACTCGCTTCTACATCCTTACATTTGTCCTTTAGCCATCCCTGCTTAGCCATTTTGCACTTCCTGTGGATCTCATTTTTGAGACGTTTGTATTCCTTTTTGCCTGCTTCATTTACTGCATTTTTATATTTTCTCCTTTCATCAATTACATTCAATATTTCTTCTGTTACCCAAGGATTTCTACTAGCCCTCGTCTTTTTACCTACTTGATCCTCTGCTGCCTTCACTACTTCATCCCTCAGAGCTACCCATTCTTCTTCTACTGTATTTATTTCCCCAATTCCTGTCAATTGTTCTCTTATGCCCTCCCTGAAACTCTGTACAACCTCTGGTTTAGTCAGTTTATCCAGGTCCCATCTCCTTAAATTCCCACCTTTTTGCAGTTTTTTCAGTTTTAATCTACAGATCATAACCAATAGATTGTGGTCAGAGTCCACATCTGCTCCTGGAAATGTCTTACAATTTAAAACCTGGTTCCTAAATCTCTGTCTTACCATTATATAATCTATCTGATACCCTTTAGTATCTCCAGGATTCTTCCATGTATAGAACCTTCTTGTATGATTCTAGATATAGGTTTGTTATACCAGCAGCAACATGTGAGCATTTTTGAACTAGGAATAATATGACGAAGAGTTCAGTGCTGACTGGTAATCGAAGACCACACGTCTCGTTGTTTACTACACACAAAGAGACATCAGCTACCGAATTTTTCTCCACCAGCAGCTCGGAATAACATCCTTGAACTTACAGTGATCTATCAAATAGTTCTGTGTCTCACTGGGAGTAAAAAACGTCAGATATCGTTAGTGTTGACAACAAATGAAAATGCATTACAAATCAAAACTATTATCCAACAGCAGATAGGTGTTCTTATGCTAGAGCTTGATAATACATAATGAAAACTTTAGTGCCAGGCCAGGATTCGAACCCATTCACGCGGAATATGTGGAGATGTTCAGGAATCTGCAATTTTGAACAAACAACGAACTGTAGTCCAGCTGTATTGTCACGAAGGGATCAAATACCGCGTTAAGGGCGGTCTGAGTTGAATTCCCAGTTCACAACCAATTTTGTCGACATATCGAAGCTCAAATAAGACATGGAATAAGTGTCCTGTGACCCTACATAGCGTTTGTTTTGTCACTAGAAGTAAATAACAAGTATAAGAAAGGTTACTGGTGATAGAGTTCTCACAGTTCGCCAGTCCTGACTTTATTGTGGTTCAACCTAACGTCTCTTTGGTAGAGAAGGAATATCATGGTTAATGTGAATTTCAGACCACAATGCCATTATGACTTCTTCACTTGCGGTAGCCAGAAGAGAATAGAATCTGTCTCTTCCTATTAAAAATCATAGGCAGAAATTGGAATCGAACCCAGACCATCGTCATAGTATCCTATCAGCAATCCAACAGACCACCAAATCCTATCCTACAACACTCATTCTTCTATCATAACGCTATTGCGGCACACTCGATGAGAATTCTGACACACAGGCTCCCTGTAGTGATTTGCAGCATGTTTGGTACATTCATTTATTTGGTTGACCGAATCGCCATGAACTAGCTGCCGCGGCTACCTCGTGCATACATTCGATTCTATTTTGTAATCACCGAAACAAAATCACGTAACTGCCACCTACACAGAACTGCCAACAGTGTAGGATGCAGAAACTGAATTAGGAAGTGTTCCTTTCCATTTGAGCTACTCTATTGCGCTATCTGTTTGTTGAAAGCGTCGCGCACTGCAAAAGAAAAGCTGTAACTGTCTGTCTCTCAGAAGTCTAGATCCGGCCATATGCATTATCTCACTGCACTTTGGAATGCGGAATTTTTGGAGGAAATTATGTTGACTTCTGGAGGGGTTGTATCTAGTAGCGTAACGTTAAACGTCGCGCACTGTAGATAAGACTTGGCGAGATCTATTACATTCGCTGCTACATTTATTAAAACGCAATTCTACTGTCTGCTGTAGTTATCAATTTAATGGAACTTTTAACATAATTCCCTTCACTTCTCAACCCAAAATAGTATCATGTGAAAAAAGGGCTAATATTCTGCGACATTTTGTTATTATCAGGTTTAATAGACGGCCAGGCAGCAGATGCTTCTCGAAGCTTTTGTATTGTGTGTGGGGAGAGCGCATCATTCCAAAATAGTCAGAAAAGTGTTTTCTACATTATCTGTCGTCTGGTAGTGGCATTTTATTCTTCCTAAAACCTTGTTGACAGCTTTAACTCAGAACAAGTTTACTACATGCATGTGCATTGTCAGACTGTTATAGATAACGTCAGAGAATTCGCACATATCTTCTCTCAGTTTAGTGTTGTTTTAACAACACTAAAAGAAACCTTACGAATATTGTGCAGTGTATTATAAGAAATGAAATAAAACTGCCCACGATAACGTTACGACGAAAGTCTGTTTTAATAAAACTGAGTATCTGTACACAAGCGTGTCTCTATTGGCACGAATTAGTAAAATACTACTCACTTATATTTCGATTGGGTCTGTGTTTAATTGGTATGCTGTGTCATACTCAACAGGTATGCAAATGTGGCATTTTATAAATAAAGTTATGTATTCCTAGAAACCCAAAATTTGTTTGTCAGCAGCGGAAAGAGGCGTTACCTGTAGTGCAGCATTGTAAGTTTTTCACCATTGCACTATGAGCTGAAAGTATTTTCTTGCGATTCCCTTATCGATGTTTGATCTGACTGCTTGTAGCTCTTCCACAGAAGGTATAAAAACTTCAAAGTCTGCGAGACTGGAAACGCGAACCGTAACAGGAGCTTTTTTACAGGTCACCACGTCCCCATACAGCCAGCAAAGAGGTATGCGTTGTGTCTTCCTCTTATGAGGCGAATACTGTGTAGAACTCGTAAACTGCTATTTACAGGACGAGATTAGTTGCCATTTCCACGTCAACGAATTTCCTGGGCTGAAAACCGTAAATTTACAATCTTTCGTTACACCTCAAGCGATAATAACTCGGATTATTGAATGGAAATGACACGAAAAATCAAGTGAACTTTGAGGCTTAATTCCGTGCACACCAGGAAGTAACTCGTCGATCACAGAGTTGCCAAACATACCTTGCCCTGTTGCCAAATCTCAGATACGGTACCAGCGGGAAGAAGCCGAACAAATGTGATCCTACAGTGGACTGGAAAGTGACCGTAGCTGGTGTCTCAAAGTCGCAGCTGCTACGGCCTGGAATACGTAATGCTTCTGATTCGCATTTCTGTAACTAGGTTTAGGGACTGGAGTGTAGTTACTAATAATACTCAGAACTGACTGCAAACTAAGAATCATAAATCAGTAACTCTCATAGCTGATTTTATATTTCTTTTGTAACTGTACTCAAAACTAAGAAACTCATTCACGAACGTTTTCGTGCCTTGCCGATAGTTGAGCACAACAAACAAATAAAATTAAAAAAGAATGTATGTGTGTGTGTGTGAGAGAGAGAGAGAGTGAGAGAGAGAGAGAGAGAGATATATATATATATATATAAAGAGCTAGAGGAAGAGAGATAAAATTAAAAAAGAATGATAGGGAGGGTAAAAAGTTGTGGTAAAGAAAT
The DNA here is from genome assembly GCF_023898315.1 of Schistocerca nitens. Classification (NCBI taxonomy): domain Eukaryota; kingdom Metazoa; phylum Arthropoda; class Insecta; order Orthoptera; family Acrididae; genus Schistocerca; species Schistocerca nitens. The sequence continues at coordinate 741,252,795 of NC_064617.1, forward strand.
TGAATACTGGTATGTAAAGAAACCTTTCATTAAAATGACACGTTCCACATCATTACTAAATGTCGTATTCATGACCTATGCAACAAGTATTAATCTACTCCATCTAATCATATCAATTGCTGACTAGCCGTGAAGAGTCATAAAGTACCGAAATTTTCGCCAATATCAGTAACCAAATCTAAACTTGAAAATAAAAGACGACAGTTTTTGTAATAAACCGGGACTCCTATCAAGACCCTTTCATCCCTGTTAACTAACCACGAAAGATATCTGATATACTTCCGTTCAGAGGCAACAAAGTGTGTATGCATTTCAAGGTGAAGCGCATGATGTGAAGTTCTGTGACGGAGATACGAACCCAACACGTAATCGAACTGTTGACGAAGTAAAATCAAATGTTACTTATCGATTTTTCTTACCAGCTGCTAGGTGTTTGAATCCAAAATAAGGACACAAATTTTTGTGCCCGAGCGACAATCGAACCTCACTCCTATCAATCTTCTTTATCGTCCACGAATATAGCTTAAGTATCAATTGCTTACTGACCATCAGTAAGATGTGTGCGTGTCTGGCCAGAAATTTTTCGCAACACATGAACAGACATTAAAAATGCACGTTAATTTTCATTAGCAGGCCGTTGCGCACGTGATAGGGCTTGAAATGAAATTATGAATATTTTTGTAGTGGATCAGGAATTGAACCCACATACTTATCTTTGGAGGAGACCTAGAGAAGATTGCAGTCTTGGAAAAAGACGCAAAATGACTGAATTATAGTGTTCTGAGAGATTCAGATCCTCAAAAGAGGAGATACACATTCGAATCACAGTCCAGCACCAAATTTTGCAACGTCTCTAGTTCAATCAAGTACAAGTAAAATAAGAGCCCTGTTCCTTTAAATGGCTATCCGTTCATCAAAAAAAAATTTTTTTTCATATGTAAGTAAGTATACTTACGACAGTATTTCCGTTTACCATGACCTCCACCTATGTCATTTCCCAACGTAAACCGGCTCTGCCCCGTTGGGAATGAAGGAACGTTATGTTTAATGCGGAATCTGGATTATAACGTATTTCTCTTAAGGTTACCAGAGGTAAAGTAAATCTGTTTGTGCCTTTTAAAAGTAAATGCCTGAACCTGCGCATTGCACTTGTGATAGTTCGTTCCATCAGACCATTGTGGCTACATTTCTCAGTCCCAGGAGTGTGCTGTAACGGATGATGTGCTTAGCTTACAAAATGCAAGTCTATTAAATGGTTAAGTAGAAGCAAGCTTATTCTCACGTCAGTAGGATGCAAAGACTCTTCTAGGCATCATAGCCTCGATGTGAAGCCATTTTGAAATTTTCACTAATTCAGGAAATTTCTTAGTTCGAGAAAACCCACTGTGAAGTGTGAAGTTATCGGATAATTCGATTATTACCGTTATTATTACTATCATTTTCTTCATACCGCTGCCAGAACACACATGCTTGAAGATCATTTAAGGCCTTTTGGTCATTATAGAAGTAGTTGCCCAAGAACGGGTTCTTTCCATGTCTATGGAACGCTTTTCATGTTAATATCAAAATTCAGCAATTACTTGTAGATTACATTAAAACTAAAGTAATTGATAAAGACGTTACTTGATAACAAAAACACGCTGCCTTTCTTCATTTACTTGTGCCTAGAAATGGTTGTCGAATACTGCCAAACCAAAAGCCAAGGGATCTTACTGCCTTCCGATATACGTCGCTGTCAGTTCTTCCATATGATTTGGTGGACGTGACATGTTTCAAGTTGTGCACGACAGAGAATGTTTTAGAAAATCAATTGTTTTCCTTTGCAATAAACAGAAATATTTTCATTCTAAGCTATCCAAGTTCAAAATTTTCGCAATATTAGTTCAAATTTAATATTCGCTTCTATAATGTAGGAAAGTATTTCACAGTTGCAAAACCCGCATCCGATGCATTGTCATTACACTTAGTCGCTGACCATAAATTCAGAGTGACACCAGTTTAAGTAACCTAATGTAGCGAAGACTGTTTGCCAGTGCTCTTCCTCACCGGAAAAAATGCAATTCACTCATTTGGATCCATAAGTACACTGTAAGAGTAATTTCTGTGTGTATGCAATGCATACGGATTGTAGAATTTTGTGGCGCTCTCACTTCCACTTATGTATACAATATGCCTGACCTAAAAGTGCCCTTTATCATTACAGGCCCTGGTCGGTGCAACATCATACTGACAACAGTAATGTGCTTTACCACTGGTAACCGCAAAAGAAAGACGTTATAATCCAGAACCCGCATTAAACATCACGTACCTTCATTCCCAACTGGACAGAGCTGGTTTAGTTAGCCAGTAAACTTACTTACATTAGAATTTTTTTTTTGATGAACGGGTAGCCATTTAAAGGAACAGGGCTCTTATTTTACTTGTACGTGATTGAACTAGAGACGTTGAAAAATGCTGGACTGTGATTCGAATTTGTATCTCCTCTTTCGAGGATCTGGATCTCTCGGAACAGTGTAGTTCAATCATTTAGTTCTTTTTTCCAAGACTGCAATTTCTGGTCGAACACGCACACATCTTACTGATGGTCAGTAAGCAATTGATACTTAAGCTATATTCGTGGACGATAAAGAAGATTGATAGGAGTGAGGTTCGATTGTCGCTCAGGCACCAAAATTTGTGTCCTTATTTTGGATTCAAACACCTAGCAGCTGGTAAGAAAAATCGATAAGTAACATTTGATTTTACTTCGTTAACAGTTCGATTACGTGTTGGGTTCGTATCTCCGTCACGGAACTTCACATCATGCGCTTCACCTTGAAATGCATACACACTTTGTTGCCTCTGAACGGAAGTATATCAGACATCTTTCGTGGTTAGTTAACAGGGATGAAAGGGTCTTGATAGGAGTCCCGGTTTATTACAAAAACTGTCGTCTTTTATTTTCAAGTTTAGATTTGGTTACTGATATTGGCGAAAATTTCGGTACTTCATGACTCTTCACGGCTAGTCAGCAATTGATATGATTAGATAGAGTAGATTAATACTTGTTGCATAGGTCATGAATACGACATTTAGTAATGATGTGGAACGTGTCATTTTAATGAAAGGTTTCTTTACATACCAGTATTCAATTTCTTTACAACAACTTTTTACCCTCCCTATCATTCTTTTTTATTTTTATCTCTCTCTCTCTAGCTCTTTCTCTCTCTCTCTCTCTCTCTCTCTCTCTCTCTCCCACTCTCTCTCGCTCACACACACACACACATACATTCTTTTTTAATTTTATTTGTTTGTTGTGCTCAACTATCGGCAAGGCACGAAAACGTTCGTGAATGAGTTTCTTAGTTTTGAGTACAGTTACAAAAGAAATATAAAATCAGCTATGAGAGTTACTGATTTATGATTCTTAGTTTGCAGTCAGTTCTGAGTATTATTAGTAACTACACTCCAGTCCCTAAACCTAGTTACAGAAATGCGAATCAGAAGCATTACGTATTCCAGGCCGTAGCAGCTGCGACTTTGAGACACCAGCTACGGTCACTTTCCAGTCCACTGTAGGATCACATTTGTTCGGCTTCTTCCCGCTGGTACCGTATCTGAGATTTGGCAACAGGGCAAGGTATGTTTGGCAACTCTGTGATCGACGAGTTACTTCCTGGTGTGCACGGAATTAAGCCTCAAAGTTCACTTGATTTTTCGTGTCATTTCCATTCAATAATCCGAGTTATTATCGCTTGAGGTGTAACGAAAGATTGTAAATTTACGGTTTTCAGCCCAGGAAATTCGTTGACGTGGAAATGGCAACTAATCTCGTCCTGTAAATAGCAGTTTACGAGTTCTACACAGTATTCGCCTCATAAGAGGAAGACACAACGCATACCTCTTTGCTGGCTGTATGGGGACGTGGTGACCTGTAAAAAAGCTCCTGTTACGGTTCGCGTTTCCAGTCTCGCAGACTTTGAAGTTTTTATACCTTCTGTGGAAGAGCTACAAGCAGTCAGATCAAACATCGATAAGGGAATCGCAAGAAAATACTTTCAGCTCATAGTGCAATGGTGAAAAACTTACAATGCTGCACTACAGGTAACGCCTCTTTCCGCTGCTGACAAACAAATTTTGGGTTTCTAGGAATACATAACTTTATTTATAAAATGCCACATTTGCATACCTGTTGAGTATGACACAGCATACCAATTAAACACAGACCCAATCGAAATATAAGTGAGTAGTATTTTACTAATTCGTGCCAATAGAGACACGCTTGTGTACAGATACTCGTTTTATTAAAACAGACTTTCGTCGTAAAGTTATCGTGGATATATTTATTTCATTTCTTATAATACACTGCACAATATTCGTAAGGTTTCTTTTAGTGTTGTTAAAACAATACTAAACATGAGAGAAGATATATGCGAATTCTCTGATGTTATCTAGAACAGTCTGACAATGCACATGCATGTAGTAAACTTGTTCTGAGTTAAAGCTGTCAAACATGGTTTAAAGCAGAATAAAATGCCACTACCAGACGACAGATAACGTAGAAGACACTTTTCTGACTATTTTGGAATGATGCGCTCTCCCCGCACACAATATAAAAGCTTCGAGAAGCATCTGCTGCCTGGCCATCTATTAAACCTGATAAGAACAAAATGTCGCAGAATGTCAGCTCTTTTTCCACATGGTACTATTTTGGGTTGAGAAGTGAAGGGAATTATGTTAAAAGTTCCAGTAAATTGATAACTGCAGCAGACAGTAGAATTGCGTTTTAATAAATGTAGCTGCGAATGTAATAGATCTCGCCAAGTCTTATCTACAGTACGCGACGTTTACCGTCATGCTGCTAGCTATCTCACAGCTACAATCCCTCCAGAAGTCAACATAATTTCCTCCAAAAATTCCGCATTCCAAAGTGCTGTAAGATAAAGCATATGGTCGGATCTAGACTTCTGAGAGACAGACAGTTACAGCTTTTCTTTTGCAGTGCGCGACGCTTTCAACAAACAGATAGCGCAATAGAGTAGCTCAAATGGAAAGGAACACTTCCTAATTCAATTTCTGCATCCTACACTGTTGGCAGTTCTGTGTAGGTGGCAGTTACGTGATTTTGTTTCGGTGATTACAAAATAGAATCGAATGTATGCACGAGGTAGCCGCGGCAGCTAGTTCATGGCGATTCGGTCAACCAAATAAATGAGTGTACCAAACATGCTGCAAATCACTACAGGGAGCCTGTGTGTCAGAATTCTCATCGAGTGTGCCGCAATAGCGTTATGATAGAAGAATGAGTGTTGTAGGATAGGATTTGGTGGTCTGTTGGATTGCTGATAGGATACTATGACGATGGTCTGGGTTCGATTCCAATTTCTGCCTATGATTTTTAATAGGAAGAGACAGAGTCTATTCTCTTCTGGCTACCGCAAGTGAAGAAGGCATAATGGCATTGTGGTCTGAAATTCACATTAACCATGATATTCCTTCTCTACCAAAGAGACATTAGGTTGAACCACAATAAAGTCAGGACTGGCGAACTGTGAGAACTCTATCACCAGTAACCTTTCTTATACTTGTTATTTACTTCTAGTGACAAAACAAACGCTATGTAGGGTCACAGGACACTTATTCCATCTTTTATTTGAGCTTCGATATGTCGATAAAATTGGTTGTGAACTGGGAATTCAACTCAGACCGCCCTTAACGAGGAATTTGATCCATTCGTGACAATACAGCTGGACTACAGTTCGTTGTTTGTTCAAAATTGCAGATTCCTGAACATCTCCACATATTCCGCGTGAATGGGTTCGAATCCTGGCCTGGCACTAAAGTTTTCATTATGTATTATCAAGCTCTAGCATGAGAACACCTATCTGCTGTTGGATAATAGTTTTGATTTGTAATGCATTTTCATTTGTTGTCAACACTAACGATATCTGACGTTTTTTACTCCCAGTGAGACACAGAACTATTTGATAGATCACTGTAAGTTCAAGGATGTTATTCCGAGCTGCTGGTGGAGAAAAATTCGGTAGCTGATGTCTCTTTGTGTGTAGTAAACAACGAGACGTGTGGGATTCGATTCCCAGTCAGCACTGAACTCTTCTCATATTATCTATAGTTCAAAAACGCTCAAATGTCGCTGCTGGTGTAACAAACCCATATTTAATGTTTGTTTTCTCTAGAATATAACAGCGATAGGTGCCAGGTTGGGGTCCTGGGAAGGAAAAAAGTAATGTTTCGCCTCGTCATTTCAGTTAAAACGTCTAGCTACTGCCGATAAAATCCGATATGTCACAGTTGATTGTGCTTCGATAACAATCCGATTAGGTTCTGGGTTCTAATCCCTGTCCAACACAAAGCTTTACCTCACGGCATTTCAAGTAAGTTACTTGTGAAGAAGCAATATTTAACAATGCTAGTACTTCGTTAACAGGGACAATAGATGCTGGGTAGGAATTCACGTCCATTAAAAATGCTTACGTTATGTAATTTAAAGTTGATATTTGCTAACTGATACTGTCTAAAATCGATGTATATCACTCTCTGTGTGTCTAGTCAGGAATGACTGTTAATTTCCGTCAGTCACGAAATCTTTATCTTCATGACCTTGGTTTGAATCCATATGCAAAACGAGACGGTTCGTCGTGTCATTTTAAGTTCATACATATTCTCCACTAGCTGCTCGTGAATAACTTAAATTTTTATGTCATTTTATGTTAAATAAGAAGCACGGTATGTTGCTTTGAAGAGGAAATCATGAATACGACGTACTTACTACGTGCATTACCTATCTGACGTGATAATGAGAGTGGTAACATTTCAGGTATGTCATTTATTGGAATAAATGTGGGCTTACAAGCCTTAAGCACAGTATTACCTGTGATAAGGTGTTCCCTGATATTTGTAGTACCTTGGTATTATTTTACATCTTGAGTTATTGCGATACAGAGCAGAGTTTTTTAGTGGTGACTTGTTGGAACAATTTTCAATAGCCGAACGACAGTACCAAGGAGCGATTAGAGGACCTGCTAGACAGCTGCGTTATGTGGGTTGCATGCGAATCAGGCGAAATTCAATTCAGGTCGTTCGGATACTTTTGAGCATGACTGTACATACTGTATATGACCCGTCATTGGTATAGAGCTATAGAGCTTACCCCTACTTTTTTCAGAACTTCGAACATCTTGCACCATTTTACATTGTCGAAAGCTTTTTCCAGGCCGATAAATCCTATGAATGTGTCTTGATGTTTTCTTTAGTCTTGCTTCCATTATTCACCGCAACTTCAGAATAGCCTCTCTCGTGCCTTTACCTTTCCTAAAGCCCAAATGATCGTCATCTAGCACATCCTCAATTTTCTTTTCCATTCTTCTGTGTATTGTTCTCGTAAGCAACTTGGATGCATGAGCTGTTAAGCTGATTGTGCGACAATTCTCACACTTGTCAGCACTTGCCGTCTTCGGAATTGTGTGGATGATGCTTTTCCGAAAGTCAGATGGAATGTCGCCAGACACATACATTCTACACACTAACGTGAATAGTCGTTTTGTTGCCACGTCCCCCAATGGTTTTAGAAATTCTGATGGTATGTTATCTATTCCTTCTGCCTTATTTGATCTTAAGTCCTCCAGAGCTCTTTTGAATTCTGATTCTAATACTGGATCCCCTATCTCTTCTAAATCGACTCCTGTTTCTTCTTCTATCATATCAGACAAATCTTCCCCCTAATAGAGGCTTCCATTGTATTCTTTCCACCTATCCGCTCTCTCCTCTGCATTTAACAGTGGAATTCCCGTTGCACTCTTAATGTTATCACCGTCGCTTTTAATGTCACCGAAGGTCGTTTTGACTTTCCTGTATGCTGAGTCTGTCCTTCCGACAATCATTTCTTTTTCGATGTCTTCACATTTTTCCTGCGGCCATTTCGTCTTAGCTTCCCTGCGCTTCCTATTTATTTCGTTCCTCAGCGACTTGTATTTCTGTATTCCTGAGTTTCCCGGAACATTTTTGTACTTCTTCCTTCCATCGATCAACTGAAGTATTTCTTCTGTTACCCATGGTTTCTTCGCAGTTTCCTTCTTTGTACGTATGTTTTCCTTCCCAACTTCTGTGATGGCCCTTTTTAGAGATGTCCATTCCTCTTCAACTGTACTGCCTACTGAGCTGTTCCTTATTGCTGTATCTATAGCCTTAGAGACCTTCAACCGTGTCTCGGCATTCCTTAGTACTTCCGTATCCCACTTCTTTGCGTATTGATTCTTCCTGACTAATGTTCAAGACATCCTAAATTGTGCTGAATGCTTTCTCAGAAAATTATTTTCAACAATTAGTTCATGAGCCCACTCGATGCGTAAATTGTTGCGAAAGCATATTTGACCTCTTAGCAACAAATAATCCTGGACAAATAGGGCGTATCATGACGGATACAGGGATTAGCGATCACAAAGCAGTTGCTACTAGGCTGAATACCATAACACCCACAACCATAAAAATAAACGCAAAGTACATCTATTTAAAAAAGCTGATAAAAATGATCTTAACGCCTCTGTAAGAGACCGTCTCCCCTCCTTCCAATCTGATCATGTAAGCGTAAAAAAGATATGCAATGATTTCAAAGAGATAGCATCGACGGCAATTGAATGATATATACTACATAAATTAATAAGTGATGGTACTGATTCCACATGGTACACAAAACGGGTCAGATCACTGTTGCAGAAGCATCGAAAGAAGCATGCCAATTTTGAAAGAAGGCAAAATCCCCAAGATTGGCAAAGCTTTGCAAAAGTTCAAAATATAGAGCGTACTTCAGTGCGATACGCTTTTAATAATTTCCACAAGAAACTGTCTCGGAATCTGTCAGTAAACCCAAAGAGATTCTGGTCATACATAAAGCACACCAGTGGCAAGACGCAGTCAGTACCTTCACTGCGCGATAAAAACGGTGAAGTCACTTATGATAGGGCCACTAAAGCAGAGTTATTAAACATGGTTTTCCGAAACTCCTTCACCAAAGAAGACGAAACAAATATTCCTGAATTCCAATGAAGCACAACTGTCAAGATGAGAAACATAGAAATAAATATTCTCGGTGTAGCAAAGCAGCTTAAATCACTTAATAAAGGCAAGGTTTCTGGTCCAGATTGTATAACAGTCGGGTTTCTTTCAGAGTATGCTGATATAATAGCTCCATATTTAGCAATTATATACAACCGCTCGCTCATAGAAAGATCCGTACCTAAAGACTCGAAAATTGCTCAAGTCAAACCAAAACCCAAAAGGGAAATAGGAGTAATCCGCTGAATTACAGGCCCGTATCACTAACGTGGGTTTGCAGTAGGTTTTTGGAAGATATACTGTGTTCGAACATTATGAATTACCTCGAAGATAACGATTTATTGACACATAGCACGGATTCAGAAAATATCGTTCTTGCTTTTTATTCTCAAGAAGTAATGCATGCTATCAACAGGGGATGTCAGACTGAGTCCATATTTTTAGATTTCCAGAAGGCTTTCGACACCGATCTTCACAAGCATCTTTTAATCAAACTGCGTGCCTGTGGAATATATACTGAGTTGTGCGACTCGATTCGTGATTTCCTGTCAGAAAGGTAACAGTGCGCAGTAATAGACGTAAGGTCATCGAGTGAAACAGAAGTAATATCCGGCTTTCCCCAAGGCCCTCTATTGCGCCTGATCTATGTTAACGACATTAGCTCACTTATACTGTTTGTAGATGATGCTGTCATTTACAGTCTTGTAAAGTCATCAGATGACGAAAACGAACTGCAAAATGTTTTAGATAAGATAGGCGAATGGTGGCAATTGACCCTGAATATAGAAAAGTGTGAAGTTATTCACATGAGTACTAAAAGGAATCCGCTAAATTTCGATTACGCGGTAAGTCACACAAACCTGAAGGCTGTAAATTCGACTAAGTACTTAGGGATTACAATTACAAATAACCTAAATTGGAACGATCACATAAATAATGTTGTGGGTAGATCAAAACAAAGATTGCGATTCATTGGCAGAAAACGTAGAAGGTGCAATAGGTGTACTAAAAGGACTGCTTACACCAAGCTTGTCCTCCATATTCTGGAGTACTGCTCTGCGGTGAGGGATCCGCATCAGGTGGACCTGACGGACGACATCGAAAAAGTTCAAAGAAGGACAGCTCGTTTTGTATTATCGCAAAATAGGGGAGATAGTGCTACAGACATAATACGTGAATTGGAGTGGCAATCATTAAAACAAAGTCGTTTTTCGTTGCGACGGCATCTTCTCATAAAATTTCAATCACCAATTTTCTCCTCCGATTGCGAAAACATTCTGTTGGCACCCACCTACAGAGGGAGAAATAATCATCACGATAAAATAAGAGAAATCAGGGCTCACACAAAAATAAATTTAAGAGCTCGTTTTTCCCGAGCGCCCTTCGAGAGTGAAACGGTAGAGTGACAGCTTGAAGGTAGTTCATTGAATCCTCTGCCTGGCACTTTATTGTGAATAGCAGAGTAATCACGTAGACGTAGATGAACGTAGAGGTAGATGTATATCCACAAGTGAGAAGCTACCGAGAGGGGCACAAGGATCGTTAATAATATTAGGGAAGTGACCTGCTATTCCAGTGCTGCTACTTTTTATTTATTTATTGTAATTTCATCCCCTTGCCCCATGTGGGCAGGGGTGAGTTGGCAGCGGCACATTGGCGCCCCTCTTCAGCGAACAAAACATACAAATTTAAAACAGAAAAAGTTATGAAAAGTGACAAGGTGATGAAATAGGAATGAAATGCACAAAAAATGGAGAATACAAATGTGGAACATTGTCACAAGCTAAAACGAAAATGATAAAAACCACACTGGATGAAGACACTGTAGACACACTGGCGACACTTATAACACGAGGTAAAAGTAGGGCACAGCATGAAATCCACATGGCACAACAGTGCACTTGCAGTGGAACACCGATGCAACTCACGAAGCACTTCACGAATTAAAACAGGAAGGGCCTGCCAAAGGGAGGGGAGGCTGGAGGGAGGGAGGATTGAGGTGGGGGGGTGGAAGAGGGGAATTGGGATGAGGCGGCAGGGGAGGAAGCTGTGAGAGGACACCAAGAGAGAGGAGACAGGTGGGAGGAGAGGAGAGCAAATACAAGGGAAGGAGGGGGAAAGAGCAAGAGAGGGGTGGGGGAGGAGGAGGTAGGATGCAGCGAAGGGAAGGGAAGGAGAGGTAGCCCTAGGGAGGAAGGGAGAGGAAGGTTTGGGTCAGATTTGGAAGGAAGGAAAGATGTCGGGACGAAGATCATTATCTGGAATAGGGAGGCAGTGAGAGTTTCTTTGGGATATGACATGAAGGGTGTGGAGGTGCACCGTGGGTGGGATGCAGTGGAATAGGCGCGGCAGCGGGGGTTGAGAGGAGACACCAGGGGTTCGGGGGATTGCGTTTGTGGATGGTGTAGAGGATACAGATTTATTCGAGGCAGAGATCCAGGCGACACTGGCATAACAGACAATGGTACAGATCAAGGACTTGTAGGTATGGAGGATGGTGGATGGATGCAACCCCAAGTTTGGCAAGACAGGAATTTCAGAAGTCGGGTCTATTGTGAGCTTTGTGTTGAATGGTAATGGAGATGGGGAGTGCAGTCAAGGGTGAGGCCAAGATATTGAAGGTGGGAGTAAGACAGATAGGAGAGTTGTAGATGGTAGGGTGGAAATCTAGGGTCCAGAAGGAAAGTGTGGTGTGGCCTATGATGACTGCCTGGTTTTGGAAGGGTTTATCTTAAAGAGCCATTGGTTACACCAAGTGATGAACTGGTTAAGGTGAAACTGAAGGGAACGCTAGGAACGTTGAAGGGTAGGCTAGAGGGCAGGGAAGGCGGTATCATTAGCATATTGAAGGAGATGGATGGAGGTCATTTGTTTGGGCATATCGGTGGTGTACAGGAGATAAAGGAGAGGAGAAAAGACGGATCCTTGGAGCACACCTACCGTGGGATAGAAGGTGTGGCCTCTGGTGTTATAGCTGGTGATGTAGGAAGGACGGTGTGAGAGGAAGTATGCAATGCGACAGACATAGTTAACAGGAATGACATAGGCCTGAAGTTTTAAAACGAGCCCGGAATGCTACACATGGTAACAGGCGTTCTGTAGATTTAGGGAAACAAAAATAGTGGAGCAATGGGACTTAAGTTGGAGAGAGAGGAGATGGGTGAGGTTAGGAGTTGGTCTTCACCAGAGAAGTAGTGTCAGAAGCCACACTTGGTGAGAGAAAGGAGGCAGTGTTGACATAGACGGTGATGGATGTGGCAAGAGAGGATGGATTCGAAAACCTTGCGGAACACTCAGGTGAGACAAATGGGTCAGTAGGAGGAGGTGTCAGAATGGGGTTTGTTTGGTTTAGGGAACATCAAGATATGGGTGGTCTTCCACTGGCCAGGGTAAAAACTCGTGGAGAGGATGGTGTTACAGAGTGAGCACAGGCGGCAAGGAAGGAGGGAGGACATTCCTTCAGGTGTCAGCAGGTGGTGCAATCGTGACCAGGGGTAGTGTTGTGTTTGGTGCAGAGAATGAGACGAATATCATGCGCTGTAATGGGAGTGTTTAAACCTGCCTACTCGTACTGGGAGGAGTTGATAGGGAGGATGATGCCCGCATCTCGTGGTCGTGCGGTAGCGTTCTCGCTTCCCACGCCCGGGTTCCCGGGTTCGATTCCCGGCGGGGTCAGGGATTTTCTCTGCCTCGTGATGGCTGGGTGTTGTGTGCTGTCCTTAGGTTAGTTAGGTTTAAGTAGTTCTAGGTTCTAGGGGACTTATGACCACAGCAGTTGAGTCCCATAGTGCTCAGAGCCATTTGAACCATTTTTGATAGGGAGGATGACGTTGAGTCCCATACGTTTCTGAAGTCAGCCCTGGCGTTTCATTGCTGTCAAAAGCTTATAGCTATGTCTCTGTACTTGCCAGCGGCGCAGGAGTGTATCCTGGTCACAAGCACAGAGGAAGGGACAGTGAAGCTGGTACGATTCACGGAGAAGGGGCATGGCCCAGGGGATGAGAGAAGGTCGATGGAGATGAATGGCCTTGGTAGGAATGTCGACTGCCACACAATCAGATAGGGTATTTAGGGTATCCCGGAGGAAGAAGGAAGCGTGGGTGTCATCAGGGTACGCAAAGGTGAAAGAATGACTCTGACCTGGGTGTCGATGGATCCCTATAGGCATTTCAGTCAGCCCAGAGGCAGCCCATTGGCAGTGATCACCTCCCTGTCGGAGGTGATCACTGCCAATGGGAGTCAGGACTTGAGCAATAATGCGCCCAAGGAGGTTGTGGGAGGCGAGGATCACATAGGGCATTGTGCTATTTTCGAGATGGGTGTGCTGGGGAAAGGGGACAAGATCGTCTCGGACAGGGTCAATAAACAGATGCCACCAATGGAGGTTTGCAGGGCCACAACAATGGATACTGAGGTTTGTGACAATCACTTGGTGAAGAAGATGCAATCAATCTGGGCAATCAACTTGGGCCAGGAAGTCATATGGAATGGGGTAGAGGTATGAATATAGATAATGGCGCAGGTGATTGTCAGATTGGGGAGAAAGATGCCGAGCATAAGGTATACAATATGGTCGTTATGTTATGGTTGTAGCTGGACAGGAATATGCTTGAGGTGGGCAATAGCAATCCTACCTCACATTAAGGGACAGAGACTGCTGGTATGATGGAGGACATTGGTAGGGGTGCAGAAAATGTGGTGAGGTGTGGTAAGGTGGTATGGTGTCATTGAGGATGAACGCATTGGTGGGACAGAGAAGGAGTGGATATTTTGGTAAAGGATGCTATACTGCTGTCACACCATGAATGAGGACCAAGAAGGGGACTGAATTGGGGAGATGGTTTACACGAGGCTGTCGTGGCGAGTGAAGACGAAGTGTGCTTGGTTGTGGGAGTAGGTGGTGTATGTGTTAAGGTAGAAGATGGAACAGGTGGCAAGGGAAATCTGCTGGTGTGCAGGCACTGGAAGAGGTGAATGTTCTGGAGGACTATGGTGAGGAAGCATGTGATGCCTTTGGCAGTAGGAGGTGGCCAGAGAGAACTGTTGCAGTGGATTGGCTGATCTAGAGGACTGATAGCAATCATGAGTTTGGTTTGGGTGGGAGGGGATTTAACTTTTCAGTTGTAGGAGGAGGTGGGGTGGGCTTCATTGCAGGTGTTGCAAGAAGGAGGGGAGATGAGGTTGTGACATTGTTTGAGGAAGTGTGTGTTATTGAAGTGAGGGCAGGCAGAGGGAGATGGTCATTGTAGATACGTAAGACACTTCTGGCAATGGTTGGATTGCGGAGGAGATCAGAACGGGTCAACTTTATGGTGGCAGTTGTATACGAGGGCTCCCTCAGTGAGGAGGAGGTCAACGGAGGAGGTGGGCTCAGTAAAAACCCTCATGAGAAAGGTTGGGATGGAATCATTGTAGATGCAACCACTGGAGCATATGTCAAGGTCGTGATGGGAATTAAGTTCAACCAACACCTCTGTCTCTGGGGAACATGGGACTGAGCTTTGTGACCACGTGGTGAGGGTCAGAGGATGACGAGGGTTTTGGGGCTGACAGGCAGAGGAGGTGGTATGTGAGGGTGTGAGAATCACATGGAGGCAAAAGGTGATGTGAGGCATCTTCTGGAGGAGGGATTGGAGGACTTAATGAGTCTCTGGGAGGGGGGGATAAGTTGGGAGATGTAGCGCCAGGGATGTATTCTCGATCTCAATGGTGGGGGGGGATGCATCAAGGAACTTGGGGTCATGGTGAGAGGAGGAAGGGGACTAGAAGATGGGAAGAGCTGTGTCCATGGTGTCAGAATGGTCAGGATCGGTCTGTGGTTTTTTAGTCTAGGGTGCAGGTGTGGAGTCCCCACTGGGACATTCAGGAGCTTTCTTGTGATGGTGGGCTGGGAAGGATGGCAAGGGATGGTTTTGAATGGGAGATGACACAGGGGAGGTCCTTCCCTGGGAGTGGCAGTGACAGTAGGTGGCAGTGGTGGCAGTGGTAGTGGTGGTGGTGGTGGTGGTGGTAGTGGTGGTGGTGCGTCATCAGCTTGGCTACAGTGGCCCAGTAGGTGATGACCCAGACAGGTAATGCGTGAGTTGGGGTGTAGGGTGGCTGAGGAGAGGTGGAACTCGGCAGGTCGAGTGGCAGGGGCAGAGGTGGTCTGGGACCGGTCAGGATACACAGTAGAGGTAGAAGGGGAGGTAACTGTAAGGAGAAGGGTCCAAACATAGGGTGGGGGGCCTAAAGAAAAGCTTTAGGTTGTAGTGGTGCAAACTGAGGGAGGGGAGGCGTAAATAACGGTGGTGGTGGGAGTATCCATGGCAGGGCATTGAGATGAGGGGAAAGGAATGGGAGCCTACCACCAACAGGTGTCACCTGGATTGGAAGGGAACGATGTGGTAACGAATGGAGAGGCAGGAAGGGCAGATGAGGGCGATGAACACAGGCATAAGGATGACAACAGCAGCAGCAAGCATCATCAGGAGGGCGAAGACTCCCGGTGGCAGCGACGATGAGGTAGCTGCTGCAGACTGTGGTGGTGTGCAGCATGCCGGGGCGGCAGGCAGAGTGATGGGGAGCGATGGCGACACTGAAACACTCGTGGATCACTTCAAAGGGCGGCCCTGGCAAGTGAATCAACGACAGTGGCTGCAGTACTGCTTTTTTTCTTCATTGTGGTTTCATTCCACTGGGTTGGCAGCAGCGCAATCCGCCACTCTTTATCTGAATGACATTAGAAACAAAAAGAGTAATCGGTGCACATATAAGGTGATAAAAGGGGGGCATAGGAACCTAATAGAGAGAGACATTAGGGGCTAAAATAGACACTGACATGGAGACGTTCATTTTGGGATAGCTAAAAAGTCCACATAAAGATTAAAAAACACAGTGGATGATATGTGTAGCAAGTAAAATACACTGGAGTCACACACACAAGTTAAAAGTTGGCCACAGTATGAAAACACATCAGAACGACGACACTTAAAAACGACTGCATGAGACGGAGCACACACAATGAGGAAAACTTCCAGGAGGCCCCTGCATAAGGAGGAGAGGCCTCAGAGGATGGAAAACATGGTAGAAGATGGCGCAGTGGGGGAAGAAGTGGGATAAAAAGAAAGGGACCTGGGGGTGCACCAAGGAGCAGGAGATAGGTGGGGTGGGAGAGGGAAGGCCAGTCAGGAGGGTACACAGAGATGCCAAAAGGTGCATTGGAGAGAGAGGTGGCATTTGAGGGAGGAAAAAAAACCGCTGAGGGGAAGGGAAAAGGAGGGGAGTGGGAACCCTGAGAAGGAAAATCATGGGGCTAGAGTTAGTAGGAGGGGTAGATATCAGAGTGAATTTCATCATCCAGAAGGGGTAGGCACTGGTAGGTACGTTGGTAAAGGAGGTGGAGGCCATGGAGATGGAGAGAGGGCAGGACATAACAATAAAGTTGTGGTAATGGGCTGGGAGTAGAGAGGATAGGAGATACCAGGGGATGGGGAGGATCGAGTCTGAGGATGATGTACAATGTGCAGATGTGTTCGAGGGGAAGTAGATGTGAGACAGGGATGAGGTCATAGAAGATGCGGGTGGAGTATGGGAGGCGGATACAGAAAGTGAGGTGGAGTGCGTGGGATTCAAGGATACGGAGGGCTTTATAGAATCTGGATGGGGTGAAAATCCAGGCAACAGTGGCATAGGAAAGGATGGGACAGATCAAGAATTTGTAGGTGTGAAGCATGGTGGAAGAATTTACAGCTGGACAGGAGTTTCAGGAGGTGGAGTCTATTGTGGGCTTTGTGTTGCATCGGAAGGTGATGGGAAGTGAGGTGATGGTCGAAGATGAGGCCAAGGTATTTCAGGGCATGAATGAGGTGGACTGGATGACCGTAAATAGTAGGGTAAAAATCGTGGACCCAGAAGGATATATACTATTTGAATTCGCCTGATTTAAACACATATGATGATTGCCTTGCTCTTGGAAGGGTTGATGGGAAGGAGCCACTGGTTGCACCAGACGGTGAACTGGTCAAGGTGGGTTTAAAGGGTATTTTGAGACTGTTGAAGGGTAGGATAGAGGGCCAGGAAGGCTGCGTCATTGGTAAATTGGACGAGGTGAACTTGTGGGGGAGGTTTGGGCATACCTGCAGTAGGTAGGGGGGAAAAGATGGAGCCTTGGGGCACACCCACAGTGGGATAGAATGTACAGGAGTTGGTATTAAGGATAGTGACATAGGAGGGACAATGGGAGAAGAAGGGAACAATGAGGCAGACGAAATTGATGGAAAGGGCATATGCCTGGAGTTTAAAGAGGAACTAGGGATACCAATCACGGTCATAGGCGTTTTGGAGGTTGAGGGAAACAAAGATAGCAGAACAACAGTTGAGTTAATTTGGAGGGAAAGAAGATTTTTCTGGTTAAGGAGCTGGTCGTCAACTGAGAAGGGGGACCTGAAGCCACATTGAGTAAGGAGAAGGAGGTGGTGCTGGTTAAGGTGGTGGTGAATACATTGGGAGAGGATGGGCTCGAAGACCTTACTGAACATGGAGGTGAGGCAGATGGGAAGATAGGAAAATATGTCAGAGGGGATTGTTGGTTTAGGGAACAGCAGGATGTGAGAAGTCTTCCACAGGTTCGGGTAAAAGCCAGTGGAGAGGGTGATGTTCTACAGGGTTGCGAGGACAGCCAGGAAGGAGGGGGGGATTCCCTGAGGTGGCAATAGGTGACACCATCGTGACCAGGGTTAGTGTTGCGTTTGGAGCAGAGTATGAGTTTGATGTCATGTGCTTTAATAGGAGTGTGTATGACTGAGGGGGATAATTGATCCAAGTACTGAAAACTGGGGGCAGTGGTGGGATGGAGGTATCAGAGCATTCAAGGACTGTAGGGAAGAGGAAGTAATCAGAGTAGGGAATGTTGGGAATGGAGAAGACCTCGGAGAGTTTGGAAGCAAAATGAGTGGCCTTACTGAGGTTATTAGGACAGGGGCAGTCATCAAGGAGAAGGGGGTAATGCAGGGTAGGATGGTTAGCAGTAAGGTGGTGGAAGGCAGACCAGTACTTGGAGGAGTTGACAGGGAGGGTGGAGTTGAGGCGTGTATGTGTCTAACGTCAGTCCTGGCGTTTCTTTGCTGTTAACAGGTTGCAGATGTGTTGTTGTAATTTCTGGTGGCTGAGTAGTGTATCCCAGTCACAGGGGCAGAGGAAGGAGTGGTAGAGCCTGTGGGATTCATGGAGGATAAGCATGGCCTGTGGAGGAAAAGTAGGACGGTGGTGGTGGATATGTTTGGTAGGGATGTGGGCCTCCATAGCGTCATTGATGGTCTTCTGGAAGAAGGACGAGGCATGCATGAGGTCAGTGGGATGGTGGCAGGTAAGTGGGTGGCTTTCGACCTGTAAGGCAATGGATTCCCAGTAGGCATCCCAGCTGGCTTAGCAATAGTCTAGGATGGACTTCGAAGGAGCAGCAGAATGGGGGGCAGGAGGTGGGCAATGGTCTGAGGAAATGGTGAGAAGGACTGGGAGGTGTTTGCTGCCAGTGAGATCGAGGAAATCCATGGCAATACGACCAAGGAGTTTGGGGAAGGAAGTACGACATCCAGGGTGGAGTTATTTTTGGGACAGGTGTGCTGTGGGAGGGAAACAAGGTAAAAGTGGAGGGTAGCGAGGAACTGATGCCACCACCAAAGTGTGGCAGGATCACGGCTGTGGAGTTGATGTCTGCAGCAATCACATAGGTGTAGAAGGTGCTGTCAACATGGGACATGAACTCATAGGGGAGAGGAGCTGCAGGGCAGACATAGATAGTGGCAAAGGTGGCAGGGAAGGCAGGAAAAAAGATACTGAGGATGAGGTGTTCAGTTGGGTCACTGAGCAGGAGTTGTGGGCAGACAGGGGTATGTTTGAGGTGGCCAATAGTAACACCACTTCTTGCTAGGGCAAGAGGACTGTCAGTGTGGTGAAGGAGGTAGGGAGAGGTATGGACAACATGGTGAGGTTGGAGGAAGGTTTCATTAAGGATAATGGAGTCGACCTGGTCCTGCGACAGGATATGCATGAAGAGATATTTGTTGGCAGGGAGGGAGCAAATGGTTAGGTGTAGGACACGATACTGTTTGTATGCCATGGGGGGGGGAGAGGAAGGGAGTGGAGGGAGGATGAGAGAGGCTTAAATGAGAGTAACTAGGTGGGTGAAGGTGAAGTTGACCTGGTTGTGGGAGTATGTGATGTAGGTATTCAAATGGAAGACAGAGTGGGCAGCAAGGGAGATCTGCTGGAGGGTGTGGGAGTGTTGGAAGGAGTGGATATTTTGTATGGACAGAAAAGGGACGTCTTCAGTCATAGAGGGTGGGCAGAGAGAATTGTTGGCGTGGATCGGCTTATTGATGGGGCAAACGGGAACAGTGAGCTTGGGGTTGGTGGGAGGGGGTTTGGCCTTGCATTTGGAGGAGCAGGTGGGGTGGTGTTCGTTGCAGGAAGGGGGAGAGGTGAGGGTAGGATACTGTTTGAAGAAGTGGTAGGCTTTGCAGTGGGGCCAGCTGGGGGGCTGCAGTTTTGGGTGAGGTGGTCATTGCAAAGGAGACCGCATTGGCAGCATTAGGATTGAGGAGAGGAATGGGAGGGTTCAACGATTTCCAGGGCAGTGTGGGCATTCAATTCCGCTAACTCCTCTGCCACTGTGACCACAGGGCAGAACTTTGTGGTCTCAGCAGTGAGGGTTGGTGCACAACAAAGAGGTTGGGGGTGATGGGAGAGGAGGAGGTTAGGAATGGTGTGAAAGATGCATGTGGACCAAAGATGATATGGGGAAGTTTCCAGAGGTCAGTGTGGAAAGAGAGAGAGGGAGATTTGATACAGACAATGGGGACACTGGGAATGTACTTTCTAGCATAAGAGCTTGTGCATTGAGGTATTAAGGATTGGGATTGGAAAGGATGAATGTATGAAGGGTGGGAGCTAGGGAAGTGGGAGGAGGCGTGGTGTCCATGGGATGATCAGAAGGGAGAGGGGTGGGCACTGGTTTCTTGGAGGACGGTGTGGAGACGAGTTCAGTACTCAGGCTTTTTTTTGTTTTTTGTTTTTTTTGTTTTTTTTTTTTTTTGAGGGTGAGGGAATAGTTGGCGTGCGAGGTGGTGGGAGGCAGGCTCCTCATGCGAGGCACAGGCACTTTGAAGGGAACGTGGGTGCTCCATGGCGGCGACTGTGATGCAGCAGTTGGTGCCTGGATGGGGGAATCAGGTGTAGTCGTAGCAGGGCGAGCAGGAAGTGGGGAAAAGACATCCCAACAGGTGGTAGCAGCGAGGGTGGGATGAGGAGCTCGAGTGGGAGCAGGAACAGAAACAGTGACAGTGAACAGATGGGCATGCAGGGCAGAGGAGGGGAGGAGACTGTGAGGAGGGGAGGTGGGGCAGACGAGGGAAGCCCAAGAGGAGGCACTCCATGAGGTAATGGTGGGGGAGGGGAAGTGTATATGGTTGTAGTGATGAGAGTGTCCATGGTTGACAGTGCCATCTACTGGTGACAGGTGCGACAAGATAAGAAAAGAGAATGAAGACGGGACAACGAAAGGACGAGGATAGGAGGACGCAGCAGTGGCGGCAGTGGACGAACAGAGGAGGAAGCAGACAGCAACGGCGACAAGGGGAAGTTACCAACTGTCGATTAGACTCTTGGGAGTAGCCCACATGGCAGAAATCTTAAGGATTAAAACCAAGTTAATTATGTACAGGAGTCATGTAGAACTGCACTGGGGAATGAAACACGCTTTATACCTGTTTATGAGTCGCAAGTCACAATCCCAAGACGAAAAAACTGGCCAGTCATTTCCAGTCTAGCCGAGCTCCACTACCAAGTGTATTGTGTACTTGAAGAGCCGACTAGCCGGAGACTTACCTTGCTCCTAGCCGCTCGCGACAGGCTAAGTCGCTTCTTTTAGGGGGTTGGCCATCCTGACCTCTTCCGACGCTGGCCACGGACCAGCATCGATAACTCCTAGCACCTCACAAGATAAACAGGTGCAGCTTTAACTACAGTTCCACTCCCGACATACATAGACTCACCAGTTTAAAAAACCCACTTTACCCAATCCTAGATTGTAATGTTGTCTACATACCTCCAATTTATCATGTGAAATGTAGGTTTCCCCATTTTATGTACATTAAAGTTGAAGATAGAAGAAATTGGAGCATATACTTGTTTTCACATCGCTAAAGTATCGGTTCTTGTTGATTATTAGTGTGGAGATCCTGTGCAACAGTATGGCATAGATACATTTCGTCTAATTAATCTCTCGTCTAGTAAAAAACATCTGTTCTTATCGGCTTAATATCTAATATATCATGCATCAGAGGACTAGAACATTAAATTCATTTTTGGCTCATGATGGAGGGCTCTACCTCTGTCTGCTGACCATACCATCCTGAAAGTGTAAGAGCCTGCAGACCAGGATTTCCCTCCGAATACAGTCGTAGCAAAGTACCTGTCTGCTGACCATACCATCCTGAAAATGTATGAGCCTCCGGACCAGGATTTCCCTCAGATTACTGGCCAATAGAAGAGTTTCTATTGGCTTCCGCCAAATTAGTGGACGGATGCTTCGAGAACTCAAATGGGAATCCCTGGAGGGAGGGCCATATTCTTTTCGAGGAAAAATGTTGATGAAATTTAGAGAACCGACATTTAAAACTGACTGCAGAAGGATTCTACTGCCGTCAACACATATCTCGCGCAAGGAACACGAAGATAAGGTATGATAATGTAGCGCTCGTACGGAACCATTTAGACAGCTTTTCTTACACTCACTCTATTTGCGAGTGGAACAAGAAAGGAAATGACGAGTAGTGGTACAAGATACCCGCCACCACGCGCCCTACGACGGCTTGCGAAGTGTGTACACAGATGTAGATGTGAAGTAGTCTACCTATTAAGTTGTCAGTCCATCCATTTATAGGCTCGCAAAACTAGTGGGAGAATTTCATTCCTTATTTATCGAGAAAACAAAAGACGGAACTTCTGCTGCTGATTAGCTTTCGGTAAAAGCTTTCTAACAGTTGCTAATTTTCTTATTGCAGTCAGTTCGCGAGACCTACATGAGAGTTGCAATATGTCTGTCCGCAGCACATATTGTTAAAGGAAAGGGTGTAGATTTCATCTCTCAACAGCCCTTTCGTCAGGGTCCCGCTTAGGTGCCATATTCTCATGAATCCTCCGGTCTTCGATATACACCATTTGACTTCACTTGATTTAGACCCGTATGAGATGTCCTCCGCCAAGTCACAAGCTCCTCCTAATACTCACGAAATCCCATCACGTTCCGACAGCACTATATTATTAGTTAGAGGGCTGTCCAATTCTCACTCGTCACTGACTAGGCAGAGAACTATCAACACGAGTAAAATAATACACTAATGTACGGTATGAATTCACAACTACGCACAGTATACGTGGACTGCACAAGGAATTTCAGAAGCACAACACATACAATTCATCGATATCGAATGACTGTCTATAAATATGCCGCTGCACGTGTCCTAATCTCCTTCATCGTATTCCTATGAGTACTACGCTAGAAATACGACAGTGTGATGGTATCAGAGTCTTCGTTGACGGCATAGTGTTTCGTGAGAAATACATCACCCTTTTGTGTAATGGAGCATACCTCCATAATACGAGTATCACAGAGCTTCCAGTACACTATCTATGGAATTATTTACATTGGTGCATCAATCTTACACATCCACGCATAATTCAGAGAAAAATTGCACACGAACATATAGGAGGACATTCATAACCCTGCAGAATATACATGAACTTCACAAAGAAATTCAGAAGCATAACACCTACAATCCATCGATATCGATGATTGACTATAAATATCCCTACTGTACATGAACTAATTTCCGCTGGCCGCGGTGGCCTATCGGTTCTAGGCGCTTTAGTCCAGAACCGCGCGACTGCTATGGTCGCAGGTTCGAATCCTGCCTCGCGCATGGATGTGTGTGATGTCCTTAGGTTAGTTAGGTTTAAGTAGTTCTAAGTTCTACCCCTAGACCTCAGATATTAAGTCTCATAGTGCTCAGAGCCATTTGGACCATTTGAACTAATTTCCTTTATCGCATTCGTATTATTACCACACTAGAAATAATACAGTCTAATGGTGCTCGAGTTTTCATTGACAGCACAGTGTCTCTCTCATCGTCATTTTTTTTCGACACACAACTGAAAAGAACTACAAACTATAAAAACTTCGCTAACTTTACCTGGTAGGGAACTCAATAAGATTTTACTGCGTCTCTCTTTTCTGATATATCGGGAAACAAATACCGTCTGTGTGTTGGCATCAACCATATGTAGTGATCCCATTAAATATACTTGTAATTGTCCACTGGAACAGGCGACTAGTGATCGAAGTCGTTTCCACGGACCTGTGTAAAGTTTTGTTGCCTTCACTGGAGGAACACCATATTGACTATCAAATGTACAAAATGCTGTGACCAGTACGCTGGCTTTTCAGATCTATACTCTTACGCTCTCTGCTGGATATCCTGTCCTCCACTCAACCATATACTTGCATTGGATCCTATGGAGATGTCTTTTAATGATGAATAATATTCGTGGCACTCTCATAACTCGAAATGAGTCACATTCTTTTAACAGCAAAGCTCCAACGTGGTTTTAAAGAGTCTCTCTTCATCTTTTAACTGTTCCTCAGTCTCTGTCCCACCATCCGTGCAGCTTTGCCCATGTGATCGCCCGAATTTAAGTCGGAACCGAGCGGAAGTCAGAGAAGGCTATATACGCAACCTTCTGCAACCCGTGGAGAAACAGGACAAGCTGAGTTAATGCGACAGGACCGTGTTTTGACCGCTCAGTGAAAATGGGAACATGTCGTAGCTCTCCCAACCATGTACAGTGTGTAAAACGAAGCTTTCTCCTGCAACACAAGATAGCTGAAAAGGCAGTACGAGCAGTCATGGTGGTGTTTCTTATCGGAAAAATTAGGAAGACGCCATATCATACGGGAACTGGAAGAAGGACAATGATTTTGCTAGTGTATTGTGGTGTGCTTCGAAATTACATACACCACAACCCCGGAAGCTGTTGTTCCCACCAAGACTCTCTCCATCTGAAACAAGTGGTATCAGTGAATCATTATGTGGTAATCGGCAGCGTACCAGTGGATGGTTTACGCGGAAAAGACAGCATCCATACGGTACAATTTACTGACTGTGCTGCAATAAGTATCAGAGTTCATAGTGATTTCAACTTTGACCAACTACAATGCAGCACGCGTATCATTGCTAAACCACCCCTCCACTGCTTTGCGCGTACCATATACTAGATAGCGAATGTAGATAGAAGTTGTGCAGTATGACTGTTCATGGTTAATTCTCGAACATATACACCGAAGTATACCAAACAGCGTGCTAAACTCTGTCTCACGGGAGCCACTTGCAACACAGATCCACAGAAAATAGAGTAAATGCACTACAACTGTAAAATACACTCCTGGAAATGGAAAAAAGAACACATTGACACCGGTGTGTCAGACACACCATACTTGCTCCGGACACTGCGAGAGGGCTGTACAAGCAATGATCACACGCACGGCACGGCGGACACACCAGGAACCACGGTGTTGGCCGTCGAATGGCGCTAGCTGCGCAGCATTTGTGCACCGCCGCCGTCAGTGTCAGCCAGTTTGCCGTGGCATACGGAGCTCCATCGCAGTCTTTAACACTGGTAGCATGCCGCGACAGCGTGGACGTGAACCGTATGTGCAGTTGACGGACTTTGAGCGAGGGTGTATAGTGGGCATGCGGGAGGCCGGGTGGACGTACCGCCGAATTGTTCAACACGTGGGGCGTGAGGTCTCCACAGTACATCGATGTTGTCGCCAGTGGTCGGCGGAAGGTGCACGTGCCCGTCGACCTGGGACCGGACTGCAGCGACGCACGGATGCACGCCAAGACCGTAGGATCCTACGCAGTGCCGTAGGGGACCGCACCGCCACTTCCCAGCAAATTAGGGCCACTGTTGCTCCTGGGGTATCGGCGAGGACCATTCGCAACCGTCTCCATGAAGCTGGGCTACGGTCCCGCACACCGTTAGGCCGTCTTCCGCTCACGCCCCAACATCGTGCAGCCCGCCTCCAGTGGTGTCGCGACAGGCGTGAATGGAGGGACGAATGGAGACGTGTCGTCTTCAGCGGTGAGAGTCGCTTCTGCCTTGGTGCCAATGATGGTCGTATGCGTGTTTGGCGCCGTGCAGGTGAGCGCCACAATCAGGACTGCATACGACCGAGGCACACAGGGCCAACACCCGGCATCATGGTGTGGGGAGCGATCTCCTACACTGGCCGTACACCACTGGTGATCGTCGAGGGGACACTGAATAGTGCACGGTACATCCAAACCGTCATCGAACCCATCGTTCTACCATTCCTAGCCCGGCAAGGGAACTTGCTGTTCCAACAGGACAATGCACGTCCGCATGTATCCCGTGCCACCCAACGTGCTCTAGAAGGTGTAAGTCAACTACCCTGGCCAGCAAGATCTCCGGATCTGTCCCCCATTGAGCATGTTTGGGACTGGATGAAGCGTCGTCTCACGCGGTCTGCACGTCCAGCACGAACGCTGGTCCAACTGAGGCGCCAGGTGGAAATGGCATGGCAAGCCGTTCCACAGGACTACATCCAGCATCTCTACGATCGTCTCCATGGGAGAATAGCAGCCTGCATTGCTGCGAAAGGTGGATATACACTGTACTAGTGCCGACATTGTGCATGCTCTGTTGCCTGTGTCTATGTGCCTGTGGTTCTGTCAGTGTGATCATGTGATGTATCTGACCCCAGGAATGTGTCAATAAAGTTTCCCCTTCCTGGGACAATGAATTCACGGTGTTCTTATTTCAATTTCCAGGAGTGTATATCGTTCGAGGTGATTGGATGCATTCGAGTACGGTGCTATAATAGAGGGTGGTCCATTGATCATGACCGGGCCAAATATCTCACGAAATAAGCGTGAAACAAAAAAAAAACTACAAAGAACGAAACTTGTCTAGCTTGAAGGGGGAAACCAGATGGCGCTAGGGTTGGCCCGTTAGATGGCGCTGCCATAGGTCAAAGGGATATCAACTGCGTTTTTTTTAAATAGGAACCCCCATTTTTTTATTAAATATTCGTGTAGTACGTAAAGAAATATGAATGTTTTAGTTGGACCACCTTTTTCGCTTTGTGATAGATGGCGCTGTAATAGTCACAAACGTATAAGTACGTGGTGTCACGTCAAATCCCTCCTGTGCGGACGATATTTGCTTCGTGATACATTACCCGTGTTAAAATGGACCGTTTACCAACTGCGGAAAAGGTCGATATCGTGTTGATGTATGGCTATTGTGATCAAAACGCCCAACGGGCGTGTGCTATGTATGCTTCTCGGTGTCCTGGACGACATCATCCAAGTGTCCGGAGCGTTCGCCGCATAGTTACGTTATTTAAGGAAACAGAAAGCGTTCAGCCACATGTGAAACGTCAAACACGACCTGCAACAAACGATGATGCCCAAGTAGGTGTTTTAGTTGCTGTCGCGGCTAATCCGCCCATCAGTAGCAGACAAATTGCGCGACAATGGGGAATCTCAAAAACGTCGGTGTTGAGAATGCTACATCAACTTCGACAGCACCCGTACCATATTTCTATGCACCAGGAATTGCATGGCGACGACTTTGAACGTCGTGTACAGTTCTGTCACTAGGTACATGAGAAATTACGGGACGATGACAGATTTTTTGCACGCGTTCTATTTAGCGACGAAGCGTCATTCACCAACAGCGGTAACGTAAACTGGCATAATATGAAATATTGGGCAACGGAAAATCCACGATGGCTGTGACAAGTGGAACATCAGTGACCTTGGCGGGTTGATGTATGGTGCGGCATTATGGGAGGAAGGATAATTGGCCCCCATTTTATCGATAGCAATCTAAATGGTTCAATGTATGCTGACTTCGTACGTAATGTTCGACCGATGTTACTACAAGATGTTTCACTGCATGACAGAATGGCGATGTACTTCCAACATGATGGGTGTCCAGCACATAGCTCGCGTGTGGTTGAAGCGGTATTGAATAGCATATTTCATGACAGGTGGATTGGTCGTCGAATCACCTTACCACTGCCCGCTCGTTCACCCGATCTGACGTCCTCAGACTTCTTTCTGTAGGGAAAGTTGAAGGATATTTGCTATCGTGATCGTGTTCCAAAAACCGGTTTAGTGAGAATGTAAACTGGTTTTTGGAATATCTGAATTCAAACCACCAGAATATTCAGTTCACTATGGAGGTGGAAAAGAATGGATGCCTTCCATTCCTCGATGTGTTGGTCAAAAGGAAGACTGATGGTACGTTGGGACATTTTGTTTATAGGAAGCCTACCCACACTGACTTGTATCTGCGAGCTGATAGTTGTCACCATCCAGCTCAACGTGAAGGAGTACTTCGCACCTTGGTTCACAGGGCCCACGTTATCTCAGACCATGAAAGTTTAGCAGCTGAGCTATCACATCTCGAAGTCACCTTTCGTCAGAATAGTTATAGTGAGAGGCAGATCAAACGTGCGTTGCGCCATCAGCCTTCTGTGCAACGGGTGAGTGACGATAGCACCGAAGTGGCACCTAAGTCTACGGCCTTTTTGCCTTACGCAGGAAGCATTTCCAACAGGATTGGCCGTATTTTGCGGAAATATGATGTGAAATGTGTTTTTCGACCACCTTCTAAGATTAAGGCCCAGTTGCCGTCCGTAAAAGATGATCTTGGTTTGCGTAAGGCTGGGGTCTAACGTATTCCTTGCAGTTGTGGCATGTCATATATTGGTCAGACAGTCAGGATTGTGGATTAGTGTTTTAGGGCGCACAACAGCGAGGTTATCAGACCGATGTATTGAACATAAGCGTCACACACGCTTACAACAGCCGAGCAGATCCGCTATTGCAGAACATTGCCTTGACACCGGTCATCCTATGGAATACAACAACACGGAGATTCTGGCTTGCACGTCCAGCTATTGGGATAGTGTTATTAAGGAAGCTGTTGAAATCAGACTATCAAGCAACCTTATTAACAGAGATGGTGGATTTTGTTTAAATGCTGCTTGGAATCCGGCTCTGTCTCTCATCAAAAACAGATGGACAGAATTAGTGCTACCTCACCTGTTGATTAATAGTAACCATCGATATTTCTGATGTTGGTTATCTTTGTTTGTGTTGACACTTGTTCTGTGAGTGCTGTCTTCCTTGTTTCTCCTCTGTGAACCGAGGTATTAAATTTGCTAGCACATTTCTTCTTCCTTGCATTTGTGCCTTGAGAATGGCAGGGTGTGCTCCTGTCGAAATATCGGCGGTGTTCGACGACGTCACCCGGCAGCAAACCCGTACGTTATTTGAACATGATGAATTTTGCAGGACTGTCCGTAAATCCGTAAGATTACGAGGGGCTGGAGATCTGTTCTGAACAGCACATTGCAAGGCATCCCAGATACGCCCAATAGTGTTCATGTCTGGGGATTTTCGTGGCCAGAGGAAGTGTTTAAACTCAGAACAGTGTTCCTGTAGCCTCTCTGTAGCAATTCTGGACGTGTGTGGTGTCGCATTGTCCTGCTGGAATTGCACAAGTCCGTCAGAATGCGTAATAGACAAGAATGGATGCAGGTGGTCAGACAGACTGCTTACGTACATGCCACATGACAGAGTCATATCTATGTGTATCAGGGATCCCATATCACTCCATCTGCACATACCCCACACCATTACAGAGCCTCTACTGGCTTGAACAGTCCCCTGCTGACATGCAGGGCCTATGGGTTCATGAGATTGTCTCCATTTCTGTACATGTCCATTCGCTTGATACAAATTGAAACGAGACTCCTCCGACCAGGCAACATGTTTCCAGTCATCAACAGTCTAATGTTGCTGTTGAGAGGCCCAGGGGAGGTGTCAAACTTTGTGTCGTACAGCTGGCCGAAGTGGCTGTGCGGTTAAAGGCGCTGCAGTCTGGAACCGCAAGACCGCTACGGTCGCAGGTTCGAATCCTGCCTCGGGCATGGATGTTTGTGATGTCCTTAGGTTAGTTAGGTTTAACTAGTTCTAAGTTCTAGGGGACTAATGACCTCAGCAGTTGAGTCCCATAGTGCTCAGAGCCATTTGAACCATTTTGTGTCGTACAGTCATCAAGGGTACACGAGAGGGCCTTTGGCTCTGAAAGCCCATACCGATGATGTTTTGTTGAATGGTTCGCACACTGACACTTGTTGATGGCTCAGCACTGAAATCTGCAGCAATTTTCAGAAGTGTTGCACTTCTGTCACTTTGAACGATTCTCTTCAGTCAACATTGGTCCTGTTCTTGCAGAATGTTTTTCAAGACGTAGCAACGTCGGAAATTTGATATTTACCGTGAAACGTCCCCTTTGAACAATTATACACGACTGTGCTTATCCTGACACACAATATTTTTAGCGCAACGCAATCTGACTTTCAAAAATCCCTACAAAAGAATGGCCCTGACTAACATTAAACTATACCTTTCACAAATCACTTACCTCACAAAAATCTTCGCTACTCAAGCTACTCCAATACAGCGAGCGCCACTACTGCCAGCTAAATAAAAGATTCAAAGTACTGAAGGCACTAACTACTGATAGGCATAGTTAGCAAATGAAAGATTTTGATAGAGAACAACCAATGTATTTACCTCAATAGTCATAATATATATAGAAGTTCAAGACAAATTTCAAAACTCCGCCATCTCTCTCCCCACATCCACCACTGCTGGCGGCTCACCTCCAACTGCGCAACGCTACGCGCTGTTCACATCCAGCTGCCGCTGCCCAACACTACAATGGCAGACAACAATGCAAACTAGACACAGACTGCACACAGCACAGCCAGTGATTTTTATACAGAGGTGGCGTTACCAATAAAAAAACCTGAACAGCCTACTTACATAGCCCCCATGCTCCCCACAAAAAATTTTACAAATTGTTTTGGGCACTGGGCAATACATATTTGTTCAAATTTTTCATAATCGTAATTACAATAACAAAGAAATCAAATGCACGCACTTATTGATACAATGTTGGTCAAAAGCTAAAATTTTCTCACAGTCCATAAAGATAGTTCTGATCATTCATCATAATAGTAATTACAGTTTTTTTTACAAAGTCTCATTAGTAAAAGAAATTGCACACAGAAGTAGTGGA
Source organism: Schistocerca nitens (assembly GCF_023898315.1). NCBI lineage: Eukaryota > Metazoa > Arthropoda > Insecta > Orthoptera > Acrididae > Schistocerca > Schistocerca nitens. The sequence continues at coordinate 741,283,071 of NC_064617.1, forward strand.
TTTCCATGCAGTCTTGAAGAAGTAGTGTTGTCCTTCCAACGGAAAGACAGTGCTGACTCTTGACATGCTGACAGGTAATGGGCCACAACAGAGCAAACCCACAGCAGAGTCAGTCGAAGTTTTGAAGAGTATTGGTAGGTAGGTCATCACAGAGCAGACCCACTGTAGTCCTGGTAGAGATTACGGTACTGGTGGGCCACCAGAGGTGCAGACCCACTGTAGTCCTTGTAGAAATAATGGTATTGGTGGGCCATCAAAGACGCAGACCCACTGTTGTCCTTGTAGAGACGGCCAGCAGCCATCTGTTGCGACTGTGCAGGTGCACAATCACCATCAAAGAGTCTTGCGGAGAATATAGCAAGTCCATAAACCACCACTTGTGCACTCACAAAGTTTTTTCTAATTGTCCTTAGAACCAGCAATGTTGTTAACAAGTCCCTTGCTGAATTATTAACACACGTGCAAACACTATCAGTCCCTACTTCTCACATATTGTCCATATACTATGACCAACAGAAACGTGTGCAGTGAAATCTAACTTACAAGTTACTTAATTTGATGAACTGGTGTCAATTACAATTTTATAACATGAGAATACAATTACAAAGGTACAAAATACATCATTAAATAACATAACAATACAGATAACATTTGTAGTAACAAACTTTACAAAAGAATCGAAATAACATATACATCAGTGTTACAGGAATTATGACATAAGTGAATATATAAAATAATGAGAATAGTTTTCGAAACATTAATTTCACACATGAGCATTAAAACAGAACAGAATAAATAATGTCTAAACATCTTTACAAAGAAAATAACATAGTATTTGAAAAACTCTACAACATAAATCTTATTAGCTAAACACATAAAGACAGGAAAAAGACAAATACACAAGGGTACATAAACACATACCAGAATAACACAGGAGGAAAGGACAGGGTTTGTTTTCAGTGTAACATTTGGTACTGCAGTCCAACCCAAAACTTCATTCCATAGATCTTTCGTCTTATATCAACATTTGTTTCCACCAAAATCCTATCCAAGCATGCTTTCTGTATTTATATGTTCACATATTTCTTACCTCATTATTTATTTTCAAGAAAATCCTACCTATACCTGCTTTCTTTACGTTTTTTGTATAACATCTCAATGCATTTCTTCCAATTCATCGCAACTCATTCTCTTCTATAGTCTACCCCCTCTTAAGCTAACCTAAATCTACTGAGCTCAGATGCTAAACTAAGGGACGGGGCAATGCAGCAGCATAAAACAATTAATACAAACAGCAATGAAAAAAATGGAAACTGTCAAAGCAATTGCAATATTACAACTAATATAAGGCACTGTGCAGCAAACAAGAAAAATAAATGCGTAGTAAAACTGGCTTAACAGCGTAATACAAAGTCAAATTCAGTAACATTATGCCTGGCAAACAGCAGCAGAAAATGAAATACCTAAACATGACAGCTCAAGCAGAAAAAATAGTACACTAAAGATAAGGGAAATGTCTATTCACATCTTAATGACTATGCACCACAAAAACTAATTCTACAAAAAATTACCAAGTACTTCAAAAGTAAATTATGTATGCAGTTCCTGTGAAGGGAAATGTCTTTGTGCTCCCTCATTTTTTTGAAAAAAATTATTATTTACTCCATCTGTAGACAGAAAATATTTATATTAGTACATCTATAAAATTTTATAATAACCAACGCAGCAGTGCAGCTAGAAATTAGATATTAAAGAAAATGAGCAAATATGTACAAAGGAAGGCATCAAACATCATTCATTAGCCATATGGCATTTCATAAGGTAGTACAGAAAATCTCTCAACTAGAAAGACAGTAGTCATAATCAGGTGTATAGACATAAAATATTTCTAGTCATTTCATTAGACATTTCAGTAAATATAATAAATTAAGAGCTCTACAGTGTAATCATGTTTTCAAGTTTGAGGGTGTCGTATTTACGATGCTTTCTACAAAGGAATGTCGATAGCGAGGATAATGGCCTCTTTTTTTTTTGTCACCTAATGGCTTTCTTTTGTCAGACGTCTACCTCTCAGCTGGGCGCCCAAAACGCATTACGCCAAGGTCACTTACCTTTCTTGCTGAAATATTTATGACGGCAGTTTCCACTACAGTGACAGTCTCATATAAAAATATTTCACAGGTCAAGAATTTGGGTTACAAATCTGTAGAAACAAAATCCTATGAATATAACAGTGTCCAAAAAATTTTCAGTGGCATTGTGATACATTCACACATGATTCCCACATGTACACACATTTCATAATTCGTAAGTACGATTCTTGGTTTCCAACATCCTTTTCCACAAGTCAGAGTCCCAAATCACTATTCATTACTCCTTACCTTATTACACATATACATATTCGTCGACACGTCAATATTTCATCGTAATAAATACATAGCATAATCAAATTCCTCATATAGCATCAAATTATTGATCATAAACATATGGCAACAGCATAATACACATAGTCATCGTAATAATAACATCATAACATCTCAGTCAACTCTCAAAATCGTCGTAGCTTCCTCCAATAATTTCAAAACCTAAAAAAAATTCTCTGCTCATTTCAATAGTGCGATCTACCTCAAACGTACTTTAAAAATCGTGATCCCATACCAAATATATCATTCAAAGCTTTCATAATATCTCAATGGGTCCGAAAAAAAAATGGACAGTTCACAAAGTACAGACAAAATACAATTTCATAAGTGTGAAGTTACCCAACTGTGAAATTGCGTAAACATGTGTCACTGATGTAGTAAAAAAAAAAATGTTTATCTCTCAGTTAAATGATCAGATAGCTGTGTAATTTGTGTGGTATAGAAATATGGTACCGATGTGTAAAGTTGTATAAGCAAATACCATATTAGCTAGGGCTCCTTGTGCTTGCCAAACACTTGGTACACAAAGTAAGCATGTACCCCCTTGAGGATAAATGTAATTATACCCTCAGGTGTTACAGATTACAGCAACGGAATGAAATGTATCACGGAAAACCTTTGTATCATTGTACTTCAAATATCTTTAAAAAATAAATGTTTTAAGTGCGAAATTAATCACTCAAATACGTGTACTGTAGCGCTAAACTGTGCGTCTTGTTGTAAGATAATCTCTGTGGAAGTGTCGTAGTTGTCGTCCTCTGAAAGCTAAGTTCTGCAGAAGTCAATGTACTTACCTCATGATAAACAAAAGTGAAATGCTTTGCGTATAGATATCTTAGTTATTATGCTTATTGCCATGATGAAGAAAGTACTGTGCTGTAACGTATTGTTGTGCTACGGAAAAGGCAGTCTCATTGTAGCTATACCACAAAAGTTACTACTAAAACATGTTTTACTTTCCAGAAGAATTCAGAAAACTGTGCAGATATAAAACAGAAACACTGAAAAAAGCAACATTGTAAATTGTCACTCATTAGTAGCGTCGTGATAAAATCGTGTAGCTGTCACATAAACTAACCACTGTGTCATCTGGTATTTCGCAGACAGTACTTTAAATCCAGAATGTATTTTCAAGTAAACCAAAATGTTGCATTAAAATCTCATTAGCAGTACCAGTATGTGTCCTAAGTATGTAAGCCTGATAGTTGTTACGTAATCGTGCAACTAACAAGCAAGAATGTACAAATACAACACTGTGTCGTGTGTTCACTATAACAATGCAATCGTAATTTCTGTTTAAAAATGTTCCCTAGGTTCTAGACTGGATATTTAACTTCAAACATTGTTGTATGTTAACAGATTCTAAGTCTGACAAAGCATACTAGAAATGCTAAGTGAAAAGTTTTATGGCAAAGACAAAGTTAAAAAGCAGATTATCTTTCAATAAATGGTTTTACGTGAGAAATGTGGTGGAAACCTTTACTCTTCCTAGTACGCAAAGTTTCAACTTCAACGCAATAATCGTGCGGTATACGTCGGTAAAGAATACTGGAATTTTTCTCAAGGTTAGCGTCTATGTTATTTTTCTCTGAGCCAGCCGGCGCAAGCGGCTGCCTGCGGTGCGAGTCATTGTCTGTCTCTTTGTTGGCGTGCGTCGTTATTGGGATTAGGAGACCTACAAATTCGCCTTGCCGAGAGGGCCCAGCTCTGTTAGAATCCCGCCAGTTCTGATGAAATTCAGGTCTGTCGTTAAGTCGGCGTAGTTTACATAGTTTCTTTTCTCTCTGTCATGTGGTGGAGAATTTCTCCTGGAATCGTAACTGCGCGGTGGACCGTTGCGTCTGAAGTTATTCTGTCTCCCTTGATAATAATTGTTTTGGTACCCATATTGTCTGTTTCTATGGTTATCTCTGTCATATTCATTACTACGGAAATGCGAGCTTTCTCTGTAACTGTTATTACTCTGCCAGTGGTTGTCATATGGGTGGTGTCTGTTTTGGTCACGATTTGCGTTGTAAGAATAGCCTTGTCGTGTCCAGTTATTATTTCTTTCATCGCGGAATTGTGACAGATGTGACCTGTAATTGTTGTGTTCCTGGTTTCGCGTTCCGCGATTGTCAGTGTCAATTTCTAATTCTTGTAAGAGTCCCTGAAATGCTTCAATGTCGTCTTTGCAACGTCCTGCCAAAATAATATGTCGTAAATGTTCAGGCAGTTTGATTAAGCAAATGCGGATGAGTTCTGAGGGGCTGTATGGGTTTGAAAGATACTGATTCTTATGCAACATGTCTTCAAAATATTTCATAAGACTGGAAAATTCAGATTGTTCGAAACGTTTCATCATTATGATGCTATGTTTTACTCGGTCTTGTGTGGCTTGAGACCAATATGCTGAGAGGAAGGCATGGTAAAACTCTCCTTCACTGTGGCAATCGTGAATGACCGACCGCATTCTTACAGCTGGTTCATTCTCCAAGTAGCCACACATAAATTCTAACCTGTGCTCCAATGACCAGTTGGGAGGAAAACAATGAGAGAATTGATGGAGCCACGCTTGTGGATGAATGTCGTTGGCAGAATTCTTAAATGTTTTGAATTTACGTGTAGTAATAAACAGCTTATAGTCAAACTCATCGTGTCGGCGAGTAACATATCTGTCATTGTTACGTCGTGTCGGCGGTTCCATCTCAAAATTCGGTGCACCTTGCCAATTTCTTTCATAATTTCCGAAGTGTCCTGTGTTATTATCTTGTGGGTGTTCCGTATTTCTAAGTCCCTCTTCCCGTGTTGGGGCGCGAGTGTCCTCTGAAATACGCAATTCTTGTGTTACCTGTGTCAGCTGATCTTGTACTTCCCGGATTTCTCTTTGGTGTTGCGTATTTATTTGATTCTGATTTTGTTTGAATTTCCTAATTTGTTCGGTCTCTTCTATGTCGTTAAAGACTACCGGTCTTGTGTCATTCAGATCATCATCTACCTTTGTAGATAAGTTAGTGAACTGATCCGAAAGTTCGGCTACTTTCTCCGATAGTGTACTTATTTCCTCAGTGTGTTTTTCTGAACCAAGTTTCAGAGTATTTACTGTGTCCTTTAAATTTTCCTGAGTTTTTGCAAGTTGCGTAACCGTATCGGTAGATGCAACTGAGTCAATTTTAGCTTGCAAGGTCTCATGATTTTCATGAACAATAATTTGCAGTTCTTTTATGGCTGTTTCGTGATTCTGTAATGCATTTTCATGCCGCGAAAAAATAGGTTGAAAATGCTCACAAATTTGTGTTTTTACGTCATTACAGACTTTTTGACATTTCGATTCAATGTTACGTAACTCAGTAGTTAAATCTTCACGTGTTTGTTCAAGTGTGGTGTCTAACTTACGAAGATTTTGTTCCATTGTGTCTAACTTTCGAAGATTTTGTTCCATTGTGTCTAACTTTTGAAGCTTTTGCTGTGTTTGTCCCATTTGTTGTATTAATTGTAATAACAATGCACTGGTGTCTGGAACATGTTCCTCAGTGCTTTTCGGCAGTGAATTTGCACCGGAAACATTCACATTTTGACAAGCAGGAAACGTGTCTTGACTTATTTGAGAAAACGGTGAGGATCCAAAACCTGAATCTACAGTATTTGCGAGATCGTGTCGTGTCATTTCGGATTCCTGAGGCGAGCTGTTGCCGACCGATCGATCGATAATGCTTGCCTGTTCACTAATTGTTTCACTGTCTACACCATTATTTGCAACCCGCTCCATTTCCCTATGCGCAATTACCAAATTACTACTTTGAACATTAGTTAATTCATTACTCTGCGGCGCTAACACACTGCTTTCGTCTTCACTGTCATTTCTCAGTTTACTTTGGAGCCTAGTGTTACGTTTTTCACACGCCATTATTGACACAATATTTCACACGATAACACAGAAAAGCACAATTTGAAGAGCAAAAATAAGAGAACACATTAACATAGCACTGAAAATAATATCTAGTTAATTGCAAGCGCAGCTGCAAAATACTTGGTGCAAATCTACATACATGCCACAACTGTTTTACTGTACAACAATGAAAAACTGCAACTACAAAGGAGATTCTCTCTACAATTACGCGCTAGCAACAAACAAAATCTACACTAATTACACAAACTACAAGAAAAAATCAGAAGATTCCAGTGAGTTATCCTAGGCTAAGGGTCGACATATGAAACGTCCCCTTTGAACAATAAATACACGACTGTGCTTATCCTGACACACAATATTTTTAGCGCAACGCAATCTGACTTTCAAAAATCCCTACAAAAGAATGGCCCTGACTAACATTAAACTATACCTTTCACAAATCACTTACCTCACAAAAATCTTCGCTACTCAAGCTACTCCAATACAGCGAGCGCCACTACTGCCAGCTAAATAAAAGATTCAAAGTACTGAAGGCACTAACTACTGATAGGCATAGTTAGCAAATGAAAGATTTTGATAGAGAACAACCAATGTATTTACCTCAATAGTCATAATATATATAGAAGTTCAAGACAAATTTCAAAACTCCGCCATCTCTCTCCCCACATCCACCACTGCTGGCGGCTCACCTCCAACTGCGCAACGCTACGCGCTGTTCACATCCAGCTGCCGCTGCCCAACACTACAATGGCAGACAACAATGCAAACTAGACACAGACTGCACACAGCACAGCCAGTGATTTTTATACAGAGGTGGCGTTACCAATAAAAAAACCTAAACAGCCTACTTACAACCGGCTTCCTGATATTCACGGTAAACTCGTGAAATGGTCGTACGGGAAATCTCCACTTCATCGCTACCTCGGAGGTGCTGTGTCCCATGGCTCATGCGCCGACTGTAACTACACGTTCAAAGTCACATAAATGTTGATTATGTACCACTGTAGAAGCAGTAACCGACCTAACACCGGTGCCAGGCACTTGTTGTATTATAGAAGCAATGCCGACTGCAGCGCCGCATTCTCCCTGTTTACATACACTACTGGCCATTAAAATTACTACACCACGAATATGACGTGTTACAGACACGAAATTTAACCGTCAGGAAGACGATGCTGTGATATGCAAATGAGTAGCTTTTCAGAGCATTCACACAAGGTTGGCGCCGGTGGTGACACCTACAACGTGCTGACATGAGGAAAGTTTCCAACCGATTTCTCATACACAAACAGCAGTTGACCGGCGCTGCCTGGTGAAACGTTGTTGTGATGCCTCGTGTAAGGAGGAGAAATGCGTACCATCACGTTTCCGACTTTGATAAAGATCGGATTGTAACCTTGAAAGGTGGCTACACTGAGCCACAGCGCCAGAGATCGCTAGAGAGCATTGTTCCGCCGCCTCCACTGGCAGTGATTATTGAGATGTCGTAGTGGGCAGTGCTTGTCGAGGACTCGTGGTAGTCAGTTCGTGTTCAGATGTGCTAGTAGGGAGTGCTTGCTGAGATGTGATACTGAAAGGTTCTTGTTCAGATGTGGTAATAGCGAGGCGGTGTGGAGATATATTGTAATTATGAGAGTGATTTTGGTCAATATATGAAGGTAACGAAACTTGATTTATTTTTCATTATTTCCATGTTTTAAATAATGTGTCATTACAGGTTCAGTCAACAAAGCATCTGGCTTGTGTTCTTGGATTAGAGTGTAATTGTGGTTCTCTTGAGTAATTATGGTATTCGTATTTTCTTTAATTAATTCAGTATAAATGGTATTTGAAATTCTTGTCTTTTGAAGAAGAACCGTGCCAGATGTGTACGTTGAGTCATACTTCCACACACAGAACAGTTACACTTGTGCTTTGGTTTCGTAGGTTTTATAGTTGCTGGGGACTTAATTAATTAATTGTGTTAATGAAAATTTCCATTTCATTCTTTGTTGTTGTTCTATGCAGTCAGATAGCGTAATAATAACAGTCAGGGCCAACCGTTACGAGACTTCGTAATCGGACAGACAGCTACTAAAGCAAAAAAAATTAAAATTATTTGCATTCAACATTTATTAAGCCCCCATGCAACCTATCACAATTGCAGTTTATCGTATCGCGACATTACTGCTCGCGTTGGTCGAGATCCAATGACTGTTAGCAGAATATGGAATCGGTGAGTTCAGGAGGGTAATACGGAACGCCGTGCTGGATCCCAACGGCCTCGTAACACTAACAGTCGAGATGACAGGCATCTCATCCGCATGGCTGTAACGGATCGTGCAGCCACGTCTCGATCCCTGAGTCAACAGATGGGGACGTTTACAAGACAACAACCATCTGCACCAACAGTTCAACGACGTTTGCAGCAGCAGGGACTATCAGCTCAGACACCATGGCTGCGGTTACCCTTGACGCTGCATCACAGACAGGAGTGCCTGCGATGGTGTACTCAACGACGAACCTGGGTGCACGAATGGCAAAACGTAATTTTTTCGGATGAATCCAGGTTCTGTTTGCAGCATCATGATGGTTGCATCCGTGTTTGGCGACAGCGCAGTGAACGCACATTGGAAGCGTGTATTCGTCATCGCCATACTGGCGTAATAGTCGGCGTGATGGTATGGGGTGCCATCGGTGCACCTCTTGTTCGCATTGACGGCACTTTGAACAGTGGACGTTACATTTCAGATGTGTTACGACCCGTGGCTCTACCCTTCATTCGATCCCTGCGAAACCCTACATTTCAGCAGGATAATGCACGACCGCATGTTGCAGGTCCTGTACGGGCCTTTCTCGATACTGAAAATGTTCGACTGCTGCCCTGGCCAACACATTCTCTAGATCTCTCACCAATTGAAAATGTCTGGTCAATGCTGGCCGAGCAACTGGCTCGTCACAATACGCCTTGATGAACTGTGGTATCGTGTTGAAGCTGCATGGGCAGCTGTACCTGTACACGCCATCCAAGCTCTGTTTGACTCAATGCCTTAGTGCTAGACTAAAAGCGATAATATCCTCTTCACATCCATCTAGTATAACTTGCTATCCTATTATTATTACCATACAAATGGTTCAAATGGCTCTGAGCACTATGGGACTTAACTGCTGTGGTCATCAGTCCCCTAGAACTTAGAACTACTTAAACCTAACTAACCTAAAGACATCGCACACATCCATGCCCGAGACAGAATTCGAACCTGCGACCGTAGCGGTCGCGCGGTTCCCGACTGTAGCGCCTAGAACTGCTCGGCCACTTCGGCCGGCCATTACCATACAGCCTTCGCATATAGGGAATTATTGACGAGACTTGATTCTCATGCTGCACAGCCAGAGGAAAAAATTGAATTTTCCAGCTGATTTTTGAATTTGTCGCCGGTAGTAGGAGGGGAGTCACACTCCTCCAGTATTCGAGGTTGGTCATCTTGGATTGTGACGTCACACTTAGACTGCACCAGCATTCGGAAGATGATTAACCCTACATTCTTTCTCACCTGCGATATGCGAACTGAATTTTTGTAAGTAATGACAATATTATTATTGTTATTATATTCTTTACAATGCAATGTACTTAGTATTTGAATTCAAGGCGAAAATTCGAATATAGAACGAAAATTTGAATTTCCTCTGGTTTTGAATTTCCTACCGATTTTGAATTCCCCGCCATTTTTTCAGGTCAGGGGCAGGGTATGAGATAATAAACGGAACAATTTAATGAATTACCCAATTAATTTGATATTTATATTACGGCAGAATCTGTTCTTTTATCTTCCGAACTTCAAAGGCAAAGATCCCAGGTTCTTGTCCTGGTCTGGCACACAGGTTTGATGTCCCAGAGGGGAGGCCTGGGGATTTGTTTGAGAGGGAGGTGTTAGAGGCCCCGCTATGGGCTGAGGATTCCTCAGAGGGGAAGAGGTAATTAATTGATCAACTTAATTAAGTAGTCAACTAATCTGATAGCAAAAGTGGTGCCGAACGAACTTTGTTTCACTACTACCGTCGTTTGCGTGGCGCGGGGGTAACAGCCCGCGATGCGTGGGATGAGGAGCCAAATTTCACGTTTCAGGGGACACATAAGACGATGCTCCTCGATATCGTCGTGTTTGTAGTCAGAGCAAAGTGGTGAATTGACCAGCCCAATAAGATGATGTCGACTACTGGTCGGGCATTTACCGTTCGTTGCCTACAACATATCAGAGTGCGTACACGTTCGGTCATAAAAAGGGTGCTTGGACACACTCCCAAACCCGCCAGTTAACACATGATCGCTGTATCTCCAAGGGATTGTGAGGGTACACGATGTAAACAAAGGATAAAAGTCCTTCGCACAGGATAATCGGGGGAACGTAGTTGAGTTCGACGGAATACTTTTGGCTATCCGCGCACGACTCTCAGCCAGAACAAGATTTCCATAATGTCGTCGATCCCGTGCAAAAATCTGTACTCGTACAAATATATTGTCCCGTGCAGGGCAGGCACTTTTAGCAGTGTTCTTCTTAACAAACCAGGCATTGCAATATCGAATTTTATATGTTTTTCTCTATTTTTACAGTGGCCACACTGACAAGACTGAGAGCTGGTATAACGACGAGACACTTTACGTGTTGTTTCATTATTTATTCCTCATTACGAAGCAGAACCACCTGAGACTTATTGGCCGATCGTTTCCTCATTGTCGCTTACATTTTCAAGTTAAGAATTTTGTCAAACAGACCAGCCGCCTACCAGCGAACAAAGACGTCGTCATTCATCTTAGTGGTCTGATATCCACAGCCCAACAATGTAATTCTGAGGATGAATTATTTCATAAACGATTGTTGACTTATAATCATTCAGGACTTTATAGTGCTTTTCCGAAGAGGGACTAACTTCCATTCATCGTTGTTGGAACTCTCTCTTTCTCGTCATGGTATTCGAATTATGCAAATTTTCTTGGTATTCATAGCTTCTTCATATCGTGAGGTACTGTTACTGTTAACTCTATACACAACACATTTTGCAAGCAGGATCCACATATACAACTGATTATGCTTAGGAAATCGTAGCGTTGTACGACATATAGGTCACGGGATACGACGTCACGCACATTCATACTCGTGAAAAACTAGTTATTTTGGTTTTGACTTTTTACTAGAGTATTGGTGAATGATAATGTACAAATAAAACCAGTATAATTCGGATTACTCTCTTCAGCCATACAGACTTTACGTGCTTGAAGTCAAATATTTCACACATTAAATCATTTGCAATGTATTCAATCTTTTGAAACTATTTTATACACTGGAGTTCCATTCCTTAAAGAATTTGGATAAAAATTAACGGCTGTAAAAAAAATTGGGAATTAATTGTTGAACGACCCTCGCAATACGAATGGATAAGCAGAAATTTAAAGGCATACAGTATGAGATGGAAGAAGAGGAAAACCTCTGCGGTCATGTTAACAATATGGTTGTTGTTTTAGAAGCTGCCATCTTGGGCGCAACGTGTAATTTTCTAGGGGAACGGGGTTATGTGACATAACATACAAATAGAGAAACACCGAGAACAGCATTGGTGTCTTTCATTTGGGCATAGCCTTATTTGTTCTCGAGTTATGTCACATTTTGTACAGAACAAGGGAAACGGCTACAGTAAGTGATGGGCGTGTTCTCCAGCGCGTCGTAAAGTTGTGTTATCCATTGTTCTACGATCTGTCCGCCTCCGTGTAAACTGTACATCCAGGTATGCCCACACATCTAGTCCGTAACGATGCGGGGCACAATCGTGCTTATACGAAGTTGGAAATGTCTCGACTGTAGACAGCATATGTTCAGATAATGGGCTGCTCTTAGTGTACCATGAATGAAAAAAACCTAATACGACAGCTCCGTATTCGAGACCGAACCATCACTTTAGATGCTGTAAGTTCCTCCGATGCGTCTATCTAGTGACAGGTGACAACTGACCACTGGTAATAACAGACGATGATACTTTTTGTTCTCTAGAATAGTGAAGTAAAAATTGGTTTAGTCATTAATTTCTGTTGTATAACATAAGTTATTATCTGTACTCCTGAAATATCCATCCAATTTATAATTTCCTTTGAATCCATTAGCGTCCTCTTTGAAAACAGTGTATGTTCACAAAACAGTGTAGACAACATGTTGAAGGTACTTCGAAGTAGGCGAAGTGGAGGAAAATATGCGACGGATAAAGCAGTAGCACATAAAAAGCAGATTAGTGCAGTCGAAGACAGTATTGCTGGTCAAGAGAAGTCTACTAGTATCAAACAGCGGCCTGAATTTGAGGAAGTAATTTGACAGAATCACAGTACTGTATGGAAGTGAATCATGGATTGTGGGAACAAGGATAAAAAAAGACTAGAAGTGCCTCAGATGAGGTGCTACGGAAAGGCGTTCAAAATTAGGGTGATTGACATGCGGAAGTTCTCTGCGGAATCGGTGAGGAAAGGAACACGTGGAAAACACTGACAGGATGATAGGACATGTGTTAATACATCAGAGAACAAGTGCCATGGTACTAGAGGGAGGCCTAGAGGTTAAGAACTAAGGAGAAGACAGATATTAGAATACATCCAATAAGTAAATGAGGACTACAGATTCGAGTACCACTCCGAGATGAAGTGGTTGTCTCAAAAGAACTCTTGGCGTTCTTGTCAAACCAGTAAGAAAAGTAATGATACCCTGATCTTTAACCCTTCCCCTAAAAAGTAACAGAAAAGTTGGGATTTTAGAGTCAATGTTATTATTTATCTAGGGAAACTAGTATAGCAAGGTGGACGCATAGGAATAGCTGGACATGTCTCCTGGAATGAAGCTGATGTCTGATTTCAACAGTTCACCTATCCCACTATTACCGCTGTGGAACTCACTTCACAGAGAAGCCTTCGTCAAAGGCACTAAATGTTTCACTGGATATAAGAACAGAGTAAAATCTTGGTAGAGATAAGTCCAGTAAGGTCTCAGTTCATACCTGAGAGCGTGTTAGCAGAGCCATTAAATTTCCAGTCACTGTAGTCATTTTACAGTCGTCTAATTTTGTTTCATCTGCAACATAGTCGGTCCATGGACTCAACACGCCATATGCAAAGCGAGCTTATCGACAGTTCGTTCGTATTTGTTCTCCATGAAAGAATAGATTCAATTCTTATCTAACTGCTGCAAAAGCATGAACTTTTGGACGGGATATTGGTTTCTACTAAGGTTGGTTTCCGTAATATTGGCGGAGGTGTATTAAGGGCTGTTCTCTCCCCTCCTGCCTTCTCCTCTCCCCCCCCCCCCCCCCTCTACCCTCTCGCATTCTCGCTTCACACGTTTTGAAGTCAGATTCTAATAGATCACATAAAATGAATATTAAATTATGCGTTACTTTATCTGTACAAGCAGTTTATCTTCAGTTGAATAAATAAACATCTAATACCTCTTCCAGTAATGGTACGTGTTAACGGCCTAGCCACGTTAGATATACCTGTTCTCCCCCTATCAGCGAAATGAGCAGCGTCGGATCCAGTTAGTACATGGATGGGTGACCGCAGGATACACCTGGTGCAGTTGGCCCACAGCCACGTAAGACGCTGAAGTGGAATGTAGTTCAAACACTTCACCAGGCCGATGAGCCACACGACGTTACTATCCTTAGTAATGGTATAACATTTTACGAAAATGGATTTGTAATTTGACTCGGATCTTAGCAAAAGTAAGAAATGGTTGTGCTTTTCAGTGGCTATAAATTCGGAAGTAACTAGCTGCTGGCGCATTTTTGGAAATGCTTCTGGCATTGGTGCATAGTGATTTCGAGAAGTAAAGGAAAGCCAGTCACGGTGAAGATTACGTTTGAATGCGCAGACTCCTCCTTTAGAAGGCAGGCGATCAGTTGTTTTCCTTAAGTCTTGGAAGTTACAGGACTTTGCAGGGGATTAAAAATATGAACAGCTCATAAGAGGCCGGCCGCTGTGGCTGAGCGGTTCTAGGTGCTTCAGTCCGGAATCGCACTGATGCTACGGTCGCAGGTTCGAATCCTGCCTCGGGCATGGATGTGTGTGATGTCCTTAGGTTAGTTAGGTTTAAGTAGCTCTAATTCTAGAGGACTGATGACCTCAGATGTTAAGTCCCGTAGTGCTTAGAGCCATTTTTGAGCTCGCAAGATGAACTGGCAGTATAATACGATACAGCTACATTTTCTCTTTGATGAATGTAAATCAGTTCGATTCAGAAGCCACTAACTGAGAAGGATTAAAACTGCATTGGGAACATAGAGCGAAAGATGAACTTTCCACTATTTCGTAAATGTTGCACACGCTTTGCTAACATGAAGGCATTTTTAAAAGTTCTGCTGTATCATCGAGATTACGAGTAATGTCGTATAGATTAATAACAGACGTATTCTTGCTGTTTCTTGGAAGTTGAAATCGAGGCGCTCAAGGGAAAGCTTTAGTTTATCTACTTCAAAGACAGCTATCGAGTCACGTGAAGTGATCCGTAAGTGACATACTGATAAAGGCTAGCATGAACGAGACCACAAGTCAACTCAGTCACGAGGTTTGTTGCGCAACAGGACACTTTCCTCCAAGCGATGACACTTCTATAACAGTTATAGTTGACTGATAAATGCACGACAACGCTGTGTTACTAACTTATATCTACAGTTTGAATCGAACAGAGTAATTTTTTTGTAGAAGAAAAAGGAGAAGAAGAAGAAAGAGGCGCCGGTCGTTGTGGCCGAGCGGTTCTAGGCGCTTCAGTCCGGAACCGCACTGATGCTACGGTCGCAGGTTCGAATCCTGCCTCGGGCATGGCTGTGTGTGATGTCCTTAGGTTAGTTAGGTTTAAGTAGTTCTAAGTCTAGGGGACTGATGACCTCAGATGTTAAGTCCCATAGTTCTTGGAGCCATTTGAATTTGAAAGAAAGAGGTGTTACTAACAGCAGACAAGAAATAGAGCAGACAAGAAATTTATCCTCCCATTTCTTCTCAAAAATAGGAGAGTAAAGCACGAAAAATGTTCCCGTACGGTCCTGTGGAGGGGCGTTGATGTTTATTGAATAGAACATACGAGTTTCTGTATCTTGTGGCACATTTTACATCTACATCTATATCCATACTCCGCAAGCCATCTGACGGTGTGTGGCGGAGGGTACCTTGAGTACCTCTATCGGTTCTCCCTTCTATTCCAGTCTCGTATTGTTCGTGGAAAGGATTGTCGGTATGTGTGTGGGCTCTAATCTCTCTGATTTTATCCTCATGGTCTCTTCGTAGGAGGGAGCAATATACTGTTCTCGAAACTTTAACAAAAGCCTCCTGAGACGCGGCAAGGTAGGAGTAGGCAAAATGCAACAGGGAATAAAAATATTAATGTGCTAATAGTAAACTGCAGGAGCGTCTATAGAAAGGTCCTTCACAAAGTAGTTGCCAACAAAACGAACCAGAAGGGTGTAAAGAACTGTAAAAAAGTTAATACAGTACGTGTGTAGCCATGCTGTTAGGTACTACGTGTCTGTATTTCAGTCAGGCAGGTCCCAGACTGATAAGTATTGATAGAATCCTAAAGAAATGTAAATCAAAGACGAAGGAGGTCGCTTGCAAGGTTCTTGTTCGACCAGTTCTTGAGTACTATTTATCCTGTTTTAAACTTTTACCAAGTTGCATTACCGGAAGATGTATGAAAGATTCAGAGTAGAACTGGACGTTCTGTCACGGATTTGTGTAGTCGGCATTAGAGACCCAGGGAATGTTCAATGACTTGGAAGCGGTGACGTTACAATGTGATGTTCTCCACCGGGATATTTTTTGCCAGAAAATTCCAAGTGCCACCATTTTAAGTATAGCCAAGAAACAGTATAAATCTCACATAATGACCACAATGCGAAGATTACATACATTCGGTATCATACAGATGTGTGCGCCCTTTCATCCAGCTTAGTCCTACCAACTGCATATTGAGTGTGATGTGGGAATATGATACTGGTAGACTAAGTATTGTTCTCTACGCCTATACAGTGAGTGCGGAGTAGCTACGTAACATGTCTGAGGCGCTTCGTTAGATTTTACCATCTGTAGTACAGATCATAGTGTACACCTAACCGTGGACTTGTGATTTAAACCGAGTGAACCACATGAATCAGAAACATCACAGGTTTTATGACCTTGTTATTTTTTTTTAAATTGACGGCTTGGTGTTTAGAGCGACAGTGTCTTCTGAACAAATGCATGTGTGGATTACGCAGCAGCAACTACTGGAACTGATCTTAAGGAATACGTAGCCGGCCGAAGTGGCCGTGCGGTTCTAGGCGCTACAGTCTGGAACCGCAAGACCGCTACGGTCGCAGCTTCGAATCCTGCCTCGGGCATGGATGTTTGTGATGTCCTTAGGTTAGTTAGGTTTAACTAGTTCTAAGTTCTAGGGGACTAATGACCTCAGCAGTTGAGTCCCATAGTGCTCAGAGCCATTTTTGAAGGAATACGTCATCTGATGGTCTTCGCAGAAATAAAGCGTCAATGGTACACTGTATTGTTTTTCTGTTCCAGTTATGTAGTTTAGTACGACTGAGTCATTGCTCACACCAGCATGATATTAACATTTGAAGGTAGCACATGTATCACGATTCCTCTTCCCTTCCGTCGTAGCATGCCTGAGCAGCTGCGTTATCGAACTGTCTGTGCTGGAAAGAACTGGGAGGGTGAAACTCATGTATGGATTTCCTGTAACACCACCTTTATTTGCTGCCGGTCCACTTCGAGTGCTGCAAGTTTATCAATCCATCATCTCTACTTTTACTGGGTGATTTAAACTCTCCAATATCTGTTTTGGTTTGGTCGAAACCGGAAACTTGTTTCAGAGCCTTGTGTTGCTAATGATGATTTCGCGTGGGTACTGCCCTCTTTGAATTGCATTCTGAAAATGTTTTTCGAATTATGCTTAATTTTCTATCACATTCATAAGATTGAATGAAGTAAATAATACCATAGTTTTTTGTTTCATATAAAACAGATACTGGTTTTGTGGCAAAGGGTTCTGTGGAGATTGGTTTCTGACCACAAATTCGTGTATGAGTTGCTCAATTTAAATGCGTTGTAAGTATATAGCTGGTATTCTGCTCTTTTTTTCATCACGTACTTCCTCACATTTCATGGAGAACTCCGTGTTAGCAGCTTTTGACAGAACTGGTATTCAGTTTTATTACGTCTTTTCATCAAATTAGGATATTGTTTCGTAGTATTAATGACAGAGTATTGTGCCAGGTACTTTTATGCAGCAAAATTATTATGCATCAAAGTGTATATTTGAATATGGGATTGATGGCATAGTCTGAACGCACTTCCACTGAACTGAGTGCTACTGCTTTTAGTAAACTGTTATACGGTTTTCGCTAGTATTTATAATGATGAAAAAGTGATAGTCTGTATTATCTGCTTTTAAAAGTTTCATTGGGGTGGGAGGATGACTCTAGTACACTGATTTCTGCTAAAATGTATTGTTTGTAGTGGCTGTTAATAACGTGTGGATACATTTGTTTAACTATTGCTGCATTTTTACCATTACAAGGAAGAATACCTTTTGCAATAAGACTACAAAGTACATGCGGTGGCAAGAACCAACTCCATTCAAAGCAGAAATACGTACTCATTCCGTGACGAAACGTAATAAAACTGAGTACCAATCCTGTCAAAAGCTGCTAGCATAGAGTTCTCTATTAGATGTGAGGAAGTCCGAGAGACATGCGAACTAAAATCAAGTAGGTAACTTTTACAGGGTGAACATTAAACCGACAAATTGCAGGGATCGATTGCTGACTGGAAATGGAAGAAAGGTCCTATGAGCACGTGTCCGGAAATGCATCGTTGTCACGGTAGATGGTGCTCCAGAATGATTAAAAAAAAATGTCTCTGAGCACTATGGGACTTAACTTCTGAGGTCATCAGTCCCTGAGAACATATAACTACTTAAACCTAACTAATCTACGGACACCACACACATCCATGCCCAAGGCAGGTTTCGAACCTGCGACCGTAGCGGTCGCGCGGTTCCAGACTGTAGAGCCTAGAACCGCTCGGCCACTCCGGCTGGCTTCAGAATGACAGTTCCTCTGACCACGTGCCATGTGTTCCTTGTGTGTTGCAGATGGAAACGGTCGAGAGGCAGCACGGCTGTACTAAAACATGTATCCTCACAAACACTAACCATATAACACGGCATTTCAAGCCCATTTGGTCCTTCCAGACAGACGAAAGAATAGGGAGACGGCGGACTGTGCGTGCACCTGAATTGGAGGACCGAGTTCTATTGGCTATGCAGACGAACCCAGAATAAGCTCCAGGCAAGTAGCCCGCCAACATAGTTAAGCCAAAGGATGATAATGTGCATCCTGCATGACAACCGCTGCTACTCCTATCACCTGCAATGCCGTAGAGGTCGCTTTGAAAATCTCTTGTGAAGTGGATACAATGCAGCTCTGTACTGTGTTCCGGGACGATTTGTTGTCTTTGCACTGTCCATTTCCGGACACATGTTCGTAGAACTTTTTTTTCCTCCATTTCCCATAATGTGTCTGTCCCAAAACTTTTTCGGTTTTATTAATGTTCACCCTGTATGTTTACAACACATTTTATTCACGAGAAGGAAGAAATGTACAAGAGCCCACATTACAGTATGCGATAGAACCAGCTTCTGTTTTATGTGAAACATAAACAAGTATGGATTCATTTACTCCACACAGACCCATGCAAAAATAAAGCAGAGTACAAGAAAAGTATTCACAATGCAATTCAAAGAGTGTGAAACAGACGAGAAGTCGTAATCAGGAACCTAATACGAAGCGATGAAACCAGCGTTATGTCGGATAATTTTTGGGTTCTGACATATGCTATCCACTTGAGAACGACCACGTACTCGAAACTGGAATGATGGGTTTTACGGACAAATAATTTTATAAAACTAAACTTCCTGACAGGTTAAAACTGTGTGTCTACAAAAGGAAAAGGTACCGAGTTCGAGTCTTGGTCCGGCACACAGTTATAATCTGCAAAGGAAGTTTCATGTCAGAGCACACTCCACTGCTGAGTGTAAATTTCATTCCGGAAATAATTTTATAATCAAACGCGATCACGATGCCATTTATAAAATTTTACACGACTGTGAACCGAAGTTACGAAAGTTAATCTTCATTTATCATTGCGATTTCGCTAAAACGTTCCGGTTACTAGGCAACCACACAAGCACTTCACTCAAGTACGCAAGTAGGAAGGCGCTTACACTCAGAGACGTGGAGGCAGTGATGCCAGGTACAATATAAATATATATATATATATATATATATATATATATATATATATATATATATATTAAGAAAGATGGAGCTTAAAAATTTCGAAAGATATAGGAAAAATTTCGGAAGTTAGTCTTTATATATAGGGTGTCCCACAAGAGACGCCCGAGAGGGGTCCGCGGGTCGTGCTTTGCTTTTGCCACCTGTTGCTGCTGCGTCTGCCGTTTGTCGCTATGCGTATTTCTCGGACACCAATACTTTGCGCTTGCCCCTTAAACTGTGCGACTGAGTGTACTAGTGTTTTGAGTTTTCTTGTCATGTTTAATAGCTTCCAGTATTGTTGCTAGACGTCATTATTGCAAATGCGCCGAGTCCGGGGCTTTGCCTGCCCGTATGTCGCTGGGCCGGGTCCTCAGACACAAACACCGTGCGCGTGTCTTCTACACTGTGCGATCAAGTGTTCCAGTGTTTTGAGTTTCCTTCGAGTTTTCATTCGGTATACACGCAGAATCGACGAGTGTTTCTTGTGCTGAACTATACAAAAACAGAATCGTAGGTGAAATGTCGGCTTGAATGTATATGAAAATTTCCCATTGTGCATGTTTCCAATGATTTGACGATATGCAGATTAGTGTAAAAATTAGAAGAGACTGGATCTATGTCACGCAAACGAAGGCTTAAAGAACCTAGTGTTTTAACCAAAAATAAATAGACAAGATAGATGAGGCCTTGGAAAGAAGTCCGAGAAAATCTCTGCGCCGTTTGCCACTTCAGACTGCTGTGACAAAAGCATCTATTCCCAGAGTTGTGCACAAACTGAAATTGAAACCATACAAAATAACGTTAGTGAACCCGCCAGAGTAGCCGCGAGTGCTAATGCGCTGCTTCATGGACTTGGGTAGCCACGCCGGCCCCGGATCGAATCTGCCCGGCAGCTTAACGACGAGGGCTGGTATGCTGTCCAGCCTGGATGTGGTTTTTAGGCGGTTTTCCACATCCCGCTAGGTGAATACTGGGCTGGCCTCTACGTTCAGCCTCAGTTACACGACTCGCAGACATTTGAAAACGTTCGCACTATTCCATGGCTCATGGGGTACACGAATTCCGTCCCGGGGGGTTCAGGGTGGCGACAGGAAGGGCATCCGGCCACCCCATGCAACTAACACTGCCAAATCAATAGTAACACGGCCGACCCCGCGTTGAAGCGGGACTAAGGTCCCAAGAAAGACAGACAAAATAATGTTAGTGCATTAACTGAGGAACTCAGATACTGTTGCTCGACGTCGTTATTGCAACTGGTTGTTGCACTCTGTGCACGAAGGGGAGGTTGATCCTGAGATGCTTTTCCCCTGATGAAGCACGGCTGCATTTATCAAGGTGCGTAAATTCTTAGAACAATCGACGTTTGAGTTCCGAAAATCCTCATGAATTACATCAACAACCTCCTGAAGACGAATTATTGGACCAGTCGTTTTCCAAGAGACAGTACATTCTGACAGGTACCTGAACAGTTACTGCATCCTTTTTTTTTTCGAGAACTAACACCTAACGAAAAGATATACGGTCATTTTGTGCAGGGCAATGCATGGCCACACATCACGAATGCTTCTAAATGTTTTTGGTGATAGGACAGTTGAGAGGCCTCCTCGTTCTCCAAATCTTAATCCGTGTAATTTTTCTCTTTGGGAATGCTAAAAGACAAGGTGCATACAACCAATCCCAACACGTTCGATGAGTTGGAAGACAGGGTTCGGCTAGTCATTTCCCAGATTTCAGCAGCCAAAATTCGTCGAGTATTTGCTAATCTGTTCAGATGTCAGGTAGCTCTTACCACAGAGGGACATCGTTTTGAGCACCTGCTGTAAATAAAGGTAAGCTGAAGTTAACCAGATGGCAACGTTGTTTATGCTTAGCTTAGGGAAAGCGCACGCGCAGCCGAATACCGGCAGGTTAGTGTCAGAGTCGGGGGCGGCGGCGCGGACCCCTCCCGAGCATCTGTCGTGAGACACCCTGCTTTAAATAAACGTGACTTACAATGATCTATGAACATTTTCTTCTTAAATACTTACTTCCAAGTATAAAAAATTCTGTATACAAACGATTGGTATGTTTTTTACTATCACAAAATTTGTGATTAGAAATTATTAATGGATCATAACAACAGGGCACTTAGCAATGAAATAACGTCAATTGCAAACTTCTTCAGCCAGGAAGAAATCAAACCGAAACAGAGCTTTGTATACAGATCCTACAATGTTTTTTTTTTAAACAGACACTGCATATTGGTGTGCTACAACTGAAAGAGCACACTTTTGTTTTCCTGTCTTTTTACCTAGTTGCTTCTAACGCCTTTTCTTTTTCCACCTAACTTTCCATTTGCCTCTTCCTCATCTACCTTTGCATCACTGCGATGTTTGCTTTTATAATTTTGATCAAGATCTGAGTTACTGTTGACGCTGACCTCACACTCTACTACATCAAGCATTGACATGCATCGAGTTTAAGACCGGACACTTTTACTTCATTACGAGAAGTTAACGCCCTTCGGTATAGGGCAGAAGAAAATTCTTCCTTAAATCTCATACTCGATATGTTACGGCCAGTCTGTTCCCAGCTGAAAGAAATCTGGTGCACGATCACAAAATATACAAGAATTAAGATGATAATTATACTACAGGAACTGTTATAAAATGTAACTATGTGTAAGAAATATTCCAGTTCAACAGATTAAAGTCTGCTCTGCTAGTCACTTTTGTAAGAATTACATCTGTAGCAGTTTAGCTGTCGACATGAACTGCCTCTTATTGAAAAAACTAATGATAAGTGCCACTTTTTGTATGGTTTACGTGCGAAAAGTTCGCGTGTGTCATCCTGGATATTTGCACTCTGCGGTGCTATGCTCTCTTGTCACGGTCGATTCGCGCGATAAACGCTGTTACAAGCCGTTCCTCGGGAGGCGAAATTGAGCAACTTAAACAATTTTTTTTTAAATACTCGTAGTGCATCTTAGCATTCCTTTCGTTGTATTCTGTGGTGTTTTTTTTAAATTATATTTTGATTAGATTATTATTCTCTTGTGAAGATCCAGAAGTTTGTTGTTAGTTTTGCATCACTTCTTGGGCTCTGAGCATTATGGGACTTAACATCTATGGTCATCAGTCCCCTAGAACTTAGAACTACTTAAACCTAACTAACCGAAGGACATCACACAACACACAGCCGTCACGAGGCAGAGAAAATCCCTGACCCCGCCGGGAATCGAACCCGGGAACCCGGGCGGGGGAAGCGAGAACGCTATCGCACGACCACGAGATGCGGGCTGCATCACTTCTTGGCGGGAAGAACAAAGACTTTTCAAAAACTTAAGTTATGTGATAGTTGGTCACCTGAAATCGTTTGCAGAAGTCGTAGCGTTCTCAAGATTAAGAACAGAGTTCGCATTGCCACTTAATTTATTTGTGTCGTGATCATGTTCGATCACGACCGGTTATGAGACAGCAACTACGAACAGAGAAACCTAAGGGACCAGACAGAGCTGGAAATTTTCTTTGCTATACTACACCACACATTAAAAGAAGTTGGATTTAAATCCCAAACAAGGTAAATAGCAATACCCCTTATGCCTTAACTACGACGTTTGCCGACATGCAGTCGGTCCCTGGTAGCTGTATGAAAACTATAAAAACACCGTTACTTCTGTTTCTATTAATAGCAGATGGACAGCATAGCCGGCCGCGGTGGTCTAGCGGTTCTAGGCGCTCAGTCCGGAGCCGCGCGACTGCTACTGTCGCAGGTTCGAATCCTGCCTCGGGCATAGATGTGTGTGATGTCCTTATGTTAGTTAGGTTTAAGTAGTTCTAAGTTCTAGGGGACTGATGACCGTAGATGTTAAGTCCCATAGTGCTCAGAGCCATTTTGGACAGCATATAAATACTTTAATAAGCAAGCACTACTGCATTTGAGAGCACAATAACTTATTTAATTACCTTAGTCAGTATTGCCAACAATAGGCTCCGTACAGTTTCAATTTTCTATCTTTCTGGCTGTTTCCATACATAAGATCCTTTAACATCTTCGATATTTCATCTTAGATGCATACAGAAATTCTCACATAGAACTGAACAATAGTAATATATTATAATAACTAATTAGTGATTGCGGACCACGCCATATACGCGTCCGCCGTCCTTAAAAAATATCACGACTGTGTTAACAGGACAGGATTACAATTCTTCAGCTGTCAAAAAATAAGAAACATCACTATCGATAAAATTTACAAACAATTCGTATTCCGCGCCGTGGCGCGTAACGTATTCTTCGAAATATCAGGTGGTCGCTGCTCAGAGACGATCTAAGAAATTTTTTCACAGATGGGTTTTATGAACCTGCATGGTTAGATTATCGAATGTAAGTTTAAGCTTTCGAAACAGATACTAATATTACACTGCCTCCCATGAGGAGGGGAGGAATACCGGACGTATTACTTCCGTCCTCATGTCACTCGTAATATTGCTGGCTTTTAATACATGTCTATTGCTGAAATTGAGTAATCATATAGTACTATACGCTTGCCGTTTCATAAAGTTGCCATACTAGAGAAAACATTCATTTTTAAGATCATTAGTAAAAATTGTCTTTGTGCAGGTCATCTGCATCTGTGTTTTGGTCATAGGGTTTCTGAACATCTACGGCATGGAAAGTATTACTGTTCACAATAAAGAGCTATATACATTAAGTGGAGGTGACAGGCATTGTCGCAGAAAAAAAATACATACACATAGAAGTACCTATATAATCCTAAAATGCTGCAAACTATGAAACTGACATGACATTTCCATTATTCTTTCACACGGTTTCCAAATATTCAATGTCTCTACAAGCTCGATAGCCTCGTGTTTAATACATCGTAATATTCTTTCCTATTTTACACACATTGTACATTGGTTCGTGGATCACACTGTGCCGTCGTATTGTTTGTCAATAATCGCTCACGATGGGAGTCCCTTTTGTACCACTTCACTGAATGGAATTTGCCATTCTCCGTCATCTCGTGGAATATGGAACATAAGTAGAGAATACTCTGCATTAGTATCACTTAAAATTATCGGTTTAATTACAATGGGTTCAGGGTGGGTAAGGATTATTTCTTTCATTCTTTCTTTCTTTTCTCACTGATTTCTGCTCTTGTTTATGACAGCGGTCCAGTCAAATATCAACTTCGTTCTGACCGTGACCGAAATTTATTCTAGGCGTGACCATATCATTATTTGCTGAATACAAATCGTTCTCTTTCAGTCTCTAAAATATGTTTGCTATGAACATATAAAACAATGTCCTTCAAAGTAGTATAAAGTGTCAATTATTGCCGGAGCGAGCCACGCGGACCCGGCCATTGAAGTTTCAAATATCCATTATTTCGTCATATGCCGCTGCGCGGCAATGTTGACAGACCAACACCGGCCAGTATCTCGCGCGCAATCGTAGATTGGGTGTGTGTTGTGTTGTCCGCCGACAACGTGCTGCGTTTAAAGCACGTTGTTTGAGGATTGCTCCTGTTGTTTCACCGAGGAAGCCTGCACGAAGTCATCTCGTCGTACCACACGTCAACTGTCCGTAAAGGACTCACTGGTAAGTGATAAGTTGTTTTGCTGGCTTGCGAGGGCTGCATGGTGAACGATACTTATTCACTGACCGTTGCCTACGTTAAAATAAAACTGATACACACAAGGTGTGGTTTAAAGAGTCGTGAAACAGACTCACTTTCCGACGCACAAATTTTCACTTTCACTTTGATAGGCGTTCTTCACCTCACTTTCTCTTTGCATAAATAACACTTTTACCTTAACTAATAATATTTACATAGTTTGTTTATATATACATATATATTCTTAATCTAATGGTCAGGTCCGGTACAGAACTGCCGTCGATCATTATCTTTATGGCTTTCTCTTGCTTAGCAGTTAAAATTTACATCTTCCACTTAAGACTATTTTTCAATCTCCTCTTATAAACTCAGCTACCAGTTTCATTTATTCTTTACCGTCAAATTCTGATTACGCTTTTTAATTGTCTCAGACAAACTTCCTCTTTG
Organism: Schistocerca nitens; assembly: GCF_023898315.1. Classification (NCBI taxonomy): domain Eukaryota; kingdom Metazoa; phylum Arthropoda; class Insecta; order Orthoptera; family Acrididae; genus Schistocerca; species Schistocerca nitens. The sequence continues at coordinate 741,308,773 of NC_064617.1, forward strand.
AGAACACGCCTCTTTTTATTACTCTTTTCATTTATGTGTCCATTAACTTGTGTTTTGTTGTGGATTGGCAAGACAGCCAACCCACTAGGACAGGAAACCGAAAGGCACGCGTTTTAGCTCACGCAGGCTGGCGTGAGGTGTGGAACAGTTAAGGGAATTGAGACTAGTAAAAAAAGTACGTAGCTGCTGGAATACTTAACTTTAATCCATAATTGGTGAACATCGCTCTTGACGGTACAATGTTTACAGCATCAATAGTAACTGGTAATGGCGCCTTGCTACGTCGTAGCAAATGACGTAGCTGAAGGCTATGCTAACTATCGTCTCGGCAAATGAGAGCGTTATTTGTCAGTGAACCATCGCTAGCAAAGTCGGCTGTACAACTGGGCCGAGTGCTAGGAAGACTCTCTAGACCTGCCGTGTGGCGGCGCTCGGTCTGCAATCACTGATAGAGGCGACACGCGGGTCCGACATATACTAACGGACCGCGGCCGATTTAAAGGCTACCACCTAGCAAGTGTGGTGTCTGGCGGTGACACCACATGTTTACTGTGTTGTTAAAACTGAGGACAGCTTCCAGACAGAGAGACTGCCTCCTTTTCCATGCTGAATACTATTCGCTTAAAAATATACCGGCGATGACGGACTAATCGCGTGTTACAAAGACAACAAACTCAATTGCATGCCAAACCAGTGGCTTGACTCTAATTGGCTTCAGCAAGCAAAATTTGACTGATCTCGTCGCGAACCTACGCGCTTTTCATATGAGTTGCTTCACCCAGACAGTACAAGTAAATCTCTATGAGCTGATCCTTGGAATAGGATGTTTGAAGGGTTGTCAGGGGTCGGTATTTTGGATAAGATTTTATAAAGGAACACAAAAATCAGCATTTAAATAATCTGGACATTAGAAAAATTATCATACTAAACAAGAATTATTTATATGCGAGCGCTTATGCTGCTACAATTGCTTTTTGCGTGTCATTCGCTTAGACAATATAATTGATTCATTTACATTCATCTGTGCATGTGCTTGTTTGACCAATTATTTACTTGGTTACTTGACTCTGTAGTCTTCTACAAGAAGCTGTCATCCATTTATTTATTTTTTTATTTATTTTTTTTTGCGGCATCACTCTGCAAAGCATTGCGGACTCCTGTTATTAATCGCTACATTTAGATTTGCGGCTGGCATTTCCATGGAAATTATAATATAGCGTTATCTCTACCCCTTCTTTTACTTACTACACCTTCGAATTTGCGTCAGGATAACTTATCTGCCATAGACCTTAAAACTCTGTTCCTAATGAAGTTTTCCACATACATTACTAGGCCTACTTCTAAGTATCGGACCTAACACATGTTCTTTAGCATATTATAATTTACTTTTTTTAAGGTAATGTGTCGTTGTCATTACGATATCCTCTGTTATTCTTTGATTCTAGTCACGAAAAGTTATGACCCTTTATTTTACACAGGACTACAACTTGTCCTCCGAGAGACTTTAGTTTATTAAAAAAAAAAAACACCTTCATTATAAGATCTGAGAGAAGGGCACTGATCACTCCTTCCTCTTTGATTTATACATCTCAGGGGCTGATTACCACACGAGCATGCATCATATACTTTTATACTAACTTAAAAACTAGTACTAAGTTCTCTCTTTGACATTTTCCTTTACCTGTATTCAATTAACAGATCGGTACAAACTTTCCTCATACAGCCAGCACTGTGTGATGACCACCAGACTTATTAACTGCTGGCTTGTCATTTTTCTTGAGTTATCATTCGACGTCGACGACTTACCTTGTTCTCTGATGATGCTTTGTAATTGCCTCGTACTACTAATACTTGTAAATTTCTTGTGTTACCATTGTGGATTTTCTTAAGTCACTATGGTGGAACAGACCTTTAATTCTTCCAGTCACGGGGTCAGCTAGCAAGTAACTTCCTGTGAGCGCCTTCCTGACAAAAACATATGGACCTTCATAAAAGCGCTGCCACTTACGATTTTTCTTTCTTTTCTTTTCAAATGAGTCCTTAGTAAGATTCTCTCACCTTCTCTATATTCAGTAATCTTATTTACCTTTTTGTCAAATGCTTTCTTACGAAGATTTGCATACGTTGTCAGTGAGATCAACGCCTGCCTGATTTTGGAGTCAGCTTCTTGGGGAGGCTACAAAATTCTGTTTCTAGTTTTCCAGATTCTGGTGGTTCTCCCTGTCGGATATCGCCTTTTTACGTCCTCTGTTTCGTTTTAGTGTTGTGACTGTGGTACTAAGGGTGATGGACAAGTTTCTTGTCCCGTGTACCATCCACTTTGCGCATAATAGATTTGTGCAGTCTTTGCCTTTTTTGTTTCGGATTTCCTGCATAATCATTTGAGTGACCGGAAAAAAATTATATTTGTCGGAGATCGAAATGTATTCTGGGCTATGTAGTGTATTGTGTTGTCATTATTAGCAAAATGTTGTTGCCCTCCACTTGTCCCATGCCCATTTATGTGATTTTCACTCACGCGTCCTGTTAAAGGCTAGTGCGCTCTGATAATTTCCTTTCTGTGATGGTTTGTTTCCGTACTGATTTTGTGGATAATTGTGTGTTGAGTTTCCGTACTGTGGCCATTGTGAACTATCCATTGGAATGTACCGTTGTTCATTATTATCCTTCGGTCGAAACTGTCCATTTCCGTACGACACCTATTGATTTTTGTAGCCGCCGAACGGTTGGTAGTAAGGGTCGGTACCGCGCGCTCTTCCCTCATTGCCATTGTTGAGCGCGTACCTCCACTGTTTCGCCTGCTCACTTCATTCGGAGCGCTACCAACATTTGCTACCGCGTCTTCGCGAATCAAATCCAATGAGTCCAATATGGAAAGAAATGCTTCGGTATCGTCCTCGGAAACATTAACTGGTTCAAATGGCTCTGAGCACTATGGGACTTAACTTCTGAGGTCATCAGTCCCCTAGAACTTAGAACTACTTAAACCTAACTAACCTAAGGACATCACACACATACATGCCGGAGGCAGTATTCGAACCTGCGACCGTAGCGGTAACGCGGTTCTAGACTATAGCGTCTAGAACCGCTCGGCCACCTCGGCCGGAGAAAACATTAACTAATTTCTCCCTCACAGAGACGGGCAATTTAGTTTTCAAAATCATGATTGCGTCTTTATTTGTAATTGGCGAGTCCCAGAATTTAATTTTTGCTAAATATTTTTCGAAATATCTTCTGAGACTGCCGTGTTTCGAACTGAACATTTCGTCATTGAACACTTCGTTTCTTAAGCGCTGCTGAACACCATCACTCCAAAATTTGTTCAGAAACATCCGCTGGAATTCATTATAGCTCCTGCACTTCTCTGTCATTTCTATTCCCCAGGCGGCAGCCCCTGTTATATACCCCGTTACAAACAGTATTCTTTGCTTAGCTGACCAACTATTCGGAAATACTCCAGAGAAGTTTCGCAAAAATACGATCGTGTGTATGTCACGTTTTTGCGGGTGAAGGTTGGAAATGTTTTGTGTTTGAATACACTTTCTTCCTGTTGGGGTATGAGTGTTGGTGGGCTGTTCACTTCAGTGTGGTTATGCACTGTGTCTGTCGGGCGTGGTATGATGTTTGATCAAATGGAGGGCTGTAATGACTTTGCCTATTGTCATTTCGGTATGGGGAGTGATTCCATTCGCTACATATCGGATGTGAGGGACTTTCCACTTTGTTCTTTAGTGTCTGCACTTCTTCAATGACCTGCTGCTTCCATTGAGGAAGGTCTTGTGCCAAAGTTCGCCTTATCTGTCCTAGCTCAGAAAACACTGTGTCTCCCGATTTTCCTGGTTCCGCCAAAAGATCATAAGTAATTCCCGTTACTACTTCCTTCAGTTCTGTCTTTACCTTTTTTTCTATCAAATGGTCTGTCTAGTGGTCTGATAACACTTCGGCGTGAGCCTTTACCGTAATTTTTACCTGCTCCTCTATGTCAAGTGATTCTACTTGTTTCGTCAAATCATCTATCTCCTTTCTCATATTAGTGACAACCAGTTTCACGGCGCTGACCTCCTTTGACATGGTATCGCAATTACCTTTTAATGCTACAGTTTCGTTATGGTATGCTTCTACCGTGGCATTAATTTCACCCTTGACAGCTCCTAGTGCTGCATCAACTTTGCTAGATACATGCTTGATCTCAGCCTCAACCTGTTTAAGGGTCTCAGTTTTTACTGCTTCGATTTGCCCACTTATTTTCGACTTGACCTCGCCCAATTGGGTATTCAGATCAGTTTTGAAGTCGGCAGTTATTTCAGTTTTTACTGTGTCAAATTTTGCATTTACCACTTCAAATTTTTCATTTACCGCATCAAATTGTTTATTTAAATCGGTAAAAGCTTGCATTAGTTCTTTTTTGTTTTCCTACTCTCGTTCAGCTTTCTCTCTTGCTTTTCGTTCCTTTTCTAACCGCAATTGTTCCTTTCTCCCTATCATTATTTGCCATCCAGTTTTGGATTTCAAGGAGCATAGCAACTGTTATCTACAGTTGGGTTGCTACCCGCGGGAATCGTTTGAATTTTTTGGTCTGTGTCAATCATATCACCGGCGTTAGCCTCCGCCTTCACTCACATGCTAATTGCACGTGAGCGCAATGAATATTGAGTGCTGTTCATATCGTCACTGTCACCTGCTGTCGGGATTAATTTCTGTTTACCCTTCGCCACTTCGCGGTGTCTGTCAACAGTATTACGTCAGTTACACGCGGTCTGCAACGCGGTTCGTCTGTCCTTTGCTTGTGACGTCAGGTCACGTGCTGTTTGTCAAGTATGGAGTTGCACTCGCCTAACAAACGACTGTGAACTGAAGCGGAGAAGACAAGATGGAAGACGGGCTCACTAAACAACTGAATTGGCACACAGTGCTAACATTTTACAGGTAACACGACGCCATATTTACACATTGTAATCAAGACTCAACAATGGGATTTAGACACTAAGTGGTAAATCCTACAAAAGTTTGACTAAAAAATAATTTTAAGCTGATTTTTTAAATGTGCAGATGGAAATAAAAGGAAGAATGGTAATGTAGCTCAAAAGACAACTGTACTACTGAAGCGTCACAACTGCATATAACATTTTTTTCGTAACTTACGTTTGATGTCTTGAAAGTCGGCAACTGGATATAAAATTTTTCCGCTTTCCACCGTTGACTCGTGTTTCCTCTTTGGAATTATCGTCCACAATTTTGTTTTAAACGTGTTGCGTGCACTTGAAAAATAAATGTATTGTTAGATGCATCTATTTTAGCAACAGACACAAGAGGACAGATTTTCGTGATTTCAGTCAAGTCCCTGTTGTGGGTTTTGCACCACGTCTTGGCGGGAAGAACAAAGACTTTCCAAAAACTTAAGTTATGTGATAGTTTGTCACCTGAAATCGTTTGCAGAAGGCATAGCGTTCTCAAGATTAAGAACAGAGTTCGCATTGCCACTTAATTTATATGTGTCGTGATCATGTTCGATCACGACTGGTTATGAGACAGCAACTACGAACAGAGAAACCTAAGGGACCAGACAGAGCTGGAAATTTTCTTTGCTATACTACACCACACATTAAAAGAAGTTGGATTTAAATCACAAACAAGGTAAATAGCAATGCCCCTTATGCCTTAACTACGACGTTTGCCGACATGCAGTCGGTCCCTGGTAGCTGTATGAAAACTATAAAAACACCGTTACTTCTGTTTCTATTAATAGGAGATGGATAGCATAGAAATACTTTAAGTAGTAAGCAGGTACTACTGCATTTGAGAGCACAATAACTTATTTAATTACCTTAGTCAATATTTCTAACAAAAGGTTCCGTACAGTTTCAATTTTCTATCTTTCTGGCTGTTTCCATAAATAAGATCCTTTAACATCTTCGATATTTCATCGTAGATGCACACATAAATTCCCACATAGCGCTGAACAATAGTAATATTTTATAATAACTAATTAGTGATTGCGGACCACGCCATATACGCGTCCGCCGTCCTTAAAAAATATCACGACTGTGTTAACAGGACAGGATTACAATTCTTCAGCTGTCAAAAAATAAGAAACATCACTATCGATAAAATTTACAAACAATTCGTATTCCGCGCCGTGGCGCGTAACGTATTCTTCGAAATATCAGGTGGTCGCTGCTCAGAGACGATCTAAGAAATTTTTACACTGATGGGTTTTATGAACCTGCATGGTTAGATTATCGAATGTAAGTTTATTTAAGCTATTGAAACAGATACTAATATTACATTTCTTCCTGCATAAAAATTTCAAGATTGGCTTGGACATGTCGTGTTGGAACATTCCCTTGTGAGATCTGCAGACTACAGTATTACAAACATTAAAACTAAACAAAAACAAATTCCAGTCAACATGACACCACCATACCAGTTACAAGCAACGTTTCAACTTATGGTTAGCCTTCCAGAATCCAGCCGGTCTGTGCTCTTCGATCTCACCTCTGTATTTCTCTATAGCCGCCAATCAATGTCAATTTCTTGAATGTCATTTTTTTATTGAACTTGGAAAGTTTGATGCAAGGCTGGAAACAGTCGGAATGCTCTTACCTCTAAAGCAAATTGGGTCAAGTGCCTACAAATATTTTAGAACATTATCACTGAAGGGAAACCGTTTGAATATCAGTTGAGCACTCTCAGTCAAAAAGTGTAAGCAATCGAAGTTTAAAGTTCTTCAGTTGGTCACAAGTCAGACCCGTATTTTTATTAATTTTCAAAGAACCCTTTTCTCCTAAATAGAGTTCAAGGCATTTACAATGAGTGGGATTTCGATACTAAACTTCTTTCAAAGGAGTTGATTCTAGATAATTTTACTTCATGTAACAGTCTAATACCAATTTCAATGTTGCCTCAACGTCACGATACGTGGTGTGGATTTCAGGAGACTCTGATTGCATAGTAAGATTAAGTGTGTTGAAGATAGGCACACAAAATCCAAAGGAATATGAAAGAGTCTTTTAGTATTATCATTTAATTTCTGCACATTTGTGTCGCTTACCACAAGTCTGTAGTTAGCCACAGCATCGATAAAAACAGTTTCAGAGACTCATATTGCTCAGGAAGCCCGGATACAATCATATGTAAAGAGAGCCAGCGTGTCTCGTTGGGATGAAGTAATTCGTGCAGTTTCACTTTTACAAAGCTCTGGAGCTCTTTCAGTTTACCAATGAGTTTATGGCTACACTGGAAATAATTATACACATCCCTCGCTAGGTCTTCTATGATTCTAGGAAAGATGAAGAAAGAGTAGGAAGCTCATAGCACAAATGAATGGCAAATGCATTTCATCACGAACAGGTCTGGAGTATCTTACTTAAACAAAGTGAATAAGGAATGACAGATCCGTAACATAGCATTCGCTCCATCCGCTGCTAAATCAGTCATATTTTCTTTGTAAGGAATATTATTGTCACAGAAGAACTGGACAATCTCCTAATATAACGTACTACTAGTAGTATCAGGAAGTGGAATCAGTACTAGAACGGCCAAGTTCTTTCGTTTCTTTCACTTTGAACATTTACTGCCAAACACAAATATTTTGTGCAACTCTAATCTGTTGGTTCATCAATATTGAGATTAAACTTATTTGTCTTAGAAGTGTCAGTTTCACGAAACTTGCCTTCCCTGTAACATTATTTATGATTCTAGATACTTTGGTCTTGCTACAATGAATATGTTTTGCAACTTGTGAATCAGGTCACACTGCTTGGAAGAATTTCGGTAAATGTTCAGAACTCGAAGTGGTAAATTATGCTCTGCAATGAAACTAGCAAAGCGAACTTCATTGGTCTTATCTATATCATGCAATCTTGGGTTGCCACTAACTGATGACATATCGGTAAGTTTAGGTTGCCACAATTAATTACATGCTTCTTGCCACTCATGTGCTTGACTATATCACTTTTCTTAGATGTAATTTTTAGATCACAATCACATGCACAGCAGTAGGCATTATAGGACCTTCCTTGCTTCTTCTGAGCCAACCACTAAACACTGTTCCGTTTTCCCATTAGGGATTGTATTTTGTAGCATGTATTACGTTTTTGGGCGCGGTCACCACAGATTCAGAATCTGACTTCGAACTCATATCTAATCAAGCACAGCACTCCACTACTATGCACAAGCTTATAGTGTCACGGGACAACAGTCATGAACTAAAAAATAGCTCTGAGCACTATGGGACTTAACTGCTGTGATCATCAGTCCCCTAGAACTTAGAACTGCTTAAACCTAATTAACCTAAGGACGTCACACACATCCATTCCCGAAGCAGGATTTGAACCTGCGACCGGAGCGGCCGCGCGGTTCCAGATTGTAGCGCCTAGAACCGCTCGGCCACCCCGGCCGGCTGTCATGAACTGCCCGGTCCCTTGCTCGCGCTCTGTTGCTCGATGCTCCGTTGTTGAAACGGCGCAACTAGAATTCATCAGCTGGGATGCGTTTGCTTTTAATGACTTTGCTGCGCCTTGCGTCCAAACAATACTATAGTGGTACAGCAGTAGTAACTCTTAACGCAATGTTTCGTTGTAATGGAATTGATAGGTGTATGTTACGCACCAACCCATACTATCGACGAAGGAAGATCGAAAAATTTCGGAAGATTCACTCAAAGTTTCAGAAAGATCGAAAAATTTCGGAAGATTTACATATCATTTCAGATCTCTTGGAATAACTAAAAAAATCGGAAAATCTTCCGAAAATTCGGAAGTTTGTACACGTGGAAGGTTTAAGATTGATTATGTAATGGTCAGACACAGATTTGGGAACCAGGTTTTAAATGGCTCTGAACACTATGCGACTTAACGTCTGAGGTCATCAGTCGCCTAGAACTTAGAACTAATTAAACCTCACTAACCTAAGGACATCACACACATCCATGCCCGAGGCAGGATTCGAGCCTGCGACCGTAGCGGTCGCTCGGCTCCAGACTGTAGCACCTAGAGCCGCGCGGCCACTCCGGGCGGCACCAGGTTTTAAGTTGTAAGACATTTCCAGGGGCAGATGTGGATTCCGACCACAAATTATTGGTTATTAACTGTTGATTAATACTTAAGAAATTGGAGAAAGGTAGGAAATTAAGGAGATGTGGATCTGGATAAGTTGAAAGAACCAGAGGTTGTTGAGAGTTTCAGAGGGAGCATTAGGCAATGGTTGATAGAACACGATAAAGGAGTAGAGTAGAAGACGAATGTGTAGCTTTAAGAGATGAAATACTGAAGACAGCAGAGGATCAAACAGGTAAAAACACAAGACATATTAGAAATTCTTGGACAGCACAAGAGATACTGAATTTAATGAATGAAAGGACAAAATTTAAAAACGCAGCAAATGAAGCAGGCGAAAGACAATACAAATGTTTAAAAAATGAGACTATGAGTCCAAAATTGCTAAACAGGACTGACTAGAGGGCAGGTGTAAGGATTTAGAAGTATATTTCACTAGGGGAAAGACAGATAATTCCTACAGGAAAATTAAAAAGACCTTTGGGGAAAATAGAAGCAGCTGTATGAATATCAAGAGCTCAGATGGTAAACCAGTCCCGAGAAAAGAAAGGAAAGGTGAAAGGAGTATATGGAGAGTCTATACTATGGATATTAGCTTGAAAGAAATATTATACGAAGGGAAGTGGACGTAGATGAAGATACAGGAGATACGATACTGCGAGAAGAGTTTGACAAAGTTCTGAAAGATCTAAGTCGAATCAAGGCCCCGGGAGTGGGCGATATTCCGTCAGAACTAATGATATCCTTGGGAGAGCCAACCATGTCACTACTCTTCCATCTGGGGTGCAAGATGCATGTCACAGGTGAAATACCCTCAGACTTCAAGAACAATGTCGGTATTCCAAATCTAAGGAAAGCAGTTGCTGACAGGTGTGAAAAATACAGAACTATCAGTTTAATAAGTCATGGTTGCAAAATAATAGCTCCAATTCTTTGGAGAAGAATGGAAAACTTGGTAGAAGATCGAGGAAGATCAGTCTGGATTCCAGAGAAATGTCGGAGCACGAGAGGCAATACTGACCCTACCACATACCTTAGAAGATAGGTTAAGGAAAGGCAAGCCTGCATTTATAGCATTTGTAGATTCAGAGAAAGCTCTTGACAGTGCTGACTGGAATACCCTCTTTGAAACGCTGAAGGTAGCAGAGGTAAAATACAGGGAGCGAAAGGCTGTTTACAACAGGTACAGGAACAAGACGTCAGTTAAATAGTCGAGGGGCATGAAAAGGAGGCTGTGGTTGAAAAGGGAGTGAGAGAGGATTGCAGCCTATCTCCGATGTTATTCAATATGTACACTGAACAAACAGTAAAGGAAACTAAAGAAATATCTGGAGTAGGAACTAAAGTTCAGGGAGAACAAATAAAAACTTTGAGTTTTTCGGATGACACTAATCCTGTCAGAGACAAATAAATGGTTCAAATGGCTCTGAGCACTATGGGACTTAGCATCTGTGGTCATCAGTCCCCTAGAACTTAGAACTGCTTAAACCTAACTAACCTAAGGACATCACACACATCCATGCCCGAGGCAGGATTCGAACCTGCGACCGGAGCAGTCACGCGGTTCCAGACTGAAGCGCCTAGAACCGCACGGCCACACCGGCCGGCTGTCAGAGACAGCAAAGGATTTGGAAGAGCTGTTGAACGGAATGTACATTGTCTTGAAAGGAGATGATGAACATCAACAAAAGCAAAACAAAGATAATGGAATGTAGTCGATGATAAGGGAATCAGATTACGAAACGAGACACTTATGGTGATGGCTGCAGTAGAGAGGATATGAAATGTAGACTGGCAATGACAAGAAAATCATTTCTGAAAAGAGAAATGTGTTAAGATCAAATGTAGATTTAAATGTTAGGAAGTCTTTTCTGAAGGTACTTGTCTGGCGTGCAGGCATGTGTGGAACGATAAACAGTTTAAATAAAAGAGAATAGAAGCTTTCGAATAGTACCATAAAAGACTGCTGAAGATTAGATGATGAAATCTTAGATAGGGATCGGTTCATAGGACACATACCGAGACATCAAGGGGTCACCAGTTTACTGCTGGAGAGAGGTATGGAGGGTAACAATCGTAGAGGGATACCAAGAAATGAATACAGTAAGTAGATTTAGAAAAATGTAGGTTGCAGTGGTTATACGGGGACGAAGAGGCTTGCACAGAATAGAGTTGGCCGGATAGCTGCATCAAACCAGTCTTCGGACTGAAGACAACAACAGCAACTAAAGCTCTGTGTTAGACGTTAAACAAGAATAACAATTTCTAAAGCTGATTTACATCAATCATCTGTATGAGAGACGTGCTGACGACGCTGTGTCCGCTCCTCTACAGCTTCCGTGACACGTCGGAAAGCGACAGCGGCTGACGCAGCTTTGTGAAGCCATCACGTACGATTTGTCTCAGAAATACGATTGTCTAACTACAAACTCATCGAAACTGGTTACAATATTTGTCATTTTAGTGTGAAATGGTCTGTATTATAACTAAAAATTTAATATACAATAAAAATTAACTTCAAACACAAACCGAAATCATTATATTTGTTTGAGAACTGCTATACAGGGTGTTACAAAAAGGTACGGCCAAACTTTCAGGAAACATTCCTGACACACAACGAAAGAAAATATGTTATGTAGACACGTGTCCGGAAACGCTTACTTTCCATGGTTGAGCTCATTTTATTACTTCTCTTCAAATCACATTAATCATGGAATGGAAACACACAGCAACAGAACGTACCAGCGTGACTTCAAACACTTTGTTACAGGAAATGTTCAAAATGTCCTCCGTTAGCGAGGATACATGCATCCACCCTCCGTCGCATGGAATCCCTGAGCGCTGATGCAGCCCTGGATAATGGCGTATTGTATCACAGCCGTCCACAATTCGAGCACGAAGAGTCTCTACATTTGGTACCGGGGTTGCGTCGACAAGAGCTTTCAAATGCCCCTATAAATGAAACTCAAGAGGGTTGAGGTCAGGAGAGCGTGGAGGCCATGGAATTGGTCCGCCTCTACCAATCCATCGGTCACCGAATCTGTTGTTGAGAAGCGTACGAACACTTCGACTGAAATGTGCATGAGCTCCATCGTGCATGAACCACACGTTGTGTCGTACTTGTAAAGGCACATGTTCTAGCAGCACAGGTTAAGTATCCCGTATGAAATCATGATAACGTGCTCCATTGAGCGTAGGTGGAAGAACATGGGACCCAATCAAGACATCACCAACAGTGCCTGCCCAAACGTTCACAGAAAATATGTGTTGATGACGTGATTGCACAATTGCGTACGGATTCTCGTCAGCCCACACATGTTGATTGTGAAAATTTACAATTTGATCATGTTGGAATGAAGCCTCATCCGTAAAGAGAACATTTGCACTGAAATGAGGATTGACACATTGTTGGATGAACCATTCGCAGAAGTGTACTCGTGGAGGCCAATCAGCTGCTGATAGTGCCTGCACACGCTGTACATGGTACGGAAACAACTGGTTCTCCCGTAGCACTCTCCATACAGTGACGTGGTCAACGTTACCTTGTACAGCAGCAACTTCTCTGACGCTGACATTAGGGTTATCGTCAACTGCACGAAGAATTGCCTCGTCCATTGCAGGTGTCCTCGTCGTTCTAGGTCTTCCCCAGTCGCGAGTCATAGGCTGGAATGTTCCGTGCTCCCTAAGACGGCGATCAATTGCTTCGAACGTCTTCCTGTCGGGACACCTTCGTTCTGGAAATCTGTCTCGATACAAACGTACCGCGCCACGGCTATTGCCCCGTGCTACTCCATACATCAAATGGGCATCTGCCAACTCCGCATTTGTAAACATTGCACTGACTGCAAAACCACGTTCGTGATGAACACTAACCTGTTGATGCTACATACTGATGTGCTTGATGCTAGTACTGTAGAGCAATGAGTCGCATGTCAACACAAGCACCGAAGTCAACATTACCTTCCTTCAATTGAGCCAACTGGCGGTGAATCGAGGAAGTACAGTACATACTGACGAAACTAAAATGAGCTCTAATGTGGAAATTAAGCGTTTCCGGACGCATGTCCACATAACATCTTTTCTTTATTTGTGTGTGAGGAACGTTTCCTGAAAGTTTGGCGATACCTTTTTTAATACCCTGTATACTGTGTGTGTGTGTGTGTGTGTGTGTGTGTGTAGTTTTGCAATGTGTGCGTTTGTGTGTTTCACAGTAGTTAAGTGTAAATCTCTGTTAGTTAAAAAGAATTACTGCAATCAAAGACTAATGCTACACTAACGTGTTGTCATATTTTTCATTTTCAACGAGAGTTATAGTGTAAACTAACTCGTTCGACAATACCTCCACCAGTAACCCTACCTGTCAATTTAAGACGTTTTCCAGTTTGTGCGCTTAAAATGTCATTTCGGAATTCTTTCTTATAAATTCATCCGGTAGCATTCTCGTTAGCTATTAGGGCATAGTGTACCATGGGAAAAGCTCAAATTTCGGAACTAACTAGCTGGCTGCTTCTCCTCGGCAATATACTGAAAGTTATAGCTTTGTCACGTATAACATGTGAATATCTGCAAGCGTCTAACGATACAAAAACCAAATCAGTAAAGGCTAGTAATTTCTCAAATAATATTTTTGCAATTGATGTTGACAAACATACGTTTAAACCATGATACCTTAAAATCGAGATTTATTGTTAAGTTAATTTCCTCCAAAATCTGCATCGTATACCACCGTCGCTGATGTCTGAGTGTGCCCGAACTGCTGTGTATGATTGTAAACTTATGGTGATAGGTTCAAAGCTTATAACTATCGTCACCTCCCTACCAGTGTTCTGATCATGAAGCTGGGCTGCACGCAGTATGCCCACGCTGAAGGGGAGATCATATCTACTTGTTCATGCTCAAGTGCCTGGTATCTTGAATGTTTAGTTCTGTCGTACAAACCTTAACCTGTCCCGAAATTAATTCAGTCGGATGTATACTAATGGTTGTATGGGGCTAAATGCAAAATTGTGTGGCCACATGCAAGGAAGCCAAGTTCGAATGTTTTATCGTGCTACTTCCACAATTATATTAACGAGCTGCAGGAGTTCGGTACGAGTTTGGTTTATACTGTGCGGAACATTTTTATTTTTAAGCCAGAACATAATATTCGCTTTCCTGGTGCCTGAATTGCTGTTGTTTCTGTAACAGCCGAATGATAACTGGCATTGTCCATAACAACGACAGACTTCGGACCGAGGCATGGCAATAACCGTTCAGGAACCACTTTCTAAAACTGACAGTGTTCATTTCCGAATCGTAGGCGCTGATGTTTTTCTTGCACCTAAATATAAGTTTTCTCTCGGTAAAAAAACCAGAAGAGAAAAGTAAAAAATAAAGCATGGTAATTATCAGAGAATTTTTTCCAATGGGAACTTTAAAACAGCCAGTACCATCATTCATTTTCCATTAGGTTTCCCAGGAAGGATTCTCATTCAACCATCTTTTCTTAACGTAATACACTTTTGAACTATCTTATTCTCTTATTTTCAGCACCTTTCTCTGGAATATGGCTCGTGCTGCAGCTATGCCGCTTTTTCCCAGTAAAGACATTCTTCCATCATAACTTTCAGCATATTTGAAACCACTTTTCTTATGCCTAATTGTAACACGTTTTTGTGGTATCGCGTATTCACCATCTACTGTATACAAGTTTCAAACATAGAGCGCCTCAAAACATCGTTATTAAAGACATCCATTTGTATTAAGGTTTCTTGCGAGACAAAAACAATATCTCCTGACGCTTCTGCAGCTCTGACACTTTCATTTGTTGTTTTCTGTACAGGCTTTTACCGACGCTTGCTTCTACAGTGCGTTCTTGTGTCTTCAGAATGTCAGCAATAGGAGTCACGCTTTCAAATTCAAGCTTGAAAAATTTGTATACGTGGTAAATAAACCTCCTCACCTACTTGTGAAACACTTCCCGTTAAATGCCGTCGCCTGACACATTTATTTGGAAATCGCATTAACACATTTACAGATAAACATTCACAGCATCTGAATGAAAATTTGGTTTTTGTTAGAATAAAACTGCAAAGTCTCGTAGTACAGAAAGATTCTCTCCATGTCGCCGTAAGTCGCGCTTAGCCGCTAGGACAGACAATGAATGTTATTGGTTGCTAGGAATTTAGTGGAGGGTGATGTGCAGAACGGCTGAAAATTCTCCACTTTCTCACATGGCGCACACTATAATAGACAGCGAGGGCCAGCGATAAATTATAAAAGAGATGTTAAAACTTTGAACATAGCTGCTAAGGTTCAGTGACCGTGTCAGAATTATATTAGAACAAATAAGCCCTCGGTCACAAATATTAAGTCAAAATTGACCAGGTTTTGACGCTACTATGAGCGTCGTCTTTAGAATGAGACTAACTGTTCTAAAACATATTAAGTATATAATACATTAATAAAATTAACGTTTGTACAGACTGGAAAAAGATGCAGTACTTACAAGTCACATATTAAACCAAAAAAGATGGCGAGCCACTAAGGGCTGCTGGTACTTTAGTGAACAAGAGTCTTGTTGCAACCCTTGTTCACTAAAGTACGAGCAGCCCTTAGCGGCTCGCCATCTTACTTAACAACTATTCATGACGTCGCCTTTCCGGCTTAGATCTTTTTTAATATGTGACTTGTAAGTACTGCATCTTTTTCCAGTCAGTACAAACTTTAATTTTATTAATGTATTATATATTTAATATGTTTTAGAACAGTTAGTCTAATTCTGGAAACGACGCTCATAGTAGCGTCAAAACCTGGTCAATTTTGACTTAATATTTGTGACCGAGGGCTTATTTGTTCTAATATAAAAGAGATGTTGTCTTGGTACTGAGAATGAAACACCACCAGCAGTCAAGTGTGCGATATTTTTAGTACCATACGTTTTCGGACTACGTCGTTCCATTATTGAATGCTGTAAAACATTAAACCAGTGAATAAATCGCAATACTGCATGTACTAACAACCATACAAAATTGTTTATTTCCTGTAGTACAATATACCTAAAAGCTTCTATCCCATTAGGCGGCGTTGAAAGCAAAAACGCACCAGCAAACATACTGTCTGATCTAAAATTCTTCTTAGAGCATCTCATATTGGCGTGTTACACTATCAAGGCTTAGTTATAAAGTAAAGACAGTCGCTTTCACATATCAAAGACAATACTTTCCTGCAAAAACGCATCATGCTGCGTTGTCAACATAAAATACCAGCATGGTCACGTGGTCTTGGGAAAGCGTAGGTTTGTTCGTAGTTTGTCCTGTAACATTTGAACCTAATTACATTGCTAGTACAGAGAGATACCCGTAGTTGACGCTGTGTATTTGGTGTAAGGACTTAGTAGACACCATAATAATTTGGATTTGATACCTGGAATAAACTGGGCTCATAGCTTCGCAGAGCACAATGAACGGCGTCACGTCAAAGCATCGTCACGTCAGCGTGTATTCACGCGGTCCGTCACGTCGCGTCACTTCACGTCAGGTGACGTCAACAATTCGCTTAGCCCAGCACCGAACGGTGAAATGAGACTATGAGTCACCATCCATGGTATAGAAAGCCAGAGCATAGTATCAGAAGTGAGGAACTAACAACGACAAAGATTATTAATGGCCAAAGTGAACTTGATAACGTATGTTGTTTATCAGTTTTGTTTGGTAAAAGTGTTGAGAAGTGAAACATTTCAGAACATCGACATTCATTTGCTACGGGAAACATACACATACAAACTCATCAAACAGTTGCTATAAGGGAATAAATTGAGGCTATTTACCTTATCTATTATGTTCTTGTTTCTTACATAACTACTAACACAGTAAACAACTGTTTTTTTTTCTCCTTCATTAAAGCTGAAATTTTCACATACATTGTTATGAAATGGAAATTTCTTCGTCAGCGTATGTTTTTATTTATATTTATATACACTGTGGACATCAGCTCTGTTCTGTTATTATAAAACCTAACTAAATATTGCTCTCAGTTCTGTGAACTCACATGTGTAAGAAAGCTCAATTGAAAAATAGTGTGTCTTTAAGCTGCCACGAAAACAAAGCATAATAAAAAATAATGATTAAGAAGAGACAAAGTAAAAAATCCAGTAATATAACACGAGTGAGCGCGACGAAAGTGAGCAGACGACAATATCCTCAAAACTTTCTTCCTAATAACCTTGATGTGACATGACGCGATGTGATGGTCCATTGGCGGCCTATGTGAACGCCGCCATTTGAAATGGAATGTTGTAACGTGAGGTGATGGGCGATGTAAATTGGCTAAAAATAGACAGCGTCGTCCAGAGACCACGTGACAATTACAGTTTAATGATGAGAACATGCGCAGTATGCAACGCTCACTCCAGAGATATTTCTACTCTGTCTCATACCAATGTTAGTACTTCCCTATATCGAATATGTCACACACCCCCAACGATGTTGCCTCTATCGTAAAATCTATGAACACTGTAATATGTCAAAGCCTAGTAAATTAAACGCAGATACACACGATTGTTGCAGCGTGTGAGTCGATATAGAATGCTCAATAGAAAAAGTAGAACCTAATGCCTCTAATTCGAATCGGATGGCTTCCCAAGAAGGACATGGCTGAAGTGGACGCAGAAATGCTCCTTGGACCATTCTGTCTTCTCATTTGAGATTTCGTCACATTCCTTTCTTTAGGTTCAAGAAATCTTAACTTCCTCTACATTTGACAACAACCAGCCTTTATCCTCAAAGTGTAATATCCTCATGCTGACTTTGATGTGGTTGTTGTTAAATTTTTCAAGAAAGTGGAGATCTTTTCGCTTTAAGAAAGGAATGCGACACTATCATAAATAAGAAGACAGAAGTGTCCAGTGGCATTTCTGGTTCCCACTTACCGATGTCCCACTAGGGAAGCAGCCACCAACTCATTCTAGTTAGCGACATAAGGTTTTACACTTTCCATTGGCCATTCTATATCGATGACAAGTTGCAACATACATGTAGTACTGACTTTTAATTTACTAAGACTTGACAAAATCAACTGTTCATAAATTTTGTGATAGGCAGTAGCATCATTGGCGCAGTGACGTATGTGTACCAGGAGAGTACTGTCTTTGGTATGTGAAAGCGGTTGTGTTTACTTTATAACTGCGTCTTGATAGTATAACACGTTAACATGAAATGTTCTAAGATGAATTTTAGGTTCTGACAATACATGTTTGCTGCTGGAGTTTCACTTTTGACGCTACCTAATGGCATGGAAGCTTTAAGGGGATTGGTCCATGAATACCAAGGGAAACCTTGAAAAAACCGTCAGTTTTCTAAATAATGTAACTCAAAGAATAAGATTTGTAAGCCCATATAATGTTTACCATATTTTAAGACATCTTTTGGGAACATTTCAATATATGAATAACAGCTTTAGCTCTCGCAATTTTTCAAATTGTATTTTTTTGTTGCAAGTGAAATAAACCTTGCTAATTATTTATGTATATCATAGGTACACACTATTCAAAACAGAGACAAAGTATAAGGTTTGAAACTTCCTGGCAGATTAAAATTGTGTGCCGGACCAAGTCTCGAACTCTGGACCTTTGCCTTTCGCAGGGAAGTGATAGTTCTGCAAGGTTCGCAAAAGAACTTCTGTGAAGATAGGAAGGTAGGACACGAGATACTGGCAGATATAAAGTTGCGAGGACGGGGCCAGAGTTGTGCTTGGGTGGCTCACATGGTAGAGCACTTTCCCGAGAAAAGCACAGGTTCCGAGTTCGAGTCTTTGGGCTGGCGTACAGTTTTAACCTGCCAGGAAGTTTCATATCAGAGCACAATCGGCTGCAGAGTGAAAATATCATTCTGAAAATAGAAGGTTTATTTTTTCCTATAAATTCTTTGCACCATTATCTTTAAAGGAGACTATTGAAAGGGTGGTGCTGTCATAAATTGTGGTACAAAAATGTTGAGTATTGTTATCAAAAATTTTGGAAATGATTTCAGGGTTTTTCTTCAAAATAGCATTTAATTTTATTTTGCGCGTGGGTCTGCTCCTGAAAACTGAAAGGTTGGCCGAATGAAGGAAGCGTGTAGGAGCAGGTGAGGTAAAACACGTCGGTACTGCATGTAAGTAAATTTGGTTTACTGGTGCATGAATATATACAGAGGCATACATAACTTTTCACTTTTGCTAGAGGGCGCTGTCGTCGGTGTCTGTCGTAGTGCTAACTTAAGAACTTGCACATACGTCGTGGCATCGTAGCTATCGATACCACAATTTTCAAAGTCACAAGAGTAGTCTACTTGTTAGTTAATCATGTTTTAGGGCAGTATACAAAATTACGGCTTTCTATCCTTGATACTTTTTAGCCAAAATGTACCAGAACATGAAATAATTAAACTTCAAGGAAATTCAAATTAAATTTAAAATTAGCTTTCTCTGTTAAACTTGCATAGCACTAATCCATCCCAGGTCCATACTCATGTTGTTTCCTGTTTTATGCTTCCTCCCTTCTCTTTTTCACACTTCTTCTTCTTATCCTTGTTTCTTTGGTGGTTTCCAACTCTGATTTTTCTGCTTAGAAGAGTCTCCTTCCATCAGTGGCTAAGTGGGCAGAGTGCATGACATGGGCAGTCATCTGTCGTGGATTTATGAAAGAAGGTAGCCCATACTGACTTTCATTCCCTCAAGGTCCTGCTGCTTATGTCGGGTGCAGGGTCACACATTGGTGTGGTTCCTGTTGATTCTCTCAATAGATGAGATTATACTAGGCATGGCCTTCACCTCAACAGGAAGGGGAAGGGTAAATTGGCTGGGAAAATAGCAGGAAAGTTAAAGGGGGGAGGCACTGTCATGAGTGGTGAAATACCAGTGGTTATAGGGTTCAGAAAAGCCCTTTTTTAGGGTAGGGAGGACAGAAAGCAACCAAATTTTAAGAGAGGTTAGAACTGAGACAAACCTTCAGTTTGAGAAAGAAACCAAAAAACCTGATTCTAGCTTATTACATCAGCATGGAGAGCTGCATCAAACCAGTCTCAGGACTGAAGACCACAACAACAACAACATCAGCATAAACAGCTATTGGTTAAGAATTTTCAACAGTCAGCAGATATTTTAACTCTACCCAATTTTAACTGAGTCAATGTGAAATGTCAGCTATCTTTATTGGATCAAAATATTCGAGAAAAAAAATTAATGAATTAACTATCTGCATAGATGAACTAGAGTCTTCAAATCCAGCTGACATAATCTGCCTCTCTCAACATCATGTGACCACTGGTATAGAACTTTTAAGTGTTACAGGGTTTAAGTTAGCATCTCATTTTTATAGATCAGAAATGGAGAAGGGAGGAGTTGCCACATTCATCAGGAACTGTCATAAATTTAAGAACGTAGACATTCATAAATTTTGCCTAGAACAGCATATGGAAGCATGTGCAACAGAAGTAGAATTTCACAAAAAATCCTTCATAATATTAAGTGTATATCGAGCACCTGCAGGTAACTTTAATCTGTTCATAAACCACCTTGAAGCTGTACTGGCCCATTTAACAATCGAAAACAAAGAAATAGTGGTTGCTGGTGATTTCAATATAGATTTCCTTAAAGATTCTCCCAATAAGAACTTATTTGAGTTAGTAACACTATCATTCAACTTAATTCCCACTGTAAAGTTCCCCACTAGGGTAGCCAATTGCTCACAAACAGCCATTGATAATATCTTTAAGATAAGTCCAACGAACAAAATTATATTACAAAACCAATAGTCAATGGCCTCTCAGACCATGACATGCAGTTCCTTCTGTTAAATGCTAATATTGAACAGGATATAAAATCTGTTAAATCTGAGCTCAAGAGGGTAATCAGTAAGTCAAAAATTGATTATTTTAGGAGACGCCTCAGAGACATTCACTGGACTTATCTTTACAGTGCTTACGGCATGAATGAAAAATATAACACTTTTGCTAATAAAGTGCTTACATTATTCGAACACTGTTTTCCTCCAAAACTTACCAAGGTTAGAGCTAAGTCTACAAAGAAGCCATGGGTTACTCAAGGAATAGGGGTACCTTGTAAAACAAAAAGAAAACTGTATCTGTCAATCTGAAACAGTTCCAATGTTGATGCTATAGCACATTACAAGAAATACTGCAAAATATTACAGACTGTAATACGGACATCAAAGCAAATATATTACAAGGAAAAGTTAGTCATATCAGATAACAAAATACAGACAATATGGGATATAGTGAAGGAGGAGACCGGTAGAACCAGTCATGAAGAGGAACAAGTAGCATTAAGAGTAAATGATACATTGATGACAGATGTGTATTGTGTTGCAGAACTTTTTAACAAACATTTTATAACGGTTACTGAAAAGATGGGGTTGTCAGGTTCGGTAGACGCTGCTTTGGAATACCTGAGACCAGACATTTCAAGTAACTTCCATAATATGACTTTGACCCTCACAACCCCAGCAGAAATTATGTCCATCATAAAATCTTTAAAATCATAACATCTAGTGGGTATGATGAAATATCAACAAAGTTAATTAAATAATGTGATTCTGAGCTAAGTAAGATATTAAGCTATCTGTATAACCAGTAATTTATCAGTGGAATATTTCCTGAATGGTTGAAAAATGCTGAAGTTAAGCCACTGTTGAAGAAGGGAGATAAAGAAATAGCATCAAATGTCCGTCCAATTTTACTGTTGCCAGGATTCTCCAAAATTTTAGAAAAAGTAATGTACAATCGGCTTTATAACCATCTTATCTCAAATAACTTACTGTCAAAGTCACAGTTTGGATTTCTAAAGGGTTCTGATATTGAGAAGGCTATCTACACTTACAATGAAAATGTGCTTAATTCATTAGAAAAAAAATTGCTGGCAACTGGTATATTTTGTGATCTGTCAAAGGTATTTGACTGTGTAAATCACAATATCCTTTTAAATAAATTAGAATATTATAGTGTAACAGGAAATGCTGCGAAATGGTTCAAATCCTATATCTCTGGCAGGAAACAAAGGGTGTTATTAGGAAAGAGACATGTATCAAGCTATCAGGCATCATCCAACTTGGAACTAATTACATGTGGGGTCCCACAAGGTTCCATTTTGGGGCCCTTACTTTTTCTTGTGTATATTAATGACCTTTGATCAGTAACATTACCAGATGCCAAGTTCGTTTTGTTTGCCAATGATACAAACATTGCAAAGAATAGCAAAACAAGTGTAGTCGCAGAAAGATCAGCTAATCAAATATTTGTGGACATTAATCACTGGTTCCTAGCTAATTCCTTGTCACTAAACTTTGAAAAAACACACTACATCCAGTTCAGAACTTGTAAGGGGTGTCCCACGAGTATATGCCTAACATTCGATGAAAAGCAGATAGAAGAAGTGGACAGTGTTAAATTCATGGGTTTACAGCTTGAAATTAAATTCAACTGGAAGGAGCACACCACAGAACTGCTGAAGCGTCTTAACAAATCTCTATTTGCAATGCGAATTGTGTCAGACATAGGGGATATAAAAATGAAAAAGCTGGCATACGATGCTTATTTTCATTACATAATGTCATATGGGATTATTTTTTGGGTAATTCATCAAGCCAATCTAAAGTTTTCTTGGCACAAAAATGTGCAGTAAGAGTTATATGTGGTGTGAACTCAAGAATATCCTGCAGAAGCCTGTTGAGGGAACTAGGGATACTAACTACTGCTTCCCAATATGTTTATTCCTTAATGAAATTTGTCATTAAAAATATATCACTTTTTCAAACCAACAGCTCAATTCATGGGATCAATATTAGAAATAAGAATAAACTTCACAAGGATTTAAAGTCACTTAGTCTTGTACAAAAAAGTGTGCATTATTCAGGAACACACATTTTCAATAACTTGCCAGCAGCCATAAAAAGCTTAACAACCAATGAAATTCAGTTTAAGAGAAGCCTAAAGGATGTATTGGTGGCCAATTCCTTCTACTCCATTGATGAATTTGTCAGTAAAACCAACTGATTTGTGTGTGTATATATATAAGTACAATATAACTTCTGCACAACTTCAATGCAGTAACGTGTTCATTGTAAATAAGTATTGTAGTAGTTGTATTACACGTTTATTACCTTATAAATAAATAAAAACTTTTTTATTTTAAATTCGGTGCATTAGTATTTGTAAAATGACTCTTTCATATAGT
This sequence comes from Schistocerca nitens, assembly GCF_023898315.1. NCBI lineage: Eukaryota > Metazoa > Arthropoda > Insecta > Orthoptera > Acrididae > Schistocerca > Schistocerca nitens. The sequence continues at coordinate 741,332,037 of NC_064617.1, forward strand.
GTTCATTAAAAATGATTATAATTCCACTTGGGACCTTTGGAGTGGTACATTAATTATTTGTTTTAGTTGTAAATATTTGTCATGTATTGTTGTTTTTCTGACATGTTCTACATCCTGGAGGACCTCCTCACTACAGATCAATCGGAATGAAAGTAAAATCCATCCATCCATCCTTAATAATACAGCAACTTGTCTATTTCTCTGTCTGTAAGGCGACCATGTCCACTAATGCACTTACCAGCAGCTAATTTCTTTCCCTGCAAATTCCTCTTCAAGTTCCTCACTCTTGTACCTAACCTTTTCTGTACATGTCCAGCACATTCCATTTTTTCAATTTTTGTGTCAGCATAAGATTTGGATTCACAAACTTTTTGGTACGCCTTTGAGTCTCCATCTCCTAGGTAAGATGTATACATCTCACCATATTTCTCTAGTGACCAGTGAAATACCTCCACAAGACCTTCAGATTCCATCCCTCCACTATAACCACTAAAAATAATCGAACAATTATGATTTTCAGCTCTACTGATACAGCCATGACAGTACTTGGTACTACATTCCACATCAATGACTTTATCGGTGTTCAAGAAGGTAGTTGTCACTACACCATTTAGGGGACTATGTCCTCTTCGTTGCCAGGATGATCCAGGGCTGGGGACATGTACTTCTGTCATTAATGTCTACACTTTAGTGAACAGTGTTTTTCGTATTATCATTTGCCACTTCTTCTAAAGTCTGTAGAATAATTTTATTGTACCTGTCAAACCTTGTAGAGGGAGATAAATCGATAAAAGCACAGAAAAATTTGCACTTCAGTATTCTTTACCTATACACCTCATGGCTTAAGGGGATACGGAATCGGATTTTGGGTTAAAAAATCGAATTTTTTTTATTGGCGTATTATATTCTGCCATGTTTCCTCTTTAAAATGACGTATCATACATAGCTCTACTACAATTATAACTATTTTATTTTTATATATTTGTGAGATCGGGTATTGCGCTTTAGTTATACACGTCTCTCGTGGCTGACCATGAACTTTTTGGCAGTACCTTTAAAGTGACATGAATTCAAATATCCCGGTTTCCAGCGACTATTTATACACTAGTTGCCCGAAAATGTTTCTCTCTGGTTTCCTCAAGTTACTCTTTGACTTTGTGGCGGGACTGTTTTGTAAACAGTGTGATATAAGAAAGTAGTTGTTGTTGAGTTATTTCGTATTTAGTGCTTCATTTTTCGCAGTGAAAATGCCTGGAGCTAAAGCAAAAGTATTTAAAAAGCGTGTGAACTGGCAAAAGAAAAGAAATAATGATTCATTAGCAAAGAAAAGCAGTTCATCATCATCACTGTTGGAAAATGTGAATCCACTTATTACTGATTTGCCGAACGAACTTACACCAAATGAAAACAGTGCTTCTCATAAAAAACTAAGAGATTTGGAAGAGAAATATAATTTACTTGATAGAGGGAATGAAGTTTTTGAACTCATTGATACGAATATATTGTGTGAAGCTCTTGAAAACAGTTTGTGCTGCAAAAAATGTCATGGAAACGTTTCTCTGAAAGTAGAATCCCATGTTGGCCTGGCTGCCCAGTTTAATTTAATATGCAGTGTTTGTAAATACAGCTGTAAGTTTCCAAGTTCGGTTTCAGTAACTGTAAATAATGGATACAAGAAAACTGAACTTTATAGTGTAAATATTAGGTTAGTTTATGGATTGCGAGCACTTGGTAAGGGCAAAGCAGCTGGTGATATGCTATGTGGTGTTCTAAATCTTCCAAGTGCACCTTCAAAGTTTGAAGCTTACAATTATGTACTAGGATCTGCAGTTGAAGATGTAGCACAGAAGTCAATGCAGGTTGCTGTGGAAGAAGCAGTGGAAGAAAATGACGGCAGTCGTGACCTCACAGTGGCGTTTGATGGCACGTGGCAGAAAAGGGGCCACACCTCCAACAATGGTGTTGTAACAGCAACTAGTGTTGATACTGGCAAGGTTATTGATGTTGCAATAATGTCTAAATACTGTAGGTGCACAGGCAGGCTGAAAAATGAACACAGTGATGACTGTATTGCTAATTATTATGGTAGTAGTGGTGGCATGGAGGTTGCTGGGGTGAAGAAAATTTTTCATCGCTCTTCACAGTGATATAATGTTCGCTATGTCAAATATCTGGGAGATGGTGACTCTAAAGCATTCAAAGAAGTTTTGGAAAGCAAACCATATGGGAACAGTGTAAATATAAGCAAACTTGAATGTATAGGACATGTGCAGAAGAGAATGGGTGCCAGGCTGAGAAGGTTAAAATCAGTTATGAAAGGGAAAAAACTAGATGATGGGAAAACCTTGGATGGCAGAGGAAGATTGACTGATTCCATAATAGACCACATTCAGAACTGCTATGGCCTTGCAATCAGGCAAAATACAGGCAATCTTGAAGAAATGAGGAGAGCTATATGGGCTTTATATTTCCACACCGCATCCACGGATGAGCATCCACAACATGGTTTGTGCCCCAAAGGTGAAAACAGCTGGTGTAAATACAATAGGGGACTAACAACAGGAGAGAAATTCATTCACCACCACAGTCTACCATCAGCCATCATGGCAGAAATAAAGCCCATTTTCAGAGATCTGGCTGACAGAAGTCTTCTGATGAAATGTCTTCACGGAAAAACGCAGAACCCCAACGAGTGCTTGAATAGTGTGATATGGCATCGTCTCCCAAAAACAGTGTTTGTCGGAATTAATACACTACATTTTGGTGTGTATGATGCTGTGGCAACCTTCAATCTTGGAAATATAACTAAATGCCAGGTCCTTCAAAAGTTGGGTATGTGTGTTGGTTCCCGTACGGTACGTGCTATGTTCTTTTTAGATCAGCACAGACTAAGGCATGCTGATAATATAATCAAGACATTAGTGAAAAAAGCAAGACAGGTGCAGAGGGGTGCCAAAAGAAGACTTGAAGATGATTATGAAGACTGTGAAGGGGGTATTAGCTACGGATCAGGAATGTTTTAATCTTCTTTCTCCGTTTCCCGTAAGTTTACTTTTTACTTCATCTAGGAACATTATCTCAGGTACTGGTCAACCTAGAAGTCTGAAATTTTTATGACGTAGTGACATAGGTCCCTATTACATACTGAAACAACGATTTTTTAATTACTTGATTTACAAAAGACTTAGGGGTGATAGTCTAGTAAAAAGCGATGGAAAAAATTTACTTAAAAATAAATGTACAATATCTCTGTAAGAAAATACTTTGACAATAAACTGTTGTTTCAGTATTGTTGTAACATATGAATGCACATACAGTAAAATTTTTACCTCTCTGTCTCCAGTAGTTTGTGAGAAAATGTTCCCTATAGTAGGCATATATTAACATTGCGGGGATAGGTGATTCCGTATCCCCTTAAGTAAGTTTAATACTTGTGTTATGTACTCTCTGTTTATTTGCACCTCAGGTATAACCGCATTTGTTTAAATCAGAAAAATTACCAACAATTCTTCATCTTGACGCACAACTTTGTCCAGCACGTATCCCCTTAACTACCTTCACAACACCATTGCAACATTCATTACACTGCAAAGATTTATTTATTAGTTCAGATAGACCACAGATTTCACCAATAACACAACCTGAATCAATAGTTGGCGTCTCTATATTATACGTAAACATTAATAATGTCAAGCCCATTATCCAAATATTTCAGTTTTAGCTTCGAAGCACTTGAAGTAGTTGAAGCTGATTCAAGTGTTGTATACCAGTATTAGCAAAGTTAATCCGTTTTGTGAACCGATCTTCATAAAATTTACGTTGTTTAACACCGAACTTCTCAATTCTTCCCATTGTTTCCAAATGGAATAAGAATCTCACGTACGCTATAAGAATCTCTCATACACAAATACTTTGCTGCAAACAAATTTTCATGCCAAAACAACAAATAACGACTAAACTCTCTGTATAAACAAAAGTTAAGCAACTGTAAAGCTTTCGCAGGTTAGCCAACTAAGGAACTACAAAGTCATAAAAACGAAACAAATGAGAGCAAAACTTTATTTTTAACAGAGCTGACTGTGTACCATGGAAACACCGTGGTGCGTGAAGCCACTTCTAAATTCCTCTAATTTTTGTACTCTCAGTGGACCATTTTCCTGGAAGTAAACTTTTTCTCGTTCAGGTAAATACAGAGAATTTTTTAAGATAAAAATTAAAAAATCGATTTTTTGACAGTTATTCACGTACAAGTATGTTATACTACAGGACATTATAAATATTTTGTATGGTATTCAGTACATGTAGTACGGCGATTTATTGATTGGTTTCCTTGTGTTCTAGTATTTTATAAGAGGATAACGAATCCCGTAACACATTGCGTTAATAATATTACACATTTGATAATTGGTGGCAAAGGTCTCGAGTTCGAGTCCCAGCCAGGCACGTAGTTTTAATCTACCAGGAAGATTCTCAATATGAATTTATGAGACAGTTATATGGTGGCTTCACAACAGATAATAAAAATATTGTCACGTAAATCACATTTTTGAATTAAAAATATGGATTTCCGCGGCATATTTTCTCGTGTTCAAAGTTCACTGCTGGGCCACAAGGAACGCTGGTGTCGTTCTTTGCTTCCGCAGCGTAACATGGGTTTTGAATTGCTTACATTCGGGTGCTCAGTTACTACGTTTACATGCGATACATCTTTTGGAAGACGAAAACCGGATTTGGTAAACCTTTTCTTCCGTGTCGCGTTTACATGTTACGGCGCGAATCAATTTTGCGGGCCCTGTCGTAAATCGGTTTTCCGGTCATCATTTGTTTTACACGAGTGGTCTCTGGCAATCAGCTGTTGCATTTCCTGTTTGTAGTCAGGCCGATGGCAGCTTCAGCGCTTGCGAATGATTTAGTCGACGCCGTTGTGGCGTTTCTGATAAAGAGAGAATGTGAGTATCAATGGACTGTGAGTGAACTCGTTCAGAGGAGGAGGAGGTTATTTAAAAAGCCTCCATATCATATCCACACAAAGTATCCCAGCGGAAATTTATGTTTTGCAGCCTCCGAGATCGCGCACTTTGTGGAAGAAAATGCGAAGAGATTACTGGTGGAACGTAAATGAATTCCAGAATATTGGTGACTCAGAATGGCCGTAAAATTTTCGCTTGAGGAAAGAGACTTTCGTATACCTTTGTATGAAATTGTCAAGTGTGTTTCTCCACCCACTGATTTCATTCGGGAGCCGCTGGCGCTAGAGAAGAGAGTGGAAATAACCCTTTATAAATTTGCATGTTGCGCTGAATACAGAGTAATTGCTAATCAGTTTGTTGTGCATAAAAGTTGTGTGAACAAATTTCTGTATTCAATCGTGAAGGCTGTGAATACAGTATTGCTGGTGAAATTTATAAAAATTCCAGATACTGAGGAAACAGAGAGAATCAGCAATGAGTTCTCAAGCATAACAGGTTTTCCGCAGGTCACAGGAGCCATTGATGACATCCATACTCCTGTGGTCTTTCCTGCAGATTTTGTCAACAGAATGGGGTGGACATCAATTGTTATTCAGGCAATTCTTGACTGACAGTATTGGTATGTGAAATGTTTTTCTTATAAACTTACAGTGACAGTACGGATGGCTAAAAGAAACAAATATTTTTTTCATTTCACACTTTCAGGAACATAGATATCAGGCACACTGGAAACGTTCATGATGCAACAGTACTGAAGTATTCAAGCCTCTACAAAATGGACAGCGGGTGATGCCAGAGGAAAGATATAGTTTTGTAGGTTTACAATATTTAATGTAATAAGTATGACTTCCTCAGTGGCTGTAATATGCAGTTTCATGCCCTTACTCGCTCGTAAAGCAGTGCAACATTAGGCCAGTAAATTGAGAAGAATCGCCTGCAGCACGTCGTAAAAAAGTACATAAATATTACCTCTTTATGAATTATTTCTCTTCAGAAAGAAAAAAATCCCATACTGATTAAGAAACTGTGTAGTTACATATTTTGCAGGCTAAACAAATGCTAAAAAGACACCTGCCCAAGCTACACATCAGGAGAGCTTGTTTCAAAAAATACAATGTGTGTTTTAATGCAGATAATTATTTCCTTATTACGGTAAATTCGTATAAAGAAAGAGTTTGTGTTACATGTTATGCACTTGCAATTCCAAATATCATTAGTCTAAATGTCATCATCATACAAGGAAACAAAGTTAAATTGATTTTGTAATCTTGCTGTTTGTGTGACCCAGTAGAAACAACTTACAGAAATATTACAAACATTTCAGCGTAGGCTAGTCTTTTTCCCATGCATACTTTATAAAGCTAACAGTACGCATATTCCAAATGAAAGCAATAAACAGTGGAAATGTGTTACACCAGTAAGTCAATATATGCCAAGTAATTCATTTTGTTATGGAAACATGATAATTTCACTTATCTTCTAAGTTGTTGCTTATTGATGGTATTCAGAACACAAAATCAACAATACTGCAATATTGTTTACTAATGTAAATTTATTTTCTGAAGCACCAGGGAACTGATGACCACAGCAGTTAAGTCCTGTGGTGCTCAGAGCCATTTGAACCGTTTCTTTTTCTTAAGCACCATGCACAATCAATGGGACTGTTGTGCCAAAGTTGCTGTTTGGAGATGCAGCATATCTCGTGCTACCATGACCGAAACCATATAGTGGGACACTTTCACCTGAACAAGAAAGTTTTGGTGTTTACTTAAACTCTATCAGAACTAGAACTGTTGTGGAGAGTGCATCTGGTAGGCTTGAAGCTCGATGGAGGTGCCTTGCCAAATGAATAGATGTTTATTATCAATTTGTGCCTCAAGTTGTTTCTGCATGTTGTGTACTTCACAACATCATTGAAACACAAACAGATCACTTCCATGAAAACAGGGTAAACTTGGAAAGGGGAAATGAAATATTCCCACAGCACAGAAGCTGACCAAGATGTAGAAAGGATTAGAGACTGCCTGAAAACATATTGTGCAACCGGTTATCCATTAAGGAGATCGAGATTAAGACTTTAATAATTACAGTGTGTACTCTAAATATGTGCTAACAATCTGAAAATAAGATCAAATTTGGGACAGTTATCAAATGAAGAAAAAAATATTTTCAGTAAGTATTATATTTCATATTGTACATTAAATTTTGACACACAGTAACAATGCTCACACATTTTCTTTTTCAAAGTTATAAGTATTTGTGAAAGCAAAATTCAGCATAATGTATCTTATCTGTGTGAGATTCATGAGAATGCAAAAAAAAGGGACATGCCAAAGCAAAACTTGACAAAGCTACAACTACATGATAACATAAAAATGATCCTCTATAATGTAAAATTTTAAAATCAAGCATAACACAAAAGAAAACGCACTTATGATGGCACACAAGTAATGAAAGTTGTCTGAGTAACAGGAAAACAATATTTTGGATAAAAGGTAGACCTCATACTCAACAGTTTTAAATTTTTTTGGTTTGAAACTGGGATGTGAATGGGAGACTGGATGTGGAGGGGAGACTAGATGTGGTGGGGAGACTGGATGTTGATAGCGAAAGGGACATTGACGGGGAAGGGGACACCGATGGGGGAGATGACATTGATGGGGAAGGGGACATAGCTGGAGAAGGATTTCTTGGTGGAAAGAACTCAGGTTGTCGAAAGGACTGGGGGTAAGACGTGAACTGGGACTGGGTGTTCCTGCCGTATTGATTGAACACCACTTAGGAAAGCGGTCAGCAACTTTCTTGTGTCTTCTGAATGCCTTGACTGTATATTTTCTGGCATCTTCTCCTCCCGCTGGCTGCCCCTTTCAAATTCTTCTGATAACCTGTAACACAGTTCTAAGCACTGTACTGTTGTATATATGATATATAATGGTATTTTGTTTATAAACAAATGCTGACGTGATTACAGTGTTTTCCGGTATACCAATGAAATACAGCTATCCTCATGTCCAGGCTACTTTATTTACAAATCCGTTATTATTCCAAATTGGTACTTCCCTTGAACTGCATGATTTCATAACTTCAGTCAGTTTCCTGTTATTCTGATACCTTGTACAATAAATTTTAATGGTATGACAATCTCTAAAAAGATTATCCACTACTTTTGCTGTACAGCAGTTTAACATTGGCATGTTGAATAAGGCCAGACTTACCATTTTTTGTCTTACTTTTGCACCTACAGCTGGTTTGCATCCATATCCACTGCAATAGTGGCCATAGCAGCTGCATATCCCTCTTTTTCAGTATGATTTCTTCGTCCCGAATAAACAATAATCAATATACATTCCATTGTAATTCAACAGATACAATGGCTTTGTTCCAAAATGTGAATGAGTTATCAAGCATGTCTTAGAGGTCAGGGGGAGAAACTGGACCCCCACCCCGCTATCCTCCCCTGAAATCTTGGATGTGGTGACACATTGGTTTGCAACGTAGCCCAGGGTCTAGATGAGTGTGGAAGATGATAATTTGATTTTGAATTAGCGAAGCAAATGACCGTAATGCCAAATGAAAGTAGTGGTAAGAGACTGATCATAAAAGCTACATCTAAAAAGTACATTCAGAAAACACATACCAGGAAATGGGCAAGTTACTGACAAATGTTTTAAAACACATACCAGATAATAGGCAAGTCACTAACGAGTATTCTGATGTATGTTATGTACATATGTCGTACATAAACTAAAATTAAGGTAAATTTCACCGGAGGCAAAGAAATGTAATATGAATAGAGTGTAATCACACTATGCCACCAGAACTATCGTAGTGGGTATATAACCATGAAGACAATCACTACTGTTTAGTAATCACCTGCTGGTTGCTGTTACAGTAAAATCTGAGGACTCTTCTGTAGACACCGTAAAACCAATCTCCTCCTGCACTGGCGATTCCGACTTTGTCTCGTGTTCAGTTTATACAGATTCTGTACAACAAAGAAATTTACGATGTAGCATTTAATTTAACGTCATAAATATGAAGTTAACCAAAAATACTACTACGTTATACGAGCGAAACACTTACCTCGTATGCATGGTGTGGAATCTACACCACTTTCAACAATGAAAGCAGATGACCTCCGGTCCAGGACACTGGTCATCTCGTCGTAAAATGTGAAATCAGAGCGGTCGCATCCGCTAGTATTATTTTGCCTCTTCACGTCTTGGAAGTCTCTCTTTGGAGAGTTCCAGTTTGACCTGAAACGCAATATTATTTCGAGTTACTTCAGAGATCACTATTTCGGAATATTTTTCAAACCAACAGTGTCAATATTTGCCTTTCTTCTATTAAGTACAACATACGTATAACTTCCTGGTCTGTCCAACGCGCAAATTCTCGCTTCTTCCATCATACCACCACAAAACAACGGAACACAACATTTTTAACGAAATCTAAGAATCCAGTTACGCTTAAAAATCGGTTGCGTTTACATGCGGGCAAAAATCGATTGCGGAATTGGAAAACTAGAAGCGGAATTCCAAAATCGATTCTGTTTACATGTCCAACCAAAAGCGGTATTGTGAAATCGGTTAACAAAATCCAGTTTTCCAGTAAACGGCGTGAATGAGAAAGGGAGGAGAGCCTAAGGCCCTGATTCGCCCCATAAAAGTAGCAAGCCCTGGTATAAACATCTTGAACTTGAAATAATTGACGAGTCAGTGAATCGAGCGCGGGTTTCCCTTGTCGTAGATGATTGTGATAATCATAAGGGTACGTAGAGTTCTAGTGAATACAATAGAGGATGATTCAGAATACATGAATTAAGACAAAAACTTGAGGTGACTTTTAACACACTCACAGACACTAAAGGTTCACATTGGCAGCGGTTGTAATTCGGCGGTTCATGTTCCCGGCTCCAGGTAGAGTCCTACCTGGCCAGCTCTCTCGCTCGCTCGTTCGTTACGCAATGTGCGTCGAGATGTTAATACCACATCAACAAGAAGCGTTTAGCGTCCTCTATTTCTACATGTGTAATGCACTTGCAACTACGTGCAACGACTTTCGTCGATATTACGGCACTGTGCCTCCTGCAGCTCAAAGCATCTGACAATGGTCCGAGCAGTTTCAAGAAAAATGTTCGTGTAGCGGGAAATCCATAGGTCCTGTAGGCTCTTTCAAGCAATAGGGCACATTGAACAGTTTTACCTGCAAAGCACAAAAACTATATTCGTCGTGCCAGCCAAGAGTTAGCCACTCTTCATGTGTCTGTCTGATGTGTTTTGCGGTGACTCTTGTGTTTTAACCCTTACACCACTCAGTTGCTACAAGCCCGTTTCGATGGTGATAAACACCAACTTGCAAAGTTATGTGAGTTCACTCTGGACGTGCAGATGTAAATGACAGACTCATTTCACATTTATTGTCTATTCATGAGGCTACTTTCCATTTAAGGTGAAAAGTAAACCGCCATAACATTAAAGTATAAGGAACACAGGTAACACTACGAAATAACTTAGCGTAAAAAAATTCAGAATAATGAAAAGGCCAAAATGTTGATTTTTGTGGGCGTACCTAACGTGTAAGGATTATCGACTTCTTTGTATGAGGTGTTACAACGAACCTTTAACTGAGTAGTAGTTCTATATTAAAAGCATAGCTTTTATGGTAGTCAAGGTCTCTGTTACGTTTGCACTGTGTAGTCACAGTGGGATACAGTCACACTATGTCTTACAAACTTCCCATTTGTAATCTCGTTACTGGCCAAGTAAACTGAAATAATATCACTAGAGACCAGATTACATGCATCATAAAAACCATGAAATATGCATGAAAAATGCATGAAAAGTGTAGAAATATGGAAGATCAAATAATAAAAAAACATGGTAGTTACTGCGTGCGTTATATCTCAAAATCAAACCTGCGCTTGTCAGTGACGAGGGAGAGCGCTGGCCACGCGAAAAAAACGGTACATTTAGAACGCTGATATCATTTTCTGAATATTTTCTGGTAGAGGTTAGGAAGGTGGCCTTTCTGGGACTTTTTTCTAAAAACTTGCAACATGGGAACGCATACCGTGTTTCAAAAAATGCTCCTTCTTTGCTATTGTTGTCGGTATTAAGCGGATGCGATGCGAATGAGTTTCAGCGAAACAATCGATATGTACAGGATCAGCCATTAGATATATCACAGGCCGAGGGGCACGGTTAAAACTCTGTAATATTTTATTTAAAAAACAACATACAATCATGAATTTTTTTGAACAGCATTAACTTTTAATTAATACTATTGGACCAAAGCATCATATACAAATTATTTTACATTTTTCTACGACTGTAAACATAAACGATCAAGTATTGTTCCAAATGTTTGGTAGTAAGATTGTGTCTTCGATCACTCAAAACATTTTTATGAGTACACTACTGGCCACTAAAATTGTTTCACCAAGAAGAAATGCAGATGATAAACGGGTATTCATTGGATAAATATATTATTCTAGAACTGATATGTGATTACATTTTCACCCAAGTTGGGTGCATAGATCCTGAGAAATCAGTACCCATAACAACCAACTCTGGCCGTAATAACAGCCTTGATACGCCTGGGCATTGAGTCAAACAGAGCTTGGTTGGCGTATACAGGTACAGCTGCCCATGCAGCTTAAACACGATACCACTGTTCATCAAGAGTAGTGACTAGTTTATTGTGACGAGCCAGTTGCTCGACCACCATTGACCAGACGTTTTCAATTGGTGAGAGATCTGGAGAATGTGCTGGCCAGGGCACCAGTCGAACATTTTCTGTATCCAGAAAGGCCCGTACAGGACCTGCAACATGCGGCCGTGCATTATCCTGCTGAAATGTAGGGTTTCGCAGGGATCGAATGAAGGATAGAGCGACGGGTCGTAACACATCTGAAGAATACACGCTTCCAATGTGCGTTCACCGCTATGTCGCCAAACACGGATGCGACCATCATGATGCTGTAAACAGAACCTGGATTCATCCGAAAAAATGACGTTTTGCCATTCGTACGCCCAGGTTCGTCGTTGAGTATACAATACGGTGTTCCGTATTACCCTCCTGAACGCACCGATTTCATATTCTGCTAACAGTCAGTGGATCAAGGCCAACGCGAGCAGCAATGTCGCGACACGACAAACCGCAATCGCGATAGGCTACAATCCGACCTTTATTAAATTCGTAAACGTGATGGTACGCATTTCTCCTCCTTACACAAGGCATCACAACGTTTTTCAGCAGGCCACGCCGGTCAACTGCTGTTTGTGTATGAGAAATCGGTTGGAAACTTTCCTCATGTCAGCACGTTGTAGGTGTCGCCACCGGCGCCAACCTTGTGTGAATGCTCTGAAAAGCTAATCATTTGAATATCACAGCATCTACTTCCTGTCGGTTAAATTTGGCGTCTGTGGCACATCATCTGCGTGGTGTAGCAATTTTAATGGCCAGTAGTATAGAAAAGGACCGTTGTACATCAACTGAGGCAATCTGGTAGTATTTGAATTTTGGTGCTGTGTTGGAACTTATAGTTTATGATGAAAGGTTATCCATCCCATTAACAAAGCTATCAATTTGGCACAAGGGTTCAAAGCCTGGGTTATTTTTTAGAATGTTTTAAAACTTTTCTTCAAGTTTACTTGGGAATACGACCGGCAATGAAGAGTTCACTAGAATAATTTTATTAATTAACTGAATAGATTCATTCAACGCCAACCTCGAGTTTCAAGGTTTTTAATACTTGCAGGAATATGGGGAAAATGAGTGCAAATCACAGCAATGTCTTTTTTAATACCGGAATCATTACAAGCTTCCTTGCACTGGCAAACTGCCAAAGCCTCTTTACTACCGAAGTCGTTTACTGCCCCTCTAAAGGCCTCGAAATGTTCATTGTGAAACAACACAGCTTCGACCCACGTACCCAAACGGGTTGCCACTGGTTCAGGGGATAGAGGTACATTTGGTAGCTTTTATTTGTAGGTCTTGGTGCGAGCTGGAGCCTTTAAAAACACTTTCTATGTGGATAAAATCAGTTTATTTACATTCACAAAAGTGGAACTTACTTTTTCAGCAAGGCGATGTTCTCCATGAGCAAAGGACTTCACATGAATCCAATTGGGATAAAACAATCTGAGGGTTATTTCTGCTTTGATCATGTAGGGAGCAGCATCTGAAATAAACACAAACACCCTGCAGAAGATTCTGGAAATATTTTTTTAATATCTTCATTTACAAATATGGCGGTCCTAGAATGATTTACATTTTCAAATTTTTTGCAGGCCACTATATAGGAAGAAGAAGGCTATTCTTTTAAAGCACCAACGATTAAATTTGCGATGTAACGGCTACAAGTGTTTGTAGTTTCGTCAACTGAAATTCAGATAATGCCGTGCTTGAGTTCGTTGTGTATTTCTTCCAGAAACATCTATATAAATTGTCGGTATGTGATTTTTACGACATGTTGATTCATCTGGTATATTTGTATTAAGCAATATTTACGCAGGAAGCCTTTGAGGATAGAGTTTGTAAGTTCGTAAAGAGGAATATTGCTTGCAATGAATGCTTAACATAGATCCATGTTAAACCGATTTCTTTAGCTACCTTCGGACAAATTCCTGCTACTGCGACTTGCTGTTGTTAGAAGTTGTTGTCGTGGTCCTATCTTATGCATTCCTGCCATATGAAGACTTCTCTAGACATGCTGTTCTAGTTGAAACTTTTTTTTGCATGAAACGTTTTTCTCGCAAACTCGAAAATATAAAACAATTGCCTCGAGAAGTGGCCGCGTGGTTTGAGGCGCCATGTCACGAATTGCCCGGCCCCTCCCACCGGAGATTCGAAACCTCCCTCGGGCATGGGTGTGTGTGTGTTGTTCGTAGCATAAGTTAGTTTAATGTAATTCAAGTAGCATGTAGGTCTAGGGACCGATGACCACAGCAGTTTGGTCCCTCAGGAATTCAAACACACACACACACACACACACACACACACACACACACACACACACACAAACCAATTCCGTCATATGTAAATGTTCCAGTATGGTCAGCTATCCACGAAATGGATTTCCGTTTTTCAGGCGGCATGGCGCACAATACGTTACACACTACACGTCGTAAACACGATCAACGGTGTACAAGTAAATAGAAAGCTAAACTGAAACAATGGACGTGCGAAGTTTAAGTTGTTGCCGATGCTTACGGATTACAAACGGTGGGGATTAATCGGGGGAGCGGGTGCAGGAGCATTGACACTGTCTGCGTGTTCCTGTTCCTCTTCTGTAATGATTTCGATAGGCATTGGCCTCTCAGTTAGCGACTGCACGCAACTGTACGTCGGGGTCAATCTGTGAGACATCAAAACTAGATGGAGCTAGAGACCGCCCGTGTAAATTTTCAAAATATTGTAAACATAGAGCGAAAATACGGTTTGTCACTAGTTTTTAGCTAAAATATGCAACTGACGGTGAAAAGAAGCCAGATATGCAAATACATATGCAATATGTAAATGCATATAATACGACCTCAAATCATCACATACTGTTCTGATGATACACCCACGTGGTCAACACGGTAATCCAGTGGCCGGTGCAGCTGACACGAACACTGCCAAGTTCCATTCTGTTTTCTGATATTCACTGTTTATAAAAATATATACTTTTTTTTCTCTAATCAGTTATCCGCAGTCAGTGACTTTACTGCCGTCCGACAGACAGGAGTGTTGGTCTGGGCTGCCATTTCATTTCACAGCACGACCTCTTTGGTTGGCATCCGTGGCACCCTTGTAGCACAGTGGTATGTCGACGATATTCTGCGCACCTTTTTGTTGTCCTTTGTGTCATTCCCTCATGGGCTTACATTTCAGCAAGATAATGCTCGCCCGCACAAGGTGGGAGTCTACTGCTGGTCTTCATGCTTGCCAAACCCTACATCGACATCAAGGTCACTGGGTCTCTGCATCTGGTTTCCCCCTTCTAGACAAGTTTCGTTCTTTGTAGTTTTTTCGTTTGACGCTTATTTCGTGGTATATTTGGCCTGGTCGCTATCAATGGACCACCCTGTATATCTAAAAAGTACCCAAAGGCTTTTCGTGCATGTATGATGTATATGAAGGTAAAGTGGAAGAGGGCTGGTGGCGTAGAGTCATTGATTGCCTGACTTTGCGCCCGTGTTCCAGATTAAATTGCCAACCTCTCTGTGTAAAAACAGAGGACTCTTAAACTTCACGAAAGAAAGGTGGCACTGAGGAGAAAAAATTCTTAAAACTTACGTGGTTGAACCAACATATCCATACGACATTTCGTTACTTGTCCTTGTTAAATCGGATGTTTCTTTCGAAGATAAAAAGGTTTTAGAGGGTCACTGCGAGTATTGCAAAGGATTTCGCTGACATCAGGATCAGCATTCCCAAAATTCCCCCCCTCCAGAATTCCCACCCTCTACCCTCCTCCTTCCCCCTGTGACGTTATAAATGTCGATCAACATCAGCATGCTCTCAGCCAATTACAAAAGAAAAGAAAGACGACGCGCCACAAAAGAAATTATACAAATGGGATGGAAATAGGTAGATGTACATATAAAGACAAACAAATGATTGCAGTTTCAGAAAAATTGGATAAATTATTCATGAGAGAGAGATTCGCATGTTGAGCAAGTTAATAATGTGCTGGCTCACCTCTGGCTCCCATGCAAACAGTTATTCGGCTTGATATTGATGTATACAGTTGTTGAGGTGGTTGGAGGGTCCTTTCCATAATGCTCTTAACATACATAATTGGGCAGAGACCCAGTGACCTTGATGTCGATGTAGGGTTTGGCAAGCATGAAGACCAGCAATAGACTCCCACCTTGTGCGGGCGGGCATTATCTTGCTGAAATGTAAGCCCATGAGGGAATGACACAAAGGACAACAAAAAGGTGCGCAGAATATCGTCGACATACCACTGTGCTACAAGGGTGCCCCGGATGCAACCAAAGAAGTCGTGCTGTGAAATGAAATGGCAGCCCAGACCAACACTCCTGTCTGTCGGATGGCAGAGAAGCCACTCAAATAAGGCCAAAAGCCGTGATTTTAAATAATTTTTTAAATGTTTTGCATAGTTGTAAATCATTTAAGAATAATCATTTGAAAAGAATAAGTAGTGTACTGGAACTTCTAGGCATGAAAAGAATAAGTAGTGTACTGGAACTTCTAGGCATCAGAAGTTTTACTTACATCAACTTTTGTTTTGTGTAAGTCTATAGTCGAGGCAATAGTCTCCCGCTCTTATTTTTTTCTCAGTCTGTCATTTTGTTTCACCCATTTTCTCTCACGTTTTCTGTGTTGTACTAGCTCCTGTGAGCACTTATAACTTTTAATTCTGAAAGTATATAGATTGGAAGTTATAAAAACTTTAATTTCAGAAGTACCTTCCACCTTATCTAAAAGTAATTATCTTTGCCAAAGGGAAACGTTTTGTTATTAAAAAAATTGATGATTAATTTTTAAGTGAATTCAGGGAAGTGAAATAGGGTGTTTCAGTGCACAAGAATTAATTCAAAGTTGAAACTGTGAGAACCTTAATTATTTGACGATCGCTACGCTGAGCTATGTAATGTAGCGATCATCATTTTTTCATCAAATCGAATGAAAGTTAACGTGGGCATAGGATATTTGAATGCCAGTTCTTATGAACATTAACTTTGTAATAACTCCCAACAAAATAACTTTTGGCCTGAATTTAATTCACTATCAAGAACATAAAATTAATTTTTACAGGAATTGCTTAAAGATTATCGTCTTTATTCATTGTTTAACTCATCAAAGTTAAAGTGAGAAAAAAGTACGAAATATTTAATTCCACTACGAACCCGTTTTTACGACGAATTTTAAAGACAGTAAATTGTGGCGCCTTCTGACAAAAAAATTAAAAATTACCTTGTCCTGAGATCAGATAGAAACCAATATTAAGACGACTAACACGCACTACGTAGTCAAGAAATATCAAGATTAATAGTGCCGCCACAAATGCCACCAACACGAAGTTCGAACAAAGGACGAAAATTGGAGACCACAATTAGCAGATTAACGTCGACTCAGATAAAGATGAGAGCAATTAGTTAATTATCGTCAGTTGAGACTTTACTGTGTTATCAATTATTGAACAGTAACTGAGCATGCTTGATTAATTGAACTATGTAGTGCTATAATTGTGATTGTGAGTAATCTGTGATTTTCTGTTTCGTGTACCTTTTTACTGATTGAGCCTCATAGAGAGAGAGAAATTGTTCTCGCTGAGGCCTTGCCTGAGTATTGATTTGGTTAATTAAGTCAAAATATTTTGCAGTTTGCAGTAGTAGATAATTTTATGTGATTTCGTCAGTTAGCGTGCATCCAGCTACGTAGGAAGCTTAATATACTGGAAGAATCTGTAGAAACTATTGTGATATTTTTAAGATGAGCCCATTAATTTAACTAAAGTTATCAGGCTTTTATCAGCAGTGATAAGAACACGTGAGGGAACGAGACATCTGATAAGGTGACCGATCTGAGATCACTCGGGAATTTAATCAGTTTCGACGACACAGAGGTAGAAATATTCCAATGTCAGTAAATAGCAGATTTATAGTCGTGACTCATCGAACTCAGGTGCCTCTGAATCAATTATTGAACGCAGCGAAGCATGTCCTTGAAACAACTTTGCATCAATGTGTTGACGAAACCTCAAAATCTATAGCAAAGCTGTAGGAGCTACCCTCATAGAGAATGACTTCTGACCCATTTACTGCAGTTTTAGCGAGAATAGAGAGAAGAGGTAAATAATGGGAGAAGAGACAAGCAGGAGGAGATAAGCGATTAATCGATAAGTTTGAGGAAAAGGAAAAAGAAGGAGACAGAAAATTAGCAAAAAGGGATAAGCGACGGGAGGAAGAGAAAAAAGAACGAGAGAGAAAAGAAGCAGATCCATACGAAATTGGCCGACGTTAACAGTAAATATGAGACTCTGCCTGAGCTGGTCGCTCGATTAAAGTTAGGCTTAAAAAGTTTCCAGGGAAAGCAGACCAATATCGAAAATGCTGTAGAATCAATTAACCAGAAGACCGAAGACTTCGAAATAGGCCGTCAGAAGCACATAAATGAATATTTGGTTAAACAATCTAAAAAGTGGGAAGAGGATATGCCCAACAGATGAAAGCCAAAAAATATCGAAATTAGTAGTAAGGTCACTTCCGAAATAGCTGCAGGAATTCAAACAGAAAAAAAGACTAAAATAACAGTACACAGGAAATAATCGAAGAATTGAAGGCTGAGTTCAAGCAAATTAAAGATAAGGTCATATTTCAACTCCAGAAATGGCATGTTGGAATTAATCGTAATTTTACCGCACACGAAAACGCTGTTCGTGTTGGAAGTATAGAGCGAGTTTCCAGGTCCATACAAATTATCTGAGTATGTTACACCACGTTATAGATGTGACAATGAGCACACAATGCCCACACCGTATTCTGAAAGCAATGACGATCCAAGAAGTAGCTGTCTGTCTTTATCATTACTGAAACCTGAACAAGGTATAATGATAAACAGGCAATTCCATACATGCTCTTGAGAAAAAGATGTTCTGCCTCCAATAGTGGTCATAAAATGTTTTAAGAATAATTTTCCCCCGTCCTGTAATGAGTATCATAAAATCCAGTTCGTTGCGTCTCACATAATCGGCGATGCCACATTGTGGACCAACGAAGTCACTGAATTATGCGGTACACATAAAGCTTTCTAACGTAGATGTATCGCCGAATTCTGATCCGCTAGAAGACAAGAAAAACTGAGGAAAGAGGTATACAGTCATGAGTACTACAATCCGAAAAACGGTAACTTACGAACATATTTTGAGAAGTACATAAATAAGACCCAATATTGGGATGAACCGATATCACCACGAGAAGTACTCATAATTTTGAAAGCTAAATCAGCGATGAATATTAGGGAAAGAACTTATCTATATTTCTGGTACCGATCTCGAGCATTTCTTATCAGTCGCAGATTCCCTTGATCTGATTCAAGACGATCTCAACCAATTGAATGGAAATGGAAATAATCAAAACCATATTGGAAATTCTAAAGATAACCACAATAAATATAATAATCATTATAACAACAATGATGATTCCTATTCCGGTAGGAAAAATCAGAATTACAAGAGAAATAGAAACGGTTGGGGTCATGGGAAAGCTAATAAGAATGGAAATTTTATATATAATTCTGGTCCGCCCGTAAATTTCAGTCATAACTTCCATTTGCATGATGGAACCCAAAACACTGTGGACAGAACAACAAAAATCCGAGAAAAAGAAAGTATAGTGAAAATTACAATGCCTCTAATTACAATAATGACAACTGAAACATAAATCCTCAGTGAAATAGTAATAATAATAATAATAAAATTAATCCAGCTTCTTGGCAGTCTTCTGATGCTGCTGTTGCAACTGAATGGCATTTGCAAAAGTAACATCAGATGAACAGTCCTGTAAGTAACCCTACGCCTATGACAGGCCCATCAAGATCTTGGAAAGAGCATATTCGTAGTGTAGAATAGTTGACATTGTGGAACAGTCCCATAATGCACTGACTGACCAGGAAAACTGAATATGACCCCATGAGGGAGGCGAATGTGTAAACCGAATTCTAATACTTAGTTACAAATAAGTAATGAATATCTAGAATGTAAACCAGGCAAGGGAAAAATTATACAAGCCAGAGCTGAGGCATAAATAAATTTTATAGTTTTTGATATGATTATAGGTAATGGGACTTTATGTGTTACAGTTTATACAAACAAATCCGTGTGAAGAGTAAGATTACGGTTTTCCCCATTCAGAAGTGTAATGTTATTGGAGTTTTTTTTTTTTGGGGGGGGGGGGGGTAGGGGGGGGGGTAGTCACAGACTATAAAACTTCAAATACTGGTCGACGTTACGATCCAGAAGGAAGTACTAAAGAGCACCTTCTTGGTATTAAATAAATTGCCGGTGTCATGTGTTTGGGATGGGATTTCCTGTACAAGAGGAGAACCATAATGGACCTCGAGACAGGAATATTAGTATTAGAAAGTTAGTATTAGAAAGCAATGCTAACAGTATGAAACTGGACCTAGTGAAGCTAATTAATGTCTAATGTGCTGGTCCAATGGTACTGCACATAGCAACTGAAAATAAGT
Source organism: Schistocerca nitens (assembly GCF_023898315.1). NCBI lineage: Eukaryota > Metazoa > Arthropoda > Insecta > Orthoptera > Acrididae > Schistocerca > Schistocerca nitens. The sequence continues at coordinate 741,352,214 of NC_064617.1, forward strand.
TGTATGATTCAAACCGGGGCGACGAAGTAGATATAATAGATCTCGTCAAAATTAAAATGGCTGAAACCATGTACTTGATGGATGAACAAAAAAGAGAACCATGTCATGTGTTAAAAAACTATGTTAAGGTGTTTGATGAAAAGCCAGGCATTATTAAGGACTATGTTGTCATATCGAGGTGTAACTCATAGAACATTTTGTCAATTTTTCTTATTCACTCCCTTGGTCAAAGAAAGCTGCAGTGACTAAATAAATTCGTAAGATGTTGCACTGACACATAACTGAAAACCGCAGTTCTGCCCATAGTATAGTAGACTGCTGCTGGCTGTAGCCAAGCCAGATGGAAGTATTTGCTTAGTACGAGATGTGTGGGACACTAATAAAATTGTTGTAGTTGTCCAGGTGTTGCCAGAGGAGTTAGAAGAACTACTGCAAAAATTCTATGGAGTTAAGTTCTTCAACTCTGTAGATTTAAGATATCGTACTGACAGATCAAGTAAGACAAATAATCCAGGAAGCACCCCGCCTTCATCTTCTCTGGCTGAAGTTATCAGTTTCAGATGATCCCATCTGGTTTGAATGTGAGTAGAGGGTATTAGGGCCAGAGCTGCTTGACAAAGTCGCTTTATATGTATAGATGACTTGCTAATAGCTATAGAAACATGGAAATAGCATACTAAATTACTACAGATAGTATTTGAAAGGTTCACAGAGTGTGGCATTGCTGCAGATGTGATGAAATTCAAGTTTGGAAAATAAAATTATGTTTTAGGGTCATATTATCACACAGGTATGAGTAAAGCAAGACACAAAAACGTTGGATGCTATTAGAAATTTTCCACATCCCACACCAATGAAAAACAGTTAAAATCATATCTTAATGTCACTTCATTCTTCTGAAGATTCTTTCTGAATCACTTACTGAATAATGACCACCTATTGGATCTATTGTGAAAGAATAAACTGCTGTATTAATCTCTCCACTGCACAGAACTATGTGAGCAGATAAAAACTGCTTTATTAGAGTCAAATATTTTGCACCATCCGAGCATGAATGAGGATTTTTGTTTAACTGCTGTTGCATCATTGATGGGATTAAGTGCTTGTCTTTTCCAAGTAGTAAAGGAAGACTACCAACTATGTAATAGGAAAGAATGAATGGGCAGATTCAGTACCTAAAGTAACCAAGTTAGCTGGCAACAAAGCTGAGCACATATGCCAAGTTTTACAAGAACTGTGATTTAATGCTCAAAGGAGAAAGTCCTAGTTTGATAAAAGGCTAGGACAAAAATCAAAATACAAGATTCCAGAAAATATTCTCCTCAGAACGCATCCTAATGCGTCTTTATTGAAAAACAGAACAAAAAGAGGCAAGCTCTTTATTTTGGACAATACATTATTATTGTTATACCTCATTAAGTGAGCTACTTACTTTGCTATCCGAAACTATTCTCATAAGTATATAAAAAATATTAGGAATAAGATGTTTATTTTCTTGTTTTACAGAAGTTATGATTAGCAATGAAGTATTTTTTAAGTAAAATGTTTCTTTTGTCATTTGGTATTTAGATGTAGACATCTGGTTTCTAAAAAAGATTTTCTTCCATGTATTAGCCTTAAGCTAAATGATACTTTCATAAAGTTTGTTCCTTCAGCTCATATTAAAAGTTTTGCTGTCAATGAACTGTTCTCTCACAGTTAGAATATTTATCTAGTTTTTTTTTTTTGTTTATGGAGATTTTCCTTTATACAAAGGCTTTTCTCCAACATAACAACTACCCAGAAATTATTACATCTGTAACATAAGATCTTAATTTATGTCTTCAGCATGTCCCTTCAGGAGTTCAAATCTTGCATATTTTCTTCATCTGCCCTAAGATCTCTCACTGTTACTCGTACATTTTAGAGCTAGGTGGTCATAGGGCAGCCTCTCTACTTCTTTCCCTCTGGTTCCCATTCCAAGATAAATTTCGGCGTCCTCCATTCTTCTTACATCCCCTTACCATTGTAACTTCCTTCTATCCATCATGTCATGTATGCTTTCTCCTATTTCCATTCTCTTTATTATTTCGTCTTTTCTTACTTTCTCTTTTCTACATATTCTTACAGATCTTCTCCATTTCTACTGCTTGCAGTCTTTTATGCGTTTCGGATTAGTAATCCAAGTCTCCATTTCATACAAAACTATGCTCTCTAATATACATGATTCTTTCGGTTCGGTTTATTATATTTCTGCTTCATAAGATTGAGCTGAGCATCCCAATGAGCTTCCTTCCACTATTAATTCTGATTTTTAGTTTCTACCCCTGATTTCCCCTCAATCTCTAAAATGGATCCCAAATAACAGAACGAACTGAACTTCTTAACTTTTTTCCATGTATGTAGAAGTAATCTGGATCATTAGTGAGGTATTCTGTTTCTGGTAATTAATCTTCAATCCCTAAATCTGTGTTCCATTCCTAATTGATCACATATATAATTTGTGTCCTCCCTGTTATGTGCTATAATTACTTGATCATTACTAAATAGTGGGAGATGTAAATAAACTCCATTTGTAATTTCTAGTCGCATACCACTGCCTTTACGAGACCACGTCTTAAGATGGATGTCTATATAGATTTTAAATAATGTTGCCGACAGGAGGCAGCCTTGTAACAAACTCTTGCTTTCACTTGACGTATGTTACCTATATATATATATATATATATATATATATATATATATATATATATATATATATATATATATATATTTCTTGTATTATTTTAATTAAAGAACCCTTTATGTTTGCCATATGTAATGCTCTCTAAAGTAGTTTTCTAGGGGCAGTATCATATAATTTTTCTAAATCTATGAAAATTAATCCTATGTTTTTTGATTTTTGCCTATGTTTCTCTAAGACCTGTCGTAATGTGAAAATATGTCTACCCCATGAACTACCAGCTGTAGAACCACATTGTTCTTCCTAGGTTTTAAATTTTATTTCCAATTTATATTTAATTATTGTCCCAAAAATTATTATTAATGTGTTTGTAATATAAATTCCTCGATAGTTCGAGCAGCTTTTGTGATCCCCTTCCTTAGATATAGTATCAATATAGCCCAGCTTCATTTCCTTTGATATTGAATCTCCATGTAACATTTTATTGAATTACGGTATTATTAGTTTCGTAACTTTGTCACCAGCATGTTTTAAGAGCTCCAGATTGATATTGCCTGGTCCAGTGACTTACTATTCTTCCCTGTTCTTAATAACTTACTTAAATCGCTTTCTAAAACTTGGATGTCCCCCCCCCCTTCCTGTTCCTTTTCTTCCACTGTTCCTTCTTCCAGGTCTTTCTCTATCCTCATTTAATAACTTCCGGAAATAGTCTTCTCATTCTTTTGGTGTTGTCAGCTGAAGATTGGTTTTGGCTTTCATCTCTTGTCGAAGTCCTTTCCAGATTGACCACCCTTCTTTCGCTCTCGCAAACCCTAGTTTGCTCTTGACATTAGCACATGTCCTCTCCCATGCTTCGTTCTATGCTATCCTTATTTTTTTACCACTTCGTTCTTCTTTTCCTTGCAGATAGTTCTTGTTACTTCAGATTTATCATTCAACCAGCGGTTGAATGCGTTTCTCTTTTCTTTAACTGCCACCTCTATTTTCTCCGACCACCATGCTACTGTACAGCTGTGTTTGTGTCTCTTTAAGCCCAGCATCTCTGTTGCTATATTTACAACATTGGACTTTATGTATTCGTATACTTCCTCTGTACTTCCTTCGAATGATTTTTCCAATGTTTTTTTTTCCATTCTGGTAGCGAAGCATGTTCGTATACTTTCATCTTGCAGGCTGTCGATATTGAAGTGTAGATTTTGACATTTCTCAGCACAGTTCGTTTTTATGTTGTTATAAACAATCTTTGCACTCTTCCATGACCAAAAACTCTTCATTTTTGCTAAATAATGGTCTGATTCACACTGGGCTCTTCTATAAGATCCAATATCTGCTGCCTTGAAAGTTCTTGTCTTTCTAATGATAATACAATCTATTACAGAACAAAGTTCTCTTGTACTCTGTTGCCATGTATATTTACGAATATCCTGTGTTTAAAATGTGTGTTGGTAATTTTCAGATCAAAGTACTCGCAAATTTCAATCAGTCGTTCTCCATGTCTCTCCATATTTTTCCCACTATCGGACGTGATTCTCTAGTTTCTACTCTTCCGTTCATACCCCTCATGATAATCATTTCCTCCCGTCTTGGGATATTTTCTATAGTCCCCGTAAGGATTGTCAGAAAGTGTCTTTTTCCTGGTCTCTTGTGTCGTTCGTGGGTGCATATATACCAACAATTACAGTTTCTCTGGCAAATAGAGTCATTTCTACCACAACAATACGCTCATTAATATATTTCCAAATTGTGATTCTCTTTTTCCATGCTTTCTTTATCATGATGGAAACCCCTGCTTTGGCTCTTACCGCTTTGGGCACAACTCTCCAGACAGGTATAATTTATTCTTCTCAAGATTTTCTTCCTTTAGCGTTTGATAAGCCAATAACGCACTGTTTTTACTTAAGTAAAACTTTAACCAGTTGTCTTGTGTTCAAGTGTAGTAACTTGGGCATCTTAAGAGAGCGTTAAACTCACCAAAAAATTAGTGATGCTTTCGTTTTACAGAGCCCGCCTTTATAGTCAGAATCTTGTGACGTCAAGTGTAAAGTGGCTGAATGTGACGACATGTAAAAACAAATGTGCAAAAAGGTTCGTTGACGCGCTTCGCAGCATTGCTTGTGAAAAGGACTGTACTGCCAGATGTCATAACAATGCGTGAGTCGCTGGTCTGGGGTAGCGCACGACAAATGCTAAGCAATTCTCGGTGACATGAAGGCGAAGGAAATGTAATCCCAGTGTTCACGACATATGTACTATACTTGTGTACCTAGAATTAATAAAGCAGTGAACGGACTGCATCTAGATGTTACTTTGCAGTCATAAATGTTACGAGAAGGACAAGGTGTACATCTGGACTAACAGAGACTAATTCATGACTTAACGTGTTTCCAGGAGTTTTCTTTTCTTTTGTTTTATTTTACACGTCTGGTTCCGTAGGACTAAACAGAGGAGCAAATCTCCAAGGTCATGGAACGTTTCAGTACGTGAAAATACAACATAAAAGTAATAACAGATAAAATAAAATTTTTATGAACCCGAAAAAGACAATCTAGACGTTTATGTAGACGCAATCAACGATATAACAAACGTATCAGCATAATTTTCCACGGAACTCCTCGACGGAATAGAAGGAGTGACCCACGAGGAAATTCTTCAGTTTAGATTTGAAAGCGCGTGGATTATTGCTAAGATTTTTGAATTATTGTGGTAGCTTATTGAAAATAGATGCGGCAGTATACTGCACGCCTTTCTGTACAAGTCAAGGAAATGTGATCAAAATGCAGACTGGATTTCTGCTTAGTGTTAACTGAGTGAAAGCTGCTAAATCTTGGGAATAAGCTGTGTCAAGTATACTCGTATTGAGAGTCCAATGTCAAAATACCAGACACATGAACCTTGGGTCGTCAAGAGGTTAGCGAACTTACACCACTTATTTCCCGGACCTCCCGTTTCTGAGTCAAAAAAGCCTTTGAGAATGGGAACTCCAAAATATAATACTATACGTGATAAGCGAAGTAAACTAGTTTTCGTGTCGAGATATCACTTACTTCATATACCGTTTGAACGGTAAAAATGGCAGCATTCAGTCTTTGAACAAGATCCTGAACATGGGCTTTCCACAATGGTTTACTGTCTATTTGAACACCTAGAGATTTAAACTCTTCAGTTTCACTAATCATATGCCCATTCTGCGAAATTAAATCATCGGGTTTTGTTGAATTGTGTGTTAGGAACTGCGAAAACTGAGTCTTCCTGTGATTTAGCATTAGTTTATTTTCTATGAGCCACGAACTTATGTCTTGAACTGCACTATTTGGGGCAGTGCCAACGTTGCACGTAACACCCTTTACTACCAAGCTAGTGTCATCAGCAAACAAAAATACTTTAGAATCACCTGTAATACCAGAAGGCATGTAATTTATATAAATAACGAACAGGAGTGGCCCCAGCACTGATCCCTGGAGCACCCCTCATTTAACAATGCCCCACTCAGACCCCACATCATAGCCATTCTCAAAACTGTGGAAAATGACCTTTTTCTGTCTGTTACTGAAGTAAAAAGTGAACCAATTGTGAGCTACTCCCCACATTCCATAATGGTCCAACTTCAGGAGTTATATTTTGTGATCAACACAGTGAACCGCCTTAGTTAAATCGAAAAAGATGCCTAGAGTTCGTAATCTTCTTTTTAATCTACCTAATACATCACAGAGAAAAGAGAATATAGCATTTTCAGTTGTTAAACCATTTCTAAAACCGAACTGTACATTTGATACCAAATTATTTGAAATAAAATGATTAATTATTCTTACATACACATCCTTTTCAATAACTTTAGCAAACACTGATGGCACAGAAATGGATCTAAAATTGTCTACAGTATTCTTTTCTCCCTTTCATAAAGTAGCTTTACTACTGAGTACCTTAATCGTTCAGAAAACTGACCATTCTTAAAGGAAAAATTACAAATATGGCTAAATACAGGACTAACCTGGGCAGCACAGTACTTACGCTACTGGCCATTAAAATTGCTACACCAAGAAGAAATGCAGATGATAAAGGGGTATTCATTGGACAAATATATTATACTGGAACTGACATGTGATTACATTTTCACGCAATCCTGAGAAATCAGAACCCAGAACAACACCCTCTGGTCGTAACGGCCTTGATGCGCCTGGGCATTGAGTCAAACAGAGCTTGGATGGCGTGTACAGGTACATCTGCCCATGCAACTTCAACACGATACCACAGTTCATCAAGAGTAGTGACTGGCGTATTGTGATGAGCCAGTTGCTCGGCCACCATTGACCAGACGTTTTCAATTGGTGAGAGATCTGGAGAATTTGTTGGCCAGGGCAGCAGTCGAACATTTTCTGTATCCAGGAAGGCCCGTACATGACCTGCAACATGCGGTCGTGCATTATCCTGCTGAAATGTAGGGTTTCGCAGGGATCGAATGAAGGGTAGAGCCACGGGTCGTAACACATCTGAAATGTAACGTCCACTGTTCAAAGTGCCGTCAATGCGAACAAGAGGTGACCGAGACGTGTAAACAGTGGCACCCCATACCATCACGCCGGTGATACGCCAGTATGGCGATGACGAATACACGCTTCCAATGTGCGTTCACCCCGATGTCGCCAAACACGGATGCGACCATCATGATGCCGTAAGCAGCACCTGGATTCATCCGAAAAAATGATGTTTTGCCATTCGTGCACCCAGGTTCGTCGTTGAGTACACCATCGCAGGCGCTCCTGTCTGTGATGCAGCGTCAAGGGTAACCGCAGCCATGGTCTCCGAGGTGATAGTCCATGCTGCTGCAAACGTCGTCGAACTGTTCGTGCAGATGGTTGTTGTCTTGCAAACGTCCCCATCTGTTGACTCAGGGATCGAGACGTGGCTGCACGACCCGTTACAGCCATGCGGATAAGATGCCTGTCATCTCGACTGCTAGTGATACGAGGCCGTTGGGATCCAGCACGGCGTTCCGTATTACCCCCCTGAACCCACCGATTCCATATTCTGCTAACAGTCATTGCATCTCGACCAACGCGAGCAGCAATGTCGCGATACGATAAACCGCAATCGCGATAGGCTACAATCCGACCTTTATCAAAGTCGTAAACGTGATGCTACGCATTTCTCCTCCTTACACGAGGCATCACAACAACGTTTCACCAGGCAACGGCGGTCAACTGCTGTTTGTGTTTGAGAAATCGGTTGGAAACTTTCCTCATGTCAGCACGTTGTAGGTGTCTCCACTGGCGCCAGCCTTGTGTGAATGCTCTGAAAAGCTAATCGTTTGCATAGCATAGAATCTTCTTCTTCTTAAATTTCGCGTCTGTAGCACGTCATCTTCGTGGTGTAGCAATTTTAATGGCCAGTAGTGTAAATATTCTGCTAGGTACTCCATCATATCTATGAGAGTCCTTAGGCTTCAGTGATTTTATTATTGACTCAATCTACTCCCTGTCAGTATCACAGAGGAGTATTTCAGAAATCAGTCTCGAAGAGGGATTTCGCAAGAGAATTATTAATTCCCTGTAGAAAATAAGTTTTTATATAATTAACCAGCAATGCTCAGAAAGTGATTCTTGAATACTGTACATATATCCGAGTTATCAGTGACAAAAACATTTTTATTACGAACTGACTTTATGTCTTCGACCTTCTGCTGCTGACCAGATACTTCCTTCAGGTGTGAGCGTATGGTTTCAATTTTATCCTGTGAATTAGCTCACATACTTGTTGCCTTCCCAATAACATTTTTAAGCGCCTTACAATACTGTTTGTAATGGGCTACTGTAGCTCGATTGTGACTACTTCTAAGATTTTGATATAATTCCCACTTTGTTCTACATGATATTGTTATCCCACTAGTCAGCCACGCAGGCTGCCGTTTACTGCTAGTACCCTGTTTAGAACGATCTAAGTGAAAGCAGCTTTCAAAGAGTATAAGAAATGTGTAAAGGAAAGCATTATATTTGTCATCTGTGTTTTCTAGAGTATAAATACCCTGCCACTCTTGTTGCTTAATGAGGTCTAAAAATAACTCTCTATTGCCTTTGGATTAGCTTTTCTACATAGTTTGTAATTATATATAACATTTGCTTGAGTACAAAAACCTTTCCGTGTTAAAATTTGTGCATCGTGGTCTGAAAGGCCATTCACGCTGTTACTAGCAGAATGGCCATCCAGTAACGAAGAATCAATAAAAATATTGTCTCTCGTTGTGCTACTATTCTTCTGCATTCTTGTTGGAAAAAAAAACCACAGTCTGCACCAAATTATATGAATTTAGGAGATCTTCCAACATCCGTCTTCTTGCACAGTTACTACATATAACCAATTTTTGGTACTTCCTAGAAAGTAAACCAAGAACCCTCTCTAGCTCGAGCCAAAGCGCTGTGAAGTCGGAGTTAGGGGACCCTTAAATAGCAATAATTTTGTCACTTCCACAAAACGCACCGCATGATGGAGTTGTTGTTGCTGCCAGTTTGGGGGTGATCCATGGCTCCAGATTTGCCTTCTGCCTATATTTGAGGTATTTATATTACGTGGCAGATGGTTCATGAAATTGCATGGCACATCTGTGCAGCCGTCGTTCATCCCCGTCATTTAAGGCGTGTGATACACCGTAGTTCCCTCGACGCTGGTTTTGGAAAGATCCATTTTGCCACCCACGAATTATTTTAACTAAGGCAGCACATGAATAGTTTAAAAACTTAGCTATTTCATAAATGTTTCCACTTTTGACCCAAAAGCAAATGATCATGCCCTTTTGGACATCAGACAAATTTCTCTGTTTCCACATTAGAACAACGACTGCACTGAAACTTCCCGGCAGATTAAAACTGTGTGCTGGACCGAGACTCGAACTTAGCACCTTTGCCTTTCGTGGGCTAGTGCTCTACCAACTGAGCTACCCAAGCATAACCCACGGTTCGACCTCACAGCTTCAGTTCTACCAGTACCTCGTTTCCTACCATCAAAACTTCACAGGAGCTCTCCTGCGAACATACTGGTGGAATTGTAGCTGTGAGGACAGATCGTGAGTCGTGCTAGGGTAGATCAGGTGTGGAGCACTTGCCTGCAAAACGCAAAGGTCCCGAGTTCGAGTCTCGGTCCGGCACACAGTTTTAATCTGCCAGGAAGTTTAATATCAGCGCATACTCCGCTACGGAGTGAAAAATCTCATTCTGGAAACGACTGCACATTTTGTCATATCCCTTCAAAGCGCTTTATATACCCTCCACTGCTAGTGCTGCCACCTCTGTGAGTTGTTACTGCATATTGATGTTGAGCATACGTTGTGGTCAGATTAATGTGACTGAACTGTGTGGTTGAGCAAATTACATATTAGCAACTACATATTTTGTAATTCGTCTTCATCATCATCAGTTCTAATACTTGAAAAGTGATTGTCTGGCTGCAATTCTCTTCCAAATTTTCACCGTTTTAGAGTTCTCACATGACTGGTTGAATGGTTTATCGATAGCTGTAAATATGTGGGTTCCAGTGTAATTAATAATGTTATTGTCTTTGATGCTCATTAACGTAGCTGAGTGTTATATGTTCCATGGCACATGTCCGAAGGGGGAAGAAAGGGAAAGGGGCAGAAGGAAACGTAACCCCCAGCTGCAAGGGGTATTTTAGCATTGCAATGACAAAATATGAAAATTTGTGCCTGACCCGAACTCAAAAACGGAGGCTCTGCTTCTCTAGAAATGTTGTCTTAACCATCTCGGCCACTCTGACATTCCTACCGCGGGGCCCGAATTCTCCATCTCATCTCGGCCACTCTGACATTCCTACCGCGGGGCCCGAATTCTCCATCTGTCGCACACTGCACTGTAGCGTCCCTCGTCCATTACATCTTCTACTCTCAAATTTTCGATTCCCGTAGGGGCTCCAATGATATTTGTGCATCCGTAGCAAAACATATGTCATAGAATCGTGGTGCTCGGTTGTATTAATGTAACTGAGAGTTGTCTGCGCTGTCGGATATGTCGGGCATGAGGTGTGACCAGGTGGCCGACAGAGTTAGGCAAACGTGCCAGAAAAGCGAATTATTCGGGTTTGAATCTCAGGCTGGCACGAATTATCAACTTTTGCCATTGCAATGCCACAATGTTCTTTGCAGCAAGGAGTCATGATTTTCCACCTACCCCTTTCCCTTTCTTCCCCTTCCTCTATTTCAGAAACTGAAGTGCAGCCTGCATCACCCCAAATGTTCGCAGTTTGTTCAACACACGATCTTTTTACTGGCAAATTTCCGTGTTGTAAATTTCACAATGCATGCCTGCTCTTGTGACAACAACAGGTGTGACTGTCAGAAGGATAAAACAGCGACGAAAACAACAGACAATCGACTTTAGGCATGAAGGTTCAATAGGACCACTGCTAGGTTTCTCGAGAAACCAAATGTAAAATAATACTGATGAAATTTGCAAATCGAATCAACAAGTAGATATTCCACCTCTAGAAAGACCCATATTGATTGGAATATTGCAGCATATTCGTACGTTAATCATACATTAATCTAGATAATCTATGGATTATTTCCTGCAGGGCGTAAAGGTTACAAAATTATAGAGGTGCCTATAAATACAGAAGAATGACTGTTGAGAAATTAGATCACCTCCAGTTGAATATTGTGAATCAGACCATGAATCTAGCCAACTTTTGCGGAGAGAAAATGTAGTATGTCTTCATCTGAATCAGCAGCATGGGTATAAAGTATAAATGCAATGCACACAGACATTATGAGACCACTTTGCAATGGAAGCCGAACGCGATACCGTGAGAAAATTAAAAGTTTCTTAAGTCGATAGGATTGAAACCTTCCAATGACGTCACTTGATATTGCAATTCAAGTTTATTGTGATGATCAGATCATTCATCAGGAATATGTCTCCCATAAATACTTTGCTTCAACACCTTTAATAACAATCGTGAAGTAATAATTCCTATTCAACATTGAGAGGAATAGACACTTGAAAGAAACAGATTCCTATATTTGGAAGGAAGATTTGTGGTCACGAAGAAGGATGGAGGCACTCTGCCAGCAACAACATCCTGACTTACACATACTGAACTCGCTTTTCTGCTTCAGAAAAATAAGATACGAACTTAATGATATTGAGCTCGACAGCACAAGAAGTGTTAGAATCACATCGGCCCTCATAACATGCGTCTCTACATCATCTTTGGACATGAATGCATTAGAAAATACTTGATGGTTCAATAATGAATTTTAGATGGTTGATTTAGTACCTGTATGTCGCTCAAAATATTGATGGGCTACTTAGAGGATAATAAAAACGTCATAATGAATGCTAAACAGGAGTTGATTCTAGTGTGATGTGCAATGGATAACAACTCATACATTCAAGAAGGGCCAGGAGAAGACGATAAAACTGTGCTAAATAAATCGTTGTGGAAAATACCCCATTTTTCGCTATCCTACAAAGAGCAACTCAAAATTTTGCATGTGTCGAATGCAGGTGCTCATTTCTGGAACTTTACGAGTATCAAGTGTTTCCATTGGCATCCAAACAATTATGGACGATTAAGACATATTTTCAACTAGAAACAGCATGATATATTTTTCTAGTACTGCAGACAGACAGGATGGGGAACAACTAGAAACTAGCCAATGCTAGAGCGTACCTAAATTCTGAGTATTATTCATATGATGTTATTACAGCCTGTCTGGAACAATAACAATGTCGGTCTACTGTATTATATGTAAGCAAGATTTCGCACTTTTTGCTGTGAGGGCAATGAATTTGGACGTATGCTCAGTGCTAAGAAGTTTAAAGAATTGGCACCCATAGTGGTGATCAACTGCTCAAAGCAAAATGTAACTATCAAAATTGGATCTAGAGAGTGCATACTGAATTTCAATCATTGCACATCTTACTTCTCTATATCCACCACAGTGAATGCATTATTTCTGTATGATCATATCGTAAATTACTCACCTCTGTGGTGTAACATGTCGATTTTGCAGAATAATATGTTCCACTTCTAACCACTTAGGCTGATAAAAAATGTTTGTGAAAACTGGAAACGTTATTTCCGTGGTTGTCAAGTGTGGAACATTCAGTGTGTGCTCTCGTTTGCCGTATATGCAGATTTAGTGTAAAGGACATCAGCTCTTTGAACATCAACAAGGAGTGATGGCGAGTGCGCATCTCCACCTGCTGTGGAGGCCATTTGTGCTTTGGCATTGCGGTTGGAGGTGTCTAAGAAGCCACAAGGCAAAGAGTGTGGGTGATACTGTCAACATTAGAAAAGTTGAAGAATATACGTAAGAACAGTCATTCTGAAATGTCAAATCAGTGACGCAGTACACGTTATGATCCATTGTGAGCTACGATTATGAGAGGTCTATATCACCTGCAGTTGTAAATCAAACTGTACAGAAAAAACACTGCAAGTGTATAATACAGACGGTTTATCACAAAACTGGTTACATTATTTTAGTAGCTTAAATAGATATGAGTTCTCTTTCTGCACCTGCCAACTGCAAAAGGTGAAGAAGTCATGTGTCACAGTTCAGTGCTACTGCATAGCAGTTCCACTACAGCAAATATCTTCAAGAACAACGACTGCAAGGTACTTATAAGGTAAAAGTTGGCATACATATTAGCAGGGTGTCAGATAATGTATTGAGTGAAACACAACATACTAAAGCCATTTGTATGCAACATCCCACCTCGCAGGAATCGTACAATGTGTTGAATAAAGGTAGAGGTATTGCACCACCTGCCATATGGCCTGAAATGAAATCTCAGAGTGCAAAGATCGTTGCTGATACAGATGAGTTTTACAGTGAGGATGGGAACTTTGTGTTTCAAGATGTTGCATTACCTGCATTTTCCATAGCTGGACAAGTATTTATGAAATAATGCATAATAGTTGCTTTGCCCAAATTGTTTACTGGAATACACTGTGCAAGATTTTTCAAACCATTGCATGACTTATTTGCTATCATCACAGAAATCAGTGGTATTATGGGGGAGAATCATATGAAGATATGGCAACCTCATGCTGAACCTATGATCATAGAGGCTACATAGCTTAAATCAAAGGCTGTGAGAAAGTGCCATAGCTGCTTGATATCTTCAGTCTTGAGTGCAGCTGCCCACCAGCTGGGAGACTGAAGCAAATGTATGTTGACAACAACAGCAGTTGATATATGTACTTCAGATAGTATAGAAATGCTTTTAAATTAGATTATTAATAACAGACATTCTCTTTTAAAATTGTGTATTCCTATATGTGTCTTCATACTTGAAAAATATTTCTATGAATAACATGAATCACTATATACTAATTCGGTGCACACCTCCCACTTTGGGAGCTACAGATGATCGTGCCCAGTGCGCAGACACTGTGTCATCATCAAACAAGAGCAGCACATCATGTATAACAAAGCAATGCATGACACACACCGACAGTGTCATGTCAGGATATTATTATAAAAGTGTTATATATTAGTGTGATATTGTATACTCTTGTTATGCATGACAGTTTCCGTCCACATTTGCAGTCAAGTAGCGGCAGTGAAATATTATATGTTTTTCTCACTACTACAGAAAAAACTGCGAGTCTGTTAGCATAATGGTATGAGTATTTATTTTTGTTACACATGGCGACTGTCAGTCACATGCACATCTAAATGATAGTGCCGAAATGTTATATGTTTGTTTCACCCATGTTGCTGATATGCACAAGCTGGTAGTTGCACCATCATCATTATGATAACAGCAGCTTGGAACAGGCATTGGGATAATTTTATTTAGTTGTTACACACATTTATCCCTGTACTGACTTCCAATCACACGTGTATGCACAAGTCGGCAGTAGCATCATCAGCATTATTCTACCAGCAGGCTGGAACAAGAATGCTGGTGCTGCCTGTGCATGAACCATGTGGAATGGCTTCTATCTAGTACACTTTGATAATCATTGCTACTTACTACTACAACAATATGATCAGTCCAGTTGTGCTAAGGTGATGGAGTAAGTAAGCTTTGTCGTTTGCCAGGTGATGGTGATGATGTAACATCGACTCTCTTTGATAGGCAAAGTACAGTTTTCCTTCTGAGTAATTCACAGGAATGTAATTATACACCTACATGTGTTATGCATAACATTTTTTAAAAATACTTTAAACAATGCATATACGGCGCTTTTTTGCTAGTTGATCTCATTGCTCTTATACAAATGCGTGAGCAGGAAAATAGCTTGGCGTCACTACACCTTGGTTATAAAGCTATGATTTTTCAATGTGTGCTTCGCAGGAGGTCAAATATTTAGTGTACACATTCAAATGCATGTGTCTCAATTTTTTCATGCTTGTGTGCAATACATATGTGTTCGTGTGCTTTTCTTCTGTAGGTGCTATCAACCTCAAGCTACCACAGCCCATGACACCATTTTCTACACAGAACTCATGGCGTTTTGGTCCTACTGTACATGAACAAATACAGGCCATTGACATTGAGCTTTCACAACTACAAGCCATGACACCATTTTCTAGTCAGGGCTCATCGTGGGTGGCATGGGTCATTGAGTAGCAGATATGTATTACTACTATAAGCACTTCTTCTACCAACAATAATTTACGCTTGTGTGGAGTGTTTATGATTTCTTTTTTTTTAAATTCACTTGATGACAGCGTAACCCTAGATATGAGTGCTTTATTTAACGAAGAGATATCCTAATATACTCATAGATATCGCATTCCAAGTGGTGGAGATGGTAGTGGCTAAAATTGTATATTGTAATCGGTGATCTACAGCTCAAGTATCAGAAATTAATGTAATTGGTGGATGCATAAGTCCGTCAAAGGAGTGTGTACATATCAACCTCATTACTTCCTTTGTACAGGTATTAGAGCCATCTTGAGGTGGACTTAGCACACCACAACTGGCTCTGTCAATGATGATGCAAACACTGATGCAGCGGTCCTGTCGCCCCTGCCCAGAGCATACAGAGTCACTGCCCCAGCCTGGATCATCAAACTGGTATGATCCACCAACCTCGGCACACTTGCTGTGGTCACCTCATGTGACCCCATCATCCCGTCCTGGAGTATCTGATTTGCAGTTCTCATTTGGCAATCGGTCATCATGGCAGCGTCCTGGGTCTAGCAGCAGTACCAGTCGTCAAGCCTGCTCTGTTAGAGATCATCAGGTAAAACATGCTGCTGTGATAGACTGCTATGTGGTTCCTGGTGCTCTCAGGGACAGGATCCTGCAATCCCCCATTGATAACACCAATGCAGGGTATCAAGATCCAGCTACATCCTTTGCAATCCACACCTTCTCATCAATGACCTACGATATCCCGCCGCTAGGTACCAAGCGTTTTTGTATGTGAGCCAGTGCACCCCATTCCTCACCCCCTCCAAAGAAGGTGCTAATGCTGTGGAGAAAGGTATTCTCAAAATTTTGGGAAAAGATGGCGTAGTACAGTAGGGCCGATCAATCACATATTAGAATGGGACTTTTGTCGAGAACTTCATACAGAGAAGTTTTTCCAGTATGCAGGAAAGAGGATCAGGTAAAGCATGCAGCTGTTTACTTCATCTTGATGTGTACTCATATGTTTTTGATACTGCTAATGAGAGTGTCCATTTTCATCCCCCTTCCAGAAGATATTGCTGCTAAAGAAGAGTGTATTAATGTCCAGAACTTAGATGAGGCGAATGCATGTTATTGATTTGCATGGTCACTTCTGGCCTGCGATAGAAACTGCTCGAAACATCCGTATCTTACGGATACATACAAGACATCTAACCTCCGAAATCATTACAACTTTTCATTTACTATCAAAATCCCAGACTTACCAAAATTTGGTAGGCAAAACCCTGTTTATTCAATTCATGTTTATGGTCTGCATGAAGAAATAAAAAGCAAGCCAGAAGACGATGACGACAAGCACACTTTGCCAAAGAACTAATGTGTAAGAGTGTCAAATCGCTCTACGCTTCCAAAGTAGCCTGTCAGAGTCACAAAGAGATAAAATTTCTGCTAGTCTCAAAGGGTGACATCAAGAACATGCCCCACCCATTTTTCTCCCAGATGAGTAAAAATTAAAGGCAAGGCATTTTAGTTGCAGATGAGTCTCAACTCTTTCACTAATAAGTGTGAGTAATTAGAAAGACATGTTATTGATTGTTAGAACCAGGAAGTGGTATGCGTGGAAATGCCCAGGAGGATAAAAAATTCTTAAAGTTTAAGAAAGCCCACTGTAGACTATTCTATGTGTTTCACATGGAACTTGAAATGCCATATCTATGTGCAATAATGGTTCATGGATATCTGATCATGGATAAATTCCGAAACGCGCCATATGAGCAATAAAGTCATTCCTTACCTAGTGTCTCACTCTTAGCACTGCTAACCAGTCAGCATAAATTGAGAACTACTGATTGTTTTAATTTCAAATTTGAGGTTGGGTGCAAATGACTAAACAAATATTCTTTTCATGTGACATAATTACAAATTAACAGTTTTCGGATTTTTTCTTTATTTGTATTGTAAAATCTTTTTTTTCTCCCAATTTCATGATTCTAGGCAAAGGGAAGTACCCTACATGTTTTGATGACTGATTTTGCAGCTATTGAAATATATGACATAAATGGCAGAGTCTTTTGTTTGCATTGCCTTAGAAACTTCAATGTTTTCATCTGCCAAGCCACCATAAACCTCAAAATGTGAAATAAATTTCAACTTGATGTGTCTATCCATCCTCGAGTAAAAGGGTTTCTAACAATCAGGCAAACAGACAGACGCACACTAAAGCAATCCTATAAGGTTCCGTGTGTACAGACTTATGCATGGAACCCTAAAAATAAAAATGTGCTAAGAGACAGAATCAAAAGGACAACGCACAAAAGGAAAAGAAAGAAGGAATATTGTAAGTGACCAACTAACGATGTGTCGCTAGTTCCCTCACTCTTGTTTAACTGTTTCATGTAGTACAGTTATTACAAAAAAAGTGTCATGAAATTGAGATGTTGCATTATTCAAAATTAAAAGTGCTCATAATAAGTATGTAGCATAACATAATAAAAGCAATGACATAAATTATGCAGTAGAACAAAGCTCATGAATCAGATCATATCTTGAGCCATGATCAGCTCGCGCTGATGCCGTTTTTCTTTTTTGGCATTTTGTCACCATCGAGCGGCATCTTATTGCTCCCTCAGGTACTACCTGAACGAGTTGCTCACTTGCCTCCGTCTGTGACAGGAGCAGCGTTTATCGACACTAGTACTGCTGTACCTTCTTTGGTGTGGCCACTATATTACAGTGTTGGGGTGTGTGTGAGGCAGTTGGTCGGTTGCTACGGAGCAGCGAGGAGGTCTCCGCGGCATGAGGTCAGGCTGGGGCCGCTGGCGGCATGCCCGTGCAGTTGGAGTTGAAGTGGCACTGGCTGCGACAGCTGCGAAGCTCGTCGCCCACCAAACCTGCATACTGCAGTTGAGTAGTCAGTGAACGTGTTATGAAATCTCAACTGCTGTGACATCTCTTCGTTGATTGCTGGTTGTTGCTTCCTGGGGTGTTCCCGCAAACAGCAACGTCATGGTGTGTTGGAGTCGCCAAATTTCACAGCCATCTTCCTGTATGATGTTTTACTTTTGAAATGATTGTAATTTATTAGTGAAGTGCTGCCTTGTGGCCCTTAACGTTCTGGTTAGCTGCCCTGGTCGTTAGCATAGTTTTCCGGCAGTGTGTTTTCCTCGCAGTATTGATTCTGTCTGGCACGGCGTGAAGTTCAACAGCTTGATGTTGTTCTCCCTTTTTCTTTGAGTGGTTATTGTGCCTTGACTGTTTAGACACCAATTATTACGACATAGTCCTGCTGCAATCCTTGTCCTCGCAGTTGTTGGTTGATTCTTCAGCCGTACCTAAGTCGCGCTGCCACTTGATTATTTAGTGTTACGTTTGGCTGCCTGTCTCACCTAAACTGTTGTTAGAGTTTCCTCCCCAGGGCGACCAAAAAATGTTCAAATGTGTGTGAAACCTTATGGGACTTATCTGCTAAGGTCATCAGTCCCTAAGCTTACACACTACTTAACCTAAATTATCATAAGGACAAACACACACACCCATGCCCGAGGAAGGACTCGAACCTTCACCGGGATCAGCTGCACAGTCCATGACTGCAGCTCCTTAGACCGCTCGGCTAATCCCGTGCGGCCCCAGGG
Organism: Schistocerca nitens; assembly: GCF_023898315.1. Classification (NCBI taxonomy): domain Eukaryota; kingdom Metazoa; phylum Arthropoda; class Insecta; order Orthoptera; family Acrididae; genus Schistocerca; species Schistocerca nitens. The sequence continues at coordinate 741,371,110 of NC_064617.1, forward strand.
CGACCGTTGGAACATTTCTGAGCACCACTGTTCTATTGTTTGTCACTGTGATTTTCTTTTGTCGCAAGTACTGAGCCAGGCCTTCAGCCGTGTATTAATTTTATCTGTTGCATGTTTAGTATATGGCCTTCAGCCAAACCTTATGTGAAGTATTTTAAGATTAGGCCTTCAGCCGTGTTTTATTTAAAATTCTTGTTTGCACTGTATTTAGGCCTTCAGCCACGTTTGTTTTAAAATTTGTGGCTTTCAGCCGTAATGTGTAAATTCCTGTCTGTAAGGTTTAGGCCTTCAGCCACGTTTGTTTTAAAATTTGTGGCTTTCAGCCGTAATGTGTAAATTCCTGTCTGTAAGGTTTCTCTTTAATTATCTTGGATTCTTAAAATGGCCTTCAGCTGTACTGTTTGAATGCTTATCTTAAGGTTTGTCTTTAATTATTTTGAATAATTGTTTGGGCCTTCAGCTGTCAAGATATTTCAGGTTTTCTTAAGATGGTTTTCTGTTGTACTGTATAAATGCTTGTCTTTAAGGGTTGTCTTTTATTATGTTGAAATATTATTGGGCTTTCAGCCAAGGAATTTTTTAAAATTTTGCTTAATATGGCTTTTAACTGAAATTGGTAAATGCTTGCCTTTTAAAGAATTTCCTTTTCCTAATCTCAAATATTATTTGGGCACTTAGCTGAGAAGATTTTTATTTTTCTTAAAGTAAGGCCTTCAGCCGTTTGTCTAAATTCTTGTGTCTTAAAAACAATTATTTAAGGATATTTTAATTTTACTTAAGTAAGGCCTTCAGCCGTTTCTCTAAATTCTTGTGTTTTAAAAGGAATTATTCAAACCTTATTATTGAGAAGTTACTTGGGCCCTCAGCCATGAATTGATCCTTGTTGTTTTAAAGAGAAAACTGTGCATTGTGTTTTAGGAATAAAGTTCTGTGTTCATATAACTAACATTAATTGATGTTGGCCCCTTTCCACAACATGATCCACTCTGTCCTGCGAAACCACATTTCAGATCTGCCTAATGTTCACATACAGTAGTGATGTAAAAAAGGGAAAGAAATAACGTCCTTCAAAATTAGCAATGGCTTCCCAACTTGCAATGCTGCTTACAATACATTACGATTTGTCTGTCACAGACAGGGCTGACAGAACTCACTGATACCAGATGTAAAGCTTTGACCAGTGACGTAATGATATTGTGGTGTGTAACATCATATACGCACAAACCAAGATAGAACAATCAACATATATTTTGAAACGATTCAGTTTTGTGTGTGGACGTTGTAGAGAAAGGGGCATCCTTAGCGTAACCCCCCACCCCCCCCACCCCTTCTCGAAATACAGCGAATGTGATTGTGAGATTATTCACGTGCTGACATGCTGATCTGTAGGATGTGTCGGATGGGCAGGTTCATTGAAATGTATATGCTGAAATATGGGGTACTTCATTCAAATACAGTATATATGTTCATAGGTAGCTAAGTGGATTGGGCTGAAATACTCAAATTCTTAATGACATATATCATCGAACACTACCCCGCTCCCTGCTCCACGTTACGGGGTGATCAGAGGAGTTACATATAACGATACCAAAGAAATAGTTATTTCAATACTTGTATAGTTCGAAACTTTAATAGTATTAGCGGCAGGGAAGTGTCGTACTGGCTGCATACTGTATGCAGGAACATAAGATATTTCTTAGTCGATGTTTAAGTCTAGTGACTGGTTTTGCAATCAGATGAAGGAATACAGACAAGAAACCGCCATAGGTAGTTTCCGGCATTCTGTACTGGTTTTGTTGTGAAACATGAGGTTGCGTTTTGTACATAATTTGTAAATATTAAGAATTCTACATCTTTAAGTGCTATATATTATAGTAAAGCTATTGGGAGGGTACTGCTGATTCTTCGCTTAGAGCTTCATGGTGCGTAAAATTCTATATAATTTCAAAACTATTTACATAGCAAGTGGACAGTTAAGCTGTATTTCATCGGTAGTCCAGCATCTTGAACCTTAAAAAGAAGGAAGGGCTTCTACCATGGAACATATGATATTTAAAAATGAACTAAGTTTCTTTACTGTCTTAACTGTTTCGAAAATAGCGATTTATTGTAGTTGCCAATAGCTCACATTACAAAATAATTTTAATTGAACCGGTTTCTGATCAGACTTCTCCTTACTGATGGTTGTCTGGCAGAATAGCAATGTAACACATGGAATGTTTAATACAGTAATGACAATATTTTATCTATAGCAACATTTTTAAATTTGTGCACTTTGGAACAGTTATTTACATTTGCAAAAACCTTATTGGTCTGGAGTAATTTTCATAATTTTAGAAAAAGACTGCAGGACACAAGGTGAATAGTATCATTCGAAAATGGAAATATGTATTGAGCTTCTCTTACAGTACTGGTAGAAAAAAAGTCTGAAAAGTAATCCAAGGTAAAAAACACTCTCCCCTACAATAAAGTACTAAATTGTCTATCGTGTGCTAGCGCTTACTGAACAGGTTGGCTGCTTAGTTGAACTGTTATTAAATATTCGTGGGGGTGCACATTGTGAAACTGTACGTACAGTGTATTAGAATTATAAGAAAATCATACACAGATGGAAGAAACATGATAGGGACATTAGGATAAAAAGAGACAGGTAAAGTATAAAATAAATTATTTTACATCTAAGTGAAAACCGTTAGGAGGATCTTTTCGTACTGTAAAGACATTTTATAGATCAATGATGATCAGATAATTTGTATGAATAGCAGACTGAAACTTAAAATTTCACAGGAGTTTGTTTATAATGAACGTACTTGTCAGGATGGGAAGAAACTGAGAGAAGGAAAGAAACCGAGTGAAAAAAAAGGAAAATAAATATGAACATGATTGTTACAGTAAGCTGGTGTGTGGAATGTACACAATACATCTAGGTATGTCCCTGTGCGTTACTGTACTGTCAGCATAAACAGTTTTCACATATGTCATTCTGTTATCAGTACAGCGCAGTGCAGTTATTTGTTAACAATTTAAAACAAAATCATCACTGACAGTAAATGATACGTATCTTTTATATAGTCTATACAAAAATTGATTAGTGAAACATTGCTGTTAAGATAATGTGAGCAATAGGCCTGCCATTCATGTGTATCAGAAAATGAGCTAAAATAGTAATTCTGAAACAGCATTTTATGTGACGAAGTGTATCTGGTTGTAACTCTGTAGACACTTGCTCAGAAGTTGAACCATTATGAATATCACTATTAATGTCAGATTTTGTTCTTATTGTATTTATTATACAAAAACTTAAATGCTGATAAAAATCGCTTCAGATAATACTGTCATTCACTCGGCACACGAAGCGTATTGCTAAACGAAGCTAAGTAACTGATACAGTTCGCTGTAGTATCTTCTCACACACGGAGTGGCATGAGCTTCACTAAGCTACACTCACAGCTGAAAATCTCTGACACACGTGGTTGTTTAATTAGGCTGAAGACCCTGCAGTTTATAGTAAACGCCGCGCTTCGCCAGGAGGTTTGCATGTTTTCCCATTTCAACAACTTTTCCATCACTGATGACACAAATCACATCTGCATCTTGAACTGTCGATAACCGATGTGCAATTGTAATGCAAGTCCGGCCTTCTTTTGCGTTGTCGAGAGCCTCTTGCACAACCTGTGTAAAACAAAAAAAGGACTTATGAATATAGTTTACGTTTTCTGATCATACTTTTTGTTGTTGACAATTTGAAGCAATTGAAACTGAGGAGCTAAGAAGTCGTACACTTTTCTTAATGGAAAAAAAGCAAATCTAATACAATTTTTTCAATGAACACGAGTTAATAAACTTTCAACAACTCAAGAGATCAATACTAATACCACATAAAAAAATTCCAGGAAGTTGCAAAACTTATAAAAGCATCGTCTGAACCAAAACGGTTGTGCTGAATCAGTTTTGTAAGAACCAATCTATCAACCGCCAATCCATATCTCTTATTGTTCACTGCTGAAGTCTTCAAAATTGTAAGAGAAGTGCTTACACAGGGGCTATTTTAAATGGTTATCGGAATTCCATGTTTTCTTAGAGTCAATGAGATACATACAATTATATCTCTGCAGCGATGTATAGACAAAATAGCGAAGTTTTCTTCTGTGCGGGTGGTAATTGCCCCAGTTACCTTCAGATGGCAGTCATAGCAATGTGCCACTGTTATCATACGTGGACATGCGTATAGAATGGCTGCTACTATATCTGAATGACGGTAGTGACATAATGTAAAAAGTAATTTCTACAAAGAGGGCAAAGTGTTTTTAAAGTAACAACTACCTTAGCCATAGGTTGGACGCTGGATGACCAATGATCAGATGCTAATATGTTGGTCAACACGAGTGCCGTACCTGACACCGTGTGATTTCTCCGTGTTTATACCTCTCCTATCGTCGAATATTCTGAAACTCAATGAACGCAGCCAAGCTGCCTTCCTGAACGTTGAACCGCATGTGGGAAGAGATGGACTACAGCATATGTGAATTGAGCACAACGGGCAGGCATATATTGAGCTTCTCTAAAGTATAAAAACACGCTTTGTGAAAAATTGTGAAAATACTTTAACTTTCAGTACACAGTAGAATAAGAACCATATTCGTACTATATCAACTGTACTGTGTATTTTTTTTCGGAACCTTACAACCATTCAGAATGATAATGTTTACATCCCTATTTTACCATGGCGATCAAGTTTTAAATACCTCCAGAGGCAAAACAACAATCACAGCTATGATGTAGTTACATGTCTGAAATGTTACCCATAATATTTTATGCTCAGTGCATTTCTGCTTTAAGGAAATCGTATGTTCATTGCACAATAGGAAGCTCTATAAAAGATGTATTTTTAAAATCTGACCAGTATCTGTGTTAATAGTATTACTGTCAGTGGGGTGTAGAACACAGTTTGAACTCTTTGCTGTCATTCGTTTTAACACCGCTTTTCTTGCAAATATTTACATGAATACTAAGTTTAGTTGTCACACACTGAAGCTTATGTTTAATATAGATAATAAGTTTGTTAAGTTAAATATCAAAAGATTTCCCGAAAATTGTTACCTGCTGCCCAGTACGTACCATGAAATTTATGGTTGACTGCAGATGTATTTAATTATTGTAGTGAGGTAAGCTGTCGTTTTGATGCCGAGACGTTTGTATTTTATTTCGGAATAACCGTGAGCACAACACTCCAGAAGCATATATGTATGTCTTTTGTTGCGACGTTCAGCATTTTGTTCATGCCAGTCGTACTTCTTCCCAACAATTTCAACTAAGTATATTTATAGACACTGTACATTGCTTTTACACTACTTTTATTTGATGAGGAGACAAGGAAACAGTACAGTGTAGACTTTAAGACGTCGAATATTGTGCAATGACAAGAATGATTCTTTAGAATCTACTGTTGGTAAGTATTTGCATTACCTTTTCACTTTCCGCGTCCAAAGCTGATGTGGCTTCGTCCAGCAGTAGGACAGGAGGGTTACGAACCAATGCCCTCGCAATCGCTACTCTCTGTTTCTGGCCTCCACTGAGCTGTATGCCTTTCTCCCCCACATGTGTTGCGTAGCCCTGTAATAAAAACTGTACTGTAGTTTTATATCAATGTAACACATTGAGGAAGAGGAAATGAAACGAAGAGGGAAACATATCCTGCATTCATTGGTTATGAGAATACGTTTGATAGAATGGTCTAGAAGATACAGTTTTTTAGAACTAAATAAAACTGGAATATACAGCCAGAAAGAAAGACTGATTCTCAACCTCTAGAATAATCACAATTCAGAAATAGTTATCAGTGGTGTTAAGAAACAAGCTACAATACGAAGGCTGTCTTCTCTCCCCATATTTAATTTGTTTTCAGAAAGTGCAACACACATAATGAAAAGCTGCTTCAAGGTATCAAAATGAATGTCGAACGAATACACTGTATTCGATTTCTTTAGCAGATTCTGTAAAGGACATGAACCATATGCTAAAATTTTTGTTCTGATACATTTGACAACCACACACCGACAATGATTAACAAAAGAACAAAATAATGGAGGCAGATAAGCAGAATAGACAAATAACGGCAAACATTAAAATAAGAAACTCCGTATTCCTGTAAGAAATGAACTTTGCTTCTTGGAAAGTACAATAACAGATGGCGAAAGACGTACAATGAAGATTAAAATAAAAACTGGAATGGCCAAACAATCCTTCAGGTATAAGAGTAATATAGTAACAAAGAATCACTTTAATATAATAAAAGAAATTCAAGACACTTATTTTGGGCAAAAATCAAGAGCCAGAATAATATCTGTGGATTTAACTGAGCCGCTGCAACAGATGGCGATTGATAGAGAAGAATGGCTACATCAACAAGGCATTCTACATCTACATCTACATACATACTCCGCAATCCACCATACGCGTGGCGGAGGGTACCTCGTACCACAACTAGCATCTTCTCTCCCTGTTCCACTCCCAAACAGAACGAGGGAAAAATGACTGCCTATATGCATGCCTCTGTACGAGCCCTAATCTCTCTTATCTTATCTTTGTGGTCTTTCCGCGAAATATAAGTTGGCGGCAGTAAAATTGTACTGTAGTCAGCCTCAAATGCTGGTTCTCCAAATTTCCTCAGTAGCGATTCACGAAAAGAACGCCTCCTTTCCTCCAGAAACTCCCACCCGAGTTCCTGAAGCATTTCCGTAACACTCGCGTGATGATCAAACCCACCAGTAACAAATCTAGCAGCCCACATCTGAATTGCTTCTATGTCCTCCCTCAATCCGACCTGATAGGGATCCCAAACGCTCGAGCAGTACTCAAGAATAGGTCGTATTAGTGTTTTATAAGCGGGCGCCTTTACAGATGAACCACATCTTCCCAAAATTCTACCAATGAACCGAAGACGACTGTCCGCCTTCCCCACAACTGTTATTACATGCCGGCCGCGGTGGTCTAGCGGTTCTAAGCGCTCAGTCCGGAGCCGCGCGACCGCTACGGTCGCAGGTTCGAATCCTGCCTCGGGCATGGATGTGTGTGATGTCCTTAGGTTAGTTAGGTTTAAGTACTTCTAAGTTCTAGGGGACTAATTGTGGTGTCACCGCTAGACACCACACTTGCTAGGTGGTAACTTAAATCGGCCGCGGTCCTGTAGTACATGTCGGACCCGCGTGTCGCCACTGTGTATTCGCAAACGTAGCGCCACCACAGGGCAGGTGACAAGACACGGACTTGACCTCGCCCCAGTGGTACGGACGACATAGCTTGCGACTAGACCTACCAAGTATTCCTCTCATTTGCCGAGAGACAGATTAAATAGCCTTCAGCTAGTCCATCGCTACTACCTAGCAAGGCGCCATGTGTATCATTGCTAATTGCTTACTACTATGCAAGAGATGTATTTCAACAAGAACAAGACTACATTAAAGTTAAGTATATTAAAATCTCTCTTCTTTTCTTTATAGTTTTCATCCAGTCTCCTGTTTCAGAATTTACGCCCGTCTGCGTTAGTTTCGCGTGCACCTAGCCACTCATTGTGTCGAGACCTTAGGGAATCGACACAACAATATTTTTGGCGACGAGGTGTGGTGCCGCGCCCACGTTGCAGTCTTTGTGTTATACTTGCTCTAATTTGCTTGTGTCATGGCTTCGCCGCATTCTCCAGATGTACTGTCCGAATTTTTTCGCTTGCAGAATCAGCAGACGCAGGCGTTATTGGAAGCCCTTGGACAGCTCGTCCAGGGTCAACGTGCGCTGCAAACCGATGCGGCGGCAGCCGCTTCTTCGCTACCGCAGCCACACAACGCTGTCGCACCGCCATTTAGGCCCTTTGAGGCCACAACCGAAAGCTGGACTGAGTGGGCCGATCAGTTCAACTTCCACCTCACTGCTTATGGAATTCAAGGTAAAGAGCGGCAGCCGTTTTTGCTTTCTTGTGTCGGTGTGTCTACCTACCGGGTGATAGTGAAATTGTTTCCCCGACGCGACGTAGCAACTCTGTCCTACGAGGAAATTTTGTCGGCTTTAGATGCCTATTTCAAAGAAACAGTAAATGTAGTTGCCAAACGGTATACGTTTTTTCGTACAAAACGTACGGCCGGTCAGACTAATAGGGAGTGGGTAGCAACTTTGCAAGGACTTACTAGAGACTGCGCGTTTGCCTGTGAATGTGGCCTCCCATATTCAGATACTATGGTGCGTGATGCAATTGCACAAAACGTTTCTGATGTTCGCATAAGGGAACAGATTTTGAAACTAGTTAATCCCTCCCTGCAACAAGTGATAGACATATTGGACAGGCAAGACACACTTGACTTTGCTCAGGCATCATTTGAAACTTCGCCAGCAGTGTGTCACGTTAATCGGCCCGCCGGGCCCGCTGCACGGGACGCTAAGCGGCCCTCGCGCCCGACTTCGCTGCGGCCGCCTAGCTTGCAACCACGTGCGCCGCGTCAGCAAGCAAATGCAGTGAAATCTTGCCCGCGGTGTGCAACTAGACATTCGCGTGAAAATTGCCCGTCACGCCAAGCTATTTGCTTTTACTGTCAAAAGAAAGGACATGTACAAAGTGTTTGCCGGAAAAAGTTAAGATCAGACAATCACACAAATTCCAGGCCCTTTGCTTCGCGCCGGAATCGAACCCAGGACAATCAGGCTCGTGGACCTTCGCCCATGGACATCCATGTAGTTCATTCCCACCCGTCCAATGACACTTTAGCTGACAGTGACTGTGTTCGTCCCACCCAAAGTGTGCGTCGACGTCGCCGGAAATCCCGTAAAGTCGCAAGTGCTTCTGTACCTGTATCAGTTCAAATTGCACGAGACAGTCGCTCTTGTCGTCAACAAGACAATAAACTTTTTGTGGACTTAGACTTTGCAGGAAAAGTGATACCATTCCAGCTCGATACCGGAGCTGCTGTTTCATTGCTCAATCACGACACGTACAAACAACTGGGCAAACCGCCATTGCGTGCCGCAAATGTTACGTTAACTAGTTACTCAGGACAGCATATACCTGTGTTCGGACAGTGCAGCCTTCTTGCAACATACAAGGGACAGACAAAACTTGTGTCATTTTATGTTCTTCGTTCCTCTAGTGCAGTGAACTTGTTTGGTTTAGATTTGTTTCAATTGTTTAATATGTCTATTGTAAATCAGGTCCTATCAGTGAATCAGACTGTGCCTTCCGCCAGTGTTTCTAGTCTTTGTGAAGAATTTGCAGACATTTTTGCACCGGGCCTTGGTTGCGCTAAGAACTATGAAGCGCATTTGGAACTGAAAGACAACGCGCAACCAAAATTTTTCAGAGCGCGCAATGTTCCCCACGCATTGCGTGATGAGGTCGCAAAAACATTAGCCGAATTAGAATCTCAAGGTGTAATTGAACGTGTGCAGGCTTCTCTCTGGGCCTCACCCTTAGTCATTTTGCCAAAACCTTCCGGAAAACTGAGACTTTGCGTGGACTTCATGGCCACTGTGAATCCACAACTTGTGACTGCTACTTTTCCTTTGCCCCGCCCGGAAGATCTTTTTGACAAACTGTGCCCGGGAAAATATTTTTCAAAATTGGACCTAGCAGATGCGTACTTGCAACTACCTGTGGACGAAGAATCCCAGCGCGTCTTAGTGGTTAACACGCATCTTGGCTTGTATCGCTTCAAAAGACTGCCATTCGGGTGTGCATCCGCCCCTGCTTTATTTCAGCAATATTTACAAACTATTTGTGCGTCGGTCCCTACGGCTGCGAACTATCTGGACGATATTGTAATCTCAGGAAAGACAGAAGCAGAACATTTGCAAAATCTCCGAACATTATTTCAGGTATTGCGACAAAATGGTCTTCGCTTGAGGAAGGACAAATGTGTGTTCTTTGCTCGGGACTTACCGTACCTGGGCCATGTCCTTAACGCCCAAGGTATACATCCGAGTCCAGAGCACCTTCGTGCCATTCAGGACTTGCCGTCACCGCAGAACTTAAAACAGCTACAGAGTGTGCTGGGTAAGGTAAATTATTATCATCGATTTGTGCGCAATGCTTCTTCCATTTCAGCTCCGCTTCATCGCTTACGCCGTAAAGGTGTTCCGTTCGTCTGGACGACGGCATGCGAACGCGCCTTTCGCCAGTTGAAATCGGCGTTACTTTCAAATACTTGCCTTACGCCATTCGCTCCCCGAAAACCCCTTTTGTTGATGGTAGATGCATCGGATTTCGGGATCGGTGCTGTGCTTGCGCACAAGGATGGCTCGCATGATCGCCCTATTGCCTTTGCGTCAAAATTGCTCTCATCTGCGCAAAGAAATTATTCACAAATAGAGAAAGAAGCTTTAGCTCTAGTGTTTGGTGTTACCAAGTTCCATGACTTCTTGTATGGTCGTCACTTTACAATCGTCACGGACCACAAACCTTTGACATCGCTTTTTCATCCGAACAAACCTGTACCTCCACGTACAGCGCAGAAATTCATTCGCTGGTCTCTTTTTCTCTCGCAGTACCGCTACGATATCTTGTATCGGTCCACTGCTAAGCACGGAAACGCTGATGCGTTGTCCCGTTTGCCTGTTGCTGAGGATAAAGCATTCGATTCTTCCGAACTTGCTTGCATGTTCATTGATTCGGCAACCGCTGACGTGGTCGCATCGTTTCCGATTGATTTTCGTCGTGTAGCTACAGCCACAGCTGCTGACCCTGTCCTTGCTCCCGTTTTGCGTTTTGTTGCTACGCAATGGCCCTTGTCAAAGTCACGGATCGAGGATCCTTTGGTTCGCCGTTTTTTTGCTCACAAGGAGAGACTTTTTGTACGACGTGGTGTTTTGTTGTTGCGTTCCGATAATGATCAATCCCGAGTCGTAGTCCCACGTTCGTTACAGTCCTCTGTCTTACGGCTTCTTCACCAAGGACATTGGGGTATAGTGCGAACGAAACAACTTGCTCGACAGCACTGTACTTGGTTCGGAATCGATGCTGCGATTGCGAATATGTGCTCCTCTTGCGTGGCGTGTGCCGAACAACAATCCGCACCGCCGCGGAAATTCTTTGCATGGCCGAAAGCCACTTCCCCTTGGCAACGCTTGCACATCGATTTTGCTGGTCCGTTCTGGAATGCTCGATGGTTGGTTGTGGTCGATGCTTTCAGTAATTTTCCTTTTGTTGTCCGGATGTCTTCCACGACGTCTTCTGCCACCATCCAAGCCTTGTCTGCTATCTTTTGCCTTGAAGGTCTTCCGCAGACTATTGTTTCCGACAATGGCCCACAATTCATGTCCGCAGAATTTCAGTCGTTCTGCAAGGCCAATGGTATTCAACATCTGACATCCGCGCCGTTTTCGCCTCAGTCAAACGGTGCCGCGGAACGATTGGTCCGGACTTTCAAGTCCCAGATGTTGAAATTGACAGAGTCGCATTCTCGGGAGGACGCTTTGTTGCTCTTTTTGTCTTCGTATCGCTCTCAGCCCCGCGATGGTCGCTCGCCGGCTGAATTGCTCCATGGTCGTCCTCATCGAACTCTGATGTCTTTGCTGCATCCGCCACATCAGGTTCCTGTGCAGCGGCAGACTCCTGCTTTTGCTCCTGGCGACGTTGTCTGTTATCGCAACTATCGCGGTTCACAGCGTTGGCTCGCAGGGCGCATTCTTCGCTGCCTCGGCCGCGCGATGTATTTGGTTTTGGGGGCCTCTGGTGAGGTGCGTCGGCATCTCAATCAGCTGCGCCTCTGTCGTCGCCTGGGTTCTGCCGCTCCCCGTCTGCTTTCAGCGACGGAGCCGTCCGGTCAGCGCCTTGGGGACCCATCTACTGGCTCGCCTCATCCCCAGGTGTTACCGACGATGCCTTCCATTTTGCCTCATGGCGTCGCGCCGCCGCAGCCGCCGCCGGCGCCGCCAGCAGCGGACGCTTCGCTGCAGCCGCCTCGCGCCTCCCTGGGTCACGCGCCGCCGCTTGCTTCCCGTGACCAGCCGTCCTCCGCCATGGACCTCTTGCCCGCTCCGGACCCGATGTCGTCTTCGCCCGTCGGGTGCTCCGACCACATGGAGGTCGACCCTTCTGTCTCATTACGTGCGCATACACCTCATGTTGACGTGCACCCTGGACTAGGTTTGCAGGCGTTTCCTAGCTCCCCTCGGACCGAATGGCCGGGTGCGGGTGGCACAGCCTCGCCTGTTGTTAGGCTCCCCACCTCATCGCATACGTCAACATGGGGTCCTCCCCACGGCGGGCGGAAGCCTTATCTCACGACCGTTCGCCGATTTGCGGGGGAGGAATGTGGTGTCACCGCTAGACACCACACTTGCTAGGTGGTAACTTAAATCGGCCGCGGTCCTGTAGTACATGTCGGACCCGCGTGTCGCCACTGTGTATTCGCAAACGTAGCGCCACCACAGGGCAGGTGACAAGACACGGACTTGACCTCGCCCCAGTGGTACGGACGACATAGCTTGCGACTAGACCTACCAAGTATTCCTCTCATTTGCCGAGAGACAGATTAAATAGCCTTCAGCTAGTCCATCGCTACTACCTAGCAAGGCGCCATGTGTATCATTGCTAATTGCTTACTACTATGCAAGAGATGTATTTCAACAAGAACAAGACTACATTAAAGTTAAGTATATTAAAATCTCTCTTCTTTTCTTTATAGTTTTCATCCAGTCTCCTGTTTCAGAATTTACGCCCGTCTGCGTTAGTTTCGCGTGCACCTAGCCACTCATTGTGTCGAGACCTTAGGGAATCGACACAACACTAATGACCACAGATGTTAAGTCCCATAGTGCTCAGAGCCATTTGAACCATTTTTTTTTTTTTTTGTTATTACATGTTTGTTCCACTTCATATCGCTCTGCAGTGTTACGCCCAAATATTTAATCGACGTGACTGTGTCAAGCGCTACACTACTAATGGAGTATTCAAACATTACGGGATTCTTTTTCCTATTGATCTGCATTAATTTACATTTATCTATATTTATAGTTAGCAGTCATTCTTTACACCAATCACAAATCCTGTCCAAGTCATCTTGTATGCTCCTACAGTCACTCAACGACGACACCTTCCAGTACATCACAGCATCATCAGCAAACAGACGCACATTGCTATCCACCCTATACAAAAGATCATTTATGTAGATAGAAAACAACAGCGGACCTACCACACTTCCTCCGATGAACACTCACCATCGAGGACAACGTACTGGGTTATATTACTTAAGAAGTCTTCGAGCCACTCACATATTTGGGAACCAATCCCATATGCTCGTACCTTAGTTAGGAGTCTGCAGTGGGGCACCAAGACAAACGCTTTCCGGAAGTCAAGGAATATGGCATCCGTCTGGTACCCTTCATCCATGGTTCGCAAGATATCATGTGAAAAGAGGGCGAGTTGCGTTTCGCAGGAGCGAGACTTTCTAAATCCGTGCTGATGCATGGACAGCAACTTCTCTGTCTCAAGGAAATCCGTTATATTCGAACTGAGAATATGTTCGAGAATCCTGCAACAAACCGATGTTAAGGATATTGGTCTGTAATTTTGAGTATCCGTCCTTCTACCCTTCTTATATACAGGCGTCACCTGCGCTTTTTTCCAGTCGCTCGGGACTTTACGTTGGGCAAGAGATTCGCGATAAATGCAAGCTAAGAAAGGAGCCAATGCAGTAGAGTACTCTGTGTAAAACCGAATTGGAATCCCATCAGGACGTGGCGATTTATTTATTTTCAACCCATTCAGCTGCTTCACAACCCCAGGGATGTCTATCACTATGTCCTACATAAGGGAATCTGTACGAGACTCAAACGGCGGTATGTTTGTACGATCCTCCTGCGTGAAAGATTTCTCAAATGCTAAATTTAAAATTTCAGCTTTCGTTTTGCTGTCTTCCGTTGCCAGGCCAGAGTGTGACTGGATGGAACCCTTCGACCCGCTTACCGATTTTACGTAAGACCAAAATTTCCTTGGGCTCTTTTTACAGCAGCACGAATCTCTACTAACTTTTGCCTGTCCTCATTCTCCCGATCTTACTTGTAACGCGAGTGCAACTTTCTTTGCTTCCTGAGCATTCTCCGAATTGCGCTGTTAAACCACGGTGGGTTTTTCCGTCCGTAACCAACTTTTTCGGCACATACTTCTCCAAAGCGTGATTTACAATGTGTTTAAAATTTGCCCAAAATTCTTCCAAGTCCATCGTACCGGAAGTAAATGAAGTCGATTCATTTATTAAGTAGGATGCTAACAACTGCTTATCTGCTCTTTCTAGCAAGAATACTCTCCTAGCCTTCTTGACCGACTTTTTAACTTTCGTGACCATAGTCTTAATGACAACAACGTGATCACTAATCCCTGTCTCAATACTGACACAGCCGGCCAGGGTGGCCGAGCTGTTCTAGGCGCTACAGTCTGGAACCGCGCGACCACTACGGTCGCAGGTTCGAATCCTGCCTCGGGCATGGGTGTGTGTGATGTCCTTAGGTTACCTAGGTTTAAGTAGTTCTAAGTTCTAGGGGACTGACGACCTTAGAAGTTAAGTCCCATAGTGCTCAGAGCCATTTGAACCATTTGAACACTGACACCGTCGATGAGGTCTGATCTGTTCGTGGCTACCAGATCTAAAATTTTGCCATTACGCGTTGGCTGTCGATTTAGCTGCTCAAGACAGTTTTCGGATAATGTGTTCAAAACTAATTCACACGACGGCTTGTCTGTACCACCTGTAATGAATCCATAGATATCCCAGTCTATACTAGGTAGGCTGAAGTCGCCTCCGACTAATATAGCATGATCCGGGTACTTCTGCGATACAGAGTGTAGACTCCCTTTGAATGATTCTAGAACTGTCACGGTGGAACCTGGTGGCCGGGAATAACACCCAACAATTAACTTTATTTCTCCTAGCCCTGTTAAACGTGTCCAGATAACTTCACAATCACACTCTACTTCGACCTCAGTAGGCACAGTATTTTTGTCAACTGCAATGAAGACACCACCTCCTACGGTGTCTAATCTGTCTTTCCGATACACGTTCCAACCCACACTAAATATTTCAGAACTTTCTATCTCAGGGTTCAGCCAGGTCTCAGTCCCGAGAATAATTTGCGCGCCACACGCTTCCTGGAGGGCAGTAAACCCATGAACTTTATTCCGACCACTCTGAAAATTTACCGCTAATATCTTGATAGCTGAAGTGTCTTTACACTGAGCGCGTCTTGATTTCCCTGCCTGCACGTCTACTGGTGAGTGTTCATCAGGACACCTCGCACTACTGCCTAGCCTAAAAAAAACCCATGTGCACGCCACAAGTACTCTGCTACCCGAGTAGCCGCTTCCTTTGTGTAGTGCACCCCTGACCTATCTAGGGGCGTCCTACAATTCCCCACCCAATAGCGCAAGTCTAGAAATCTGCAGCCAAGACCGTCACAGAGTCGACGAAGCCTCTTCTTTTTAGTGTCGGTGATAATACTGCGAAGAAAACAAAATGTTTAAATAATTATCAGGCGGTGTACAGTGATTGCTCTTACCTGAGGTAACGATTCCACAAATTTGTGAATATTTGCTTTCTTTGCTACTTTAATTATCTCCTTCATGGTAACCTCACGGCTATTGTCGCCATAAGCAATATTCTCAGCGATTGTTCTGTTGAAAAGCACAGGCTCCTGTTGAACCATTCCCAGCTGCGCCCGCAGCGATGACAGTCTGATGCTGGACACATCACATTCACCAAGAGCCTGTAAACAGAGAAGTTCACCTGATTAACATGTGTGAATAGCTATTGTTTAAAGATTGCTCACAACTTAGCATAACCGTGCAGTACTGTCTGATATTTGCAACCATCCTCGCAAAACAACTTTTATGAGTTCTGGCAGCACAATTGATATTTTACTTCTATATCTCCAGCATGCTTGAGTTGAAACAGGACTACAACTTATAAGTGATTACAATAACTGCTAGACGACCCGCCTTAAGTTGCATCGGAATTTTTGTATTTTCTTAATGACAAGTTTCGGAAGGCCAGTCCATAATCAAATCATCCTGTAGAATAAAATACAGTGGATGTTACGATACAAATCAACAAAAACTTAACAAAATTCGGCTCTGCTCCAAGGAAGATAACATACCATATACATATTATCACCATTGTATGTCAAAATCATAAAAGAAGGTTGTATACATGGAAGAAGCCTGGAGATACTGACAGGTTTCAGATAGATTATATAATGGTAAGCCAGAGATTTAGGAACCAGGTTTTCAATTGTAAGACATTTCCAGGGGCAGATGTGGACTCTGACCACAATCTATTGGTTATGAACCGTAGATTAAAACTGAAGAAACTGCAAAAAAGGTGGGAATTTAAGGAGATGGGACCTGGATAAACTGAAAGAACCAGAGGTTGTACATAGTTTCAAGGAGAGCATAAGGGAACAATTGGCAGGAATGGGGGAAAGAAATACAGTAGAAGAAGAATAGGTAGTTTTGAGGGATGAAGTAGTGAAGGCAGCAGAGGATAAAGTAGGTAAAAAGACGAGGGCTGCTAGAAATCCTTTTGGGTAACAGAAGAGATAATGAATTTAACTGGTGAAAGGAGAAAATACAAAAATGCAGTAAATGAAGCAGGCAAAAAGAATACGTCCGTCTCAAAAATGAGATCGACAGGAAGTGCAAAATGGCTAAGCAGGGATAGTTAGAGGACAAATGTAAGGATGTAGAGGCTTATCTCACGAGGGGTAAGATAGATACTGCCTACAGGAAAATTAAAGAAACCTTTGGAGAAAAGAGAACCACTTGTATGAATATCAAGAGCTCAGTGGAAACCCAGTTCTAAGCAAAGAAGGGAAAGCAGAAGGGTGGAAGGAGTATATAGAGGGTCTATACAAAAGCGATGTACTTGAGGACAATATTATGGAAATGGAAGATATTATGGAAATGGAAGAGGATGTAGATGAAGATGAAATGGGAGATTTGATACTGCGTGAAGAGTTTGACAGAGCACTGAAAGACCTGAGTCGAAACAAGGCCCCGGGAGTAGACAACATTCCATTAGAACTACTGACAGCCTTGGGAGAGCCAATCCTGACAAAACTCTACCATCTGGTGAGCAAGATATAGGAGACAGGCGAAATACCCTCAGACTTCAAGAAGAATATAATAATTCCAATCCCAAAGAAAGCAGGTGTTGACAGATGTGACAATTATCGAACTATCAGTTTAATAAGTCACTGCTGCAAAATACTAACGCGAATTCTTTACGGACGAATGGAAAAACTAGTAGAAGCCGACCTCGGGGAAGATCAGTTTGGATTCCGTAGAAACATTGGAACACGTGAGGCAATACTGACCCTACGGCTTATCTTAGAAGCTAGATTAAGGAAAGGCAAACGTACGTTTCTAGCATTTGTAGACTTAGAGAAAGCTTTTGAAAATGTTGACTGGAATACTCTCTTTCAAATTCTGAAGGTGGCAGGGGTAAAATACAGGGAGCGAAAGGCTATTTACAATTTGTACAGAAACCAGATGGCAGTTATAAGAGTAGAGGGACATGAAAGGGAAGCAGTGGTTGGGAAGGGAGTGAGACAGGGTTGTAGCCTCTCCCCGATGTTATTCAATCTGTATATTGAGCAAGCAGTGAAGGAAAGAAAAGAAAAATTCGGAGTAGGTATTAAAATCCATGGAGAAGAAATAAAAACTTTGAAGTTTGCCGATGACATTGTAATTCTGTCAGAGACAGCAAAGGACTTAGAAGAGTAGTTGAACGGAATGGATAGTGTCTTGAAAGGAGGATATAAGATGAACATCAACAAAAGCAAAACGAGGATCATGGAATGTAGTCGAATTAAGTCGGGTGATGCTGAGGGAATTAGGTTAGGAAATGAGAAACTTAAAGTAGTAAAGGAGGTTTGCTATTTGGGGAGCAAAATAACTGATGATTGTCGGAGTAGAGAGGATATAAAACGTAGACTGGCAATGGCAAGGAAAGCGTTTCTGAAGAAGAGAAATTTGTTAACATCGAGTATAGATTTAAGTGTCAGGAAGTCGTTTCTGAAAGTATTTGTATGGAGTGTAGCCATGTATGGAAGTGAAACATGGACGATAAATAGTTTGGACAAGAAGAGAATAGAAGCTTTTGAAATGTGGTGCTACAGAAGAATGCTGAAGATTAGATGGGTAGATCACATAACTAATGAGGAGGTATTGAATAGGATTGGGGAGAAGAGAAATTTGTGGCACAACTTGACTAGAAGAAAGGATCGGTCGGTAGGACATGTTCTGAGGCATCAAGGGATCACCAATTTAGTATTGGAGGGCAGTGTGGAAGGTAAAAATCGTAGAGGGAGACCAACAGATGAATACACTAAGCAGATTCAGAAGGATGTAGGTTGCAGTAGTTACTGGGAGATGAAGAAGCTTGTACAGGTTAGAGTACCATGGAGAGCTGCATCAAACCAGTCTCAGGACTGAAGACCACAACAGCAACAACAACATGTCAAAACCTGATACCTGATACCTACGGGGCACCTGCAGAGTCCACGTAAACGAGGCCAGAGGTTGCTAGTGGCACCGTATATCAAAGGACTGTATGTCGCAAATACAGTTTGCGAAAATCGTTGATAAAATACAACATTAATAAGTAGTGGACAGTCCACATTACTAAAACATTATAAATTATAAAAATAACAGTGAAGCAAGTACTCAGATAACTCTAAAATTATCATTAAAGGAAACAAGAAAAGGACTTCTGGGAAGTTAACTATAATACAAACTAATTACAGCAAAGTATAGCCTGATAGAAGTCGTCCGGATAGTGCGGGTGTGGTGTCCCGTATTACACAAAAGGACGTAGTTGTAGCTATGCCGTTCCTGTACATCAGATATGAACGGAACTGTAAACCATTCTAAATACGGAGATTGGAATATAAAATAATAAAAGAGGAGGGTTCCGTTAATCAATTTGCATTATACACTGTGAAAATTGGCACCTGTACTTGCAAATGCCTTTGTGACAGAGTACTGGAAACACTGACCAATTACATGGACCAAGTACATGGAACTTAGGCATACGGAACAGTTAGGCAAAGCAGACTAGGCTGATCCCTTAGATTTCAAGACTAAAGCCGCAGAAACTCAATTTCGTCATCTGATATTTCGACGTATAGCTTTCGGCCATCCGTAGAGTGTGATTCTGGGCCTAAACGCACGAAATTATCCCACAGGTTGCGAAAATACTAAGACAGCGTAGGATATGCTACTGATTTTACAACTGAAAAGTTAGCCGAAAGAGGAGAATTCCAGAATCAATGCTCACATGACTAAGTAGCAATAACGTGGAAACACAGGAAACGTATTCTTTTCCTGTTTAATTTCTATAATGCTAATAATGTCACGGCAGTTTCAAAGAAGAGCAGTGATGCCTCTAAGCAACACTGATACACTGCGCCAGTAAAAGATTACAACACCCACAGCGGCTACGTGTATATGGCACACATGATGAAAATATGCGTTGAAGTCTTTGTAAAATGCAAGAAATGGAGGCACCTTATAATCCGATAGCCAACGCCAGTAAAACCTCCAGCGAAATTAAGGCCGAAGTTAAGACGGAATGAGTTCGAAGAATTATAAACTTACTGTCATGGCAAGCCTTGTCAGGGCCATCGGCGTGTCCACCAACTTCAAGAGCATGCAAAGCAGACAGCGCCGGCTGCGACAGACTACACGTCCCACAAGCTAAACGGGTAAATATTTCAGAAAACGCTGTAAATTATTTTGATGTGTTATGCACCTAACTTTATATAAGTTAAGGGAATAATAATAATAAAAGTTTCAGTGCTGGTAAAAAAGAAGTTAAGGCATTGAATTCGAATTCTGAAGGAGAAGGATGTAACTCCTGTGTAAAGACGCAACTTTATGTTCTTGCGGATTTCACTTAACAACTCCAGGTGATCGACTGGATTGCTTATAATAAAGGTCTCAGGCGATTACTATCCCCACTGCTTATGAACTAAACCAAAGAAACATATTTAATGTCCACAATGTTGAATGGATAACATCGTCTAATTAGAGAGTGTCTTTATTTCTTGCTTTTTCTGTCAACTTGAAAGCGTGACTTCACCAGGTCTACCCTATATACAAAGCTCACGTGGCTGTTGCAATCTGTTACTAGCACAAGACATCAAAGAATGTTGCCTAGAGCACTTAACTTGTAACCAGTCTTCGTTATTCAGATACAACAAGAATCCTATTCCTGCATCAGTCATCATCATTATCTACTTTACAGATGTATGGCTTTCCTGTCCAACTCTACTTTCGTCTTACATAACGTCTTTTGGTTGTCGATCTGTACTTAGTACTTTCTTTTAGTAGACGATCAGTGGCCAAACGAAGGGCATGTTTGAGCCATTTTTGCCGTATTCTAATATTTTTTCCTAGTATCAAGATCTTCACTTACTTTCTGGTGTGTTCATTGAGGATGTGACCCAGTCTGCTACTACATTTGATTTCTTTCAGAAACTTTATTTCCGTAGCTTAGATTTGCAAAAATAATGAGATGAACGGAAAAACACAAATGATGCGAAGCTTAGAGTTGTTATTGATGCTCAGAATGCCATGAATATTAATAGTACTACAAAAAGAGCTAGCAGGACTCTGAACTGTACACTACCAGTGTTCACAGCAGCAGGCGGCCATTTTGTGGTCATATTATTATTATTATTATTATTTCCTTTTTCAGCGTCAATAAGTTGGACATATACTGATGGTGCTTAAGCCATGCATCAACATTTGTAAAACCCTCTAAATCATTGTACTTCAGTTCAATAACGGATTTACTAAACAAAAGAAAGAAAGTAGCAGCGTGGTCATTGCGTCTGGCTGGTATGCTGACGACCCAAGCTCGATTTTCAATACTGATACGGAGCTTTCCTTGGTGCGAGGACCGGAACGTGTTGCACCCAGCCTCGTGATGCCAGGTGAAGAGCAACTTTGGAGAGAAGCTGCGGCTCCAAGATCTAGAAAACTGACAACGGCCGGGAGAGCGATGTGCTGAGCCCATACTACATCAAATGACGCCACTGGCAGCGGATGACACGGCTGTCGGTCGGTACTGAATTGTCCGACAGGGACAGCAGACGAAGCTTTACCTCTTAGTACTGTGACTGTTCACTGATACGCATTTAAGAAGCTTACTCAGCGGATATTCAATAAAATCGGTATTGATATACGAGGACTACTCGGAAAGTAAGGTCAGATAGGTCACGAAATGGAAATGACAGTCAAACTCCGATGAGGCTTTGCACAGATATGTTGGGCAGTGTCTCCAGTATGCATGTCGATCGCTGAAGTCGCTCTTTTTCAGCTCTGAGCGCACAGTGAGCGCGTAAAGATGTCTACAACAATAGTGTCTGTCGCCAAGCATGGATGCCCGCTGAGAGGTATCGCCTGATTACCATGTTACCCCACATACGCACAGTGCAGGGACAATGAGGATTCCCCTGCAGGGTTTTCAATGGGGAGAAAGTGTTTGATCACTCACCATACAGCCTCGACTTGGCTGCCTCTGATGTTCATCTGCTCGTATGAACCTCTGAATATGTAAACATTTTGACACAGACAACGAACTGCAACCCAGCTTAGAGAAGTGACTGGAAGCATAGACGGCTGCCTTCTATGACAAGGGTATTGGAAAGATGGTAGAACGCTATGTCAAGTGTCTAAGTCGCAACGGCTACGATGTAGACAAGTACGTATTATAGACCAAATGTGTAGCAAATCGTTGCAAGTAACACGTTTTTCATCTCCACTGTGGTATCCATTTCGCAACCGATCGGACCTTACTTTCTGAATAGCCCTCGTATGTGCTGTATGTCAGCTGAGCGCAAGTGCAGGTAACTTTAGGATTAAAATCACAACTTCAGCTATCTGTTTCTAGTAGTAATCATGTCGATCTCATACTAAAAGAAATACGCTAACTTACGGTTACACAATAAAGCATACAAATGTAAAGGCTGCAAATTCAGCTAAATACTTAGGGATTACAATTACGAATAACTTAAACTGGAATTATGAGATAGATAATGTTCTGGGGAAAGCAAACGAAGGACTGCGATTTAGTGGCAAAACACTCAGAAGATGCAACAAATCCACTAGATAGACTGCCTACAATATGATTATCCGTCCTATGCTTCAGTATTTCCGTGCAGTATAGGATCCTTATCAGTTACGATCGACGGACGACATCAAAAAAGTTCAAAGAAGCGCACAGAGTTTTGTATTATCGCGAAATAGGGAGAGAGTGTCACGAATATGATACACGAGTTGGGTTAGCAGTCATTGAAACAGAGGCATTTTCCATTGTGGGAAGATTTGCTCACAAAATCTCATTCTCCAACTTTCTTCTCCGTATACGAAAATATTTCGTTGTCGCCTACCTACATAGGGACGAACGATCATCGTGATAAACTAAGAGAAGACAGAGCTAACACGGAGAGATCCATGCATTCTTTTTTTTCCGCGCATCTTTCGAGAGTGGAACGGTAGAAAAATAGTGTGAAGGTGGTTCGATGAACCTTCTCGCAGGAAATTAAGTATGATATCCAGAGTAGCCATGCAGAATTTTTCCACTGAGTCTGGCGTCTGCCTTACCATGATTAATTCTATGTGGTCGTTTCACTTCAAATCGCTTCGTACGATACTCCTAGATATTTTATGGAAGTAAATCTTTTAATACGAATGTACTGGCACATGTACGAGTAGTTATCGCGCTACAATTTTGCGGCCACTCTTTACGGGTTGCAGTTATTGTTAATTTTTTTTGTTGGCGTAACACAGACATTTTAAGAAATGTGAACAAATGATGATACTGTGATACATTGATACTGTGTATAAGCATAATTAACAGACATGGGACTCGGAAATCACTAGGTGCCAGCTTTTCCTGCCTTTATTGTGATTTTTGCTTTTTGCCCAACACTGTATGTATCTGAAAAACGCATGGTTATCATAGTTATACTGCTGTTGCATTAAACGTTACATTGTATGTTCGCTCCCACCCCGCCCCCCTCCTCCTTTCCCTTCCACCTCGTCTGATGGGGATGGAAGAGCCAGTTCCTCCGGTGAGGAAGAAAAGGACATACTACCACCCAAAGGGCAATTTCCTAATCACCAAGTGGTTGAACCAATCTCCGACTTAAAGACTGCTTGAAGTCAATAAACATCTGCCAGCGCTACTGAGCCGTGCTGACCCCAGCTTATGCGTTGCTTTAAAACTGGGCTGTTACTATGCCTTTGGTTTCTCGCGGCTATTGCGGTTATGCCGTGGTTCTTCCTCTTTCTACGTGTGGCAGCAGCGGTGTGTATCGATATTTTCACCTTATACTATCTTTGGTCTGGTGCTTATATTTCCGGCTTGGCGGTGTGCAGCCAGTCGGTCGGTTGGAGCGGATCAGCAAGTCTCCGCGCGGCGCAGTCGGCCGGGCCGCTGGTGGTCTCTACGTGTGTCGGAACGTGTGGGGCGCTGTTCCGAGTGCTATGCGGCTCGTGTCTCACCGACCCAGGACAAGAAAGTTGAGTGGTGATTTTATTACCGAAGCCACGTCTATTCACGTTGTCCCCTTGGCTGGTGATTCGCTGTTGGCGGTACTCCTGGGAGCAACAGCGAGTGTTCGAGTTGGTGAAGATAGCCGCCGTGTGGTGGAATTAACTATATTTGTCGGTTAGAAATTCAAGTGCACCAGCGGGATTTTCTGCCTTGTAGCCGTTAGTGTTTCCGTCACCTGCCATGGTCGCTGACGTAAATTCAGCCATAGTCCTTTCCTCACCTGTTGTCGCTGTTCAATATGGTGAGAAGTTTTTGACACCTTTTGTTTTTGTTTATTTTTGGTTGTTGGCGGCTATGTCTGTAATTTTTTGGCTTTGGAATTCCCATATACTGGTCGGTGGTTAGCAAGTCGTCTTGTCGGTGGGTCCCTGACTGTCTCTTGGTTGTGTTACCGGCTGATCGAGTATAGTTGGTCCGAGTTTTTGTCTCACCTAAGCTAACGTTAAGATTTCAAGGGCAGACCGAGCCCCTGGAAACTTCTGAGCGCCGTTGCCTATACTGCCTTCTTATTAGCGATTAATTTTGTATTTCTAATGGCTCATAGCCGATGGCTGGAATTTGTATGCTTGTAATTGTGTTTTTAAAAACAAAGGCCTTCAGCCGTTTTAAAAGAAAGTTTTTCTAAATTGGGCAAGTCTTACATTGTCTGAAGATAAAGCTAAGGTCTTCTGCCTGTTGAAAATTTATTGTATTGTTTTTAAAAGCATCGGCGTTCAGCCGATTTAAGTTTGAAGGATCTTACTTATGAAGTATTACCTTTTGTAAGATAAAGCTGTGGGCTTTCTGCCTGTTGAAAATTTATTGTAGTGTATAGTTTTTAAAAGTATCGGCCTTCAGCCACTTCAAGTTTTAAGGATCTTATCTATCAAATATTACATTCTTCCAAGATAAAGCTGTGGGCCTTCTGCCTGTTGAAAATTTACTGTAGTTGTGTTGTTCTTAAAATGATGGGCCTTCAGCCGTTTTAAAATTTTGGATTCTTACTTATCAAGTATTATATCACTCGGGCTTAAATACTATTTTAGCGTAAAAGCTTTGGGCCTTCTGCCTCAGAAAATTGGTTGCAGTTTTTTTAAACAAAATTCCTTCAGCCGTTTGAAGTAAGGTCATAAAGTTTGGGGCTTCTCCCTGTTGAAAGGTTATTGTAGTTATGTTGTTTTAAATTTATGGGCCTTCAGCTGCTTTTAAAAACTTAATCTGTCTGACTAGTCAAGTCTTACATCGCTTGGCCTTAAATACTTTTAAGGTTAGAGCCTAGAGCCTTGTCTCAATAAATAAATAAATAAATAAATGAATTATAGCAGTTGTATTTAATTCAAGGACCTTCAGCCGTTTTAGAATTACAGACGTTTTCTGTCGATAATGAAGCATAGAAATTGCGCTGTAATGTTTGGACAACTAAATAAAGTGTTATGTGTGGAGTGTAACTGACAGCCGCTCATTCTGGCCCCATTCCACAATTCCCACTACTTGTCCTGTCCTGTGGGTTTAGCAGGGCATCTGAACTGCATTCCCAAATGTGTCTCTAGCAGTAAGAAATCTATCTTCTTTGTTTCTCCCCTTAAGATTTGATTTTCATACTTTGACCGTCATATGATTTTCTGAAACAACAGCAGAATAATTTGTTCCTTCAGTACGCTATGGATTCGCTTGTTTGATAGGCGTCGTTCTCGGGAACTGGACCATCGCTGTTCCCAGTACTCACCACAGTGCCGGAATTGGGATCGTAGAACCTCTGGAGCAGCTGCACGCAGGTGGACTTGCCGCCGCCGGACGGCCCCACCAGCGCCACAGTCTGGCCAGGCTTCACCGCCAGGTCGAGTCCTCGCAGCACCTGTGCCCCGGGCCGCGTCGGGTAGCAGAACTCCACTCCACAGTACGACACGTCTCCCCTGGTCACCTGTAGCAAATCATATCAAGTGTGTCTTTAGCAGTAATTCGTTCCAACATAATCCGTTTTGTAGGAGCCAGTGAATTCAAATGGTTCAAATGGCTCTGAGCACTATGGGACTTAACTTCTGAGGTCATCAGTCCCCTAGATCTTAGAACTACTTAAACCTAACTAACCTAATGACATCACACACATCCATGCTCGAGGCAGGATTCGAACCTGCGACCGTAGCGGTCGCGCGGTTTCAGACTGAAGAGCCTAGAACCGCACGGTCACTGTGGTCGGCTAGGAGCCAGTGGAATCATACACAAAGACAAAGAAAAGACATACCGTGAAGGTATTTTCCGAATAGATGTGACGTTCATGTGCAGACAAACAAATAATTACAATTAAAAAAATTAGATGATTTGTTCAGTGGAACGAGTTTCACAAACTGAGCTAGTCAATAATGCATTAGTCTACCTTTGGACGTTACGCAAGCAATTATCCGGCTTGGCATTGTTTGACAGAGTTGTCGGGTGTCCTCCTGAGGGACGTCGTGCCAGTGCCAAACTCTCACTTTGTGCGGACGGGCATTGTCTTGAAGACATGTAAGCCCAGGATGGCTTGCCATGAAGGACAACAAAACGGGGCGCAGAATATTGTCGAAGTACCGCTGCGCTGTAATGGAGCCTCGGATGATAGCCAAAGGGGTCCTGCTGTGAAAATAAATGGCATCTCGGACCATCACTTAGGGCTGTCGCACCGTACGGCAGGCAACAGTCAGGTTGGTATCCCACCGCTGCCTGAAGCGTCTTCAGACACGTCCTCAATGGTCATTGGAGCTCGGTTCGAAGCAGGGCTTATCACTTGAGGCAATTCTACTCCGATCAATCAGTATCCAGGCCGAAGACGGGTCTGGACACGTCGCATTGGTAGCTGATGATGCTGCACTACAGCAAAATGTGCAGTTA
Source organism: Schistocerca nitens (assembly GCF_023898315.1). NCBI lineage: Eukaryota > Metazoa > Arthropoda > Insecta > Orthoptera > Acrididae > Schistocerca > Schistocerca nitens. The sequence goes on from NC_064617.1 coordinate 741,397,551, forward strand.
CTGGACCACAAAGACCGAAGTAACTGAAATGTCTACAGTTTTCAGTACCTACAAGGAACAAATTTACCAGAATATCCACAATCTAAGGAATCAGACTAAGCAGTTTTATGACGTATTTTTATTAACAAAGACAAACAAGTGATGTTGTGTTAGAAAGTAACCGTTTTGGAATTCGGAAAATTACCATTTAATTTTAAGAGATACAGGTGTATGTATAATTTTATATGACGTGGAATTTATTGATTGTGTGACAGGGGCGAGCAGAAAATACCTGTTTGAAGGCGTTGCTGCAGCATATAAACAAGGTAGCGTGACTTCGATGCGGGTGTATTAGCAGCGACATACAGGCAGAGGATCAGTGTGGCATTGCTGACTTTCCGACATGCGCGCAGAAACGTGAAGTATGCCGACGTTACTATCAAATGCTTCCAGTCAGGACCAACGGACTGTCATTCTTTTCTTGACTGCCGAAGAATGTCCATGGGGCAGCATGTCTGTCGAAAACCACTGTTCTGGAAAGGTGCACCAAGATCCGTTCTGGTCGCGATTCGACACGAGATGCCGGTAGATACGGGAGGCCAGCGCAATCAAGTTACGCCGACTCAAATGGGAGACACTCCACTAACCGCCCTATAGTTCTGATTTCTCTCCATGCGATTATCACGCCTTCGGTTGCTCAAAAAAGGTCTTGAAGGGTCGACGATTCCTGTCGGATGAAGATGTGCAGCAGGTAATTATGGACTTTATTGCGAACCACAATTCTGTTTCTTCAAGACTGTGACATAGCATGCTGATCATGATCCTGTTTTTATTCTCACTCCCACATCCGTGGAAAACAAACGAAGTTTTTTAGCTTCTTCGAAATTTAGGGGAATTAGTCTCTAGCGAATCATAGACGCTACTTGGTTTGATCCTTTGTCATATTCATGTTCCAGTCAAATGTACAGAACCGTGTCGGTGTTCTGGGGGGGGGGGGGGACTCCGAGGAGCCCTGACAGACTGTGAAGTTGACAGGAATAATAGGCCACTTGGTCTGGCATTTTTTGTAGAACTAGATTCTTTTGACAATCGTAGCCGCGACTTATTTCCCCCTCGTTATTTTCTTTCGGCTTTGTGTAGAACATGTCAGCTCTCATTTTGTGGAGTTTGAGACATGTTTGCAGGCTCTCCTTTTCGGCGCTTCGTTTTTCTGCTTCAGTACGATTCCATGAGATATTGAGATGAAACAGCTACAGACCTCAGAACGTTTCCTGGTCCGTACGTCCTTTCTTGACAAGAGACCGATCTTTTGTAATCATCCGAAAAGTGACGATTTTTCTTTCTATTCTTAGTTGTCTTCGTAAGCTATGGCAAGATAATTTTATTAGACGGTAAACAGACGACAATATTAAAATCTTGGCAAAAGACCCTCCTGTAGCAGTAGTATTTGAAAACATTTTCAGGGTTCTCTTTACTGTACATGTTCCACAGCTTCGTTATTCTCATGTTCCACGGCTTATTTATGGTCAACTTGCTACTTAAATAGACTTTTTGGATGTTGGTTCTTCGCGAGTAGTGACGTTCTAAAGGGCTGAACTTCGTGATGTGATTTTTCACACTCTCTTTTTCTCGCTTCATACAAATTCGTTCTTGTCACCTCCTCTCGTATTAGTGGGAACAGCATCTTGATCTAAAATTTTGTGGCACAATGTGTAACCCTATTTTTCTTAGTTTTTAAAACTGACAAAAAAGCTGCTTTGCAAACAGCAAGATTTTCGATCTTCTCGCCCCTCTTTTTGGGTAAAGAAAAATGGGTGGTAATGGTCCGTTTCTCTTTTCGTCCTCGCCTGATCTTCTTTTAGGGGACGTGGTAGAGCCATGTTGAGCTACGTAGTTGCTTTGCCACTCTCGGGTTCTTTTCTGGTAAAACGTTTGGTGAATTTTTCTTACGTCTTACATGTTCCAAGTTCGCTACATCTCAGTTTTCCGAAGAGATGTTTACAATCAGGCAACTTTGGGAAGGCTTTGCGTTTGTATCTGAAACAAAGTCTCATCTTTAAGTGCGTAGAAGCATAAGTAGTGACGTGGGGGGAAGGAGGGGTGGCATGGGGGGAGGCACATCAAATGGTTCAAATGGTTATGAGCAATATGGGACTTAACTTCTGAGGTCATCAGTCCCCTAGAACGTAGAACTACTTAAACCTAACTAACCTAAGGACATTACACACATCCATGCTCGAGGCAGGATTCGAACCTGCGACCGTAGCAGTCGCGCGGTTCCAGACTGTAGCGCCTAGAACCGCTCGGCCACTCCGGCCGGCGGAGGCACATCACAGATCTCTTAAAAGTAGGCAGAAGTTTGCACACGCAGATAAAACAGAAATAAATTAAAAAATGAAGTACCGTTATTAAACCATATGACTGATAGAACAGTTAATTTTTACTGCCAAAACCGCCTCCTCCCAGTGGTTGCTAAAATCCTCCCCAATGTTGGACAATTCCTGCAAATTGAAACTAGGAGTAGTCTGGCAACAGTCTAAGTATAGTGCAAAGTAAAACTAAGCGCTGTCGCGTGCATTTCTTGCTGCTCTTTTTGAGATCAACTGCATTGCGCACACATTTTCTTTAGTTATGCTACGCGCTACACTCTTACTTTGTTGCCAGATAGCTACAAATTTTAGTTTTGCACGAATTTCTCATTAAATTGGTCGGACACCGCCAATGTGTAGAGGAGAGCACAGATCGTACCACAATTTGTGGAGGTTATATCATAACAATTAGCGTCAACAAAGTTTTAATTGCATAGCATTGTTTTAGTAATACTTTTCACCTTTTTATCTTTCTGTTCTGGAAACATTTCTCTTCCACTGATCACGACGCATCTTTCTTTTCCGGGAGGAGCCGTCGCCCTAGGTCTCGTTCTGGTCAGTTGCAACTACGACGACGGGTTCGACTTCTTGCAGAATTCCTTCTAGATCAATTACTCCCACTTTGTTTGTACCATCTTCTGCTTTTAAACTGTCCAAAAAGTCATTTTCTTCAAAATACTCAGCCGGCAGAAGTGGCCGTGCGGTTAAAGGCGCTGCAGTCTGGAACCGTAAGACCGCTACGGTCGCAGGTTCGAATCCTGCCTCGGGCATGGATGTTTGTGATGTCCTTAGGTTAGTTAGGTTTAACTAGTTCTAAGTTCTAGGGGACTAATGACCTCAGCAGTTGAGTCCCATAGTGCTCAGAGCCATTTGAACCATTTTTTTTTTTCAAAATACTCAAATAAGTCAACAAACATCCTGCTGACCAGGTGAACTGTGCTTGCCGGCTTATATTTCGACAGTGCATCGGTAGTGAGAGCTTCATTGTTGAGTACGCATTCGCTAACTCTGAATAAGAAAAATATTCCTCGTAATCGTAACAAACTGAAGCGTAGCTTTGAACGTCTAGAATGGTAAGTCTGATGTCAGCTGGCGTACTTTGCATCCGTACATAGCACGCTGATCGCCGTGCCTGTTGAACGTGGCATGTTTTGCAAACGTTAGACATTTAGCGGGCTTTGGACCCGAAGAATGCGATTTTCTACAGTCCTTTTCAACGGTTTATAGTGAGTTTTGCAACCTAAAAGCTATTCCATCGTTAAAGCGCTGAAGAAATTTGTACGGCAGTGTGCCTAACTCAAAACCGACAAAAAATGCGTTTAACGGCATTTGCACCGGGGCTACTCATTTGTAACAATGGCTGTAGCTTTGGTCCTGGCTGCAGACTGCTTTGCGGCGACTTTGGAGTCAGATAGACTGCGCCATTCAGTTTTGCGGTACAGTCAAGGGAGCTGAAGGACTGATGGTGCTTAACCTTGTAAGCTGTTGCTAGCTCTGCAGCAGCAACGAGAAATTCTTCCTGGGCATCTTCTTTAATCATGACTGCACAAATAGGGTTTGATGTCGATGCTACCGTGAAGCTATTTGTATGATTCTTGGTAGAAATGTGGTGCCTCACATCTTACTTATCTCCATCAGTTACTGAAATGAAACAGCAGATTCGTACTTACTTTCTTGACAAAAGACCGCTGTTTTATGTAATCATCCGAAAAGTGATGCTTTGTCTTTCCTTCTTAGGTGTTTTCGTAAGCTATGACAAGTTAAGTTTATTGGACCGTAAACAGGCGACAATTACACTTCAGTCATCGAAGTACACGTCACTATACACCTCACGCCCTATATACCCACAGCAAACGCTTCAAACATTACTAACATGCGCTCGTTGTTGGTACTACGTTTAGAAAGAATCGTCTTATCAGATCGCTATTCAAATGAGATCTACTTGATTCTTCCGCGTGGCACTGGTTAAATAGTTCCAGCCCCATACTACTGGAGAAATCTGGTATTATCTCGAATGACGGCGCTAGATCTTATACATGCAACTCCATCTGTGAGACGACCTTGTCAACATAAAGTTGTTGACATAAATAAAAGTACATGAGGCTGTGTTTACATGTTGCGCCAACAGATGGCATTACTTTAGTACTTGAGCCAAGCTCGTAACAGTAAGTCGGAAAATCGGGACAAAATTGGGTCTTTTCGGAACAAGAAGGTCCATAACGCTGACGGTTCCACTGTATCGCACGGATGGCAATCCTAGTTACACCAACACTGAAAGGTAAAATCGCCTCGGCAGAAGTTTTACATACGCTCAGTGCAAACGGATGGACTCGAAAAGGGCCATTTCCTAGTTCTGCATAGGTCTTTACAATGCACCGACAGAGCGCGATTGGTTATGATGTGTCCAATTGACGATAGAAAAGCAAACCGTTTACAACTTTCATCTAACAATGCATTGACATACCGTTCTAAGTTGTTTGATCTTAGCGATTTCGCAGGAAGCTTAGCATGCGCCGCTAAATCACGTTGTACGGGTGTCTGATGAAATTCTCTTATAATCCATCCCAGATGATATCAGTTGAAGCATCCGTTTTCCAATTACTTAGTGGTAGATGTGTTTCCTAAGCGCATCCAAATTTCGCCCACATCTTCGATCAGGGTGATCAAATTATTTTACAGGCCAATGAACGGTGCCCATAGCTTTCAGCCTAGGGGAATGTAGACGTTTGGTCTGCAGCAATTGTATTTCGGGACAACTTTTGTAGATATCCCTTCGCCTCAGCGTCAAGTGTGATACCAAATTTCACCAGGCTGCTGGTGAACGTTTCTTGCTTTGTTCGCTGGAAATGTTGCTCATTAAGTGCCAACTTGAAGATCCTTAGCGTCACTCTGATATCGCGCCTACTTGCTGTAACCTCGTCATGCAGCAACAACCTGAAGTGATTACAGCTGATTAATGATGGTACTGTGCTAATAAACGCAGTTACCTTTAAAATGTCGCTGCTGTTCAGTAGAGCATGTCCAAAACTGAATTAATTTACTGAACTGCGCTTCTGATCGAAACGAATGGAACCTGCTATATACTGAAAAGGATCCTACCGTCAGCTAACTTGAAACCGTACCAGCAGACTCAGAGGAGTTGGTTCTATAGTCACGCGTCTCGAATACGAAGTCCCCGAGGAAAACCGGTAGTAGCAAAGAATCATGCACCACAGTGTAAGTAAATAAACATGGAAAAATCGCAGTGATATCCGTATGAAGAACGTTTACAATTCTGCGTGTTATGGGCGTCGTAATTAGGATAACAACGCGAACTAATATTATTGAACTCAGAGTTGCCAATTATGCAATACATTCAGGAGCGAATTACTTTTATTGTGTAGTGGTATTCTTACTGGCTTATGAATGACACCACAACGAATCTTCCAAAATCTAGAATGCACAAGAACAAATTAACTTAAACTGTAAAAGTCCATAAACATGAAACTGTTTTAATAAGGTCAGTAAACGGCTGTGCGACACTGATATTTAACAGGTGATGTTTGTGTATACTTTCGAGACACCAGCCTACAGTAGGTATTTTTGCAGCTCTTTGAAATTGCCCTGTCAAACTAACATTCGAACGAGCTGACGCAATACGCCTCTGTGGATAGTGACGTTTTTCTCTGAAAGGAGGTTGGTTTTGTATAGGATTTCAGTACACCACATTATTCCCCACTCTTTTAGCTGCAAAAGCCTGATTTTCAACATTATCTCGGTTCAGTGCGACGGGCATACGCCACCTTACTGTAAATGCCTGGCGTCTGCAACCCCAGCTGGTCTTTGGTTGAGCCAAGTATATCTTTGACATTTTTCGGTGCGCGAAAGATGGTCGTTATTTCGTGCTTCTTTAATATTCTTGCGATGCATACTATACAGTATTGAGTGCGAATGTGGTATGTAATGTATCGGGCAGACACAACGATGTACCTCCCAATGCTGTACTGAACACATCAGGAATGTACGACTACGACAGACAAACCAGTCCGCGGTAGCAGAACATAGAATTATAGAGGGACACACCTTCGAATTCGAAAAAAACGAAGAAGCTGTGCAGCGCCAACGGTTTATGGGACTCGATCTTCAAAGAGGCAGTGGAGATACGTATGCACAACAATTTAATAAACAGGGATAATGGTTTTCAGCTCAGTGCAGCGTGGAATCCTACAATTGATAAAATACGTCGGGAATGCTCCGATCTGAAGGCAGCGGCGTCCGCAGACAAGTTGGATAGCCACCGGGTCTCAACGCCGGTCCGCGACCCCCCCCCCCCCTCCTATCTCTACCGCCGACGCGGCCCCCCCCTTCCGGAGGAGGAACGTGATTGGACGGCCTACAGAAGTGGACGACGAACAGTAGCTGTATAGATATGCTGAACACAGCATTCCGACGTAGCCTCCAGAACAGGCGCCAAACTGCAACAACTAGCGCCCATCCACCACTTCGAAACATGGGTCCGGTCGAGCTCACACATTTTCCAAAAAATGGAGGCAGGCCCAACGTGTCAGACATAGCTCTCACTAGGAGGATCGCAGGGTTTGTGGCCGCTAGGACAATCAACAGGATGTCCTCCGTCCACAACCCAGTGATTCTAGAGGTCGATGTGGGAGAGTGGGTAATACTCCCACGGTACCAGACGTCTTACAAACTTACAGACTGGGAGCGATACCGAGAAACTGTCGCCTCTGATGTCGCTCGCACTCCGCCACCTACCGCCGAAACAGTAGAACAAGCGCTACAAGACTTAACAGGCACCATCTTCCAGGCAGCGGAAGAGGCCACCCCTCCACAAAGGGATGGCCCACCGCCGCAAGTACAGCTCCCGGAACACTTGCTAGCTCAAATTAGACATAAGAACAGAGTGGCAAAAGAGTGGAAGATCACCAGGAATCAGGCCACCAGGAGGCTGCTCAATCGTCTACAAACTGAAGGTAGCGCTCAATGAGCACAGAAACCAGCAATGGCAAAACCACCTCACAGCTCTCAAAGTAGACGATCATACACTATGGCAAGCAACCAAACAGTTCACGAAAAGACGCGCTAGGATGCCGCCACTGCACGGCTAGCGGGGACTGGTCTACAGCCATGCTGGGAAGGCCAACACCCTCGCCGACTCTTTCGAGAAGCAGTTTCAAGAGTCAGAACCCCACGAAGAGCATGAAGAGGTAGTCAGTCGTCAACAGGCTGTCTACCTCAATGCTGAGGAGGACCCAGAGGACGAACCCACACTTTTCGCCCCCGAGGACATGGCAAAAGTAATTAGGTCCCTCCTCACAAAAAAGGCGCCAAGACACGTTAGTGTCACCAATCAGTTAGTCAAAAATCTACCACCCACGGCGATCATACACCTCGCGAATGTCCTCAACGAGATTACTCTATCCCGCGAGTTCCCAGCTTGCTGGAAACATGCGGAAGTGGTCGCGATACACAAACCAGGGAAAGACCCTCTATTACCGCAGCACTACAGGTCGATTAGCCTCTTGCCAACTCTCAGCTAGATCTATGAGTGCCTCCTGCTAAGACCCATACAGGAACATATTACTAAACTGCTGCCGGATTTCCAATTCGGATTCCGGCAGAACCACCCTGCCCCACAACAGAACATGAGAGTGGTTGAAGCAGCCACAGAGGGCTTCAACCACAGAGGCTACTGCGGGAAGCCAAAGCCTTTGACTCAGTATGGCATAGAGGGCCACTCTACAAGTTGTACACACAACGGTTTCCCGGGAGCAAAGTTAAGCTGATCAAAAGCTATCTCACGAATAGAATCTCTGTCAAAGTAGAAACTGCAACCTAACCTCCATCATAAGGCGTATTCGTGCTGGGGTGCCACAGGGATCGGTCCTGGGGCCCGTTTCGTACAGCCTGTACACTGCGGACACACTAACGGCCCCCCTGGTGCACACTGCACAGTACGCAGACAACACAGCCTTCTAAACGAGAAATGCGGACAAGGATCTGGTCATCCGTAGGCTACAAAGGGTTTTAGATGACACAGAAACTTTGGCCCGTCGCTGGCGCATCACCATCAATTCTGAAAAGACGCAGGCTATGCTGATTACTCGCAGGTTTGGAAGGCGCGAACCTCCTCAAACCCGCCCCCTCCATCTTCACCTAAACGGAACCCATCTCTCCTGGCGCAGAACCGCCAAGTACCTTGGCGTAACCTTGGACTCTCGTCTTACGTGGAAACCCCACATAGATGAGGTCTACAGGAAGGTCTGCGCCAGAATTTCCGTCTTATACCCAATCCTGAACTCAACCAGCTCCTTTCCCTGCCCAGTGGGAGTAAATGTGTACCAGGCCTGATCCGGCCAGTAATGGAATATGCATGCCCTGTGGTGATACGTGCCAAAGCAGCATCTGGACAAACTCTAGAGGCAAAACCGCGTCCTCAGGAGGGCACTGCACCTACCCCTTAGATTCGCCACTGATCATCCGCACGTCGCTGCCGAAATCCCACTCCTCAAAGAAAGATTCCAAGATCTGGCAAGGGCTTTCTACGAGAGCTCTTCCAGATCTGGAAATAACCTCATCCACTCCTTAGGTCGGTATGACATGTTCCGCGACAGGCACAAACGCCCAATGACGATCTTCGACGACTAAGTCGAAGAGAACATCCCTATATCCAAATCTTAATCTTCTTCCCGCCCCCAAAATAACAATCATCTCGCCAACCTCAGCCAAGTAGCAGACACATACAGAACATTCATCACATTTCACAGACACCAATAAATCACACATAAATTCACACACACAAGTACACAGACGAGGAAAAGCCGCAAGGCTACAAACTCCCCAAAGAGGAGAAAGTATTAGATGAGAGCGAGCGAGCATCCCGACACTTCGATAAAAGATGATGGGTACGAATCTCATTGAAACGTTGCGACAAGACGACGCCACCACTCGTCTGATAACCCGAGAAGAATTCATCAGTGGAATACTCAGAGAAAGACTGCCACCGCATAGACCGTGCTATGTCTTTGCAGACATTCTGCAAGCACCTACAAAATATTTGTGATTCTCTCGTTATCCGCGAAAGGAAACTCAGTGAAAGCCCTCAGCTTTGGAACGCACCTCTGTTAGAGATGCGATTTTGAAGGCTACGTATGGCGCCGCTACCTATCGAAACTTCATGAAACTGTAGGGGGTGAAGCGGGAATATTCTACGACGTCCCACAATAAATTCCGCATTTTTGCAATTGAAACTGGCTGAGAAGAAAAGCGTTCCATTACTTACTGAACGCTCCTCGTGGTATAGCAGAAGCAAGACCAGCTCTTTAACGATAGTACTCATTTTGTCGGGCACTGTGGGTATGTTATTCACGTCTGATGTAGTAATGCACAATGCTTATCCTATAAAAGATTTATCAATTTGTTTTATAAATGGATTTTTGTAGTGTTTATCATATTAGTATTTCATAATTATGATATTTCTTGACATATTTAATTTATGTGTGGGACAGGGACTCTAATGACATCTAGCTTTTCTTGAAGGCAGGGCCTCTACAAAACTCAGAAGGTAAGAGGACTGTGGTAGCAGACTAGAACTTGGATCCGATTCTCATTGACAGTCGACAAACGACTTATTTGTCGCAGCCATAAATACTGACTCACGAGTCTGCAAAGCATTATGGCTGCAAGGCATAACACAATTAATCAATGATAATTAGTAGAATTTAGTGAGTTTTCACAGGAGTTTTAAAATGGCAATTTGTAGAAAAAGCTTTCAGTTTTCTGTAACTTTGGTACAAATTTATGCCTGTGAATTAAAGTGTGGTATAACAACTCCATTTGGGCTGATAATAATAATCATTTCGCTGTCAGACAGTACTCGTATCATCGGTCACAAGCGATTTTCGCGGCATAAATGTACTCTAATGGTATATTTTACTCACCCATGTATCTTCTGCAGCGACCCGAGGATCTGCTATCTTTGATTGCCGGTTTAGCAAATGAAATAATTTCGAAGCAGCAATTAACCCTTTACGAACACCCAGAATCAAATACGGGACGTACGTCAGGCTGCCACTCACATTGCTTAAAGCGTCAGAGACCCTGAAAAAAGAAGGAGTGAATTATTTGGAATTATTCATGGCGAGTTACAAATTAAGCAGAAAATGATCACAAAAATGTTTTTTTTTTCAGTCAGTTATTAGGTCTAAATGTACACTCCTGGAAATGGAAAAAAGAACACATTGACATCGGTGTGTCAGACCCACCATACTTGCTCCGGACACTGCGAGAGGACTGTACAAGCAATGATCACACGCACGGCACAGCGGACACACCAGGAACCGCGGTGTTGGCCGTCGAATGGCGCTAGCTGCGCAGCATTTGTGCACCGCCGCCGTCAGTGTCAGCCAGTTTGCCGTGGCATACGGAGCTCCATCGCAGTCTTTAACACTGGTAGCATGCCGCGACAGCGTGGACGTGAACCGTACGTGCAGTTGACGGACTTTGAGCGAGGGCATATAGTGGGCATGCGGGAGGCCGGGTGGACGTACCGCCGAATTGCTCAACACGTGGGGCGTGAGGTCTCCACAGTACATCGATGTTGTCGCCAGTGGTCGGCGGAAGGTGCACGTGCCCGTCGACCTGGGACCGGACCGCAGCGACGCACGGATGCACGCCAAGACCGTAGGATCCTACGCAGTGCCGTAGGGGACCGCACCGCCACTTCCCAGCAAATTAGGGACACTGTTGCTCCTGGGGTATCGGCGAGGACCATTCGCAACCGTCTCCATGAAGCTGGGCTACGGTCCCGCACACCGTTAGGCCGTCTTCCGCTCACGCCACAACATCTTGCAGCCCGCCTCCAGTGGTGTCGCGACAGGCGTGAATGGAAGGACGAATGGAGACGTGTCGTCTTCAGCGATGAGAGTCGCTTCTGCCTTGGTGCCAATGATGGTCGTATGCGTGTTTGGCGCCGTGCAGGTGAGCGCCACAATCAGGACTGCATACGACCGAGGCACACAGGGCCAACACCCGGCATCATGGTGTGGGGAGCGATCTCCTACACTGGCCGTACACCACTGGTGATCGTCGAGGGGACACTGAATAGTGCACGGTACATCCAAACCGTCATCGAACCCATCGTTCTACCATTCCTAGACCGGCAAGGGAACTTGCTGTTCCAACAGGACAATGCACGTCCGCATGTATCCCGTGCCACCCAACGTGCTCTAGAAGGTGTAAGTCAACTACCCTGGCCAGCAAGATCTCCGGATCTGTTCCCCATTGAGCATGTTTGGGACTGGATGAAGCGTCGTCTCACGCGGTCTGCACGTCCAGCACGAACACTGGTCCAACTGAGGCGCCAGGTGGAAATGGCATGGCAAGCCGTTCCACAGGACTACATCCAGCATCTCTACGATCGTCTCCATGGGAGAATAGCAGCCTGCATTGCTGCGAAAGGTGGATATACACTGTACTAGTGCCGACATTGTGCATGCTCTGTTGCCTGTGTCTATGTGCCTGTGGTTCTGTCAGTGTGATCATGTGATGTATCTGACCCCAGGAATGTGTCAATAAGGTTTCCCCTTCCTGGGACAATGAATTCACGGTGTTCTTATTTCAATTTCCAGGAGTGTATTTGCCATTACTTAATTAATCCCGAGGCTAGAATGGACCACCCTGGCCTGGTGGTCCATAACGCACTCGTTACTGCATTCCAACGAAGTTCCTCGTTCCAACTAGAGCTTCCTCATTTCCCAAAGCCGTTATCTGATACAGTTTACCTAAACTTCTCTCCCTCTAAACTCTCTATATCAGAAAATAATACCACTTCTGTACATGTATTATTACATTTTGTATCCTTTACAACGCTACCATTATTATAATTATTATTATTATTGCTTGTATTAGTAGCAACAGTATTAGGTACACTCATAACATTTTTAATTCTATTAATATTGTTACTGATAATCATATTAAAGTTATTGTCATTTCTTATGTATAAAATACTGTATCAGCAAAGCTCTACAGTCATATAGGAGAGAAAACTAGAGAGCCTAGTCTAACGAAGTCAGATAAATAAATAAAAGCCGCGCGGGGTAGCCGCGCGGTCTGGGGAGCCTTGTCACGGTCCGCGTGGCTCCCCCCTCGGAGGTTCGAGTCCTCCCTCGGGCATGGGTGTGTGTGTTGTCCATAGCGTAAGTTAGTTTAAGTTAGCTTAAATAGTGTGTAAACTTAGGGACCGATGACCTCAGCAGTTTCGTCCCATAAGATCTTCCCACAAATTTACAAAAATAAATAAAAACAAATATCCTCTTCCTCGAAACACAGGTTTCCCTTGTTTTCCACTCAGCGCCACTCGTCAGATGTGGGCACTTTCTTCAGTAGGCCTCGTTTCCTACCGATCGTCATTACCACATTTGTTGGACGGTACCTATTGACCTCCACCATCCTATAACCTTTTGGGCAGTCACAAGCCATCGCAGATATGCAGAAGGACTTGATACTGGTAGCACCTTTATGAATGAACCTTGCTAAGTTACAGGTAAAGACAGCCAACGGATCTGAAGTGAAGGAGGACCTGTGTCCCAACTGTCGATGAATCGGAGTCATCTCATAAAGGAATTGGCATGGAGTGGGAAGGGGGTGCGATTCTCTCAGGGTGGTAGACTGTCTACTGGTCTTACCCTGAGTTTCATCTGCAACGCAACCAGGGGAAATCCTAATTACTCAGAATGTCTTTAACAGCAACACCCGGAACATGGAGTGGGAAGGGGGTGCGATTCTCTCAGGGTGGCAGACTGTCTACTGGTCTTACCCTGAGTTTCATCTGCAACGCAACCAGGGGAAATCCTAATTACTCAGAATGTCTTTAACAGCAACACCCAGAACAATTCAAGTATGATAGCCGCAGGAACGAAAATGGACAGGGAAAGGAAATATAGCTGGAATTACCGAGTCATTAACGTTGGCCACGGTGGGTATAAGAACACGCGTAAGCAGTCGCATTCGAGAAAATTCTCCTCTTTGTAAAACGACATACCGACATCGTCTGCAATAGTGTATTATGTGTATTGTGCTATTGTTACCCAGGGCTGCACTCATTTATCGATAGGATGATGGATGGTGAGTAAGGCCAATTCACACAGAAATGGCGGCTCACGGATGCCTGGCGGCAGCTGGTCAAGGATGTGGCACGGACGAGACCTGAGCAATTCTCACTGAAGCGGCACCGTCACAGAGGCATGACATGCCCGTGCTACGAATTAGGGATGGTGGTTATCGCTGAAACCACCTTTTCTCAGTTATATCCGTTGTTTTCCACACCGGTTTAACCTTACTGTTAAAATCGTTCAGAATACCCTGTTTCTGAAGTAACCAGTGTTCGGTTCTGTATTGCTATTGCTTCCTGTAATAAACGTAGAAACTGAAGGAAGATAGAAAAATTTTGACTCTCTCAGTTTCAAAATATTAAAGTAATTAGGCGTCTAAAAGCAAACTTAATATATCCAACGTTCACTCCTCGTCTCGAGTGAGAAATGTGATAAAAGATTGAATACTAAAAAAACCACCAGTGTTCTCCTACTGATCCAAATTTTTTGAAACTCTGCTCGAAAAGCGTATTGTACTCGGGGATAACATCACTATTTAGGCATTATGAATAGTCAGTGCTGGAGATTGAAAACTGCGGTTGGAAAACTGTTTTCTTTCTTTCTTTTTCGTGTTAATTTGTCCGTTTTCAAGGGCTACAACCAGATAAAGGCATATTGCGTAGACACAACCAGGAGATCAGCTAGGACTGAATTGTCGTTAAGTTTTGAATTCATTACTGTTACCATAATTTCCTTCCTCTTATTATTTCACAGAGATGGCAAACAAATTTTTAATGTTTTAAAGAAAATGGAGCATTGTACTTCATAGCTACGCAACTTTGTAAAAATGTTTCCAAACTAGAGTTGGTGTCATTCCGCAACGCAACGACAGCGAGATATTACCTTATAGACCACGTGGGGGCAAGTATTGATGCACACTGCGTGTACACGCATACCTTAACCCACGTCGCATGGCCAGTGGCGCAGCTTGGGGGAGGAAAGGTGATCTATCATGCCGCGGGCGCCACCTGCAGTTATTGTTAGAGTAAAATCTATATTGTCACCTACTTGTACGTGTTTTTGGAGAGAGAGGGGGGCGCCAAGAAAGTGTTATCCTCCGGGCGCTTAGGGGAGGAGGGTGCCATGGAAGTGTTATCCACTAGGCGCCTATGAGAGGGGGGGGGGGGGTGGGACGGAGGGTGCCAATGAAGTGTCGTGCCCATGGCGCCGGTTATGTTCGCTACGCCACTATGCACGTACCATGTGTTTGTTGCTCGTTACTGTCGGCATTGTTACTAAAATAGCACTGACCGCTGTCCCAATTTTCTATAACAAAGCAATATTTCAAACTAATGCAGATTTCACTATAATAGTTACTCCTTAGTTACCCCTATTTTGAAAAAGGATTATTTAAAAAGACAAGTTTTAGGGCTGCTGCTCTAGTTAATTGATCTTTCGGTTGTTTTACTCCTCATTAGTAAAAAATAAAAAAATACATTTTATAAACGAGACTAAACAAATATCAAACAGTACCGGTTTTCAGAAGTAAAATGCGGGTATCGGTTTTAACTTCTCGGTTTTTCCCGTCCCTACTACGAATGTATCAGCGTATATCGTCCTAATCAGAAAAGATATTGAAGCATTGGATCTTTCGTAGCTCGTGAATGTTCAGCAACGAAGAAGATATGAAGAAGATCCGTTATGGTTGAAGAAACGGAAGAAATACAGTACATTCGATGCAGTGAAAAAATTGGAAACCTATTCCGAACGTTTCCAGCATTTTTATAGAATGTCTCAAAAGTGTTTCCATATTAAGTTAGACAAAATGAAGGACAGCACTGAGGGAAAAGCAACAAAGCTCGAATGCTACGATCATAAATTCTATCTTTCGTATGATTTTCATTTGAACGTAAACATAAACATTTCTGATTTTATGAGAGATGTTCAAAATATTACGACACTTTTCCAAAGTCTGATCATCCTTAAATATTTAGACGAGAAATTCCTCGTTGTAGGGCATAGTTTCCTACCATGTGATAGAGATTGTTCCACCCAGAAAACTGGATTACAGCCATTGCCAAAGCCAAGAACAATGAATTCCTATGGTGCAAAATCGAACCAGTGGATTTCAGGGTCCTTAGCGCACTAGGCCAAGGGCTGCGCAGAGGATCATTCAAAATAACTGTGTGTTTCAGGCTTCACATTTCATTTCACAACCCTACTATACGAAGGGAAAGAAAAAATCGTAACATCCAGCAACCGTGGATTTGTCGAAGCACTGCAAAGAAGCCGAGAGGTGCTGGGAAAAGGTATCTGTCGCTAGATAACCTTACAGTTTTCCCTATCTTGTGCGATAAAATTCTGCCATTAAAAATTGACAAGAAGAAAGCCTTACTTGACGTGTGGCACTGTATTCCAGCTGGAAAACGTAGCTGCTTCTATAAGCTGGTACTGAGTGAGTAGTGCATTTTCCCGCCTGTCTGGCAAAAGCCAATGACAAAGGTCAGGAAATATAATGCTGATTGTACAATATGTTTAGTGTAGCTGCAGCAGGAATAGTGTTAAATTTTTCCGTATCTTCTGTTGCTGCTTGTGCAGATTTGTGTTGCAGGAAGTAGTGTTTTGACCTGAGATGTTGTACTTTCTTATTTATTTATTTATTTATTTATTGTTCCGTGGGACCAAATTAAGGAGAAATCTCCATGGTCATGGAACGAGTCAATACATGAAATTATAACACGATATTAGAAACAGATAAAATGAAATATAGAAAAAAAAAACATATTCAGGTGACAAGTCATAAGTTTAAATGAAGACAATCAACAATGTAACACTGGAATTTGATTTATTTTTTAGCTCTTCCAGGAGCTCCTCGACAGAATAGAAGGAGTGAGCCATGAGGAAACTCTTCAGTTTAGACTTAAAAGAGTTTGGGCTACTGCTAAGATTTTTGAGTTCTTGTGGTAGCTTATTGAAAATGGATGCAGCAGAATACTGCACTCCTTTCTGCACAAGAGTCAAGGAACTGCATTCTACATGCAGATTTGATTTCTGCCTAGTATTAACTGAGTGAAAGCTGCTAACTCTTGGGAATAGGCTAATATTGCTAACAACAAACGACATTAAAGAAAATATATACTGTGAGGGCAATGTCAGAATTCCCAGATTTTTGAATAGGGGTCGACAAGAGGTTCTCGAACTTACACCACATATAGCTCGAACAGCCCGTTTTTGAGCCAAAAATACCCTTTTTGAATCAGAAGAATTACCCCAAAAAATAATACCATACGACATAAGCGTATGAAAATATGCGAAGTAGACTACTTTTCGTGTTGAAGTGTCACTTATTTCAGATACTGTTCTAATGGTAAATAAAGCAGCATTTAGTTTCTGAACAAGATCCTGAACATGGGCTTTCCACAACAGCTTACTATCTATCCGTACGCCTAGGAACTTGAACTGTTCCGTCTCGCTTATAACATGCCCATTCTGTCTGATTAAAATGTCAGTTCTTGTTGAATTGTGAGTTAGAAACTGTAAAAACTGAGTCTTACTGTGATTTAGCATCAAATTATTTTCCACAAGCCACGAACTTATTTCATGAACTAAATTATTTGTTACTGTTTCAATATTACACACAAGATCCTTCACTATCAAGCTGGTGTCATCAGCAAACAGAAATACTTTTGAATCACCTGTAATACTAGAAGGCATATCATTTATATAAATAAGAAACAGCAGTGGCCCCAGCACCGACCCTTGGGGAACGCCCCACTTAACAGTGCCCCATTGGGACTGAACATCACTACCACTCTCAATATTGCGGAGAATTACCCTCTGCTTTCTGTTCTTAAAGTAAGAGGCGAACCAATTGTAAGCTACTCCCCTTACTCCATAATGGTCCAACTTCTGCAGTAATATTTTGTGGTCAACACAGTCAAAAGCCTTCGTTAAATCAAAGAAGTAAGGTTCGTATTTCTGCAATACGTAACACAGAAAACCCGAGTGTTTCGGCAGCAGATCGTTGTAACTGCACAGATTCAACGTTGCTCGTCCAGGAAACTAAAAATCATTTAGCTGTTTTTCAAAGATAATGTTAGTAATTGTGTAATAACTGTTGTAAAAATATGTAAAATGGCGTTTTACCTCGTATACACTGCCTGCGCCGAGAAAGCGTAAATATGTAAGCATAAAATAGGTAAGCAAATAGGAAAGCATAAAACATCCAGAATACAAAACAGTTTAGTAATATCAATAAGAAAATCCTATTTCTCATTCATTGCTCCATGGAACAGACGTTAGTTTTTCGACAGTATGTGAACCAAAATTGTTATTGAATGTTTCGGGAACGAATCTGATAGTGTAGACAAGAAAAAATTACGCATCTATACTATTATATAAAGACATGTCGTAGGTTAACATTGTTACCGAAAATCTCGAATAGTTCTTGATCGATTGACTTCAGATTTTTTGTACTTTAACAAATGTTCGGACAGACATAGGTTACACACTTTTTAAAAATATATGTGGTGCATAAATTATATAAATGGGCAAGATTTTTACCAAAAAATTTCGGGAAGTTCGTGACTGATTTACTTCAAATTTTAGTTCAACGTTGTTACCTAAATTCTCGAAAAGTTCTTGACCGATTTACTTCTGATTTTTGTATGGGTAATGGACGATCGGACGGACAGAGAATACACATTTTTTAAATGAAGAGGAAATGTTACAAAAAATCTCGAAAACGTCTTTGCATATTTGCTTTTCACACGATACTTTAACAAAACTGGACGGATATATACACTATATATATAATAGGCAAATGACGTTAGCAAAAATCTCGAAAATTTCTTGAACGATTTATATCAAATTTTTGCAAAATAATAACCGTTCAGACACATGTAGGCTATGCAGGGTGTTTCAGAAGTGTAGGTCAATAATTCACACACGGAAAATACATGGCAAAAGTAGCTAAAAACGTCCAATAAACATGGGTCCGCAAATCAACCGTTGCCGAGGGATCGAATTAATTCGAGTTGGGAACCAACTGTAAACGCCCCTGGGTACCGCGGTATGTACGTTGGTATCTCAAGGTTTGTCTGTTTATGCAAGCGCAGCTACTTCCCTTTCCCGCTTCGTCCACCGTGCCGTGCCGGGCTAAAAATCAGTTACGAACTGAAGGCACCATGGTCAGAGGTTATACCAATCAAGAGTACGCTGACATGCACTTCATGTACGGCAAAGCGAATGGCAGTGCCCTTGATGGTGCACGATTGTATGAAGAAACTTGTCCTCTCTGCTGGTAGCCCGACAGACGTACATTTAGCCGGTTACATCAGTGCCTTATAGAAACCGGGAGCTTCACACAGTACTAGAAGGTCGACCCAAACTCATAACACCAGATGTTGAGGAAAGGATGTTACGCATTGTACACGAACGCTCGAGTACTTCAACAAGGAGAATTGCTATCCAAGAGCGTGTCCTGAGTCATAGCACTGTATGGCGGATTTTACATCGGCAAGTACTCTATCCGTATCATCTCCAGCGAGTGAAAACCCTCATCAATGCAGACTTCCCTCCTAGGGAGAACTTTTGCCAATAGGTGTAACAGTAGTGTACCCTGAATTCCATGTTTGTAAGCAGTATTCTGTTCACGGATGAGGCTGGATGTACTTGTGACTGTATTTTTAACTATCATAACTGTCACATTTGGGCCGATGTCAATTGTAAGGCAAAACACGTATCACGACATCAGCAGCGTTATTCGTTGAAATTCTGGGCAGGACTGCTCGGGGACTGCATAATTGGACAACTCATCTTACCATGGAGACTAACCGGACGCAGTATATGCGATTTCTGTGGACTGTACTTCCAGCTGTACATGATGATGTCCCACTGAACCAACGCCTCAACATGTGGTTTCATGCATGACGGTGCTCCAGCATATTTTCATGTATGAATGCGCCGGTTTCTAACTCGGACGTATGGTCAACATTGGATAGGTAGAGGAGGGCCTGTGCCATGGCATCCAAGGTTTCCGGGTCTAAATCCCATGGATTTCTGTGTGTGGGGTCAGTCAAAGGTCTGGTCTGCAGTACCGAGGTCAACTCTCTTCAGCAACTACGCTCGCAGGTTGAAGCTGCCTTCCAGCATTTACAGGATTCCCCAGGACTGTCTGAGAGGATTCGCAACTCATTTCAGAGAAAAGCTCAGTGTTGCATTCAGACGCATGGACAACACTTTGAACACCTACTTTAACGTTTAGATATGCATGTGTTTCTGGACAACGATGAGCCACAACAGAAACAGAAAATGTATTGTATCTCGACAACGATTGATTTGTGGACCAATGTTTATTGGAACTCTTTAGCTACTTGTGGTCTGTGCTTTCCATGTGTGAATTATGGACCATCACTTCTGAAATACACTGTGTACTTCTTTTGAAACAAACTACATAGATTCTCTCTTAAAACCGACTGCGAGAAAAACAGTGCTATGGTGTGGAAACATGTGGTTTAGTTTTCTTTCTAGCAGTCAGTATTAATTATGATATCGGCATGTTACCCATTAGAGAAATTATATTTCTCATGTATATTTTTTTTCAGTTAAAAAAAAATTGCATCCGTTTTATTCCTCACAATTGGTTTTAGTAGAAAGCCGGAAAGTTGTATATATGGTTCATCGGCTTACGATTAGAATACTACTACGGAATCTGCATCGTCCGAAACTTTGTAATCCTACCCATTCGCAGACGAAAACCATGCAAAACGTTATCATTGAAGCTACTATCCTCACAGATCCAGTTGCTGGTGAAGTCTCTCCCATACACAGTACACCGATGATCCCAACCGATTTACCCATCCATTTTAAGCTGGCTTTATTGTGCTACAGTTATGTCTAATTGAGTTTGTTTAACGAGTCTGTCTTGACTTTCCTATGATTGTTTGCTTTTATCAAAGCATGTTTGTTTCTGGTTACAATAAAATTAGTTAACTAAGACCACTCTTTAATTTCCGTAGCTAGATGAAGCTAATAACCCATTATTTCAATTAGTTTTTGTTAGGACCATTGCAATGTATTGTATTGTATGTTAACCGGGGGCCTAGAAACGTCCCCGCCGCAGCCGCAGTGGTCTACAACCCCACGACGCAGTGGTCCACTTCACCCCTCCACCGCCCCATACCTAACTCAGGTTTATTGTGTGGTTCGGCCCCCGGCGGACTTCCCCTCCCCATAGAACGTCTCACACCAGACGAGTGTAACCCCTTTGTTTGCGTGGTAGAGTAATGGTGGTGTACGCGTACGTGGAGAACTCGTTTGCGCAGCAATCGCCGACATATTGTAACTGAGGCGGAATAGGGGGAACCAGCCCGCATTCGCCGAGGCAGATGGAAAACCGCCTAAAACCATCCACAGACTGGCCGGTTCACCGGACCTTGACACAAATCCGCCGGGCGGATTCGTGCCGGGGACCAGGCGCTCCTTCCTGCCCGGAAAGCCGTGCAAGGACCATACCGTGGACACATTGGTTAGGACCATTAATTTTCCGACGTTTCCACTGTGCAATAGCTTTTCATCTCATATCTGAGGGGAGAGATAGACATCTCGATAGGCTTCAGTCGATACAGATCAAAGTGGCAACAGAGTAAAGAAGCTGCGGGCATGTTGGCACCTAACTCTACTCAACTTTGTTTTTAGCATCGTTCTGAAACAGCACATGTCAAACGCTTCGATTCTCTTCTAACCTGGTTTTCTTGAAATTTCAGAAATTTCTTTCTCGAGTTAAGACCTTCGTTTATTGCTAGTTGACTTGTTTTAGTGGAAACATAGTTTTTGACTAAGCTAGACTGCTTCTTATGTCTACCATGCTTTGTCCCACGTAAGAGTATGAATATTTGCTTCCTAGGCAGCAGAATTCCATCACTTCCTTTTTGACATAGGTCAAAATGTTGATGACAGCTTTGCTGCTAATGTCATTTCCGATGCTCCTTAATCCTTTATAGTACGATCATAACACGACATTTCAGCTTAATTGTATGTTAAGTACTTTATTACTTTTTAATGAATTTATTTAGATTATTGAAAATCTAGATATTTCACACATATGATAAATATTCGTATCTTCTGCATAATAACGAAGATAAGAGACACTATTAGATTCGTAAAACACTCAGTAAATGTTAGTGATCATCTGTCACAAGAGGAAAGAATTACAAGAATTCACGAAGGATAAGCTTTCAAAATGGTACTAGACTTCGGGGCGTGGTGGAACTCCAAATTCTAAATGATAAAATTATTTTTGATTTTAAACAGTAATCATTATCAGGAGCATTTTTGTTTTCAAGCCAGAGTATCCATCAATGCTGACTACAATGGAGACTGCAGGTGCTAAAGAAATAGTATCTGACAAGAGAATTGTCAGGAGACACCTATGTCACAGCTAGCATGGCAGTTCCCTACTAAATTACTTCCTCCAATCAATAAACGCATACTTTTCGAAATTAAGCTTCATCATCAGCTTAAAAGCTGCTCTAACGAAAGAATTTGTCAGGGTTTTAAGTGCAGATAGCGGATATACTTATTTGATCCATTTTTTTTGTTCACAATTCAAAAATATACGTCTTTATATAAATTTCACTACCGAAAACTCTTGAGCATATAAAAATTTACTTGTAGTTGTCTCAGAAACAGTATCACAAGCTACTCTGACTGAACACAACCAAGAAAATTAGAGCACCTTTTGGATGTGTTGCGAACCTTGTCTTAGCAGAGATATTCCTTTACATTTCAATATCTGTATGGGTCAACCACAAAGCGAAACCTTTGGAGATAGAAATATATAGATACTACAGAATATTTTGGTTCAAATGGCTCTGAGCACTATGGGACTCAACTGCTGAGGTCAGTAGTCCCCTAGAACTTAGAACTAGTTAAACCTAACTAACCTAAGGACATCACAAACATCTATGCCCGAGGCAGGATTCGAACCTGCGACCGTAGCGGTCCTGCGGTTCCAGACTGCAGCGCCTTTGACAGAATATTTTGCCATCTCCTTCTTGAATACCAGGTCGTTTCATTGATGGAGACTCCACAGTCACGCCAGATATGTGCATCTGCAGAAACAGAGTCAAAGGCAGTGAACTCACTTGAAGACATCCTTAAAATGCATCCCCTCGGAGTGAATAAGTAATCCTCCGTAGTACATGCACGCGGCGTAAGACAGGGTGCTGATGTTGCCAGTGACGATGTAGACGGCCGATCTGATTTGGGAGTTGCGCTCCTCCCGTTGGAGCGCCGGCCGCAGCTCCGCCAGGTACTGCTGGTGAAAGTGGCGCTCGCGGCCCAGGCCGGCCACAGTGCGGATGTTCCCCACCGTCTCGACGGCCAACTGCAACAGTGACATCGCATCAGTTGTGGCTATCACTCCGTACTAGGCTGTCTGTGAGACTTCGCATTACAATATTTGTTGATTTGAGAGGGTTGCTGCCTTAAAGTACAAGAGTTGTCGAGAAAGTAAGTTTCGATCGGCAGTGAAAAGGAAACCACAGTGAAAATCAGGAGTGGTTGATCTGCAAAAGTTAGCTACACCTTCCAGCTACGTCTCTATAAAGTCGCCGTTCCGACTTAAGACTCTTGTCGTAGCGTTGTACAAACTTTCCAGTACCGGTACTCTCCTCATAGCAGGCAACCGCCTGTGCTTTCCGTCAATTCTGTACGCTGGTCTCCTGTTCGTTGTCTGTGCCAGACTGTTGTCTTTACAGCCAACAGCTCATGTGAGTAGAGAGGAAAATCAGAGGGAGCCTCTGCCTAGCTGTACGGTGGGTGATCAAACACTTCCCATCGAGACAGCTTCAGGAGCGTCTTTATTGCTCTGTAGTATGCGGCCGAGAATTTTCATGAAGGAGGAAATGCTTGACAGTTATGTTATGTGGGGTTGTATGAAATCAGGCGAAATCTCTCGGCATCTACATCTACATGGATAGCCTGCAAATCACATTTAAGTGCCTGGCAGGGAGTTCATCGAACCACCTTCACAGTTTTCTGTAATTCCAATCCCGTATAGCACGCGGAAAGAATGAACACCTATATCTTTCCGTACTAGCTCTGATTTCTCTTATTTTATCGTGGTGATCGTTCCTCCCTATGTAGGTCGGTGTCAAAAAAATATTTTCGCATTCGGAGGAGAAAGTTGGTGATTGGAATTTAGTGAGAAGATTCCGTCGCAACGAAAAACGCCTTTCTTTTAATGATTTCCAACCCAAATCCTGTATCATTTCTGTGACACTCTCTCCCATATTTCGCGATAATACAAAACGTGCTGCCTTTCTTTGAACTTTTTCGTTGTATTCCGTCAGTGCTATCTGGTAAGGATCCCACACCGCGCAGCAGTATTCTAAAAGAGGACGAACAAGCGTAGTGTAGGCAGTCTCCTTAGTAGGTCTGTTACATTTTCTAAGTGTCCTACCAATACAACGCAGCCTTTGGTTAGCCTTACCCACAACATTTTCTATGTGTTCTTTCCAATTTAAGTTGTTCGTAATTGTAATAACTAGGTATTTACTTGAATTTACGGCTTTTAGATTAGAATGATTTATCGTGTAATCGAAGTTTAACGAGTTCCTTTTAGCACTCATGTGGATGACCTCACACTTTTCGTTATTTAGGGTCAACTGCCACGTTTCGCACCATTCAGATATTTTTTTCTAAACCGTTTTGCAGTTTGTTTTGATCTTCTGATGACTTTATTAGTCGATAAACGACAGTTTAATCTGCAAGCAACCGAAGACGGCTGCTCAGATTGTCTCCCAAATCGTTTATATAGATAAGGAACAGCAAAGGGCCTATAACACTACCTTGGGGAATGCCAGAAATCGTTTCTATTTTACTCGATGTCTTTCCGTCAATTACTACGATCTGTGACCTCTCTGAGAGGAAATCGCAAATCCAGTTACATAACTGAGACGATATTCCATAAGCACGCAGTTTCACTACGGAAATCCAGGAATACGGAATCGATCTGAAATCCCTTGTCAGTACCACTCAGCACTTCATGTGAGGCACGGAGGCACTGCTTTATAGGCGTCTTTATGTGTTCACTGTACGTTCAGAATTGCAAGTGCAACGTGACGCGATCTGCGGACATACTGGAGACACTGCTCAACACGTCTGTGCAAAGTTTCATTGTTTGACTGTGGTTTCCGTTTGGCGACCGATCGGAACTTAATTTTCGGACACCTCTCGTAGATGAGCTTAACATCAAACCCTAAACAATTTTCGACCAAGCTGTCCGCTGAAATTTATCCATACGCAGGTGACAAATCATCGAGCAGTTCGAAACCTAGTAATGGGACACACGTTGATAAACATCATTTGTCTAGATTTCCTTCCTTTCGACATTCAAAGGAGGAACGGAGTGGCTTACATTTATTGCAGGAGTGTTTATTATAATAATTTACTGACTTAGCGTGTGGAGAAATCACGGCAGGAGCGGATACTTACCTTAGATGCTTTCTCCATGGCGTCCCAGACGCTCATCATGTCCTCCAGCATCTTCCCGTGTTCGTAGTAGTGCAGCGCCA
The DNA here is from genome assembly GCF_023898315.1 of Schistocerca nitens. Classification (NCBI taxonomy): domain Eukaryota; kingdom Metazoa; phylum Arthropoda; class Insecta; order Orthoptera; family Acrididae; genus Schistocerca; species Schistocerca nitens. The sequence goes on from NC_064617.1 coordinate 741,422,565, forward strand.
CCGACGCCGGCAGGAAGGCGACGACGACGAGGCCCATCCGCCACTCGTGGTACGCGCACAGGCCCACAGACAGTACTAGCGTCACCACACCGTCAAGTATGTAACCTATATACTGTGCGGACGCCTGTGCATCGCGGAACAGAAAATCATAGCTAGAGAAATTTCAGTAGCAGAGAGTGTACGCGGGCTTATCACACAAGCGCTAGCCACTGGCGCTATGTATCACTGCCACTTACCGAGTGAACTTCGTGGGTTCCAGAGAGCCTCTCGCACAGCGCTCCTGTGCTGTTGCTCCTCTTGTCAAACCACGCCATCTCCTGCCGCAACATCGCTGAGAACATGAGGCCCTGCAGTCGATTTTTTAGTTTGGTTCCAGAGTGACGAGAAGCGTACGTCTGCAACAGACAAGAGTTGTCTACCCAGTCACGACTTCATATTTGCAGCAAAAATGATATTTACTCACTGCCGAGGACAGTCATACTCTGCTGGCTACTAAAATTGCAATAACATCAACGTTGAAAAAGATAAGATTTTGCTTATGCTGGGTGCCTGTATGATGTAGAAGGAAGAATGCATGGTTAAGCTTGCATGTGTTTTTTTCGGGGTGCGAAATTTAGTACATAGCTCCAACCAGTAGCAGCAATAATGGCCCTAACCCAGCTAGTCATCGAGTTGAACTGAACTTAGTATCAGATACAGTTACTTCATTCCGTGCTGTGTAAGTTTTCTTCAGTAGTAGCGCTTTGAATGTGCTGGTGTGCCAATTTCTCGGCAACCTGTGAGCAGAAGTTTTAATTGAGTGAGACATCTGGAGACAGAGCTGATCAGTACTACAGTCGGACACTGTCTGCATCGATGTACGGAAAAGTCAAACAGCGCAAGCACTATGCGGTCTTGAATTATCTTGCAGGACAGAGCTGTCGGTTATAACAATCAGAAATGTAGTGGTTGCTGTTCAAATTATCAGTTATGCTAGCAGGAGATGACTGTCTTGTGCATCCAGTGACACACCATACTATAACGTCAGTTGCTCTATCCATAAGACGAAGACGAATACAATCTGGCAAGGTGGGTTGCCCTTGGAGGCTGCACGCCTTGATGCGTCCATTGTGATGATGTACGCAGACACAGAACATCATTAAAGAGGACGTGGTTCCTCTCTTGTTTCGAGTATTGTCGTTGGTCGCGCCTCTCCATGCTGTCGTGTCAAACAGCCACAAAATTGATCGCTATGCTGACGTTGCAGTATTATCTTACTGCCAGTGTGGATAGTTGTCTCGCTGCGACTAACGTACTTCTTATTTCAAGATAAGTGACATGAGTGTACGATCCTGCACGCAGGTCCGAACAATGTTTGTCCTCTCAGCCGCTAGTAGCGTGGGGCCGTTGAAATCCCTCATGTTGTTGAGTATCGCCCTCTAAACCCATCGATTCCATATTCGAATGACAGTCCTTGAATCACTACCAATGCGACCAGCAGTGTAGTGTCTGGTTTGATGCACCCCACCACGAATATCTCTCATGTCCCAACCTCTTTATTTCAGAGAGCACCCTACGACCTCAATTACTTGTGGTTGTATTCAGATTTCTGTCTACCCCTACAGTTTTTCTCCTCTTCAGCTCACTGTAGTATCATGAAAGTTATACCCTTCTTCTATTCAGTGTTCTCCATACGTTGCTCTCTTCTGCGGACAACCTCATCATTCCTTATATTATCAATCCATCTAATTTTCGACATTCTACTGTAGCACCACATCTCAAACCCTTCGATTCTTCTCTGTTCCACTGTCCATGTGTCACTATCATACAATGCTGTGTTCCAACCGTACATTCTCAGAAATTTCTTCCTCAAATTAAGGCATATGTCTAGTATTAGTAGACTTCTCTTAGCCAGGAATTCCCTCTTTGCCTCTGCCAGTGTGCTTTTATGTCACCCTTCTTTTCTCCGTCGTGGTTACTTTGCTTCAGAAGTAGCAGAATTCCTTAACTTCATCTACTTCGTGATTACCAATGTTGATGTTAAGTTTCTTGCTACTTTCTGCTGTTTCTCATGACTTTTGCCTTTTTACGGTTTACTCACTATCCATATTCTGCACTCCATCATTTCATCCTAAAGATCCTATAATTCTTCTTCACATTCACTGAGAATAGCGATATGATCATTGAATCTTTTATCATTGATATCCTTTCACCCTGAATTTTAATCCCACTCTTGAATCTTTCTTTTATTTCCATCATTGCTCCTTCGATGTATAGATTGAACAGTAAGAGCGAAAGAGTATATTTCTGTCTTACAACATTTTTAATTCGAGCATATCGTTCTTCGCTTCCAATCTTATTGTTCGTCCTTGGTTCTTGTACCTATTACTCATTGCCGCATGAAGTGGCCGCGCGGTTAGAGGCACCATGTCACGGATTGCGCGGCCACATCCCGCCGGATGTTCGAGTCTTCCCTCGGGCATGGGTGTGTGTGTGATGTTCTTAGCATAACTTAGTTTAAGTAGTGTGTAAGTCTAGGGACCGATGACCCCAGTAGTTTGGTCCCTTGGGAATTCACACACACACACACATTGTTACGTATTACCTGTCTTTCCATACAGCTTACTCCTTCTCAGGATTTCGTACACCTTGCGCCATTTTACGTTGTCGAATGCTTTTAGGTCGACGAATTCTATGAATATGTCTTTATTTTTCTTCAGACTTGCTTCCATTACCAAGCGCAACGTCATAATTGCCTCTCTGGTGTCTTTACCTTTCCTAAAGCCAAATCGATCATCAACTTTTTTACCATTCTTCTGTATGTTATTAGTGTCAGGAGCTTGGATGCAAGAGCTTTTAAGCTGATTGTGCGGTAGTTTTCCCACTTACCTGCCCTTGCTAGCTCCGGAATAGTGTGACGATATTTTTAGGAAAGTCTGGTTGTACATCGCTGGTGACAGAGTCTACACACCAATCTCAGTAAGTGTTCATTTGTCACTACACACCAACAGTTTTAGAAATTCCGATAGAACGTTATCTATCCATTCTGCTTTATATGATCTCACTCTTCCAATACGTTTCGAATTCTGACTCTAATACTGGATGCCCTATGTTATCCATGTCGACTATAATTTTTTCTTCTATCACGTCATCAGACAAGTGGTTCCCTTAATAGAGACCTTCAGTGTACTCTTTACAACTACCTGCTCTCTCTCTTTAGCGTTTAATAGCGGCATTCCCATTGCAGTATTAATATTGAAACCTCTGCTTTATATTCGCCGAAGGTAGTTTTGACTTTTCAATATGCTACGTCAGTCCTTCCGATGATCATTTTTTTTTATTTCTTCACATTTTTCTTGCAGACACTTCGCTTAGCTTCCCTACACTTCCTATTTATTTTATTCGTAAGTGAATTGCATTTCCGTATTCCTGAATTTCTCTGAACGTTTCGTTTACGTTCTACTTTCGTCCATCAGTTGAAGTATTTCACCTGTTACCAATGGTTTCTTCGCAGTTCACTTCCTTGTCCAACATCTGCGATTGCCTTTTTTAGATATGTCAAATTGTCTTCTCCTGCCTATACGAGGCGTAAATCAGTCTTACAGCAAACAATCAAGTTTCAGTTGCTATATTTGAATGAAAAACCCTCTGCCCAATCCTTCGTTATTTACAGAATTTAGACAGCATTACTCTAACGTATTTGTGTGGTCGCACTGAAATACTAACCATCTGCATATTCAGGCATATGCAAGGCTGTTTGAAGTTTGTTGAATTCCGCATTCGTAGTGTTGCAGTATTCGTGGTCAGCATTGTACTTCGCGTATTAGAGAATTATGTGATAGCTATATCCAGACTGATATATGTAGCTTGAGGGGTGTGTGACTAACAAACTAAAATAAAAAACTGAGAATGTTCAATAAAACTGGTGAAGAACTGTAACAAACAGAATTAAAGAAAATTTTATTCGAAATGAAACAAACGTTAATATTATTCATACTCTATTCTCTGTTTTATTTGCACTATCAGAGTGCCTAGCGTTGTCCAGGTATGTTTCTATTCCATTTCATAGTCTATCTCCACCTTCCTCTGTCCATCTCTTCCTCTATCCCTTCTCTGTCCATCTCCTCCTCCCCCTCTTTCTGACCATGTCCTCTTCACTTTTTCTGTTCTATTCCTCTTCTCTGTCTCTCTGCCCATCTCCTCCTTCGCCCTCTCTCTGTTTCTCTCTTCCTCTCTCATTTCTCTGTCCATCACCTCCTCCCACTCTCTCCGTCTGCCTCCCCTTTCTCTGTACATTTACCCCTCACCCTCTCTTTGTCCATCTCCTTATCTCCCATATCTGCGTCCATCTCCTCCTTCCCCCTCTGTCTGCTCGCCACTTCCTTCTCTCTTCCCTCCCAAGAGGAGAACGCTGGTTCTTACCCAACAGTTTTTTTTCCAGATAGTAATATGTGTACCAAGTTTCGTTCAGTTCGATCGAGGGGTTTACAAGGAGCTTTTTACCAGTGGCTTTGCCCACATACGCACTTATTGTTCCGTCGTAACCACCAGCGCCGGCACGAAGACGAGGAAAGCAAGAGCAGAGAAGGTTGTGAGACGACAACAGGAGCGGCCTCTACAAGAAGAAAATACACTCCTGGAAATTGAAATAAGAACACCGTGAATTCATTGTCCCAGGAAGGGGAAACTTTATTGACACATTCCTGGGGTCAGATACATCACATGATCACACTGACAGAACCACAGGCACATAGACACAGGCAACAGAGTATGCACAATGTCGCCACTAGTACAGTGTATATCCACCTTTCGCAGCAATGCAGGCTGCTATTCTTCCATGGAGACGATCGTAGAGATGCTGGATGTAGTCCTGTGGAACGGCTTGCCATGCCATTTCCACCTGGCGCCTCAGTTGGACCAGCGTTCGTGCTGGACGTGCAGACCGCGTGAGACGACGCTTCATCCAGTCCCAAACATGCTCAATGGGGGACAGATCCGGAGATCTTGCTGGCCAGGGTAGTTGACTTACACCTTCTAGAGCACATTGGGTGGCACGGGATACATGCGGACGTGCATTGTCCTGTTGGAACAGCAAGTTCCCTTGCCGTTCTAGGAATGGTAGAACGATGGGTTCGATGACGGTTTGGATGTACCGTGCACTATTCAGTGTCCCCTCGACGATCACCAGTGGTGTACAGCCAGTGTAGGAGATCGCTCCCCACACCACGATGCCGGGTGTTGGCCCTGTGTGCCTCTGTCGTATGCAGTCCTGATTGTGGCGCTCACCTGCACGGCGCCAAACACGCATACGACCATCATTGGCACCAAGGCAGAAGCGACTCTCATCGCTGAAGACGACACGTCTCCATTCGTCCCTCCATTCACGCCTGTCGCGACACCACTGGAGGCGGGCTGCACGATGTTGGGGCGTGAGCGGAAGACGGCCTAACGGTGTGCGGGACCGTAGCCCAGCTTCATGGAGACGGTTGCGAATGGTCCTCGCCGGTACCCCAGGAGCAACAGTGTCCCTAATTTGCTGGGAAGTGGCGGTGCGGTCCCCTACGGCACTGCGTAGGATCCTACGGTCTTGGCGTGCATCCGTGCGTCGCTGCGGTCCGGTCCCAGGTCGACGGGCACGTGCACCTTCCGCCGACCACTGGCGACAACATCGATGTACTGTGGAGACCTCACGCCCCACGTGTTGAGCAATTCGGCGGTACGTCCACCCGGCCTCCCGCATGCCCACTATACGCCCTCGCTCAAAGTCCGTCAACTGCACATACGGTTCACGTCCACGCTGTCGCGGCATGCTACCAGTGTTAAAGACTGCGATGGAGCTCCGTATGCCACGGCAAACTGGCTGACACTGACGGCGGCGGTGCACAAATGCTGCGCAGCTAGCGCCATTCGACGGCCAACACCGCGGGTCCTGGTGTGTCCGCTGTGCCGTGCGTGTGATCATTGCTTGTACAGCCCTCTCGCAGTGTCCGGAGCAAGTATGGTGGGTCTGACACACCGGTGTCAATGTGTTCTTTTTTCCATTTCCAGGAGTGTATAAGCGCTGTTCGTGCCAGCCTCAGCTGCACAATACTAGACCGGCACTTGCAGAACAGTTATTAGTGATCCATATCAATTGCATACATGGACTCTGTATATAGCCGAGGACTGACTGTTTGCATTTCGCCTATCGCTTGCGACGCGTTCTTGTAAATACAAAATTAAGTATTGTCAATCTTCTTTATTCTAATAAAAACTATTGATGTGATTGACTTGAATTGTTGTATAGCTATTCCGAGAACGCAGCATCCTTTAGGCACCCTATACGAGAGGTATGGGCAGGACCGCACACGTATCAAATTTAACATATTTCACACATATTTACACACATATTCCACCTGTATCTCTAGCGAATTTCGCCATGCACCTTCGTTTACCTTCGGTGCTGGATTTTATGTCATATTTCCCGTACTATGTGTTGCACAGTGAGGTAATTTTGCAGGTGCATCCAGTTGCCTGCAAAATGTGTTTCGAAAAGAGTTAGTAGTAAACAAGTAATAAATTAACAGGTCATGCTTCATGCGGTAGTTTTATTGTAAGAACAGCGAAAATGTAATAAGCGATATACTTGCTTCCTTTCATCTTTTGTGGGGTGTGTGAGTGAGGAAACGTCTCTAAAAGGGTTAAAATTATGTGTATAGTTTGTTGCAAGTCACTAAGTGCTCTCAGTCTCAAATGTTGGATGAATATAGTCTGGCTATTTCCGCGTCACGAGATACGCTTCTTTCACGCCCCCACACCTACCCCTATGAGACATAGTTGGTCCTTAACCCCACAGTGGTTCTTTCCAGTGATTGACATCGATCAACACGTTTAGGAAGACTTATGGAACATATATTGATCATCCACGTGGATGTATGGATTTCAAACTCAGTAAGAGCACGTATTACGTGGAACATGTGAAGCCTTTCACCTCTGTACCTCGGCGCCTTGGGCGACTTGGCGTTCTTAGAATTATTATCTGAATGGATAGACAAGTACTGAAGAAGGCATTCCTAGGTGTTCCATGTTCAACTCACTCGCTGAAAGCTCAAAGCGTCACACTGTCATGCAGGTGACCTACGATCGATACCGTGTACGCCGGCATTATTTCCTTGGAAACAGACGGTAAAGAGGTGCTTACTGACCAGATGACACTACACGTCTTGTGAAACGAGAGCACGACAGTGTTTCCATCTGGTTGACACACCTATTATCACACGAGAAAAGTTAACACGTTGCATTGCGAAATGTAAAATGAGAATGTCATTTTAATGAACACTAGGCGCAAGTTTTCATGTTTGTTTTCTTTTCATAAGCTCATTCAATTAAGTGATGCAATGTCATAGCAGAAGGTTTCGTTATTTGAGGGAATTGCACAAATGTGAGTCACATATTTAAAACCTTTTACTTATTTGTAGCCCACATCTTGTTCTGACTGAAGAAATTACTACGCCACGTCACCACCGAGCTACCGAAAGGTGTGTTTGTTAGCAGACCTCTGTCGCACATTATCGCACAACAAACAAACAGACTGACGGTTTTAACCACGGTGAGGCATCTTCAGGTCTACAGTATTGCAGCTGTGTACCTGAATACGCCGCTACTTTGCTATATATGTCAGAGCAAATAAGATACGCTGAGAACCCCACATTATAAAAAAAAAAAAAAAAAGGTTCAAATGGCTCTGAGCACTATGGGACTCAACTGCTAAGGTCATTAGTCCCCTAGAACTTAGAACTAGTTAAACCTAACTAACCTAAGGACATCACAAACATCCATGCCCGAGGCAGGATTCGAACCTGCGACCGTAGCGGTCCTGCAGTTCCAGACTGCAGCGCCTTTAACCGCACGGCCTCTTCGGCCGGCCCCACATTCTCAACTACTAATATGGGTGTAGAGTATAGCAAAAATTCATAGGCGCTTTCTGTATATCTACGGAGACCCGGCAGAGAACAAAAGCACGGAGAGTCTTTGGGTGAGGCGTCTGTTATCACCGCAACAGTTGTGCAAACTTGTCTGATGTCTCTCGTGCCAATCCGCAGCATACATCTGTGACTCTTGCAATGTTGGAACGTGCGGACTCTCTTATTCATTGTGATCGATGGATCACAATCAAACACCCAACTACAGAACTGGACGTCTCTGTTGGTACAGCTGACACACCTGTCCACCATTTGTGGTACTCAGAGTTGTATGCACGCTGGGTTCCTCGCCGCCTAACAAAAGGTGCAAATGGTTCTAAGCACTATGGGACTTAACATCTGAGGTCATCAGTCCCCTAGACTTAGAACTACTTAATCCTAACTAACCTAAGGACATCACACACATCCATGCCCGAGGCAGGATTCGAATTTATGACCGTAGCAGAAGCGTGGTGCCGCCTAAAAGAAGACCATGAAGAGCAACGAAGGAACATGTCTACGGAATTTATTGCGCTGTACAAGGCTGATCATTACACTTTTTTGTTGAACATTGCCACACATGAGTTCATCACTCTTAACCGGAAACAAAACGACAAAACATGGAGTGGCGCAACACCACCTCTCCTCCGAAGAAAAAGCTCAAAGCCGCACACGCAGGTGGTAAAGTCATGGCGACCTTCTTCTGGGACTCTGAAGAGGTTATTCTGTTAGACGTTCCCCCTCACTGTGCAACAATTAACTCTGGAGTGTCTTATGCTTTAGCGTGTTAGTGCCACGAAAATGCAAATGAACTTCTCCATGACAAGGCAAGGCCTCACATAAGTCTGCGCACCCCAGACAAGCTCACGAAACTTCTTGGGTTGTTCTTCCTGATCCACCCTACAACCCGGACCTGGCACTTTCCGACTTCTATCTGTTTGGCCCAACGAAGGACGTACTCTTTGGGAAGCAGTACGAGGATGGTAGTGGTGGTGGGGGGTAGGTTATTTATGCAGCAAGACGTTGGCTCCGACTTAAGTGGCGTAAGGTTATCGCATTGAACGGAGATTACGTTGAAAAAAAGGATTTTATAGTTATTTGAGTGGGGAATAATATGATGTGTCGGAATGCTGAATAAAACCGACCTACTTTCATAAAATAGCTGTGTTGCATATCTTAATATATCCGTTATGTGCACGTTTTAACGAGGTACATCAGGATGGGGCACTGCAGCGCCTACTGCGCTAAGTAGTTATCATCGCAGGTTCTTCGGTACTTTTTCTCATCAATAAGCTCTTAAAATATATTGTACTTTGCATATTCTTGAAGTTCCTAAACGATACACTGAAGCACATTTCAGAGAGTTTTTTTGTGTGATATACACACACCAAAAAATGTTTACCATCATTCCGGTTTCCAGAACTCCTGAAGATAGACGTTGACTGTGGATATTGTGCCACAGACACAATCCCATTGGCTGTTCAGAGATGTCACTAAACCCGCCCAAAGATGTAAACAACAATGGATGAGCACCGCCTATTAGAAGTAGGGGGTCCGACAGCCGATCAGTTCCAGTCAATCCACCAGGAAGGAGGTACACGGCTAGTGTTGTCTGTAGTTCAACCATGCCTAGACGGTCAGTACCGCGGTTCGATCGCGTTCGCGTTGTTACTTTGCGCCAGGAAGGGCTCTCAACAAGGGATGTATCCAGGCGTCTCGGAGTGAACCAAAGCGATGTTCTTCGGACATGGAGGAAATACAGAGAGACGGGAACTGTCGATGACATGCGTCGCTCAGGTCGCTCAAGGGCTACTACTGCAGTGATGACACTTTCTGTAAGACCTGACCATCATTTTGCAGGACAATAGTCAAGCACGTACAGTGTAAGCTGTTACTGATTTGTTTGACTGATGAGACTGCTTAGTGCTGTACCACCTACTGCACTCGCCTGACTTAAGCCGTCGTGAGTTCAACCCGATTTCTAAACTCAAGGAAACATTTCATGGCATTCGCTTCAGAACTGTTACAAATTCGTCGCAATAGACCGCGCCGCTCGAACTCTCAACACAACTGCCACTGCTAATAGTATCCTAAGACTTTCACATCGCTGGCAACGGGTTATACACAATGCTGGTGACTACTTTGAAAGTCATTAAAATTTTGTAACACCTATCTATTTTGTACGGGCTGTAAATAAATATTTGCCACTATTAAATTTCCAACCCTCGTATAAACCTTCCCGGTAGACATCTTTTCCAACGATGGTGACAGATTCGAAAAGAATCTCCACTTCCCTTCGAATGAAATTACGAAACGAATCTCGATCCTGAAATCTATATGATGAAGTATGTAGTCAATGCAACATCGAGAATATGGATATTATGCATGCAAGAACTGACATCAAGCACTAATCTTAATTGTATTTAATTCAAAATCCAAAAAGGGATGAAAATGCACCTGAGGTATCGAACAACTTCTGCTAGTATATATCTTAGGTTATTATGTGATGATCCTCTACCAGCAATTAGCTGTTCAGGCCATCGACGAATCCAGAAACCTCTTCGCGATTTTCTCCGCTGTTCTACCACAGTCGCTAAAAATATTAACGCAGCTACTCGTACTTTACGCTTGTCCGTTTTCGTACAGAAATTGTGTGGTTTGCGAGCCAAATAAAGACGTCAACAGCCGCTGGAGAGCACTGAGAGAGTAAAAGGACTTTAGTTGAGGCAGTGCCATTGGCACACGGCACGACTTGGTTAACGCAGTTTTTACACGATGAACGAAACTGTTCACGGAAGATGTTAGTCTACTGAAGCGCTCCAAGAGTATTACACCCGAACTGTAAAATCGAACAAGATCTTATGGCAGCGTGTTTATAAACAATAAATGTAAACACAGCGTACCGGCACTGGCATAACAGTGCCAATGTCGAGATTTCACATTAGCATATCATTAATTATTTATGAAATTTACTAATATTTGAAAACTTCCGTGAAAGTATTTTCGAACAGTGCACTATACTCACTTGCTCAGAAAGTTCCTTGTCATGATGAAACGACCATAAACAGAAACAAAACTCATCATACGGTAATCAGGCTTCGTGCAGCTGAGATGTGACCACGCCAGACAGCTACTAGCTCGCGCATGGGCGGTGAGGCTACTAGGACCGAATTTAGTACTAGCCCTATTCCTTTATCCCTAGAATTATCGCGCATCGCTACTAACGCGATCATAATAGTGAACCCGTTCACACGATAGACGGCTGCCATTCAAGCATCCGGGTGTCAATCGATTACAAGTTCGTTCGTCGTGTAAAATGGAAATGATCATATGGCGTCAGTGGCCGGGAATTCCCAGACGGGAAGTTCGGCCGCCAAGTGCAAGTCTTATTGAGTGCGACGCCACATTTGGCGACTTGTGCGTCGACAATGGGGAGGAAATGATGATGGCAACAACACAACACCCAGGCCCTGACGAGAGAAAATCTCCCGCCCCAGCCGGGAATCGAACCCAGGTCCCCGTGCTTGGCATTCCAATATGCCGACAGTTCAGCTATTGGGGCGGACCATTCATCGTGTAAAATGGGCATAATGAAAGTATATGGTAAAAAAACCAAAAACGTTGCAGTAAACCAGTCGGAAAAGCAGCCATTTGCGAGATAATTGCTAAGGAGCCACAATATCATCCTAGTTAGTACAAATTTATTGGAAATACATACGTTTCAATTACGTCCCCTGCTCCTAATTTAATGTAAAAATTTTAGACCTTTAAAATAAAACTAACTTTATTAAAAATTTTCATCTTTATTCTTCGTGTCTGTATATTTATTTCTCAACATAGTCACCCTGGCACAAGGGTGCCCATGCTCGAGGGTAAGGGGGGCCGCCTCCACTTCCTCACGCTAATACTCAGGGAAAGGAAATATGTAGTGTAGTCAGGCGTTTTCCTTTCAAGAAAATAATTAAGAAGTCGGTATTACGTGTGGTTTTAACAGGCTCAGAACAGAGACTTTTTTAAGACTGCTTACAAATCGCCAATCTTTCAAAATATTAAAAATGCCCCATACCCCCTGGTCTAGCAGCCCCACCCACATCCTACAGACTACTGCATGTTCACCCTTGCCCTGGCGATGAACACATTTCTCCCAAAGCGAGATCAGTTTGCTCATAGCATCACTGTAGAATGTCTGACTGTGTTGATGGAGCCACAACCTCACCTCTGTTTGCACAGCTTCATCACCATGAAAATGGTGCTTTTTTTTCTTTATTGTAATTTCATGCCCCTGCCCCATATGGGCAGGGGAGGCTGGCAGTGGCACAGTCCACCGCTCTTGAGGCAAATCGTTACACAAAAATACATTAAAAACGGAACTCATACATAAGAAGGGGAACAAAAGGGGGGCATAAAAAGACACAGTAAATGGAGATGATGGGAGTTAAAATATACACTAATACGGGGACATGCGCTGGGGGCCAGTTAAGAAGTCGACATAAGGGTAAAAGAACATAGCTAGTAATTCGTTGCGCACTTAAAAGACACTGAAGTCAAACACAAGTTAAAAGTCGGCCACAGTATGAAAATCACACAGAGTGAGACACTTAAAAAACCACTAGAAACAACAGAGCACTCATGAAGAACAAAAACCACTGATATGGACCTGACAAGGGACTGGAGGCCAGAGAGGAGGGGAAAAGACGGGAGGAAGGTGCGGTGGGGGGCTGGGGGGACGGGAGGAAGAGAAAAAAGGGGGTCAAGAGGCGCACCAAAAGGCAGGAGATGGGCAAGGTGGAGATGAAGACGGAAGGCAAGTCAGGAGGGAGTGCAGAGACACAGAAGGGGGGCACAGGAGGGGGAGAGGGTGTAGAAGGGGAAAAACCACTAAGGGGAAAATAAAGGGAGGGGAGAAAGAGTGCTGAGGAGTAGGGGGGAGGAAGGTGGGGTTAGAGTTGGTGGGAGGGGTAGATGTCAGGGCAAAGCTGATCATCTGGGAGGGGTAGGTGCTGGAAGTTGCATTGGAAAAGGAGGTGTAGGGTGTGGAGCTGGAGAGAGGGCGGGACACAACATTAAAGGTGTGACAAAGGGCTGGGGTTGGAGAGGAAGGGGGACACCAGGAGGTGGGTGGGATCGAGTCAGCAGATGATATACAGGATGCAGATGTGTTCAAGGAGAAGAAGAAGGTGGGGAAAGGGGATGAGGTCGTAGAGCATGTGCATGGGAGATGGAAGGTGGATACAGAAGGCAAGGCAGAGTGTATAGCAATCTAGGATTTGGAGGGCTTTATAGAATCTGGGAGAGGTGGAATTCCAAGTGACACTGGAATAACAAAGGATGGGGTGGCTCAAGGATTTGTAAGTGTGAAGAATGGTGGAAGGAGGCAGTCCCCATATCTGGCCAGCCAGGAGTTTCAGGAGACAGAGTCTGTTGTGGGCTTTGTGCTCGACCATAAGGAGATGGGGAGTCCAGGTGAGGTGGCAGTCAAGGATGAGGCCAGGGCATTTTAGTGTAGAGGTGAGGTGGATAGGACGACCATAAAGGGTTAGGTAAAAATCATGGAAGGAGCAGGTGGTGCGGCGTATGATGATTGCCTGGGCCTTGGAGGGTTTGATACAAAGGAACCACTGGTTGCACCAAGAGGTGAACTGGTCGAGGTGGGTTTGGAGGGTAGTTTGGGACCGTTGAAAGGTAGGGTAAAGGGCTAGGAAGGCGGTGTCATCAGCAAATTGGAGGAGATGAACAGGCAGGGTAAAAGGATGCCCTTGAAGGTGTTCTTTAAGGTTTGGAGACTAATGAAAATCGAATGGGACTAAGTCTGTACTGTATGGAAGACGATCATTAACAGTGAATTCAAGGTGTCAGATTATTGCATATGCGGCAGCGTTCCTGTGTCTTCTAGCACTGTAACGCCCAAGGCGAAGGTACTCATGTAGACGTACTTTTTGAATTCGTGCTTCCTGTTCTTTGTGCTAACGTACCGACATCGCTACGTGACACAACGCTACGTTGCACGCTACGATTCGGGCCTTCTAGCGTCAGACGGAGAAGTATTCCCAATAATATGCATGACTCGTAATACCACAAGCGATATTGAGAACAGATTAAAAATTAAGAGGCATTACTTTTCAGCGAGTCCTCGTAATTGGACTCAAATTTCACCTAACGCCTACGTTAACAGGAAACACAGTACTGCGCAACACTGTACATGTTACTGTTTACTGCGCACTCGTACCTGTTAAAGATGTTTTTCCAAGTGTGTTCTTCGTATTTGAATGCAATACTGGCCTCGTATCTACAGTTAGTCATGACTTCTTTCAAACACCGTCGAAACGTCTCGTAAATATTAACAAGAATGTACAGTCCGCTCTAGTACTTCAACATACCAAATAGAGTACAGCATACTTTTGTTTTGAAATGACTCCGCACGTAAAAATCCAGAGGATCGAATCAGGTGATCTCGGTGGCCAAAGAAAAGTCTCTGTGGGACCTCTGCATCTTGAACTATGTTGGCGAATTACATGGCTCTCATCGCCAGCAAAACGTACCGTTTTCCCATCATGCATCCACCTTGTTCCCAACGCATGGGCCATTGGTGAAATTTTATTCCAGTTAGATGGGGACTTAATGGAGTAGTTTACCTTTAAAATAATTTTGTTGCGACTACCCCCTTAGTCATACAGACAACAGTGACTGTTCGTAATCATACTTGCAGACAAGTCATTCGTGCATACACGTTTAGTGGTACGTCCTTGCTCTTATTGTCGTTTACATCCTCCCATGTCACTTTCCGCTGCTAATGATTAACATAATTTTACTTGCGCTTAGAAAGAGGAAACCAACAAACTGAAACGTCCTGGTAGATTGAAACCGTTTGCCCGACCGGGCCTTCAATCCGCATCAGCGCGCACTCCGCTGCAAATTGTAAATTCATTCTGGAACCTCGAAACCGTGAATATTTTACTTCAACGGTAAGACTGAGAGAGAATACAACTTCATATTGGCGTATGTATCTCTTCGCTTTCTCGTCAAAGTGAATTGTAACACAAAGGACAACCAGGGGAAAGATTTTGAGCTGTGTGATACTCAACAGTAGAGGTGAGTTCGTTAACGTGTACGTTTTTACGGCACGAAACATGTCTGTTTTGGCCCTGGAAGGCATTTTCAGACTACTTACGATGCAGTACATTCGTGTTTCTTGTTCATGACTCTTCGATCTCCCTCCTTTAAAAAGACAGGGATACTCTTCATTCATAAGCTCACAACAGGGACTCAAGAAATTGAAATCAGAGTGTAAAGAAACGTAAATAGAACAAACGCATGAGTAAGACCCTAGAAACGTTGCTGTAATCCTCACGGATTCGTTACTGAAGATGATGCAATGTGATTAGCTACAATAAAATATTACACTGGAAACACGCAGTAAATTCCTACATATTATACGTCTTCAGTTTTCTTGTGTTTTTTGGATTATGCCTCATTTAGAATATGTGTTTCTTTGCTTCAAAACTGCTTCGTGCTGTTTCTTTGATTCCGCAGTTTTTACTTTCATATGTGGAATTAGAATGAAACAAACCTGCAGAAATCCGATGACGGCGCTAGTGACTGCGATTACGAGGAAGGTGATAGTGAACCAAGTAGCCTGCCTGTGCATCTCCGTTGTATCCGAAAGAGAAAAGACCTGCAAGAAACGACATAGAAATTGTTACGTTGTAAAAAAGAATTAATTACAGAAGCTTATTATTATTACTGGAAGACTAATATTCACAGTGTATTTATAAATTATTTGTCAGGAAATAAGCCATACCTAGCAATGTGAATATATTTGGAACGCTCTCTAACTATGAATTCTTAGGTTTTGTTGACAGGAGTCAAACTCCTCCAAAAGGTCTTCGTGGTGAAGGCCATATTGGGCACTTCAACACTGTTTAGTGTTGTGTGTGTTCGTACACACCACCCGTATCAAAGAAAAAGAAAGAATCACAGACAACGAATTAAAGATCTAATATCCATCTTTGCATCACAAATTATGATAAGATCGTTAAAAAGAATAGTGCAACTAAGTTTTTAGGTATGAAAGACTTGACATATTTGTCAAATAATTCTGTTTGAATGGTGACGCCATGCAAACCATTCTGGAAAAATGTCTGGAAACAGAGTGTCCGTTAAAATAACGTTGCCACAAAATAATAACAAATATTTTAAATCCGAAATATGTTCAGAGTCTAAAAGCTAGCAAAAATCAGCAGGTCATATCTCATTTTTTGTTTTTATCTTTTGTATCACCATTGTCCTCACGCTCTTTGCCATGTATTTCGATTTTATTTGTTGCATGACGTGAGTCACGCGGATTTCAAAGCAATTTTTTCTCACTAGAACTAACTTCAAAAACAATAAATCATTGTGTAAATATACGCTTACGTGGTGAATCAGACGATTTTCGAACGAGGAAAGTTCCTCCATTAGCATTAGAAGGGCCAGATTAAATTGGTAAAATTACTGAACATTGCATATCGAAGAGATTTGGTATACTGAGGGCTGAGGGTGAACTCACATTGAAGTTACAGCTCTCAACAAATTTTTGTTACCCTTAACTTTTTGTTTAACGTAATTGCATGTTGCAAACTTCAAATTACAGTGAATGCATGATTATTCTTTTACTTTATCGACACTCAGTTTGTTTCTAGCGTCAGACCATAAATGATTCACGTGAGTGAAGACTCTTTCTGCATAGACATCACTGTGTGGGACCGCCATCATCCTTCTGAGAATTTTTTACGTTTGGTGTTTATTCTCCGTCTGAAAACGTTTTCCGCGAAAACAGTTTGTGTACGTAGAAGCTTGTTGTCATCTCTTTCTTTCTTTCTCTGCAATTGGCCTAGGAACACTTACAACTATCAATGAAAGGCACGAGAAAGCACACCCTGGCCGGAAACAGCGTACCAAATGTTTACTGACTTGAGTTTACAAATCAATGAATATATTAGTGACAAGAATGTAACTTTACAAATGCATAACCACTCATACTTCCGTACCGAACACCGAACAATGGGGCTGAAATACCCAACAAATCGGTAAAAACTGAACACTGGCATTCTCGACGGGGACCGACCGGTCACTCAACTATGTAGGCACACTTCCGAACGAGAAAGGAAATTTTAATTCGCTTTTCTTCTGTTTTACAAAAGAATATGCCCGTCAGTCATACGAGTAGAGTCGTAGTTACTCATTACCAGGGTCCTGATTTGAAGGTTTTAACTTTAATATTCTGAAAAAGAGCAAAGATCATGGTTACAGAACTAAAAGGGGCTAAATAGGAGTTCCATTGAAAAACTAGGGGTTAAAAAGGACTTTTGCAGAAGAAAACGGATTTTAAACAGATTTTCTGAATTAATAATACGGAAAATCAGTAAAGTGAATTTGCACATTTTCAGAAAAGACGTAATAAATAGATTTATATGCTGCACTGGAATCAAGAACATATATAGTGCAATGTCGCTGGTCTTTATAACTCGATAATATGGCAGCACTCTGCTGTAATGGTGACACCTGAGTCCACTTACTTTTATAGTTCGGATGGTATAACAAAATAATACAGCTAGCACTAAATCAACATTTTGCGTGCCATATTGTCATTGCATGGTCGCTTTGAGAATATGTCTACAGCCACTGCGTTGGGTCCAAGCAACCCAGCCTGTACTTAAGCTCAGGAAGTGCTGTTCTAAGAAAGGAAAGAACTTTTGTGAAAACCTAAAAATGCAAGCCCTATTCATTATTTCCAGGTGTTTCGACTTTGGTATGAATATCTTGTTATGGGTACATAAATCATAAATGAAGTTACATTAATCCTACATTTTAAATGTTCATGTTATTCGCCAATTTTTTTAATGAGAGTTCCAAAACCCACTACGATTCTGATCAAATTGGTTCAAAATATAAATATTCTTTCTCAAGTAAACAAACTCAGAACTACGTTCTTATAGAAAACGTTTAACTTGCAATGACTAACTGCATGAAGGGTTATCTACAAGTACAATAAATTTACAAACGTAGTTAGAATCAACCTGTCTTCTGGACAGCACAATAAAAAAACTGTTATTTTGATTTCTTTTCACCCTCAAAAGCTATTGTGATTTCATCAACATATTCCTTAGTACGTCAGCAACAGTCTTTCCTCCTTTAGCTGTCACTTAACTTTGTTTTTGGATAGGTTCCGCCTTCAGCAAACATAATTCTTTTCTAGGTATAAGCACAAGGTGGAGCCTCTTTAAAAAGAAATTTACTTGTATGTAAACACGGACAAAAGGTGACTGCAGCCTCAAGATGAAGCTGCCACTTCGTGCAGAAAACACTAGTTCCAAGCATAGTGTTAGTATTTTCTTAAATTTTTGAGCAGATATTGTCTGTTAGTGTGTCATCACACATGGTGTGAAATTACGCCCTCGCGAGTAACAGTATTTGGTGAAAAATTTATTTTATAAATAACATCACTGTGTAAATAGATTTATACGCTGCATTGGAATCAAGAACACATATCACTATGTAAAGGCTTCTGTCATACATCCTTTCCTGATATTAAGTTAACGTGGATATTTTCTTTAAATTATGTATTTGAAAGTATTTTGTTATTAACACTAAGCGGATATTCCTTCAGCAACACCGTCGGTCGAAACCGTTCAGGTGATTCAGAAATGACGGATTTCTATACTGTAGTGTAATACATTTTAAGCCAAATAACTACTTAGTCTTTTTGTGTGTTGAACATTGCATAAATTCAGTTAAAATTTTTAAAGATGTTTTAATGTTAGCATCACAGTATGTGATGCAATCTATTTGTATAAAAAAAAACTCAAGTTTATGTAAACAAGAAATAATTAAAAAAAGTGCTGAACGTCCACTAGGACGCACTTCGACTAAAAATGAGATGTGTAGTTCCGCACGTTCGTGCAACATGATACCTCTTTCTACAATGTTCTTGTAACAGCAGCCTCTGCAGACGAACATAAATGAATCATTCCACGAACTGAAGAGGGATTCATCTGTGAAGAGCACACTTATTCATTTGCACGCAGTCAAATGTGTACGTAGACGAATCAACAGTAAACAGGCTAGTCGTTTCAATGCAACCAGCGATACAAAAGCGGCCGAGCTTCTAGCAAACATATCAAATGCTCCGAGCCTGTGATAACAGTCTGTTGCGAAACTGCGATTCCTGAGATTTCTGTAAGCCCCACAGACATTTGTCCTGCAGGCATCCCTATATTTTGTCGTACAGTTAGAGCCACATGGTAGATGTTTGGTAGTTATTTTTAGTCTGACTTGTGCTTACCTCCAACAAACATTACCAGAGTTTCGGTACCATCGCAAACGCTTCCATACGAGTTTTTGTGATGACGCGCTGACGATGTATGATCCTTGTTTGACCCCTTTCACTGCGCAAGAGCATCGAATCCCACGAAGCCTGAGCGAAGTAGCATCCTCCACAAGCTATTTTATGATGTTTGGCGGAGAGTACTTTTAGTGACACTAAAATTTCATCCCTACCCTGTTACATTTACAAATGGTGCGTGGGAAGATATACGCCTGTCGATAAACCTTCGAATGAGCTCTGATTTCTTCGATTTTCTCGTTCTCGTTTCGCGGTAGAGAGGAAGCAATGTAGTGCCCAATTTATTGATTTAAAATTTGAAATTTCTCGAAATTCTGTAGCAACACTCCCCGTGCTCAACAGCTCGCTTGCAGCGTCTACCAGTGGAATTTGTTGAGCTGTCCGTAAGGCCCTCGCGCGTACTAAACTGCTATTCGTTGCAATAACTTCCGGGAATTCAGCCAGGTAACACTTTCAGCGACCGCCGATATTTCGGCGGGAGAACACCCCGCCATTTTCAAGGCAAACTGCAACGGACAGGCGGCGTACATGCAAATTTAATACCTCGGTTTTCCGACAGAAGCAGGAAAGATAACACACACACACACACACACACACACTGAACACTAGTGCCACCAAAGATGACCAAAGTCAGAGCTATCGATAGTGAGACTATGAAATCGCAGGTGAGGCAGCATTGACTCTGTTCCTCTGTTTTTTGACAAGGGAGAGAGCCGGATTCCAAACAGAGTTTAAACAGAAACCTCCATCCCTGTTAACGAGGTTGCTCGCTAATTTAATCTCAACTGCCTCCCTAATGACACTGTCCCAATAGCTGGACGTGCATGCCAATATCTCGGTGTTATTATATAACATGGGGTGACCAGTATCCAAGCAATGTTCGGCAATTGCAGATCTATTTGGCTGCTGTAATCGTGTGTGCCGTTTATGCTAAGTACATCTGTCCTCCACGGTCCTGATAGTTTGACCAATATATGCCATGCCGCAGCTACAAGGAATACGATATACACCCGCCTTACGCAGTCCAAGATCATCCTTAACGGAACTCAAAAGTGCTCTAATTTTAGATGGAGGTCGGAAAACACATTTCACATCGTATTTCCGTAAAATACGACCGATCTTATTGGACGTGTTTCCTACGTAAGGCAAAAAGGCAGTAGACTTAGGTGTTGACTCAGAATTATCATCAGTCACCCGATGTACAATTGGTCGATAGCGCAACGCACGTTCAATCTGTCTATCACTATAACCATTTTGACGAAATGTAACTTCAAGATGGGACTTTTTATTTAATGACCAGTATTACGAGCAGACAGATGGAGTTGCGATGGGTAGTCCGTTGTCTCCTGTGATCGCAAATTTATTTATGGAAGACTTCGAGGAACGTGCATTGGAGTCGGCGCCTTTAAAACCCGCCTGTTTCTTTAGATACGTTGACGATACCTTCGTTGTTTGGCCTCACGGTAGGGAGAATTTGAATGTCTTTTTAGAACATCTGAACTCGATCCACCCGAACATTCGTTTTACGATGGAGGTGGAAGAGGATGGTTGCCTTCCCTTTCTCGACGTGTTGGTTAGGAGGAAGGATGATGGATCATTTGGACATGCAGTCTACAGGAAACGTACTCACACCGACTTGTACTTACAAGCTAATAGTTGTCACCATTCGGCTCAGCGTGAAGGGGTACTTCGTACCTTGGTACACAGGGCACATATCGTTTCTGACGCTGAGACTTTGCCAGCTGAGCTGTCCCATCTTGAAGTTACATTTCGTCAAAATGGTTATAGTGATAGACAGATTGAACGTGCGTTGCGCTATCGACCAACTGTACATCGGGTGATAATTCTGAGTCAACACCTAAGTCTACTGCCTTTTTGCCTTACGTAGGAAACACGTCCAATAAGATCGGTCGTATTTTACGGAAATACGATGTGAAATGTGTTTTCCGACCTCCATCTAAAATTAGAGCACTTTTGAGTTCCGTTAAGGATGATCTTGGACTGTGTAAGGCGGGTGTATATCGTATTCCTTGTAGCTGCGGCATGGCATATATTGGTCAAACTATCAGGACCGTGGAGGACAGATGTACTTAGCATAAACGGCACACACGATTACAGCAGCCAAATAGATCTGCAATTGCCGAACATTGCTTGGATACTGGTCACCCCATGTTATATAATAACACCGAGATATTGGCATGCACGTCCAGCTATTGGGACAGTGTCATTAGGGAGGCAGTTGAGATTAAATTAGCGAGCAACCTCGTTAACAGGGATGGAGGTTTCTGTTTAAACTCTGTTTGGAATCCGGCTCTCTCCCTTGTCAAAAAACAGAGGAACAGAGTCAATGCTGCCTCACCTGCGATTTCATAGTCTCACTATCGATAGCTCTGACTTTGGTCATCTTTGGTGGCACTAGTGTTCAGTGTGTGTGTGTGTGTGTGTGTGTTATCTTTCCTGCTTCTGTCGGAAAACCGAGATATTAAATTTGCATGTACGCCGCCTGTCCGTTGCAGTTTGCCTTGAAAATAGCGGGGTGTTCTCCCGCCGAAATATCGGCGGTCGCTGAAAGTGTTACCTGGCTGAATTCCCGGAGGTTATTTGAAAGTTGTATACGCCAGGAGAAACTCAGGTCTCACTACTATTCGTTGGATTTTATCTATCTCTACTATTATTCCGACCTTGGTGAGGGACTCAGAGAGATGAGCACTACTCAAGAATCAGTCTTACAAACGTTTTGTAAATCACTTCTTTCGTGGATGAATTGCATTTCTTTAAGATTCTTCCAGTGAATCTCAGCCTGACATCTGATTTTCCTACAACTTTTTCCTCCCATCTCAGGTCGCTGCTGACAGTTTCTCATAGTAATTGCATGCTTGACATTATTTCCAGTGTTTTATCACCAAAAGCGTTGAAAGGTGACCGTTTCAGTCTCCTTTCTTGTAATTGTCATTTGTAACACCTAATTTCAGTGCTGGGAGAAGGACTGCATAAGGACCCAATTTTAACGATGATTATTTTTATGTTTCACATAAGCAACCTTTTTAGCCTTTTCCGTAATCAGTAGCACGAACAGCTCTGCAATGTATGGATGTGTGGGTAATCGGATGTGCACACGCAACAGTAGTGATCAAGGTATTTATTCTTACATCTGTTTTTGGGAACTTTCCCTAGAATCTTGTTCAAACACAGCTTGTGACCTAACGTGGCCGAGAGCAACGGATACCCCGTCATTTTTTACTAATGGTTGGTCAAGCAAGCAAACATGTGAAGTAGTGGAAATTTACCATCGAAGACTGTTCAAAATTTTGTTTGGTAACCCGGAGTCGGTCCAAAACGACGACTCCCAGCCTTTTTACCGTACTTCCGACTGGACAAAAGCCTGGCGCCTCGTTGGCGGTTTTTGCGACTGGTCTGCCACCACCGGCTGTAGAGTTGCGCCGAGAAACGTGGGACTAGCAAGGGAAACTAGATCGTTTTGTTTCTGGGGAGTGTGTGGGGAATGGATCGTGCTCTTCGGAGCAACTTCAGTACAGGTTTCAAATTTGGACGGGATCCTTTAAACAGTTTGTTTTTCGATGCAGGTAACCATCGCACTTATTTAAATTAGCAATCAAGGTAATAAATGCTCTTTGGTATCGCGTGAAGCGAATGTTTACTTGAATTCGTAGTTTCCTTTTTGCGAATCTCTGCATCAATTTATCATCCTAATTTTCGAAACGGCTTTACTTACTCAGAGGGACGAGTAACTGGGTACATATACAAACTGGCATGTGCCGAATTTTAGCATTCGTAATATACTAAGCGGAAATCCCCATTACAAATTTCTAGAACTTGTAGAGGACAATGAGTACATAATATACTGAATAGGAACCCACGTTCGGAAACGTACCGTTTCTCTTCTACGACGATTTCAGTTCAAATGGATAACTCATCTACTTGTGCTTGAGAATTTAAGTTAGGCGTCACGCAGCACAATTATTAGGTAGCAACGACTGTGACAAAACACGAAAAGAACAGAATCAAATTGTTTGAGATCTGTGCTGTATAAGGATGTTAAGAATTAAGTGGACTGAGAAGGTAAAAAAATGGTCCTTTGCTGTTTCGACGATTAAAGGAATATGTGGGAAACATTGACAAGTAGATGGGTGAGACTCAAACCACAGTTTGAGTGAATCACTTCCATAGTACTAGACGGAGCTGCACAGGGTAAAAATTATCGTTGAAGACAGAGGTATACAGCCAACAAACAATTGACGAAATGGGTACAAAACACGAAACAAGGAATGTGCTGAGTTCTCTGCTGGATAGTCCTGAATACAGTGAAACACCTGTTCAGACAAGTAGTTAACATCAATAGCTATTTCGGAAGACACAATGAAAGTGCGAACACGACTGTGATTACAGACCAAACTCACAGCTGTTAGTTATCTTGGGACCACGCTGGTGTATCATACATACACGTATTTGCAGCACAACTTACAGGCGGGAATACTTGATGATAAATCATATTTTATCTTTCCTTTTTGCACTTTTCCTAATTATTCGTAAGGACGCTAGGGGAATTTGCAAAGCTCTCTCTTCAACTCCTAACTGTTTAACATTATTGTTTTAATCATTAGAGCGCGGAAGTGCAGTAACAAATATGTCTGTAAAGGCCGCGCCTAGAAACGCGATTTTAGGGGGTGGGGGATGTCTTGGTGCTAGGTTCCTGTTTGAGCTGGGAACATCGGGTAAAAAGTTTAACGAGCAGCCATTTTTATAGCCATTCGAACATCTGTCTTGATGCAGCTACTTGCAGTATGTTAAGCAAGGTTTGAACGACGAACCGGTGCTGGCGCTCAGGAAATTTTTATGAATCGTTTAATTCCTTTTGCAGAAGATTGATGAAATTAATGCTCAGCTAACAGCACCATTTGTATTACACCGTTAGGATTTTTCGTACAAAAATAGAAACCTCTGAATAATTGGATTGGAGTGGGACTGATGGTTCAGATTTGATCCACCGGTGTATCAGACCTTGGTCTAAGAGAAGTTTTAACAGTTTGAAAAAAGATCTTGCTTTGTTTGGATTTTACGTTGAAAACACATTTCTTGTGAGGTTTCCTTACGCTCGCCAGTAGCATGTTTCGAACAAATCGGTTCAAATTTTGTAGGAAGGTAGACAAATACATGTATTTAGTGGTCGTCCTGTTGTTTTGGAAAAGTTTTGCCACGATATAAGCAATATTGTTCGAAAGACAATTAAAAACCCTATACCGGATAAGCCGTCGTCCGAGGCAACAAAAATCTACATCGGTTGCCAAGCTATTCGTGGCCTAATGTCAAAATTATAGTAGAGTAAAAGTTAGGAATCGCAATGAAAAATGCTTGTACCGTTGCACTAAAACAGACGAACGTGTCCTAGTCAGGGTTAGGGATATAAAAGAAGGGAAGTAGTTTTTCGACTTATCTGGCAACTTCAAAGATATTTACTCACCCCATGTATGGTGAGGGATGTGAGGGAAAAAAAACAAATACATACGCTTCTAGAGCGTGGAAGGCATCTAGAAGAGGACGTATACGAAGGTGGGAGTACATCTATAATATGTACTATCCCAGAGTGAGGATGCATGGATCCTACACGTTAACGACACGTTGTGACATACTGCACGACATATGACATGAGAAATGCCATCGTGTTACCTTACTTGATACGATACATTATATTACATAACATGGGCACTAATACTAGCAAGTAAAAAAGTGCGAGTATACATCACTAACTCCGCCCAGGACGCATTCACCTCTGTTGTGCTACGAGAGGAGTGTTTTTCTATCTGCCGTTAGAATACTGTGCCTTTGTTGCACTGCGTTCACGCAATCTGTTCCAAAGGAAAACTGAAGTAGCGTAGGCGAGTGGAGCGGTGTTACTGACCCCAATGACGTCTGCGAAGACGACGCTGGCGGCGGAACTGGCGAAGCCCCGGAGGGTGGTGCAGACCGTGTTGGTGAGCGCCAGCGGCCACTCCGGGGCGTTGAGCCGCAACACGTCCCGCAGGCCGACGTGCGCCACCGGCTCCTCCTCGTCGGACGCGTCCTCGTCCGCCGCGCAGGCCTTCGCCTCGCGGTCGTGCTCCTCAGAGGGTGCTTCACCCCGATCGCTCACCATACGCTCCAATGCAGGGCGGTCGTCTAAGGCCAGAAGAGAGCGCCTGAGATCCATAACAGTAGCACTGTTACACTCGTCTACATAACATTTCTCCCAGATGTCGCAGGAACATAAGGCACGGCGAGCTTTGTGGTCTAAAAGGTGCCCTGCGAAGTTCTCTTGACGCAATTTGTGACGGGTAGCTATAATTACCACCACGAAAACATTAGACGGGTGAGAGGAGGATTCGCCTTCTAAGAGTTCTGTACAAATTTAATTGTCTATATATATAGATAGTTCCACAGAGATAAGCCACTACAAGGCAACGGCGAGGAATGCAGTATTATACGCTGCTGAGACGATGACACTAGGAAGAAATGGGGCAGAACAACTAGAGAAAGAAGAGAGAAAAATACTGAGAAAAATACTAGGTCCCAAAAGAGGTGGATGCGAAGACCTAGGGAAGAATTGTACCGGAACATTAGAACAATATCCAGGGAAATCAGACTCAAAAGGGCAAGGTTTGCTGGACATGTAGTTAGGATGAGTATGGACAGAATGACGAAGAGAGTGTGGGAAACAACAGGGAAGACAAGGGGAAAGACAGGAAGGACTGGTTGGAATTTGGGATTAAGGTCGAAGGAAAGGAAAACTGGGGGAACAAATATACACCGAACAATATGCCGGAGATGAATGGCAAAGAAGAATACAGGAAAAGATTAGAGTGTCACCAGTGGAGCCGACAGGAGAAACGGACACTGAAGAGCTCGGAAGAGGAGCGGGAGAGAAGAAGAGGAAGAACGAAGAGGTTCTGGGAGAAGAAGAGGAAAATGCAGTCCACGAAGGGGCTACCGGTGGTCCTACAGAGGCAGTAACGCAAGAAGAAGAAGAAGAAGAAGAAGATAGTTCATACATCCGATGAATCGAGAAGCTCGACGATTTTTGTCTCTTATCGACATTGATACTTGCAATGTACCGCTCACGAATGGAAGACTTAGAGAATGTTTTAGTCTTACGGTTGAAGTCGAATGACAAATGGAAAAAGAATATTTTTATCGTGTTAGTAACGATTTTCAGATTTTTTCTTTCACTTCTTCTGTGAAACATCATCCAAAAAAATTTAAAAACCGGACGCACTGCGAAGGAATTATGCAAATGTGCCGGAAATCTGTAGATACGATATAGATCTACGGAGAAACAAATGACTACAATTTCAGAAAAATTGAATCATTTACTCCAGAGGAAGAGCTTCACAAACAGACCAAGTCAATAATGCGTGGGTACAATTGTGGACCTATGCAAGAAGTTATTCGGCTTGACATTGATCGACAGAATTGTTACATGTCCTCTTATGGGATATCGTGCCAGATTCAGTCCAACTGGCGCGTTAGGTCATCAAAATACCGAGCTCATCGGAGGGCCCTGCCCATAATACCCCACACTTCTCAATTGGGGAGAGATTCAGCGACCTTGCTGGCCAAGGTACGTTTGAGCAAGCATGAAGACAAGCAGTAGAGTCTCTCACCGTGTGCATGCGGGTATTATCTTCCTAAAGTGTAACCACAGGATGGCTTGCCATGAAGGGCAACAAAACGGGACGTAGAATACCGACCGAGCTGTAAGGGTGTCGCGGATGACAACCAAAGGGGTATTGCTACGAAACGAAGTGGCACAGTGGCACTCCAGACCATCACTCCTGGCTGCCGGGTCGTAAGGCGGATGACAGTCAGGTTAGTATTCCACGGCTGTCTGGTGCATTTCGAGACACGTCTTCGTTGGTCATCAGGATCTACATAGAAGCGGGACTCATCACTGAAGAATCGACGAAAGTATATGTGCACGTAAATGCTGATTTGTGGAAATTATTAATGTGTGATATTCACGAATAAAGTGGACTCGTCGATTCGATGAACGTTTAATAATGAACGACCAATTTGCTATAGCTGTTTGATTGGATGTTGGTTGTAAGTGGGTTGTGTACCTAGTCCGTAACTTTCATTTCTCTTTACGTTCTGGCGAATTACCCAAAAACCGAGTGTTTTGGATGCAGTGGAATCAGATCTTGACATATCATCATCTGATGATTCTGACGAAGACTAAGACGCCGAAAAATAAGACATCGTTTCCGATGACACTACTGAATCTACATGAGATTCTGATGAAGTAACACTCATGCAACGGTGGCCCAAAATGAGAATGAAGCGACTGTTGGCAAAGTCAGAAGAAGGAAAAATAGTCAGCTATTCGCCCCAAAACTACTGCCCTGAGAAACGTGCACAGCACAAGTAACAAGAATGGTTCAAGGAAGAAGCGTTCCTCAGCAGCTTTCCAGTCGTCAGTCACAATGTCATCCTCTGTGGACAACTTCCAATACGTATTCACGCCATTTACAGGCGAACTAACGTCTAACACAGGAACGGCCTAGAAGATGAAAAGTCTGTGTGAAACCACTGGTTTAACTCTAGCAATGAACATAGTAGTCCGTACTCACCAAGGACCGACTGCCTCCACTGGACATACGTATGACATCCTAAAATGTTTTGAGCTATTTATCAGATGACATTCTCAACAAAATGTTACTTTGCACGAATGTCGAAATCGCTGAGCAAACATAAAACTTCAATAGGACGTCGAACACCTTCAAAAGTTATTTGAAAGTTAGTCCGGGGCTGCTTATACTCAGCGTTGCCTGAAGACGAATTATCTTCCAACGCGTATTCTTTTCAATAGGACTAGATGCAGTGCTGATTTTCTGGCTACAACTTCCCGAGCTCGATTCAGTTTTATCATAAACTGTCCTCGATTTGACGTCAAAACCTCACGGGATCCCAACGATAAGCTGGCTCCAATGAAAAAGGTTTGAGAGATGTTGCAAGAGAACTCTCAGCAACACAAATCTGCCTACGACACTGCTAACGAGCAACTACTTGGATTCCGCGGTCGGGTCGCATTAAAGATGTAAATTCCCAACAAACCCACCAAATATGGAATGATAACCATAATGATGTGTGACAATGGAACAAAATACATGCCGGCCGTTGTGACCGAGTGGTTCTAGGCGCTTGTCCAGAACCGCGCTTCTGCTACGGTCGCAGGTTCGAATCCTGCCTCGGGCATGGATGTGTGTGATGTCCTTAGGTTAGTTAGGTTCAAGTAGTTCTAAATCTAGGAGACTGATGACCTCAGATGTTAAGTCGCATAGTGCTTAGAGACACTTTTTTACAAAAGGCATGATACACAAAGAGCCATATTTGGAGAAGGATACGACTATGGTTGGAATACCTGCGGCAGATTTGTTTGCAAATACTTCTTCATTTTATCGAAGGATCGATTCGAAATGTAACCTTGGACAATTGGTTCACGTCTGTTCCGCATTTTAAGAAGCTGAAATCTGGCCACAAACTCACCGCCCTGGAGCCAGTTCGGTTGAATAAGAGAGAACTTGCTGCTGAATTCGTCAATATAAATTTTGAAAACCGGTGTACGGGTACGTCCTTCTTCATTTACGACGACGATCTAACGGCAGTTTCCTATAAGCCAAAACAGAATAAGCTCGTATGCATCCTTTCATCCGCTCGTTATAATGGCCGCATGCATCTGGACAACCGTATTCTCCAGCACAATGAGACGAAATATGGCATTGATACACTTGACCATATGTGCCACGCTGAAATGTCATCAGAAAAACCAAGCTGTGGCCTCTCTGTTATTTTTGTTGTGTGATAAATATCGCCATGATTAATGCCCACATCATTTATATACACAACTTCCACAGAGCCCATGAAGTGTTTCCGAAACAAACGGAAGAGGAACTCCACCTCTTCTCCAGCGATTCCCAACCCAGGTCAAGGAGCCACATCCGATACTCAGCCCTCTCAGCCTAAAAAACGCCGCATTTGCGGAGACTGCAGCTATAATCTGAGAAAAATGACGAAAACCAACTATGTAACGTTGATGCAACTGTGTGTAGGGAACATCGCAAGACTGTGTGCAACATCTGCCATCAGCAACGTTCATGAAGCCTGAAGGAATTCACATCATGGGCATGAGTTACCTTTCTCCCTGAGTGTGTTTACATCTGTCGATTTCGTACAGTTCCTCAACGCAACATTTATAATCAAGAGGCCATTTGCGATTTGTAGACATATTCTTTAATCAAGGGCAGCTGTGATTTTTTTGTATCTTTGCAGATGTTGTATTCGTTTTTTTATCAACTATTCTGATTATTTCGTTAGATATACGTACTTCCTGTGTTTCCACATTTTTTGTCAAATTGCTTTTGATTCATTAGATAAATTGATCTAGTACTTTTCTTCTTCTATTGTTTGTATTCAATACTCCTGGCATGCGATCACTCAAATTGTCGTGCGAGTATTGATGCACTTTTCCTTTCGGTACTTATTCCATTGCGTTTCCGGTGGGTGTAAAGTACATATAGACGCCCTTTTGTTTGCAAACTACGCAGTTAGAGTTTTTCTGATTTTTTGCAATGGAAAGACCATTTAAACCCTGAGATTCATTTTTATTTAACTTTCCCGCTATAAAGGGTTTATAATTCTACCGTTGCGTCGCTTTTAATCATTTTTCTGACCAAACCTAGGTCTGGTAGTTGAATCGACGGAGGTATATGTATGGAAAGGTTCGAATTTCATGTAGTATTCTAGGGTTCATACAGCATTTTAAAGTTCAAACAAATCAACTCGTTGAAGAACTCAGTGTAGTGAACTAAACGAATCCTAAACTACGTTTTTATGTTTCTGGCTCCATAGGTTTAAGACAGTGTGTGCTTGTGCTAAGTGAATAAAGAAAGAAAAAATTGTCTCTTATCTGATGTCTTAGATGTAAGTA
Source organism: Schistocerca nitens (assembly GCF_023898315.1). NCBI lineage: Eukaryota > Metazoa > Arthropoda > Insecta > Orthoptera > Acrididae > Schistocerca > Schistocerca nitens. The sequence goes on from NC_064617.1 coordinate 741,452,842, forward strand.
TTGCAAAGTATTCAACTGTTTTCCGTATGAAGTAGTTTCTAAGATCACACTTCAGACGATAATCATATCTTAGTACCTGATGATGGAATAATAGCCGAAAACCGGTTTGTGAAATAAATAACAAATATTGTAGAATATTAAACCAGTGATGTGTGTGTTTTCATTCAGAGTGTAGGAAATATTGTACCAAGAACCGACGGAACAGTCAATCAGTGCTAATGATTGTTATCTCAAGCATGGCGTTAAGTGCATTCTCTCTTCCTTCACCTCAATTCCAGCTACACTGGGTCGATGACTTAGCGCTGGAATATGATGTTATTAAGAAGCTTGTACTACTGCCGCAGAATACAAGCTCTTTTGACCTCTGCTTGTAGATTAAATCGGGGGAGAATACTGGATATTCATGGGTATTTCTGTGTGTACTGGCTGGTGTTTGTCGAGTTGAATCAATTCTGAATGGTCGACTTCCCACCCTCCCCCTGCCCCCCTCCAGGTCCAATTCATTCACTCTCCGTGATGACTGTCAGCGGTATAATACTTTAGTCTGTACTATAATTCAAATGTATTAGAAAGTGTATTTTGAGTCTGAAAGGGGTTATTCTAGGAGGCACTGCTACGTATTAAGAATGTTGCTGTTGAAAACTGATGTCGTTAAGACATTTATATCTGACACTGGTAATGCTGTTTCCTAAGATATGACTTGTTGAAAGCTCTTTTGTTATGTATGTTATGTGATTTGTGAACGAACAGCTTAGACTTTGGTTACACTACAAATCGCTGCTTGCTGCTGTCATTAACGGCACAAAAATTGGTGTCGAAACCCGGGACGATTCCAGGACTGCTGCTGCGGGCCTGTGACACCAGGATTTTTGAACGCACTTCGCACGGCTTCCGCGAGGGCTCACTTCAGAGATTTGGCACGCTAGGTAAGTCTAACTGAATTATCACGCCACACGTATCTTATTGCCATTTGCAGCAGTAGCTGATTCAATAATTATTGTACTTTACACTGTCATTGTAGCTACTCGCTATTATTTATGGCTGGTTGTGCCATATGTTCTTTGTTTATCAAACTGCATGCTACTTAGGCCCGCGCAGACAGTCACCTCACTATGTCTGCAGAGAAAACTCTGATAAGAACGTGACGCATGTCACGGGCAATAGAAGAGAAAGTGAATTACATGACTCACTCTACCATCAATGATAAACAACCTGCTAAGACCGCCATCTAGTGTTAGACTGACCACTATAAAAATAAAACTTGAGACGTTTTCCGGAGATGTCGAAACTTCGGCACAGTCCGGAACAGCTCCAGCAACCTATTGATCAAGATCCCACGATGTCAAAAAATGGTTCAAATGGCTCTAAGCACTATAGGACTTAACATCTGAGGTCATCAATCCCATAGACTTAGAACTACTTAAACCTAACTAACCTAAAGACATCACACACATCCACGCCCGAGGCAGGATTCGAACCTGAGACCGTAGCAGCAGCGCCGTTCCGGACTGAAGCGCCCAGAACCGCTTGGCCACAGCGGCCGGCGATGTCTACTGCGTGGCTGCTTAAAAGGGGTGCCAAGGTGGTAATCCTGTGATTTCTGACACTTGTGAAGAAACCAAGAGGATGCTCACAACATGTTAAAAACCATTCAAAAGCCAACATCGCACAAAACATTTTTTTATTCAAGACAACCGGTTTCAACACTCTTAGCTGTCATCTTCAGGTCTTAAACTTTTTTTAATAGTAAAACATGTTCATTTTACGCTGAATCTCATGCACAAGATGTCAAGTAGATACAGTTAGCACAGTATAAACGTTTGTCATCGCTAAAATATTTAAAAACACACAGGACCTTGTCCAAGAGCCCACGTCCACATACATATTGCTCACAGATGCTGGTAAAAATGCGGTACACAACAGCACATCTGTTTTCATATGCTGGACGCATACTAATAGCAAGGAGAGATGCACGTATAGCCACCGTCTGATTTTTGTATTTTTTGGTTAGAGCAAGCGGTACCCACACACACGATGTCTGAACCTTCCTCCTCGCATGCAAACGTTGCACGATGGTGGTGTGATCACAACTCATCACATTTGGCGGTTCTTGAGTACTGACGTGGAGCGTTGTGGATTAACACTTTTAAACGATCTTCATCAAACCCCGAAGGACTTCCTGGAGGTGGAGAGTCACTAATATGAAAACGATCCTCCTTAAAACGAGAAAACCATTTTCTTGCCGTGCTGTGTCCAATGACATCCCCATACAGTCTCTGCTTCTGTTACCCCTCTAATGAATGACACAGAAGCATATGTCGGAAATCTTCCAATTTCTCCACGTGGCACTCCATTTCCTAGCGCCCACAGCTCGACTCACTATCTCCAAACGACAAAATGACGATATGTAAACTCAGACAGCGACAGTGAACCACAAATAAAAAATGACATCCGATAAATAAGCCCACAGCAGCCGGAAAAGCAACGTGCAAAACAGAAACGACACCATCTCAGGCGCCAACTTAATAACTGGAGGTGTGATCGCGATATTAGTCTTTTGTTATGCGAGTCCTAGGTAGAAACCAGCTTCCATAGGCAGAATGTATGAAGATGTGGGGAAGGAAAGTGTGTTGTAAGGATATGTGGTGTGACGTAGCAGACAGGTATCTGCTGAGTGAGTTTGGCAGGAATATTGTAGGTGTTGTTACGAGGAAGGTGTCGACATGAAACCGGCAATGGAGTTCGGGCCAGAACAGGAATATTAGGAAAATGTCGCCACCGTTTGATCAGCAACTTGGGCAGTAGTTTTAGCGCATGGAACCAGTCGTGTAGGCGTGCTCACCTTTCACCTTGCCGTCCGCGTTGGCGGCTGAGAGCTGTGTGGTGACGAGTGCGTGGTAGTGACTCTTGAGAGCCATCAGCTGGTCGTGGCTGCCCTCCTCGACTACGGCGCCCCCAGACACCACCAGGATCCTGTCCGCGTTGCGTATCGTCGACAGCCGATGCGCTACGATGATCGTTGTTCGACCCATACTAGCCTGCGTCAGTAATGACTAGGTTATTGACATAAGTAACGTACCTTTACTTAGTTCTGTTTTAAATTTTATATCAACTTACAAAGCTATTCGATTACTTTTGATTTTGTAGTGATCATAAAAAAGGCCGTTAAGTAACAAGGCCTAGAATCAACATATACAAAACTAAAATTTTTGTTACTGTTTTTATTGGTAATGACAAGCGTGGAACATTTGTCGCCGTCAGTTTGAACAACTAAAATAATTTGAACAAAAATCATTATAAAGGATGAGTCAGCTGCCCCTACGGATATCGTTTTATGCAATCCGCAATTTTATAGCTGGCGTTCAATAACCAAGCGCGAGATTTTTCCATATTCTCTCGCTCACTACGTACAAACTATTAGTCCTACAGACAAAAATGAACAGGACCTTTTTGTAGAAAATGTAATGCAGTTAAATTCCGTATCAGTATACGTTTAAGCTGGAGGCCACTGTTTTCGAGTTATTCAAGACAAATGTACAAAAGTAAGCTCCAAATGCACCTGCATTGCTCACCGTCACGGTTTCTAGTATGTTGTTCGCGGCACTTCCTTCTACCACTCAACAAAAATTTCCGGCTACACGAATTATTCCCAATGTTCGACCTTTTTTAGTTTCCATTGATTGGGTCATTGCGCCACCAACGTACGGATACTTACTTAACATTATCAATTTAAACATGCCCGTGATGGTAATGAACCGACTTTTTCTAACGTTACGCTAAAATTAATCACGTTGTCAACTCGATCCAAATTTAATTCTTACAAGCACAGAACTTCGTAATCAAAAGGCCTGACGAATACAGTGACCTAATTGTTTACTTTATGCTGTTAAAATTGACAAAATCGTTAGATAAAATTTAAACAATCGTCAGTTTTACAATTTCTAAGTGCTCGACTAAGCCGGTGGCATAATAAGGCCAGTCAGGGAAGACCTAAAAAGAATGACTGTGGGAAATAATTCGTGCAGTCGCAAATTTTTGGACAATAACAGGAGGGAGTGCCATGAACAATATAAAAGAAATTCTGACCGATGGGGGTTGAGTGTGGGAACGGCGGTGCGTTTGAAAGTCACTTTTGTGCGTGTTTCTTGAATAACTCGAAAACTAAGGCCTCTCGGGAACAAAATTTAACGACATTAAATTTCCTACAAAAAAGCTGCCGTTCGTTTTTTTTCTGGGACTAATAGCTTCCGCTTAGTGAGCCAGGGAATATGAAAATCTCACACGTGATTTTTTAATGCCAAATGTAATATTGCGGGCTGCATAAAACGACATCAGTAGGGCAGCTGAATCACCTGCATGAAACACATACAAGACGATATTGAAAAAACAAGTCTGTATAGCGTGACCAAGTGAAGTTTCTTCCTGTAAATATTTTTGTGAGGTGCAATACACTACATTTCGACTTAAAAACATACGTTAAGATTATTTTTCAATGTGTTCCCTACGACATTTCCCTACATCATTTCCGAGGAATATGCGTGTCTTCTTACTTGTTGCTTTTTATGCTGTTCAATAAACTTTTAAGGGAAAATATCACAGATTTTATAACTTTCTAACACATAGACGCACCTGTAATAAGAAATTTCAAACCTAATATTCAAACCTTACTATTTTTCTGTAAACCACTAGGAAAAAGGATTAGGATCAAGTGACTCAACATGTCTAACATGACACCAAGATAAATTAATCTTAAAATAAGTTAATACAGGGAAAATATGTAATATGTAGGGATTGTTTGTTTAGGAATATTTTGTAGGTTTGGAAAAAGCGTACCTGATGCACAAAAGTTTTTGAATTATGCCTGATGTCTTAAAGGCAATAGGAAAAATCTGAAATTTTAGGCTGGTTTACGGTACAAATTGTCACCTACCATTCATTTAAATTCTAATTATATTAATCATCCGTTACCATGACGTGACGACTATGTTTGAAGAACTGCATCACATGCGACTGTCACGTCAGTTACACTGTTTATTTCGAAAGTAAAACTGTTTATTTTGAAAATAAACAATCTAGATGATATGACATATTTCCTTATGCTACATTTATCTGTGTTTGTACCTTTGGATATAAATTCGTTGATGATGGTCTAAGACCGAAAGTGAGTGATGCTTAAGATTTTCAATCAAACAGCCGATGTTCAAATATGCAGCTCAACAGTTATTTTTGTTTTCCTGTCTTAAACATACTGAAAACTAGAAAGCACATTCATCAGACAGAATTCACATTTTTGGAGCGTTCCGGTGATTATAATGAAAACATTATGAGTAGGTCACACAGCCTTTGATCGTTACAGGCTTTGAAAATATTTCTCTTAAGAGCGCCGCACTGGCACTGTCATCAACTCATTGGAACACAAACGAGTATATAACAATACAAGACTGATTGCAATATGTGATAGGGAGAGTTCATAAGCTACGAATAACATGAACTTTCAAGTCGAGAAAGTCTCCTGTGAAAGGAAAGAATACGTCATGACCGAAAAAGTAGGCTCAACAATGAGTGGAGAAAACCAAACGAACTAACAAGAAAGGAGAATCAGTTGTCACCAGGATGTGGAAGAAGGAACACAAAACGCTGACAGTAATATCTCGAATAAGTCATGTGTGGTATACACCACTTCTAACAAACACCGAACAACGCGCTCCAGTACGCGGCCGCCAAATACATCGCTGACCGCACTTCTCTGGGCGGCCCGCTGCTTCCATCGCTGGCCGTCTTCACACGCACGCTCCCTTACGTGGCCGAGAAATACATCGCTGGCCGCACTTCTCCGGGCGGCTCGCGGCTACCATCGCTGGCCGCCTTCGCGCGCGCGCGTTGTCAGCACACAGCAATTGGCTACGCCAGGAAACATTGCGATTGGTTTTCCCTGGAAAACAGCGACCCCAGCCGACGGCTCCATTAACTAGCAAGCCTTATATAAACCCGGCCGCCGCCGCAAACGACAACTCTCATCGGGAAGTGCAGTACGCCGTGTTCCAGCTGCTTGTGGACGACTCGCCGCACCACTCGAGGTTACCTGGCTGCTCGGCGGAAAACCTTGCGACTTCACTTGGAGAGACTGAACTTCACTGGACTTGGGAATAATTACGGGACGTCCACCCCACCATGCACATTCGGACATTGGTATAACCAAACTTTAATTCTGCATTACTTCTGAGTGTGAGCTTGGGTAGACGCTTGGCTAACATAATTGTTAAAAAGTGATTTGTGATTTAATAAACCAGACTGAAGAGGTTATTGTGTTATTCCTGGTTATAACATCATCCTTTAGCAAGACTTTATTCAGAGTTGTAATATTTAAAGAACGACGAAAGTCATCTACTAGTAATGATTACAGTGTTACAACTTCTGATGTTTTCTCAGCAAACGGCAAAATATCTACGTTGAAGAACTATGCAGCCTGTAGTACACTTAAAAAAGAACCAAGCTGAACGTGTTGCAAGTTTTTTATTCTCAGTTGGCAGAGAATGTTTAGTTCTTGATGGTTTCATACGAACGACGCCTCTAGGCTACCACAATATTCATATGAGAATTATGGAGATGTAATGCAACGCCTACGGTAGTAGGTGGCTCCCTCTCACGATACAGATGGGAGCTGGATCATCTCAGGGAGTGGCGACCCTGCCCTGTACGAGCTCTTGTTCTGCCTCACCTCCATATCCTTAGGGGAACACGTCCTAAAACCATAATCCATCCAAATCTCTATCAGTTCCTATACATTCCTCCATCTCTTCTGAACCTCCAATGGACCAGCATGAGAAGAATGATCCAAACCTTCCCTGAAGCTTAGCCACAGCAGCAGAACTACTGAACCACCCGTCTGCAAGGAAGGAAGAGCAGCAGCCGTAGCTAGTGACGAAGCCTAGATGGGGTGGCACTGAAGAAGGAGCGTCAGTCACTGTAGGGCCTGCTGCTATGATATTGATGCAGTGACAGATTTCAGCATGTTTGCTCACATGTAGTTTCACTTGTGTGATGATTACATGTAAGTACACTGTTTTTACATTTTATGGAAGTAATCCTATTAAGTATATTGTATTTTTGAGCCATGTCACTATATTTTGTAGGTAATCCTACGTAATTTTTATTCTGATGAAGACCGCCTTAGTGCTGTCGAAAACATGGTCAATTTGACAACAATTTTATGCAGCCGAGGTCGCTATATGTACATTCTGTAATTAAGTTAACGCACGGTTGCTGGACTTCAGCCAATAACAATGTTTAAAATTTATATGTATACAATGTCCAAAGTGCTACATTTCGCTCCAGTTTTGGACGTTGGGGCACAAATTGCTACATTGTGCATTATCATGAGTTAACTTGTAGTGCGAGGGTGAGGTAATACTGTCTTGGTTTTCATGAAAGCTGAAAAAAATTATCGTCTATTCTAGAACTGAGTCGATTACTTTTTGGAAGAATACAAGTGACGTTTGTCAGCAGAACCATCAGCTGCACGAGCACTAGAGGACTATTGGGGTATACGTTAGTTACGGAAATGCTCTAAACTGAGGCAACAAATCCTTGACGTAAGTGTCAGACTGGAACTAGCCAGCAGCTCGTCCTAATAGGTTGCACTCACCTTGTCCAGCGCGGCCTGCACCTTGGCCTCGCTGCCGGTGTCCAGAGCAGAGGTGGCCTCGTCCAGCAGCAGGATCTTGGGGCGGCGCACCAGCGCCCTGGCGATGGCGATGCGCTGCTTCTGGCCGCCCGACAGCTGGGCCCCGCGCTCACCCACCAGCGTGTCGTAGCCCTGCGCAAGTGATGGTACAAACCGTACGATTGGGTACAAGGAAGAAGGACGTGACACACAGTGTTACTTCAGAAGTGAATCTCAAGTCAAGAGTTACATTAGAAGGGAGACTCAGGTTAACAGCGGCGCCACAAGACAGGAGATATATTGCATCAAAGCTGCAGCAAAGAGAGACCATAATGTTTACTACCAGTTAAAACGATTTGAAATGTCGGACTACCAATAGTGATAACGATATCGGCTTCCACAGGATGAGAACATCACTGCCCATGTTGTTCATGTTACAGACTACGATGATGTGGTTTCAGAGTGTTGTGAGTACTGACAACTTGCTCTGAATGTTCAGAAGTAAAGAACTGTGCACCTCAGAAATTGACAATCGTATTCTCCTACGACTACAGTCTAAAAGGCAGACGTTGGAAGATGGACGCCAATCACCCTGCGAAAGATTCGTGAGGAATCTAGGAAGTTACAACAGTCCTCTGTGCGTCACTCCCGAAGAAACAGCAGTGACAGCATAAAACTAATTACAGCGGTCACAAAGGCATTGAAGCAACCATTCTTATCGACTGCTTTACACGAGTGGGACGGGAAGAAGCCTTAATAAACGGTACAATGGGAAATACCCCACACCATGCACTTCATAGCGTTTTGCGGGATACAGATATACAGTAACCCCCAGACTTCATAAAGAATCGAACTCACATGTATAAAATGGCTTCAAGCTTCTGATTGACTTACAAATGAGTTAATCTGCTACATACTTGTTGTTAAGCACGTAAGTGCAAAAAAGTTTAGAAAAGGTTTGAAATTATGTTTAAAGTTGAACACAAGTCGCCTAGTACTGTCATGATCAGATACTGCATGAGAATACTCTGGGTAATTTACTCTCTGTTCCAAGCAAAAGCTGGTTTTTCACGCACATCAATGCTTATGACGTTGTATCTCCTGAACCATGTGTCATAGAATGATATAATTTACAATTTTACTCAGTGTTGTTTGTGGACATGTGAAAAATGTGTTGCGAGTACGGTTAGTAATAAAGAAGAAATGAATTAAGACGTCAGGACTGTTGCGGCAGTTTTACAGCATGGACAGCGAAAATAATTTTTTCCTTTCATCATTTTCTGGGTGGTGTCAGCAAGAAAAAGTTACATAAAGCTTTCTCTCATTAACAAATTCTGGATGAGTATATTCTGCGTATTTGCGTGCGGTGAGTCACGCTGCCTGAAGACATGCACAGTTTGCAGCTGTAATGCTTGTCGTACTATGTTGAACCTTTCGTATGAGCTTAGGAGTATACTTGTAGAGTATGTCAGCATTTTAAATTCTCAAATTAGGCCACTGTTTACATGAACGAAATAAAAGTTTTGTTGCTCCTTCAAGCCATTAGTAGGGCATCCTGCAGATGGGTTCGGGTTCCTAGCCCCGGAATAATCGCTTGGAAATAATCGTGTGTAGATGTGCATGGATATTGTTATTTTCTCATTAAGTGAGATCGTATTGCACCTTTGACTGGCGACCCCAAGGGTATATTCAGTCGCTTAATTGAAAAGCATTTCTTCCGTTTTTCATAATGACACCATTTCTTCGTCAAATATGAGATTTGCATCTTAGATAAACGTAAATACGGATGAGTGAAGTGGGCACGTGGAACAATAGTGTCACATTTTTCTTGTTGAAGCGTGGAGGGACGAATGACGATGGAACCCAAAGTCGGCACACACCCTGTAACGTATTTCGTTAGTTACTTATCTGCTCTGGTTAGATGCTTTTCTCTGGGCTATTTGTTTCTGTTTTATTGCAAATTCTTTTCACAGTTGTTGGTATATTCCTCTTTTCACACAATTATGAATTCTTTATGAACATATTTTCTAATATATGCAATTGTAGGACGTAAGAAGTATTGTAAGTAGACTCACTGCGCTATACCCACTTAGGAATAAATGCAGTCTGTGCTTTTAAGTGCGATGGAGGACGATGTAGGTGATAGGTGGAATGGAAATACACTTGGGTGGACGATTCATGAAATTTTTTGAGAAAAAAATGTCGGGAAGCGCTATTTGGACTTTGAATTGTGGAGGAAAGTGTTGACAAATTACTTTAACTGTATAGGATGAAGTGGAGTTGGATTTTAGATATTCAATAGACTGATACAGGCTGATGTGGCGTTGCGCTATGTCAATGCGTTAGAGCTGTTTCATGAACTTTATATCGTTTACTTAAAGTATTCAATGACTGTTAATGTATAGAAGGATGGCAGAGAAGCGAACAGAAAAGTTGTAGAGGAGACAGAGGTATTTACCGCTGAAACTCCACGAGCAAGAAGAGAAGAGTCGAAGATGGTTCAATAATTTTCAGTTATCGTCTGCATGAAGTTTAGTGACTGATGAACGGTGAATTAAGTCCCAAGAGTGGAAGAATTGTAAAGAAACAATCACCGTGAAGAATTAATAATCTGGTTAGTGAGGGAGGAGTTGCGTGTATGGACTGTGGTCTGTAAAGAAGCTTTTCCTTGGCAAGATCAAAACATCACCTGAAGACTTGAGCTTGAGACAAACGTAGAACTTTTATAACCGGAAAATCATAGCACGAATTTTATTTGAAGTGAGATTCTAAATAACTGTTCACGCCTTCTAACAAATAAATATAATAGAAAATGTGCTCTTTATTACTGCAAGATGGTGTTTTCTCTAGAATATCTCGTAAAATCCTAACCAGAAACCTCATTTAGAATTATTTCTTTTATTTACGTCGAAATGTGAACGGACATCCCTCCAGGGCAGGATTTCGTACGTTCAAAATTTCAAGGAAATTACTTCGTATTGGACAATGAAGGCACCCATCTGTACTCAGCGTGGACGATCCGCTACGCCGGGAGAGGACCAGATGTCACGCACAGTCTAAGCGCAGCTGGTAATGTCAGAAAAGTAGGAAGTACGATTAACAAATCAATGGACACTAAAGATTCACAGAATGCAGTCTGCGAAACGTCATCGTTGTAAGTTCTATGCAACCATTATAGACGGTTACAACAGTTAAATTACACAACAACAGTATACAAGAGGAAGTATTTTACCGAAATAAAGTGCTTTCTTAACGAAAGATTGTTCTTCAGTTCAAAACACTGGGGATTTAGTAAGTCGATGTATTTGTTCTGATACAGTAAAAACGTATAACTGTGTCAGTTGCAGACCTTTTGTAAACCATTTTATATGGATTGTTAAATTCGTTTAGAGGAATACTAAAATAAGATTTTGTAATTTATGGTCAATTTAATAGTGGACGAAAAGAAATTAAAAGTAACGTTTTTGCTGGACTTCGGAATTCAGAATGTGTTAAACAAAACAAAAACATGTTTACATTGTGGTATCATAATTAAGCAGTTTCAAAAATAATCAGAATTCACTGCTTACAATTAACGCTAAACACATACTTTAATTTTGACTTTCACTACATCCACATCTTATGATATACCTGTGCCATTAGTTAATTTTTCATTACACGTTTTTGTGATTTATTTGTTGTTTGTTTGACTGTATGTGTGGTTATATGTGTATATACAATTTATGCATTTAAATGAAGAACCACTGCCGAACAGCCAGTTAACGCGTGTTTCTTTCAGTTAACTTCTGTGTGTACTGGAGTAACTGAGTTTTGTCCATACCAGACTGACTTTTATGCAGGCACTAAAGAAGCAGCTTACTTGAATAACCATGTGACGGTATAATAAAGACACCGGTAGCTGGTTAGCAAAAAAAAAATTATTATTATTTGTTCTACATCTACATTTATACTCCTCAAGCCACCCAACGGTGTGTGACGGAGGGCACTTTACGTGCCACTGTCATTACCTCCCTTTCCTGTTCCAGTCGCGTATGGTTCGCGCGAAGAACGACTGCCGGAAAACCGTGTACGCACGAATCTCTCTAATTTTACATTCGTGATCTCCTCGGGAGGTGTAAGTAGGGGAAAGCAATATATTCGATACCTCATCCAGAAACGCACCCTCTCGAAACCTGGACAGCAAGCTACAGCGCGATGCAGAGCGCCTCTCTTGCAGTGTCTGCCACTTGAGTTTGCTAAACATCTCCGTAGCGCTATCACGCTCAGCAGATAACCCTTTGACGAAACGTGCCGCTACTCTTTAGATCTTCTCTATCTCCTTTGTCAACCCGACCAAGTACGGATCGCACACTGATGAGCAATACTCAAGTATAGGTTGAACGAGTGTTTTGTAAGCCACCTCCTTTGTTGATGGACTCTCCCAATGAATCTCAACCTGGCACCCACCTTACCAACAATTACTTTTATATGATCATTCCACTTCAAATCGTTCCGTACGCATACTCCCAGATATTTTACAGAAGTAACTGCTACCAGTGTTTGTTCCGCTATCATATAATCATACAATAAATGATCCTTCTTTCTATGTATTCGCAATACATTACATTTGTCTATATTAAGGGTCCGTTGCCACTCCCTGCACCAAGTGCCTATCCGCTGCAGGTCATCCTGCATTTCGCTGCAGTTTTCTAATGCTGCAACTTCTCTGTGTACTACAGCATCATCCGTAAAAAGCCGCATGGAACTTCCGACACTATCTACTAGGTCATTTATATATATTGTGAAAAGCAATGGTCCCATAGCACTCCCCTGTGGCACGCAAGAGGTTACTTTAACGTCTGTAGACGTCTCTCCATTGAGAACAACATGCTGTGTTCTGTTTGCTAAAAACTCTTCAATCCAGCCACACAGCTGGTCTGATATTCCGTAGGCTCTTACTTTGTTCAGTGTTTTATCTGCTGACAGTTGACTAACCATTGTCAAATAGCAATGCTTTATAGCACGGTAATAGAATCCAGGGACAGTATACAGATAAACAAATGCACGAAGATATTTTTCCAGACAGTACTATTACAATAGGAGAACTATTCATTGATATAAGCCTTGTCTTGCACAATAGCAGCAAAGGGGTTACCGAGCTTAACGGCTTTATCTACTGGACGACTATCATCAATATAGTCACATGCCCTCAATTTACGGGACACTGACGACAGTCTTGGGTTTTAATCCAGGGCCTTGGAGGAAAGTATGCTGATGTGAGATTTGGCGCAACCCTTTATTCACCTCTCGCTGCCCAAATACTGTTGATGTAAATTTATTCCCACTTAAGGATTCGAACCGACAACCTCTGATTACAGTGCCAGCATAGAAGGTACTTTAGCAACCTCAGCCACTTACTCGGCTATTGCACTTCTTGAACTTTCAAGTGATTAAGATGGTTTGATGCTGATAATAAAATTGTTGCAACAGATTTGTTCGAATTCATATACAAGCAACGCACGATTTTCTAAGTCGCTTAAGAAATCAGCGTCACTTCCGTAGAAACACGTGTAGAGGACTGTACAGTGCGAAAACAAAACACTTTGTTGTGTGGACTGTGACTCGTAAGCGAATATTCCCAAGTGTAAATAAACGAGCTTGATTAAACTTGGCAAGTGTGAAGAGGGGACAAAATAGTATTTCTTTATTTGTGCCCAATTTCACTTTTAAGGGGTAAAACACAACCCGGAAGATAATTTGGCATTTTAGGTTTAGAAGGAATGCCCAGCGTTATCAAGCCACTTTACAGAATTTTAGACGAGCCATCAAGTAGAAACGTTGAAGCATGTTGTCCAATTTGTCCAGTGGCGTTATCCTTCTGCATGATAATGCCCGCCCACACACGGCCAATGCGGTGAAGACGACATTGCAGCAGTTTCGGTGGGAAACGCTGGAACATCTACCGTACAGTCCCGACCTTTCGACCTTTCACCGTGTGACTTTAATGTGTTTGGACCTCTAAAACAAGCTATTCACCGACATCGATTCGCAACGGACGACGAAGTGTGTGACTGGTCTAAGCCTGGATCCGACAGCAGACTACTAGCTTCTTCAAGGATGGAATCGACCCTCAAATGTTGCAATGGGATAAATATACCAACAGTTTCGGAGACTGTTTTTGAGTATGTGTACTACGTATAACTGCATTTTGGAGTTAATACGAGTAAAATCGTTACCGTTACTTTACACTAGTGACCGGGTTTCATTTGAATGCCCCTTATACCATACGTCATGCTCGGGATGATCAACACTAATATTATACTGTCGGGTTTTTCTATTTGTTATAGGCACTATGTTATATTCATCCACATTTAAAGTGAGCTGGTATTCGTTACAACTAGTAGATTTTTTTCCAAGCCTGTCTACATTTGCTTACGATCGTTCAACGGTGATATTTTCCCACAGACAATAGCATCGTCAGCGAACAACCTAATGGAGCTGCTCATCCTGCGTGTCAGTTCCTTTATGCTTACCGTGAAAATCAGAGGTACTATTACACTTCCTTGGGGCATATCCGATGTTAATTATTACTGTGAAGTAAATATCAATAAAATTCATGCCTTCATGATAGAAGCCTGCCATATTCCGATTATTGATATTCGTGAGATTGCAGGCATCTCATAAGGACACGTATATGCTGAATCTGTTTTTGAATATGAATGAGTGTGAATGTATGTTATCTTCGCCACGGCCGCACCTTGGGCTCCTGGTCGAAATCACTTTAAGAAAGAACTTTGAAACTAGTGTTTGAAAATACTGCAGAGTACCTCACGGAAATATCTATCGTCGCCTCTCTGGGGAGCGCTTCTGTGGTGGGTGTGTCATGCAATGCCAGTGCCGCGGCTACAGAACGCAATGTACGGTTACTATGTCGAAATAATCAAAATAATTTCCACGGAAGTTGTGTATTTCTTATCGGTGTTCACGTTTCAGTATGAGTGATTTATTTGAGAATGAAAATTCCTAAACAGTCGCGAGAACAACAATCAACTCAGCTTTCACTCAGTTAATAGTCGGCAGAAACCCAATATGCATTGGGATCGCACTTCCTTAACCATTGCACAGAAAAATGTGCAGTAAACTGCTGCAGCCATTATCACAAAAATCTTAGCAGTAATCCACGCACTTTCAAATCTAAACTGAAGAGTTTCCTCATGGGTCTCTCCTACTCTGCTGAGAAGCTCCTTGAAAAATCAACCTGATTCTTATGTTGTATTGTTGACTGCGTTTACTTAAACTTATGGATTGACTTTTTCTGGGTTCACAAACGTTTTATTTTTTATCGGTCATTACTTTTGTGTTTTAATGTCATGTAATGACACGTTCCATGATCTTGGATATTTGCTCCTCAATTTGGTCGTACGCAAACAGACGTCTAAATAAATAAAATAAATAAACCGCGTCGGGTTGGTTACGGGAGAAGTAGCTTGTGTGGAACAATTATCTATGACAACTTAAAAGCCGGCCGAGTTGGCCGTGCGGTTCTAGGCGCTGCAGTCTGGAATCGCACCACTGCTACGGTCCCAGGTTCGAATCCTGCCTCGGGCATGGATGTTTGTGATGTCCTTAGGTTAGTTAGGTTTAACTAGTTCTAAGTTATAGGGGACTAATGACGTCAGAAGTTGAGCCCCATAGGGCTCAGAGCCATTTGAACCATTTTGAACAACTTAAAAGTGTGTGAGAGAGTTATAATCAGTTTGGCCAAATGTCACGAGCTTAGATACTTATCGTCGGAATATCGTACCGCAAAATCATGAAACAGTGGTGTCGCGATCGGTCGCGCGTATGCTCGTGATAATAACTGATTACGTCACTAGAACTGATCAGTGCCAACTGCAGGAATTATATCACTCGTCTGAACATAAAACAGCCTGTATGAGCAATGGATTTCATGTGGTTGTTCTCTAGGCATTTGCACTGAGTGATCAACTTTTCGGCACCTGGCCCACCAAAGGACTACGTGACTGAAGTGTCAATGAATGATTAGATCGATTATTTGATATATTAAACGGGAACAGTGCAGGCCCAAAATTTAAAGTGTTTGATAATCAAAATTTATTTGGATCTTGTCAGGTATGGCTCTGGGCACTATGGGACTTAACATCTGAGGTCATCAGTACCCTAGAAGGTAGAACTACTTAAACCTAACTAACCTAAGGACATCACACACATCCATGCCCGAGGCACGATTCGAACCTGCTACCGTAGCAGGCGCACGGTTCCGGACTGAAGAGCCTAGAACCGCTTGGCCACAACGGCTGGCGCTTGTCAGATAAACTTGGATCTTAGACTGTGAGTGTCTTCCCAACCTGTTAAATGATAAACATTACAGGGTGCCTCTTGTAGCTGGCAGTGCGGGTAGAGAGAAAAACAGCAGCCGCTAAACAAGGTACGTAGGGCTTGGGCACGTAGTCGTAAAATATCTACAATGAAACAGAAAGATTTACCTGTGGCAGTTTCGATATGAAACCGTGTGCATTGGCTACTTTCGCCACCTCCTCGATTTCTTGCATGGAACAGCCCTCTCGCCCGTAGCGGATGTTCTCGGCGATAGTTGCGTGGAAGAGCACCGGCTCCTGGCCCACCACGCCGATCTGCGACCGCAGCCAGCCCACGTTCAGCGTCTTCATGTCGCGCCCGTCCAGTTCTACCTGCAAACAGGAATAATTTCGACTTAATCTCACGTAGTTTTACAGATTAAATTTGTTTTGGATCCCGAAATGTTCTAGAAGTCTTTTGAGGTTCAAATTGTTAAAATGGCTCTGAGCACTATGGAACTTAGCCGGCCGTAGTGGACGAGCGGTTCTAGGCACTTCAGTCTGGAACCGCGCGACCGCTACGGTCGCAGGTTCGAATCCTACCTCGGTCATGGTTGTGTGTGATGTCCTTAGGTTAGTTAGGTTTGAGTAGTTCTAAGTTCTAGGGGACTGATGACCTCAAACTATGAGACTTAACATCTGAAGTAGAACTTAGAACTACTTAAACCTAACTATCCTAAGGACATCACACATATCCATGCCCGAGTCAGGATTCGAACCTGCGACCGTAGCGGTCGCGCGGTTCCAGAATGAAGGGCCTAGAACCGCTCGGCCACACCAGCCGGCTCTTATGAGGTCTTTTACGATTTTGTGTCACTGAGCTAGTCAATGTATTCCCGTGGTTAACTTACTGCACTCACATTCGCCAGAAAGATGGTTGATATCTCCGTCTGGCCACACACGTGAAATGTTTTCCGTGATTTTCCTAAAACAATTACAGGGGACGCAGACGTGGCTCATTATTAAAAGGGCACAAACGATATGCTTCAACTTGATCCAATCCGTATTTGCAGTCAGTTCCTAATAACCATGCTCCGGGAGTTCCTTCCATCTTTCGGTGTAAAAGCGTTATAAAGTTATAACATGGAAAACTGAATAAACAACAAAAAGTGTTCTGTAACGGTTTTTTAGTTGTGAAGAAGCTTCTTTGTTGCGATCTCTGTTTAATATACAAAAAAAAACACTTGTAAATGAAGACAGAAGATTTTTTACGCTGTGATTTGATATTCTGGGAAAAATCCTGTACAGGTATGTAACTATACGGATAGTGCACTCCAACGAAAATCAAACATTAGCGAGAACGTGGTGTGTATGATTCACAGTGACAAACTGCGTAGTCACCAGTTATGGATGGCCAACATTTATGGGGCAGCACTCTAACATGAATCAGTCGTCTACTGCTGAAGCATATGTGGTGCACTTGTTCCCGTATGATCTTGGTACAAAAAGTTGTTTGATTTCTTACATTCAAACTTCTGGCGATGTAATTCAAAGCAGATTGTTGTTTGCCTTTTATGGATCTGTAGCCCAGTCTACGAAGACCAAAAAATATCGACTGGGGAAGAAAATCGTAATTTTTGTACAGTCGTAGGGGGCACGTAATGAATAACGTATGAAAAATCCTGAACAGCGTGGTGTGAGTTTTGTGGTGTGGTGGTGGTGAGAGAGGGGGGGGGGAGGGGCGTCGTGTGAACGTAACTTCATCTCGAAAACCAGGCCATCTATCGAAACTATTTTTTGGTACAAAATTAAACAACTTTGAATTTCCTACAAAAAAAGGTACTGAAATGTGGAAACTATTAGTCCTAGAGAAAAAAATGAGTATGGCCCTTCTTCTACGAAATTTTGTACTGACAAACATTTTCACTAGTTGCCACGGCTTACGAGATAGTCAAGAACAACATAAAAAAGTGACCTTTGAACGCCCGCAGTCCCAATGCTCACAGCAAACCGGTCAGGATATTTAGTACGTTGTTTCTGACACTGCCCCTAATGCTGTACAAAAATCTGCTACTACACGACTTTTCCCCCTAATTTTTCTTCATTTACTGGACTACTGCGGGGACGACGTGACATTTTTTCCTGAAATACTTGTGGTCGTCCTATGCGTCGGTTTACGCATGTGAAATACTGTCTCTGCGATATTGAAGACTTCGCTGTTGACCTCGGTTCTTTGTGTAATCTCCTGTATGATATGAACCATGGTTCTAGCAACGATTATCATTTCACGTTCGAAGTAGGTTAATTCACGACGTGTTTGTCACATTGACTACACAGCTGTCGCCAACAGTACGCTCAGGTGACATGTCTACACACATGCCGTACGCAACATATGTCTGGTAAAGTTGGCATGCGACTTTCGAGAAGTATTCATTTTTTCGGAGCTGTTAATAGATGCGCTGCTATGCTAGACTTCTCTGTACAGAATTTGAAGAGTTCTGCAGAATTTCGTGAAGAATATAATAGGAATTCGAAAAATTTTAATCTTGCAAGAAACATTTGCCAATTTGTGGAAAAGTTATGATCAAAACTCTTAATAGCTCCCAAAGAATGTTACAGGAAACTCTAATGACATTTTATTTTTCAAATAATGGTTCATGAGATAATTGTAATAATGAGGGACCTATTTCCTCTACATAAAAAACAAATTCGTACAGCAGTTCTGACCACAGTTCTGGATTTCGCTCCAACAGTTCTATAGAAAATAGTCAGTTTAACCCTTACTCGAACTCGGAAAACTTTGTGCTCAGGTAGCAGGAGGATCAAACTCCCACTGTTTACTATCTGCGCAAGATTACGCCAAGTTTCATTGTTTAATTTAAGTTGGCTACTTATAGCAAAATTGTGGCAGGGATAGATTTTGCAGCGTTTTCAATGATAGCGGTAAGGTACATTTAATTTGCAATGAAAAGCGCTGTAGAATCTGAGGTATAATGGAGCTGCTGTGATAAGAATTAGTGGCATTGTTTCAATTTATTTGCTGGAGGCAACGAAAAATTATTTTTGCGTTTGGAAGATGGTCATGACCGCACACCAGCTCCAGATATTCAGTAAACGAAGAACATCATGGTACTCCGTTAAAAGAAAAGGCAATGATATGGATGACATGTCTTTAAAGCTTGTTCGTATAGAAGTAGGTAAGCATCAGACAACAAGGAACAAGTTAACTAAGAAAGACGTAAGTATCATAATTAAGCTCGATCAGTCAGTGCTCTTGTGCATTCGTCGCCCTAGTTTAACTGATATTTGTGAACCGTAACACGCGTAAAAATGTACAGTCTACCGGAACTGAAATGTTTTATCGGTTTGAAAGAATTTAACCTTCTCCATGATAGAGGCATTCTCCACACCATCTCATCCTTTCAAAACCTTTCGGATGCAATAACCGACATAGGATGGAAAGTGTTATCTAAACATGTTAACGCAACAGTTAAAAAATAATTTAACCTACTGTGGGACTATTCAAATTTTGTACAAAGAATTGTGGAATTATAGCATATCTATCAAGAAGTCTGGAACAGTGCATATTTCTTGAAAATCCGGTGCCAACTTCAACTGACTCGCAACATCTAGCTGAAACATTCAGGAGTCACACATGGCATATCTACAAACTATAAATGGTACAACCATTCCTGTGACTTTTGACCTCACAGCATGTGAAATCTAGACAGTCACATATACCAAACAAATCCATAACGTAAATCATAACAACAAAATGATCCAAACAACAGTGACGAAAGTTCCAGAATTTAAACAGCTACTTTATGAATATAGAAAGAATTATTTTCTGTAATCTGGTTATGGTTTTTTAGTTTGTTATTCGATTGCTTCATAGCAGCACCTTTAGAATAAAAGCTGTACTTTGCTGGAAAAATTCTGTTGATATATATAAGATACGCACTGTTCCTTGCACAGGGTCGTAGAATCTTTGGATGAGCTGCATGCACGTGGACTTCCCACAGCCGGAACTTCCGACAAGCGCCACGGTCTCACCAGCTTTGATCTTCAAGTTGAGACCTTGAAGGACCTGGCGACAAGGAGAACGTCTTGCATAGTAAAACAATGTAATCAGTAGCAGGCGGAAAGTTGAGTCAGAACGACAAGGGTATTTCACAACACAATTCACATTACACCATTTGGAGAGGTTGTAAGCCTCCTACATTTTTCTTGTGGCTGACCTGAGTACATGATAACACATGACTTCAGTAAAATGCCCTGAAAATGTGCACCTTTTAGAGTTAATTTCTACCTGGGAAATATCTGTCCACAGTTTCGTAGACATAGATGGATTTTTGGATGAATTTTAAATCAGTTACTTCTTGAATGTCGATAAACTGATTCGATGTACGTGTAATTAATATTCCTTGTTGGCGGTCCAAGTCTTATGAGCGCGTGAGTCTCAGGCTGATAGTCAAACATTTGTCCACGCAAAAACACGAAATGTAATAATCACGTCGAAAATAACATAGTAAACAGAAACAAGTCTCGGAGTCTCTGCAGCAGTAGTTACCTTCTGAGCTGAAAAGGCAAGCAAAGAATTGAAAAGGGGTGATGAATGCAATTTAGCTCTGTGTTGATTAATATTTGCTGAAATCAACTTTCATAATAAAATTCGTGTTCAGATTCACGACTGAATATACAGGCACCTGTACAGCCGAATTTTTAGTATGGGTTTCATTAAGTGACAAAGGATGGGAAACAAATCATAGGTTTTTAATTAAACTACTGATTATTAAAACGCAGTTCAAAAGCAATAACACATGAAAGGTTACATTTGTCCTGTGACGGAGCTTGTGGTGGGCAGGCCACGATGTACGAAAAACTGAAACTTTCTAGATCCATTAGCAAATCCTGAATGCCTTTAATTGAGAAGAATGTGATGTAGTCAGTATGCCTACGAGGTGGAGGAATTAGAGTAAAACCGATACTGTACCACAATCAACGGAAGTTAAGCATGAGCGCAGGTGAAGGCATATGAAGGCATATTTAAAGACCTTAAAATGCTGTAAGCAAAATATTAAGTTCAGTGTCAAGTGTAAGCCGCTACCTCAAGTAATTCTCGCAGTTCGTTGCATGAGAATGGCCATCATTAAGTAACCTTAGTGCAAATACTCAACGTCCACGCCAGCTGTTCGTAGCAAAATGTGGAAATGGCGACACGAGTCAAAAGCCAAGAACGGAATTAGACTGCTCTTTCTACCTTTAAACGCGTCTCACAAAACACGCTACACAATTCGTGCAAGCCTGTGATTGGACCATAAATACTGCCTACAAGGCAAAGGCTAGCAGACAAGCCTTCACTCGACTAGTCAAAGACTGTAAGACATTAAACATAGATTACCTGTTACAGGATGTCTTTTTAACAGACTCGTGACTCGGAACTCGAGTAAGAATGTGAAACTTTACTGTATAACTAATCATCTAACAACTACCGTTAAATTTGTCATTAAAAACTCAATGAGTTTCAAATTCTGATTACAATGTCTCCCTTGTATTCTGACCTAGGATAGCTTTTCCTATCCTACTTTTGAACACGAACATTACCTCTGTAAATGACTTTCAGTGTGTGTCGCGCCAATTGCTCTAAACTGAATCGGACTACCTTTAAATGAAATTGAATACAAAGAATGGCTACCAATAATACGCAAAAAGGCTACCTCATCAAACTATCACAACACATTAGTAAATTGTCGCGTACTGGAATTGTGGCCGTTAGAGACTGCATAAACTGAAATATGGGCAAATTTTACAAATGACTACGGTTCTTGATTCCATCTCACAAAGTTCGCTTTAATCCCTGCGATTGATCGTACTCGCAACGGATAACTCAGCTCTGTCCTCTATTCTTTATCTGTAATAACATGAAGTTCTGGAATGCATGTAATCATTTGCCTTAGGCTACTTTGCCAAATGAGAATTTTCTTATCATTTCAGTACTGCAGCTCCATGTCCACGCAATTGAGATAGAAGGGATAGTGCAGTAATATTACGATCTGCATTCACACTGTAAAGATAGACTTAACGAAATGTTTGAAAATCAATGAAAAGGTTATTTTAAACGGAAGCTATTCGAATCTCTTTAATAACACAGAAATATATCACATTAACATGAAACTATTATGTTTTCGTGGCATTGTCACACATAATAAAAACTATTCATACAGTACTTTAGTTACAAATTTACACTTTTTTCCGTTATAACGTACTTTGAACTAAAAGTGGTGGGTGACGAACAATAATTCAGATTCTGAACATATGACCGATAATTTGCCTTAGATATGAAAATGTAAATACTGTTGAACAAAGTGCAGTATTTACACTACAGTAAATACACGCCTAACAATTGCAGCAAGTAAGAACTACACTCCTGGAAATTGAAATAAGAACACCGTGAATTCATTGTCCCAGGAAGGGGAAACTTTATTGACACATTCCTGGGGTCAGATACATCACATGATCACACTGACAGAACCACAGGCACATAGACACAGGCAACAGAGCATGCACAATGTCGGCACTAGTACAGTGTATATCCACCTTTCGCAGCAATGCAGGCTGCTATTCTCCCATGGAGACGATCGTAGAGATGCTGGATGTAGTCCTGTGGAACGGCTTGCCATGCCATTTCCACCTGGCGCCTCAGTTGGACCAGCGTTCGTGCTGGACGTGCAGACCGCGTGAGACGACGCTTCATCCAGTCCCAAACATGCTCAATGGGGGACAGATCCGGAGATCTTGCTGGCCAGGGTAGTTGACTTACACCTTCTAGAGCACGTTGGGTGGCACGGGATACATGCGGACGTGCATTGTCCTGTTGGAACAGCAAGTTCCCTTGCCGGTCTAGGAATGGTAGAACGATGGGTTCGATGACGGTTTGGATGTACCGTGCACTATTCAGTGTCCCCTCGACGATCACCAGTGGTGTACGGCCAGTGTAGGAGATCGCTCCCCACACCATGATGCCGGGTGTTGGCCCTGTGTGCCTCGGTCGTATGCAGTCCTGATTGTGGCGCTCACCTGCACGGCGCCAAACACGCATACGACCATCATTGGCACCAAGGCAGAAGCGACTCTCATCGCTGAAGACGACACGTCTCCATTCGTCCCTCCATTCACGCCTGTCGCGACACCACTGGAGGCGGGCTGCACGATGTTGGGGCGTGAGCGGAAGACGGCCTAAGGGTGTGCGGGACCGTAGCCCAGCTTCATGGAGACGGTTGCGAATGGTCCTCGCCGATACCCCAGGAGCAACAGTGTCCCTAATTTTCTGGGAAGTGGCGGTGCGGTCCCCTACGGCACTGCGTAGGATCCTACGGTCTTGGCGTGCATCCGTGCGTCGCTGCGGTCCGGTCCCAGGTCGACGGGCACGTGCACCTTCCGCCGACCACTGGCGACAACATCGATGTACTGTGGAGACCTCACGCCCCACGTGTTGAGCAATTCGGCGGTACGTCCACCCGGCCTCCCGCATGCCCACTATACGCCCTCGCTCAAAGTCCGTCAACTGCACATACGGTTCACGTCCACGCTGTCGCGGCATGCTACCAGTGTTAAAGACTGCGATGGAGCTCCGTATGCCACGGCAAACTGGCTGACACTGACGGCGGCGGTGCACAAATGCTGCGCAGCTAGCGCCATTCGACGGCCAACACCGCGGTTCCTGGTGTGTCCGCTGTGCCGTGCGTGTGATCATTGCTTGTACAGCCCTCTCGCAGTGTCCGGAGCAAGTATGGTGGGTCTGACACACCGGTGTCAATGTGTTCTTTTTTCCATTTCCAGGAGTGCATATTCATTTATCTTTCTCCAAATGTGCCGTCTCTCTATGAAATCATCTCAAAATCATTCACTATCCTCAGTCACAGCAGGGAGAATCTCAGACAGATTTCAGTCTCCATTCAGCGCGTCCGCCGTCAAAGCTTCCCACTCATAAGCAATACAAGACACACTCTCTCAGCAGACTCACTCTCTCTCTCTCTCTGTTTTCTACACGTACTACAACCTCTGGTAGCCAAAGAGTAACATATCACTCATGTGATAAGGCATCAAAAGACGCCATTAAAGGCCCAACATAACTGCCACATCGCATGGTGTATAAACTTTTCAAATGAATAACTTGACAGTTAACATTTCAGTGACCGACATTCTAGGTTGCAGATGGGATATGAGTTTTACATAAATACATACACCCTGAAACTGTCCATTTGCATATTACAAGGAAAACAAGGAGCGCTTACCGGTACATGGTTGATCATCCGATGTCATAAGGTTTTATCACTCTCTACAATTGCCACCCTATTCTTTGTGAATATTTCTTGTTTATGATAGAATTTGTTTACCTTTATGTTTATTTATTTTATTTTATAATTGCAATAAGCCTGTTAAAGCTGCAAATGACTTCGGGTAGACTTCTACTAGTCGTTAACCGCTACACCTTCTGGCTTTCTTCAGACTGATTCTCAACTGAAACGTCTGTTTCTCCAACGCGGCAGGATACGAGTTCTGTACCCCTAGCTACGTAAGCTCTTGTGCTTCTAACAGTATGATACATTTTTAAGTAACGATGATGTGCTGCGATGAATGAACAGGACGAGAAAGTGACTAATAATTTTTGGTTTGTTTTCAAATGGTTAAGATCGCTCTCGCACATTTGAAAGAATTGTCGATGTTAGACTATTGTA
This sequence comes from Schistocerca nitens, assembly GCF_023898315.1. Classification (NCBI taxonomy): domain Eukaryota; kingdom Metazoa; phylum Arthropoda; class Insecta; order Orthoptera; family Acrididae; genus Schistocerca; species Schistocerca nitens. The sequence continues at coordinate 741,477,540 of NC_064617.1, forward strand.
TTGGCATCAAATCGTATACGTGTAAGGAAATGTCAATAGTCGTAGTATAGCACACAGTGTTGCCGTTCCCTTTTTAACGTTGATTAGTAGTATATCTACAGGGCCTCCAGGCCACTTTGCATCTACAGAGCAACAATTATTGAGCTATATGAAAAAAAAACGTAAATCAGTTACAAACTGCGGTGTGCACACATTTCATTCAAAATGTAAACTTCTCTACAGATATTCGGATTTACGTTATGAGATGTTCAGTATGCCTGCCAGCATTGGCGATGATGTGGCGCAGACGAATGGGGAAGTTCTGCATGACCCGCTGAGGTGTCGAAACATCGATGCTGTGGATGACCTCCTCTCTGGCTGTTTTCAACTCAGCAATGGTTTTGGGGCTATTGCTGTACGCCTTATCTTTAATACAGCTCTACACAAAAGAGTCGAATGTGTTCAAATGCGGAGAATATGGCGGCCAATCGAAGTCCATGGCAGTGGCCTCTGGGTATCCCAGGGCCAGAATGCAACCCCCAAAGTGCTCCTCCAGGACATCAAACACTCTCCTGTTTCGATGGGGTCGAGCTCCGTCTTGCATGAACCACATATTGTCGAATCCAGGACCAGTTTGGATAATGGTGATAAAATCATCTTCCAAAACCTTCGCGTACCGTTCGGTAGTCGCCGTGCCATCAAGGAATATCGCACCGATTATCCTGTGACTTGACATTGCACACTACACAGTCACCTGTTAAGGGGGAAGAGACTTCTCGATCGCTAAATGCGGACTCTCAGTTCTCCAAATGGGCCAATTTTGCTTATTGACAAACCCATCCAAATGAAAGTGGGCTTCGTCACGTGCATGCACATACTAATTCCCATCATGACCCGCTGCCAATCGCGCAATTTGAGCGTCCTAACGCAAACCGTTCAAAAGTTATGACGATTTTATTTCATATATTTCAGTAATTGTGACCCTGCAAATGACCTTGAAAAGTACCAGTGCTAGTGAGGGTTGCCTAAATGCCAAGGGCAATAACGTCAATCAATAACCTTAAATGTGTGACATCATCAAGAAGGAAGATGACAGAAAATTAAAAAAGGAACTGAAAACGGCCATTGGTAATAAATTTAAAAATTAAAGACTGTGATAATGATAATGCAATATAAGGTATTCGATTACTTATCAAAAGCATTCGTAATAAACGCGCGCGCGCGCGCGCGCGCGCGCGCGCACACACACACACACACACACACACACACACACACACACACATCCAGAAAATTACATAAAGGGTCACAATATAGGCTAGTCATGTTGGCTGTGCTGTAAAGTTTTCAAAAGTTACAATTTTTTTCGCAGTGTTCAAAAGCATTTATCCCAAAAATTACATCAAGTGCACCAGATTCAATATCTGAAAGTACTTTACAGAGTGCTCAGAAGCTGCTGAATGGTCAAATTGTTTTTCCGTCATCTTCAGAAGTATTTATGCAAAACAATTACATGGTTCAAGCCCGTGTCCGGCCATCCTGATTTAGGTTTTCCGTGATTTCCCTAAATCACTCCAGGAAAATGCCGGGATGGTTCCTCTGAAAGGGCACGGCCGACTTCCTTCCCCGTCCTTACCTAATCCGATGAGACCGATGACCACGCTGTCTGGTCTCCTTCCCCAAAACAATTACATAAAGCAGAAGCTTGCATAAATTAGTACAGTCCTGATAAGTTAATAAGCAGCAACTAACTGTCATTGAAGATGTTTAATGAAATGCATAGCACAGCTGGTTACATTTCGAGGTGGCAGTCCATTTCCACAATGAATTCCATCAAAATCTGGTACATACGGAATAAAATTATGGGCAGTTTGTGACAGTGCAAGAAGCTACTGCTTTAAGATGAGTGTGTATTTGGGGAAGGAGGAAGAAAGCTGAGGCGTGCGACTTGGAGAGAATGTTGTGAAAAACGTGCTGATTGAAACTGGAAAGTCTCGAAGTAATACCACCTGTGATAATTGTTTTTACATTTCTCTATTTAGTTCATTATTTGCTGTCCACAAATCTGACACTAGCTGGTACTATCCGAAAGAACAAAGGTGAACTGCCTGTCACCTGAAGGACATGAACTATACTCTGCATTAATTTTTTCAACCAGATGTGATGATAGCCTCTTATGTTCACAAAAAAAAACTAAGTTTTTACCGTCCTCAGCTTTCTTGACCAACCAACCGTGTCATCATGGTAAGTGCAGAAGTGTGTAGTTATAATTACATACAATGCCACAAAGGGCGGCGTTGACACAATGGACTAGAAGACGCGATGCTACAGTTTGAAGAGAAAAACAAGGAGCCGGCAATTGGTGGTTTTCCTGAACATGATCGATGTAAGTATAATGAGTGTATACGTAATTTGGATGATGGCTACCAATAAAAGAAATGAGACGTCGTACTTTCATCATCAGTTTCGGAAAGCAACTAAGCATGGGTAAAGAAGCAGCACCGGTTCCAGAAAGGGCAGTGAAACCACCAGCTAAGAAAAGGAGAAGATGTGCATATTGTATAGAGAAGAGAGATAGAAAAAGTAAAATTATATGTTATAAGTGCACCAAACGTGTATGCTCGAAACATTCTGATACTGTTTGTAGATCCTGTGAAAATTTGCAGTAAGAATAAAAACAAGCAGTAAAAGTATAAAAACTGCGTTTTTAAAATGTAAACTTTAAATAAATAAAATAATTTTAAAATTGCTTATACCTCGTAAGTCGTTCATATCATTCATATCGTAAGTAGTCAAAACAGCCTCAGTTTATGTCTATTTAAACAATAGGGGCCTGAGAGTTCCGACTACGCTATATAGATTTTCTGGTAAGCAGAGGGTTAAACTCCAAGTGTCGTACTGTACAGTCGTAACTTATTGTAAATTTTGCATTGTATGGAGCGAGCAGTATAACCATTAAATTCGGCGTGTCTTTTCAATAACAGGTCAGTTTGGGAACCTTAAACTGGCTACTCAGAGTGAGAGTGTGGTGTGTGCGAATGTTTTGTTATCATCTGAGTATAGGGTGGACGTAATGACTAAATTAGTACTTAAAATGTGACAACATATCAGAGTTTACATTCAGTAACTGTGGCTTATTTAGTAGCTTAGTGAGGTCCGTAACTTGAAAACAATTTTTCACCCTGTCAGCACATTCTCTACGGCTGATTTTTACAGCTTTTGTAGAAAATAAACACCTTTCTTCTCTTCAGGACAGGCGTGTGTGCCGCAAAAGAAGATCAGCAAAAGCAAAGTGCAGATGCACGGCTAACGGTTTGAGCGTCGTCCGCCGAAAGACAGCGTAGTGGCGTAGCTGCCAGAGCGCCACCAGTGTCTATTATGTAACAGTGAATTCTCACAGCCACAAGGCCCAGTGTGGTGCAAACGTGTGAAGCAAGCAGACACCCATGACATGGAGACTCACTGGTGCTTCTTACAGCCAACTGAGCGAGTCAGAAAAGGTCAAACTGTGGACCTTCGAGCGGCGGGATGGTCATTTCGAAGAATTGCCTCACAAGTTGGACGTGCTGCGTTAGTCGTGCAACGATGTTGGGGTGCGATAAGCTACAACTCTCGTTCATCTTTGTTGTTTCTGTAGCGGACGCTAACCAGCGCTCGGCACATGCAGAATGCTGTGAGACCCATTCTTTTGGCGTCCTTGCAACAGGAAGGAGATGGGTTGCCCCAAAAACATAATACTCGTCCACACACTGCCTGTAGAACTCAGTGTGCTGTGCAAGATGTAAAGCGACATATGCTGGGAGAGCGGTGTGCTGACCACATGCCCCTCCATAGCCGCATCCAGTTACGCCTGTGGGCTGAGGATGACACGGTGGCCGTCGGTACCGTTGGGCGTTCATGGCCTGTTCGGGCGGAGTTTAGTTTTTCCCCACATGTAAGTACTTTTTCCATTACCAAACTGACGATTCCTTGACGTCTCAGGATGCGTCCTATCAACCTGTACTGCTCTCCTTCGCTGACTATTAACAATACCTTCACCCAAGGTGGATAATATAAAAGCAACTTACTCCATTTCGCAGAGATGGTATAGATCAACGGGCAACCAGGGCTCTAATAATATATATTGAGTCTCTGACCGGAGGTGTATTCAAAGATTATCGGCTCACAGTACTCATCCACAAGCAGCTTTACTGAAGATAAGCAATAATAAATAAAAGTAGCAGATGGTTATAATTAAAATGCATCTACTCACCGAGGTCCAGTGAGGGCTGTAACTATCGTATGGCAACGAAACTTGGTAGATATGCTAATGCGTTAATGCAGAACCTATTAACACTGGAAAAAATAGTTCCAATTTTGGCCACCAGGTGCAAATCTATCGCTGTACACAGTCTGTATGACGGTGTAACAACCAGGCTATGAAGTCAACATAATGCCTTCCTCATTTGTTTTACTTTTTCTGCCCACGTCCTGTTCTTAATCCATTACATATGAAAACATTTCTATATATATCTTTCTTGCATTACAGCGTTAGATTTTCACCTGTTGGCCCAAATTGAAACAAATTTTTTTCCTGCGTAATTCGGGCCTACATTAAAGCTTTAGCATACCTACTGTGATTTGCTGCCATACGATAATTACAGCCCACAATGAATCTCTGTGCCCAGCTGCCCTTTAATGATAACCGTCTGGTGCATGAATGGAGACAGCTGAAGAGCATAGAAACTTCCATGGAAAATTACTCACACTATACAGATGCCATTAGTGTGCTATACGGACCGAGTAGGGTGGTGCCATGGTTAGCACATTGGCCTCGCATTTGGCGGGACGACAATTCAAATCCCTGTTCTGACATGCAGATTTCGAATTCCGTGACTTCTCCAAATCACGCCAGACAAATTCCGGGATGCATCCCTTCAAAAAGGTATGGCCGATTTCCCTCTCCATCCCGTAATCTGAACTTGTGCTCCATCTTTGCACACTGAGGACAGGACGTTAAAGTCCAATATTCCTTCCTTCCATTTCTTTCACAGAGACAAAATTTTAAAGAATTCGGTTAAGCTTGACAGAGAGGACTGAAAAATAAGGTACTGTTTCACTCCTCACTGTGTTCCTACGACTCCACGTCGAAGAGGAAGGAAATGTTTAAAATTGGAAGAGTCTTTGAAAGTAAACTCCATTTAAGTAAATTAAAATCTCTCAAAATGCCAGCAGGCGAAGTCTGTTCCTAAATTTGAGTTCCTCAGTACGGTAGAAATAATTATAGTAATGTCTTCTTTACCTTGGGATCTTTGCTAACGGCTAAAACCGTAACTGAATATAAAATAACTCAAAGCGAATTACTATAAAAAATGAGTGTACCCATGTTATGCCGTCGCCAAGGTAGCCCCTGCAGGCCGGCAACACATCTAACACCACATAGGACCGAGGTTGTCTATGCCCAAGGCATAAGCAATGGTAAACATCAGCTGTTTTGAAAACAAACATTCCGCGTACTACTTCCTGCAGAGGGAGTTCGAGATGGCCTGCAGGAAGTATTACTACACCAATATCTGATTGGCTGTCCAATACTATTTAAAGGCTAGAACCAGTACCGAACGTCAGTTCACGCCGAATACCGACCTGAAGGACGTCTCTACGGAAGACTACGTCTGCGCCATCGGAATAGGAATTGGAATTAAGTGTATGGGTGTTACCACGGACTCTTCTTGGAAGTATAGAAGTTATCTGTTGCCTCTAGTAGGAAATTCTTGCTGGCTTTGTGATGGTGACTTTTCGTTGTTATTCAGTCAATTCCATGTAGACTCACGTATATAAAAGTTGTTGTAAAAACTTTCAAATTGCCAGTTACAACAACCCATGAGTTATTAACTATCAAAGAGTCCTTAATCTAAAATCAGATTGCACTGTTTCTGTTTTTTAAGAATTTATTTCTCTTTTTGAGGCCTATGATGGACACACACGCGCGCATCGCAACACCTGGCCTTCAGTCAATTTGGGCCATATGTTTATTTTTTTCTAAATTCGATTCAGTATACTGGTATTAGTTATCTGACACAATTGGTCTTCAGCTTCTTAACACCACATTTGAAACCTGCTGTTCCCTTCTTACCTAAACTATTTATTGCCCACACTTTACTCCTGTCCTAGTCTACACTCTGGCCAAATAAGAGGCCTATTCGTTTATTCAAGTCCGCGTGGTCGCATACTGAAAACAGTGAAAATAACAAAAAAAATGTTTTATTTGAAACAGCTACTTCTCTACATAGTCACTGCTCCAGCTTAGACATCTCTCACATCATTGTACCAAATTTCCAATACCCTCATCAAAGAAGGCAGCTACTTATGGTTTCCGCCAATTCTCTACGTGGTCCACAGCTCAATGTCTATGTCAAAACGTTGTCTTTATAGCCAGCGATTCATGTAAGGAGAGATGAAACTCACACGGAACCAGATCCGAGCTGTATGGCGGGTGACCAAACGCTTCCCATCTAAAACGTTGCAAGAGCATCTTCATTGCCCTGTAATGTGCAACCGAGAACTGTATGGAAGAAGGAAAAGTAGAACGCTTACTTTATGTGGACTGCATGAAATCAGCCGTGTCTCTAGCAGACACTCATACTTTGTGGGAGACACTATTTTATAGGCACTTTTACCTGCTCACTACCCGCTCGGAACCGAAAAATGTGATGTGGCGCGATCGACTGGCATACTAGAGACACTGCCCTACACATCTGTGCAGAACTTCATCGGATTTTCACTGTGATTTCCATTTTGCGGCCGATCGGACCTTAATAAACAATAAATCCTCGTACTTCCTAATATTTAAGTTCATATACGACGTTAACAAACCTCTCCTTCTGGAAAAAATTTACCTTGCTACTGCGTCTGCTTGTTATATTCCTTCTACTTCGGACATCGTCAATTTTGCTGCCCAAGTGATAGAATTTGTTTAATTCTTGCGTCTAATTTCCTTCTCTAATTCCCTCTGCGTTGGATGACTTATTTAGACTTTATTAGCCCATACAACGCTGAAATAAAACACGTCATCACGTAGTTTCCCGCCAAGACTGCCGAAAGTGATCGCACACTCAAAAAAGTTCTTATCGGAGAGTGTGAGACGCATTTACCTACACATCATGTAAATACCTTACCTTGATTCCCTTCCGCGATGGGTACTCGAAGTGGACGTTCTTGAAAGTAACATCACCCTTGGCGTAGTAAGGTTTCTCGCCTTCTTCCGACAGGCTGTCGATATTTGGTTTGCGGTCGATAACAGAGAACACCTTCGCGGCGGTACCCCTAGCCTCAGAGATCATCTCGATGTACGATGACAGTGAGGAGAACATCGACGACCCATGCGTCACCGAGTAAAACACCTGCAAAAGATTCACTATTAGTCCCACAGTTGTGTCCCTGGGAAACGATTGCTAACAGGAGGAGATGAAGAGAAAAAGGCTGAACTAAACGGGGTACATTCTGCGACATGGAATGTTGGCTATCATAAATCTCAATGTAGTAGGGTAGATAGGAGGATAAATTTAATGGTTATGGAGGCTGGATAATGAATATGGCTATAAAGAACATAACTGAGAAGGGAGCTTCTAGTGTGAGAAGAAATCAACCGATTGAAGAAAGAAAGGGACAAAAATATTTAGGAAAAAGAAGAAATATGGTAAGATAAATAATTTAGAAATGAGTTCAACAGAAAGTGCAGGGAAGATGAAGTGGTTTCCAGAGACATATGAAACAGAAAAGGAAAAGACTGTTTCAGCATATGGAAAATTCCCAACAGCTTTCGGTGAAAGCAAGTACATAACATGAAATGAATAGGTTGGCAAAAGAGAGGAAGCTGTGATGGAACGCGTTAAACCTGCCAGAAGAAAAAACAATGAATAAATAAGTAAACTAAACAGTAAAATTAGTTGGATGGACGACACATTTCGTCGTTTAAGACGGCACTTGGTTCACTGACTAACAGGAGAGGGATAAATGTACAAGTATTCCCAGATTTTTTGAAGTATTAGTATTGTTCAAGAGATGTAACAGATTCAGAGATTGTTAGTAACGAAAGTAATGATACTCTGGTAGCAATGCCAGATGAATTATGTGAAGTTACTGGAATTACGAATCAAGAAATGACTCTGGGAGGTGACGAATTTTCAATAAAAACGGAAGGGAAAATAATGGAAAAGTAATCGAAACAATGGTTTGCAAAATGTCCGCGGTAGAAGGTAATTCCCCAAAACTGTAACTACGATGCAGCTGTTTTATTTCACGCGAAAGGTGGCAGACACGAAATAACAATTGTGAATCTAACAGTGTCCTCTCTGTAATGAGCAAAATGCTCACCAACGGCAGAGATAAAACAATGGATTTTAATTAGGCGAAGAAAAAAATGTTTGTTTAGAAGTGGATACAGCAAAACGGAAGTCTTGGAAGAGGTTTTCTGAATCAGCATTAGCCTCCATGCATGAAATCTGTGTATACTGCGAAGCATGTTATTCAAATGAACGGTTGTCAGGTTTACCATCTGTTCACTTAGTGGATTCATCGAAAGATGAAGGAGTAAATACAGGTGTTCTCCTGGGAGACATGTTGTGATCCTAGCCGCTCATGTTGTGCGAGGATGTGCGGAATGGTAATGCCTCCGATTTTTTTTTTTTTTATTTCTGTTCTCAGTATTGGTTCAGGTACTACTTGATATATTTATCACTCAGTCGACTTCCCCGCTTCGGTGACGCAGCTTGAAACCCTCTGCTGCCAGACGGCTCCGAACTGTAGCGTGTAACATCGCTGTGTGTAACGTAACTACGTCGGTGTGTGAGAAACAGCGCACTGTAATCGGGTTTATAACTGCAGAAAGCGTACCTCTAATTGAAACCCTTGGAAGAATGGAAGCTGTGTATGATGATGATTGTATCTATGTCAGCAATACGCGACACTGTGTTGTTCGTGCTCATAATGAAGGAAATAGTAGTGCCAACTTCAATGTGTGTGACAGTGTATAATGAATTCTCTCTACTTTAAAGGATGAAAGTCTATGTGAATGCAGCTTGCCGCTAACTTCGTGTAATGTTTTGTCTGTACAGAGGTGTATCTGTCGCCTTTATTACTCTTTCACTCTCACACATAAATCGGTACAATAAAGTCAGGGCTTCGTGGTTTATATGTAGGCTGATCCGTGAAAAGACAGACAAACAATTATGCTAATGGAGGATTCTGAGTATTTTCTAGAATTTCATTCGCTCTCTCTCTCTCTCTCTCTCTCTCTCTCTCTCTCTCTCTCTCTCTCTCTCTCTCCCTCCCTCTCTGTCCTTTATCTGTGTACAGTTTAAATATATTATTTACGTGAAATCAGCCTAGTAGAATCTCTGGTGGAGCCCTTCATCTTAATATTCAGCGGCTGGTTTGCTGGAAAAGATCTTTACATTTGTTATTATTATTAAGCGCTGCATTCAGTTGGGAAAATCGATCGTTTGAACAATTCGTTCAGTTTACGACAGATCTAAAATTTCAGATGTGGACGAAGCCTTTTTGGACGATTTATAAAAAACTCAGAGATTGCAGGCTCTCTTCGTCACAGCTGAAACTTCCCAATTAATTACAGGGCCCAGACAATCATCAATGATTCAGACAAAGAACTCATTCGTCATTCACTCTAGAGTAAAATGGTCACAAACCTTATTTCTGAGAAAAATTGTATATTGAATCCATCTCCGTACATGTTCCGTGTTCTGTGGATTTCAAGTCTCATATAATTTGCTTTTACAGGCTTTGTCTTTCTCTTTATCTATCACGCTAGCGGCACAAACGTTCCTAGCTCGCTTTAGCGCGAAGAAGGGTAAATAAAATCTCTTTTAGCAATCCGACAATCTTCCAACCGATACTTCCGAAGCTGTTCCCTTATCCCCCTATAATAACCATGGAGCATACATATCTGTACCTCTGTTGTTGCAAAGAATAAACGTACTAGAAGAATACCTTGGCGTCGACGAGCTGTCGGCGCATATATTACTAGAAAATCCGATCAGATACTTTTCAAACGTAAATAAATGTGGATGATTTGATTGACCATTATTAATTATTGCGTGGTAGAGGGTAATTTTCCGTTGGGAGATTACAAGTGGTCGGAGCGGACGACCACCTACGGTAACCGAGGAGACTCATCGGAATATGGTTGATGATTAGAAAAAATCGTCGTGTAATACAAACACAGGACTCGGGCATATCACGGGAGTATGTACATACCATCACTGCAGGACCGTGGTACAGAAAACTATCTGCACGGCAGAAGCCTCGAATTTCTCTGATGAGTTCATGAACCCTATACCGATGAGTCTCGACGGCTGCCGTATGCGGTCGTCCATTTCGAGCACTGTCATACACGTTCAGGTTAGCAACACCGTTTCCTTCTTACGAGCATGAACAATCCAACGCCGCATATTACTGATATCGATGCAATCATCAACGTACACAGATTTCAGAGGGCCGCACGTCTTCTGCTGTCAGAAACTCGATTAAGGCACGGCATTTCTCACATACCGACGTAGTTACGCTACCCATCGCCATGCTACACTCTACAATTCGGAGCCATCTAGCGGTAGAGGGTTGCAACTTGAGTTGGCGAAGCAACCGATACTTGAATAGAATAAAGAATTCGGAGGCATTTCTTTACATCAAGGCCCAAGCATGTTAATCATCTGGAAAACAATACTACGTTTTAGCAACGTTAGACTTTTCACATATCATTCCGTTATCTATAAATGATTACTGGCAGTTATATCCATTCATATCTTGATAAGATGTCGAAGAGTGGCAAAGATTATATTGTTTCAAATATTCGCAGATGTAAATTTCAGCTTATACAAATACCTGGTTCCCAATATTTTCTGGGATATGTAACGGAATGACAATATAGGCGCCATCATATTTAAAGCGAATGAAATCTTTCTACAAAGGAGAATGGTTACAAATCACTTATGCGACCCATCCTAGAATATTACTCAGGTATTTGGCACCTATACCAAATACCGGGTGTCCCAGGAAGAATTATCAGTATTCAGGATATGACATAAAGGATAATTCTATGCAAATAAATAAATAAATAAATCTAGTAAACGTGTGCTGTAAAACTGGACGCCTCAAAATCTATGAGCACTTTTTATCTTCACTACTGTAAAAACACAACTCTTCTACTGAACAAGTGCTCACAACTCCTAATGCATGCATTATAGAGGGCATGTTTACTAGGTCATTTTTTCTTGGTTTGGTCCGTACCACCTACTCCCAAAATACCAAAACATGCAAAGAAAAGAGCTTGCAGCAGAAGAGGTTTATTTCACAGTAACGAAGATGAAGTGCTCATCGTTATTAAGGTATGCATCGTAAAGCCCGTGGTTTCTGGACTTTTTTTGCTTCGAATGTTCGTTCCTGTCACATCCCTGAATAATGGCCGTTCCTTTGTATAACTGACAGGGATTTCTGAACGTATGCAAGTAAAGGCAGCACGAATGGTAACACGTTTGTTTGACTGAAGGGGGGAAGGGTATTCACTATGGGAAATATCCTGCTCCACGCATTACACAGTGAGAGAAAGAAGGAACTTCCCATCGACAACGAGTTTATTAGACACGGTGCACAAACCCTGATTAGCTAATGATGGAGAAAGAAATAGTCCATGTCCTTTCAAAGGAGCCGTCCAGGCGTTTGCCTTAAGCGATTGAGGGAAATCACAGGAAACCTAAATCTGGATGGTCGAAGGCGAATTTTAACCGTCGTTGTCCCTGATGCGAGTCCAGCGAACAAGTGCGGCACCTCGCTACGTTCTTCACAGTCGTTTACGGAATTTGCATGTCGGTATAAATGCAGAACAGATAAGTTTTAATGAATTTGGCACACTGTAACGGCGCAATTCAAAGCCGAAAACCAAGCCCACACTAATATGCCACGACGAAAAAAGTTTCTTACCATTGCTACTAATCTGTTTCTGTTGTATATAAGCACACAGAATAGTGCATCCACCACCGATATAATATCTTGAAGTAGGTGGTCATCCCATAGTCTCGACGGAATAGCTAGCACACTTACTGTGATCACGGTTGCTGCGTCGTACTTCCTCTGGCTCTCGGGATACTCCTTGTCCCTGAGGAAGAGGTACACGCCGTACCAGGACGCCACGGCATACACGATGTACACGGAGAAAGACGAGATAGCAGAGTACAGTCCGCCGGCTAGGTTCCTCTTAAAGCCAACCTTCACAGCATCTTGCAACTTCTCGTTGAACCTGAAACATGTAGCAGGTTATTCTCGTGAGCTGATCATAACAGATGAGGCAGGTTGCCTAAGGGAAACTCAGTGACGGTTATGTCAACGATTTCTGTTTTTATAAATTATAACTCTCAGCTTCAGGTCACATGAAAATTGTGATTGACTCTTCTGGCCTGTTCATCTGTAGATCTGATGCAACGAATATAAATCATTGCATGATGACTTGTTAAGAAATATGAACGGACTGTAAAACAAACTACATATACTGGTATTAATGAGGCACGGAGATTTGTTATCTATCGGCAGAAGAAAGGCAGCGTGACGGACCGTTACACTGTTCTTAGGAGTTTTATTAGGTTGGCTGCGTGACACGTCCCCAGATTTTGTTTTCGTCCTCATCTGACACCTGTCTGAGCTGATACAGGGTGAGCAAATAAAAATGACCTGGAAAATAAACTAGGCAAAAGAATTAAGAGGTCACTTTTTTGAACCACCATCATTTTCCCAAGATGCGATGCAGAAGTGCGAAATTTGACTCAAACATGCCTGCAACATTCCATTGTAACGCTGCAAAAGCGTAGCGTCCTGCGACCTCACCCTCGGGCATGGCGTTACCTCCAGTAAGGTGTCGAGACATGCGAAAAATAGGTCAGCGTTAAGAAGATTATGTGAGGTGTATCTTTGGCACAAAATTTCACCACAACTAGATCACATACCTAATGAGAAGGTATTGAATAGAATTTGGGAGGAGTTTATGGCACAACTTGACTAGAAGAAGGGATCGGTTGGTAGGACATGTTCTGAGGCATCAAGGGATCACCAATCTAGAACTGGAGGGCAGGGTGGAGGGTAAAAATCATAGAGGGAGACCAAGAGATGAATACACTAAGCAGATTCGGGAGGATTTAGGTTGCAGTAGTTAGAGATGAAGAAGCTTACACAGGATAGAGTAGCATGGAGAGCTGAATCAAACCAGTCTCAGGACTGAAGAGCACAACAACAACAACAATGCCCAACGCCACCGTAGACAAGTTACACGGTAGTCGACACCCCCCTTCCCCCTCCCCTCCTTAACCACATCCCGTCCTTTTCCTTCCCGCCTCCGCTATGCAGGCCAGACCGCGAGACCCGAAGTTGAAATCACGCGTGTTCTTATGGATGGCCGAGGAAAACATTTCAGAGACGTCGCCGCTCACTGTCGACACGAAAAGGCTTCATGTGGCATAAAAGCCGTTAGTGAAACCACCACTTCCCGTGAGACTCTTATTTACATAGATTTCGTAGTCGATAACGATACATTAAGGAAAGGCAAACCTACGTTTCTAGCATTTGTAGACTTAGAGAAAGCTTTTGACAATGTTGATTCTGAAGGTGGAAGTGGTAAAATACAGGGAGCGAAAGGCTATTTAGAATTTGTACAGAAACCAGATGTCAGTTATAAGAGTCTAGGGGTATGAAAGGGAAGCAGTGGTTGGGAAGGGAGTGAGACGGGGTTGTAGCCTATCCCCGATGTTATTCAATCTGTATATTCAGCAAGCAGTAAAGGAAACAAAAGAAAGATTCGGAGCAGGTATTAAAATCCATGGAGAAGAAATAACTTTGAGGTTCGCCGATGACCTTGTAATTCTGTCAGAGACAGCAAAGCACTTGGAAGAGCAGTTGAACGGAATGGACAGTGTCTTGAAGGGAGGGTATAAGATGAACATCAACAGAAACAAAACGAGGATAATGGAATGTAGTCGAATTAAGTTGGGTGATGCTGAGGGAATTAGATTTGGAAATAAGATGATTAAAGAAGTAAAGGAGTTTTGCTATTTAGGGAGCAAAATAACTGATGATGGTCGAAGTAGAGAGGATATAAAATGTAGACTGGCAATGGCAAGGAAAGCGTTTCTGAAGAAGAGAAATTTGTTAACATCGAGTATAGATATAAGTGTCAGGAAGTCGTTTCTGAAAGTATTTGTATGGAGTGTAGCCATGTATGGAAGTGAAACATGGACGATAAATAGTTTGGACAGGAAGAGAATAGAAGCTTTCGAAATGTGGTGCTACAGAAGAATGCTGAAGATTAGATGGGTAGATCACATAACTAATGAGGAGGTATTGAATAGAATCGGGGAGAAGTAGAGCTTGTGGCACAACTTGAGTAGAAGAAGGGATCGGTTTGTAGGATATGTTCTGAAACATCGAGGGATCACTAATTTAGTATTGGAGGGCAGCGTGGAGGGTAAAAATCGTAAAGGGAGACCAAGAGATGAATACACTAAGCAGATTAAGTAGGATGTTGGCTGCAGTAGGTACTGGGAGATGAAGAAGCTTGCACAGGATAGAGTAGCATGGAGAGCTGCATCAAACCAGTCTCAGGACTGAAGACCACAACAACAACAACGTTTGGTGTGCAATGTACGACGGAACGATCATCTTGATCTGAAGTAGCAAAGCGTGTTTATGCCTTTTTCAACCCTCTTTCTTCTCGCTCTCTGTTCTCATGACCGTGGGAAACATGGTCAGGGCATGCATTGGGACTTGCATGAAGAAAACACAAAGGGTCCCTGTAAGAATCCACAGTTTGGAAATTTCACACTTATGTGTAGCGTTGGGGGAAAATGACGCGATTTCAAGAAATGACTCTTTAATTCTTTTGTGCAGTGTATTCCACTCTCCTTAAAGTAGGCAGTGCAAGTTACATCATCGACCGTGAGTTGCCTGTCTCAAAATCCATGAAATATTTTCTGTGCTAGGTCTATTTTGTCCACCCTAATTTTAAACCATTGCCTTCTCACTAAGTTACCTGTATTGAGCTCATCGCGCAAGTATTCCAAAGTGAAATGTCAGCACAGGCTACGTCGGGTCAGTGTACTGAGAGCTTCAATTAATCCTCGCAGCTGGGGGAGCGGGGCAACAGTTGTACTAGAGCATCAGCGCAGACAGCGACAAGAGACCTACTGAACAGTAGAAACAGTGGGCTTTCTGATGTCTGTGTGACTTTCAAGTGGAGTGAAAAGGCGCTTCAGTCTGGAACCGCGTCACCGCTACGGTCGCAGGTTCGAATCCTGCCTCGGGCATGGATGTGTATGATATCCTTAGGCCGCGTGACCGCTACGGTCGCAGGTTCGAATCCTGCTTCGGGCATGGATGTGTGTGATGTCCTTCGGTTAGTTAGGTTTAAGTAGTTCTAATTTCTAGGGGACTGATAACCACAGCAGTTAAGTCCCATAGTGCTCAGAGCCATTTGAACCATTTTTTGGAGTGAAAAAAAAAACCATGCCTGTGTATTGCTCTGAATACGGCGGGTTTTGCCCCTACAAACAAGCATTTGCAGGAAATGCATTTGTTTTCATCTCAAGAAATCTGCTGCGGAAAACTGACGTTTGCTGTTGGAAATGTACGGAGAACATGCTGTGTCAGGAAAACGTGCAGAGAATGGTTTAAACGATCACAGTCCCCGATTTGGAAGTGTATCGTTAGATGCGTCCTGATCGATGTGGTGTACCATGAGCTAGTCAGACGGTGAACACTATGAAGCACAATTATTCAATTTGTCCCACATGTTTTCAGAGACATGACAAAGTCATTCTGCTTCATGACAGTGCGACGCCACATGTTGCACACAGAGTAAAGGAAACCTTCAAGAGGCTTCGATGGCGTATGTTTTCTGTCTAACAAACAGCGACAATTAATTCAGATACTCAACAGATAACTTTGTATTATAAAGTACTGATTACCACAGAATGAAGAGTGTACTGACATAAAAGATAATGAGAGAAGGAAAGTTCTGTCTGAGTAGCAAATAACATTTTTATTTATTTATTTGCTGATACCTATTGCAGTTAGTCAAAATAGTGTTTTCAAACTGGATAAATAACGCTGGAGGGCTTATTCTGAATTATTTGTAACACAGTATCATTGTCCTTGGTTTTACCCTCGGTTTGTAATTCTCGGAAGGAGATGTCCGTGATGGTTTTCAGTTGTCTAGCTCTGAAATAACATTGGACATCATGTGCTATCAGTGAGAACACATTTTCTGTGCAGTCGTAATGGCATTCACAAGTCCACCATCATTATCAAAGCAGTTAGACTTAATAGAGAAAAATCATATGTTAAATACAAAAGTTAAAGATAAACTTAGCTTAACTGCACAGACGCGGTGAAAAGAGTCGTCATATACCGAGAGATACCTTCGGGTCTTGCGAGGTCTCACTCGCGGCCGGAAACTGTATGTTCTTTGTATGCGAGACGCCTCACATGACGTTATTACTCTTAAGGTTGCCTACGAAACAGTTACTGCCGACCCATATCAATTTTCTGCACTGTTACCCTTTCAACAGGAACGAAAAAAGGTTATTCAGCTTGGCTTTGACAGGCTACATAGCTTAAACTCGTCATCTACTCCCAAATTAATTGCTAATACCCTGTAACCATATAAATGCATCCTCAGTTGCTGTTGACTAGACTGGCGTGTACACTCCTAGTGCTAGATCGATATTTTCAATTCACTCGCTTCCTACACACTGTTTCAGTGTGTGTCATATTTAAGTGTCTACTCTTTCTTATCTGTATTTCGCCCTCCCTCCCCCCAGCCCCGTGTGTGTGTGTGTGTGTGTGTGTGTGTGTGTGTGTGTGTGTGTTACTCGTTGTTGTCAAGAACATCCATGCGTGTTTTTAAATTCTACTACTTGTCACGTCAGCTTGACCTCACCTCACCTTGTGGATTGTCGTAGTTGCCCACAAATTGGCCTTCGGGGCTTTAGTTGTCTCTGTGCCTCTGGTTCCGCTACCACCACCCACCAACTCTTCTGCCGCCACTACCTCTGCCATTGCAACCTCCACCACCTTCGTTCGTTGCTGCTGTCATCACAGCATGCCCCAGACATAGCTACTGTCATCCTTATCGTTTTGGTGACATTTAGTCGTCAGCATCTGGCTCATCATCCACAAGTCCACTGCACCCTTCCCCCATCATCATCGGCAACCTTTCGCGGCCAACCACACGACTCATTGCCGTTTATCGCCGCCAGCCATCGTGGATAACCCCATCAAATCAATCACCTGCATATCAGAAAATACTGCTCCACTGTCCCACATGGGAAATGTCATCTCACCCACCACCACGCATCTGTCCTCTCCTGTCTACCGTATCGCCTCACACCACGTTCAAAATACTTGCGTCTCTTTCTCTTCCCACACCTCCCTACCGTTTCTCACTAAGTCGAGACTCCCACTCAGCAACAGTAACAACAGGATTTCACAAGCTTGTCTTCCACAAGCTACACAATACCAACTGATGCAAGCCATACTGAATGACCTGCACAACCCACAAATTCCATCATCTCGTATCCAGCAACCATCATTCCCTCCAACAGCGACTGAAAACCATCGAAATGCCAAAACACCAATGCTGCTCCGAGTTCCACACTCAGAAAAGCCACAAACTCCATCAGACAATACTGTAAAAATTCATGACAATTCCCACCCCCTACAACGTCTTCCTCTGATTTTCACACCGGCACCCTCTCTAATCGAGGTCCAAAAATTCCCCAAACCCAAATGTCTTATCCTCAAAATAAAAAAAAAATCTCCAAAACTTCAAAATCCTCCAAACAATCCTGAGGAAAGACTTTGTACTACTTAGGTACCTGAATATCAACTTTCACACTCACCCCCCTCTCCAAAAAACGCTGCCCAATCTTTGGTTCCAAAGCCTCCTTACCACCCCTCGCTACTACATCCACCCAAAAACAACCCCAATGCTTCCCCCATCATCCTCCCAAACTCACACTTTGTTAGTAGGATGTTTAGGTTTTTATGTTGGTAACGCCACGTAGCTCTCTGTCTGAAAATCACTGACTGTGCTGTGTGCAGTCTGTGGCTGGTTGGACTCATTGTTGGAATATTCGCTTGTGTAGTGTTGGGCAGTGGGATGTGAACAGCGCTTGTGCAGTTGGAAGTGAGCCGCCAGCAGTGGTGGATGTGGAGAGAGAGATGCAAGAGTTTTGAGTGGACGATCTGGACGTGTGTCCGTCAGAAAAAGGAAATTTGTTTAATTGGATGTCACAAAATTATATATAATGACTTTTGAACGCTATTAAGGTAAATACATTGTTTGTTTTCTATCAAAATCTTTAATTTGCTAACTATGCCTATCAGTAGTTAGTGCCTTCAGTAGTTAGAATCTTTTATTTAGCTGGCAGTATTGGCGCTCGCTGTATTGCAGTAGTTCGAGTAACGAAGATTTTTGTGAGGTAAGTGATTCATGAAAGGTATAGGTTATTGTTAGTCAGGCCCATTCATTTGTAGGGATTATTGAAAGTCAGATTGCGTTGCGCTAAAATAATATTGTGTGCCAGTTTAGTGAGGATCAGAATAAGTAAAGAGAGAACTGTCCGAATACGTTCAATTTTACTCAGCTGTCTTTGTATCAAATAACGTAGAAGTTTTTCCAGCACTGTCATTTATGATTTTTCAAAGGGGACGTCACAACTTCACTTTCCACTTCGTCACCTGCGATATCGAGGGACGACACGAAGTTGACCACGATATTGCAGGTGAGGAGGTGGAAAGTGAATTGAACACCCAACCTGAATTAGAAGTCCTACAAATCCCCCCATATCAATAATATCCTCAGCCCCACTTACTTTATCCATGTTTTTACTGAGTCTGCCTCAATCATTGACCATCTCCTTGAAGATGGGACCTTGATATACCATCACCACCACAAGGTCAAATCTTCCAGATCCCATTATCAGTCCTATTGCTGCCAAAGGGGTCACCATTATAATGATCACGTCACAGCCAATTGTAAAAACCCACCCACCTATCGACACTATAAATCCTCTCATTTTCTTTAAAGATGTCCTAACCTTGCTTTCCCTTATTCCTGCAATGCCTACAACTACTCCCATCCCATCTATTCTGCGAAATTCATAGCCAGGCCCCAACCTACCAAACCGGAATTCAGTGTCTTGAACCACTGATAATTCCAACTATCCTCTCTGTGCAACTCTTATTGCTGAAAATATAAAAAACCTCGTAATGATCATTGTCTTCTAAAACATCCATCCATTACCACATTTACACTCCCTTCAACAAATCTCCCTTCTATCTACTCCATCTCAACCCCAAAATCACTTAATTCAACAACCAGGTCCACTTCATCTTGATCCACCTCAACACCATAGTCTAGACTCCCTCTAGTACCCACCCTCACAATCTATTTGCAATCTCTTTATCATTGTGAAACAGCATTACAACATCCTGTTCCATACATCTGTTCCCCCTTTTTGTGGATACCATTCCCCACTACAAATGCCATGTCTTCCTTAGAAATGAGATATTCCTCACATCCAATCATACACTCAATATCTCTCCCTACATTCTATACCACCCAGATAATCTCCTTCCCTTTGCCAGAGGCAGAGCCACAATTGGGCACCAACGTAATATCCCTGTTCGATCACAACCCTTCTACAGTACTCTCACCAATCAAATCGTTACCCCATTCTTCAAATACTTAACTGTAATCTGTGGCACTACCTGTATCCAAATAGATTCACCCGTATTGACTACACTTCTTCCACCTAAGTAACTTCCAGTGACTTGAAAATCCATAGCACATCACCTGCAGAGCTCCAGCAGTGGTGTCAGTTTGCAGACCCACTCTGTTCCCCAGCACACCCATCCCTGAAACAACACCACTCTGTACATAATATCAGCTTCTCCCAACCTCCTTGGATAACTCACTACAGCAATCCTTTATCCAACTGGAGGTGACCATTATCTATTCTCCTCTACATTCATTACACCCAACCTCTTCCCCACACACCTCATTCCAATCACTGCACAAAAGTTTTCCAAGACTATTTCTGTATCAAATGGAATGCCTACATGGAATTCATGATACCCACATTTGATGCCACCCATTCAAATTCTGTCAGTCTGATACACATCATATCCTCCCTGCAGCAGACCTTGTCAGGCACTACATCCGTCCACAATTCTAATAATACCATATATCCTCATTTCACCACCATCTGTCCACATTCCTGATGACCTCATTTTGATTACTCCCTATTCCACTCCCGACTCCAAGCTTCCATTACTTAGACAATAGCCACGCGGGATTAGCTGAGCGGTCTAAGGCACTGCAGTCATGGACTGTGCAGCTGGTCCCAGTGGAGGTTCGAGTCCTCCCTCGGGCATGGGTGTGTGCGTTTGTCTTCAGGATAATTTAGGTTAACTAGTGTGTAAGCTTAGGGACTCATGACCTTAGCAGTTAAGTCCGATAAGATTTCATGCACATTTGAACATTTTTTGAACATTAGAACTTAGACAATATACCACAAACAGAATTAAATCAAACTATCACAAAACAGACATAAAACAAGTACTTCCCAAAAAACACAACTCTTTGTTAGGTCACAACCTTATTACCTACCGACACCTCCAAGAATGACCACTCTCGTTTCCCACAATCCTTGCAACCTTTTGCAAGATGGTCCTCTCCACACGTTACTTCCTGAACTGTGGAACTGTTCCCCAAACCACACAAACACCATAGCAATACTTCTTCGTACCACTTCATCAGCTTCACTTCTCTGTTCAGCAATTTCTTTGAATCCATTATATCCTGATGCATCCATCAACTGACACCACTTCCTACCTGTTAACCAGTGTGCCTTCCGTCTTAACGTCTCCTCTGATGACCAACTAATGTACCTAATTCATCTCCTAACCCAGCAGCTCAACTCCCAGAAAGCGTATGGCCATGTACGTTCTGGCCTCCTTTTCGAACTCCAGACTTAGGCATCTTCCTATCTGACTGCCCATCGATTATCACTGTAAACAATACCAATGCCCTTATCTTCCATCCCACTGCAGGTGTGTCACAAAGTCCCATGCCCTCTCCTCCTCTTCTTTATCTCCCCTATATTGCCAGTACACTCAAATGACCTACATCTCTCCACCTCCTTCAGTATGCTAATAACACTGCTTTCCTCGTCCTCTGCTGTGCACTCCAGAGATCCCAATGATCCTTCAAAATCCAGTTCAATCAGGTTACCTCCTGGAATTTCACTCTGCAGTCTCATCTACACGCAGCTCTATGTTTATGACGTCGTATCTCCTGAACTCTGTGCCGTACAATAATATAATTTTGCATGTACACTAGGTTGTATACGAGCACAAAGATAAGCAGTAGCAACACTCGCTGTGTGCGAGTGGGCATTATCTTGCTGAAATGTAAGCCCAGGATGACTTGCCACGAAGGACAACAAGACGTAACGACGTATGTGCTATAAGGGTGCCGCAGATGACAAGCAAACGGTTCCTGGTAATAAAGGAAATGGTTTTGGAGTCCAGCATTCCAGCTTTTCAGGACATATGGCGGATGATAGTCAGTCTGGTATCCCACCGATGACCTGGACGTCTCTAGACGCTTCTCCGGTTTGGAGTCTCATTAACTGGAGTAGAATTGTCTTGAGTGATGAGTCCCTCTTCGAACTGAGCCCCGATGACCAGCGAAGACGTGGCTGGAGACGCCCCGCACACAGGTGGGATACCAACCTGACTGTCGCCCTGCATACGGCCCAGCAACCAGGATTTTGGTCTGTTACGGCATTTTATATTTCACAGCCGCGCAGGCTCAGGACGCCTTGCCACGGTTCGCAAGGCCCCCCCCCCCCCCCCCCCTGTCGGAGGTTCGAGTCCGCCCTCGGGCATGGGTGTGTGTGTTGTCCTTAGCGTAAGTTAATTTAAGTTCGATTAAGGAGTGTGCCAGCCTAGGGATCGATGAGCTCAGCAGTTTGGTCCCGTAGGAACTTACCTCAACTTTTAAATTTCACAGCAGCATCCCTTTGGTTGTCATCCGCGGCACCTTACAGCACAGCGGTATGTCGCTAATTTTCTACGCCCCATTTTATTTCCATTCATGCAAGCTATCCTGGGTTTACATTTCAGCAAGATAATGCCCGCCGCACATAGCTAAAGTTTTTACTACTTGTCTTCATGCTTGGCAAACCACACTTTGGCCAGCAAGGTCGCTGGATTTCTCCCCATTTCAGAAATTTTGGGGCTTTATGGGCAGGACCCTCCAGCCATCTCGAGATTTGTGAAGATTTTCTCTTGAATAGATCATTTATTTCTGAAATGTTAATCATTTGATTGTCTATAGATGTGCATAATTCCATCGATATCTGTCCCATTCCGATAATTCGTCCGTGGTGCGTCATTTCTTTTTCCTTAGGGTGTATAAGCTAATGCGAAGGTGGTGGGAAAAAACGATGCAGCAGTAGAAAAATAAGTTCAGCTAGGACGTATATGTCTCCGTCGGGGACTCATCTGTCAGAAGAGACGGTTACCGGGTGCATGTCTTACCTCTGGACCTCCTTCCGCTGTCCTCCGAAGGCGACGACGGTGCGGATGGCGCCGAGCACCTCCTCGGCGACGGCGCTGGCCTTGCCGCGGGCGCCCGCCTCCTCGCTGCACAGCCGGCTGGTGTAGGAGTCCGCGGCCTTGAGCGAGGCGGCGGTGAGCGGCACGGCGGCCAGGCACGCCAGCGACAGCTCCCAGCCGCGGTACACCGCCACCGCCAGCGCGCCGCCGTGGCTCACCAGCTGCATCGCGAACTGCACCATCAGCTCTCCGATGCCGAAGTTCAACTCCTGCAGCTGCCTGCAACCGGCAACGGAACCCACGCTACACTAGCGTCATGCCGAATGTCCGAGGTCTTGCGTCAGTAACGCGTTCCATTGGACCGCTCATCGAAGCTCGTCTTCATTTCTCATACAACTACGATCAGGATGAAAGCTGAAGAAATGAAACGGACGGGACTCGAACCCGGGTCTTCTTGCTTACTAGGCAGAGATGCTTACCATTACAACACCACATCAATGACTGCCCAAGTCCAGGGGGCCTCCCCAAGACAAACTTCATTTCAAATCTCCAGCTTTTCCCCCCTCACAAGTAAGCATAGAGAACAGTGGTCTTCCTAGTAACTTTGGTCAGTTAAGGCTGACCCACATTGGCAATACTGACAATTAAGGGTGAAAAATAAGCTGGAAATATGAAGTTTGTGTTGGGGAGAACATTCGACTTACATATTGGGTGCACCACTGTTGACCACAATGCTGTGGTTGTGTAATAATCAACATTTTTGCCTATTAGGCAAGGAGATCCGGTTTTTTCTTTTTTTAGACAACATAGTTGTGTGGAGATAACAGTGATTACTTGCTTATAATCAATTATTCAAAATGACAGTCACAATCGCATTATTTATTTTGCCGCCAACCGGTTTCAACCCCCGATGGGGTCATCTTCAGGGCAATTTACACCATTTGGTCGCTCACTGAAGTCGTCATCCTGCCTGCGCATAGTTACCAACCGTGCACAGGCAAGGTGACGACTCCAGCGAGCGACCAAATGGTGTAAATTGCCCTGAAGATGACCCCATTGGGGGGTGAAACCGGTTGGCGGCAAAATATATAATGCGATTGTGACTGTTATTTTGAATAATTGAAGGAGACCCGGGTTCGAGTCCCGGCTGTGTCACAAGTTTTAATTCATGTCCTCAACCTTCACCCTTATCGTAGATAAAGATAAGACTAGAATATCTCGCGTAAAATTTAATTACAAGGTCTCAGACAACTGATCGCACAAGGGATACTCAGCAAGTAGGGCTCTTTTTCTTGCTTCACAGGCTGACAGCACTGACTCGACAGTAACATTCCTTAACCTGACTGTTGCTCTTGTACGCTAACTGTATCGGTTTAGTGAATGCACTGCTGGCCGTTAAATCTGCGGTACCAGGAAGGATAACAAATAAATTTTACTTCTCATCCCTATAAAGCGGTGAAAGCGGTGGTTCCCAATCTTTCTAACGCAATCAGATAATAGCCAGAACCCTCTAGCCAATGTCACTAGCATTAGTACCTCACTAAACTTTTGATTGAAAACGAATCTTCTTTGAACACTTCCATTTTTAAAGTGATGAAACATAAATTATACTTAGTTTTTGCAGTGTCTTCTACACAACGAACTAATGAGTCACTGATACAATTGGTAATGCTTCTTTCTAATGCACCTTTTTTATTCAGTAATGAACAGAGTTGTGAAACTACTGTGTGCCCCATATACTATCACAACTAAGCGTAGCGAACAGTAGTTTTGCTAGTAACTTTGGTCAGTTAAGATCGTAGCCGCATTGTCAGTACATTAGCTATGTTGGATACCTATCATATGTTACCTAATTTCAATCACTTTATTTGGTTATAGATTCAATAATGGCTCTGAGCACTATGGTACTTAACTTGTGAGGTCATCAGTCCCCTAGAACTTAGAACTACTTAAACCTAACTAACCTAAGGACATCACACACATCCATGCTCGAGGCAGGATTCGAACCTGCGACCGTAGCGATCGCGCCTAGAACCTCTCGGCCACCACGGCCGGCGGATGTTCTGGTAGAAATTTTAAAAAATGTCGATTTGTCATACGGCGCTAGAAAAGGTAATTTACTCAAAAAAGGTGAAATTATTAAAAAAACCTTAAAACAAAAATATATTATACACTGTTTCAGTACTTAGTGCAGCTTGTATAAACATATTTCTGTTATTCATAGATAGCTTTATCAATAATAACACGAAACTCTTGGCTTTGATCATGATGAAGAACGTGCCGCGCTGGCTAGCCGTGCGGTCTACGGCACATTGCCACGGTTCGCGCGGCTCCCCGCGTCGGAGCTTCGAGTTCTCCATTGGGCATGGGTGTGTGTGTGTGTGTGTGGTCCTTAGCGTAAGTTAGTTTAAGTTAGATTAAGTAGTGTGTACGCCTAGGGACCGATGACCTCAGCAGTCCCATAGAACTCAGCACAAATTTCCAATTTCCAAGAACGCTGTACTCAGTAACGTGACAGCAGTAATAATTAGATTTTTTTATGTTTGTGCATGTAAAGCACAATACTTAGCACATCGAGCTGGTCCACTGGCAGCAACACTGGATCTAATAATGCTGAGCATCGGAACAACATCGGAGCATGCACAGAGCAGATGTTTTCAGTAGGCAAGAGATCTGGAGAACTTGTTGCTCTACGCAATAGTAGAACACCTTCTGTATTGATGACGGGAAGGGGAACATGCAGGCTTGAGTTATACAGTTCAGCTGCGGGCATCGACGGCTAGATTAACCACAACAGCCAGTGCGTGCTATTAATGTGGTATCACTGGATTCCTTGAATCCGCCTACCGCCAATGAGTATAAGGCGCATATACAGAGCCGGAAAGTTGGTGAGTGTGACAATGAAGTGAACATGACCAGCCGGCTGTTGTGACCGAGCGGTTCTAGGCGCTTAAGTCCGGAACCGCGTGACTGCTACGGTCGCAGGTTCGAATCCTGCCTCGGGCATGGATGTGTGTGATGTCCCTAGGTTAGTTAGGTTTAAGTAGTTCTAAGTCCTAGGGGATTAATGACCTGAGATGTTAAGTCCCATAGTGCTCAGAGCAATTTTTTTGAACAGGACCAGTCAGCGCTGGCCTTGCGTATGGCGACAGCTCAGCAAACAGTAACCACGGAAACGATGCTAGTATGAGGAAAACAGCTGTACACTGAGATAACAAAAGTCGTGGGATACCCCCTAGCATAGTGTCGGACCTCCTTTTCCCCGGTGTAGCGCAGCAACTCGAGGTGGCATGGACTCAACAACTCGATGAAAGTCCCCTGCAGAAATATTGATCCGTGCTGCGTCTGTAGCCGTCCATAATTGCGGAAGTGCTGACGATGGAGGATTTTGTGGACGAACTGACCTCTCGATTATGTCTCATACATGTTCTATGGGATGCGTGCCATGCGATGTGACTGGCCAAACCATTCACTCTAACTGTCCAGAATGTTCTTGAAACCATTCATGAACTATTGTGGCCTCATGACATGGTGCATTGTCATCCATAAATATTTCATCCTTCTTTGGGATCATGAAATCCAAGAGTGACATTAAATAGTCTCCAGGTAGCCGAAAATAACAATTTCCAGTCAATGATCGGTTCAGTTTGACCAGAGGAACCAGTGCACTTCACATAAACACAGCCTGCAGCATTATGGAACCATCACAGCTTGCACAGTGTCATGTTGACCACTTGGGTCCATGGCTTCGTGAAGTTTGCGACACATTCTAATCCTGCCGTCAGCTCTTACCATCTGAAAGCGCAACTCATCTGACCAGGTAACGGTATCCAGTCATCCACGCTCCAACCCTTATTATCACGAGCCCAGCAGAGGCGCTGCAACCAGGGCGTGGTTTGGCAGGAACCTAAAAGCACACCGGCCAGGGTGGCCGAGCGGTTCTAGGAGCTTCAGTCTGGAACCGCGCGACCGCTATGGTCGTAGGTTCGAATCCTGCCTCGGGCGTGGATGTGTGTGATGTCCTTAGGTTGCTTAGGTTTAAGTAGTTCTAAATTCTAGGGGACTGATGACCTCAGATGTTAAGTCCCATAGTGCTCAGAGCCATTTGAATCATCTGAACCTAAAAGCACAGTTTAAATTGCTGTGAATGAGACAAGTAGCAAACGTATTCAAAATATTCGCTTTCACAAACAGCTGGTTGTTTTTATTCCGAATGTGGCACGATTGCCGAATGTGAGGTTAGGCATGAAACTTAGGGCACAGCTGACATTACTGTGATTGAAATCATCTGCAGTCATCCTTACATTTTGTTTCTCATAAACATTTGGGTGATATTTGCGAAAATGGCGTTGTTTCTTCTAGTATTTGATGTGTTAGTATCGCTCTGTCTACTTGAGCTACATAGCGCAATGCAGGTTGTCGATCCAACGCTTTGTCATTTTCCACGAATTTTCGTTGGATGCGTAGTATGATGTCTTTTTGAATTAATTTAGTTGTTGTCACTCTTTATATCTGAGCTATACAGAGCGTCTCGGCAATGGTCAGTATTTAAGGACGTGGCAGGAACGATCCTTCGAAGCAAAACAATCCACGTAGTAAACACGGGTTCTAAAATGAATACCTGAGGAGCTGTGAGCGTTCGTCATCGTCTATACGTAGGAACAAATCTCTTCTACAGCAGGCTCTTCGTTTTCCATATTTTGCAGGAGGCAGTAGAGACCAATACAAGAAAAAACCGTCTAGTAAACAAGGGCTAAAAAAGGCACATCTTATAAGCTATGAGCACTTGTTCAATTGAAGAGATGTGCTTCACAATAGCGAAGACATACCAGTGCTCATAGCTCTTGAGGTATGCGCTTTAGAGTCCATATTTACCGGACTTTCTTCTTGTATCGGTCCATACCACCATTTTCAAAATATGGAAAACAAAGAGCTCGCATTAGAAGACATTTGTTTAACAGTATCTAACATGAAGAGGTGCTCATAGTTCTTACAGCGCGCATTTCAGATCCCATGTTTACTAAACGTTTTTTGCTTCGAATGAGACTTCCTGTCATATCCCTGATTACTGACCATTCCTTCTGCGGAATCTTATATAGTTCAACTGAAATTGTCTACTCCACCTTTCATTATCTTCGCGATATTTAGCTATATGTTGTTCTTCTTTCTGCCGCGGTGCCTGTATTGGCCATGAGTTGGTTCAAAGAAATCGTTCACACAGGAGAATCGTGTAAACATACCATCATTTGACCATCGGACAGACTCCCGTATGGACCACTTATTAATGAGCATCCCTGGCGTAGAGAAACAACTGAAAAATTTGTAAGCAAATAAATCACCATTTCCGTATGGAATCCAAATTAGGTTTTACGAGTATTTTACAGCATTGGACCCCTGCCTAGCCTGCATTTATGGTGAATCTCTCGCTCAGTACAAAGTTCCAAGTGACTGGGAAAAAGCGCAGGTGACTCCAGTCTATAAGAAGGGTAAAAGGACGGACTCGTAACATTACAGACCAATATCCCTAACTTCGGTTTGCTGCAAAATCCTTGAACAATTCTTCGGTTCGAATATGTTAAAATTTCTTGAGACTGTGAGAAACTGACACCCACGAATCAGCATGGTTTTAGAAAGCAGCTTGTCCTTTTCTCATATGATGTACTACGAACTCTGGATGAAGAACAGCAGACACAGTGCATATTTCTATATTTCCGGAAAGCGTTTGTTACGGTGCCCTATTGCCGGTTTTAACTAATGGACGACGATATATATAAGTTCATAGACATGTGAGTGGCTCGAAGACCTCGTACGTAACAGAACCCAGTATGCTGCCCTCGACGGCGGCTGTCCATCAGAGACAAGGATATCGTCAGTAGTGTCCCGTGGAAGTGTGATAGGACTGCTGTTGCTCTCTGTATACATAAATAATTTGGCGGACAGGATGGGAATCAATCTACGGTTATTTGCTGATGATACTATGGTGTACAGTAAAGTATCGAAGTTGAGTGATTGTAGGAAGGTACAAGACGATTTACAAGGAGAGGTCCCGAGCGGTGCGATCGACTTTTTGACACTTTCTATGCGGTAATGTAGGTTAAGATACCAGGTATCAAAAACTGCAGGTATTCAACCCGATGGGTCCTTCTTTGCGAGTAACCAAAGAACGAAAAATTCAGGATTTTCTGTGATACTCAATAGCGCGACGGATAGGTTAACAACTTTGCAAACAGGAGGTTGGGAGTTCAAATCTCGTTAGGTGCACAAAGATCATTTTATTCAGTTAATTGGTTCGAATGTAATTTTTTATTTCTATTCCGTATTCACATAATTTCCATCACCGTATGAACGTTTTATTTGGTTTCAATTTTCCTCTGTATCATTCTTTTTCCTATCGGAAGTTTTATGGATATCAATTTAATTATATTAACCTTGTATAATATTCAATTATGTGAAAATTCAGAACTATCAGTTAAAAAACAAAAGGAGAAAGAATGATAGGAAGAAAAATGAGAGCAAGTGCAGAAGTTGATATTATGATATCGTAATTAAAATTATGTGACAAAGAAATTGAATTAAAATATTACTTTTAAATCAATTAATTGAATAAAAATGAGATCAAAGTCATTTCGATAAAGATTAAAAAAGAAAAAATAGAACCTTACTGCACCTGATGAGATTGGATCCCACAACCTCCTGCAAGCCAATCTGTCATTCTATCAATTACAGCCAGCAATAGTACTACATAAGCCAACATTTTTAACGGTATTGCGTAACACACAAAATTCTGAATTTTTTTGGTCAGCTACTCGCAAACGAGGGATCACCAGGGTGAATGGCTGCAGTGTGTGATATCTGGGATCTTAAGCTACGTACGTCACTGTATAGATAGTTTCAACAAGTCGATCGCACCGCTGGGGACATCTCCTTGTAAGACAAAATTTCTCGTTGGTTTGATGAGTGGCAGCTAGCTCTAAATGTCGAAAAATTAAACTTAATGAAGATGAGTAGGAAGAAAAAACCCATAATGTTTAGATACAGTATTATTAGTGTCCTGCTTGACACGGTCAAGTCTTCAAATATCTGGACGTAACGTTGCAAAGCGATATGAAACAGAACGAGGACGTGAGAACTGTTGTAGAGCAGGCGAATGGTCGATTCGGTTTATTGGGAGAATTTTCGGAAAGGGTAATTCACTTGTGAAGGAGACCACAAATAGGACGCCGGAGCGACCTATTCTTAAGTACCGATAGTTTGGGATCAGTAGCAGGTCGGTTTGAAGGAAGACATCGAAGCAGTTCAGATGCTAAATTTGTTACCGGTAGGTTCGAACAACACGTAAGCGTGACGGATATGCTTCAGGAACTCGAATGGGAATCCCTGGAGGGAAGAGGACCTTCATTCCGAGTAAAACTACTGAGAAAAATTAGAGAAACGGCATTTGAAGCTGACTGCCAAACAATTCTTCTGCTGCCAACATATATTGCGCGTAAGGACCACCAAGAAATTGATGCTCATATGGAAGCATACAGACAGTCGTCTTTCCCTCGCTCTATTTGCGAGAGGAGCAGGAAACAAAATGACTAGTAGTGGTACGGGGTACCCTCCGCCACGCACCATACGGTGTCTTGCGGAGTATCTCTGTAGATGTAGAAGAAACCTTGTGAGGGTCTGCAACCAACCCGTCTGTGTGCTACACACACTGGACCTACAGCTGGAGTTATGTCTGTGGTGCGATTTCGTATGACAGTGGGAGCATTCCCTGTCTTCCCACGGACCTCGATTGGAA
The DNA here is from genome assembly GCF_023898315.1 of Schistocerca nitens. NCBI lineage: Eukaryota > Metazoa > Arthropoda > Insecta > Orthoptera > Acrididae > Schistocerca > Schistocerca nitens. The sequence continues at coordinate 741,507,961 of NC_064617.1, forward strand.
ATTCGTACATCCTTCAGGCGATTCGACCTGTTGTGCTGTCATTCATGAACAGCAATACAGGGGTTGTTTCACAACAGTATAACGCTCACTCAGATACCCCCGTTATACCCAACATGCTCTGCAGCGTGACGACATGTTGCTTTGGCCTGCTTGATCATCAGATCTGTCTCCAACCGAGCACATATGGGAAATTATCGGACAACAACTCCAGCGTCATCCACATACAGCATTAACCGACCCTGTATTGACCATCCAAATGCAACGGGCATGGAAATCCGTCCCACAACCTGATATCTGTCATCTGTAAAACACAATGCATGCACGTTGCATGCTAGCATTCAACATTCTGGCTGTTACACTGGTTATTAACGTACCAGCATTTCACATTTCCAATGGCTTATCTTGCGCTTACATTAGCCTTTGAACTTGCAATGTCAGTCCTTAAGTATGTTACTTAGACAAATGTATTTCCGAAATTTCGTTACTCTACATTATTTCTTGATGTAGCGTTTTTTTCCGTCTGCGTGTACTGAGACTTGTTATATCTACAAAGCAAACACAAAACACATCTTTGTTTCTTTTCATTATTCCATTAGTTGCAAGAACTGCTGCTTCCTCCGCTCTTGGCCTACTCTGGCAATATGCTTTGTCTTCAACTTTTTATTCGCGAAAATCGTTGTACACCTACAGGGCGACAATCATTGAACTATATGAATTAAAATCATAATTTCTGAATGGTTTGCTTTATGACGTTCAAACTGCATGGTTGGCCGCGGGGAATGATGGGAATTAGTATGCGCGTATGGGAGACTGAGAATCCCAAAGGGTGACTGCGTGGTGTGCAATGTCCAGGCACAATATAATCGGAGCGATATTCCTTGATGGCACTGGAACTACTCAGCGGTACGTGAAGATTCCCCCATTATCCAAATTCACCATGATTTCGAGGAGATGTGGTTCATGCAAGACACAGCTCGACCCTATCGAAGCAGGAGAGTGTTTGATGTCCTGGAGAAGCGTTTTGGCGACCGTATTCTGGCTCTGAGGTACCCAGAGGCCACTGGCATGGGCATCGATTGGCAGCCATACTCTCCGGATCTGAACACATTCGACTCCTTTTTGTGGGGCTATATTAAAGACAAACTGTACGGCAATAACCCCAAAACCATTTATGAGCTGAAAACAGGAGGTTATCGACAGTATCGATGTTTGGATACTTCAGCGGGTCACGCAGAATTTCGCTATTCGTCTGCGCCACATCATCGTCAGTGAAGGCAGGCATATCGAGCGTGTCATAACCTAAATTCGAATACCTGTAGTGACGTTTACATGTTGAATAAAGTGTGTGCACGCCAGAGTTTGTCACTAATTTACGTTTTTTTATATATATTTCAACAATTTTCACCCTGTATACATGGATATTAACGATACGACAAATTAAATGACTAACGAAGAACAAACTGTAAATATGGCCTAGCACAATGGATTTGATCTTCACTCTTGTGCTGTGAAATACATAACTGATGAAATGTCTCTCACTGCAGCCATGAATATTTCAGTTACGAGAGTGGCAGGAAGTTCGAGTTGATAGACCATTTAATACTTCAGCAAACTTGGAATATAGCCTGCATAATAGTCGTTAACAGTTGTGCAGGGACTAAACAGAAAGTGTCCAGGGGAACAGTGACATCATATTGCTAACGATGCAGGACAGGGTTTTTAATCCACACACTCAGGTGATGGAAAACTAACAAACAAGGAGCATTCAAAAAAGTAAGGCGAAAGATATCGAATTATGAGGCTGTACTCACCCAGAAATTCGACTGGCGAGGTCGCCAGTACGCTGCGTGTCGTGCCAGCTGATGTCCTGCCGCAGCACAGACTCGAGGTACAGGTCACGGATGCGGTACATCTGCGGGCACACAAGTATTAGGTTGCTGCGTAAGTTCTTAACGTTTTTCTATAAGCTTATTAAACACAAGAAACACACATAACATTTAGTCATCAATAATATATACTGCTTCATTATTTACAACAGTCTGCTAACAATGAGATGACTTTTCGATTCCACGACTGTAGAAATCACATTGTTTTGACTCGTCGAGCCATGTTCGAAGCGCATTTTCATCCAAAAAGGAAGTTCCTTGAAGGTTGTGCGACAGAGAGTGCGAAAGGTGAAAATCTGAGGTGCAGGATAAGGTGTATAAGGTGCGTGTGGAATAACTTCCCAACCCAACTCATACATAGTGTTTCTTGTCAGTCTATCAGAATACTGGAGGCCGTTATCGTGGGGTAGCATCATTTCACGCTGTCTTCCTGAGCCTTCTCCTAGGATTGCGTCTGAAAGACGTCTCAGTTGTTGACAATAAATTTCAACAATCATGGTTATACCTCGGGGACGGATTCGTAACACGCCCCACCGCCGCTGTTCCTCCATGTGAATAAAATTATCTTTCTGAATGCGCACAGGTCTTTGTATGAGGAGTTGCTGCTTTGTTTTGGTTCGGACATTTCTTAGTTTGGCGTAAAGACACCATTTCTCACCACCAGTAACGATACAAAATAAAAATGGTCGGTGTCGTTTACCAGCCAATTGATGACGAGCAAGCAGAGACTTGGCCACCCGCTGATTTTTGTTATTTTAGCTCAAATGGTTCAAATGGCTCTGAGCACTATGGGACTCAACTTCTGAGGTCATCAGTCCCCTAGAACTTGGAACTACTTAAACCTAACTAACCTAAGGACGTCACACACATCCATGCCCGAGGGAGGATTCGAACCTGCGACCGTAGCGGTCGCGCGGTTCTAGACTGTAGCGCCTAGAACCGCTCGGCCACCCCAGCCGGCTATTTTAGCTCAGGGCGTGCAGTACGATACATCCGATTATTGAACCTTCCCCATTGCTTGAAAATGTCGAACGATGGTGGAATGATCAGAGTTCATCACATTTCCAGTTGTCGAATACACTGACTTGAATCATTGTGGACTAATGCTTTTCAATGATCTTCATTAAACCCCGAATGCCTTCCTGAACGTGAAGAGTCACTAATGTCAAAATCTGGACGGTCAGACGGTGTTCTGAACGTCGATCCTCCCGAACCAGAATCCAGTGCCTCAGCCATGTCACCATCTCGCTCGGTGCGAAACTCTAGTGTTGTAGGTTCCAGGGAGGTAATGCTTTTGTGGCAAGTAGCAAGTACGAAGCAGGAGGAGGAGGAGATTAGTGTTTAACGTCCCGTCGACAACGAGGTCATTAGAGACGGAGCGCAAGCTCGGGGGAGGGAAGGATGGGGAATGAAATCGGCCGTGCCCTTTCAAAGGAACCATCCCGGTATTTGCCTGAAGGGATTTAGGGAAATCACGGAAAACCTAAATCAGGATGGCTGGAGACGGGATTGAACCGTCGTCCTCCCGAATGCGAGTCCAGTTTGCTAACCACTGCGCCACCTCGCTCGGTACGAAGCAGGAAAGTGATGTTTATGCACTGGGTGGTTTATAGTAGTAATAAAGGTTGTTACCCTTTGGATGATTTCCAGTGTGATGGAAATTTCAATAACCCAAAAGAACGTGGTTTACGTCTTGGATGTGTGGTGGGCAGCACATAAAACGTCTACTGTAAAGAAGCGCTTCCACCATTGCTACTTCCCCAGTAACTAACACCACAGCTTAGGCATCACAGGTTCCCAAATTGTTAGTGTAACTCAACATCATCTATTTTTTTCTCGTGAACGGCACCGCATCCAGCAATAAACTCTTTGCAAGTGCCTAAACGAGCTGAAACACCAATTGCCCAATAATATTGCCACTACCCTAGAATTAGAAAATGAAGTCACGAAATTTTTAAGAAATTATAGCAACCACATATTATTCCCACAGAGACATCCTCTACTGGCCCGTAGTCCGTCAGCTAGGTGACAATACCATATCAACGCATTGTTTAATTTTCACTAATCTTCACCTTATGGATGTCATCCTGTCGTTGTCTTCACTCCGAAGACTTGTTTGATGCTGTTCGGTATAGTTTCTACATCCCTTCATATACATCATCACCATAGTGACTAGCGTTGATGTCTCTGGTTGTGTCCTAACAACTTATTCTTTCTTTTAGTCAAACTGAGCTATAAACCTTTTTTCTCCCCTCCATTACTTATCCCATCTTCTCATCTGATCTACAGAATTGCTCTACAACACCACCTGTCAAATACTTTTATTCTCTTCTTGTCCATACTGTTGATCATTTACGTTTTCCTTCTATATAGAGCAACGATCATGGCGAATTCTGCCAGGAAAGACTTTCAAGCACTTGAGTTGATAAAGGTGTTCATATATACTCTTACAGAAAAGCTCTTCTTGCTGCTGCATGTCCTCTTCCCTTTTCCCATGGTCATTTAGTTTGCTCTCTAAATACAAAAACTCGTCTACTGCTTTCATTATTTGCTAATCTAATTCTGTTACATTCCATTATCCTTGTTTCATTTTTGTTGGCGTTCACCTTGTAATCTCTTTTCATGGCTATTCTTTCCACACAGCTGATCTTTCAAGTCCTTCTCTGCCTGTGGCAGAGTTCCAATGTCATTTTAAAATTTTTATTTCTTCTCCATGAACTGAAACTGCGTTTCTCAGTATCACCCTGGTTTCCTTTATTGCCAGCTCAGAGATTGGGTAACCTGATGTTTAGACTACGACATAATATCGCTCCATTCTCAACAACAGCCTTCTTTACATATCCTTCGACACTCATAATTATATTCTGGTTCCTGTGCAAGTATTAGATAACCTTTCACTCGTTATATTTTATACACGACATCTTCAGAATTTCGACGAGTGTTGTCCAGTCAACATTATTAGTTTCTTCATATCTGTTGAGCGCCGCAGCTCCGCAGCTGCAGGGCTACTACAAATGATTCATTCATTTTCAGAGCTTTATGTTTCTCCTAAATAGTACATGTACTAATGGGATTGATGAACGAGTATTACCATAAACTCACCAAATCTGCAGTTTGCACTCTCTAAATGCTCTATGAGTTGCCTTCTGGTCACACGACACACGACCATGCGGTAGCCAAGTTCGTTCCATACCTTACATAGTCATAGTGACATCCTGTTGCCGAGCGGTCTAAAGCGCTGCAGTCATGGACTGTGCGGAGGTCCCGGCGGGGGTTCGAGTCCTCCCTCTGGCATGGGTGCATGTGTTTGTCCTTAGGATAATTTAGTTTAAGTAGTGCGTAAGCTTAGGGACTGATGACCTTAGCAGTTAAGTCCCATAAGATTTCACACACATTTGAACATTTTTGACATCCTGTTGCTGGTCATCACAGCAATCCTGGCCTTGTTGGTTGAGCTTCTCCAGTGTACCTGTCAGTGGGGGTACGTAAACTCGATCTTTAATGTACCTTCATCGGCAAAGGAACAGAGCCACATCATCTTCGCCACTAGACCCAATCCAGCGATGCGAAAGTTCATCGTTTAGACACCAGCGAACATCGATGGTCCAATGGTGGGTGCCCTGTCGTGTTGGAAGATGAAATTCTCGGAATCAGCAGTCAGCTGCGGAAACAACCAGAACTGGAACATATGAAGGTAAGAAGTACTCTTCACAGTATTCTCACAAAAGAAAAAGGGCTCATGCAAGTTCGTCCGTGACATTGCACTCAAAACATTGACGACGGCGAATCTAGTTCATGCGCCACACTTTCACGTGGATTTTCAGTGCCCCAACCTCACACATTGTGACGATTAACCTTTCGAGATAAATGTAAGGTTGCTGACTATTAGCTTGAAGGCGAAATATTTGCCCTCAAGTGTTTCCTGCATTGTGATGCAGAACTGAAGGTTCCAACCATAATCTTCTGATTTTGATGTTGAACCCGCTGCGGTATTCCAAGTTCGTGGTTTAGACGGACAGTTGATTTTGGAAGACTGCGTACGAAACATTCCGGCCTCCACATTTGCATCTTGCATACTCGGTCGACTGGTACTTTCCTGTTTACTGAAACGACAAGTGGCCCTAAATTGTCAATACCGACACACAATGCTTTCTATACATGGTGGTTCTTTTCCATAATTCCCTATGAATGCATGTTACACTGCCGGGGCAGATAAACATCTCGTATACTCCAACACACAGGAGCTCTTTTCTAGCTTTGTCACCATTTTGTCATAGCACTGCACTCGTAACGACAGATGGCGGGCACAATGAAAACTTAGTGATTCTCCGGTTCTGTTGATGCTTCTGTCATATTTGTACATGTAGTACTCTGAAAACGATTGAATCATTTATAGTACCACTGCATATAATGAATTAAAGAATAACCTCTCCAGATGCGGTTTACACGTTCGATTAGGCTTTTATACTGTAGCCGTTGTTTAGAGGAATCTGAAAATTGTGCTGCGCTGAAACTACGTCAAAACTGACGCTGCTTCGTTACATCACAATTAGTAATTTTCTGCAGTTCTGTAATATCTTCAGTTTTAAAGAGCATTTAGTAACCAATGGATTGCAGTCGTAGTCCGCTTGTGCTTTTGGAAACATTTAGCAATTCAAAATCTGGTTGCGAATTTTCGTTTTTCCATTTTACAGAATGTAACAAGACAATACCGACCAACTTCTAGGGATAACGCCGGCGGGTGTGGCCGAGCGGTTCTAGGCGCTTCAGTCTGGAACCGCGCGACCGCTACGGTCCGAAGTGGTTGGCGCTGTTTCTGGTGAATATCTTGCGCGTCACGCAAGCTGGTATCTTTATAGTTTTTTATGTCCTGGCTGTGCATTGAAGTAATTACTAAATCATTAATTAACGTCACTATATTATAAAGTGAATCACCTAAAACTTGGGGTTGGTTGGGTGGTTTTGGGGAAGGTCATCGGTCTCATCGGATTAGGGAAGGAAGGGGAAGGAAGGGGAAGGAAGTCGGCCGTGCCCTTTTTTTTAATAAGTCGGGATGGCTGGACGCGGTTTTTTTTAAATTTTTTGTTTTTTTTCTTTTTTTAATTTTTTTAATTTTTGGTAGGTGGGGGAGGGCGGGGAAGGCAGAGCGATCAGGGGTCGTAACCCGAGGCCTGGTCGCAGTGTCCCCCTCGTCCGTGAAGGAATCAGGGATGGGAAGGGGAAATCTTTTGTGGGAATTATTATTTATTTATTTATTTTTATTTGCTGTTTTTAATACATTCTTAATGTGGTTTTACTTTATACCACAACAAAAATAAATGTATCTAGCACCGCATCGTGCTCTGAGAAACAGAAAACAATATCTCCACACGTTCCTACACCGAGGTAATGTATATGGGGAAAACGAAAAAAAAGTGCTTCATACAGGATGCAGAAGGGTGTGTCGCTACTCTCCTTACGCTTCTTCATCCAGGTACGTCTTCACGTATATCATGGTGTTCCACCGAGAATCGAACTTAGTCATGTCAGCTCACTCAATGGGTATCTTCTCCTACCTGTTGATGATCCAGCTGCGTGGAGAGTCGCGTAGGGCACTCCCTAAGGAATTAGAAAAATACTGTCTGTATTTTGGGTTCCGTACGATCTTGCAATGACGTTCTTGTAGGTAGTTCCAAAAGTCTAATACATCTTTAGGTCCATCGTGAAATAAGTAGTGAACCGCATGCGCATGGATCCACGTGACAGCGTTGGTCTTGGTGCGCGGGAAGTACTGTTGATCCGGAAATAGTAGAAACCGAGGTGTAATGTGTTCCGGAGTCACTCGTAGAAAATACGACAAAATTTGTCGCACCAAGCGCCATACGTCTTCTGCCGCGCCACATGTGAGACGGTGTTCGTCCGTGTCTGGTATCCCGCAGTCTACGCAGAGAGGCGATTCCGCCATGTTTATCTTGTGGAGGCGTGATCGGGTGATTTGTTTACCATTGACTGTGATGTACCATGTGGATCGGACGGCTGTGTCCAGTGGAACCGCGTGAATCGTCTTCCACACCACCTTCCAATTAACCTGAGGGCTTTTGGTCTCCACGATGTTTGGTGGGCGCCTCTGCTGTAGGACATGATATATATCCCGCGCCGACGCCTGTTTCGTCGGTGGTACTGCGATACGGACGTAGCTGTGTTCCATGTAAAAGTTCCCGAAGTAGTAGAAGGGTGCGGGTATGTCTTGCGTCGTCAGTGGGGGCATAAGGGAGGGCGGAGCTAAGGACTCCAACAACAAACCTGTCAAACTGTCCGGGTGGTGGCGCCACAGCTTGATGTGTGAGCTGACATACAGGGCCACAGCTCTGTCGTGGACATGGACTAGACCAAGACCTCCCCTTTCTGGAGGAAGGGTCAGTGACTCATGACTGACTTTGAAGAGCATGCCGGTACTGACGTAGGCTCCGAATGCCGCTAATAGACGTCGAGCCATCAGTAACGGTATTGGGAGAACACGCGCTATATGTGGAAGGCGCGATGCGAGGTAAACATTGACGAAGTGTGTCCTTTGGAGAATGTCGAGGGTCCGCAAACGAAGGTTGAAGATCTGGACCCGAATTTGTTGTAATAAGCGGCGGTAGTTAAGAGCCGCAGTGCGCCGTATGTCGTCGTGAAACTCTATTCCGAGACATTTGACAGTGCCACGAAGCTGTAGGGGCTCGACACACGCTGGGGTCAACCCGTCTCCTATGGCCATGGCGACCGATTTGGCGACGTTGAGACAGCTGCCGGAAGCCACACCGTACGTGGTAATCCATTCTAGTGCTCTGTTGACATCGTCGCGATTGCGGAACACGAGAACCAGGTCGTCTGTATATGCTGTACAGCGAAATGTGACGTCGCGTAGGGTAAGACCGGTGAGGCGTTGACGGAGACCACAGAGGAGCGGTTCCAGTGCCAGAGCATATAGTAACGTCGACAAGGGGCAGCCTTGACGCACGGAGCGGAAAATCTGGAGGGACTGCGAGAGACGCCCGTTAACGAGCACTTTGGAAGTCGCCCCTCGGAGGAGGCGCATCACGACGTCTGTGAATTGCTGTGGGTACTGCATGTGCTAGAGAACGGACGTTAGGTACGCGTGATCCACTCGATCAAAAGCTTGGCTAAAATCTAATGATGCCAGCGCTCCCGGGATGCGGCGTGCTCTGGCTAGGGCTATTAAGTCACGGTGTCGACACAGTGCTGTGTGGATGTTGTTGATACCCCCTAGGGAAGTCTGATCTGGCGAGATGACGTAAGGTAGGGACGGACGTAGTCGGTTTGCTAATAGTCTGGTGAATATCTTCATGTCGCAGTTGACGAGTGTTAGCGGGCGGTAATCTTGTATTCGAGCCCCACCTTTAGGCTTGTGAACCGGTATAATTATTCCTTCTACGAAGGTCGCAGGGAGCGGCACCGCGGGGGACATAAGCTTCCGACAGATGTCTGTTAACTTGGGAGCCAGTAAATACTGGAAAGTTCTATAAAACTCCACAGGGAGCCCGTCGGGGCCAGGAGACTTATTCGCCGCTCCTTTACCGATGGCGTCGATAACTTCGTCTTCCGTAATGTCATTCAATAATTCAGTTTGGAAATCGTGTGGGACAATGCCGTAAACCAGTTGTGAGACTGCTGTCACCGTCGTCGGGTCGGAACATTGTGCAGAATAAAGTCGTGCGTAATGGTCGAAGAAGGCTGCAGCAATATCGCGTTGTGTGGTGTGATGACGGCCGTCCTCAGTGGTGATGGCATGTATCAGCGCCCGTCTTCGCAGTGTACGTTCTCGGATGACGTGGTACATGGTGGGTCGTTCCGTTGCGAGTCTGTCTTGTGTCCGCGCTCGGACGATCGTCCCTTCGAGGTGTCGGCGCATATGGCCTACGATCTGTGCTTTCGCACGCTGAACTGTCAGCTGTCGTTCCGGTGTGGGTGGCAAGGAGGCGCATTCGCGAAGAACGGTGAAATAAAAATCAAGGGTCTGCCGCCTCCAAACAGCAGTCTCACGACCATACGTAATAAAGGTTCGCCGTAGGGCCGGCTTGGCGCAGGTTAACCACCAACTAATCGACGTAGGATACGTTGGGAGGCGGCGGACGCACAAACTCCACGTGTCTTCGATGGCGCGTCGACAATCCGGAGAAGCGAGATGAGCAAAGTTTAATTTCCAGGGATGTCGGCTGCGCCACACCCGTTGGCGACGAAGGGTGACGGCACATATATAGGGCTCGTGAACAGAAAAGGCTACTGGCCACACCTCCGCGTCACTCACCGTTGCCGCGAGAGAACGGGAGACGTAAATCCTATCGATGCGACTTGACGAGTGACTCGTGAAATGGGTGTATCCCGGTCTATTTCCTCGGACATGTTCCATGTGTCTACCAGCTGGAGATCGCCGATGAGTGTCCCAAGTTCGGGGCACGGTGAATGGCGTGGCAGCTGATCTTTAGGTGCTTTGGTGCAATTGAAATCGCCCCCTAATATCAAGTCATTGTGCCTGCCCTGAAAAAGCGGTGCTATTCCTTCTGTGAAGAAGAGCGATCGGTCACGACGGCGATTCGTTCCGGAAGGAGCGTACACATTGATAAACCGGACGCCTTGCACCGTTACGGCCATTCCTCTAGCGTCGGGGAGATATCGAACTTCGTCCGCCTCGAGGCGCTCTATGAGGATAATGGCGACTCCACTGTTAGTTGGCGAGGCGTGGGACACATGAGCCGTATAACCATACATACCCGGGAAATCGGCGACGAAGACTTCTTGGAGAAAGACAATGTCAACGTCTGCTGCATTGAGCATGTCTTGGAGCAGCGACAACTTCTTACGTGTCCGAATGGTGTTAATGTTGATGGTCGTTAAGCGATAGGTCTGTAGATCGTCTCCTGCGGTGGGGGCTGCCGTCAGTGTCGCCGTAAAAGGTGGGGCCTGTGATCTGCTGGCCGCGTCCGCGCCGTCATCTGTTGCTACTCGGGAGGGGCCGAGGTGTGGGAGGAGAGACCCCTCTCCTCATCCACCACAGCGGCCGTAGAATCGTCTTCAATGCCATCCGCCCAAGGTCCGTAAGTTAACGGTGGCTGCGGTAGAACACTTGTGGGCTGAGTGACTAAGGGTGAATCCGCAGTTGTTTCCGGTTGTGTACCAACGGCGGGCGCTGTGCTGGCCATCCGTTTGCCCGAGAGAGCGGAATCGGGTTTGTCAAAATCAGACAAAGTGACAGGTGAGGGCGATCTCGTGTCATCCATTTTCCTCGTCGTTTCGTCGGCCGTCCGGTCGTCAACTGGAGAAGACGTCCGCAGGAGGCAATCGTCTGAGGGTGTGCGACGTCGCTTTTTATGTTTTCTCGGTGACCTTTGTTTGCGGACGTGGGTTTCTGTGTCCGAAAGAGTTTGTGGTTCCCGTATAGCATCCCCCTCAGGTAGAAGGCAGAGGTCGGTACAACCCTAGCGTCGAGTTCCATTCTCTCGTCCGAATCTTCATGTGGAGTCGATGGGCGGCGTTCTTCAACCCTTGCAGACACCGTAATGGTGTTGGTCAATCCAGGACCGGCGACAGGTGCGCATTCTAACGCTTCCTGTCTTCCGGGGGGGTTGCCGTCTGTCATGACGGTCGATCGTGTCACCTCTGCGTAATTGAGGGGGAGGGCCGTGAGCGTAGGAGGTGGTGTCGTGTCATGCAATGGAAGTTGTGTAACCCGACGTTGAATACACGCCGAGCGCACGTGACCCTCCTGGCCGCAACCAGAACAAGTACGAGGTTGGCCGTCGTACATTATTATTGCTCGACAGCCACCTATGACTAAGTAGGACCGCACATGTTTCTTTAATTCAATTGTCAGTTATCGGACGCCGTTGAGGACTTGGTACGTCTCGAAGGTGTTCCATTTTTCGGCCACGTGGCTAATACCGCCCCATAAGGGCGGAAAGCTGAGGTAACGACGGTTCAAATGGTTCAAATGGCTCTGAGCACTATGGGACTTAACAGCTGTGGTCATCAGTCCCCTAGAACTTAGAACTACTTAAACCTAACTAACCTAAGGACATCACACACATCCATGCCCGAGGCAGGATTCGAACCTGCGACCGTAGCAGTCGCGCGGTTCAGGACTGCGCGCCTAGAACCGCGAGACCACCGCGGCCGGCAGGTAACGACGTCCGGTGGTACTTCGAAAGGGAGTTCGAAGACTCTTAGTGTGCGTAATCCTAGTCCAGCATGGTCAACAGTAACCTCTCCGATGTGACCATCGGAGTGTTTGAACTTGAGTGTTCGCGCATCTGTTCACAACCGCGTGACATAACTCGTCCTCGACCATCTTGACGTAAACGACGCTACTTGTGATGGATAGGTGGATACCGATGATGTGCTGTGTTGGTATTAGAACTTCGTCACGGATGAATCGTTCGACTTCAAAGGCTCGTGGTCGTGCGTAGTCGGGCTGGAAGCTGATCTTGATGGTAGCTTTCCTGTACGAATGAGCCATGGCGACTCAGTGTTAACGGACGCGAGTATTAGCTGCGGCGAGGAAGTAAACAAACTACGCGCGCTCGCGACTCTGCGGACGGGACCGCGACTCTGCGGACGGGACGTAAACAAGACGTCCTCGCCGCTCACTGGCCGAAAGCAGACTGTCCTTTGAAAGGAACCATCCCAGAATTTGCCTGGAGCGATTTAGGGAAATCACGGAGAACCTAAATCAGGATGGCCGGACGCGGGATTGAACCGTCGTCCTCACGAATGCGAGTCCAGTGTTTAAACACTGCGCCACCTCGCTCGGTCCTAAAACTTGCACTGCAAATGTTATGGAAATGGAAAGTGCTATTGATATGGGGTTTTCACAGAACGGATCGGCAGTCAGGGGCTCGTATTGTTAGCCAATAAAAAGATTGCAGTAACACTTAGGAGGTGTACTTTTGTGCAAACATACACTATTTAACAATGCCTATTGACATAAACAGACTTAAAGTAGGATAAATTAGAATGTCAACGGGTTTGTTACAAATTCTAGAGAGAGTCGTTTACGAGATACCGTATTTTGGAAAGTTGCCACACCGGCACTTGTTTGTGCCATTTAACCTATGTAGTTGCTAGATACGATGATGTTATGTTTGCTTAATGTGTGATTATGAGTCCCCTGAATGTATTACGACTTGCTAGTCAGTTGTGTGAACAGTACAAGCAGTAGGTCGTGAGTGGACCATGGGATTTACCCATGCAAAACAAGCCCACATGCCCATGGTGTATGGAGAGTGTTGGAAGAATGTAGTTTGTTCTTGTATTTATCATCCTCTGCAACCATTTACGTAACAGCAAGAACCATTGACGACAGAAGGAAGTAGAAATTAATGCTCTTGATGCTCTTGCAGTTTGATACGCACATTGGTTTTTGCACAATCGCACGAGGAAGGAAGTGGTTTGTGTCAAGAAAGGTGTTCTACGCATTCTCCATCGATATAGATTCCATCCCTATGGAAACCATTATGAGAACGATGTTAACTTCCGTACATGAGGATCATGTGACTTACCTTGTTTAATAATAAAGCCACACTTACCAGTCATGGCCATGTAAACCACTCAAACATGTACTTTTGTCTGTTGACAATCCCTGTTGACGTTCTTTGGTGCAACGTCACCGTCCATCGAGTGTAAACGTGTGGTGTGGAGTAATGAGCCATGAGCTCAAAGGTCCGTTTTTGATAAACGGAACACTGAACGCGCCCAAGCAATGCAGCCTCCTAACAGACCATCTTCCACGGATACTATAAGACGTCTTCTGCAGACTATCAGGAACATGTGGTACCAACATGATGGGTGTCCAGCCCATAGTGCACGAAGTACTGTAGGATGTCTTCACGAATTGTTTCCAAATCGTTGGATTGGACGCAGGGGACCTGTACCTTGGCCGGCGTGTTCCCCGGATCCGATGCGTCTAGGCTTTTCTCCGTCTACAAGGACATGCCAAGTACACGCGATGATATGTAACGACGTATTACTGAAGCCTGCTCGGACATCGCCGCTAAAAAATACTAGCACGTGTGCGGCAGTCGTTCCAGATGAGACTGGAAGCGGTGGTCGTTTTGAACACAACCTGTGATGTACAATTGTCCCGTTAATCGTCAGAATCCGCAAACTGGTGAATGCATTTGTATTGTTCTTTAGTGTGTGCTACCACAGGTATTGTACAAGTGTCGGTGAGCGAACTTTTCGAAATACGATATCTCGTACACGATTCGCAACTAGAATCCAGAAACAAATACCAATACTGTTCTAATTTACCCAAGTTTTAGTTTGTTAATGTCAATAGGCATTGTCACATTTAAAAAAAAGTGTATGTTTGCACAAACAATACACTTTCCAAGTGTTATTACAATCTGTTGATTGGTTAACAATACGAATCTCTAGCTACTAATCCATTCTGTGTCAACTGCATATCAATAGCATTTTCCATTCATCGTAAGTCCAAAAAGTTCTGAGACTGATTTTATTTCTGGTGTGCAAGCGACGACAGCACAGTAACTACGGTGGCAGCTGTAAACACAGATACATTCGACCAACCGGTTGTGAGCAAACGGTATAGCCGTAGACGTTCGATGTTGATGTGTCACAAATGGCAAAGGAGCAAATCCTGTGTGCAGACATTCTCCAGAACGTTTTGGAGAAAAGTGCGTGGAAAATTGGCCAGGATATCTCCACTCCAAACAAGGCACGCTACTCGTGTACACCTACAGTTCGTTTCTGAAAAAAATCATCACGGGCCACGAGACTTGGTTTTATCAATAGGCACCTACCACAGACGGCAAGATGAAGAAATTAACATCAAGGGTCTGCACTTTGATGACATAACCAACATTCAAGCCAATGTGACGAGCAAACTGAGCACCATCACAATGAAGGACTTCTCTGACAGTTTCACATGGTCGTATAAACGTTTTGTGCGTTGTAATCAAGTGGACGAACACAATGTAGAATGCGTGAAGCATTAAACCTCCATCTTTACTTGTCTCTGTTAATCCAATCTGGAAACTTTTGTATTGAAGGAGAATAGAAAGCAAGCTCTTCTCATGTACGACCGTGCCTTATAAGAAACGTGTATCGCGTAATAAACAAGTATATACATTAACTTCCTCCTATAAACTGCCCACAGTACCAATGTGGAAAAACTGCTGCTGTTCTCTTGTCCGTTGTTGGAAGTAAATTATGGACTGAAAGATTAGTACTCAAGCTTTGCATCCAGAATAATGGAGAGCTTAATGATTTATTTTAAAATGTATGATGTGTGTGAGGATAATGGACCTCAGATTCAAACGATAGTAGAAGATAGCGAATTGGCTAATTTGCAATAATGAACTGATAGTTGATTATTTAATTTGCTATCAAGATAAACTACTAAGGTAAAGAACTGACCTTTGTGGCAACAACTGAAATTCACAGCGACTGTTTAAAGTGATGACCACCAACGTCGTTGTATGCATCACGATGGTGGATATCTCTTTTTCCACACTCTCTGGAACACCCATGTTGTCTGTTACAGAATGAAAAAGGGAGGTGGGACTCTACCAACTAATTCCTCTTGTGTTCATTCTGGGACTTCATACGTTAAAAACTTCATGTAACCCAGTTCACTGTTCTCCTACGTTCTGTATTGTTTTTAAAGGTCTTGCCAGTAACGTCGACGCAGAACGATAAGCACTTTAGAAAATAGTTCGTTACACGCACTGTTCGTTCCAGACTTTGTATCACTCGAAATATTAGTCTACAAGGATTGGTCGCTACTCTCAAAATAATGCTTCACAGGCCGGCAGCGGTGGTCTAGCGGCTCAGGCCCTCAGTCCGGAACCGCGCGACTGATACGGTCGCAGGTTCGAATCCTGCCTCGGGCATGGATGTGTGTGATGTTCTTAGGTTAGTTAGGTTTAAGTAGTTCTAAGTTCTAGGGGACTGATGACCACAGATGTTAAGTCCCATAGTGCTCAGAGCCAATGCTTCACACCCTAGGTGCAGTCTGCACAAATATTACGGCTGAGTGCAAAAAAGTCAAAGTGTCCCCTCCCTCAACTCAGATTTTGGTCATCTACCATCCGCTTCATTCTGACACTGTAGGTTCGAAAACCTGTATATTCTTCACAAATAAATTGATTTCAATTCGCATATCTTGCTTGTTACAGCAATTGAAGCAATGTAAACTTTGGAAGACATGAGGTGTCAAAAGCGTAGACTGTATTTAAAGATCTTTTCCTTGATGAAAGGTCTTAAATCTCTCTAGATACGTACCTGTCTGTTTGAAACGCGTTTGAAGATGAAGGTGGAGACGTAGCTGAGCGAGAAGTTTGCGATGCCCAGGACGGCGCTGTATATGGCGTAGTGTCTGATTCCTTCCAGGAAGACGTTCACCTCCTGGTCGGGCAGCGTCACGTTGGCCATCGACGCGTTGGCTGTGGCCGTGCCGAAGTCCACCATGA
This sequence comes from Schistocerca nitens, assembly GCF_023898315.1. NCBI lineage: Eukaryota > Metazoa > Arthropoda > Insecta > Orthoptera > Acrididae > Schistocerca > Schistocerca nitens. The sequence goes on from NC_064617.1 coordinate 741,524,318, forward strand.
CCTTGGTGAGGTCGCCGAGCAGCCAGTGGCCGGCGGGTTGGGTGACGCCCGACCCCAGCCCCGCCACCAGCCCGGCAAACAGCAGCAGATGCTCCCAGGTCGACGAGAAGCGGAACTGGAGGGCAAAAAGTGGTCATCTTAGCAAGTGAAAACTTCCTTAGAAAAGTCTGGGAACTGGTTTTCGAAACGAAAATTGAAATGTTCTTCAGTTCCAGAATGAAATTTTCGCTCAGCAACGGAGTGTGCGCTGATATGAAACTTCCTGGTAGATTAAAACTGTGTGCCGGACCGAGACTCGAACTCGAGACCTTTGCCTTTCATTCTGGAAACATCCCCCAGGCTGTGGCTAAGCCATGTCTCCTCAACATCCTTTCTTCCAAGAGTGCTAGTTCTGCACGGTATGCAGGAGAGCTTCTGCGAAGTTTGGAAGGTAGGAGACGAGGTACTGGCGGAATTAAAGCTGTGAGGACGGACCGTGAGTCGTGCATGGGTAGCTCGGTTGGTAGAGCTCTTGCCAGCGAAAGGAAAGGTCTCGAGTTCGAGTCTCGGTCCGGCACACAGTTTTAATCTGCCAGGAAGTTTCTTCTTCAGCTCCGTCTACTAACTTCTCGCTCAACGGGCTATAAATAATCACTATTCCTCCAATTCACAAGTAAAGGGAAGGGTCAAAACGAAGTACACTCTGCGATGTACTTAATGGTGATGTACAGCGCGTAAATGAAATATAGATCTAGGTGTGGATTCATGATCAGCGGGCAGGGGGGAGGGAGGGGGGGCAAAATTGTCAGTGACTATATGACTATACCTGTCGTTAACCTACTACTCAAGGAAAGAGGAAAAAGTGACTGCAAGAGCGCTGCGAGAGGCATAAGAAGCTGTCGCCTTAATTGATAAATTGTTGCAGATCGTATACAACGACGGCGAAGTACAAATTCGCCAACACCACATGAGAGGCCGGGTATCTCTTGTCAGTAAGCAAATAGACGCACATCTATTCCTTTTGGCCGAAGAATGCTGAGAGACGTTAATAAACCCCGTGCGTGTACTTTTTCGCTTACAGTATTTCTCTAGAGAACAGAACCACGTTCCCTAGTTTCCAACTTGCGTGCTTTGCGAGACAGTCACTCTGCGGGCGTTGGAGTAACCATACTTTTCTTGAGACTAAATCGTAAGCGATGTGTGTTCTGTGGGTTGAGATCGGCCTACGCTGATGAGGCAAGACATTATGAGCATATTTTATCTGGTCATCTGTAACTGAGGTGACGAAGTCATGGGACACTTCCTACCATCGTATCGGACTTCCTTTCGTCCGGCGTAGTGCAGCAACTCGACGTTTAATGGACTCAAGAAGTCGTTGGAAATCTCCTGCGAATACCGAGCGACGCTGCGTCTACAGCCGTCCAAAATGCGAAAGTGTATACGGAACAGTATTTTGTGCACTAACTGGTCCCTCGACTATGTCCCATAAATGTTCTATGAGAATCTCGTCGGGCGATCTGAAGGCCAAATCATTCTGTCTAATTGTCCAGAATGTTCTTCATACCATTCGCCAACGATTGTGGCCCAGTGACATGACATGAGAACATGAAGTGCATAAATGGCTGCAAATGGCCTCAAGTAGCTAAACATAAACACTTCCAGTCAATGGTCGGTGCAGGTGTATCAGAAGAGCCAGTTCGTCGCATGTAAACACAGGCCACACCATTATGGAGCCACCACCAGCTCGCAGAGTGCCTTGCTGACAACTTGGATCCATGGGTTCGTCGGATCTGCGCCACACTCGAACCTTACCTTCAGCTCTTACCGACTGAAGTCGGGGTTTTCCAGGAGGTGTTACGAGCCCAGGAGACGTCTGCAGGCGACATCGTGCTGTTAGAAAAGGCACTCGCGTCGGTCGTCTGCTACCATAGCCCATTAACGCCAAATTTCGCCGCACTGTCCTAACGGATACGTGCGTCGTACATCTCTAATTGATTTCTGCGGTTATTTCAAGCAGTGTTGCATGTCTGTTAGTACCCATAACTGTACAGAAACGCCGCTGCTCTCGGTGTTTAACTGAGGGCCATCGGCCACTGCGTTGTCTGTGCTGGAAGGTAAAACCTCAAATTTGTTATTCTCGGCTGTGGATCTCACAATAATGAATTCCCTAATGATTTCAGGACTGGAATGTCCCACGTCCCAAGTACCGTTTTGTGTCCAGTCTCTTAATTCCCTTCGTGAGGCCATAATTACGTTGGAAACCTTTTACATGAACCACCTGAGTACAAACGGCAGCTCCGCCAATGCACTGCTTTTTACGCCTTGTGTACGCGATACCACCGACATCTGTATACGTGTATATTGCTATGTCATGACTTTTGTCACCTGAATGTGTAATGACTAGTTTAGACCCATAGCGTTCATTTTCAAACCTTTACCTGCATCTGTGATGTTCGACGGTAACACAGTTCTAATGGAGCATTCGAAATACTTGTTCGTACAACAGGACAACATAACACATGTGACAGAAGAACATGACAGAGCTGTTTAATAGGTACACATTAGTTAAGAATGCAGACATTAACGTTGCAGTATGGCATGAAATGGAACGAGCAAGTAAGCCCGGTAGTAGGGAAGGCGAATGATCATCGTCAGTTACTGGGACAATTTTAAGTAAGTGTTGCTCATCTATAAAGGAAACTGCGCACACAATATTTTTGCGAGACATTCTTGAGTTTTCTGGGTCCATGCCAGGTCGGTTTAGCCGAAGACTGAACCAATTCACAGGCGTGCTCCTAGATTTGTTACCGGTACGTTCGATCAACACGTGAGTATTACAGCAATGAAACGTGAACTCAAACTGGTGTGTCTCTATGGATGGAGAGGTTCTTTTTGCGAAACACTGTTGAAAAAGTTTAGGAAACGGACATTGGAAACAGACGGCAAAACGATCTTACTGCCATAAACACACACTCCGTGTATGAACAGCAACGACACGGTAAATCAGGGCTCGTGCGGAAGTCATAGACTGTCGTTTCGCCGTGCGGAGTGGCGGCCTCTCCCGGCGGAGGTTTGAGTCCTCCCTCGGGCACGGGTCTGTGTGTTGTTCTTAGCGTAAGTTGGTTTAAGTTGTGTGCAAGTTTAGGGACCGATGACCTCAGCGGTTTGGTCCCTTAGGAATTCACACACACACACACACACACACACACACACACACACACACACACACACACTGTCGTTTCTCTCTCGTTCCGTTTGCGTGTGGGAAAGGGATGTGTAGCAGTAGTGCAAGCTACCCTCCGCCATGCACTATATGGTGGCTAGCAGAGTACATATGTAGAAGAAGATACCAAAATTTTGGTACATGTGATGACTAATTGTGAACGTGACGGGTCTTGTGTCTAACTCCTACAGACCACTTTTAGAGACAGGTGAGCAGTATCAAGCCAATGATAATATGAAGAAAAACTAATGGAATTTGCCAGTCTTAGCTGTTTCGTGTTTCTAAGACCAAAAATCTTTCCAAAGAATTATGTTCCCGGTTTGTGCTTTGACGTAATGGACAACCAGCTACCGTAAATAACCAACTATCATCAGATTTATAATGGTAATGAAATATCGTTCAGCAACATCCTGCTAGACGACTCTCATAAAAATGGAAACTTACCAGTTTTAAGAAAGGGACGGGAGGCGGAGGCTCTTCAACTTGCTGCTCTTTTGAGTTCGTTGCCTCCCTGAAACAAAGAAATGGCAATGAGTTTATAAGAAAGGATGTATGTGTAACATTGGTGGCAACAGCAAGTTCAGATATCACGAGAAATGTGTTTTTTAAGTTTTTGTTGCCGTAACATGCATCAGTCGACGACTTACGTTTCTGTCGATGAGGGAGTCCCATCTTCCGGTTTGTCACCTGCCGACAACATTTCGTCCGTTGCTTTGTTTTTCTCGTCTTCGGATTTACGTAACAGAGGCTTCTGACCCTCCAACCTGGAGAAAAGAGTAACAATATGAGGTCTCTGAAAATTTTAAATAAGTTTCTGCAGTACAAAGGACTTTCCTGGCATGATACCACTACAGTTTTCAGACAATCAGTATTTCAGGACATAGTATGATTCTTAAAACAAACAGTACCAGTTCATTTCCTCTGCAAGCATTCTCTAGTATTATTTAACAAATGAGATTTTAAGATACTCCACAAAGTCGTCGGTGTATAAAGATTTTCTTCCTGGAGGAAGATCGCCAGCAATGGCCATTGCGATATTCGGAAGGAAGCTGCTCTTGTCATATCAGTCTTCCAACTTTGTACATGTACCTTTTTTTTAAATCTTTTTCTTGGTCATCAGTCTGCTGACTGGTAGACATGTACCTTTATTGGCTGAAATTCAACGTAAGATCCGTCTGAGTGGTCAGCGTGACGGATTGCCGACCTACGGGCCCAGGTTCGATTCCCGGCTGGGTTGGAGATTTTCTCCACGCAGGGACTGGGTGTTGTGTTGTCTTTATCATAATTTCATCCCCATCCGGCTCGCAGGTCGCCCAAAAAAAATGGTTCAAATGGCTCTGAGCACTATGGGACGTAACATCTATGGTCATCAGTCCCCTAGAACTTAGAACTACTTAAACCTAACTAACCTAAGGACAGCACACAACACCCAGTCATCACGAGGCAGAGAAAATCCCTGACCCCAGGTCGCCCAATGTGGCGTTGAATGTAATAAGACCTGCACCAAGGCGGCCGGACCTGCCAATGACTGCAAAAGCTGATTTCCATTTTTCCAATGTAAGATCCGTGGAAGAGTTTACATTTTTTATTACACCAGTAATTAACGTTTATTTCATGTCTCATTGACAGATCGAGTATGCTTCTTCCTCTCTTTGCTTAAATGCTGACGGGGCAAACACAGAAGACATAACAAATATGTAAGTGTCGGGATTAACACGGTTCTCAGTCCATCCGCCATAGTTACGCTGTTGCCTTTATACGTCTGCTCTTGCAAAGTGTTTACGTCGCTAGAATTTTATCCGAGTCGAATAATGGCAGGTATTGAAAAAAGAATCGAACGAAACTTCAAGCGTGAAATTTAGGCAGTGTTTTGGTTTTTGAAACTGCGTATCATCGTGTAGTGGAGTATACGTTAAGAACAGTGACAGTATACATTAAGAACAGAATCGTTGTAATAATAGAAAATAGGAGACACTGTTACCTCACTAAGATGATTGGTAGAGGAAAGGGGATGATATCTATCCTTAACACATTACAGGCAGAGGGCCAGATAAGTTGAAGAAGAATGGGAAATCAGATCAAATGTGTTCTTGCTGAGGCAACGATTCCGTGAATCTAAATTAGCAATTTACGAAAACCACATCAAATTATAAACACGACAAACTTACTCTACGCCTGAAACCATTTGTTCCAAATTACGAGTTCATTGCGTTCAACAGGGCGCCACTTCGTGCGGTGTTAACAACAATTGTTGCTTTTGTAGAATCTCCTGCAGTGACAACTTTATTTAATCGTGTCTGAGCTACATCTGTAATTAATTAATACGCTATATATGCTAGATTACAAATACAAGTAAATGACAGTTATTCATTCATATATACATTCATGATCTTCACATATTGTAAGTCGTCATTATTGTCTAAAGCAAGGCTCATATCTCTCTCCAGTGTTCGGCACACTTCACTGCAGCGTCGTTGGCCAACCACAGGTCTTGGAAAGTGCATGGGGCCAGCAAGGATGGACAGGTCAGCAGGTGTGTCACGGTTTGTTTTCCTCCACATTGGCAGGGCTCTTCTTCGGCGTATCCCCACTTGATCGGGTTATCCTGTGATCTTCCCATTTGACATCTAAGTCTATTTAGGCTCTTCCAGACTCTCCATTCCAATTGTGATCCAGCAGGAAGTTTTTCTTTAATGTTCCAACTTTTCAGTCTGCCTTTATCCAATTTCTGTTTCCATATTGATTCTCTAGTTGTAGACTGACTTTCGGTTAGTGGACGTTCAACTTTTATGAAGTCTTTCCTAGATTTAAGTCTTGCCTCCGCTGGCTGATGTGCGTACAGGGGATGTCTTCTATCTTCGCACTGCCTGCTTCGTTCGGCCATCGCCAACGTTTGCCGTCTGATCTGTGGGGGGGCTATTCCAGAACACATATAAAGGAGATCACGGTTTGTAGTCTTCAGGCATCCCGTGATTAACCGACATGAGGCATTCAGTGCTGCGTCTAGCTTCTGAGCATGTGTCGATCTTCTCCAGACGGGGCATGCATATTCAGCTGGAGCAAAGCACAATGCCAGGGATGATGCACGTAGAATTTCAGGGTTTGCTCCCCAGTGTGAGTTGGTAAGTTTACGGATTATGCCGTTCCGTGTGTTGACTTTCGCTCTAGTTTTCTCTACGTGTTTCTTGTAAGACAATGTTCGATCTAACGTGACTCCAAGATAAACTGGGTTTGGGCAGTATTGAAGTTTAACTGAGTTCCATTCCAATTGTAATTCCCTGTTTGCTTCCTTGTTGTTTAGATGAAATAAACAAGTCTGCGTCTTTGCTGGATTAGTTCGAAGCTGGTTCCCGTTGTAATATTCAGTTAGTTCTTCTAAGGCATCTGTTATGTTTCTCTCAATCTGTTTGATTAATCTAGATTGGCATGCAATGGCTACATCATCAGCATAGATAAAGCTTCTTGTCGTCGGTCCAACTGGTTGGTCATTTGTATACAGATTAAAAAGTATGGGGGACAAAACACTACCTTGTGGCCGGCCGCGGTGGTCTCGCGGTTCTAGGCGCGCAGTCCGGAACCGTGGGACTGCTACGGTCGCAGGTTCGAATCCTGCCTCGGGCATGGATGTGTGTGATGTCCTTAGGTTAGTTAGGTTTAAGTAGTTCTAAGTTCTAGGGGACTGATAACCACAGCAGTTGAGTCCCATAGTGCTCAGAGCCATTTGAATTTGAACTACCTTGTGGGAGCCCGTTCTTCTGGTTCCTCCAGCGACTTCTTTGTTCTTGAAATTCTACATAGTATCTTCTGTTACAGATCAGTGATCTCACAAATTCAGTAAGGTGGTAGTGACAACTGAAAAATGGCCACTGCAAGGAATGGAGGACAAGAAAACTTAGGGTGAAAGACTAAACGAAAATACAAACATTTAAGAGAAAATGTCACCATATGTCAAGGAGAATGAAAGCTTTAAACAATACGATCATTACTTGTAGGATACTACAAGTCATTGAGCAGTCGGAAGCAATTAAGTGAATTTATGAAAGTGTAATGAAAACAGACATGTAGTTAACCCCTTATTTGCCACACAGAAATGTTGTGAAGTTACTTAAGTTAAATGTACACTGACGAAAAAAGCAACAGCAAAAAACAGTTAATGTGAGGTAATGAAACGTTCATGCATTGTTTTGTACAGGTGCCAGCCGTCAGTTTGTGGAATGGAAATCCACGCCTGTTGCACTTTGTTGGTCAATACAGGGACGGTTAATGCTGGTTATGGATGACGCTGGAGTTGTCGTTCGATGTTGTGCTCGATTGGAGACAGAGCTGATGATCGAGCAGGGCAAGCCAACATATTGGCACTTTATAGAGCATGTTGGGTTACAACAGCGGTTTGTGCGAGAGCGTTATCCTGTTGGATAACACCCCCTGAAATGTTGTTTATGAATGGCAGCACAACAGGTCGAATCACCAGACTGACGTAGAGGTTTGCGTTCAGGGTACGTGGAATAACCACGAGAGTGCGTCCGATGCTATGCGAAACAGCATCCCAAACCATAACTCCTTTGACGTGTCTAGAACTCAGACAGGTTCATGGCAGGCCCTAAAGTCGGGTCCTTATACCAACACACGGCCATCACTGGCACCAAGAATGAACCAGATTTTATTAGAAGACACAACAGACGTGCATCCTGCCCTCCAATGAACTCTCACTTGACACCTCTGAGGTCGCAAATTGCGATGGTTTCAAATCAATGAAACGCACAAGGCGTCTGATTCGGAGCTGTCCTTGAAGTAACCGATTTTTAACAGTTAGTTGTGTCACTGCGGTGCCAACTACTGCTCAAATTGCTACTGTAGATGCAAAACGACCCGCCAGGCCCATAAGTCGAACATCATTCCGATAAAAGAATCGTTCAAATGTCATATGGAACTTGTAGCTAAGTAACTAACTAACTAATTAACGATGGTCAATCCTCTAGATAGTGCCTAGTGGACGTCAGGAGCCCGGTCTGCCTACGACAGTACGCTCCCGTGAACACTGCTGCCAGCAATCAAGTGCAGTACAGTGGCTGCATTCCTGCCAAGTCTTGCTGCCAAATACAGCTTCTCGTAGCCCTATTACACGAACTCATTCAAACGCAATGTGTTAATAATGGGGCCTTTGTTATCTTAAAGGCATTCTTCCTTAACATCAGCTCACCGCGTCCCATCTCAAAGGTAACTAACATTTATGGCCTTATTTTGCTTCCTTTTTATCTTCTTTATTATTGGAGGTCCCGAAAACGGGGCAGGTTGGCAGCGGATTGAAACCGCTCTTCAGTCAAAGGTTACATATACTTTATTTGAAGATGGTTAAAATACACTCCTGGAAATGGAAAAAAGAACACATTGACACCGGTGTGTCAGACCCACCATACTTGCTCCGGACACTGCGAGAGGGCTGTACAAGCAATGATCACACGCACGGCACAGCGGACACACCAGGAACCGCGGTGTTGGCCGTCGAATGGCGCTAGCTGCGCAGCATTTGTGCACCGCCGCCGTCAGTGTCAGCCAGTTTGCCGTGGCATACGGAGCTCCATCGCAGTCTTTAACACTGGTAGCATGCCGCGACAGCGTGGACGTGAACCGTATGTGCAGTTGACGGACTTTGAGCGAGGGCGTATAGTGGGCATGCGGGAGGCCGGGTGGACGTACCGCCGAATTGCTCAACACGTGGGGCGTGAGGTCTCCACAGTACATCGATGTTGTCGCCAGTGGTCGGCGGAAGGTGCACGTGCCCGTCGACCTGGGACCGGACCGCAGCGACGCACGGATGCACGCCAAGACCGTAGGATCCTACGCAGTGCCGTAGGGGACCGCACCGCCACTTCCCAGCAAGTTAGGGACACTGTTGCTCCTGGGGTATCGGCGAGGACTATTCGCAACCGTCTCCATGAAGCTGGGCTACGGTCCCGCACACCGTTAGGCCGTCTTCCGCTCACGCCCCAACATCGTGCAGCCCGCCTCCAGTGGTGTCGCGACAGGTGTGAATGGAGGGACGAATGGAGACGTGTCGTCTTCAGCGATGAGAGTCGCTTCTGCCTTGGTGCCAATGATGGTCGTATGCGTGTTTGGCGCCGTGCAGGTGAGCGCCACAATCAGGACTGCATACGACCGAGGCACACAGGGCCAACACCCGGCATCATGGTGTGGGGAGCGATCTCCTACACTGGCCGTACACCACTGGTGATCGTCGAGGGGACACTGAATAGTGCACGGTACATCCAAACCGTCATCGAACCCATCGTTCTACCATTCCTAGACCGGCAAGGGAATGTGTCAATAAAGTTTCCCCTTCCTGGGACAATGAATTCACGGTGTTCTTATTTCAATTTCCAGGAGTGTATATGAAATGTGACAATAACAGATGATTTTGTAAAAATACATGGGTAGACGATACTGACGATTTTTAGATAAAAGCAAGTGGCAAAAAACGAGGATTTTGTAAAAGACACATAGATAGAAAATACCGGTGGTTTTTAATTCTAGTTTGTCGATTTTATATTACAGTTAAAATATAGTCACTGATGAATGTGAATGATGCCATGGTGTAATAGTTTGCTCGTTTACAGCGTATATTTAAAGCCCACCTGACTTGCATCCTCTTATGCGACTGATGAGAAATTTGAATGGACATCAAACAGTCTATAAACTTTCGTTTATGTCGCACAACTCCATCTTGGTGTTGTGATTTTTTTCCATCAGAGTATACGTTCATGTGAACAATTGTACGTACAATGTTTTCAAAATGCGGTAGACTACAAGTGTCGTTGCTCAGAAAAGACGCATGGGTGCTACAATATGCCACGCGGAGTGGCCGCGCGGTTTGAGGGTCCTATCACGGCCTGCGCGGCCCCTTCCGCCGTAGGTTCGAGTCTTCCGTCAGGCATGGGTGTGTGTGTTGTTCTTAGCACAAGTTAGTTTAAGCAGTGTTTAAGTCTAGGGACCGATGAGCTAAGCAGTTTGGTCCCTTAGGAAATCACACACATGTGAACTTTTTTTGCTACAGTATAAATATTGCAATGTTGTTCTGCAGCTGAAAAAAAGTTTGTATTTTACGAAATTTCATGAGAAATGGCTAAAAAAGACTGTCATGTCGTACATCAATCACTGGCACAATAGGTGCTGTTTTCTTCTTCTTCTAGACTTGTTCTCCATCCAATAGCCAAAGCCAGTTTTCCTCCTCCCAGAGAAGATAAGTACTGTCCTACGTAAGAACTTGCCAGTAAGTATAACAACTCACTTTCAAGACTTATAAGAAATTTTGATGCACAAGAAAAAACAGCGCCGCAAAATCGGAAGAAAGTGCTACCCCTGTAACTGATGCTCACATAACTTCCCGCAGTGTCTGCTAAAGATGCACGCTATTTATGTATCACGTATTGATAGCATCCCATGGACGTCATAGCAACGAAATTGTAAGTTTCCTTGTGACGCCGATAGTGGGCGCGTGGCATCTGGCGGAGACAGTGGTATGCGCATGCTGAGCCGCAGCTCTCCACCAGCTCTGTACTTCGAACGCCTTCTTTCGCCGCAGGATGGCCAGCGACAGCCTCTCAGCCCACTGACGCTTGGAGCCACTTCACTCAGTGTTGCTGCGCAGACGACCTCTAATCGACACAACAGTTCATGCTGTAGTGCAGGAAGCCATTCCTTGTGGACATTGTGGTAGCTGGACTCTTAAATATTGCCGCACTGTTTGTAATGCATCTTCGTTTGTATGGAGAAATACAAGTTAAGTCTTCTGTTTGTTGTGTTACCTTGTTCGCTGATCATTTCTGTTCCCGTGCAGCTTCCCCATGATGACAGTTGCCGCACCACTCCGTAGCCTGCCTCTCCTTACCGTTGTGTACGAAACTGCATAGAACACCTTTTGCCAGAGACAACAGAACATCGTTGTGTATGAGATCTTAAATGTTGCCGTCAAGTTCCGTTACCCTTCCAAGAACGAAACTCGCAATATGTTGCAGAAAACAGTTCGCATTCTTGATGTTGCTTGCCAAATGCAGAGTTAAATAACCAAAATATAAGCATTTCTGCGTTATGTTACTGGCGCTAAAACATGATTTGAACGTGCTTTACGTTAAAGAAAGAGATTATGTAACATTAGATTAATACGAGATACGCAGGAACTGTAGATTACGTGAAGCATGCTTCCTTCTAGGATCAAGAATCATTTTCAGAGATGGTGTCATGACGCGAAGCTAAGCACTATTACAAGATACGGGCAAGAAAGCGAAAAATAGGGTCAGATTCTCAGAGCTGTAGGATTAATAGCCCTTGTCATGACCCATATGAAGACTTAGTCAAGAGAAGAACACATTTTACGTCATTGCGACAAAGTGCTAAATGTAATTGTGTAGCAGACTCGTAAGAAATCGCCGCAATGGCAGAAAACACTGCAGTATGATGTTTTATCTACTGGTTGGATTCTCTCCTGCATCCATCCGTATCTGGTGCTAATCTTTTCATCTTTACGTTTCTATTACACCAAAAATCTAGTCTTTCTCTGTTACTAGTGCTATTCTCCTCTACTAGTGCTTCCAGGACCAGGTTTACTATGCCTGGATGCAGTAACAGATACCCCACTAAACTGTGCCTTCTTCAGGTAAGAGTTTTTCAAAGAATTCTATCCCCTTCAATATTTATTGTTACTTCTTTATTTCTTCCCTTATCAGTCCATTTAATTTTCAGCGTTCTTTGATAGCACTACAAATAAAATGCTTCCAGCTTCTCTATCACTTCATTTCCTGTAGTTCACGTTTCACTGCAAACAAGATTGTACTGTTGTTCACTATCAGCAATTACTTCCTCAGTTCGTTCAATCCCGCATCCGGCAATCCTGATTTAGGTTTTCCATGATTTCCCTAAATCGCTCCAGGCAAAGGCCGGGATGGCTCCTTTGAAAGGGCACGGCCGACTTCCTTTCCCGTCCTTCCCTAAACCGATGAGACCGATGACCTCGCAGTTTGGTCTCTTCCCCCAAAACAACCCCAACCCCAACTTTCTCAGCTCCAGATTAATATCTGATATCATTGACTTTTACTAAAGAAAGACTTCTTCACCTGCGCCAAGCTATTCCTGGTAGATACTCAGTGGTTATATATATATATATATATATATATATATATATATATATATATATATATATGCTTGAGCATGTCTGTAAAAATCTTACTTCCTAGGCAGCATAACGGAGTAAGCAGTAAGAATAGTAAACATATATTTAAGAACAAAATCATCATTTTAGAAACGTTCGAGGATAAGAGAACCTACCTTCTCACTAAGCTGACGCATGGAAAGAAAAGAAGGATGTCATTCCCTGAACACCAGTAACTTTAGGGACGCTGCATCATGTTAGAATCTTCCACTACACTGTTGTTCCCATTTCTGAGATTAAGCAAGTTGTTATTTATATTTCTTATGTTATACACGGCTATATTCTTTGGCCCGTTTATATTTTTAGTCGTATTCAGTGTTAAACATCTTGCCCAATATTTTCAGTAAATTATATAGACCTTCCTTAAATCCGACCACAGGGGCTACATCAACTACAAACCTCAACAATACATTTATAGAATTTTTGTTCCTTCAGTATCCATACTGCTTCTCTGACTACAAGTCACAACAGTAATCATAAATTGTCACCTTACTTTGCACCCTTTTAAATGCAAATGTTTGCGCGAAGAGAAACCAACATTCTACAGAAATTACCAATGGATTTTTGTCCACGTTTTCATAGCCAAAAGAAGAATTGGATATCGACAATAGGTATCACGTGCTAGAAGTTGTCGATGAGTATGCACGTCTAAGAGGCCTTCCATGAAAAGCAACACTTTAGAACCGAAGGACGTCTTGCAACTCCCATCTAAATGCTCTTTGAGGATGACAATAGTGAGCAACAGGGCCGACAACTCACGAGTTGAACAAGGAACTAAAATTCCACTTATCACAGAAGAAACTGTGGAATTCGTCTTCCACGCTGAGAAAAAAGAGAGAGAATACATATGAAATCACAAGATAAATTGAAACTTATCTGCTTTCTCTTGAGCAACAAACTTAATAATAATAGAACACCGACTGATAATGAAAAATATAATAATGTAATAATAATATAATAATACATTATTGAAAACTTAAAAAAAAATAAAAAGTGAAAAAAATATCTGGTCAAATGTTTTGTGAAATGATGTTTCTAAACGTAAGAAGTAAAGTAGATTAGAAAAACGTATGACATGCCTTTGAATGATGCTCGAAACCATGCATAGCAAATGTATAGCCTGGAGAGAATTTAAAGTTCAATATTTGACTTAGAATCTTAGAATTTCAAAGAGTACTGGAGGATATTTGCCTCGTTTATTACGTTGAACCTACGCTTATGTGGCCTTGGCTTACTTTATCATCTGGTACGTTTTAAAGGTCAAGTTTCAACAATGAACTTAAGATTCTCAGTAGGCTCCTTGTTTGCTGTACATGCTTTTCAGGATATTCGAAGGCGCCTCGAATGTTTCTCTAAACTACTTTTTTTTTACTTCTCAAAGAATCATTTCATAAAACGTTTAAACCTTTTCCAAAATTTATTATTCTCAGTTGGGGTTTGTAGATGCTGCACAATATTCGTCTGTTTCTGTACGTTTTTCTAAATACTGTCTACTGCTCATTACATCTTATATTTTCGAAAGCTTTCTCTGTCTGCACAAATGCTAGGAACGCATTCTGCTCTTACTCCACACTGCCTTCCATCACCAAACACAATGGAAGAATTGCTGATATGGTACGTTTATTTTTTTTATGAAATCGCGTTAATGATTCTCGAAGACTTCAATATAATTTTTCTTTCCTTTGTTATATTATTTTGGAACCAGTTTACAGGCATGACTTGTCAGAGTAATCGTCCGATGGCGTGGATAGCAGCGAAAAAAGAAAAGATAAAATTTGACAGAGTGCAATTTAATTTCGTAACAGTTTGGGAGTTTTGTGAATACGTATTTCAATTAAAGCTTCGTTTTGTCACCTAATACAATGAAATTACGTATCAAGTTACCTGAATGTTAACTCCCGAAATGACATTTTGAGTGTCAAAAATTCATGTGCAGTTTGTAGGTTGATCAGCAATTCGACAACCACATGTGACACATAGATTTTAGATGATGTTGGCAGACTGAGTCGGTATCACTTTTCAGAAGTAGTCACTGACTAGTATCTTTCATTTCAGCGAAGAATGTGGATAGAAGACTGAGGCTACAAACAACGCCACATCTCCAATCCGTCGAACACATCCTTCAGTATGCATAACACGGCGAGGATTGTACAAAATCTTGTTAATTCTTTTCGCGATCTTCATTTTATTGCAGGAGAAAAGACGACTTGTGTCAAGATACGCCCTAACAATAGGAATACCTAAAGGAATAATGCTTATAGGCGGTAGATGGTTGGTCACATTTTTAAATAATTTGTTTATTACACACCGTACCATCTCTTTAACTGCTATTTCTTCCCAAAAATGCGCTATGGTCTTGAGGAGATATCTTGAGATATTTCCCAACACACCGGAGAAATTATTTCATTCGGTAACTGCTTATGACAAACAGGCAAAATTTCCGGGTACAGGATGTCGTCAGCAGCATCCCACGCAGTTTATGGCCTTTACTGATCATGCATACATCGGACACTTGTCATAGAAGGAAGCAGAATTTTTTTCGCAATGGAATGTTTGAAACTCTGGCAGAGTCAGTATAGCTCGAGATAGCTTATATTATGCAACGTACGACAGAAATTATCGCTGTCATTAATACTAATGTTACTCAGAATATTGTCGTACTTCGGGATTCCCTGTAATTCATATTAATCTTCAGCAAATTGAAATTCTATGTAGTAGGGGACCAGTTCGTACTTCCAGTAAATACTTTTAAGTGCGTAACTGTATGTTATATGGGAATAATGGTGTAAGTAGGCTGTTTAGGTTTTTATGTTGGTAACGCCAAGTAGCGCTCTGTATGAAAATCACTGACTGTGCTGTGTGCAACCTGTGGCTGGTTGGCATTGTTGGAATATTTGCTATTGCAGTGTTGGGGAGTTGGATGTGAACAGTGCTTAGCGTTGGGCAGTTGGAGGTGAGCCGCCAGCAGTGGTGGATGTGGGAAGAGAGATGGCAGAGTTTTGAGAGCGGACGATCTGGACGTGTGTCCGTCAGAAAAACCAAATTTGTAAGACTGGAAGTCATGAATTGATTTTATATATATATATATATATATATATATATATATATATATATATATATATATATATAATGACTTTTGAACACTATTAAGGTAAATACATTCTTTGAACTCTATCAAAATCTTTCATTTGCTAACTATGCCTATCAGTAGTTAGTGCCTTCAGTAGTTAGAATCTTCTATTTAGCTGGCTGTATTGGCGCTCGCTGTATTGCAGTAGTTCGAGTAACGAAGATTTTTGTGAGGTAAGTGATTCATGAAAGGTATAGGTTATTGTTAGTCATGGCCATTCTTTTGTAGGGATTATTGAAAGTCAGATTGCGTTACGCTAAAAATATTGTGTGTCAGTTTAGTGATGATCAGAAGAAGTAAAGACAGAAATGTCTGAGTACGTTCAGTTTTACTCAGCTGTTTGAAAATCAAATAGCGTAAGGGGTTTACCAGCACTGTAATTCATAAATTTTTCTAAGGGGATGTTTCAGTGGTTTGATATACTAAATTCGGAGACACTCGAATGCCTCGTTATTTCTCCACATATGATTTTAGGATTCCACATTCTTAAAGAGTGTATTGTATGTGGCGCAGCTCTTCACACACCTGAATGTAGAGGTATTGGTACCATGAAAGAAAGAGAATAGGGAGTACGTTAGAAGTTGAAAGTGCTCACAATTTCTTCTACATTCGAAAAATTCAGGTAATATTAACTAGCATGTTGGTTTCAGATTTATTTATTATTTCAATGTGATGTCATTTATAATTAAGACTGATCTGACAATCACATGAAATACAGATGTTACAAATGTGTTAGACAACGATGTGTAGTTGAAATTAGCTAATCACACGATTAAATAAGCATTACATTACAGCCTACTACGGACTATGTTTAAGTTTATTAAACATCTGGAGGCTGTAGATCCCCAAAAATACAAAGTCATTTAGAAACTCACACTTCCGCCTCTGAAGCCATTTTCGACGACGTTTCTTTTCCTTCAGCCTTTTCGGATGTTCATCAAGGATCACTCCCGGGCAACCAGAACTGCAATAAGTAAAGCAAAAATTCCTATAGACAAGTTTTAAATTTCTTCTACCAGAAACAATACTCATATTGAAGCCTATGGATAGCTTGTGCCCATCGCTAAAATAATAATTAGCTGTTTGGAGGTATTTTCGTCTAACTGAGAAACAAACAACAAAAACAGGAAGAATTACACCTCTTTTTAGTATTTTCTTTCATTATCAAGTGATGAAGTTTACATTAGTGTCATTCTGTATTGTCTATTTGTTCAACATGACATTACTCTGTTTTGTGGCCTCAATGGTCGTGTGTGGGCTATTGATCCATTCATGAGCAATATTGGCCCTATAATAAGAACAAGGATATCGAAAAAGACAGATTGCTATTTACCGTAAAGCAGACACGTTAAGTTGCAGACAGGCACAATTAAAAGACACTCACATTAAGCTTTCTGCCACAACCTTCATCAGCAAAAGAGAAACACACGCAGTTCATACGCACAAGCACGCACACGTCATGCATACATGAGCACCAACTCCAGCATCTCGGGCTCTTCAGAACTGTGTGGATCATAAGACTCATACATTTTACACGTCAGCGTGAATGATTTTAGAAATTTTAATGGAATGTTATCTACCTCTAGTGCTTTAATGATCTTAAGTCTTCCAAAGCTCTTTTAAAATCTTTCTAATACTGAATCACCTTTCTCTTCTGTGTCGACTCCTATTCCTTTTATCATGTCGTCAGATAAGCCTTACCCCCCAAAGAGGCGTTCGATGTACTCTTTCCATCCATTCACTCTCTCTCCTCTGCATTTAACAGTGGAGTTCCTATTGCAGTCTTAATATCAACACCCTTGCAAAAGGTTGTTTTGACTTTTCTATTTTCTGAATCTGTCCTTCCAACAATCGTTTCTCTTTCGATTTCTTCACACTTTTGATGCAGCCATTTCGCCTTAGCTTCCCTGCACCTTCTGTTTATTTAATTCCTAAGAGACTTGTATTGCTGTGTTCCGAATTTTAGATACACATTTTTGACTTCCTTGCTTCATCAATGAACTGCGGGATTTCTTGTGCTATCTGTGGTTTCCTCTCAGTTACCTTCTATGTACACACGTTTTTTACTCCAGCTACTGTGATTGCTCTTTTTGTATAAGTCCATTCCTCTTCAACTGAACTACCTACTGAGCTACTCGTTATAGCAATATCTATAGCCTCAGAAAACTTCAAGTGTATGTCTTCATTCCTTGGTACTTTATCCTTCTTCATCTTGCACTGATTCTTCCTGAATCGTCTCTTAAACTTCAGCTTACTCTTCGTCACTACTAAATTGTGATCTGAATCTTACAATCCAGTATCTGATTTAGGAATCTCTGCCTGATCATTATGTAATCTAACTGAAATCGTTCCGTATCTCGCGACCTTTTTCGAGTATACCTACATCTCTTGTGATTCTTGAACAATTCGCTATTACTAACTGTAATTTAATCCACCTCCCCTCTCATTCCCGCTACGATGTCGTTATTCTCCCGTGCCCCGTAAACCTTTCTTCAGTTCCTTCCCGTACAACTGCATTTCAGTCCCCCATGACTATCCGATTTTCATCGCTCTTTACGTTAAATATCCTCATATACTCTCTCTATCTCTTCATCCTGTGACGTCGGCATTTATACCTGAACTTTCGTTGTCGGTGTTGGTTTACTGTCGATTCTGATTAGAGCACCGTATCACTGAACTGTTTACAGTAACACACTCTCTGTGCCCTACCTTCCTATTCGTAACGAATTCTACTCTTTTTATACCATTTTCTGCTGCTGTTGATGTCAACTTGCACTCATCTGACCAGAAATCCTTTTCTTCTTTCCCTTTCACCCTGCTGATCCCCAAAACACCTCGATTGTGTCTTAGCATTTCCCTTTTCAGATTTTCTAGCTTTCCTATTATGTCTAAACTTCTAACATTCCACCCCCCGACTCGTAGAATGTTATTCTTTCGTTTTTTATTCAGTTCCATTTCTCATGTTCACCAACTCCTTAGCGCTACCCTCCCAGAGATCCGAATGGTGGACTATTCCGGAATCTTATGCCAATGGAAAGCTCGTCATGACACGTTTTCAATTGTAGGCCTTCGGCAGGGCAGCGGCTAGAACGTTTTGTTTGCGTCCCGTCCGCGGTCTAGACCAATGTGTGCAGTCTGTTTACATCTTCACCGCCGCTTAGTGCTACAACTGTTGACAGACGTGCCATGGTTCAAGTGTATCGAACATCTGAGATCAAGTTTAGTTTTCAGTCGGACTATGCACAACCCACGGCATTTGAAATCGAATGCCTCCTTCACGATGAAGTTTTCTGTCAACACTAGCGTCGCGTATGTCAAAATGATAAGCGACGCCGTCTGTCATGACGCAGTGTTCAGATGTGCCAGCAGCCTCAAGTTAAAACACGCCGATAGAAACTTAGGAGTGCGTTATTTTTTACAAAAGAAGTTGTTCCTCTTTTTCAGGGCACACGCGTACCAGTACTGTTCGCAATGTGATGTATCAACAGTTCTCTTCAAATTACCTAGGCAATGCATTAATTTACCATTCGTGCGGCTGGTACCTTCCGGGTATGAGACGACACCCGTCCATGAACTGAAGACTCAAACATGCAGAACCATACTATGGGGAACTAATAAATCTTTCCATGAAGACGTTCCCGATCGGTCCAGACCTGGATGCGCGACGCGGCAGGAATCGCTAAGCGCCGCCGTCTTTCTCACCCCGGGAGAGGCTTTCTTTGTTTATTTCATGCACTTTCCTTTTCTTAGTCTGCTTACGTAGCTTTTCCCCGTAAAACTAAAAAATAAATAAATAAAATAATTAATGAATAAATAAATACGTTAAAATCAAAGTAAAAATTTCTTTTCTCTGTATTTAACTTTACATCGTTGCCAAAGTCAGTCTCGATACTTGAGGGTGGGGGGAAGCAGCAGGCAGGTCTCGAGGTCTTACCCCTGGCCACTCTGCTCCCCAAACCCACATTGACCGTAAGAAAAAGGAATTTATGTATGTGTTTCCATCTCCTTCTGTATCCTCATGGCATGGATCATTACTGATTCTTCCGCCTTTAGGGGCAGCTTCCCACCCTAAAGGCAAGTTAGTGCCCTGAACCCTGTCCGTTCCTCTGCCCTCTTTGACAATGTCATTTCCAGAATGAAGGTGACTTCTTATGCCGGAAGTCTTCGTCTGCCACATTTGATTAATTTATTCAAAATTTAACCAGTGTCGGGGTTCGAATCCGGGACCGAGGACGTTTTGATTACTAACCAAAGACGCTGCACGTTTTTCTCGTTCATCTGCCTACTTTTTCTTGTTATCTTTTTCTTTTATATAATTTTTTTCCTTTTTCTTACGGTCAATGTGGGTTTGGGGAGCAGAGTGGCCAGGGGTAAGACCTCGAGACCTGCCTGCTGCTTCCCCCCACCCTCAAGTATCGAGACTGACTTCGGCAACGATGTAAAGTTAAATACAGAGAAAAGAAATTTTTACTTTAATTTTAACGTATTTATTTATTCATTAATTATTTTATTTATTTATTTTTTAGTTTTACGGGGAAAAGCTACGTAAGCAGACTAAGAAAAGGAAAGTGCATGAAATAAACAAAGAAAGCCTCTCCCGGGGTGAGAAAGACGGCGGCGCTTAGCGATTCCTGCCGCGTCGCGCATCCAGGTCTGGACCGATCGGGAACGTCTTCATGGAAAGATTTATTAGTTCCCCATAGTATGGTTCTGCATGTTTGAGTCTTCAGTTCATGGACGGGTGTCGTCTCATACCCGGAAGGTACCAGCCGCACGAATGGTAAATTAAAGCATTGCCTAGGTAATTTGAAGAGAACTGTTGATACATCACATTGCGAACAGTACTGGTACGCGTGTGCCCTGAAAAAGAGGAACAACTTCTTTTGTAAAAAATAACGCACTCCTAAGTTTCTATCGGCGTGTTTTAACTTGAGGCCGCTGGCACATCTGAACACTGCGTCATGACAGACGGCGTCGCTTATCATTTTGACATACGCGACGCTAGTGTTGACAGAAAACTTCATCGTGAAGGAGGCATTCGATTTCAAATGCCGTGGGTTGTGCATAGTCCGACTGAAAACTAAACTTGATCTCAGATGTTCGATACACTTGAACCATGGCACGTCTGTCAACAGTTGTAGCACTAAGCGGCGGTGAAGATGTAAACAGACTGCACACATTGGTCTAGACCGCGGACGGGACGCAAACAAAACGTTCTAGCCGCTGCCCTGCCGAAGGCAGACTGCCACGATGACCACAGGTGCCATCATACAACTACATGATCACAGACAAGTTTAGATGATGAAAGATTTTTAATGATTGTAGCTATTAGGAGTAGTACGTTTTCAGTTTGGTTAGTGCCTTCAGCTATTTGTGGTATGGGCAAGCCATTAATGCTGATGTTCCCCTGGGCAGCAGGTGATGTGCTGAGGTATTAATGTGTGGACACAAAGAGGTTAGTCTATGCTGCCAGGCATAGTCTACTTAATGGTCCAGTTATGACCATTCAGAAATCACCAGGTAGTAAGTTATGTGACGTGTCTGCGATGGTGGCAGTGAGGATGGCTGTTACTTGAGGGGACCATGGACCATGGAGCGACAACAAGGAAGTGCGGCCTGTATATGGGGCTGTACGTAGCCGAATGTGTGTGTGGTGCTAAGGCAGTCAGTGCTCCGTGATTTACGTTGAAACGTGCAGTGATTACTGTAGTTAAGTCTATGGAGATTTTGAGTCACTGCGTTCAGAGAGGAACGAGGCTAAGTAGCATGGAAATGATGGTATGGTTCTTCTCATGGAATGTGGTATATGGGAGCAGCTTTCTGTTCTGTGGTACAGATGGGCCGTGTCAATGGACTGTTATGTGGTAGGCCTTCTGAGTAATTCCGTGCGGAAGGAAATTTGCTACTCTGAACTGACATCATTCGGTGCTTGTTATCACTGCTTTGCCGCAAACTCATGGGTGGTATATATGCTTTTTGCCTTGTGGTCCTCTAAGCATTTTAGAACACACATAACGGAACAGACATTGTTGGTTGTTGTTTGCCTATCACGTTAGTGCATACGCTGTGGTGCGAGCATACAGTCATAGTACGGTAATACGAGGACTAGGTTATAGTACATTTTGGATATCAAATAATTTTCACCTAACTGTGGAATGCTAGTTGCGTCATCGCACCTCACGGTTTTTTTTATGTATCTTGCTGTGCACCACAAGGTGTATCGTATAGTATCTTCTTTTCAGATGAACCCTGGGTACGGTAACTACTTGTTATCTGTGAGGATAGTAAATAGAAAAGCTCGAACAAGTAACAACGGTTAGATGAGAGCAAATGTATCACGCCGTTGACAGAAGATGCAGCAGCAAGATCCATTTCGCCGATTTTTGCAAGTTACGTTCATGTTTGTTTGGTATCTTCATGATCCTTTCGTCCAATATTAATGTCCTTTTAAATCTGTTAAAGAATGAGTGAAACTGTGGCTTAGGATTTTAGTAATGCTGTTGTTGGTTTCAGGTTTTAGTAGTGTTATTACTGGTGTTAAGTGAAAATTTTGAAATTAGAGTGCACGGGGTCCTGTGCATGTCATGTACTAAAAATGCACTATTTTTACAAATTTTAATCTCAGTTATGAGTCCTTTGTGAATGCACATTTTAATGTATGTTTAAAGCTTTTTTAAGAATTTTTGTTTGTTCTGTTTATCTTTCAGAAGATAAACCATAGGAATATGTATTACTATTCTCTTAACATTTTGCAGATGCCCCTGAAGATGGAACATGAGTCCTGAAACTGGGTAGTGTTTCCCTTTTTAGAAATAAATAATTTTTACAACTGTGGCGGATTTTACCAATGACAGTGAATAAAAGGTGTGGATGTCCAGTGAAGAGAAAAGCGCGCCTCTGGAAGAAAACATCTGTGAATAGTTCTGAGCTGCGCTTGGTTTGGAGCCATATACGTCCTGTTAGTATTACGGGGTTGTGGGATAACTTACAAGCGGGATAACTTATATGTCTGGAAACAAGTTTTAGGGAAGCCGTGTGGTTACTTTCGAATTTGGGTGGAGATGAATCATCATGGACTTTGTCTTCGTGTGACGTCTTATTACTCCTAAACTTTTCCTGCTCCGGAACTTAATGGTATCATCTTTTCTATGAAGATTTTGTTATGACGATTTTGATAACATGCTAGATAAATGTAATAGGAGCGTTTTAGTAAATATCACTCTGCACTCATTTTTCGAGTTTAATTTGAGTAGTTGAAGTTCCACGGTACAAACTGCACTGCGTACACTGCAATGCAGAGAGTGCTCATATGCTTGTGACTGACGGTAGATCATGGACGCACTTCTTCCCTTTTGTTTCATGATGTTCGTGTTTTCCTACATGTGTTTCGAAAAAACTCAGCTAGCATCTTACCAAATGTGAACGACCTGTTGATCCCAGGAAAACGGAATGAGAATAGTACATTATCCGCCACATGTTTTTTACGTAAGATTTCACAGCAAGGTGTTCTACTTTTCCACATGATTATGTTCAGCGACTGAGATGTTTATTGTTATTTTATTCTACCTTCTACCTATCTCTACATTGTGCTTTCAAAGCTACCCTTGAGTGTGCAACGTGTACATTTCAAAATTGAACAGATTTTTTAAAGGTATGTATTTTAGTTGTATCTTTAAGGTACTTGGTAAATTTATTGTACAATTTTTATTCCTTGCTAGTAAATGGTGTATGGCGTTTATTTTTTCTCGGTAAATATAATTTAAGTATGGACTCTGTTTAATGATTATGAATACTGCTGTTAGTGTAATAACTACTGACGTTCTAAATGTGCATACAAAATTAGTATACATACTAATACGGTGCTCTTACAGTCATAGCTTTGTACAGATCTTTACAGCGAACTTGTTTGTTAATCTTCTTTATTATTCTTCTGGTCCTTTGCTGCAATTTGAAAAGTCTGTCAGTGATCTGTGTAATGGATGGCCCAAAAATTATTCCATAGCTAAGGACGGGGTGCATATAAGAATAGTATCGTTTTAAGGCACGGTCTGTCAAGACAGACATTAATGTCTTCAGAGGTGTCAGTCATGTGAACAAAATTTTGCAACCTGTATTCTCGCAAATTAGCTACAAATTTATGACTCAATCCATGCTGAATATGTACCATAAGTAAAATTTCTTTACTTGTAATTTTTCCTAGTGCTGCAATTTTAATGGCCAGCTTTGTACCTCCTGTATCTTAATCCACCTCGGTACTCGTCTCACATCCTTTCTGAAATCATTTCTTCAGCCCCATCAGTAACCGTACTGGTCACGTACGAAATATTATCAGGAGTCCACAACACGATTATACTGTCTCAAGAAATCGTGCATCATCTTCATAGCAAATTAAGATCTTTTTGTTTGTCTATCTTTACTAACGTACTTTATTACTGACTTGGACTGCGCTTTTGTTTCTTTTGAGTCATCAGTCTTCTGACTGGTTTAATGCAGCCCGCCACTAATTCCTCTCCTGTGCCAACCTCTTCATCTATGAGTAACACTTGTAACCTACTTCCTCAATTATTTTCTAGAAGTAGTCCAATCTTTGTATTCCTCTAAACTTTCTAGAGTTTTTACCCTTTACAGCTACCTCTATTACCATAGAAGTTTGTTACGTCTGCTACAGACGGCCCCTGCCAGGCAGACTACACTCAAGACACCCCTGTGTACCATATAACATACACAAGCACTTGCAGGCGCAACCAAGAGGTAAACAATTCTTCAAAATAAACAGAACTTGCTAGAGACTAATGCGAACCTTTTCTGCAGAGGTCGCCTCACAGACACAGGGAAGTTGGAGTACTCCGCCGACCTCCGCCGGCTTTATAAGGCCAGTTGCAGTACAGCCAATTCCTCGCCGAGCTAGGACCAGCTCCGAAGGACCTCACCGACGCTCTTGATGAATAGTCGTCTACTGGTTACTTGTTTTCTTTGTGTGTATATAGCGATTGTTCGAGAAGTGTAGTTCAGTTTCAATAAATGACATTATACTGAGTGTTCTACAATACTGAGTAATCTTTAAAGTTATTCCATGATGTCTTAATAGATGTCCTATCATCCTGTCCCTTTTTCTCGCCAGGACCTCCTTGTTCCTTACCGTATCAGTCCACATTCGTCTGTAGAATCACATCTCAAACGCTTCGATTCTCTTCTATTCTGGTTTCCCCACAGTCGATATTTCACTGTGTTGCAAACGTACATTCTCAGAAACTTCTTTCTCACATTAAGGCCTATGTTTGATATTAGTAGACTTCTCTTGACCGTAAATGCCCTTTTTGTCAGTGCTGCGCTTGGTTACCAAAATAGTCTAGCCATTGCATATATTGTATATCTGTACGCGTTCAATTAACTTTTTCCAGTATACGACACAAACCTTTGTTGTTCTACAAAGTTGTTGTTTTCTGAACGATTACTCAGCATTAAAAAAAATCAAAAGAACCTTCGTGACATTAAAGGCAAGAGCAGCAACATTAAGAGTGCAATGGGAATTCCACTGTTAAACACATAGGACAGAGCGGATAGATGGAAAATGTCCACTGTAGGTCTCTGTTATGGGGGAGGAGATGAAATGAATTGTCCGATAACGTGATAGTGATAGAAGAAATTAAAGTCGACATGGAAAAGATATGCGATCCAGGATTAGTGCTAGAATTTGAATTATCTTTGGAAGGCGTGATACAAGACAGAAGAGATAGATAACATTACTCGAAATTTTTAAAATCTTGAGTTTATGTGTAGAATGTATGAGACTGGCAGCATACCCTGCGATTTTTGGAAATATGTCATCTGTTTTACTCCCAAGATAGCAAGAGCAGATACGTGCGAGAACTATCGCACAAACATCTTAACAGCACATAAATCCAAGTTGCCGACAAGAATAATGTACAGAAGAATGGAGGATCACTTCGATGGCGATCAGTTTGTTCTTATAGAAAGTAAAGGCGCTTGGGCGCCAGTTCTAACGTTGATAAAGGAAGCAAGAGTGAAGAAAAATCGAGAATCATTCATAGGATTTCTCGACCTGCAAAAAGCGTTGGACAATGTAAAATGCTGCAAGGTGTTGAAATTTCTGAGGGAAGTAGGAGTAATCTACAGGGAAAGACGAGTAATAAACAATATCTGCAAGAACCAAGAAGGAAAAGGAACCAAGAACGAAGTGCTCGGATTAAAATGTGAGTGAGAGAGGGATGCAGTCCCCACCCCTACTGTTCCATCTGTACATCGAAGGAGCAATGACGGAAATAAAAGAACGGTTGAAGAGTGGGACTAAAATTCAGGCTGAAAGGATATCAAAGATAGGGTACACAGGTGAAATTACTATCCTCAGTGAAGGTGAATTAACCAGACGGAACAATAAGAGGGGATGACCAAGAAAAAAGTGGTCGGATTAAAATGTGTGTAAGACAGGAACGCAGTCCTCGCCTCTGCTGTTCACTCTGAACATCAAAGAAGCAGTGACGGAAATAAAAGAATGGTTAAACAGTGGGATTAAAATTCAGGGTGAAAAGATATCAGTGTCAAGAGTTGCTGGTGAAATTGCTAACCTTAATAAAGGTGAATTAGAATTACAGTATCTGTTGAACGGAATGAACAGTCTAATGAATGAAGAATATGGAATAAGACGAAGAAAGCCGAAAGTAATGAGATATAGCAAAAATGGGAACAGCGAGAAACTTGACATCAGAATTGCTGATGGCAAGGTAGTGAGAATGAACATTTGGAGCACAGCATTTTATGGTGATCATGATGGACTGTGGAAAAACCGGAACAGATGAAAATCGAAGTGGTTGAGATGTAGTGCCACAGAATAGGGTTGAAATCAAGTGGGATGATAAGGTAAGGAATGAGTTTCTCCTCAGAATCTGACAAGGAAGAAACACATAGAAAACACCGGCAAAAAGAAGGGACAGGAGTTTGGTACATATGTTAAGATGTCAGCTCCCATGGTACTTGAGGGAGCTGTGGTACCTATAACTACAGGGTGTTACAAAAAGGTACGGCCAAACTTTCAGGAAACGTTCCTCACACACAAATAAAGAAAAGATGTTGTGTGGACATGTGTCCAGAAACGCATAATTTCCGTGTTAGAGCTCATTTTAGTTTCGTCAGTATGTACTGTACTTCCTCGATTCACCGCCAGTTTGCCCAATTGAAGGAAGGTAATGTTGACTTCGGTGCTTGTGTTGCCATGCGACTCATTGCTCTACAGTACTAGCATCAAGCACATCAGTACGTAGCATCAACAGGTTAGTGTTCATCACGAACGTGGTTTTGTAGTCAGTGCAATGTTTACAAATGCGGAGTAGGCAGATGCCCATTTGATGTATGGATTAGCACGGGGCAATAGCCGTGGCGTGGTACGTTTGTATCGAGACAGATTTCCAGAACGAAGGTGTCCCGACAGGGAGACGTTCGAAGCAATTGATCGGCGTCTTAGGGAGCACGGACCATTCCAGCCTATGAATCGCGACTGGGGAAGACGTAGAACGACAAGGACACCTGCAATGGACGAGGCAAATCTTCGTGCCGTTGACGATAACCCTAATGTCAGCGTCAGAGAAGTTGCTGCTGTCCAAGGTAACGTTGACCACGTCACTGTATGGAGAGTGCTACGGGAGAACCAGTTGTTTCCGTACCATGTACAGCGCGTGCAGGCACTATCAGCAGCTGATTGGCCTCCACGGGTACACTTCTGCGAATGGTTCATCCAACGATGTATCAATCCTCATTTCAGTGCAAATGTTCTCTTTATGGATGAGGCTTCATTCCAACGTGATCAAATTGTAAATTTTCACAATCAACATGTGTGGGCTGACGAGAATCCGCACGCAATTGTGCAATCACGTCATCAACACAGATTTGCTGTGAACGTTTGGGCAGACATTGTTGGTGATGTCTTGATTGGGCCCCATGTTCTTCCACCTACGCTCAATGGAGCACGTTATCATGATTTCATACGGGATACTCTACCTGTGCTGCTAGAACATGTGCCTTTACAAGTACGACACAACATGTGGTTCATGCACGATGGAGCTCCTGCACATTTCAGTCGAAGTGTTCGTACGCTTCTCAACAACAGATTCGGTGACCGATGGATTGGTAGAGGCGGACCAATTCCATGTCCTCCACGCTCTCCTGATCTCAACCCTCTTGATTTTCATTTATGGGGGTCCCAATTGAGAGACTCTTCGTGCTCGTATTGTGGACGGCTGTGATACAATACGCCATTCTCCATGGCTGCATCAGCGCATCAGGGATTCCATGCGACGGAGGGTGGATGCATGTATCCTCGCTAACGGAGGACATTTTGAACATTTCCTGTAACAAAGTGTTTGAAGTCACGATGGTACGTTCTGTTGCTGTGTGTTTCCATTCCATGATTAATTTGATTTGAAGAGAAGTAATAAAATGTGCTCTAACATGGAAAGTAAGCGTTTCCGGACACATGTCCACATAACATATTTTCTTTCTTTGTGTGTGAGGAATGTTTCCTGAAAGTTTGGCCGTACCTTTTTGTAACACCCTGTATAAAGGAAGACAGAAATTGGAAAACATCCAGCAAATAAGTGAGGAAGTTGGCCGCAAGAGCTACCCTGAGATCAAAACCTTGGCGCAGGGGAAGAATTCGTGTCAGGCTGCATTAAACCAGTGGTGGTGGTGGTGGTGGTTAGTGTTTAACGTCCCGTCGACAACGAGGTCATTAGAGACGGAGCGCAAGCTCGGGTTAGGGAAGGACTGGGAAGGAAATCGGCCGTGCCCTTTCAAAGGAACCATCCCGGCATTTGCCTGAAACGATTTAGAGAAATCACGGAAAACCTAAATCAGGATGGCCGGAGACGGGATTGAACCGTCGTCCTCCCGAATGCGAGTCCAGTGTGCTAACCACTGCGCCACCTCGCTCGGTCATTAAACCAGTCAGAAGACGGAAAAAAGAAAAGAAAAGATGCTTCTTCACAGAAAATTCCGCGGTAAACTGAGTTAATGCCATGCTGAGCACGTTCGATATAAATGGAGATGGACTGTATACTTTGAAAATCTATGAACATGTTTACGAAGGACTGAGGATGACTGAAAGTGCTGAAACTGATATTGAACTAAATATAATCAATAAAAAACAGATTTCTTTCAGAAGAAACTGTTATGCGGACAGAAATTTCATAATCAGTCCATAGTTCTTATATCGTTGACGAAAATGTTTTGAACAGTTGCCATGTCCGTTAATTGCAATTCACTTTTACTAGAGATAGCAATGTCACCAGCACATGTTATTATTGATAACTTTTCAGCTTGAATTTTAATTCCACTGTTTAGTCGCACTTTTATTTCCATAACTGATTCTGCGATGATTGTCAGAATGTATATTGCAGGTGCTTACCAGAGGTGTTCGCTGTTCTGAAATATCCAGTCTGATAATTGCTGTGTGTCGGCTCAGAGCTCGAACCCGAGTCCTTGTCTTTTGTGCCAAAATCTTTAACCGACTGAACAACGCGACCCACCGTCATAGCTTTTTGTTGACGAAAAGTTTTGCGCGATTCTATCGAGGTCGACAAAGCAAATTACGCTGTGTATTAGAATAGCTATGATGTTATTAAATCAGTAGGAATGACCAAAACTGAATGGCAGAAATATTTCGTGACAAAGCGTACCACACGGCTCCTTTGTGGCAGAGAAAGGGGAGATAAGAATAGTAAGGTGCCCTTACAGAGATTGCAAGGTTTTCTTGGAATAGCGATATAGCCGAACATCAAAAGATAACAGCAGAGGGACGCCAGCTGGGGACGCCTCAGATTAGATTAGTACTGAGAATCCAGCTAACGGTGGCGGGGGTCTTCTAACCGTTACTGCTACCAGGAGATAACAAGACGTCTTTGACGACAGTTAACGAAGCGGCACATTAACTGTGACACCGGCCTCGTGTGTAGAGGGTTTGGAGCTTAAATTACCGTCTGATTATTCTCACTTTTGTTTGTTGTGCATTCCCTTAATTCATCACCACATTAAAACCAGGCATTGGTCATGTGTTAAACAACCCTTCACCAGACTGTTTCGAGCAATACAGTCTTAAGTCATATGCACTGACGTTCATCCTGCAACTTTATAATGCCATTTAACCACCTTTTAAGAGGCCAACTTCTGTATCTTGTCTCTTGGATTTATGAAAAGAACTTACTTAGTTCACCCATTTGCTTCGATGCAAATCCCCTCCACTTTGACAGATTTTATCCCGTCCGTTTCAACAGATTTTTAATTTAAAAAAAAAATCGTCTTCTACTATAGCCAGATAACTAATCAATTTCTTTCTTTTCGGTTAGTAATTTGTGACATGCTCTACTATTGTCTGATGAGCAATCCTCAATTTCTGAAAGGTTTTCACATTAAATTTTAGCATCTAACCATCACACCTCAAAACTGCTAATACAGACCGATCGATGATAACTTTCCTTTTGAGGCGCAATGGAATCTCATTACAAAAAAAAAAAAAAAAAAAAAAAAAAAAAACCTATACAGTTTATCAAAACGCTCCCGGCCACTTTTTTAGTACTCTGTTTATTTTCGATATTGGTCACCTAGTTGTTGCCTTCAACTCTACTAAAACACAAAAACCTAACAACTGGTTCTATTAATTAGTTGTTAATCTGTGGTATTTTCATTTTGATATCATGACTACACATCATATCAGTCTTAATATTATCGATTTTCATTGCGTAATTTTAAATTTACTCCGTTGTTGAAGCAAGAAGTGCAATCTCATCTGCAAAATGAATATAATTAAGTACTTTCGGCTAATTCGTGTTTTTACTCATAGTATACGAGTTTGTAGTTTTGACGTATTCCACTGTAAGCTAGCACAGAGTGAATCAATCCCTGTCTCCAAAGGCCTGTTGGTAAAGGTTTTGCTGAAACCGAGTAAAAATATTTCTCAGTTGTAGACAAAGTGGTAAGTCATGCTCGTTGCTCTGTTCTATAAATTAACTCACGACTCACGAATGGTCCTCTGTGGAATACTTACTGCTCAAGTCAGATTCTTCCTTTGCTTTATTAAAAGCAGATGTTCCTTCTAAGCTGTTAGTAATATTTATAGGAAATTTCTAGTGCATTTATTGTCTTTTACTTCTCATTTCTTGCCAAACATAATATTTAGAGTGTTCTTCCTGTTTTGAGAATTGTCCTCCGCAGGCTCTGTGTGAAAAACTTTGCATTTTTCTTTTGTGCAACTTTTACTCCAACTTTAGACATTTTGGTGGAATACATTCATCTCTGAGTGCCCATTTCAAGTATCTGTATATGTTGTTGTTGTTGTGGTCTTCAGAGTGAAGACTGGTGTGACACTGCTCCTCACACTGTTCTGTCTGGTGCAAGCCTCATTCTCTCTGCGTCGCTACTGTACAATACACCCACTTGAAACTGTGTACAGGAATCAAGCATTGCTCTCCCTCTGTAATTTTTACTTCCACACTTCCCTCCAATACAAAATTCACTACTCCTTGATGCCTTAGGACATGTCCAATGAACCTAATCCTGCTTTTAGTCAAGTTGTGTCACAGAGCTCTTTTCTCCCCGATTCATTTCAATACCACTTCATTACTTATCTTATGAAACCACGTAATCGTCAGCAGTCTTTTGTAACACATTCAATAACTCTGTACTTTCTTCTCGTCAACTGAATATTGTACATAGTGGATTGTGTACCGAGGGAAACAAATGAATTTTTTTTGGGTACTTCAGTGTAATGACTGCTTCTACAATCACATGAAGGAATGAGCACTAGAGACAGGCATAACCAGCTTCCACCGTTTTCTACAGTTCCTTTTGTTTGTTGTAACCTACAAAGTTGTATTTTACGCCGAATTTTACGGTGAGTAAAATGCTATATATTTTTAGAATTATTTATATAATATGTGGACAGTTAATACAATCTTCGTTGACAGTACATCATCTTGTACCTTGAAACACAAGTCTTTTACCATTGAATATGTGATACTTGCGAAAGAAGTAAGTTTATTCTATGCCTTAAATATTTTACCTGTCCCGAAAAGAGAGCCGGCCGTTGTGGCCGAGCGCTTCTAGGCGCTTCAGTCCGGAACCACGCTGCTGCTACGGTTGCAGGTTCGAATCCTGCCTCGGGCGTGGATGTGTGTGATGTTCTTAGGTTAGTTAGGTTTAAGTAGTTCTAAGTCTAGGGCACTGATGACGTCAGATGTTAAGTCCCATAGTGCTTAGAGCCATTTGAACCGAAAAGAGAAATTTGTTTTAGTTTAGAATAGCTTCTACACTATGTGATCGAATTAGGTGCATTGTGCTGCCATCTACTGCCAGGTACGCCATAACAGCGACCTCAGTAGTCATTAGATATCGGTAGAGAGCAGAATGGGGGGTTCCGCGGAACTCACGAACTTCGAACGTCACTTGGGTGTCATTTGTATCGTACGTCTGTACTTGAGATTTCCACA
This sequence comes from Schistocerca nitens, assembly GCF_023898315.1. Taxonomy (NCBI): domain Eukaryota; kingdom Metazoa; phylum Arthropoda; class Insecta; order Orthoptera; family Acrididae; genus Schistocerca; species Schistocerca nitens. The sequence continues at coordinate 741,556,345 of NC_064617.1, forward strand.
CTCCTAAACATCCCTAGGTCCACTGTTTCAGATGTGATAGTGAAGTGGAAACGTGAAGGGACACGTACAGCACAAAAGCGTACATACCGGCCTCGTCTGTTGACTGACAGAGACCGCCGACATGTGAGGAGGGTCGTAATGTGTAATAGGCAGACATCTATCCAGACCATCAGACAGGAATTCCAAACTGCGTCAGGGGCCACTGGAAGTACTATGACAGTTAGTCGGGAGGTGAGAAAACTTGGTTTTCATGGTCGAGCGGTTGCTCATAAGCCACACACCACGCCGGTTAATGCCAAACGAAGCCTCGCTTGGTGTAAGGTGAGTAAACATTGGACGATTGAACAGAGGAAAAAAGTTGTGTGCAGTGACGAAACACGCTACATAATGTGGCGATCCGATGGCAGGGTGTGGATATGGCGAATGCATGGTGAACGTCATCTGCCAACGTGAGTGGCAACAGTAAAATGCGGAGGCGGTGGTGTTATGGTGTAGTCGTGTTTCTCATGGAAGGTTCTTGCATCTCTTTTTGTTTTGCGCGGCACTATCAATGCACAGGCCTACACTGATGTTTCAAGCAAAATGGTTCAAATGGCTCTGAGCACTATAGGACTTAACATCAGAGGTCATGAGTCCCCTAGAACTTAGAACTACTAGACATCACACACATCCATGCTCGAGGCAGGTTTCGAACCTGCGACCGTAGCGGTCGCGCAGTTCCACACTGAAGTGCCTAGAACAGCTCGGTCACTCCGGCCGGCGATGTTTCAAGCACCTTCTTTCTTCCCACTGTTGAAGAACAACTCGGTGATGGCGATTGCATCTTTCAACACGATCGAGCACTTGTTCGTAAAGCATGTCCTGTGGCGGAGTGGCTACACGACAGTAGCATCCCCATAATGCACTGGCCTGCACAGAGTGCTGACCTGAATCCTATAGAACACCTTTAAGATGGTTTGGAAGGCTGACTTCGTGCCAGGTCTCACCAACCGACATCGATACCTCTCCTCAGCGCAGCACTCTGTGAAGAATGGGCTGCCATTCCCCGAGATTCTTCCAGCACCTGTTTGAACGTATGCTTGCGAGAGTGGAAGTTGTTATCAAGGCTAAGGGTCGGCCAACACCGTACTGAATTCCAACACTACCGAAGGAGGGCCCCAAGAACTTGAAGGTCATTTTTAGCCAGGTGTCCGGATACTTTTGATGACAGTGTTTTTCTAAATGTATTTAAATTTCAACTGTTTCACATTATACTTGTGCTTAGTTTTATTTCACTAACTGATTACTGGTGTATAGTAGAGTAATAATAAACAGATAGACTGTTAAATACAGCAGTGACAAGATTTGGTCGAGCGCAGTGTTTTTAAATTTCTATCGAACATTTGTTCCTAGGTACATGACCATGTTATACCCAGGAACAAACTTCCATATTTGGAAAAACCTTAATTTTATGGAGTAGTTTTTGTAATTTCAGTACATAAAAAGTGAATTTCACAATTTAAAAATGGAATGAGAAAATATATTAAAGTTCTAGACCAATAGTGCATACTGCAAACAATTCCTTATTTGTGTACGCTGATTTGTTCGTAAACAACATTTTTCATAGAAACGTCGCTTCACATTGCGGGTTTAGTAGACGTCGTACAGAGAAATGTGAACAATTTTGAAAGTCTATACCATGAAGCTGTGGATGGAGTGAAATGTCCAAAAAGTAAAATGCGTTTGAAAATAGTATTCCCAGAATGTTCCCTTGGCTGACCTCACTCGCACATTCAAGCCCATATCGACTCGTGGATGTTTATTGTAGCCAGTCTTCTCACTGGTTTGATGCGGCCACAACAAATTCCTCTACTGTAGCAACCCCTGCATCTCACAGTAAGCTCTTGCCCGAAATATTCAATTATTTGTTGTATGAATTCGAATCTCTGTCTTCCTCTGCAGTTCTTACCCGCTACAGCCCTCTAGTACCATGGAAGCTATTTACCAATTCTTAACTCATGTCCTATCGTCCTGTCCCTTCTTCTTTTCAATGTTTTCCACATGATCCTTTCTTCACCGATTCTGCAGAGAACTTCCTCAGCGTTAAGTTATCAGTCCACCTAATTTTCAACATTTGTCTGCAGCCCTGCACCTCAAACGCTTCGATTCTCGCCTGTTCCAATTTTTTCGCAGTCCATGATTCACTACCATACATTGCTGTTCTCCAAACGAACATTCTCAGAAATTTCTTCCTCAAATTAAGGTCAGTTTCATATTAGCAAACTCACCTTGGCAGGGAATGCACTACTCACCTGTGTTACTTTGCTTTTTGTCTCCTCTTTGTTTCGTTTGTCATGGATTATTTTGCTACTAAGGTAGCAGAATACCTTAACTTCGTCTACTTCGTGATCATCAATTCTGATGTTAACCTTTTCGACATTCTTATTTCTACAGTTGCTCATTACTTACGTCATACTTCGGTTGACTCTATATTGTGTAATAATTAGACAGTTGATTCCATTCAACAAATACTGTAATTCTTCTTGGGACTGATGACCTCAGATGTTAAGTCCCATAGTGCTCAGAGCCGTTTTTGTAATTCTTCTTCATTTTCTCAGCGAATCTTACCACCGATATCTTTTCAAGCTGAATTTTAATCCGACTCTTGAGCCTTTCTTTCATTTCCATCACTGCTTCTCCTCTGTACAGATTGAACTGTAGGGGCGAATGACTGCATTCCTGACTTACACCGCCGGCCGCGGTGGTCTAGCGGTTCTAGTCGCGCAGTCCGGAACCGCGCGACTGCTACGGTCGCAGGTTCGAATCCTGCCTCGGGCATGGATGTGTGTGATACCCTTAGGTTAGTTAGGTTTAAGTAGTTCTAAGTTCTAGGGGACTGATGACCGCAGATGTTAAGTCCCATAGTGCTCAGAGCCATTTGAACCATTTTTAGCCTGACTTACACCCATTTTAATCCGAATACTTCACTCTTGGTCTTCCAGTCTCATTGTCTCTCTTGATTCTCGTATATTACCGTCTTTCCCTATGCTTTCTCCTATCTTTGTCAGAATTTCGATCATCTTGCACCATTTGACATTATGAAACACTGTTTGTGGGTAGACGAGTCCTATTAACGTTTCTTGATTTTTCTTCAGTCTTGCTTTGGTTATCAGATGCAACGTTAAGATCTGTCTCTAGTGCCCTTACCTCTCCTAAAGACAACCTAATCATCATCTCACAGATTATCAGTTTTCTTTTTTTATTATTCTGTATATTATTCTTTCTAGCAAATTGAATGCATGAGCTCTTAGATCATGCGTTATTTCTGGTATCTATCAGCCCTCTTCGGTATTGTGTAGATGTTATTTTCCCGAAAGTATGGTGGTATGTCGAGTCTCTCATAGATTCTACCCACCAACCAGAGTAGCCCATTGGTTCCTACTTCCTCCAGCGACTTCAGAAATTCCGATGGAATAGTATCTATCCCTTCTGGCTTATTTGATCTCAAGTCTTCCAAACTCTTTTAAATTCTAATACTGGATTACCTATCTCTTCCACATCAACTCCAGTTTCTTCTTCTATCACATATCAGGCAATTCATCCCCCTCACATAAGTCTTAGGTGTACTTTGTTCACCTGTCCACTCCCTCCTTCAAACCCGCTTGTGGTCATCCAGTTTTAGGTTTTCCATGATCTCCCTAAATCGCTTAAGGCTAATGCCAGGGTGGTTCCTTTAAAAAGTCAAGGTCAATTTCCTTCTCCATCCTTCCCCAAACCGAGCTTGTGCTCCGTCTCTTAACCAACTTCTTGTCGACGGAATGTTAAACACTAATCTCCTCCCTCCCTCCACCACTGTCTCCTCTGCGTTTAACAGTGGGATTCTCATTGATTCCTTAATGCATATTTCACCAAACTTTTTCATTTTTCTATATGCTGGATCAGTCTTTCCGTCGATCATTTGTCTTCCCGATTTCTTCACACATTTCCTGCAGCCATTTGCCTCGTCTTCCCTGAATTTCACCTGTTATTTCACTCCTAAGTGATTTGTGTTTGTGTATTCCTGTTTTTCCCTGAACTTATTTTATCTCCTTCGTTCGTCGATCAATATTTCTTCGCAGTTACCTTCCTTGCTGCTGGTTTCTGATTTTATGTCTCACACTTCCAGTTTGTTGAAAATTTTTGTAATTTTGGAAAAAGACACATCATGAGATCCTGGCATGGCCAGGATACCTTTCAGATTACGGCTGGACTGAAATACAAAACGGTTTAGTGACATCCTATCTTCCCACTCTCGAATATATATCGACAGTCTGTATAGTTATTCAAAGGTTATCCATGACGTTAGCCACATGTGGGCATTGAAATGAATCATTGGAACAGCCACTAGCTTGTACTGGACCACGACTCGAGTCCGGATCTGCTGGTTTATGCGAGCGGTCGCCTTAACCGCCTCGGCCATCCGAGCGCGCTTCCCATAGGAGGCGAATTCCTAGTAAGACTGGATCTTTCATCAATGCACTATATATATATATATATATATATATATATATATATATATATATATATAGGGTGTTACAAAAAGGTATGGCCAAACTTTCTGGAAACATTCCTCACACACAAATAAAGAAAAGATGTTATGTGGACATGTGTCCGGAAACGCTTAATTTCCATGTTAGAGCTCATTTTAGTTTCGTCCACCTACGCTCAATGGAGCACGTTATCATGATTTCATATGGGATACTCTACCTGTGCTGCTAGAACATGTGCCTTTACAAGTACGACACAACATGTGGTTCATGCACGATGGAGCTCCTGCACATTTCAGTCGAAGTGTTCGTACGCTTCTCAACAACAGATTCGGTGACCGATGGATTGGTAGAGGCGGACCAATTCCATGGCCTCCACGCTCTCCTGACCCCAATCCTCTTGACTTTCATTTATGGGGGCATTTGAAAGCTCTTGTCTACGCATCCCCGGTACCAAATGTAGAGACTCTTCGTGCTCGTATTGTGGACGGCTGCGATAGAATACGCCATTCTCCAGGGCTGCATCAGCGCATCAAGGATCCCATGCGACGGAGGGTGGATGCATGTATCCTCGCTAACGGAGGACATTTTGAACATTTCCTGTAACATAGTGTTTGAAGTCACGCTGGTACGTTCTGTTGCTGTGTGTTTCCATTCCATGATTAATGTGATTTGAAGAGAAGTAATAAAATGAGCTCTAACATGGAAAGTAAGTGTTTCCGGACACATGTCCACATAACGTATTTTCTTTCTTTGTGTGTGAGCAATGTTTCCTGAATGTTTGGCCGTACCTTTTTGTAACACACTATATATATATATCAACGAGAGACTGTTGTGGATCTAGCGCACAAATAGACACACGAATCAAACTTCAATTATGAGCCTGCTTACATTGGGTACAGTGGGACTTTTTTTTTTTTTTTTTTTTTTGAAGACGTGACAGTGGATTGCGGCGCTATTAATTTTGTCACTATTCGATCAAGCAACACATGCATTGTTGAAATCGAGTTTAGAAATTCTTTTCAGCGTCACGGAAAAAGTTTATTGTATCATTAAAAACTGGAAAGCTAGGTACTTTAATTCGGCACTTATGAATGTTAAAACATGCCTTGATTACTTCAAAACTTTCGCCAATTTTTTGGTATGACTAGGTGGGAACCACATTCCTTCTGGGTATATTTAGCATTGCCTGTCTTGGATACCTCGCACTTTGTATGTTAGTGCAGGAAAGAACGCGGCCTCTTTAAGAGATCAACATTCGAGAGATAGTGTCAGAGTTTCTGTAGTATCAATTTAATATCTCTAAGGTACCGACTGACACTACAAGATGTACTGAGATGTGAAGGGAGCCATTACTCTCCCTTTCCACTAGCGAGTGAGACAGGAAGGGGAAGGACGGATAACGTTCGAAAGCTCTCTCTAACATGTGCAACACAGTGCCTTGCTCAGTATTACTGCGCACGAGAACGCATAGCCAGCGACTCACCAGTCGTTGTGTGCAGCTCTCGGGAGCTTCTGTTCCAGTGCCGGCAGCTAGTACGACTGAGCTGCGTACACTGTTCGGCCGTGAAAACCGTGAGGTGGGTGTCCGCCTCTGGCATTCTGCGAATCGGCAGACGGAACTTCCTCGCGAGCCCGTCTGCACACAGCGGACCGCCGTCGCGTTGTGAAATCACGGCCGCTCGCCTGCTCTGAGCGGTGTCTGACTCACAACGTGACGGTAACGCAATTTCCTGGAACGTCCCGGACTAGCGATGCGGGCGGCGGAAGGTGTGACGCAACTTAATGTAAGTTGATGTGCCACAACAGCGATGTTAGCACCGTCCGTGTGTCGAGTCCCTGACACACCTAGTCCCTATTCCCGAGTCGACCGCTGATACTGCTGATAAAGCACACCCACGAGGCCGTAATTGTTATCTATCTGCAGCTCTTATCTGTACAGAAAGGCCTGTAGCAAACCATTCCTGCGTTACGTTGAGACCAGAGATCGATGTGTCAGCTAAGGCAGTTGCCTATACGGCTAGTAAAAATGATATACAATCTCTGGCCACAGTACAAGATGTTTAACGCTTACACTTCCAACACATTTCGATACGTGAAACTCGTTATTGACTATTTTCATCTAGACAACTAGTCACATGGTGCTAATCAAATGCTGACCGTTGGCTTTTTGTAATCTTTTCATACAGCCTATGCAGGTTGCTTCTCCTAAGATATATGGCAGATATTTTTAGTTTGGTTTTTCCGGTGTGTTGAACGAGTCAGTCCTTTCCACACCTGTAAGGCAGATGACAAACCTGTAAGGTCTATGATTCGCATGAGACCTAATCATGGATCATTGCCCAGCCATCTTCGCTGAGTACACGTACCAGATAATCCTTTTCTTGAATGACGTGTAGTTACATTGAGAGACAACAATAAAAATTTTAGAATTTAAGCTGTATTTCAGGGTGGTTACGCATTCGGCCCATTAGCCGTTCCCTGGCATTAGTGCCATAGCGCTCAACCTGGCAGGCACATTTGAATGGCACTGTGGTCGCACTACATACGACATGGTTTTGTATTCATTTCTGAACACAGATCAAAATCAAAACAAATTTTGAGTGTTATTTATCTATATTTGTCGCTCTGAAGACATAATATAATTTTTTCTGATACAAACTGTCGAAATAGGGACAGACGCAGATAATTTCAGAGATTTTCATACTGAAGTTGCCATATAATCTTGACTTATTTAGTTTAGTTAGTAATCTTCACTTAGTTAGTTTAACTAGTAGAGGACTTCCGGCTTAAGAAGTCACCCTCATTCTGCCAACGGCTTGTCAAAGAGGGCGGAAGAACGGATAGAGGCTCAGGGTACTCTCTTGTCGTTGACGTGGGAAACTGCATCTAAAGGCGGAAGAACCGGCAATAATCAAGGGCCATGGGGATGTAGAAGGCAATGGAAACCACTGCATTAAAGACACATAACCTGTATCCACAGCACATATGAGCTGTAATTGAAAAGTGTCATGATGATCTCTCCATTGGCAAAATATTCCGGAATAGCCCCCCATTCCGATCTCCTTGAGGGGATTCCCAAGGGCAAGATGACCATGAGGAAAAGATTGAATAACCAACGGAAAGATAACGTTCTACGAGTAGGGGCGTGAAATATCAGAAGCCTGAACGTGGTAGGAAAGCTAGAAAATCTGAAAAGGGAAATTCGAAGGCTCAATCTAGTTACAGTAGCAGTCAGTTTAGAGAAGTGGAGAGAAGACAAGGATTTCTGCTCAGATGAGTATAGGGTAATATTAACAACAGCAGAAAATGGTATAACGAGAGTAGGATTCCTTAACAGAAAGGTAGGGCAAAGAGTGCGTTACAGCGAACAGTTCAGTGATAGGGTTGTTCTTGTCAGAATCGACAGGAAACAAACACCAACAAGTTCAGGTATACATGCCGATGTCGCAAGCTGAAGATGAAGAGACAGAGAAAGTATATGCGGATATCGAAAGGGTAATACAGTACATAAAAGGAGATGAAAAGCCAATAGACATAGGAGACGGGAATGCAGTTGTTGGGGGAGGAATAGAAGGTTACAAGAGAATATGGGCTTGGGAAAAGGAATGAGAGAGGAGAAAGACTAATTAAGTTCTGTACTAAATCTCATCTAGTAACAGCGAATACTCTGTTCAAGAACACAAGAGGAGGACGTACACTTGGAAAAGGCTGGGCGATAGGGGAAGATTTCAGTTCGATTAAATCATTATCAGACAGAGATTCCGAAATCAGATACAGGAGCAGATATAGACTCAGATCACAATTTAGTAGTGATGAAGAGTAGACTGAAGTTCAAGAGATTACTCAGGAAGAATCAATACGCAAAAAAGTGAGATACAAAAGTACTATGGAATGACGAGATATGATTGAAGTTCTCTAAGACTATAGATACAGTAATAAGGAATAGCTCAGTAGCCAGTACAGTTGAAGAGGAATGGGCATCCCTAAAAAGAGGAATCACCGAAGTTGGAAAGAAAAACGTAGGTACAAAGAAGGTAACTGCGAAGAAACCATGGGTAACAGAAAAAATACTTCAGTTGATCGATGAAAGAAGGAAGTACAAAAATGTTCAGGGAAATTCAGGAAACCAGAAATACAAGTAGCTGAGGAATGAAATACATAGAAAGTGCAGGAAAGCTAAGATGAAATGACTGCATGAAAAATGTGAAGAAATCGGAAAAGAAATGATTCATATGTTCAAATGTGTGTGAATTTCTAAGGGACCAAACTGCTGAAGTCATCGGTCCCTAGACTTACACACTGCTTAAACTAATTTACGCTAAGAACAACACACACACCAATGTCCGTGGGAGGACTCGAACCTCGGGCGGGAGGGTCCCCGCAATCAATAACATGGCACCCTAGACCGCGCGGCAAGAAGTGACTGTCGGAAGAACTGATTCAGCTTATAGTTAGTCAAAACAACCTTCGGTGAAATTAAAAACAAGGGTGGTAATATTAGGAGTGCAACGGGTATTCTTCTATTAAATGCAGAGCAGAGAGCGGATAGGTGGGGGAAAAAATTGAAGGGCTTTATGAGGGGGAAGATTTGTTTGATGTGATAGAAGAAGAAACAGGAGTCGTTTTAGAAGAGACACTATTACAATCGTAATTTAAAAGAGCATAGGGGGGGGGGGGATAGATAACATTCCATCAGAATTTCTATAATCGTTGGGGGAAGTGGCAACAAAACGGCTATTCACTTTGGTATGTAGAATGTGTGCGTCTGGCGACATTATGTCTCATTTTACGAAAAATATTGAAAGTGTTGTTAATAAAAATTCTCTATTTAAACTATACTGAACTGCATGTGACTGCTTTAATCTTTAATAAAACTTGCATCTGACTGCTTATTTAACTGAACTGAACTTTATCTGACTGCTTGAAAATATTGTTGGAAAATTAATACTCAAAATACACATCTGACTGCATGAAAGTTTAGTGGTAAAAATAAATGAAAGTCACCAACCTGCATCTGACTGCGTCTGTTGACTTAGCCCGTGCACTCCTTCCCGTTTAGCCGATAATAAAACATATATTCAACTCAGCCGTAGTGCAATGGCATAAAATTGTAATTCTAGATAACTTTATTCATTTTGGCCCTGTTTGTTACTTAATAAAAATTCTGTCCTGATCTGAATAATTTGCCAACTGTGCAATGGCATATAGATTATTTTACTCTGATAAATGAAATTATTAGCTTTACTCATGGGAACTTTACTGTAATGTACCTTTTGGTTCAATGCAAGCACAGGATGCGGAGAATGACATAAGGTGTGAGATGAAACTCTAATTTTATCTAAAAAATATTTATTGTTCAAACTTTTAAGGCCCATGTGAACACCTAAAAAAAACTTCTATAGCATGGGTTTACGAGAAAGTTTCACAAAACGCTTATTGCATCAACAATGGGATTTCTATCTAGCTTTTAGACATTATTTAACCAAAGAAAACCTATTTTATTAATTATTTTTTCTAGTTTCCCCAGGTATGTGCCGAGTTTCGCTCAATATATAGCTTATTATGTGCGTAGCGCCAATTCTTACTTTGATGCTGTCACGACCCGGCTGTCTCCTGCAGGCATCTAGCTCCGACTCGAAACACGTCTGCTCTCTCTGCGCATATCCTCACCACTACTCAAACTTTTACCGCGTGCACCTAACTCTGTTAGCTGTCAAAGATCTTACTACTCGAAGATGTACTACTCGTCCAACCTTGCGGTTGGGAACTATCGACATTTTTCACTGGCTCTATCCTGATCGAATCTCAGCACATACCTTTCAATATCATCCACACAATTCCGAAGACTGATACTGCTGACAAGTGCAAGAGATATCGCACAGTCAGCTTAACAGTTCATACGTCCGAGTTGCTGAAAAGAATAATATACAGACGAATGGAAAAGAAAATTGAGGATGTATTAGATGACGATGAGTTCGCCTTTAGAAAAGGTAAAAGCATCAGAGAGACAATTCTGACGTAGTGGTAGATAATGAAAGCAAGACAAAAGAAAAATAAAGACAGCCTCATAGGATTTGTTGACCTGGAAAAAGCGTTCTACGATGTGAAATGGCCTCACTTACAGCAGGGAAGCGGCCGCTTGGCAGAGACAGACACACTGTGCACTTCTACTTCAGCTTCCTCCGCGACATTTATGGCGAGCCACCTTCCCTGGAAGCGCAAACTGAACGCAGCATAATTAAGGCGAATCTTCTATTACTCACCGGAAACTACATGGGGCTGTGGTGATCTCCCGCAAACCTGATGTTGTGTGCCGAGAGAAACCCTCCATGCAATGTATTGTGCACGATCTCAGATACCACAGACGAAACTTAGTCACCGTGCGCAGTGGGTCACCTGCCAAGCGGACACAGTCTACATCTTTGTTCAATATGAACCCATCCTGGACATCGATCCTATCGCGGTGACTGTGCCTTGCACCTTCACGCTTGAGGAGGAGATTACGCTAATAGGACCTTTCACCTCCGAGGAGGACACTACCACTATCTTGAGGGGTGTGCTGTGCAAGACGCCAAGCATTGACAGGCTCTCTACTGGATTTTATCGTACGTTTTGTGGTCTCATGTCAGCGCGACGGACGGAGGTGAATAGTGAAGTGACCAAGCAAGCTATTGTCGAGGGAATTGTTATTCCCGTTCATAAACCAAAACCTGGAATCACGAGGGCCCTCTACCACCCTATCACTTTGTTAAATACTGATTAGAATATTTTTGCGCTGTTATTGGTGGGACGTTGCAGACCCCTCTTACTATGTGTCCTCTCCACCGAGCAAACTACGGGAGCTGACAAAGTTAACGTCCAGACAACCACTGGATACAGTCCTGAGGTGATAGTGGTAGCAGAAGCGTGCAGAATTCTACATCTACATGGATACTCTGCAGATCACATTTAGGTGTCTGGCAGAGGGTTCATCGAACCACCTTCATAATTCCCTTCGTGCGGCGATCGTAGCTGTAGAGTTTCACAATGCTTTTGACAGGGTGCCCCATTTATTTCCATATTCTGTTTTAGAACGGATGGACTTACATGCCTACCCGGCGCATCAGCGTCCTTCGGAGGCGCTGTAGCAGCGCGTGTTGGTTGGTCCAAATCAAGGGGCGTGTGGTGGGTCTAATACCGATCCAACGGTCTGTCCGTAAACGCTGCCCCCTCTTCATGTACCTTTAAGCCTGCTGGCGGTGCAGTTGTATGGACTCTCGTTACGCAGCTACACCTTCCGATAAAGCGCTTACCCAGATGAACTGTTACTGGTTCGTTCTCAGGAGGAGGTCGCAAAGGTCCACTACCCCATTACAGCTCAAGGGAGGACGCTGGAAGTGTAATAAACGTACGCTGTCTATTGATCACCGACTGTCTACGGAAGATCTGGCGCCCTGTCCTGTCTCCAATGCCTCCAGAGCCTTGGGACAGAAGCGGTTAACCTTCGTCGAGTTTTGAGACTTATCCATATGATGATCAGTCACAACTCGATCCTTCGCAGCCAGTTGCCTACCGGAATGCCTATGTGGCATCGAGAATGGTTCATATCGCGCACGTTCTACCGATAAATATTCCTGTAGGGCGTTGTAATCAAAAGGAATTTGGATATTTTATGACAGCTGGGTCCATCTTTGAAATACTCTAAGACACACTTACTCGCCCCCCGCGTGCGGGAGGGCTTGGTATCACGCATGTCGCTGTCGTGTTGCAACACTCTACATGGCCACCTTGTACAAACAATGGCACGGTATCGAGGCCTCCATTACGCACCATTTACTTGCCTTCCTTGGCCATTGTCCCTCTCCCCGCCAGTCCCGGTCGGTAGCATCATGGCGCGTTTGCACACATCGCGGTCTTCATTGTGGAACTCAGTTATGCTCGCGCCGAACGCGCCAACCGCGGTCAAGCAATTCTATTTCCTTTTCCTGCGTAGCGTCGCCTTTAACGTCATAGAAAGCAAGTTCCCAATGTGGCGATGGACTGTGATTTGGATTCACATTTATGACTTTTTGTTACTGACGCATATCATATCGATTCCGAATTATGCGACCGGTGGGAAGTATCCAACCAATTAGCCACTCCATGCCATATAAGACTGGCGGACTCTCCCCTCTGCGCCGTCTGTCGTAGTGTCAACGATGGTCATCACCACTGCGGATGTTTGGTTGTTGGGGTGACACACGATCGCGTGTTTTCTGCGATTGCCGGTGCATGTTCCTGATCGAGATTCCTTTCCTTACTCGTCGGCGTAATATTTTGCTGCCACAAAATCTCGAGCGGTTCTTTGGATAAAGGGGTGCATCTTGGCTTATCTATATGGCAATGCTCATCAGACACACTTCATTTTTGGCAGTACTTGTAGGGGTTGAGCGTTGTTTCACTTGTCCTCGTATTTTGTCAGTGACCATAACAGCGTTTTCAACACATCCCCAGTAAGTTGGCAGGCGCCAGGTCGGTTCGGAACGACACATGATCCCCCTTCACTTCGGACTCGGTCACCTTCTATCTTTTATCACGTTTCGGGGTTTTCTTGGTTCCGAATGGGTGGACTAGACTTAATTTGTTTTCCTCTGTATATATGTGGGAGGGGGGGGGGGGAGGAGGCGGGGGGAGACCTCGGCATTCGACCCTGCCTATATTGTGTCCTTCAATCTGTAGCTGACTGTGAAACTAATAAAAAATAATAAAACTAAGAAAATATAAAATAAAAACTGAAAAATTAATCAATTAAGAAGACATGGAACACCGACAATACAGATAAAATACCTTCCGAAAGTTTTTACCGTTTAATATCCATTGATTACTTTTACTGTACTGTACAATTCTGAATAAGTACGCTTTGTTACAGAGACTAAATTCAATATGTAGTAGAGTATTAATTTCTGACTATATAGAAATGATCGTAATTCTAATGAAAATATTGTAAATTGCTGGGTAATAGCCAAGGGAACTTAATTTAAAAGTATCGATAGCAACGACGAAATGTCAGTAGCTGCGCCGCTGTTTACATTTGTGTACGGAGAATCTATGACGCGTTGTGACCTAAGACGAAGCAGAGCAGCTTGAGTCATGAAAGAGTGCGGAAGTGTTTGTTTGGAGCTCCCGCGGACGCGGTGTGCAGCTATGATCGCGCCAGTGTGGGCGCAGCTACTTTGCTAATCCGGGAATATTGAGAGGACGGCGGGAGCGAAAAGGCGGAGAAAACTGTAGTTCTGACGATTGCCTGTCCCATGAGTATCCGTGGCCCTGGAGAAGAATCGTGGTTCCCTACCAGCAGCAGCAACATCAGCAGGTCAGCATTGTCGTCGGCTACATTCTTCGTCGTCCGTACAGCTCATATTATTGTAGAGGCTTTGCCGGCCGCGGTGGTCTCGCGGTTCTAGGCGCGCAGTCAGGAACCGTGGGACTGCTACGGTCGCAGGTTCGAATCCTGCCTCGGGCATGGATGTGTGTGATGTCCTTAGGTTAGTTAGGTTTAAGTAGTTCTAAGTTCTAGGGGACTGATAACCACAGCAGTTGAGTCCCATAGTGCTCAGAGCCATATTGTAGAGGCTTTATCCAAAAGCATTTCTTTCACAATTTTTGACGATCTTTCATGAATAATAACCTACAACAGTTAGAACTTCTAGGGCACCTATGTTGTCATTGTTCTCAGACATTACAAGCAGGGCCCCTTTCCTTTTCGAGCAATCACCGAAGGTCATAAAAATATGAAAACTGATTTACAACCTACTGCCATTCTTGTTTGTTTGCTAATGACCAGTTTGAATCTAAATGTTTCTGCCTCAGAAACTCATTCTTATATTCCATAACAGAGACTGAAATAATTTACAACTCTAAGTATTATCTTGAATCACTTAAAGCAACATAAAATTTCGCTGCCAAAACTAATAACTAAAGATATAGCACAAATTACGAGAGTACAATTTCATTTATTCTGTATTTAGCTTAGCGAGTAACTTCTGCTGGCTTGATTTGTGTCTTATTGTTATTATGTAAAAATCAGTTGCTTATTTGCTTAAAGTAAATTCAATTCAGTCTTTCAATAATCAAAAGCAAATTGCTTACCTTTTTCTGAAATTTGTATTACGTTATGCTGAGGTTACTGAAAGTCATTTTTTACATAACGAAGTTTCTGTTACAGCCAGTCATTTCTTTAACCAGTAAGTTCATTTCACATTGCTTTCAAAATTTAGTATTTCAGATAAACTACTGTAAACTCAGAGCTTTCTCGCGAGCTGTTGTGTTGTGGAAAAGCGTGACAACCTTCTGTTGCCACGCCAGAAATCATTTGCCTACTTTTCTTTACCATTACCTTTCTTAAGATTCTGAATATTCACTGCCCTAGTGGGCTCGCGACGGTTCAATTACACTTTTTTTCTTTGCTAATCAGTGTTTCCTTTCTATTAAGTATTATGTGTTACCATTCCCCCCCCCTTCCCCCCTATGTGGTTCGTGAGCGATTACACTAAATTTCCACCCGTTTCAAAATTCTCATCAATATTTAGTTAAGATTTAGAATAGATTCTTCTTTCAGAAGGATCTCTTGTACGCTTTTCTCCTACTAACCGGTATTATTTTCCTTCGGTGACGATAGCCTTAGTCACTGCAAAATTTCATTAGGCACGCGCGATCACGGTCAATTAAATCGCAACCAAGTAGACCGATTAGGAAGGAAGGCGTTACAGACAGATATATAAATTGTTTCAAACCTCCGAGAAATTCTAATTAGTATGTCACTTGAGGGAATGCGTAGCGTACTTGAAAAAAAGGAAAGTAAGCAGGAGATCCCAGGTTCTACTCCCGGTCAGGCACACATTTTCACTCTTCGCTGCCGATAAAAAAATAAGGGGTAGCGTCTTTGGCTAGTAATTAAAACCTCCTAGGTCATGTGTTCGAACCTCATCACCGCTTAGATTTAAAATAAAAAACATCTGCAATGGCTGCCGAAGACTTCCGGCGTAAGAAGGCTCCCACAATCTGCCAACAGCCTTGTCAAAGAGGGCGGAGAACTGGACAGAGGTTCAGGGTACTTCCTTGCCCTTGGGCTGGCAAACAGCCCCTCAAAGGCAGAGGAATCAGCGATGATCAACGGTATGAGGATGCAGAAGGCAGTGGAAACCGCTGCATTAAGGACACAATTTATATCTTCAGGACATGTGGCCTGTTACTGAAAAAGTGTCATGATGATCTCTCCAGTGGAAAAACATTCCGGACTAGTTCCCAACTTGGATTCTGGGAGGTTACAGCCAAGGGATGCGACCATGACAAAAACATTTAGTAAACAACGTAGGGAAAACGTTCAACGAATCGGGACGTGGAATGTCTGCAGCTTTAACGTGGCTGGGAAGTTAGAAAATCTAACAAGGGAAATGCTGAGGCTCAGTCTAGTTATAGTGGAGGTCAGTGAACTGAAATTAAAAATAGAGGTTAGAGCAGCATGGATAATATAAACACAAACAGAAAATGGTGTAGTAGGGCTGAGAGTGAATTAGTTTGAACAGTTCAGTTACAGGGTTGTTCTCATCAGAATCGACAGCAAAATCAACACCGACAACAGCAGTTGTATACAAGCCGACATTCCAAGCAGAAGAGGAAGAGACAGAGAAAGTAGATGAAAATACTGAACGAATAATTAAGTAGGTAATGCGGTTGCAGAGCAAGGTGTAGAAGAAAGGGTTACGGGATAACATGGGCTTGGTAGCAGGAATGACAAAGGAGAAAGACATTTGAGTTCTGCAATAAATTTTTGCTGCTAATAGCGAATAGACTAGTGAGCCGTGGCGGCTTTGTCGCCATGTAGCGATCACTACTCATATGATCTTTGACTAACATGTTGCCGTTGGAGCGCAGGGACCGCTGGGGTGGCGGTTCAGGGCGTCGTGGCCGGTTTGGCGGGCAGTATGAGCTGAGGAACGAAGCTGTAACGAGCTTTCCGTGTGGGCCTCTTCGCTGTGGTGTTAGCTCTTGGCGGGCGACTGATACAGGAGCCATGTTACCCCTTGTAAGTTATCGAGTACCGACGTGGCTTTTGCCGTGATTTATTAGAAGGCTGCCGAACTGTCAGGGCAGTGTTCACTGTCGTTTTGGTCTGCGTTGATTCTGTTCGTTGTTTTAAAGCCCGTGTCTCCATGGTATTCAAAGGGCAATATGATTCCGAGATCTGGTAGACATTTTAAACTGATTCATTTTCTGATATCTCATAATTTGCTTTATGTGTTAATCTTATGTATCCCTCGTGCTTGTGAACATTTAGCCAGTGTTCCAGAAGAAAGCTTATTTTGAATGTTGGCTATGTGAATTGGTATATAAATTATCTGTTCTTGACCGCCTCCCCTTAATTCTTCTGATTTTTGACGTAAATGATTGGTCAGTTAATTTTTTATTGGAGGCGTCGAGAAATATTTAGTATTACCAGCTAGCAAGGATTATTAATTGTTCATCTCAGAATGTATCTCCGTTTTATTGGCCTATTTATAACCTGATTTCTTCGAAGCTAATGCTAAAGGCCTATGCTGTCTAAAAAAATAATATAGTGAGTCTATTCTGTTTCAGTGGCTCACATAATTTTTTTCTCTTCCAGGATGCATTTGTTTTCTCCGAACCGCTATGGACTAATGTGTGCACTGATGAGCTTTGAATGCCACGCGAGTGTCCTTGTGTCTGCTTTAATGGTTTGCTGGAAAGGAAAATTTGTCTGACATTATTATTTTACTGTTGAAATTATCTTTTTAAATGTTTGTAGCTGATTTCTTAAATCTTTTAACTCGTTAAAAGGCGGCTAAGTTGTCGTGCTTTTTGCTAGAATATTAGATTCATTAATTATACCCTAAGAGATATTTATTTGATGAATGGCTGCGTTTTAGAAATCTGTCTACTTAAAAGTGTGCTGCAGTAAACTGTCGTTAATCTCTTATACGCCATTGCTGGGATGTGTTACCTAGCAATGGGTCTTATTTACTCACTCCTCGTCGGCATGGTTAGTCGGATTTTCACGTCATTAGCAGTGCACACGCTCGGCAACTCTCGCCTCTGTCCTTTACGCTGTTCCGTCCAACCGTGGCCGCAGTACTTAATGTTGTTGTTCAAGTTAAGTTCATACTTGGAATAATTATGAATTTGTATCCATTAGCTTGTGGCCTCCACCTTCAGCAAATTTTGAAGTGTTGGGATCCCAACATATAACTTAATGGGTTGAAACTTCAGTTGATGTTTTTTCTGGGTTGAAAATTATATTGCCTAAATACTGGTGTTAAATTGTTTTACATTGTTTGAAGTATGACTAAGTTTTTATAATTATTCAAGTGAAAATCATGTTGTATTCTTACAAGTTTGTAATTAAGGACGTTCTGGTCTGTTCGGGTACAGTTTTTGTTTTTGATTTACTTCTTCTGCCTTTGTTACGTCTTTCGTCGTATTACAATCTGTGGCTTATAAATGGCGTATCTTGCCTTAAAGAATATTAAGTAGTCTTGGGTTAAAGTTAACTTTAAATTTTCAATAAATTATTAAAATTGGTATTGAATTTTAAACGGGTTTCTCATTGCTTACATTTATAGTTAATTTAAAAAGAAAGCTTAATTGGCTGATACGTGATGGAAGCTGCGTAAAATAAATTTGTATTTCTTCCAGTGAAGTGAGTAAAAGTCCACCATCCTGTCCTTCCTTGTTTTCCTTCCTGGGTGAATTAAGAGCCTGTAATTATCACCATTTCAACTAGTCAAGAAGAATCTATGCGGAAAGAAATGGAAAATGAGAGTACTAAAGAATGAAGCGGTATGCCTGAAGTTCGGAGCTTATAAATACTGCGATAATGAATAGAACAATGGACATATCAGTTGAAGCGAAATGGAAATCTCTAAAAAGGGCAGTCACGGGAACTGGACGTACATACGGGAAGCTAACTGCGAACAAATGATGGGTAACCCGAGTACTTTAGTTGATCGACTAAAGTACAAAAATGTTCAGGGAAGTTCAGGAATACAGATATCAAAACAACTCAGGAATGAAGTAAATAAGAAATTCAGGGAATAGGTAGAAACAGATACTTGAAAAATGTGAAGAAATCGAAATAGAGACAATTGTCGGAAGGGTCTGACTCAGCTCATTGGAAAGTCAAAACAACCTTCAGTGAAACTGAAAGTAATTTCGGTAACATTAATTCCTCTATGAAATGCCGAGAAGAGGGCTGGTAAATGGAAAGAGTATGTTGAAGGCTACTATGAAGGAAAGGACTTGCCTGGTGACGTGATGGAAGGAGAAACCGGAGATAGAGGATCCAGTACTATCAGAATTTAAGAGATTTTTGGACGACTTGAGATGGAATAAGGCAGTAGGCATTGACAACAGAAAATGTTTACATTGGCGTGTAGAACGTGTAAGGCTGACTATGCACCATCAGACCTTCGGAAAATCGTCATTCTACTCAATTTCGGAGACATCAAGATCCGACAAGTGCGAGAATTATCGCAGAATCAGCTTAATAGTTCATGCACCGAAGTTGGTAAAGAGAATAATATACAGAATTATGAAAAATAAAATTGAAGATTTATTAGATGACGATCAGTTTGGCTTTAGGAAAGGCGAGGGCATCAGAGGCACCTCTGATGTTGCGGTTGATAATGGAAGGAAGAGTGAAGAAAAATGAAGACGCCTTCCTAGGATTGGTCGTCATGGAAAAAGCGTTAGACAATCTAAAATGCTGTAAGATGTTCCTGTAGGTAAAAACAGGTTATATATACATTCCTGGTCAAGAGGTATATGCCTTAACTTGACGAAGAAATTTCTGTGAATGTACGTTTGGAGCATAGCAATGTATGGTAGCGAAACATGGACTGTGCGACAAACCGAACATAAGAGAACAGAATCATTTGAGATGTGGTGCTACCGACGCATGTTGAAAATTAGGTGGACTGATAAGGCAAGGGATGAGGAGGTACTCGCACAGTCGGCGAGGAAAGAATATGTGGAAAACATTGGCAAAAAGAAGGGACAGGATAATAGGACATCTGTTAAGACATCAGGGAACGACTTCATAGTTCTAGAGGGAGGTATAGAGGGCAGAAGCTATGGAAGACAGAGTGGGATACTTCCAGCAAATAATTGAGGACGTAGATTGCTAGTGTTACTATGAGGCGAAAAGATTGGCACAGGAGATGAATTCATTTCGGGCTGCATCAATCCAGTCAAAAGAATATATATATATATGAGAGAGAGGTGGACTGAACCAGATCAGTCAGGAGAAAAAAATGTGCTCCATATACTAGGAGGTTGCTGAATCCATTCATGAATCTTACCGGAAGCTTATACTTTTGTTTCATAAGTGACTATGTGTGGTCATGATAATAGGCCACAGAACGGCGTGTTGGCCTATGTGGGTAAAGATTGCCATCCCAAGTCGTGTATCATATCTGTGACACTCTCCTCCATTTCGTGACAATAGAAAATGTTTCCCTTCTTTGAACTTTTTTATGTCATATGTCAGTGATATCTGGTAAGGATCCCAGACCATGGAACCGTGTTCTAACATAGAACGAATAAGTGTGTTATAGGCTATCTCTTTTAGTAGATTTGCTGCGTAGTCTGAATATTCCTCCAGGGAAACGCAGTCTTTGGTTCGCCTTCCCCCTGAATTTTACGTGTCTTTCCATATGTGCTAGTCACTGTTGATCTCAGAATGGAGGATATTCATGAGATATCATCCAATTAGTGTATGTAGATTTGTCAGTGCAGGCACTGGATCTTCCTTTACAGTGAATCGTCTTGCAGGGTTTTGAAGTTACCTATTAAAACCCTACTAAAAGAGAATGATGTCTGCAAGATATTGGTGTTTTCACGAAAGCTGCTGAGCCATGACATCTTAAATATTGTGCAACAAAATACTCTCAAAAGAGAAAGACAGTCAATGATTATAACTTATTCAAGTGGATTAAATCAGTGAACACGTGTAAGCTGTTTCTTGAAATTTATAAAAATGGTAACAGAGTAGTTTATGAAGTTCCAACATACTGATGGAGTATGAGACCAGCAACTTTGCTATTAAATATTTTTATTTTCTTCCCCCATCCGTCGCAGTTGTGTTACATGTGATTTCTTTGTGGTGACTAGTTTCTGTGACGCTCACTTCGTAACTAGAGCCTTAGACGTAAGTGTAATCGTACAATCCACCAATGAACATGTAAGTAACCAGTTGTTCATTATTCGTCACTAGAAATCATTACATGTACAAAAAGTGTTAAACTTCATATGAGTGTACAATGTGATTTCCTTCTAATGAAACGCTGAAAACTCTTGGATTAACTTGAAAACACTACAGTCATGATTTTGTTTTGTTGTGGACAGTAAATCGCCAGCATAAAGTTAACCAAAACAGATTATTCATAATGTATCTATTTAATTTCCAACATTTAAGAGAACGCAGATGATTCCAAAAGTGAAACTTCCTGGCAGATTAAAACTGTGTGCGCGACCGAGACTCGAACTCGGGACCTTTGCCTTTCGCGGGTAAGTGCTCTACCAACTGTGCTACCGAAGCACGACTCACGCCCAGTACCCACAGCTTTACCTCTGCCAGTATCTCGTCTCCTACCTTCCAAACTTTACAGAAGTTCTCCTGCGAACCTTGCAGAACTAGCACTCCTGAAAGAAAGGATATAGCGGAGACATGGCTTAGCCACAGCCTGCGGCTGGGTCTCGGTCGCGCACACAGTTTTAATCTGCCAGGAAGTTTCATATCAGCGCACACTCCGCTGCAGAGTGAAAATCTCATTCTGGAAACATCCCCCAGGCTGTGGCTAAGCCATGTCTCCGCTATATCCTTTCTTTCAGGAGTGATAGTTCTGCAAGGTTCGCAGGAGAACTTCTGTAAAGTTTGGAAATTAGGAGACGAGATACTGGCAGAAGTAAAGCTGTGGGTACTAGGCGTGAGTCGTGCTTCGGTAGCTCAGTTGGTAGAGCACTTGCCCGCGAAAGGCAAAGGTCCCGAGTTCGAGTCTCGGTCGCGCACACAGTTTTAATCTGCCAGGAAGTTTCATATCAGCGCAAACACCGCTGTAGAGTGAAAATCTCATTCTGGAAACATCCCCCAGGCTGTGGCTAAGCCATGTCTCCGCTATATCCTTTCTTTCAGGAGTGCTAGTTCTCAAGGTTCGCAGGAGAACTTCTGTAAAGTTTGGAAGGTAGGAGACGAGATACTGGCAGAAGTAAAGCTGTGGGTACTGGGCGTGAGTCGTGCTTCGGTAGCTCAGTTGGTAGAGCACTTGCCCGCGAAAGGCAAAGGTCCCGAGTTTGAGTCTCGGTCGCGCACACAGTTTTAATCTACCAGGAAGTTTCATATCAGCGCACACTCCGCTGCAGAGTGAAAATCTCATTCTGGAAACACCCCCCAGGCTGTGGCTAAGCCACGTCTCCGCTATATCCTTTCTTTCAGGAGTGCTAGTTCTGCAAGTTTCGCAGGAGAACTTCTGTAAAGTTTGGAAGGTAGGAGACGAGATACTGGCAGAAGTAAAGCTGTGGGTACTGGGCGTGAGTCGTGCTTCGGTAGCTCAGTTGGTAGAGCACTTGCCCGCGAAAGGCAAAGGTCCCGAGTTCGATTCTCGGTCGCGCACACAGTTTTAATCTGCCAGGAAGTTTCATATCAGCACACACTCCGCTGCAGAGTGAAAATCTCATTCTGGAAACATCCCCCAGGCTGTGGCTAAGCCATGTCTCCGCTATATCCTTTCTTTCAGGAGTGCTAGTTCTGCAAGGTTCGCAGGAGAACTTCTGTAAAGTTTGGAAGGTAGGAGACGAGATACTGGCAGAAGTAAAGCTGTGGGTACTGGGCGTGAGTCGTGCTTCGGTAGCTCAGTTGGTAGAGCACTTGCCCGCGAAAGGCAAAGGTCCCGAGTTCGAGTCTCGGTCGCGTACACAGTTTTAATCTGCCAGGAAGTTTCATATCAGCGCACACTCCGCTGCAGAGTGAAAATCTCATTCTGGAAACATCCCCCAGGCTGTGGCTAAGCCATGTCTCCGCTATATCCTTTCTTTCAGGAGTGCTAGTTCTGCAAGGTTCGCAGGAGAACTTCTGTAAAGTTTGGAAGGTAGGAGACGAGATACTGGCAGAAGTAAAGCTGTGGGTACTGGGCGTGAGTCGTGCTTCGGTAGCTCAGTTGGTAGAGCACTTGCCCGCGAAAGGCAAAGGTCCCGAGTTCGAGTCTCGGTCGCGCACACAGTTTTAATCTGCCAGGAAGTTTCATATCAGCGCACACTCCGCTGCAGAGTGAAAATCTCATTCTGATTCCAAAAGTGTCCATAGTTCTGTTTGATCTCTTCGGAGGTCTTCCCAAAATGATAGCGAAAGATCAGTGATAATGGGTGAAAAATGGTAGATGCCATAGCCATATCTGAAGAAAGGTCACAGACCATTTTACGTTAATATATTTGAGGTAACTTTGTGCAAATGGATGAGTAAAACTAAATGCAAAAACGAAATTCTTCACGTTTTGCATCAATCTGATCCGCGCTAGGTTTATTCAACTCTTAGCTGTGTGAACAAAGAGTTGAGAGAGTTGCTTTTGACAGAAACGAAATTTCATATCTGTGCTGTGCCTATTGCTGTGACTGGGAGATGTGGATACAGTAATCGTGGCCTCCACCTAAATAGGAGGGGCAAGGTAGGATTAGTTGACTTCCTTGCAGAAAGTGTAAGGGGGGAGGGGAGGCATAAGCATACAAGACAAATCCCTGTGATTACTAGAATCAAAAGGGCACTTTTATTTTTAGGTTATTAGTCAGGTTATAGACAGAGAGTACTGAAAGAAATTAGAGCAACACAAGACCATAATATGTGTAACAGTTTCCAAAAAAATAAAAAGAGTTTTATTAGAATACTAGAAGGTTGAGGAACAAGACAGATCACCTTATTGTATGCCTAGAAGATGTGAAGAATTCTGTGCCTCTCTGAACACCATGTAACCACAGGAATGGAGAAGTTAAATATCAGGGATCACAAACTTGTATCATTTTCGTGTACAGTTAACATGGTAAAAAGGAGTTGCAACATTTATAAATATTGGACACACAAGTGAAAAATATTGAACAAATAGTTCTTGTGTTCACCAGAACCTAGAAACATGTGCGAGTGAGCTGTTACTACGGAATACTTTCATAATTCTAACAATCCACAGATACCCTCTTCGAAATTTTCAGTTAGTTATGAGAAATCTACCTACCTGTCAAACAAGAAGAAACAGCAGTTTGAGGAGATTTCAATGTAGATTTCTTAAAAGATGCAGACAGGAAAAAAATGAGCTAAATTTATTATTTAGGTATTTAAACCCGATTGTAGTAGTCAATTTTACAACTTCTGTACAGAAAAATAGTAGGACACTGATAACATCTTTGCAGACAGTGTTCAGGCTGAAACAATTAATATGCACACAGTTCCTAATGAACTATCTGATCATGATGCACAATTAATGGAAGTAAAGAGTATAACACATTACAACTACGATTCAACTTCATACAATGAGGTGAGGCTTGTTAATGAGAATAGAATCCAGTGTTGCAAGGGTAAGCTAAGAGGGGTGGTATGGGTTGAGGAATATTAGAAAGAGATGCTGAAGTCAAATTCAGTTCATTTCATAGTAAATTTGTCAGTATGTGAAAGTTGCTTTTCTAAAATGTTATGCAACAGGTCCATTAAAAAGACAAGTAAGCCATGGATAACTAAGTGAATTAAACTCTCATGTAAGAGGGAGAGGAAAATTTATGTAAGAGCAGAGGAATTCAAAATCCGACATTAACTGCATACTACAAAAAATACTATAATATTTTAAGGAATCATTTGACTGTCCAGAAGTATGTTTGCACTAACAAAAATAATGCACATAATAAGATTAAAACTACATGGGACACTACGAAACAGGAGACAGTCAGTGCGCATGATTCGATAACAATATTAAACTATATAACAATATTACGAGTGATACTTTTAACAGCCGCCCTCTAAACGTAGCAGCAAATACGGGATTAAATTTTTCAGCTGAAGAAGAAAGAGAATATATTAAAAATGACCCTCCATAAAACTTCAAGCAACCAGAAGTAGCACCAACATCCTTCGCTGAAGTTAATACAGTTGTAAAAGTTCTAAAAACAAAATCTCTTTGGGGTTGATGGAATTTCAAACAGAATTCGGAAAAGTTGTTCCGACTATAGTA
This sequence comes from Schistocerca nitens, assembly GCF_023898315.1. Lineage (NCBI taxonomy): Eukaryota > Metazoa > Arthropoda > Insecta > Orthoptera > Acrididae > Schistocerca > Schistocerca nitens. Next base: position 741,581,090 of record NC_064617.1, read on the forward strand.
ATGTGCGTAGTAACGCATGAAATGCATCAGTGGCACAGGGAATTTTTTCAGCAAGTTAAAATATTCAATCATTAAAACTCTTCGTAAGAAAGGTGACAACACACAAATTTTCATATAATATCCTCTCTAACCTTTATTTTCAAGATATTCGGAAAAGTAATGTATTCAAGAGTAGTCGCACAGTTACGTGGAAACAATTTACTTAGCACATCACAGTTTAAATTCCAGAAAGGTTGCTCGAATGAGAATGCTACTTAATGCTTCATTAAATAGTCAAGCCTTAAATAATAATATATCATCAACTGGTACTCTTTTTATCTCTTCAAGGCTATCGATTGCTTACATCATGACACTCAAGTTTTATGGAAACGATAGTTTTACACACAGTTGATTTGAATTGTACTTGACAAACAGAATGCAAAACGTTGTTCTGAATAATTCAGACGATGTCGAGAGTGTAGACAATTTTAGTGACTGGGGCAAAAATCACGAAAGGAGTCCCACAGGGTTTTATTCCTAATGTATGTGAATTACCTTCTACTTAAGATTCGACAAGGAAAATCGGTGCATTTTGCAGACGATACTAATGTTATAATAAATGCCAGTAGAGAGAAAGTAACGAAGAGTTAGTAACAAATATTTTCCAAAGAATTATTAAGTGGTTCTATGAAAATGAGTCTCTTCAAATTTTGGAAAAAAAAGGAAAAAAAGACGCACTACATTCAGTTCTGCACAACGATCACAATCATGCCAACAATTTAATGTGGCATGTGAATGGGAGACAGTAAGTAGAGTAAAATGATCCAAATTTTTAGGTGTACACGTCGAGAAACATTTAATTTGGAACAAGTGTATTACATGCTTCTCAAACAGTTAAGTTCAGCTACTTTTGCTCTTCGTATAATCGCTAATCTTGGAAACAAACGTATCAATCTCCTGACAAATTTTGCATATCTCCACTCATTAATGTCGTACAGACGTTCTGCAGGTACCTCTTCCAGGAGCTAGGCATGTTAAATGTGCCGTCACAACACACATTTTCCCTAATGAAATTCATCATAAATAATCCATTACAATTTGAGAAGAACAGTGACGTACAATATACAACATTAGAGGGGACAAGACCTTTATTACCCATTGGTAAAAATTTCTGATCGTTTGCTCAGTAACGTAAAATGTGTGGCAGTGTAGTTCAACGAGTAGGAATAAGACGATGTGTTCACTAACGGTAATGCTGTATACATATCCTGTAAACTGACTTGCTCCACATCATTTCAATACAGTATTCTTCAAATGATCTATGGAACATGTAACTAACTAACTCTACAAATTCGCTATAATTTTAAAAATGAAAAAAGTTCTTCGTGACTAGTGAAGAGTGTCCACACACTCTCAGATCTGCCCATAGACTGCATTACTTTGATGATGCTCCTTTCAGCTGCGAGTCTCTTTAGATTTCATTTTTAGGGATGCAGGTATTTAAGGAGGTAGATCCACAGTGGGACACTCCTGTGTCCGTACTGCAATTTCGACCGGTATTTGAGTGAAAGGAACGACGGCTGTGTAATGAACCACATCTGGAAGAGCCTAATCCAACCCTTGGAGTAGCGAATAAAAAATTATAGAAAAAATTGTACTTAAAAGAAAATATATGCATCCACTAGACACCATTATTTTGCACTCGAAAGCCATTCTAGAGGGTTTCATTCGTGTCTACTCAATCAAATAATCGAGCGTATTACTGGATTCCACACTGATCCTCAGTTTTTTGAAGCATTTGTACAGCAAAACAATTACTCACCCTGTTGCTTACGACATACAGTAACAGCCAACTTTAGTCCAAGACGATCAGGACAGCCATTATTATAAAAATAAACGACAGTGAATGGAATCAGAGTATGGATTTTCCAGCTAATAAGATAATTCACAATTGAGAAATTGGTCAGTGCTGAATGACTGCTAACAATTTCATACTGAGAGCTGGAACTTCAGAAAAGTAGGAAGTAAAGAATGGCAGCGGTAAAGAAACAGCTGACCCACAAATTTACCAGTCCTCAGCAGTCTAGTTTTACGGTTCTGGCCCAGTGATTTATTACCTTCTCCCCCTCCTGTCAAGCTTATCTCCACCACTCGCCACCCTTATCGACGATTAATGCACTCCCTCCCCCTCCTCATATCCACTTACTCCTCCCCTCTCTAGCACTCAAAGCCACTCGTATACAATGGCAGTTACCCTATTGGCTGCACAGCCTGACTAGTTGCCAGATTCCTCCCATGTGGCAGAATGTCAAAACGTCACTAAGATGGCTACTCAAGACGGCTACCTCCGTGAATTATTGTCTCAGTGGACATACTCCATTGTAAAAAAAAAAGGCGCGAAATTTTGAAAAAATCCACGTTTTAATGAAGAGATAGCTTGTTTAACAGTTACAAATGCTGAAGTCTATTTACTTAATCATTTAGCAACAATCTGATGCTGTGTAACATTTCACACTTTTTATGGGCATGTGTGTAGCAGTATTTAATTATCAGGATGTCACAAACACACTGCAGGTCTAGTTCAGCAATGTTTGTTCTTACAATGTTATTATGTGGTCACACTATATTGCTCGTCTAGACTGACAATTGCAAACAACAACCAGTGGTGCCACCAGCCCTGAACTCGCTTTCCAGATGTCTGTCGCCAGTCTCTCCACCAGGTATCTCCTTGTCCCGACCTGTCGTGATCAGACAGCTACATAGTTTCCACCCAGAAAGTGATCCTCCAGCACCCTCTTCTTACAAATTGATAATGTGTTTTTTTACACCCAGTCAGGTCAATTTAGATTGTATACGTTTCTAATGACACACAGTCATTGTAGCTCACGTAGTAAGGTAACTGACTGTTGAACAGGTGTTTATGCAAACTGTAGTAGTCCCACCGCTAACCTGTCCCAGCAGGATGAGAAATAGTGAGTTCCCATTTTCATAAAGATTTTTTATTGAATAAGCACATAATACAGGCCTACTGAAAAACACTTTATTTGTTACTTTTTACAACGCTCAGAGCTCAGTTTAATAGAAGGAGGTCCACCAATTTGATGTATGTGTTCAAATCATAATCCTTATAACAATGTTCATACTTAGAAAAACGTTCATTACTCAGAAACACTAGAGGTTACTTACGAAAGCTGTGTAAAATATCAGATAAAAAAGTATCACTTGTTTAGGAAACAAATAAGACTCAACTAAATTCAAATTATGACACGTTTCTGTAATATTTTTGTTTTCTTCCAACATACATCACACATGCTTTAAAGAGCTTTAATACAAAATAAGCTACCAAATATATCAAGTTGAAACTTGACTTTCTGTTTTATGAAACATCTAATAATGGATCAAAAGAAAATGATAGCTGATATAAACATGTCTCTGCTGGGATGTAAGATTTCTGGTTATCCCGCATGTGTCTATATGAAGTTACATCCATTGTGCCTCGGGTAATTTAGACTGGAATCCTATTATGCTTTTCAGGTATCGTTTACAAAAAAAAAAAATAATTTGAACATGTAGCAGATGGATAACAATATGTTAAAGTTGACAGTCAGCAAACATACAGCAACCTTAAAATATACTGAACGAATATTACATGTAATTTTGTTAATGAAGAACAAATTCCACAACACAATAACAACTGAATATGATGTAGTCCACGTTGCACATGAAAATTACTCTTGGATATGTATTAATGAGATGACATATTCCATCACGTACAATAATTCATCAACGACCCTGACGTTGGCACTCACAGAAAGATGAAACTTGTAACGCTGCATTGTGAGACATTCATTTACCAATCAATGAAGTTCTTTCCAAAGGTTGTTAAGTAGGCAGAAGACACTGAAGTTTGTAGTAGATGCCACGTTTTGCTAGCAGATCTGCGTGACTTCCCATCTCAGCAACTTTTCCATTACTGACGACACATATAGCATCCGCATCTTGAACTGTTGACAACCTGTGTGCGATTGTGATGCAAGTTCGCCCTTCTTTCGCCTTATTGAGTGCCTCTTGCACAACCTGTATGGAACACGAAAATGTTTCTGATTTAAAGACGTGGTTCTTATGTTTCAGTTCCATGTCAAAAAGTTTTAATTGGAGTACTATTTCCTCTGCAATACATTGCCGAATAAAACGCAACATATTCAAGGACGACATAATTTTAGTGACAAGTGAGGTGACAGGTAGCTCACCGTTGGAGGAGTATATGATAAATTCAGACCAAATGAAACACACATGTCACAGTAAAGAAAGCCAAAAGAAAATTTAAAAAAATGAATAATGTAAAATAAAATTAAATGTAGTTGCGCGAGTAGGACTAAAATAATGTGTTCATTAATTTTAGCACTAATTATGTGTACATGCCGTTTAAGATGACCCGTTCCACATCGTTTCGATAAAAGAATCGTTTAAATGATATGCGGGACATAGCTAACTCGCATCAATACACAGTCTGACCCTCTCTGGCAACAACGCAGGCGCGTATTCTCACATGCTAACCATCATAAAGGTACCGAATGGCATCCTGCAGTAGCCTGTGCGAAGCATTTTGCTGCAATTCGGCAATGGTTCTTGCAGGCCCTGGAGGACCAGTTAGTTCCCACTTCATCATGTCCCATACATGTTCAGTTTGCGAGAGATCTAGTGATCTTGCTGGACACAGCAGTTGTCGTACATTACAAAGAGCACGTTGCATCGCAGCAACGAGATGTGACTGCATTGTCATGCTGAAGAAGCACATTACTTTCCTATCGAAAAAATGGTAGTAGTACAGGGATAACAGCCTTTCAGAGTTGTGGTCACTGGTTACTTTGCCCTATAGAATCACCAAACGTGACGTCGAGTTGTAACTGATGGCCCTCCGCAAAATGGAGTCTCGGATGAGACCTGCGTGTCGTAGACGAATGCACTCTGAAATAGACAGCTCAACAGGACTACGCCGCATGCATGTACACCCATCAGTCGCATATGGAGAGAACCTCATCACTGAGCGCCATTCCCCTCTCCAGTCAACTCTCCAAGACATCAGAGTAACCTTGCTTGGCGGAGAGGTGGTGTCAGAGGCATATGTGATATTGATCCTCCAATAAGCTGGCGGTTCCGAATGGTCTCTGACGACACAGTATGTGCAACATGTGACCATCTTTTGTCCGTGGATGATGTTTGGACGACCTCTGCTGGACGCACAACGCGTCGATCTTGAGTACTAGGCGTTCGTCGAGAACCTGGTCTACAGCTGTGGTAATGTCCCACAGGCCAATACTGAAAGCACCCACACACCACTGACACATGGTGCCCAACAAGTGCAGAAATCTGTCGGTAGTTCCAACCAGCTTCCCAGAGTCCCAGAATGTGACCCCGTTCAAATGGTTGAAGCAGTTACAACAAAAGTACTTACTCATCGGTGGGGCATGGTTGTACCCTAGAACGAGTGTTGCAAACACTATTTACTTCTGAACTCATCACGTTGCTGCCTGCAGAGTCAAAATAGAGGGCGCCGAGACAGGCCTCCTGAGCGCCACTGGATCACCTATGACCGTGACAAATGGATCAGTAATAACACTATACCCTCTTAGTATGCACGTATGATAACACAGTGCCACTGAACACAGTCCTTGAGGAGTCCATCTTTTTCCGGCAGTATGTATATCCATAGGTGGACACCTTTTAATTCCTGACAGTCATTTCTGTACTATTATTTATGATTGTCTTGCGTATGAAATGAACTTCCCCAAGTGAGTATGAGAAATTCATAATGCATTACAAATATTAATCCATAGCAAACTGTGATGTAATGTAATACATTGCTGGGATATACTGCTGTGTTAGCAAAGATCCCGCTTCATTAACTTAATCAAGTGACACTCTTAAAACTGCCTGTTACATTGTGTCAGAATCCGTGACGGATCTGTATCATGCTGATAACTAGTAGAATATCATATTAGAAGAGTAGTCACTAAACGAATAATATAAGTGCATATTCTTTGCTGTTATTTGTAAAAAAAAATTACCGCTAAAGAAAATGGATATTACGGTTTAACGTCCCGCTGTTATTAGAGGCGGAACATTTTCTGAATAATATCAGTTCTGAACTCACACTAATATTGCAGATATGATATAAGGATTACCTGATTACATTCTTAACGGTTCTTAATGTGAAATATTTAAAGTTTCACTACATAACAGAGGCACTAAAAAAAATTATGGAGAAGCAGGGAAATTCGTTACACCTTACGTGTTTTTCTGCGAACGATATTTGCAATACTAGGTCTGCTTTCCTTGTAGGTTTCCAAACATTCATTCAACTGTTATAGACTTTATGTAATCAGTTCAAATGAACGGAATATTGCTTCTTTATAAAGGAATAAGGAAACTCATTGTTAATGGAAGCATGCCTACTCTTTTCAGGCACACATAATTTTCCAGCTCTTAACATTCAGTGGCCAGTTACCTTTTCACTATCAGAGTCCAATGCCGACGTTGCTTCATCCAGTATAAGGACACTGGGATTACGAAGTAAGGCCCTTGCAATTGCCACTCTCTGTTTCTGGCCCCCACTGAGTTGAGCACCTTTGTCACCCACAGGTGTGTTGTAACCCTGCAATTATGAATTCCACTTATTTTAAGAAATGTTACGCCTTAAAACAAAAGTACAACTTTTTGATTGTAAATATCTTCTTTACATTTGATATTACATAACCAGATAAGTATTGATTAATTTCAATACCTGAGGTAATGTTTCTATAAAATTGTGGATGTTCGCTTTCTTAGCAGTTTCAATGATGTGATCCATGGGTACGTAGCGGCTGTTGTCACCGTAAGCTATGTTCTCGCCGATCGTCCTGTCAAAAAGGACAGGCTCTTGCTGCACCAGCCCCAGCCGTGATCGCAGGGACGACATTTTGACTTTGGACACCTCACGGTCACCGAGAACCTGTAGGTGTAGAATCATGACAGTTAATTAAAAACCTGCTGATCCGAATACGTGGCGCGGTAGCTTGCGTGACGGGCATGTAAGCGACGCCCCGACACCCTGGTCAAACCATCACGCCGTGTTAACAGCTAACTGTCACCCTGGTACACAGACCAGCCTGAGTATTTTAGGCGATTTTCCACTCTCGTTTGGGAAATTCTGGGTTCATTCACAGTATCCGCTTCAGAAAATACTATACACAAATTATAAAATACGACAACACACGGGACAAAGTGTACACGATTCGGATATAGGTGGCACACATGCTTACCACCCCTTTGGTTTAATTATCGACTTAAGTGACACGAAGGAAATCCGGCCGCAAAATCTGTTAATTTTTTGAAATTATGACAACTGCGGATGCTATGTACAGTATGAACGCTAGGAAAGAGGGAGGGTCACTTAATTAAACACAAAAATAGGCATCATTCTTCTTTTTAGACCCCGGTGAAGACGCAGAGACTTTTTCAAAGCAGAAATAAATAACCACCACAAGGTGTGAGGTGTAATGAAACATGCAAAATATGTTACGTGTAAGATAATGTCTCTTTAGCATGAAGAGAAACCAATTACGCAGCGTTCATGTATCAGTAATGTACAGAGTAATGTTAACATTCTTTCTTAGGATGCAGAACTGGACGATGGCTGTCGAGGCAGAGACATTGAAAAATAAAATTTCCGATGAACGTTACGCCTATAGTGAAGGAAACTTCTTATTTATCAGAATATCAGAAAGTCATTAATCGATATGAAAAGGTGGCTCACATGAAATAAGTACAGAGACAAGACGAATATAATTATTAATGTTGCCTGTAATTGCACAGTTAAAAACTGCTCATAACAGGCTGAAATCAAAACCGAAGTATTTATAGTATGACACACTGGTGGTCACTATTAATTTTTATGTTTGTGCTACCTAGAAAGGACCTATCTTTTTTTCCATCTGTGTTATGAATTAGAAAGAAATGTGTAAGTAATCATCTCACTTGTACAGCATCTAACATTTGCAAAGCACATTCTTGTAAACTGGACATCGTGTTTCGCTTTTCGGTGTAAAGATGAATAATTTTTGTGACTGACCAACAGGCAAGCATGTTACGTACTCTTGTCATGACAATAAATGTTGGAATGTTGGCCGTGTGCCTTCTTGATAGATATATAGTACGCTAATCTTATCTCTAATTGGAGTCTTAAAAAGCTGAAACTTAAGATAGTTGACCCAAGTTATATACATGCTTTTTTATCCGGTTAATATTTCCTTTCGTATAATGTTGTTTAGGACGTTTTTGCGTGGGGATGTCAGGAACATTGAGCGAAGTTACAAATTCTGATGGGAAGTTTATGCTTTCGTGGTGGTGCAGCACTGTGTGAATGGACTGAAATATTTTTTTTTCTCAGATATCATATTTTGTATTCAATGAGTTGTTTATTGAACTACGTCATTTCTTTTTCTATAACTGTTCGCTCAGACGATCATTATTTGTTTGTGCAGTTCATGTCTATAACTGGATACAGGTTTTCTATGACGTGTTCCTCTGTCTTTACTACATTGTACAACTGAACTCATCGATTAAGACAAATTTGCAGACTATGCCGTTTCGAAGTAGTATTATAGAATAATCGACAGTATTTTAGAATATTCTAATATGAATATTCGATAATATTTTTAATAGCTCGTTAATAGTACAGAACATCCTCGAATTGCTTCCCTTGAAAAGTACATTGATGAAAAAGATACAGAAGATATCCAGGTGACCACGATGTAACTGAAGGCAACGACTTCAAAACACTGATATCTACACAAACCCTACAGCTATCACCGCACAACCAGTTTAGTACATAACGGTGAAACCAAGGGTAGTATGAGACACAAAAATCAGTGATTGGCAATGGATGGCTTTACAGATATCGCCGACTCCACCAAAAAGCACTTTAATTCGATTTAACCTTAAATGTTATTGCTCCATTGATTGATTAACCATTCAAAGTCTCCATTAAAATATTCTCTCTATTCCTGTAAAACGTGTCATGCTATTTTTGCATAATTAATCAATTCCGTTAGTTTTCTATCTGTGCTGCACGAATTGCCATTTCTTGACTCGTTTATGTAATTAAAAGTGTAATGTTCATAGAGCAGTCCACGAGACTTGATTCATTAGACCGAAGTTACTTCCTTTCCCAGCCTTCTGAAATATCGCCAACATACTGTCCTGGACGAGTCCTATGTTGAACTGCCGAGAGAGACTGCACAGTGTTAAGTCACAGAACTCATCTTTCCTGATTTTTCTGTGATTTCCCTATCTATATCCGGATCCCGCTCCAGCTACTTCCGGATCTGGGTGCTGACGAGTCCTCTCCATTTGACTCGATCCTCCCACCACTATTCTTCCTCCACTTGCTGCCAGGTCACACCTCTCCTTTCCACAGATATTCTCACTCCCATTTTCCACCGTGTTATTGGGCGCCCTCTAGGTATTTTCCCATCCATCTTTAGTTCTTCCATAATTTTGGAGTGTCTCTGCACATGCATCCTCTTAACATGCCCATACCATCTTAATCGCTTTTTTTCAATTCATTCTCTCATACTTTCTTGTTTAAGGTCCTTTCTAATCTCTACATTCCTTACTCTGTCTATTCATGTTTTTCCCTTAACTTCTCCGAGAAATTTCATTTCCCCTGCTTGCAGTCTGCTCCAGTCCCTTTCTGTCATTGCCCATGTTTCTACACCATAGGTGACAATAGGGAAGTAATAATACTTATACATAAGGAGTTTTGCTTTTTCTGAAACTTCCTAATTCCAAATCAGTAGTTTTATTGTTTGGTGGAAATTGCCTCCCTTCTGTAACCTCCTACTAATTTCGTTAGTTGTTCTTCCATCCATAGATAATTCACTCCCTAAATAAGTGAAATTTCTACCACTTTGAGGGATTCTCCATTCAAGGTAATATTTCCTTTGATCGCTTTCCCTCTTCCAAATACCATTATTTCACTCTTATCTTTATTTATTTTTAATCCATACCTTTTCATTATTTCCTTCCACGCATCAAGTTGTAACTGTACATCTACCTCTTTATCACCCCATATTACCATATCATCTGCAAAAATCATGTTTTTGTCTTTTTCTTTTACTATATCTTTAACTGCCTTATTCATTCCTCCATCACAACAGTAAAAATTACAGGAGACAGAAACGGGACCTGCTGCTCTTATTATGTCCACTGATACTTCATCAGGTCCTGGGGCTTTCCCCCCATTCATCTTCTTCACAGCTATTTCCATTTCTTCCAGTGTAATTTGTCCTAATTCTGCTTCCCAACATCTCTCAATTTCTCCATTATTTGTTGTTTCGTCGTGTACCTGCTCCTCAGCGTTAAAGTTTCTTAAAATGTTCTTTCCATAGATCTTTTATATTCCCTGGATCTTCAATCACGGTACCGTCCTCTGTTTCCATCTTTACTAGTACTTCCTTTTATTTTTCATCATTTTATAGAACATTTTCTTTTGCTCTTCACATCTTCTTCAAGTTTTTTTGTAAACTCTTCCCATGCCTTTTTCTTTGCTTTTCCACTATTTCTTTGCACTTCTCCTTTTACCTTTATATCTTTTATGGTCTTTCTCATTTTTAGTTTTCCACCACTTTCTCCATGCTCCATTTTTTCTTCTAACTGCTTGGACTGTGGTATCATCCCACCAACTTGTCTGTCTTACTTTTTCCTTTCCAGATGTTATACCACATACTTTTTGTGCTACTTCGACTAAAGTGTCTTTGAATAAACTCCATTCTTTTTCTACATCGCAGAAAACCACTTTTGGAAATTTTGTGTGATTAATTCTCTGTACTTCTCAGCACATTCACTCTCCTTTAGTTTCCAATCCCGTATCCTCATCACTTTCTTCTGTTTTCTATTTTTCACACATTAATTCATTTTACATTGTCCCACCAGTAATCTATGGTTTCCATCTGCACTCACACTTGGAATTACCTTCACATTTGCTACTTTCTCTCCACGTTCCCTATCTACTAGAATATAATCAATTACACTCTTGGTTCTTCCATCCCAACTGTGTCTGGTGATAACATGACTTTCTCTCTTCATAAACCAGCTGTTTGCTATTTTAATTCCATTCCTCTGGCACAAATCCAGGAGTCCTTCCCCTTCTTCATTTGTGCCTCCATATCTAAAACATCCCAAGACTTGCTCAAATCCCTTTCTGTCTTTGCCTACCTGTGTATTAAAATCTCCCCTCACTAAATTATAACTGTCTACATGGTTTTCTAACTCATTTTCAAAGTCCATCTTCTCTTCTTCGCTACATCCCACTTGAGGTGCATAAATCTGAATTACTTTTAGAGTTTCTTTTTGGAATCTCAGGTTTAAGATTATTATCCTGTCTGATATATATCTCACACTTTCAATACAGCTTTGTACTTTCCTTTTCACCATCACTGCCACACCATTTCTTCCAAACCTGTTATTCCCACGCCAGTACAGTTTTCCTCCGCCTCTCAAATTCTTCTCATCATTTCCCTTTCACTTTGTTTCGCTTAATCCCAATATATCTAACTTTCTCTCTGTTAGTACATCTGTCATTTCTCCCATTTTTCCATTGTGGGTTAATATATTAAGGGTGCCAATATTTTGGTTATTTTTTAGTCCAGTTGGTTTCATCTTCTTGTACCATCATTCGCACCAGTACTTGAAGAAGCAGTTGGGTCATATCCTGAGTGGTTCGTTCCGAGGTTCGTCTGTGTTTTGAAAGCAATATATGAAGACTTTCCTACTGGCTTGCTAGGCCTAACGCAAGACAGAATTTTCTGTTGGGGTTGTCTCCCTTAGCCTTTGGAGTCTCTCCTCCACCACAAGGCAGTGGTTCCCTTCTCATTTAATCCCCAGAAAGGAGGGTTGCCTCCTCTGCCAGCTACGCCGTTCCAAAGTCTTTCTTTTCCGCCGTCGCTGCCATTAAGGACTTCACCCGTAATCCTGGGCATGGGTTCCGTGTCATAGCCCACGGGATTGGGTCCCTCGCTGAACTCAGCCATCCTATCACTCCGGCCTACTGAAGTGTAGGATGTCCACCCCCGCGACGTGGACGTGCCAGACAGGAATTACCCCAGTGGAGGAATAGGGAAGGGGACGCTACCTCCTTGGAGCCTGGTAAATGATTGTGTAGGGTGCCACAATCAAAGGTTGTGATTTTCCTAAACCGGGTAATACCTCTGAAAAATTATCCTCCTGATCCTGTCCTAATCAGAGTTTTTGCTGCGTTTTTAATTACCTTTTCATCGGCGCTAAATTCCAGTCTTACTTTTCTTTACGCGTTCAACTCCGTCACACCATCATTTTTCTTCTTCTTGAACAGTTAGGAACATTACGAAACAATTCTGTGTATCAATGTGACAACGCAGTTTTTCGATGTTTTTATATCTTTTATCGTTTAGTACTCACCACAGTACCGGAGGTGGCGTCGTAGAACCTCTCCAGAAGTTGTACGCAGGTGGACTTGCCGCAGCCTGAGAGACCCACCAGCGCCACGGTCTGACCGGGCTTCACAAGCAGGTCCAGGCCCCTCAGGACGAGGGAGTCGGGCCTCGTCGGGTAGCTGAACTCGACGTCCGAGTAGCGCACCTTCCCTTCCGCCGTCTACAAAGAATGTAGCACAGTGCTGTTAAAATCTTGTTTGCTGGTTCTCTAAAGCTTGCATGTATTTGATAAAGGAGTTCTTTTTGTACACTAAGAGCTGCATTTCAAAAGTATTTATTTGTAGAATGCTTTGTTAGTGTGACTGTAGCATCCCATACGACCCGGAACAGTGGCTGAGACAAGTCATGTTGAATTTCACACACAACTGATAGAAAAAACTGTCTCGTGATCCAGTTCACATGTACTTCAAAGAGACAATAATTCTGACTCTGTTTAAGTTTTCACAGTTTTATAACATGTGTACGAGTCGATCTATGTCCACAGAGTAATTGAGAATTCGATACTATTGTGGTCATGTACGCATGGTTATGTAACGGGAAGTAATTATATTTTTATATATTCACGGGTTTCTTGTGTTTTCAGTTCGACATAATTGATAATTGTTATGAACGTATTACTCCTGACAGGCATGTCGTCTGAAGTATACGTACACTGTACGTAGGCCTAAGTGATCTTATTTTTTTACTTTAGCGTAAACAAAGTGTTCTTGTGTTATCGAAATAAACATGGATGCGTTTGTCGTCCAACGACCGTAACAGATGCCACTGATGAAGGACTCTATGCCCAAATAGCGATCTGGAATATAAACAGCTGCAACACACCTCGTGACGTATAAATACACTACCTCATCAAAAGTATGCGGATGCCTATTAGTGAATATTAATATGAGGTTTGTCCCCCTTAGGCCATTATGACGGCTTGAACTCTGTTGGGAAAACTTTCAAGCTCAGTCTTCCTCAAGAGAGAAAACCAGAAAGGGTTGAGACGTTGGAACCTGGTGTCTAGAGCGGAGTCGACGTTCCAACTGATCTTAAAGGTGTTCTACTGGGTTTAAGTCGGGACTCTGGATAGGCCAGTCCATTACAGGAATGTTATTGTCCACAAACCGTTGCCTCACGGACGATGCTTAATGACAGGGGGCACTGGCGAACTGTTCCTCTGCTGTATGTAGTACACAGTGCGTTAAAATGAGTTCATATCCTTCTGCCTTTAGCGTTTCCTTACCCGTAATAAAGGGACAATATCCTAAGAAAGGGAATACCACTTATACCGGAACGCCACCTACGGCGTACTGCACTGTTGACAAAACACATGATACCACGTAACGTTCTCTAGGCATTCGCCAAACGCAAACACTGCCATCGGATTGCTACAGGGTATAGCGTGAATCATCACTCCAGATGATTCGTTCCGGTCATTCACTGTTCACTGGCATCGCTCTTGACACCACCTCAAGCGTCGCTTAACATTGACTATAGAAATGTGTGGCTTACGTGGAGATGCTAGACTATATCACCCCCATTCTTCCTGCGTCTCTACGCACAGTCATCGTACTACCTGTACTGCCGGTAGCAGTTTGAAACTCAGGAGTGATTCCTTCCGCTGGTTTCATGCAATTTTTTATAGTCACTGTCCGAAATGCTCGACAGCCCCTGTTCATTAGTACATGAAGTCTGTCTGGTCTTGATTTAGATGTGGTTGTCCTTCGCCTTTCCACTTCACATTCACATCACCAACAGTCAATGGATTTGTCTCTTCGGTGACATCCAATGACTTGTCCACGAAGTCAGTGAACTCTACTGCCAACAGTGTACTCCCCGTCTCCTTCTACACAGGCGAGACCGTCTCTCGTGACATCTAGCGGCCACCTCCTCATTACATACGGTTATCCAGATGTTTTTATGAGATAGTGTATTGATCTTATACTTACCAGAAGCTACAGATTCGTGGGAAAACGTCGGTTAATAATTCATGCTGCACCAGGTTCTTATTTCCGCACCATGTAGACGTTCTCCATGTGGCTGATACGGATTTTCAGACCTCCAACGGCCATCTTACTCCAGTTCACTTACCGCAATAAGAGCAGCGTTACTTAGTCAGGAATGAAGAGCATTTCACGATCGATCCCTTTATCAACAACAGGTTGCAATAGCCAGTTGCAGTACTCAGTACTGATTTTGAGCAAGAGCATCTTTACTTATCAATTGTTGCACTTTGTAAGAGTTCAGTTTAAGTTTGTGCACAGTTCTGTGGACAGATGTTCCTGGCACGATATGTAAATAGTTTTTTGGACTTATTGCTAAGGAGCTTCTACGAGGGGGATTAATAAGTAATGCTATAATTTTTTTCTCAGTCAATTTTGGTGGGATAAATGCGGAATTTGTTGTGGGACATCGTGGAATATTCCCGTTTCAGCTACTTTAGTTTCATGTATTTCCGAAAGTTAACGGCACTATACTTGGCCTTCAAAATTGTGTCTGTAACAAAGGTGAAGTCCAAGCAGAGAGCTGTCATTGAGTTTCTTTTGGCGGAAAAACAGAGCGTCGCCGATATTCAGAGGCCTTTGCAGAATGCCTACGCAGACATGGCAACGAACAAAAGCACGGTGAGTCGTTGGGATAGGCGTCTGACATCATTGGAACAATGTCGTGAAAACTTATCCTATCTCCCATGTGCCGGCAGGCCGTACACAGAAGTGTCTCTTGACATTTTGAAACGTATGGAGTCACTCATTCGAGCGTGTTCGTCGCCACAAAAATCCAATCGAATTTCTCCTTCTCTTTAACAACGTAAGGCCTCATACAAGTCTCCACACCCGAGAGGGTCTCACAAAACTTCATTAGACTGTTCTTCCTTATCCACCCTTCAACCCGTATACCACATCTTCCGACATCCATCTGTTTGGCACAATGAAGGGTGACTCCGCTCGAAGCAGGGCGTGGATGATGGGAAGATTACTGATACAGCATGACGTTGGCTCTGACACAAACCAGTAGAGAGGTCCATGCGAGAATACAGGCCGTCACACTCTGCGGTGATAATAATAAAAAATAGGTTTTTGTAGCGAAAAGAGTGGGGAATAATATGGTGTATTGGAATACTGAATAAAACCAACTTGCTTCCACAAAAAATGTGTTGTATTACTTACTGAACGATCCTTGTATATAGTCTTGTTCGGCTGAAAGCGATGTGCAAACTGCCAAGATCGAGGAACCAGCGGAAGCGTATGCGACAATCACAACCTAAAAGCCGGGTGCTGGCTTCCTTGCAACGCTAGACGCTGTACTCGCATCATCCTTGGAACACGATTTAAATATAGATGATGAAGATGATGATTATGTCTTGCTTCGAATACTAGATGTGCTCTCCCACGTAATTCCACTTCCTCTTCTGGTACAAATGCACTAATGTATGTTTGAGATCTCATTTACATAGTTTTTCGGTTTCCTTCGGTATGTCTCGGCGAAAGTATATTACGTAATCTTGTCCACTTTCAGAGGCTTGTTTCATGTATCAAAGCGTGCATTTCATCCACTACCGGCTTCCTGGATTTGCTGTCGGAGTTTTCCCTCCAGTCTCTTTGGTTTCGCAGAAGGTATTTTAACTCTGTCCTACCTTTCAACATTCAGGAGATACTGATGGGCACTACCCGATACGATGACTAGCGACGAGCACTTTATTTTTAGCGCTCTTCCTCTCAGACAGCAGTATGGAAGCAAACGAGACCTGAAGATTGGAAAAAAGGAATCCTAGTGTCAATTTTTAATAAGGGTTGCAGG
Organism: Schistocerca nitens; assembly: GCF_023898315.1. Taxonomy (NCBI): domain Eukaryota; kingdom Metazoa; phylum Arthropoda; class Insecta; order Orthoptera; family Acrididae; genus Schistocerca; species Schistocerca nitens. The sequence goes on from NC_064617.1 coordinate 741,597,361, forward strand.
GAAGTATGGCAAAATTGTATGGCTTCCGCTTTGATGCTTTGATGTCTCCTACCGACAAGGTATTTGAGGAGACCTTGGAAACGAGAGTATTGGAGAGAGCAGAAGAGAGAGTAACAATATAGTTTTAGATCAGGAATATCGACATTTGGTCCAATTTTTTGCATAAGGTATCCCCAAAAAAGACATTACGACTATGCCAATGGCTCAGTAATGGCGTTTCTAGACAATGAGAAGGCTTATGCTAGTGAGAAAAGAAGCAAAATATTTGAGAAGCCCTCTAGCAAAGCGTCAATAAGTGATTATGGCAAGAATGAAGGGCATTACCAAGGAAGAGTAGGTTGCGTAAATGTAGGAGGAGTTACGGCAGACTATGTAGTATAAAAAAATGGGCTAAACAAGGGAGAGCGCTATTCCCTATTATTTTCACCAACATTATGGGCGAGATAAAGACACGAGTGATAGTACGAGTAGGAGAAGAAAGTATGAGAACAATGGTGTTTGTAGGTGATTTGATAATGTGAAGAAACAAAGTTGAAGAACAAGATAGGGTAAATTTAGGGGGAGAAGTGTTGGGGAAGTATAGGTTGAACTTTAGTGCAAAGAAGTGATGAAATGAGAGCAGCAACGGATATTTTGGATGGCAAATACTAAGGACGGCGGTAAGTTTAAAATACCTGGGAAGAGCACAACAGAAGACAGTGGAAGGAATGAGAGGCAGAGCTTAAAAAACTTGGTCTGAAACACTGATGTACCACCAAAAAGCAAAGAAGCGTCATACCGAGCACATCACACTTCAGTGCTTACGTATGCATCGGAAACTTGGGTAATGAAGAAAAGGTTAGGACCATACAGATTTGCAAGAAGAAAGTTCGAGAAAGATGCAGGATGGGAGTAAGCATTTGAAGCCATTTTGGATATTTTTCGACCGTGACAGTCTTAAGAAATATGTAAAGTTTTTTTTTTTTTTTAAATTGCCGCTACCAGTTTGTGATTGGTAGCGGTAATTTTAAAAAAACCTTTACAGGATGGGACTAACTCGTATGGATACAGAAATAGTGAAAGAAAAGTCCATGCAAGAGACTATAGATTAAGGTGGAATGGACGTGCTGAAAGAATAGAAGTTGGTAGAATATCAAGACAGGCGGCTGAAATGACTGTAGGAGGAAAGAGACTCAGAGGAAGACCGAGAGACAGGACTGATGATCGAAGGAATGTTTGAAGAAGAGAGGAAAAGTCTGTGACAGGGTGGAGAGAGAAATGTGATGAGTGAATACGGAAAGATGGGGAGATTTATGTTGCAAGCAGCTTCAGCAAGGGGCCGGAAACTATAGATAACTATAATGATGATGAGGGTGAGGATGATGTCCATTGCCTAATGCTTAGCAGGCAAGAAGTGAAGTGCCAACAGAAAGACCTAGCTTTTATCGTCCTAACGACGGTCCCAAGTACAAATTATTTTCTATTTAATAACGTTAGACAGCTCACGATTTCTGCTGACAAGCATACGTGATTCCTCATTTGTCATCATTACCGTCCACTTCATCTCAATTACTCTGTGGGATAAACTTGGCTGAAACGTATTGATCAGATGATACTGGACAAAATTCCCATAACAGCAACGAAATAACACTTCTCCGTTGCAGGGGTCGCTGACACACGCTTGTAGAGCGGCGCTCGACCCGGGGTTAAGCCGGTTCGAATAGTGTTGGTGGAAACATTTTTCACTGCCAGTATTTGGCCGGCAAGAGGAGGAGAGGTGGTGGCGTGTAGTTCCTGATCACCAGACTTTGCGGCAATGTCCTGGTTTAAATACCAAACCTCTCCGAAGTGAGGGCATGTGACACTGCTGACGGTGATCTGTCCGTCGGATGGAGACATTAAGCTTGGCGGCCCCCTCGATGCTGTTAGCGAGGAGTAGGTTGTGTGACGGCACATGGTTTGTGTCTCTTCCTTCTCCCGTCATCAGCATCATACAACACGCACACACACGCACACACACACACACACACACACACACACACACACACACACACACACACAATACATACCTGTAGTATTACAAATATCGTAACGGAGCAAGTAAAAGAAACAAGAACCAAATGAAGAAATAGAAGAAGAGTCAGGAAAGTGGAAGCTGGCTATTGAAAATGGTATTTTTCTGGCTGGTATTGAAGAGAAAATATTTCGGGACCACATTTTAGTGAAGTCTTTTCGTTCCTCACTCAGTGCAACGCATTTTTCTGCTATATGTTCACTTTTGCATCTTGCGTTACAGTAACGATTTCACTCTACTTGAGCCTGGTAATTAAATCTCTTACAATGATTAATGCTTTGTCTTTTTTGTATTCTGTACGGAACAATAACAGGTCATCTTATTTGTCGCGTTATCTTTTGTGATATCACCGAACACCATTGGTCTTAAGGAAGTGTTTCAGAAAAGGAAATACCAGCGAGTTGGTCAAAAAATTTGGGCTATGGTTTCTAATAAGTTCTCGTTGTATTACGAAGTATCTCTTGTGAAGAACATACATCGCCCTTTTGTTACAGAGTACGGAGACAGTTGTACCTGATGGATAGTGTAGCAAGGAGCACACGATGTTTTTTGGTCGGTTCTGAGTTTAGAGTCGCTTGAAGGAATTCGCGCTGGAGACCGCCATAAGCCGTTTCTGCCATTTTCTGCAGTTTTTGTTATTGTTAGACATGAGGTTGTGTTTTGTCCGGAATTTGTAAATATTTTGGATTCTACACATTTAAATGTGTATAATATACTATAGTTACTTGGAATAAATTGTAAATTATTCAGGTACAGAATAATGAATAAAATGCTATACATTTTGAAGCTATTTAAGAAACATATGGGCAGTTGAGTTATAATTCGTCGGTCGTCCATCATATGCTTTGAAACAGGAGAAACTCTTTTACCACGGAACACGTGATACTTGCAATTGAAATGAATTTGTATAATGTCTAAAATTTGTCCCTGCCTAGAAAATGAAAATTTGTGTTTGCTTCATATAGCTTCTATTTCAAAATGTGTTTAACTTGTAATTGGTTTTTGATAACACTTCTGTTTAATTTGATTTAAATTACTATTATTGGTATGTAGTAGAGGAACATCGTTCGCCCCCGGTAGCTGAGTGGTCAGCGCGACAGAATATAAATCCTGAGGGCCCGGATTCGATTCCCGGCTGGGTCGGAGATTTTCTCCGCTCAGGAACTGGGTGTTGTGTTGTCATCATCACCTCATCTCCATCGACGCGCAAGTCGCTGAAGTGGTGTCAAATCGAGAGACTTGCACCCGGCAAGCGGTCTACCCGACGGGAGGCCCTGGTCACACGACATTTACATTTATTTAGAGTAAGAATGTACCAGATAGACTGTTACATACAGTATTGACAATATTTTCTTGATTGCAGAGCTTTTACATTTCAGTCGAACATTTGTTTCTAGATACATGACGATGTTGTAGTTTGGAACAGTTTTCCACACTTGGAGAAGCCTTAGTTTTGCAGATTAATTTTTGCAATTTTAGAAAAAGACTGCAGCACACATAAAGTGAAAGTTATTTCAAAATGAAATATGAAAACAGATTAAACTTCTATTACAGAGCCAGCTAGAGACGAGAATCTAAAAACAATACTCTCCTCTACTTTACGGCCTATCCGCACTGTTATAAACATTCGCCGGCCGTGTGGCCGTGCGGTTCTAGGCGCTACAGTCTGGAACCGCGAGACCGCTGCGGTCGCAGGTTCAAAAAAATGGTTCAAATGGCTCTGAGCACTATGGGACTCAACTGCTGTGGTCATAAGTCCCCTAGAACTTAGAACTACTTAAACCTAACTAACCTAAGGACAGCACACAACACCCAGCCATCACGAGGCAGAGAAAATCCCTGACCCCGCCGGGAATCGAACCCGGGAACCCGGGCGTGGGAAGCGAGAACGCTACCGCACGACCACGAGATGCGGGCGGTCGCAGGTTCGAGTCCTGCTTCAGGCATGGGTGTGTGTGATGTCCTTAGGTTAGTTCGGTTTAAGTAGTTCTAAGTTCTAGGGGACTGATGACCTCAGAAGTTGAGTCCCATAGTGCTCAAAGCCATATAAACAATCTATATGTGATATTTTTATATACAGATACGTTATTGAGTGCTACAACTTACCCACTTATCATCTGTGAGCTCGTGCGGATCCGTTACCAAAGGTCGACGCTCCAATAAAGTGAAGATTCTTGACGCGGATCTTAGACCTTTCCTGAGGCTCGCGGTGCAGGAGAACACACTTGAGATGGTGCCGGTTCCCAACATCAAAGATTCTGCCACTCTATAAAAAACAAAAGTATTGAAGAAGGTAGGTTCAGGCTGTGCGACGTTATGGCCAGACTGTCTAGAAGTCCAGCTGAATATGATAAACATTTTTTTCATTTCTTGATACAATAGAGGTAAAGCTTGGCTTACGCATAGCTCTCTCTGCGTATGCTACCAACACCAGTCTTCAGTGATATGTGGCACAACAGTTTTCTCGGACTTCCTTCCAACACCGCTCCTAGTTGCGAACTAAGGTGACGTTAGGATAAAATGTAATTTTCAAAGAATGCTGTATGTTTTCGAAGGTTAAACGAGAATATTAAGGTACTAATGCAAAGTTCAAATGTGTATTTAATCTTATGGGACTTAACTGTTAAGGTCATCAGTCCCTAAGCTTACACACTACTTAACCTAAATTATCCTAAGGACGAACACACCCACCCATGCCCGAGGGAGGACTCGAACCTCCGCCGGGACCAGCCGCACAGTCCATGACTGCAGGTAGTAATGCGTAAGGAACTCGTGAGTTCTGAACAGTATTACATGTATGTTACATTGCAATCGCGTAGCTTAGAGAGATGTGGCAGAGTATTGAGACTGCTATCAGGTAATAATCAGACGGAAGGAAATAACGTTATTTTTTAAAAAAAATCCGTTGTATTAATAATTAATTGTTAGACAGAAGCTGCTTGTTCCTAGTAGTTCATCTTACTGCACTAGTTTCAGGCGTTGCCCATCACGAGCTGTACCTGTATGACAGAAAAGGCACATATTTCTTGTAATATGTACTTGCAATGTATATAATAGTGTTATGCATATGTGATTTTTCAGTTCGTTGTAATGTGAGTTTCCTCATATATAATCAGCGCAAGGACTTTTTCACGAAAATGTACATAGTTTTCATTGGAAATTGTTGTACAGGCAAAGATTATTTTTTGTATACTCTAGGAAATGTACGTAGGTTGGAACTTAAATAGTGGCAACACTGCTGTGGAGAAACTATGCAGTGGAATCTACTATTATCGCTGATAGCACACGTTGTTGACATATCTACGTTACTTCCGAGCAAATTGACTCGCCCGTCCCATGTCATCGGCGTGCGCACAATCGAGGGAAACTCAGTTGCTTGTGAGCGAGGGGTCTAACGTAACGGTGTCACTCTGTTTTCGAAACAGGAACAACGGAGTTGGATCAAGATTGATCGTTTTTGTTCGTTTTTGGAGCATCACCTGCGATCAGCTTTGCGAAAGAAGCGGCGACACTTTCTGCGCAACCCACCCATCATTTTGCACGACAATGCGCGGGCGCATACAGCGCAACCTGTGGCTACTCTGTTCGGTCGATGGGGCTGGGAAGTAGTCTACCATCCACCATACTCCTCGGACTTAAGTCCTTGTGACTTTTATTTGATTCCGAAGACGAAGGCTTCAGAACTGTTCCAGAGATTCGACAGGCAGTTGACCGCTCCATTCGCACCATCAACAGAACAGGCTATGCTAATGGTATACTACGTCTTCCACATCGCTGGCAACGGGTTCTACACAACGCTGGTGACTAATTTGAAGGACAGTAACAGGTGCAAACGAGTAACTCGTTTGTATCGGTTGTGAATAAATGGTTGCCACAATTTAAGTTCCAACCCTCGTATGTAATGCTACTTTTATTTTGTATTATTTTTGTTAGAGGAACAACGAAATATGTTGTCATTAAAGAATATCAACAAAATTTTCGACAACTTTTTCGCTTTTTAGCTCGCCCTGTACAATAATGTAGAAGAAATTCTACTTTGAGACCGCAGTGGCTGAAATTAGTGTGCCGTTTGGGGGCGGTAGTCTGGATGTTTACAGGGCGATAGCAATCTGTTCAGTACCACAGAATTTACCTCTTGTATGGCGGATGCCAAAGATTCACGATGCACCTGAATGGGATAGTAAAACCGGCATGGAAGTGTGTTACTGTTAAAAAGTGAAAAAGTTGGAGAACAGAGTATGTTAATGATCTGATGAAGGTAGGAAAAGGAATGTTTTTAGACGTAGCAATTGATACGACGTATAAATGCTTTGGAAATGTAGATATGTCAGAAGTTATAATATGGGATGGGTGGAACGGGAATGAAAAAGAACAAACTAGATATTAAACTCTCCAATAAGAAAAGAAGCTTCAAAATGTGTTAAGCTGGTTGTACGCTGTACGTGTTTGGAGAGAATGGAACATTTTGCGCTATAGGTGACAGAAAGGCCGTACAAGAGGAAGCATGCAAAACAAGGTTACCGCGGTGTATCAACGGCGACAGAGATGTCGTAAAGAAGAAGCAGTTACTTACTTGTAGACGTCTTGGTAGGGCACGCCGTCGGCATGGACGAGTATTGCTCCATAGTACATGCATGCGGCGTACGTAAATGTGCCAATGTTCCGAGAGAGGCTGTATACAGCGGCACGCACGTGCGTGTGGTGCTCTGCGACTTGCAACGCTGGCCGCAACTCTGACAGGTACTGGGCATGGAACTGACGCTCGCGGCACAGACCCGCCACCGTGCGGATGTTACCAACAGCCTCCACTGCCACCTGTAAAAGTAGGACACGCTCAGTTTCTACCATGCATCGTCCTCTCTCTTCACATGATCAAGAAATTCTCAATAATAATCATTTAAGATATTTTAAGTTGGTTTCTTTCCTTTTTGGGAAATAAATGTTTCCATGTCTTGCGCTTGGGCTGATGGATATTTATTAGTTTCATTACTGTTTAAAGCACCCACTGCTATGACTCTGCGTGACGTTAGCTGCCCTGAATGAAAAAATGAGCACTACGAAAGCGTGGATATCTGGCAGAGGCAGTAAAGGCAACGATTTAAAGCTCCGTGTTGTGGACCCAGTATGAGTAGTAGACTGAGCGTGAAAACGCTGACATCATTCTTCTTCTGCTGAAAAACGGTATATGGGTTGTTACATCTTAACTGAGTTCAATATTTGCATCTCTACTATATGCTTGGAGAGCTGCATCAGACCATTCTTCGACTTGAAGACCACAACAGTAACTCATTTCAATGATGTACTCATCTCAATACCACTCGTAGCTGTCATTTTTTCTTTGCTTAGATTAGATGGGTACATCAAATAACTAATGAGGAGGTATTGAATAGAATTAGGGAGAAAAATTTGTGGCACACCTTGACTAGAAGAAGGGATCGGTTGGTAGCACATGTTCTGAGGCATCAAGGGATCACCAATTTAGTATTGGAGGGCAGCGTGGAGGGTAAAAATCGTAGAGGGAGACCGAGAGATGAATACACTAAGCACATTCAGAAGGATGTAGGTTGCAGTAGGTACTGGGAGATGAAGAAGCTTGCACAGGATAGAGTAGCATGGAGAGCTGCATCAAACCAGCCTCTGTACTGAAGCCCACAACAACAACAACAACAACATTCAATATTTTACTTAGATCCTTGGTTTAAGGGTAGTGTCTTCGCCTAGTAAAAAAAAAGTCCTGGGTCCCAGGTTAGAGTACAGTCAGTCGTTAAATTATAAGTAAAGACCTTCTACAATTTGGGCTGAATACTTACAGGCAGACAGCCTCGTTGTGTCTATCGCCTTGTCAAAGATAGCGAAGGAGTACTATTTGCTGCTCTTGCGCTCGGAAACTGCCCTTAAAAGGCGAGACGTTTGGCAATGATCAACGGTATGAGGATACATAAGTCAATGGAAACTACTGCATTAAAAACACACACGCTATAAACACCCAAGATCACATAAATATATCTTCCTGGCCATTTGTACAAGGTACTTTATGTTTTTAAATATTTTAGTTGTGACAAACCTTTTACAATGTGCTGATTTTTACTACGTGACATATTGGCGTGAGGTCAAACGTAAAATGAACACGTTTCATAACAAAAAGATTTTTGAAGACCTGAGGATGACAGCAAAGTTTATAGAAACCAATAGTTTTAAATCAAGAAATATTTATGCGATCCTGGCCGTTGAATATTTTTAGCAAGTAAAACAGATCGCTGCTGCGGTCATCACAAAATGAGAAAATTCAATCAAAAACACACAATGTGTATTCACAGGACATGTGGCCTGCAGCTCGAAGAAGTGTCATGTGATCTCACCATTCGAAAAAGATTCCGGATTTGACCACCATACCTGCCTCTCGGAGAGGACTGCCAAGAGAGAAGTAACCATGAGAAAGAGATTGTATAACCAACGAAATGGTAAGATACTACGACCCACATCATGACCCAGAAATCAAAAGATAGCGAATCGAAGTGGAAACTAAACACTGTCTCTTGACAGTTGTAGTCCGCTTCGTTGTAGCAAGGAGGACGCTACAAAGGGTATGAAATTTTCTAAGACCTGTTTTTCATTAAGCTGTATGACACTGACTATATGCAGTCTATGACGTAAATAATATTCGAATGAAATATATTCATATCCAGTTCAATTTGAACATTTTTCTTTTTCTAGTTTTTATCGATGTGTATTGATGTGGTCTTCAGTTCCAAGGCTTTCTTCATGTAGTTCTCTTTTCTAATCCTGTGCAAATCTCTTAATCTCTGCTCAACAACTGCAATAAACATCCATTTGAAACTATTTCATGTTCTTAAAACTCTGTCTCCGTTTGTAAGGTGTATCCTTCACCCCCACGCACATGCACACGTTTTGTTCCTTCACCAAATTAACTATTTCTTGACGCTTCAGTTTCGTCAAGTCAACTGACCCCGTCTTATAGGCAAGCTGTGCCACAATTTTCTTTTCTCACCAGTTCTGTTCGCTGTCTCCTCATTGGTTACATAGCCTATCCATCTAATTTTCAATGTTTTTCTGTAGCACAAGATATCAAAAGTTTCTGTTCTATCGTGGTCTGATATGTTTATCTTCCGCGTTTCACTTCCGAACAGGGATCACTTCAGACAGATACCTTCAGAAAAGACTAACTAATACTTATATTTACTTTCGATGTTAAGAAATTTTCCATTCAGAAATGCTTCTTTTCCCGTTGCTAGTCTCTTTACTGTATGATTAAATGATGATGGCGTCCTCTTGGGTAAAATATTCCGGAGGTAAAATAGTCCCCCATTCGGGTCTCCGGGCGGGGACTACTCAATAGGACGTCGTTATCAGGAGAAAGAAAACTGGCATTCTACGGATCGGAGCGTGGAATGTCAGATCCCTTAATCGGGCAGGTACATTAGAAAATTTAAAAAGGGAAATGGATAAGTTAAAGTTAGATATAGTGGGAATTAGTGAAGTTCGGTGGCAGGAGGAACAAGACTTCCGGTCAGGTGAGTGCAAGGTTATAAATACAAAATCAAATAGGGGTAATGCTGGAGTAGGTTTAATAATCAGTAAAAAATAGGAGTGCGGGTAAGCTACTACAATCAGAATAGTGAACTCATTATTGTGGCCAAGACAGATAAGAAGCCCACGCCTGCCACAGTAGTACAAGTTTATATGCCAAGTAGCTCCGCAGATGACGAAGAGATTGATGAAATGTATGATGAGATAAAAGAAATTATTCAGGTGGTGAAGGGAGACGAAAATTTAATAGTCATGGGTGACTGGAATTCGATAGTAGGTAAATGAAGAGAAGGAAACATAGTAGGTGAATATGGATTGAGGGGAAGAAATGAAAGAGGAAGCCGCCTTGTAGAATTTTGCACAGAGCATAACTTAATCATAGCTAACACTTGGTTCAAGAATCATAAAAGAAGGTTGTATACCTGGAAGAATCCTGGAGATACTAAAAGGTATGAGATAGATTATATAATGGTAAGACAGAGATTTAGGAACCAGGTTTTAAATTGTAAGACATTTCCAGGGGCAGATGTGGATTCTGACCACAATCTATTGGTTATGAACTGCAGATTGAAACTGAAGAAACTGCAAAAAGGTGGGAATTTAAGGAGATGGGACCTGGATAAACTGAAAGAACCAGAGGTTGTAGAGAGTTTCATGGAGAGCATAAGGGAACAATTGACAGGAATGGGGGAAAGAAATACTGTAGAAGAAGAATGGGTAGCTCTGAGGGATGAAGTAGTGAAGGCAGCAGAGGATCAAGTAGGTAAAAAGACGAGGGCTAATAGAAATCCTTGGGCAACAGAAGAAATATTGAATTTAATTGATGAAAGGAGAAAATATAAAAATGCAGTAAATGGAGCAGGCAAAAAGGAATACATACGTCTCAAAAATGAGATCTACAGGAAGTGCAAAATGGCTAAGCAGGGATGGCTAGAGGACAAATGTAAGGATGTAGAGGCTTCTCTCACTAGGGGTAAGATAGATACTGCCTACAGGAAAATTAAAGAGACCTTTGGAGAGAAGAGAACCACTTGTATGAATATCAAGAGCTCAGATGGCAACCCAGTTCTAAGCAAAGAAGGGAAGGCAGAAAGGTGGAAGGAGTATATAGAGGGTTTATACAAGGGCGATGCAGATGAGGACAATATTATGGAAATGGAAGAGGATGTAGATGAAGATGAAATTGGAGATAAGATACTGCGTGAAGAGTTTGACAGAGCAATGAAAGACCTGAGTCGAAACAAGGCCCCGGGAGTAGACAACATTCCATTAGAACTACTGATGGCCTTGGGAGAGCCAGTCATGACAAAACTCTACCATCTGGCGAGCAAGATGTATGAGACAGGCGAAATACCCACAGACTTCAAGAAGAATATAATAATTCCAATCCCAAAGAAAGCAGGTGTTGACAGATGTGAAAATTACCGAACTATCAGTTTATTAAGTCACAGCTGCAAAATACTAACGCGAATTCTTTACAGACGAATAGAAAAACTGGTAGAAGCGGACCTCGGGGAGGATCAGTTTGCATTCCGTGGAGGTGTTGGAGCACGTGAGGCAATACTGGCCTTACGACTTATCTTAGAAGAAAGATTAAGAAAAGGCAAACCTACGTTTCTAGCATTTGTAGACTTAGAGAAAGCTTTTGACAACGTTAACTGGAATACCCTCTTTCAAATTCTGAAGGTGGCAGGGGTAAAATACAAGGAGCGAAAGGCTATTTACAATTTGTACAGAAACCAGATGGCAGTTATAATAGTCGAGGGACATGAAAGGGAAGCAGTGGTTGGGAAGGGAGTAAGACAGGGTTGTAGCCTCTCCCCGATGTTATTCAATCTGTATATTGAGCAAGCAGTAAAGGAAACAAAAGAAAAATTCGGAGTAGGTATTAAAATTCATGGAGAAGAAGTAAAAACTTTGAGGTTCGCCGATGACATTGTAATTCTGTCAGAGACTGCAAAGGACTAGGAAGAGCAGTTGAACGGAATGGACAGTGTCTTGAAATGAGGATATAAGATGAACATCAACAAAAGCAAAAGGAGGATATTGGTATGTAGTCTAACTAAGTCGGGTGATGCTGAGGGAATTAGATTAGAAAATGAGTCACTTAAAGTAGTAAAGGAGTTTTGCTACTTGGGGAGCAAAATAACTGATGATGGTCGAAGTAGAGAGGATATAAAATGTAGACTGGCAATGGCAAGGAAATTGTTTCTGAAGAAGAGAAATTTGTTAACATCGAGTATAGATTTAAGTGTCAGGAAGTCGTTTCTGAAAGTATTTGTATGGAGGGTAGCCATGTATGGAAGTGAAACATGGACGATAAATAGTTTGGACAAGAAGAGAATAGAAGCTTTCGAAATGTGGTGCTACAGAAGAATGCTGAAGATAAGGTGGGTAGATCACGTAACTAATGAGGAGGTATTGAATAGGATTGGGGAGAAGAGAAGTTTGTGGCGCAACTTGACTAGAAGAAGGGATCGGTTGGTAGGACATGTTTTGAGGCATCAAGGGATCACAAATTTAGCATTGGAGGGCAGCGTGGAGGGTAAAAATCGTAGAGGGAGACCAAGAGATCAATACACTAAGCAGATTCAGAAGGATGTAGGTTGCAGTAGGTACTGGGAGATGAAGAGGCTTGCACAGGATAGAGTGGCATGGAGAGCTGCATCAAACCAGTCTCAGGACTGAAGACCACAACAACAACAGTCTGCGTTCTATGCACTGTCTGCTTCGGTCAAAGTCAGTAACTTTTAACCGAGATATCGAAACATCTCACTGTTTCATTTCCTAGTCTACTGCCCTTTGCATCGCCTGGTTTAGTTCACATACATTTGATTACCTTTATTTTACGATTGTTGGTGTTTATCTTACATCCTTTCCTCAAGACACTAGCCATTCTGACAGAATTACTGTCATCAGAAAACTTACATTTTTTTTATTTAATCAACCTGAACTTCAATTCCCTTTTCAGATATCTCATTAATTTCCTTTACGGATTGCTAAAAATACAGACTGTGTGGCACTGAGGGTAAGCTACCTACGTAAGTCTTCTAAACTACTGCTTTCATTCTCTGACTCTTGTAACTGTTGTCTGGTTTCTGTAGAGTACATAGAAAATACTCCACTTTTTGTATTTTACTGTTGATGTCTTCAGAACTTCGTCAAACGCTTGCATCAAATTGGAAACCTATACAAAATTAAAATTGTCCGAGATTTACATTTACGTATATAGTTAAATCCAGCGCAAGCTACGAACAATGGTTGGTGGAAGGCACATGCTCTACGAGTGCCATTTATATTTTACCGATCATGCGACCCAGAAACATGAGGAAGACATTTGTCGGCATACAGCCTAATGTAGTCATGCCCGTTATGACGAATATTTTGTAAAAATCTTGTATGTTGCGTGCTCTGCTGCTTGAATGTATTTACTAAAGGAGATCTTGGTGTACTCTATGAGTTCAAATTCAAAACTATTTCTTTGCCACACTGGTACTGTGGCATACAGCCCATGATTTACTATGGTCATCTTCTTTTTAACTGAAATGATAATTAAATGGACACCCTAGCTGCAAATGGGCGTTGATGTACTTCATTGGGGACATGTTGAAAATGTGTGCCCCGACCGGGACTCGAACCCGGGATCTCCTGCTTACATGGCAGACGCTCTATCCATCTTAGCCACTGCGGGCACAGAGGATAGTGCGTCTGCAGGGACTTATCCCTTGCACGCTCCCCGTGAGATCCACATTCCCAACATGTCCACACCAATACATTCGTACTACGCCTAATAGATGTTTGCCCATCATACTCATTATTCGTGGCAGATTAATCTACCAAGTCCCGTACGAGTTCGGGCATAGCGTGTGCTTTCGCACAAGAAGGTCAATGGCCGGGAAGCCATATTTTAACTATATATGACGGTAGTATCTGTTCCCGAAAGAACAGTTACCGTGGATGACCATGGAGCTTTGCTAGAAATGAAATGATAATTAAATGGACACCCTAGCTGCAAATAGGCGTTGATGTACTTCATTGGGGACACGTTGAAAATGTGTGCCCCGACCGAGACTCGAACCCGGGATCTCCTGCTTACATGGCAGACGCTCTATCCATCTTAGTCACCGCGGGCACAGAGGATAGTGCGTCTGCAGGGACTTATCCCTTGCACGCTCCCCGTGAGACGCACTATCCTCTGTGTCCTCGGTGGCTCAGATGGCAGTCCGGCTTTCGCCGCTGTGCAGTGCGGACGTGTTGTTGTTTCCGCCTGCGGAGCGCGCGCTCGCTGTTGTTTACATTTCCGCGGCCGTCATTTACGTGTCGCTTACGTGCATTAGAACCATGGCCAACCGTTTTAGAAAATCAACATTACGATTCACCTTCTGCAACGACTATGCACGACCAAGGGCCTTGGAAGTGGAACGCTTCCTACGCGACGTTGCTAAGATCCCAGCTTCCGACATCTTGGGCATCCATTTCTCAATATTAAGCAGTACGGTGTACGTCAAAGTCGTCAGTGACGCAGTATGTGAAAGAATACTTCGTGACACCAACCATGGATTACGCTTTTGCCACGCCGACGGCAACGTCGGAGCGGTCACTGTCGACCACGCCGGCTTAGGAATGCGCACCATACGAGTTTTCGACCTCCCGTTCGAGCTCCCGGCGGAGGACGTTATCGCGGCTTTCCGCCCATATGGCACTGTACATGGCCACACTGCCGAACGCTGGGCGCAATTCCAAACGTACCCCGTTCTTAACGGTGTACGGCAGATCACCATCGATCTCCATCGCCACGTGCCATCTTACCTGCAAATTAGCGGGTGCCGCGCGGTTGTCATATACGACGGCCAACCCACAACCTGTTCCGGGTGCAGCAAAGAAGGCCACCTCAGATCTGAGTGTCTTCAGCGACGAATCACCCAATTGCCAGCCGCTTCCGTGGCACCTCCGGCTCCGACGACGGTTTTACCGATCACCTACGCATCGGCGCTCTCTTCTCCTCCCACCGGCCGCCGCATGTCGGACCATGTACCGGTGCCTCTTCCAGCTGCTACGGATACCGCCGGGGCCAACACGTCGCGCTCTCAGTCTGCTGCTACTCCGGCGCCACTACCAACAGCGACGACTTCCGACCCCCACCCGCCCGACCATATGGACGCCTCTTCATTTGACGTTCCCGCGACGACCTTCCTCTCAGAGCGACGCGACTCCCTTCCGTCTTCCGACACGGAGGGACGAACCCGCAAACAACGTTCACCTAAGAGGCGCAAGAGGAGGCGCCATACGGTCTCGGAACGAGACGGATCACCTCCCCCTGATGCTCCAGAGGCCGTCCGACCCGACGAGGCCTCGGAGAACCTACACGACGATACGAATGACGACAACATGACGCAGACTGTGGCTGTGTCGATGCCTACTCTACTGGCTCGCCCAGGTGCTCCTGAACCAATGGACTCCACCGCTGCGACTGCCGCCGAGACGTCCTCCGCCCCTACGACCGACGTGGAACGTACGACCATCACAACGACAACGCCTTCAATGGTGTGGAGTGAGGACGTCGATGAGGACCCGGACCACACGCTGGGGACAGAGTTACCCCAGACGGAAGAATCGTTACGCCGCTGATAACGCCGTCAGGTGGCGTACGGCACGACTCACCGTTGCCTCGCCCCTCTTCATCCTCTGCCGGTGGAGTTCCCCTCCACGGCGGGGTACGGCTCCAAACCTACCGAATAGCGACGATCAACACTAACACCATTAGCTCACCCGTGAAACTTCAACTGCTGCGAGAGATGATATGGGCGTCGGACGTCGATATCGCACTACTACAGGAAGTACACTTGGCCACACTTCCAGACGTCGCGGGATATAACACTTATCCTTCTCCTGGTGACCACCTGGGACGCGGCGTAGCCATCTACGCCAGAGAAGGCATTCCAGTGGCCGATATCACATACCTTCCATCTGCCAGAGGCATGGCCGTCACCGTCATGGGGACGCGTATCGTCAACATTTACGCTCCGTCAGGCTCCACCCGCAGACGCGACAGGGCACTCTTCTATTCAGAAGAAATCGCTCCTTTGTTTCTTGGACGCTGCGACCATTACTTGCTTGGGGGTGATTTTAATTGTGTCTTGCACCCCAAAGATCAAGTGCCCCACTACAACACCTGTCAAGAACTGCGTCTTGTCGTCCGCGATCTGTTGCTCCGCGACACTTGGGAAGTTCGGCACGCCGACGCGCCTGGATATACTTACCAGACGAGTCACTCCGCGAGCCGCCTTGATAGAATTTACGTATCTCGGGAACTCACACCTGCAGTCCAAGGTGCAGAACCTTGGCCCCTGGCCTTTTCGCACCACTGTGCCTACATCTGCAACATTCTCTTCCCCAAGCAAGTGGTCTGGCGTAGTCGTGCACCGTGGAAGCTAAACACCACCCACCTTCATGATCCCGAATGTCTTCAATGTGTTACCGAGACATGGGCTACCTGTGAACGTCGCTTACCTACATACTGCACGACCTTGACCTGGTGGCTGGAATGTGCCAAACCTGCCATTCGACGTACTTTGATTCAGTATGGAAAGGAAGTAGCTGCGTGGCGCCGGCACACTGCCGACTATTTCTACGCCGTTCTCCGCGACCTTGACGCCCAAACGCCCACCCCCACACCCAGAGGGAACGCAGCAGGATTAAGGCGCAAATTGTAACGTTGACACGCCGTAGACTGCAGGGGGCTATAGTGCGAACCCGATGTCAAGATTCGGCGGAACAAGAACATCCCACCATGCATCACATCGCCTCCGATAGGAAACATCGACGACAACAACTCATCACCGAGATCAACACTTGTCACGGCCAGCACGCCACTTGCCAAGCTGAAATCGTCAGTGCCTTTGTCGACCACTACCGCACAATGTACCAGGAGGAGACTACCGACAACCACGCTGAGGAGTCTGTGTTACCACACGTAACTCGCACCCTCACCAACGACGAAGCGGACGAAATGATGGAGCCAATTACGCGTGACGAAGTCCACGATGCAATCAAAAAAGGCCCTCTGAATAAGTCACCTGGTGTCGACGGATTGCCGATAGAATTTTATCGCGCTTTCCTCACACTAATGGCGTCACGGTGGAGAACGATGTTTCATGAACTGCTGACGATGGGGAACGCCGTACCGCCGTCCTTCGTCACGGGAATTATTATACCCATCCACAAACCGACACCAGGTGTGACGACAGCACATTACCGTTCCCTGACTCTGCTTAACGCAGATTATAAAATTTTTACACGTCTACTGGCAACGCGATGCCGCAAGGTCCTGCCTAGCATTCTCTCCCCGGAACAGACAACTCCGGGCGGCTCAGTTAATATACAAACGGCCACAGGAGAATGTCGCGATTTAATTGCACTGGCAGCGGCGTGCAGACTCCGCGCCGCAGTGGTTGCCATTGATTTTGACAGCGCATTCGACAAAGTGCGGCATCCTTTTCTGTTCTCGGTGATGAACCGCATGGGTTTTCCACCAGCCTTTATCGACGTTATCAGGCGCCTGTACGGCACCGCCGAATCGCTGATTCAGGTTAATGGCCGTGTGGTGGGACCAGTGGCAATCCGGCGTTCCGTACGGCAAGGCTGCCCACTTTCGACCCTACTCTATGCCATAAGCCTGGAGCCACTCATCGGGAGTCTGACGAGCCACCTTTCTGGTCTCACTTTGCGACAGCACAGTTTTCGATGTCGTGCGTATGCGGACGACCTCCTCCTCTTGATCCGCTCACGGAGTGAAACACACACGATACTTGATTTGATATCAACGTACGGCGCTGCAGCGGGCAGTAACATGAATGTGGCTAAATACGCGGCGATGCCCATTGGCCGCGGCCTCTCACACAACGACTTAGCACCTCTCCCGTGTGTACAAAAACTACGATACCTTGGTATCATTTTCACCTCCACCGTGCGCCGCTCCACTGCCATCAATTTTCGGCGTGCACTCCAAACTATCCGCACGACGGTGCGACAAAATCTTCTCCGACGACTCGATTCCTTACAACGTGTCCAATACCTCAATCAACATGTGGCGTCCAGAATGGTCCACATCGCACAGGTCCTCCCGCTGCCATTAACTATTGGACGCAGCCTCCAGGCTGCCTTCGGATACTTCCTTACGGCCGGTACGCTCTTTAAGGTCCGCTACGACACGCTCACCCTTCCCATGCGAGCGGGAGGCCTCGGCCTTGTCAATGTGCGACTCCGAGCGGCGTCCTTGTACATGTCCACCATGCACAAGCAGTGGCACGGTGGCACCTCTCTTACGCGCAGTTTGCTTAAAATTCTTGTGCCCGCGACCATAACACCACCAGTACCAGTCGGACACGTCAAGCACCATCTGACGCACATTTCTGATTTCATCGTCGACTTCAGTTATGCTCACACACACTTACCGACCACGCGTTCTCCTCGACCTAAAGATTTTTACACCCCACTGCTTCGATCCATATCCAGAAACAATATCGAACTCAGACATCCGGCCAAGCGGTGGCCCACGGTTTGGCGTCATATCCACCAGCCTTTTCTTCCCTCCAACGTCCGGGCAACATGGTACCAAGTCGCAAATGAAAAATTCGCCACAAATCATCGCCTTCACGCCATCGGACTGATGGACTCACCACTTTGTTCCATTTACCACCTCGTGGATGACGATGTCCATCAACTGACTTGTGCTGCCACCAGTGACGTTTGGAAACTAGCCCGACAGTTCGTTGCCTGTTACCTCTGCGTTCCGCCGGACTCGATTGACCCATGGACTTTTATCCATCCTGAGAATACTTATTTCCCCGCCGCCAAAAATCATGCGATTATATGGGTCAAGGGATGAACGATCACCTACATGTATAACGATGGCGACAAATCACGCCTTTATTTCTGGCAGTACCTACAAACCGCCCACAGTCATGTCGAACACCGACCACGCTACCGCGCCTTCTTCGCCAATTACCTACATGCGATCTTTACGTCACCCCCGCTCAGTTGGATGGTGCCACACGCCGACAACACTCCCGCCCCCCCCCCCCCCCCCCCCCCCCCCGCTGACATCTGAGACTCCCAGCGCTACTTTCTATATTGTAACCCACAGTGGAGTAGACGCATGGACACGCGCCTCCTCTCTTTTATGCAATATACCAGAACACACTGGTTTTTCCCTCACTCCACTGTATATTGCTTCACACCTCTTAGATGACATCAGTATTATTATTCTTTTTTTCCTACACCTTGTTCATAAAAACAAAACAAAAAATTGCTCACCTTGTACGAGTATAATGTCTTGTGTTATTTTCTCCGGTAGGATGGCATTTCTGTTGTATTTCAGTTTGTACCAATAAAGATCTTTTGTTAATTTCCCTGTTCCTGGTAAAAAAAAGAAAAAAAAATTAAAAAAAACAAAAAAAGAAAAAATATATAAAAAAGAAAAGAAAAAAATAATAAAAAAAGATGGATAGAGCGTCTGCCATGTAAGCAGGAGATTCCGGGTTCGAGTCCCGGTCGGGGCACACGTTTTCAACATGTCCCCAATGAAGTACATCAACGCCTGTTTGCAGCTAGGGTGTCCATTTGATTATTTCATTTCTAGCAAAGCTGCATGGTCATCCACGGTAACTGTTCTTTCGGGAACAGATACTACCGTCATATATCTTTTTAACTGCTTTCGATAAAATACAATAGACCTTATACAAGACACATGCAGTTATTTAGTACTACCTCACAAATGAGACGACAATCGTTTTCATTATTCCACTTTTAAAGACGTATTACGGCTCTAAACCGTTATTCGGTTCTCTTCCACCCACTTCATCCGTCCATACTCATCAGTCCATTGTCAGAATTGTTTCCCTTACCTTCACTTTTATGACAGCTCTTCCCCGATACAAAAAAAAAAAAAAATCTCTACCCCAATTCCCTCTCCTTCGGGGATCTATCACTCTTTCTTTTTCCCATGTGGTTTTTTAGAAACTAGGCAAATCATGTAGCCATATCGACCAAGTGTACTGCTTTACTCTACTTCTCAATTATATAACTATATTCGAACCCATCTTCAGGTATAGCCTCCACCATTGATTGTCGTTTAGAACCAACTACTATGCTTACCAGTTTCATGTCACTTACATTTTCTCCGGACCCTACGTCACCAGTAGGCCCAGCAGACCTGCTTTGGAGGTACTTAACAACCTCCGTGCAATACAGAAACTCAAGCTAATAAGCCTTTCGGTCGTTTTTGTATCCCTTTCTGCAGGAGCTACTTAGAGAAAGATCACTTCCCCATGAACTCAGATAGGTAACTGAATTTGTCAGGCAATAGATCACGGAATGAGGAAACAAAGGTCCTTGTAAGTGAGTTCTGCATGTCGTTTCTTACAAAATCAAAATCATTCATGAGTAATAACTACCTACTAGATCAATGATATCGGTCCATATTAACCCCAGTTTTACTTATTCTTTGCTTGTACTCACCCAAAAAGGAAGCACCCATCAATGAAATTAAAAAGATACTAAAACAAAAAGAAATACAAGCCATGAATATTGGGTCAATTTACACGAGTCTTAGATCTGCTTGACAAGTCCACAAGCCATGGGTGGAGCACGGGTGATGATCCTATCAACAGTTGGTTTCTTGTTGGGCGCGTAATGATCGCTCTGATCGAACCAGCAAACAAGGTATTGGTTCCATGTGCAAATCTCTAAATCCACATTGTCATACCCCATGACCTACAGGCAGGAACGCTGCTGGATCGCTCGTACTAACGGAGCACTGCTTGCACAGGCCTGCCTTAGAGTTGCTTAGATATAATGGACACCACACTGATCAGCCAGAACATTATGACCACGTACCTAATATCCAGTACGTCCAACTTTGACACAGATAACAGCGGCGACGCATCGTGGCATGGAAGCAACGAGGGCTTGCTAAGTCGCTGCAGGGAGCTAACACACCACATCTGCATACACAAGTCACCTAATTCCCGTAAACTACAGGGAGGGAGCCGATGAGCTCTGACGCCACGTTCACTCACATGCCAAATGTGTTGGATCGGGTTTAAATTTGGCAAGCTGGAGGGACAGCACACCAGCTGTAACTCGCTTCCGTGCTCCTCCAACAACTTCATCACACTCCTGGTCTTGCGACCTGCCGTCGGGAAACATGATCGTCATGAAGGGGTGTACGTGTCTACACTCCTAGGCTGTCATGGTGCCTTGGACGCTGGAGCCATGGATGCCCAAGTGATGCTTTTTCTTTGTTTGTCATCAGTCTTCTGACTGGTTTGATGCGTCCCGCCACGAATTCCTCTCCTGTGCTAATCTCTTCATCTCAGAGTAGCACTTGCAACCTACGTCCTCAATTATTTGTTGGATGTATTCCCACCTCTGTCTTCTTCTACAGTTTTTGACCTCTACAACTCCCTGTAGTACCATGGAACTAATTCTCTCGTGTCTTAACAGATGTCCTATCATCCAGCCCCTTTTTCTTATCAGTGTTTTCCACATATTCCTTTCCTCTCCGTTTCTGCGCAGAACCTCATCATTCCTTACCTTATCAGTCCACCTAATTTTCAACATTCGTCTGTAGAACTACATCTCAAATGCTTCGATTCTCTTCCGTTACGGTTTTCTCACAGTTCATGTTTCACTACCATACAATTCTGTACTCCAGACGTGCATTCTCAGAAATTTCTTCCTCAAATTAAGGCCGATATTTGATATTAGTAGACTTCTCTCGGCCAGGAATATCCTTTTTGCTAGTCTGCTTTTGATGTCCTCCTTGCTCTGTCCGTCATTGTTTATTTTACTGCCTAGGTAGCAGAATTCCTTAACTTTTTCTACTTCGTGACCATAAATCCTGATTTTAGGTTTCTAGATGTTCTCGTTTCTACTACTTCTCATTACCGTCGTCTTTCTTTGATTTACTCTCAAGCCATACTATTTACTTATTAGACTGTTCATTCCGTTCAGCAGATTATGTAATTCTTCTTCATTTTCACTCAGGATAGCAATGTCATCAGCGAATCGTATCAATGATATCATTTCACCTTGAATTTTAGTTCCACTCCTGAACCTTTCTTTTATTTCCATCATTGCTTCCTTGATGTACAGAATAACCCGTATATGCGAAAGGCTACGTCCCTGCCTTACACTCTTTTTAATACGGGCACATCGTTCTTGGTCGTCCACTCTTGTTACTCCCTCTTGGCTCTTGTACATATTGTATATGACCCGTCTCTCCCAATAGCGTATTACTACTTTTCTCAGAATTTTGAACATCTTGCACCATTTTACATTGTCTAACGCTTTTTCGGGTCGAGAAATTCTATGAATATGTATTGATTTTTCCTTAGTCTTGCTTTCACTATTAACCGCAACGTCAGAATTGCCTCTCTCGTGCTTTTGCCTTTCCTAAAGTCAAACTGATCGTCATCTAGCGCATCCTCCATTTTATTTTCCATTCTTCTATATATTATTCTTGTAAGCAACTTGGATGCATGAGCTGTTAAGCTAATTGTGTGGTAATTCTCGCAGTTGCCAACTCTTGCCGTCTTCGTAATTGTGTGGCTGATGCTCTTCCGAAAGTCAGATGGTATGTTGCCAGAGTCATACATTCTACACACCAACGTGAATAGTCGTTTCGTTGCCACTTCGCCCAATGATTTTAGAAATTCTGATGGAATGTTATCTATACCTTGTGTCTTATTTGATCCTAAGTCCTCCAAAGTTCTTTTAAATTCTGATTCTAATACTGAATCCCATATCTCTTCTAAATCGACTCCTGTTTCTTCTGTGAATGTTACCCAGCGCATAATGGAGCCGCCGCCAGCTTGTCTCCACCCCGCAGTAGAGATGTCAAGGAGCTGTTCACCTGGAAGACGATGGATTCGCGCCCTGCCATCGACATGATGAAGAAGGTATCAGGATTTATCAGACAATGCAACACTCAGCCACTGCTTCAACGTGCAGTGCCAGTAGTCATGTGCCCATTTCAGATGTAGTTGCCAATATCATGGTGTTAACATTGGTAAATTCATGGGTCGTCGGCTGCAGAGTCCCATTGTTAGGAGTGTTCGGTGCACTTTGTGTTCACACACACTTTTACTCTGCCGACATTAAGCTCCGATGTTAGTTCCACCACAGGTCGCCACATGTCCTGTTCAACCAGTCTGCCCTGCCTCCAACGTTCAGAATCTGTGATTAGGGGTAGCTATCGAATTCCATGACATTTGGACATGGTTTCCTCACATGTTGAAAACACTCACCACAGCACTCCTCGAATAACCGACAAGTTGTGCTGTTTCCAAAACGTTCGTGCCAAGCTCTTGGGCCATCAGAACCTGCCTTCGGTCAAACTCGGATAGACTGAACACCTTCCCCATCCCACACACAGACAGCACACTCACAGATACTACGTTCACCATCTGTGTGTCTGACTACCTCTCATTCCTTACCAAGTGCCGGCCGCTGTGGCCGAGCGGTTCTAGGCGCTTCAGTTTGGAACAGTGCTGCTGCTACAGTCGCAGTTTCGAAACCTGGCTCGAGCATGGTTGTGTGTGATGTCCTTAGGTTAGTTAGGTTTAAGTAGTTCTAAGTCTAGGGGACTGATGACCTCAGATGTTAAGTCTCATAGTGCTCAGAGCCATTTTAACCTTACCAAGTGGCGGTGCTATCGCCTGGACAGGTTTATATCGATAGTCCGTTGGTGGTCATAATGTTCTGGCTGATCACTGTACTGTAGTCACATGGTTTTGGTTATGTATAGAGCTATATTTTGAGTTTAGATAACGGTGGGGTTCCATATTTACTAGTTCAAAATCGTTCTTAACCAGCAGGAGGATTTTACCATCGGCAGACATGTCATTTGATGCAGATGTGTACAGTATATAATAATGTTATCTTTCTATTTTAGTGTGTACAAAATATTCTATATTATCGTCATTGTATACATTCTTTTTTGTTTATGCTGTGCTCCAGATTCCACTGCCGATGGATTATATTCTCTGATACTGGCATGGCAGCTAAATATCTCTGAACTACTGCTCATGCTGTACAACAAGAAGTTCTTTATACTTATGCTGTAGTAGTGTAAATTAGACAGACGATTCTGTCGTAGAAGTGAAATTAGATGCGGCTCGACAGGATGGGACAGGCACCTTGGTGGCTTTCTCTACGGATTTCCGAATGCACTCGTCCCCGGCCTCCTCTACGCGGGCATCGTAGTGGTCGGACGCCATGAGGACGGGCATGAAGGCGACCGCCATCAACCCCAGTCGCCACTCGTAGTACAGGCAGACTCCGACAGAGAGCACCAGCGTCGCCAGCGCCTGCACCATGGAGCTGATAGGCTGGCCTGTAGCCTGCAGAACACAAACTTATTTACTTGCTCGTTCAACTGGTCAAAAGCAATCATACATTTATTATTCAGCACGCAATGAATGAAAAAGGGTAAAACATGGAAATCTTGATGTTACTTATTACTCCGTAGCTGCCTCGATTTTGCCCATCGTATTATGAGGAAGAGTCAGGTTAGCAAATGCGCACACCCATTGAATGTTACAGAGAAAGAAACACAATCACGTATGGAGTAATTGACACAGCGCCCTCTCACCGAGTCTTTTTTCGGCAACGAATACTTTGCGCCCCGCGCGGTAGCCGTGCGATCTAGGGCGCCTTGCCACGGTTCGCGCGGCTACCCCCGATGGAGGTTCGAGTCCTCCCTTGGGCATGGGTGTGTGTGTTGTCCTTAGTGTAAGTTAGTTCAAGTTAGTTTAAGTTGTGTGTAAGCCCAGGGATCGATGATTGGGTTCAAATGGCTCTGAGCACTATGGGACTTAACATCTGTGTTCATCAGTCCCCTAGAACTTAGAACTACTTAAACCTAACTATCCTAAGGACATCACACACATCCATGCCCGAGGCAGGATTCGAACCTGCGACCGTAGCAGTCGCGCGGTTCCGGACTGAAGCGCCTAGAACCGCTTGGCCACAACGGCCGTTTGGGCAAACTTAAGTAAATCTTTTATTCTTTTAGGTAATAATTCATGTGTTCTTGTTTGATTAGCCTTCTCCCAGAGCAATCAAAGAACCTACAGTTATGGATTGGATTGGATTGGATTGTTTGGGGGGGAGACCAAACAGTGAGGTCATCGGTCTCATCGGATTAGGGAAGGAAGTCGGCCGTGCCCTTTCAAAGGAACCATCCCAGCATTTGCCTGGAGCGATTTAGGGAAATCACGGAAAACCTAAATCAGGATGGCCGGACTCGGGATTGAACCGTCGTCCTCCCGAATGCGAGTCCAGTGTTCTACCACTGCGCCACCTCGCTCGGTACAGTTATGGCCGGCCGGACGAAAGTAGTTTCGTCGGGTCACGACATATGTCAAGTTCACACTTTACATACATTATTGTGTGATATGTAACAACACAGGAAAAAAATGCTTTGAGACATAATACTGGCCACTACATACTTTTAGGAGGTGAAATTATTAGAGCAGCTGAGAGGCGCATACGAAAGTAAACGAAACTTTTCTAGGTTTCGGAACTATTAGTTCCTTCCTTAGGCAGTAAAGGGGCGCCGTTTGGGAAAGCAGACCTTAGGACGAGTAGGAGATCGACCTGTAGCGAGGACGTCTCCTCTTTAGAAACGTAAACAAAATGTTCTTGATATAACGCTTTCGCTGGGTCTGGTCGCCAGTTTTTGGCCGTGCCCTCGTAATTTATTGCTGAAACCATAACGAGCGAGTGTCGATAGCTTGTACTTTACGAAAGAACAGGGGATAACTCTAAAGAAAGGAAAGGAAGAAGGAGTCTTGTATTTCTCTGGAAGAAATATACAGCATCAACACTGCTAGTTGTGACTGAACAAGATGTTTCGGTAAAAGCGAGCAAAAATTTAACAGAACATAGAGGATGCTCCACTCAATAATTTGAGGTAGGGAACCTGGAATCGGAGAAGCCTGCTTAAGATGATAATAGGAATAAAATCACGTTACTGAGGTCTTTTCTATTTACATTAGTTAACTGCAAATACTATCATTGACACAATGAACGTATCATTTGTACTGTATCTTACGAAATGTGCTGAAATTGACGGCCATCAGTCTCAATGCAAGCATGACATCGGCGAAACAGATTCTGACGCACCCTGACAAATGTCCGTGGTGTGTTTCGAATCACATCACATGACAGGAGGCAGCTACAATTCTGGCAACTAATTCCATCTCCGTATCCACTGGGGTCTCATAAACAAGTGACTTTAGATGTCCCCGTAGGAAATAATCAAGGGGATTCAGGTCAGGTGACCTCACAGGCCATGGAATAGGACCTCCCCTTCCAGACCAGCGACCAGGGAATACTGTACCGATATTGCTCCATCATATTATACTCTACGTCTCTGCACAGGAGTGAGTAATGAATAGGTCTGTCGTTGATTCATAGCACGCTCTGTCATGGGACAATGTAAACACGATACAACAGAGCAACCTTATGGACAAGTAAAGTAAACAAAACCTGCATCATGACATCCTGGTGATCAGGTTCGTCCTCCTTGTTTCCTTGCAGGAAATAAAGAATGTAAATGTAAATAAACAGTACAGTACGTGTAAACATGTACGCATGTTAGTTGTAGATGAGGTGGAAAACAGTCATCCTAGACAAAGCGGTAAACAAGTTTACTTCCGTATCTCCTTAATCTGGCTTCTCCGACACCGACTCCTACAAAATGGCTCTGAGCACTATGGGACTCAACTGCTGAGGTCATTAGTCCCCTAGAACTTAGAACTAGTTAAACCTAACTAACCTAAGGACATCACAAACATCCATGCCCGAGGCAGGATTCGAACCTGCGACCGTAGCGGTCTTGCGGTTCCAGACTGCAGCGCCTTTAACCGCACGGCCACTTCGGCCGGCCCGACTCCTTCCTCAAATTGTTCAGTGGAGCATTCTCTATGTCTTGTTACACTTTTGCGTGCTCTTACGGAAACACCCTGCATATCGATTATTATTACACACAGTATCACTTTTCCTTACGTACAACGTCTTTCTTTCTCTCTTTTTTAAAAAAAAAAATCTGGTGGAGTTGCATAATGAACACTGACTTATGATTTCGGTAACAGTAGCTCACCCCTTGCACGTCAGAAGTATCCGTGGACAGCCTGGCACAGAGCGCTCCGGTGCTGTTGTTCTTGTCGTCGAACCAGGCCACCTCCTGCCGCAGCATCGCCGAAAACGTGAGTTTGCGCAGCCGCATCGTTAGCCTGTCCCCGGCGACGTCGAAGGTGTACATCTGCAGCAAGTACAACAAGTCTGAAATCACAGCCTTTTATTTCCTCCAAATGGGTGTAACTGTGCAATCAGTTAAGTCTACGGGCCTCAAGATGGTTCTTGTCTTGTGATAGAGGCTTCACATGGGAACACAACTTTTACGATACATCAAAAAGAGTATCAGCTTTTACCTCCTGCACTGTTTCTCCACTTAAATGTCTCATAATCGCGATTTCGGGGAGTGTACCATTTCAAATGGTAACTCATCACGAATTGCGTCCAACCATTATTCTTCTAGAAATGAAATGAATTAATTGAGTAAGAGGAGTATTGTTCCTAGTTAGTAGCGAAGGACTGCAACAACCTGCAAGAAGATAGTCTCTCTCTCTCTCTCTGTGTGTCAGGAGTACAACAGCAGATATTTTAATTAGTGACTGAGGGCAGTGTACTGCTGAACAGCTTTACATCAGTATTTACTGCATTTGCAAACTAATAATTATAGCTGTTAAGAACAGTATGATTATAGGTTGGCAAGCCGTTAGGTCAGCCGTTGAAGAGTGGGTATGTTGATGCCAAACGGTTAGTCGATACTGACAGGTGTATTCCACTGTCTTAGTGCTACAGTTACGACAGTGCAAAGAACATCAGGTAGTAAACTATGTGACGTGTTTGGTGGAAGTCTGTTAGATGCGGAGAAAAAAAAAAGTTTTGCGTCAACTCGGTTCCGAGAGTTCCAGAAGCTATACAGAAAATTGGAATAGCGATCAACATAAACATCACTTCCGCCCTTTTTATTGCTCATGAAACCACACATTGCATGTTGCAACACCATACAGAGATTCCTTCTGAGGTGGTGGTCCAGATCGCTGTACACACCGGTACCTCTGATACTCAGCAGCATCTCCTCTTGCACTGATGCATGCCTGTATTCGTCGTGGCATACTATCCACAAGTTCATCAAGGCACTGTTGGTCCAGATTGTCAGACTTCTCAATGGCGATTCGGCGTAGATCCCTCACAATGGTTGTTGGGTCATGTCGTCCATAAACAGCCCTTTTCAATCCATCCTAGGCATATTCGATAGGATTCGTGTCTGAAGAACATGCTGGCCACTCTAGTCGAGAGATGTCGTTATCCGCGGCTCCCCCTGTCGAAGATTTGAGTCATCCATCTGGCATGGGTGTTTGTGTTGTTATTAGCGTAAGTTATTTTTAGTAGTGTGTAAGTCTAGGGACCGATGACCTCAACAGTTTGGTCCCTTAAGAATTCACACACATTTGAACATTTGATGTCGTTATCCTGGAAGAAGTCACTCACAAGATGTGCACAATGGGGGTGCGAATTGTCGTCCATGAAGACGAATGCCTCGCCAATATGCTGTCGATATCATTGCACTATCGGTCGGAGAATGGCATTCATTAGTCGTACAGCCGTTACGGCGCCTTCCAACACCACTAGCGGCGTACGTCGGCTCCACATAATGCCAACCCAAAACAGCACGAAACCTCCACCTTTCAGCACTTGCTGGACAGTGTGTCTAAGGCGTTCAGCCTGAACGGGTTGCCTCCAAACACGTCTCCGACGCATATGCATATGTGACACTCATCGGTGAAGAGAACGTGATTCCAATCCTGAGCGGTCCATTTGGAATGTTGTTGGGTCCATCTCTACCGCGCTGCATAGTGTCGTGGTCGCAAAGGTATCTCGCCATGGACATCGGAAGTGTAGTTGCGCATTATGAAGCCTATGGCGTGCAGTTTGAGTCGTAACACGACATTCTGTGGCTGCACGAAAAGCATTATTCAACATGGTGACGTTACTGTCAGGGTTCCCCCGAGCCATAATCCGTAGTCAGCGGTCATCCACTGCAGTAGTAGCCCTTGGGCGGCCTGAGCGAGGCTTGTCATCGACAGTTCCTGTCTCTGTGTATCTCCTCCATGTCCGAGACGCCTGGACACTTCCCCTGTTGAGAGCTCTTCCTGGCACAAAGTAACAATGCGGATGCGATTGAACCGCGGTATTGACCGTTTAGGCATGGTTGAACTACAGACAACACGAGCCGTGTACTTCCTTCGTTGTGGAATGCCGGCCGGGATGGCCGAGCGGGTCTAGGCGCTACAGTCTGGAACCGCGTGACTGCTACGGTCGCAGGTTCGAATCCTGCCTCGGGCATTGATGTGTCTGATGTCCTTAGGTTAGTTAGGTTGAAGTAGTTCTACGTTCTACGGGACTGATGACCTCAGAAGTTAAGTCCCATAGTGCTCAGAGCCATTTGAACCATTTGAACCTTGTGGAATGACTGGAACTAATCGGCCTCAAATAGGCGCAACTCATGCATGATTGTTTACATCTTTGGTCGTGTTTAGTGACATCTCTGAACAGTCAGAGGGAATGTGTATGTGATACAATATCCACAGTCAACGTCTATCTTCAGGAGTTCTGGGAACTGGGGTGATGCAGAACTTTTTTGTATATAGTGTGTGTGTGTGTGTGTGTGTGTGTGTGTGTGTGTGTGTGTGTGTGTGTGTGTGTGAGTATGCATCGGGTGTCTCGTAGGGGCTGTTATGCACATTTTCTCTGGTAATTCGGCAGATATTTGCAGTTTCGTTTTTGCGATGTGTAGCTGGAGTCAGCCAAAAAAAGCTACGCTCGTCATGTATCACATACGACGTCCTAGGTTAGTGCGATACTCGCTTTATAGATGTGTGTTAACAGGAACAGTAAGACACTAGGAACAGCGCTGCTGCATGGTGGCAACAGCCACCGCGGGCAGCGGCGGTGCTGTCGCTGCTACAGTACAGGGTATTCTTTGTGTCTTACTGTTCCTGAACACATATCGATAAATCGAATATCGCATTAGACTAACTTGGGAACGTAAAATTCCACTTTCAAAAATCATTTTGTTTGCAACGAGAAACAAACCGACTGTTTCCATCGACGCAGGGTGTCGCATGAAAGACGTGATGAGCATTTCTTGTTATCTGGGTTTTGTAGAGAATAAGGGATACAGTTTTCTAAATAATTTTCTTGAGACCATGCAGTGCCGAAAATACATATTTCATCGGATCGTGAAAATGAACGGAGTGTTACTCAGTTGATAGAACGTAGCCTTTAGACGAAACAGCATAGGATTTTTGCAGATATCAGTGTTCAACCTACAAGATTATTGTGGACATTAAGCTTGTACGGCCTTGATCCTTATCACTTATAGCAAATCCTACACGTGGGAGAACGAGATAAAGGTAGACTATGGGAATTACGTAGTTGATTAATTGCAAATCAGCGACTAATCCAGTTAAGACTGTTTAATGAGGAAGCTGCTTTCACTCGTTGCATGATCGCTCGTAACTCACGTTGGTGGTCCGACGGCAACAGACTTGCCTTTGTGGAGGCACATTTTTAAGATCACGTCTCAGTATATATGTCGTGTGGTATGATAAACAATCACTTAACCGGTCCTGTTGTGTTACCGCATGGTCTTACATAGCCTCATTATTTTGACGTTTTATAAAACGAGGTTCCTTTGGCTACAAGAAAGGCTGTTTTTTTCCAGTACTATGGGGCCACTGCAAGTTCTACTCGTCAGGAGAAACATTTTCTCTAACATCCCCTGCAGAAGTGCTCATGTTTCTTCAGCACCAAGGTAGGCTGTAGACACGTAAGTATGTATGCAGGACGAAGGTCACAAAAGAGAAGGTAAGCACAAGAAACGAATTAATCGGATTGGAAATAGTGTTTCCCCATAAAATAACGAACACACGACCTCAGAAGAGTTACACGCGGTGTTTTGAAGAGGATTGGAATACCCCTTGAAGTCGGTGGCCGAATTTGTGATATTCAACTTTGCATTTATCAGCGTGCATTTGCACATCTTTTGTAAGTATTTGTCTGGGTTACATACGAACACCTGCTTGTGTGTCGGTGGTTAGTTTTCAAGTACAGGCATTCACAGAATACTTTGTAGGAAAATCTGCAAAAACATTCATCACTATTGTCATTTGGTTTCAAGGCGTTGCAAGGATTGGCAACTTTCTTTAAATGTTAAGAAATTAAAAGTGTTCTCTTCACTAACCAAAATACCAACGAGTGACGACTGATATATCTCAACTCATACAAACACCCGGCTGTAACGTTTGCGGAGAAAGGATGGTGAGATACGCTCATTCGTAGAAAAGGCAGGTCGTAGACTCCATTTAACAGGTAGAATACTAGGGAAATGCAGTAAATTTACAAAAGAGTTTGTTTACAAAATGATTATGCGACCCATACTGAAATATTGCTCTAGCATGTGGGTCCCGCACCAAATACGACCCATAGGAGATATTACCATAAACAATGAAGGGCAGTGCGAATGGTCACTCGTTTCTTTCACCCATGAGAATGGTTAAAAGAAAAAAAAACTGTACTGCAGACTCTAAGCGCAAACTTTCCCGTGAAAGCCTACGTACAAACTATCAAGAACCACCTTCAAGTGAAGAATCTACGAGAATATTACAACCTGCTTGTTTATCGGTCCAGTAGGGATAGTGAAGAAAACTTTAAAACAACTTCAGTGCTCACAGAGGCATTTAAATTATCATTCTTCCCGCGCTCTATAGGAGAATCTAATGGGAAGCATCCATAACGACGCGCACAATGAGAGGTACTAGAGATCAGAACCGGAGCGGGAACGACTCTTATGTTCCGGGTGCATACTTCACAAATCAAGGAGCCTCTGCTGCATCAGTACTAACGGGATTCCTTCGTTCCCGCTGTAGTTCAGCGAGTATAACAAGTCTGACAACAGTAGCACTGCGTCGCTTCGTACTAACGATCTCTCCCTCTCTTACTGAAGCATGAAGGCCTGTAAGGCTAGTAGTGACTTATTGTTAGTACGGAAGATGAGTACACGATCTTGTTGCTGTGAAGTAGCACTGACCAGGCGAAATGACCGATTGAAGGGATCAGATAGCCTTTAAAGAAGCTTTGTTTCGTGAGACTGCGGAGGACCTAAGACAAAAATTAATTGATACAAAGTACACGACTGCAAATGTGTTCCATTTGAGGAGTAATGATACCTGTAACTAGTTTCACCATACAGCCCAAGCTTCAGACGAAAAGACATACAGATTTCGTCAGATGCAAATAAAATGGTTGTATTCTTGTTGATTCCGCTTCCACCATGAGAAAACATATGTGCTTTGTCGAAAGAAAACTGGGCAGTGAGGGCAGCGTACTGTTAAAACATGTTCGATAACACAGGAAAATTTACCAACTGGACGAATGCTGCTGGCTTAGGAAACAAAAAAGAAAAACGTATGTAGTTTTAGTTGATAAGTTTGCAGTTCAGGCAACGAGACTATGAGAATGTTACGTAAGTGGATATAATCAGAAAATGAAGTCACACAACCAGAAACAATTACGCAGAAGGTTATCCCACAGATGGGAAACTATTTTAAGGGAAGACAGGAAAATGATAGCGACTCCTATTTCGACACACACTCGTTATTTTTGAAAATACCTGTTTACAGACAGATAGGTATTTTACATAAAAACAAGTTTATCAGTGGCCACTCTATTCCTACGCTTCTTCTAGCTACTTATATGATTTCGCCACTTGCGGAGTATCGTAGCGTAGATTTGAGACATACCTGCAGGAAAGAGCTTACGCCCATGATGACCGCTATCACGATGAACACGGCGCAGTACCAGTATGTCTGACTGCGGACAACAGCAGGGTCCGGGTGAGAAAGGACCTGAAAGAAGGGAGACGGTTTGTAGCAGTCACTGAAGAAAATTTACCGCTAATCTTCTCTTCTTGAAACACAAATTTACTTTATGCCTACATAATTAGTATTCAGGAAAGTAAAAAGACACATTAAAATCTCTTAGTATCTCCTACATTTTGTTTGACAGTCCTATGGTAAGTAATATACACGTGCATGCGGCTTTAGTTCTACACTAATCCTGCTTTGCATTAGGTCGATATGATTACAAACAATATGTAAAGGAGGAAGTCCTCTTTACCATTATTTAAAAGGCATTTCAAATGGAACTAATGTTATCTGTTAAAAGACTTGTGAACAGGCAGGAGGCACGTCAATGTTGATGGAAGTTTAGATGCCCAAGAACGGTGAAGAGAACTTGAAAGCTGTTCATTAGAAAATGGCTTTCAAATCAATTACCTTGACGCGAGTTATTAAGCGCTGGCGAGGTGTAAAGACACACTAAGCGCGGATTTCGTGTGCTACGAATTGCACTATCTTTGTCTGCATGGAGGAGATATATGGTATATCTGTATGATATAAAAAACATAGACACACCAAGAAGGAATTATCTGAATGGGACGGGGATCGGTGGATGTGATGTACATGTACAGACAAACAATGATTACAGTTTGAGAAAAAAAATGATGATTTATTCAAGAGTAAGAGCTTCATCAAGAGAGCAAGTCAATCACGCGTTGTTCCACCTCTGGCCCTTATGCAAGCTGTTATTCGGCTTGGCATTGACTGACAGAATTCTTGGATGTTGTCCTGGAGAATATCGTGCCAAATTCTGTCCAGCTGGCGCTTTAGATCGTCCGAATACCGAGATGGTCCTCAAACCTTGTCCATAATGCTTCAAACTTTCTCAACTGGGGAGAGACCCGACGAGCTTGCTCGCCAAGGTAGGGTTTGGCAAGTACGAAGACAAGCTGTAGAAACTCTCGTCGTCTGCGGGCGGGTAATATCTTGCTGAAATGTAACCCCAGCATGGCTTGCCAATAAGGGCAACAAAAGGGGGCGAAGAATGCCGTCGACGTACAGCTGTGCTGTAAGGATGACGCGGAAGAAGCCAAAGGGATCATGCTGTGAAGAGAAACGGCACTCCAGACTATCACTCCTGATTTTCAGGCCGTATGGCGGCTGAGCCGTAGGGAAGCCGGAAAATCTGCTGTGGGTCAGTCTAGATATAGTAGGAGTTAGCGAAGCGAAGTGGGAAGGTGATGAGGGTTTCTGGTCGGATAAGGTAATATCAACAGCAGTAGAAAATGGAATAACAGGAGAAGGATTTGTTATGAACAGGAATGTAAGGCACAGAATGAGTTACTGTGAAGAACTCAGTGTTAAGGTAGTTCTTGTCAGAATCGATAGCAAACCAACACCGACGACGATAGTTCAGGTATACATGCCGAAGTCGCAAGCGGGAGATCGGGAGATGAAGCGATATAGAAAATATATGAGGATATTGAACGGGTATTTTAGTACGTTAAGGGAGATGAAAATCAAATAGCCATAAGGGGACAGAAAGGCAGTTGTAGGGGAAGGAAACGAATAAAGGGTTATTGGACAATATGATCTTGGTACAACGAGTGAGAGAGGAAAAAGACTAATTGAGTTCCGCAAAAATTGCAGCTAATTATAGCGAATACTCTGTTCAAGAATGATAAGAGGATGAGGTATAGTTGGAAAAGGCCTGGAGATACGGGAAGATTTCAGATAACATTATCGTAAGGTAGAGATTCCGAAATCAGATACTAGATTGTAAGAGGTAACCAAGAGGAGATATAGACTCAGATGATAAAGAGTAGGCTGAAGTTTAAGAGACTAGTCAGGAAGAATCAATGCGCAAAGAAGTACTAAGGATGAAGAGATACGAGCGGAGATCTTCAAGGGTATAGAGAGACAAGGAATACCTCAGTAGGCAGTTCAGTTGAATAGTGAAGACGAATGCACCTCTCTGAAAAGGGTAATCACAGAAGCTGGAATGGAAAATATAGGTACAAATAAGGCAACTGCGAAGAAACCATGGGTAACAGGAGAAATACTAGAGTTGACCGATGAAAGAAGGAAGTACAAAAATTTTTGGGGAAATTCAGGAACACAGAAATGTAAGTCACTTTGGAATGAAATAAATAGGAACTGCCAGGAAGCTAAGAAAGATAGAGAGAGAGACAGAGGTTGTCAGGACTGATTCAGCATATAGAAAAGTTATAAGAACCTTCAACCTTCGGTGAAATTATGAAATTAAAAGCAAGGGTGGTAATATTAAGAGTGCAATGGTAGTTCCACTGTTACATGCAGAGGAAAGAGCTGATGGGTAGAAAGAGTGCGTTGAAGGACTTCATAAGGCAGAAGACTTGTTTGAGGACATGATAGAAGAAGAGGTAGTAGCAGATATAGGACTTTAAAAAATCTTTGGAGCAATTAAGTTCGAAGAAGACAGAATGGATGGGTAACATTCCATAAGAAATTCTGAAATTATAGGGGAAGAGGCAACAAAACAACTACTGACGTTGGTGTGTAGAATGTATGAGTCTGGCGACATATCATAATTCTGAAGACTGAAAGGGCTAACAAGTGCGATAAATGTCGCACATAAGCTTAACAGCCCATGCAGCCAAGTTGCTGACAAAAACAACAAACAGAAGAATGGAAAAGAAAATTGAGAATGCGTTAGGGGACGATCAGTGTGGCTTCAGGAAAGATGAAGGCACCAGAGAGGCAATTATTAAGGTGCGGCTGATAATGGAAGTAAGACTAAAGGTAAATCAAGACACTTTAATAGGATTTGTCTACCTGGAGAAAGCATTCGAAAATGTAAAATGGTACAAGATTTTCGAAATTCTGAGAAAAATATGGGTAAGCTATTGGAAAAGAAGGGTAACACACTGTTTACAAGAGACTAGGGGGAACAATGAGAGTGGAAGACCAAGAACAAAGTGCTCGCCTTAAGAAAGTTTGTAAGACACGGATGTAGTCCTTTGTCTCTTCTGTTCAGTCTATTGAAGAAGCAATGACGGAAATAAAACTAGGGTTCAAGAGTGGAATTAAAATTATGGATGAAAAGACATCAGTGGCAAGATTCGCTAATGACATTGCTATCCTCAGTGAAAGTGAGAAGTATTACAGGATCTGCTGAATGGAATGAACAGTCTAAATAAGTACAGAATGTGGATTGAGAGTAAACAGAAGAAAGACGAAAGTAATCACAAATAGCAGAAATGAGAAACTTAACATAAGGATTGGTGATCACGAAACGGATGAAGCCAAGGAATTCTGCTACCTAGGCAGCAAAATAACCCATTGCGGACGGAGCAAGGATGAAATCAAAAGCAGACTTGCAATAGCAAAAAGGGCATTCTGACCAACAGAAATCTACTGGTATGAAACACAGGACTTAATTTGAGAAGAAATTTCTCAGAAAGTTAGTTTGGAGCACAACATTGTGTGGTAAGCAACAGAGATTTGATGCTCCAGAAGAATGTCGAAAATTAGCTGGGCTTCCCGCAGAATCGGCAAGGAATGAAACATATGGAAACATTGACAAAAAGAAGGGATGGTAGGGCGTCTCTCAAGGTGTCACGGAATAACTTCCGTGGTACTAGAGGGAGCAGTAGAGTGCAAAAACTGTAGAGGAAGACAGAGATTGGAATATACGCAGCAAATAATTGAGGACGTAGGTTGCAAGTGCTACTCTGAGATGAAGAGGATGGTGCAGAAGAGGAACCCGTGGTGAGGCGCACCAAACCAGTCAAAAGCCTCCAGACACGTCTTCACTGGTGTCGAGGCCCAATACGACGAAACCGGACTCATCACTAAAGGCAGTTCTTCTCTTGTCTATGATATTCTAAGCTGAAGAAATGCTTGAAAGATTTTTAATTCAAAAGAATACTGGAATACGGTTTCTTGTAGACTGTGATATGATTAGAGATAACGCGAAAACTCACAAGGACAAGCTCCTACCGGTGTATAAACTGAAAAATAAACGCTCCAGGCACGTCCTCTCAGCTAACACTTTTATTTCTGTAAACTTCCGAGCAGTGTTCGGAGTTTATATCTCGCTTAGGAAGAGATTTTATTGTAACT
Organism: Schistocerca nitens; assembly: GCF_023898315.1. Lineage (NCBI taxonomy): Eukaryota > Metazoa > Arthropoda > Insecta > Orthoptera > Acrididae > Schistocerca > Schistocerca nitens. The sequence continues at coordinate 741,634,102 of NC_064617.1, forward strand.
ACACTGATGTTTGTTGTACGAGTGTTAAGTTTTTATGGGAGAGGTTTTTAGTTTTTTTTATCTTTGTAGCCTGGTAATGTACACTTACAAACTCTTCTTTTTGTATTACTTTAATTAACTGAAAAGCAACACCTTCAAATTTTTATGTGAATACTCTTAAAATTTTTTGAATAAAATAATCGTTATTAACCCTCTATCTTTTATTCTTGATGTCTACGTACTTGTTTCTCAACATAGGCACCCTGGTGACGGACACATTACTCCCAACGAGAAACAAGTTTGTTGATGCCATCAGAGGAAAATGTTTGACTTTGTTGACAGAACCACGACCTCAACTCTGTTTGCACTCCCTCTTCAATATCAAAGTGGAGTCCTCGAAGGTGTTCTTTAAGCTTTGGAAACAGATGAAATTCGGATGAGGCCAAGTTGGAGGATGATCCTGACAGTGAACACTAGGCGTCAGATTGTTGCAGATGTTGCAGAATATGTGTGTGGCCTGGAATTGTCACGCAGAAGGAGGGGCTGTTCCATGTGTGGACGAACTGTTCCAATTCGGAACCCGATTGCAGAACGGTGTTTCTCACTTACCGACGTAGTTACGTCAGACACTGCCATATTACGCGCTACATATGGGAGCTCTCTTGCGGCAGGGGGCTGCAAATAGGTAGATATGAAGCATAAAGTTGTAGAATGTTTATACTGTTTGTTTTATTTAAAAAGCATTGAGAGCTTATAAATAAATCAGAGGCATAACTTTTCAGCACGCTCTAGTACAAATCTGATGATGACAATAGCCGGAACATCGTAATACGATGAGGTGACAAACTTATGGGATAGGAACACGCACATATCAAAACGGCGGCAGTATCACGTACACAAGACATAAAAGGGCAATGCATTGTCGGAGCTGTCATATGAAGTCAGGTGATTAATTTGAAAAGCTGTCTGACTGATTATGACCGCATGACGGAAATTAACAGACTCTGAACGCGGAATGGTAGCTGGAGCTAGACGCATGGGACATTCAGTTTCGGAAATCGTTAAGGAATTCAGTATTCCTAGATCCACAGTGTTAATAAGGTGCCGAGACAAAATTTCAGGCATTACCTCTCACGAAGGACAATTCAGTGGCCGACGGCCTTCACTTAACGACAGAGAGCAGAGGCGTTTACGTAGAGTTGTCAGTGCTAACAGACAAGCATCACTGTAGGACGTAGGACTTCCAGCCATTCACGGACTTTCATTCAAACAACGATGGGATTTTCATGGTGGTACAGTTGTTCGCGACTTGTTTGAAGAACATCCTGGAAAATTCGAGCGAATGACTTGGCCACCCAGATGAATAACATCGAACATTCATAGGACATCATCGACAGGTCAGTTCGTGCACAAAATCCTGCGCCGGCAGAACTTTCGCAATTATGGCCGGCTATATAAGCAGTATGGCTCAGTATTTCTGCATGGGACTGCCGACGACTTGTTGAGTCCATGCCACGTCGAGTTGTTGCCCAACTCTGGGCAAAAGGGGGCCCCACGTGATATTAGGAGGTATCAGAGGACTTTTGTCACCTCGGTGTATTTCACACATAGTTCACCCGTATCACTACTGAATTTTGCCCGGCAGTTTCGCTTTCAAGTATATCAGTGTTTACGATGTCATATTTCCTGAACTTTGTGTCGTACAATGATATTATTTTGGAAATACATTAGGCGGAATGCGTGAATACTGTCTACGAAGTGTCTCGGGACTACAGTTAGAATCTGTAGATTAAAAGGTCATGCCTTATGCGGTACTTTTACCCCATGAACAGCGAAAATGTAGTAAGCCATAAACTTGTTTCATTTCATCATTTTGTCGAGGCTGTCAGACATTGAAAGTTCGTTAACGGTTGGAAATTATGTATAAAGTTTGTTACAAGACACTAAGTGCTCTCATCCTCAGATACTGGATGAAGGAAGTCTCGATATCCGCGCGCCGTGGGCTCTCCCCATCCCTCTGGTGGGTAGGTGATTCTTACCCTCTCAGCGATTCTTTCCAGATAGAAAGTGATGCATATACCAAGTTTGGTTGAAATCGGTCCGTGGTTTAGGAGGGGAAGTTCAACAAACATACTTACATACGTACAGAGATTTTTATAAAATGTATAATAGCTTCTACTGAAATGGCCTTCTGTGGGAGATGACGACCACGAGGTGGCGCAGTGGTTAGCACATTGGACGAGCATTCTGGAGAACGACGGTTCAGACCGGTGTCCGGCAATCCAGACTTAGGTTTTCCGTGATTTCCATAAATCGCTCCAGGCAAAAGGACACGGCCGATTTCCTTCCCCATCTTTGACACCATACGAGCATGTACTCCATCTCTGATGACCTCAGCGTCGACGGGACTTTAAACCCAGTCTTCCTTCCTTCCTTATACGGCCTCCATGACTTTGCATCCTCTCCCTCTTTCCGTTTAGACTCGCGCCTGAGTGCTTCTTCAGTGTAAAAATCAAACCTGTCCCTGTTCGGTCATGGTTTCTCTAACAAGGCGACTCTACGAACCGGCGTCTTCAACTTCCTCCATACTTAATAAGACTCGATAATTAGTGTCCGGGCATCTATTTCCAAAATCAGTACTATGAAATTATCGAAAATACACGAAAATTTTTTTTGAAGATTAGACGAGTTCTGAGCGCTCTAAAACACAAAACATTCGTAGATAGTTGCTGGTAGCTTTTAGAGAGTAGCCTACATCTACTGCACAGAAATAGGCTACTTGGGAGAGGCCACAGTGATGAAGTCGTCTGAAAGAATATACCAACAAATAATCTGATGCGCTCCTAAGCACTCTGTGACAATGATATTTCATCAAACGAACTGTTCACTAGTATTGGAGCACAGTAGCTCGTCGTCTCTATCGAAACCTTCCCAACTCTTGCTAAGAAATATAAAATCAGATTGACACCCTTAGTCTTGGGGAAGTTTATCGTTCTGAAGCGAACATGTAACACATAAATCTATGCAAGGAAACTATTACCATTCGGAATCGGATAAAAAGTTCTCTATCGTCACCGAAACCAACATAAATACGTTAAACGTCGAACAGATTTTGCCACCAGATTAGAAATTTTACCTTGCCGATAAACACAATGTTCACGCCTCGCATGTTCAAAACTTGAATTTTTCCTCGCCAAACTCAAGGGAACTGATATATAGGAACGTATCAACTATTTGTCATTACAGCATTGAAACCTTTAATTTCATCTGGGAAACGAATATGAACTGGCAGGGCACAGTTTTCTGGGTGAGGTTGTCGAGACTGTTTAAGAGGGGAAAATGACCACGAAGTGTTCACCTTAGTCAGTAACATCAGCTGATGCAACAAGACAGTTGGTCAACTAATGTCAAGCTTAAAAGAAATACATTTAAAATGCAGACTCTTTGAGACCGCATCTGGGAATGCAACACATACAAATCATCGTGTGGTGTAACTATCTGCTTTCGTTTCATATTACTGTTACTATTTTTATTATTGTCAGAGAAGGAAGTGTGTTCTTGACTCTCATGTCAATTGCATAAGTGCACAGTTTAAGTAACGAAAATTGGGCAAATCTATTTCTTTTATAAAAGGTTTGAACAAATCATACGCATTGTTACCGTAACTATCACATGTTCATCTTCTTGTAACACACACGAAATTCTTTTTTTAGGAAGAAACATAAATCCGGTAGCAGTTGTTGCAATTCTGCTGTTTAATTTCTCTGATTTACGTTTTAAGCACTTCAAACAATATATAACACTGCATAAAGACAATCTTCTGAAAGGTGGACTAAAACCATTTTATGTTGTCTAAAAAACAGGTTTCTATGGGTACAGAATATTCTGTGGTACAATTGGCCTTCTTATCATACTACTATTATCATTAATTTATTGTTTGATGTAAATAATATGAAGGATAAGGTGATGATGTGCATCAATATTTGTAAAAACGCTGCTATTCTTGTATTTCAGTTTAGTAAAAGATTTAGTTTAAAAGAAGTAGCTGGGTATGTAATATGCAAGTGAGTTAATCGTACAGTCCTCGGCTTGAATCTTATTTATTAAGAAATGGAAATCTCAACACGTATCGAAGCTCAAGTTTTTAATAAAAGTAGCACCTACTTATTTTTTAATTAGTAACCACACGAAATACGAATACCAATATTTGCAATATACTAATTAATTTTTTAATTGTATTCTTATGGAGGTTCACAGTCTCAATGTGTTCTGAGAAAGAAAATACTGTCCAAGGAAGCTGTATTTTGTTTACTATCCGTGCAATTGGCTAATTTGAACTGTGGGTAATTTTCAGGCACGTTGAAACATTAGTTTGTGTATCAATTGTCTACAAAGGTCTTGCATATCTTCAGATGATCGCAGCTTGTAGACATTTAATGTTGAATTGGAATCACTCGTTCAATTTTGCCATTTTTGTAAACATCCATTAACAGTAAGTAATTTTACCCCAGTCCATATTTGGCAAAGTTTCTAAATTTTTTGTGGGGATCCACAGGCTCAACGCGATTTCAGAGTGTAAATATGGTTCATGTAAACCGCAAGACCCCCAGAATTTTTTTTTAAACCTTTCCCAGATATAGAACGGGGTTAAATTATATACTATCAACAGATGTTCGCAACATGGTAAAGTTGAACGAATGTATCCGATTCAACAAAAAATGTCTACAAGCTGCGGTCATCCCAAGACATACGAGAGCTTGTAGATAATTGATGTACAAACCACTGTCAACATTTTGGAACGGATTACTATTGCTTGAAAACGACACTCGGTTAAAATTGCCCACCTGTATGGCTAATAAACAGAACACAGCCTCCTTGGACCAAGATTTCATACTCAAAGCATTAAAATTAGATCAAAAACGCGAAAATCAAATATAAAATTAAATGTATTGTTATTTTGAGAGGTACTGATGTGCATAATATATTTTTTTATTTAAAATGTGGCGTTTCATGTCAGTGTCCAATTTCAGTTTATTTTCATATAGCTAATAATTAAAAGAAAAAGAAGTTATTTTTATTAAAATTATGAATCAATTTTAAAATTAATGTTTCCATTTGAAAATTAATGTAAGATTGAAATAAAATTTGAAAATGTTGCTAGTGGAAGCAACAACTTCTTGATTGTAAGAATTGTACGCTACACACTCAACTACAGGCAGCTATGTTAACGAATTCGAATTTTTTTTGTTTTTATAATTAGGAAACTGTTACAGCGCCACTGACTTCCAAATGCCACGAGGAAAAAATATTAGAGGTCTAGTACGTAAAGCCCCGCTCTAAACTGACTCCAGAGTCACATGAAAGCCGTACAGGTTTAAGGTTTGGTACTGACCCCAATGACGTCTCCGTAGAAGATGCTGAAGATGGGGAAGCCGACGGCCACGACGAGCGCGCTGAGCGTTCCCGCGGCCAGCAGGCGCCACTCCGGGGCGCTGAGGCGCAGCACGGACAGCAGCCCGACGCGACGCACCCCTACCCCCTCCGCCCAATCCCCTTCATCCTCTTCCGTATTTTCCGACACGTCAGCTGCCGACCCCCTGCGGCCCACCACCGAGGAAGCATCGTATTGCTCACTCTGCAGCCGCTCCAGGACCGGACGATCTTCTCCTACAATTGTCAGTCTCATACAGAACGAATATTACCAGCTTTTGCAATGCTTTATTATTGACAACTTAACATAGTTTACTACTTGAAAGCAGAGACATAAATAGATTTTATGCTACTTGATGCCACAGGGCTAATATTGTCAGATAACCCGTTTTAAATCAATTTCCAGGACCTAGTCATAGGGGCTGAAACGAGTTGTAATGAAAAACTTAGTAGTAGCTCTGGCTGGGGAACTGAAACATGTTTATAAACACTTACGAGCTGTGGGGGCCACCTTCACGAAATATATTAAACATCGCAACTAAAACAGGGAATAAGAAATTATTGAACTTTCGAATAAGGAATAGGGTAAGCTCGCGGGGCAGTGACTGAAATCGATTCTCCAGTAGAAGTTAACTGCATACAAGAAGGTGCTGCCACCTCCAGATAATAATCGTCTGTACTTGATGTATTATAAAAACACTTATCAGACTGCCAGTCTACTGTCGTGTTCTAAATTCCTCATAACACATACTAGTTCAAGGTAAGCGGAACAGAAACTTTTGCTTTCTAATATTATGTTTCTTTAAATTTAGTTTAATTAGTTAACCGTTGCTCCGATTATGTGTTCGTTCGTGGTGGAATTTAAATCGGAGATCTCAAATGAGATTATGTTGCTTTTCCATCCAATGGAAAATGGTTTCCGTGCTACCAACCTCTGTAGCACTTACTTTCTGGGTGAGTAGGGGCACTAAATAAAAGCACAACACATTTTGCTGATTTATTTTTTACTATTTTCTCGCAGGTGGGTTAAGATAAACATAGTCGGACTGAAGATGATGTTCACGAAGCTATTGCCGCAAGGGTGGAGCACATGGCATCCTACAGAACTATTTGGGGAGCATCGTTCACGTCTTCACCATCGTCTAAAAAGTGGTAATGATGATAAGCTGAAGAAGAATGGTGGACAAACTATGTTCACCACCGAAAAAGAAAAAGCTTATGTTGTCAGCTTGTGGGTTCGTTGTAAGAAAAGCTGATTTATTCTTCGGAGAGAAAAATGGAATGTAACTTCAAGTTTTCGAGGCAACATCAAATGGCAGGAATTGATTGGCTATTTGCTTTTCGTAAGGGCAATCCTGAAATAACGTAAAGGAAGGTTGAAGGGCTCTCCTCATATCGTTGCAATAAGCACGACATTGAGCAGTGTCTTACTTTATTGAATAAAACCATGGATGAATTTAATTTACGTGATAAGCCACAATTGATTTATAACTTTGATGAATCAGTCTGCTAAATTAATAATGAATCAGACAAGAAAATGTTTGCGGCGAAAGGATGCAACGCTGTTTCATTCGTATTCTTGTGTAGAGAGGAGTGTAGAAAATTTAATTCCACCAGTAGCAATATTTAAAGGCCTGACAATTTCCCTAGTGACTCATTGGTGACAATAGCAGACTCAGTTTGGATAAATGAAGGTGCCTTTTTTAAACGTTTGCTTCATTTTCAAATCTTGGGGTCCTGGAAGATGTCTCTTACTACTGGGTGGATATACTTCTCATAAAAGTTTACAGGTATTGGGGTTTTGCGAGGAAAATTACGTACACATAATGTGTTTACCTAGTCACACAACTCTTCGACTTCAGCCGTTAGATAGGTCAATTTTCAAACCTCTGAAGTTTATGACAGTGAGAGTAATATTTTCATGAGAAACGATCAAAGGGAAGAAAAATTAACAAATTTCAAAGCATCCTCGTTGAAAGCAACGACAACTGCTATTGGTGAGAGTGGATTCAGAACAACAGGGGTTTATCCATTAAATGCAAATGTTTTCTCTGCACGTGAGTTTCGTCCTGGTTGCAACTCAAGAAACCGGCACCAAAAACCAGACGGAATCCAAGTCACCTTCGGTATCTTTCCGTGATCTTCTTCCACCTACGAAGAAACAATGGACCGCCGTCCAGCGACAAGGAAACTACAAGCAGTTCTCTTAACGTCTACAGAAGATATGGCTGCGGTAAGAGGAGAAAAAAAAGTGAAAATCAGGAACGGAAAGTGGACTAGAAAAGGAGGGAGAGAATACTTAATCATCATCCTCATAATCAGAGGAACAAGATACAATGTGTGCATTTTGTTGTGTGAAATACGGTGTCCCCTTACCATCAAAACTGGAAGGCTGGATACAGTGCCAAGGAAGGGAAAAAGGAGTGGTACATGAAAAGTGCGTAGGGGCTGAGGGAAGGAAAAAGTTAGGTGTTTTTAAGAAATGACATTCAGAAGTGCAGAAGTTATCCTGAGACATTCAGTGTACCCCCTTAATAAATATTTGGAGTCTACGACACTTAAAATAAGAAACGCTATTGTAACACTATCCCCATTCAGCTAAGTGACTGTCGCCATTAATCCTCACTGGCATGGATAAATAGGGACATGTGGTACCTACCTATTATCCTTCGTACATTCTGTATGTATCTGATTATAAAGCCCTATAATTTGTTCCTTAAATATTACATTAAAGAAAGAACTGTAAACTTTACAGTTTATACTAATAATGAAACCATTATTTCAATCTTCCAAATTTTTATCCCGACTCACTGCAGCTTACCATATGTTGTCTGAGAGGCTAGTCTAAAGAGAAACCCCTAACACCGTGTCCTTTTTTACATATGTAATTCAAACGAAACAAGCTTGTCAATTATAACAGAACCGCAAATATCCTGTTAACACAATGCGTTCCCTAATAGCCAAGAATAGATTGAACAGATTTAACACTATTTTGTTACTTCTATGCTCTTCAGTCCAAAGACTGGTTTAATGCACCTCTCCACGCTAGTCTATCCCGTGCAAGTTTCTTTATCTCTACATAACTACTACAACCTACATTCATTTCAGACTGCTAAAGGTAGTCAATATTTAATATCGATCTACAATTTTAACCTCCCATACCCCCCAAATTACCAAAATTAATCACTGTTTGATGCCTCAGGATGGGTACTAAATGGCTCTGAGCACTATGCGACTTAACTTCTGAGGTCATCAGTCGCCTAGAACTTAGAACTAATTAAACCTAACTAACCTAAGGACATCACACACATCCATGCCCGAGGCAGGATTCGAACCTGCGACCGTAGCGGCTGCTCGGCTCCAGACTGTAGCGCCTAGAACCGCACGGCCACTCCGGCCGGCCCAGGATGGGTACTATCCGCCGGTCGCTTCTTTTAGTCAAGTCGAGGCACTATCTTCTATTCTTCAGTAACTGCTCATCAGTCATCCGATACACCTATAATCTTCTGGAGTCTTCTTTAGCGTCACATTTCAGGAAACCCTAATCGTCGAAATCAGATTAACATTACGCAACAGATATACAACAGGCCACCATTTGAACACCCGATTAAGCAGGGAAATATGGTGTTCAGCGTTACTATGATGTGGCCATCAAAAGGTGCAAAGTTTTCTCGCTGTTACAAAGGGAACAGGAGCAAATGTACTTAGTCTTTGCTTAGCTGGTTTATGCACTAAGCCTCTCAGCGACAGCCCATCTTTATTTTAGTTTGTTCTTCCCTTGGTACTTGTCCAAACTTAATATAGATAGGGTAGTCCTTCATGGTGCCTCAAAATCTACAAAACAAATCTTCTCGGGAAATACATCACTTCCAATAATAACTACAACCAATTCGCTAGACGAACGGAGAATATGGTTATTAGAGTGCTGTTTGCACTTTTGCTGTATCGAATTACTTTAATGTAGAGAAAACTGCGTATCTTGAAGACAGTAAGCAACAGAGTTAAAACTTGCATGAATGTACTACATGTTTAAATATGCAGATTATTTGCATTTCCATACAACTGTAGAATGTCGGTAGCAGTTACGCCTTCTACATGCTGAATACAAGGAAAGTTTACGCACGTAGCTTGAATCAGGAACTGTGTTTGTTTGCTGCAAAACAAGTATCATGCATACAGACAGAGCGACGACATCTGAAGACTCACAGTACGTGACCTCTGTTGTGGAACAGCCTAATGTGGCAACTGAGGGGCGCACCGATAAAACTGCGCCAAACGACAGTGCTAAGGAATGGCACTGTGCTCTCTTTCCACATTAGTCCCGGTCCTGTGGACTGAATCACAGTTGGGCGATTCCGTATGCGGAATTTCTGAGAAGAAGAGACATTGCCACATCGTATTTGTCATCGTGGTATGGGCCCAGCATCTGAGATGGTACAGCGCTTCATCTAATATTTTACGTGCCGGAACGTACCTCCTCAGCCACGCAATGCCGCCCCCCCCCTTCCCCCTCCAACCATAATAATAACAAAATCTGAGTGTGATAAAAATGACAATGAGAAAGCATGGCTTTAACAAAATACTGTTCTGAAATTCAGATTATTTAAAAAATAATTTCTTATAATCAAAACAGTAAAACCATAAGATTTTAGATGAGCGTCTGTCGCTATAGTAGTGCCACTCTGATCCCTAGTTCTGTTCGATACACATCGGCACAAGTCAGTATTCTTCACGGCTATGACGTCATGTTTTCAACTGCTACCAGCCGCAACGTTCAGACAGTTGCATTGTCGTTGCTCATGAATGTGTGTCCATTATTAATTATTAAACCATTTAGTCATGTATGACGATAAATTTATTCCTGACCCGAAGAGCCGGCCGGTGTGTTCGAGCGGTTCTAGGCGCTTCAGTCTGGATCCAAGCGACCGCTACGGTTGCAGGTTCGAATCCTGCATCGGGCATGGATGTGTGTCTTGTCCTTAGGTTAGTTAGGTTTAAGTAGTTCTAAGTTCTAGGGGACTGATGACCTCAGATGTTAAGCCCCATAGTGCTCAGAGCCATTTGAACCATTTTGAACTTCCCGAAGAGTGAGGAAACAGAAAACTCCATGTGATATGAGACCCTCAGTTATGTGCTTTAAATGTCATTTGTCTTCTGATCATTGAGTTATATTATACCCGGACTGATGTAAGTTCATATTCGTTACTACAGATAATCAACACATTCGAACACAAAAGTGCCTGCAATACGTCTTCACGTTAATTCCTTGTGCCATAGCAATTGTTCAGTGGGTAGCGCCTCACGTCGCGGCTGCCTTAATCTTCCTCCTCTCGCCCCACCTCATGTGACAGTGTATGGGGACAGACTGTACATTTTTGTTTGTTTTATTTGGCCTCCACAGTTTGTACTCTGTGTAGCCATCGAAGACACTTGTTTCCATAAATTACGTAGTTATACACAAAACATAAATAAATGTATATATTGGTGGCAGTCGTAAAGAAAGGACATGAATGTTACCGATATGTACCGGTCACTGCTTTGGAATGGAGCTCGACTTATCTTTGGTATACTGCACGTACATGCACACGCACACATACATGCACATGCACAGGCACAAGCACAGCCACAACCTCACCCCACACCTCTGCCCGCATCACATTGGTTATCCACGGTCACGTTTATTGGTGCCGACACGGAGATAAAGTACAATTCCGTTGCAATTTAATACACGTGTACTATTTTAAAACTCCGGTGTCGACTTGTCCCAGTGAGTTCAAAAAAAAGAAAAAGAAGGAAAATTCCCCGGGAGGTACCGGAACGGGCTGAGCTCCGGCGGAAATTATGCCCTGGTGTGACGGTAAGGACTGCCATTGAAAGCACAGTACGATCACAATCACCTCTTGACCTCTTAACTAGTCATTTAGAGTGCAGCTGTAACATTTCTGACGTATTAATGGGCGAGGGTCGTTGTTCCTTACCTTTGATATTTTCGTGAATTATCTTTCAACAAGAGAGCGCAACGCCGCATGTTGCCTGTGTTGTACTTGCCTACTTGATACAGGGTTTGATCGGCTGTCGCCATGGCCATCACGTTCTCCAGATCTCTTATTGACTGAAAGCATCTGCCATCACTGAAAGCGTATGGTCATGGGTTGCAAGGAGACAAGAACTTCACCTACCCCCAATCAATACGACCAGTGAACTCTGGCATGTATTTTAGGCAGCATAGAATAACGAAGCCATATCTGTCATCCAAACTCAATTCAGTGCGATGCCCAGCTGGGTTAAAGCCACTGGCGTTACTGCAGGTGGTTCCCGAAATTTAGGAGATGCCTGGGCCTACGCTATTTACCGAAATGTACTGTTTGTTCACTTCAAGCCTTGATGAAAATTTATAAAATGCAGCGAGTTAGTACGTTACGCCTGGGGGAAAAATACGTTTACTCCGTGGCATACAGTTGCTCCGAGGTGAGCGGATCGCTTACGTGAAAAATTAACGATCAACGGGGACTCTGTTACAAGAGACGCTAGCGTGAATACGTTTACGATTCTGAAGCTAGTAACTGTCTATTGTTACAGGCCATTTGTAGAACAGATGGGAACAAAACTATTTGGCGAGCATAGAATGGGGTAAAGAATCGACTGGTGAAAGTTTCAGCAAGAGTATATTGATATATTAAAAGGTAGTTCTACCAGTCTTAATTATTTTCAGAAGGTTGACTCGTGGAAAGTGAATTTCTGTCAGGCTTGTATGCAGAACTTCGCACATTTGGTTAGTGACTTTTGCTTGTGAATTTGCAAGCATGCTCAAGGAAATTAGGGAAGTGTTTTTCTGCAGTTGAGAGAAATCTGTTTTACAACTGCACGTCACACAACAAATGCGAACTGAATAGCACCGAATCAGTATCCGAGGATTCTATGTAAGTTTCTATTTATGACCTGTAAATTCATACACGACCGGAGATCGTCGGAGAGTGCTTCTATTCTACGAGATCGACGGGTTTATAAAGGGCGAGTTTTTCCACCGTGTACAAACCCTAGGGATTGTTCGATGCCGGCCGCGGTGGTCTCGCGGTTCTAGGCGCGCAGTCCGGAACCGTGCGACTGCTACGGTCGCAGGTTCGAATCCTGCCTCGGGCATGGCTGTGTGTGATGTCCTTAGGTTAGTTAGGTTTAAGTAGTTCTAAGTTCTAGGGGACTGATGACCACAGCAGTTGAGTCCCATAGTGCTCAGAGCCATTTGAACCATTTGATTGTTCGATGAGAGGATATGGAACAAAAAAGGTCTAATGAACTTATGTCCGGAAATGAATGGTTTCCATGCTAGAGACCATTTATTCATCATACATTGTTACAGAGACTGCGGTCTAATACGCGCTTACCATGCAGTTACAGTTACAGTACGTGCTCAAAATGGTTTCCATGAGCCACAACGCATGCGTGTACGTGCCGTAGCATGTTCTGTGTCTACACCTACATCTACATACATACTCCTCAATCCACCATACGGTACCTCATCCCACAACTAGCATCTTCTCTCCCTGTTCCACTCCCAAACAGAACGAGGGAAAAATGACTGCCTATATGCCCCTGTACGAACCCTAATCTCGCTTATCTTATCTTTGTGGTCTTTCCGCGAAATGTAAGTTGGCTGCAGTAAAATTGTACTGCAGTCAGCCTCAAATGGTGGTTCTCTACATTTCCTCAGTAGCGATTCACGAAAAGAACGCCTCCAATCCTCTAGAGACTCCCACCCGGGTTCCTGAAGCATTTCCGTAACACTCGCGTGATGATCAAACCTACCAATAACAAATCTAGCAGCCCGTCTCTGAATTGCTTCTACGTCCTCCCTCAATCCGACTTGATAGGGATCCCAAACGCTAAAGCAGTACTCAAGAATAGGTCGTATTAGTGTTTTATAAGCGGTATCATTTACAGATGAACCACATCTTCCCAAAATTCTACCAATGAACCGAAGACGACTATCCGCCTTCCCCACAACTGCCATTACATGCTTCTCCCAATTCATATCGCTCTGCAATGTTACGCCCAAATATTTAATCGACGTGACTGTGTAAAGCGCTACACTACTAATGGAGTATTCAAACATTACGGGATTCTTTTTCCTATTCATCTGCATTAATTTACATTTATCTCTATTTAGAGTTAGCTGCCATTCATTACACCAATCACAAATCCTGTCCAAGTCATCTTGTATCCTCCTACAGTCACTCAACGACGACACCTTCCCGTACACCACATCATCATCAGCAAACAGCCGCACATTGCTCAACAGCGGACCTACCACACTTCCCTGGGGCACTCCAGATGATACCCTCATCTCCGATGAACGCTCACCATCGAGGAGAACGTACTGGGTTCTATTACTTAAGAAGTCTTCGAGCCACTCACATACTTGGGAACCAATTCCATATGCTCGTACCTTAGTTAGGAGTCTGCAGTGGGGCACCGAGTCAAACGCTTTCCGGAAGTCAAGGAATATGGCATCCGTTTGATACCCTTCATCCATGGTTCGCAAGATATCATGTGAAAAAAGGGCGAGTTGCGTTCCGCTGGAGCGATGCTTTCTAAAGCCGTGCTGATGCATGGACAGAAACTTCTCTGTCTCAAGAACATTCATTATATTCGAACTGAGAATATGTTCGAGAATTCTGCAACAAACCGATGTTAAGGATATTGGTCTGTAATTTTGAGGATCCGTCCTTCTACCCTTCTAATATACAGGCGTCACCTGCGCTTTTTTCCAGTCGCTCGGGACTTTACGTTGGGCAAGAGATTCGCGATAAATGCAAGCTAAGTAAGGAGCCAATGCAGTAGAGTACTCTCTGTAAAACCGAACTGGAATCCCATCAAGACCTCATACGTTCACATAGGCCAGGCTGCATTCGAGCAGTGCCAAAGGCAGCACGAATACACCGCTCCAGTGTCTCCACGTCTGGAATGGGCTCTGCATAGACAATACTTTTTGAGAGGGGCCCATAACCAGAAATCGCAAGGGTTGAGATCCGATGAACGAGCAGACCATGCAACTGTACCCTCGAGTCCGATCCATCGACTAGAGAAGATACTGTGATACGTCCGAACGTTAACGGCGAAGTGGGCTGGAGCCTCATCACAATCACATTTTCCTCCAAGTGTGGCGTCCGAGCATTTCGGGTACGTCCTTCATGATTTACTGCTTCCTGAAATGATCCTGTCTCAGACAAACGGTGAAACACTCTTGCAAAACGTTGAATACTGTGGGTGTTGTCGGCGGGGATAGGTCTCCTGACACAACCTTGCTGCCCACCGCCCGTTGCCATTTGCCTTTCCGTAAGTAAACACCATGTCGGCAAGCTCTCGAGTCGAATGCGGAACCATTGTGTACAGCCCCGTATCCCGTCCACTACAAAGTGAGTCAGCAAGGGAAGTGAACTCGACACAACATTACCAATTACTATGGCAGGATGGGGCGCTAGGATATGACAGAGGGTGGCTCTGGGAGGAAATCATGCATACCGTAACTGTGGCTGGGTAGTACAGCGCGTATTAGACCACAGTGTCTGCAACAATGTGTGACTGAATAAATGGTCTCTAGCATGGAAACCATGCATTTCCAGACGTAAGTTCATTAGAACTTTTTTTTCAGTATCCTCTCATCGAACAACCCCTAGAGTTTGTAAACGTAGGAAAAAATCACCCTATATAACTGCACTTTTATTATTGTTGGCAGGTCATCTTTGTAATTAGTACATTATATCACACAGTTTCGTCAAGACATAACGATTACTGCTTGTGTTTTGCGAGACTTCGACGATAGAATACGGAACCATTAGGTCTTTGTACAATTGTTCTGACTTTGGATAATTATCGAGAATAATTTCACTTACGAGATTAGTTGTTATTAGTGTTGAAGTAGTAGCACAAGACATTACGGCTACGCATCCTCAGAAACATAAGGTTTAATTATTTCAATCAATCGTTAAGTGCATCTTTAATTAATCACATCATCACATACATACGTACACCAATACAAGCTAGGGTGACTTTTTATGAGTTTAGTAGGATGCTCATACCGGTAAAAACCAAAGAGATGGTCTCACAAGGATTATTGTCGACAACCCTCAGAAATAAATGCGGTACTGAACCGTGCCGAATGTGTCTGCGTCCTGATGGTCAAAATATGAAGTTATCATAGTATTTTCTATAACTGATTATACAATTTTTTCATAAAATAGTCGGCTAAATATTCTTATTACAGATTTAAAGAATTTAACTATGGTTTCTCTTTTGATTCACGATTTCCAGAAGATTGTTCGTAATGTAGGTCACATTGCTCCTGGGCCTCTCAGCTTCAGGAAGGAAGACGATATAGTTCGCACCGTCGCTGCCGATCAAAGCATATCCATAGCGAATATCGGAAATGTTGCGGTATCTGATCAAATGTATCAGACCACATGTTTCTGGACATTAATAACGTCTGTGTCCACCCTAAGCCTTTATGACGGCTTCAGCACTGCGGGGGGTACTTTCAGTGAAGTGTCAGAATGTCAACGGAGGAATGGCGGCCAGTTCTTCCTCAACGGCCGAAACCAGAAAAGGCAGTGATGTTGGGCGCTGGTGTCTGGAGCGAAGCCGATGTTCTGACTCATTCCAAATGATGTTCCACTGGGAACAGGTCCAAACTCTGGGCGGGCCAGTTCATTTCAGGAATGTTATTGTCCTGAAACCACTGCATCACAGATGCTGCTTTATGAAAGAGTGCATTGTGCTGATATAATCATTCCCTCAGAACTCATCCTCTACTGTACGCAGTAACCAATGCTGTAAAACGTGTCCATTTCCTCCTGCATTTAGCGTTTCCTTACGCTCAATAAGAGATCCACATCTTAACCACGTGTACCACCCCCCTAGCGGAGCACCACATTATCCGCATTTAACTGTTGGCACTACACATGATGGCACGTAAAGTTCTCCAGGAGTGAGTCAAACCCAAACGCTTCCAACGGATTGACAAAGTGTCAAGGATGATACTGCGGATCACTTGTTTCCAGTCTGTCACTGTTCAGTGGCGTCGTTCTTTTCGTCAAGAGTCGCTCAGCATTGACTACAGAAATGGGTTGCTTATCAGGACTTATTCGACTGTTGAAAGCCATTCTTTTTTACTCCCAACGCAAAGTAATTGTGCTAGCTAGACTGCTAGTTGATCTTTGGAACTCACAAGTGATTCCTTTCATGCGACTGTTTACAGCCACCCTCTGCAATGCTCGACGATCCCAGCCCATCGGTGCATGAGGTCCGTCTGGTCTTATTTTAGCTGTGGTTGTTCCTTCGCTTTTCAAATTCACATAAACGTCATCAAAGCTTTAGAAGTATTAAAATGCTCCTGATGGATATGTTATTTAGGTGACACACGATGATCAGCCCGAAGCATTGGGACATCAAGCCAGCCTTCCAGGAGCGCCATAACTGTGGACGGATTGGCACGGTTCCTGTAATCAGCACCGAGAATGGGAACATCTCGCGAATGGCCGAACGATTTCTGCGGCGGAAGAAGAGGATGCGGCCCTGCTATTTGGGCTAGATGTAGCCTGCGAGGTGGATGCGAACGAAGGCTACGCTGACACGTTTACGGCCAATTTTACACCTGTGGCCGATCGAATTGACAACGAGCATATTCGTGTGGTGGAGGAGTCTCATGGCATGATGCGATCGCGCCACTCTCGAAGGAGGAGGTGGGACGACATTTCTAGCACCCCATTACGAAGAAATCAGGAGACAATGACGGGCTTGACAACGTTCTACCGATTCAATTCCCTCCTGAATCTTACTGGACATTAGCAGACAACTTTAACAGCTTCTTGTCGTTCTTTTATTACCCTTCGATGTGGGAATATGCGAAAGTGCTAGGTATCCTGAAGAGCAGCAAGGACCACTGGCTGGTGAAGGATTTTTGGCCAATCAGCCTACTTCCCTTCATGGAAATTTTCGAGAAGCTGTACGCCAATCTTCTTCTCCTATCAGACCTTGATGAAGAAGGCCACGTAACAGATGAACAGTCTGTCTTTTGGAGGGGCCATTCTAGGTCACAACATGTACTGCATCTGACAGAGAAAGCGCTGAGAACCATGGAGCGTTGCTAATACCTCGAGACATGCTCCTTGACGTTTCCAGAGTCTTCGATTCCGTGTGGTATGACGGTCTAATGTACAAGCTTTCTGTGCAAAGGGTACCGACGTCACATGCTTCTCTCCCACCTCTCCAGAGGAACGATCCACATTTGGACCAACGAATGGAAATCTATAAAGTAGCTGTTATGTTCAGGAGTGCCGCAGGAGCCTGTGCTCTGATCCCTGCTGTACTCCCTATGCAAGTCCTGTACTCCCATGGTGGCACACATACAGTTTGTACACGCCTGCACTGTTCATACACAGCATGAACGCCAATATCCTTCATTGCCGTCTCCAGTTTGGCTGCTGTTGACTTGGCTATTGGTTCGTGAAATGGAGTTTCAAGTATAATGCTGCTAGAAGCTGAATTCTCGTATTAACGAGAAGGAAGCTGCCTTCTACTTTACTACCTGTTGGGATCCCAGGTGGCCCCATCCCATGTTGCAGGACAGGATGGGGAAGACTCTTGATCGACATCTGTAGTCACCACCGCACATCCGGGGCACTAAGAGAGGAGCGGTCTACCCTTTCATTAAATCGATGTCGAATCTGACACCACACCTTGGTATCAGGCTCTACCCAGCCCTGGTCAGACCACGGCTGGAGTACAAAGCTTTAGAGTGGAGATACGCTGCTGCCACGCCCATAGCACAGCTCCAGAGTGTATAATCGAGCCCTGATGCTCGCCTTATACAGTCCGTGGGGATACACAACGAGGCAACAACATGAAGACACTGTAATCCAACAGTCTTGTGAGACAGATTTCGGTAGAGTTCGCACCTTTTCTATTAGAGGCGACAACAGTTGGCAAAACTACTCGTCCGGTGCCTGGTAGAGTAGGTCGACCACGGTACGAGAGTAATTCACCCTCGCAGCATCAAATGAACTAGAACTGATACATCCAGCCCACGGGACAATTCAACAACTAAAGAAAAAGTCAGAACCGTCTGATGCGAGAGTCCAAAGAATAGACTGCTTGACCTGCACACAGTCAAGACCATGTGGGCTTCTCATTTCAAGTGCATGCGAAAATGGGGTATCATTGTAGTGACGGTATGGGTCGGAAATCGAGAACTCTACTAACGTAAATGACTTTCTCACAGGGGAGATTGTTAGAGCCTGATGCCTGATAATCAGCATCACAGAAACGGTGAAGGTGGTCCAATATTCACAGTTACTATAGTGAACACATTTCTCGTTGCATCAGCTCGATGTTCGTGTACGGATGTGCCATCGTTTAGCGAACGGCTGCTCTAAACATGTGCCACAGCATGGAAGCGGCCTGGCGGTGACAGAATTATACCGCCTGGGACGTTCATCTGGGCAGCGATGCTACCTGTGATAGCGATCTGAGGCAACGTGACAGCTGTGCACTACGTGAATATTGTGCAGACCACCTGCATGTCTTCATGCCCGATGTCTTCACCGACATCAGAAGAAGGCCGAAATCGTGCTACCGTAGTTTGAGGAACATGAGAGTGAAGCAATGTTGTTGTCTTTGCCACTAAATTCGCCTGCTCTGAACGCGAGGGAACGCATCTGGGACGCCGCTAGGCGTAAGATCCGCGCTCACAAATCACCGGTTCGTAATTTATTGGAATTGCATGACCTGTTCATAGCTGTCTGGCGTCACATGTCTCCAAAAATCTTCCAAGGACTTTTAGAATCGATGCCACGTCAAGTCGCTATCATATTAAATTGCAGAAATGAACCTACGATCTATTACGTGTATGGTGATAAAGTTTTGACTCGTCAGTGCGCGAGTACCTTTATGTATCCAAAATGAAGAAGGGTCGATTATTTGTATGTAATCAAAGTGTTCGCCACAAAATAAATAGCAGAGTCATAAGTGACTGTTATGACAGGAAAACGTCAGTTTACCTGAACCACGAAAATTGTGCATAAACGTTAATGTTCACTGTAGAGTGTATAGTGACAACAGAAGAAATATAGGGTGTATTCTAATGTCTCTACATAGCCTTTTCCTCTCTAATAGCAGCTAATAATATATGATGATACTGAAAGGGTATTTCAGTACGTAAAGGGAGATGCAAATTTAATAGTCTTGGGGGAAGGAATAGAAGAAAATGTTACGGGAGAATATGGGCTTGCTACTAGGAATGAGCGAGGAGAATGACTTATTGATTTCTGCAATAAATTACAGTGATTAATAGCGATTACTCTGTTCAAGAATCATAAGAGCAGGATGCTTACTTGGAAAAGGCCGAAAGAAAAGGGAAGACTTCAATTTGATCACATCATGGTCAGGCAGAGATTCTTAAGTAAAATATTGGGTTTCAAGGTGTATCCAGGGGCAAATATAGACTCAGATGACAATTCAGCAATGATAAACAGCAGGCTGAAGTTTAAGAGACTAGTCGGAAAGAATCAGTTCGCACACTGTGGGATATGGAATTATTAAGGAGTGAAGAGATATGCTTGAAGTTCTCTGAGGCTATAGATAATGCGATAAGGAATAGCTCAGTAGACAGTTTAGTTGAAGAGAAATGGACATCTCTAAAGAAGGCAATCACAAACGTTGGAAAGAAAAACACATTGGTGCAAAGAGGGTAACTGCGAAGAAACCATGGGTAACAGAATAAATATTTCAGCTGATCGACGAAAGAAGGAAGTACAAAAATATTCAGGAAAATTCAGGAATACAGAACTACAAGTCACTTAGGAATCGAATAAATGGGAAGTACACGGAGGCTGAGGATAAATGGCTGCATGAAGATGTGAAGAAACCTAAAAAAGAAATGATTGTCGGAAAGAATGACTCAGTGTAGAGAAAAGTCAAGCCAACCTTCGGCGAAATTAAAATCAAGGGTGGTAACACTAAGAAGGCAATGTGAATTCCACTGTTAAAGGTAGAGGAGAGAGTGGATAGGTGGAAGGATTAAACTGAAAGCCTCTACGAGGCTATGATAGAACAAGAAAGAGGAGTCGATATAGAAGAGATAGGGGGATCCTGTATAAGGATTAGAATTTTAAAGATCTATGGAAGACTTAAGATCGAATAAAGCAGAAAGGAAAGATAGCATTCCATCAGAATTTCTAAAATCATTGGGGGGGGGGGGGGGGGGAGTGTCAACAAAACGACTATCCACGATGGTGTGTAGAATGTAATAATCTAACGACATACCATAAGACTTTCGGAAAAATATCATCTACACAATTCCGAAGACTGCAAGAGCTGACAAGTGCGAGAATTATTGCACAATCAGCTTAACAGCTGATGCATCCAAGCTGCTAACAAGAATAATATACAGACACATGGAAAAGAAAATTGAGGCTCTGTTAGATGACGATCATTTTGGCTTGAGGAAAGCTAAATGCACCAGAGAGGCCGTTCTTATGTTGCGGCTGATTGTGGAAGTAATACTAAAGAAAAATCAAGCTACTTTAGTAGGATTTGTCGACCTGGAAAAAGCGTTCGACACTGTCGAATAATGCAATATGTTCGAAATTCTGAGGAAAATAGGGATAAGCTACAGGGAGAGGTAGGTGGTGTACAACACGTACGTGACCAAAAAGGGAATAATAAGAGTGGAAGGCCAAGAACGAACTACAAAGTTTAAAAAGGGTGTAAGAGAGGGATGTAGTCTTCCATCTCTGATGATCAATCTATACTTCGAAAAAGCAGTGATGGAAATAACAGAAAGGATCAAGGGTGCAATTAAAATTCAAGGTTAAAAAGTTCAGTGACAAAGTTCACTGATAACATTGTTATCCTCAGGAAAAGTGATAAAGAATTACAGGATCTACTGTGGGGAATGAAGAGATTAATTGGTAAGGAACATAGATTAAAAGTAAATCGAAGAAAGTCGAAAGTAATGGGAAGTAGTAGAAATGAGAAGATCGAGAAACATTAACATCAGAACTGGTAATTACCAAGTAGATGAATCTAACGAATTCTACTACTTAGGCAGCAAAATATCCGATGATGGACGAAGCAAGGAGAATGTAAAAAGCAGACTAGCATATGCATAGAGGGCATTCTTGTCCAAGAGAAGTCTAGTGGTATCAAACATAAGTCTTAATTTGAGGAAGAAATTTGTGAGACTGTACGATTGGAACACACTATCATACGTAGTGAAACATGAACTGTGATAGTACAGGACTAGAAGAGAATCAAAGCATTGGAGATATTAATCTACAGAAGAATGCTGAAAATTAGGTATACTGATAAGGTAAGAAATGAATTGGCAAGGAAATGAATATATGGAAAACACAGACAAGAAGAAGGGACAGGATGGTAGGATATCTGTTGAGACATCAGGTATTAGAGGGCGTTGTAGAGGTTAAAAACTATAGAGGAAGACAGAGATTTCAAAGCATTCAGCAAATAATTGAGGACGTAGATTGCAAGTGCTACTGTGAGATGAAGAGTCTGCACAGGAGAGGAATTCGTGACGGGCCGCATAAAAAAAGAAGGAATTGCCACATTTAACGTTCCATTCGATGGCTGCGACGCTATCGATTGTGTTTGTAACTTGTCCTGTAAAGAGGTCGATAACTGAAACTAAGTTATACAAAGTGATCAAAAGTATCTTGACACCCCCAAAAACATACGTTTTTTATATTAGGTGCATTGTGCTGCCATCAACTGCCAGGTACTCCATATCAGCGACCTCAGTAGTCATTAGACATCGTGAGAGATCAGAATGGGGCGCTCCGCGGATCTTACGGACTTGGAACGTGCTCAGGTGATTGGGTGTCACTTGTGTCATACGCCTGTGCGCGAGATTTCCACACTCCTAAACATCCCTATCTCCTCTGTTTTCAATGTGTAGTGGTGTGGAAACATGAAGGGACACGTACAGCACATAAGCGTAGAGGCTGACGTCGTCTGTTGAGTGACAAAAGGAGCCGACAGTTGAAGAGGGTCGTAATGTGTAATAGGCAGACATCTGTCCAGACCATCACACAGAAATTCTAAACCGCATCAGGATCCACAGCAAGTACTATGACAGTTAGGCGGGAGGTGAGAAAACTTGCATTTCATGGTCGAGCGGCTGCTGATAAGCCACACATGACGCCGGTAAATGCCAAACGACGCTTCGCTTGGTGTAAGGAGCGTAAACATTTGACGATTGCACAGTGTAAAAACGTTGTGTGGAGTGACGAATCACGGTACACAATGTGGTGATCCGATGGCAGGGTATGGATATGGCGAATGTCCAGTGAACGTCATCTGCCAGCTTGTGTAGTGCCAACAGTAAAATTAGGAGGCGGGGTTGTTATGGTGTGGTCGTGTTTTTCATGCAGGGGGCTTGCACCTCTTGTTGTTTTGCGTGGCACTATCACAGCATAGGCCTAAATTGATGTTTTAAGCACCCTCTTGCTTCCCATTGTTGAAGAGCAATTCGGGGATGGTGATTGCATCTTTCAACAAGACCGAGCACCTGTTCATAAAGCTCGGCCTGTGGCGGAGTGGTTATACAGTAATAACATCCCTGTAATGGACTGGCCTGCAAGAATCCTGACCTGAATCCTATAGAATACTTGGCGCCACGCCTCGGCTATCGACATAGATACCTCTCCTCAGTGCAGCACTCCATGAAGAATGGGCTACTATTCCCCAAGAAACCTTCCAGCACCTGACGGAAAGTACGCCTGCGAGAGTGGAAGCTATCATCAAGGCTAAGGGTGGGCCAACACCATACTGAATTACAGCATTACCGATGGAGGGCGCCACGAACTTGCAAACCATTTTCAGCCAGGTGTCCGGATATTTTTGATCACATAGTGTAGTTATGGATAGTCAGATTATTAGGATTCGCTCCCCTTCCATTACATATGCATCACCAAGCTCGAGGTAAGAAGTTTCGTCCGGCAGACGGTCACCATAGGACTACCTTAGGGTTCTAGTGTAGCTGCAGTAAAATACGGGAACTTAGGAAGCAGAAATTCGGAGTTGTAAACTTGTCGTGTCAAACATACTTCGCAAGTTGTTGTTGACAGCATATTGTTCGATAATTCAGTGCACTTACCCATGCGTTCGCCGGTTTCAGTAGGCTTCACTTGAGCAGTGACCAGTGCATGGTAGTGACTCCTAAGCGCCATCAGCTGGTCGTGGCTGCCCTCCTCGACCACGACCCCTCCAGACAGCACGAAGATTCTGTCCGCATTGCGTATTGTCGACAGCCGATGTGCTACAATGACCGTCGTACGTCCTTCGATGGCCTGAAATGTAATTTATTTCACTTAATTGTAGAGTATTAATGGGCTGCATCTAACCAGACAGAAGATTTAGGATTCAAAGGAGAAATAGAAAAATGCAGGTTGCTACTTTATGAATTTGCTGCCCCTTCCAGTTAGTCTACGCGTCTCATCCGTTGTAGTCACAAATTGGCGTGAACATTAAATCTGCTTATTGCTTTGATGCTATCAGAGAGAAATGGACTATGTGGTGCCACTAGGTTTCACCCTTTTACTACTGAAGGAAACAATTGTTTTGTATCAGAGTCCACTCCTACATGTTTAGCACAAATAAGAAACCATTAGGCAGTACAGTACTTGTAAATTAGAATAAAAAGCTGTTGGCCAGCCTGAGTCAGTCTTGTTGCAACCCTTGTCCACAGTACGAGCAGCCCTTAGCGTCTCGCCATCTGACAAGTGTTCATGACGTCGCCTTTCCGACTGAGATCTTTTTCAATATGTGACTTGTAAGTACTGCATCTTTTCGAGTCAGTTGTTGTTGTTGTTGTGGTCTTCAGTCCTGAGACTGGTTTGATGCAGCTCTCCATGCTACTCTATCCTGTGCAAGCTTCTTCATCTCCCAGTACCTACTGAAACCTACATCATTCTGAATCTGCTTAGTGTATTGATCTCTCGGTCTCCCTCTACGATTTTTACCCTCCACGCTGCCCTCCAATGCTAAATTTGTGATCCCTTGATGCCTCAAAACATGTCCTCCCAACCGATCCCTTCTTCTAGTCAAGTTGTGCCACGAACTTCTCTTCTCCCCAATCCTATTCAATAACTCCTCATTGGTTACGTGATCTACCCACCTTATCTTCAGCATTCTTCTGTAGCACCACATTTCGAAAGCTTCTATTCTCTTCTTGTCCAAACTATTTATCATCCATGTTTCACTTCCATACATGGCTACACTCCATACAAATACTTTCAGAAACGACTTCCTGACACGTAAATCTATACTCGATGTTAACAAATTTCTCTTCTTCAGAAACGATTTCCTTGCCATTGCCAGTCTACATTTTATATCCTCTCGACTTCGACCATCATTAGTTATTTTACTCCCTAAATAGCAAAACTCCTTTACTACTTAAAGTGTCTCATTTCCTAATCTAATCCCCTCAGCATCACCCGATTTAATTTGACTACATTCCATTATCCTCGTTTTGCTTTTGTTGATGTTCATCTTATATCCTCCTCTCAAGACACTGTCCATTCCGTTCAACTGCTCTTCCAAGTCCTTTGCTGTCTCTGACAGAATTACAATGTCATCGGCGAACCTCAAAGTTATAACTTCTTCTCCATGAATTTTAATACCTACTCCGAATTTTTCTTTTGTTTCCTTTACTGCTTGCTTAATATACAGATTGAATAACATCGGTGAGAGGCTACAACCCTGTCTCACTCCTTTCCCAACCACTGCTTCCCTTTCATGCCCCTCGACTCTTATAACTGCCATCTGGTTTCTGTACAAATTGTAAATAGCCTTTCGCTCCTTGTATTTTACACCTGCCACCTTCAGAATTTCAAAGAGAGTATTCCAGTTAACGTTGTCAAAAGCTTTCTCTAAGTCTACAAATGCTAGAAACGTAGGTTTGCCTTTTCTTAATCTTTCTTCTAAGATAAGTCGTAAGGTTAGTATTGCCTCACGTGTTCCAACATTTCTACGGAATCGAAACTGATGTTCCCCGAGGTCCGCTTCTACCAGTTTTTCCATTCGTCTGTAAAGAATTCGCGTTAGTATTTTGCAGCTGTGACTTATTAAACTGATAGTTCGGTAATTTTCACATCTGTCAACACCTGCTTTCTTTGGGATTGGAATTACTATATTCTTCTTGAAGTCTGTGGGTATTTCGCCTGTCTCATACATCTTGCTCACCAGATGGTAGAGTTTTGTCATGACTGGCTCTCCCAAGGCCATCAGTAGTTCTAATGGAATGTTGTCTACTCCCGGGGCCTTGTTTCGACTCACGTCTTTCAGTGCTCTGTCAAACTCTTCACTCAGTATCTTATCTCCCATTTCATCTTCATCTACATCCTCTTCCATTTCCATAATATTGTCCTCAAGTACATCGCCCTTGTATAAACCCTCTATATTCTCCTTCCACCTTTCTGCCTTCCCTTCTTTGCTTAGAACTGGGTTGCCATCTGAGCTCTTGATGTTCATACAAGTGGTTCTCTTATCTCCAAAGGTCTCTTTAATTTTCATGTAGGCAGTATCTATCTTACCCCTAGTGAGATAAGCCTCTACATCCTTACATTTGTCTTCTAGCCATCCCTGCTTAGCCATTTTGCACTGCCTGTAGATCTCATTTTTGAGACGTTTGTATTCCTTTTTGCCTGCTTCATTTACTGCATTTTTATATTTTCTCCTTTCATCAATTAAATTCAATATTTCTTCTGTTACCCAAGAATTGCTACTAGCCCTCGTCTTTTTACCTACTTGATCCTCTGCTGCCTTCACTACTTCATCCCTCAGAGCTACCCATTCTTCTTCTACTGTATTTCTTTCCCCCATTCCTGTCAATTGTTCCCTTATGCTCTCCCTGAAACTCTGAACAACCTCTGGTTCTTTCAGTTTATCCACGTCCCATCTCCTTAAATTCCCACCTTTTTGCAGTTTCTTCAGTTTTAATCTGCAGTTCATAACCAATAGATTGTGGTCAGAATCCACATCTGCCCCTGGAAATGTCTTACAATTTAAAACCTGGTTCCTAAACCTCTGTCTTACCATTATATAATCTATCTGATACCTTTTAGTATCTCCAGGATTCTTCCAGGTATACAACCTTCTTTTATGATTCTTGAACCAAGTGTTAGCTATGCTTAAGTTATGCTCTGTGCAAAATTCTACAAGGCGGCTTCCTCTTTCATTTCTTCCCCCCAATCTATATTCACCTACTATGTTCTCTTCTCTCCCTTTTCCTACTGACGAATTCCAGTCACGCATGACTATTAAATTTTCGTCTCCCTTCACTACCTGAATAATTTCTTTTATCTCGTCATACATTTCATCAATTTCTTCATCATCTGCAGAGCTAGTTGGCATATAAACTTGTACTACTGTAGTAGGCATGGGCTTTGTGTCCATCGTGGCCACAATAATGCTTTCAAATGGTTCAAATGGCTCTGAGCACTATGGGACTTAACATCTATGGTCATCAGTCCCCTAGAACGTAGAACTACTTAAACCTAACTAACCTAAGGACAGCACACAACACCCAGTCATCACGAGGCAGAGAAAATCCCTGACCCCGCCGGGAATCAATAATGCGTTCACTATGCTGTTTGTAGTAGCTAACCCGCACTCCTATTTTTTTATTCATTATTAAACCTACTCCTGCATTACCCCTATTTGATTTTGTATTTATAAATCTGTAATCACCTGACCAAAAGTCTTGTTCCTCCTGCCACCGAACTTCACTAATTCCCACTATATCTAACTTTAACCTATCCATTTCCCTTTTTAAATTTTCTAACCTACCTGCCCGATTAAGGGATCTGACATTCCACGCTCCGATCCGTAGAATGCCAGTTTTCTTTCTCCTGATAACGACGTCCTCTTGTGTAGTCCCCGCCCGGAGATCCGAATGGGGGACTATTTTACCTCCGGAATATTTTACCCAAGAGGACGCCATCATCATTTAATCATACAGTAAAGCTGCATGTCCTCGGAAAAAATTACGGCTGTAGTTTCCCCTTGCTTTCAGCCGTTCGCAGTACCAGCACAGCAAGGCCGTTTTGGTTAATGTTACAAGGCCAGATCAGTCAATCATCCAGACTGTTGCCCCTGCAACTACTGAAAAGGCTGCTGCCCCTCTTCAGGAACCACATGTTTGTCTGGCCTCTCAACAGATACCCCTCCGTTGTGGTTGCACCTACGGTACGGCCATCTGTATCGCTGAGGCACGCAAGCCTCCCCACCAACGGCAAGGTCCATGGTTCATGGGGGAGGTTCGAGTCAGTACAAACTTTAATTTTATTAATGTACTATATACCTAATGTTTTAGTACAGTTAGTCTAATTCTGAAGACGACGCTCATAGTAGCGTCGAAACCAGGTCAATTTTGGCTTAATATTTGTGACCGAGGGCTTATTTGTTACAATACGATTTTTAAGTGTTAAAAATGAATTAGCTAGGTACTTGTAAAACTCCACCAACTTTGGATGAATCTGCGTTGGTGATAATTGATCCGAAGCAGTGTCACGTCGGCACACTATTCCAGTTCGTGTCTAGCTGCATGATATTTTGCAGATGCATACACAACAGTGGGAAAATCACTGGTGCAATGGGTATATCGCGTGAGAAACTAAGAGCTTTGTAGCAGTGGTGCATAAGTCATTTAATCCGGAAGCATGGTAACTTTTTATTTAAGCTACAAGCATTGTGAACTTCATGTAATGGCATAAAAACGTCAGTGAAATATCTTGCCTCATGGTGAAAGAGTCTTTTCCACCATGTGACGACTGTGTGTGTGTGTGCCTCTTAAACCAAATTATGTGGAGGTAGCGTGGTAGTCGTATTAGACGTGGACGTGAGTTGCTCGCCGCTCACCCTGTCTAGCGCGGCCTGCACCTTGGCCTCGCTGCCGGTGTCCAGAGCAGAGGTGGCCTCGTCCAGCAGCAGGATCTTGGGGCGGCGCACCAGCGCCCTGGCGATGGCGATGCGCTGCTTCTGGCCGCCCGACAGCTGGGCCCCGCGCTCACCCACCAGCGTGTCGTAGCCCTGCGTACAGCAAAGGACCGCGGGAAGATTATGAGTTTAATGTCTCGTTAACAGCCATGACGGAGCACATGCTCGGATCTACAAGAGGATGGGGAAGGATATCAGCAACGTACTTTTTTAAAGGAACCATTCCGACATTTGCCTGGAGCGATTAAGGGAAATCTCGGAAAACTTATATCTGGATAACCGACCAGCGATTTGAACTGTGGTCTTACCGATTGAAAATTCAGTGAGCTAAGCCCTGCGTCACCACGGTCGTTATGTGTATACAGGAGACAGGGTCTGCTGTTTTGGGCAATGAAGAAACGCTTGACGTGCAGAAGTGTCGAATATTCCGTTCTTCCGCGTCAGGGATGTACAGTCTTGTTAAGGGCCGTGAGCGCAAACTCCTCACGGTGGTTACGTAATGGAGGGACGGCGGTTGTCACTGGAACAACCTTTTTTTGACTGTAACGGTTTACATCAACTCCGGTTTAACCTGAGTGATAAAGTCACTCAGAATAACCAGTTTCTGAAATAAACGATTTTCCGCATTTTATTGTTATTATCGCTATAACAAAGACATCGAACAAAAACTGCGTAGTAAATTTCAAGATATGCTAACTAAAATTATTAATTAAAGTAGTCAAATAAAAGAAAAAGTGGTCTATTACTGGATGGAATGACCAGTATATTGCAATCCCCCCCCCGCCCGACATTCTTCCGATGTAAACAACGGCTGTGTTAGGCTGAGTTGCTAGCCGCTTTTGGGATTCACTATGTTGTTTTGGAATAGATATAATATCAAATTATCCAAAGAAAGATACGATTTGGATCTGACCGTAATTTTGCAAGACCTAAGGCGACTGAAATCAAAATGTGGCTAAAGGAAAAAGCAGGAATATTTCCAGATGGTATTGTGGACATTCACTTATCTTTTCTTAAAAATACTGTCCTTCTGATGAGGAAAACTGCAGAAATATGTTGTTTTATTGTAAAGAGGTGTGGCTGCGTCGAAAAGTTCAATAATTCTGATGGAACGAGTAGTGATTTACTGTGCCTTATCTGGCTTGGGTAATCGTAGAGTTTGAGTTTTAGAACTTCTGTTTAAGATCCCTGCTGAGAAAATAAATTATGCTCAGAAAGACTACGGTAGGGTCATATCGAGTACTACGGAAAGGTGGTCGGAACCATGTATGATCCCTGTCCTTAACGGAGCTCGATAAGTAAAAATCGAACTTAGGAAGCACATTCCGTCTTTTATAAATGTAAATAGGTGTGGTGGTCTTGTAAATTTATGATGGACAAGCTCGGACATGCACGTTGTGCAATTCTACTGAACGTATTCGCGCTGAATGTGGCGAGTGTCGCATATTCGTACCGGTGAGGCTCCAAGTCTAATCCATATGACAAGAAGGAAATTGTCAGTCGCTGATGCCACGGCCGCTCGCGATCTTCGTGAACAGGAACTGTCCGGACAGGCGGCAGAATCCGAGACGCAAGGGGACTCGAATAAGAATGAAGAATTTGCTTTCGTGCAGGACAAACAGGTAGTGACCAATTGAACTTCAGGTGAGCAGCGCCTCTTGCATGGCCGATATGGACTGTACTGTGTCGCTATCTGGTTAACGTCAGAGTGAGCAATCGTCGCAGGAACAGGAAACCTCAGACGGACTATCCCATGAGGAGAGTATCCGCGGTAATGTAATCGAACCAGTCATGCCGCTAGTACACAGCGAATAAAGAACAGGACAGGAATTATGTGATTCCGAACGATATGTAACGAAACAAAGGGAAAGGAAAAGAGAGGGATAAGAAGTGACACGACTCAAACCATGGCGAGGAAATGAATACAGCAAATTTGTAGAACATGGACCTGTTTGCACGGGGAGAACTGACACGAGATGATGATGTCACGTCACGCAGGAAGGACTTCGCCATCTCCCAAGAAATGTCCAAAAAGAAGAAACGGAGCGAGTGAAATATACGTATTTCGCTGCACAGCGCAAAACAGGATCGGTACGGTATACGTTACCAGAAACTTAGCACACAAACTTAGTGCAGTCGAAACGATACCTCCAGCCTTTCCCAACCACTTAGCAGTGAAGTGTAGTATCAGATTAGTTAAACATAAAATATACTGGTGTCGTCCTACATGGAAAGTAAACATTAACGTGCTGCATGAAAATGATCTAGATGAACGAATATCCTGTACTAGGCAAGCTTCTCTCCGATTGCGTCACAAATTACCGAATGCTGTAACCTGGTGGACATTATGTACAAAAAGGAAGCTACGATCTGCCTTGAAAGGTTATGGAAGAGAAGGAGCAAGGTGGTTGAAAGATACAATTGAATTTTATTAAACGTGTTTGCAGGAGCTTTACGAATAGCCAAGATGTTTTAATAAATATACGCAACTGGGGGGCCTGGAGATTAAATCGCATGTTACGTCAGTTGTGCAGGAAGAAAACACATCACGCCGACCGCGGTGGTCTCGCGGTTCTAGGCGCGCAGTCCGGAACCGTGCGACTGCTACGGTCGCAGGTTCGAATCCTGCCTCGGGCATGGATGTGTGTGATGTCCTTAGGTTGGTTAGGTTTAAGTAGTTCTAAGTTCTAGGGGACTGATGACCACAGCTGTTAAGTCCCATAGTGCTCAGAGCCATTTGAACCATTTTGAAAACACATCACTCTTCCATTTGATACAACATGAAAAGAACAGGAGAAGGAATTTTATCGAGAGTCTGAGAACAGAAGACAAAGGAGATCTGACGCAACACAAAGATATTTTAACGGAGGCATGTAGGTTTTGCAAGGTTTTATATGCTAACAGTCAGTTTGAACCACGCTTTGTGAGGAAACTGCTGATGAAAAGTGGTCTACAGAATATAATAAACGAAGAAGAAAATAGGAGCTAACAACAGAAATGTCGTGCGATGACGTTTCGGACATCATTAAAAGTGTCCCCGTCGAGAAGGCACTAGGTCCCGACGGATTGCCCTCAGAGTTTTATGCAGCTTTTTGGCACATTATAGGCAACACCTTTATAGAAGTAGTGAATGACGTCCTGAAAGGAAACTGTTCTTCCAGAATTCAAAGAAGGTGTAATTGTCTTGCTTCCTAAAGGAAGAACTACTCCAAGTCAAAGACCTTTCCAAAACGAGACCCATATGTCTTACGAATGCCGATAGTAAAATCGTTGCGCGGGAGGTGAAAGAAAGACGTAGACTAGCCTTGCAAAAGATATATGTCATCACACAGGCCTTCCTGGTCGAAGTATTTTCAAGACACTGAGAGCGCATCGAGATACTACAGCAATATTTTCCAAGATCATAGCAAAAGCAGGACTCCTTTTTATAGATTTTGTCAAAGCTTTCGACAGGGTTACTCACCAGTATTTATTTACTTTGATACAGCATTTGGGTTTTAATGAAAATTACGTGGGCATTTTGAACAACATCGTGAAAGGTATCAAAACTAAAATCTGAATAAATGGACACCACATCCAACCAGTTAGAATTATCAGTGGCGTTCCCATTATCAATGTTACTTTATATAGCTGCATTAGAATCGCTGTTGCAGATTCTTGGTAACGAAGAGGCCATTCAAATATTAGTCACGACTAGAGCCGACAACGCGTAAGCTGATGACATAGGAGTTGTCATACGAAGTAGGGAAGACGTTAAACGTCTCACAGAAACTGTACGCCTTAATTGTAGCGCGACAAGTGCTAAAATAAATGACAAGAAGAGTTCATTCTTCAGCCTCAACTGTTTTAACAGTATACGGTTGTAAAGGATGAAGTTGGTTGACCATCATACGGTATTGGGGGTGACTTTTATCTCAAACGACAACTTTTACGTGGAGGAAAATGGCGAACTATATTCGAGGGCATTAAATGTTAGATTAAATTACGAATCTGAATATTATGCAAAATATTAAAGTAATCAACTGCGCTATTCTGTCCAAAGTAGTGAACGTAGGAGAAGTCCTGTCGATTCCCAAGGCAATAGCAAAAAACCTCACGAGTGAAATTTGTAGATGTATCTGGAAAAGGCACATCTGAAGATGGTGGACTTGGTCTTACTGACATTTATCGCAAAAATATGGCCTTATTAATCGAAGTTTTATGTCAGCAAACACTTCAGCAAAATGAAAATTCTATTCTGAGTACAGTGGGAAGTTCTCAACTATCGTGTGGAACTCCTGTACGGGAGTTTACGGTAAGGAAACCTTTCTATTTAAATTTCGAGGCTCATCACTTAACATTTTCTGTTTTGCTGGAAGTCTTTTCAAAATGAAACTTGCTGATAGTGCACGCCTTTGTGAAGAGTACTTAAGGAAGTTGTAACACGAGCGCTTCATAGTGTACCACAGGACGGTTTGGTGCGGGTTCTGCGTTAAATGAGTGCAGGGTTTATTACCTAAATTCATAAAACAGATTAAAAATGTAAAGCAGTAAACTAATGTTTTCATGCAAGCAGTGAATAAGTTACATCAGACAATTATGCATTTAAAGGAAATTTAGTTTTCATTAGGTTGAAAAGGTTCAAATGGCTCTGAGCACTATGGGACTTAACATCTTAGGTCACCAGTCCCCTAGAACTTAGAACTAGTTAAACCTAACTAACCTAAGGACATCACACACATCCATGCCCGAGGCAGGATTTGAACCTGCGACCGTAGCAGTCGCGCGGTTCCGGACTGAGCGCCTAGAACCTCACGGCCACCACGGCCGGCTTTCATTAGATGACCGGCTGGCCTGCAGGCAAGACGTCACAGACAATTTCCACTAGACCGCTCAGAATGATGTAGAGCGATGCCTTTGCAGCCGCAGGATATCGTTTTAGTTTCAGATTTGCCACTAAATACAAGTTATATACCACTAGATGTTGCATATCTGAAAAGAGAACAATATTTGCCTTTGGCAATACAACAGATTACACATAATCGAATCAGTTAGCTTTAATGACCTTCGCCTCCTTACCATATTGGAACCCGGAGCGGGACTTTTATGTTAAGACGAATGTTAACTACCTAATAACCTTAAATAAATGACAACCTGATTACACAAGGTTCTCTTTCGATAGTGTCGCATACACCTTATACTAAAATTCAGTGTAGAACTCAGCGCTTAACTTAAAATCTGTTAATTTAAAGATGTAAAACAATTACTTTAATTAATAACGGTAAGAAGTATTTTCATAAGATAACTGAGATGCACATAAGGCATCCAGTGAACCTACCAAATACTACAAAAAAATACAATGTGTGACCTAGGGATAACATATACTTCAAAAAAATGGCTCTGAGCACTATGGGACTTAACATCTATGGTCATCAGACCCCTAGAACTTAGAACTACTTAAACCTAACTAACCTAAGGACAGCACACAACACCCAGCCATCACGAGGCAGAGAAAATCCCTGACCCCGCCGGGAATCGAACCCGGGAACCCGGGCGTGGGAAGCGAGAACGCTACCGCACGACCACGCGATGCGGGCTCACATATACTACAGTACTGTCCCTGAACACAAGTACAGGTCAGAATATTCAACCAGTAAATACAATGGACGGTAAGCTTTCCAATGTAGCGGTGCCACTTATACACACACGGCAGGCACCTTATTACCAAATACAGCCACAGTGGCACGTTTTACAGAACCAACTGAATTTCCCTTTAGTAAACTTTGCACTAGACCTACTCTAGTTAACGAGGCCACATGCGTTCGTAGCCGGTCGGAGTGGCTGTGCGTTTCTAGGCGCTACAGTCTGGAGGCGAGCGACCGCTACGGTCGCAGGTTTGAATCCTGCCTCGGGCATGGATGTGTGTGATGTCCTTAGGTTAGTTAGGTTTAAGTAGTTCTAGTTCTAGGCGACTGATGACCTCAGAAGTTAAGTCGCATAGTGCTCAGAGCCATTTGAACCTTTGAAACACGCGTTCGGACACAACAAGAGTTGACGTAAGACTTCTGTCTTACGAAGCACTGCACTGCACTGCACAACCAGTCTGGTCTTATCTGAAACACTTCAGTTAACAGAAATGACATAATTTATGATGGAGTATCGTTTAAGTATGCAAAATTAATTGCCCTTGCAGCAAAGGAG
Source organism: Schistocerca nitens (assembly GCF_023898315.1). Classification (NCBI taxonomy): domain Eukaryota; kingdom Metazoa; phylum Arthropoda; class Insecta; order Orthoptera; family Acrididae; genus Schistocerca; species Schistocerca nitens. Next base: position 741,668,698 of record NC_064617.1, read on the forward strand.
CATTCAGACTCGATTTACACTTGTCGCCGACACATGTAATCCAATCAAGCTGGGCGTTAATCAAAACTGCAATGCCACCATGAAACGGAACACCGAACAGAGTTCATTTCAGACTCAGAGTCCACTGCTGCGCATGTATTTTGGACAAACCAGCCAACCATAGCCAACGATAACAGCGTCCTTGGGTGAGTTCTTTCACTAGCCCGCACCGACTGACTGCCTTACCCGCTGCGGGCCCAGCACTCCGCATCCTCATACACACACACAGCTGGCGCTCCTTCGCGGCAACGACGCACCGATCACCGAGGTGGCACAACGTCATTCACAATTTTGAGTTTTTTGTTTATAAAGTTTTTTGTTTTATGCATATTTCCTCACTATTTACGTTTAATAGTAGTTCTGTAGTAAATATGGACAATTTTATTACGTTTAATGTATACTCTTAAAAATTAGTATTTAGTTTACTGTTCCAAATAGCGGACGTCCATCCTACGTTTCGCCAGGCGCATTTTCTCTTATGTTTCGGCAGATATTTGCACTTCGTTTTTGGAATGTCTAGCTCAAGTCAACCCAAACATATGCTATACGATATTGCTGTGCCTGTGCTGTTAGCAAGTACTGTGCAATGTTCCTTCGAAAATGCATGCAATTTTGGGTTGGCCGTGAAACGTGCTCCGCTACCGCTCGCGGTAAGTGGGAAATCCGGTTTGAGGCCCGGTCCGGCATAAATTTTCATTATCATCATTCCGTTATACAGATGACGTTTGTCGGTATTCGCAACTACGAATACATTTCATGCAAACAATTACTGGTCATCAAGTCTTTAATGCGACACACAGTATCCTAGGAAAGCGCCGGTTTGTATCCCGTTACATACAAAATGATTTTAAAGCTCAGTTTTACGTGCCAATTCTATAGAGTGGTCTGAAATTAGCCTAGTGCGATAATTATTTTCTCCAAATGTGTTACCAGGGAGAGTAAAGCTGGAAGAATAACGAGTACTGCAGCAGCGACAGCACCACCCTGGCCCGCGCCGACTGCTTCCACCGTGCAGCAGCGCTGCTCAGTCACTGCTGGAGTATCGGTTATTCTTGGTGCTTTACTCTCCCTGTTAATATACTTCAGTAAAACAAATATCGCACTAGACTAATTTCAGATCACAGTATCGAATGTGCACGTAAAACTCCGCATTAAATATCGTTTCGTCTGTTGTTGTTGTGGTCTTCAGTCCTGAGACTGGTTTGATGCAGCTCTCCATGCTACTCTATCCTGTGCAAGCTTCTTCATCTCCCAGTACCTACTGAAACCTACATCCTTCTGAATCTGCTTAGTGTATCCATCTCTTGGTCTTCCTCTACGATTTTTACGCTCCACGCTGCCCTCAAATACTAAATTGGTGATCCTTCGATGTCTCACAACATGTCCTACCAACCGATTCCTTCTTCTAGTGAAGTTGTGCCACAAGATCCTCTTCTCCCCAATTCTATTCAATACCTCCTCATTAGTTATGTAATCTACCCGTCTAATCTTCAGCATTCTTCAGTAGCACCACATTTCGAAAGCTTCTTTTCTCTTCTTGCCCAAACTATTTATCGTCCATGTTTCACTTCCATACATGGCTACGCTTCATACAAATACTTTCAGAAACGACTTCCTGACACTTAAATCTATACTCGATGTTAACAAATTTCTCTTCTTCAGAAACGATTTTCTTGCCATTGCCAGTCTACATTTTATATCCTCTCTACTTCGACCATCATCAGTTATTTTGCTCCCCAAATAGCAAAACTTCCTTACTACTTTAAGTGTCTCATTTCCTAATCTAATTCCCATAGCATCACCCGACTTAATTAGACTACATTCCATTATCCTCGTTTTGCTTTTGTTGATGTTCATCTTATACCCTCCGTTCAAGACACTGTCCATTCCGTTCAACTGCTCTTCCAAGTCCTTTGTTGTCTCTGACAGAATTACAATGTCATCGGCGAACCTCAAAGTTTTTATTTCTTCTCCATGGATTTTAATACCTACTCCGAACTTTTCTTTCGTTTCCTTTACCGCTTGCTCAATATGCAGATTGAATAGCATCGGGGATAGGCTACAACCCTGTCTCACTCCCTTCCCAACCACTGCTTCCCTTTCATAGCCCTCGACTCTTGTAACTGCCATCTGCTTTCTGTACAAATTGTAAATAGCCTTTCACTCCCTGTATTTTACCCCTGCCACCTTCAGAATTTGAAAGAGAGTATTCCAGTCAACATTGTCAAAAGCTTTCGCTAAGTCTGCAAATGCTAGAAACGTAGGTTTGCTTTTCCTTAATCTTTCTTCTAAGATAAGTCGTAGGGTCAGTATTGCCTCACGTGTTCCAACATTTCTACGGAATCCAAACTGATCTTCCCCGAGGTCAGCTTCTACCAGTTTTTCCATTCGTCTGTAAAGAATTCGCGTTAGTATTTTGCAGCTGTGACTTATTAAACTGATAGTTCGGTAATTTTCACATCTGTCAACACCTGCTTTCTTTGGGATTGGAATTATTATATTCTTCTTGAAGTCTGAGGGAATTTCGCCTGTCTCATACATCTTGGTCACCAGATGGTAGAGTTTTGTCAGGACTGGCTCTCCCAAGGCTGTCAGTAGTTCTAATGGAATGTTGTCTACTACCGGGGCCTTGTCTCGACTTAGGTCTTTCAGTGCTCTGTCAAACTCTTCACTCAGTATCATATCTCCCATTTCATCTTTATGTACCTACTCTTCCATTTCCATAATATTGTCCTCAAGAACATCGGCCCTGTATAGGCCCTCTATATACTCCTTCCACCTTTCTGCTTTCCCTTCTTTGCTTAGAACTGGGTTTCCATCTGAGCTCTTGATGTTCATACAAGTGGTTCTCTTATCTCCAAAGGTCTCTTTAATTTTCCTGTGGGCAGTATCTATCTTACCCCTCGTGAGATAAGCCTTTACATCCTTACATTTGTCCTCTAGCCATCCCTGATTAGCCATTTTGCACTTCTTGTCGATCTCATTTTCGAGACGTTTGTATTCCTTTTTGCTTGCTTCACTTGCTGCATTTTTGTATTTTCTCCTTTCATCAGTTAAATTCAGTATCTCTTCTTTTACCGAAGGATTTCTACTAGCCCTCGTCTTTTCACTTACTTGATCCTCTGCTGCCTTCACTATTTCATTCCTCAAAGCTACTCATTCTTCTTCTACTGTATTTCTTTCCCCCATTCCTGTCGATTGTTCCCTTATGCTCTCCCTTATGCTTATCCAGGTCCCATCTCCTTAAATTCCCACCATCTATAACGGGAAATTATGCGACGTTCTCCGTGACACTGGGCGACCCATGAAAGACATGATGAGCAATATTCCTTTGGGCTTGCAAAATCGAAATTGCAAATATCTGGAGGTACGGTAAAATGTTATCCGTGTACAAAGCGTTTTCCTATCTACTGTTCGCTGAATGAATTTGGAAGTTTCTTCTGAATGTGTAGGTATTATTAACTACAAATCTCGTGGAGTATATGTACAGGAATGGCAGAGTTAGAATCCTGATACGCCAGAGCGCCAATCTCTGCGAAGTTCGTGAACTGACATCGCATGTCTGTCTAACTGCCCCTTTCTGGGCTAAGATTATTCTTCGTGACAACACAGACTTACCTCTGTATAGAGTCTTTGCGGATAATAGATGATTCTGTTACACAACCTTATCCCACAGTGGCCTCTAAAAACGACAAATGTACAGGCAAAGAGCCACCTCCTGTAAGGAAGTGCAGTCTTTACTCCTGTAATACTTATCTGAACGATGATTGACCTAGAAAATCCTTGCTGCAGGTACCTGTACATAAGTTATACTCTATTTTCTGTCTACAGTTAACGCCCCTTTCCAGGTCGCTGCATCTCTAGAAAACCAGATCAGTACTAATAGCTAAGAGCAATCGAGGCCGAAGTCAAACAAATTAGAGCAAATGAGTCTGCGTAGTAAAAACACGTTATATTGTCACACTCTGTACCTTTGTTCAAAACATACACTATGTTGCCATTAAATCTACGATGCAACACAAGGCTTCCACCAAGCATTAATGTACATGTGGGCCAAAACTCAACCACAGTCTTCTAGTGATTTTTCATCAGCCATTCTAAAGAAATCCCGCCCCTGACTTCTCACTACTTCCCGCTTGGATAATATCTCCACTTATCTCAATACCATGAATCACATCACGAAATTGTAGAAGTGCTGTGCGTCCCTCTCAATTTCACAGCCGGTCGGTGTGGCCGAGCGGTTTTAGGCGCCTCAGTCTGGAACCGCGCGACCGCTACGGTCGCAGGTTCGAATCCTGCTTCGGGCATGGATGTGTGTGATGTCCTTACGTTAGTTAGGTTTAAGTAGTTCTAAGTTATAGGGGACTGATGACCTCAGATGTTAAGTTCCATAGTGCTCAGAGCCATTTGAACCATCTCAATTTCGCAACATAAAGTTCGACATCCAAATCTTTGGTTTCTCTTGTCCAGAAGTGCTCCTAAAAATTCTTCAGTGTTCAACGTTTGAGCTAATCTAAGCCGTGGTTCTGGAGTGAACAATCTGAGTAGGGTTGGCCCACCTTCTGCCAAGTAAACTTCTCTCATTGACTTTTCTTAGCACTACGTACCTTCTAAAGTCTTGAAAAAATTCGCTGTTGTCATGAAAAACTTGTGATCTCAAGGCAAGACCAGAAATTCCTGTGAAGATATTGTTCTGTCGTTGGGGTTTTTAAAGCCAACCTATACTTGACTATGGGGGTACCAGATGGACTTGATGCACTTCCGACAGATGAGCCGTGAATTTCAACTTTAGGTGCAACTCTCACACTACATACTTAAATTGCGTACAATAACCAGTGAATTAACTCGATTTCAGAAACTAACTACTGCGAAAGCTCATTCCACAAGGCCCAAAACATCTGAAGTCTGGGACGGATCATTGCATAACAAATACGCTTTCTTGAAGACAGTGATTAGAACAAGACCACTCGAAAAATAATGAGGCAGAGAGAAAGAGAGGGAACAATTCTGGGAACTATTGTGTCCCCAGTACTGTAAAAATGTGGAAATACAGAAGGCGCTGCAACTTAAAACTCCACGTTAAGACAGTAAGGATCTTGTCTAGTCACGAGAAAAAATGAGCATCTTTTGTAGTCATGTGACACGATTTTTTCCAACGAATAGACCAACCTCATATTTAAGTTCTTGCGAAAGAAAAAAATAACTGCTATAAAATATTCTTGGTTTCTGTCACCACGTCCAATCGCAAAGAATCGGGGAATTTTCGTAATGCATATATTCTACTTCCCAGAAGATGAAAGGCGAGCATATGTCTGACGAACCGTCCCAGATTCTCGCCGGCTGGAGTGGCCGAGCGGTTCTAGGCGCTTCAGTTTGGAACCGCGCGACCCCTACGGTAGCAGGTTCGAATCCTGCCTCGGGCGTGGATGTGTGTGATGTCCTTAGGTTAGTTAGGTTTAAGTAGTTGTAAGTTCTAGGGGACTGATGACGTCAGATGTTAAGTCCCACAATACTTAGAGCCATTTGAATCATTTGATCCAGAGTCTCTGCGAAATGAAGCGGAAGCAACCCTACCAGTAAAATAATGTCAATAGAAGCAGAGAACGGCTCAAGTAACACAAGCAGAACAGACATAAAGTGAGCAGTTGGCTTCCACAAACAAGGTGAAAATATTGTGCTAGTAAATAAAACGAAAATATTCCCCAGGAATTAGATACCATTGTACTAGGAAGAGATCAAGCGTATTTCGAAGTCGGTAGGTCCATTTGGAAGAAAAGTAATGGCAAATGCTTATTCCCAGTGCAGAAACACGAATTATCCCTGAGCGAGCTCGTAGTGACATTTCACAGAACAAAGTTTGTTTTTTGACCTTCTAATATGTGAACTGCTGTTAACATGCCTGCACGATAACGTAAAGCACTCTTTACCAGCGATATCAGCGTCGTTTGAAGATAAATGGTTAATTGCTTAGTGTATGGTGACAACTGTTAGCGTTGCATCCAATTTTCTTTGCACGTAAGTGACCACTGATTAAGGTACCAGAAGACATTCCCTTTAGGTGTAAATATGTATTAGGATTTGGATAGTTACAATAGAGGAAAAACAAAATTTACACGCCTAAACAAGTGACGTAGAATCACCGTATGCGGTTGTTTGCCTCTAATGCCTTGGTGCACGCTAAGGTGTTGAAGTTTAGTGTCAGTAGGACGATACAAGACGGCTTAGACAAAAATATCCAGTTGGTGTGTTGAATGTGGAAAAATGTAAGTTAATGCAGTTGAGTAGGAAGACCAAACCTCTAATGTTTGGATACAGTATTACTAGTGTCCTGACTGACACAGTCAAGTCGCTTAAATATCTAGGCATAACGCTGCAAAGCAATATGAGGTGGAGCGAGCATCTGATAACTGTGGTAAGGAAGGCGAAAGGTCGACTACGGTTTATTGGGAGAATTTTAGGAAAGAGTGATTCACCTATAAAGAAGACCGCACATAGGACGCTGGTGCGACATATTCTTCAGTACTGCTCGAGTATTTTAGATCCTTTCCAGATAGGATTGAAGAAAGGCATCGAAACAATTCAGAGGCGGGCTGCTAGATTTGTTACCGGTAGGTTCGAACAACTCGTCAGTGTTACGGAGATGCTTCGGGAACTGAAATGGGATCCCTGAAGGAAGGTGACGTCCTTTTGGAGAAATACTACTGAAAAAATGTGAGAACCGGCATTTGATGCGGACTGCTGAACGATTCTACTACCGCCAACATACATTACGCTTGAGGACCACGAAGATAAGATACGAGAAATTAGGGCTCATACGGAGGCATACTCCGTCGCTCAATATGCGAGTGGAACAGGGAAGGAAATGACTAATAGTGGTACAGAGTACCCTCCACCACACACCGTACGGTGGCTTGCGTAGTATCTGTGTAGATGTAGATGTACTGAGCGTGAAAAATTGTTAGAAATGTTGTGTAGTTTTTTCAAATATCATGCTGCGGAAGGAAATATTTAGGACGCGATTTTTCGTGTGATTAGCTTAGTGTCGTACAATACCTGACAAATAAGGAAGCGGCGAGGAAACGAAAAGAAAGCTCTTGAGTTTGGAGAGCACGTAATTACAAAATCAAGTCTCATTGACAAAGGACCTGCTAGCATGAAGTTGTACCTCCTCTGCCTGGATGCATGCACTAATTAGATTAAGAAGCATCCCATAAAGTCGATGAATCCCCTCCTGAGACAAACTGGCCCACAACCATTGTAGCTGGTATCTGATATCCGGGATACTGGCACTGTGACGAAAATCACGTCCGAGCAAGTCCCACACGTGTTCTATTGGAGAAAGATCTAGGAATATTGCTGGACACTGGAGTACATCAACATCGGGTAGACAGATAATAGAGACATTTGTACGGGCGTTGCCCTGTTAAAAAATAGCATCACAATAATGTAGCACGAGAGATAATAATGAAACCGCATGATCTCTGTGAAGTATCATTGTGCTCTCTGAGTTCCCTTAATCATACTGGCAGTGACGTGTAGTCACGACTGGTGGCTCTCCGTGTCTGCCCGAAACAATGGAAGAATCGGACCTCTCCCCAGGTCAACGCCTTACTCTATGACATCCTTGGTAACACGGAACCATGATTCATCGCTGAACACAATGTGACGCCATTCATCAGCATTTCGTGCTTCCCGGTCAGGTCACCATTCTAGACGCAACCGTTCGTGTTTCGGTGTTACCGGTGGTCTACGCGTTACATGATAATTTCCTAGTCCGCCTGCTGATAGTCTCCGACTAATGGTGCGGGAGGGCATTGGGTGTTACAGGGACTCCATTACTTGTTCTCATATAGCAGGCACATATGTGAACAAGTTACGATTGCTTGGTGCGCAGTACGTCGATTATCTTATGCGGGGGACACACGTGGACGACTTTGGTCTTGGCGACCAGTATATGTGTCGTTACGTTTCCATGCAATCTTAGATCGCGCGGCTGTCACATCTGAAAGCCCCGCATATTTGTATATACTGCACGATTTGATCGCCCGGCCAAATGGAGACCCGCACGGAGGCTCCTTTCACACTCTGTCACGCGTTGATAAAAGTTCTTGAATATTAATAAAACACTTCAGCTGTATTTAGGCCTTTTTTTAAAATCACTATCGGTTTCATGACACTAAATGTCTTTCCTTATAAAGCTGTCTTACAAGACTACGTGGCAGCTTTATGGCCTACACCAGACCTGGTAACAACACTAAACAGCAACAACACTTATGCGCCCTGCTGTCCGCTGTACTTGTCAAGGAAATTTGCAACTCTAATCATTTACATTCCCTCCGATGGTGTGTACGTGTGCGATGACACCCGAACATGTCTTCTGGGTGCTTCACTTTCTTTTTCTCTCAGGTTGTGTTGTTTGGAGCTACTGGATGGTCCTTTCGAAGAGTTGACCAAGAATAGTACATGAGGTGTAACTCGTGAATCGTGTCGTTGTCTCTTGCTATTTCTCCTTCCAGATTATGAAACCCGCCATCGATGGTGCAATGAGAGATGCAACTGAGGAAACTGACGACGCGGAGTTATTAATCACAAAAAAATTCTGCTTTGATATGGTGCTGATCGTTTGCGAATATGATGACAGCTTGGGAAAAAGGCCACTATATAAGTGAGCTGTGCACTCTCATGGACGACCACTTCAGGATTCGAGCTGTGGGGAACTACGTCTCTTCAAAAGTACCGAGGTAAAACTCGTAAATTTATAGTTAATTACTTTTCACGTGGAACTGTTGTCTGTGCTGTGGACAGGCGAAGAAGTGGCTGGTGAGGGGGAGGGGGTTGTGTATTACGTAAAGAAAATATGGACTGATGAAAAATGTCGCAACATCAAAAAATAATTCATGTAGAGTAATGAAATTTCGGAAATATATTTGTTTTCGAAGTGTATGTTAGTGATTAACATTGCGACATCACAGTTTAATGTAAGTGCGAGCAAGCTATTGCAAATGTGAAATGCTGGTTCATTAATAACAGTTGTAGCCCCCAGAATGTCGAATGCAAGCATGCAAGCTTACTTGCATCGTGTTGAACAGGGGCCGGATGTCAGTTGCAATACAGCGACGGTTAATGTTTGTTGTGGATGATTCTGGAGTTGTAATCCGATGTCCCATATGTGCTCGATTGAAGACGGATCTGGTGATCGAGCAGGCTAAGGCAACATGTCCACACTCTGTAGAGCATGTTGGGTTACAACAACGGTGTGTGGGCGAGCTTTATTCTGTTGGAAAACACCATCTGTAATGCTGTTCATGAGAGGCAGCACAACAGGTCGAACCACCAGATTTACGTACAATTCTGAAGTCAAGGTGGTGGGATAACCACGGGAGTGCTCTTGCTGTCGTATGAAATCGCACCCCGGACCACAAGGCCAGGTATAGATCCAATGTGTCTAACTCGCAGACTGTTTGGTTGTAGGCACTCAACTGGCCCGTTTCTAACCAACACACCACCATCATTGGCACCGAATCCGGACCAGTTTTCATCTTAGAACGCAAGAGACCCCCATACCGCCCCCCAATGAGCTCTCGCTTGAAATCATTGACATTGCAAACGGCTGTGGTTTGGGGTCAGTGGAATGGATGCAATAGGGCGTCTGGCTCGGAGCTGTCCTTGAAGTAACAGTTCATTGTGTCACTGTGGTGCCAACTGCTGTTCAAATTGCTACTGCAGATGCAGTACGATGCGCCTGAGCCATACGCCGAACACGATGGTCTTCCCTCTCGATAGTCCACATAACCCTATGGAACCTGCTCTTCTTGGGATAGTGCATTGCCGTGATCACCGCTGCCAACGATGATATATAGTGGCTATCTTCCTGTCAAGCCTTTCTGCAGTATCGTAGAAGAAACATCTGGTTTCTCGTAGTCATATCGCACGACCTCGTTCAAACTCAGTGAGGTGCTGAGAACGGCGGAACACCGGAAGCAGCTACTAGGGTAGCAGAGTACGTGTGGCGTGCACACGGGGGTTTTTTAGGTTAGAGGGACCCCCCCTTGGGCGAAACGATAAAATACCTGACGGCTTACCAGAGAGAACATCAGCATCGTTGATAAAGAACGTCCGTCCTCAGAGACCAAAAACAGGAAAAGTTAACGTAATATTGGTAAACTGCAGGAGTATCCAGGGCAAGGTTCCTGAATTAGTATCGCTTATTGAAGGAAATAGTGCGCATATAGTATTAGGAACGGAAAGTTGGTTAAAACCGGAAGTGAACAGTAACGAAATCCTAGACACAGAATGGAATATATACCGCAAGGATAGGATAAACGCCAATGGTGGAGGAGTATTTATAGCAGTAAAGAATTCAATAATATCCAGTGAAGTTACTAGCGAATGCGAATGTGAAATAATCTGGGTTAAGTTAAGTATCAAAGGTGGGTCAGATATGATAGTCGGATGCTTCTATAGACCACCTGCATCAGCAGCCGTAGTAGTTGAGCGCCTCAGAGAGAACCTGCAGAACGTCGTGAAGAAGTTTCGTGATCATACTATTGTAATAGGGGGAGACTTCAATCTACCAGGTATAGAATGGGATAGTCACACAATCAGAACTGGAGCCAAGGACAGAGACTCTTGTGACATTATCCTGACTGCCTTGTCCGAGAATTACTTCGAGCAGATAGTTAGAGAACCAACTCGTGAAGCTAACGTTTTAGACCTCATAGCAACAAATAGACCGGAACTTTTCGACTCCGTGAATGTAGAAGAGGGTATCAGTGATCATAAGTCAGTGGTTGCAACAATGACTACAAGTGTAATAAGAAATGCCAAGAAAGGAAGGAAAATATATTTGCTTAACAAGAGTGATAGGGCACAAATCGCAGAATATCTGAGTGACCACCATCAAACGTTCATTTCTGAGGAAGAGGATGTGGAACAAAAATGGAAAAAATTCAGAAACATCGTCCAGTACGCCTTAGATAAGTTCGTACCGACTAAGGTCCAAAGCGAGGGGAAAGATCCACCGTGGTATAACAATCATGTACGAAAGGTACTACGGAAACAAAGAAAGCTTCATCATAGGTTTAAGAGTAGTCGAATCATAGCTGATAAGGAAAAGCTGAACGAAGCGAAAAAGAGCGTAAAGAGAGCAATGAGAGAAGCATTCAACGAATTCGAACATAAAACATTGGCAAACAATCTAAACAAGAACCCTAAAAAGTTTTGGTCATATGTAAAATCGGTAAGCGGATCTAAATCCCCTATTCAGTCACTCGTTGACCACGATGGCACCGAAACAGAGGACGACCGAAGAAAGGCAGAAATACTGAATTCAGTGTTCCGAAACTGTTTCACTGCGGAAAATCGTAACACGGTCCCTGACTTCAGCCGTCGCACGGACGCCAAAATGGAAAATATTGAAATAAACGATATCGGAATTGAAAAACAACTGCTATCACTTAGTAGCGGAAAAGCATCCGGACCAGACGAGATACCCGTAAGATTCTACAGTGATTATGCTAAAGAACTTGCCCCCTTTCTATCAGCAATTTATCGTAGATCTCTGGAAGAACGTAAAGTACCTAGCGACTGGAAGAAAGCGCAGGTCGTTCCCATTTTCAAGAAGGGTCATAAATCAGATGCGAATAATTATAGGCCTATTTCGCTTACGTCAATCTGTTGTAGAATAATGGAACATGTTTTATGTTCTCGTATTATGACGTTCTTAGATAATACAAATCTCCTTCATCATAACCAACATGGATTCCGCAAACAGAGATCATGTGAAACTCAGCTCGCCCTATTTGTCCAAGAAATTCACAGTGCCATAGACACTGGCGAGCAGATTGATGCCGTATTCCTGGACTTCAGGAAGGCATTTGATACGGTTCCGCACTTACGTTTAGTGAAAAAAATACGAGCTTACGGAATATCGGACCAGGTTTGTGACTGGATTCAGGATTTCCTAGAAGAAAGAACACAACATGTCATTCTTAACGGTTCAAAATCTGCAGATGTAGAGGTAATTTCGGGAGTACCGCAAGGAAGCGTGATAGGACCTTTATTGTTTACAATATACATAAATGACTTAGTTGACAACATCGGTAGCTCCGTGAGGCTATTTGCAGATGACACGGTTGTCTACAAGAAAGTAGCAACATCAGAAGACTCGTACGTACTCCAGGAAGACCTGCAGAGGATTAATGAATGGTGCGACAGCTGGCAGCTTTCCCTAAACGTAGATAAATGTAATATAATGCGCATACATAGGGGCAGAAATCCATTCCAGTACGATTATGCCATAGGTGGTAAATCATTGGAAGCGGTAACGACCGTAAAATACTTAGGAGTTACTATCTGGAGCGATCTGAAGTGGAATGATCACATAAAACAAATAGTGGGAAAAGCAGGCGCCAGGTTGAGATTCATAGGAAGAATTCTAAGAAAATGTGACTCATCGACGAAAGAAGTAGCTTACAAAACGCTTGTTCGTCCGATTCTTGAGTATTGCTCATCAGTATGGGACCCTTACCAGGTTGGATTAATAGAAGAGATAGACATGATCCAGCGAAAAGCAGCGCGATTCGTCATGGGGACATTTAGTCAGCGCGAGAGCGTTACGGAGATGCTGAACAAGCTCCAGTGGCGGACACTTCAAGAAAGGCGTTACGCAATACGGAGAGGTTTATTATCGAAATTACGAGAGAGCACATTCCGGGAAGAGATGGGCAACATATTACTACCGCCCACATATATCTCGCGTAATGATCACAACGAAAAGATCCGAGAAATTAGAGCAAATACGGAGACTTACAAGCAGTCGTTCTTCCCACGCACAATTCGTGAATGGAACAGGGAAGGGGGGATCAGATAGTGGTACAATAAGTACCCTCCGCCACACACCGTAAGGTGGCTCGCGGAGTATAGATGTAGATGTAGATGTATCGCCTTAAAGCTATTCTTAACTACATCAACTTATCACGTCCAGTTCCAAAGTTAGCTAACGCTCACGACGTACAGCGGGTATTTAAAGTAAACCTGATTCACATCCACATAGTGGCGCCACTAGTGCCACTCCTATGCGACTGGCGCGAATTTTGAATAAACATAATGTTTCGTTTATGTCCCACAATTCCTCCTTGGTGCTGCCATTTTTTTTCTGCCAGTGTAAATCGTGGACAGTGAGGGATACTAAAGGAGTAAAACATGAATTTAAACGCTATTCTGTTTCAGACACTTACATTTTCTCCTTTTACTCGTTTCAATGGCCCACTGCTGATTGTGGTTGTCGGCGCCAAATGCTGGAATTTGCACGCCAATACTGCAACTGGACTTCCACTGAGTGGCGACACGTGTCTTTCTCAAACGAATAGCGTTTTATTCTTCATCGATCAGATGGCTGTTTGCGTGTCAACGCAAATACTCTGCAACCATCGTCGTAAGGGCCCAGGCCGGAGTAGGGATAATGTTTTCGTGACATTCACTGGGGGGGGACTCATCATTCTGGATGGCGCAGTGGATCAACAGAAGTTTACATCTATCCGTGGGGACCATGTCCACCCCTACAAGCAGTTCTTTTCCTTTCGGCGCGATGACATTTACCAGCAGGACAATGTAACGTGCGTAGTTCGAAGAGCACCAGGACGAGTTTACCGTACTCCCGTGGCCACCAGACTCGCCGTATTTAAACCCAACCGAAAATGTATGTGATCACCGCGATCGAGCTGCTCGCGCCGTGGATCCTGAACCTGGAAACCTACCGCAGATGGCCACGGTACTGGAGTCGACACGTCTCCACATTCCTGTCGATACCTTCCAGAACCTCATTCACTCCTTTCTTGCACGTCTGGCATAGGTCTGCATTGCAAAAGGTGGGAATTCAGGCTTTCCAGAGGTGTTCACATTAATGAGACTGGACAGTGTATGCGGGAGGACGTTGAAAGGTGGCTACACTGAGCCACAGCGCCAGAGATCGCTAGAGAGCATTGTTCGCCCGCCTCCACTGGCAGAGTGATTATTGAGATGTCGTAGTAGTCAGTGCTTGTCGAGGACTCGTGGTAGTCAGTTCGTGTTCAGATGTGCTAGTAGGGAGTGCTTGCTGAGATGTGATACTGTAAAGTTCTTGTTGAGATGTGGTAATAGCGAGTCGGTGTGGAGAGATATTGTAATGATTAGAGTGATTTTGGTCAATATATGAAGGTAACGAAACTTGATTTATTTTTCATTATTTCCATGTTTTAAATAATGCGTCATTACAGGTTCAGTCAACAAAGCATCTGGCTTGTGTTCTTGGATTAGAGTGTAATTGTGGTTCTCTTGAGTAATTATGGTATTTGTATTTTCTTTAATTAATTCAGTATAAATGTTATTTAAAAAATTCTTGTGTTATTGAAGAAGAACCGTGCCAGATGGGTACGTTGAGTCATACTTCCACATACAGAACAGTTACTCTTGTGCTTGTTGTTGCGTTGGTTTTATAGTTGCTGGGGACTTAATTAATTAATTGTGTTAATGAAAATTTCCATTTCATTCTTTGTTATTGTTCTAAGCAGTCAGATTGCGTAATAATAATAGTCGGGGCCAACCGTTACGAGACTTCGTAATCGGACAGACAGCTACTAAAGCAGAAATTAAAATTATTTGCATTCAATATTTTTATTAAGCCCCCATGCACGTGGCGACCGCTGCTTCGGATCGTCCCTTGGAATTCTTCTGATTGTAAAAATAGTAGACAGTAGTATTGTTGTAGTAATTTGTAGTTTAGTAATTGTAGTCTATAGTGCATGTGTAGATTTGGTAATTGGCATTCTTCTGATGGTATTTTTCAAAATTTAATATTGGTTGTCTTGTCTATGGGTTTGACAAATTAGTGCAATTATTTCAATTGTTCGTTAATCGTGTTTGAAGGAAGCGTTTCGTGTGAATGGTATTGTTGGTGATAACGTGTTATATTCTCTGTAATTTTCGTACTGTGACGAGTTTTGTATGTTTTGTAAATGATTACGCGATCGATGAAAAAGGCAAAAATGATGGATAGTCACAATGACGAAATTGTTGACATGGCGAACTCGCCAACACAGGACAACAGTACGATAAATAATGAAGTTGAAAACAATTTAATAAGCAGGGAAAATAGTCCAGAACCCTTTCAAAATTTTTCTCAATCAGAAAATTCAGAGAATACGAGATTACCGATAGAAGATTCTGGAATAGTATCGAACACAGATAGCTTTACAGCTATGACGAAGGAAACTGGTTTTGCGGGAAATGTTAGGGGCGAAAAGAATTTCGAACCGGCTATTATGGAGCAGTTGTTGGGTGCAATATTAAATATGGGATCACAGTTACGATCTGAAATTAAAACTGATATAGCATCTGAATTAAAAACAGTGGCAACACGTTTAGAAACAGATATGGGAACAATGGAATCACGGTTAGACTCACAAATAGGAACAATTAGAACTGAGATGGGAACAATGGAAACACGGTTAGATTCACGAATAGGGACATGTTTCAAAAACATGAAAGATGAATTAAAGAAAGAAATCAGAGAAGAAGTACAACCGATTTTGAATTCTCACAATAATAGATTAATTGCAGTAGAGATTAGACAAAGGGAACAGGATAGAGAACAGGAAGAAAGAGATCGCGTGATAGTACAAAAATTTTCAGAGTTAAATTTACAACGTGCACACGATAAGGAAGAGATATTTGAGAGAATCGAGGAATCCGTACCAAATGACAGATTAAATAACCTAACACAACAATATGAACAGTTAACTACCAAATGTGTCAACACTGAAACCCGAGTCGCGACACTTACGGAAGACGTAAATAAACAGAAAGAACAATTAGGTGACTTATCGGAAAGAGTTGAGGAGATTTCAGATAAATTGACAAATCTTAGTTTACATGGGGACAGAGATTCAGATGATACAGCTCCATTACCATTTGCAGAAACCGAAGAGTACCAGAACATAAATAAGCATGTTGAAAATCAGGGAAAATTTAATGAACGCGTTAAAAGGGAAGTTGAGGCATTACGAAAGCAAGTCAAACAAATTGAAGGCGAAATCGTAGGAAAAGACAGCAGAAGAAATTTAGAATCACAGATAGCAGAGGGGTTTGAAGAAAGTAATTTATTTCATTTACGGGACGCAACAAGAGAGCGCCAGGCGCGCGAACTTGACAATAATCGACATTCAAACTGGGACAGACGCGGTAGGTCTTTGTCGCCACGAGGCGAAAACTTTGACTATAAACACTTTTTGACTGTTCGGAAATTTAAGATCTTTTGTAATTCTAGGAATGACATACGTCCATGTGCATGGTTAGATCAATTTACGTACGCACTTCCGCCAAATTTGCCATTAATTCACAAACTGAAAATTATGTGCAGCTATTAATGTCCTCAGGGGATTCACTATACTAAGTGAATATGTGCCGTAGCGATCATAGGGCCCCGAGCTGTAGTGGTGCTATTTCCCTTTTAGTTTTCTGCACCGCTGCTTACTCTTTCACTATTCTTTCCATCTATAAAAACAACTCTTCTACTATCAATCTATCTAGACAGTAGGTAAAGAATAACCAGATTTGACTATTTTACCCAAAAGTGACTTTGGAAATTACCGTTTGGACTTACTATATTTTCTGCAGCATTCATTCGTAGTTTAAATGAAATTTTACCTGTTTATCTTCGTGACAATATTACTTCATATGTTGACGATATTCTTATTGCTAAACGTTCTTGGAGTGAGCACAACAAAACTTTGGATTCTTTATTACGTATTTTTGCACGAGTTGGCATTACAGTGAACTTGGAAAAATCAGAATTTGGTCGTTCTCAGGTGAAATTTCTCGGTCACATTATTTCTACAGACGGTATTCTTCCTGATCCAGAGAAATTAGACGCTATTCGTAATTATGCTGTTCCCACCACAAAACGTGATGTTCGTAGTTTCCTTGGTGTCTGTAATTCTCTTAGACGCCTTGTTAGATTGGATGATTTGGCCACACCTCGTTTACACATTTCTGTTATGCGCACTTTAGTTCCAGAAAATGCTTTCGTAAATTACGAGAAAATTGTTACTTCAGTAATATGGAAAAACGTATTCGATCTGTTCTTGCCAAATGCAAATTATGTTAATAGGCTAAGCCGCCAACTGTTTCTTACAGAGCACCGTTGTTTCCTATCATTCCAGCGAAATTAAAGGAGATGGCTGCAGTCGATTTGTTCGGTCCAGTGGTTCGTTCTACTAATGGTTTTGCGTACATTTTCGTAGCAGTGGAACTGACTTCAAAATATGTGTGTTTTACACCGTTACGCAAAGCAACAGCTCGTTCAGTATCTAATGCTTTCATCAAACATTTTCTTAAAGAAGTTGGTCATGTTGATAAGGTTATATCAGATAATGGATCACAGTTTCGCTCTAAAATTTGGCTTCGTACTCTACGGCGTCGTAAAATTAAACCAATTTTCATTTCACTTTTTCACCCTCAATCTAATCCTTCAGAGAAATGGATGAAGGAAATCAATAAATTGTGTCGTCTTTATTGTCATCAGAATCACAGAACGTGGGATCAGTATCTTCATCTTTTTCAAAACATTCTGAATGAACTTCCTAATGATTCAACTTCTTTACCGCCTATACTGATATTAAAAAATAAAGCACCGATAAATCGCATTTCTGAAATCGTTTCTTTTCCGCCTTCACGGAAACTGCGGCATTCTGAAGTTGTCAACCTGGCTCTACAAAATATTGCATCTGCGGCTGCTAGAAGAGAGAAATCAGCTAAACGTCCTGGTCGTTTAAAAATCTTGTCAGTTGGTCAGAAGGTGTTAATTAAATCTCATCGTTTGTCTCATAAAGGAAAAGGCTTATGTCGCAAATTTTTTCTGCTTTATAACGGTCCATATAGAGTTCGCAAAATTATTCATGATAACACTGTTGAAGTAGAAACTCTTAAAACTCGGCGCTCTAAGGGAATACATCACATATCTAACGTAAAAATTTTTGTGGAATGACATACTTGTGAGAAACCAACAGTTTACGTAAACATGGAGAGAGTACAAGGATACCGCGCTGTGTTTGGCGGCGGCACATACTCAAAGCAACAGTCAGTCTGCGCGCCGCACAAGGCAGTCGTTGACCGCAAACAATTACCTTCCTACGTCACGCGCCTACAGCTGATCGAGCGCTCAGTGCGAATGCACTGACAGACGTAAACAAATACACAGTCTAATTTCTCCGACTAAATTCTGTATAAAGTTATAAGGACTTAATAAATTATGTTATTAACGTTCAGTATTTTTCAGGATACGGTTGTATAAAGTATTTAAGACCTTCAGGTAAATTCGGTGCGTGTCCGACGTTAAGACGACTTGCTATCGAGAAAATTTCAGGAAGAATGGAATTTCGAAAAAAAAAAAAAAAGTAATAAATTAAAAAGGGTAACTATTAATTGAGTTTATTTTTCAGGTAACATAATTCCACTTAGGTACGTACTTTAGACGTAATTTGCTGCTTGCGATTACGTGACTCATACTTTGTGCTAATTTCATGTTCTATGAATTTACTTGTGAAGCGACGTGCTTGCGCACATTAACTGATTTTGACAATGATTGACTAATGAACAGGGTTGTTATTTGTATATATTATGCATCGCTTGGCTGCTATGCTTTTTCACTGATGATATATTTTTTTATTATGTGCCTGCTGTGCTTATTTATTTAAATTATAATTGTCACCTGATTAATTGTGCTAATGTGGTTAGATATGTAAGTTATACTTTGTGATTTATCTGCTTGCGCCTTCATGGGTACTTATTAAGATTACATATGAACATTTATTTGCTTATGTCGATGTGATGCTAATGACCTGTTTATTGTGTAAGGCATGTTTGCTGCTGTGCGTATGGATTGCATATTTACACATTTCTGTTTTGTTGTCATAACTACTCTTCAATTTAGTATATAGAAATGCTGATATACTGTGTACGAACAGAGTTTAGGTTACACTGTGGTATTAATTATAGATTGTTCGCTTGGCAGAGCCTCGTTGTAGGAATTGTGCTGCATCCACTTGTTGACATTCTGTTCTCTACTGGTATATTTACTCGCTATTGCATGTTTTGCTTACGCTCAGTGCCTTATATTTTTAAGATAAGAAAATGAACTGCTATAATTCGACGAACGACATTTGTACAAGAAAGTCATAGAAGTCACATGAGCTGAGGTTTTATGGAAGCTGTATAAATTTATGCTAATAGGAAGGAAGCTAACGACATGACAGACCAAAACTAGGTTTAGACCATTGACAGTATTACACTGCATTTTCGTGAGCAATTGAAATAGGAAGTGACACTTGACACAAAAAATACTCCACATGTTTGCTTCTGCTATGATTCTTGAAGTGGTGTACACACTGTGAAATATTATGATCATTAACACTTCGTAATCGTACTTAATTACTGAAAGTTATTCGAACTAAGTCTGTTAGAGGTCATGTATGCATTTCTTTTATTTAATGATGGACAAGGAACCAAAATGTATCTTATAATTTATAATGAGTAGAAAATTTGGGTCAGATGGATTACACAGAGGTTGTGTGTGGACACTGTGTCTTCGGATTGTATGGGATGATGAATTGAAGTTGCACTAGGATTTTGTCTGTACTTGTTCAAGGAGACTGACTAGAGGAAAGAGTTGTTATGGAAGTGAAATGATATTGGTGCTGAGGTTTATATGTATCGACGTATTATTGAGGTATTGAGATTAGGTGAAGTAGATGATTATTGGAGTTTTCGTGGACAAAAGGTAAGATAAATGATATTGATGATCGACGTATTGAAAAGGTATTAGTGAAGTATTGAGATTAAGTTGATGATTATTGGAGTTTTGGTGGATAAGAGGTAAAGTAAATGAGGAGCATATTTTTTTTTGTTGGTCCATATGGAACAAGGAGGATAAAGATGGCAGACTAGAACACTCAAGTAGAAGGAAGATTGTCTACACACACACTTTGTCAAATCACTAAGCAGTATACACTTTTTTTTGAAGAGAGGAAGTATTTGCATATCTTGGCTCACTGACAGTTGTTCAGCAACAGTACAATTTGATCTGGCTTGGCAAACATTGGTCTAGACATGATGACTATGACGTTGACTAACTATTATTGACTGTTATACATTGCTGCCACTACTACTTGATACACATAATGAACATAAAATTTCGACAGAATTGCATTTACACAGTTAACACTATTCAATTACACAGTAGCACTAATGTGGATGAAAGATGAGTGAGTGTGTTTTGTGTGTTTTCCTTTTATAATCCCAGAGAAGTGATCCCAACCTATCTCCTAAATATCATTTCACTTGTTTGTTGTGGCTTGCACTGACACCCATAAATATTATAGGTTAACTGTTATTGTGTACTGTAATAGTTAATGTGACAATTACCTGATATCATTTGTGTGTTTATTATGATTTGTATGTTTAGTGTAAGAGCATTGATTATATTTTGTTAAAGAAATTGTATGTGCATTCAAACTATTGTTCATGACTGAACTGTCTCAGTAGTTATGGTGAATAGTATGGACTGTTACTTGCACTTTTTCTACATGATTGGTGCCACAAGGGCATGTTTAATTTCTGCTGATGAACTGTGTGATCAGTGATTGTAAAAAAATTATGGACTGTTACTTGTACCTTTTCTACAATATTGGTGCCACTAGGACATGTTTAATTTCTGCTTATAAACTCTGATGAACAGTGTGATCAGTGACAGTGTATTTTATGGAACTGCTTCTGCTGAGAAATGTGACTTGTTGCTGTGTGTACCTGCTCAGCTTTGCTGGTGCCACTCATGGACTGCTTCTACCGAAATGATGTCACCTGTTGATGTCTGCACCTACTCAACATTGCTGGGTGCCACTGATGGATTGCTTCTACTGAAATGAAGTCACCTGTTGCTGTGTGCACCTGATCAACATTGCTGGTGCCACTAATGGACTGCTTCTACTGAAATGGTGTTACTTGTTGGTGTCTGCACCTACTCAACATTGCTGGGTGCCGCTGATGGATTGCTTCTACTGAAATGAAGTCACCTGTTGCTGTGTGCACCTGATCAACATTGCTGGTGCCACTAATGGACTGCTTCTACTGAAATGGTGTTACTTGTTGGTGTCTGCACCTACTCAACATTGCTGGGTGCCACTGATGGACTGCTTCTAATGAAAAGATGTCACCTGTTGATGTCTGCACCTGCTCAACATTGCTGGGTGCCACTGATGGATTGCTTCTACTGAAATGAAGTCACCTGTTGCTGTGTGCACCTGATCAACATTGCTGGTGCCACTAATGGACTGCTTCTACTGAAATGGTGTTACTTGTTGGTGTCTGCACCTACTCAACATTGCTGGGTGCCGCTGATGGATTGCTTCTACTGAAATGAAGTCACCTGTTGCTGTGTGCACCTGATCAACATTGTGGGTGCCACTGATGGACTGCTTCTATTGAAAAAATGTTACTTATTGGTTTTTGCACCTGTTGACCATTGCTGGGTGCTATTGCTGGAACTGTCAACTGCTTATTCATGGGCTATGGAAAGCGTTTATGTGAATATTTGTATAAACTGATTTTTTTGTGTATTACTGTTTGTGGAAAGTTATGAGACTCTTACCTGCACATATTCGTCATTGCTGACGCTATTGATTGAACTGTTTAACCACATAATACTTGTGTAAACTATTATGTAAAGTCACATGCATGAAAGAATTTGTATTGCTTACTGTATTCTATATAATAGGCTATTGAAAGGTCAGTGCAAAGCCAAAATTTTATCTAGTTATATGGTATTTACGTATTAATATTATCTTTTATTTTTGTCTGTATTTTTTTGACGAATTTGGTGGTATTTTCACCACCAATGCTGGCAAAAATACCATCAAATTCTAGCCGTGGAGGAAGGGCATATGAAAGGTGGCTACACTGAGCCACAGCGCCAGAGATCGCTAGAGAGCATTGTTCGCCCGCCTCCACTGGCAGAGTGATTATTGAGATGTCGTAGTAGTCAGTGCTTGTCGAGGACTCGTGGTAGTCAGTTCGTGTTCAGATGTGCTAGTAGGGAGTGCTTGCTGAGATGTGATACTGTAAAGTTCTTGTTGAGATGTGGTAATAGCGAGTCGGTGTGGAGAGATATTGTAATGATTAGAGTGATTTTGGTCAATATATGAAGGTAACGAAACTTGATTTATTTTTCATTATTTCCATATTTTAAATAATGCGTCATTACAGGTTCAGTCAACAAAGCATCTGGCTTGTGTTCTTGGATTAGAGTGTAATTGTGGTTCTCTTGAGTAATTATGGTATTTGTATTTTCTTTAATTAATTCAGTATAAATGTTATTTAAAAAATTCTTGTGTTATTGAAGAAGAACCGTGCCAGATGGGTACGTTGAGTCATACTTCCACATACAGAACAGTTACTCTTGTGCTTGTTGTTGCGTTGGTTTTATAGTTGCTGGGGACTTAATTAATTAATTGTGTTAATGAAAATTTCCATTTCATTCTTTGTTATTGTTCTAAGCAGTCAGATTGCGTAATAATAATAGTCAGGGCCAACCGTTACGAGACTTCGTAATCGGACAGACAGCTACTAAAGCAGAAATTAAAATTATTTGCATTCAATATTTTTATTAAGCCCCCATGCAACGTAACATGTTGTCCGACTCTTCCCAGAAAGTGCTGTCCCGAAATTTCAACACTGGACCTCTCTGTGATGCAGAAGGACCCTCTTCTAGCGTTTGACATTGGAGTTCGTTGAGCAGCTCTGTAACTGTCTCACGCGACTAAACGCTCCTGTGACGAAACGCGTCGCTTTTCGTTGGATCTTCCCTGTCTCTTCCAACAGTCCCTTTTAGCCAGGACCCCAGACTGACGAACAATACTTAAGAACCGGTCGAACAAGCGCCTTGTAAGCCACTTCCTCCGTGTATGAGCTACATTTCTTTAAGAGTCTTGCTACGAACCTCCGTCTGGCATACGATTTTTCTACTATTTGTTTTATATGGTGATTCCACTTAAGGTCTCACTGCATAGTTTCGGTAGATACTGTTTTGATCAATTTATCACTGATAGTGCCCTTCTACAGCAGTGGATTTGTTGTCCTATCTTACGTTCCAGCCGAGACAGTGCACCATTCATCAACCTTTTGTAGGTTATTTCGCAAACAGAAACTTACTTCCAGTTGGCCGGCCGGAGTGGCTGTGCGGTTCTAGGCGCTACAGTTTGGAGCCGAGCGACCGCTACGGTCGCAGGTTCGAATCCTGCCTCGGGCATGGATGTGTGCGATATCATTAGGTTAGTTAGGTTTAATTAGTTCTAAGTTCTAGGCGACTGATGACCTCAGAAGTTAAGTCGCATAGTGCTCAGAGCCATTTGAACCATTTTTTATTTTCAGTTGGAACACCTTCGGAAAGGAAGTTCGAAAATGACGCCTGACTTCACCTGGCAAACTAAGTTGTAAAATAAATCATATATGTAATTAAATGTGAAGGTGTGGGTGTATGCCGCTCGAAACGTTTCATGAGAGAACGTAAATGTAACTGACGCAGATAATCTTTTAATTCATCTTTTACGTCATGAACAGTCGCATTTAGCAAATCATTGCTTAACATGGACGATATAAAGCGATAAAAGGATAGTATACATTGCTACTCAACATACGCATTTATTATTGTTATTTAAGCTGTCCACTTTGGTGACACAAGAAATTTACGGGAGCTAATTTATACGTATTGAAGCATCATTAAAAACAAAAACGGTATCACACTCATCAACTGGAAATATAGAGCTGTAGCCAGTCCGCGCCAGAGAAATGCAGGTCATGTGTTCAATCAAATGCAGTAGATAATGTATGCCAGAGGAAAGTAAGCCTTGCACAAGTGAAGGCTGAAAGATATTATGTCCATAATTTGGAGGTAGAAGAATGAGATACGTCATCTCCATACATAAAAGGCAATTTCCTGACTGGCTGACTGACAGACTGACTCACCGTCGCTCAAGCCAAACCGCTAAGGGTAGAAATTTGAAATTTGGAGGTGTGGAGCCTATGCTACAGGCGTCTTTTAAGAAGGAATTTTTCGAAATTCCAACCCTATGGCGGTGCAATACCGGGTGAAAGCTTTTTTTGAAAATATATCATTATTGAAGAACTACTAAAGTATTTGTAAAGCTACATCTATGAACACTGGTAGTTGAATTCTCGGTTATAAATAAAAAATACGAATTTCATTGTTTCTGGAAATTGAACCCCTAAGGGAGTGAAATAGTGGACGAGAATTTTTATGAAAATATTTTACTATGAAAGCAATTTTAAAGCCAAGTCTATGAAAATTTAAGTTGGAATAGTTAGAAACAAAAAAACACATGTTTCAGTGTTTTAGAAAATTCAGTCTCTAAGAGGGTGCAATGGAGGGTGAAACTTTTATGAAAATATTTCACTGCGAAAGCATTTTTAAAACTAAATCTTTGAAAAAAAGTGTATGGTTTCTCTCTTATAGATGAAAAATACCTGTTTCATTGTTTTTGGAAATACAACACGTAAGGGGGTCAAATAGGGTCAGACTGATTCACTGACTCATCATCGCCTAGCACAAACCGATGAGGATAGAAGCTTGAAGTTTGGAGAGGGTGTGGATCTTATATTGTGGCATCGTTTCATAAGGACTGTCCAAAATTCCACTCCTAATGGGGTGAAATAGGGGATGAAAAGCTTTTTGAAAGTATGTCGCTATTAAGGGAATTTTGAAGCTAGAATTACGAAAACTTGTACTTGGTTTTTCAGTGAAAAATAAAAAATATTTTCGAAATTCAGTCTCTAAGGAGGTAATGTTTCTTGTGGTGAAAGTTTTTTGAAAATAAATAATTACTAAAGAACTATTAAATTATTTTTGAGTCTATATTTATGGCAATTGGTTTCTGACTTTCCGGTTAGAAATTAAAGAAATACATGTTGTAGTTTTTCTGGAAATTCAACCCTTAATGGAGTGCAATAACGAATTAAAATTTTTAATAAAATATTTCGTTATATTAAAAAAATTTAAAGCTAAATTTACGAAAATTGGTATTTCACTTCTCAGTTAGATATAAATAATGTTTGTTAGGGGATAAAAGTTGCTATGGGAATAACTCTACTAGAACGCAAAGGCATGATTAACAAAAACTTCGGACTCCAGCTGCCAGAGTCGCCTTTTGGTCAGAAGTACATTCGAAAGAACTTATATGGCCTTTATTTGGTTGAGAAGCTTAGACAGTGTTGCAATTTGTGAACGAAATAAAAATTCGATTAAATTAAAAAAACCTCTGCAGTGCTAAGCTAGTGACATATAAAGTGGAGGTGCACAGCGATTTTTCCTGTGTTATATCACTCACAAGTTGATCAACGTAAAATACTTGGTCATTCGATTGAACAGTTTCTCAAAATTTTAACTGGAGAACAAAACGCGATAAAAACAAGTGCAAACAACAGAAGGTAAGAATAAATTCATTAGCTCTCTGCACTATATCTGCCCATCGACTGGCATAGTGCGTGATGTTGACGCTGCCGACCCCTGGAAACGGATACCCGACCCATCAAGTTTATATTTTAGAAGTTACGGTTGAAGGACCCCAACAGAGATAATCCTACCACCGCGTGTCTTGACACACCAAGACAATGCGCAACGATTTACGTATTTACCCTATGTTCAGATTAGAGAGAAATTTATCAAGCTGCGTCATAATTTATGTGTGTGATGTCGGGATGTAAGTGACGATGAAAGAAGGGGAGACGAAATAAATCGTTTTTTCGATGCGAAACCCTCAACAACATCCAGGAAGGCAGTTTGCTCATTCCTTTGCTGTTCCGATGTTAGACAGATAATGGTATTGCGGCAGGGCGATCCCGTATAGACACTTCTCGCATTAGCCATACAGAGAGCTTTTACGGCCGTAATGGGCAGCATTTGGTCTGAGCTACCTTATCAGTGGCATCCATGAATCAACCGCTGCAAATAGTGAAAGTAGTGTGGAGTACTATCCCCCAAAATATTCACCATTTTAGCGACGGCCCATCCTATAATCAGCTGCTTTACTGCGTTGCATGAATAGTGGACTAAACAAGATACTGAAATAGTTCTACAGGAGTATCTGCTCGCAGCTGCATGGTGCCATGATTATGAATACACACAGCGCACAAACTATTTGACTTCGCGCACACACACACACACACACACACACACACACACACACAGACGCACAAAATTTTAATTTTTAAAAATGGCTCTAAGCACTATGGGACTTAACATCTGAGGTCATCAGTCCCCTAGACTTAGAACTACTTAAACCTAACTAACCTAAAGACATCACACACATCCATGCCCGAGGCAGGATCCGAACCTGCAAGCGTAGCAGCAGCGAGGTTCCGGACTGAAGCGCCTAGAACCACTCGGACACAGCGGCCGGCTTTTTTAATTATTTTTTTGTCTGAGGCAATACATAACATTGTTCCAGAATCACTGTTACTGGACTTCTTCTTTTATTTTTCCAAGTCGGTATAAATTTAACTTTATTGATGTTATTTTAATATTTTAAGAGGGACGTTCAAAACGCAATGCAACGCACATTTTTCGGTTGAACAAATGTGGGATTGGTTGTGGTATATCGTAGAACATTCTCACTTCAGCACCTATAGTTTCATGAAGTTCCGATAGGTGGCCGGCTATACGTAGTCGTCGAAATGGCGTGTGTAAGGGATGTGCTTCCTAGCAGAGTTTCTTAAGGCGGAAAACAGGAGCATCGCAGATATTGATAGGTGCTTGTGGAATGTCTAAGGAAACTTGTCAGTGAATAAAAGCACGGTGAATAGCTGGGCGAGGCGTCTGTCATCATCGCAACAGGGTCGCCCAGACCTGTCCGGTCTCCTGCACGCTAGTCAGCGGCACACACCTGTGACTCTTGAAATGTTGGAACGTGCGGACACCCTCAGTCGAGGTGATCGACGGATCACAATCGCAGATCAATTTGACGTCTCTGCTGGTAGTGCGGACACACTCGCCCATCAGTTGGAGTACCCAAAAGTGTGTGCCCCCCGGGTTCCGCGCCGCCCAATAGAAAACTTCCATCTGTTTGGCCCAATGAAGGACGCACTCCGTGGGAAGCAGTACGTGGATATGGGGAGGGGGGGGGGGAGTTTACTGATCGACCATAACTTGGTTCCGACGTCGACCAGTAGAGTGGTACCGTGCGGGCATATAGCCCTTCCAGTAAATGGCGTAATGCTGTCGCATTGAACGGATATTATATTGAAAAGTAGGATTTTCTAGCCAAAAGGTGTACTGGAGTCATGAATAAAGCCAGCCTGATTTCAGAAAGAAGCATGTTGCCTTATTTACTGAATGCCACTCGTAGAACAAAGAAACCCACTGATTTCAACGGAAGTAGTTTGAGGAATTAGAAATGGAAAATATTTGGCATCAAAGCGGACCCACACATATTGTCCCAGAAATATACTAAAATCGTCACAGTCCGCCGGTTTCGGGATGTTTCCCTTGTTTATGTGGAAAATGCCCGACGTCACAACCCAGATAGTCCCAGTTGGGATTCCCTCTGCCGTACTTCTCGCCTGCAGCGACATTTCTCTGAAAATAAACGCGACTCTTTAATTTGCTGGATCTCAAACAACCCGATGTTATCCTTGGAGTACAACATTATATTAGATGTGCTCTACAACAGTCGCCCTGTTGTCAAGAGGAAGGTTTGAAAGACCTAAAATAGAAATAACTCTATTTTTGTTTGAATGTTGCTAAGGGAAGCTAATTTTCATTTATTTTTAGAGTATTCATTGGATTAATCTTCACAGAGGTAGAGTTTAAAATAAGGTATACATTAACAAAATCAAAGCAATTAATACCTTACTAGCGAAGATACAGAAGGAGGAATGGAAATATACTTTGTGCAACTAAAGGAATGATGAAAAGTTGGTGTGGTACGCAAGAAGTATATCTGAAAATAAACCTGTTTATTATTATACAGTGACAAGAACCTAGTATTAAATCCTAGAAGCATCTGTGGGGTAGCACTTCGTAGATGTGAGCAATCGCCTGGCCGAAAACAATAGAGTAAGGATATGTATGCTGTCGTAAGGACATACAGGGTGCCCCAGGAGGTATGGTCTATTCGATGCAACGAAGTCTAGTAAAAAAAAAAAAAAAAAAAAAAAAAAAAAAAAAAAAAAAAAAAGGGCTTTGAAACGCATACCTTAAGAACTACGAGCATTTTCTCAGTAGAAATGTATTTCACTGTAGCCAAGACGAAAAAGGTATTGTAGCTCTTACAGTATGCACTGCGGAGCCCATGTTCACACAGAACTGTTTTTCTTGTTTTGGTCCTTGTCAATATATCTCAAAATATTGAAAGCAAAAAGCTTGCATTAGAAGGATTTGTTTCACTGTAT
The DNA here is from genome assembly GCF_023898315.1 of Schistocerca nitens. NCBI lineage: Eukaryota > Metazoa > Arthropoda > Insecta > Orthoptera > Acrididae > Schistocerca > Schistocerca nitens. The sequence goes on from NC_064617.1 coordinate 741,697,228, forward strand.
CGAAGATGGGGAAGTGCTCATAGCTCCCATCGAATGATCGTTCCTATCATCTCTCTGAATATTGACATATCTCCTGAGACACCTTGTATATTAAATGTCGCGATAATAAAATACACGATCTTGAGGAAGTGACATTCGGTGACGTATCCTACTCCCGTGAATTACGAAAAGTAAAGTGAAGAACCTTAGGAAACGACAAATATAGATTTAAATGCCAGCGGAAACTGAGGATATAAGCAGTAGCAGTTATCGAGATACGGAAATAATGAGACTACATAGAATGTCATTAAGCTGTATTGAATGCATAGAAATTTTGAAATAGTAAATCTCTCTTCAAAACGAGATACATTAATTTCGTTTACATTTACGGACTTTGACCAACGGCGTGGCACGCAAATTACGGTTACCGTTCATTTTTCACTGTCAGCTCGAATCGTACAATCGGAAATTGTGTGCTGCCTCAATTAGCAGGATGTATAAGACAAACGACTCCTAAAAGAGAATTATTGCTATACATTTAGGTAAAGCTGCTTCTTACTTGTTGTGAAACAAGAGTTGATACCAGAAGGCCTAATACGTGGACGAATATGGATTGAATGGTCTAGTTATCGTACCGATTTCGTATCTTATCACGTCGACTGGCGTGATAAGCTAGTAAAACAGAAGACCAGTTTAACAATTTAGGCCATCAACACTCACTTGTGATAGGAGGGTATGTATGGAATTTTAAATCCTCCAGGAGTTTCTAACCGCTGGTCGAGAAGCTGTGATGCATCGATGAATTATATTCGTTTAAAACATATTTATGGATACTGGAATACAGTAATTAGGAGACAGAGTGTAGATAAGAAAAAGGTATTAACAAAGATGGTAAGGGCCTAGGAAATCTGATGCGATAGAATTTTCCCGAAACACTATTCGATGCAGTAGGCAGACCTGCTCAAGTGAACATCAGAGGGGCTACAGGAAGGATTCCAGAGAGTTCATTTATGTGATTACTCTGCTATTCACAATTAAGTGTCCGGCAGAGGGTTCAATGAACCACCTTCAAGCTGTCTCTACCGTTCCACTCTCGAACGGTGCGCGGAAAAAACGAGCACTTAAATTTTTCTGTGCGAGCCATGATTTCTCTTATTTTATCGTGATGATCATTTCTCCATATGTAGGTAGGTGCCAGCGGAATGTTTTCGGAAATCTGGTGATTAAAATTTCATGAGAAGATCCATTCGCAACATAAAACGCGTTTGTCTTAATGATTGCCACTCCAGTTCACGTATCATATCTGTGGCACTATCTCCCCTATTTCGCGATAATAGAAAACGAGCTGCCCTTCTTTGAACTTTTTCGGTGTAATCCGTCAGTCCCACCCGATGCGGATCTCACACCGCACAGCAATACTCCAGAATAGGGCGGACAAGTCTGGTGTAAGAGTCTCTTTAGTAGATCTATTGCACCTTCTAAGTGTTCTGCCAGTGAGTCGCAGTCTTTGATTTGCTCCACCCATAACATTACCTAAGTGATCGTTCCAATTTAGGTTACTTGTAATTGTAATCCCTAAGTATGAATTTACAGCCTTCATATTTGTGAGATTTATCGCGCAATCGAAATTTAGCGGATTTCTTTTAGTACTCATGTGAATAACTTCACACGATACAGATATCTTATCTAAATCATTTTGTAATTCGTTTTGGTCATCTGATGACTTTACAAGACGGTAAATGCCAGCATCATCTGCAAATAATTTAAGAGGGCTGCTCAGATTATCTCCTATGTCGTTAATATAGATCAGGAACAATAGAGGGCCTATAACATTTCCTTGGAGAACGCCGGATATTACTTCTGGTTTACTCTGTGACTTACCGTCTATTACTACGAACTGTGACCTTTGTAACAGGAAATCACGAATCCAGTTGCACAATTGAGGCGATAACCCATAGGCACGCAGTTTAGTTAGAAGACGCTTGTGAGGAACGGTGTCGAAAGACTTCTGGAAATCTAAAAACATGGAATTAGTTTGACATCTCCTGCGATAGCACTCATTACTTCACGAGTATAAAGAGCTAGTTGTGTTTCACAAGAACGATGTTTACTGAATCCGTGCTGACTTTGTGTCAATAAATCGTTTTCTTCTTAGCTGTTGTAGTTGTTGACGAAGAGAGGGAAAATACATAACCAGATATAATATGTTTAAGAACACGCCCCAGATAGACAGAACTTCGTCACGGATAATACTGAAAGAATCGTCGCAATGTGGAAACAATATTTCAATAGTCTTCTCAGCTGTGATGAACCAAACCATTCGCATGAATTCCACTATCCAGAACAAACTGTCTTTCCTCACCAGTGGACAGTATACAGTTTAAAATAAGAAATATGAAGAGAAAAAAGCGCAGGTGAATTAGGGATCCGAGTGGATGCAATTCAAGTGGATTGACGGAAGTTCCTAACGGGTCCTCACCATCTAATCGGCAAGGTATGGACAGTAGTGCATATTCCAGAATACAGGAAGATAGCCATCATCTTCCTCATTTGCAAGAAGAATGATAAAATGAAGTGCACTAACTGTTGTGGAATTGCTCTCCGAAATATGTGTCATTTGATACTGTGCAAATATAGACTGGACTGCACCGAGCGCATAGCGGAAGAGAAGACTGCTGACTACCAAAGTAGTCCCGTAAGAGCGGATCCATACCAAAGTAGTCCCGTAAGAGTGGATCCAGGGTCAATAATATGTTTGTGGTCTGACAAATCATAGAAAAAATGTGGAGACACGTGCTTTTGGTAGGTTTCAGAAAGGCATTTGAATTTATTCACTAGTAAAACTTAATGAAGTGACCAGTTAAGTGCAGTATAGTTAAATGACGCAAATGACAAAATGAAACTTCTTCGACACAAATGAGAAAATGAAACTTCTTCGACACAAATGAGAAAATGAAACTTCTTATTCTACCGTCATGGATTAGACATGCTTGTCCGTTCCAGAAAAGTAAACCTCAAGAATAAAATTACGACCCTTGACATAGGAGGCTGACGTAAGGAGACAGTAGTTCACGCAAGTGTTGTTCCACCTTGCTCTAGAGATAATATTTACTCTAACATTCAGCAAGAAATTGCACGGAATTCACGTTGTACATACAAACATCACCTTCGTGGCATGTATTGATAATGTAGCCATATGGCTTAGGCAAAGGAAAGAACTAATTTGAAGGAGCTCCACGATAGAGATCGCAGCGCATAGGCCTAATCTTTCAAAAATGACTCTAAAACTGAATATTCTATTTATAAGATGTACTATTGGAACAAGGGTTTCACTGTGGGCTGTGATAGAGAGGAGACGTTGTATCAGTGAAATACCTTGGCATTGTTCATGTACTATCATTCCACACAGAGATCAATGCGAATATCCACCCGGAGAATCTGTCTTACAGTCTCGGTAATATTCCTGAGCCACATAGACTCTCAATAACCTACACGATGTTCAGTCAACTTGTAAGCAGGCTGTTTAGGTTTTTATATTGGTAACGCCACGTAGAGCTCTGTATGAAAATCACTGGCTGTGCTGTGTGCAGTCTGTGGCTGGGTGGCATTGTTGTAATATTCGCTATTGAAGTGTTGGGCAGTTGGCTGTTAACAGCGCGTAGCGTTGCGCAGTTGGAGGTGAGCCGCCAGCAGTGGTGGATGTGGGGAGAGAAATGGCGGAGTTTTGAGAGCGGATGATCTGGACGTGCGTCCATAAGAAACAGTACATTTGTAAGAATGGATGTCATGAACTGCTATATATATTATGACTTTTGGACACTATTGAGGTAAATACATTGTTTGTTCTCTATCAAAATCTTTCATTTGCTAACTATGCCTACCAGTAGTTAGTGCCTTCAGTAGTTTGAATCTTTTATTTAGCTGGCAGTAGTGGCGCTCCCTGTATTGCAGTAGTTCGAGTAACGAAGATTTTTGTGAGGTAAGTGATTTGTGAAAGGTATAGGTTAATCTTAGTCAGGACCATTCTTTTGTAGAGATTATTGAAAGTCAGATTGCTTTGCGCTAAAAATATTTTGCGTCAGTTTAAGCACAGTCATTTATAATTTTTCTAAGGGGACGTTTCATATGTCGACCCTTAGCCGAGGATACCTCACTGGAATCTTCTGATTTTTTCTTGTAGTTTGTGTAATTAGTGTAGCTATTGTTTATTGCTAGTGCGTAATTATAGAGAGAATTTCCTTTGTAGTTGTAGTTTTTCATTGTTGTACAGTAAAACAGTTGTGGCATGAATGTAGATTTGCACCAAGTATTTCGCAGCTGCGCTTGCAATTAAGTAGATATTATTTTCAGTGCTATGTTAATGTGTTTTCTTATTTTTGCTCTTCAAATTGTTCCTTTCTTGTTATCGTGTGAAATACGCGATAATTATGGCGTGTGAAGGACGTAACACTTGGCTCCAAAGTAAACTGAGAAATGACAGTGAAGACGAAAGCAGTACGTTAGCGCCACCGTATAATGAATTAACTAATGTTCAAAGTAGCAATTTGGTAATTGTACATAGGGAAATGGAGCGGGCTGCAAATAATGGTGTAGACAGTGAAACAATTAGTGAACAGCCCGCATCTCGTGGTCGTGCGGTAGCGTTCTCGCTTCCCACGCTCGGGTTCCCGGGTTCGATTCCCGGCGGGGTCAGGGATTTTCTCTGCCTCGTGATGGCTGGGTGTTGTGTGATGTCCTTAGGTTAGTTAGGTTTAAGTAGTTCTGAGTTCTAGGGGACTGATGACCATAGATGTTTAGTCCCATAGTGCTCAGAGCCATTTGAATTAGTGAACAGGGAAGCCGTGGGAGTCCCAAACGGTGCGTGAAGTTGCAGGAGTTGTTGGTGTTTCGCGGGTGACTGTTCAATGTGTCTACAACCAGTGGTATGACACACATGGCCAAGCAACACGACGTCTGAAATGTGGTCGATAAAAGATTCTGACTGAGAGGAAACGGAGACGACTTTAGCGATTTGTGAATCAAAATCGCTTCCAAAGTCGACAGGAATTTGCACCGGCAATGAACGAAGGTACATCCCCCCCCCCCCCCCCCCTTAGCGAGAGAACATTACAATGGGAACCGGATGCACTGAACATTTGTAGTCGGTCACCTCGCAAGAGGCCTTTGCTAACCGGATCACCGGACTTTAACCCCACATAAAATCTGTGGGACATGTAGGAACAGCGGGTAAAACGCTGTCATCAGCATCCCCGCAATTGGGTTCAAATGGCTCTGAGCACTATGGGACTCAACTCCTGAGGTCATTAGTCCCCTAGAACTTAGAACTAGTTAAACCTAACTAACCTAAGGACATCACAAACATCCATGCCCGAGGCAGGATTCGAACCTGCGACCGTAGCGGTCTTGCGGTTCCAGACTGCAGCGCCTTTAACCGCACGGCCACTTCGGCCGGCCCGCAATTGGGTGGAACTGTCCTATCGAATTCTCTGCGAGTGTCGAAACTTGGATGCGACGTACCTGTACAACATTGTTGACTCACTTCCTAACCGAGTCCAGGCTGTTATCAATTCCGGAATTGCGGAATTGCATGGTATTACGAGGGCTATTCGGAAAGTAAGGTCCGATCGATCGCGAAGTGAAAACCACAGTCAACATAAAAAATTTGTTATTCCCAACAGTTAGCCACACCTTCAAAAATGGTTCAAATGGCTCTAAGCACTATGGAACTTAACATCTGAGGTCATCAGTCCCCTAGACTTAGAACTTCTTAAACCTAACTAACCAAAGGACATCACACACATCAATGCCCGAGGCAGGATTCGAACCTGCGAACGTAGCAGCATCGCGGTTCCGGACAGCAGCGCCTAGAACCGCTCGGCCACAGCGGCCGGCGCCACACCTTCCAGTTACCTCTCTAACTAGTCGCCGCTCCGACTTAGACATTTCTCGTGACGTTGTACAAAGTTTCCAGTACCCTTATAACAGAAAGCAGCCGCCTGTGCTTTCCGCCAATTCTCTAAGCTGGTCTGCTTTTCGTTGTATGTGCGAAAATGTTGCCTTCGTAGCCAGCGGTTCATGTGAGCAGAGATGAATAACGAAGGGAGCCAATTAAGGGCTGTATTGTGGGTGATCAAAGACATTCCATCGAATACCATGCATTCTGCCCCTGCAGGATGCGGCGAAAATTGTCTTGAAGAAAGAAACGCATGACATTTATGTTATGTGGACTGCGTAGCTTCACGTAAAATCTCTCACCAGATCGACATAATTGGCGGGAGACACTGATGTTTTAGGCATTTCTATATGATCGCTTTGCGCTCTGAACCGAAAACAGCGACGTGAAGTGATCGACAGGCATGCCCAACACATCTGTGCAAAGGTCCATCGGATTTTCATAGTGGTTTCAATTCTGCGCCTAATCGGAACTTACTTTCCGAATAAGCCTCGTAAATGATGCTCGTAATGGTTTCTCTACGGGTGACTAATTTGTTGTCCGGGGCTTATTATTTCGTTTCTCAGATTTACATATAGCACTTATGCAGCAGTTATTTGGTCATGTAATGTGTCATATGTGTTATTCGCGGTTTGAAAACCTGAAGGGTCACGTATCTTTATAAAATGAAAAGCTTTTCAATTCAGGTTTAAAATTCTTAGGTTCTTCGTTCACTTTTTTACGTCTTTCTTGAAAGCACGTTGCAAACAGACTCTGACAGCCTTACAACGCACGAGATACTGAGCAGTTGCTTCTGGGGTGTTTTCTGTGTAATGTTCATTAGCTGTTACGTAAAATTTCTTTTGAATGACTGCATGATTTTAACCACAAATTTCATGCTATGAGAGTAGTACAATTCACAGAAAATTGTACAAATTATGCAATGCGAATTAGCAGCATTAAGTTTCTGCATAATGTCCTGGAAGTGGAACACCGAAAGACGTTTTCCACTTAAGCCCTACAAAATTGAAAACGATCATAGATATTTGAACACTCTTATATACTCCGCTAGCATAAAATGCCCTACTCCAAGAAGCACAGTAAATAACGAAATTTTAGCATAGAGAACGTGAAATGTAGTACTCAAAGTTGCTTTCTCTAGAAGTACAATGGCCCTAACCTGTCTAGGCAACGAATCGAAATTATCTCAGATGACACATACGTCTTCAAATATATGCCAGAGTTTGTCAGTAACAGTGGCTGGTGTATGGTGATGGCTAGTTTCTCTGCAACACTTGACCATATGTTTTCAATGTAGGATAGATCTGGAGAACGCGCCGGCCAGGTTTTAATGTGTGCCGGTGACGAAGTCATTACAGACATAGGACAAGCTTGAATAAGAAATCGGTCGTACTTTTTCAAAGGACTCAACCTGGCATTTGCCTTAAGAATGGAAGGAGGACCAGTAGAAACCTAAATTAGTCTGTCTGTACAGATATTTGTATCCCGCTGCGCGCAAAGGAGAATTCGCTTTATCTGTGTGCGTTGTAACTTTTAGTTGCACATTTTTACATGGTTTTCAGATCTCCGGAAGTATCATTTATGACTATGTTACGGTGACCTGAAAATGGGTCTCGGCTCGAAACTAGTCATCGAGCGAATAACAAAAAATTTGCAACTTTGGACTAGTTTTTCGTTGTACTAATCAACAGAAATTACTGACCCACAGCTATTCCAGCATGCTGGAGGTTCGGAAACATTGCATTTCATTACATTATTGAATAAAGGTATTTACACATTTATTTACCGATTTTGACTTGGGATTACCAAGCCTGTGTCTGCTGATCGAAGCGTCCAGATGCAAAGCAGTTCTCAGTATCTTACCCGACTATAGAAACAACGATTTTCGGAAATCACGAGAAGCATACCTTTTCAGAAAACCTTTACACGTTTGGTTGTTTACTTGTCGAAACTATAAATATAACAATTGTTCTGACAATGTTGGCAAACAACCAAATAACATAGGAAATCCAATAAAAGATCAAGCAAATAAACTTGTATTATCTTCATATTACCTTTCAAATATAATATGTGTAAAATAACATAACTAGTGTTGCAAAAATTGTGAATAAACAATCATGAGTGAGAGTCGATCTTATGATTCGCCGATTACGAAGCTTCAGCGTCAACCACATGATAATCGAGAGTTCGTGCTCAGTGTCGCAACGCAAGGGCACTTCACTGACGCATAAAACATCCCTTGCGATTTTTTCGATATCGCCTAAGTAGTACGCCTCAGTACTTGCACATTATGTTGTCGTAATTGATTTCTAAAAGTGCACAACAGAAACCAAAACATTGCTTTAAAACAAGCGTTCAGTGTATAGTGTTGTGGAATGGGGAAAAAAACCGCAAATTGGCGTTCGTAAGAAGAAGAACAATACCAAAAATGCAACAGGAGCGTAATATGTAGGAAATTGTCCACGCAACCTGCCACTGATGATGCCTTGCAGAAAATAAAGGCGAAACGAGTATGGCACTAAAATTGTGTTTTATTCAGTTGCTGTCAGACTATCCATAAGTAAAAATTATTAATATACCGTAAAAGTGCACAAACTTCAGGTAAATCGGTGAGCCGAACGTCGTCGCCTCTCCTTGTTAGTAAGATTCAGAGCAAATCGGAGGTCGCTTTCTTGGAGCGTGAACGGAGTACACGAAGCACCGAGCCTTACCTGCGGAAGCTTAGAGATGAATCCGTGAGCATTAGCTGTCTTGGCAGCCTCCACAATGTCCTCCATGGTGCAGTCCTCTCGCCCGTAGCGGATGTTCTCCGCTATGGTGGTCTGGAAGAGCACCGGCTCCTGGCCCACCACGCCGATCTGCGAGCGCAGCCAGCCCACGTTCAGCGTCCGTAAGTCGCGGCCGTCCAGTTCCACCTGCCAGCGAAGAGAACATTCTTTTGTTAGTAATGTATAAATTAAACTTCCTGGCAGATTAAAACTGTGTGCCGGACCGAGACTCGAACTCGGGACCTTTGCCTTTCACGGGCAAATGCTGTACCAACTGAGCTAGCCAAGCACGACTCACGCCCCGTCCTCACAGCTTTACTTCTGCCAGTACCTCGCCTCCTACCTTCCAAACTTTACAAAAGCTCTCCTGCGAAACTTGCAGAACTAGCACTCATGAAAAAAAGGATATTGCGGAGACATGGCTTAGCCACAGCCTGGGGGATGTTTCCAGAATAAAATTTTCACTCTGCAGCGGAGTGTGCGCTGATATGAAACTTCCTGGCAGATTAAAACTGTGTGCCGGACCGAGACTCGAACTCGGGACCTTTGCCTTTCGCGGAATGTGCTCTACCAACTATTTTTTTTTTTTTTTTTTTTTTTTTGTTAACCGAATTATCTTCGATGTTCAGTGAGACTCATAACTTTAGACCAAATGTGGTAAAGAAAACCAAAAAATTTGTTGGACGCGAACACGACGCTTGCCACTTTTTTTTTTTAACATACCCCCACGCAAAATAAGCAGCTGTGATACATTACATGTACATTGAAGGTAGAGAGGGGAAGAAAGGAAAGGAAAGGGAGGCAATCATTGTTGTCAGTTGCATCGGGACATTACGACGAAGCAGTGGCGACGAATGAAAATGTGTACCCAGTGGGATTCGAACCCGGGATCTTCTGCTTACTAGGCAGATGTGTTAACCACTTTTTTTTTTTTTCCGGAGATGCATCAGGTAGTGGGCTGGCGGAGGCAAGGTGGGCAGGGGTCTCGACCCCAGGCCTGCCCACGATGTCTCCTCCCTCCCATCCTGGGGATGTGATGTGGTACAAAGGATGCAGTTGGTGTATTATTGTGTTTTTTTTTTACTAATTCATTTATTTATTTTTAATTTATTTTTATTTTTATTTTTTTTCAATAAGGAACTGAACACTAGCAAGTGCACTCGTTGTGTCGAGTTGGGGACGCACATAACTAAAACCATGCTAATAGTTGTAGAAAAAGGCATAAAGACAGACAGCAAAGTGCGGGGCGAAGGAAACCATGAAACAGAACTGAAGGGTGGAATCCATACCACCATTAAGCAGTGCTACATCTTGCACCGGATGGGAAACAAAAACTGCGAAGACCTTTTCGCACCGGGTAGAAAAAGAGGAAATGGGGCAAATACTGCTACAGAGTGTGAGGGTTCACAACGAAACTCTCCATCTGCTGTATCATCCAGGTATAACTTCTCGTAATGATGAAAGTAGATCCCACGTTGTACCGTGTAGTGTTCTATCATCGTCTTGTAGTGTTAGCTTCTCGTACCCGTGATGTTCCAGCTACGTGGAGGGTCGTGGAACGCACTCCACAAAAAATTGGAAAAATATTGGCGATACTTTGGGTTACGGAGGATCTTGCAATGTCGTTCCTGCAAATAGTTCCAAAAGTCTAAAGTGTCCTTAGTGCCGTCTTGAAACAAATAATGCACTGCATGTCCACGAAGCCACGTCATTGCATTAGTTTTAGTGCGTGGGTAATACGTCTCATCCGGGAATAAGATAGTCTTGGGGTCGATATGATTCGGCGTTACCCGAAGGAAGTATGCTGGTATTTGCCTCACTAAGTGCCACACTGCCGTAGACTCGCCACAGCTAAGACGGTGTTCATCGTTGTATTGAACGCCACAGCTCGTGCACGTGGGTGAGTCCACCATGTGGATCGCATGTAGCCCTGATCTGGTCACCTGCTTACCGTTGACAGTGATATACCACATCGCCGTGACGTCAGTGTCCAGTGTTACGTGGTGAATTGTCCTCCACACTACTTGCCAGATGACGTTCGGGTGCTTCCTCTCCACGACGTTATCTGGTCGTCCACGTTGCAGGACCCTATAAACCGTCTTTGGCGTCGCCAGTTGAGTCAATGTAAGCTTTCCTGCGAAACTAGTTCTGCAAGTTTCGCAGGAGAGCTTCTGTAAAGTTTGGAAGGTAGGAGGCGAGGTACTGGCAGAAGTAAAGCTGTGAGGACGGGGCGTGAGTCGTGCTTGGGTAGCTCAGTTGGTAGAGCACTTGACCGAGAAGGGCAAAGGTTGCGAGTTCGAGTCTCAGTCCGGCACACAGTTTTAATCTGCCAGGAAGTTTTATATCAGCGCACACTCCGCTGCAGAGTGGAAATTTCATTCTCGAAGGTATACATTATTCTGCACATTGTCTCAGATTTTTCTTCGGATTGGTACGAAGGTTGGAGTTTCATGTTTCGTCCAGTAGAGATTTAGAAACCAAGCCTAGGCATATACTAATACTGACGTGAAACGACTGCGACAGTGAATAAAATCTTGTCGTCAGGAGGAAAACCTCTGATTGCCGGACTGTTTTTTTTTTCTCTTTTCTTTATTGTTATTTCAGTTCCCCTCAGTGGGAGGCGGGATGGCAACATTTAAAAAACCGCTGTTCAGCCAAAGGCTACAAAAACTGTATTTACAAATGGTTAAAACATACAATAGAAGATGATTTTGTAAAAAATACATAGGTGAACGATAGTGACGATTTTTACATAAAAGCAAGTAGCAATATACGAGGATTTGTAAAACGATGAAAATATTGACGATTTTTAAAACTCGTTCGATGATTTTATATTACGGTTAAAATACAGTCACTCTTGAATGAGAATGATTTCGTGGTATAAGAGTGATGCGAGGTGACACACAAAAAATTATTATGATTAAGGTGCTACGACGAGTATGGCTACGAAGCCCTGTCGAACCGCAGGTAACGACTACAAGTCAGTAAGGTGGATAAAGAGAGAAGGAGAAAATTGGAGGATGGTTTGAGGAGGAGCGTTGTGATTAGGGTTGGAAAGAAGGGTTTATCTCGGGACGGAATTCATCGTTGTGGAGTAGCAGTTGGTTAAAATTCCGGCGGGAGATGATGGATAAGGCATGGATATGCATGGAGGATAGAATATGGACGTAGTGGCGCAGCAGGGTACCTAGATTGGCGATTAGTGGATGGGAAATTGGATGCTCGGACTAGGTTTCGTGATTTGTGTATCGGATTCGAAGACGTTCTAGGAAGAGAAGAAGATGTGGAAAATGGATGAGTTGGCAGAGGATGCGAGTTGGCGAAGGTAGGCGGATGAGGAAGGTGAGGCGGAGCGTATGTCTTTCAAGAGACTTATACAATTTAGGGGAGTCAGACGTGCAGGCAACGTTAGAATGGGGAAGGGGGAGGGGGGGGGGGCGGGGGATGAGTAATTTTGGTTTATAGGTGAGGATAACGGCAAAAGGATGTAGACCCCATGCACGACTTGTTAGTAATTTTAGTAGTTTTAGTCGGTTTCGGGCTTTGTGTAGGATGGTAAGGAGATGTGAGTTCCATGCCAGTTTTATGTCGAGAATTTGTCCTAAATATTTTTCTTATTAGTCAGAGGTACCAAAAGGGACTGGCACGGTTTTCCCCTTATGTAGCCACAACTGCGGTCTCTGGCACCAGTCAGACGGGCCGAAACGAAGCGTGCGCGGAAGCTGATTGGGAAGCTCACAGCAGCTCCGGTAAGCCGCGGGACCGAGGCCTACGAGAAAGACAGACCGCGGCGCGTACGTCACGAAGGTAGGCCTAGAGCTCGTTCGCTCGCTCAACTCAACAGACAAACTGCGTTTCTGCACCTGTTAACTCGTAACTAGGATTGCGTACATACAAACGAGAATTGAATCTTCTACTGGAATCCGCTGTTATGGAGTCTTACTGTTATTAATCCTACAATGATCGGAAGTCCACAGGCCTACTAATAATTTGTTACGACTGTACTGGGGTACAATGAAATTAAAATCAAGCCAAAAGGGTTATCAGCTGCATAAAGCAGCCCTTCTTGTATGAAAGGAGAACTACTAAGCAGAAGAGACTAAATGCTATTAATATGCCGTTATATCATTTATATCGAGAATTGACCTTAAATTGAATTTTGTTGCAGTATTGTTAATCAGTTAGTCTACATAATACCAGATTCCAGTACAAGATGCAATTCTCGTTAGTGTGTACACACCCAGCTGCGATTCAACAGGTTTGGGAACCCATTTTGTCCTCTGATCTGAGCGTGCAAGCGAGCTCAGGCCTACCTTCGTGACGTCCTGTCTTTCTCGTGGGCTTCGCGCGGTGCGAGGAGTCGGTGCCACATCCGAAACTGCCGCTCCCGCCCCGCTACAAGTGTCGAGCATTCATCATTGCTTCCTGCGGACGGGCTTTGGATGTCGAAAAGAATCAACACGAATGCTTCACGCTTTTAGCGGGCGGGAGCAGCAGTTTCAAACGTGCGCCACCTCACGTCACTCGGTTCCGCAGCTGGTCGGAGCTGTAGTGAGCTGCCCCATCAGCTTGCGCGCACGCGTCGTTCCGACCCTCTCTCATTAGTGCCAGTAGCCACAATCGTGTCTATATAAGGGAGAAACCGTGCCAGCCCAGCCAGTGGTTTCACTCCTGACGACGATGGCAGGGATGGCCATCGAAAGCTCGAGAATTTTATTCGAATTGACGCGGCTTGGAAACTGAGAAGATTTTGTCCAGACGTGCTGCCACGAAAGACTCCGAGGCCTGTGACGTTGTTAAATGAAACATTCCAGCATTCAAGTGATTCAGGAAAATAGTTTCTACAGACAGCACTGCACACTGTTAACTGCTCGTGCAGCTTAACGCGCCGCTGACTACCTTGTGTGGCACGGCAGCGTTTCAGACCAGAATCAAAACCTAGTGGCTGATTTAACGGTCGCTGGCCTGTTAAATCGGCTACGCTGTGAGTGGTTCTTAAGCGCTTTCCCACGCTCATGTTAAATGTTGCACTGGAATGTTGAAATACATTGCCAGAAAAAAAGAATTATTACACCTGGACAGACGAAGTAGATTTTGGTCCGATGACGGCATATGACACTTGGAGAATAGCGGATATGCTAATAAGGGCTTCAACTTCGTCCACTAGCAGACAGCGTAGTGACACAGCTATCGGAGCACCATCTGTGTCCACCCTTTAATAGGGAATCCTCACAACCAGAAGCCTCACTATGTTGCAAACGTGCGAAACAAGCAGGCAAGCATGCCGCGGAGACGCACTCGTGCTACCCACAGCCAACTGAGCGAGTCGGAAACATCCCAAATTGTAGCGTTATCAGTGTGGTGGAGGTGGTGGTGTGTGTGTGTGTGTGTGTGGGGGGGGGGGGGGGCAGTTCGGGAATTGCCACACAAGTGGGACATGCTGCATCAGTGTTATACAATATGCAATGATGCTAGTACCAGTGGTTGCATGTACACTGGCACACACGTAAACGAGGTTCTGGATGACCATGCAACACAGACGCTCACCAGGATTGTAGCACAGCTACCACAGCGCAGGTAATAGGGCTTGTGAGCCCGGAAGTGTCAATACGAACTGTTGCGAGCCGGTTGCTAGCAGCGGGACTACAGGCACGCTCATCTCTAGCCCGTCTTCCACTTTCGCCTTAGCATCGACGTGAATGGCTCGACTGGTGCCGTCAGAGGATCACTTCAAAGATGGCGCGCCGTAGTCTTCAGCGATGAAAGTATATTCTGCAAAGACCCCAGTGATGGTCGTTTGCGCCTACGACGTAGACCTGGTGAGTGCTGTCTCGTACAGTGCATTAGCCCAAGACACACTGACCCCTCCCAAGACCATATGGTCTGGGGTGCGAAAATCCAGAACTTTATTTTACCTTTGGTTTTTCTGCAAGGGACGCTAGCCAGTGCTCTGTACCTGCAGTATGCTGTTAGACGCGTTCTTTTGCTATTTTCACAACAAGAAGGCGATGTATTGTTCTAACAAGATAATGTACGTCCACACACTGCCTGTGAAACTCAACGTGCTCTGCAGCTTCCCTGACCAGGACGACCTCCAGACATGTCTCCAATCGGGCACGTGTGGGATATGACGGGACGAGAAGTGACTCGTGCAGCTTGTCAACCAACAACTCTTACAGAACTACGTAAATAGGTCGAGCAAACGTGACATAACGTATACCAGGATAGTATTCGCCATCTGAATGATCATCTGGACGCCGGCCAGCGCCTACATTAACACCCGTGGAGGCTACACCACGTTCAAATATTGGTGTTTCAACATGCGTCGATACCTGGTACCTCAGAACCGCTTGTGCTAGTGATCTGTAAATGTAATCATTTCATCTACTCCATATGCACTGTTGTAAAAATAAATCTTGAATGAACTGCAGTCCTCGAAAAGGGCATACTAATTTTTTTCCAGCAGTGTATTATATCACGTTGATAATAACAAGTGGCGCCAATAGGTACGAAGCGGACTGCACTGTCGCACATATAAGGCTCAGTAAAAATACTGAATAATGGATGAGTGTATCAGGTGGTGGAGCAGATCTGCGCTGAGTGGTCAAAAGTCACCGGAAGGCGCTAAAACACTCGTCGGTCGTAGGCTGATGAAAATTATGTAGCAGATTTGTCTCCGTACAGTAGTAGTAGGAACGGCTTCCTGAGGCCCCTATGGCTCTGCTGAAACGGAGTGAAGTCTGTTCGTCAGACACTTGTGGTGGTCCAGAGTCGCTGTTTATGCAATTAGAAAGAGTGTCTCAGAGATACTAAACACCTATCCTGGACACTATTTCTACAGAAACCAGTATTTTTGTGTAAATTTGCGCTGATTATCGTATCACGCTCAAACTTGGTTAATTGACAACGTGCTGCCGTGTTCAGTACGCTCCTCTTCTTAACAGACTGCCCAGGTATGTCTACACTCACATTGTTAGTAAGGTATGTCCTTCCCATGACATGGCCCTTAGTTTTTTCTAATCTTTCTTGCACTCACTTTAAAATCTCCACAGAAGAGGTAAATTTGTGGACAAGCGCACCCAGAGAAGCGAACCTGATTATCAGGTGACACTGGAGGCATATTGTATCGGCAGCGTCATAGCGTAAAACTTATTCTGGTAATTCACATTACTATCAGTCATTTAAGGAAAGTCACTGACTAGAGACTAACTAACCGTCCTATTAAATACCTACCGAACCGATTTGAGAGTCGTAGAATCTTTGGATGAGTTGGATGCACGTGGACTTCCCACAGCCGGAACTTCCGACAAGCGCCACCGTCTGGCCAGCTTTGATCTTCAGGTTGAGGCCTTGAAGGACCTGCAAGCAGGAACAAACTGCAACAGAATACTGAACAGCGTAAACGATAAATAATTGACTTCTGTATTATTTTTTTCCAGTATAAAGCACTGCAGAATTTACAAAGGAGTTTCACTAGTTAATTCTTGATTTTTCTTCTCTGGAGTTGTTACGGGTATAAAACATTTTGAAAAATGTCATCGACACCTTAGTCTGTTGAAATTATTTGTTCGAAAAACACCCTACTACATTTTCAAATGGTATACAGTTTAGTTTAAATTTGTGTCAATACATCCGACGCTTGTAAAGGTGATCTTGGAGGTACGGTCAGTATTCCATAGATAAAACAGGAACGGTCTTTCGAAGCAAAGAAGTCTATTGAACAAGAGCTGCAAAGTACATACCTTAAGAGCTATCAGCACTTCTTCGATACTGTGAAACAAATGACTTCTGCTGCAAGATCTTTACTTTCCATATTTTGCGAGGAAGTAGCATGGACCCGAATAAGAAACAGGTATGAAGTAAACATGGACTCTAAAATGCACACTTTAAGAGCTATGAGCACTTGTTCATCAGAACACATGTGTTTCACAGTAACGAAGATGAACGAGTGCTCTTAAGGTATGCATTTTGGAGTCCAGGTTTACAGAACATTTTTTTCTTGTTTTGGTCCACACTGGTAGTTCTCAAAATATGGGAAGCAAAGAACTTGCAGCAGAATAGATTTCTTTCACAGTATGGAAGATGAAAAAACTTTGTAGCTCTTAAGGCATATAATTTTAGAGCCCATATTTACTAGACCATTTTGCTTAGAATGGTCGTTCTTGTCATATCCCTGAATGTTGACCATTCCCGCTGGTACACCGTTTGTATACATGTCAGACAATCTACTGCAGTTGAAAATGGCTAAATGGCCAAAAGTGTGATAGGCGACTATGATGTCTTTGAAAGAGCGCTCTGTTCCTCTTTCCACTGTGATTTGTTTCTCTCAATAATAATAGTTTGAAATTAAGCATAGCATTTATTAGTGACTCTTAAAGTTTTCCGGCAGGTGTTTTATTGCATATGTGGCAGCAGCGCAAATACAGAGCTTCTACTATTCATTGCTTACAACAGAATGTTTAAAATTGGACATATACAAAAGGAAGTTATTATATTCACTGCCTTACGTATCAGACAGGAAAGTATTAGAAAGAGGGTAAAGGACAGTCCCACAACCCGGTGCGGCAAAGAAAGGAGTTCCAAATGGGGATTTGACGAATGTTTCTCGGAAATGAGTTCATTATCTTTTTCAGACACTACATTTACCAGTGGACTTGACAGTGAGGCTATGCGACGATGACAACGTAAGTGAAGAGAGAAGTCGTGTAGATGGATTATTATTTGCCTTACCTTGACACCTCGACGTGACGGATATTCAAAGTGGACGTCGTTGAAGGCGATGTCCCCTCGGGCGTAGTGTGGCCTTTCTCCTTCGTCAGACAGACTGTCGATGGGCGACTCGCGGTCTATGACGGCAAATATCTTGGCGGCGGCGCCTCTAGCGGTGGAGAAGGCCTCAAAGTGACGAGTCGCCGCAGAGAACACCCACGACGTGTCCATCACCGAATAGAAAATCTGCAAGGAACAATAAAAACCAATCCGATATCCTAATACGTTTTTTGCCCAGCTCCTCAAATCCCCGAATCAATCCTTAATTCGATCAATGTAATATAAGAAGTGAAGTGAGAGATAGCATGTTTGAAAACTGACCCCTCCAGTGCTGGTTCTCTAAATGTATTCCATAGAATACCGCGAGAACAACGTCTTCTTGCTTCCAAATATTCCGTTTAATCGATATTAGCCTCTCTGTTACGATTTCGTATGTGCTGTACCGACGTATTAAGCTACTACGGCACTTCTGTGAATTCCTTACGTGTCTCATCTCAAAGCTGCTTTTTTGTCAAAAGACTTGGAACAAGTCGCGTACTGAATTTGCTTGCTGATACTGCGGAATTTCGTCATTTTTTAATCTTATCGCCGTACTTAATTTGCATCTCTCTGTAACACCACATGTTAAACGCTTCATTTCTCTTTTCTTCATGTTTTCAGCATTCCAGAAATTTTATGCTACGGATAAGCATCCTCAGAAACTGAAACCTCAAACTTTTGCCAGTGTTTAATACAAGTAGACCTCTTTAGGCTTACTTGCCTGTGATGGTCTGCTTCCTCCTTCATATGTTATTTTCTTTCCTGGTAAACAGCAGGAAGGAAGGAAGCAAGATTAGACATTGACGTTCTGTCAACAGCGGAGTCATTAGCGACGGAGCACATGTTCGAATTACAAAACGATGGGGAAGGAAATCGGCCGTGTCCTCAGCAAAGGGGAATCATGCCAGAATTTGCCTGAGTGATTTAGGAAAATCACGAAAAACCGTAATCTGGATGACTGGGCGCGGATTTGAGCCGTCGTCATCCCGAATGCGACTCGGTGAGCTTGTAATCAAATAGTATCAATTTTTTCTCTTTTTTATAGTCGATATTTTCCACTGATCCTCAATTAAAGACAGCTGTCTTTCATTATGCCAGGTTACAGTACTGCCTTAATTGTTTTGTAATTCATTAGTACCATGCACCGACAGTACTTTCATGAGGATAGGAGCGTCGTCCTCGAGAAGTATGAGAGTGCTGTTTATACTATTTGATAAATCGCTTAGGTAAATTGTGAATGTTACTCAACATTTAAAGCATTCCTGGAACTCACCAGACAGTTTTTGTTACATATTCTTTTTTTTTTATTGATTTATTTAACCTGGCAAGATTAGGGCCATCAGGCCCTCTCTTACATCTAACCAGGCATTCTACTTATTAAACATTCATATGTTTTAGTAGGCATGTTAAACTACATCTAGTACAAAAAGTGAAATAAACAATTTGAAAGGTACACCTGGAAAAATACATATATATAGAGTTTATATTCTTAGATCACAAGTACTGTTATAATTAGACATTATTGAAGAGACAGATTTTAGATAGGAGTGCTGGCAGCAGGGAGTATGAGGGAGACTCATGGTGACGGGAGGAGAAGAATAGAGACACATGATGAAACATAATTAAGGAAATACAAAGGAAAAGAAGATTGCGTGGCTAATAGAGATAGATGAAGAGGAAGGCATCTCAGGAGCAAGATAGGAGACGCTAGCTTTGCTATTTGACGGATGAGAGGATTGGCCTTGTACATCAGTTTTGTGGAGAACTTTATCAGGATGATAGTAGGAAATGCTTCAGCTTCTTCTTAAAAGCAGCAGGAGATTGAATTTTGCGCAAGGTAAGGGGCAGTTTGTTCCAGAGGCGGACAGCGGCAACTGAGAAGGAGTTTCCAAAAGTTTTTGTTTTGTAAGTGGGCACAGTTAGGATACAAAATAAGAGTGACCTCGTGTTTCGATTATGATGACATGACAGGTTTTTAATCTCTGAAGCAAGGTACTGGGGTGCTTGCGCGACGAGGAGTCGGTGGAGTAGACATAGAGTGTGGTAGTCACGCAATTTGTCCGGCCGCAGCCACCCTAGCTCGGAGTATGAAGCACTAACATGATCATATCGGCGAATGTTGCAGGTGTAACGCACACAGGCATTCATGGTTAGCTCTAGCCGTCTTTTGTTTTCACTACTCGTGCCTTGTTGAATCACATCACAATAGTGGAGGTTCTGTAGAACGAGTGCTTGCACGAGCTGGCGTTTCAAGTCCTGTGGAAATATGTTCCGAAACTTTTTGAGAGCATAGAGACAAGCAGACGTCTTTCGGCACACTGCGACTGTATTCTCCGCCCAGTTGAGATGCTCATCCAAAGTTACACCCAAGTTCTTCACTGTTTTCTGATATGGTATTGGAGTACCGTCGAGCAGAATAGGAGGTAGCCGTTCGCGGAAATCTGAATTTATTAATTTCTGGTGGGCTATTAAGATTACTTGCGTCTTTTTTGCATTTAGTTTAAGACCCAGGTTTTTCGCCCATGTCACTACTGAAGACAGATCATCATTCATCTGAGCGATTGCAGTGTTTACATCTTCAGGTCTGACGCTTAGGTAGAGCTGGAGGTCGTCGGCATAGAAATGATATTTACAGGAGGACAGAACCGACGAAATATCGTTGACGTATAAAGAAAACAAAAGTGGTCCTAAGACTGATCCTTGGGGCACTCCCGAGGAAACATGTTTCCAGGAAGATTTTTCATTTACGCAGACAACACATTGCTGTCTGTCTTTTAAGTAGCTTTCAAACCATCTCATTGCACTATCAGAGAAATTAAGCTGTTGCATTTTTCTGAGCAATATGTCAAAGCTAACAGTGTCAATAGCTTTGCTGAAGTCCAGTAGCGTCAAAATTGTTGCCTTTCGATTGTCGATGGCATATTTTAGGTCATCAGTTACTTTAATTAGAGCAGTGTTTGTGCTGTGATGTTTACGGAAACCGGATTGAAATTTGTCATATAGGCTGAATTCATGCAAGTGTTCAGTGATTTGGTCATGAACAATATGTTCAAGTACTTTGGAAACAGCAGGCAGTATGCTAATTGGTCGGTAATCACTAGGCAGTTGTGGGTTTTCGATCTTAGGGATGGGTCGAATTAGGCTTCTTTTCCATGCAGTGGAATATATTCCGTTCACGAGGGAAAAATTAAATATGTCAGTTAAGACAGGTACTAAGATATCGGCAACATTCTTAATCATGGTTATACCGATACTGTCGTTGCCTATTGCATCAGAAGAGATTCTCATAATTGCTTTTCTTGCCGTATTTGTTGTTACATGTTTTAGATGGAAGGTATCGTTGTTAGTTATCCTGTTTGGGGATTCTTGTGGACGGTAATTATCAGCAGTGCTGGTATTCAGAGGTGCAGAGAAGAATTCATTTAATTCGTTAGCTGACACATGAAAAGTACACTCCTGGAAACTGAAATAAGAACACCGTGAATTCATTGTCCCAGGAAGAGGAAACTTTATTGACACATTCCTGGGGTCAGATACATCACATGATCACACTGACAGAACCACAGGCACATAGACACAGGCAACAGAGCATGCACAATGTCGGCACTAGTACAGTGTATATCCACCTTTCGCAGCAATGCAGGCCGCTATTCTCCCATAGAGACGATCGTAGAGATGCTGGATGTAGTCCTGTGGAACGGCTTGCCATGCCATTTCCACCTGGCGCCTCAGTTGGACCAGCGTTCGTGCTGGACGTGCAGACCGCGTGAGACGACGCTTCATCCAGTCCCAAACATGCTCAATGGGGGACAGATCCGGAGATCTTGCTGGCCAGGGTAGTTGACTTACACCTTCTAGAGCACGTTGGGTGGCACGGGATACATGCGGACGTGCATTGTCCTGTTGGAACAGCAAGTTCCCTTGCCGGTCTAGGAATGGTAGAACGATGGGTTCGATGACGGTTTGGATGTACCGTGCACTATTCAGTGTACCCTCGACGGTCACCAGTGGTGTACGGCCAGTGTAGGAGATCGCTCCTCACACCATGATGCCGGGTGTTGACCCTGTGTGCCTCGGTCGTATGCAGTCCTGATTGTGGCGCTCACCTGCACGGCGCCAAACACGCATACGACCATCATTGGCACCAAGGCAGAAGCGACTCTCATCGCTGAAGACGACACGTCTCCATTCGTCCCTCCATTCACGCCTGTCGCGACACCACTGGAGGCGGGCTGTACGATGTTGGGGCGTGAGCGGAAGACGGCCTAACGGTGTGCGGGACCGTAGCCCAGCTTCATGGAGACGGTTGCGAATGGTCCTCGCCGATACCCCAGGAGCAACAGTGTCCCTAATTTGCTGGGAAGTGGCGGTGCGGTCCCCTACGGCACTGCGTAGGATCCTACGGTCTTGGCGTGCATCCGTGCGTCGCTGTGGTCCGGTCCCAGGTCGACGGGCACGTGCACCTTCCGCCGACCACTGGCGACAACATCGATATACTGTGGAGACCTCACGCCCCACGTGTTGAGCAATTCGGCGGTACGTCCACCCGGCCTCCCGCATGCCCACTATACGCCCTCGCTCAAAGTCCGTCAACTGCACATACGGTTCACGTCCACGCTGTCGCGGCATGCTACCAGTGTTAAAGACTGCGATGGAGCTCCGTATGCCACGGCAAACTGGCTGACACTGACGGCGGCGGTGCACAAATGCTGCGCAGCTAGCGCCATTCGACGGCCAACACCGCGGGTCCTGGTGTGTCCGCTATGCCGTGCGTGTGATCATTGCTTGTACAGCCCTCTCGCAGTGTCTGGAGCAAGTATGGTGGGTCTGACACATCGGTGTCAATGTGTTCTTTTTTCCATTTCCAGGAGTGTAGTTTCCGATTTTGCCTTTCCGACCCCCAAGCTACGGAGATTCTTCCATAGAGTCGTGGGCGTCAGATCGCTGCATACAAGGGAGCGAGCGTGCCTGATTTTAGCATTGCGAATGCATTGTTTCACTCTGTTCCGTAGCTTTCTTTATTCTTCGAAACGCTCGGGTTTCGGATCTGCCCTGAAACGTCTGTTTGCAGCATCCCTATTAGTCATCATTTGACGTAATTCAGCTGTCAGCCATTGAGCAGGAGATTTTCTTACACGGATTGTGCGCACAGGTGCATGTTTGTCATAGAGGGCAGTGAGTTTATCACCAAGTTCATTAATTTTGCCGTCGATTGTGGGTTTTCTGATTATTTGATGCCATGAGATTTCTGAGAAATCGGCTGTTAGAGCGTCAAGGTCAATACGTTTCATGTTCCTACAAGTTATGTAACGCGATTTGATCCTTGGGGGCTGCACAGAGTAGGCCAGGAATATTACATCATGTGCTGAGAGGCCAGGGGCCGATGTTTGACCAACATCTCTTACTTTGTCAGTCTGTTTCGTTGCGATTACGTCTAAAGAGTATGACTGTGCGCCGTATGGTGTGTTGGTTGTAATGGAAGAATGTTCATGCTATTGCAGCTAAAGTCTTCTTAGGTTTATTGCGGAGGGAGTGTCTCTTAGCAGGTCTATGTTCAAGTCACCCATTACGATGACATGTTCGTATTGACACTGAAGTGAATGTAATTCCGACTGGAAGGAACTCATTGAGCTGCCGGCCGGTGTGGCCGTGCGGTTAAAGGCGCTTCAGTCTGGAACCGTGCGACTGCTACGGTCGCAGGTTCGAATCCTGCCTCGGGCATGGATGTGTGTGATGTCCTTAGGTTAGTTAGGTTTAAGTAGTTCTAAGTTCTAGGGGACTGATGACCACAGATGTTAAGTCCCATAGTGCTCAGAGCCATTTGAACCAGCCAACTCATTGAGCTTATTTTTGGCGGCTTGTACACGACGCCAGTCAAGAATTTCCGACTTTGTATATTTATTTCAATGAACATGAATTCAGCCGCTTTTTCTTCAGCAGGATGTGACGTACATAAGACTTTCGCTTTGAGATCTGTTCGTATATACGCGCCGACCCCGCCACCTCGCTTTTTTGATCTGTCTGCCCTAAGAAATGTGTACCCTGGGAGATGAAAAGATGCAGAGGATATGTGTGGTTTCAACCACGTTTCGGATAAGAGGATTACGTGGTAGTTTAGTTGGTTGAAGAGGAGGCTAAGTTCTTCGTAATGTGCAGGTAAAGAATGGATGTTGCAGTGAGCTGCTAAAAGCTCTGACGCGTTCCGCTGAGCAGCCTGGAGTAGGGTGGCAGACTGGTTTGTCCCTTTGTTAGGCACTACCTGCCGCGAGGGGCACTGGCCGCTGCTTCCGCCAAGTGACGTAACACAGGGGTGTCCCAGATTTTGCGCGCCCTGTTTGTGACACCGCGAGTGCCGAAAGAAGGGCGACTGCTAGAGATTTCCTGAGGTTGCAGGAGTATAGAAAATGGATTAGTGGTATTCGGTGCAAGGAGAATATGACCAAAATAGTGACGGCTGTGTGTCACTGTGTATCCTCTGTCGTAAGAGGAGAAATGTAATTAGCGTATTTGAAACAGCTTAGGGTGGAAATAAGGGAAAAGGGAGTGATTTAAGAGGCCGATGCTGCCAGCAGAGAGAAGTAAGCTTAATAATTAATAGATTATTTCAGGAAGCTAGAATTAAATTGAAAATTGCTAAAGTGATACTGGTAGTGATTATCGTAGGAAGCTACAATTAGATTAAAATTTGCTAAAGTGATACTGATAGTGATTTTTGTTATGAACAATTTAAACCGAAGAGATGGGTGATTAATGAACTAAAGGAGACTAATAATTGCAATAGAACTATTTCAGAACGGAAGAGAATAAACTGAGAAAATGAAAAAAGTATTAGCAGTAACTAAAATTAAGTAATGGTTAGAGCTACAGACACAAAAAAAGTGAAAAGTTAATACAGTTACAAAAACAATTAGTTGAAGGTACAAATATGGGTATAATTAAAAAATTAATAAAATTACAAGACTATATCTGAGTATAGGGCTGTTACAATTTGCAAATGGTGTTAAGTTTGCACTTTTGGCTCGAGTAGCTTCACTTAATACTGTTCAGTTCTGTCATGTTTGTGACTGTCTTCTTTCCAGCTGCTGTCTTAATGATTACTCTGCCATCCTGAGTCCACACATTCTGAAGACCGAAATGGGATATGGCACTGTTTAAAATCTTTAGCCGTTCGTATGTCAGATCTTCCCTTATTGTAAGCCCTGTCCTTGCTAACTTCTTCTTCTGGGTAAAGATCTCTGCCCTTTTTCGGTACGAGACAAATTTAATTATTATTGGACGAGGTTTGGTGGCACCTGGTAGTTTTCGTCCCACCCGATGGCTCCTGTCAATGTCTGCCTTGGTCACTTCAACGCCTAATTTTTCACGCGCAACCTGTATAAGCAGGTTGTCCGTGTCTTCTTCCTTATTTTCTACTACTCCGAACAGTCGTAGACTATTTCGCCTTTGGTACTGTTCTAGTTCGTCAGTTGCGGCAGACAGTTTCACTTCCAACTCTCGTGCCTTTTTCTCGTATTCAGACACAGACTTTTTTAGTGCTGTAATTTCGGCAGTATTGGCCTCAACAGTTTCACGCATTTTGGCCAATACTGCTGCCGTTACAGTATTTGATATAGTGCCTGCTATCAGATCGAGATTGTTTTTATCGCGAAGCGCAGCGTTTACTTCAGAGTGGACCAGCTCCGCTATACCGGGAGCCGCGGCCGCACCTTCCGCCAAGAGCGGGCCCGCCGCACCTGCTGCTTCCCCGCTGCTGGACGCGCTGCTGTTGACTCTTCTGTTTACCATTTTCTCGAAGATATTGGCGGAGCACAGAAAAAAAATAGCACTACTGCACAGAACACTGTTGTTTACACGATTTCCACTTGTACTAGACAACACCACCTGCGAGAACACCTTCGAATTCAACTAAATTTCGCGAGCCGAACTTAACACGTGTTACACTGTAGCCCCCATGACATATTCGTCACATAGTAAAATTTAATGTGATTTATTACTCAAGTATTTTTGGCATCATTCTCATAAACGCGATGTAATAACGTGTTATCGTATCAGGCTGATATTTAAATTAAGTAATAGGCTACTGATATTATAAGGAGTCTAACAATCAGACAAGAATTAAACTAAAAAGCATAAATGAACAGCCGGCCGGAGTGGCCGTGCGGTTCTAGGGCTACAAACCGCGTGACCGCTACGGTCGCAGGTTCGCATCCTGCCTCGGGCATGGTTTTGTGTGATGTCCTTAGGTTAGTTAGGTTTAAGTAGTTCTAAGTTCTAGGGGACTGATGACCACAGCAGTTACGTCCCATAGTGCTCAGAGCCATTTGAACCATAAATGAACAGATTAAATCGTACAAAGCATGTCACAAGAACAAATGAACATAGCAGGTCTAAAATAATAATGAATACCAGGAGGGAAAAGATCAACGACTGTACTAAGAAAGAAGCGATAAAAACAAATAGAAACGAACTGCAGACAAGGCACAGAACAGGAGGACGTAACAGACAAATGCCTAACTCCGGAAGAAAGAAGAGGAAGAAGAAAAAGAAGTTAACGGATACGAACACAAAAAAGAACTTCATTTCATATTGGTGTCACGTAGAGAAAATCTCAGTTGCCATAATACCTTCAATAGCCTGCTTGTCCCATTTGCGTCTATCATTATCACTATAGCGAATATTTACTCGCGTTGTCACAATTTTGGCTCTCACGCCCCTCATTCTTCACACAGAATAGAAACATGTATGCAGTTATACAGACTCGATGGATGGGCGAAACATGAGTGACTTCCATGTTAATCGTATCCATTCTCTTGTGTGGATAAACGATTTGTCAAATTATTTTATGATGTTGCACGCTGTGCCTCATACTTACAGCAATCATAGTGCCAGCGTCGTAAGTTCTTTGATTCTCAGGATAGTCTTGTTCTCTGATGATGAGCTCCACGCCATACCAGAAAGCCAGAGCGTACCCGCCGAACATTGAGATCCACGAGATTGCGTCGTTTATTCCGTTTACGATGTGCTTTCTCTTGCTGATATTAACGGCATTTTGCAGTTTTTCGCTGTACCTGGAACAACACATTTGGTATTCCTCAGTTCAAAATTTTTCGGACTGTAATAAATGACACAAGGCACGACATTATCAATTTCCGTTGCTGATTTATTTAATGTTTTTTGAACACACACAAACAAGAATAAAAGCTCTATTATTTCAGGTATTACTGCAAATGTATCAAGCTGACGGACAGCTCTTTTATTTTCGTTTCTGAGACGTAAGCTTCTTTCTTGTTATCTACTTGGTACACACAGTTCCTCCTCCGTACTCTAATCACGGAGTTTGTATGAGTAAATACTCACTTCCTGTTTTAGGCAACTTACCGTCTAAAATGAGAAGCAAAGGAGGAGAGGGAGAATATTCTGTAGGTCGATAGGATAATTATAAAATTCAGTTAGGCTCAACATCAGGTATTATCACAAATCATAGTTATGATAAATAAACAAACAGATTACTGTCTTTCAGAAGGAATATGTACATGTCACTGGTCTACTAAAGGTTTTTTACTTTGTGAAGTGTAACTCGAAGAATACATATTTCAACATTTTAAAAACTTTTTATGGAGAACTGTAAAAAGGGTGTGTATGTTCAAGGGCCTCATTAAGGGGCTCCAGAACGCCCTATACTTGCAATGTTAAAATAACGCTTATAAATTACATCTTTCCTCACAAAGTATTTGAGGTAGGAAGTTGAACTTTTTACAGATTATTTATTGGAATATGGGCTACAACTTGACACAGGAATTTTACAAAATTTTAGTTCAGTTATTAAAGATGATTTTTTTTCAATTATAATGAAAATTCACAACATTTTTTTGCAATTATTTATTTATATATTCAAAAATATACAGTTTTTTGGAAAAAGGCTGTGTTAAATTATGCAGAAGGTACTGTGTAACATTTACTGAAAGTTTGAAACAAATATGTTTGGAAGATCGTTAGAAAACATGTAATTAGTATGAGAAAATAAAAGTTTTGGGAATCGAGCGACAAAGATTGGATTAACTTTTTAGTGCATTCCAGGTCCATAGGATGGATTATCTTCATCCTCTGCAAACTCCTCCTCCAGCTTCCTCTTGTTCCTCCTCCTGTTTACTCTTGCTTGTATTTCTAGACTCTTTACAGCCCTGTCTGCAGCCCAAAGGCGTTCCTTGTCTAAAGCAAGCATCGCTCGTACCATCTAAGAACCTATCTTCATTCCCATATTTCTAAATACCTTTGGCTTTCCAACATTTATCCTTTTCTTAAAAGCCTTCAGAGGATTTCTAATAACTTTACTTTTACTCATTATTATACTTCAACAAAACAGAGACTCAAGAAACAGAATTAATTACGAATATTTTCGAGATAACGACAGAGTAAATAGACATGAAACAATCGACAATCACACCAGCGATATATATTGAACCATCACAGGTTAGCCACAACACATACTTTATCTCACATCACTAAAATGTACCTGATGAACACGGACGTTAATAATAACACCATTTGACAGCAGTTTAACAGCGCCACAGTGGGTCACGCCCATGTAGAACACATTTAAAAAAAATTTAAAAATAGTTGTAGTCTTCGGAATTGAATAAATTATATATCTATTAACAGGTAATAGTCTGCAGATTCAGAAAACGCAAAAAAGTAAAAATTGAACTTTTCATGATTTTGAGCCTTTCCGGAGCCCCTTAAGAGTATTTGTAAGGAGAAACTAGAAAACATTGAAATGGTGCCTCAAACTGCTAAAGAAAATTTCGAAAAATCTGTAAATGATCTGAAAGAAAATAGAAGTAATGGTATTGTTAACATCCGAAGTGAAATGCTTCAGGTATTAGACTCAAAAACAAGTCAGTGATATGTATAAAACTGGTAATACCCATAAAAACCTTAAGAAAAGTGACATGATAATGGTCCAAAGAAGAACACAGTGGTTACTAATGATGATCACAGGACTCTGAGCCCTCTAACTCATATTTCAAAAATATTAACAAGAATGATATACAGACGCATTAAGAACTAAATTGAAGCTAATTCAGCTGTAGATCAGTTTGCCTTAAAGAACCTTGCAAAGAACAAGCTGCCATAGTAAAGGCAATAAATGCACAAGAAGAAGCTAGAATTCTAAAAAGGTTTAAACAAGGATGCAGTCTGTCCCTATCCCTATTCAACACGTACATTCAGTGTGGAGTACATGAAAGCAAAGAATATTGTACAGGTACCACAATAAATGAGAAAAAAGAATGAATATAGATGCTTAGGTTTGCGGATGACATAGCTGTGATTGCTTCACATGAAATAAATCTCTAAAGAATCTTAACAGGTATGTGTTTAGTGTTAAGGGTTAAGTACAAAATGCAAATTAACCCATGAAAGACAGAAATACTCGTGAACTACAAGTATTCAGAAGAAATAAAAGTTAATGTTAGAGGAAATAAAATAGAACGAACAAATTCATACAAATATTTAGTAAGTAAGATAATTGTAAACGGAAGAAACAAGGAAGGTATATAACAAATAATTGGAGAGGAAACAGCAGTGGTCACGAATTAAAGAAAAGTGCTCTGTTCACGCAACATAAACAAAGATGGTTAACAGCTGAATTTGGAGCCTATTTTATGGATGCGAAACATGGGCTATAGGGAAAAATGAAATCTCTTGCAGCGATGGGCTCCTGTTAAAGATGTAGTGGACAGTAAAACCACCAACCATGGAGTCCAGCAAAGACTTTGTGAAGAGTGGTAATTAAGGAAAACAATAGAGCGAAGACAGCAGGAATGGACTGGCCACCTAATATGAAGGAACCAGTTCCTTGTAAATGTCCTATAAGGAAAATTTCAAGGAAAGGTAACCCGAGAATGACGGAGACTGGTATTCATATAACGAACTTATTCATTATGCTAGAGACTCCAGTCATGCAGTGATACAGAAATGAGGGAGTCAGCTTATAGTAGATGTCCAAAGTTACATTGATTGAGTTCGTGCCACTATTCGATTCCAGTATTAGTACATAGTTTCGACAAATAGGAAAAGAAGGAAGATTAGCTTTTAACTTCCAGTCGAGGGTGATGACATTAGAGACGGAGCACAAGCTCGGTTTACGAAAGGAAGGAAAACGGCAGTTACCTTTTCAAAGGAGCCGCCCCGGCATTTGGATGACGTGATTTAGATGGGGACAACAAACACCTAAATATGAATAGTTAGACGAAGACCTGAACAGTCGTCATCCCAATCATCCACAAAAACTCGTATTCTTTGCAGCGAGAAGACTTCAGATGGTGCGAGAAGGTTGAATATTAGTTGCTGCACTGACGTGCAGCAAACCATCATTTTCCTACGTATGTATTTTATGCATACAAGGCCATGTTTATAAGAGATGGAATATTCAGCTGTAGAAACAGTCATGTATAATGACGAAAACGGCCTCTCAAGGCCAGTTTTGCACACTGCCCAAAGTAAATGCCTACACTAGGTACCGTGAACATATCCATTCGTCAGCTCACTGGGAGACGAACTCATGTGGAAAAAGTGGGTAATGCTGACAATACGCGAAAGACATTTTGGAATTTACGAAGGCAGCACAAGTGAGAAAATCACCAACAGCACCTTACAAAGGTTATTGGCCATCGTAGAAATATTATCAGTTCGGCTGAATAGCTTGAACATAGAGATCATCAGCCTCTCCGAGAATATCACAATAACAAATTTCACACGTATACCAGTTCCCTGTACGTTTTGTGACAGTGTTCATTCATTTCAACGACTCTAAAATTATGAAATAATTTTGTTTTCCGATATAACAGTTCCGTGCCACGAGATATTACACTCCTGGAAATTGAAATAAGAACACCGTGAATTCATTGTCCCAGGAAGGGGAAACTTTATTGACACATTCCTGGGGTCAGATACATCACATGATCACACTGACAGAACCACAGGCACATAGACACAGGCAACAGAGCATGCACAATGTCGGCACTAGTACAGTGTATATCCACCTTTCGCAGCAATGCAGGCCGCTATTCTCCCATGGAGACGATCGTAGAGATGCTGGATGTAGTCCTGTGGAACGGCTTGCAATGCCATTTCCACCTGGTGCCTCAGTTGGACCAGCGTTCGTGCTGGACGTGCAGACCGCGTGAGACGACGCTTCATCCAGTCCCAAACATGCTCAATGGGGGACAGATCCGGAGATCTTGCTGGCCAGGGTAGTTGACTTACACCTTCTAGAGCACGTTGGGTGGCACGGGATACATGCGGACGTGCATTGTCCTGTTGGAACAGAAAGTTCCCTTGCCGGTCTAGGAATGGTAGAACGATGGGTTCGATGACGGTTTGGATGTACCGTGCACTATTCAGTGTCCCGTCGACGATCACCAGTGGTGTACGGCCAGTGTAGGAGATCGCTCCCCACACCATGATGCCGGGTGTTGGCCCTGTGTGCCTCGATCGTATGCAGTCCTGATTGTGGCGCTCACCTGCACGGCGCCAAACACGCATACGACCATCATTGGCACCAAGGCAGAAGCGACTCTCATCGCTGAAGACGACACGTCTCCATTCGTCCCTCCATTCACGCCTGTCGCGACACCACTGGAGGTGGGCTGCACGATGTTGGGGCGTGAGCGGAAGACGGCCTAACGGTGTGCGGGACCGTAGCCCAGCTTCATGGAGACGGTTGCGAATGGTCCTCGCCGATACCCCAGGAGCAACAGTGTCCCTAATTTGCTGGGAAGTGGCGGTGCGGTCCCCTACGGCACTGCGTAGGATCCTACGGTCTTGGCGTACATCCGTGCGTCGCTGCGGTCCGGTCCCAGGTCGACGGGCACGTGCACCTTCCGCCGACCACTGGCGACAACATCGATGTGCTGTGGAGACCTCACGCCCCACGTGTTGAGCAATTCGGCGGTACGTCCACCCGGCCTCCCGCATGCCCACTATACGCCCTCGCTCAAAGTCCGTCAACTGCACATACGGTTCACGTCCGCGCTGTCGCGGCATGCTACCAGTGTTAAAGACTGCGATGGAGCTCCGTATGCCACGGCAAACTGGCTGACACTGACGGCGGCGGTGCACAAATGCTGCGCAGCTAGCGCCATTCGACGGCCAACACCGCGGTTCCTGGTGTGTCCGCCGTGCTGTGCGTGTGATCATTGCTTGTACAGCCCTCTCGCAGTGTCCGGAGCAAGTATGGTGGGTCTGACACACCGGTGTCAATGTGTTCTTTTTTCCATTTCCAGGAGTGTAGCTTCAGCTCGTGGGCACAGTGAGTTTGGCATTTTGTACAACTGGCATTAACCTAGTAAACAAATATCTACATCTATGGATTCGACATGGAGATCAAATTGGGCACAGTCCAAGGCGAGTGGCAGCAGCAATTATTGTGGATTCACTCTGTGACGTCATGAATCTGGCTGGCGACGATCCCAGCCGGCAGGATTCGAACTGGCTGACAGAGGGCCAGGCAATGTTGTGACGTCAGAAGCGCTACAGTGTTTTACGACTGCGTGGTTTAACTACCTCTTTTAAAGGAAACGTGCTACCATTTCGTAGGCGCGTAAAAATGACAGATAAATTAAGGCATTGAAAAGATTTGTAGAAGTAATATCGTTTTCAAAGAACTAAAATTTATTCAGTTATAATGAAGACCACTGCCTCCCTACCATTTTCTAAAGGATTTCTTCGTTTCCTTCCTCTTCTTCATTATTGATCCTTTGATTGATTGGTAGCTCTCCATCATAGAACTGCGCAGTACTTTCCATGCTATTTACCTCTCGACTTCCTTGTCCTGTCCTTCGAAAGCGACTACGGTGCGGATGGCGGCGAACACCTCCTCAGCTATGGCGCCCGCCTTGCCTTCTTCATCCGCCTCCTGGTCCGCGAGGCGAGACGAGTAAACGTCGGAGGCTATGAGCGAGCCCACGCACACAGGCAGGAACAGCAGGCAGACGAGGGCCAGCTCCCAGCCACGCACCAGGGCCAGCAACACGCAGCCGACGCAGCCCACCATGTTGGTGGCAAAGACCACTACCTTCTCCCCGATCCCGGCTTCCAACTTTGACAGGTTCCTGTGGACATGGACAACAGGTATAACGTGTGTTTAATTGAAAGATGTCTCGAGTCCCATGCATATTGAAACCAACACCAAACAGTCGATTTAGGCACACCATCTTGCTGGTGAACATCAGAACACCTTCCCGATTCCCTCTTTCAGCTTCGACAGGTTAGTGTTCACATCGCCAAAATGTACTGTATAGTGTACATTTTATCTAACAGCGACCCGAACCCTATGTACAGCAGGGCCATCATCATGCAGCTGACGACCCGTCACATTGCTGCTGAACATCACCATCTTGTCCTCATTTTCCAGTTTCGACGGCTTCCTGTTGACATTCCTACACGTATGACGTACGTTTAACTGAATGATATCTCGAGCTCTATATATACCAGGGCAGTATCACGCCTCTGATGTACCCAGCCATCTTGATTGTGGACATCTCTGTCCCTTCCCTAATCCACCTTCCACTTTCGACATCGCCAATATGTATAACGTGCTTCACAAGCTGCGACATGGTCACGAATCGAACAGTGACCCGAATAAACAATAAACTTCCTTTACTTCATGTCTATGGTCCCAAATTTTTTTGTCATCAGACTACCGGTTTCGGTCTATAATGACCATCATCAGACCTGTTTTATAAAATTATTGAGACATGTTTTTATAAAATGGATCTGATGACTGTCATTATAGACCGAAACCGGTAGTCTGATGTCAGAAAATTTGTGACCATAGACGTGAAGTAAACGAAATTTATTATATATAACATAAATTTAAAGAAAACATGTCTTGAACCCTAATGGGACTGACCATCACCACAGTGACAACGTAGCCACTTGGAGGTGAACATCACCATCCACTCCATGATCCCATCATCCTGCTGCGACAGGTCCCCGTAATCATCGCCAGCATCTGTAACCTATCAAAACTGTTCCTACCCCTATATGTTATACTGCTAGGGAGCTGCTTGTGTCTTGTTACAAGCCGAAATTGGCATACATTTCATTTATTTACTCATCATGTTCGAGCGAATCACATGGTTGGGAAGCGAGCCGAATTGTCATTACGATACTCGGTGAACCCCAACGCCACCCAAAAAATTTCGGTGGTTCTTCAGGGATCCTTTCGGAGTATTTTGATATAAGGAAGCCACGGTCTCAGGTGACTTGGCACAGAGAAATTACGTTTCGTTTGCTTTATTACACCCTTTCATCTTTTTTGTATCTGTATTGCAACGAAAATATCTGCACAACAATGCAAATGTCGACAGGATGCATTGTGCGTTTTGTTTGTAAACAAACTTATTCCAATCACAGGCGGTTCTTTATCCTTCGCCTTCCAGTACGGCAGCGAAACTTTGTAGATATTCCAGTACGTTTTTGCGGAATCTATTAAAGTTGGAAAAAATTAATTGTAATTTGGGCCACCAGGTGCAAATCTGGAGATGCTATGAATGCAAGAAAACACTGTAGAAATGTTTCCAAATGTAATGAATTAGGAATGGGACGTGGGGAGAAAAGGTCAAACGAATGAGAAAGGCACAATGTTGATTTTGTTATTAACCGCTGCTTACAAAATTTGATCAATATGAGCCCGGGTGACGGCGACAAGATGCTTCATCCGTAAAACGATGTTGTCAGAACTTGCTCACAGTAGTTGCAATGGAGTACCAACAATGTTTTACTTTGAACTGGCCTTCAGATCAGGTAGAGACTGAATGTGTTGCTGGTAAACGCGATGTTTCAGATATCACCAGAGAAACAGACATGGATTCAGATCAGGTGATCTTGCTCTGAAAAACGTCTGGAGATAACACGTTCGTCGTAGGGTTGCATTAAGCAGATCTTTCACTGGGCGAGCGACATGAGATGTTTCACCATCTTGCATGAAAATGCTGATTTCCACACAGCAGCTATTTCCAAAGCAGAGAGCACGTTCTGTACAAGGAGGTCTCGATAACGTGCGGACATCTCAGTACACCTGACAGTTCTTCTGGGTGTATTTTCCTGAAAGAAGAACGGACCGAGAATAAAGGTGCTTGTGGATCCAAACTACACAGTCATATATGGCGAGTGCAGTGGCTCTTCCTGCACAACACGCGGTTTAACACTACCCCAAATTCGGTAGTTTTGTGAGTTCATTGCACCCTGTATCTCGTCACTCCACAGAACGTTGCCTAGCCACATGTCATCAACTTTGATCTTTACCAGAAATCGAAGAGCAAATTCAGAACGTTGCTATGGATCTTGGAGTTTCAGATGCTGCACCGCTTGGATCTTGTACGGGTACCAATCTAAAATAGACCGCAAAAGTTTCCGTATTGTGTATCATAGGTCGGACAATACTCACAACACTGCACGACGACTAACACCACCTGGCGCACATCTACATTTCTAATTTTTTTCATAAACGCGTTAGCATATCTACGCTGAAACGCGATGATTACAGCCCACGCTGGACGTGCGTGAGTAGCTGCACTTTAATTGCAGAGTTGAGAGTGATACACAACAGCATGGATAGGTTCACTGTTGAAGATCTGCAGAGATTACAGATGCAAAAGTCTTTTAAACTGGTTGACATCACCACAGGGATAACAACAGCATTGAGATATTGCACTTCTCTTCAATTTTATTCAGTGGCGTATCGGCCAACTCCTTATACTTATTAGCGCTTGTGTGAGGCATAGCTTGAACAGCATGGGATATATAGAAAGTGTTTGAACGAATTTGACCCTGCATATGTCGATACTTTACTTAAATAAATTAGACACTTACTCCACACGATCGACCTGTATCTGCAAGCTGGTGGAGTATGTATTTGATTCAGTAAATTCACGATGGTTATAGACCGTGGTGTGTAGGAAGTTTGTAGAATGTTGGGGTCAGAAGCAATGACATTGCGCTCACCCTGACATGCGGCTGGCGAAGTCTCCCGCATGATGCTCGTCGTACCACCCCATGTCCTGCCGTAGCGCAGACCTCAAGTACAGGTCGCGGATTCTGTGGATCTGTGGACAGACAAAATAATTCATTCTTATAGACATCACAATTTAAAGACATGTTTAAATTCCTTGTGAAGTATTTCGCCAAACTATTCTAGGAAACAGCAGTAAGCCTCGGTCATATCAGATAGCGAATTTATGCTACAATTCTACCTAATTTTCGAAAAACAACAAAACCTCTCGTGTTTTTGTTAGTAATTTGAGGGTAGCTAAGAAAATTTAAACTAATATTATTATGATACCCAACTATAAAACTTATTACGCTCACTATTGTATATCAGATAATCCTTGAAAACAGCAACTTGAAATGGAAACAGTAAAATCTAAAATTGTTTGTAACAAGTGTAAGAAAGGGTTACTACATTCCACTGAGTACGTTTGAGTCATACGAATCCCTTATTAATTCATAATACACTGACGAAACAAAAAATCGCATCACCAAAAAATAATTAATGAAGAGCGATGAAATTTCTTTAATTCATTTGACTAGGTAACGTATTTAAGTGATTTACAGTGCAAGATAACAGGCTAATGTAAGTGCGAGATAATCCACTGCAAATGTGAAATGCTGGTACAGTCATAACCACTGTAACCACCTGAATGTTGAATGCAATCATGCAAAACTGAATGAATTGTGTTGTATAGGTGTCGGATGTTAGTTGGTGGTATGGAGTTCCATGCCTGTTGCACTTCGTCGGCCAATACAGGGATGATTAATGCTGATTGTGGATGGCGCTGGAGTTACCATCCGGTAATGTCACATATGTGCTCCACTGGAGACAGATCTGTAGATCATGCTGGGTTACAACGGCGGTATGTGGGCAAGTGTTATCCTGTTGGAACACAGCCTATGGAACACTATTCATGAATGGCAGCACAACAGGTCAAATCACCAGACTGACGTACAAATTTGCAATCAGGGTGCATGGAATAACCATGAATGTTCTCCTGTCATTCGAAATCGCTTCCAAGACGGTAACTTCAGATGTGCATACAGTGTGTCTAGAATTCAGGCAGGTTTATTGCAGGTCCTCAAATGGCCTCCTTCTAATCAACATAGTGCCATCAGTGGCACCGAGGCAGAACCAGCTTTCACCAGAAAACACAACCCATCTGCACCCTGCCCTCCAATGAGTTCTCGCTTGACATCACTGAAGTCGATGCGCCAGAGCCATACGCCGAGCGCGAGGGTCTTCCCTCTCAACAGTGCCACGTGGCCGTCCGGAGCCCGGTGTTCTTGCAGCCATACATTCTCATAGCCACCGCTGCTAGCAGTCACGTACAGACTACATTCCTGCCAAGTCTTCCTGTAATATCGCAGCTACTCGTAACCCTTTTGCACGACTTCTTTCGAACCCACTGACGTGTTGACAACGGCGTCTTTGTCGCGTTAAAAGCAGTTTTGACTAACATCAACTCACTACGTCGAATCCCAAAGGTAACCAACGGTCACGAACGCTGACAGCGTATATTTAAAATAAGCCTGATTTGCACTCTCATGTTTTTGATGTAGAAACACGCCTAAAAAATTGCGTTTATGCCGCACAACTCCTTCTTGCTTTTGCAACTTTTTTTTCTGTCAGTGTATGTAAACAACAGAACGCATTGATCATAGGAAGGTATTGACATTCACTTCGTTTTTCAGATTCACTCATCAAAGACTGTGTGATAAGGAACTATTTTCTCGACTGCCGTACTTAATTACGTTATTAATATCTCATATGACTCGAGACGGTTGCTACGTATTTTGGAGTTCGGATATATTTCCACCAAAATTGTAAAGTTTATCTTAAAGACTTAACATCTTCCACCAGTGTTGTCAAAGGAAGCTGGATTAACTCCTGGAACTTCCTTCTTTACGCCGAGAGATTCCAATCTCTTTCTGACTTTATGATGTCATCAACAAAACATGTTTTCGATTATCTTCACGTTATTAAATCAGTGAGTAATTCAAATAACGTATCTATCTTGAAGGAAAGAGACTTTGGCGCATGTTCAGCAGTGAGAACTTGTTTCTAACGCCTATAATCGCACAACGGGCAGTCAGCTACATTCCTGGTGATGCATTGCTTGCAGAAGAAATAGTTTTACAGAACTAGTTTCTCCGATTTGTTGTCAACATTCTGTCCTGCCATAGGGCTGTGCCACTCAACGGTCGTGAAAACATCATTTGTGTAGTAACAATGGCGTGCAAACTGGCCGTTCGACGAATATTGGATAGACTGCTTTGATTGAAGTTTGGCCGATAATTGCGCCAGTTTTTTTAAATGTGAAATACAAAAGTGAACACTTCAACAGCCAAGATCGCTAACTACAACTTTTTGATGAGGGATTACGGTAAATGCAAGTTTTCATCATCGGATCTTATGCAAATACCTCTCAGTATATCTCCATAATATGTACAGTAATTGGCGAAAACGATTGGATATATTTCGTAAAAAATTGCTTATTCCGGTTTCATATATGTATATACAGAGCAAATCATGTAATAGGATTATTACACAAACATTAAGAAATATTGTCATCGGGATGGACTAGAAAACATCACATATAAGGCAAATCAAATTACAATGAATTTAAAAATCTCATATTGATAAAACACTGCAATATACATTGTAAGTAACTTATTACAGGAAATATGTATATTTTCTGTAATACAGATACCACTGATGATGGGCAGCGCTCGAAACTAGGCAGGTGAAATAAAATACTACCCCAAAGCAGCTTTTGTCTAACAGTTAATTAATAAGATGACGTATTTATAAAATTATAATGTGCGGTCCTGGTTGTTGAAGTTTTTACTTCTATATTCCACATTACTCTAGATCGCCTCCGCACGTGAAAGGTTAAACGATTACGTTTCGCTTGCAATTTTCAGTTTTATTTTATTTATTGTTCTACAGCACAATTACGGCCTTAGGCCATTCTCATGAGTCATTTACCGTCGCTGATTATGGAACAATGTAACATCTACAAATGTCGACATACTTGAAAATGGCCCAAGGCTGAAATTGTTAAACAACAGAACAAATAAAAATGATAGTTGCAGGTGGGGTAAAATTATTTAGACTACTGGTTAGTTAACAAACAAGGTATTCTATTAAATGTAGTATAGATGGTCGTGAAGTTGATAGTTTATCGTGTAAAAGGAGCTATGAGTTATTTTGTTCACTGTCGCTGCATGTATTATTGCTCCCTCGCGTGGTATCCAATATATGAGGTTTTGTAGAGCAATTTTTTATTACCAGTTTAAAGGTATTGACGCTCCCAGTCGAGGGCATTACAACTATGAGCTGCATGTGATCGTCAACCAGCAGCTCCTGAACTACTGTGTTCACGAAAGGCCATAAGAGAACTGCAGTGTTGCCGGAAAACCGTGTCTCTGTGTACAAACTGTCGATTCACTGTTGCCTGCTAATCGTCTGATTGGGTGACACTGGCAACAGCCATCCTCAGAGTCACCACTCCATAGGCATTTTGACTGGCTAATGACATGTTCAGAAATGTGACACAGGCTGCCATGTGACAACCGTCTGTTTTAATAACGGTTTTAGTTTCAAAAGACGCAGCCCAATGCCCAAAAGCATTTGTTGAATTTTATACTGTCTGTGGAAGCTGTGCCAAGACAGCGTCAACGGAGAAGCGCCGTCAGTGCGTCATCTCGTCGCAGTTATTAGACGCAGTCGACGAGTGCTGATTTGTTCTTTAAATTGCTTACCGGCCGACGGTTGGTATCACAGGCGGACAACGCAACAGTCTTCGAAGTTGACTATAGTCACATCTATTGCAGAAAATACCTTAACTTTGAGACACTTGCAGACACTGCAGACGGTCCATCTAACCCTTTGATGGCCAGGCAGGCGGAGGACTCTCTTTTAGCAAACGTCCCTGCTGGAGACGTCAGTGATGCGCTTCCACTGACCCGTTTTAAGCAGAATAGCCTTGTGTTCGAGGGAGTGGAGACTTGAACGTTCATGCGGCCATCCGCTTTCCGTGGTTTCCCAAAACTGATTCAGGCAGATGCTGGGATGGCTCCGTCTATAGTCCCATTGCGGACTACCAGTCCCATCCTTGTCATACTAGTTTATAAGCATGTAAATTCTTATATATATAAATTAAGTTATTTTTGTTGCAGTTACATTTAAAGACCCTGAGATGTCCAATGTCTCCGTAAAATGTATCTACGAAGAAAAAGATAATATAATTATAGTGATTTCTCTCTGCAATGTGACGGATATTTCTAAATTTTCTGGGTCACCTACCTGTCTGTGTGCGACACAGTTGAAAGTAAAGGTGGATACGTAGGTAAGGAGACAGCTGACGGCGCCCATGATGCACCAGTACATGGCGTATTTCTTGGCACCATCCAGGAAAATTGTCGCGTCTTTGTCGGAGACTGTTGTCTCAGAGGCAGTTGCATTTACGACGGCTGAGCCGAAGTCCACCATAGTCTTAACGAAGCCCCCGAACAGTAGGTTGTTGATCGGCTCCGTGGCAGCCTCGCCCAGGCCAGCCATCAGGCCTAGCGCGAGAGCAAGTCGCTCCCAGATTGTCGAGAAACGGTACTGCGAAACAAGTCATTTACACTCACAGTAGCTGAATGTTACTTGTGTGACAGGGACCACGCCGACTCATATTTTAATTAAAATGGCAGCTTCAGGGTCGCAGCCTTCCATGATGATTCTAGGTCACAGCTCGACAATTTAGATGACGACGAGAATGAGCGTTTCAGAATGGGGCTGCGACCCCAAAACTAGTGACTAAGATAAAATTTAAATAAATAGAATAAAAATAATAAAGTACAGTTAAATAAACAGAATAAAAATAATAAAGTATCGCTGCAGAACTGCCATTTACAGGAAAATATTTCATCAGGCGTCTGAAAGGGGTGGTGGGCAGAGAAATGCTTGTTCCATCCTGGGATCTAGAGTACATTTACATTATATTACGTTAATACCTGTTGCATAGATCGTGAATACGACATTTCATTACGATGTGAAACGAGTCAGTTACCGTAATGTTTCCTTACATGATATAATTCAAATTTTTTATTTTATTTTTGTTTTCATTTTCTACTTTTTATTTTATTTTTTACCATTACTACTTCATATTTAAAAATTCATCTACGGAGTAGAAACGGTTGTCAGTCAGAAATTCTTTTGGTTTGTTTTTAAATGCCTGTTGGCTCTCTGTCAGACATTTAATGCTGTTGCGTAAATGACCAAAGACATTTGTGGCAGCATAGTTCACCCAATTCTGTGCCAAAGTCAGACTTAACGCAGAATAGAGAAGATCATCCTTT
Organism: Schistocerca nitens; assembly: GCF_023898315.1. Lineage (NCBI taxonomy): Eukaryota > Metazoa > Arthropoda > Insecta > Orthoptera > Acrididae > Schistocerca > Schistocerca nitens. The sequence goes on from NC_064617.1 coordinate 741,738,142, forward strand.
CTTCTTGTGCTGTAGTTGTGCACTTTGCTACTATTTTTTAATTGGGTTGAGTTATTAATAATAAATTTCATAAATGAACGTATGTATTGTGAAGGTGAGTATCCATAGTTCCTTAAATAAATGTCTGTAAAGTGATATTGGACGTGCTCCAGCTTCTGCTTACACGCTTTTGTGCAATGAAAACTTCTTCTCTTTATGATAAACTACTCCTAAATATCAAGGCACATGAAACAAGTGAATGAAAATAAGCATAAATGTTTCAGCTTTTCACCAATGTTTTTCTTCCAGTTCAATTTCTCGTCAATATACACACCCAGAATTTTTATTGTTCTGCCTTAGTAACAGATTATTGTTTAAACTCTGTATTTATCAACGCTGTTATGCCATGTACTGTGCGGAACTGTATTTATGGTGTTTTCTCAAAATTTGGTGAGAGCCCATTTGCAGCGAACCACTCGATAATTTTCTGAAACACATGATTTATAATTTCCTCAGCTAATTCAAGTTACCATACTTGTATCATCGGTAAAAAAACAAACTAGCTATGCTTCTTCATGAATATAGAGTGGCAAATCATTAATATGTATTAAGAAAAATAAGGGACACATGTCTGTATCATGTGGTACACTGTTCTTCGTACCTCCGTAACTAGAGGACTCTGTTGATTTTTTCACACTATCTGTACTGTTAATTTCAACCTTCTGCATTCTTCCTATTAAATATGAATTATACCAATTATGAAATGTTCTATGTATACCTCAATACGTAGCTTAGCTTGAAGAATTTCATGATTTACACAGTCAAAAGCCTTTGAGAGATGACAAAAAATCCCAGTCGTTTAACAATAGCCTATCCAGTGAGCTGCTACATATGTGGCTGATAATCCTACTTATCCGTTTGGAACAAGCTTTTAGTATTCTGGTGGAGATGCCATCAATTCCATGAGAGCTTTTACTTTTGAGTGGATTAATTATTTTCCGAATTTCATTAGGAGAGGTGGGTTGAATTTCAATTTTATCAAATTGCATGGTCATTGCTTCTTCCACACACAGCTTGCATTTTATAATGAACAGCTTGATGCTGTTTTTCTACAACATTTAAAAATGATTACTAAAATGAATTTTAACCATAGTGGATACTGTCGAACTACGTGACTGTTCCTTTATAGGGTGTAGAAAAGTATCTGCTACCAGTCACAAAAAAGTTTATTTAGTTGTCACACGACCGGTTTCGGGCTTGCGCCCATCCCCAGATGTTTATACATTCATGTACACGTTTATACTGTTGGAGATCACTGTATAAATACAAAAAAAAAATATTTGCTGGTGACTACACAGATACAAGTGGGACAATTGTAACTGATAAGGCAGCATTTGAAGAAGATATATCTGTACTTACATAAAGATGGAGCACCATTTTTACAGCATGCTGTGGTGATAGTTTTGCCACTTAGTTACACACTTATTGTCCTTTTCACGTCCATATTTCAGTTTTACCAAGTATAGCTTCATACTTCACTATAATGATGTGCACTCATGAAATACACTATGTTTACATACAGATATGTGGACTGTGGTCAAAAACTTAGATGTAACAGTTATAAAGATGTTGGTCATACAGAAACTTGTAGGTTTTGGTCAAAGAACTTAGCCACAGGAAGTGCAAGGGTGTTGCATATATAGAAATTTAAAAAGATATTATAGACTGCGACGTTTCTTGATACATATTGTGAAATTTTTTCATTCACATTTTTGTCAGAGAACTTAGATCTAGGAAGTACAATGATGTTATATATATGAAATTACTCAAAGCTATTAAAAATTAAAAAATGACAGTTAGAACTGTTTTGAGTCACACTGTTGTCAGAGAACTTAGATCTAGGAGGTAAAACAATGTGGCACACATGAAATTTTGAAAGATATTACACACTATACAATGCCAGATACAGCTTGTGTTTACATTATGACTATTACCAACTATAATAATGACACACTTGGACTATTGTATGACTGCTACATCGAATTTCAATAGAATATTACGTTGGTATTATATCAGAGGACAATTAATTTCCATTTCTGAATATTTCATGAAATATGTGAAGATAGGATTTGTTCGAAAGCTCCACTTGTTAGTTGAGAACAAGGTCTGGTGAGTTAGAGCTGTGGATAAAAATCTCTAGCTCTTCAAGCAGATTTATTTTCTTTCCTTTGTTCACAGTGTGTAGTATTTGTAGGTTTTCTGTAATGGCTGTGGCTGAGTGACCATGGTCTTCTAGGTGCATTGCGAAGGTGGATTTATCAGAATTATTTAGCTGGAAGGTATCCATATGCTCACAGTATCTTATAGTGAAACTCCTTCCAGTTTGCTCTATGTAGAACTGTGGGCAATTGTCACATAAAAGTTTGTAAATACCTGATTTGTGGTGGCATTGGTTATTTGTCTTACTGTTGTGGATGATGTGGTGTTGTAGCTTGTTGTTAGTGCTGAAAGAAATTTGAGTACCAGTTTTCTGAAAGACGTTGACAATTTGGTATGAAATTTTACGTATAAATGGTATATGTGCAAATGGGTTTTTTCCTTCTTGTGAATCTGAATTAAGGTGTGCATTATTACTTCTTTTTGATTTTATTGTTAAGTTTATCAATTAGACCTGGGTTGTATCCATTTCTCCGTGCAATTTCTTTTATAATGTTAATTTCTTTTTGTTCATCATGGGGGCGGAGTGGGATTTTATGCATATGACTAAGTGTGGATCTGAAGAATGCCATTTTGTGTTGTGCTGGATGACATGAGGGTTTGTAAATCTGGAATTCATGTTTGTAGTTTACATTAGATATTGTAAGGTCAAGAAAATTGATACCTTTATCTACTTGATGTTCTACAGTGAATTTGATGTTGTCGTGCATGCTGCTGGGGCCTTTAGCAAGTTTCTCAATCTCCTCACTTGCACCATTGTACAAGATAATAGTATCATGCACATACCTTTTGTAGTATATTATTTTATTTTCAAGTGAACTATCTGATCTGAAAAGAAAAATATTTTTCTATCTGGTTAATCTAAATATCTGCAAGTATTCCTGCCAAATTACTGCCAATTGCAAGACCATCTTCCTGTTTATAAATATTGTTATTAAAAGTAAAATAATTGTGTGATAGCACCAGTTCACATATCTCAGCCTTGGATAGCTTTTTGTGTTTTAATAGGTTGTTTGTAATTATCTGAATAGCGTCATGTACAGGAATGTTGTTGTAAAGGTTTTCTAGGTCCATTGAACCAAATTTAGGACCCTCTGGTATTGGTAAGTCTTTGATATGCTTGCGAATGTAGTTTTGGTGCAGATGGGTTCATGACAAAACATTTTAGAACATCAGAGTCATATAAAAGGAATTTAGAAGATTTCAGTAGTTTCTTAAACTGGACCTGAAATTTGGGTGTGGGATCATTGTGTATTTCATGTATGTTATTATTCTGGAAAACAGTTCTAGCTTTCATTTTTTAATTTGTAATAGCTTTGAGTAATTTCATATACATATAACATCAGTGTACTTCCTAGATCTAAGTTCTCTGACAAAAATGTGAATAAAAAAAATTCATAATATGTATCAAGAAACGTCGCAGTCTATAATATCTTTTTAAATTTCTATATATGCAACACCCTTGCACTTCGTGTGGCTAAGTTCTTTGACCATAACCTACAAGTTTCTGTATGAGCAACATCTTTACATCAATACATCAGTACATAAAGCACACATGTCTGTATATAAACCTAGTGTATTTCATGAGTGCACATCATTATAGTGAAATATGAAGCTATACTTGGTAAAATTGAAATATGGACGTGAAAATGACAATAAGTGTGTAACTAAGTGGCAAAACTATCACCATAGCATAGCTGTAAAAATGATGCTCCATCTTTATGTAGGTACAGATATATTTTCGTCAATTGCTGCCTTACCAGTTACAATTGTCCCACTTGCATCTGTGTAGTCACCAGTAAATAATTTTTTGTATTTATACAGTGATCTCCAACAGTATAATTATGTACATGAATGTATAAACACCTGGGGATGGGCGCAAGCCCGAAACCGGTCGTGTGACAAGTAAATAATCTTTTTCGTGACTGGTAGTGGGTACTTTTCTACACCATATGATTACTAAAACATTTTATACTTCTGACGTTTCTATGAGTTTCATAGAAATACAATTTTCCTGTGCTGTTGCCTTTTATCCCTTTTAACAATATTCCAAATTCTTTTAATTGTATTATCAAATGTGCTAATCTCAGATATAGTGCACGTTCTAATAACTTTTCTTAATACAGTGCTGTATTTTTTATATAGTTTGACTGTTTCTGGATAATTATTCCTTCTCACTATAAGATACACTTTCGTTTTCTTTTTACAAGATATTTTTATCCTTTTGGTAGGGAATGGCTTTTTAGATGGTTTCTTACAATTATGTTTCACCGTTTTCTTACAGAAACTGTCTTTAAATTTACTTACAAAGATGTCATGAAATAGTTTAAATTTAAAATTAGCTTCAGGTTCCCTGTACATCACACCCCAGTGTATCTGTTGCAAACGTTCCCTAAAATTTGCAACTGTTAAGTCATTAACTGAACACACTATTTTGGAGAACTGTATTTCATTACTATGTCATATACTGTAACTAACTGTGCATCTTGATCTGAAAGACTATTTTTTACAAGAAAAGTTTTTTTGATTAAGTTTATATTGGTCTGTGAAGCCATTATCTGTTAGTGTGCTGCATTTCTGAACTATCTGAGTAGGAAAATTTATAACTGATGACGTATTGAAAGAACCAAATAATACTCCAAGGTAATTCTTCTATCAGACTCTTTTGGAAAATATACATTGAAATCCCTACAAACAGTAATTTCCTTTCCTCTGTCTGACAGTTTGCACAACAAAGACTCCAAGCTTTTCAGAAATAGTCGAAAATTTCCCAATGGTGACCTGTACACAACTACAATTATAGAAGTACCATTATTTAGTTTAAGCTCATAGGCACACGCTTCTATAAGTTGCTTCATACAAAATTTTTTAGTTTTTCAATTTTTCACGATATGATAAATTTTAACATATATGGAAACTCTTACTCTGTCCATACTGTCTACTTACATGTTGTGAAAGCTTATATCCACATGGATTTACCTTTCCATATCTGTGACTGTTATCTTCACCCAGGTGCAGTACATCTACTCCACTCTTAGTTTCTAAATCTTCCAATCAAAAAAGAAGCTTATCTACTTTGTGTTTCAATCCCCTGATTTTCCAATGAAATATGCTTATTTTATTTTTCATCATATTGTTATGAGAATCTTGTGATATTTTAGCATCCCTAGTACATGCCTGTCAGAGGTTCTCATTAAGCTAAATTTCAATGTTCATTCATCAGACACTGCTCTTAGCTTAAAATTTACTGCCATGTGTTTCGGTACCCCCCCCCCCTCCCCCCCACGCGCCTTAAGGATTTTTCTATCATCCTGGCCAGTTTACTCTTCCATTTCTTACTGAGATGCAGGACCCACCTGTGAAGTTCCAAATACCAATAGTATCAACAAGAACCAAACCCATGCCTTGCAATGCAGCTGTCCGAAGCAGCTGATCTAACTCCATATTGACCCTGCTGACGGAGCTGTTCAGTTGGGGCCAATCATATCACATGAAAGCAGGAACCAAGCCAACATTTGTATGGTTCGTTGCAGATGCTATTTTTACCAGGTCACACTCTATATTGTAGCTTTGATCCCTATCAGTACTGTTTCCTGCTCCACCCACTATCACAATATCATTCTGATTTGTGAAACCCTTGCTCAATGATCCTACATAGTCTATCACATGGTTGAGACATGCACTGGGTTTGAAAAACTTGTCATGTAGCACCTTTCACCTAATTTTTCCTGCAAGATCTGGCTCACGCCTCTTCCATGGCTACTACCTAACGACAGAACTTCCCTTCTACTTTCTACTTTTTTCGAAACAGTTGTTTCCATGGTGAAAGTCTGTTGATTATTAGCTACACTTACGTCTACTTGAGCCTCTTCTTCAGTTAACTGAGGCGGCAAGGCAAATCTGTTTGTTGTTTGTGCGAATGATGAAACTGTCAGATACTGCTCTCTTTCCGTGGCCCTGTTCCTTGCTCCCGCTTCCCACCTGTCTTCAGCATTCTCTCCTCATAACCTCATCAGTTCCTTCCTTTCAGTATCCAGTTCATTCTTAAGGGATCTAATTTTCTCTTCCTGCTCAGATATTTTCCTTTCCCTTGAACATACCTTGCAGTACCTTGGAAGAGAACCATTTACTACCACGATTCCCATGCCATTACATTCCCCCAATGTAACTGTCTGTCACAACAGCTGCGTAGAAGCCCAGAATTAACTTTCCTACGGCAGCTCAAACACTTTGTGCTCATGGTTGTTTATAATAATTTTACAAAAATTTATCTAGACAATAACACTAACATTCTACTACCTATAGATCACAAGAGTCACTAAAGTTATGTGGAACGTTAATACATGTGTATACTATTAATGTAGTAACGTAATCGCCTTAAAATAAGGTTAAACGTAAAACTTGTATACCTGAAAAATTAGGCTCAAGATCGTGTCCGAGCGACATGGACTTTACGCGTTTTGAAAAGAAATAAAAGATATACGTTAAACCTTTTAATTTCCCGAGCAGATACGTGTAACAAAAAAAGCTAAATTCTTCACATAAAACTTACGAAAAGGTCTTAAACTTGTATGGAAATCTACGTCTACAGTACGCGGAAATAGGCCTGTAGGACTTTTTTCTTCGAGAAATCTTTTATAACACATGAAACTTTCAATAAACAATATGAAATGGGCTCTAATTAACTTCCTTACTGCGTAATATTGACTTAATTGATAGTCATTACGGAAGTAACTTCTTATCTTTACGAGCTCAATAAGCGTTTGCGGTCTGCGCCAGGGATGCTAGTTTTTATTTGTTACAGAATTCTCATAACCTTTTAGAAGTGACTTCCAGTGATTTCTCTTGTTTAGAGAAATGCAGGGTTATGTGGCTGACAGCTTTTCTTGTGGCGTGACACGTCTCGAAACTGACCAAATCATGTACAGTATATAAAAAATGGCGATTTTTCAGTCTTGCCACCCCCTCTACCCTTGGATAATTTCTGCGGACCCAAAAATAAAATCTTCCTCGAAAACAATGGAGTAGGTCATGAACTATCATGGCGGTTTGTAACAGCGCCTTAAATGACGACAAGAATGTAACAAAGTGCATTTCGCTTACTTCACAATTCTGAACTAATTCTTCGCCCCAGGGGAGTAACTTGAAAGCTCGGCAAGATAGCCATTTGTTAAGTAAAAATAATAATCTCCCAAGGGGCTATGGCCTGGATCAAATCCTATAATTGCACACCTTTTTGGGGGCTTGTGTCTCCTTGTCCTACCACCTAGAACAGGAGAAAGGAGACCTGCAGTTTAACATGGAATCCGAAGGACGTCTCGTTTAAGACGGATCATCGCGTTACTGAGAGGTGACTCCTAAGTTAAAAGCAGACTGAAAAATTCGGTGATTCGATCAAGATTTTACTCTGCGAGCTTTACCATTTGACTACTAGGTCCAAATCACTGATTTAAGTAAAAAAATAGACCGAGTGTAAGTACGTGAAGTTATGCGAAAAGGAGAGTAGTTTCATCGTGGTATAGCGAATATCATCTCTCAGCACCAGTCTAAAGAACCGCAATCAGTGCATAGATTTTTGAATAAAACATGTGGTAACTTACAAGAGCACGTAATACAGCACAATAGAGTCCAATGGCAATGTTCCCGCCTGGTCTTTATATCCTATGGAGCGGTAAAGGCTAAAGTATGATAAATGTTCAATCAACTGGCGATGCAGCAGGTAACGGAATCCACTGTACTAAATATCCAAGAGAAAGAGCTTCACCAGTTAAGCAAGTTTGTCCACCTTTGACCCTTATGCAAGCAGTTATTCGGCTTGACATTGATTGACAGAGTTGTTGGATGTCCTCCTGAGGGATTCCGTGCCAACTTCTGTCCAACTGGTGCGTTCGGTCGCCAGATGTTGGAGGGTCCTGGCCGGGAATTTTCTTACTGAAACGTAAGCCCAGGACGGCTTGCCATGAAGGGCAACAAAACGGGGCGCAGAATATCATCGACGTACCGCTGTGATGGAATGGTGCTCATAACAACCAAAGTGGTCCTGCTATCAAATGAAAATGCACACTGGACAATCATTCGTGGTTGTCGGGCCATATGGCGGGTGACAGGCTGGTATCCCACAGCACATTCGCTCGTTAATGGGGCTCAGTTTGAAGCAGGACTAATCGCTGAAGGCAACTCTACTCCAATGAAAGAAATCTCAGGTCGAAGACGTTTCTGGATACGACCTAGACAGCGGTGCCCCAACGGCCTAATTGTAGTCCTATATGCGACCTGACAACCAGAAGTGATGGTCTGGGTCCATTTCATTTCATACTTGGACGCCTTTGGTTGTCATCGATGACACCTTTACAGCGCATCGGTATGTCGACTATATACTACAGCCTGTTGTGTTGCCCTTAACGGTAATCTATACTGGGCTTACATTTCAGCAAGATAATGCCCAGCAAGAGTTTCTGCTGCTTGTCTTCGTGATTTCCGAACCGTACTTTGTCCCCAGATCTCTCCCCAATTGAGAACGTTTGGAGCGTAATGGGCAGAACCCTCCAACCAGTTCGAGATTTTGACGGTTTAACATACCAGTTGAACAGAATTTGGCACGATATCCGTTACAGGGACATCTAACAATTCTATCAATCAGTGCCAAGCCGAATAAACGCTTACATAAGGGCCAGAGATGGTTCAACGCGTTATTGACTTGCTCAGTTTGTGAAGGTCTTGCTCTTCAGTACATCATCCAGTTTTTTCTGAAAATGTAATAATATTTTTGTTTGTAATTGTACATTTTTTTGTCTTACAGTGTATATCCGAGAGCATTGCAAAGGAAGAAACTATCACTAGAATGGTAGATAAGAATCAATTTCTGTGAATTAATGTGTGGAATGTTAGGAATCGATATGCTGTGGGTAAACTGGGAACTGGTAAGAGAGAGAGAAGGACAAGCTGAAGTTGTAATGCAACTTTCCCAAGTCTGTGACGAAGGACTCTCAGAGTAGAGGTTATCCGATCGGAATTCTCATTCTAAGAGGGATTTCTCAAGCTTCATGAGCAGTGTGGCATGTCACTACGATGAGCAGTAGACCATCGGAGTACGTTAGAAAGGCGCGAAAGCTGGGGTAACCTCTTGGCCGGTAGCCTGAAGCTATCAAGTATCCTCGCGAAGAAGTAAGGAAATGAAACTGGCAAAAGAAGCACAAGGAAACAATAAAGATAAAAAGAAAACTGATAATAAATGTATTTTGGGTTGACACCACACTTCGTCGGTAAGACAGATTCCTTTGAGGACGGGTTGCAAACCATGTTAGGGTAACTTAGACGGTAGAGCACTTGCAAAGCAAAGGCCCGAGTTTGAGTGTCGGTCCAGCGCACAGTTTTAACATGCCAGAAATTTTTGAATGATCGCACAATCCGCTCGGGAACGAAAATTTAATTTTAATCATTCTGCTTTTTATCTTCCCAGTTATTACTCACACCAACAAATCAGTGTAGCAACGAGAGGAAGAAGGGAACGGTGTGGCAGAAACAAGTTGTCTGGTGGTCATTTTGATACAGTAACGAATAACTGAAGCGTAAAAAGTTGGCAGATGCCTGTTATATACATTCAGAGTGATTAAAAACGACGGAATGTATGGAAACTGGAAGGTTACGCATTCTATTTTAGAAATCTAAAAGGTAGCAGAATTATTATCGAATTTCCATAAAACGTTAACATTGCACTAACAGACAAAGTACGAGCAGATAAATATGGTAATTAACTGCATCAACATTTCGTGCTTGTTTATTGCTGACTAGGAAAACACGTAAATCTGATAGCAAAGTATGAAAGACTGCACGAAGTTCAGTTTGTTCAGAAAAGACAAAGATTCGAGGTCAAAAACGCTAACATAGCGCTGAGTTCTTCAAGTAAGAATAACGTAAACAGGGCGAATTTAGTAACGCTAGGAGACCTAGAGAATTTATTCACAAAGGTTAATCAAAATATGGAAGGTAGAGAACTGCTAACCGTCAGAACTGGGAAACAATAGCAAAGCGAGAAAATTCTTTCACTTTGGAGGCGAAATTTCACGGGATGACCTCCGTATCCAAACTGTCAGAAGTTCATCAGCGCAGGCGAAGAAAACTACCAGAACAGAAAACCGTCATTATCAAATACTTCTGTCGGACAGAGTGGAGGAAGAAGTTGATGGCAATCTATATCTGAAGCACACCACTGATCTATTTCCTCTGATATGATTTGGTCTTTGCGATATAATGCTACACTGCTCTGGACGTGTCATTTTATCAAATGAATCTTCGTTCTTATGTGCGTTATTGTTTGACAACCTGAACAAATAAATTAATTTCGGTGTGTACTAGGCGTGTAAGGAGATCCTTTGCAACCGAACATAATTTAATTCTATAAACATTAGAACAATGTTACAAATACGTGTACAAAGGATTGTTATGCCAATTGAAATTTGTATTAGGTAGTTGCCTTACCAATTTTAAGAAAGGCACAGGAGTCGGTGACTCTTCATCTTTCAAGTCCTCAGTACAATTCCTGAAATTCATAACATACTTTTAAGATGAGAAATTACTTTTCACGTAATGACATATTAGTTTGGAGACTTACCGTTGTACTGGTGTGGATTTGTTCCCTCTGGATGCACCTTTCATTGAAATTTCATCTATAGAGTGGTCTTCAGTGTCGTAAGACGAAATCAGGGGCTCAGCGAGCTCAGACCTGGAAACGAAATATCTGATGTGACGTCTAAGCTTCCCATTGCTTGTACACATTCTGGGAGATGTAGAAAATGAAACATAAATGGAAATTAAGAGTTGTAAGAAGCAACTGAAGAATGAAGGCGGAAGCGCCATCATGAGGGTTAAAATTTAATTAAAAATTCATGTGAACTGTTGGGCTAACCTCGTGGCAAGTAGAGGACTGATACATCGGTTAGCCTTGTCAGCATGCTTCTGAGGAACTGGAGAACTATCTCGCGCCGGGAGGCTCGAGCTTTTGCAGAAGACTTAATGGCAACTACTGTGAGAAAATACACTGTCTGACAAAAGAATGCGAAACAGCGGGAAGGAAAGGGGGAAACGAAATGAAATTTTACGAGCTTAGAGAGCATGCGATGCTATTTCGGCGATTACAGAGTCAAATCAAATTTAAAATGAAATTGTCAGAATGAGCCCATTTATCAGTATGCCGCAGCACACACTCTGACCCGAATGTAAGCACTGATACCGTTGCGAAGTGTATCACACAGGTTTTGCATCCTCTTCTGAGGCAAGCTGACCCTCAAACCTTTTAACTAGACGTTGATATCCTGGATAATTCCACTGAGATGGAATTGACGTCCGAGCCGGTCCCACACATGTTCGATGAGGGACAAATCTGGGGATCTCAGTAGCCACGGGGGTATCGCAGCATCACACAGACAGTTCACAGACATGTGGCATGTGTGAACAAACATTGCCCTGACGAATATATGACAACACGATACTTTCGCATGAGATGCAACACGTGAGGACACAGAATGCCCGTGAAGTACCGTTATGCCATCAGGGTTCCCTCAGTTAGTTAGTGAAGTGATGCAGTGGTTAACACACTGGACTCACAATCGGGAGGACGACGGTTCAAACTCGCGTCCGGCCATCCTGGCTCAAAAAATGGTTCAAATGGCTCTGAGCACTATGGGACTCAACTGCTGAGGTCATTAGTCCCCTAGAACTTAGAACTAGTTAAACCGAACTAACCTAAGGACATCACAAACATCCATGCCCGAGGCAGGATTCGAACCTGCGACCGTAGCGGTCTTGCGGTTCCAGACTGCAGCGCCTTTAACCGCACGGCCACTTCGGCCGGCTACGGCCATCCTGATTTAGGTCTTCCGTGATTTCCCTAAATCGCTTCAGGAGAATGCCCTTTGAAAGGGCACGGTCGACTTCCTTCTCCATACATCCCTAATCCGATGGGACCGATGATCCCCCTGTTTGGTCCCCTCTCCCGAATCAACTAACTTCAGTCACCACGAGTAGTGGCCTGAAGTCATGCCCGACGGCTACCCATACTATGACGCCAGGATTAACGCGGCCCTAAGTCGGCGTCATATTCGCAGACGATGGCCAACCAGGGCAGAACAGAACCGCGATGCATCGCTCAACACAGTGCGACGCTATACATTGATAGTGCACGCTTTCCAGTCACAAGATCAGTCCTGATACAGCGGTTAGTGTTATGGTGTTAACAGCAGCCTACGAATGAGACAATAATTCATTAATCGTTTCATATTTTTGCGCCACACTCATGTAGTAATCTTTTAGTGATATTTTCGCCAATTGATTTAAAAAAACATTTATTTTGTATTACTATCATGATTTCAGCCTTATGGCATTATCAGGTACAACACTGTGGAGTATAATTATTCTTCTTAAGTGAAGAAGTTTGTACAGTTGTAACACGGAAAATGCAGATATAGTACCTTCTGCCACATCCAAAATTTTTCGCCGTTTAATATCCATTGATAACTTGTGATCTGCTTCGACACTGAAGCGCCAAAGAAACTGATACAGGCATGCTTACTCAAATACAGAGATACGTAAACAGGCAGAGAACGGCGCTGCGATCGACAACGCCTATATAAGCCAGGAAGTTCTAGCGCAGTTGTGGGATCGGTTACTGCTGCTACAGTGGCAGCTTATCAAGATTTAAGTGAGTTTGAACGTGGTGTTATAATCGGCACACGAGCGATGGGACACATCATCTCCGACGTAGCGATGGAGTGGGGAAGTTCCCTTACAACCACTTCACGAGTGTACCGTGAATATCTGGAATCCGGTAAAACATCAAATTTCCGACATCGCTGCGACCGAAAAAATTTTTGCAAGAACGGGACCAACGACAACTGAAGAGAATCGTTCAACGGGACAGGAGTCTAACCCTTCCGCAAATTGCTGCAGATTTCAATTTTGGCCCATCAGCAAGTGTCAGCTTACGGACCGTTCAATAAAATATCATCGATATGGGCTTTCGGAGCCGAAGGCCCAATCTTGTACCCTTGATGACTGCAAGACACAAAGCTTTACGCCTCGCCTGAGCCCGTCAACACCGACATTGAACTGTTGATGACTGGAAACATGTTGCCTGGTCGGAGAAGTATCGTTTCAAATTGTGTCGGATGGATGGGCATGTACGGGTATGGAGACAACCTCATGGATCCATGCACCCTGCATGTCAACAGGGGACTATCCAAGTTGGTGGAGGCTCTATAATGGTGTGGAGCGTGTGCAGTTAAAGTGATATGGAACCCCTGAAACATTCATGTCCATTTTGCATTCCGACGGACTTGGGCAATTCCAGCAGGACAAAGCGACACCCCACACGTCGAGAATTGCCACATAGTGGCTCCAGGAACACTCTTATGAGTTTGAACACTTCCGCTGGCCACCAAACTCTCTAGACATGAACATTGTTGGGCATATTTGGGAAGCCTTGTAACATGATGTTTAGGAGAGATCTCCACCAATCGTACTCTCACGGGTTTATAGGCATCCCTGCAGGGTTAATAGTGTCAGTTTCCTCCAGCACTACTTCACACATTAGTCGAGTCCATTCCACGTTGTGTTGCGGCACTTCTGCGTGCTCTCGGGGGCCCTATACGATATTAGGCAGGTGACCAGTTTCTTTGGCTCTTAGGTGTAGTTATGAATCGGTAAGCTTTATTACAGAAGCTATATTTAATATGTAATACCTTATTTATATGTAAATATATATTGTGTTGATGTGGTCTTCATTCCTGAGACTGGTTTGATGCATCTCTCCATGCTACTCTATCCTGTGCAAGCTTCTTCATCTCCCAGTACCTACTGCAACCTACATCCTTCTGAATCTGTTTAGCGTATTCATCTCTTGGTCTCCCTCTACGATTTTTACCCTCCACGCTGCCCTCCAATACTAAATTGGTGATCCCTTGATGCCTCAGAACATGTCCTACCAACCGATCCCATCTTCTATGTAAGTTGTGGCACAAACTTCTCTTCTCCCCAATTCTATTCAATACCTCCTCGTTAGTTATATGATCTACCCATCTAATCTTCAGCATTCTTCTGTAGCACCACATTTCGAAAGCTTCTATTCTCTCCTTGTCCAAAGTAGTTATCGTCCATGTTTCACTTCCATACATGGCTACGCTCCATACAAATACTTTCAGAAACGACTTCCTGACACTTAAATCAATACTCGATGTTAACAAGTTTCTCTTCTTCAGAAACGCTTTCCTTGCCATTGCCAGTCTACATTTTATATCCTCTCTACTTCGACCATCATCAGTTATTTTGCTCCCCAAATAACAAAACTCCTTTACTACTTTAAGTGTCTCATTTCCTAATCTAATTCCCTCAGCATCACCCGACTTAATTCCACTACATTCCATTATCCTCGTTTTGCTTTTGTTGATGTTCATCTTATACCCTCCTTTCATGACACTGTCCATTATTGTTTCGAATTATAATGTAAATATTGTAAATTTCTGGATAATAGCCAAGGGAACTTTCTTTAATTGTACGATAGCAACCACGAAATGGCAGTAGCTTTGCCGTTGTTTATCTTAGCGTATGGAAAGTCTCTGTCGCGCTGGGAGCAGAGGGGAAGCAGAGCAGCTTGACGGATGAAAGAGTGCGGAAGTGTATGTTGGGCGCTCCGGCGGACGCGATGTACAGCTCCTTGTAGGCGCACCTAATTCGTTAACCCGCGAGTATTGAGAGCACGATAGGAGTGTACAGGCGGAGGAAGCTGCAATTCTAACTGTTGCCTGCCCCTTATTTATCCGTTTCTCTGGAGACGACTGGTAGTTCTCAATCAGCAGCAGAAACAGTAGCAGCTCAGCATTGTCGCCGTCTGCATTCTTCGTCGTCCGCACAGCTACAACATCGTAAGACTGTTAACTATTATTGTACAGGCATTACTCAGTGGCATTCCTTTCACGAAATTTAATAATTTTCTTCAATAATAACACGCAATAGTTAAAACTTTTAGGACACATATTTTGTTATTCTCTTCAGACATTATTACCAAGCAGAGTCGCTTTCCTTTCCATGTAATCACCGATTGTGTTAAAACTATGAAAACTGATTAACTATTTACTGCCAGTTTTGTCTGTTTGCTCATGACCAGTTTCAGTCTAAATTTTGCTGCCTCATTTAATTCTTGTATTGCATAACAGAGGCTTAACTTATCTCCAATTTTGAGTATTAACTTCAGTCACTTAAACTAACGTAAAATTTCGCTGGAAAAACTAATAAGTAAAGATACAGCACAAATTAAGAGTGCGCAATTTCATTTATTCCGTATTTAGTTTAGCGAGTGACTTCTGCTCGCTTGGTATGTACCTTACTGCCATGTCATAAGAAAATCAGTTGATCTTTTGCTTGAACTAAATTCAATTCAGTCTTTCAATAATCAAAAGTAAATTGCTTGGCTTTTTCTAAATTTTGCATCACGTTACGGTGGAGTTACTGAAAGTTATTTTCCACGAAACAAAATTTTAGTTGCAGCCTGTCATTCATTTAACCTGCAACTTCATTTAACTTTACTTTCAAAATTTAGTATTTCAGATTAAGTAACTGCAAACTGAGTGCTTCCTGATTCATTTATTTTTTCGTGATCTTATGTGTTGTAGAAACGATTGACACACTCCTGTTGCCACACCAGTGATTATTTGCTTAATTCTCTTTACAATTGCCTTTCCTAGGATTTTGGATATTCATTGCTGCAGTAGCCTGCTGCCCGTTTCATGTTCATTTTTTGACTAATCAGTATTTTTTATTTTATCTGTATTTTTTGTATTAAATTTTTACTAGGTACCCCTCTTCCCCCTGTGTAGTTTGCTAGCGTTTGCACTACTTTCCACGAATTTTAAAATTATCATCTGTATTTAGATTAGGCTTAGAATACAGTCTTCCTTCAGAACGGTCTGTTGTACAGTTTCCTCCTACTAACCGGTATTATTTTCCTTCGGTAAGGATACCCTTACTTACTGTAAATTTCACTACGAATACGAAATCACGGTAAGTTATGTCACAGTCCAGTAGGTCGATCAGGAAGGGGGAGGCTACACAGCCAATGGGGGAAATATCATTCGAAGAATAATTTCTTGATCTAGCTATTGCGCTTTCTCGACAAGTTGTGCTGATGATATAGTTAGTGCAAGAAATCCATTACTTGTTCTCGGATACTATACGCAAATGTGAAGCAGTTACGATATTCTTGGCGCAAAATACGGCGATTCTACCTTATGTGGTTAGCAGCGGTCAATCGAAACGTTGACAACGAATGTGCCTACCCCCACGTTCCCATGGAGTCCAACATCGACCACTGCCATAGCGAATACATCACCAATGTGGATAGTGCATGATTCGACCAGCCCAGTGGGGCCACTTTAAAACTCTGTCAGATGCTGAAAACCCTATTTCACAGGAGTAGGCGGCCCTCTGTGTCGTTCATGTGACCAGCCAACATCTGATGCTGTTCACCCATCTTATATTCCGTACCAGGCCTGGTAACAATACATACCTCACTAATGTTTACTGACCGTTCTACCCGTCACAGGGAGCTACATGTCTAATCACATACATTACCGCCTTTGGTGTCTGGCTGTACGAAGTGACATTGACATCCGACGTGTCTTCTGGATGCGTCATCAGTTTATAAGACGCACATTCCATTTTCAGAGAAACTGTGTTACAGACCTTACACTCATGACACAATAAAACCAAATACGCCATGAAAAGTGAGATGTGCTCATTGCAGCTTTAAGCATTTTCTGACGATAAATATTGAGGATGTTGTAACTGCTTTTAATTATGTATTTTAATTATTAATTATGTATAATTAATTAATTAATTAGTTATGTATTTTGATTATGTATTTTACACTTGGCAATATAAATTATTATCAAAGCTATGCAAATGTGCCACAGTCATAAATCTTCCACAAGCTACAACTACTGTAGTATGAAGGTGACAACATATTACCCTTTACTCACGTAACTATTCCACTTAATGACTGCCTACGGTTAACTATTGGGTATTTTTTAAACGATTATGTATGACAGTGCCATTTGTAAGCTATATTAAATCGCTAAGGGAGTGCGAATAATAAATAAAAAGTAAAACACAAGAGTTAAATTCGTCAAGCTGGTCATTTGCATTTTGGTATCTTGAGGTAATTCTTTCCACATTGTAAAATCGGATGTAAACGTGTTTGCGAATTTTCTAATAATTTATGTAATACTGTGTAGTTTCCGTAATTATAGTTCGCAGAATGTTCATAACAATTGAGAGTGTACAATGCAGTGTATATAAACACAAATTGCTTTAGCTGTAAATGGCGGTCACTGCTTCAGTAGTGTTTGTTCGGGTGGCGATTGTTAGTATAATTTTGCAGAGCGCGGCATTTTTTCGGGGCTTAGTCATTTTGAAGGTCGTTTCGGTGACTGAGTTTGAGCTCCCAAACATACGTATTTGTGGGACTTGAGGAATACGGGAACCTCAAATAATTTATTATGGTTGATATTGAGATCCGCGTCTTATGGACTTGTTTACTTGTTTTCGCAGTGAATATTTGTGATAATGAACTTTGGCTTTATGTCTTGATTAACAGTGAGAAACTATGCTGTCGTACTTTGGGTGTTTGCTTTTAAGTTTAACGATTAATTGGCTTCTTACATTAATGGGCTTTGTACGTTTATTACGCCAACTTTTTTTCACATTGGAATCCGCGAAAATGTAAGCTCGCCGTTCATAAATGTTTGAACTGTTATTAACAAACACTGTTTTAAACGATGATCATCCTGGATTAACAACATGACTAATTTCATGGAACTTATCTATACAGTTTATTTATTTATAATGATCATTTCGCTAACTTGCCTACTAAATTATAATTGTCTACGCGACAATTCTTTAGTAAATGCACAGGATTTCGGGGCGCACCTGTTCGACATACTCCTACGACTTTCACGGAAGCCAGTCTAACACATTTTCCCAAAAGCGGACTTTAAAACCGTCAGTGCAGTCGCAACGTGCTTCCGTCTTTGCACAATGTTGAACACCAGCCGATTGCTGGGCATTTAAAAACGACCGTAAGCACTAAATCGGAATAATTTCAGATTCACCAAGCTCGTACTCCGTTGGACGCTGCTTCAGACAGCGCGCGCCAATGTTTGGCCGCCACGTCCGATCCTTCGTAAGGGAGTATGATCTCGGTTGCCAGTTGCCTTTGCCTGGTAATTCCGTCTGCACAGGCATTAGGCAAAGGCAAATGTTCCCTTACCCTTGTGGCTAGTCGACGCTATCCCCATCACTGGGTTTAATTTCTTGGAGTTCGGTCTTACTTTTCTATCTTTAGTCAGTATTCATTATTGATGTGTA
Source organism: Schistocerca nitens (assembly GCF_023898315.1). NCBI lineage: Eukaryota > Metazoa > Arthropoda > Insecta > Orthoptera > Acrididae > Schistocerca > Schistocerca nitens. The sequence continues at coordinate 741,756,751 of NC_064617.1, forward strand.
CTGCAATGTCTATAAATGTGAGATATTAGAGGATCTGTGTTTTTGCAACTTTCGTAAAGTAGAAGGAAAAATAATATTTCATTAAGAGCAAAAAATGGTTATTTATCATTATTTGAGTATAGAGATGTGTTTCCTCCCATTTGTCTATTACATTCACATGTAGCTTTTGTGTATCTGGTCGACTTACTAAGCACCAACGCACAGTTACTTGTTCTTTCGTAGGAGAAGTCTTTGTATTTCATAGTACCAACTTCCACATTAACTGATAAGATTAATCCAACTTCTCTGACATTAAAAATCACTCCAAGGAAGATAAAGTTCGTTCTCTCTCTCTGTTTCTTTCACTCTCTCTCTCTATGTCTCTCTGTCTGTCTGTCTGTCTGTCTCTCTCTCTCTCTCTCTCTCTCTCTCACACACACACAAAACACACAAACCGAAGGATGCAGCAAACACAACTCCCAAAAAAGTGGATGCAGATGCTGTAATCTGTATTCATATCCGTGGAATGGGACCACAATTTTCTGATACAGTTCCTGAAGTTATTAACTACAATGGCTGATGGAGAAAAATCATGAAACCAGGATATTTTAGTATACTTGATAATAATACGTGTTACATTACGTACTGAATCTCTTGAAGTTTGCTTTCTACTTACCTTTCTTCAACTGCGTGTTATTTCAAAATGTCCCCGAATTCTTAATCGCTGCCAAACGGTTCGTTTCAGCGGGTATTATACGATTCTTATACTGCTGCATTTGCAGATTACTTTGCTTCTGTCGTAATGCAGTCTGAGCTCCCTCTTGCTTAAGTTAAAGCGATAAACTTAGTTAAATACGAAATCTGATGATTGTGAAGTAATGGTACAAGAATATAAATAGCTGTTCTTGAGCTGACCGTAACTCCTGGTATCAGTGTTAGAACTTTTGTTTGTTCTTTCCTACACTGGTAAGCCATTCTTAAAGTTCATTTAAATTAAATAAATAAAACGAAATGGGTAGAATAAGTGAGAATGCTGTCCGTTAATTGCAACGACATCAAGTAATAGTGGTGGAGACCGTTCAGAAATTCTCAACATTGAATATAATGAATAGTCTCGGTATTTACAAATGAAAATATTTTCTGAGGTAGAAATTCGAACCCAAATCTACTTCTTATTCGGAGCGGCCACCTTTTAGCATAGCCGAAATCTCCAGATCTGACCCAGATAGTCAATACTACTCACATTTTTCTCTAAAATTTTCAGATTAAGTAATCAGAGGTTCTCCCATATGAGTGAATTGCATTTCATCTCCATTGAGTTTGCTCATTTCATTGAACTGATGTAAATCCCAATATTATGGATTTACCCGCTGCTTTCATGGTACTATTCGCCGCGAAAAAAAAATAGTCTAGCATAAATGTTCATTTATTTTCAGTACACAAAAGACTCATGCTTTGTGAGCGCATTCCTCGAAATATTCAGTACATTGCAGGTTCAGCATTTTGAAACGGATTTAACAAATACCATCCATATCAGAGAATGGCATCGATTTCATTCCTATTAATTGCCTGTACGTCATTTCAGTGAAATTAATTCAAATGATGTACACACGGTAAGCCATCCTTCTAACGATATCGAGGCCTACTGGTGCTCTACACCCACTATCCTGGCTGATTGTTCGGCAAGGCAGGATGTTTCGTGTCGGTCTCGAAGACGTACTAGGGTGGCCTAAATCGTTCAGTAAGCTGCCTGCGATATGTAGAAGATCCGGTTTCGTCTGTGATCTGGAAGAAATTTTCATTTACCACGGCATATTCAAGTTCTTTGAGTCAGCTGACTGCCGTTGCGCTATAACCCCCAACATGCAACAGATACAAAATTAAGGAAGAGTTTCTGTAGGCGGTATACTGCCGGTCACCACACATGAAATTTGTTCCAGATTATATTCGAGGTGTGGTGTGGTATTTGCATCTCTCTCTCTCTCTCTCTCTCTCTCTCTCTCTCTCTCGCTCACACACACACACACACACACACACACACACACACAAAAGCGCGTGCGCCCGCGCACGTCGGTTCCCTTATATCCCAAAACATCCTTTCTGCAAACCCAAGCTTTTCGTGACACAAGTGACTCTACTCGCATGACTGTACTTCATGGTTCCCATTGGTGTAAGTGTTATTCCTTTTCTAGGTTTAAAAGTAGCAGACTTCATTATGTGCCTGGACTAACCTCAGAGCGGTCCACATATGTAATCTGCTAAAAAGTAGTTTTCCACAACCCTCATGGCTTTCATTGTTTATGTTTTGTTGATCATAAACCTCTTTCTCAACACTCTTTTGACTACAGGACAACGTACAGGTAAATTTGGTAAATTTGTGGTAAGGTGCTATGGGACCAAACAGTTGAGGTTATCCCTCCCTAGACTTACACACTACTTAATCTAAATTAAACTAATTTACGCTAAGGACAATACACACACCCATGCCAGAGGAAGGACTCGAACCTCCGACCGGTGGCAACGTACAGATACACTCAACTTTGCCTCAGTCCATTGGACCGATACTGCTGTGTCGACAAGTGTAAAGGTGACTATGTGGCTTGTGTACTGTGTTGATGAGTGTGTCAACATGACTTGAAGGGCCTTTAAAGATTTATGAGAAGAGGCGATGTGAGCATAGGAAGTTACCGTGTTGATGAGTGTGTCAACATGACTTGAAGGGCCTTTAAAGATTTATGAGAAGAGGCGATGTGAGCATAGGAAGTTACCGTTCTTATATTCTACCACCATCGTAAGACACAATTGCAATAGAATACAGAATTGCTTTTTGAAGGCAGCTGGTTGGGCTGCGTCGACCCAGATACACTGAAGAGCCAAAGAAACTGGTACACCTGCCTAGTATCGTGTAAGGCACTCGCAGGCAAGCAGAAGTGCGCAACACGTCGTGGCATGGACTCCACTAACGTCTAAAGTAGTGCTGGAAGGAACTGACTCAATTAATCCTGCAGGGTTGACCATAAATCCGAAACAGTACGAGGGGGTAGAAATCTCTTCTGAACAGCACGTTGCAAGGCATATCATGTATGAGGCAAATTAGAAAATAAATAATTTTATCGACATCGTTCTAATTACCATACCAGATAACTGACTGGTTCTATGTGTTAGTAAGACAGTTTTCTGAGATGATTCTTATAAAGCAGGAAAACAGCAGCCAGACATTGTTAACAATGCTGTTTTTTTACACTAATAGGGCCGTTACGAGTTTCGAACTCATTGGTTCATCTTCAGATTACTGTTCACGTTTGCACTACATCTGCTGTTGTTTACATTAGTTGTCAGTCGTTTTCCTTCCAATAACTAATGTAAAAATAACTAAAATGACATAAAAGTGAACAGCCGTCTGAAGACGAACCTGTCGGTCCGAAACCGGTATCGGCGCTTTTTCTGTAAATAAAAACCGTTATCAACAGTGGCTGGTTGCTGTTTTCTTCTCTGCAAGAATCAATTTGTATTTTGTGCACAATCGCAGTCTCGAAAATATCAGATTTCGACAAAATAGCTGGGAGAAAGTGTACGTTCCAAGTGCCAACAGAACTGAAGCACTACATTATATTGTTAGGAATACATGAACGCAAATAAAGCATTACGTTTGTAACTTGTGGAGCTGTAGTCCACAAAAGTACTTTTTGTGTCGTTTGAGTTTTCGAGCTCTAGACGGAGCCACAGCTTGGCACAAAGACCATGCGCCATCTGCTAACACATATATGAAAGGTTTTATCCATAGTTTGCAACCTGCATCAAGTGTTGGACATGCAACAGAATACCGAGAACACAGTAGCACCGAAAACGCTTTTGAAAAAAAAAATGACACTTGGAATATTTTCTATTTCCACACTGCGTAATATTCCATAACTTACACATTTGCTTCAGGAGGAATCTTCTGCGTTTCAAACCTCATGACTTGACCAGATCCGCAACTTATTTCTGTAGATGTTGAAGCTGATGACCAAGCCTCCCCTAACACTGGGAGAATGGCTGAAAAGAAAGAAAGCATTTATCATTAATAGCAGTAATCGAGTATCCCGTCTAAGAATCATTTCTGCGTCATTCCTTCAATAGATACGTGCGCTAATTGAATTTACGGTCATAGCGTTTCCCCTAACCAAAAACTGCTAATTGGTGTAACACTGTCAGTAACACTTCAGTCTTCGTATATAATATGACAATGAACACAGAGCATTAATATATCACTTTTATACCCATAGCACAAGAATTCACCGAGAAATACATGTCTGTCTTCAATATAGTGAATCGAAAATGGGCTGAAGTGGATCTACAAATTGAATTCATTTTATCAAACAATAAAAAGTAAAGAAGATACTCACTTGATACTTCGTAGGATTAGCGCCTTGGAAGAAATATCGAAATAGCCACAAAAATTTTGCAGTTCCTGCGCTGCAAATCCCTCTTTATTCAGTTTAGACAATACAGCTTCGAGCTAAGTACAAAATACTGGCTAATTAATTTGCTACCATAACTGTATAATTCTTCCAGTTGTAACGTTCACTATCTCAATAAAGTTTTTAAATTAAGAATGCATAATGCAAATGAAGCATTGTTCGTGGACAATATTGGTTTCATTCCATCATTGGCTCTCCGGTGCAGCACTAAAGGCAGTTTCGATTGAAAACATGTTTTTCATTAATACCAATTACGCCTCTCGCCTTTGTGAGGCATCATCACGTTATGGAAAAACGTAACCGAAGAAACTTCGTTCGTCAATTGCCACAAGAGGACATAAAATAAGAATAAAAATCATTGGATAAGGCACCTGCTCGTCAAAAGTCCTGTTGTTGTTGTGGTCTTCAGTCCAGAAACTTGTTTGACGCAGCTCTCCATGCTACTCTATCCTGTGCAAGCCTCTTCATCTCCGAATATCTATTGCAACCTAGTCCTTCTGAATCTCCTTAGTGTATTCATCTTTATTTTTACCCTGAAGGCTTCCCTCCAATACTAAATTGGTGATCCCTTGATGCCTCAGAACGTGTCCAACCAACCAATTCTTTCTTCTAGTCAAGTTATGCCACAAATTTCTGTTCTCCCCAATTCTATTCAGTATCTCCTCATTAGTTACGTGATTTACGCATCTAATATTCAGCATTCTTCTGTAGCACCACATTTCGAAAGCTTCTATTCTCTTCTTGTCTACACTGTTTATCGTCCACGTTTCACTTCCATACATGGCTACACTCCATCAGATACTTTGAGAAAAGACTTCCTGACACTTAAATCTATATGTTAACAAATTTCTCTTCTTCATAAACGCTTTCCTTGCCATTGCCAGTCCACATTTTATATCCTCTCTACTTGGACCACCATCGGTTATTTTGCTCCACAAATAGCAAAACTCATTTACTACTTTAAGTGTCTCATTTCCTAATCTACACTCCTGGAAATTGAAATAAGAACACCGCGAATTCATTGTCCCAGGAAGGGGAAACTTTATTGACACATTCCTGGGGTCAGATACATCACATGATCACACTGACAGAACCACAGGCACATAGACACAGGCAACATAGCATGCACAATGTCGGCACTAGTACAGTGTATATCCACCTTTCGCAGCAATGCAGGCTGCTATTCTCCCATGGAGACGATCGTAGAGATGCTGGATGTAGTCCTGTGGAACGGCTTGCCATGCCATTTCCACCTGGCGCCTCAGTTGGACCAGCGTTCGTGCTGGACGTGCAGACCGCGTGAGACGACGCTTCATCCAGTCCCAAACATGCTCAATGGGGGACAGATCCGGAGATCTTGCTGGCCAGGGTAGTTGACTTACACCTTCTAGAGCACGTTGGGTAGCACGGGATACATGCGGACGTGCATTGTCCTGTTGGAACAGCAAGTTCCCTTGCCGGTCTATGAATGGTAGAACGATGGGTTCGATGACGGTTTGGATGTACCGTGCACTATTCAGTGTCCCGTCGACGATCACCAGTGGTGTACGGCCACTGTAGGAGATCGCTCCCCACACCATGATGCCGGGTGTTGGCCCTGTGTGCCTCGGCCGTATGCAGTCCTGATTGTGGCGCTCACCTGCACGGCGCCAAACACGCATACGACCATCATTGGCACCAAGGCAGAAGCGACTCTCATCGCTGAAGACGACACGTCTCCATTCGTCCCTCCATTCACGCCTGTCGCGACACCACTGGAGGCGGGCTGCACGATGTTGGGGCGTGAGCGGAAGACGGCCTAACGGTGTGCGGGACCGTAGCCCAGCTTCATGGAGACGGTTGCGAATGGTCCTCGCCGATACCCCAGGAGCAACAGTGTCCCTAATTTGCTGGGAAGTGGCGGTGCGGTCCCCTACGGCACTGCGTAGGATCCTACGGTCTTGGCGTGCATCCGTGCGCCGCTGCGGTCCGGTCCCAGGTCGACGGGCACGTGCACCTTCCGCCGACCACTGGCGACAACATCGATGTACTGTGGAGACCTCACGCCCCACGTGTTGAGCAATTCGGCGGTACGTCCACCCGGCCTCCCGCATGCCCACTATACGCCCTCGCTCCAAGTCCGTCAACTGCACATACGGTTCACGTCCACGCTGTCGCGGCATGCTACCAGTGTTAAAGACTGCGATGGAGCTCCGTATGCCACGGCAAACTGGCTGACACTGACGGCGGCGGTGCACAAATGCTGCGCAGCTAGCGCCATTCGACGGCCAACACCGCGGTTCCTGGTGTGTCCGCTGTGCCGTGCGTGTGATCATTGCTTGTACAGCCCTCTCGCAGTGTCCGGAGCAAGTATGGTGGGTCTGACACACCGGTGTCAATGTGTTCTTTTTTCCATTTCCAGGAGTGTAATTCCATCAGCAGCACCTGATTTAATTCGACTACATTCCATTATCGTCGTTTTGCTTTTATTTATGTTCATCTTATATCCTCTTTTCAAGACCTGTCCATTCCGTTCAGCTGCTCTTCCAGGTCCTTTGCTGTCTCTGACAGAGTTGCAATGTCATCGGCAAACCTTAAAGTTTTTACTTCTTCTCCATGGATTTGAATTCCTACTCCAGAATTTTCTTTTGTTTCCTTCAGTGCTTGCTCAATATACAGATTGATTAACATCAGGGACAGGCTACAACCCTGCCTCACTCCCTTCCCAACCACTGCTTCCCTTTCATGCCCTTCGACTCTTAATGCTGCCATCTGGTTTCTGTACAAATTGTAAATAGCCATTCGCTCCCTGTATTTTACGCCTGCCACCGTCAGAATTTGAAAAATAGTGTTCCAGTCAACATTGTCAAAAGCTTTTTCTAAGTCTACAAATGCTAGAAACGAAGGTTTGCCTTTCCTTAATATATCTTAGAAGGTAAGTCGTAGAGTCGGTATTGCCTCACGTGTTTTCATTATTTCTAGGGAACCCAAAATGATTTTCTCCGAGGTCGGCTTCTACCAGTTTTTTCTTTCGTCTGTAAAGAACTCGTGTTAGTACATTGCAACTATGACTTCTTAAACTGTTCGGTAATTTTCACACCTGTCAAAACCATCCTATCAGAACCGGAAAGAATATGTGCTAAGACCGGTTCAGCATGGTGCACGCAGTGTAGAAGCACGTATACAACATTTGTGCTGCAAGGTAGAGAGGGAAAAAACACCTCTTCGAGGAGTTCATCCCTTTTACAATGCTGTAGTAACTAAAACGATTCTTTGAAATTGGCAGTAACTGAAACTAACTTTCATCCGTTAAACGCTACAAGCTACCTCCAACGTTGTGACGTTGCATCGTAGTGCAAGGATCGGAAATCATAGCTGGAAGTGGTATCACGGACATAAGAACGGTTTACTGTTACTATCGTTAAATTTACTGATGAAAAAGTGAATAGCGTGGCTGAATGAATTGAGACCCCAACTGAACGATCTTCTACGATGTGGAAGTCAGGCTGACAGTATGAAACTTTGGGATACAGGAATAAGGAATATTATTGCAAGAAGAATTCCGTTGACGATTTGTACAGATTTACATGACCCATCATTGAAGTGGATGTGGGGTTTGGCTGGTCATGAACTTATGGAAATAAGGAATACGAACAAAGCTGCTTTTTACAAAGTACACTAATCAGTCAGAACATCATGACCGCCGACCTACTATCGATATAAACGCGTCTAGGCGACAACAAGCGTCACCTGGCGACGAGTCACTGTTAGACTCACGCACGGTGTACGTAGTGTCAATGAGCGTGCTGTCAGTGCGTGGACTGGGGAAGGCCCACCATCTATCTGAGTTTCACCGAGGACAGATTGTCATGGCTCGGAGGCTCGGCACGAGCATTTCGGAAACTGGACGACTTGTCGGATGTTCGATGAGTGTTGTGGTGAGTGTCTTCAACACGTGGCAAAACAACGGTGAAACCACTTTCAGACGTCGTGAAGTTGGGCGGCCACCCCTCATTACAGATGTCGGAAGTCGGAGGCTGGACAGACTGCTAGAACGGGATAGGAGGCGGACTGTGACGGAACTAACGCCGGCAGAGTGAAAGTGTGTCTGAAGACACAGTGCACTCCCAACGATGGGCTTCCGCAGCCGACGACCCTTGCATGTGCAAATGTTAATACAACGACATCGGCAACTATGGCTGAAATGGGCACGTGACCCTCGGCACTAGAACGAAATTACAATGAAATTCAGACCTTTAGCTGATTACAAACGCTTATAAATACCGATGAGGACAGCTGAAAATGTGTGCTCCGACCGGGAGTCGAATCCGTGATCTCCAGCTTACATGGCAGACACTCTATCCGTCTGAGCCATCGAGGACACAGAGGATAGTGCCACTGCAGGGACTTATCTCTGGCACTCTCCCCGTGACACCCACATTCTCAACGTACTGTCCACACACTACATTTTTAGTGCCCCTACTCACTATAATCATTATTCGCGGCAGTCAGTCTACCGATTCCCGTAAGAGTTCGGGCAATGTGAGTGCATCTGCACTGAAGAAGATCATTGGCCGGTAAGCCTTATCTATATGAGAATGTCCGAAAGAACAGATACCATCTTCAATCGGTACTAGACGTTGGCGCTGTGGCAGAGCGTTGCATGGTCTGATGAACCCCAATGCCCTCTCCATGATGTCGGTGAGAGGACGCGAATCCGACATCTTACAGGGGAACAGCTCCTCGAAACCTGTAAAGCAAGACGGAGACAAGCTCGCGGCGGCTCCATTGTGCTCTGGGGAACATTCATATACGTCCAGTGGAAATCGTGCAAGGCACCATGATGGCCAACCAGTATCGTACACTGGTTGCAGACCACTTGCATCCCTTCATGATTAGTGTATACTATTTACGGGACCAGTTTCGACATTAAAAAATAGTTCAAATGGCTGTAAGCACTATGGAACTTAACATGTGAGGTCATCAGACCCCTAGACTTAGAACTAATTGAACCTAACTAACCTAAGGACATCACACACAACCATGCCCGAGGCAAGATTCGAACCTGCAACCGTAGCAGCAGCGCGGTTCCGGACTGAAGCGCCTAGAACCTCTTGGCCACCGCGGCCGGCGTTTCGACTTTAAATTAGTCATCTTCAGACCCCTACGCAAACTGAATGGTGATGTCCAACACTCGATACACCAGATTTCATGCATTTTTATTTACACGGTATGTGGACCCAGCACCTAACAACAACTTTGTAACAGTGCGTAGGGAATTCTGTCTAATACGTGTGCCTGTTAGTGTTTGATAGTAGGCACACGTTTAACGTGTGACAGCACGTCATATGCGAGAATACTGAAGCGCACATTGTTGCTGTCTACGTCTCTCCCGTTTTGTCTCGGCTCCAGTACGGCAGTTCTGACAACCTGAACGACTTCGGCACTGGTAGGTTATAGCCACATGGCATTTTGCAATGTTTATTATGATGTCATAAAACATGGAGATGCAAACTTAGCTGTTACAGAGTAGAACTTCGCGATCTCTTGTCACTATCATCAAGGACCGATTTATTAACACACTACCTAACAGCTCTCTCATGCTGCTGTCTACATTTACACACGATGTTTACTCGTACAGTAAGATTTTGAGTAGGTGTCATCACTTGTTACTCCTATTGAAATGGTGGTGTAAACAGACAAGCAATTTATTCTTTTATTTTTCGTTGTACTGCGTATAACGAATGGTAACAATGACTTTCCAAGGTATAGTTTCGACTGCGACAGACGCAAACGTAAACTATATGCTTAACAATCGTGTTTCAAGCCCTCCCCCCCATCTCCCCGCTCCGGGACCTCTATCGCTTGGTCCTCTCCACTGTCATTGATAATGGACAACAGACTTGCTATATATATATACACTCCTGGAAATGGAAAAAGAACACATTGACACCGGTCTGTCAGACCCACCATACTTGCTCCGGACACTGCGAGAGGGCTGTACAAGCAATGATCACACGCACGGCACAGCGGACACACCAGGAACCGCGGTGTTGGCCGTCGAATGGCGCTAGCTGCGCAGCATTTGTGCACCGCCGCCGTCAGTGTCAGCCAGTTTGCCGTGGCATACGGAGCTCCATCGCAGTCTTTAACACTGGTAGCATGCCGCGACAGCGTGGACGTGAACCGTATGTGCAGTTGACGGACTTGGAGCGAGGGCGTATAGTGGGCATGCGGGAGGCCGGGTGGACGTACCGCCGAATTGCTCAACACGTGGGGCGTGAGGTCTTCACAGTACATCGATGTTGTCGCCAGTGGTCGGCGGAAGGTGCACGTGCCCGTCGACCTGGGACCGGACCGCAGCGACGCACGGATGCACGCCAAGACCGTAGGATCCTACGCAGTGCCGTAGGGGACCGCACCGCCACTTCCCAGCAAATTAGGGACACTGTTGCTCCTGGGGTATCGGCGAGGACCATTCGCAACCGTCTCCATGAAGCTGGGCTACGGTCCCGCACACCGTTAGGCCGTCTTCCGCTCACGCCCCAACATCGTGCAGCCCGCCTCCAGTGGTGTCGCGACAGGCGTGAATGGAGGGACGAATGGAGACGTTTCGTCTTCAGCGATGAGAGTCGCTTCTGCCTTGGTGCCAATGATGGTCGTATGCGTGTTTGGCGCCGTGCAGGTGAGCGCCACAATCAGGACTGCATACGACCGAGGCACACAGGGCCAACACCCGGCATCATGGTGTGGGGAGCGATCTCCTACACTGGCCGTACACCACTGGTGATCGTCGACGGGACACTGAATAGTGCACGGTACATCCAAACCGTCATCGAACCCATCGTTCTACCATTCCTAGACCGGCAAGGGAACTTGCTGTTCCAACAGGACAATGCACGTCCGCATGTATCCCGTGCCACCCAACGTGCTCTAGAAGGTGTAAGTCAACTACCCTGGCCAGCAAGATCTCCGGATCTGTCCCCCATTGAGCATGTTTGGGACTGGATGAAGCGTCGTCTCACGCGGTCTGCACGTCCAGCACGAACGCTGGTCCAACTGAGGCGCCAGGTGGAAATGGCATGGCAAGCCGTTCCACAGGACTACATCCAGCATCTCTACGATCATTTCCATGGGAGAATAGCAGCCTGCATTGCTGCGAAAGGTGGATATACACTGTACTAGTGCCGACATTGTGCATGCTCTGTTGCCTGTGTCTATGTGCCTGTGGTTCTGTCAGTGTGATCATGTGATGTATCTGACCCCAGGAATGTGTCAATAAAGTTTCCCCTTCCTGGGACAATGAATTCACGGTGTTCTTATTTCAATTTCCAGGAGTATATATATATATATATATATATATATATATATATATATATATATGTAATACGTTTGTTACTATCTGTCGTGTCAATTAATGTCTGTTATTTGTCTTTCGAACCCGAACTTTTTTGTTGTTTAAATAGATGGACAGAACTTTTTACTGTAGCTTTAGGCATTTTCAATGGCATTCGATAGGAATGATCGACATAATTATTTTATTACGTTTATATACTTGTTGTTTGTGAGAAACAAATTCAGGCTAACTGTGTCCTCTTACGGTTCTTATCTCCGACATGTTTCCGTTGGCTGTCACGATTACGACCATACACTCCACCCCGATCGTTCGCAGTTTCCTATGCTGCATCGGCAGGCTTTGTAGCAAGGTCACACATTGTAAAATGCGATGTTTACAAAGCTGACCACAGCCTGAAGTTTTGTCTGACCACCACAATGAGTTATTAGGCACATTCCTATTGGTGGTGCTATGCACTTTTTTTCTTCAACTGTAGTTCTCTTGTGTCTAGTCAGTTATCGGGACACTTGCAGATTAGCATGACCTCCGAACCAGTTAAACTTGGCGTTTATGACATGGTTAAAACATTTAGAGAGATGAAAGACGGGCTAAGTAATAGAAAAATAATGCAGGACCGACTGCAGAGAGAACTCAAATCTACGGATTTGCGAAACTTGTCTACATGTAGCGACGCTACAGTCAACTGCAAAAATGTTTCACAGCTCCAGGTACATAACAGTAACCGCAATAATCATTGAACACATAAAATGGAAATGAACGTATGGCATCGTTGGCCGGGAGGCCCCTATTGGGGGAAGTTCGGCCGCCAAGTGCAAGTCTTATTTCATTCGACGCCACACTGGACGACTTGCGCGCCAGTGATGAGGATGAAATGATGATGAGGACAACACAACACCCAGTTCCCGAGCGGAGAAAATCTCAAACCAGGCGGGGAATCGAACCCGGGCCCTCTTGCATGGGAGGCGAGCACGTTACCACCCAGCTAAGCAGGCGGGCATTGAACACATAGATGAGAGTTGACAGAAAGTGGTTTCTATATACACTCTACTAAGAATGAATAAAATATGGAATTAATAGAAAGGTGCAACGAAGAAACTAACTTCTAGTCTCAGAACAACTGTAGTTGTAGAACAATTGCAACATTCACTCCTCATTTACACCAAAGACCACAAGAATGAGGTGAAAAACGTGCCAGTAATACAGCTAAACCCGGTACAGGAGACAAATAATAGTTTTCACTTAATGATGAGATATGCACCACTGAAGAAGCTACAAAAGCAATATGGCTGCTAAATGTTATTAAAAATAATTTTAATATATCTGCATCCAACATGTATCCTATGCTGTATTTTTGAAGCGTGCCAGATGATGGGCGAACAGAGTGAAACGCTTCACGCGAAATACAGATAAATATTATCGGTTCAGAAGATTAGAAGGAGCTCAAGATCACCCGACCACGATATCATTACACTTGGCTTTCCGTGGCCGTTATCGGCAACCCGAGGTGACATTCCAGTAGACAAGTACAGTGCTGATTAAACGCGTCGCGTTGTGAATGACTTGAAGACAGTTGTACGTATATTATCAAGTGGCTCAGAACGTCCTTGCGGAGCCATATCCTTGTGAAATATCACAATAAAAATTCATGATAAGCAGACCGAAGCACCCTAGCTCCCAGGTAAAATAATATTGTGGTCGACTAATACAACTAGTTGAAATATTGCGACACTGTACAAAGCACACAAGGCAGAGACAACATGAGCACGAGAAGAGTGCGTAGCGAACCACGTACCTTGTAAGACGTAATAGCAGACTACCGATCTATGCTCGTGTTAGCCACTAAACTGCGATCTGTCACGACGGAACGTAAGTCCAACAGCTTTTGTTGCCACTTGCCGGCAAGCAGATCAATGGAATCCCCTCCCCCCGCTTCCCCGCCCTCTGACGTCCCCTCTCTCACCGGCAGCCTGTTTCTTGCTCATGTGCAATCTCTATGCCAGTGACTCATAGCGTGACGTTGGTCCAGTTATTTCACGGCTATACGGAAACAGCTGTGACCAACGTTGTGCAACGTTACACGCTTCGTGCCCCTTTTCGACTGAATGGAGATGTAGTGTAGACATGTGTTGCAATCGGTGTTGAGAGAGCCATAAGTAGGTTTTGCTTTATAAGCATGCCGAACTGCCATCAGGTTCACTGTTAAAAAGTATCACATATTATCAGGAAAAAAAGGAACTAGATCATTAGGGATGAAGCAAAAAGTTATGACTATAGAAACGAAGAGAAGGAAATAGACCATTCATTCTCTAAATAGTCGTCGCAGCATTTGCCATAAAGTGTTTAAGAGAAACACTGAAAGTCTAAATGTGTATGACCGGGTGGAGATATAAATCATAGTCCTCCCGAATGCGAGTCAATACTTTCAGCACTGGGTGACCTCTCTCGGTTCCTCTTTTTGTATTTATAGTTTAAGTACACTTATGCCAGAGGGCGTTGCTGTGCGTCTTCTGAAAGTTAGTATTTCCTGTCAGTGAAACTCTTACTGTTGTTTACAGTTTTCTAGCTAAAAAACACTCAGTCATTGTATCGGCCAAATTGCAGACCAATTAGCAAAAGAGATTTGCGTGCCACTTTATCATTAAGTATTTTACAACTTTTCAGTCATTTACTGAAGAGAACGTCATGAAATTTCTGAAATTTATTGGAAATCACGAGCTGTGTGACATTCCTGTAATCTTCTTTTCCATGAAGAAACAATCTTTGTAGTAGCGATATGGTTTTTATTTATTTACCAATGACGCGTTTCGCCTGATACAGGCATCTTCAGATTGGCTGCAGTTTAGATTGGTGTTGGGTACATGGGATACTGATCATACAGAACATCCCAGCAAATAACTGCCCCCGTCAAATATTCGGAAGCATTGCGAGGTGTCGTTGTTGAGGCTTACGCTGTTAATAAAATGGAAATGCCGTGTGGCTAGGGTCTCCCATTGGGTAGACCGTTCGCCGGATGCAAGTCTTCCGAGTTGACGCCATTACAGCAACTTTCGTGTCGATGGGGACGAAATGATGATGATAATGATAACATAACAGCCAGTCATTAAGCGGAGAAAAATCTCCGACTCAGGCGGGAATCGAACCCGGGCCGGTGGGTATGACATTCCGTCCTGCTGACCACTCAGCTACCAGGGGCGGACTGCGCTGTTAATGATAGAAGAGGTTGCTGAAGCAATAAAATTGACTGAATTCTTCTCCATTTATGCTGCTGTCAGTTAAGTAAGTGCGTCAAGAGAAAGGAAACGCTTCAACAATAATCTCCAATATAACAGTTCTCTCTAAACCCCTAGCGAAACTAACAAATAGCTGATAGTGAAATTACTGCGATACTCGCTGATTAATTCACTACCAGTGCTGTGTAAATTTATCAATGAACGACTGATGTATCTTCATCCCTTATCGATCAGTGTTTCTAAATAATAAAACAAATGAAGGACTCTTTACTTTCACAGTTCTGCTATACCTAAAACTAATCCTCGACATGTACCGTAGCTGGAACTGACGCATTAAAGGAGTACGAAGAGCTACTCTTTCCAACCCGGCGTTAAAGAACATGATTGGTAAGTTAGAATTAACTGGTGACTTGGGAATCGCTTCTGGGAGAGGCCGTCGGTCAATTGGACTACAAATTGTTGATGAAGCTGCTGTTGCCATGGCTGAGAATGCTGGACGCAGTGTGCGATCTTCAAGCAGCGCACGAGCTGTATCATGGTAGCTAAACATTCCACGGTCGACCGTTGTTTTGGGCAGCAGTAGAGCAATCTCTAGTGCGGCTTCTGTTTATCATGGATGCAGATGTTCGTCACACTGAGCAACTTTTGTAACCGGAAAGTTATACATCGGTATGTAATTAATAACTGTTACCCTCCAATGTGGAAATTAAAACGTATTTCTTTCAATGGTTAATTGTTATTTCTCTTTCACATGTCGTTACAAATGTTTCCCCAGAGTTCCACTGTATTATCATCACTCGTTAATGATGGGGGCTCCCCTAAGTAGTGAAAGTTTAGTTACAACCAAGCTGTACATCGATTCACGAGGAAGGTTAGTATACATAATTTATAAGTATTTGGTGCAAATTTGCAGAACTGTGATGAATTGCAGTCCCCCATCGTGTTTTTCTGTCTACATGCGAAGGCTGTTCTCGGGAAATAACGTACGGATTTTGATATACGCGGAGCACTGGTACGATCGCCACATCGATAAAGGAGCGGCCGCGGAGCCATCGATGCAAGGCCCGCTCTGATAGTCAGTTCCCAGCCACGACCTTAGGCGCTGCGTTACGCCAGCAAGTGGTGTATTTAATTTATAAGAAAGCCTGGATTTTCAGCTACCAGGGCCGATTCGAGAACATTTTTCCGCACAAGCGACTTTTGTTTTGGCGTCCTATTCCCTTTTCTTCCCCGGTACAGTTTCACCCGTTTCAGTTTCACTACTAATTGTGAGGATACGCACCGTATACGCATCTTGCACTTGGGCGTGACTCTCCGACTGACAGCCCGAGCGACCGCTAGAAATTGTGGCTCGTCCTGCAGAGAAATGTTACAGCTGTGGCGCCTGTCGCGCTCCTCTCAGCTTGCTGCCCCAAGCAGCGGCTTCTATCGCTCGGTCTTTAAATCAGCCCTGTCAGTTACGATTTTTGAATCGTAACTCTACGCATTGCCCCTTAAACGAAATTGCTGCTACAGCTGACAAGTCGTCAGGAAGTAGATAGTAAGTGCTAAACCTACGAAACTGGGACGAGTAACTAGTTACGTATACTTTCAAATATTTGCAGTCTGCTATAAAATTTTTAAATGCCAAACATCGCTGAGTAATCAGCTTTTATTTCAACTATATTCATCACAAAGGGATCGGCAAAAAGTTTATCTCTTAAATCAGTTTATCGTTGCAGTGCTACGTTAGTTAAACAAGAATCTTACAAATGTTAACTTCTTAAATTGACATAGGCGAATTAGAAGGACAAATCATTCGTGATAACTCTAATGTTTATTGTATGTATGGAAAACTATTTGTTTTGATACTGCTTTATGAGAAATTCATTAACTTATATATAACAATTTGTGCTTGTGTTTTAACTATATTATAAGCATGGTATCTTTATAGATGCCTTCAAGGTGTACACAACTGTTTGTTGTACGCATAAGTATCGTCTCTGTAGCTTTCGGTAGTAATTTTTAAATATTTTTATTTTATATATAAATGTCAATAAATTCCTTTGTATTTATTTTATACAAGTGGTAAAAACGTGGTGAGTTCGCTCTTATATTGTGACTTCAGTCATGTCATTGAATTCTCCGTAACATATCTGGAAGTGGTTTTACTGTTTTTAGTGAATATTCAAAGTCTCAGTTTTAGCACATTCGGAATCTAGCCACATCTCCTTATCGTCCGTAAGCACAGTTTATCCCAACTACCTAGGGATTTCCAACTACCTGGCACAGTTCCGCCCACCAGACAGCTGTCCACGCTCCTTTCACGGCCCACTGCAGTGACTGGGAACGCTCCTCAACGCCCTCTCACCTACTAGGAACAGTCACTGCGCTTGCCGGCCAGATATCGCTCAACCAAACCCACTGTTTTACAATGCATTGCATAGTGGGCACATCGCTCGAAACTTCACACTGTGTTCTGAGAACCAGAAGATACTCATGAGCAACACTGGAACTAGGCACACATAACTGCACTGGCTGTTTTGTGTAATTTATATTTGTTGTCATGTTTGTACAAGCTGTCATAAACAAGTACATCACCACAAGCTGGCCAACTGTATTTGTGAATGGAAGTAAGCTTGGGACTTGAACATGAGGTACTGTGATTGTATAAGTAAACCAGAGCATTCTTCATATTGCCACGTTGTAACCAGAATGAAGTTCAAGTCCGAAAGCAGGGTCGTCAGTGAAGTACAATGCTTAGGATTAAAAGCACATTTATTGCAAACACCAACGCACATCCAGAACAGAACTAAATTCCTGGATAGGTTTTAACTGGCGACCAGCAGCTCACCAGAGAGCGACGCTGACTGCTACTCTACACGGCACACGACATGGTTCTCTCCTGGAGAAACACCGTCCTCCTGCTTTGGAAGTTCTCACTGCAGCCGACTACGTCCTCCTGGATCCATATTCTCTGTATGTCAGTACTTGCGGATCCTCAAGCTCTGGTCGCATTGTCACACCCTCTTCACTATGCAAGAAAGATAGGCCTCCCGTCGAAACTTTTCCATCGTCGAGCGGGTCTTCAATATCTTTAAACGAGGAACATCCACCATGAACCTGTGCCTCAGAAACGTAGTAAGACTAGATACGAGCAACACGGACGACGTTCCCGCGTTTTTCTTTTCATAATGAATGATCAACCTCCTCGACTTCGTATGTAACGTTCGACGTTTGATATGCAAATTACGCATAGGGATATGTAAACGGAATTAATTTGATCCGAAAATAGTGTATTCTTTTATTTTTATTAAAGGTTATACGGCTCAAAGTAGCACTTTAGTAAGCTCTCTGGCAGTCTTATTTCCCAGACTGGTCGATGCATGGGGTTACAGCACTCTCTGTCACTCTCCTAGGCGTCCAGTGTCCTTACGCGAGCTAACTATTTTGTTCCTCAGTCCTGCTGATGAGTTGCTCGTCCGAGTCAAACAAGAACATTGTATCCATTGTCGTTTCGGCCTCGTGACTGTGGAGCAGAAAGCATGCAGCGAAGCCTTTTCTGTCTTTACTTCGCTACCTTACATGTGAATCTCATGACCAGCAGTAGTGTACCCAGTCTCTGTTTTCGACATCAACATATATCGGAAACGTATGTGCGTACGTCTCATTAAAGCGTACTGCAATTTATGTTGGTGATGTGGCAGTGTGAAATTGTCTTTGATACTAGTCTCGATTATATCAAAGATCATCACACGGGGTGTTCATGCTTTAGTCTCATGTGTTCTGATAGGAACTTTGCAATTTCTGGAGCTTTGGTAGTTGGCTCAAATTTGGTGACAGCATAGCCGGGTGAGGTACTCAGGTAGACTATTATCCATCGACTACCAGTTTGTCGATTTTGGGAACTTCTCAAAAGTTCGATTGCAATTCGGTAGAATTGTGCTGCCGCAGGCCGAACTGGTAACAGATGTCCTGGAAGTAAATGCAAGAATTGCTTCTGCTGAAGGCATTCTTTACAATGGCTCATAGTGAAAGACGGCGAAACTGACGGTTTCGTCGACTTTCACTTTATACATATTTGAATGCAAATTACGCAGAGGGATATGTAAACCGAATTAATTTGATCTGAAAATAGTGTATTCTTTTATTTTTTTAAAGGTTATCCGATAGTGATTGACTACACATGAAGTACTTGAAGGTGTTTTATTTGTTGAGAATTGCATTTGGCCGGCCGCAGTGGCCGAGCGGTTCTAGGCGCTTCAGTCTGGAACCGCGCGACCGCTAGGGTCGCAGGTTCGAATCCTGCCTCGGGCATGGATGTGTGTGATGTCCTTAGGTTAGTTAGGTTTATGTAGTTCTAAGTTCTAGGGGACTGATGATCTCAGATGTTAAGCCACATAGTGCTCAGAGCCATTTGAACCATTTGAATTACATTTTGCTGGGCTGGCAATTTCACAGCAGACAGAAGATCAAAGTAGGCGCAAGGCCACCATTAAATTAATGCAGGCTGTAAAAGGTGACGCCGACGCCAGGTAGGACAGCGACAAATTCGTTTCTTTAGCTGTAGGCCTCTGGGTGCGAAAATGCGGGAATTTCATTGGTCAGCCCGGTCTGACGTAATAGTTTAGGAAAATTATTGAGAAGTGGGAGGACGCTTCACGAGAACTGACACGTGTCATAGGATGATTGCTTGTGAGTGGCTAGGTCTGACTTTCAAAGAAGGTGCGAAATTTACGAGGGGAGACAGGAGGAACTAATGAGACACTTCATCCGTTGCGAGTGAGAGAAACACTTCGAAGTCTGCTCGCACAATTTGGTGTGAGAAGCAGTCAATTCAATTTGAAGCTCAAACAGGAGCATGATGTAAAGTTTGCGTTAGGTAGCTTTTGGATATTCACAGGCATCGTATCCAACACTGAGGGCACCAACAGCAGCACTGGCTGACGACACAAAGACGCTGTCAAAAATGCAAAGGTCTGCAATTGGCTTCGGCGCGTATAAGTTGTAACGTACACAGTAAACTTTAGAGTGTCAGTGAGTAAGAAGGAAGACGCTCTTCTCACACGCATAATTTTACGCAGTCAAACTTTGGCAGTTATTGTCGTCAGATCGCGGAAAAGGTTCAGTGTGCTACTAATGAAGTAACTTACCAATCAGTTTCTTGTCTTGCACGTCCGCCAACCTAAGTTACTTGTAACTGTTTCATATTCTTGTGATAATCTGTCAGTGAACAGGATGTTATTTGACATGTTCGTGTTATACTTCAGGTTAACTATTGCACTCGTTTTGTGTGAGGATCTGTAACAAACAACAGAACTTACGGTAACTTTGACTTTCATTACATATGTATCTCACCTGACCACAAAAAAAAAATACAGTAGCACTATTCCACCACCATTTTGAACTCTGTAGGGACATTATTTAGCACTCATTAGAAATCCTTACATAACAGATGATAGTTTGCGCCTTCATTGGCTTTCTACATACTGATTCAGGTTACTTACCTAAAGACATAGGCAGGGAAGTACAGTAGTGTCTAACATATCCGTAGAGACATGGCCAGTGATACAAGCACTTGATTCTGTCTAGGATAGCCACGAGTCTCAGATGACCAGATGATGGAGCATCGTAGAACTTCAGGATAACTGGCAGTAGATGGAGGGTACTTTTCACTCCATCAGAACGTGATTGCTCTTATGCAATATTCCGTTTATTAATCGGAATTCTCATTTGGTCTGCTCCTCCTTCTTCTAGCTTCTATGGTTTTCAGCAATGATGGTTTTTCCTTTTGTTTACCAGAAATGTCATTTAATGCAACGATGGCTGAGGTTTCATCCACGCTGCTCTGTTCTCCCAAAGTATTCTCTGAAAGGCAGTCAGTGTCCATGTGTTTGCGTCTGTTTTCTTGTACCGCTGTAGCGTTATACTCTTAAAGCCTCAGTTCCACATCTCGTCAGCTATCCTGATGAATTCTTCAGGTTAATCAGCCTGCACAGAGAATAGTGGTCTGTCACAATGCCAAATCATTTCCTCTTATTGATTTAATATTTCAGGATCGAGACAGACACCATGGCCATTAACTAAGTGCCCCAAGATTTCAGTTTCTTCGACGCCAAGTAGGTAACTTTCTGGATTCAGGTGGAGATCTGCAGTCAAAACACACTTCAACACAATTGTTAGACAACTTGGATGTTCACCAAATATCTTCAAGGGGGACATCATCGACATACATAAACATAATATAGACACATAGTCCATTGAAGGTATCAAAGCATGTTGTCTATCACACATTTGAAGGTGATTGGTGCATTACTTAGACCTAATGGTGTAATTTCAAATTCATGTAGGACATAAGTTGTTATGGAGACAGTCTTTTCTCTGTCTGTCAACCTCAATTTGGTAGGAGTTTCTCCACAGCTGAGAATGCTTTGCTCCTTTCAGTTAGTGTAGGTTGTTATCAATGTGTGTAAACTAGTAAGTATTGGGGCGGCCTGTATTTTAGTGCACTCTGCATTGTTGCCAGACCTCCTCATGTAAACACCACATTCACATTCTAGGTCAACACCCTCTCCTTTCCCTTCCACCTCCCTCTCTCCCTCCTCCCTCCCTCAACGTTCTTGGCCAACTGGATGAGGTAGATGAATTCGAAGGAGTATTATACTATTGGTCAGGGAAGTTGATGCTGTCAACGTAGTTGCCAGATGTCCCATGTATATTTAGGATCTAATCTATGACCCAGTTATCGTAATGCCTATAATCTTAATGCCTTTAATTTGTAGCCCTTATGTAAGCAAATGATCTTCTTGTCCTCTTGTCCAGCATTTATTTAGGCCTAACTGATGACCAGCTTTATCTCAAATTATATAATTTATTACCTAATGTAGCCACCAGAGGGGGACTTATGAATTTAGCGTTTCTTAACTGTAGTTTTTCACCCAGTACACCTTTAGAATCCAATATGGCTGTCTAAGGTTTCCACCCTTGCCCCACTCTTCTAAGCAATCCAAGTGATATAGCATGCTTCTACCAGAAAACATAAATGCACAGTGCTATTGGTGTATCATGACTTTAAAAAAAAGTATAAGGCTCTTTTTATCACAAAATCAATATTTTAAAATACACCACATGACTGGAACAGGAGAGCTATGGACTTGCATTTATTAAACCTTGTCATTCATAGAACATGAACTGTGAAACACATCATGAGATGCCTCCTGGGTGTGCAATACTTCTCGTGCCAGACTGTAGCCACCAGACCTACTGTCGTGCTCACTGTGAATGCTTGCGAGGGATGCAGACGAACCCATGCCATAGCGACACGGCTGGCTAATTCTCTCATGCATTAGGTAGCTACTCCTGTGTTTATACGAGAATGCTCCACTATCAACACATACTGGACTGCAACATTAGAGAGGGCATCAAACTAGAAACAGGCATCTCTTTGTATAGTAGGCTGCTACTGTTCTCTCTAAATGCTACTGCTGTTTTTTAAGGTAATGAAGGAGACAGGTGACTGACTCACAATGAATGCATTTTCTCTGAAGTGGTGCACTCAAGTATCTCCACTTTATAGAATTCATCAAGCTCTTAAATAATACGTGCATGTCTGTGCCTAACACAGCAACACCTGCAGCCAGTTCACCGCGCCACAAGTGACACGTATCTGTGAAAACAAGGGATATATATACAGTGCTGGCACTCTATACACACAAGCACATCGTAGCTAATTTACATGTTCTGCCAGCGGTATTTATTCATAACATAATGTCTTCAGACATTAGGGTTGCAGAGTATTCATACAACACCCTGACAGAAACATAGTAGTTAATTTACAACTTCCTGCAGGACATGTGTGTGCTAGCTAATGACATCATTCTATATGCACAGAATGCCCTGACAGAGATGTCTGGGTAGATTATATACCTCCCTCCTTAACTTCATGTACTTCTTGATCACCGGTTCTGCTGAAAAGTTTCTCGCTGTTCTCTATTCTGCTACATCTCAATACTTTCGTATTTCTTCGATTTACTCTCAGTCCATATTCTGTACTCATTAGACTGTTCATTCCATTCAACAGATTCTGTAATTCTTCTCTACTTTCACTTAGGATAGCAATGTCATCAGCGAATCTTATCATTCGTATCCTTTCACCCCGAATTTAATTTCACTCTTGAACCTTTCTTTTATTTTCATCATTGCTTCTTCTATGTATAGATCGAACAGAGGGATCGAAATACTACAACTGTCTCTTACACCCCTGAGCATTTCGTTCTTCATCTTCCAGTCTCATTGCTCCAGTCTAGTTCTCGTGCTCGTACGTATTGTATAATACCCATCTTCCTGTATAGCTTACCCTATTTATTTCAGGATTTCGAACATCTTGCACCATTTTACATTGTCGAACTCTTTGTACGGGTCGACAAATCCTATGAACGTGTTTTGAGTTTGCTTCACTCTTGCTTCTATTATCAACAGCAACATCAGAGCAACCTTTCTGGTGCCTATACCTTCCCTAAAGCCTAACTGACCGTCTCCTGATAGATCCTCAAATTTCCTTTCCAGTCTTGTGCATATTATTATTATTATTGTTATCAGCAACTTCGATAAATGAATTAATAACCTGATTTGCGATAATTCTCGCGCTTGTCGGCTCTTGAAATCTTCAGAATTGTGTGTATGATGTTTACCTGAAAGTCTAATGGTATATCGCCTGTCTCTCTTCGCTATCGACTCCAGTTTCCTCTTCTTCTATCGTGTCTTCAGACATGTCTCCCCCTGTAGAGGCCCTCAATGTACTATTTTTACTTATCCGCTCTTTCCTCTGCATTTAACAGTAGAATTCTCGTTGCAATCTTAATGTTATCGGCCTTGCTTTTAATTTCACCGAAGGTTATTTTCACTTATCTGCATTTTGAGGCTGGCATTCTGATAATTATTCCCTTTTCGATTTATTCACATTGTTCATGAAGCCATTTCGCCTTAGTTTCCATGCACTTTCTCTTTATTTCACGCCTAACTGACTTGCGTTTTTGTTTTCTTGAATTTCTCTGAACGTTTTTTGCACCTCCTTCTTATGTAGATAATCTGAAGTATTTCTTCTGTTATCCATAGTTTCCTCGCAATTACCTTCCTTGAACGTTTGTTTTTGTTCCAACCACCGTGACTGCTCTTTTTAGAGACGTCAATTTCTCTTCAGATTAACTGCTTATTGCGCTGTTTATTATCACAATAGCTACAGCCTCAGAGAACTTCAAGAATACCTTTTCAGTTCTTAGTATCTCCGTATGGCACTTCTTTGAGCAGTAATCGAAACGACTTTGATCCCACGTTCGACCACTGACACTGGTTACATTTTGAATAAAAATCAGCAGCAATGGCGGCCAAAGGCCTGTGGTGTAAGAAATCACCCTCATTCTGCCAACGGACTTGTCAAAGAGGGTGGAGATGTGAGCAGATGTTCAGGACACTCTCTTGCCCTTGGGCTGAGAAACTGCCCCTAAAAAGTGTAAGAATAAGCAATGATCAACGGCGTTAGGATGCATAAGATAAAGGAAACCACTGCATTAATACACATAATCTAAATCCACAGAGCATGTGACCTGTAACTGAAACAGTTTCATAGGAATCTCTGCACTGGCAAAAGATTCCGGACTAGTCCCCGATTTAGATCTCCAGGAGGTGACAATCGGGGGAGGGGGGGGGGGAGGGGGTGCGTGTGTGGGAGGGGGTTGATCATGAGAAACAGATTGAATAGCCAACACGATATCATTCTTCGACTTAGGGCGTGGAACGTAAAAAGTATTAAAATGTTAGAGAAGTTAGAAATCTGAAAGGTGAAATACAAAGACTCAACTTGAATATTGTGGGGTTCAGTGAAATGAAATGGAAAGAAGATAACTATTTCTTCTCAACTGAGTATAGGGTATCATAAACACCATTAGAAAATTGTATAGCAGAAGTAGGAGTCATTATGAATAGGAAGGTAGGGCAGTTTAGTGACAGAGTTGTTCTCATCAGATTCCACACTAAACCAGAACCGTCAATATTACTTCACGCATACAAACCGATGTCGCAAGCAGAAGATGAAGAAACAGAGAAAGTATATGAGGATATATAACGGTAGTTCAGTACATGAAGGGAGATGAAAATCTAATAGTTATGGGGATTGGAATGCAGGTATGTACCTGAAATATCTTATGTGTGTGTGTGCGTGCGTGTGTGTGTGTGTGTGTATGTGTGTGTGTACTTGTTCATATACAGACACGATATAATGATTTTTTTCGTTCGTTGCAGCTTTCCACTACAACTGATGGGTGGTGACACACTAGACCTAATGGAGACAATAAACTCCCATGAAGGAGTGGCTGGTTTGGAATGACTGAACCAGCATCGCTAACCAACGAGGATTGCAATTGTAAGTACACATTTTTATACATGTGCGTGGAATATTTTTGTGCTTTGATTGTCTGACATTAGGCTTTTTGCCCATAGGATTCTTGAATGACATCACCAATTTGAGGATGGATGATCGTCTCTGAATATGTCAGTCTCGGACAAAACTATCCAGTGGCTATCGACGTACGTAAGTACTGTTTATGTATGACACATATTGGCTACCATCTGTTGTGAGTCATAGAAATATGAAGCCAGTCCTCAATATAACCCAGCACACGTGGTCGACATAATGGTCATGGAGTGTTATATGAGGGAGAGATACGTCTTTGATAATAAAATGCCCAGCCCTCATGAAGATAATGAGTATTTACCACCGCACTTTATGAGCCCATTCTCACTGTAAGCTGACATGGCTGACTTCCGTTTAGAAGGAACTGAATACATAAGCGACAGTTCACATTTCTACATTAGTTTACACTTGCATACAATGCTTACAAGATTTTACCTTGTTTGTAGGAGCGCTTGCTGCCGGCATTGAGATGACGGACATAGATTCCCATGCTGCGTTGAATAATATATTAAACATTCAACTGCTCGATTATGGAGAGATGAATCTCTGACTGACTAATACCAACATGGAGTATGACCTGCATAAGTACCGGAAAAAAATACTAAATGTGCAAATGTTTATTTTTTTGGAATCATCAGACACGTACTTATCTATCTCGTTGCTTCTTTTTCCCACAAGACAGTTGGAACCATCTGCAGGCAGTCTAGCTGTTGCAAAGTAAGTCAGTTATCTCACGTGTTCTACTACAGTAGCCCAGCACCAGGATAGCAGGGGGAATGGTTTAAATTAATCATTTGCTGGAGGCGTTTATAAGGATAGGATCTCATACACCTGCATTGATAACTCTACTGCAGGTTACCAAGACCCAATGCGTTTCCTAAATGCATGTCTATCTATCTGGAAAGGGAGCTTCTCAGAATCATTAACGATCTGTGGTATCCTGTCATTAAGAGCAAAGCAGTTTTATGCACCGAACTCACGTACTCCTCCCCCCAAAAAAATG
The DNA here is from genome assembly GCF_023898315.1 of Schistocerca nitens. Classification (NCBI taxonomy): domain Eukaryota; kingdom Metazoa; phylum Arthropoda; class Insecta; order Orthoptera; family Acrididae; genus Schistocerca; species Schistocerca nitens. The sequence continues at coordinate 741,783,206 of NC_064617.1, forward strand.
GTGGTGGTGAAGAGAAAACCATTGTTCATAATTGGAGGAAAGAAGGTGTGTCGTTGTGGGGCACCTCAATTCATCAACTTCCAAAATGCAGTTCAGAAATACTCAGCTGAATTTTCTAAGTCATAGCTCAAAAACAGCGATTTTTTATCGTAATATAACAAAAACAATCAATGTAGATCGCAAATTGTGTTTATTATTGTGGTAACCGGTTTCAATCGTATAAAGACCATCTACAGACCAGTATGTAACTCTGAAATTAACAAAGTAGCCTAGGAATAATACGGCTGTCAAAATGGTTCAAATGGCTCTGACAACTATGGGACTTAACATCTGAGATCATCAGTCCCATAGAACTCAGAACTACTTAAACCTAACTAACCTAAGGACATCACACACATCCATGCCCGAGGCAGGATTCGAACCTGCGACCGTAGCGGTCACGCGGTTCCAGACTGAAGCGCCAGAACCGCTCGGCCACACCGGCCGGCAATACGGCTGTCCCATTGTATAGCATTAACTAAGCAGAAACTTATTATTCCCCATGTAACTCGTTAATTTCAGTGTTACATATTGGTCTGAAGACGGTCATGTGTGACTGAAACAAATTACCAGAAAATTAAACACCATTTGAGATACAAACTCATTGTTGTTGTTGTATTAAAATAAAATATCGTTGCTTTTCCAATTACGACATAAAACATTATTAGCCTACTCCTAATGAGGGATGTGGAACTTTAAAAAAAATTGAGGAATCAGGACAAAAATAAACAAAAAATATGAACATTGAGTTTAACAAAAAATGTTTTCCATTTGATGTTATTCCAAAATATCCGAAAGTTATGTGTATACTGCACTCAACCAAACTCCACGTGTGCCAATTTCATCACTAGTTACTGAAAACACATTTTGCAGATCCAAAGTTCCTACTAACGCAGGCACACACGCATAAATCAACTTGACTGCGTATGCAAGAAGATAAAGTACACGCCAACATGGCAGTTTTAAAACAGATCTCTTAAGAACACAGCCTACTGAAAGACTAACAATATAAAATACGAAGCTTGCTTGAGCACCTATGAACAACGCACTTTCAATAATTATGGCAACCGCTTACCTCTGGTAGTTATCAAGATATTCAGCAAATAACACACGCAAGCATCAGTTGGCGATTATTGCTCAAAACGGCCGCAGACAGTCTGATACAATCAACAGATCAAGGGCGTAGCCAGAATTTCGTCAAAGGGAGGGTTCTGTTTTGTTAAAGAGATCCTTAAAATGGTTCCTGTTTTTCATTTTACTTATAAAACACATATATTTAGTTTTTAATTTTTTGTTCATAATTTGCTTTCGGAAGACCTTCATACAAATAGTATTTGTTTTATAAAATTAAGCTTCAAAACGTTTTCTTAGAAAGTATAACTTATATTGTCAACAGTATATATATAAGAAGTATCCAAATTCACAATTAACCCATTAAGGCTCAAACTTGCGCTAACGCAACATTTCATTCGTAATATTTTTGTATAAAATGAGTTGTAAAATTTCGAATTTCTTTAATACAACATTTAGAGGACATCTGAAAAATCTAGTTTAGGCATTTTAATTAGATCACTGACCGTAATGTTGACCACCGTGAATTTTCGAACTTCCAGATAAATCTGTGTATTTCATTGCGAAAGTTTTCATTGTCTTCCCTAATTAGCATGTGATGAATTTTAGACGAATTTTATACAGTGAACTTCTTTCAAACTTCTGTTATCATACTACATCACTGTTTAGAGACGCCAGTTAGAATTCGAACTTTTTTTTTGCTATTTACAATAATGTTGCTAATGATGCGTTTACGCAACTTTGGGACCGCCGAGTATATTTGTGAAACACGGCTGCTTCATTCTACCATAATAATATATGGGTAATCCATCGTTGATGGAACAGTTTATTACTGTCAGCTTTTGTTCGGGAGATATTCATTCAGTGTGTTTACAGATAGAACAATAGCTCTGATCAAATATTCGCTACCGGTCAGTTACTTTCATTGAAGTTTTGTCCGCCCCCGGTAGCTGAATGGTCAGCGTACGGATTGTCAGTCCTCTGGGCCCGGGTTCAATTACCGGCTGTGTCGGAGAATTTTCTCCGCCCAGAGACTGAGTGCTGTGCTGTCCTCATCATCATCCTATCATCCTCATCGACTGCAGGTTTCCGAAGAGGCGTCGCATTAAAAGACCTGCACCCGGCGAACGGTCTGCCCGACGGGGGGCCCCAGCCATGCGATTAAATTAAAAATTGAAGTTTTGCATTTTGTTTACTTTTGCGTTATACAAATTGAATCGTAATTTACCGCAGCTCTGCTGTAAATGAATGCAGACAGTGCACACAGGGATTTCCGCTTGTTTAAGAATGTCTGGTTATTACACCAAACCCCTATCTACTGTGCAACTAATATTGTTGGTACATTTGAAATGCAAGCACATAGTGAGCTAGACATAGTGAATTCAATTGTCGGTCAGAAGCCAGTGCACCTGCTAAGAAAAGAAAACGAATTAGTGTAAGTGTTACGAAAGGAAATGAAGATGTTCCGAACTGGAGGAAAGTTCAACCAACTTACACTTCTTCACCGACAACAGAGGTGCTAACCAAGACAAATGTTCAAATGTGTGTGAATTCCTAAGGGACCAAACTGCTTAGGTCATCGGTCCCTAGACTTACACAGTACTTAAACTAACTGATGCTAAGAACAACACACACACCCATGCTCGAGGGAGGACTCGAACCTCCGGAGGGAGAGGCCGCGCAGTCCGTGACACGACTCCTCAAACTAAGCCAGAAGACATGAATAAAGTAGAGGGTTTATCACCTTATGAAATTTTTTCACTTTACTTTGACTCAGAAGTGATTTCAAAAATTACTGAATACACAAATACACATGCACAAGACAATAATCGCCTTTCATTTCAAATAACTGTTCCATTGCTGAAGCAATTTATAGGAATAATGATTCTTTCAGGACATGACGCATTACCACCAACGGAACTGTACACACAGATTATCTGCAACAAATTGTACTGGTCGAAAGATGACACAACGTATTAACAATTGTAAGAAGTTGCATGAATCTTAAAAAATTCTTGTCAATGAAACAAAACGTCCATTTGTCTAATAACGACAGAATGAATAAAAATTACAAGTTTTCTAAAGTGGGACCAATCTTTGATGTAATCAATGAAAAATATCTTCAATTTGGAATATATTCATATAATTTGTCTATTGACGAGGAAATGGTCCCTTATCTTGGGAGACATTCCTGCAAGATGTCCACCTGTCAGATTTGGTTTCAAATTCTGGTGTTTATGCAGTTCAAATGGCTACTTGTACAAATTCATTCCTTATGATGGGAATATGGCAGGATGTGAAACATCTGAATTTTCTTGGGGTGAAAAGTAGTAATGAATTGGCTTTCAATTGTTGAAGAACCGTCTCGTCTTTGTATATACACTGCTGGCCACCGTAAATGCAACACCAAGAAAGACAAGAGGTAGCACAACAAGATTTATTTTGTAGATAACATGTTGACCAAGTATCAAATGATTACGTTTACAGACTTCTGTGACATGTGGTTCCTGCCAGAATCAGTAGCCAGAATAGCCGCCATTGTTGGAGATCACCGCTGCCACACGTCTCGGCATTGAGTCAGACGATGGATGTGTTCCTGGGGTACAGCAGCCCAAGCAGCTTCCACACGTTGCCAAAGATCATTTGGTGTGGCAGCTGGGGATGTAATCTGGGTCACTCGTTGAGCAACCATGGACCACATGTTTTCTATCGGCGAAAGATCCGGAGAGCGAGCCGGCCAGGGAAGCAATTCAATCTGGTTATTGACGAAGAACCTTTGGACAATGCGTGCCACGTGTGGTCGCGCATTATCCTGCTGAAATATGGCTGTGGCCGAGCCCTGAAGGTAATGAAGGACAACTGGCTCCAGCACCTCGGATATGTAACGCCGGCTATTTAAAGTACCGGCAATGCGTACTAGAGGCGTGCGAGAGTAATATCCAATACCGCCCCATACCATAATACCCGGTGCAAGACCAGTGTGGCGGTGCATAATGCAGCTGTCCAGCATCCTCTCTCCACGGTGTCTCCACACTCGAATCCGACCATCGTGGTGCTGCAGACAGAAGCGTGCCTCGTCAGTAAAGACAACGTCATTCCATTCTGCCGTCCACATCCGTCTGTCATCACACCATTGGCGACGGAAACGTCTGTGGTTCTGCGTCAATGGTAGACGAAGCAATGGACGTCTTGCGGACAGACCACTCTGCTGTAAACGGCGTCGAATGGTACGCGCAGACACTGGATGATGCGTTACAGACGCAATGTGCTGTGCTATGGTTCGGGATGTCACTGGGCGATCCGTCACTGCCATGCGCACAATTTGCCTATCAGCACGTGCAGTGGTGCACCGAGGTGAATGCGATCGACCACGTCGGTCCGTCGTACCCTCCTGCATCCAACGGTCACATATCCGCATTACAGTTGTTTGGTTTCGTCCAACACGACTAGTGATTTCTCTGTATGATAATCCACAATCTCGGTAAGCCACTATCCTTCCTCTGTCGAACTCGGATACTTGATCAAAAGATGTTCGCTGTTGTCTACGATGCGTAACCGATCGTCTTGTGAAACAACTACAAGGTAAACACACGTGCCGAACGTACACTCGTCGAAATCGCCAAGCCTTAAATGGCGCTATGAGGTGGCGCCACTGGCGCGCGTGATGTGCGTCCGCGCTGAAATTCTAATCAGTTGCATATCTCATCGCTGCAAACCCATGGTGTAAATTTCACTTGATTCGGATGCTTCCTTCAGGGTGTTGCATTTACGGTGGCCAGCAGTGTATTTTGATTATCTCTTTTCCTCTTATTCTTTATTTTGTGTTTTAAAACAAAAGAGATCTTTTGCCACTGGCTCGTTTCGGGAGAACCGCACTGCAAAGTGCCCTTTGGAATCCCCCTCAAGCATGAATAATAAAGGCAAGGTTATGTTTGACTTTCTGTTTGACGATAAAGCTGAAGTCATGATGGTAAAGTGGAATGACAATTCCACTATGACAGTAGTCACCAACAACGGCATCATTCAGCCTTTAGCGAATGCAAAATGATACAGTCGGAAAGAAAAGTATTTCTCTGCACCAACCCAGGGTTATAGCTCAGCACAGTCAGCATATGGGTGGTGTTGATTTACGTTGATAATACTACTGCCAATTACAGAATTTGAATAGGAGGCAAAAAATGGTGGTCATCTCTCTTCACCAACTTGATAGGCAGTGTAATTGTGAATTCATGGAAAACATACAATCTTCCAAATTAATCCAAATTAATCAGTTAGACCGTCAGCGAGAGCGCATCGCTAGCTCCTGCTACTACTAAGGCGAGTACACCGTTTGCTTCTTACATATTTTACAAACAGCAGCGACTTATTTTCAGTTATCTGTGTAATTACTAGTTTATTTTTGTAATTTCTTGCGTGTTCGAGTGCTTACTAGGTAGAACCTTTTATTTCAATAACAGTGTTTTTGTACTTATTTGCTGCGCTTAGCTTTTAAATAGTTTTTCTGGGAAAACCTAGCGTAGTTTTCGCGTCTCGTATTTCAGTGAGTGTTTCTTGATTATCAGAGTAGCTCATCCGAAGATTATCTTGGGAATTTGTCACCGTATAGAGTAGGGTAAACATAGTCATGTGTAGGGACTGTGGTTGTTGTGAGCGGACGCAAGGAGAATTGGCCACTCTTCGGGGACAGGTGGAGGCTTTGTCTGTTAGGCTCATCGAGCTCGAGGCGCAGGCGTCGGCTCGTAGTGGCGTTGGGGCAACTGTGGTGAGACCTATGCCTACTTCGGTGGCCTTGGAATCACATGGAACCCCTGATGTCGCTGCGTCTTCCGGCAGTGAGCATCTTACCGGTCAGCCATCACTCCAGGGTGAATGGCGGACAGCGGTGGGCTCGCGCGTGCCTGGCCGAAAGGCGAAGGTGGGATCTGGCCGCGTGGCGGCTGCCTTACCCCTTTCCAACAGGTACGGGGTGCTTCCTAGTGGTGATGACATCGTTTCCGAGCCACCACAGGATGCCTCGCCTGTTGGGCCAGTGGCCGATTCTCCGGCAAGGTCCCGACAGTCACAGAGGGCGGGCCTATTAGTTATAGGGAGCTCCAACGTTAGGCGGGTTATGGAGCCCCTCAGGAAAATAGCGGGTAGGTCGGGGAAGAATGCCAGTGTGCACTCGGTGTGCTTGCCGGGGGGTCTCGTCCGTAATGTGGAGGAGGCCCTTCCGGCAGCTATTGAACGCACTGGGTGTGACCGGCTGCAGATAGTAGCACATGTCGGAACGAATGACGCCTGCCGCTTGGGTTCTGAGGCCATCCTTGGTTCCTTCCGGCGGCTGGCTGATTTGGTGAAGACAACCAGCATCGCACGCGGAGTGCAAGCTGAGCTTAATATCTGCAGCATAGTGCCCAGAGTCGATCGCGGTCCTCTGGTTTGGAGCCGTGTGGAGGGTCTAAACCAGAGGCTCAGACGACTCTGCGACTATAATGGTTGCAAATTCATCGACCTCCGTTATTGGGTGGAGAACTGTAGGGCCCCCCTAGACAGGTCAGGCGTGCACTACACACCGGAAGCAGCTACTAGGGTAGCAGAGTACGTGTGGCGTGCACACGGGGGTTTTTTAGGTTAGAGGGACCCCCCCTTGGGCGAAACGATAAAATACCTGACGGCTTACCAGAGAGAACATTATCATCGTTGATAAAGAACGTCCGTCCTCAGAGACCAAAAACAGGAAAAGTTAACGTAATATTGGTAAACTGCAGGAGTATCCAGGGCAAGGTTCCTGAATTAGTATCTCTTATTGAAGGAAATAGTGCGCATATAGTATTAGGAACGGAAAGTTGGTTAAAACCGGAAGTGAACAGTAACGAAATCCTAGACACAGAATGGAATATATACCGCAAGGATAGGATAAACGCCAATGGTGGAGGAGTATTTATAGCAGTAAAGAATTCAATAATATCCAGTGAAGTTATTAGCGAATGCGAATGTGAAATAATCTGGGTTAAGTTAAGTATCAAAGGTGGGTCAGATATGATAGTCGGATGCTTCTATAGGCCACCTGCATCAGCAACCGTAGTAGTTGAGCGCCTCAGAGAGAACCTGCAGAACGTCGTGAAGAAGTTTCGTGATCATACTATTGTAATAGGGGGAGACTTCAATCTACCAGGTATAGAATGGGATAGTCACACAATCAGAACTGGAGCCAGGGACAGAGACTCTTGTGACATTATCCTGACTGCCTTGTCCGAGAATTACTTCGAGCAGATAGTTAGAGAACCAACTCGTGAAGCTAACGTTTTAGACCTCATAGCAACAAATAGACCGGAACTTTTCGACTCCGTGAATGTAGAAGAGGGTATCAGTGATCATAAGTCAGTGGTTGCATCAATGACTACAAGTGTAATAAGAAATGCCAAGAAAGGAAGGAAAATCTATTTGCTTAACAAGAGTGATAGGGCACAAATCGCAGAATATCTGAGTGACCACCATCAAACGTTCATTTCTGAGGAAGAGGATGTGGAACAAAAATGGAAAAAATTCAGAAACATCGTCCAGTACGCCTTAGATAAGTTCGTACCGACTAAGGTCCAAAGCGAGGGGAAAGATCCACCGTGGTATAACAATCATGTACGAAAGGTACTACGGAAACAAAGAAAGCTTCACCATAGGTTTAAGAGTAGTCGAATCATAGCTGATAAGGAAAAGCTGAACGAAGCGAAAAAGAGCGTAAAGAGAGCAATGAGAGAAGCATTCAACGAATTCGAACATAAAACATTGGCAAACAATCTAAACAAGAACCCTAAAAAGTTTTGGTCATATGTAAAATCGGTAAGCGGATCTAAATCCCCTATTCAGTCACTCGTTGACCACGATGGCACCGAAACAGAGGACGACCGAAGAAAGGCAGAAATACTGAATTCAGTGTTCCGAAACTGTTTCACTGCGGAAAATCGTAACACGGTCCCTGACTTCAGCCGTCGCACGGACGCCAAAATGGAAAATATTGAAATAAACGATATCGGAATTGAAAAACAACTGCTATCACTTAGTAGCGGAAAAGCATCCGGACCAGACGAGATACCCTTAAGATTCTACAGTGATTATGCTAAAGAACTTGCCCCCTTTCTATCAGCAATTTATCGTAGATCTCTGGAAGAACGTAAAGTACCTAGCGACTGGAAGAAAGCACAGGTCGTTCCCATTTTCAAGAAGGGTCATAAATCAGATGCGAATAATTATAGGCCTATTTCACTTACGTCAATCTGTTGTAGAATAATGGAACATGTTTTGTGTTCTCGTATTATGACGTTCTTAGATAATACAAATCTCCTTCATCATAACCAACATGGATTCCGCAAACAGAGATCATGTGAAACCCAGCTCGCCCTATTTGCCCAAGAAATTCACAGTGCCGTAGACACTGGCGAGCAGATTGATGCCGTATTCCTGGACTTCAGGAAGGCATTTGATACGGTTCCGCACTTACGTTTAGTGAAAAAAATACGTGCTTACGGAATATCGGACCAGGTTTGTGATTGGATTCAGGATTTCCTAGAAGAAAGAACACAACATGTCATTCTTAACGGTTCAAAATCTGCAGATGTAGAGGTAATTTCGGGAGTACCGCAAGGAAGCGTGATAGGACCTTTATTGTTTACAATATACATAAATGACTTAGTTGACAACATCGGTAGCTCCGTGAGGCTATTTGCAGATGACACGGTTGTCTACAAGAAAGTAGCAACATCAGAAGACTCGTACGTACTCCAGGAAGACCTGCAGAGGATTAATGAATGGTGCGACAGCTGGCAGCTTTCCCTAAACGTAGATAAATGTAATATAATGCGCATACATAGGGGCAGAAATCCATTCCAGTACGATTATGCCATAGGTGGTAAATCATTGGAAGCGGTAACGACCGTAAAATACTTAGGAGTTACTATCCGGAGCGATCTGAAGTGGAATGATCACATAAAACAAATAGTGGGAAAAGCAGGCGCCAGGTTGAGATTCATAGGAAGAATTCTAAGAAAATGTGACTCATCGACGAAAGAAGTAGCTTACAAAACGCTTGTTCGTCCGATTCTTGAGTATTGCTCATCAGTATGGGACCCTTACCAGGTTGGATTAATAGAAGAGATAGACATGATCCAGCGAAAAGCAGCGCGATTCGTCATGGGGACATTTAGTCAGCGCGAGAGCGTTACGGAGATGCTGAACAAGCTCCAGTGGCGGACACTTCAAGAAAGGCGTTACGCAATACGGAGAGGTTTATTATCGAAATTACGAGAGAGCACATTCCGGGAAGAGATGGGCAACATATTACTACCGCCCACATATATCTCGCGTAATGATCACAACGAAAAGATCCGAGAAATTAGAGCAAATACGGAGACTTACAAGCAGTCGTTCTTCCCACGCACAATTCGTGAATGGAACAGGGAAGGGGGGATCAGATAGTGGTACAATAAGTACCCTCCGCCACACACCGTAAGGTGGCTCGCGGAGTATAGATGTAGATGTAGATGTAGAAAATATGTCATAGCTTGAATTTCGATCATACTTATGTATGACCCTAATGAATTCAAAAGGTACTGCAGCCGAGGACGATAGAAAGAGAGAAACTGCTACCCCTCAGAACACAGGAAAATGCACTTAGGGACGTCCCCCTAAATGCTCCCTTCCGAAAGAAATACGCTATGATGATGTGGGCCACATAATAATAGCGGAGGAAAACAAAGCAAGAAGAAGTTCTAGGTTATGTAAAAGTACAACAATTGACAGTTGCATCTCTATTCAAACTGTTTTCAAACATTTCATAAGAGAACTAAATACGACTCATTGTAGTCCCCAAGTTGCGTAAACGTAACACTTTGCTGTACTTTAATTAGTACCTGTATATTTTTGTGTATTTATGTCTATATTATTATACAATTAGATCAAATAAACATCATTTTTAAAAAAATAATATTATTTTAATGTGTGGTCTTCAATGGGTTAAATATTTCTTTATTTGGAAACATGATAACCTGACTCTCGCCAAACGAATTAAAATTCGAGTACTTTCAAAGTTAAACGGGTTCATATCAATTTTGTCAATGACACTCTTCCTCCTAATACACTCTTGTATTTAAATTTATGACTTATCTGAAACCAAGCGAGAAATCCTCCAACACATCAAAGTATCCCATGTTCCTCAATTAAATCTAAAATGTTATTAAAGTATCTTCCACTTCATTAAAATTCTTCAACTTTCTTAAGTGATAAAGAACTTTTTAAACATTATTATTTCAACAGTCAACTTGAAACTTAGCAACCAAATTTATTTATTTATTAAACAAAACGAAATGCGCATATACTATGAGCTACAGCTCTGGTATCTTAATATTGATTCACACATCGATTTCAGATAGACTTCTAATATTTGCGACCTCGTAAATGTGTTTGTATTTATGCATGACAGTATGGTTACACAGTCTTTGGTGCTATGAAACTCTTCTACGATGTACATTATACAATGACGTTTATATGATGTTTACTTGAAAATATGTTAGAGTTAGACAGTTGGACTCATTGCTCCGAGGACATTACAAATAAGATATTTCACAGTTGAATATCGTTCCTGTAGTAAAACTTGAAGACATGGTATACTGCCGTTCCAAAATTGAGCAATTTTTATAAACGGAAACGTAGGACAAAATGACGATCGCTAGTCACCTTCCAACGTAAATATGGCTTTTAGTACCGGGAGTCCCGAAGAGAGGTTCGGTTCGCCTCCGAAGAGGCTCTTTTCATCGAAACAGATAGGCTGTGTCTTAAAGGAAATTGCAATCTGTCAGGAGAGACAGTAATTCAGCATGGGTTGGATGTGACCTTTAGTAAGGGACAGGGCCCGGCATTTGCCTAAACGGAAAATGGGAAACCACAGAAAAACATTTTCAAGATCGGCGGGGGGTGGATTCAAACCACCTCGCCTCCTAAATCCAGGGATTGCTAGCTCAGCGCCTCCACGCACAGAGCTACCCCAGTCGGTACAGAATTTGGAAAACCTGGTTGTCGTACCTTCTTTCTAAAACAAAATAAAGTGCATCGCAACGAAATGTGGAATTCTAATATTACATGTTTTTCTTTTAATTGTGAATGTTTGGTTATTTGATAGTGCATGGATACATGTATAATTTAAGATTTAATAATTTATGCATGGATTTCCTGGATTCAGTAATTATGGTGTAATAAGAGCGTAAATAGATATTGCATGAAACGGGGCGGGAATGGGGGGGTGGGGCGGATCGGGCCGGACAAATTCAAGCAGCTCACTGAAGAAGTCCTTCAGAAACGAACGAAATAAATAATGTGCTATCACCAAATACTCCTTCTGCTGTCCACAAATCTTCCCGACAGTTGCGTATCGGAACTGGTTTCCTTAACTGAGTACCGCCCGGGTGGCCAGACTGGGCAGTATTTTGCCAAACAGAATTTTGAGCCATTTTTTATAAAAATGCATCCATCGATATTTGGGAGCCATTTCTGTTGATTAATGTGATTTTTGGGCGACACAAGCAAATCCAAGTGTATTTTTGTGCTCTGGTTTTAATTTGATATTATTTCTAATGGTTTTTACCGTTCGTCTGCCATTGTGAAATACTGAAATATTGCAACCTCAAAGTTCTACTCGTCTCCAGATAATGACTCCAGTGCTTACATTAATATGCTATAGATAGACGGTCAGGCTATTATAGTAGTGAGTAACTGGTGGACGAATCAAAATCGGTTTTCCTCGTTTTTCTTGTTACAGACTAACCGTAATTAGAAATTGTCACAACAGCGCACACCACAAAACAATAAACGGCTGCACTTACATTATGTTCAGCTGCAAGTAAGAATTGAACTGATTAACAAAAGAACTGAGCACAAGTAAGACTAACAACGTACAGTACTTTGTCTCGGCTCAAGTATGGATGGGCGGTAGTCGTCAGTGCTATCAATCTATCGATAGTTTTAATCTAGCAATGACCTTGTTGACTATGAACAGTGCGTGGCCCCTTTTGCGTTGTCAGACTGAAAATCAAAATATCTTTCAGTTGCACTACATGGTAACTAGGTGGCGTGTACTTTCATTTAGGTAACAGGGTGAGTTTGAACCCTCCGGAGCCCCCCCCCCCCCCTGCCTTTTGGCTACTAGCGCACTCTCGTCGTGTTGTACGCAAGTCACAGAAAACACACTTGCAAGGTACGACGTAAAGAGGATGACGGAGGCTCAGGAAGTATTTTGAACAAGTTCAAAACGCCACCCAGTGATGGATGTAGATACTCACTGTAAAGATTCCAACAGTTTTCGGGTTGAAGAAATTCCATGTGAAATTCCCGTCCGTCAAATGGTTGACTGTCTAGTGGCTCGAATTCAGGTAGGTGTCTCACCGCCAACAGTCCTCAGGCCAGGCTGTCACTCGTGCCACAGTGATCAGGCCTCTGGGGAGCTAAAAACGTCTGCAGTAGTAGCGAATCCCGAACGTCCCACTGTGCCTCCAGTAAGTGAACTACACTACTGGCCATTAAAATTGCAACTCTAAGAAGAAATGCAGATGATAAACGGGTATTCATTGGAAAAATATATTATACTAGAACTAGCATGTGATTACTGTGGTGTCACTGCCAGACACCACACTTGCTAGGTGGTAGCCTTTAAATCGGCCGCGGTCCGGTAGTATACGTCGGACCCGCGTGTCGCCACTGTCAGTGATTGCAGACCGAGCGCCACCACACGGCAGGTCTAGAGAGACGTCCTAGCACTCGCCCCAGTTGTACAGCCGACTTTGCTAGGAAAGGTTCACTGACAAATACGCTCTCATTTGCCGAGACGATAGTTAGCATAGCCTACAGCTACGTCATTTGCTACGACCTAGCAAGGCGCCATTACCAGTTTATATTGAGATTATTATTAACGTATCAACAAGAGCGATGTACACCAATTATAGATTAAAGTTAAGTATTCCAAGAACTACGTTCTTTTCTTATTAGACTCAATTACTTTACCCTGTTCCAGACCTCACGCCAGTCTGCGTGAGCTTAAATACATGCATTTCGGCCTCCTCTAGCAACACGGTGTTGGCTCTTCTGCCAACACTACAATTACATTTTCGGCCACGCGGGATTAGCCGAGCGGCGCTGCAGTCATGGACTGTGTGGATGGTCCCGGCGGAGGTTCGAGTCCTCCCTCGGGCATGGGTGTGTGTGTGTGTTTGTCGTTAGGATAATTAAGGTTAAGTAGAGTGTATGCTTAGGGGTTGATGACCTTAGCAGTTAAATCCCATAAGATTTCACAAACATTTGAACATGTTGATTACGAAAAATGGTTCAAATGGCTCTGAGCACTATGGGACTTAACATCTGAGGTCATCAGCCCCCTAGAACGAAGAACTATTTAAACCTAACTAACCTAAGGACATCACACACATCCATGCCCGAGGCAGGATTCGAACCTGCGACCGTAGCGGTCGCGCGGTTCCAGACTGAAGTGCCTAGAAAGGCTCGGTCACACAGGCCGGCCATGTTGATTACATTTTCACGCAATTTGGGTGCATAGATCCTGAGAAAACAGTACCCAGAACAACCACCTCTCGCCGTAATAACGACCTTGATACACCTGGGCATTGAGTCAAACAGAACTTGGATGGCGTGTACAGATACAGCTGCTCATGCAGCTTCAACACGATACCACAGTTCATCAAGAGTAGTGGCATATTGTGACGGGCCAGTTGCTCGGACACCATTGACCAGACGTTTTCAATTGGTGAGAGATCTGGAGAATGTGCTGGACAGGTCAGCAGTCGAACATTTTGTGTACCCAGAAAGGCCCGTAGAGGACCTGCAACATGCGGTCGCGCATTATTCTGCTGAAATTTAGGTATCGAATGAAGGTTAGAGCCACGGGTCGTAACACATCTGAAATGTAATGTCCACTGTTCAAACTGACGTCAGTGCGAACAAGAGGTGACCAAGACGTGTAACCGATGGTACCCCATACCATCACGCCGGGTGATACGCCAGTATGGCGATGACGAATACATGCTTCCAATGTGCGTTCACCGCGATGTCGCCAAACACGGATGCGACGATCATGATGCTGTAAACAGAACGTGGATTCACCCGAAAAAATATTTTGCCATTCGTGCACTCAAGTTCGCCGTTGAGTACACTATCGCAGGCGTTCCTGCCTGTGACGAAGCGTCAAGGGTAACCGCAGCCATGGTCTGCGAGCTGATAGTCCATGCTGCTGCAAACGTCGTCGAACTGTTCGTGCAGATGTTTGCTGTCTTGCACACGTCCCCATCTGTTGACTCAGGGATCATGACGTGGCTGCACGATCCGTTACAACTATGCGGACAAGATGCTTGTCATCTCGACTGCTAGTGAAACGAGGCCTTTGTGATCCAGCACGGCGTTCCGTATTACACTCCTGAACCCACCGATTCCATATTCTGCTAATAGTCATTGGATCTCGACCAACGCGAGCAGCAGTGTCGCGATAGGCTATAATCCGAAGTCGGAAACGTGATGGTATGCATTTCTCCTCCTTACACGAGGCATCACAATAACGTTCCACCAGGCAACGCCGGTCAACTGCTGTTTGTGTATGAGAAATTGGTTGGAAACTTTCCCCATGTCAGCACGTTGTAGGTGTCGTCACCAGCGCCAACCTTGTGTGAATGCTCTGAAAAGCTAATCATTTGCATATCACAGCATCTTCTTCGTGGTGGTTAAATTTCGCGTCTGTAGCAGGTCATCATCGTGGTGTAGCAATTTTAATGGCCAGTAGTGTATGTTCACGTACGCCATGCACGCCATCATATCACCGCCTGGTGCCACATTGCTGCTCCCTTTCAGAAGCATGACCACCTGTTACGTAGGAACCGGGCAAAGACGTTCCTTCGAAATGGTTGCTACCGATATCGCATGTACGTGGCTCCGTTGTGGCTACTGCACAGTCCAGTATTATGAAAAACTAGTTACAAGCTAAATACATTTTGAAGTCAAAACTATTCAAAACTAACGCAAATTTCGTTTTTGAAGACTGGTAAAACTATTAAGATTAGCTTAGATAAGATTTACTTTCATTCCAACTGATCCGTAGTGAGGAGGTCCTCTAGGATGTGGAACATGTCAGAATAAACAACAATACATGACAAATATTTACAACTAAAACAAATAAGCTAATGTACCATTCCACAGGTCCCAAGTGGAATGATCGTCATTTTTTAATGAACACTACATGAAAGTCATTTTACAAATACTAATGCACTGAATTTAAAATAAAAAGTTTTTTATTTATTTATAAGGTAATAAACATGTAATACAAATACTATAATACTTATTTACAATGAACACATTACTGCACTGAAATGGTGCAGAAGTTAGATTGTACTTATATATATATATATATACAAATCAGTTGGTTTTACTGAGAAATTCATCAATGGAGTAGAAGGAGTTGGCCACCAATAAATCCTTTAGGCTTCTCTTAAACTGAATTTCATTGGTTGTTAAGCTTTTTATGGCTGCTGGCAAGTTATTGAAAATGTGTGTTCCTGAATAATGCACACCTTTTTGTACAAGACAAGTGACTTTAAATCCTTGTGAAGATTATTCTTATTTCTAGTATTGATTCCATGAATTGAGCTGTTGGTTTGAAAAAGTGATATATTTTTAATGACAAATTTCATTAAGGAGTAAATATATTGGGAAGCAGTAGTTAGTATCCCTAGTTCCCTAAACAGGCTTCTGCAGGATGTTCTTGAGTTCACACCACATATTACTCTTACTGTACGTTTTTGTGCCCAGAAAACTTTAGCTTGGCTTGATGAATTACCCCAAAAAATAATCCCATATGACATTATGGAATGAAAGTAAGCTTAGTATGCCAGCTTTTTCATTTTTATATGCCCTATGTCTGACAAAATTCGCATTGCAAACAGAGATTTGTTAAGACGCTTCAGCAGTTCTGTGGTGTGCTCCTCCCAGTTGAATTTATTATCAAGCTGTAATCCCAAGAATTTAACACTGTCCACTTCTTCTGTCTTCTTGTCATCGTATGTTAGACATATACTCGTGGGACACCCCTTACGAGTTCTGAACAGCATGTAGAGTGTTTTTTCAAAGTTTATTGACAAAGAATTGGCTAGGAACCAGTGATTAATGTCCACAAATATTTTATTAGCTGATCTTTCTAAGACTACGCTTGATTTGCTATTTATTGCAATGTTTGTATCATCGGCAAACAAAACGAAGTTGGCATCTGGTAATGTTACTGAAGAAAGGTCATTGACATACACAAGAAAAAGTAAGGGCCCCAAAATGGAACCTTGTGGGACCCCACATGTAATTAGTTCCCAGTTGGATGATGCCTGATAGCTTGATATATGTCTCTTTCCTAATAACGTTAACGAAACACAAGTAATTGGCAAATGTCTCATATTCCATAGGAAAATACCTTCTTGTGTTTCAGCGTGCAAGTTAGTGCGCGACTGACGAAGGATGGCCTTAGCCTCCACACGTTATACAAGTATTTTTAAAATATATATAGAATTTAACTTGTGATAAATTTGGTAACTCATGAATTAACAACAACGTATTTCAAATAGCTTTAATTTATAACATAGCACACAGATACGTGATATTCAAAATATTTATAAATGTATTGCAAAAAGAACCTCATGTCTAGCAACAACAAAAATTGTAGAAAACGGCGAAAACTGCTTATGACAGTATCTAGTGCGCATTCGTTCACGTGATTCTAAAATGAGTTACTAGACTGAGGTACTGCCCAAAGAGCATAACGTGTTCGTTGCCACACAATCTCCCAGGTACAGCACTCCCACTTACTGTCATAACATTTTTGATGGTTAATCGAGAACAGAAAGTTATCCAAAACTAGTGATTCACGAGGCATCAATTTAATTTCCATCTGATTTAAAAAGTGGCTCTACTTCTGTGTGATGGGCGCGGAGGTAGCCTCAAAACGGCAACCGCAGATGGAAACGTCAAGATTGTGCACAATATGGTATTGGGGAATGAGTGATGAGAGGTAAATAAAATGAATGACGTCTAGCTATATCAGAAGGAAGATAATTAAGGTTTTATATTTGACTATAGCTGTGAGGTAATTTTATGTTAAGGTGGCTGACGGAAACCAGATGCAGAAACGAAAGTCTCTCGTGATCGTTTGAACATCTGCGTCTATACTCCGCAAGCCACCTTACGATTTGTGGCAGAAATACTTCGTGTATCATTGTTACTTTCGTCTTTTCCTATTCCAGTCGCGAATGGTTCGCGGGTAGAACGATTTCTGGTGAGCCTGAGGTCGAATCTTCGAACTCGAACATTAAACCATCCCGTGATGAAGATCTCGCCCTTACAGTATTTGCCACTCTTGTTCTGTGAGCAGAAGTGAATCGACGACAGTTGTTCAGCGTGCATTTCGAACGAAGTATGGTGTTAAACCTTGGTATAAACAGTTTACAGAGAATGGGTGTTTGTGCAAAGGGAAAAGTTCTGGACGGCCGAGAACGAGTGATGAAAATGTAGCATGCATCCAGCAAGCATTTGTTCGCAGCCCAGGAAATCGACTCGCAGAGCTAGCAGAGAGCTGCAAATTCCACAATCAACTGTATGGAGAGTCCTACGAAAAAGGTTAGTTATGAAACCTTATCGTCTGAAATTGGTTCAAGCACTGTCTGCAGCTGATAAGATTAAAATAATCGATTTCTGTGATTTTATCCTTGCTCAAATGGAAACAGATGAATCTTTCGTTTCAAAGATTGTGTTTAGTGATGAAGCAACTTTCCACACTAACGGGAAAGTCAACCGTCACAATGTCTGTATATGGGGCACTGAGAAACCGCGGGAAACAACTCAGTATGAACGTGACTCGCCTAAGGTGAACGTTTTCTGTGCCATTTCAGCCAATAAAGTTTTGGTCCCTCTTCCTTCGAAGGTGCTACTGTAACTGGACTACAGTATCTAGAGATGTTAGAGAATTGGCTGTTCCCTCAGCTCGAACAAGAAGCACAACAACTCATATTTCAGCAGGATGGAGCGCCACCACATTGGCACTTATCTGTCTGTAACTACCTGAACGTCAACTACCCGAGGCGATGGATCGGCCGCCAGGCAGCCCGTGACAGAGCACTTCATCACTGGCCTCCAAGAAGCCCTGATCTTACCCCCTGCGATTTTTTCTTATGGGGGTATGTTAAGGATATGGTGTTTCGGCCACCTCTCCCAGCCACCATTGATGATTTGAAACGAGAAATAACAGCAGCTATCCAAACTGTTACGCCTGATATGCTACAGAGAGTGTGGAACGAGTTGGAGTATCGGGTTGATATTGCTCGAGTGTCTGGAGGGGGCCATATTGAACATCTCTGAACTTGTTTTTGAGTGAAAAAAAACCTTTTTAAATACTCTTACCGAGCGAGGTGGCGCAGTGGTTAGGCACTGGACTCGCATTCGGGAGGACGACGGTTCAATCCCGCGTCCGGCCATCCTGATTTAGGTTTTCCGTGATTTCCCTAAATCACTCCAGGCAAATGCCGGGATGGTTCCTCTGAAAGGGCACGGCCGACTTCCTTCCCCATCCTTCCCTAATCCGATGAGACCGATGACCACGCTGTCTGGTCTCCTTCCCCAAAAACAACCAACCAACCAACCAAATACTCTTTGTAATGATGTATAACAGAAGGTTATATTATGTTTCTTTCATTAAATACACATTTTTAAAGTTGTGGTATTCTTTTTGAATCACCCTGTACTTCTGCTTAATTTGATTCACTTTCGGATTATCGTTCTGTAGTGGAGGTATAATGTAACACATAGACGACTAAATATAGAATTGGCAAGATTTTCTAGACTGAAAAGTTTTTAAGTTTCAATAGCATAATTGTTCCTAGGTACATGGCCATGTTGTACCTGGGACATATTATTGCATTTTTCGAAGTACTTTCAGGAAAATCACAAGGAACATATGAAGCGAATACCATTATTTACAAATAAAATGAGAAAATATATTAAACTTCTGTTATAGAACTGGCTAGAGGCGGAAGTGTCCTAAGATACATTACTCTCTCCACTACATTACCTAGATAATCAGTTTCAAAGAAACACAATAATATTACTTTGAAGAGCCTTACACAAAATAATCTATTACATTTATCAATGTCAAACATGAATTTCAGTATTATGAAACACGTATCAACGGATTAAAAAAATGATCGCTACTGTACTGAAAACTTTTTACGTGTCCCGCCTGTCTGCGTATGAAATTATAACCATTGTGCTTCACAACTGACTCAAGTATTGTATTGAAATCATGCTTTCCTGCTATCGCTTACAAGTGACAATAATTTTCACGTGTGACAGGCCGCTAGTAAACTGATACAGATAAGTGCCGACCAATACGCAACAACATTAAAATATTCCAAACAAATATCACATATAATTTTATTAATCACAAAGAATGCACATGGCGACAAAATAACAATAAAATCCTGTAATCCACACTGTACATGGAAGTTACTCTGGAATAAATATTACGAGGTGACATATTCCAACAAACGCAGTTGTACGTCAACGATCCTGAGGTTGGGACACACCAAAACATCGAAACTTGGAGCATTTTGAGCGCTGCATAGAGAGAGATTCACTTAGGAATCAATGAACGATGTTTGTAAAGGTTGTTAAGTAGGCTGCATACACTGAAGTTTATAGTAGATGCCACGCTTTGCTAGAAGATCTGCATGACTTCCCATCTCAGCAACTTTTCCATTACTGATGACACATATAGCATCTGCATCTTGAACTGTTGACAACCTGTGCGCGATTGTAACGCAAGTTCGTCCTTCTTTCGCCTTATTGAGTGCCTCTTGAACAATCTGTAAAAAGCATAAAATGTACCATATATAAGAAATAGTTTTATCTTTGGGATTCATGTTAAAACAGTTTTAATTGGAGTACCTTTCCTCCAGAATGTATATCGACAGGCATGTCTATGGAATTACTTTCATCTAATTTTCGTCTGTAATGAACTTATCAAATGGATATGAGAGTTTAAGGATACACTTCAAGCCACGCGGGGTAGCCGCGTGGTCCAAGGCGCCTTGGCACGATTCGCGCTGCTCTCCCAGTCGGAGGTTCGAGTCCTCCCTCGGTCATGGGTGTGTATGTTGTCCTTAGCGTAAGTTAGTTTAATCTAGATTAAGCAATGTGTAAGCCTAGGGACCGATGACCTCAACAGTTTGGTCCCATAGGAACTTACCACAAATTTCCTACACAGTAAAATCTGATCAAAATTTCATTGCTTCTCGTTTCTATTGAAGTCATAAAACGATCACCAGTCACAAAAGCCTGCAAATTTCTGCTGCGTTAACAAAGGTCTCGCTTCAGCAACTTAACAGTGTGACACTGAAAATGTATGTCACGTTTTACCTGAATGAGTGACGTTTCGTGTAATGCTGTATTCCTTGCTACTGCTAGAAAAAAACTTTGTAAAGAAATTGGAGATAGCGGTTAATGCCCGCCGACATTAGTGGTGGAAAATTTGGGTTATATTAGTTCTGAACACACTCTAAGGCTGCTCGTGTGACAGAAGAGTCGCCTGGTGAAATTTCTAACAGTTCGTCGTCATAGGAAACAGACACTAAAAAACAAGTAATTTAGAAGCAAAAACGTTCCTTATAGCATTTCGCTTTTCGGTTGAAATGAACGGAATATTGCTTCTGTATCAAGGTTAAAGATACGCATTGTTAATGGAATTACGACCACCATTTCCAGCCATATATTATTCATCGCAGTTTAACGTTCAGTGACCAGTTACCTTTTCACTATCCGAGTCCAGTGCCGACGTTGCTTCATCTAGTATAAGGACACTGGGATTGCGAAGTAAGGCCCTTGCAATTGCCACTCGCTGTTTCTGGCCCCCACTGAGTTGAGCTCCTTTGTCTCCCGCAAGTGTGTTGTAACCCTGTAATTGTGAATTTTACTTATTTTAAGAAATGTCGCCCTGACAAGAAAAGGACGACTTTTTGACCGTAATTATTTTCCTAAGTTAGAATGAACTAAGTATTGATGGCTTCCATTTTAATACCTTAGGTAAAGTCTTTATAAAATTGTGGATGTTTGCTTTCTTGGCCATTTCAATGATGTCATCCATGGGTACGTCGCGGCTGTTGTCACCATATGCGATGTTCTCGCCGATTGTCCTGTCGAAGAGGACAGGTTCTTGCTGCACCAGCCCCAGCCGCGATCGCAGGGAAGACATTTTGACTTTGGACACATCACGGTCATCGAGAGCCTGTAGATACAAAATCATCTTAGCTAGTTAAAAGTATCCCGATATAGCTGAACACATAATCCGGAATACGGTAGCTTACATAACAGTGGTAACAGTGATGTAAACATCACCCGGATTAAAGACTATTGGTAATGTGTAGTCACCAGCTTGAGTTTATTTTCAGACCGTTTTCCACAGTCGTTCAGACGAATGGTAGGCTGATCCTCAATCTCTAACTCAAAAAATACGAGGGCGGTTCAGAAAGTAACCTCCGATTGGTCACAGTGTGGGTTGTGGGGGGAGTAGCGGCGCCATCTGTGCGTTCACGCACTCAACAGGTCAGTCGGCATCAAGCCGTGGTCGAGTGAACGTCGTACCTGCGCTAGTTTAGTTTTTGTGGCAGTTTGAAATGTGTGCTGCAATATAAAACCCCGTTTTTTACAGCCAAAGGATATTCTGCAGCAGCTATTCATCGTGAGCTTTGTGCCGTGTACGGACCAAGAGTTATGAGTGAAGGAGTTGTCTGTGAATGGGTACGTTTATTTAAAAGTGGACGAGAAAACGTTCATGATGAAGAGAGGAGTGGTAGACCATCATTGGTGACTGACGAACTCGTTCAGACAGTTGATGCAAAAGTTTGTGAAAATCGACGTTTCTCAATGTCGGAGTTGTCTACTGGTTTTCCACAGATTTCTAAGACTCTCTTGTACGAGATAGTGACAGCAAGATTGGGTTACCGTAAGTTCTGTGCACGATGGGTGCCCAAAATTCTTACCGACCACCACAAAACTCAAAGAATGGCCTCTGCATTAGACTTTTCTGTCACGTTATGAGGACGAAGGAGAACCATTGTTAAACAGAATCGTGACCGGTGACGAAACCTGGATTAAGTACGTGAACCCAGAGACAAAAGAACAATCAAAGATGTGGGCACATTCAAATTCGCCTACCAAACCAAGAAAAGCCTCGCAAGATTTTTCTGCCAGAAAACTGATGGCAACGGTGTTTTGGGATGCCAAAGGGGTGTTGTTGGTTGAATTCATGGAACGTGGTACGACCATTAATCAAGACGTGTACTGTGAAACAATAAAAAAGTTACGACGGGCTATACAGAACAAACGCCGTGGTATGCTGACTTCCGGTATCGTTTTTTTGCACGATAACGCCCGTCCTCACTCTGCTCGCAGAACAACGGCCCTTCTTGAGTCCTTCAAGTGGGACGTTATCAGCCATCCACCTTACAGCCCAGACCTGGCGCCAAGTGATTATCACCTCTTCATGCATTTGAAGAAATGGCTCGGGTCACAGCGGTTTGATGACGACGAAGAGCTCAAAGATGCGGTCACAGGCTGGCTCCAGGCACAAGCGGGTGATTTTTATGCAGAAGAAATTTCAAAGCTTGTGAAGAGATACGATAAGTGCCTCAATCGCTATGGAGACTATGTAGAAAAATAGTGCAAAGATGTAGTTGTAAGATGTTTATATTAAAATATTTTTATTTAAGTTGGTGTATTTTTTTAAATCAACCGGAGGTTACTTTCTGAACGGCCCTCGTACAACACACGAACTATAAAACAAAACAGACAGGACAAAGTATACGCGATTCACACACAGAACGCACACACAACTTACATTTGTTAGGTTAATATAGAAACAGTAGGGCATCCGGTAGCAAAAATAGATAAATTCAGAAAACTATGAAAATTGCTGCCTCTTACGACTGAATAAATGCTAGAAAAGAGAGATGTAAATTAAGACATTAGAATATGCGTCATTCTGTTTAAAGTCCCAGATGACGAAGCAGAGACTTTCTCCAAGCAGAAATAAATAACCGTCAGTAGGCATCAGGTGTAATGAAGCACACAAAGTGTCTTAGAAGCAAGGCAATGTCTCTTTATGAAGAGAAAGTAACAGTGCATTATTATGGAATTTTACTGTAGAGAATAATGCTAACATAATTTCTTAAGAACAAGAACAGGAGGAATGCTATTTTGGTACAAAAATTTGCCAAAGAAATTGTGATGAACGTTGTGTCTGTAAAAGAGGAATCTACATATAAAAGTGGTTAGTCGATAAAATGAAGTGGCTCGCATGAAATAGTTAAGTACAGAGACTAGATGAATATAATTAATGCTGTCCGGAAGTGCACAGCAAAAAAGTCTCATAGTGGGCTGAAATCAAAAACAGAAATATGTTTAGTATGACACAGTGGTGCCCCTATTGATTTTTATACGTAGTCTATACTAGCTGAGAAGGACCACATTCGTTTCCCCTTTTTTTCTCATTTGGTTGCTGATTGGGAATAATGCGTAATTAACCAACTCGTTTGTGTAGCGCCTTATTCAAAGTGTATTGGTAGAAATTAAATTTGGAATTTTACTTCCGTGTGTTACGACGAATAATTTTTGCGTGTATCCAGCACACGAACACGCTACAAACAGTTGTCCGTCCGAGACCAACGATTCCTTTAAACTCACTCTGCAACACTGGAATGTTCCCCATTGTGTCTGATTGACAGTCTAATTGTACACTCATTTTACCGGAAATCTGAGCTCGAAAGTTTACAACATCGTCTTGGTTTACTGTTGTATCGATGTATTTAAATGTTTCGTTTTTCATGGTGTCATATTCCATATCTACTGAGTCCTCTCTTGAACTACATCACTCTGTGTTGCTAAAACTCCTCGCTCACACACTCATCCTTTATTTGCGTAGTTTCTCTTCAAGCGGATACACTTTTTCGATGAGTTGCTCCTCTGTCTTTACTACGTAGCACAACTCATCGACTAAGAAGATTTTATCAGTGTGTGGTTCAATAAGCTATATATCGCTTCCACATTCTATTCTACAAGATTAGAGAAGGTTCTTCAACATTCGAAAGTATTGCACAAGATTAGAAAACTTTCGTTAACATTCGAGAAATTCGTAGAAACTGAATTATGTTATAGGAACAAGATCTTGATGCGGAAGAGGCAGAAGATGTCCTGCTGGCCATCTCGATGTGGAAGCGACCACTTCAAGCATTCATGGGTCCACAACAGCAACAACCACAATTGCACATCTATAGTACACAACTGGGAGACCAAGGATAGCACCACACATAAAAACCATTGATTGGCGGTGGATAGTTTTGGAGGTATTGTCAATTTCAACCACAAACACTTTACATATATCAGGAGCCCGTCTTAAGAGTCACCAAGCGCAATTTCTCTGATGTTTCGGCAGATATTTGCAGTTTCATCTCTACAATATGCAGCTGGACTCATCCCACACGAATACTGTTCATCACATCTTGCATGTCACGCCCAGAGTCGACGGCAAGAATCGGTTTGTTTCCTGTTACAAACAAAATGATTTTTATGCGGAATTTTACATGCCCATTCAATAGAGCGGTTTCAAATTAGACTAGTGCGATACTGGTTTACCGATACGTATTAACAGCGATAATAGAAGATGAGCTATAGCGGCGACTGAGCAACGCTATTCCATGGCGGTTGCAAACTACGCGGGCCAAGGCAGGTACTGTCAATCCTGTAGTATCGTTTATTCTTCGTGAAGAATAAACGACCTGCATTTCTGTTTCGGCTGTGATAAGTAAGCAGCAGCAGGGAGGGTTTAAATGGCAAAGTCCCGCCGAGGGTTGTGTCCACAAAAAACTGTGGCAACTTGACGGCGCATATCGTCTGGAGTAGACGGGGCTCCCCATAGGAAAGAATCTAGAGGAGACAAATGAGGGGGTCTTGGCCAGCCATTGCACTCCAGCGATCCATCCTACCAAACGGTCAGTAAACTTTTCATTCATTACTTGCGTGGCAACACTGTAAGATTGATCTGGATAGCCGTCGTGTTGGAACCACATATACAGTCGCTTATCCAGTGGTATCTCTTCTTGAAAAACAGGTAGAATGCATAAGCATTTCATTTAACACCCTGGGATTGAGTATGTTCCCACAATGGAATTTCCCATGATGCCGCACCATACGTTTACGCTGCATGGTTGTTAGTGTTACCATCGAGGATTTTCAGCTGCCCAGCAATGCATGTTACGTAAATTTACAGTACCGTGGTTCGTAGACGTTACTACGTCGGTAAAGATCACGCGATCGGAAAACGTAGAGTCAGTTCGCAGGCTCTACGAACTAAACCGACAAAATTCTATACGACGTTCGAAACCACGTTCTCCAGTTGTCTGACGTAGTGACAGATGATAAGGGTGGAATTTATGTCGATTCAAGGTACGAATGACACTCGTCTGGCTGAACCTACATTTCCTGTGCCACCATGCTGACGGATAAGAGGCGTAGAGAGGAGAGCTTCTGCACGGATATTCTCTGTCAGCTGCAGTCTTCTTCCTCGTCGTCTGACGTTGAAGCTCTCCGTCGTCACTAGTTGGCTAATAACTCGTGCAAGTGCCTGGCGCGAAGGACAGCGACGATCAGGTTAGACATCCCTGTAGTCTGCACTACCGCGTCATTTCTACAACATTTGTTTGACCGCCGTATGAAAGTACCACGTCTTACTTCTCCTCATTGATGTATATTTCTGCATGCAAAACTGTTGAAGCAAAAATGACCTGCCAGTAGACGGGACGTTTCCTGGCAGTTTTGCAGTGCTGAAAAACAATTGAAAGGCTTGATACAACAACGTAGCGTGCTGTCAGCGATTTTACAACACAGTAACCAATTCTAGCGGACCTGCCTTTAAATTGTAGACTATTTTTCGGATTATTTTTTGAAGATTTTCGACCTCGAAATTAACAATCATTACATCACTGTACTCGTTTTCTGAAGCTTTAAAAAGAAGTACATCATTCCATTTTTAAAAAAATCGTATTTCCTTCAATATCTCGATCGATACGAGAATTAAGGCTCTTTATCGCTTAATAAAAATTCGTACTCCTTAACGTACTATCATTCCCCGAAAACTTCATTTCGATATCTAGAAACGAGGTGTTACTTCTTACGTTTAGGAACTCCCAAAGTAACGTAGATGACGCTGAGACTAGTAATTTAATATGATACACATGGGGCTGCAGATGTCGAGAAATATCCGGAAACTGGAGAGATATGTTGAACATGTGACGTCACAGGATGACGTACCTCGTCAGACGTGCTGCAGTTGGGCTTGGGGGTGACGGGATTATTGAGTTATGCAATACATGCACTTGAGCAAACGTTGCAAATTTCGAGTACCTGTTGTAAATATGACATGTTGTAAACGTAGGAGTTTGAAAATTACTATCCTCGCTGTAACCGAGAAAAAACCGATCTTAATTTGTTTTTCTTTCCTCTTATCCCTTCCTGTTTTTGTTTGCAGGCATTATTAAGTAAGGAAAATGTAGATAATTTACTGGTAACGTCGCAGTTCGGCACGTAATAGTTATTTACTTGTGACGCAATACGGTAGTTTTTTGTTGTACAGTACTTTCCAGTAAACCAGTTAAAAAAATTATACATCTTACCTCAATTTAAACACTTAACTGTCTAACGAAATAAAAAAAAAATACTTCCTGCCAAACGGAAGATCGAACCCAGAGCTCCACACACTAAAGTCGCGCGCCTGGGTCCCAAACGACTCTGACCTGAATACGTGACTGGTGTTGGGATAATCAGGTACGACAGTCCGGTAGGCTCAACCGCTACACGTGCAGCTAGGTATGTCATCTGTTGACGTCACATGATCAACAGTTCTCCTCCACTTTTGTGGCATTTGCTGACATCTGTTGCCCCAAGTGTCTTACATTACATTACTTCTCTCAGTGCTTTCTACATCGCTTTGGAGGTTTTCAAATGTTAATAAGAATCACCCACTTGCTGCATCACATCCAGGTATCTGCGGTATAATTTAGAAATTATACAGTGTAATATGTGTTTTTTCTTATCCGTTCTGTTGCACAACAGATGCTTTCCTCTCACATAAATAACTGTGTAGACATGTTCACTGAACAAGTTCAGTATTACCATTAACTAGACCGTCGTTGCTCCCTTCTCTACTTCTACGCTCTGTCTCGGATGACGTCTGTGACAAACTATGGAGCGAGGCTGAACTAATGTACTGGTATTCGAAAAGACCTGTTTAAATTCTTGTCCTGTCATCCTGATTTAAATTTTTCCGTAACTTTCCACAATTCGTTAGAACCCAGCAGCTGGTAACAACTCTCAAAAATTTTCATCCCCATGCCACCCCAGTCAAGGTCTGCCCTTCATCTGTAATGATCTCGTCATAGGTGTAAGTCTCTCCTTATTCCACAATAGGACAACATGTAATAATTCTGCTCTTCTCTCCCTGTCGTCTCGTTATCTCTAAGTGATGATGCAGTCAGCAGGTTCTTTTAAAATACCATTTACCGTTTAGTACTCACCACAGTACCAGAGGTGGCGTCGTAGAACCTCTCCAGAAGTTGTACGCAGGTTGACTTGCCGCAGCCAGACGGACCCACCAACGCCACGGTCTGACCGGGCTTCACAATCAGGTCCAGGCCCCTCAGGACCATGGAGTCGGGCCGAGTTGGATAGCTGAACTCCACGTCCGAGTAACGCACTTCACCTTCCGCCGCCTACAAAATGAGGTACAGTGCTACATTACGGTTATAGTTGCTAAAAAAATATTTTATCCTTATCTTGTGGAGCAAAATTTCCATGTCGTTTACCGTTCTAATGAACTATGACCAGAAGTGAAGGGAGTGATAGTTCCATTTGAAGACGTGCCGTGTATGACGACTGAATGTTGCTGTCAGATGCGGAGTATGAGACGTATGTGGGGACGGTATCTGAGCAGCTTGTTAGCGACACGTGTGTTGTACACACGGAAGCACGTAGCGAATTTATCGACTTCGAAAGAGGGATGGTTATCGGAGCAACGCGTGCACCATGGAATACCGGAAGTTATACAAGAATTCGGATTTGTCAGCATTGTGTAAGATCGATCTAAGCGTCACAGAGATAATGGTTCCACATGTTTAAACCGCCATCCCAGAGATATATGGGACGATCGACAGTCCACTGCGAGTCGTACACTGAAGAGCCAAAGAAACTGGTACACCTGAATAATATCGTGTAGGGCTCCCGCGAGCAACCAGAAGTGCCGTAACACGACGTGGCATGGACTCGACTAATGTCTAAAGTAGTGCTGGAAGGAACTGACATAATGAACCCTGCAGGGCTGTTCATAAATCCGGAAGAGTACGAGGGGTTGGAGATCTCTTCCGAACAGCTCGCTGCAAGGCATCCCATATATGCTCAATAATGTTCATGTATGGGGAGTTCGGTGGACAGCGGAAGTGTTTAAACTCAGAAGAGTGTTCCTGGAGACACTCTGTGGCAATTTCGGATGTTTGGGGTGTCGCATTGTCCTGCTGGAATTGCCCAAGTCAATTGGAATGCACAATGGACATGAATGGATGCAGGTGTCAGACAGGATGCTTACGTACATTACACCTGGCAGAACTGTATCTAGGCGTATCAGGGGTCCCATATCACACCAACTGAACGCGGCCCATACCATTACAGAGTCTCCATCAACTTGAACAGTCCCCTACTGACATGCAGCGTCCATGGATTCATGAGGTTGTCTCCATACTCATACACATCCATCCGCTCGATATGATTTGAAACGAGACTCGTCCGACAAGGCAACATGGTTGCAGTCATCAACAGTCCCATGTCGGTGTTGACAGGTCTAGGCAAGGCGTGAAGCTTTGTGTCACGCAGTCGTCAAGGGTACACGAGTGGGCCTTCGGCTCCGAAAGCCCATATCAATGGCGTTTCGTTGAATGGTTCGCACGCTGACAGTTCCTGATGGCCCAGCATTGAAATCTGCCGCAATCCGCGGAAGGGTTGCATTTCTGTCACGTTGAACTATTCTCTTTAGTTGTCATTGGTCCCGTATCTGCAGGATCTTTCTTCCTGCCGCAGCGATGTCAGAGATTTGATGTTTTACCGGGTTCCTGATATTGGCCGTACACTCGTGAAATTGACGTACGGAAAAATCCCCACTTCATCGCTATTCGGAGATGAAGTGTCCCAGCGCTCGTGCGCCGACTATAACACCACATTCAGACTCACTTAAATCTTCATAAACTGTCATTGTAGCAGCAGTAACCGATCTAACAACTGCGCCAGACACTTATTGTCTTATATAGGCGTTTCCGATCGCAGCGCCATATCCTGCCTGTTTACATATCTCTGTATTTGAATACGCATGCCTATCTCGGTTTCTTTGGCGCTTCAATGTATCACCGCCGACTGGAATGTCCGGCGACACGAACCCATTCGTAGCAGGCGTCTACGGAGACAAGTGAACGGCATAGACTTCCGCAGCCGACGACTGACTTGAGCCCCAGTGCTTTCTTATACCTTTTGGTTAATCAAATCAGTAGTACTGAAGATAAAATCTTCTAAGTTGTAACACAGTGCCATCTTCCTTTTCAGTTTCACCTTATGTAATCGACGTTCAGACCCTTCCATGATGGGACTTTTTTCAGGAGCTTCTGATATTCCCTGTTAGTTGAGTGCTGTGAATGACCAGTGTCGTGTTCACTTATAAAAGCGAGTTTTCGTGGGCTTGTTCTGAAGAAGTGGTTTTATTGGGTGAAATTCTTCCAGCTACTGAAGCTGGGCCATCATCATTGAATAGGTAGCGAAACAGGCAGAGGGCCGAGAGATTGAATATACACTCCTGGAAATGGAGAAAAAGAACACATTGACACTGGTGTGTCAGACCCACCATACTTACTCCGGACACTGCGAGAGGGCTGTACAAGCAATGATCACACGCACGGCACAGCGGACACACCAGGAACCGCGGTGTTGGCCGTCGAATGGCGCTAGCTGCGCAGCATTTGTGCACCGCCGCCGTCAGTGTCAGCCAGTTTGCCGTGGCATACGGAGCTCCATCGCAGACTTTAACACTGGTAGCATGCCGCGACAGCGTGGACGTGAACCGTATGTGCAGTTGACGGACTTTGAGCGAGGGCGTATAGTGGGCATGCGGGAGGCCGGGTGGACGTACCGCCGAATTGCTCAACACGTGGGGCGTGAGGTCTCCACAGTACATCGATGTTGTCGCCAGTGGTCGGCGGAAGGTGCACGTGCCCGTCGACCTGGGACCGGACCGCAGCGGCGCACGGATGCACGCCAAGACCGTAGGATCCTACGCAGTGCCGTAGGGGACCGCACCGCCACTTCCCAGCAAATTAGGGACACTGTTGCTCCTGGGGTATCGGCGAGGACCATTCGCAACCGTCTCCATGAAGCTGGGCTACGGTCCCGCACACCGTTAGGCCGTCTTCCGCTCACGCCCCAACATCGTGCAGCCCGCCTCCAGTGGTGTCGCGACAGGCGTGAATGGAGGGACGAATGGAGACGTGTCGTCTTCAGCGATGAGAGTCGCTTCTGCCTTGGTGCCAATGATGGTCGTATGCGTGTTTGGCGCCGTGCAGGTGAGCGCCACAATCAGGACTGCATACGACCGAGGCACACAGGGCCAACACCCGGCATCATGGTGTGGGGAGCGATCTCCTATACTGGCCGTACACCACTGGTGATCGTCGAGGGGACACTGAATAGTGCACGGTACATCCAAACCGTCATCGAACCCATCGTTCTACCATTCCTAGACCGGCAAGGGAACTTGCTGTTCCAACAGGACAATGCACGTCCGCATGTATCCCGTGCCACCCAACGTGCTCTAGAAGGTGTAAGTCAACTACCCTGGCCAGCAAGATCTCCGGATCTGTCCCCCATTGAGCATGTTTGGGACTGGATGAAGCGTCGTCTCACGCAGTCTGCACGTCCAGCACGAACGCTGGTCCAACTGAGGCGCCAGGTGGAAATGGCATGGCAAGCCGTTCCACAGGACTACATCCAGCATCTCTACGATCGTCTCCATGGGAGAATAGCAGCCTGCATTGCTGCGAAAGGTGGATATACACTGTACTAGTGCCCACATTGTGCATGCTCTGTTGCCTGTGTCTATGTGCCTGTCGTTCTGTCAGTGTGATCATGTGATGTATCTGACCCCAGGAATGTGTCAATAAAGTTTCCCCTTCCTGGGACAATGAATTCACGGTGTTCTTATTTCAATTTGCAGGAGTGTATGTCAAAATATTGTTGTCCTGCTGTAGCGATTACTTCCTGGTAGCTGTACTCTTCACGAAGCGTTGGTCCCTAGTAGCAGGAAACAAGCTGGAATCCTAAAGTCCTCTTCTCTGCTGAAATTACACTCGTACTTAGAAAACTCAACTTCTTCTCTGACTATTTTTCGTTCTATAAATATTGCTTTCTTCGGCTAGCACTCGTACTTTGTTTGAAACTTATGTCTTGGCCGCGGTTGTCCTGATATTGCGCTACAGTAGATATCACACTACTTTTTAATCGCAAGTGGTATTGATTCCAGTTAGTACGTTCTGTTACTGACATTCCACTTTTGCCTATATCCTTTTTGCCACAGCGAGACGTCACTTCATAGACTTCCACAGTGTGAAGGTAATCAGATGCCTCTGTTATGTTCTGACTGAAAAATATGGTTTTTATACTATTTTCCAAACAATTACGCTTATGCAGTCAGTAAATCTAGAAACTAAAAGTAACCTAACAGAATGAGAAGCGGTTCCTCTTCCTTCTTATTAGCATAATCAAAAATAATTCGCTTGGAAGCTCTAGTTCTTGACATATCATCATAGCTTTAGGCCTTCAGTGTATCGTTTAGGAAGTTCAGCTGATGATGCCAAGCGGTTATTGTCACCATATGGAAGGAGTGCGGTAACAAAATATTTATGAGTTGCTACTGATGACAAAGACTAACCCATACTAATGTCGCCAGACTTCATAAAATTCTCCTTTATAAAGGGTGATTCCGTGACGATGTTACGATGTTACGAACTTTCGGGGATGATCGAAAAGGGCAAATGCGTCAATTTGAGGTAAGGGACCCTAGTCCGGAAACGACCGAGTCGAAAGTTACAGGCGAAAATCGTTCTGATGCATCTGACAGTGGAATAAGTGTATCGGTACTGTTGTTGCTAATGTCGTAGGATAGGCAACTTTCGGAGGTTGTATTATAGACCAAAACAAGAAAAATATCCACTAAACATGCCCTCTAAAATGCATACCTAAAGAGATATGAGGGTTTCTTCTCAGTAGAAGGAGTATGTTTCACAGCAATGAAGATGAACAAGTGTTTATAGCTCTTAAGGTATGCATTTTAAATCCCGTCTTCACAGGAAAATTTTTTTTTCTTTATATCCATAGTGACATCTCTGAAAGTTGCAAACCCTACAATCGTACCATCAACAGTACCGGTACTGCATATCATTGTCAGAGGCATCACAGCGATATGAGCTTGTCGTGCGGTAGCGTTCTCGCTTCCCACGCACGAGTTCCCGGGTTCGATTCCTGGCGGGGTCAGGGATTTTCTCTGCCTCGTGATGATTGGGTGTTGTGTGATGTCCTTAGGTTAGTTAGGTTTAAGTAGTTCTAAGTACTAGGGGACTGATGACCATAGATGTTAAGTCCCATAGTGCTCAGAGCCATTTGAACCATTTGATATGAGCTTATAACTTTCGAATCGGTTGCTTGCCCCCTACCTAAAATTGATAAATTTACCGTTCTCCATCATCCTTGAAAGTTTGAAATATCATCACGAAATCACAATGAATTTAAAATGGCTCTTTCATAGGCACAATTAGAGCAGATAGCACACGTTTGAAACAATTTGCTCCTCTATGACAAAAAGACCACATTTTCAGTCAGAAAAAAGTAAAAGACTTTCACAATAAAACGCGGATCATTGTGAACATCATGCCTTAAAAAATGCGGCACTAAAGATTCCTTGTTAGCTCCGTTAATAGGATGGCACATTTTAAAAAAAAGAGCTTCACAGATTCCAAAATTTCTTATATGACGTTCACTCAAAATGAATTTCGCCTCAGAGGTATAGGGTGATTTTGGTCTTCTGTTTCTATATGTGTTGATCGATAGATCTCGAATACTGTACGACACAAAGTGAATACAAATCCTACAAACACAAATAAGTATTTAGACGACAAATCGCACTTTCCACCAGCAAGTAGTGCTCAACACTCAGTCTTCAAATGGCTTCCATAATAGTGGGAATAATTGCTTATATGACACTCATTACAATGCAACACAAATATGGATGCACTATCAGTTGATAGCTCACAATTCCAGTCCACACCAGATCGTCGTAAAAAGTAATCCCAACAGTCCAGGACCAGGCAAATCCGTCAGTAATAAAAAGAGCAACAGCACCAAAAATAGTCCCGCTGAAACCTAGTAAACAAGCGCAGTGTACATAGTGTCCGTGAAAATGGTTCAGATGGCTCTGAGCGCTATGGGACTTAACTTCTGAAGTCATCAGGCCCCTAGAACTTAGAACTACTTAAACTTAACTAACCTAAGGACATCACACACATCCATGCCCGAGGCAGGATTCGAACCTGCGACCGTAGCGGTCGCGCGGTTCCTGACTGTAGCGCCTAGAACCGCTCGGATACACGGCCGGCAGTGTAAGTGAGGTAGAGGCCTTAGCACGATACAAATTGAAGTGCCTTCCAGCTGCCCTGTGGCCAGGGTTAATGTCCGGCTTGGATTCAGCAGCCAGGTCTGTTGGCGCCTCATGCTGCCTGCTGGAGGGTTCACAGGGTATCGACCTTGCTGTCGAATAATAGAGGTATACCATCTTTCCCCCCTCCCCCTCTAATCGCCTCGTGGAGCTTAAAGTGTCCGTGTCGGTATTGTGAGCGAGGTACCAGTATGGGGAGGGGTGTAGGTGGCTAAGCCAGCAAAAGTTTCGTTGTCTACCCTCAATGTATTGTGGCGTTCAGTCCTCTGCTTGCAGCTGAAATTGGTTGGAGCTGGCTTTCCAGTCTCCGTGTCCACGCTGGAAGCCAGTGATGCTAGAGGTGCAAAATGAGAGTTGAAAAAGAATCCGCATCCCACGAGGGACCAGCTCTTACTACACTGAATTTGGTGAGGTACGTCTGTCACATATGTGAAACTGTCTCAAGCTGACTGTGGTGGTAGTGGTGGTTGTGTCGTAGGGGAAGCCACTAAGTACTGAAACGACTAGTTGGCAATCTGTACCAGCATAGCGCCATTGGCATCCGCTGTGAACATTCGTCGTCCATAGATGGCTCTGATGACACTTGATACCCGTTCTGGAAGTCTCCCAAAGTTACGAGCCCAAACATCTGCGCCCAGCCCCCCAGTAGTGGGGGCGACGGTTGCGCTCGCATGGGCATGTTGTACGTCACAGAATGTCTCAGAGGGTCTAGTGTCGATGGGCATGCAGCAGTTCCTGTGGAGTGCGTTGATGTGTCGGTGTGATCCTGTGGGACCTCGACCCTGGATGTGGTTGAAAGCACCTTCCACATCTGTTCCTTAAAACCACTCCGCTTCACCGAAGGAGGCTAAGTGAAACGGCGCCAGTGCGAAGTGTATATTGGTAAAAAGAAAGCAACCAAAGTCTAAGAATCGTTGGAGATACTTAAGAATGAATGTAATGTCAGTAGAGAAGACGGCTATAGGATTCCAGCTTCGTGCCTTCCCATCCTCAAGGAAACCACCGTCAGCAACACAAATCGCTACCAGGAACTCACCTTTACAGTACGGCAACACTATTCTGATAAACGTTTTCATCGTTTGCCTGCCTCTGTCGCTGTCTGCCCAATGACGACTGCCCGCCAGTATCAGTCAA
This sequence comes from Schistocerca nitens, assembly GCF_023898315.1. Taxonomy (NCBI): domain Eukaryota; kingdom Metazoa; phylum Arthropoda; class Insecta; order Orthoptera; family Acrididae; genus Schistocerca; species Schistocerca nitens. Next base: position 741,818,346 of record NC_064617.1, read on the forward strand.
CAGAATTTCACCCAGCAACCTAACTTCTTCAGAACAATCAGGGAAAATTCCCTTTCATAGGTGAAACCGAAATTGCTCTTCAACAGTGTTCAGCAAAACCAAGAACACCAAAAGATCCAACTTTCAGTGACAATGGCCGTTAAAGTCTATAGACATATATGTTAATTGTATTGTTGCAACAAAAGTGTTCTTACTATTCGACTAGTTTATTTTACAATGCTGAAATAAATATGCACAGTGGTAAAAATTATCGGAGGCTCTGAAGAGATTCTAAAGTAGTTATGTCTGGTTCTGTTACAATATGTGGTGTTCCATGTACAACGCAATCACTTTCTTCGCTGTTTTGTGGAAAACGATGCTGGGGAAGAAGGCACATGTGCTCTGAGATGTTCCTCAATCTTGGTAACTACCATAGCGTCGAACGAGACAATTTAGGGACGGTCGTGCTCATTGCTCCATCTGGCGCAATAGACTTGGGTGTCAGTAGCACCTGCCTACAGAACTATGCACAGTCTCAGGCTGAGATACTTCTCTTTTGAAATAATAGTTCCACAGCTACACTTTTTCTCATACGTGTTCCTTACTACAACATAGCAGCTAGGCTGAACTAGACTGTGCGTCTTCGAAATTTGTAGGGGACAAGAAATTAATCAAAAAGTGTAGCTAAGTAGTTGTTATATCCAACGAAAAATACTTTGTCGACTATGGAACCTCACAGAAATATTTCTCGTTATAAAATAATAGAGGTGATCGTGCCAAACCGAAACGTTGCTCGACGTCAGTAGTGAAAATGGCTGATGCAGTCTTTGCAGGTTGGTGAAGATTATCTTTAAATGTTCTGTTTACCACGTCGCTTTCTTCGCTGTCTCTTCTGTAAACATTTTGCAGGTAATTTTAAACAAGCTTCATGATGAACTATACAACTAAAATATTAAATTCAGCTCAGAATTGAATGACAAAGCCATATTACCTGGCTTTCTTGTGTGGTGTGTGGCGGAGGGTATTTTGTATACCACTGTCAGTTCCCTGTGAGCTACAGACTCAAAACTTTCAACATAACTCGGAACAGGATAAGAGTGCTATATTGACTTACTTTCTTGTGTAGTGTGGGGCGAAGCGTACTTCGGTACCACTGCCATTTCCCCATTTTTCTAGTCCAGTCGCGAATGGTTCACGGGAAGAACGATTGCTGGTAAGCCTTCGTGTCAACCCGAATCTCTCTACTTTTTAACTTCACGGTCTTTACGTGGGAGGAAGCAACCCATTAGCTGAGTTAGACGACAAAAAACTGAAATAAACTTGACATAAACGGCACGTCTCCGTTGTAATCTCATTAAAATGCTTGAAAGCGACTCAAAACTTCACACACACAAAAGACTAAGAAGAAGAAAATAATTATTTAAACAAAAATGAGTTTTTAATGTAATACAGTTTTAATAGGGCTAAAATAAATAAAATTACTTCCCCTAGCACATTCAGGTTCGTAACGGCACTCAGATAGGCGTGAAGAGTTGTGGTCGCGAATTTTTAATTGCCGTGAAATTACTTGTTAGATCTGGAACGAAAAACTTGTAGCACATGCAACATATAATTGATGCATGAATAGCTCATCTCTTTACGATTATAGTACTTACTAACTGATGCATGAACACTTTACTTCTTACTATTACCTTTTGCATGTGCTGCACGTTTTTACACTACTGGCCATTAAAATTGCTACACCACGAAGATGACGTGCTACAGACGCGAAATTTAACCGACAGGTAGAAGATGCTGTGATATGTAGATGATTAGCTTTTCAGAGCATTCACACAAGGCTGGCACCGATGGCGACACCTATAACGTGCTGACATGAGGAAAGTTTCCAATCGATTTCTCACACACAAACAGCAGTTGACAGGCGTTGCCTGGTGAAACGTTGTTGTGATGCCTCGTGTAAGGAGGAGAAATGCGTACCATCACGTTTCCGACTTTGATAAAGGTCGAATTTTAGCCTATCGCGATTGCGGTTTATCGTATCGCCACATTGCTGCTCGCGTTGGTCAAGATCCAATGACTGTTAGCAGAATATGGAATCGGTGGGTTCAGGAGGGTAATACGGAAAGCCGTGCTGGATCCCAACGGCCTCGTATTACTAGCAGTCGAGATGACAGGCATCTTATCTGCATGGCTGTAACGAATCGTGCAACCACGTTTCGATCCCTGAGTAAACAGATGGGGACGTTTGCAGGACAACAACCATCTGAACGATCAGTTCGACGACGTTTGCAGCAGCATGGACTATCAGCTCGGTGACCGTGGCTACGATTACCCTCGACGTTGCATCACAGACAGGAGCGCCTGTGATGGTGTACTCAACGACTAAGCTGGGTGCACGAATGGTAAAACATCAGTTTTACGGATGAATCCAGGTTCTGTTTACAGCATCATGATGGTCGCATCCGTGTTTGGCGACATCGCGATGAACGCACATTGGAAGCGTGTATTCTTCATCGCCATACTAGCGTATCACCCGGCGTGATGGTATGGGGTGCCCTTGGTTACACGTCTCGGTCACCTCTTGTTCGCATTGACGGCACTTTGAATGGTGGACGTTACATTTCAGATGTGTTACGACCCGTGGCTCTACTCTTCATTCGATCCCTGCTAAACCCTACATTTCAGTAGGATAATGCACGACCACATGTAGCAGGTCCTGTACGGGCCTTCCTGGATACAGAAAATGTTCGACTGTTGCCCTGGCCAGCATATTCTCCAGATCTCTCACCAATTGAAAACGTCTGGTCAATGCTGACTGAGCACCTGGCTCGTCACAATACGTCAGTCACTACTCTTGATGAACTGTGGTATCGTGTTGAAGCTGCATGGGCAGCTGTACCTGTACACGCCATCCAAGCTCTTTTTGACTCAATGCCCAGGCGTATTAAGGGCGTTATTACGGCCAGAGGTGGTTGTTCTCAGGATCTATGCACCCAAATTTCGTGAAAATGTAATCACATGTCAGTTCTAGTATAATATATTTGTCCAATGAAGACCCGTTTATCATCTGCATTTCTTCTTGGTGTAGCAATTTTAATGGCCACTAGTGTAGTTTTAAATCTTATGGGTGTCTTCAGTGCAATGAAAAACCTACGCTAGCAAATTTTTAGGACTATCTGTGAAGGGTTGCGAATCTGTATGGAGCTAAGACACCTAGCTTTACTTAAACGGAATTAGTTAGCGGTGAAAGCTGTAAACTGTTTATGACCGATATAATAAATACTCTTTACAGAGTCACACGTTCTATTGCTCACAGTTGACAGTGTTGATGTAGTTCAGAAAACTTCATATACTCGTACAACATCAGATAAAATAACTCCAACTTACCCAATCTTCTCTGCATTGTGCACAAAGTCGCAGTACATTCGCATTTACATACTGGGTGAGCAAATATGACTTTATCCGTGCGGCATTCCCTACACCGCAACACGTTCCCCATGCTAATCGCTTAGCCGTTCATGTACCATGCTCGACTCCAATTAACACAGCGTAAAACAGTCCGTTCGGCTGTCGTTGTTGGCGTAGGAAGTGTTTCGCCTGCGTAACATCTCGGTACTACTGTTATTAAAAGAATGTAATGAAAAGAATTTGAATATTGTATCTCTTACTACTGAGGGTGTCTGCTATAAATATCAATCGAATACACACACATCAAAAAAAGTTTTGAATCATCCCGGTTCACAGAATTTCTGAGGATAGACCTTGACTGTGGATACTGTAGCGCAGACAAAGTCCCTTTGACTGTTTAGAAATGTCATTTAGCCCTCCAAAAGATGTAACCAACCATGCATGAGCAGCGCCAATTAGATGGAGGGGTTCCGACAGCCGATCAGTTCCAGTTCAAATGGTTCAAATGGCTCTGAGCACTATGGGACTTAACATCTGAGGTCATCAGTCCCTAGAACTTAGAGCTACTTAAACCTAACTAACCTAAGGACATCACACACATCCATGCCCGAGGCAGGATTCGAACCTGCGACCGAAGCGGTCACGCAGTTCCAGACTGAAGCGCCTAGAACCGCTCGGCCACACCGGCCGGCTCAGTTCCAGTCATTCTACCTGGAAGGAGGTACACAGCTCGTGTTGTCTGTAGTTCAACCATACCTAGACGGTCAATACTGCGGTTCGATCGCGTCCGCATTGTTACTTTGTGCCAAGCACGGCTCTCAATAAGGGGAGTGTCGAGGCGTCTCGGAGTGAACCAAAGCGATGTTATTCGGACATGGAGGAGATACAGAGAGACAGGACCTGTCGATGACATGCCTCGCTCACGCCGCCCAAGGGTTACTACTGCAGTTGATGACCGCTACCTACGGATTATCGCTCGAGGGAACCCTCACAGTAACGGCACCATGCTGAATAATACTTTTCGTGCAGCCATAGGACGTCGTGTTACGACTCAAACTGTGCGCAATAGGCTGCATGATGCGCAACTTCACTCCCAACGTTCATGGCGAGGTCCATCTTTGAAACCACGATACCATGCAACGCGGTACAGATGGGCCCAACAACATGTGTAATGGACCGCTCATGATTGGCATCACGTTCTCTTCACCTATGAGTGTCGCATATGCCTTCAACCAGACGTGTTTGGAGGCAACCCGGTCAGGCTGAACGCCTTAGACACACTATCCAGCGAGTGTAGCAAGGTGGAAGTTCCGTGAAGTTTTAGGGTGGCATTATGTGTTGCCGACGTACGCCGCTGGTGGTCATGCAAGGCGCCGTAACGGCTGTACGACAAGTGAATGCCACTCTCCGACCGATAGAGCAATGATATCGGCAGCATATTGGCGTGGCATTCGTCTTCATGGACGACAATTCGCCACCCCCCTCTCCCCCCTCCCATCGTACACATCTTCTGAATGACTTCCATCAGGATAACGACATCGTTCGATCAGAGTGGCCAGCATGTTCTCCAGATATGAATGCTATCTTACATGCCCGGGATAGATTGAAAAGAGCTATTTATGGATGACGTGACCCACCAACCACTCTGAGGAATCTAGGCCGAATTGCCGTTGAGGAGTGGAACAATCTGGACCAACAGTGCTTTGATGAACTTGTGGGTAGTATGCCATGACGAATACAGGCATACAGGCATGCATCAATGCAAGAGGACGTGCTTCTGGGTATTAGAGGTACCGGTGTGTACATCAATCTGGACCACCACCTCTGAAAGTGTCTCTGTATGGTGGTACAACATGCAATGGGTGGTTTTAATGAGCAATAAAAAGGGCGGAGATGATGTTTATGTTGATCTCTATTCCAGTTTTCTGTACAGGTTCCGGAACTCTCGGAATCGGGGTGATGGAAAACTTATTTTGATGTGTGTATAAATTTATGTCTGTGTGTGTTTTCCACATCTCCTCTCCTGCTATGAGTTCCATGTCTCCTCCTAAACCACTGGACTGGTTTCAACAAAACTTTGAACTCATATCCCTTACTGTCAGGTAACTTTCGCTGTTCTGGAAAAGAACCATCACCTACTATAGGTCAGGAGATATGACGTCATAAACACTGAGGTGCATGAAGAACTTACTCATTGTGCATGATGTTTAAATTCATAACTTCTTTGCCACTAATTCTGGCCGCAACACATTTTTCAGGCAGCATCATATATTCCGCTGAATGTATGTACAAAATTATATCATTGGGTGACACATAGATCTTGAGATATAATGTAATAAACGCTGAGATGCGTGAAAAAATTCCGCATTATGCATGATGCTATAATACACCTATTATTTACTGTTAAGAGACTCCTTCAGTAGTGTCAACGTAAAGAAATTCCTGACACCTGGTAGCGCTTTTGAAAGCTTTCAACTGCGAAGTGTGAACGGCTGTAGGCGAAAATAACGGAGATCTATAGAGCTATGAAGAGGTGTTGCCATAGACACGTTGAAAAATTGGCGATGTGGACAGGCGAAGCAGGTGTACTTGTGTATTTGTACATTAGAGATATTTCTTTGTACGTGTGTTTTATAATTTCTAAGGTTTCCACGACGACAAGGAAAGGAAATTTTTTTGTTATTGCACTACACTTTCGTGTTTCCGCTTCTAATAGGAAACTGCCAAAATGGATACCCGGGTTATGCCGAATTTGTCAGCTAGTATACGTGTAAAGGAGTGCTAATAAATGAAAATTGTCCGTAACTCACTCTATCACTTACGTAATATCAGCTACAATTGACCTTTATAATTAATGAGTGAGATATGGGAATGTGCGTTATGGCTACCACAGGCAGTAACGCCACTATGTATCAGAATGGAATATTACTTGTTGTGGAATTACGTTATTTTTGTGGTTGCTTATCTATTGCCTTTCTCAGTACCAGCTTCTTTATTACGTTAATTATGGATTAAGTAAGGCCTTGTTGCCAGTCAGCTGGTTAACATTTCTTGATATTTATTTTAAATAAAGTTATTAGCATGTGATGACAAAAACATCTTAAAAATACTAAATGAGTAAATAAATGGCAGCAGACTAGCTACACATCTAATGTTAGGTCCTCACCCATGCGTGTTAACACTTCAGTGAAATTTCGTACAGTACCTAGGGCACATCCCGCGTCTATCACGGCCAGAAGTGAAGTCCTGCAGAGCGGTTTTGGGGGGCTGGTGTCCGTGCGGCCCTAAAATCCACTATTCTGAATTGAGCCATTTAGCGTTTGCTAGATTCCCTGCAACAAGCCAGATCACCTCCCATTGTTGTAAAATACTGGCTTGTTAATGATTAACATTCATACAAACAGTATCTTCCTTTAGCGGCAATATTTTTTAATTTCTTATTACTTCAGCTCCTTCACCGCAGTAATAGATCTTAACAACATAGGACTCTCTATTTCTCAGCCCCAGTTTCTTCCCACAGTTCCTCCGTTCACTCATCGTTGCTGGAATGTGCTGGCTTGGCTTTGCAGGTTTCTCTAGCTGACGGACTCTTCCCCAGCCCCAGCCGCCACGGTCAGTTTTGCCCGCTCAAGTAACAGCCCCAGACCGCAGTTTTCACGCAGAGAGATGCCATTTCGTTACTCGTCCATCGCCCAATATTTCGAATGCCAGACGTGTCCTTTCTCCCAGTTTCAATTATGCCTTCAACTTTGCCTTATTTTCTCGTTCCTACCAACCACATTACTTTAAATACGTAGCGGAATAAACTCATCTGAAGTACATTGATCAGCTAACAAATGACAAACGTTTCAATAATTGCAACGAAATTAGCCTGGCTGTTAGAAAAACCACATTACTTTAAATACGTAGCGGAATAAACTCATCTGAAACCGAGCGGGGTGGCGCAGTGGTTAGACACTGGACTCGCATTCGGGAGGACGACGGTTCAATCCCGCGTCCGGCCATTCTGATTTAGGTTTTCCGTGATTTTCCTAAATCACTCCAGGCAAATGCCGGGATGGTTCCTCTGAAAGGGCACGGCCGACTTCCTTCCCTAATCTGATGAGACCGATGACCACGCTGTCTGGTCTCCTTCCCCAAACCAACAAACAAACAAACAAACTCATCTGAAGTACATTGATCAGCTAACAAATGACAAACGTTTCAATAATTGCAACGAAATTAGCCTGGCTGTTAGAAAAAAAATCTGATACCTAACGTCGAAAATAGAAATCTTGAGATTTCATTTTACATGAATGGTATAGCGATAACCTACGAAGTCAAGAGCACTTTGGAGGAGTCTGCATGGTGTCCACTCACCGCAACACCCAACTGCGCATTATGTGCAGCAATAGCTGCTGCCAGTTTGTTATGGTGAGTGATGGTGAGTAAGTAGCTGTTGTAGTGCAATAACGTCAGCTGCTCTCACGTGTCTGTCGGTTCAGTTAAGCATAGCTCGTAACCTGTGTCCTCCACCCAACTGTCAAAAAATGGCTCTGAACACTATGGGACTTAACTGCTGAGGTCATCAGTCCCTTAGGACTTAGAACTACTTAAACCTAACTGACCTAAGGACATCACACACATCCATGCCCGTTGCAGTCGCGCGGTTGCAGACTGTAGCGCCTAGAACCCAACTGTCCAAAAGTCCTATGCAGTGTTGCTGCTGAGAGGTGTGTGTGTGGAGAGTTGTGGGCAGGAGTGCGCTTCTATGCATTGTGCTGCTGAACTAGCAATACATTATACAACATGAACATTTGGAACAAAATAATTCTTAACATGGTATATGTTGACTGATGTAAAAAAGATGCACCAATCCATACATCTCCCCCTTAGCGAAAGATCTTTTCTTCTCAAGTACCCTACATTCTTCCCCAGGGTTCAAACTGCCTCCATCTCATATTTCATCGAAATCAATTGAGCGGTTTAGCAGTGGAAATATAACAGACAGAGTTACTTTCGCATTTATGATATTCGTATGGAGTATGCCTTGCTTTACAATAACGGCTTCCGAATACTTATTCCATCACGTAATCGTTTGCATTATGCCACGTCTTTATCTCTTACAGTGTTTTAGTGCTACTGTTTCTCTACAATAATAAATCATTTTACAATGCGTGTTATTTGTTATAGGATCCTAGAACGTCATTGGTCTTCAGGTAATATTTAATGAAATGAATTACGGCGACACAGGTGAAACTTTGGGGTATGGTTTCCATGAAGTTTCCGTTGGGTTACGAAATGTTTCTTGTGAAGATGATAATAAAAATAATTTTGTAAGGCTCAATGGTCGCCTTCAGGTCTTTCACTTGGATGCCACTTCGGCGACTTGTGCATTTCTAATCTACCCCAGTTATCTAGCCATGATACGGGGACCTACTTTAAAGTGGAGTGCGAACCATATGTCGCGACTTCTCATATCATTGGGGGGTTAAGGCTATAATAAAAGTAAACTGAAGATATTCGTGGCCTGACTGGGATTCAACACCGCAAATTTCGGTTTCCAAGCACGCTTTTTATACCGCTAGATCTTTTGAAGACAATAATCCGGCAAAGTGCTATAGAGTGCTTGATGTCTTACTCTGATCGTCACAAGCATGTTAAATAGGATGTAACAAATGTTTGCAAAATTACAAGTGTGCAAAATTTTAGAGTGTTTAGAAGAGATAAGCAGTTGAGTAGTCAGAGCAGATGACTGCCATGTGGGGGACACGAGTTCGATTCCTGGCACTGCCAGGGAGTTTCTCTTGCTTCAAAGACAGGGACTGGGTGCACTCAGCCTCGTGAGGCCAAATGAGCTACTCAGCTGCTCCACCGATCAATAGCGGCCCCAAGCTGAAGAAAACATACAACCAAAAACCGGGAAAGCGGTATGCTGACCACATTACCCTTCATACCACACACAGTCACACTGTTGGCAGAAGATGCCATGGCAGTCGGTCGGCCCCAAGTGACCCGCCCAAGATCAGAAGCAGAACTTTACTCTCTACTTTTTTTTAGAAGAGAGAAAAAGAAACCCCTTGTACATTTCACAAAAGCATCACAAGTACACTGTTTCTCCGATAGGGTTCCATCAAGACTGACGCTAGTGGTTTTCCAAGACGGTATTCAAACTGTGATGTGATAAGGAATATTCTTCTACAGATGTTGCTCAGAATGTCGTCCGTTTACATCAATGCGCGACTGATATCTGTGTGCGAATGATTATGTAACAGCCTCAACACTTCCAGGTGTTTCACGAACAATGTCTGCAGCTCCAGCCAAACGGACTACCAGCTCTTCTGCAGTGCCGGCCGATGTCTCGTACACCAAACACTTCATTTCTCACCACAAAAAGAAACCATGGAATTGAGGTCGGGAAGTGGTGGTAGCCACAATGATGGCCCACCCTTCCCAATCCAACAACTGGTGAAAACAGTCTAAACGGTGTTTGTCGTCAACGGTAAAATTTGGTGGAACCCATCATGTTGGAGCCATAATCGTTGCCTGACTGTCAGCGTGACATTCTCAAACGTTTCTGGTAGTAATTCACGGCGACAGATACAGTAATTTTCTCCACCGAATGTGGTAGCCAGAAGATATGGCTCAGTCAAATGATCGTGTATAATACCAGCTCTCATGTTTATGATAATTCTCTGTTGATAGAGGAACAATAATTTCAGCAGGGTCAGTCAATGTGATTCCTACGAAGCAGTCAAAACTACTGTGAACGTTGTGCTAAGGGAAGTCGAACGTCGTTTCCTACGAAGCAGTCAAAACAACTGTGAACGTTGGGCTAAGGGAAGTCAAACCTTTCATGGCTACCTAACGGGGCACCTGCGACTTTTTTGTCACACATGAAAGTGTTTGTTTTACTCTGCTGACAAGGCTCTACAGTTCTGTTTACAAAGCTCCTTTTACACCTTCTACATGCCACTTTTATACTCAAGTATGATTTGAACGGTACAACTCACCCATGTGTCATCTGTAGGATAATGCGGGTCCGTTACCAAAGGTCGACGCTCCAACAGATTAAAGATTCTGGAAGCAGATCTTAGGCCTTTCCTGAATCTGGGACCGCAGGACAAGGCACTTCCGATGGTGCCGGTACCCCATATCAAAACTTCAGCCACTCTGAAAAAACAAAAGTATCGAGAAAATAGATTCACGCAATTAACCATTATGGTCTAAGTTATCAAGACAGATCAGTTAAATAAGGTGTTTTCCCGCTTAAAAAATAGTTAATGCACAGCCCACTAAGCGTATTCTGCTGACGCACCAGACTTGAGTATTAAGTGGCTTAACTACATGAACCATGGACCTTGCCGTTGGTGGGTAGGCTTGAGTGCCTCACAATACAGATAGCCGTACCGTAGGTGAAACCACAACTGAGGGGTATCTGTTGTCAGGCCACACAAACGTGTGTTACCTGAAGAGGGCAGCAGACTTTTCAGTATTTACAGAGGCAACAGTCTGGATGATAGGCTGATCTGGCCTTGTAACATTAACCAAAACGGCCTTGTGCTGGTACTGCGAGCGGCTGAAAGCAAGGGGAAACTATAGCCGTAATTTTTCTCGAGGGCATGCAGCTTTACTGTATGGTTAAATAATGACGGCGTCCTCTTGAGTAAAATATTCCGGAGGTTAAAATGGTCTCCCAATCGGGGATTACTCATGAGGACTTCGTTATCAGGAGAAAGAACTGGTGTTCTAGGGATTGGGGCGTGGAATTTCAGATCGATAGACACGAAACCCACGCCTACAACAATGTCAACTAGCTCCACTGATGACGAAGTGATTGAAGAAATGCATGATACAATAAAAGAAGTTATTCAGATAGTTAAGGGTGACGAAAATTTAACAGTTATAGTGAACTGGAATTCGATAATAGGGAAAGGAAGAGGAGGAAAAATAGTAGGTGAATATGTACTGGGGTTAAAGAATGAAAGAGGAAGCCGCCTGGTAGAATTCTGCGCAGAGCTTAACTTAATAATAACTAACACTTGGTTTAAGAATCGTGAAAGGTGGTTATATACATGGAAGAGGCCTGTAGACACTGGAAGGTTTCAGATAGATTTTATAATGGTAGGACAGAGTTTTAGGAACCAGGTTTTAAATTGTAAGACAATTCCAGGGGCAGATGCGGACACTGACCACAATTTATTGGTTATGATCTGTAGACTAAAACTGAAGAAACTGCCGAAGGGTAGGAATTTAAGGAGATGTGACCTAGAAAAACTGAAAGAACTAGAGGTTGTAGAGAGTTTTAGAGAGAGCGCTAGGGAACTACTGACAAATACAGGGGAAAGAAATACTGTTGAAGGAGAATGGGTAGCTATGAGAGATGAAATAGTGAAGGCCGCAGAGGATCAAGTAGATAGAAGGACGAGGGCTAGTAGAAATCCTTGGGTAACAGAAGAGATATTGAATTTAATTGATGACAGGAGAAAATATAAAAATGCTGGAAATGAAGCACGCGAAAAGGAATACAAACGTCTCAAAAATGAGATCAACAGTAAGTGCAAAATGGCTAAGCAGAGATGGCTAAAGAACAAATGTAAGGATGTAGATGCTTATCTCACTAGGATTAAGATAGATACTGCCCACAGGAAACTAAAGCGACCTTTGGAGAAAAGAGAAACACTTGTATGAATATCAAGAGCTCAGATGGAAAGCCAGTCCTAAGCAAAGACGGAAAGGCAGAAAGGTTGAAGGGGCATATGGGGTCTATACGACGGCGATGTACTTGAGGGCAATATTATGTAAATAGAAAAGGATGTAGATGAAGAAGATGGGAGATATGATACTGCGTGAAGAATTTGACAGAGCACTGAACGACCTAAGTCAAAAAAAGGCCCCGGGTGTAGACAACGTTCCATTAAGGCCACTAGCCTTCGGAGAGCCATCCATGGCAAAACTCTACCATCTAGTGAGCAAGATGTATGAGACAGGTAAATACCCTCAGAGTCCAAGAAGAATATAATAATTCCAATTCCAAAAAAGCAGGTGTCAACAGGTGTGAAAATTATCAAACTATCAGCTTAATAAGTCATGGCTGCAAAATACTAACATTAATTTTTTACAAACGATTGGAAAAACTGGTAGATACTGAACTTGGGGAAGATCAGTTTGGATTCGGTAGAAATGCTGGAACTCGCGAGGCAGTATTGACCTTACGACTTATTTTAGAAGATAGATTAAGGAAAGACAAACCTACGTTTCTAGCATTTGTAGACCTATTAGAAAGCTTTTGACAATGTTGACTATAATACTCTCTTTAAAATTATGGAAGTTGCAGGGATAAAATACAGGAAGCGAAAGGCTATTTACAGTTTCTACAGAAACTAGATGGCAGTTGTAAGGGTAGAGGGGCATGAAAGGGAAGCAATGGTTGAGAAGGGAGTGAGGCAGGGTAGTAGCCTAACCCCCGACGTTATTCAATCTGTATGTTTATCAAGCAGTAAAGGAAGCAAATGAAAAATCTGGAGTAGGAATTAAAATCCATGGACAAGAAATGAAAACTTTGAGGTTTACCGATGAGACTGTAATTCTGACAGAGACAGCAAAGTACATGGAAGAGCAGCTGTACGGAATGGACAGTGTCTGCCTGCCGTCAGCTTAATCCACTGATTAAAGATACCAGTGGAGTAGGTACAGATGCCCAGATGAACATTCCGGTCGCCAACATACGTAGCCTCCATCGTCACGTAACTCTAGTACAGCGTAAGGTTTGTCTGTAATCGCTAGCACAGACAGATACCGGTCAAAAATACTGTTCATTTCGCATAATCGTTTTATAGGTTTCCTAATAATCTGCGTTCGATACCTGGAATGAGTTTGGATTAAAGCTTTCACAAGACAGATGTAATATCATTTAACTTGTTTCCGATAAAAGTCACAGCTCAGATGTCGCTAACTTTTTGGCTAAGGAAAAGAAGGCATGGCAGTCACTAATGTGTGGTTTTGCACTGCACTTAATTGTATTTCCGAGGCTTTGTTTTAATGAATTATGCTGCAGCTTCTTTATGAAATGCCTTCCTAGCTCTGCAAAATGGAAGGGTACCTAAAACATGGAATTCTGATCCATTACATGAAAAAAGTTAGCAATCCATTGCACAATGATATATTTTTATGAACGACTTTTAGGTTCTGTTGTTCCTGGAGCCATATGTTTCATCTTCGTTCATCTTTAGGGAAAGCAAAATGTCAATCGCTTGTACTCATTTCCTGCGTCAGATACTAGCTCTACTATTTTCTAGTGTCATTACTTTAAAATTTGTTCAGCAGTTGAAGATTTGTGTAATCTGATGGTAATTCATACAGTCCGTTATACATAAATATTATCGTCTGGTGAAAGTTGTTAAAAATGCGTATACATTCAACAGAGAGACTGGAAGTACACACTCACAAGAACGAATTTATCACGCACTTGCCTCATAAATATTTGGCAATGGAGCTACACAAATTGGTCTTACCGTATTATGTCCCAATTATTCCCATTTCGGTGTTTTTTCAGCACTTAAAACAATCTGTTTCTAGTTTGGTTAATACAATTAGGCCTCCACGGTACATACCTACGAAAAATATCCTTTCTATAACGTGAAAAAGTCGTGTGTGTTCTTTTGGACACGTCCGAAAGAACTGACACCACACATTCATACAACTGATCTGCATGGATGGGCAGTGGGTCCACCGCCTCCAGTGTGGATGCCCAGATGTGTCCGACCTCCTGTGGAAATCTCAGTGTAGCGAGCATGGATGAATGGAAAAGCACTCCTGGTAGTCGCACTCCATGTGAATGTGTGTAGGCCGGCACTGTGTGTTCTTTTGGACACATCCGAAAGAACTGACACCACACATTCATATAACTGATCCGCGTGGATGGGCAGTGGGTCCACCACCTTCAGTGTGGATGCACAGATGCGTCCGACCTCCTGTGGAAATCTCAGTGTAGTGAGCATGGATGAATGGACAGGCACTCCTGGTAGTGGCACTCCATGGGAATGTGTGTAGGCCGGCAATGTGTGTTCTTTTGGACACGTCTGAATGAAGTGACACCACACATTCATATAACTGATCCGTGTGGATGGGCAATGGGTCCACTGCCTCCAGTGTAGATCTACAGATTCGTCCGACCTCCTGTGGAAATCTCAGTGTAGTAAGCATGGATGAATGGGCAGGCATTCCTGGTAGTGGCACTCCGTGGGAATGTGTGTAGGCCGGCAGTGTGTGTTCTTTTGGAAATTTGGGAAAGACCTGACACCAGACATTCATATAACTAATCCGCGTGGATGGGAAGTGGGTCCACTGCCTTCAGTGTGAATGCACAGATGCATCTGATCTCCTGTGGAATTCTGTGTAGCGAGCATGGATGAATGGACAGGCACTCCTGGTAGTGGCGCTCCAAGGGAATGTGTGCAGGCCGGCACTGTGTGTTCTTTTGGACACGTCCGAAGGAACTGACACTGCACATTCATATAATTGATCTGCATGGATGGGCAGAGGGTCCACCGACCCCAGTGTGGATGCGCAGATGGGTCCGACCACCTGTGGAAATCTCAGTGTAGCGAGCATGGATGAATGGACAGGCACTCCTGGTAGTGGCACTCCGTGGGAATGTGAGCAGGCCGGCAGCGTGTGTTCTTTTGGACATGTCCGAAAGAACTGACACCACACATTCATATAACTGATCCGTGTGGATGTGCAGTGGGTCCACCGCCTCCAGTATGGATGCACAGATGCGTCCGACCTCCTGCAGAAACCTCAGTGTAGCGAGCATGGATGAATGGACAGGCACTCCTGGTAGTGGCATTCTGTGGGAATGTGAGTAGGCCGGCAGTGTGTGTTCTTATGGACACGTCCGAAAGAACTGACACCACACATTCATATAACTGAACCGCGTGGATGGGCAGTGGGTCCACCACCTCCCGTGATGATGCACAGATGCGTCCGACCTCCTGTGGAAATTTCAGTGCAGCGAGGATGGATGAATGGACAGGCACTCCCGGTAGTGGCACTCCGTGAGAATGTGTGTACACCGGCAGTGTGTGTTCTTTTGGACATGTCCGAAAGAACTGACACCACACATTCGTGTAACTGATCTGCGTGGATGGGCAGTGGGTCCACCACCTCCAGTGTGGATGCACAGATGCGTCCGACCTCCTGTGGAAATCTCAGTGTAGTCAGCATGGAAGAATGGACAGGCACTCCTGGTATTGGCACTCCGTGGGAATGTGTTTAAGCCGGCAGAAGTGCAGGGATAGTCCACGCAGGGGCGATCACACTGTGTGCCGGAGGGCGTAGTAGTTAACGTACCTGCCTAGTAAGCAACAGATGCTGGATTCGAATTTCTCTCTGGTAGAAGTTTTCACTCGTCATCGCTGATTCCGCGTAATGTCCCGATGCAGTGTACATTATTAATTCCTCTTCCTTCTCCCTAGCACACCACCTTTTATTATTTGTGCTTTGCCAAATCTGTTCACAGTCATCCAGATGTTATGGCCGGATGCTGAAAAAATATTCAATATTCGATTCTAAACGATGTGTGTCAAAGAAATTGTTAATGTGTAATTTAATGAGTTTGTAGCTATCAAAGTCGTTAATATACTTAATTTCAAATGTGGGACATATAATTAGACACAGTACTAATGAAGATAATTAAAAATGTTCTGCCTCACTAACATGGAGGGCTTTGTGAAATGAATAGTACAATTGGTTAGGAAGAAATTCAGGTAATGATACTGGAGATCAGTTGACGTCGTGATGGTGATGAGATAGTAAATATCTTCTAAAATAAGGTGTATCCTTGTTGCACATGAAACTAGTAGCAAAGATTCGCGATGTTCCGACAATGAGATAGCAAGAGCAATATAAAAGTGTGTTAGTGTTAAAAGCAGAATAAATATTTTCACATAGTTTGTGTTGTGAGAATGGTAAAGAGAGAAAATTGCTAGATACAAAAACGATAGGTAGGGCGTATAGATAACCTGATAAGTAGATTTAGATATAAGGCTAATAGTGACTTTGTGTTTGGAGGTTAAGATATTGGAGGGATGGAATGAGTTCCTAGCAGAATGAACTAGGGTATTAAACTCACGAAAAAGTAGAGAAGCTTGGAAATTAGGTAAATGATTCGGATGCTACACGAATCTCCCCAATAGCTACGCGCGTTAGCTAGCCGCTTCCGTGCTGCGGGGACTAGGGCAGGTGCACTGGCCCCAGATCTAATTAACGACAAGGGCCAGCCAGCCTGGACGCAGTTTCGCACATCAGATTAAATGAGTACCGGGCTGGTACCCGCATTCCGCCTCAGTTGCACGATTCGAAAACATTTAGAAAACCGGAATGAAATTCTCATTCTGCAGCTGAATGAGCGCTGATATCAAACTTCCTGGCGGAGTAAAACTTCGTGCCGAACCGGATCCCGAACTCGGGACCTATACCTTTCGCAGGCAAGTGCTCTACCGACGGAGCTACGCAAGCACGACTCACGCTCACACCTTTACCTCCGCCAGTACTTCGCCTCCTACCTTCCAAACATCACAGAACGTCTCCTGGAAGAAAGGACGTTGTGGAGACATGGCTTAGTTACTGGCGGAAGTAAAGATGTGAGGACGGATCGTGAGTCGTGCTTGGGTATTTCCGTCGGTAGAGCATTTGCCCGCGAAAGGTAAAGACCCCGACTTCGACTCTCGGTTCGGCAAATAGTTTTAATCCCCCAGGAAGTTTCATTTAATAAACGTCCGTGCATTTTCACATAGGATAATACTGTATGCAGGCAGTTGGGTTAAACACATTCCGTTCCAAGGGAAAAATGTGGGGTGACAGGAAGGGTGTCTATTAACCCTCAACTATAACATTGCCAAATCCAATAATTACGAGGGGCGTTAAATAAGAAATCCAATATTTTTTCCTCGACAAGTTTCCTTTGAAAAAATGCGGAATTTGTTGAGGAACATCGTGGATTATTTCCACTACAGCTTCCACAGTTTCATGAAGTTCCGGTAGGGCACAGGGCAATATGTTGTTGTTGTGGTGGTCTTCAGTCCTGAGACTGGTTTGATGCAGCTCTCCATGCTACTCTATCCTGTGCAAGCTTCTTCATCTCCCAGTACCTACTGCTACCTACATCCTTCTGAATCTGCTTAGTGTATTGATCTCTTGGTCTCCCTCTACGATTTTTACCCTCCACGCTGCCCTCCAATGCTAAATTTGTGATCCCTTGATGCCTCAAAACATGTCCTACCAACCGATCCCTTCTTCTAGTCAAGTTGTGCCACAAACTTCTCTTCTCCCCAATCCTATTCAATACATCCTCATTAGTTACGTGATCTACCCACCTTATCTTCAGCATTCTTCTGTAGCACCACATTTCGAAAGCTTCTATTCTCTTCTTGTCCAAACTGGTTATCGTCCATGTTTCACATCCATACATGGCTACACTCCATACAAATACTTTCAGAAACGACTTCCTGACACTTAAATCTATACTCGATGTTAACAAATTTCTCTTCTTCAGAAACGATTTCCTTGCCATTGCCAATCTACATTTTATATCCTCTCTACTTCGACCATCATCAGTTATTTTGCTCCCTAAATAGCAAAACTCCTTTACTACTTTAAGTGTCTCATTTCCTAATCTAAATCCCTCAGCATCACCCGATTTAATTTGACTACATTCCATTATCCTCGTTTTGCTTTTGTTGATGTTCATCTTATATCCTCCTTTCAAGACACTGTCCATTCCGTTCAACTGCTCTTCCAAGTCTTTTGCTGTCTCTGACAGAATTACAATGTCATCGGCGAACCTCAAAGTTTTTACTTCTTCTCCATGAATTTTAATACCTACTCAGAAATTTTCTTTTGTTTCCTTTACTGCTTGCTCAATATACAGATTGAATAACATCGGGGAGAGGCTACTGCTTCCCTTTCATGCCCCTCGACTCTTATAACTACCATCTGGTTTCTGTACAAATTGTAAATAGCCTTTCGCTCCCTGTATTTTACCCCTGCCACCTTCAGAATTTGAAAGAGAGTATTCCAGTTAACGCTGTCAAAAGCTTTCTCTAAGTCTACAAATGCTAGAAACGTAGGTTTGCCTTTTCTTAATCTTTCTTCTAAGATAAGTCGTAAGGTTAGTATTGCCTCACGTGTTCCAACATTTCTACGGAATCCAAACTGATCTTCCCCGAGGTCCGCTTCTACCAGTTTTTCCATTCGTCTGTAAAGAATTCGCGTTATTATTTTGCAGTTGTGACTTATTAAACTGATATTTCGGTAATTTTCGCATCTGTCAACACCTGCTTTCTTTGGGATTGGAATTATTATATTCTTCTTAAAGTCTGTGGGTATTTCGCCTGTCTCATACATCTTGCTCACCAGATGGTAGAGTTCTGTCATGACTGGCTCTCCCAAGGCCATCAGTAGTTCTAATGGAATGTTGTCTACTCCCGGGGCCTTGTTTCGCCTCAGGTCTTTCAGTGCTCTGTCAAACTCTTCACGCAGTATCTTATCTCCCATTTCATCTTCATTTACATCCTCTTCCATTTCCATAATATTGTCCTCAAGTACATCGCCCTTGTATAAACCCTCTATATACTCCTTCCACCTTTCTGCCTTCCCTTCTTTGCTTAGAACTGGATTGCCATCTGAGCTCTTGATATTCATACAAGTGGTTCTCTTCTCTCCAAAGGTCTCTTTAATTTTCCTGTAGGCAGTATCTATCTTACCCCTAGTGAGACAAGCCTCTACATCCTTACATTTGTCCTCTAGCCATGCCTGCTTAGCCATTTTGCACTTCCTGTCGATCTCATTTTTGAGACGTTTGTATTCCTTTTTGCCTGCTTCATTTACTGCATTTTTATATTTTCTACTCGACAAGTAGAGTGGTATTATGCGGGTATACTGGCTCTCCCGCTAAGAAGTCATAAGGCCGTCGTACTGAACTGAGATTATGTTGCAACATAAGATTTTGTACGCAACAGAGCGGGAAAAAGTATGGTGTATTGGAATCCTGAACAAAATCGACCTGCTTTCGAAAAAAAAGTGTTGCATTACTTATTAAACACCCCTCGTAACATTCAGTCTCCATGTAGATAGGTGATAAAATCCAGAAAAGGGAGTTTACGGGCACCCAACGGCAAGGTTATCACCGGAGCAGGGAAGAAGCGGTTACTCACTTGTAGACGTCTTGGTAGGGCACGCCGTCGGCATGGACGAGTATTGCTCCATAGTACATGCATGCGGCGTACGTAAATGTGCCAATGTTCCATGAAAGGCTGAAGGCAGCTGCACGCACATGCGTGATGTGTTCAGCAAGATGCAGTGCTGGCCGCAACTCTGACAGGTACTGGGCATGGAACTGACGCTCGCGGCACAGACCCGCCACCGTGCGGATGTTACCAACAGCCTCCACTGCCACCTGTAAAAGTAGGACACGCTCTCAAATGCCACACACCGTCTGCATTTCTCGTAATACCAAGAAATCATAAGCAATAATCATTTAAGACATTTCATGGACACAAAATTCTCAATAAACCTGCCACGTGGAACTTCGGATAAAACCTAAGCTTTCGAAGATGGCCACCATCGTCGTTGTCAAAGGCTAAGATTGTTATGAAACTGGAGATGCTACAATTTTTATATCAGAAGGACGGCGTCTGACCGGCAGGATTATGTCATGATGATATCAGGAGAGTGGTGCATACCGAGGACAGGGTGGAACCTACACCCGTAGATTACGTTTGCGCTATCTATCAGGCATTACTTGAGCAGGAAGACAGGAGAGCTATTAAAGCTCTCTAGCCTCTCCGACAAACTTGTAAAGAATTTGAGACCAAGAGAACCTGGGTTACCCAGGTTGTATGGCCTCAAATTCTGTACAGTTTCGTCAGAGGACCAATCATCAGTGCCGTCGGCTCTCCTAAATACAGGACGGTCAAGTAGTTACCTACATAATTGGCATCAAAACGTTGAATAATGCGCACCCCTTCCAACCGTCCTGTTTTTTTATGTATGTTGATGGTGCGTTTTTAATTTGGGCGCATGGCTGTGAGGCACTGAACATGAACAATATGCACCCAAACATAAGTTTTGCCGCAGAGATGGAGAAGGACCGAAAATTCCCTTTCTCAGACGTATTAGTCATATGGGAAGAAGGTGGACGATTTAGCCATTGTGTATCGAAAGCCGATGCATACAGGCCTATATCTCAATGGGCGTAACTCAGAAGAAAGCTATGCTTAACAATTCAATACGCAGAGCCGGGACTGTTTTAGACCAGGAGCTCCCCAGCTCCGAGATGAATCCTCTGACGTCGGTGTTCAGAAATAATGGGTATTCGGTTCATGATATTAGGTCATCATTGTAGGTGAAACCAAGACACAACGCCTTTCAACAAACGCAGGAGGACAAACACGGCGACTTCCATTCTGCGGTGCAAGAAATAGTAAGATAGGTGGAGTCCTAAAGAGGCAGACTAATGTTTCGCTCACCCAGGAAAATCAAGGAAATATTGTGACACGTTCAAGATTATCTAGGACTGAGAGTGCGACAGATTTATAATATCCCTTGCGAGTGTGGAAGCATTGACGTAGGGCTGTCTATATGGATTGTCACCAGTCGCTGTGTCAAAAATCGCAGTCACCTAAAGTGTGGAAAATTAATTATCAGCTGTGGATGTTCACAATCTGTCAAATAAACAAAACTTGTGTTTGAACAACTCAGTCTATCTTTCTCGACTCTGTGATTAGAGAAGCAATACAAATTAGATTATGTGATACAAGCTTCAATAGAGAAGCAAAAAGAGAGGACAGTGGAGGAGGTTTCTTAGTATACTGTAGGATGCCAGTGATGGCAATGCTGACGACGCTGGATAAAGAGTGTAAACATGATTTATGGACGTGGAGTCAGCCACATCAGTTCAAATGGCTCTGAGCACTATGGGACTTAACTTCTGAGGTCATCAGTCCCCTAGAACTTAGAATTACTTAAAACTAACTAACCTAAGGACATCACACACATTCATGCCCGAGGCAGGATTCGAATCTGCAACCGTAGCGGTCGCGCGGTTCCAGACTGTAGCGCCTAGAACCGCTCGGCCACCCCGGCCGGCGCCACATCAGTACCCACAATTTCCAAGTTGTCATCGTAATGTGATCCAGCAAATCTAATTTCACCATTTGGACATAAAAGTGAGAGACTCTACAGTTTCACAATGACGACGATGGATCCAGTCCTCAAAAACATTTCGGATTTTATCTGAATTTGATGTGGCAAGTTTACCAAGAATTTTTATTCATGGACTCTGTAGCGAAAGGTTTCGTAGCCATAAGATATTTCATGTTGGATTGTTTTTACCATTTTCTATGCTGGCTGAGTAGCCTATGAGACAAGTCAGGTCGAATTGTGAAAAGGTAACTAAGCCATAAAGAGTTCGACGTCAGAGTGGTGTACAAAGGTGAACGTAAACACAAAAATACTGACAACCTTTTAGGAACACAGCAGCGTGGACGAAATCTCATCTATTGCTACATTAGATGAACTTTGCTGCTGAACAGAAGGAAGATCCAGTATTGCTGAAAGCTGTACAAGTCTTGAAAAAGGAGGAACCGACCGAAAGTGAATATCAATTAATAAAGTGAACATTGTATTACATGAGCTATGATGCAACAGGGCAAAAGCGGTTCCTTGTCTCCTGAAGTAACTCCACGATGCTCCTCCATCATGTCACGTGGGATACGTGAAGACTCAAGGCCAAGTCAGACACAGGCATCACTAGCTATGACTCTACCGATCCGCTACACACTATGTGAGCCACTGTAAAGAATACTAGCAACAGAAGTACGTGCCGCAATCCTCTCCTGGGCATCTGGTACTAATTCCGCCTGCAACAGCAACATTCCATCAAAGTGAAATCTACATTTTGGGGAGCTTCCCGAAACCGATGGATAACCGTCTGCACTTACTATTTCACCCGCTACGGTGTCATCAATGTTGTTCCGGCTGCTGAAGCTCAAAAAATCGCAAAGTTCCTTGTAGAAGACATCATTTTTAAGCACAGAGCACCCCATGTGATGATCTCGTATCGTGCAAGAGTTTTCTGGTCGAGACTGGTATCAGAGGTGATTTCATACTGCGGCTCATTAACATGACGACATCCGTCTACCACACACAGATGAATGACCTCAAAGAAGGCTTTAATAATTGATGTACGTTGATGTCAAACAGAGAGACATTTCGTGATATTCGCTTGTAACACATCGAAGCAAGGCACTGTAGGATTCACGCTGTTCATTCTGATCCTCGTTTGCGAAGCCGAAACGACATGAATTTCCGTTTCAACAAGATGATACTGCGCGAAATACCTCATCACCAAGACCGGGGAAACATGACAGATGGCTCCCTTACGGTCCCTTAATGTCCAGGAGAAAGACCGAGAGCGCTATAAGGCCAAGAACCACCCAGTGAGATAGATCTCAGAAGATTTGGTACGGATTTTTACACCTATGCAGAAAGTGGAACTCTTGAAAAAGTTTCTAAAGCGCTTCTTTGGGTTGTATCTTTATGTTCGTTGCTTGACGGACGTGCGCTATAAAGCGTAAGAACGCTTGCTACAGCCCAGAGACGCAGGATGACGACGGGAGGTTTAAGGAAACTGAAGGGCCAACCAACGATAGCGAAGCTTCGGCTGTAGAGGCTGCCTTCGATGCTCATCAAAATGAAGAGAATGTAAACGCGAGGATCCACCAGCCCCGCCATACAGAGGACAACTGACAAGATCTGGCAACCAGGATGCTGCTGCAGTCAGTTCGCATGAGAAACGGAGACCCATTGTTTCTCCAGGACAGGCAGCAATGCCGCGAGCTGTGGCGCATGCAGTGTGGTGGAATGCTTGTTTACCTTCATGGTGTGCTGCGGGCCACTTGTTCAAATCAGACCAACAGCAGTTATACGTTATTTATGCAATTATTCGTTATTAGGTATTTATTATTGCTGTAATTTTCTTGAAATATTTTGTTTGTAATGTTTGCATATTCTGGAATATTCGATGTTTGTGTAAATACCAGCATTCTGAAATATTCTATGCTTTTATCAATAGGTTTCACTCTCTGGTCAAGAGTGCAGTTCTGTTGTGGACGTACGTTGGGGTCAGTAATGATCCCTGATTTCGGATTTGGACTGGGTTCTGGTATCATCACCACACTACCCTTCGTGAAAGAATTAAAGAAACTGCTGAAAGCAGTAAACAGCCCGTTTAACACAGAATATGGCCTTACAGTAAATCAAAAGACCTTAACCTGAGAAAGAAATTTCAGAGAAAGTACGTCTACGGCAGAGCACTGTTAAGTTGTAGAATGATACTAATAAGAGACGAGGTTCTTCGAAGCATCGGAGAGGAAGGGACAGGGTTAGAGGATATGTAGTGGAACATCAAGATATAATGTTTATGATCATAGAAGAAAAGAAATTGTTGGGGAAGACAGAGATTGTAATTTATAAAAGAATAGAGGAACTTCGGTTCAAGTGCTCTGAGACGAAGAGCATTAGAATATCCGGCTAACGACGCACAGGGCAATCAGGACATGACTGTTGAATGAAACGAAATCCAACTCTTCGAGAAGACAGACTTGGAGCCGTCACTAAGTGGTGGTAACTGTTCTGCGCAGTGAAGGACATCTTATATGAAAAACAAGTTATTCACACGTGTCAACTTGAAAACAGAGGCCATTGAAGCCAAGCCGCGAAGGTGCGTATTGCGAGTCGCAGGATGGGTTTCAGAGTAGGAAATAGAAAATGGTTGAAATGGCTCTGAGCACTATGGGACTCAACTTCTGAGGTCATTAGTCCCCTAGAACTTAGAACTAGTTAAACCTAACTAACCTAAGGACATCACACACATCCATGCCCGAGGCAGGATTCGAACCTGCGACCGTAGTGGTCTCGCTGTTCCAGACTGCAGCGCCCAGAACCGCACGGCCACTTCGGCCGGCTAGGAAATAGACAAAAAAGAAAAGATTAGCACACTTTGCTAATAATCCGGAGACACAGGTTCCAGCCCCGCGTCTGACACAAATTTTAATTTGTTGCTGCAGCTCTTATCCTTATAGAACTGAAATTTAAATTCACTGTTCCAAATTTCGCTTTTTCAGACATACTTTTCTTTCTGTTCCCAGTCTGCATTTTATATCCTGTCTGCTTCGACCAAAACCAGTTACTTTGCCGTTCAGATTACGATACTCCTCTACTGCTTTTGGTGTCTGATTTAATTTGAATCCTTTCGATTAGCCGGCCGGGGTGGCCGAGTGGTTCTAGGCGCTACAGTCTGGAACCGCGCGACCGCTACGATCGCAGGTTCGAATCCTGCCTCGGGCATGGAAGTGTGTGATGTCCTTAGAGTAGTTAGGTTTAAATAGTTCTATGTTCTAGGGGACTGATGACCTCAGATGTTAAGTCCCATGGTGCTCAGAGCCATTTGAACCATTTTGAACTTTCGATTACCCTGACATTTGTTGGTGTTAATCATTTAACCATTCTTCAATGCACTGCCCATTTTCTTCAACTGCTCTCTTAAATCCTGAATCCTGTCATCCCTGAGGGAATTACAATTTCATCTGTAATCCTCGAAAGTTTAATTGCTTCTCCCTGAATTTTTAATTCCCTCTCCAGATTTCTACTTGGTTTCGTCTACGGGCTGTTCAGTCTACAGGCAGAGTATCAACGGGATTAGCTAGAGCCATGAGTCACTTCGTTGTCAACTAAGTGTTTTATTCCAACTACTTTCATAACTTCAAAGAACTTATTCACGTCAACGCTGTCAAAAGCCTATATCAGATTGGGAACCCATAAAAATCAGAAAATGTCTACATTTACATTTATATGTCTAGGTAAGTGCTGTGCACCGTTACCGACATTGTATAGTGGAAGGTACGTGCTGCGCCAGAGCATGTCTGTTTACCGATAATGTGACGCGCAACACAGTGAAAAAAAAAAAAAAAAGGCTCTAAGCAGTATGGGACATAACATCTGAGGTCATCAGTCCCCTAGACTTACAAGGGGAGGCCGCCAATTGTGAAATTCAGATTCGATTCATACTGCGCATAATAAAAGCTCATGGTCAGAGGTGTAATGTCGCAAAGCACCAAAATGCACTTCTCAGCCGTTGTCGAGAAAATCGACAGTTAAAAGAAACCGTTGCGGTGAAATACTCTCTACGATTAATAGTTTTCCACAGCGTCGTGGCGCAGCGGTAAGCACTCGGGTTCGTTATCTGAAGGTCGCCGGTTCGAATCTCGCACCATGCAATTTTTTTTAATATTAGATTTTTTGTAATTCATATATATATATATATATATATATATATATATATATATATATATACTATTAATGAATTGCTTATGCATGTTGGTGAAGGCGGATCGCTCTCCAATTGTACCGCGTCCATTTTTCCGTTTTTTTAACAGGGTGTACCAAAGCTCTCCCGTCCGCACTGATTTTCGACGATGTTGTAAGTTGCGCTAGGGATCGCATCTACCTTCTTTCGAAGTTAGCAGGCAACTATGCTGTTATGGGGCGGCTCGTTTCGGCCCATTCAACATCTGTCCTTCAAGTGTAACGAGCGAGTAACGGAGTTTATATTTCATACCTGCCACAGCGAATTTGTGCTCGTGGGGTCTCTATTCTAATTCGAACGTTTGACTTATGCTATACGTATTCGTTTCGGAATACCGTTTCTACGTCTTCCGTTAACTATACGTTGTTAACATTATGAAGACAATTAATAACATTTGCGAAATACAACTTTGTTTGCGGAAAACATAATGATGTTCGAAGTCGCCAGTTTTTCCACGACAAACGACTTTCAACAACTTATTATATGCATAATTGTTGCAACTGATTCCCGGGAATATATATATATATATATATATATATATATATATATATATATATATATATATATATATATATATATATACAGGGTGATTCAAAAATGCATGTAAATATTTCAAGGGTGTATTTGTGAGGTAAATATAAGACAAAAATGTTCTATACAATTTTTTCCATACTTGGCTTATTACAGAGTTATGAACAAAACAGGATAATACATTCAATACAACGTAAGGTATTTAATTCCCAGAGTTCACAGTTCAATTACAGTGCATTTGGACTAACAACGCAAACTGATAAATAAACGTGACGTAACAAACTGAAACAATTCCTCGCGAACACTGTATTAATTTAGGTCCTGTTGATTGAACTACAGCAATGCACAATAACTAAGGAAAATTGAAGCATTTTACAGACTGTACTGTACTGTACTGTATTTGCACAAATCTTAATGCAATGCATGTTCAAAATGCTGTCCCTGAACTTGCAGACAGACCCGTGCTCGTCGCATCAATGATCTCTGCACATTACACAGTCCGTTCAACTCTCCACGAATAATTTCACAACCACCTTCAATTCTTTGTTGTAGCACTTCTCTGTTCGGTACTGCAGAAGAATACACCAATGTCTTTAGTCGGCCCCATAAATAAAAGTCTAAAGGGTTCAGGTCAGGTGATCTGGCTGGCCAAGCAATTGGTCCTCCGCGACCTATCCATCGATGTGGATACGCAGAATTGAGGTACGCCCTTACGTTGCGGCTGTAATGGGCGGGAGCACCATCGTGCATAAACCACATGGTGGCTCGTGTTGCAAGAGGGACATCCTGTAACAATCCGGGCAATTCTCCCTCCAAAAATTCGCAGTACGCGTGCCCATTCAGCCTTGGAGGCAGAACATGAGGTCCGAGTAAGTAATTCCCCACAATACCACACCAAATGTTTATGGAGAATTGATGTTGATATCCACGCACAATTCTCGCGCCAGGATTCTCGACAGCCCACTGGTGCATATTATGCGAATTGATTACACCCGCACGAGTAAACATGGCCTCATCTGTGAATAATATCCGCCGAATGAACATTGGATCATTCAAATGACGCTCTTGTAACCACTGGCAGAATTGCTGACGGCGAGGATAGTCTTCAGGTGTCAATTCGTGCACTTTTTGCAGGTGAAATGGATGCAACTGTTGTCTCCGAAGCAGCCGCCATACAGTAGATTGTGGAAGTCGTACAGCTGCACTAATTTGTCTCGTACTGATAGATGGATCTTGGTCTACCAGGTCCAAAACATGTTCCTCGACGTTCACTGCATGCTCAAGTGGTCGACCTGAATGTGGCCCAGGACGAATGCCATACTCCCGCATACGTCTGTCCACAGATACAAACGTCTGATGACTTGGTAACCGTCTTCCTGGAAACAGCTCACTGTACCTTCGTCTTGCTGCAAGTGCATTTCCATCTGCTGCACCATACACAAGGTGCATATCAGCATACTCACTGTTTGAGTACATCATGTGCACGAAACCTTTAGCCTTCCGACGATGAATGAACGACAGGACGTACTTTTCCGTTACCAACAACATCAGCGCCATCTTCCGTACAGTAGGAGTAAACATCACGTGCAAACAAAAACAAACACTATTCATGCAGTTTCGAATCAACTGTTGGGAGATACGTATGTGAATTACGTACCAGAATATGGCATCCTGCTGCTTGCACTGCCGTCGTTTTGATACGGACATGACTTTCGTATTTAACGATAACTCTGGAATTAAACGTTTATGGAAAAACATTTATAGAACATTTTTGTCTTATATTTACCTCACAAATACACCCTTAAAATATTTACATGCATTTTTGAATCACCCTGTATATATATATGGTGCGTGTGTGTGTGTGTATATTTGAATTACAAAAAACAAATACTAAAAAAAAAAAGTTGCATGGTGCGAGATTCGATCCGCCGACCTTCGGATTATAAACCCGAGCGCTTACCGCAGCGCCACGACACTGTAGAAAACTATTACTCGTAGAGAGTATTTAACCGCAACGGTTTCTTTTAACTGTCGATTTTCTCGACAACGGCTGAGAAGTGCATCTTGGTGCTTTGCCACATTACACCTCTGGCCATGTGCTTTTATTATGCGCAGTATGAATCGAATCTGAATTTCACAATTGGCGGCCTCCCCTTGTTAGAACTACTTAAACCTAACTAACCTAAGGACACCACACACATCAATCCCCGAGACAGGATTGGAACCTGCGACCGTAGCAGCAGCGCGGTTCCGGACTGAAGCGCCTAGAACCGATCGGGCACAGCAGCCGGCGCAACACAGTAACTTAAAAAAAAAGAATAATGATTTTTAATGCCCAATCGACAACGAGGTCATTACAGACGGAGCAGAAGATCAGATGAAGGAAGAGTGGAGAGGGAAAATGGCCGTGCCCTTTCAGAGGTCTAATGGAAATCGTGGAGAAACTAACTCTGGATCGCAGCACGGGAATTTGGACCTCGTCCTCCTGAATGTGAGTCTAGTGTAGAAACTACTGTGTCGCTGTTCGGTATTAAGGGAAGACTGCACTGAACGTAACTGGAGAGCGGCAAAGCGGTGTGTCGCGATGCGGCTCTATTTAGTACACCGCATTTGAACTGTAGCAGCGCGAAAATACGCAGAAAATTTTGCTTGTAAATAGTTCGGCAACCTCCGAGAAAAATGGACGGAAGCGACATGGATGTGACAGTAATTTCTTTTTCAATAAAATTCTTCAGGGTATCAGACCGCATCGTCATAATTTAAAATTCGCCAACGTTTCGGCCAGCGTTGCAGCTAGCCTTCATCAGGGCCTTACGTTAACTGCTAAATGAATTTTTTTTTCTTTATTGTGATTTCATTCCCCTGCCCCATATGGGCAGGGGAGGGCTGTCAGCAGCACAATCCGCCGCTCTTCAGCCGAGTGACATGACAACTAAAACAAGAATAAAATAATACATACATCAGGAGGTAAAAAAGGGGAACATAAAACAGAGTAAGGGGAGAAAATGGAGGTAAAAATACACTGATGTGTAGACGTTCATTGGGGACAGTTAAAAAAGTCACTAGAAAGTTAAAAAACACAGCTGGCGATTCTTAAAACACAGAGAAGTCACTGGATGCGCAGGCACAGGTTAAAAGTCGGCCACAGGATTAAAAACACTCCGAAACAACACACTTAAAACCCACTTGGAGCACACACGACGAAGAATAAAACTACCAGGTGGGACCTGCCGAGGGAAAGGTCAGAGAGGATGGAAAAGGAGGGGAGAGCATGGGGCAGCTGGGGAAGCGGCGGGATGAAGAGAGGAGGGGCAACCGTGGGTTCACGAAGAGGCAGGAGACACATGGGGTGGGAGAGGAAAAGGGAAGACAGGGCAGGAGGGAGCGCAGAGACACTGAAAGAAGGCACAAGAGATGGAGGGGGAGTAGGAGGGGAAATCCGCTCAGAAGGAGGGAGGGGGAGGAGAGGGAGCCCTGAGGAGGAGGCAGGAAGAGGGGGTTAGAGTTGGTAGGAAGGGTAGATGTCAGGGCGAAGCTCATCATCCGGGAGTGGTAGACGGTGGAAGTTGTGTTGGGAAAGGAGATGGAGGGTGTGGAGATGGAGAGAGGGAGGGACACAACGGTAAAGGCGCGGCAACTGGTCGGGAGTGGAGAGGAAGGGAGACACCAGGGGGTGAGGGGGATCAAGGCGACGGACAATATATAGTGTGCGGATGTGTTCAAGGAAAAGGAGAAGGTGGGGGAAGGGGATGAGGTCATAGAGGATGCGCGTGGGGGACGGAAGGCGGATGCGGAAGGCGAGGCAGAGTGCATGGCGTTCGAGGATTTGGAGGGCGTTATAGAACTGGGGAGGGGCGGAAATCCAAGCGATGCTGGCATAACAAAGGATGGGGCGGATCATGGATTTGTAGGTGTGGAGGATGGTGGAAGGATGCAGACCCCATGTCCGGCCGGACAGGAGTTTCAGGAGGCGGAGGCGGTTGTGAGCTTTGTTTTGGATGGTAAGGAGATGGGGAGTCCAGGTGAGGTGGCGGTCGAGGGTGAGGCCAAGGTATTTGAGGGTAGGAGTGAGGTGGATAGGACGGCCATAAATGGTGAGGTAGAAATCATGGAGGCGGAAGGAGCGGGTGGTGCGGCCTATGATGATCGCCTGGGTCTTGGAGGGATTAACACGGAGGAACCACTGGTTGCACCAAGCGGTGAATTGGTCAAGGTGGGTTTGGAGAGTACGTTGGGACCGTTGAAGGGTAGGATAAAGGGCTAGGAAGGCAGTGTCATCAGCGAACTGGAGAAGATGAACAGGAGGGGGAGGTTTGGGCATATCAGCAGTGTACAGGAGATAGAGGAGAGGGGAAAGGACAGAACCTTGGGGCACGCCGGCAGAGGGGTAGAAAGTACGGGAGTTGGAATTGTGGATAGTCACATAGGATGGACGATGGGAGAGGAAGGAAGCAACGAGACGGACGAAGTTGATGGGGAGAGCATAGGTCTGGAGTTTGAAAAGGAGCCCGGGATGCCAGACACGGTCATAGGCGTTCTGGAGGTCAAGGGAAGCAAAGATAGCAGAGTGACGGGAGTTAAGTTGGAGGGAAAGAAGATGGGTAAGGTTAAGGAGCTGGTCGTCAGCAGAGAAGGAAGGCCGGAAGCCACATTGGGTAAGAGGAAGGAGGCGGTGCTGGTTAAGGTGGCGGTGGATATGGCGAGAGAGGATGGCCTCAAAGACCTTACTGAACACGGAGGTGAGGCAGATGGGACGATAGGAAGAGGTAGCAGAGGGGGGTTTGTTAGGCTTAGGGAAGCTGCTAAATGAACACACTTGGTTCCTTAAATAGCTGCACGAGAAAACGTCCGATTAGCACAAGGCTGTCGGAACATGAAAGATACATCCGCCTGAAACAACACACTAAGTCAGCAGTGGCGGAACACCGAGACGAGTGCGGGAAACCAATATTTTTTCAAGAAGCCCGCGTCCTGGCGAAACAGCCTCTCACTTTCAAAAGAAAGATTAGAGAGGCGATAGAAATAGCCAAAAGACCCGCCAACATGAATAGAGAGGACGGGTACAAGCTTCCGAGGTCTTGGCTGCCTGCAATAGCAGGGCTACGGAGCGGCGGCAGAGCCGTGGCGGCCCATGCAGACACGCGGAGAGCCGCAGTAGTGGTCGCGAGCACACAAAGCAATGGCACGCCGCAGCCGGCTTCTGGACAGCATGGAAACAATGTGACGTCACAGCCATCACCTGTTCGCTATTCATCCGTCTCCTCCAATGGGGTGGATTAATATAAAGACCAATAGAAAACAGCTATATCAGCCAATGACAGATAATAAAGGAAACACCAATAAAGCATACCTTTCACCCCTCCTCCTCCTCCTTTTACAGCCAATCAAGTAACGACACGGTTTTCTCGTGCAGCTATTTAAGGAACCAAGTGTGTTCATTTAGCAGTTAACGTAAGGCCCTGATGAAGGCTAGCTGCAACGCTGGCCGAAACGTTGGCGCATTTTAAATTATGACGATGCGGTCTGATACCCTGAAAAATTTTATTGAAGAAGACAACGGCCGCGGAAGCCTACGCTTACAGTAATTTCTTTGTTATTTGACGAAGAGGATTATAAATTTATTTATGGTCACGTGGTTGACCTTGGAAAGTATAGCAATGGGGGATTTTTTCATGGTCATATTTAGCAACAAAAGTATAAGTAGATACCTGGAATATACCAGACCCAAAAGAATTACAGGGACGACCGTTCGACTGCTTCCCGTGTTTGTTGGAGACGGAGCTATTCCATTAAAAACCTACTTGACGAGATCTTATCCAAGTACTCCAAGTACAAAATTAGATGAGCAATCGAAAAAGCCGTGCGCCTACAGACGTAACGAGGTCAAAGAGTTTGAGAAGGCGCTTTTGGAATATAGTGCTAGAACTTAAGGCTTAACTATCGCAAGATCTCAGTCCAGAGCACGTAGAGACTGCCTCTTGGGTCTTGCCCAGTTTTCCCAGACATAGTGTTGTTTGACAGTCAAGAGACCGAAGAGATACAATTACTAGACCTTCTTCGTATAGGAGAAAATTTCGTAAATAATGTTATTCAGATACGGGAAATATTCAAAGATTGTTTCACTTTCTCACAAGGTAATGTGGTCTGGCAAAACGACGTAGTAAATAGGGGAAACGTCGAAGAGAAAGTAAATAGTAAAAGAATGTAATAATATGAATGTCGTTATAAGGAATAAAGGCCTAATCATCCGTTTGTAATGTGTAGGTATTCGTACGCCATGTTCACTCCCATTTTCTTGGCAGTTTATGCCCAGATGGTATTTTCTTTCTGGTACCATTAATATAATAATAATTTTGAAGGTCATATAGCTGTGGATATCCGCTTACACATACAGTTAACTTTTCCTTGTCTACGACCACTTTGGTAAACAAACTTTCGTTTAGCACATTAAAAGAGCTGCGACTTGAGTGACGTGTTGTATCGCGACACTTGCTATACCGCACTACCGACAGCGGAACCACGCGACACCGGACGGCGCGTTATAGCTGGCCAGTTGGTCAGCTTTACCTCGCAATGTTCCACCACTCAGTTGCACTGCAGCGGAATGCGTTCTGTCTCATCAAATCTCACGTAAACAATATTTGGTATTGGTGTCCCGTGCCGCTCTGCTGCAGCTCAGTTCAGCTCAGTGCAGTTTCGTCTTTAGCTTTACAGAGCTACATACAATACACTCTTCGGCATACAGTCGCGAGAGATTTGTAGACATGTCCCTTACGATGAGCACTTTTTTTCCTGCAAAGGTATACTGTGGTGCTGAAAACTAAAAGTGCTATTTTACTATAACAGTAAAACAAGAGGTGGCGTGAGGTAAGCACCTTGGTGGCCTTCTCGAGCGATTTCCGCATGCGCTCATCCCCCGCCTTCTCCACGTGGGCGTCGTAGTATTCGGACGCCATCTGGACGGGCATGAAGGCGATCGTCAACAGTCCTAGTCTCCACTCGTAGTACAGGCACAGTCCAACAGAGAGCACCAGCGTCGCAAGCGCCTGCACCACTGAGTTGATTGGCTGGCCTGTAGCCTGCAAAACAGAATTTATTTGCTTGCTTGTTCAACTGCGTAAAAGCAAATATATATTTATCATTCAACACGAAATTAGGCAAGAAGGCGAAACATGAAACTTCTGGTGTTTCTTATTACTCTATGACTGTCTCTGTTTTGACTGTTGATTTATGAAAGTCACCAAATGTGCACTCCTAATCGATGTTAACACAGTCGCAATGGGATTCATGTAGCACCCTGAGCAATATCCTTTTACAGCTTCGGCTTTGGTCAAAAAATATTTTGATGCGTGCTGACGGTACCAACGAACCAATTGCATCAAACTGACACTATTAAGTTAATATGTGGATACCTAGCAAGAGTAAACGAGGAATGACGACACATTCATTTATGAGAAGATCCAGTCAATATAATGAACTTTGCTGTTTATCAGATCATAATAATTCACAGCCAACAGATTTAAGAATTTTTTCACTGGTGATTAATTCAAACGTTCTGTGGTCCATAGCATGCCATCGCTTAACACCTCATAGAATAGTAAATGTTCCTCGTGTTTTCCTTAAATACTATATCAACTATGGCATCAAGTGTGATACCATTTCACTGGCTTTCTCCAGTTGTTAATGGAAGGACAGGTTTCCATTAGACGTTGATAGTGGTTGAGTAGGATCCACCCATTGAGCCACACAGATTTGGAGAAATGCAAGTTAAATACACTACTGGCCATTAAAATAGCTACACCACGAAGATGACGTGCTACAGACGCGAAATTTAACCGACAGGAAGAAGATGCTGTGATATGCAAATGATTAGCTTTTCAGAGCATTAACACAAGGTTGGCGCCTGTTGCGACACCTACAACGTGCTGACATGAGGAAAGTTTCCAACCGATTACTCATACACAAACAACAGTTGACCGGCGTTGCCTGGTGAAACGTTGTTGTGATGCCTCGTGTAAGGAGGAGAAATGCATGCCATCACGTTTCCGACTTTGATAAAGGTCGAATTGTAGCCTATCGCGATTGCGGTTTATCGTATCGCGACATTGCTGCTCGCGTTGGTCGAGATCCCATGATTGTTAGCAGAATATGGAATCGGGGGGTTCAGGAGGGTAACACGGAACGCCGTGCTAGATCCCAACGGCCTCGTATCACTAGCAGTCGAGATGACAGGCATCTTATACGCATGGCTGTAACGGATCGTACAGCTACGTCTCGATCCCTGAGTCAACAGTTGGGGACGTTTGCAAGATAACAACCATCTGCACCAACAGTTCGACGACGTTTCAAGCAGCATGAACTGTCAGCTCGGAGACCATGGCTGCGGTTACCCTTGACGCTGCACCACAGACAGGAGGGCCTGCGATGGTGTGCTCGACGACGAACTTGGGTGCACCAATGGCAAAACGTCATTTTTTTGGATGAATCCAGGTCTGTTTACAGCATCGTGATGGTCGCATCCGTGTTTGGCGACATCGCGGTGACCGTACATTGGAACCGTGTATTCGTCATCGCCATACTGGCCTATCACCCGCCGTGATGCTATGGTGTGCCATTGGTTACACGTTTTGGTCACCTCTTGTTCGCATTGACGGTACTTTAAACAGTGGACGTTACATTTCAGATGTGTTACGACCCGTGGCTCTACCCTTCATTCGATCGCTGCGAAACCCTACATTTCAGCAGGATAATGCACGACCGCATGTTGCAGGTCTTGTACCGGCCTTTCTGGATACAGAAAATTTTCTACTGCTGTCCTGGCCAGCACATTCTCCAGATCTCTCACCAACTGAAAACGTCTGGTCAATGGTAGCCGAGCAAGTGGCTCCTCACAATACGCCAATCACTACTCTTGATGAACAGTGGTATCGTGTTGAAGCTGCATGGGCAGCTGTACCTGTACACACCATCCAAGCTCTGTTTGACTCAATGCCCAGGCGTATCAATGCCGTTATTACGGCCAGAGGTGGTTGTTCTGGGTACTGATTTCTCAGGATCTATGCACTCAAATTGAGTGAAAATGTAATCACATGTCAGTTCTAGTATAATATATTTGTCCAATTAATACTCGTTTATCATCTACATTTCTTCTCGGTGCAGCAGTTTTAATGCCAGTAGTGTAACTCTTCTGTGTTATCTTGTTCTCTAATCATTTCCGCTCCTGTCCAGCATTCCTATGACGACAGTTGAAAGGCCACTCTGTAGCCCACCTCGTCCTACTGTCGTGTACGAAGTTGTACACAACCTCAAAAAATGCTACAAATTCGTTTCGGAATGACTGGATCATTTTTAACAGTTGTGTGCTAATTTCAACAAATATCTCAGTCATTCATCAGGAAGTCTAACATTGTTCGAGTTGGGCAATCTACCAGCGTGTGAATAAATTATGTGTTTTAGAAAAATACTGAAGAAAGATTGGAAAAATCTTATTGACACTCTTGGGCAGAAAAAACGATACAGTAAGAATGGAGCTGTTCATTATGAGTTCTAGAAATGACGCATGACACACAAATTTGGTCCATATTTACGTGGTAATGATTCTTTACCCCCCACCCCCCACCCCTTCCACGTCCATTGAACCATGGACCTTGCCGTTGGTGGAGAGGCTTGCGTGCCTCAACGATACAGATAGCCGTATCGTAGGTGCAACCACAACGGAGGGATATCTGTTGAGAGGCCAGACAAACGTATGGTTTCTCAAGAGGGGCAGCAGCCTTTTCAGTAGTTGCAGGGGCAACAGTCTCGATGATTGACTGATCTGGCCCTGTAACACTAACCAAAACGGCCTTGCTGTTTTGGTACTGCGAACGGCTGAAAGCAAGGGGAAACTACAGCCGTAATTTTTACCGAGGGCATGCAGCTTTACTGTATGATTAAATGATGATGGCGTCCTCTTGGGTAAAATATTCCGGAGGTAAAATACTCCCCCATTCGGATCTCCGGGCGGGGACTACTCAAGAGGACATCGTTATCACGAGAAAGAGAACTGGCGTTCTACGGATCGGAGCGTGGAATGTCAGATCCCTTAATCGGGCAGGTAGGTAAGAAAATTTAAAAAGGTAAATGGATAGGTTAAAGATAAATATAGTGGGAATTAGTGAAGTTCGGTGGCAGGAGGAACAAGACTTTTGGTCAGGTGAATACAGGGTTATAAATACAATTTAATAGTCATGGGTGACCGGAATTCGACAGTAGGAAAAGGAAGAGAAGGAAACGTAGTAGGTGAATATGGATTGGGGGGAAGAAATGAAAGAGGAAGCCGCCTTGTAGAATTTTGCACAGAGCATAACTTAATCACAGCTAACACTTGGTTCAAGAATCATGAAAGACGGTTGTATACGTGGAAGAACCCTGGAGATACTAAAAGCTTTCAGACAGATTATATAATGGTAAGACAGAGATTTAGGAACCAGATTTTAAATTGTAAGACATTTCCAGGGTCAGATGTGGACTCTGACCACAATCTATTGGTTATGAACTGTAGATTAAAACTGAAGAAACTGAAAAAAGGTGGGAATTTAAGGAGATGGGACCTGGGTAAACTGACTAAACCAGATGTTGTACAGAGTTTCAGGGAGAGCATAAGGGAACAATTGACAGGAAGGGCGGAAAGAAATACAGTAGAAGAAGTATGGGTAGCTCTGAGGAATGAAATAGTGAAGGCAGCAGAGGATCAAGTAGGTAAAAAGACAAGGGCTAGTAGAAATTCTTGGGTAACAGAAGAGATACTGAATTTATTTGATGAAAGGAGAAAATACAAAAATGTAGCAAGTGAAGCAGGCAAAAAGGAATACAAACGTCTCAAAAACGACAGGAAGTGCAAAATGGCTAAGCAGGGATGGCTATTGGACAAACGTAAGGATGTAGAGGCTTATCTCACGAGGGGTAAGATAGATACTGCCTACAGGAAAATTAAAGAGACCTTTGGAGAAAAGAGAACCACTTGCATGAATATCAAGAGCTCAGATGGAAACCCAGTTCTAAGCAAAGAAGGGAAAGCAGAAAGGTGGAAGGAGTATATAGAGGGCCTATACAGGGGCGATGTACTTGAGGACAGTATTATGGAAATGGAAGAGGAGGCAGACGAAGATGAAATGGAGATATGATACTGCGTGAAAGACCGAAGTCGAAACAAGGCCCCGGGAGTAGACAAAATTCCATTAGAACTACTGACAGCCTTGGGAGAGCCAGTCATGACAAAACCCTACCATCTGGTAAGCAAGACGTATGAGACAGGCTGACTTCAAGAAGAATATAATAATTCCAATCCCAAAGAAAGCAGGTGTTGACAGATTTGAAATGTACCGAACTATCAGTTTAATTAGTAACAGCTGCAAAATACTAACGCGAATTCTTTACAGACGAATGGAAAAACTGGTAGAAGCCGACCTCGGGAAAGATCAGTTTGGATTCCGTAGAAATGTTGGAACACGTGAAGCAATACTGACCCTACGACTTATCTCAGAAAGTAGATTAAGGAAAGGCAAACATACGTTTCTAGCATTTTTAGACTTAGAGGAAGCTTTCGACAATGTTGACTGGAATACTCTCTTTCAAGTTCTAAAGATGGCAGGGGTAAAATACAGGCAGCGAAAGGCTATTTACAAATTGTACAGGAACCAGATGGCAGTTAGAAGAGTCGAGGTACATGAAAGGGAAGCAGTGGTTGGGAAGGGAGTGAGACAGGGTTGTATCCTCTCCCACATGCTATTCAATCTGTTGATTGAGCAAGCAGTAAAGGAAACGAAAGAAAAGTTCGCAGTAGGTATTAAAATCAATGGAGAAGAAATAAAAACTTTGAGGTTCGCCTATGACAGTGTAATTCTTTCAGAGACAGCAAAGGACTTGGAAGAGCAGTTGAACGGAATGGACAGTGCCTTGAGAGGAGGGTATAAGATGAACATCAAACATGATTGTCGAAGTAGAGACGATATAAAATGGAGACTGGCAATTGCAAGGAAAGCGTTTCTGAAGAAGAGAAATTTGTTAATATCGAGTATTGATTTAAGTGTCAGGAAGTCGTTTCTGAAAGTATATGTGTGGAGTGTAGCCATGTATGGAAGTGAAACATGGACGATAAATGGTTTGGACAAGAAGAGAATAGAAGCTTTCGAAATGTGGTGCTACAGAAGAATGCCGAAGATTAGATGGGTAGATCACATAACTAATGAGGAGGTATTGAATAGAATTCGGGAGAAGAGGAGCTCGTGGCACAACTTGACTAGAAGAAGGAATCGGTTGGTAGGACATGTTGTGAGACATCGAGGGATCGCGAATTTAGTATTGGGGGGCAGCGTGGAGGGTAAAAATCGTAGAGGGAGACCAAGAGATGAATACACTAAGCAGATTCAGAAGGATGTAGGCTGCAGTAGGTACTGGAAGATGAAGGAGCTTGCACAGGATAGATTAGCATGGAGAGCTGCACCAAACCAGTCTCAGGTCTGAAGACCACAACTACAAAAACAACAACAGAAAAATCGTGGAGAAAGATTGGAAAAATCTTATTGACACTGTTGGGCATAAAAAAAGAAACAGAAATAGTGGGGCTTTTCATTATGAGTTCAAGGAATGGCTCCTGACACACAAGTTTAGTCCATATTTACGTAGTAAGGATGAAATCTTCAGCTGATTTATATCTCTTCTTTTATTTATAAATGCAGCAGAAGGCGTCATTCCTATTTATAAATATGTAACAAGAGCTGTTGTCCCAAGACAGAAAGAAAGCAGGTTACTTGCACAGTGGGTGCCAGGTGAGGCAGCTTGGGCTAATGCCAACCAGAGATCTGAAATGTACGAGACACTTTCTGCGCCGCATGTTGGTGAAGCACTGCCTTGACAGATTCGAGGCGAACACCCTGCAGTCTTCCTCAGATAGTTTTAAGGCAGGTACTAGGTAAAAAATTATTTTTTCGTTACTTATAGTGTATATCAAGATTGTGGTGAAGCGCCCATTATTTTCTCAATGGTCATATTCCTTGTGACATTTTGATTGAAGCATGACACTGCACGAAATTCTAAAAGGTTGCAATGAAAGATAGGCATCGCTATGATTTTGCATTTGCAGCAAAAATGGTTCAAATGGCTCTCAGCACTATGGGACTTAACATCTGAGGTCATCAGTTCCCTACAACTTCGAACTATTTAAACCTAACTAACCTAAGGACATCACACGCATCCATGCCGAGGCAGAATACGAACCGTAGCGGTCGCACGGTTCCAGACTGAAGCGCCTAGAACCGCTCGGCCAAACCGGCCGGCGCATTTGTAGCATATTACATCATAAGTTACTGTGTATGAAAATTAGCTAACATACTGAATTTTACTTTAGACTTGGGAGGAGGTCTCCAATCTCGAGGAAATGGAAGCTATGCAATGTACTGAGATGCGATCGCATACCCCAGCTACAAAGCCACAATAAAATATTCGTAACATTCGTAATGTCCCGTACACAGTTTGAGATATCGGAACGTGATTTTGGCAAATAATACCACGCAAAGAGCAAGTACACTCCTGGAAATGGAAAAAAGAACACACTGACACCGGTGTGTCAGACCCACCATACTTGCTCCGGACACTGTGAGAGGGCTGTACAAGCAATGATCACACGCACGGCACAGCGGACACACCAGGAACCGCGGTGTTGGCCGTCGAATGGCGCTAGCTGCGCAGCATTTGTGCACCGCCGCCGTCAGTGTCAGCCAGTTTGCCGTGGCATACGGAGCTCCATCGCAGTCTTTAACACTGGTAGCATGCCGCGACAGCGTGGACGTGAACCGTATGTGCAGTTGACGGACTTTGAGCGAGGGCGTATAGTGGGCATGCGGGAGGCCGGGTGGACGTACCGCCGAATTGCTCAACACGTGGGGCGTGAGGTCTCCACAGTACATCGATGTTGTCGCCAGTGGTCGGCGGAAGGTGCACGTGCCCGTCGACCCGGGACCGGACCGCAGCGACGCACGGATGCACGCCAAGACCGTAGGATCCTACGCAGTGCCGTAGGGGACCGCACCGCCACTTCCCAGCAAATTAGGGACACTGTTGCTCCTGGGGTATCGGCGAGGACCATTCGCAACCGTCTCCATGAAGCTGGGCTACAGTCCCGCACACCGTTAGGCCGTCTTCCGCTCACGCCCCAACATCGTGCAGCCCGCCTCCAGTGGTGTCGCGACAGGCTTGAATGGAGGGACGAATGGAGACGTGTCGTCTTCAGCGATGAGAGTCGCTTCTGCCTTGGTGCCAATGATGGTCGTATGCGTGTTTGGCGCCGTGCAGGTGAGCGCCACAATCAGGACTGCATACGACCGAGGCACACAGGGCCAACACCCGGCATCATGGAGTGGGGAGCGATCTCCTACACTGGCCGTACACCACTGGTGATCGTCGAGGGGACACTGAATAGTGCACGGTACATCCAAACCGTCATCGAACCCATCGTTCTACCATTCCTAGACCGGCAAGGGAACTTGCTGTTCCAACAGGACAATGCACGTCCGCATGTATCCCGTGCCACCCAATGTGCTCTAGAAGGTGTAAGTCAACTACCCTGGCCAGCAAGATCTCCGGATCTGTCCCCCATTGAGCATGTTTGGGACTGGATGAAGCGTCGTCTCACGCGGTCTGCACGTCCAGCACGAACGCTGGTCCACCTGAGGCGCCAGGTGGAAATGGCATGGCAAGCCGTTCCACAGGACTACATCCAGCATCTCTACGATCGTCGCCATGGGAGAATAGCAGCCTGCATTGCTGCGAAAGGTGGATATACACTGTACTAGTGCCGACATTGTGCATGCTCTGTTGCCTGTGTCTATGTGCCTGTGGTTCTGTCAGTGTGATCATGTGATGTATCTGACGCCAGGAATGTGTCAATAAAGTTTCCCCTTCCTGGGACAATGAATTCACGGTGTTCTTATTTCAATTTCCAGGAGTGTATTTTGCCATATGGTTAATATGCAGAACTTCATTATCCACATTGTGTTTCAAGTATCTGTAGATTTCTGAATGAAACAGTGTAATTGCTAAAGGGCTATCGGCAGTTGCTGAAACAAGAATTTCTGTGGGTATAGCAGCAACCTAAGTGAAGAAATTATATGTTTCTTTTTATGACGTGGATATGCGTTAGGATTCAGTGACATTTGCATCTACACTAGCATGTTAGTGAGGTGACATTGTGTAAACTCGGCTGTGTTCTAGCAGGAGAAGCAAATTTTAATATGGCTACAAAAAGTGTAGACGAGTGTGACCAAGACTGCAGGGCTAACGAAGCGTGCCTCACCTCCTACTCGTAACGGCTCTGCTGCAACTTGACTGGCAGACTAACCAACGTTCCTTGTGAATACCCGTGGACGCATAGAGCTGAGCGGGATAGCGTGAGTTTTCTGTAGTGTTGGGTATAAGAAGTGACTTGGAACTTACGCGATAGTTAGTGATACTGTGTTGAGCGTTCTTTAGGTCTTCGTTACAAGGTCGACATTCACACACAGAAATACGAGGACATGATAAAAAATCTCGACGTAGCGGAAATGAATGAGATTTCTTAGGTAAAACATTTACTTTTTTTCCAACATACTCCTTTTCTAGATATATGTCCCTCGTTCAACTTTTTCCGTTGGGAACATTCGATCTCTGGAGTGTTATACTGTAAAGCATGTTAGATAGCCATCTAAGGCAGTCATAAACTTCTCATACAAATCTAATCGTCTTCGAAAGACAAATTTTCTTAGATATGTCATACTTCCTGTCCCAGAGTATTTCCATTGCCGAAGCATTTTATGAGAACGTATACTGTAATTATTTTTACGTTTGCAATTCTAGCGTCTTCTCGCTTATTTTATCGTCAGGTTAGCCCAGAAGACTAATTTCATGTTCCCTTTTGCTAATAATCAACAAAAATAGTTGAGTTCATCTTGTAAAGTACTGTTGATAATCTCTCCAGACGAAGAAATTAGTTTCACCCTGTTTAGTTTAATGGCCCGTCGGCCATCATATCTTCCGCTCTCCGCTGCTTTCATTGTGATTTAGTTTGTTATAAGAATACAGTGTATGTTCTTTCGGACACGTCTGAAAGAACAGACACCAATGATGACCTGCAGCGGTGTAGAACGAAATTAGAATTATATTAATACCTTCAGCTGCTGACGGGCATGGATCTATACCAACGGGGACACGTGAAAATGTGTGTCCCGACCGGGACTCGAACCCGGGATCTCCTGCTTATATCGCAGACACTCTATCCATCTGAGCGACCGAAGGCACAGAGGATAGTGCGACTGCAATGACTATCTCGCGCACACCACCCGCGAGACCCACATTCTCACTTTGTATGTCCACACACTACAATCGTAGTGTCCCACACCAAAACACTCAT
This sequence comes from Schistocerca nitens, assembly GCF_023898315.1. Lineage (NCBI taxonomy): Eukaryota > Metazoa > Arthropoda > Insecta > Orthoptera > Acrididae > Schistocerca > Schistocerca nitens. The sequence continues at coordinate 741,861,095 of NC_064617.1, forward strand.
TATTCGTGGAAGACATTCTTACCAAGTCCCGTAAGAGTCCGGGGAACATGTGTGCATCCACACAGAAGAAGAAGGTCATGGCCGGTGTTGCCAGAACTATATACTTATATGGATATGGTGTCTGTTCTTTCGGACACGTCTGAAAGAACAGACACCAATGATGACCTGCAGCGGTGTAGAACGAAATTAGAATTATATTAATACCTTCAGCTGCTGACGGGCATGGATCTATACCAACGGGGACACGTGAAAATGTGTGTCCCGACCGGGACTCGAACCCGGGATCTCCTGCTTATATCGCAGACACTCTATCCATCTGAGCGACCGAAGGCACAGAGGATAGTGCGACTGCAATGACTATCTCGCGCACACCACCCGCGAGACCCACATTCTCACTTTGTATGTCCACACACTACAATCGTAGTGTCCCACACCAAAACACTCATTATTCGTGGAAGACATTCTTACCAAGTCCCGTAAGAGTCCGGGGAACATGTGTGCATCCACACAGAAGAAGAAGGTCATGGCCGGTATTGCCAGAACTGTATACTTATATGGATATGGTGTCTGTTCTTTCGGACAAGTCTGAAAGAACAGACACCACTGATGACCTGCGTCTGCCTTGTTAGCAGGAGTTCCCGGGTTCGGGTCCCCGTCGGGGCACATATTTTCACCTGTCCTCATTGATATATATCAACGCCCGTCGGGAGCTGAAGGTATTAATATAATTCTAATTTCATTTAGTTTCTGATGCAAGGCTTTGTGCCCCAAGCAGGCCAAAAAATTAAAGGAAAACGTGGGATTGTTCTTAACACGCTCTAGACTTATTGAGAATTTTTTTTCTCAGTTTCTCATGGCTATCGTTCAACAAAGGCAATATTTTCTCGTAATTACTTCCTCATAAATGTTTCGCATCCTTCCCTGTGAAATGCGTACATTACCATGTGTTTCATACGCCGTTAATCATCGATCGTTCTGTACGGATGTTATCTTTTTCAAGAATAGTACGAACAAGTTTGAATTCTGCTGGCTACTTATTAACTATGGAAAGTCAAGATACCTCATAAATCTTCACCAATTCTGAATGCACTTCCTTAGGTGATAAATCATCCTAAGCAAACGATGAATCACGTATGGTACACTGGTTTATCATTAGAATGTAACCCATACAAATTAACTACTGGAAAAATCACATAAACGCAAGCATTGAAAATATTACACCAAACTTTTATCTACGTTACTACCTGACATGAATCAACACAATAAGAAAAAATTTTGAGACAGGACTGTTGGCCACTACTCACTCAGAGGGTGAAATTCTTGATACCGCCGTTAGACACTATAAAAATCCACGAAACTGTTCTAGCTTTCGGACAAAATAATACTTTCCTCAGCCAGGAAAGAGATCTACCTGTAGTGAAAACTGGGCAGTCTCCCCTTTAGACACATAAAAAAAAATATTGGTGTAAATGCTGTCCTTGTGCCAAGTGGTGAATTTTTCTCACTGTCCAGGCAATTTAATGTATAATACGGGATGGGTCCGTGTCGATAGCATGAACTTTGGAAAAAGCGGGAGTAACCCCGAAGAAGAAAGAAGAACAGGTCTGTATTTGGTAGAAATGTACAGAATTACCGCTGCTAGTTGTGATTACATATGGATACGGAAGACGAAGAAAGAAGTGCTCGAATTATAAAGATTCTAAGACAGTGATGTAGTCTTTCGCACCTCCTGTTCAGTCTATACATCGAGGAACGAATGATGGATATGAACGAAAGGTTCAAGAGTGAGATTTAAGTGCAAGGTGAAAGGATATCCATGAAAAGGTCCGCTGGTGCGACTGCTATACAGAGTGAACGTGGAGGAGACATACAGGATCCATTTAATGGAATGAATAATCCAATGAGTTCAGAATAAGGATCGAGAGTAAATCGAAGAAAGACGAAAGTAATGACAAGTAGCAGAAATGAGAAGAGCGAGAATCTTAACATAGCAAAACGGTGATCATGAAGTAGATGAAGTTAAGGTATTCTGCAAACTAGGTAACAACTTAACCCATGGGAGACGGAACAGGGAGGTCATAAAAAGCAAACTAATACTGCTAAAAAGGGCATTCCTTGCCAAGAAAAGCATTAAATATAGACCTCAATTTGATGAAGAATTATCTGATAGCGTAAGCCTGCAGCACAGCATTATATGGCAGTGAAACGTGGATTGTGAGATAATCGGAGCATCTGAGATGTGGTGCTACAGAAGAATGTTGAAAATTAGGTGTCTGACAAGGTAAAGAATGAGGAGGTTCTCTGCAGTATCGGTGAGGAAAGGACTATATGGAGAACACTGGGTAGAAGAAGGGACAGCGTGATGTTCCTTCAAGAATCTGTAGAGGATAAAAACTGTAAGGGAAGACAAAGAATAGAATACATCCAGTAGCAAGCGCTACTCTGAGATGTAAATGTTGACACAGGAGCGAAATTCGTGGTGGGCCACATAATAAATACACTCCTGGAAATGGAAAAAAGAACACATTGACACCGGTGTGTCAGACCCACCATACTTGCTCCGGACACTGCGAGAGGGCTGTACAAGCAATGATCACACGCACGGCACAGCGGACACACCAGGAACCGCGGTGTTGGCCGTCGAATGGCGCTAGCTGCGCAGCATTTGTGCACCGCCGCCGTCAGTGTCAGCCAGTTTGCCGTGGCATACGGAGCTCCATCGCAGTCTTTAACACTGGTAGCATGCCGCGACAGCGTGGACGTGAACCGTATGTGCAGTTGATGGACTTTGAGCGAGGGCGTATAGTGGGCATGCGGGAGGCCGGGTGGACGTACCGCCGAATTGCTCAACACGTGGGGCGTGAGGTCTCCACAGTACATCGATGTTGTCGCCAGTGGTCGGCGGAAGGTGCACGTGCCCGTCGACCTGGGACCGGACCGCAGCGACGCACGGATGCACGCCAAGACCGTAGGATTCTACGCAGTGCCGTAGGGGACCGCACCACCACTTCCCAGCAAATTAGGGACACTGTTGCTCCTGGGGTATCGGCGAGGACCATTCGCAACCGTCTCCATGAAGCTGGGCTACGGTCCCGCACACCGTTAGGCCGTCTTCCGCTCACGCCCCAACATCGTGCAGCCCGCCTCCAGTGGTGTCGCGACAGGCGTGAATGGAGGGACGAATGGAGACGTGTCGTCTTCAGCGATGAGAGTCGCTTCTGCCTTGGTGCCAATGATGGTCGTATGCGTGTTTGGCGCCGTGCAGGTGAGCGCCACAATCAGGACTGCATACGACCGAGGCACACAGGGCCAACACCCGGCATCATGGTGTGGGGAGCGATCTCCTACACTGGCCGTACACCACTGGTGATCGTCGAGGGGACACTGAATAGTGCACGGTACATCCAAACCGTCATCGAACCCATCTTTCTACCATTCCTAGACCGGCAAGGGAACTTGCTGTTCCAACAGGACAATGCACGTCCACATGTATCCCGTGCCACCCAACGTGCTCTAGAAGGTGTAAGTCAACTACACTGGCCAGCAAGATCTCCGGATCTGTCCCCCATTGAGCATGTTTGGGACTGGATGAAGCGTCGTCTCACGCGGTCTGCACGTCCAGCACGAACGCTGGTCCAACTGAGGCGCCAGGTGGAAATGGCATGGCAAGCCGTTCCACAGGACTACATCCAGCATCTCTACGATCGTCTCCATGGGAGAATAGGAGCCTGCATTGCTGCGAAAGGTGGATATACACTGTACTAGTGCCGACATTGTGCATGCTCTGTTGCCTGTGTCTATGTGCCTGTGGTTCTGTCAGTGTGATCATGTGATGTATCTGACCCCAGGAATGTGTCAATAAAGTTTCCCCTTCCTGGGAAAATGAATTCACGGTGTTCTTATTTCAATTTCCAGGAGTATGTATATATATATATATATATATATATATATATATATATAGAGTTACATGGTGCAAACTGAGTAATGGTCTTTGAAACAGCAGCTTACCCCTCGCACGGCTGAAGTATCTGTGGATAGCCTGGTACAGAGGGCACCAGTGCTGTTGTTCTTGTCGTCGAACCACGCCATCTCCTGGCGCAGCATCGCCGAAAATGTGAGCTTGCGCAGCCGCATAGTCAGCCTGTCCCCGGCGACGTCGAATGTGTATATCTGCAACAAGTACGACACGGTGGTGGCTGTGATGGAGGCTTTCCCAGGGCATCATGTAAGTTTTGCGATACGGTCCGAACAGTAACAAGAGTTTCAGAAACGTCGTTTCACACCTGAACTGTTACTCACAATGGCAGTTTCATTAGCAGTGTGCCATTTTCAAGTTTTAACTCAAATGAAGTGCGTAGATATACGTCTTTATTCATAAGAGGACGTCGTTCTCGTGGTCAAATTTCACTAAGGTTCAGATGAAGAGAATTACACGAATATGGTAAGAAGAGTATTGTTCCTAGTTACTAATGGAGGATTGCAACGTGCAAAACAAATATTACCAGTAGCGTATATACTTATTCACAGAAACTGCTTTGCGTAAATAAATTTAGTTAACGCAGTGTCATTCAGCTGTATGGGGTGAAGATTTCAAAGACCTGTTTCGTCTCTAATTTAACAGTTGAAACAGTTACTAGCTCTTTAATACAGAATAATTTACAAACTGACAGAAATATATCGAATCGCAAAGTAGCACACTAGGTTGCTAAGTCTCATAAGCTTGTAGTTTAAAGACCAGGTACATAATTTTATTCTGAATGTTACAGGAAACGAAGTCAGTTTTCCGTACCATCAGAAACAGCTATAACAGAAAGCAAACGTCCTTGAAACACATCTTGTGATTGGGCCACTCTCTCTCTCTCCCTCTTATTTCTGTTAAATGCACAGAAACAGATCGGAGTATTACAAAAACGTTTATTACTTGAAAAGTTACAAGCTGGCATATATATATATATATATATATATATATATATATATATATATATATATATATATATATAACAATAGACAAGTTATCACTGACTACCCTGTTCATTACGGTTCCTTTCGTTACGCTAGCTACTCCACTTGCGCAGTATCATTGTATAATTTGGGACATACCTGTAAGAAAGAGCTTATGCTCATAACGACAGCCATGATGATGAACACGGCGCAGTACCAGTACGTCTGACTGCGGAGAACAACTGGATCCGGCTGAGAAAGGACCTGAAAATAGGGAAATGAGTCGCAAAAGCCACCGAAGAAAATTTACTGCAAAATGTATCCCCTTCTCAAGTACTAATTTTATTTATGACTTAATAATTAGCCTTCAGGAACTGTGCTGTACTTGATATCACAAACATCACAAACATTTTAAGTTTTATGGTGAGCACTATAAAATTACAAGCGCGTTTGATTTAAGCAGTGCACTAATTCTCCTTTTATGATTTCAGCTGGTCGATGGTACAGTACTCAGAGAATAAACAAAAACGCACTTATCATAGAAGTACTCCTAGCAGTAGCCTATTTCTCGTAAATGTACAGAAACAGACCGGAATATTACAAAAAAGTTTATTACTTGAAAAGTTACAAGCTGGCATCTATTCGATGTGGTAGAGGTGGAACTCCTGAACGCATTTGAAAGCCATTACAAATGGAAGTAATGCGGACTATCTGTTAGGCGGCTTGTGCACAGTAGAGGGGCACGCCTGTCTTGATATACATTTAAATGCACAAAATAGTGAATTAAATTACTCCATTATGTAAAGGACTGGGTCAAATGAAACGTCTACAGTTGCTGAACATGTAAGTTGAGTGGCGATAAATTCTCATTTATTCAAAAAATATATACCGCCGTTTTTCAGTGCATTTACGTGACAAAAAGATCACGCTTCTGTCGGAATGATTGATTTTTCAATTGCTCTGTTGCCGTTGCATCAAAAAATGGTTCAAATGGCTCTGAGCACTATGGGACTTAACATCTGAGGTCATCAGTCCTCTAGAACTTAGAACAACTTAAACCTAACTAACCTAAGGACATCACACACATCCATGCCCTAGGAAGGATTCGAACCTGCGACCGTATCGGTCGCGCGGTTCCAGAGTGAAGCGCCTAGAACCGCTCGGCCACACCGGCCGGCCGCCGTTGCATTACACAGCTTATACTAATACCTGTTCTATGAACACGTTGCCTCGTGGAACTCAGAACGTAATAAATCCGTTCTCGCAAGTACAGAAACGAATTACTTAATGTACTGAACCAGTAAAATATCATTACGGATAGAGCGTTAAACAGTCGCAGTTACACAGTTTAGGTGACATTACTTGCAATTCTGAAGAGAGGGAGGTTATTCCATTTCCAGTACTGCCATTCCCAGAAAAAAATTATAATGATCAATGTATGCCAGAGGGTACATTCTTCCGTATGTCACAATGTCTACGTTCCATCGCTAGCAACTTTTACTTGGACTCCCAACGCAGGGTCTCAATGGAGTGAACGTATTCAGTGTTAGTATTACGAAAGGGTCGTAGACAGTATGATATATGGAAATCTGGCCGGTCTGGAAGCATGCTTGGATAGTCCACGTTGTTTAGCCGACCGCTCGTGACAAGAGGGATGTCCGAATTCGAGTCCCGGTTAGAGATGGCGGTTATCGCTGAAACAACCGGTTTTCAGCTATTAGTTTTTTAATACCATTTTAACCTGAATATTAAAATCTCTCTAAAAAACGGATTCTGAAATAACCGATTTTCGGTTTTTGTATCCCCATTATTTTCTGTAGTAAGCGTAGAAATCGAAAAGTTTTCGCCCCCTCAGTTTCAAGATTCATAGAATCAAAACATTTAAATAAACAGGCAAATAAAAGAAAACTTAGTCCAACCACAGTTCGCTGCTTTTGTCGAAAACGGATAAGTGTTCAGATATCGCAAAAAACCACCATTATTTTCCAACTGATACAAATTTTTTGAAACTCTGCGAAAAATTATGTTGTAACCGAGTATCGAACCACTGTTTGGGAATTACGAATAGTCAGTGCTAAAGGCTAGACACTGAGGTTGAAGAACTCCATTTATCGTGTTTATTTGTCAGTTTTCAAGGTCTACAAATCGATAATGGTGTATAATGTAGATACAGGTAGCAGATCGCTACTTTCTATTTTTGTCGTAAATTATTAATGAACTGTTAATTTTTAAGTTGTCTCCTCATCGCTAGTTTGTTGTGGTTCCTCCCGTATTTAAGCTTTTACAGCAAGTGGCACATTGTACTTCATTGATACAGCAGTTCATAAAATGCTTCCAGACTATGGACTGCTCCATTCTCTGCCGCAATTGATGTTCGACGACGACAGAGAGAAATTGACATATAGATCAGATGGAACAAATGTAACACACAGCATGTACGTGCATACCATCTAATAGGCCACGTCGGATGGTAATAGGTAGTTTATACTCTCAGCAACGTTGTACGATTTCTTATGTTATTTGTTTCTCGTTTCTGTCGGCGTTGTTATTGAAATAGCACTGGTTGCTTTTCTCATTTTCTATTGTAACGCTATATTTCAAACCAATGGAAATTTTACCAATGAAAATTACTAGTTTCTTTAAAAAATGTTTATTTGAAATAAAAGAATTTAATACTGCATGCTATGGCTCATTGGTTTTTCGGTTTTTACCGACTTAAGGTGGAAAAATTTAGGAAGAAACACCTTTTATAACCGAGGCCAAACAAATACCGAAAAATATGGGTTATTCAGAACTAAAACACCAGTATCGGTTTTAACCGGTTGGTTTTCTCATCCATAGTCCCGGTCCGGCACAAATTTTCATGTCTCACCAGTAGATAACATTTCCATACCTAATGCAGCGAAAGACAGAAAGATTCCTCAGTTGTAAATAAATTCCATAACTCATTTTCACTTTTTCTGTTACCACCTCAATTGTGATTCGCCATCCTTAGAGCACCAGTGCCACCATTTCCCCTGCGGTTAAGTGTTCTACACAGAAAAGTCGTCAGCCACTTCGTTCCTCATTTAGTGAATGCGTCAACTTATCGCTGTGTCGAACGAGAGTGCTTTGTTGCCATACACTTCCACCAAATCAGTGTAGACTGTTGCTGCGTTGTTCCCCTTCAAATGCAGAAAACAATTTACTGCACGACTCACGACTTTATCATTGGCCTGCACCATTTAGTGTTGTGGTTTCAATGAGCAACAGGGTTGCAGACACGTACCCGCAAACGTATAAAACATGAATTACACCACATAATTTTATTTTAGGTGATAATTAAAACGCTATATGGGAGTGGTGACAACTTTAATCCTATCTGGTCGGTCAAAGCACAGCTGGAGACCCTTACTGAGACTAATTTAATACTGTATCAGTGGCAGAGAATTCATTCGTTTCTATTCTTCTCTGGAAGTCAGTCTTCCTGTTACTGGAAGGGCGCCACAGTCTCGATAACTATGAAGACAGTTCTCCACTAGGCTTTATTTTAAAATACGCTGACGGGAGAAAACTGCAACGCCAAGAAGAAGTTGTGCTACATAAACGGGAGCTGGCAGGCGTATTTCTACACAGCATTATCAACACTTCACTGAGTTCGAAAGAGGCCGTGTAATAGGGCTACGATAAGCTGGAAGCTCGTTCTGCAATACTGAGAAACTCTTGGCACGAATACAGCGACTGTGCATGAGTGGTGGCTGCAGTGGTCACGAGAACATACGGCCGCAAGAAGACCTGGCTCCGGACTGCCACGTGGCACTTCTGAGAGGGATGACCGTCGTGTTCGTCGTATGGCTCTGGCGCATCTGCAGCAGCAATCTGAGCAGTAGGTGGCACCACAGTGTCACAATGATCTGTTAAAAATCGGTTACTTCAAGGATAGCTCCGAACTAGACGCTCTGTAGCGTGCACTCCTCTTACACCCAGACACCGCCATTTGCGTCTTCAGAGGTGTCAAGCGAGAGCTTGTTGGGGGACAGGGTAGAGGTCTGTTGAAAGCTGGTTCCGACTCGGTGACTGCAGTGTGTTAGTTAGAAGGAGCCAGCTGAGAACCTGCAACCAACCTGTCTCCATAGCAGACACACTGGACCTATACCTTTGATTTCGTACGACAGCAGAAGCACTCCCATGGTTATCCCACGCACACTCAATGGAAGTTTCTACGTCTGTCTGGTGTTCTGACCTGTTTTGTTGCCATTCATGAACAGTATTCCGGCGGGTGGTTGCCCACATACTGCTGTTGTAACCCAACATGCTCTGCAGAGACGTTTCTTTGGCCTGCTAGATCAGCAGATCTGTCTCCAATCTATCACATACGGGACATCATCGGACGACAACTCCAGCGTCATCCACAAACAGCATTAACCGTCCCTCTGTTGACCGACCAGGTGCATCAGGTATGAATCTCCACCCCACAAACTGAATCCAGCAACTGTACAACACAATGCATAAAGGTTTGCATGCTTGAGCTCAGCATTCTGGCGGTTATACCGGGTATTAATGTACCAGCATTTCACATTTGCAGCGTCATATCTAGCGCTTCAATTAAAACGTGATCTTGCAATTCTGATCACTTAAATATGTTACCTAGACAAATGTGTTCTCGAAAGTTCATTACATTCCATTAATTACTTTTGATGTTGAGATACTTTTCCTATCATTATAGTAGTGTATTGAGCACTACCAGTTTCGAGCGTTGCTCCTTGTCAAGTGTGTCTACAACAGATATGAGTACGTCATCCTCGTCTAATAAAAACAGCCTGCACGACTACGCATGGCCCTCAATTTCTGTTTGACGAGGGTGACGGATTCAAGTCTGTGTTTCTACGATGTGCTCGAGAATGGACGAGGCTCGAACCTAGTAGCGCCTAATATTATACTGTTGTACAATGTATATTTGTGGAACGATGTATGTCTTCATATACCTTGACTACAAGAAGTAGGGTCAGCGTGCGAATGTTAGTCATTGCTGGCTGAAATTTTCTCTGAAGGAGGTCAGCGGACAAGCCCGTCATCGCAGGCACGGCCTCACAGAAGCGACTGGAAAGTGCCTTGTAAATTCCATAATTCCTTGCCATTTTCGATAGTGATACATTCCGTGCCACATTATTCTCTGCAAATTAATTCTGAAATTTAATTCCTACCGATGGGGACGTGAGATATCCAGCATAAAAATATCCCATCAGGTAAATGTTCCTTGTAAAAGTTTTAAAAACTATGCGCAGTATCCTTATTACGGCATGGGGCGCTGTCCAATGCAAACAGCGGGGTCAGGCGTACAGTAAGTCTTTACGTTAATAACATGCCGGAGGTGTCGTGCTGCACGGAAGTAAAATGGGTTACAAATTTGAAAACATCAAATAGAAACTAAAATACTTTATAATTTCTGAAGATCAGACACTATTATTGATGTACATCTATTTTCCATTTAATAATATGAAATTTCGAATGTCTGTATTAAATTTTCGTTTGTTGTTACACAAATTTTAATCTATACAAATAAAAATGTAATGTAAATTTGTTCAAAATCGTCTGTCTCCGAAAGTTATTAACCGACTGCTTTTCAATTTTGAAACAACGTTGAATTTCGATTCTGGCGTGTTCTTAGGTATCTAATTCTACATCTACTACATAAAGACACACACACACACACACACACACACACACACACACACACACATATATATATATATATATATATATATATATATATATATATATATATATATAGGGTGTTTCAAAAATGACCGGTATATTTGAAACGGCAATAAAAACTAAACGAGCAGCGATAGAAATACACCGTTTGTTGCAATATGCTTGGGACAACAGTACATTTTCAGGCAGACAAACTTTCGAAATTACAGTAGTTACAATTTTCAACAACAGATGGCGCTGCGGTCTGGGAAACTCTATAGTACGATATTTTCCACATATCCACCATGCGTAGCAATAATATGGCGTAGTCTCTGAATGAAATTACCCGAAACCTTTGACAACGTGTCTGGCGGAATGGCTTCACATGCAGATGAGATGTACTGCTTCAGCTGTTCAATTGTTTCTGGATTCTGGCGGTACACCTGGTCTTTCAAGTGTCCGCACAGAAAGAAGTCACAGGGGTTCATGTCTGGCGAATAGGGAGGCCAATCCACGCCGCCTCCTGTATGTTTCGGATAGCCCAAAGCAATCACACGATCGTCGAAATATTCATTCAGGAAATTAAAGACGTCGGCCGTGCGATGTGGCCGGGCACCATCTTGCATAAACCACGAGGTGTTCGCAGTGTCGTCTAAGGCAGTTTGTACCGCCACAAATTCACGAAGAATGTCCAGATAGCGTGATGCAGTAATCGTTTCGGATCTGAAAAATGGGCCAATGATTCCTTTGGAAGAAATGGTGGCCCAGACCAGTACTTTTTGAGGATGCAGGGACGATGGGACTGCAACATGGGGCTTTTCGGTTCCCCATATGCGCCAGTTCTGTTTATTGACGAAGCCGTCCAGGTAAAAATAAGCTTCGTCAGTAAACCAAATGCTGCCCACATGCATATCGCCGTCATCAATCCTGTGCACTATATCGTTAGCGAATGTCTCTCGTGCAGCAATGGTAGCAGCGCTGAGGGGTTGCCGCGTTTGAATTTTGTATGGATAGAGGTGTAAACTCTGGCGCATGAGACGATACGTGGACGTTGGCGTCATTTGGACCGCAGCTGCAACACGGCGAACGGAAACCCGAGGCCGCTGTTGGATCACCTGCTGCACTAGCTGCGCGTTGCCCTCTGTGGTTGCCGTACGCGGTCGCCCTACCTTTCCAGCACGTTCATCCGTCACGTTCCCAGTCCGTTGAAATTTTTCAAACAGATCCTTTATTGTATCGCTTTTCGGTCCTTTGGTTACATTAAACCTCCGTTGAAAACTTTGTCTTGTTGCAACAACACTGTGTTCTAGGCGGTGGAATTCCAACACCAGAAAAATCCTCTGTTCTAAGGAATAAACCATGTTGTCTACAGCACACTTGCACGTTGTGAACAGCACACGCTTACAGCAGCAAGACGACGTACAGAATGGCGCACCCACAGACTGCGTTGTCTTCTATATCTTTCACATCACTTGCAGCGCCATCTGTTGTTGAAAATTGTAACTACTGTAATTTCGAAAGTTTGTCTGCCTGAAAATGTACTGTTGTCCCAAGCATATTGCAACAAACGGTGTATTTCTATCGCTGCTCGTTTAGTTTTTATTGCCGTTTCAAATATACCGGTCATTTTTGAAACACCCTGTATATAAAGGGAAACATTGTTACGAAAAATATCAAAATTTACATATCCAATTTACTTCAAATTTTTACGCTTTACGTTAAGAAACGTTTAGACACATACTGACTATATACCTTGTAGCAATATATGTAATGAAATGTTGTTAGGCCAGCCTTTGTGGCCTAGCGGTTCTAGGCGCTTCAGTCCGGAACCGCGCTGCTGCTACGGTCGCAGGTCCGAAAATGGCACTGAGGACAATGGGACTTAACATCTGAGGTCATCAGTCCCCTAGACATAGAACTACTTAAACCTAATTAATCTAAGGACGTTACACGCATCCATGCCCGAGGCAAGATTCGAACCTGCGACCGTAGCAGCTAGCGCGGTTCAGGACTGAAGCGCGTAGTACCACTCGGCCACAGCGGCTGGCTCGCAGGTTCGAATCCTGCCTCGGGCATGGATGTGTGTGAAGTCCTTAGGTTAGTTAGGTTTAAATAGTTCTAAGTCGAGGGGACTGATGGCTCAGATGTTAAGTCCCATAGTGCTCAGAGCCATTTGAACGATTTGAAATTATGCTAGCAAACAGGGACGCTGTATTTATGGTTTAATATGAGAAGAATACTACAACATAACTTGAATTTGCAATAAAATAAAATAAACTGACGGACAGAGAGATAGGGCAGAAGGAGACGGAGAGAGAGGGGGCGGCGGAGGAAAAGATGGACAGAGGAAGGGAGGAGGACGTGATGGACTGAGAGGAGGGGACAAAGAGAAGGCAGGAGGAGATGGAGAGAGGGGGAGGGGAGTAAAATATAGGCAGAGAGAGGCGAGGGAGCAGGTGATGGACAGAGGGAGGAGGAAAAAGGAGCATACGGACAAAGAAAGGGGAAGATGGACATTAAAAAAAATAGAAGGTGATTAAGGTGTATGTCCAGTTCCCATACATATTAGAAACGTGTGCGTAATCTTTTCTTTCTTTCCCATTTAATCAGAGTAAGCCACAGAAAGAGCCGCTGGGTACAGCTAGTTAAAAATAAAAAGACGCCACTTTTGTGAAGTAAGTGTTAATCAATATTTGAAATTAACATTTCCATGTAACACTAAATGTACAATTGAAATAACTTTTTTTAAATTTGGTAATAACAAGAATTGAACCATCGACTTCACTATTACAAGAACTAATGACAACACACTGACCTAGCGGTGACTATGTTAATGGAATAGAAATATTTGATGCTTAATGCGCTTGGAAGTCTCGTCTTGAAAGGCAAATTTTTCGACCATATTTTTAATTTATTCTTTAAAACTGCAATGTACTGCTTTGAGAAATTCATGCCCGGCCACCGACGTTCAAGCATGGAGAAGAAGGGGGCCAGTTCACAAGGTCCTCCTGCAAACTGACTCAGCACTCACCCCGATGACGTCCCCGTAGAACATGCTGAAGGTGGGGAAGCTGACGCCCACGACGAGCGCGCTGAGCGTCCCCGTGGCCAGCAGGCGCCACTCCGGGGCGCTGAGGCGCAGCACGGGCAGCACGCCCGCGTGGCCCACCGCCACCGCCTCCTCCTCGTCTTCTGCATCCTCCACCACGTCATCTGCAGCCACCCTGTCGCCCACCACGGAGGACGTGTCGCTGCGTTCACTCTGCAGCCTCTCCAGGACCGGCCGGTCGTCTCCTACACACATATAACGCAGCTGACTACAAAATATCAAATGGCTCTGAGCACTATGGGACTTAATTGCTGTGGTCATCAGTCCCCTAGAACTTAGAACTACTTAAACCTAACTAACCTAAGGACATCACACACATCCATGCCCGAGGCAGGATTCGAACCTGCGACCTTAACGGTCGCGTAGTTCCAGACTGTAGCGCCTAGAACCACTCGGCCACTCCGGCCAGCGCAGCTGACTACACAAACGAACGCAAGTCCCTTACAGATTTCTACGCAACAGGTTAATTGAATGGTATAAGTTATAATGCGAAGAGGAAATATTCTATTTAACCGAAATACAGGGAACATGTATTCCGAAAGCATGGTTTAAACAGATATTGGTATAAAATTTTCTCGGGCTTCCAGCCGTGTCAGCTGGTTAAAATCCCAAGAGCTTTCCACGAGTTCTCCACGGCCATCGTCAAGTAGCAAAATGAATGTTGTGTCTCCGTGGAGGAGTTATATAGCCGTGCTCCCGGCTATGACGTCGCTCTCTTCCTCGCCAAATATTTTCGTCTAGCGTCCGCTACGCCCGCGTCAAACTCGCGATGGCCGGGTCCCAGGCTGTGCTGAGATGCAAAACGCCGTCCTTGCTGATGGTGTTTTTAGACATTTGTATTTATATGGCTTCTTTTATAACGGCTATTCCAAAATCCTCACGTCGTCATAAGGACAGACGTTTCGTCGAATAGAATTCGTTGTAAAAAAAATGGTTCAAATGGCTCTGAGCACTAGGGGACTTAACATCTATGGTCATCATTCCCTACAACTTAGAACTACTTAAACCTAACTAACCTAAGGACATCACACAACACCCAGTCATCACGAGGCAGAGAAAAATTCATTGTCGATTTTCTAAAGCGTGTTCTGTTCAAAATGGTTCAAATCGCTGTGAGCACTATGGGACTTAACACCTGAGGTCATCACTCCCCTAGACTTAGAACTACTTAAACCTAACTAACCTAAGGACATCACACACATCCAAGCCCGAGGCAGGATTCGAACCTGCGACCGTAGCAGCAGCGCGGTTCCGGACTCAAGCGCCTAGAACCGCTCGGTCATAACGGCCGGCCGCTTGTTCCGTCGCGACTGATTTTTTTGAAAGGTCTGTCGTTATCAAGGCGAAGAGATTCTCGGATAGCATTGTAAAAGAAGCGATACAAATAAAAATATCCTGTAACACCATTAATAATGACGGCGGTTTGCAGCTCAATGCAGCCTGGGACTCGGCCATAGCGTGAAGTGGCGGTGGCGGACACGGGATGAATATATTACATCTGGTGGGGAAGGCACACTAGTGACGTCACAGCCAGCACCGCGGCTGTGTAACGGCGAGACCACGGCGACATGGCAGTCACTTAGCAGCTGACATTGGTCGAGGAGAGCTCTATCGACAGCTTGTGGAATTTTAACCACCTGGTGTGGCTGGAAGCCCGAGGAGATTCATATCGCCGCGAAATTATGCATTCTTACAATCTGGTATTATGTTCGTTTTTACACATCTTATTGGAACGAATAAGCGTAGAAATAAGTGATGCAGTGGATTAAACATAGTAGACTATCTACCTAAGAAGCGGTACTGCACTTTAAAAAAAATTGTGTTTGCTTCTTTAAATTAAAAGACACTAATTCAAAAGTAGGGTACCAGCAATCCATTCTACCTTTCTCAACACTTTCGAAACATCCCAAAAATTTTTGACATGTATACATATTCACGCTTTTTTATGCTCAGAGAGGAGACAGTGGTTGTCATAAATACTGGAAGATAAGGAAATACAAAAATGTTCAGGGAAATTCAGGGATCCAAATGTACAAGCCGCTAAGGAATGAAATAAATAGGGAGTGCAGGGAAGCTAAGACGAAATGGCTGCAAGAAAAATGTGAAGAAATCGAAAAAAAAAAATTATTGTCGGAAGGGCTGACCCAGCATATAGCAATGTCGAAACAACCTTCGCTGAAATTAAAAGCAAGGGTGTTATCATTAAGAGTGCGACGGAAATTCCACTGTTAAATGCAGAGGAGAGAGCGGATGGATGGAAAAAGTGCACTGAAGTCCTCTGTGGGGAGGAAGATTGGTTTGATGTGTTGGAAGAAGAAACAGGAGTCGATGTAGAAGTGATAGGTGATCCAGTGTTAGAATAAAAATTTAAAAGAGTTTTGGAGGACTTAAGGTCAAATAAGACAGAAGGAATAAATAACATTACATCAAAATTTCTAAAATCGTTTTGGGAAGTGGCAACGAAACGACTATTCATGTTGGTGAGTAGAATGTATGAGTCTGGCGACATACCATGTGACTTTCGTAAAAATATCATCCACACAATTCCGAAGCCTGCAAGAGCTGGCAAGTGCGGAAATTATCGCACAATCAGCTTAACAGCTCATGCATCAAAGTTACTTATAAGAATAACATACAGAAAAATGGAAAAGAAAATTGAGGAAACGTTAGATCACGATCAATTTGGCTTTAGAAAAGGTAAAGGCACGACAGAACAATTCTGACGTTGTGGCTGACAATGAAAGCAACGCTAAAAAAAGTCAAGACACGTTCATACAATTTTTAGACTTAGAAAAAGCGTCCGACAACGCAAAATGGTGCAAGATATTGGAATTCTGAGAAAAATAGGGGTCAAATATAGGGATAGAGGGGTAATACACAATATGCACAAGAACCAAGAGGGAATAATAAGAGTGGGCGTACAGGAAGTACAAGAACACAGTGCTCGGATTAAAAAGGGTATAAGACAGGGATATAGTCTTTCGCCCATACTGTTCAATCTATACATCGAAGAAACAATTATGGAAATAAAAGGAAGGTACAGGAGTGGAATTAAAATTCAAGACTAAAGGACGTCGATGATACGATTCACTGATGAGATTGCTATCCTGAGTGAAAGTGAAGAACAATTACATGATCTCCTGAACGGAACGAACAGTCTAACGAGTACAGAATATGGACTGAGAACAAATGGTAGAAAAACGAAAGTAATGAGAAGTACCAGAAATGAGAACAGCAAGAAGTTAACATCATTACTGATGGTCATGAAGTAGATGAAATTAAGGAATTCTGCTACCTAGGCAGCAAAATAACCGATGACCGACGGAGCATGGAGGACGTCAAAACTAGACTAGCATTGGAAAAAAAGGCACTTCTGGCCAAGAGATGCCTACTATTATCAAACATAGGCCGTAAAAAGTGTGTGTGTGAATTCCTAAGGGACCAAACTGCTGAGGTCATCGGACCCTAGACTTACACACTACTGACTTAATCTAACTTATGCTAAGAACCACACACACACCCATGCCCGAGGGAGGACTCGGACCTCCGCTGGGAGAGGCACGCAGTCCATGTCATGGCGCCTCAAACCACGCGGCCATGCCGCGCGGAAAAACATAGGCCGCAGTTTGAGGAAGAAATTTGTATGGTGGTGAAGCATTGACTGTGAGAAAATACGAACAGAAGAGAATCGAAGCATTTGAGATATGGTGTTGCAGAAAAATATTGAAAATTAGATGGACTGATAAGGTAAGGAATGAGGAGATTCTGTGCAGAATCTGAAAGGAAAGGAGTGTATGGAAAACACTGTTAAGGCGAAGGGACAGGATGACAGGACGTCTGTTAAGACATCAGTGAATGACATCCATGGTAATAGAGGGAGCTATAGAGGGCAAAAGCTCTAGATGAAGACGAATATTGGAATACATCCAGCAAATAATTGAGGACGTAGTTTGCAAGTTCTGGTCTGACATGAAGATATCGGCACAGGGGAGTAATTCGTGGCGAGCCGCATCAAACCAGCCGAAGACTTATGATTAAAAGAAAAAAGACAGTGATTGAAGAGCATAAAGAGCGAAGGAGTCAATGGCGATGTGAGAGAAAGAGAGGGACACAATGGCAGTGAAATATAGTTGAAGTAAGAGATCAGTGAAAGCAAAAGCATGAAGAATGATTGCCGGTGGGCAGGAATAAACTAAAGAGAAAGTGGAAGTGGGTGAGAGCAATGATAACGAAATGGCTCTGAGCACTATGCGACTTAACTTCTGAGGTCATCAGTCGCCTAGAACTTAGAACTAATTAAACCTAACTAACCTAAGGACATGACACACATCCATGCCCGAGGCAGGATTCGAACCTGCGACCGTAGCGGTCGCTCGGCTCCGGACTGTAGCGCCTAGAACCGCACGGCCACTCCGGCCGGCAATGATAACGAGCCACAAGAGTTTATGGCAGTGACAACGAGGAAGAGAGTAACAGAGAGAAGATACAGCAGCAATTGGAGGGAATGGCTGAGATAGTAGCAGGAAGAGAGAGGAAGAGGGAGACAGTGACAGTGAGAGGAAACAATAGCAGTAGGACACAGCGACGGAGACTGTGGCAGTGGGACAGTGACAGTTATAGAGATGCAAACAGATGGGGTGAATGAGTAAATGACAGTGGGTATGATCGACTCGCAGCGATGAAGTAGTAGGTGTGAGCGAGTTGCAGTAAAGGGAGCTTGTGAGAGTGAGTTTTTTCTACGTGTTAAAAAGAGCTAGAATACGTGCTCATGCCAAAATTTTTGGGAAAGTTTTTAAATATGGTGACGAAGGTAGAATGAAGCAGCTGATTCTTCACTTTTTAATCAGTCTTTTAAAACAGGAGCATGTTAGCCTTTTTGTGCTCCTATAGCGGCATTTTTTCTCTGATAAGATCTATGTTCAATCACTGCAATCATTCAGTATCATCAAGAATCTAGTAGCGATTTAAAGAGGAGCTATCGTAAGAATCTGGCCTTAGTGAAGACAGATGTCAGTCTGAGATTTATCGGACTCTTCCCAAGGAACGGTGCGCTTATACAACCCAAGTATGATCAATTCTTCAATACTGTTTTGTTTGCCTCACGAAGAAGTATTAACGAAATAAGAAGAGCCAGGAGCAAAGGCTAGTGCCTTGGCTGACGCATGTACAAACAATTTTACTCCTGTGTCCGATCCAATAGACCACGAAGACGTGTCTGGAGGAGCGGCCACCTGGATTCCTAATGGCGAGGGCTGAGGATGACGCGATCGCACCAAAGATGAGGATACAGCTTCAGCGCTTCAATCCGAAGAAAGTGGAAGACAACGAAGGGTTCGACAACGTGCTGCTGAAAGAACCTGAAGCTCATCGAATGGCAGCCATTTTTAACAGCGTCTTGCCGTCCAGGTGGAAATGATATAACCCAAAAGAGCGGCAAGTAACCCCGGCTAGCGTAGAATTATCGGCCGGTCACCCTGCTCTTCCCAGCTGCCCCCTCCCAACCTCCCCACCCTTTCTCGAAATTTCCGAGAGGCTGCACGCCAGGCATCTCCTCGATCACGATTCTGTGGAAGGCCTCATAGGGAATGAACAGTTTGGCTTCCGGAGGGGCCATTCCATGACATCATAGCTGCGGTTACTGGTGGCGCAGACTCTGAGAGCCCTGGAGCTTCGCTAGTACTTTGGTGCCGTACTCCTTGGCGTTGGGTTCCGTCTTGTACTGCGGTCTTGTGATCAGATCTTCTGTACACAGGGTGTTGGCATCACTTGCTTCACTAATACTTCTCCAGAAGATAGTTCCGCGTTCATGTTGGCGACGGAAAGTCTGCAGATGGGCCTTCATGTAAACAAATTTGTGGTACGATCTTATGGGACCAAACTGCTTAGGTCATCGGTCCCTAAACTTACACACTACTTAATGTAATTTAAACTAACTTACGCTATGGACAACACACACACCCATGCCCGAGGGAGGACTGGAACCTCCAAGGAGGGGGAGCCGCGCGGACCGTGACAAGACGCCCTCGAGCACGCGGCAATGCTGCGCGTCCTGGCCTTCACGTACAGGGGTCGAGCAGGGGTCGGTGTTCGGCCCTTTGAGCACTCATGTTACTCATCCGAGTTTCAGAAGGTGATGGCCGGTTTGTACGCCGATGACACAGCGCTGATGCTAGGTCGCCATCTCTAACTTGGTTCACGAAATGGCGACTTCAGTGCCGCTTAGTCAGGCGCACGATTTCAAGAGAAGGAAGCTGCCTCCTAACTAGCCGGCTCGTCCATACCCAATGGTCCAGCACGGGAAAATACCTTGAAGGTGATTGTGGATAAGCATCTGATTTCGCTACCGCACATCCGGGACGATGAGTGTAGGGCGATGGTGCATTTCTGCGCACTCTACCTCCAGCACAATCGGGAATCGCTTCTCCCGTCATTGCAGTTAACCGCCGCTCGAAAAGATGAAGACCAACAGATCCATTCAACCCAGAGGACACTTCAACAAGTCAAGAACAAATCACAACTGTCCGACGCAAGATTTGAAGGAATAGATTGAGTGGCCAGCACTGAATCCGATCTATGTAGGCCTGCGTTTCGAGTGCTTGCGAGAATGCGGTATCATTCTAGCGACGATAAGGGTCGCATATGGAGAAATTATGTTCCGGTGTAACGTTTGCCCGAAACGTAACAGCAGAGAAGGCTTTGAGACGACGTCATCCAACAGAACGCTGACTAGGACGACACCACGACAGCAGCAGCACCTATGCGAAGAGAATATAAGCGCCTCTCCAGATAGCCTCGGCCGCACTAGAAGAGCCGCATGAGAAGACAGACACTAGAAGACGAGCCGTGATCTAAACGATTTAGCCGTGACTTGAGATCTATATTAATTTCTTGCATGGAAATTGTATATATCGAAGGACATTACTTGCATGTCGCCATTTGCTTGCGACCCATCTTGTACATACACAAGTTAAACATTGTCAATTTAATTTATTGTAATAAACTCCATTAATAAGATCTGCTTGAATTGTTGTCTGGCTATCCGAGAAAACGGCTTCCTAGACACCCTATATTAGACGAGTGGGCAGGATCCCACAAATTCAATGACATAAAAGACTGACAAAGGACACGTTGTTATGGCTGAGCATCTGATAACCAGCATCTCGCAAAAGGTGAAGACTGGCGGCTGCTCGCTTGCTATATCGTTAACACGTTTCTTGTTACGCCAGGTAAGTGGTCTTGTACAGATACATCATTCAGATGAAGGCTGTTTCGAACATGTATCGCAGCACGCACGCAAGTCTGCGGTGCCAGTATTATCCAAGGGACATGTGGTAGCAATTTAGGCACCGTGACACCTGTGGCCTGCGACTTTTACCTCTACATACTTGATGTCTTCCCCGACAGAGCTTCCGTCTTTCAGCAGGTCAGAATCGTGCTTCACTAATCTGAGTAATTTAACAGTAAGGTAGGGAATTCACGTTGATTTCTTGGCCGCCGAATTCGCCTAATCTCAAGTTGAGGGGACTCATTTGGGACGCTATTCAACGCCGCCTCCACTCCTACGAACCCGCGACCATTAATTAACGGGAATGGCATCACCTGCATGTAGGCATCTGACGTCGTATACCTTCGGAAGCTTTACCAAGCTCTTGTCGAATCCGCCGGCCAAAGTGGCCGAGCGGTTCTAGGCGCTACAGTCTGGAACCGCGCGACCGCTACGGTCGCATGTTCGAATCCTGCCTCGGGCATGGATGTGTGTGATGTCCTTAGGTTAGTTAGGTTTAAGTAGTTCTAAGTTCTAGGGGACTGATGACCTCAGAAGTTAAGTCCCATTGTGCTCAGAGCCATTTGAATCTTGTCGAATGCGCACCACGCAGAATTGCTGATATATTGTGTTCCAAAGGTAAACCAACGCGCAATTAAAAAACTGTTCATAAGACTTTGACTCGTTAGTGTATGCTTCGTGCGCAAAAATAAGCAACGTCAGTTACTTTTAGGAAGTCAAAGTGAAGTTTCGTATTCACCACAAAATAAATAGTAAGGTCTGAAGCAAAGGTTAGTTACTCTGAATGTTATGTCTGAACGTAACTGTTTGCTGTAGAGTATATTTATTGATGCTGATAGCAGTAGTAAAAGGAAAAAGATGAAAGCTTTTCCTCTTTTCCTATTCCTCTCTGATAGGATCAAAGTAGCAAACAAATTTCACGCTCCTTTCGGTGGCTGCAACGCTGACAATTGTGTGTCTAATGCTGTGTCCTATAAAAATGTCGATAATTTAAACTGAGATAATATGAACAGTCGAAGGATTAGAAATGCCTCCCCTTCCTTTTCGGATGGATCATCAAACTCGAGTGATGAAGTTTCCTCTACCACAAGGACGCGATCGAACTAACTCTGGGTTGTAGTGTTGTCGTTCAAGAACACGATAATTCCGAAAGCAGCATTTCACAGTTGTGTACAATTGTCGTGTTCAAAATATTTCGTGTTATATATAACAATTCAGGGTACTTACCTATGCGTTCGCCGGTTTCGTTAGTCTTCAGTTGAGTAGTGACGAGCGCGTGGTAATGGCTGTTGAGCGCCATCAGCTGGTCGTGGCTTCCCTCCTCGACAACGACTCCTCCAGACAGAACAACGATCCTGTCCGCATTGCGTACCGTAGACAACCGATGTGCTACAATGATCGTCGTTCGCCCCCCGATGGCCTGAAATGTATTTTTTTTTTTACTTACAACTACTATGCAGCCTACTGTTTTCTGACTTCCGGTGAGCATACTGAAGTGGACTTCGATACAATTTATTTTTGTTCTTATGCAAATTACACTCATGCATTCAGATTGTACTACTATGTGACTTGGAGTTCTCAGTTGCTCACGTATACTCACTGCACTATCGACGTGCTAAGTGATGTACGTGGAACTGTACAATACCGAGCAGAGCAGCGTGAAGTGGAACACCATGCAGTCATGGCACTGTTTTGGATGCTTTATTACCAATGTACATTCATCCATAGATTCTGAGAGCTTATATGTGAAAGTTTCTTCATTTTTAACCGTTAGGAAAGAGGATTGTGAACTGTAGCGTGGTCATACTGATATTGAAGTTGATTACGAAAAAATGTCAAAAGCTACGAGAGCAGATGAACAATCAAGAAAGTATATGAGAGGATTCTGGACGATGCTCTTG
This sequence comes from Schistocerca nitens, assembly GCF_023898315.1. Classification (NCBI taxonomy): domain Eukaryota; kingdom Metazoa; phylum Arthropoda; class Insecta; order Orthoptera; family Acrididae; genus Schistocerca; species Schistocerca nitens. The sequence continues at coordinate 741,884,004 of NC_064617.1, forward strand.
TAAAACATTCTGTATTCTTTCTCTGACGTAGATACACATATCTCATTAAGGATATTATTAATTAAATTATCATGTTAGGAAGGTAGCTTGGGTGCGATGCGCGGAAGTGCGAGAGTGTGATGTGCAAAATATCCACGAAATGTGGATCATTCCGTACCGCAGTTATTTACGACACTTGTAATTAGAGATGGTATACTCCCTCTGTTTTTCATCTGTTATAGCAGTTTCTGTCATCTTCCGAGTGGACCACCTCCAAGATAAGTCCGACTTTGTTCGAATTTAATTTCCCACATCATAATTATTATAACAGAAGGAGTAATTTGCACACAGACTTCCATCAAATTTGGAGTAATTTCCATTCAGAAAACACAGCGAGTTACATCAACACAGTATTCTAGGTGGGGCATGTGACCAAAGTGCCTGAAGCTGTACTAGAAAGAAATCGTGTAAAGTATACTGTTTGACACAGTGGTTGCCACTTGACTTGCTACAGATATCAAATGTAATTTTTAATTGATTTTAACTCAGTTTTCGTGCTTAGTCAAGAAATTTTCTTCTTGCCCTAGTAATGTTGGGTACGATGAATGTGTTCAGCGATGAATTTGTGGCAATGTATTGTTGACGAGTGCTCGGCTTGAGTAACCAGAAGCCAATAAATAAAAAAATGGACAATATTAGGATTATATAGAAGGTATGGGTTGGTTATTTTAGGGCTCATACATTATCAGATGGAACCATGCGACGTTATTAACGTTTACATAATACCTTACTGAGAAACCCGGCGTTACGAGGGTCAGGATATATGGCACGGGAGGAGAGCACCATGCATACATACACATACCTCATTAAGGATATTATTAATTAAATTATCATGTTAGGAAGGTAGCTTGGGTGCGATGCGCGGAAGTGCGAGAGTGTGATGTGCAAAATATCCACGAAATGTGGATCATTAAATACTCTTAGGGAAAGTTAAATAATATATTACTTAGGAGCTTTACCGCACGTGTAAAAATATTTTTATTGTTTCATTCATGGGGCAGCGTTTCACCCATACAGCGTTTCGTAAGTCAAAGGATATACAGCTTCTCCTGAGAGTATTTATTTCCCTGTATTTCGCGAATTTTTGTTAGCCACACTCACCCACTACCACGTACCGCGACTAAACTCCCTTACTAACAGCACGAGACCAAGGGCTTTCTACTACCGCATCCACTAGTTGGTGGCAATGGGTGGTTATGGAGAAAAATCTGTCAGTATATACACACAAGCCTTTTATATATAGATTTAACTTGATTATGTCAAGGTAGAGAAATGTGGCAGGATATACTGGTCAAGTGAATTATGAATAGTAAGGTCCAAAAATTTTAGAAGATGACAAAATGGTTGCGAGGTGCCGGGGCTAGTAGTGTATTTATCACTAAATTCTACTAGAATCCACATGTGTAAATCATGCTCTAAGCCCCCCCTATTCTAACTCCGACTTTTGCTGTTGCACAAGGATAAAACAAATACGCGAACTGACTCTAATCAACCCTGCTAGTGGAGTAGAAGAGAGTTTGGCACCTGCAATAATTTAATTTGATAAATAAGTTAAATAAACAAAGGTTTCATTAGCATAGTGAGGAATGATAGGGTTGCTCTATTGATTAACAGAAAGAAAGTTCTGTCCAAAATAACAATATGATTTATTAAGATTAAACGCAGAATAGTAAAAGAGACACAGGAAATATAAAACATCAAATTGGCTAAAATTGGAGATTCATACAAACACAGTAAAGGTGAAGTTGTCCCTAACTTAGATCGTGAGGTTTAAGACGAAGTGGTATGTGGAGCCAATTCCTTTCCACTCAAATCTCAAGAGAGAGACACACAGCTAACCCAATAGTAATTGCTGCTACTCGAAACTGAACAAAGTTAGAAAAGGATGAACAGGCGCGCTCTGCTGAGCTCTGATTATCACCTAGGAAAATCCCTATCTGCCGGTGCTGCGGACGTACATTACCAACAGTCTTCTTATCTCCCAGAACACGATCTGGCGTACCGCAGGCGAGGGCTGGTTGCTCCGACGTCCTCGACCGAAAGGCGACTGCCGACTACCCAGAGCACCCGTACAGGCCGAACACCGAACATTCCCGCCCCCACGACAGTGGCCGTGGTTACGTTCCAATCAGCAACTCGAAAACCGGCGGAAATTCCACTCCATTGCCGGAGCACTACCATTCCACCAATGGAGATTCTTGGCGCCAATTTCTGTGCTGATTTTGCAGAAAGTGCGGGAATTTTCCCGCCACAACTGCGTGGGTACACAAGTCATTCCCACGCCTCGCTGGTAGCCCGCCAGAAAGTGTTTTCGCAAAGTTTCTCTGAAGTAACGGAACCTCTAGCCCAGCCGCTACTTCACACCCCAGCGGGCGTGTCTCTTGACAATGTCGGCGTCTGAAAAGCATTCACTCGACTGCCTCACACACGTCGGCTTAACTCTCTCCAGTTCCACAGAGCCCGCCTGTCACCGGCACACCCGGGTGACGAGAGACGCTGCGTGGGAAGTACGCGTGTTAAGGAAAAGCAACCCTCCACCGCATGCAACTAGAGAGGAGAATCGTAAGATAGAAATATGAGAGGGGGCTCATGCCACCTCTCATGGTTCAAATGGCTCTGAGCACTATGGGAGTTGACATCTCAGGTCATGAGTCCCCTAGAACTTAGAACTACTTAAACCTAACTAACCTAAGGACATCACACACATCCATGCCCGAGGCAGGATTCGAACCTGCGACCGTAGCGGTCGCACGGTTCCAGACTGAAGCGCCTCGAACCGCTCGGCTAGAAGATGACAAATGCAGGCTTAAATGCGAGCGGTAATAGAGGATGTAAAACTAAAATATTCGTATTACTGGCTTCAGAAATTTATTTGCATCTTCAGGTATGAAAATTAATCAAAAAACAGTTTCGTAACGGTGTATAAAGTCAAGTTATATGCGCTTTTAATTTCGTGAAATGGTATCCAATATGTCAGTGAAGTATATGTCATCTCTTGCACCAAGTAACGACTGTGTATGTGTGTGTGCGTCTTAAACCAAAGTATGTGGAGGTAACGTGGTAACCGTATTAGACGTGGACGTGAGTTGCTCGCCGCTCACCTTGTCTAGCGCTGCCTGCACCTTAGCCTCGCTGCCGGTGTCCAGAGCAGAGGTGGCCTCGTCCAGCAGCAGGATCTTGGGGCGGCGCACCAGCGCCCTGGCGATGGCGATGCGCTGCTTCTGGCCGCCCGACAGCTGGGCCCCGCGCTCACCTACTAGCGTGTCGTAGCCCTGTGCACAGTAAGCGAAGGGAGAAAAATAAGAGTTTAACGTCCTGACGGAGCACAAGCTCGGATTTAAGAGAGGATGGGGAACGAAATCGGTTGTGCCCTTTTCAAAAGAACCATCCCGGATTTTCCCTGGAGAAATTTAGGGATAACACAGAAAACCTAAATCCGGATGGCCTGACGAGAATCTGAAACGTCGTCCCGAATCCAGTGTGCTAACCGCTGCGCCACCTCGCTCGGTCTGCGTCCAGTACACGGAAGGTCTGCTTTAGGTGGAGTGAAGAAACGCTTGACACGCAAAAGTTTAGAACTCTAAAGTAAGAGAAATTTGGGCATGTTGGTACTCCCTCGCTCTATTTGCAGATGGAGTTGGAAACGTTATGACTTACGATGTTTCAAGTACCCTCCGCCATGCAACATAGGGTGCAAATGGTTCAAATGGCTCTGAGCACTGTGGGACTTAACATCTGAGGTCATCAGGCCCCTAGAACTTAGAACTACTTAAGCCTAACTAACCTAAGGACATCACACACATCCATGCCTGGCAGGATTCGAACCTGTGACCATAGCGGTCATCCGGTTCCGGACTGAAGCGCCTAGAACCGCTAGGCCCCTACGTCCGGCGCAACATAGAGCGCCTCGCGAAATTTTTTTGTAGATGTATATGTAGATGTAACAGACTGATCGCACACGTGATGGCTGCAGTTAGAAATGTACAATTTATTTTATTTTGTTTTATTTTATTTTATTTATTTATTTATTTATTTATTTATTTTTTGTTTGATGTCATCTACGAATGACCTGGCACCTTCTTTCTAAGACAGGTCATATTTTAACAACATGAAATTGTACATGTACAGAATGTTCTTATTTATAATAAGGATTAAAAATGTTGCCGCTTAAGATACTTATAGACTTAAAAGTAATTAAGAAATGAAAATCTTTAAAATTAAAGATCCATGGACATAAAATACAAATTTAGGAAGATAGAAAAGAGTTTATGACATATTATCACTTTATAGCATGTTATAAATTCAGAGATATTTTCTAAAATAACATGAGTCTTGAATTTAAGGAGGATAAATACAAGATAATTAGAAAGTACACAGATATGAATTAGAGATACCGTCACCTAGTTACCTTGGGTTTGAGGGCTCGGCAGCTTATCATGCCTGTACAGGTAGCGTATAAAATATATCTTTAATATAGACTCCTGGAAATGGAAAAAAGAACACATTGACACCGGTGTGTCAGACCCACCATACTTGCTCCGGACACTGCGAGAGGGCTGTACAAGCAATGATCACACGCACGGCACAGCGGACACACCAGGAACCGCGGTGTTGGCCGTCGAATGGCGCTAGCTGCGCAGCATTTGTGCACCGCCGCCGTCAGTGTCAGCCAGTTTGCCGTGGCATACGGAGCTCCATCGCAGTCTTTAACACTGGTAGCATGCCGCGACAGCGTGGACGTGAACCGTATGTGCAGTTGACGGACTTTGAGCGAGGGCGTATAGTGGGCATGCGGGAGGCCGGGTGGACGTACCGCCGAATTGCTCAACACGTGGGGCGTGAGGTCTCCACAGTACATCGATGTTGTCGCCAGTGGTCGGCGGAAGGTGCACGTGCCCGTCGACCTGGGGCCGGACCGCAGCGACGCACGGATGCACGCCAAGACCGTAGGATCCTACGCAGTGCCGTAGGGGACCGCACCGCCACTTCCCAGCAAATTAGGGACACTGTTGCTCCTGGGGTATCGGCGAGGACCATTCGCAACCGTCTCCATGAATCTGGGCTACGGTCCTGCACACCGTTAGGCCGTCTTCCGCTCACGCCCCAACATCATGCAGCCCGCCTCCAGTGGTGTCGCGACAGGCGTGAATGGAGGGACGAATGGAGACGTGTCGTCTTCAGCGATGAGAGTCGCTTCTGCCTTGGTGCCAATGATGGTCGTATGCGTGTTTGGCGCCGTGCAGGTGAGCGCCACTATCAGGACTGCATACGACCGAGGCACACAGGGCCAACACCCGGCACCATGGTGTGGGGAGCGATCTCCTACACTGGCCGTACACCACTGGTGATCGTCGAGGGGACACTGAATAGTGCACGGTACATCCAAACCGTCATCGAACCCATCGTTCTACCATTCCTAGACCGGCAAGGGAACTTGCTGTTCCAACAGGACAATGCACGTCCGCATGTATCCCGTGCCACCCAACGTGCTCTAGAAGGTGTAAGTCAACTACCCTGGCCAGCAAGATCTCCGGATCTGTCCCCCATTGAGCATGTTTGGGACTGGATGAAGCGTCGTCTCACGCGGTCTGCACGTCCAGCACGAACGCTGGTCCAACTGAGGCGCCAGGTGGAAATGGCATGGCAAGCCGTTCCACAGGACTACATCCAGCATCTCTACGATCGTCTCCATGGGAGAATAGCAGCCTGCATTGCTGCGAAAGGTGCATATACACTGTACTAGTGCCGACATTGTGCATGCTCTGTTGCCTGTGTCTATGTGCCTGTGGTTCTGTCAGTGTGATCATGTGATGTATCTGACCCCAGGAATGTGTCAATAAAGTTTCCCCTTCCTGGGACAATGAATTCACGGTGTTCTTATTTCAATTTCCAGGAGTGTACATCGGATAAATTTACGTGTACAGATTATATTTGTATTACTTGTATTTTACATTTGTTACAGGTCATATGTGCTTTACACAGGGCATAATCAGTACTTTATTTGTGTATCTTTGACTCATTATTTCCGCAAGTTCTGTGCTTGGTGTTTGTGGTGTCTCTAAGGTGAAACATTATCTAAGCTTCAGTAACCAGTTGCATGATTTTGATTACAGGTATTATTTTACCTACGCTTAATAAATAATTATATCACTTAAATTACACATATTACTCAAGAATTTTCTACATTTATTAAAATTACAGTTAATCCATGTCTGTGTTCCTTAATTTCGTCTTCTGAGTCTGTTTCTGTGTTTGTGTCTGGGTCTGTATCATTTCAAGAATCCTGGAACGTTGAGCGCCCTACAAGCCCGTGTTTGTCTGTTACCTCACATTTGCGAATGTGATTGCTCTTGTTTCCATAATTTGTGTAACGTACGTGACACTTTACCGGTTATGTAAGGTACGTGATACATTATCGGTTAGATCATTATGTCATTCAGTATACTCCAATCGTTCGACTGTCGTAGAATTTGTGCTACGGTGTCATATTCAGTTCGTGCTCGTATGTGTGTGAGTCCGTCACAGTGTAAAGTGAATGTTCGGGAGTTCCTAGTTCTCCGCAAGTGCACTTGGGTGTTCGGCTGAGACCTAACAAGTGGAGGTGCTCTAGGTATGGATCATAGCCACTGAGAAAATGGACCACGCCAACTGCGGGACCTGTAAGTTTTAGCCTTGCTCGTTCCTTGGTGTTTGGGAAATAGGCGTAGACGTGACGCCCCTTCTCTGTCGAGACCCATTCTCTTCTGCGAGGTATCATTTCAGCAGCGGTATAGTTGGGCCTTTCCGTGATATCATCTCCTATAATTTCAAATACCTTGTCGTGTCTGCCTTTCATCAATCAGTACATTGCTGCTCTTTGACCGACAGTTACGTCAATGGGGCACAGTCTCATCACCCGCATAGTACCTCTGCCTTGTTGAGCCAAGGCACCCACCATCCCGAGCTGAACATTTCTTCACCCTGGGCCCAGACGGTCGCTGAAACCATACTATGTATTCGAATAGTGCGATACGATATGCACGTATTGTCTTTATGGGCAATCTATGTTTTGTACTACTTAGTTTTGCTAATTTATGTACTATTTTCATTGCTTTGTCAGTTGTAATTCTGACATGTTCAGTATATTTTAGTTTGTCGTCAACGTGCAAACCTAGATATTTTATCATTCTATTGCGCTGGAAGTTTGTGTTATATAGCTGATGCTTGGGTTTCTTTTAAGTTCGCCTTAGTATACTATTTTATTAGCTGCAGTTGTTAGTTTATCATTGATGCCTACGAGGACCTGCGCAGCGTATTGCTAAAAGCGTCTTCTTGAGATAACAGATACGAGCGCATTATCAGCATACGCTACTATCCTCTTTGCCCCGTCATCTCTGTCTAGGTTGTCTATCAGCGGCATATTCTAGAAGAAACGCAAATGGAGTCTATCAGCGGCTCAATAGCGATGACCCAGAACATGGGTCACTGCTCAATAGCAATGACTCAGATCGTGGGTCCACATATGGACACATTTCGGCATCCTTTAGTGATTTTCTTGACGCCTCTTCAGTGGCCTGCTCACATTCTACAACTCTGTCTCTGCAGTAATCTAGAAAGCTGATATATGAAGCTGTTGTGATTTGCATTTGTCTTAACTTTGCGATTACACAGACCACGAAAGGTTGTCAAAAGCACCAGATGTATCAATTAATATTGCCACCACATATTTTCCCTATGTGCTGACCTATTTTTTGCACCGTCAATAAACTTGCTTGGCCGGAACCGATAATAATGTGGACTGAGGCCCAGAAGCGGTCTGTGTAACTGCAGTCTGTCACACAGTAGTTTCTCCTGGACCTTGCGTGGTACAGTCAGTAGAGAGGTCGGTCTATATGATTTTGGGTCTAATGAGTCCTTGTCCCCAAATTTTTTTGTCAATTACTGAATTGAGCGTCTTCCAACAAGCGTATATTTATTCCCTCTTGCTGTAAAGAGTCATTAAATATGTCCCTCAGGTAGGGGACGATTTGTTGTCGAGCAAATCTAATGGTTTCTGAGTGGACTCCATCTGGGACCGAAGCTTTTTTGTCCTTAAGTTCCGTTATTGCCAGCGCGGCCTCCTCACGAGCGAAAGGAGCAGTGATTGTGATGTTCTTGTGAAGGGTCATCGTCTGGCAGTAGCATGTTTAGCAGATACTTGACCGAGTATCTCCAGCTCTGCGTCATGTACCGTTTTGTCGCTATGATATTAGCTTAACCGTTGGTGTTTCAATTCTCTCAGTTTATATTTTGAAGGGCTCTCCCTATATGTTACTCTGTAAGTTTGTCCTGAGAAAATTGTCCCATCGGTCCTACCTTGTTTTTGTAATTCATCTTTGTATCCCCGTTCGGCTTCAAGGTACTGTTGCAGTCTGACTTCTTCTTCTTGTTGTCTTTGCTCGTTGATAGTATCGTCTTTTATCACGTGAGTCTTGCTTTCTTTTGTTAATAATGTCGACCATGGTATACTTTATTTACGTATGTTATTGATTAATGGATTATAGCGATTTGATCTCTCTGTAACAGGTCGGTTAATATGTATATTCTCTAATCAACGCTTCGTCGGGCAGTCTGCAAGTGGAATTTTTCTATAGTATCTTTTAATGTCTGCCAGTTTACCCTGCTCAGCAGCAATCGCGGATGTTGTAGAGTGAGTGTGTTTGTACTTTGTGTGTAGTAATCTGTATAACTTTTACATTGTGATCGCTGAGCGTTGCTCTGTCATGTACTTGCCATTCAGTGGTATGTGTTACAAATGTTATGTTTGCTAATGAAATGTCTAGTTTACTGATACCTCCGACATTTCCTCGGTATGTCGGGGCTTGCCCTGCCTTATTGAGCATAAAAAGGCTACACTCCCTTATGATGTCCGTTGTTACTTGTTCTCTGACATCTGCTCTATCAGCACGCCCGAGTGCTGAGCTTGCATTAATGTCGTCGAGGATGAGTAATCTTTTGCACCTGGAGAAACTTGTTATTTCCCTAACTGTACCTGCAAAGGGTTCAATGTCATACGAGTAATGTGCATATCATGATGTGACTATCCATGATTCCACTCCCAGTGTAATTTCTGCTGTTACAAAGTCTTCAGCACATAGTTGTGTTACTTTTATCACTATAATTCGTGTATTTGCTACCAGAAATGCTGCTTTCGCCTCCATTACCCCTATAACTACCATATATTGCGTTAGGAGACCAGGTAATTTACCATCACGCATGTACGGTTACTGTGAACAAGTGACATCTACCTCTATCTTCTCCCATCAACTTAGTTCTGAACTAACCAGTTGTACGATCTTCATGATAGGCAAAGCTGTTGGGTCAAGTTTGTTTAATATCAAAGTAAACGTGACCGTTTGCTCTCATTAAGTCCTTGTAGATGTTATTTAGGTCCAAACCTTTTCCCCTCCGCGTGTATACCACCCTCAGGAGTCCACAAAGCTCTCGTTTATCAGCTGGGAGGTTTTATGTTCGTAGGACCATGCGATCAGTCTGTTCCGTAGTTGAAGACGTACATCAGATACGTCTCGCTATGTTTCTACCTCAGTATGGTGTCTGCTAAAAGGAGATATCGACCCTGTGTTTCGATAATGAGCATCCGTCTAAATCCAAGCACGGTTCGACAGACATCAACACATGTATTTGCGCAACGGTACAATCATCAGTATTTTAGAGACGCTCTGGTGTGGATCGATTAATAAAAAATCTCTGTAGGTTACTAATGGCCAATTCCTATCCTTAGATGTACGAATAAAAATTTAAATCACGTATACAATTACTCATACGTGTACTGATCTTTCAGCATTCCCTATTACATACACTGTGGCTATAATGAAGGATATTCATTGTTTAAACTGGACAGATGGACGAAATGGTTCATTGAACAGCTGAGTGTAATTGCGGAGTCTGAAAATGAGATTTTATTAAGAAATAAATACATGGACGTAAGTCCCGAAAAAGAATTATCATTCTGCTCATAGTGGTTTCTCAAATTTTCCAAATACCATCCATGGAAGGTAATGTTAAATGTAGAGACCACTTCTCTTTCGCTGGAGCACATCAGATTGTTGCACATGTCGGCTGCAAAGTGTACAATAAGTCACAATTTACATTCCCAGTCGTACTTCACGATCTGAGTAGTTGTTATGGTTATTCCATAATCACAACAAGTAAACAGACGATCATACACAGTGAGTGAGAAAGAAGTTAAGCTAATCCAGAGTCGCATTTCTCTGCTGCCGTAGAATGTGGAGAAGTATAAATCATTCCTGAAGAGTATCGTAGTAATGCAACAAGAGAGGAGATGCAATAGAAATGTAAGATTTATGGATTGGCTTAAGGTTTTGGCATGATCTCTCGAAAGGTGGCAGGGTTTGGTGCAGGACAGGTGCTAGGTACCATGTAACAGCGAGTCACCGACTTACAAATCCTGAAGATCCAGAGACTCAAGTGGCACACATGATGAGCTCTTAGGTTGATAAAATGAGTGAATGTATAAAATGAAAACCTGATACATTTCCTGAAGAGACTAACATTGTTGATAGACATACTATGCACGATCTAAAGATTGCGGATACTTCACCATGATGGGACGAGTTCACCAGATTATTAATAGATTTATAAAATTATTATTTGCAAATTAAATTGAAACTAAATTTGTTAGTAAAATCCATAACTAATAATGCAGACGCTCGATGTATGAATATAATACGCCGTTTTGGAGTTCTTCTTGTTAGCTATGGAACGAACAAGTCTCTATTGTCGTTAAACAAATAAGGAAACAGTTATAAATGGCTCAGTGAATATCAAGAAAAAAGGTGCCTAAACTAACATTTCTCCACAGGTATACACGTGATTAATGACTGCGCAAAAGTCCTATCCCATTAACGCAAGAATCCATATGTTTCTTTAGTGATATTTCGATAACTTTATATATGTGATATTGTCATTTCACTATCATAGGACTGCTGCTCAAGAGTGTGTAAAGATGTCATGTCGGCTATATTCAGAAACAGTTTCGGAAATAGAGAAACGAGATAAAGAAACCAAATCGTTTCTACTAAATGTAGAGTCAGTACTGAAAGAAGAAATCATAAATTTAATCAAGAGTACTTAATGTTTATACCTACATTTTTGTACGCTTTATGATACGTCACGAATGGTGACCAGGTTGAAAGATACCGTGTTACTACAGAGCTCATACGACCAAGGTTTTAAATAGTCAAGGAAGACAGAGTTCGAGGTCTTTTGTTGCTGTGTGGTAGGATTGGAAGGTGTTTCGAACGCACTCTGCCGCCACAGGGACACTTGAGCTGAAGTATGTTATTTTGGGGTTAAAAATATTTCGGTGTCCACCAGTTCTGAATTTAGAATGCTTTCGAATGCTACAGGAACACTTGAGCTTAAGAGTGTTATTTTGGAGTTAAGAACATTTCGTTGTAAATCGGTTCAGGACTTAGAAAGCTTTGGAACTCTGAATGCTGTTGACCTTAAGAGTTAAAGCCAGATTATCAGTAACTGAAGATTTTACAATCGTAGGTAATTTGTTATTGTTTAAAGAGATGCGTGCAGTTGTTGAACTTCGAGATTTTCGCTGCATGTTTTAGTGACTTTACTGCTCCGCTCTGAACTTTTAGCCTGCGAATGCTGTACCTGCGATACTAATAAATAATTCTGTATTTTTTTAAAATCAAAATTGTACTGATTTAACAATCGATGTGAATCCAGCAGTCGAATATATATATGTCTGTGTTTTTATTTGACTATAGATTTACTCAAACAGTAAACAATTCATTGTAGACCAAATTACTGTGCCACAGTCTCATGTCATAGTATTTGTCTTTTATTGATCACTACCTGCTTATTATTTATTTAATTATTCGATAACGTCCGTGATAATCAGTCTCCTTAATAAGTGGTTCACACAAATTTATGATTATTGTGGATTAATCAGATTTATTGTTACCAATGCCACAGTGAAGTCGCCTAGTCCCGCCAACTTCAGTATGTATTCCACGAAGTTTCAGGATTCCAGCCTCATGACGTCTAGCCCTTACCACAAAATTTCGGCTGACAACCAGATAGCCATTTTCGTGTGAGTAATTACTAATGTTTTATATCATAATTTAATAATATTAAAATGCAATACATCACGTGAAGATGACTGCCTGGGTGTCTGCCGGAACGCCGTGGCTTTCTCCGAGGATTAACGTAAAGCAGAAAGCACAGTCTTACCTGCGGTAGCTTAGAGATGAATCCGTGGGCATTGGCTGTCTTGGCAGCCTCCTCGATGTCCTCCATGGTGCAGTCGTCTCGCCCGTTGCGGATGTTCTCCGCGATGGTGGTCTGGAAGAGCACCGGCTCCTGGCCCACCACGCCGATCTGCGAGCGCAGCCAGCCCACGTTCAGCGTCCTCAAGTCACGACCGTCCAGCTCCACCTGCCAGCGCACAGGAGACTCTTGTATCCATAACGTACACACACTTCTGCATATCATAATGCCGGGTGATTCAAAAAGAAACAAAGGATTTCAGTTTTTTACTACGGACAAACAGTAAAAGATAGAAACGCATTGCGCATGTCACTGGCTAGGGGAAGGGCCAAAGTATTGACACAGCTGCGCTCTTGTTTGCTTGTAACAACATACTGAGTATATCACAAGAGAAACCGCTTGTTTATCGGAATTTACTCGAAGTCAACAGATTGTTCAAGTGAAACGTGCCTTTCGCCGTTGATTCAGCAACAAGCTGCCTTTTCACGCTCATACAAAATTCTTGCATGTTAGTTGCATACGGAAATGGAGAAGCACTGGTCGGCCACGCACGTCTGTTGAAATTTTCGAACATATCCGAGATGCCTTCACACGACGAGCAGTCCAGAAACTTCCACTTCCTCAAACAATGGTGTGGTGTGTTCTGAAACGACTCCTGCGTATGACGGCTAACAAGTTGCAGGTACTGCAGAAATTGTGTCCCGGCGACCATAGCAGAAGGCACGAATTTTGCAAGTCCGTTCTCCAGGTTATGGCCGAGGACGCTTTCCACGAATGGCTCATTGTATCGGACGAATAGACCTTTCATCTCTCGAGGAAACTAAACCGCCTAAATGCAAGAATTTTGCCGGCCGGTGTGGCCGAGCGGTTCTAGGCCCTGCAGTCTGGAACCGCGCGACCGCTACGGTCGCAGGTTCGAATCCTGCCTAGGACATGGGTGTGTGTGATGTCCTTAGGTTAGTTAGGTTTAATTAGTTCTAAGTTGTAGGGGACTGATGACCTCAGATGTTAAGTCCCATAGTGCTCAGAGCCATTTTAACCATTTTATTGTAAGAATTTTGCTGTCACATTATCTGGCGGCGTCAACGAATATGAAAGACTCGCCAGAAATGTGCCGTTTCTGTTCACAGAGTTTACAGAACTTTCGTTTCCTCAGCTTCGCGAAGACTCCAATGATTTCAAAACATGGTTCAAATGGCTCTGAGCACCATGGGACCTAACTTCTGAGGTCATCAGCCCCCTAGAACTTAGAGAACTACTTAACTAACCTAAGGACATCTCACACATCCATGCCCGAGGCAGGATTCGAACCTGGGACCGTAGCGGACGCGCGGTTACACACTGTAGCGCCTAGAACCGCTCGGCCTGCAATGATTTCATTTTTATGCACGACGGCTTCCCACCTCACTTTCACCTTGACGACCGGCGTTAACGACACCAACCCACAGGGTTGGATTGTAAGAGGTGGACAACAAGAGCTTCTTCATTTATTTTGGCTTGTCAGCTCACCAGACCTCACGCATCGCGATTTTTTCTGTAGGCATACCTGAAAGACAGCCTTTATCCCTCTTACGGCAGCTACTCTTCAGCATCTGGGAAATCGAATTGTTGACCCTGTCGACTCAATAAACAGGAACCTCCTGAAGCCTGTGATGAAATGCACTACAGTTTCGATGCTAATGTTGAGTGTATGGTACAGTGTCTGCGCGAACAAATAACTTGGAATCTTCCTCAATCCAGTGACGCGCGCAATGCGTTTCTATCTTCCATAATTCATTTATAATAAACAACGGAAATCTGATCTTTCTTTTTGCCTCGCCCTGTACATTATCAACGGAGTTGTAAGAAGGTTAGAGTTTCCCGTTTCGTGCGTATCGAGTTCTTAGAAACTATGAACAAGTCTAGATTGGTAATAACATGAAAAGACTGCGGCATTGTTAAAGGAAGCATCCCAGCATCCACATCAAGTGATTTAGGTTCGTATTTACCGCAGAATGTGTTGCGCAGTGTGAACCTGTTCGTACAGCTTACTGTGAAACGCACTGCCTTGCGACGCAGGGCAATGATCTAGACCCAGTTCAGATCCACGCGCTGAACATCTAGTGTTGGTATGTTAACCGGCCAGGCTGAACCTGTGTTCGGCGCTTTTATAGGATCGTACGGCAAGTACTTGGCTAGAACATTGCAATATTATATAACGTTGATTTCAGAATCTTGTGGAAAGCGCTACAATTGAAAAAAGCCGCTATAACGCATATGCGAAGACTACAGAAAATGAAACAACAACGCCCCAAGGTAGGATAGGATAATAGGAGAACTGATCAAAGAGCGAGGTGAGTGCTTCCACTAAAAAAGGTATAAACTGATTCAGATGATATGATAGAATGAGATATTGACAGAAGAAGTTAAATTGGCCATGAAATGCCCGATATACAAGAAGTGAAGCCAAATGGAATGTGGTAGCTGCAGAGGTATCAGCTAGCTGGATATAACCTAGAAAGTACTGTCTACCATTATCCTCAAAAAATTACAACCCTTCACAGAGAACAACATACAGAAATACCAAGCTGGCTTTTGAATAAACCGATCGACAGTTGATCACATTTTCAGTTTAAGATAATTGTTGGCAAAACACTGGGAACGCCATAAACATATTTATAGTTTGATCGTCGATTTTCAATGTGCATACGACAGTATCCACGGGAATTTTCTATGCAGTGCACTGCGTGACTTCAGAGTTCCCAAGAAGCTAATGAGAATCGTGCAAACTTGTACGAGTGGACAAAAGGCAGCAGTGCTTTTCCGAGGGGTCAAAAATGGCTCTGAACACTATGGGACTTAACTTCTGAGGTCATCAGTCCCCTATAACGTAGAACTACTTAAACCTAACTAACCTAAGGACATAACACACATCCATGCCCAAGGCAGGATTCGAACCTGCGACCATAGCGGTCGCGCAGCTCCAGACTGTAGCGCCTAGAACCGCTCGGCCACTCCGGCCGGCTCCGAGGGGTCACATCAGAAACTTTGAGACACGCGTGAGAGAAGGGGATGCTCTCTCTTGTGTTCTGTTCGGAGTAATATGAGTGAAAATAATAACGGAATGTAGGCAACAGGAGTGGGTTACAGTAAACATGGATGGTAACTTCCAATTTCTCACATTTGCAGATCATGTTGTTCTACTAAGTGGGTCGAACCATGAGTTGAAAGGAATGTACCAGAAAATGGGCAGCTAAGTACGGAAGGTTGGGCTGAACATGACTTCATGCAATTAGGAAGAAGACAAGAGCAGCAAGTTTCTCATGAAACAGATGGCATGGCGTTCAAGAGAGTTCTCCAGTACAGATACTTCGGATCTTCATTTACCAGTGACTACAGAATAGAAATGCACATCATGGAAAGAACAACGATGGGAATGAAATGCATGTGTTCCCTCAGGGAGGAGCTCAGCTCAAAATTGATAAAAACGAACAGAAAAATGAGAGTACACAGCAAAGTGATAACCCAGCAATCAACTACAGTTCAGAAACGCGGAACACGACTAAGCTGAGAAGGAAAAATTATTAATATCTGAAAGAAGAGTAATGAAGGAGATACGGGAATAAATCTTCGACCAAGGAGAATTTAGCAGCACGAAGAATGAGCCAATCTACCTCTTGATGCTTAGCAACAATCTTACAGAAGCTGAAATGCAAAAGAATTGATTGGGCGAGCCATGTATCCCGTATGCCAGAAGAAAGACCGGTGAAGAAGGCACTGGAAAGGAAACCAGACGCCCCTTAAGACGACTACGGCAGCGCTGGAGGAAGACCTGGGGAAGGACCTGGCAGCCCTGAGGACTGAAGACACCTGTTGGAACTGAGCACAAAACGCGAAGGAATTGAGGCAGTTTCTGCTAGCAGAGGGTGTCTGCTGGCCTTGTGATAGCTGTGTATGTACGTACGTACGTATGCGGAACACATATAGGCTTTCGTAAAAATTACTGTCAGTGTGAATTTGAACCCACAACTGGATACGTGAGGATTGCCAGATGAAGATGTAGGGCCTCAGTATGTAAATATAACATAATAGTCGATGTATGCATCAGGTGGCGAAGCCAAGTGGGAAAGCCCTCGGACAGTAGTCGGCCATTGACTGCTGCTGAAACGTATGTGGTGAATTTGTCTTCGTAAAGTCCTGGTAGAAAGAGTTTCTTGTCTCTGATAGTCAGACAGGCTGCTGTATGACAATATACCGTCGGTCACCACGAAGACTCGGGCGAGGCAAAACGAAACATTTGTAATTGTCCTGCACAGTTGTTTTATGTGTGTGGAAACGATACCTACACGATACAAAAGCCACATCTTTGACATTGCTGACCTCAGAAATCCGAATTTTTGTGTAGTTCCCGATACGCTGTGGCCCTTGCGTTTTGAGCCCACGTTCAAAGTCGGTTAACTCGCGACGTGCTCCCGTCTTCACTACCATACCTCTCAGACACAGCGTGTAAACTCACGTTGTACACCGAGTATATCTAAAAGGGCAAACCATCCCTCAATCTTTAGCCCTTAGTTCATTCAAATCCCACTTCTACTCACTTTAATATATCTCTACAAGACGTAACTGCATGGATGTGCGGAACATAGGGCTGAACGTATCAAGTGACCCTAGAGGCGATTGTTATCTACAGCGTTACAACTAGAACGTACGAGTATGTCGTGTCTGTTCTTTCGGACATATCCGAAGTCACTGTGAATCTGCCTTTGACGTAAATCAATTTGCGCTGGACTGGGATTAGAAACCGGGTCTCCTGCTGAACACTGGACACGGTGGTCATGGCAGCTGCACATACTGCTCTAACGCGCCTCCCGTTAGGCTCAAAATCTCAATTTATTCACACGCTACTGATGTGTTGCCACTTGCACATTATCCCAATTACTCGTGGCGTTTCGTCGGTTCCCTTAAGTGTTCGAGATTGGTGTACGTCTGCAACGAAGAAGGGATCATTGGCCCTCCTCGCCTACATATGTAGTACCTGTCCTTTAAGACAGTCCGAAAGAATAGATACCATCTTTGATCCAGCAGCCGTTATGAATCAAAACACAAAGGAATTAAAGACATTAGCAGCCCGTGAGCATTGATTTAAATCAATAGGGAAAGTTGAAAATTTGTGCTGGACCGGGATTCGAACCTGAGTCTCCTGCTTACTAGTGAAATACGCTGACTACTGTGCCCTCCGCACACAGCGGACATGTCTTGGAAAGCAGACGTCACGTACATAATTAAGGTGATGGCTGGCAACGTTCCCTTCAGTGCCGGCCCGAGTGGCCGAGCGGTTCTAGGCTTTACAGTCTGGAACCGCGCGACCGCTACGGTCGCAGGTTTGAGTCCTGCCTCGGGCATGGATGTGTGTGATGTCCTTAGGTTAGTTAGGTTTAAGTAGTTCTAAGTTCCAGGGAACTGATGACCTCAGTAGTTAAGTCCCATAGTGCTCAGAGCCATTTGCGCCATTAGCCCTTCAGTGCAGATGCACACCAAGCTCGACCTCTTACGGAAATCGGCGAGATGCTGCGACTAATGAGGCTAATGAACAGGGTAATTACATCAGTGGTGTGTGACACAAGTTTAGAATCTGGGTCTGACACCAGGTGTGCTAGGGTAGTCCATACAGTTGCGCTGACCATTGTGTCCGGTTGGTGTAGTGGTCAACGCGTCTGCCTTAGTGAGTGGGAGACATAGGTTTGAATACTAGTCCGGTGCAAATTTTCAACTTTCCCCATTGATTTAAATGAATACCATTATATTAGTGATTCAGATTACTATTAGTACCTCAGATTGGTTCATACTTGTCAACTGTCCTATGAAATACTCACTGATCCCAGGCGAGGATCGTAGAATCTTTGAATAAGCTGGATGCACGTGGACTTCCCACAGCCGGAGCAGCCGACAAGAGCCACTGTCTCGCCAGCTTTGACTTTCAGGTTGAGGCCTTGAAGAATCTGAAACCAGGAAAGCACTTCAGGAAAATCTTAGTATGGTGTTGGCCCAGCTTCCACTCTCGCAGGCATACGTTCAGTCAGGCGCTGAAAGGTTTCTTTGGGAATGGCAGCCCATTCTTCACGCAGTGCTGCACTGAGGAGAGGTATCGATGTCGGTCGGTGATGCCTGGCACGAAGTTGGGGTTCCAAAACATCCCAAAGGTGTTCTACACGATTCAGCTAAGTACTCTGTGCAGGCCAGTCCATTACAGGGATGTTATTGCCGTGTAACCACTCCGCCACAGGCCGTGCATTATGAACAGGTGCTCGATCGTGTTGAAAGATGCAATCGCCATCCCCGAATTGCTCTTCAACAATGGGAAGCAAGAATGTGCTTAAAACATCAATGTGGGCCTGTGCTGTGATAGTGCCACCCAAAACAACAAGGGATGCAAGCCCCCTCCATGAGAAATACGACCACAGCATAACACCACCGCCTCCGAGCATTACTGTTAGCACTACACACGCTGGCAGATGACGTTCATCAGGTATTCGCTATAACCACACCCTGCCATCGGATCGCCACATTGTGAACGGTGATTCGTCACTCCATACAACGTTTTTCCACTGTTCAATCGTCCAATGTTTACGCTCCTTGCACCAAGCGAGGCGTCGTTTGCCATTTACCGGCATGACGTGTGGCTTATGAGGAGCCGCTCGACCATGAAATCCAAGTTTTCTCGCCTCGCGCCTAACTGTCATAACGCTTACAGTGGATTTTGATGCAGTTTGGAATTCCTGTGTGATGGTGTGGATAGATGTCTGCCTATTACATATTGCGACCCTCTTCAAGTGCCGGCTGTCTCTGTCAGTCCAAAGGCGAGGTCGGCCTGTACGCTTTTGTGCTTTATGTGTGCCTTCACGTTCCCACTTCACTATCACATTGGAAACAGTGAACCTAGGGATGTTTAGGAGTGTGTAAATCTCGCCTACAGACGAATGACACAAGTGACACCCAGTATCCTGACCATGTTCGAAGTCCGTGAGTTTTGCGGAGCGCCCCATTCTGCTCTCTCACGATGTCTAGCGCTACTCAGGTCGGTAATAGTGAGTACCTGCCAGTATGTGGAAGCACAGTTTACCTAATACGCGAAACGTATGTTTTTCGGGGTGTCCGGATACTTTTGACCACATAGTGTATTTCTCTCTTTCATAATAACTGAAATAACAATATTAGAGAAAACGTTTGCTTGTGATCGTTACTGTGTTTAGATAAGTAGTTTCTTACGTGTTTGAAAACAGGAC
This sequence comes from Schistocerca nitens, assembly GCF_023898315.1. Classification (NCBI taxonomy): domain Eukaryota; kingdom Metazoa; phylum Arthropoda; class Insecta; order Orthoptera; family Acrididae; genus Schistocerca; species Schistocerca nitens. The sequence goes on from NC_064617.1 coordinate 741,903,593, forward strand.
GTTGTAGCCACTTTGCTATTCGTCACTTTAATCCAAACGTTTTTAAAACTGGACGTAAGATGATGCAAAACAAAGGTTATAACATACACTACTTACGTACCGGACAAAAATAGTAAATCAGAGGGTATAGAATAGTGCAACAAATCAGTTGCGGCAAACAAGGGCTTCCCTAGTCGAACTTTTGAAACTGTTCGTGCAAATACGAGTTGCGGATCTGCTCCGGATACTACTCGTCTTAATGGATATGAAAGTGAAGCTTTACGACTCAGACAACTTCAATGAATAAAACAATAATCTTCCAATTATTATTTGTCTTACCTGAACTCGCCGCCGTGACGGGTATTCAAAGTGGACGTTCTTGAAGGTGATATCCCCACGAGCGTAGTGTGGCTTGTCCCCCTCATCAGACACACTGCTGATGTGCGACTCGCGGTCTATTACAGCAAATATCTTGGCAGCAGCGCCTCTAGCGGTAGAGAAAGCCTCAACGCGAGCAGTCACCGAATAGAACACCCACGTCCCATTCATAACGGAAAAGAAAATCTGTATCGAAAAATAAAAATCCATCCATTAAAGACAGAAATTATCTGCCCAGCTTCCCAAATCCTCACAATAATAATTAATTCATCTTATATAGTATTTCAACTTACATGATACACAGCATGCAAAAGAATTAATTCCTACAGTACCGGTTTTCTAAATGTGTCCAACAGTATTCAATTTACTCCTTCCAAACATTCCATTTAATTGATGAGAATGTCTCACTTGCGGTTTTATACGAACTGTATCAAATTATTCTGATAGTACTTGCGCATCTCTGGTACTAATGCTATTGGGAAACTGGCGCACTTACTTTATATTTGTGGCATCGCTTGATCAAAGTCATTCACCTTAAGACATCATCAGTCCTATCAGTGACGCCACACTTGTAAGTGACTTTATAATTCCTATCAGTGGGAAGCCATGCCCACTTTTCCACTCCCTCTTCTCCCTTCCACTCCCCATTATCTCCAATAAATAATAGCGCAGCACTAAAAATAAAAGAGCCTTTCAAAAATCTAGCATAAATGTGTTAATGGAAAACTAAAAACCCTATTCCCTTCCCTTTACTCTCATCTCAAGCCAAACATAGCTTGTTATTAAAATGAAACACCCAACGGAAAATCCAAGATGGTGGAAATAGCCCAGTTGCGTTAGTGGGAAATAAAAAAAAAATCCTCCTTCCAACCAATCAGAGTGTACAGAGTGTAGTATATAAATGATGTGTTAAAACGGTGTCAAATTACATTATTATTCAAATCAAGTCACACCCCTTCTCCCTCCCTCCTCTCTATCTCCTATCAATCAAAAGACATGCCACTGTCTCAGTTGTTAGTTTCTCCATGTCTGGATGATTATGATGCTGTATCGTAATTGATGCTCATTAAATGAAAATGCGCTCCAGATGCTCTTTTTAGAGCTGTATTAAGTTCACACGACCTGCTTTGGGCTTTATATTAGGCAATTATCGAGTGCACTTGAAAGTTGGCTGTAGAGAAGCAATAACTTTCAGATGAACTGCCAGTTTCGGCCATTATATTACGTCATTATTAAGCGCATCTGAAAGTTACACTGTAGAGAAGCAGTCTTGCTTCTCTGCAGCATAACTTTCAGACGCACTTGATAGTTGTCTAATATAAACGCCGAAGTCGCTCGTGTGAACTTAATGAAGTTCTAAAAAAACAACTGGAGCGTCTTTTCATTAAATATCCCAAATGTGCCCTATAACCCTTCCCCCTCCCCCTGCTTTCCAGTCAGTCATGATGTAGTATTAAAATGATGTGTGACAATTGTTACATTATTTTTAAAAAATCAAGTTCACCAAAATCAGTTTTAATTTTTTTTTATTACCGGTTCCGACATATCTTTTCTGTCATCATCGGGTCTGAAAGTTTAATAAACAGTCCAAGTCAAGGTGGTTAATACAAATATTATTTCATATAAACTCTGTTTTCCGTACAGTACTGAAGCTTTAGACCATACCTTGTACCATATTAACAAAAGTCCATGATCTCTACAACACTATGTGGCTTGCTAATTTGTGAAGATCATGAACTTCCTTTAATATGTTACAAACTATGTTCTAATGCTTTAGTGATGTATACAGTGTTTATACGAAATAATATGTGTATTAGCCACATTGACTTTTGGCGTTTGTTTATTAAACTTTCAGGTCCAATGAGGACAGCAGAGATATGACTAAACAGATAATCAGTAAAAAGATTTACAAGCCATCTTGAACAATATAACAATTCTGATCGCCGCCCCACCCCCACCCCCACCCTCCACCCATCAACTGATACAGCGTCAAACATACGTAGAAATTGTCACTCGTGCAGTAAAAGATTACGTAGCTCCAACTTGAAGATCAAAGATATTCGTTACTGCCTAGAAAGTCAAAGACATTCATTATTTATGGCATAAAAGCGGTGTCAAGTTATGTTATTTACGTATACATACATACCTCTGACGAAATGTTAAAGCGATGCCAAGGCATAGTTGTGCACTATTCAAGTAGGCACGTAGCTTTTACGAAAAAGTGATCTTGCTGCATTTAATACGTCAACTCAATGTGTACATAAACATACTCTGGTGTAATTTAAAAATGAATCCAAGGTCAATGCTATGCATTATTTTTGTACACACATACCGAATAGTGTCTTATCAGAGTACTCCTGGCCAATCAAACATGTTTCTGGAAAAATACATCCTCCTTACACTGAGTAACATGTCGGCGTCCTACGACGTCAAAAGATTACTGATGAGTTATGACTGTCAAAACTTCTTATATACTCTTAGAGATCACTGATCAAGACGCCAGTCTTGGTTGAGATAAGCACAGCGTTAAATCTCTCGTACATGGAAATTCCTTGTTTCCCATTTAGTTGAAGTCATCGTATATAAAGCAGATTCGTGAATAACCTGCCGTAATATTTATTGAGAACTGTGTTTTTGTTTTTATTTCAATTCTCATGTTAATTAGAGACGACTTTAGTGTTCCTTCATCTTGACGCAAAGAATCGATAAAATGTGTAGGGCACTTCTGGAACTCTGTACGGTTCACGAGCGAATTACTTCTAGGTCCTTTCGCCAGTCAATACAGTGGCTGAGTGTTGCAGTACATTTCAAGCGCTTGCTCAGTATTCTTTGTGCTAAAGTGGACTGAATAGTTCTGTTTTACACCTATGTCATCGAATATGCTGCAGTCACAAGAAATCGAATACGTGTTTGCCTGAAAAGCTAAAATTACGTATCTTGCTGTTTCGAGTACTGCATTAGATTTAACTTGCCCCATCCATGTAACAATTTTAAGCGGAAAATATTCAATTGAACGCCAAGTACGGAGTGCTAGAGTCCACCGCAGAACATTTTTTTAAGTTGCTCCATAATAACATTTGTTCTTTCCCTGACACTCGCATTTATGGTATTTGCCAGTAAATCTTTCGATCATTATTTTCTACTTTGTATTTGCTTTATTCGGAGTAATACATTTAGTGTCCTCTCTGCAACGATTCAGTACAAATTCATGTTGAGCTTTTGAAATCATGTAATCCTCTGCGAACCCAAGTACCATCACGAGCGGGATACAGAAGCCGAAAAGTCCATCATCAGCAACAGATTCCATTAGCTCATTTTTCTTTCCCTAATCAGCATTCTGTTATGCCGTCATTTGATGTAAAAGATGCATGCCCTTTAATTAGCGTTGAAATTCCTGGATAGCGCTCATGAAAACGAGTGAAATGCGCAATTTTTACTGAAATCGATCTCGTTGGCATTCTGCAGTCCTGAATCATCGACAAATCTTTCCTCATATACAGACGACTCTCGCATGACAATGGTTAGGTGTTTTCATATTGTATCAGAATCAATATGGAATCGTTGTATGCGAAAATAGGTTGACCGAATGGTTCATTCTTATGATATTCGAAACGAATAATGCAGACGTCACCGAAATTTTTTCCTCACACTCATAATGTAACTGCTCATCATCATCATGAGTTTCTTCTTCTCCTTCTTTTCCCTCGCCTAACACAATGACGAATAACAACTCACAGGGAATGTCGGTCGTATTTTTAGTACTCTGCATCCTAATGCTGAAACTTCCTCATTTTTCCTCACGTCTTCTTCTTCTTCCTCTTCTTCATAATCACTTTAACACCATTTTACTAGAATTTCGTCAAAGTTTCCAAATTGTTTAATTGAGCTACAAGTTTCAGTGATATATTACGCCATCGTCAGACCCCTTGACCGACCTGTAGGAAGATTCCCACCACTGGTTCAATCACAATAGGGGTCAACCTTCAATGACTGATATCCGTAAATGACGGCAATCACTTCAAAGATCACCTCCCTTTTTATTAGATCGCTTTGTTCTCTGTTTATCTGTTCGGTATAAATTTTAAACTTCCAGATGAGCTAGAGACTTGAAATTTTAAACATAGCTCAAAACTCGATGACAATGCAATATTAACCCACTTTCGTGTTGGTCTGTTCGCTAGGGATGGTGGTGATGGTGAAAAAGATAATGCCAGATGTACGCTGCCCTGCCGACCTGGGGTGCTGTGCGGGTCCTTCTACAGTTATATCTATACTCCGCAAGCCACGCTATACAGGGTGGTCCATTGATCGTGACCGGGCCAAAAATCTCACGAAATAAGCGCCAAACGAAAAAACAACAAAGAACGAAACTCGTCTAACTTGACTGGGGAAACCAGATGGCGCTATGGTTGGCCCGCTAGATGACGGTGTCATAGGTCAAATGGATATCAACTGCGTTTTTTAAAATAGGTACCCAGTTTTTAGTACATATTCGTGTAGTACGTAAAGAAATATGAATATTTTAGTTGGACCACTTTTTTCGCTTTGTGATAAATGGCGTTGTAATAGTCACAAACATATGGCTCACAATTTTAGACGGACAGTTGGTAATAGGTAGGTTTTTTAAATTAAAATACAGAACGTAGGTACGTTGGAACTCACAATTTTAGACGGACAGTTGGTAACAGGTAGGTTTTTTAAATTAAAATACAGAACGTAGGTACGTTGGAACATTTTATTTCGGTTGTTTCAATGCGATACATGAACCTTTGTGAACTTATCATTTCTGAGAACGCCGGCCGGGTTGGCCGAGCGGTTCTAGGAGCTACAGTCTAGAACCTCGCGACCGCTACGGTCGCAGGTTCGAATCTTGCCGCGGGCATGGATATGTGTGATGTCCTTAGGTTAGTCAGGTTTAAGTAGTTCTAAGTTCTAGGGGACTGATGACCTCAGAAGTTAAGTCCCATAGTGCTCAGAGCCATTTTAAACATTTCTGAGAACGCATACTGTTACAGCGTGATTACCTGTAAATACAACATTAATGCAATAAATGCTCAGAATGATGTCCATCAATATCAATGTATTTGGAAATACGTGTAACGACATTCCTCTCAACAGCGAGTAGTTCGCCTTCCGTAATGCTCGCACATGCACTGACAATGCGCAGACACATGTTGTCAGGCGTTGTCGGTAGATCACGATAGCAAATATCCTTCAACTTTCCCCACAGAAAGAAATCCGGGGACGTCAGATCCGGTGAACGTGCGGGCCATGGTATGGTGCTTCGACGACCAACCCGCCTGTCACGAAATATGCTGTTCAATACCGCTTCAACCGAACGCGAGCTATGTGCCAGACATCCATCATGTTGGAAGAGCATCGCCATTCTGTCATGCAGTGAAACATCTTGTAGTAACATCGGTAGAACATTACGTAGGAAATCAGCATATATTGCACCATTTAGGTTGCCATCGATAAAATGGGGGCCAATTATCCTTCCGCCCATAATGCCGCACCATACATTAACCCGCCAAGGTCGCTGATGTTCCACTTCTCGCAGCCATCGTGGATTTTCCGTTACCCAGTAGTGCATATTATGCCGGTTTACGTTGCCGCTGTTGGTGAATGACGCTTCGTCACTAAATAGAGCGCGTACAAAAAATCTGTCATCGTCCCGTAATTTCTCTTGTGCCCACTGGCAGAACTGCACACGACGTTCAAAGTCATCACCATACAATTCCTGGAGCATATAAATATGATACGGGTGCTATCGATGTTGATGTAGCATTCTCAACACCGACGTTTTTGAGATTGCCGATTCTCACGCAATTTGTCTGCTACTGATGTGCGGATTAGCCGCGACAGCAGCTAAAACACCTGCTTGGGCATGATCATTTGTTGCAGGTCGTGGTTGACGTTTCACATGTGGCTAAACACTTTCCATTTCCTTAAATAACGTAACTATCCGGCGAACGGTCGGGACACTTGGATGATGTCGTCCAGGATACCGAGCAGCATACATAGCACACGCCCGTTGGGCATTTTGATCACAGTAGCCATACATCAAAACGATATCGACCTTTCCCGAAAATGGTAAACGGTCCATTATAACACGGGTAATGTATCACGAAGCAAATATTGTCCTCACTGGCGGAATGTTACGAGACACCATGTACTTATACGTTTGTGACTATGACAGCGCCATCTATCACAAAGCGAAAAAAGTGGTCCAACTAATTTATTTTTCTTTACGTAGTACACGAATATGTAATAAGAAATGGGGGTTTCTATTTTAAAAAACGCAGCTGATATCCGTTTGACCTATGGCAGCGCCATCTAGCGGGCCAACCATAGTGCCATCTGGTTTCCCCCTTCAAGCTAGAAGAGTTTCGTTCTTTGTAGTTTTTTCGTTTGACGCTTATTTCGTGAGATATTTGGCCCGGTCACTATCAGTGGACCACCCTGTATATGTACTGATGTGTGGTGCAAGGATCTTGTACGGCACTGTCACTAATCCCCTCTCCTGTTACAGTCGCGAATGGTTCGCAGAAAGCTGTGAAGCCTCTGTGTGGGTTCGAGTCTAATTTCATCTTCCTGGACTGCTCACGAGATATACGTAGGAGAAATCAATGCATTGGCTGAAACTTCTAGATCTTTAACAGTAAACCACACTGGGATGCAGAACACCTCTCCCACAACCTCCGCCACTGGAGATGGTTGAGGATCTCCGTGACGCTTTTGAGCTTAGTAAGTGAACATGTAAGGAAATGAGGAAATCTACTGCTCTACTTTGGATCTTCTGTCTGTCCTCTTTCAATCCTATCTGGTATGGATCATAGACTGAGGAGCAGCATTCAAGCGCCAGTCCAACGAGGGTTTTGTAACCTACCTCTTTTCTTGATGCATTAAATTTCCTCAGAAATATTCCGATGGATCTTAGTCTGGCATGTGCCTTAGCGGCGACTAATTTGTTCTCACCATCTTCTTGATCGTTCCTGATATTGTACGGCTCTCTCAAAGGGACGGAAAAAATGTGGAGTTCATAAGTTCCACATTTTAAAGTAACTCTGTTCGAAATTTCCGCATCGCCTGTCTGGTTATGAAAATAGAAGTTATTATTTTTTAAAGTAATAATCGGTATGGAACTGTAGGCAAATGAGTTGAGTAAGGCAGTTTCGTACGGTTGATGAGATAAAAAAAAAGGTTCAAAGGTGTGTGAAATCTTATGGGACTTAACTGTTAAGGTCATCAGTCCCTAAGATAACACACTACCTAACCTAAATTATCCTAAGGACACACATACATACACACACACACACACACACACACACACACACACACACACACACACATATGCCCGAGAGAGGACTCGAACCTCCGCCGGGACCAGCCGCACAGTCCATAACTGCACCGCCTTGGACCGCTCGGCTAATCCCGCGCGGCTGATGAGATGAATTTAGTGTAAGGTTAAATATAGAGCTTTTACCAGTCAAGCTAAACGTTAGACCATACTCGGCGACGTCCATTGCGATACTGGCAGTATGTGCTGGGAGACTTGTTAATTTATCTAGAGTTCAGAAACTTTAAACAAAGATGACCATGCCTTTGTATGTTAGGTGAGTGATACGAATGTATTAATTCTGCTTCATAATAGAACTTTTAAAATATATCACTATTCACGGAGGAGGCAGAAAATTGCCGATGCTAACAAACTAGTATATAACATTACACGTCCTCTTGTAATGGAATGTGAAACTGGTTTCCTTTCAGTCTGGAGGTTAAAAATCGTGCTTCCACACCTTTAAGACGTTTTGGGAAAAATTATGGTGAACCCCTTTTTAGCATAATTTTCTAAGTAAATATTGGTGAACATGCGTGTTGGAAGGCTGTTTAAGCAGATTTCTTCCCCTTCAAATACAGACGAAGTCCATATTTCCTATGTGGTCCTAAGTACAAACCCTTCCCTTCACAAAGTGCTGTTACTTTCATTATATGATTATGTCTTTGCATCTGAACCAATTTTAGCGAACAGCCTTCGCATCGTTTTTTGCCTGAACAGTACAAGTGGCTCCACTAGCTAGTCTTCTGAGCGCAGATAATGCAGCAAATATTGGAATGATAGGTAAAACTGAACGTGTTTTCGGAGTGGCTCTTATGCGCTCTCTGCAGAGCGGTCTTGCATTTGGAGCAGCTTGTAAAGCAATTTTACGAGCTTTTTCCGCAGCTGTTAGGAGATTACAGCCCGGTGTCATACATTTAGTCTACTTCGGACTATTTTAATTATTTTGTTCGTTACATTCTCTGTTTTTTTACGCCTCATTTTAAGATTAGGCTCTAAGAAGGAGAGGAGGGAGGAGGGGCCACAATTTTTACACGTCGTTTTGATACTAGACTGTAACTGGATGGAGACTGAGAAGACGGCGAGGGGGATGGGGAAAGAATTGTTCAAAAATGGTTCAAATGGCTCTGAGCACTATGGGACTCAACTTGTGAGGTCATTAGTCCCCTAGAACTTAGAACTAGTTAAACCTAACTAACCTAAGGACATCACACACATCCATGCCCGAGGCAGGATTCGAACCTGCGACCGTAGCGGTCTTGCGGTTCCAGACTGCAGCGCCTTTAACCGCACGGCCACTTCGGCCGGCAAAGAATTGTTAATTTCCCATTAATACAATTGGGATAACTTCGCCCTCTTGGATTTTTATGGTTCGTTGGAGATAAGGAGGAGGGTATAAAGGGGAGGGGAGCGGAAAGGGGCGTATCAGCTTGTCCATTGCCGATAATTCCTCGGTGACCAGAGACCCTTAGCTGGTTTGTCCTGTTGGTTGCCCCTAGCCTCACAAGGGCTTCATGGCATTTTGCAACAATCTCTGATCTCATTCCAGGGGCTAATAGAGATTTCAGATGTCCTTCGCTGTGTGAATGAATATAGATGCTAAGAATCTTGTAGCACCTACGTAGATTCTCCTCTGCACATACACTGGTAGCAAATATTTCCTCGTGGAGTACCATGGTAGCTTCATAGAGAAACTGCTCTCTATAGTCTCTAGGCTTTATCCCGTATACTCTGGCCTTCGTCTGTTTTTCGTCCGTCAGTAAACCAGAACGTGTCTCCTGAACAGTATCATGGTTCATTCTTCCACAGCTCCTTACTTCCAACTGTTACCTCGAGAGTTTTATTGAAGCAGCTGGAAGTTTTTGTATAGTTACCAGGCATTTCCCCGACGATTCCTATACCTGTCACTTTCACTGGTGTGGGATTATTGATATCCTAAAGGTTTCCAGTTTTTTCCAGTTTATAATGAATTATTACGCAGGAAAAGTAGTCATATTACCTAAAACTGGTGTCAGGTAGAGGAAACGGCACCATGCCATAATACCTTCAATAATTTAATTGCAACATCTGCCTTTATCAGTATAAATGGAAATGAGCGTTTGGCGTCATTGGCCGTGAGGCTCCTTGCGGGGCAGGTCCGGCAGCCTTGGTGCAGGTCTTATTACATTCGACGCCACATTGGGGGACCTGCGCGCCGGATGATGATGAAGACAACACAACACCCAGTCTCTAAGCGGAGAAAATCCCCGACCCAGCTGGGAATCGAACCCGGGCCCGTAGGACGGCCATCCATCACGCTGACCACTCAGCTATTGGGGCGGACTTTATCAGTATGAATACAGCAGATAAATAAATGTACAGCTATATAGATTTGATTGATGCCCAAACGTGGTTGACTTTCACGTTAATAGTGTCCACTCCCATGTTGGTCTATAAGAGTTGTCAATTTATTGTATGACACGGCACCCAGTGTCTCATACTTACAGTGATCATTGTGCTGACGTCATAGGTCTTTTGGCTCTCAGGGTAGTCTTTGTCTCTGATAATGAGTTCCACACCATACCAGAACGCTACAGCATACCCGCCGAACATTGAGATCCATGATACTGCTTCGTTTATTCCGTTTATGAAATTCTTTCTCTTGCTAATGTTAAAGGCACCTTGGAGTTTCTCGCTGTACCTGAAACAACAAATATGTTCTATCCAAGTTGAAAGTACTTATCATTGGTTTTCTGGGAAGTAATAAATGGCAGAAGGTGGCACTCCCTCAAATTTCATTGTTGATTTATTTAAAGACATGTGTAAAAAGAATGCTCATACAAAAATAAAAATAGTTCTATTTTCCTCATGTGATTGCAATAACATTGAGGTGGCGAACAATGTGTTTAATTTTATTTCTGAGACATAAGTTGCTTTTTAGCGATCCACTTGGTGTACATAGTTCCTCTACTGAACTCCGATCGTGGCGTCTGCGTTATAAAATAATCACTCCTTACTTTAAGCTACTTACTGTCTAAAATGGAAATTGAAGAAGAACGAGAAGACTACTTGTTAAAAACCTTCTCAGTCACCATGATTTCAAGGAACGAAAATGCCCTGCATGAATTTGATACAGCAAGTTACGAATATGCCCAAAAAATTTTTTTGCAGAAAATTAAAACGACTCAACCAAACTCGGACCTAAACTATCCTTCACAAAAACATAATAGTGTAAGTTACACATGAAAGCAACATATCAGATAACCAGTCAGGTATATAGCGTATGATTATGACTAAGGCAACAAAGTAAAATGAGTAGGTTTCGTAATATATACATGTGTAATAATCAACAAATAATTGAATAAGTAAACTTTAAAACACGTAGGATTATGATTTTATAAGGCTGTTACTTTAGAGACACTATTTTGTGGAAATGGATCATGGATGGTATACAGGAGGTAAGAAATACAAATTCAAGGTACAGAGATTAGATTTCTAAGAAGTGTGAAACATAATTAGAACTGAACTAAATATATGCGACAAAACTATCAATGTGCAGTCCATTTAACAAAGCACGTAAATGTGGAGTAGTATTGGTATGGGCGGCCAGGCACACACTTCAAGTGGCCGCTTGTAGTCAGCACTGCAGTTGTCGCATTCCAAGATGGTGATGGTGGGAAATTAAAAGCTATTCCGAATGGTGGTGGTGAGAAGAAATCGAAGAGTCTGGAAGAGGGAAATTTTAAAAAGTCGAAGATGGAAGAATTATCCCAGTTGTGCTTTGCGAACCCTCTGGCATCACAACCCAGGCGCCAGGTGTTAAAGTGAACAAACAATCAAAATTGGTATGATCCATAGTGATGTGCTGTGTTAGGGAATCATGAGGACTGACTAGGAAACAATGTTGTTGCCTACTTAACACCGCCCACGCATTTTAAGATAGAGATGCGAAGCAATAGTGTGTTATACTTGACACGTGATTGTCATTTAAGCAGCACCTAACAAAGACTGCAGCTAAATTGAGGTTAAGACATAATATTCTGCAGAAATTATGATGTATAACACTGAGTTCTGCATCTTCAGCCTTAAAATCATCTAGCTACTCAGTGATAGAATACAGTAGCCCTGTCTACATGAGCAGCAGCATCACTAGCTATCGGGCATGGATGTGTGTAATGTTCTTAAATTAGGTTTAAGTAGTTCTAAGATGTTAAGTCCCATAGTGCTTAGAGCCATTTGAACCACACAAAGCTAGTAGATGTGCAACTACATCAGACAACGACAATTGTCACTGGTACAATTAAGTCTACTGCAGTATTCTTGCTACCTGCCCTGAGCTGCATTCCACTACATAACCTAATAAGAAAGAAGGTTCTTATGAGCAACTACAAGAACAATCTGGTGCAACCAACAGCTGCACATTAATGAGGACATACCTGCTACGTGAATCAACAAAATCCTCTCCAGAAAGCTCCAAATCAGAACAGTTAGCAACCTAATGAACCATAGCGTCAGTCTCCAGGAAGCTTGGCTGCAAAAGTGGTATAACAACACTCCACCAGAGCTCTTTTGTCTTCTCCACATCAACAACGAACTGTGGGAACTGAATCTGCCCACAGGATATGGAGAAGACTCAGTAGGATCTGGACTAAATATGGGAGGATGGTGACCTGTTATGCAGATGGGGAACGACTACCACTGCAAAGATAGACTGCCAGACAAATCATTGAAGTCTGACCATAAAATATATAGCCTTGAAACCAATTGAGCAGATGTGAGCAGTTACCAGAAAACACATAATATGTCTATAAATTTGTATGCTACGTACTTCTTTTATTTGTACTTGTAAAATGATGTTGAAAACATGTATGATTAATAGCAATAATATTTAACTAAAATGTAAAGACATTTACAATATTACAATATGTCCAACATCTGTGCCATATATCAAAAAATAACTAAGCTTCACCTAACTAATGGGTAAAATGGCGTCATGTTCTAAATTATCTGATAGCCTGAATTTTGCTCCATGTTCAAAAGTATCCCAACAATCTCCATGTACCAAAACATGCCAACAACTTAAATTATCTTTCGAAAAAAATATAAACGGTCTTACAGTATCTCTTCATCCAAAATATGCACATTCCATTGTCAGAAAACACACACACACACAAAATACACACATGCAAACAAGGTTTATGTCAAGTGCCTCCAATGATACATTCATTTCTAAAATGTCTGCCAACATGCATGAAAGGGTCAAGTTTTAAGTGTTCCACATCTAAAATGGACACATCAGAATTATGTCAGCTGTTGTTGTTGTGGTCTTCAGTCCTGAGACTGGTTTGATGCAGCTCTCCATCCTACTCTATCCTGTGCAAGCTTCTTCATCTCCCAGTACGTAGTACAGCCTACATCCTTCTGAATCTGATTAGTGTATTCATCTCTTGGTCTCCCTCTACGATTTTTACCCTCCACGCTGCCCTCCAATACTAAATTGGTGATCTCTTAATGCCTCAGAACATGTCCTACCAACTGATCCCATCTTCTAGTCAAGTTGTGCCACAAGCTCCTCTTCTGCCCAACTCTATTCAATAAATCCTCATTAGTTATGTAATCTACCCATCTGATCTTCAGCATTCTTCTGTAGCACCATATTTCGAAAGCATCTTTTCTCTTCTTGTCAAAACTATTGATCGTCCATGTTTCACGTCCATACATGACTACGCTTCATACAAATACTTACAGAATAATGAATGTTAACAAATTTCTCTTCTTCAGAAACGCTTTCCTTGCCATTGCCAGTCTACATTTTATATCTTCTCTACTTCGATCATCATCAGTTACTTTGCTCCCCGAATAGCAAAACTCCTTTAGTACTTTAAGTGTCTCATTTCCTAATCTAATTCCCGCAGCATCACCCGACTTAATTCGACTACATTCCATTATACTCGTTTTGCTTTTGTTGATGTTCATCTTATACCCTCCTTTCAAGACACTGTCCATTCCATTCAACTGCTCTTCCAAGTCCTTTGCTGTCTCTGACAGAATTACAATGTCATCGGCGAACCTCAAAGTTTTTATTTCTTCTCCATGGATTTTAATACCACCTCCGAATTTTTCTTTTGTTTCCTTTACTGCTTGCTTAATATACAGAATTAATAACATCAGGGATAGGATACAACCCTGTCTCACTCTCTTCCCAACCACTGCGTCCCTCTCATGTCCCTCGACTCTTATAACTGCCATCTACTTTCTCTACAAATTGAAAATAGTCTTTCGCTCCCTATATTTTACCCCTGCCACCTTCAGAATTTGAAAGAGAGTATTCCAGTCAACATTGTCAAAAGCTTTCATAAGTCTACAAATGCTAGAAATGTAGGTTTGCCTTTCCTTGATCTTTCTTTCAAGATAAATCGTAGGGTAAGTATTGCCTCACGTGCTCCAACATTTCTACGGAATCCAAAATGATCTTCCACGAGGTCGGCTTCTACCAGTTTTTTCCATTCGTGTGTAAAGAATTCGCGTTAATATTTTGCAGCTGTGACTTATTAAACTGATAGTTCGGTAATTTTCACATCTGTCAACACCTACTTTCTTTGGGATTAGAATTATTATATTCTTCTTGAAGTCTGCGGGAATTTCGCCTGTCTCATACATCTTGCTCACCAGATGGTAGAGTTTTGTCAGGACTGGCTCTCCCAAGGCTGTCAGTAGTTCTAATGGAATATTGTCTACTTCCCGCTGCCTTGTTTCGACTTAGGTCTTTCAGTGCTCTATCAAACTCTTCACGCAGTATCATATCTCCCATTTCATCTTCATGTGCGTCCTCTTCCATTGCCACAGCATTGGCTTCAAGTACATCGCTCCGTATAGATCCTCTATACACTCCTTCCACCTTTCTGCTTTCCCTTCTTTGCTCGGAACTGAGTTTCCATCTGAGCTCTTGACATTGATACAAGTGGTTCTCTTTTCTCCAAAGGTCGCTATAATTTTCCTGTGGGCAGTATCTATCTTAACCCTAGTGAGATAAGCCTCTACGTCCTTACATTTGTTCTTTAGCCATCTCTGCTTAGCCATTTTGCACTTCCTGTCGATCTCATTTTTGAGACGTTTGTATTCCTTTTTGCCTGCTTCACTTGCTGCGTTTTTGTATTTTCTCCTTTCATCAATTAAATTCAGTATCTCTTCTGTTACCCAAGGGTTTCTGCTAGACCTGGTCTTTTTACCTACTTGATACTCTGCTGCCTTCACTATTTCATTCCTCAAAGCTACCCATTCTTCTTCTACTGTCTTGTCAATTTTTCCCTTGTGCTCTCCCTGAAGCTCTGGTTTAGTCAGTTTATCCAGGTCTCATCTCCTTAATTCCCACCTTTTTTCAGTTTCTTCAGTTTTATCCTACAGTTCATAACCAATAGATTGTGGTCAGAGTCCACATCTGCCCCTGGAAATGTCTTAGAATTTAAAACCTGGTTCCTAAATCTCTGTCTTACCATTATATAATCAATCTGATACCTTCTAGTATCTCCAGACTTCTTCCATGTGTACAACCTTCTTTAACGATTCTTGAACCAAGTGTAAGGTATGATTAAGTTATGCTCTGTGAAAAATTCTACCAGGTGGCTTACTCTTTCATTTCTTACCCCCACTCCATATTCACCTACTACGTTTCCTTCTCTTCCTTTTCCTACTATCGAAATCCAGTCACTCATGACTATTAAATTTTCGTCTCCCTTCACTATCTGAATAATTTCTTTTATCTCATCATACATTTCTTCAATTTCTTCGTCATCTGCAGAGCCAGTTGGCATATTAACTTGTACTACTGTAACAGACTTGGGCTTCGTGTCTATCTTGGTCACAATAACGCGTTCACTGTGCTGTTTGTAGTAACTTACCCGCACTCCTATTTTTTTATTCATTATTAAACCTACTCCTGCATTACCCCTATTTGATTTTGTGTTTATAACACTGTAATCACCTGTCCAGAACTCTTGTTCCTCCTGCCAGCGAACTTCGCTAATTCCCACTATATCTAACTTTAACCTATTCATTTCCCTTTTTAAATTTTCTAACCTACCTGTCCGATTAAGGGATCTGACATTCCTCGTTCCAATCCGTAGAACGCCAGTTTTATTTCTCCTGATAACGATGTCCTCTTGAGTAGTCCCCGCCCAGAGTTTCGAATGGGGGAGTATTTTACCTCCGGAATATTTTACCCAAGAGGACGCCATTATCATTTAACCATATAGTAAAGCTGCGTGCCCTCGGAAAAAATTATGGCTGTAGTTTCCCCTTGCTTTCAGCCGTTTGCAGTACCAGCACAGCAAGGCCGTTTTGGTTAGTGTTACAAGGCCAGATCAGTCAGTCATCCAGACTATTGCCCCTCTTCAGGAACCACACGTTTGTCTGGCGTCTCAACAGATACCCCTCCGTTGTGGTTGGCTATCTGTATCTCTGAGGCACGCAAGCCTCCCCACCAGTGGCAAGGCCCATCTTTTATGTGGGAGTCAGCTACAAGAACATTATTTATACCAAGTGCCACATCATTTTTATCATTTATAATGTGTTGCTGGGGTCGAAACTGAACGTGACTGAGCGTATAATTGGTCGAAACACCTGGTAGTTATAATAATATGCTAAGCAGGTACGCCAAGAGAGTTGACACAAGCAAATAGGCGGTCTAAATTGCTATTTTATAACTGTCAGCTACTGAAAGAGTGCGCTTTTTGTCTAACTTACAGTTGATACCTAAATTGTGCTTTTGGACGCTCTTATCAATTGCCACTATGCTATTTCCACTTCCGAATAGTCCTGTAACAGTACAAAACATACGCTACAGGCAATGCAGTAATATTTGTCAGTTGATCCTAGGCCTAAGTGAAATTTTTACTGATAGTAAAAGTACAGGATATTATTGATCAAAAATACATAAGCACACACACAGTAATTATGTCATTGTTATTACCACATTTTAAAATGTTTGCATTGTTGTTCTGTAAAACATAAGTAAGTTAAAATAATATCTCATTTATTGAAAGAGAGAAGTTGTTATGTAACATACACTTAAAACTGAAATATAACTTGATTTAGAAATCAAGTGGCACAATGATATTTTCGTTTCTGAATAATTTATTTTATTGTTATACAGGAGTGCAAAACGTGTGCAGCGAAAATGATGTGCTAATCAGACAGCTGACAAGTCATCTTAGGCCTAAATGAGGCTCTGCTCATAAAAGAACCTGTTCAAACACCATTTTATTGGGCAAGAATAAAATGCATCAACAAAATAATAATTGATTTTATTGCCTGAGTAATACAGCCTTACTTTTTATTAGTTTTGATATTGGACACACCTCCGATAGCATGTTTATTCACCAATCTTACATTTTCAGACTCTTTAACACAACAAACTGTTCTGAAAGTGATTCTTTTTGTCTAGTTCTTTAATGTGTCATGTCATTTACACTGCATATTCTCGTGATACAAAGCTATAACTTCCTAATGGTCCAAATACGAAATGTAAACACATGTCAAGCAAAATGATGGACAAGGTTCCACACAAAGAGAACAGTTCTATATCACGAAAATACGATCCCTGCTACTACATCAAATTATTTATCGAAATATGTAAGCTTTTTGAGTACAAACACACACACAGGGTGTTTACCATAATACACAAGTACAATTATAGACATCTGACCATAAATAAAAATTCGATCTTTGCACCAAACTAAATTTTCCTGTTTTATTTATGAAGATACACCAATATTTCAATAGCAAAAACTCACATTTTACTTCTTTTGTAACTTACTTGTTCCATAAGATTTAATGGAAATACACATTGCTTGCATATTGGCACTAGCGATTTCACTTACAGGTTCCACAGCACTTTCTGATCACCTTGGTTTGATTTTTTTTACAACACTTTAAAGACAACAAAAATTATCTGTATTGTTTATCAAACTACATTACGAATTTTTCCGTCATTACAAAACATTTATGCACTACTCCAAGTATAAATTACAGCTTAAGTGGACTTGGTAAGGAGGAGAGCTTGATGATTCCATTACATTTTAAAGAAGCCAAATAATTTTCTGTATTATTTAACAAAACACACATGGCACCACGAATCTAATTTACAGGTTAAAGTGCACTTATAAAGGACTAGTTGTGCTGTCACAAAGTGCAGCCTGCTTGACACTTCAGTGAAACAGGGTATTGAACTGTAATATGCATTTGTATTAGTAAGAAATCGGGACTACTATGATACCCACTTTCAACTACTTTTCAAAGGCAGTCAAACATTACAGGTACATGCTGGGGTATTATTTTTGTCTTTAAGTGCACATTTCTCATCTACTGCTGAAAGGGCTACCTTATGCTATCACATAATGGAGACTCCATGACAGTTTTTCACAAAACATTGCTATGTGACAACAAAATTATAACCAACTGCCCCATCACATCATTAGTGTCAAAATGTAAGCCATATATATTGTTTTAAAAATGTTGCAAACAAATTATTGCATTAGTGCCGTTTGCGTGTTGTACTCAAAATCTATACATGCTGTGATAAATCGTATAGACACTTTTCCTTTGGTGCAAAGACATAATTTTCGTTCATGATGACATATTTGTAATTAAACATATGAATTACGATAAACAACTGTGTGTCTTGCACTCAAAGTCCTTACGGATTTTGGTGTGTTGGATCTTTCCTGTGTTTTATTTTACCATGTTCTGATCGCACTCTGTACATGGAAGATTACAAAGCTATATTTGCATATGATGAAAAAATGTGGTTTAAGTGATGCAACAAGTTAAAGATCTCACCAAAACACATTTTTATAGTAAAGTTTGTTGTCTAAGGTGTCTAGAAATGTAATATTGGTGAATAAAGACGCTGCCACGGATGTGATCAATATAAACTTAATAAAAAGTAAAGCTGTATTACTAAGTCAGTAATATTTATTATTACTATTATTTCACTGATGCATTATCTTCTTCTCCCCAAAAATGGTGCTTGGTCAGATTCTTTTTTGGTGCATAGCTTCGTTTAGGCCTAAGATGACATGTCATCTGCCTGATTATTTTTTTTTGCCATGTGCTCTTTTCCCTGTATATAACAATAATGTACATTTTATTTAAGCATGAAAATAGCAATGTGGTGCCTAATTTGAGAAACAATAGTCATGTTTCAGGTATCAAGTGTATGTTGCTAAATGATTTATCTCCTCGAGTAGCTGCCATATTATTTTAAGTAACAGGTGTTTTATAGAACAATAATACAGACATTTTAGATGTGATAATAATGTTGATGTAACCAATGTGTGTGTGTATGTGTGTGTGTGTGTGTGTGTGTGTGTGTGTGTGTGTGTGTGTGTAGTTGTGTGTGTGTGTGTAGTTGTGTGTGTGTGTGTAGTTGTGTGTGTGTGTGTGTGCTTACATATTTTTGGTAAATAATATGACATTTTATACTACCTGTAACAAAATTTCATTTAGGTGTAGGAGCTAGTGTTAAATTTATTGCTGTGCTTAAAATATGTGTTTTCAACTATTGTTGAAGAAGTTAATTGTGGAAATGGCAATGTGACTGTACAATTATATTTTAGGCATCAGGTGTAAGTTACACATTAGCTGCATTCTTTTAGTAGCTAACAGTTGTGTAACAGCAATAAAGACCATCTATTTATGTCAATCGTCACTGGTTGCCTGCTTAACATATTATTGTAGTCAACAAGTGTTTCTTTTTCAGTTACAGGTTTGGACATGTTCATTTTTTAACACAGTATCATTTTAGATTTGGTAATAACATTGTGACACTTGATGTAAATATTGTATAAACGTGTGCATGCGTGTGCGTGTGTGTGCGTGTGTGTGTGTGTGTGTGTGTGTGTGTGTGTGTGTGTGTGTGTGTGTGTGTGTATGACTGTGGGTATGTGAGTATGAGTGAGTATGTTGGTGACATACAGGATCTGTTAAAAAGTAATGCCTCCAAACTTTTTGTGAGAAAACTCTTAAAGATTTTTAAATAAATGTACTACATAATTATTCTTTATGTCTATATATTTACTTTTCAATGTAGCCACCCTGCTAATGAACACATTTCTCCCATTTAGAGACCAGTTTGTTGATCCCCATCATTGTAGGATGTTCTGCTTTGTTGGCAGAGCCACAACCTCACTTCTGTCTGCATTGTTTTATCACTATCAAAGCGAAGCTGTAGATAGTGTTCTCTAAGTGTTGGAAACAGATGGAAATTGGATGGAGCCAAGTCAGGACTGTATGGAGTATGGTCGATATCAGTGAACTCAAGGGTTGGACTGTTGCAGATATCAAACCATGCATGGTGTGACACTGTTATGCTTAAGTAGAGGATGCTCTGTATGTGGATAAACTCATAGAAATGTAAATTCGATTAGATCACTCCTTTTTATGTACAAAAATAGGTAGGTTAAACACTCCCTTGTTAACACTACATTTAAGAGCCTTCTAGCAGCAGAGGGCTGCAGATGTATAGAGCTGAAAAACAAAAATGTGCAGAGCCAGTAACGTTTGTTTTATTTAAAAAGTCTTAAGACTTTTTACATAAAAGATTCGGAGGTATTACTGTTCTGAATGCCTCGTATTTGTGATGTACTTTTTAAAAACTGTGATACTGTAAGTTACACTCTTTATGTATTTTGACAAATATTTTAGATGTATTTAAAAAAACTGAGACAAATTTAGTATATGTGCTTTTGTTTTACCGACAAATAGTACATTATGTCTGTACTACCAGTAAGATAGTCTCATTTAGGACTAGGGGGAATATTGAGATATTATTGTTTGGGGGTGGTAATAATATTAACATGAACATTGTGTGTGATCACAAACTTATGATAAATGATACAGACAGTTAGAGACGAAAATATTTAATTTCAGGTGCAATTTTACTTACACCAAGTATTGTACATTGAGTGTACCAATTACACTGACAGGGGTACTAACGTATCAATAATTCAAATGAAGTTTACATGTTTTTGATGAATAATGCAGTTGTGGAAATACTTCTGCACTGCCACATCTTTACCTTTTTTTGATAAATAATTCAGATCGTTTGGATAATTTGGGACATGGCGTCTGGATTGTGATGTCAGACGGCCTATAAAGCAGAAGTGAGCTAGTTCCGGCAGCTTCGAGTTTTTAAAATTTTTTGGGCTATTTTAAACTTGGTCAAAAGGGCTAGTCTTGTCATCTTTAATTTCCCCTCACTGCTAACTCTTTTTTTTTTACTTCTCGCCACCACCACTATTTTAGGCAGTTCTGAATTTCTCTCCACTGCCATCTGAGAATTTGGTGACTGCAGCGCCAACAGCATGTATTTCGGCAGCGGCAGCGTCAGTTACCAGTGGCCGCTTCACCTGAACGTATGGTTACCCATAGCTTTACCATTATGTGGCAACAAAATAATTCGCAGATGAGTTTGGTCGTGTGGATGACTTAAGTTGGAAATTTTCATTTCTGAAGTAAAAAAAAGAACAAACTGCCTATTGGCTTCTGTCTCGGGTTCTTCGGCCGACGTTCATCTAATGATTTTTCTGACGTTTCACCAGCACGAGTGGCTGGCATTGTCAAAGCTTCACCCTCCATTGCCGGTGGTGAACTGGAGCCGAGCTCGCGGCCGCAGACTATATGTACCTGGCGCGCCAACGTCCGAGGGCTTCTCCGCGGTCATTTCCGGTGCGGTTCTCCTCTTGCTGCCTGCGACGGTCGTTCGCTGCAGTACGGTAAGCCAGGATCCGTTTACCTCAAGGCTTTCCTCTTTCTTGTTGAAACTGTTCGCGTGTTTTTGTATTTCTACAGCTTCTCTAAGCAAGCGCGTGTGATAGTGCTTCTGTACAGCCAGAACTTCCGTGTCGGCGAATTTTATTACGTGGTCGGTCTCATTCAGTGCGTGCTCTGCCACGGCCGATTTCTACACCTGCCCCAACCTGCAATGTCGCTTATGCTCTTTGATCCTGGTGTTAATGGATCGTCCGGTCATTCCGACATAAACTTTTCCGCATGTGCATGGTATACGGTATATTCCCGACATTGCAAGTGGGTCTCTTTTCTCCTTCGCCGATCTAAGACAATCTTTGATCTTCCTTGTCTGTTTGAAAATCGTCTTTACGCCATGTTTGCGCAATATACGGCCGATTCTGTACGTCACCCTGGGAATGTATGGCAGAAAGGCCGTACCCGACATTTCTTTTTCTGGTTCCTTACCTCGCCGAGTGTTTGGCTCTGTTACACTTCTAATGTAATTTGTGGAGTACCCATTGCTCCTCAGAACAGTTTCCTGGTGTCGCATTTCTCGTTTGAGGTGTAGCGGCTCACATATTCGTCCTGTTCTCGTTACGAGCGTACTAATCATGCCTCTTTTCTGGCTCGGGTGGTGGTTTGACAGTTTGTGCAGGTATCGGTCCGTGTGTGTCGGTTTTCGATACACGCTGTGTCCCAGGTTTTTGCCGTCCCTTGTGACCAGCACATCTAGAAATGGCAGTTTCTTGTCTTTTTCTACTTCCATGGTAAATGTTATGTTGGCATGGAGGCTGTTCAAGTGCCTTAGGTAGTCACCGAGCTGTTCTTCACCATGGCTCCACACCACGAAAGTATCATCGACGTACCTGTACCACACCTTAGGTTTGCAAGTCGCCGAGTCCAGTGCGCTTGTGGCCGCTAGTACTTGCGTCTCCTCGAAACGAATATTGTGGTTCCCTGGCTGGAAAGCATGTTCCGCAACAGCTGATCGTTCCGTTTCTCCTCTTCTGCAATTTCCCTTATGCTCTTCCAAACGTTTAGAAACAGTTCTTTTAGTGGTACCCACATAAACATCACCACAGCTGCATGGGATCCTATACACTCCAGCTTTTTCCAGTGGTTTGCGAGCGTCCTTGGCAGCCTTAAGGTATTCCTGTATCTTCCTGGTGGGCTTGTAAATTACGGTAATATTCCGCTTCGTCAAGATCCTCCCTATTCTCTCCGTTACATTTTTAACAAACGGCAGGAAAACCTTAGATTTTGCAGTAGCCTGTACGTCAGTATGATTTCTGCGTGGCTGCCTCAACGCACGTTTTATTTCGGCGGACGAATATCCGTTCTTCATTAGTGCATTGTGGAGATGTTCCATCTCAGCGTTGAGCAACTCAGGTTCACAAATATTTCTAGCTCTGTCCACTAACGTCTTGATAACACCCCGCTTCTGTTGTGGGTGGTGGTTCGAATCCCGGTGCAAATAACGGTCCGTGTGCGTGGGTTTGCGGTATACTGAGTGGGCCCCCTTGAAGATGTCTCCCGCAGTCGGAGACGAAACGTTGGGAATCGACACAGAATTCATCAACCGACCACGGCTTAACAGCCCGGATAATTATAATAGACATGATATTTCCGGCCGTGAAAGTCTACATTTTGCTTTGCGATATTTTCCACTTGCTTTCCGGACACACCATACAGTGATGCAAACGCTTTTGCACAGACTCTTGCATTACTCTCACCGACTCGAACAGTATATACATTTGAAAACGCCCTGGGGTTTCCTGTTCCACTATTTGGCCTATTTCTTTTAGCAGGTAAACCTTTAATGCAACTATCCAAATACACATCTTGGGTATGTTTAGTCCTTAGGCCATTAAAAGCAATAATAATACAACGCCTTGCTTCAATTTCGAATTCAGTAAAACACTTGTATTTGCAACTGTAATCATTACCTGTAGTCTGGCGAGGCATGTTTTTTCCACTAGTGGTCTTGTACTGCTTTCCGTAAACTTTCCATTGTCTTCTTATGTTCCGTTTCCATTGTTCCTTGTGCGATCCTTTTTCCCTCTGAAGTGGTCCAACAACTGCGGTCTCTGCTTATTGAATCTTCTTCTGAATCAGTAGATGTCTCATCTTCACCTGGTTCGTAGTTTTCTAAGGAGTCACAATTAAACAGTCGATCCTCTTCGCTCATATTGACAGAAATCGTGAAGTCAAAAGGCGATGAAGTCACAAAACATATCATAAACCTGATAAAAAAATATCCCTCACAGAGAACGCGCAGTGTTTACACCGGTCTGCTGAACACTACGTAACATAATCTCCTTCCTGCTCTCGTTTGGTGGAAGATCGAGGCAGCTCAAGGAGCTGCCTCCGTTTTCGCGCAAACTCGGAATACAGGCAGTTCCATCTATTGGATTTCTATGGAACTAGCAGATGGAGCTGCCACCACCTTGCACGAATCGAAGCGGCTTTTTCTTTTTGTATCTGATAGGCTGTTAATAGAGGCAAAAAGTGGAGCTGCCTCCTCCTCGCACTAAACGCCACAATTCTGAAAAGTGAAATGTGTAAGTTAAAATTAAATTAGTGGGGGCTAGTGAAGTTTAGTGGCAGGATAAACAGGATTTCTGGTTAGGTGAGGACATTTTTCTAAATACAAAATAAAATAGATGTAATGCAGGAGCAGGTCTAATAATGAATAAGAAAATAAGAATAGGGATAAGCTATTACGAAAAGCATAGTGAACACATTGTCGTGAGCAATGATACAAAACCAGCACCCACCACAATAGCAGAAACTTATATACCGACTATCCCTGCAGATGGCTGAGGAAATAGAAGTAATCTATGATGAGATAAAGTAAATTATTGAGATAGTTAAGGAAGAGGAAAAATTAATTGTAATGGGTTTCGGTTGAAGGTACAGGAGGAGAAGGAAAGTTAGTAGGAAAATGTGGACTAGAAGAAAGGAACGAAAGACGAGCCACGTGATAGAATTAGGCGCAGACCATTATTTATTAATCGCTAAGACTTGGTTTAAGAATATGAAAGAAGGTTGTATAAGCGGAAGAGTCTTGCAGACACCGGAAGGTGTCATGTTCATTATATAAAGGTAGACAGAGATTTCGGAAACAGATTTAAACTGTAAGACATTTCCAGAGGCCGATGCGGACTCTGACCAGAGGGATCGATTTAAACAGAGGAAAAGAATACAGTAGCATACGAATGGATAGCTTTTGAGAGATGAAATAGTGAAGGTAGCAGAGGATCAAATTGATAAAAAGATTGTGCCTCGTAGCATTCCTTGCATAGTGGATTTAATTGATGAAAAGAGAAAATATAAAAATGCAGCAAATGAAGTAGGCTAAAGAGAATACAAACGTCTAAAAAACTAAATTCAGAGGAAGAGTAAAATGGCTAAGCAGGAATGGCTACACGGCATATGTAAGGATTTAAAAGCAAGTATAAGTAAGGGAAAAATACATACCGGTTAGAGGAAAATTAAAGATTCTTTTGGAGAAAGAAGAAGCAGCTGTATTAATATCAAGAGCTCAAATGGAAAGTCAGTACCACGCAAAGAAAGAAAGCTGAAAGGTGGGGGGATGTAGAGGGGCTAGACAAGGAAAGTAAATTTGAAGACACTGTTAGAGAAATGGAAGAGGACGTGGATGAAGATGAGATTGGGAATACGATACTGCGAGAAGAATTTGACAGAGCAGCAAAAGGGTTAAGTCGAAACAGGGCCCCTGGGATAGACGACATTCCCTCAGAACTGTTGATATCCATGGAAGAACCAGCGACAACTGAACTATTCCATCTGATTCGAAAAATGTGCAAGACGGGAAAAATAACCGCATGTAATAATTCCAATTCTAAAGGAAGCAAGTGCTGACATGTGTGAGTATTACCGAGAAATCCGTTTAATAAGACATGGTTGTAAAATACTGACAAGAATTATTTACAGAACAAAGGAAGAACTGGTGGCAGTGGACGTCGGAGAAACGTAGGAATTCGTGAGGGAATACTTAGACTACGACTTACCTTAGAAACCGTTTACATCATATGTAGATTTGGAGAAAGTTTTCGATAGTGTCAACTGGAATAAACGCTTTAAATCTCTGAAGATAATAGGGGATAAAACACTGACTATCAAAGGTTAGTTCCAACTTGTACAGAAAGCAGACAGCAGTCGAAGGGCATGAAAGGGAAGCAGTGGTTGAGAAGGGAGGGAGACAGGGTTGTAGCCTATCCAAACTGCTATTTATCTATACATAGAATAGGCTGTGAAGGAAAGCAAGAAGGAATTTTGTGACGGAATTAAATAAATTTTAGGAAGACGAAATAACAACTTTGAAGTTTGCCCATGACACTGTACTTCTGGCAGGGACGGCAAAAAAAATTGGAAGTGCAGATGAACGGAATGGACGACATATTGAAAAGAGGATATAAGGTGAAAAATAAAAAAAAACAAAGACAATGCAAAGTACTCCAGTTAAATGAACCGATAATGAGCGAATTAGATTAGGAAATGAGACGCTAAAAGTAATAGATGAGTTTTGCTATTTGGGCAGTAAAATAACTTATGGCCGAAGTAGGGAAAATGTAAAAGGTAGAATGGCAGTGGAAAGAAAGCGTTTCTGCTGACATCAAAGATAAGTTTAAGTGTAGTGTGGCATTGTACGGAAGCGAAACTTGGACAATAGCCAGTTCAGCAAGGAGGGAACAGAAGCTTTTGAAATGCGGTGCTGAAAGAGAATGCTGAAAACTAGATGGGTATCTCCCGTAACTCATGAGGAGTCACTGAACAGAACTAGGGAGAAAAGAAATTTGTGGCATAAGCTGACTAAAGAATGGGGATGGATTCATAGGATACATTCTGAGACTTCAAGGGATCACAAATTTTGTATTGGAGGGAAGTGTGGGCGCTAAAAATTGTAGAGGTAGACCAAGAGGTGGATAAAGTAAGTGGTTGAAATGGATGTGGGTTGCAGTAGTTAAACAGAGATGAAGAATTTGTACCAGATAGGGTAGCGTGCAGAGACCACGACAACTTTGTGTATTATGCTATGACATAATACTGCCTGCCGACTACTGTTGCAAAGATTGACAGCAATAGCGCTTTAACACATCTTGAAGCTGCAGTGTATTTTTGTGAGTTTACAAGCCTAGCTCCTGGTTTTTCCTTGGGTGCTAACGCCGTGGGGAGGTGGAGTGTCGTAACCTTAACTAAACCATACTGCCAAATACAATGGTAGTTTACCGTAGGTAATGACCAGAAATCCTTTAAATACCAATGGTCCTCAAGGCGGCTACGGATGCATGGCGGACTGTCAACGTTTCACTTTCCAGCCTTGAAATATTACTTGGCAGTATTGCGTAGAAAAATACTGAAACTGAATTCTATGGAGTCGCATAATAGATGAGGATATCAAATTAGGAGTTTCGAGGTCACGAATTCACTACAGCATTATGCTTCATTGAACTTCATTAACTTGATTTTCACAAACAACGATGGAAAAAATACTTTGAATTACACTACTGGTAAACCAAAACTGCAACAATCATAAACTATATGTCCAACAAGAGCTGAACTGCACGTGGAATACATACTGATACCGTCCGTCCGGAACTTAACTGTGTCAGGACTGTCAACATCTTAATTAAAACCACTGACGAGAACTAAATGTATAGAGAAACTAGACACAATAGGATAATAGGAAAGCGTGTATCTGTCCTTGACGGACTACAGGACAGAGAAACAGGGAATCCACAGAAGACAATATACTACTTAACTGTTCTCTGAGGGTCAACAAACCCTAAGTTAACATAAGTAATCGTAGCATAACTATTAGTATTAATCTCGTTGCTTAAGTACCCGCACCCCTCCATTAACCATGGACCTTGCCGTTGGTGGGGAGGCTTGCGTGCCTCAAAGATACGGATAGCCGTACCGTAGGTGCAACCACAACGGAGGGGTATCTGTTGAGAGGCCAGACAAACGTGTGGTTCCTGAAGAGAGGCAGCAGCCTTTTCAGTAGTTGCAAGGGCAACTGTCTGGATGATTGACTGATCTGCCCCTGTAGCACTAACCAAAACGGCCTTGCTGTTTTGGTACTGCTAACGGCTGAAAGCAAGAGGAAACTACAGCCGTAGTTTTTCCCGAGGGCATGCAGCTTTACTGTATGACTAAATGATGATGGCGTCCTCTTGTGTAAAATATCCCGGAGGTAAAATAGTCCCCCATTCGGATCTCCGGGTGGGGACTACTCAAGAGGACATTGAAAGGGTCCTGTAGCCACCTTTCATTAGTCCGGTAGCCCATTTTCATTACCATTTCTCTTTCTTTTCCTCGTTTCTCTATTCTCTTTACTCTCATAGTAGTGTGATTGAATGAATGTGGTTGTGTGTCACGTTGCTAGACGGTGGCGTAGTCTGCTGCAGAAAGTCTGCGATAGTTGTACAGATTCAGCAGGAGTTGTACAGAATAGCCAACTCTCGTAGTGGTCAAGTCGGCAAAGAGGTTTCCGCTACTTGTGAGAAATCCACCTGCGTTAGGTTGGTGGCGGAAATGGCATCTTTGGGTTTTCCGGTCCACGCGGAGCGTGGAAGAGGCTGGAGAAGCGGAAGGCAGTCTGCCGCCGGTACGGGAAGCGTCCACAGCTGTGCTCCAGTCGAAGAAGGGTGAGTTAGACTGACCGCGTGGCGCGCTGTTACTTGGCGAGGGGAGAGCTGTTAGCTTTTGGTCTCGCTTTTCAAATCTGGAAGATTGTTTTGCCTTGTCGCAGCAAGGAATGCAAAACTTTGGCAGATTTTTCTTTTAGCAAATTTCTGTAGCAGACTTGGATCCGCCGGAAGAGCGCCACACAAAGGTGTCGATAAGAAGTGAGCACTCGCTTCTGTATGAATGTCTGTTTGCCTTCAGCTGTGCCTGCATAAGCTTTCACCTTTCTAAGTATTTAGAGCTTTGCCTTCTCGTAAATTTTCCTTGCTTTATGTGTCTTTCGTCCGTGGGGAGCCAACCACGTGGTAGAACATTATAGTTGTTGGGCTACCGGCATCACTAACTGTCCGATCGCATGTTTGTTTTAGATAATGTTAACATGATTGTGTAATGTGATATTATTGGAATTTGGCACTATACCTAGAAATTTTGTCTCCACAAACCACGTGTTATCAGGAATCGTGTATATGCCTCACATCCTTATCTTAGGAATAAATGATTTTAGCTACAATTTTCTCTTGTGTTCCTAGATTACGTTTTTGCACCTGAGCCACTCACCTCGTAGCTTTCCCGTTAGCACATCCAATGCGTTTCCTTATGCACAGGTCCAGTGATTAGTCTCCTCTTGTATTTCATAACAAATGCTTTAGATTAAGTCATATTTTCAGGTGTGTTGCTGGGAGCCGATCTTATACAGTGTTCATGCATTTTCTATTTTATTTTAAGTGTTTGATTGTCGTGAACAGTGCATGGGCAATACTATTAATTACATCGTATCCGCTGTGAGCGACCTCACAACGTATGCATTTTTGTGAGTTTTTGGTCTGTGATCAAAATAATTTATTTTCCGACTCGACCAAACCTTCGATTAGTTGTATGGTTAGAGTCGGTGGCGACCCTAATCTTATCAAGTTAACTTCATAAGCAATAAGTATTTCCATTCCCAATAATAAGGAATAACCCGTAGTAACCGGTTAGTTACACATGGCGACCCGTTATCAGGAGAAAGAAAACTGGCATTCTACGAATCGGAGCGTGGAATGTCAGATCCCTTAATCGGGCAGGTAGGTTAAAAAATTTAAAAAGGGAAATGGATAGGTTAAAGTTAGATACAGTGGGAATTAGTGAAGTTCGGTAGTGGGAGGAATAAGACTTTTGATCAGGTGAATACAGGGTTATAAATATACAAAATCAAATAGGGGTAATGCAGGAGTAGGTTTAATAATGAATAAAAAAAATAGGAGTGCGGGTAAGCTACTACAAACAGCATAGTGAACGCATTATTGTGGCCAAGATAGACACGAAGCCCATGCCTACTACAGTAGTACAAGTTAATATGCCAACTAGCTCTGCAGATGATGAAGAAGTTGATGAAATGTATGATGACATACTAGAAATTATTCAGATAGTGAAGGGAGGTGAAAATTTAATAGTTATGGATGACTGGAATTCGATAGTAGGAAAAGGAAGAGAAGGAAACGTAGTAGGTGAATATGAATTGGGGCTGAGAAATGAAAGAGGAAGCCGCCTGGTAGAATTTTGCACAGAGCATAACTTAATCACAGCTAACACTTGGTTCAAGAATCATGAAAGACGGTTGTATACGTGGAAGAACCCTGGAATACTAAAAGCTTTCAGACAGATTATATAATGGTAAGACAGATATTTAGGAACCAGATTTTAAATTGTAAGACATATCCAGGGGCAAATGTGGACTCTGACCACAATCTATTGGTTATGAACAGTAGATTAAAACTGAAGAAACTGAAAAAAGGTGGGAATTTAAGGAGATGGGACCTGGATAAGCTGACTAAACCAGAGGTTGTACAGAGTTTCAGGGAGAGCATAAGGGAACAATTGACAGGGAGGGGGGAAAGAAATACAGTAGAAGAAGAATGGGTAGCTCTGAGGAATGAAATAGTGAAGGCAGCAGAGGATCAAGTAGGTAAAAAGACGAGGGCTAGTAGAAATCCTTGGGTAACAGAAGAGATACACAATTTAATTGATGAAAGGAGAAAATACAAACATGCAGCAAGTGAAGCAGGGAAAAAGGAATACAAACGTCTCAAAAATGAGATCGACAGGAAGTGCAAAATGGCTAAGCGGGGATGGCTAGAGGACAAATGTAAGGATGTAAAGGCTTACCTCATGGGGAGTAAGATAGAAACTGCCTACAGGAAAATTAAAGAGACCTTTGGAGAAATGAGAACCACTTGTAAGAATATCAAGAGCTCAGATGGAAAGCCAGTTCTAAGCAAAGAAGGGAAATGAGAAAGGTGGAAGAAGTATATAGAGGGTCTATACAAGGGTGATGTACTTGAGGACAATATTATGGAAATGGAAGAAGATGCAGATGAAGATGAAATGGGAGATATGATACTGCGTGAAGTGTTCGACAAAGCACTGAAACATCTAAGTCGAACAGAGTATAACTTAATCATAGCTAACACTTGGTTCAAGAATCATGAAAGAAGGTTGTATACATGGAAGAACCCTGGAGATACTAAAAGGTTTCAGACAGATTATGTAATGGTAAGACAGAGATTTAGGAACCAGGTTTTAAATTGTAAGACATTTCCAGGGGCAGATGTGGACTCTGACCACAATCTGTTGGTTATAAACTGTAGAATAAAACTGAAGAAACATCAAAAAGGTGGGAATTTAAGGAGATGGAACCTGGATAAACTGAAAGAACCAGAGGTTGTACAGAGTTTCACGGAGAGTATAAGGGAACAATTGGCAGAAATGGGGGAAAGAAATGCAGTAGAAGAAGAATGGGTAGTAGTGAAGGCAGCAGAGGATCAAGTAGGTGAAAAGACGAGAACTAGTAGAAATCCTTGGGTAACAGAAGTGATACTGAATTTAATTGAAGAAAGGAGAAAATACAAAAATGCAGCAAGTGAAGCAGGCAAAAAGGAATACAAACGTCTCAAAAATGAGATCGACAGGAAGTGCAAAATGGCTAAGCAGGGATGGCTGGAGAACAAATGTAAGGATGTAGAGGCTTATCTCACTAGGGGTAAGATAGATACTGCCTAGAGGAAAATTAACGAGACCTTTGGAGAAAAGAGAATCACTTGCATGAATGCCAAGAGCTCAGATGGAAACCCAGTTCTAAGCAAAGAAGGGAAAGCAGAGAGGTGGAAGGAGTATATAGAGGGTCTATACAAAGGCGATGTACTTGAGGACAATTTTATGGAATTGGAATAGGAGGTAGATGAAGATGAAATGGTAGATGTGATACTGCGTGAAGAGTTTGACAGAGCAATGAAAGACCTAAGTCGAAACAAGGGCCCGGGAGTAGACAACATTCCATTAGAACTACTGACAGCCTTGGGAGAGCCAGTCCTGACAAAACTCTACCATCTGGTGAGCAAGATGTATGAGACAGGCGAAATACCTTCAGACTTCAAAAAGGATATAATAATTCCAATACCAAAGAAAGTAGGTGTTGACAGATGTGAAAATTACCGAACTATCAGTTTAATAAGTCACAGGTGCAAAATTCTAACGCGAATTCTTTACAGACGAATGGAAAAACTGGTAGAAGCCGACCTCGGGGAAGATCAGTTTGGATTCCGTAGAAATGTTGGAACACGTGAGGCAATACTGACCCTACGACTTATCTTAGAAGAAAGATTAAGGAAAGGCAAACCTACGTTTCTAGCATTTGTAGACTTAGAGAAAGCTTTTGACAATATTGACTGGAACACTCTCTTTCAAATTCTGAAGGTGACAGGGGGAAAATACAGGGAGCGAAAGTCTATTTATAATTTGTACAGAAAGCAGATGGCAGTTATAAGAGTCGAGGGACATGAAAGGGAAGCAGTGGTTGGGAAGGGGGTGAGACAGGGTTTGTAGCCCTTCCCCGATGCTACTCAATCTGTATATTGAGCAAGCAATAAAGGTGGTGGTGGTGGTGGTTACTGTTTAACGTCCCGTCGACGACGAGGTCATTAGAGACGGAGCGCAAGCTTGGATTAGGGAAGGATTGGGAAGGAAATCGGCCGTGCCCTTTCAAAGGAACCATCCCGGCATTTGCCTGAAACGATTTAGGGAAATCACGGAAAACCTAAATCAGGATGGCCGGAGACGGGATTGAACCTTAGTCCTCCCGAATGCAAGTCCAGTGTGCTAACCACTTCGCCACCTCGTTCGGTCAGCAGTAAAGGAAACTAAAGAAAAGTTCGGAGTAGGTATTAAAATCCATGGAGAAGAAATAAAAACTTTGAGGTTCGCCGATGACACTGTAATTCTGTCAGAGACAGCAAAGGACTTGGAAGAGCAGTTGCACGGAATGAACAGTGTCTTGAAAGGAGGGTATAATATGAATATCAACTAAAGTAAAACGAGGATAATGGAAGGTAGTCGAATTAAGTCGGGTGATACTGCGGTTATTAGATTAGGAAATGAGACACTTAAAGTAGTAAAGGAGTTTTGCTATTTGGGGAGCGAAATAACTGATGATGGTGGAAGTAGAGAGGATATAAAACGTAGATTGGCAATGGCAAGGAAAGCGTTTTTGAAGAAGAGAAATTTGTTAACATCGAGTAATGATGTAAGTGTTAGGAAGTCGTTTCTGAAGGTTTTTTTATGGAGTGTAGCCATGTATGGAAGTGAAACATGGACGATCAATAGTTTCGACAAGAAGAGAATAGAAGCTTTCGTATTGTGGTGCTACAGAAGAATGCTGAAGATTACGTGGGTAGATCACATAACTAATGAGGAGGTATTGAATAATATTGGGGGGA
This sequence comes from Schistocerca nitens, assembly GCF_023898315.1. Taxonomy (NCBI): domain Eukaryota; kingdom Metazoa; phylum Arthropoda; class Insecta; order Orthoptera; family Acrididae; genus Schistocerca; species Schistocerca nitens. The sequence goes on from NC_064617.1 coordinate 741,936,521, forward strand.
AGAGGAGTTTGTGGCACAACTTGACTAGAAGAAGGGATCGGTTGGTAGGACATTTCTGAGGCATTAAGGGCAGCGTGGAGGGTAAAAATCGTAGAGGGAGACCAAGAGATGAATACACTAAGCAGATTCAGAAGAATGCTGGCTGCAGTAAGCCCTTGGAGATGAAGAGGCTTGCACAGGATAGAGTAGCATGGAGAGCTGCATCAAACCAGTGTCAGGACTGAAGACCACAACAACAACAAGTACCCGTAATAGCACACGCTGTAGAATAATGAAATGGTAGTAACAGTAATAGGGTGTTTTATACTTGTTATAGTTGTGTTGTTTGTTATTGTGATAGTAATATACGCTGCTGTAATGCAACTAGCAGTAGGTGATAAATATGATTGTAACCTTAGTGAAATAGCTTGATATAATGAAAATTTTGGCTTTTTTTTCTTCAGAGTGAAGGAATATCCGACTGAGAGCCGAAAAAAGATGCCATAGGATTGCGCAATGTACCATCTAAGCATTAGAGCGATAGTAGTAGAAACAAATAGATAGGGTAAATAGTACGATAGACAATGTAAACTTGGTTCCATAGTCAGAATTTAAAAAAAAAGAAAAAAAAGAAAAATCATAGAGATTTACATGTAAATGTATATGTGACGATTCGCTACTTGGTCAAGAAAATAGACTAGAATGAGTGAGTAAATCAGTAATATATACACTATGTGATCAAAAGTATCTGACACCTGGCTGAAAATGACTTACAAGTTCGTGGCGACCTACATTGATAATGCTGGGATTCAATATGGTGTTAGCCTTGACGACAGCTTCCACTCTCGCACGCATATGTTCAATCACGTGCTGGAATGTTTCTTGGCGAATGGCAGCCCAATTTTCACGGAGTACTGCACTGAGGAGAGGTATCGATGTCGATCGGTGAGGACTTGCACGAAGTAGGTGTCCCAAAACATCCCAAAGGTGTTCTATAGATTTCAGGTCATGACTCTGTGCAGGCCAGTCCATTACAGGGACGTTGCTGTCGTGTAACCAGTCCCCACAGACCGTGCATTATGAACAGGTCCAAAAATGGTTCAAGTGTCTCTGAGCACTATGGGACTCAACTTCTGAAGTCATCAGTCCCCTAGAACTTAGAACTACTTAAACCTAACTAACCTAAGGACATCACACACGTCCATGCCCGAGGCAGGAATCGAACCTGCGACCATAGCGGTGTCGCGGTTCCAGACTGTAGCGCCTAGAAGCGCTCGGCCACTCCGGCCGGCTATGAAGAGGTGCTCGATCGTGTTGGAAGATGCAATCGCCTTCCCCGAATTGCTCTTCAATAGTGGGACGCTTAAAACATCAATGTAGGCCTGTGCTGTGATACTGCTACGCAAAACAACAAGGGGTACAATCGTCCTCCATGGAAAACACGACCACACCATAACACCACCGCCTCCGAATATTACTGTTGGTACTACACACGCTGGCAGATGACGTTCACCGGGCATCCGCCATACCCACACCCTACCATCGTATCGCCACATTGTGTATCTTGATTCGTCACTCCACACAACTTTTTTCCATTGTTCAATCGTCCAATATTTACTCGCCTTACTCCAAGCGAGGCGTCGATTGTCATTTACCGGCGTGATGTGTGGCTTATGAGCAGCCGTTCGACTATGAAAACCAAGCTTTCTCACCCCCTGCCTAGCTGTCATAGTACTTGCTGGGGATCCTGATGCAGTTTGGAATTCCTTTATGATGGTCTGCCTATCGCATATTACGATTTTATTCAACTGTCGGCGGTCTCTGTCAGTCAACAGACGAGATCGGCCTGTGCGCTTTTGTGCTGTATGTGTCCTTTCACTTTTCCACTTCACTATCACATCGGCATCAGTGGAACTAGGGATGATTAAGAGTGTGGAAATCTCACTTACAGACGTATGACACATGTGACACCCAGTCACCTGACCAAGTTTGAAGTTGGTGTGGTGAGTTCCACGGAGCGCCCCATTCTGCTGCCTCACGATGTCTAATGGGTACTGAGGTCGCTGATATGGAGTACCTGGCAGTAGGTGGCAGCACAATGCACCTAATATGAAAAACGTATAATTTTGGTGGTGTCCGGATACTTTTGACCACATAGTGTTTGTAGATACGGAAGTTCTCTTACGTAACTGCCCAGCCAGCGTGCTGAGGACCCGAGTTCAAGTCCCGGTATTGCCAAGAATATTATCTGTGTGGGAGGACTGGAACGGGGCCCAATGAACCCCTGCCGCCGTCTGAGGAGATATTTACGTGAGAAACAGCACCATAATGCCAGGAAAGCCGAGAACGGCCGAAAAAGCTGTGTGCTGATCCCTACCGCACCCGCAGGACGCCTTGACGCAAAACGTGACACGTCAGCTGATCTCGCGCGGTCTCCTACGGCTGATCTCCAAGTTTAATTTTTTTATGCTAACGACTCTGCCGTTTGTTAACACGGTCGGAAAACGGAATCCGAGTCAGAAATGATCAGTAAGCAATTGGTGTGAGAATCAGTAGAGGGTCATTAAAGTCAAGAAAGACTACTACGAATTAGTGGAAACGATTTCTTCACTCTGTCAACACTTACTACGGATGACGCGAAAAGGGGAAGAGATATTCTGTGTGAACTACTATTGCAGGGGTAGCTGAGTTTAACAAACGGAACAAATTATTTTTAATGAGTCAAGAGAGACTAATGTTACGTTACACTTAGGTGGCGAAGGTCAAGCGATGCCTCCTAATATTGTGTCGGACCTCCTTTCGCCCGGCATAATGCGGCGACTCGTGACATGGGGCATAAACTCAACAAGTCGCTGAAAGCCTCAGCAGAAATACTGAGCTATGCTGCCTCAATAACCGTCCGTAATTGCGAAAGAGTTGCCGGGGCAGGGTTTTGTGCACGAACTGGCCTCCCGATTACATCCCATAAATATTCTATGGGATTCATGTCGGGCGATGTGGGTGGCCAAATCATTCGCTCGAACTGTTCACGATGTTCTTCAAATCAATAACTAACGACTGTGGCCCCGCAACATGGCGCACTGTTAGCCACACAAATTGCACCGTTGTTCTGGAAGATGAACATGAATGGCTGCAAATGTTCTCAAATTAGCCGAATATAACCATTTCCAGTCAATGATCTGTTCAGTGGGACGAGAGGACCCAGTCTTTCCCATTCAAACACAGCCAACACAGTTCATTGTTCGCAACTTGCGTCCATGGCTTGCATCGCATTCGAACCCCACCATCAGATTTTACCAACTGAATTCGGAACTCATCTGGCCAGGCATCGGTTTTCCTGTTGTCTAGGGTCGAACCGATATAGTCACAAACCACGTGAGGCACTGGGGGCGATGTGCTGTTAGCAAAGGATCTCGCGTAGGTTGTCTGCTGCCATAGCCCATTAACAACAAATTTCGCCTTTCTATCCTAATGGATACGTTCGTCATACATCCCATATTGATTACTGCGTTTATTTCACACATTGCTGCTTGTCTGTTAGCACTGACAACTGTGTGGCAACATTGTTGCTCTCGGTTGTTAAGTGAAGGCTGTCGGCCACTGCGTTGTCCGTGGTGAGAGCTAATGCTTGAATTTTAGTATTTTCGGACACTCTTGACCCTGTGGAACTCGGAATAATTAATAGCCTAACGGCTTCCGAAATGGAATGTCCCTTGCTGCTATCTCCAACTACCATTCCGCGTTAATTCTCCTTGTGCGACCATAATCACTTCGGAAACCCTTTCACATGAACCTTCACAAATGACGGCTCCACCAGTCCACTGCTCTTTTATACCTTGCGTACGCGATAGCGTATCACTATCCCACGACTTTTGTCATGTCAGTGTACATCAAAACAATCAGTATACCAACCTACCGGAGTATGATAACGCATTCCGGCTCATGCTGTTGGTCCACAGATTGTTTCCACAATGAAACGTCTCTATGCAGTAGACAGTGCAGTAATATGGATCTTATCGTCTGTCGAAACTGTGCACCAGTGCTGAAACGGAGTAGCGATATACGTTCAGCTATTGTAGGTTCGACCGTGATACGAGTTCAGCACGCGAAACGAGGACGACGCACTAGTGGCCTCTGAACCGCGCCAGCACGCGGCCGCCGTTGCCCCCCTGCGGAAAGCCCGGCAGCCGCCCTGACACACGGTGGCGCGGTTGTCGACTTCGGCGAACTTGCGCAGCAGACAACACACGTTGACTCGTATCACGCCTGACGTCTGGCACGGACATGCTATGATGCACCTCGACACAGAGAAACTTACTGGTTGAAGTGGAAAATCGTTCAGCCGTACGGAATATGAATATGGACGATACAGCGGCAGAATTTTAAAGTATAAATTGCGGAAGAGATAGTAAATTCGTTTGGAAGAAAACAATTGTTACAAGATGGAAGAAAAAGGTAGGTACGTGGGTTGGCCTTTATTTTTATAGTATCATTACATTTTTTTTTTTACATGTGTTTGAATCTGTTGCACCAGACGTTAAGTGCATCGATGTTATCATTGTAGTGGACTGACATTTACAATGTAATCTGCTAGTACATCACAGTTCTGAATAACTGGTAAGTTTGTGGAATGTGTAAAGTCTGCTCGAAATTAATACCGTGCCTTAAGCGTATAAAGCTATGAAGTATACAACAAGCTTTAACAACGTATGTTGCCAATTTCACGTTAACATTTACAGGTCAATCTAACATCTACCATTTATTAGTCAAAATGCGAAAAGTGCGTTCCTTGTATCTACGTGTTCTTCTGAGCTGATAATTAAATATTATCTTGTTTTTACTTAAATTATTTCTTGCACAGCGTCGTAAAACATGTTCTGATATCCGAATGCCTCGTCACCAACAACGAAATAAGAAATTTTGCCGTGAATACCTTTTGTTTCCTCGTTGTTACGTAATCCTAAATTTCCATCCATCAGTTGTTTGTACAAAAACGAAACTTTCAAAACTGATGAATCTCTGCGTTTTCCCTATGGGCCTACATCAACGTATATGAATTTATGATTGTTATGACAACCTGTCGTTAAAACAATTTTAAAAAAAAGTTTATAACAGTAACAAAATGATCCTGTGTTGTCTGGTTTTATTACACGCATATGTTTCCCGCCAATAGCTTGTACTACGAGAGGAAAATTTGCTCCGGTTGAAAATTTTTCAGCTATATAAAACCAAAATTTTATCGTCGGTTTGGGAAGGCATTCTGCATTCATCTTGATGATATCGCTCGACAAACTTGTTGCATAATTTCGCTAACTGTAGTTTTTCCCAAGCGATAGGTGCAATGAGTGTCAGCAAAAGAGCATTCAGAAGCTAAGTACCTAAAACATAAAGAAAATTTCTTTTCAGGCTTGAGGCTGCCAAGAAAATGGGAAAATCTGAGAAATAGCTTTGTGAAGGAATATCGGAAAGTCAGCAGGTTGAAGGGTGCATCAAGTGTTACACAGAAATCTCATTACATCTACTTCACCTAGCTTATCTTTTTTGCACACGTTGTTGCAAGAAATAATGCGGATGACAGTTTGAAATCAGCTGAAGTAGGATAGAAGGCACAAAAGTTGAGCCTACTGAAGAACCACATGAGATTTGAGAGTGCAGGTCATCAATACTGAAAAAGAGAAAGGTTAATAACGCAGAAAGCGAGAACATAGAAGTGCAGCTCGTTGGAGTACTGAAGGAAAGTAGCCAGAAACGACGATGACCCTGACCGCCACTTTCTGCTGTCGTTGCTGAATGATTTTAAACGAGTACCTGAGTATTTGAAGTTAATAACGAAAATCGGTATTATAGAAGTGATCATGGATGCTTGTTGTCAACAGAACGCGTCCCCCGAGAACTATCCACGGAATACTAATTTCATAAACATTGGCCAGCCATCAACTAGTTACACAAATATTTATGAAAATGTAACAGACGTAAGATATTCAGCAACTTCATCTGATGCACCGGATCATTCCTAAGGAAGTGATCATTATGAATAGTTTAACATCTGTACAATGTAAAGCCGACCGAGGTGGCCGAGCGGTTCTAGGCACTACAGTCTGGATCCGCGCGACCGCTGCGGTCGCAGGTTCGAATCCTGCCTCGGGCATGGACGTGTGTGATGTCCTTAGCTTAGTTAGGTTTAAGTAGTTCTAAGTTCCAGGGGACTGATGACCTCAGAAGTTAGGTCCCACAGCGCTTAGAGCCATTTGAACCATTTTTGTATAATGTAAACAAGCAGTATTAAGTTTCAGTGAAAATGTCTGTATTATTAATGTGCACTTAATTATATGAAACCGTTTGATACTAAAATATTTAAATAGAATAGTAACAAGCTTACCTCAGTGTTACCAGCATTAGGGTCTTTTCATGAGTGCAAGTTTGTTGTCATTGTCGTTATCGTTCCTCTAATTTTGGAAAGTGGATCGTCGAAAGAAGACGTTCACATTCTGTTGTAATTAAAAAAAATGTATCATACTTTCTTAGCTCCTTGTAAAAGGTGACAAAAGCACCACTGATATTTCTTTCCTGCTGGAAGGATGCACCCGATATATGTTTTTTCTGCTGCTGCGGCGTCTTTCCTTCTTCAAACGAAACGACGTACCGATTGCCAAATGGCCACACCACCTTCCGCAGACACTTTCGTTTTGGCTAATTATTTCCAACAACTGGAAAAAAAAGATAACAATTCCGGTCGAAAGGACTGAGAAAGCAAGAACTACAACGAGATCCGCAGAAGAGACGGACCGACCTAGTTCACACGCTGCTCCTTTCGACGGGCCAGTGCGCCGTAGCCCGTAGAAATTGCACAACCACGTGCGGCGCTCACTGTGGCGGTAGGCGGGCCGTGCGTTGCTGCCCTAACACGATTACTGCGCTGCACTCTGCACGCTCCTTACCTCTCTGCTTCCTTGTCCCGTCCGTCGAAGGCGACTACGGTGCGGATGGCGGCGAACACCTCCCGAGCCACGGCGCCCGCCTTGCCTTCTTCGTCCGCTTCCTTGTCCGCGAGCCGGGAGGAATACACGTCGGTGGCTATGAGCGAGACCACGCACAGAGGCAGGGATAGCAGGCAGACGAGGGCCAGCTCCCAGCCACGCACCAGGGCCATCACCACGCAGCCGACGTAGCCCACTATACTCCTGATGAACATCACCACCTTCTCCCCGATCCCGTCTTCCAGCTTCGACAGGTCTCTGTGGACATGACCAACTTGTATAATGTGCTTGTAGTTATCTAACAGATGTATTCAGTCCAAACAACAACAGCACCATCTTCACGCAGCCAGCGTTACCACTGTGTCGGAGATGAATGTCACTATTGTGGTGTCACCGCTAGACACCACACTTGCTAGGTGGTAACTTAAATCGGCCGCGGTCCTGTAGTACATGTCGGACCCGCGTGTCGCCACTGTGTAATCGCAATCCTAGCGCCACCACATGGCAGGTCACAAGACACGGACTAGACCTCGCCCCAGTTGTACGGAAGACATAGCTTGCGACCAGACGTACGAAGCTTTCCTCTCATTTGCCGAGAGACAGATAGAATAGCCTTCAGCTTAGTCCATAGCTACGACCTAGCAAGGCGCCATTTGTATCAGTGCTTATAGCTTACTAATATTCAAGAGAGATGTATTCCAACAAGAGAATTAAAGATAAGTATTAAAACGCTACGTACTTTTCTTCTTATTCCTTAATAAGTCTCATGTTCCAGAACTTCAAGCCCGTCTGCGTTAGTTTAGCGTGCACCTAGCTACCTCATTGTGTCTATGCTGTATGAACTAGACACAACATTATTTGGCGACGAGTAAAAGAGTTTGTATTCATTCGTTTGTGTCATGGCTTCGCCACATTCTCCAAATGTACTGTCCGAATTTTTTCGCTTGCAGAATCAGCAGACGCAGGCGTTATTGGAAGCCCTTGGACAGCTCGTCCAGGGTCAACGTGCGCTACAAACCGATGCGGCAGCCGCCGCTTCTTCGCTACCGCTGCCACAAAACGCTGTTGCACCTCCGTTTCGTAGTTTTGACGCAGCTCAAGAGTCGTGGACTGAGTGGTCCCGACAATTTGCCTTCCATCTAGCAGCCTACAGAATTCAAGGTAAAGAGCGGCAGCCGTTTTTGCTTTCTTGTGTAGGTGTGTCTACCTACCGTGTGATAGTGAAATTGTTTCCCCGACGCGACGTAGCAACTCTGTCCTACGAAGAAATTTTGTCTGCTTTAGATGCCTATTTCAAAGAAACAGTAAATGTAGTTGCAAAACGGTATACGTTCTTTCGTACAAAACGTACGGCCGGTCAGACTAATAGGGAGTGGGTAGCAACTTTGCAAGGACTTACTAGGGAGTGTGCATTTGAATGTGACTGTGGACTTCCTTATTCAGACACTATGGTGCGTGATGCAATAGCACAGAACGTTTCTGATGTTCGCATAAGGGAACAGATTTTGAAACTAGTAAATCCCTCCCTTCAACAAGTGATAGACATATTGGATAGGCAAGACACACTTGACTTTGCTCAGGACTCATTTGAAACTTCGCCAGCAGTGTGTCACATTCACCGGCCCGCCGGGCCCGCTGCACGGGACGCTAAGCGGCCCTCGCGCCCGTCGCAGCAGCGGCAGCCTACCTTGCAAACACGTGCGCCGCGTAAGCAAGCAAATGCAGTGAAATCATGCCCGCGGTGTGCAACTAGACATTCGCGTGAAAATTGCCCGTCACGCCAAGCTATTTGCTTTTACTGTCACAAGAAGGGACATGTTCAAAGTGTTTGCCAAAAAAAGCTTAGATCAGACAATCACAATAATTCCAGGCCTTTTGCTTCGCGCCGGAATCGAACCCAGGACAATCAGGCTCGTGGACCTTCGCCCATGGACATTCATGTAGTTCATTCCAACCCGTCTAGTGACACTTTAGCTGACAGTGACTGTGTTCGTCCCACCAAAAGTGTGCGTCGACATCGCCGGAAATCCCGTAAAGTCGCAAGTGCTTCTGTACCTGTATCAGTTCAAATTGCACGTGACAGTCGCTCTTGTCGTCAGCAGGACAATAAACTTTTTGTGGACTTAGACTTTGAAGACAAAGTGATCCCATTCCAGCTCGATACCGGAGCTGCAGTTTCATTGCTCAATCACGACACGTACAAACAACTGGGCAAACCGCCATTGCGTGCCGCAAATGTTAAGTTAACTAGTTACTCAGGACAGCAGATACCTGTGTTAGGACAGTGCAGCCTGCTTGCCACATACAAGGGACAAACAAAACTGGCCCGCATCTCGTGGTCGTGCGGTAGCGTTCTTGCTTCCCACGCCCGGGTTCCCGGGTTCGATTCCCGGCGGGGTCAGGGATTTTCTCTGCCTCGTGATGGCTGGGTGTTGTGTGCTGTCCTTAGGTTAGTTAGGTTTAAGTAGTTCTAAGTTCTAGGGGACTTATGACCACAGCAGTTGAGTCCCATAGTGCTCAGAGCCATTTGAACCATTTGAACCAAACAAAACTTGTATCGTTTTACGTTCTTCGTTCTTCTGGTGCAGTGAACTTGTTTGGTTTAGATTTGTTTCAATTGTTTAATTTGTCTATAGTAAATCAGGTCCTATCAGTGAATCATACTGTGCCTTCCGCCAGTAGTTCTAGTATTTGTGAAGAATTTAAGACATTTTTGCACCGGGCCTTGGTTGCGCTAAGAACTATGAAGCACATTTGGAATTGAAAGACAACGCGCAACCGAAATTTTTCAGAGCGCGCAATGTTCCCCACGCATTGCGTGATGAGGTCGCAAGAACATTGCACGATTTAGAATCTCAAGGTGTAATTGAACGTGTGCAGGCGTCTCTCTGGGCCTCACCCTTAGTAATTTTGCCGAAACCTTCCGGAAAACTGAGACTTTGTGTGGACTTCAAGGCAACTGTGAATCCAGAACTTGTGACTGCTACTTTTCCTTTGCCCCGCCCGGAAGATCTTTTTGACAAACTGTGCCCGGGAAACTATTTTTCAAAATTGGACCTCGCCGATGCGTACTTGCAAATACCTGTGGACGAAGAATCTCAGCGCGTCTTGGTGGTTAACACGCATCTTGGCTTGTATCGCTTCAAAAGACTGCCATTCGGGTGTGCATCCGCCCCTGCATTGTTTCAGCAATATTTACAAACTATTTGTGCGTCGGTCCCTACTGCTGCGAACTATCTGGACGATATTGTGATCTCAGGACAGACAGAAGCCGAACATTTGCAAAATCTCCGAACATTATTTCAGGTATTGCGTCAGAATGGTCTTCGCTTGAGGAAGGACAAATGTGTGTTTTTTGCTCGGGACTTACCCTACCTGGGGCATGTCATAAATGCCCAAGGTATACATCCGAGTCCAGAGCACCTCCGTGCCATACAGGATTTACCTGCTCCGCGGAATTTAAAACAGCTACAGAGTGTGCTGGGTAAAATTAATTATTATGCGAAGTTTGTGCGCAATGCTTCTTCCATTTCAGCTCCGCTTCATCGCTTACGCCGTAAAGGTGTTCCGTTCGTCTGGACGACGGAATGCGAACGCGCCTTTCGCCAGTTGAAATCGGCGTTACTTTCAAATACTTGCCTTACGCCATTCGATCCCCGAAAACCCCTTTTGTTGATGGTAGATGCTTCGGAATTCGGGATCGGTGCTGTGCTTGCGCACAAGGATGGCTCGCATGATCGCCCTATTGCCTTTGCGTCCAAATTGCTCTCATCTGCGCAAAGAAATTATTCACAGATAGAGAAAGAAGCTTTAGCTCTCGTGTTTGGTGTTACCAAGTTCCATGACTTCTTGTATGGTCGTCACTTTACCATCATCACGGACCACAAACCTTTGACATCGCTTTTTCATCCGAACAAGCCTGTACCTCCACGTACAGCGCAGAAATTCATTCGCTGGTCACTTTTTCTCTCGCAGTACCGCTACGATATCTTGTATCGGTCCACTGCTAAGCACGGAAACGCTGATGCGTTGTCCCGTTTGCCTGTTGCTGAGGATAAAGCATTCGATTCTTCCGAACTTGCTTGCATGTTCATTGATTCGGAAGCCGATGACGTGGTCGCATCGTTTCCGATTGATTTTCGTCGTGTAGCTACAGCCACAGCTGCTGATCCTGTCCTTGCTACTGTTTTGCGTTTTGTTGCTACGCAATGGCCCTTGTCAAAGTCACGGATCGAAGATCCTTTGGTTCGCCGTTTTTTTGCTCACAAGGAGAGACTTTTTGTACGACGTGGTGTTTTGTTGTTGCGTTCCGATAATGATCAGTCCAGAGTCGTGGTCCCACGTTCGTTACAGTCCTCTGTCTTAAAGCTTCTCCACCAAGGACATTGGGGTATAGTGCGTACGAAACAACTTGCTCGTCAGCACTGTACTTGGTTCGGCATCGATGCTGCGATTACGAATATGTGCTCCTCTTGTGTGGCGTGTGCCGAACAACACTCCGCACCGCCGCGGAAGTTCTTTGCATGGCCGAAAGCCACTTCCCCTTGGCAACGCTTGCACATCGATTTTGCTGGTCCATTCTGGAATGCTCGATGGTTGGTTGTGGTCGATGCTTTCAGTAATTTTCCTTTTGTTGTCCGGATGTCTTCCACGACGTCTTCTGCCACAATCCAAGCCTTGTCTGCTATCTTTTGCATTGAGGGTCTTCCGCAGACTATTGTTTCCGACAATGGCCCACAATTCATGTCTGCAGAATTTCAGTCATTCTGCAAGGCCAATGGTATTCAACATCTGACGTCCGCGCCGTTTTCGCCTCAGTCAAACGGTGCCGCTGAACGATTGGTCCGGACTTTCAAGTCACAGATGTTGAAATTGAAAGAATCGCATTCTCGGGAGGACGCTTTGTTACTCTTTTTGTCTTCGTATCGCTCTCAGCCCCGCGATGGCCGCTCGCCGGCTGAATTGCTCCATGGTCGATCTCATCGCACCCTGATGTCTTTGCTGCATCCGCCGCATCAGGTTCCTGTGCAGCGGCAGACTCCGGTTTTTGCTCCTGGCGACGTTGTCTATTATCGCAACTATCGCGGTTCACAGCGTTGGCTCGCAGGGCGCATTCTTCGCTGCCTCGGCCGCGCGATGTATTTGGTTTTGGGGGCCTCTGGTGAGGTGCGTCGGCATCTCAATCAGCTGCGCCTCTGTCGTCGCCTGGGTTCTGCCGCTCCCCGTCTGCTTTCAGCGACGGAGCCGTCCGGTCAGCGCCTTGGGGACCCATCTACTGGCTCGCCTCATCCCCAGGTGTTACCGACGCTGCCTTCCATTTTGCCTCATGCCGTCGCGCCGCCGCCGCCGCAGCCGCCGCCGGCGCCGCCCGCAGGGGACGCTTCGCTGCGGCCGCCACGCGCCTCCCTGGGTCACGCGCCGCCGCTCGCTTCCCGTGACCAGCCGTCCTCCGCCATGGACCTCTTGCCCGCTCCGGACCAGATGTCTTCGCGCGTCGGATTCCCCGACGCAATGGAGGTCGACCCTTCGGCCCCTCTTGTCTCATTACGTGCGCATACACCCCATTTTGACGTGCACCCTGGACTAGGTTTGCAGGCGTTTCCTAGCTCCCCTCGGACCGAATGGCCGGGTGCGGGTGGCACAGCCTCGCCTGTTGTTAGGCTCCCCACCTCATCGCATACGTCAACATGGGGTCCTCCCCACGGCGGGCGGAAGCCTTATCTCACGACCGTTCGCCGATTTGCGGGGGAGGAATGTGGTGTCACCGCTAGACACCACACTTGCTAGGTGGTAACTTAAATCGGCCGCGGTCCTGTAGTACATGTCGGACCCGCGTGTCGCCACTGTGTAATCGCAATCCTAGCGCCACCACATGGCAGGTCACAAGACACGGACTAGACCTCGCCCCAGTTGTACGGAAGACATAGCTTGCGACCAGACGTACGAAGCTTTCCTCTCATTTGCCGAGAGACAGATAGAATAGCCTTCAGCTTAGTCCATAGCTACGACCTAGCAAGGCGCCATTTGTATCAGTGCTTATAGCTTACTAATATTCAAGAGAGATGTATTCCAACAAGAGAATTAAAGATAAGTATTAAAACGCTACGTACTTTTCTTCTTATTCCTTAATAAGTCTCATGTTCCAGAACTTCAAGCCCGTCTGCGTTAGTTTAGCGTGCACCTAGCTACCTCATTGTGTCTATGCTGTATGAACTAGACACAACAACTATCCTTTCCTTATTGTTCTCAGCAGGTGGACCACGACACAACACCTTGCCACGACATTAGCTAGGTGTGCCAGTATACTTCTGAGGATTGATGATACTTCTAATAAAGGTAATTAAATTACACCACTGAATGTTTATTTTTAAAAAGAACAACAGAATATATATTATATTCTAGAATCTGAATTTATTTACAGGTTATTCATTGGTTTACGCCTTACAAGTTTGATTTATCAAAGAGAAGCTTGAGCCTGTAGAATTGTGGACAAGCATACACGCGTTTCCTGTTAAACTGAAAGAAGTCCATCCCATTTCTTACCTTTTATGCTGGTAGCTGCCGAAAATCCAGTCGCGATAAATAGGTGATGGAAAAGCGCAACAGGACATTAACTGTTTTCACTGTTATTACAGGTTACCCTTTCTTCGCTAACGTCCACAACTTAATACGTTGTAGTTCACAATATTTCAGTTGAAGTTTTCATTCTGTCAGAAGTTCTGCCTATAGCTCATCTTCCTTCAGACAAAGGTAGGTGGAGAATTCTGGAGACACAACATAAGAGTTTCGCATCCAGTCAAACCTTTCGACAGTGATGTAAGGATAATATTCTACCTTGTTATTCTCAAGAACCATGAGTAATTAAAAATGAGTTTTGTAGGTTATGTCACCCTGTGGTTCCATCTCGCAAATGAGAGTAAAAGTCAAGATGTTTCTTTTCCACGTGCGATTTTCAAATTCTATTTTCTTAACAGCCCGGTGAGTTTATCACTATACGTTAGCATATTTTCGTCTTTCGATCAGGTAATGTTAACCAAATAGGCCACCTTGGCACGCCACTCCTCGTTATTTAACTTCACTGCGAAGTCTGGCTCTTCGACGCTAAACATTTTTAATAGTTCTTTCCTCAACTCAAACAAAATCTTTCCACAACTCTACCTTCTGACAACCAACGGATCTCAGTAATCAGAACCAAAGTGCCATGTCGAGATACGCTTCCTGGCACAATTGTTTAATGAATCTTCTCATAAGAGCTCTAGAATTAACGAAATTTATCATGTAAATGAATTAATCTAAAACTTTTTAAATTTCTGTTGGCCTGGCATTCACCACCAGAGCCTCAAGATATATGATGCGATGTGCCGAACCTACGGTCGGGAAATCTTGTTCAGTCCTGCAACAATTCCACTGAATCTTCCACTCATTGCTGGTGCACCGTCTGTGCAAACAGGAAGACAACATTTGCAGGACAACTTGTATTACCAGGCGAGATGGCGCAGTGGTCAGCAAACTAGACTCGCATACGGGAGGACGACGGTTCAAACCCGCATCCGGCCATCCTGATTTAGGTTGTCCATAATTTCCCTAAATCTCTTCGGGCAAATGCCGGGATGGTTCCTTTGAATAGAGCATGGGTACCTCCCTCTCTCATCCTTCCATAACCCGATGGGACCAATGACCTCGCTGTTTGGTCCCCTCCCGCCGAATCAACCAACCAACAACGTGTGTTGCTCCAGGGTCTGTGTATATAATTATACACTTCTGAAGCAGTTGACGTGTACACGAAAGAAATTCTTCAGTAATCGAATCCTAATGAAAATATCTTATATAGCTCAGTAATCGACATTTCCTACTTACATCTGTTGAATCGTCAAGCTTCAGTGAAAATACACGACAGCAGCTTAATTTTCCATGGACATTTCAGTGGATATCTGAAGACACGTCATCAGGTCGCTGGGAAATAGTATAGTTTTACAATGGAACGAAAGAGACTTTCTTTTCGCCGCCATCACCTAACAACGATGTCTCTATATCTTTACTTGCAGGAAAAATTACGGCTTCTGCAGTACTATGAGGTTCCACCATTTTTTTTGCTGCTATTGCGGAAACTTTATTACTGGCCCTTGTACTTTTTCAGAAATAAGGTGCTCTCCGCACCATGGATTTGGCTTGCTTTTATACTGACGATATCAATCGACTAAAATAGTTCTCATCTTTCCCATATAT
This sequence comes from Schistocerca nitens, assembly GCF_023898315.1. Lineage (NCBI taxonomy): Eukaryota > Metazoa > Arthropoda > Insecta > Orthoptera > Acrididae > Schistocerca > Schistocerca nitens. The sequence goes on from NC_064617.1 coordinate 741,951,703, forward strand.
GTGACCACGTCTGCTGTTCAAATGTCTTTTCAAATTACTATGGACCATGGATTCATTGCTAAGTTTTTATCTGCACACGATGCATTCTCGTAATGGGCAGTTTTCGAGTTCACTGAATGCAAATCCGAAGTTTAACTAATTCTCTCTCGGTACTTACGAAATGTTAGAGTACGCTGTTTGATTTCTCGGATTTGGAATTGGTTCGTTCTCACTTTTGCTACTCATATCTGTTTCTGTTAGTTAGTCATCTTGAACTTTTTCCTTTTTGATCTGAAACTTATCCATACCGAAAATTAACACATTAACTGGACATCACTAACTGGTGAAAGGGCCCCTCGCGCTGTTGCCAACTCCATTTGTCAGTGTGCCACAATAACTTACTATACTGTGCACGGTGCCGCGAACAAAAAGAGGCTGAGTACCACTGGACTACACACACAGACTGTAGCGCAACGCGATCACTTGGGGCCAATCACACTTTTGATACCATATCACCTACTGTATCCGTTCAGTGCAGACAACTGTTAGCCTTATGCATCAATCATTTATTACTGTATTAACATTTACACTTTTGATAACTGGTACTCAGCTGATTTCGATTGGAATATTAATAAATTTATGTAATCATTCAATCTGAGAACATGTCAACAATGTCAATTCCAAAAAGACTTCCAGCATTTAGATTTCACGTATTCCCAAAACAATAATTTTTCGTACAGTGAAAATTACTTCATACAGTGTTGAGGAAAACATGCAGGAATCTTATAACTTGCCTAAATCCTACAGTAATTCGTATTTTAATGTATGTCACCGTTTATGTAATCGACATTGTATATTTACGTATCGTAGTACCACGGAATTTGTGGCGTTATTATCAAGAGCAGAAGTCTGCTTCGTATTTATAAAATCGTCAAATTAGTAAAATTTTGATTGTAATTTTCTAAATTACACGTTATTGTGAATCTTTTTAATGCGCATGGTTGGCGCTACGTCATGTCGGTCTTGAGTGTATTTTTCTGACGAGAAATCTATATCAATGTGATGTATGAATTTTAACTGTTTTCAATATATAAAAAATTCTTATAAATTCACTGTGTCGCGTACGTTAATAAAACCGAACGATCGTTACGATAATGCTTAACAGCCTTCAGCGAAGTTAATTAAAAAATAAACACTTCATCAACTTTACATCTCCAAAAAAGGAGCAACGTGTTGCGAGTTATGTAAATGTATGAAATTGACACATATTTTTCAGTACATTCTACACATAATTACATACAGCTGTAAGGTTAATCTTATAACCAAACATCTTATTCACATTTTGGACTTCAAGTTAGATACATTACTGAACACGGGGAACTCAAACACTACCACAGAATTTCGAGGTTGTACAGGAACACTTTCTCAGTATTTTCATGCGAGGGACTCATAATCTCAGATGGATCGATACAGAGAAATTACGTTTAATTTGGTGTATTCCCCCTCCCCTCCGACCCCCCCCCCCCCCCTATAACGCTCCATTTCTCCATTCACTCGCGGTACTTGTTGTTGTGAACAGCAATGAAAAATCTACTCTTCGCCCTCAAGCTCGAATTCAGTTGTGCTCGATTCTCGCTAACACCTGACCCTGTTGTTTTTATGGATATCACCACAGATATCCCTACCAGTTTCATTCCTTTGTCGGATTACGTAATTTTTTATCCTATCTATCACAGTACAGCTTGAGACTCGTCTTAAGCAATCCATTTCTATGGCAAACCGTTTTTTTCTACTAACGTTCTGGGTTTCTGTTTCGTACAAAGCTATAATATGGACTATAATCTTAATCATTTTCTTCTACATTGTTGCTCTTATTTTCTTACACCACAGAAGAGAGTTCATTGCCCTTGTTACACATCGCCTTTTATTAATCCTACTAGTGACTTCGTCATTATTTGTGCCCTGTTAATTAAATAATTCCACAAGGTATTTTACCTTCACTTACATTTGCTTCTCCATTCACCTCCAAATTATTTATTTTTCCCGTTCAAACGCCCAAATACTCACACTTCTTCGTGCTCATCTTCAGGTCAGCCTTATACTTCTGTTTAAGATTTATTATCATATAGCTCAGACTATCCTTATCTTCTTCTAGCACAATCTGATCATTTGCGAAATACTGGATAAATATCTTGCTGTCCTCTAATGTCACTCCCATAACTTGTCATTTTCTATGTAAAGTCTGCAGGACTGCCACTAGATACAGCTTAAAGTGGATCGGTGACAGTCCATATCTTCACCTCGAATTCTTCTGACCAGTTCTTACTTTCGCTCTGTTATTTTTACGTAATTTCATAACAGCTTTTAGCAATCTTTGGTTATCTCTGTCACTTTCAAGCTATCCCACAGTTTGTTGGTGGGTGCATTACCATACACCTTTTCCACGTTGGTCAATCAATGTATCATGCGTCTCCAATCCAGTCTCTGTGCGTTGTTCACATACTAGTTTCATTGCGAAAATTATGTCCATTACCGACCTTCCTGCTTTTTAATCCTGGTTGCTCCTCTAGCTGCTTGTGGGTTGTTTCTTTTTCCATGACATCTGTAAGTACATTAGAGTACGGTCTTCCAACAAAAGGAATCACTACCCATCACCTATAATTGTTTGAGTCGTTAAGTAACACTTTCTTATGCACCAGTATTATGGAACATGTTATCCATTCCCACTCAACATCTTCTCCACTTAGTAGTCTTTCAAGTAGCATCCTTAGCATCTTCAAGAGTTTCTGTGATCCAAACTTCACCCACTCTGGATGTATTGACCCATATCCTAGTGCCTTCTCCAGCTTACGCTCCTCACAGCCTGCTGAAGAAATTTTATGTCTAAAGTCCATAACTGCTTCTATTGCAATCTCGCTTCACGTCTGGGTGAAAATTCAGACCGACTTCCAGGAGTAAATCCTTAAATACTTCGTCCATTGACAATGACTAATATTATTAAGACGTAACCTGTCACTAGCTGGCAGTCGCATTCACTCTCCTATTCTCTATCCTCTCCACGGATTCACATCTTACTTCCCACTCTTTGATTTTTTCCTTTTTAAACTTCTGTTTTTACTTATCTTTTTGTGTTCCTACATCTATGTCTTCTTCTATTGTCATTCATCTTCAAATAAGCTTCTTACCTTTTAATCATCTCTGCTATTTCTACATCCCACCAAGCGGGTTTCTTCTTCTTTTCGTAATCTCCAAGGACTTCTTTTTACCCTCCTATTCCTGCTCTGTTATCCTCTGTATTTGAGAACGTGTCATCATGATGTCCCCATTAGCCAAAGATTCCGGAATAGTTCCCCATTCAGGTCTCTGCAAGTGGGCTGCCAAGAGGGAGATGAGCATGAAAAAAGAATCGACTAACCAACAAAAGCATAAGGTTCTACAAGTCGCGGCGTGGAATATCAGAAGTTTGAACGTGGTAGAGAAGCTAGAAAATCTACAAAGGGAAATGAAAAGGCTCGATCTACCGGGTAATAAAAAAGTCAGTATAAATTTGAATACTGAATAAATCACTGAATAATGTAGATAGAGAGGTACAAGTCAGTATAAATTTGAATACTGAATAAATCACTGAATAATGTAGATAGAGAGGTACAAATTGACACACATGCTTGGAATGACATGGGGTTTTATTAGAACCAAAAAAAAAAAAAAACGTTCAAAAAATGTCCGGCAGATGGCGCTTCATCTGATCAGAATAGCAATAATTAGTGTAACAAAGTAAGACAAAGCAAAGATGATGTTCTCTACAGGAAATGCTCAATATGCCCACCATCATTCTTCAACAATAGCTGTAGTCGAGGAATAATGTTGTGAACAGCACTGTAAAGCATGTCCGGAGTTATGGTGAGGCATTGGCGTCGGATGTTGCCTTTCGGCAACCCTAGAGATGTCGGTCGATCACGATACACTTGCGACTTCAGGTAACCCCAAAGCCAATAATCGCACGGACTGAGGTCTGGGTACCTGGGAGGCCAAGCATGACGAAAGTGGCGGCTGAGCACACGATCATCACCAAACGACGCGCGCAAGAGATCTTTCACGCGTCTGTCAATGTGGGGTGTAGCGCCATCCTGCATAAACATCGTACGTTCCAGCAGGTGTTTATCAGTCAGGCTGGGGATGATGCGATTCTGTAACACATCGGCGTACCTCTCACCCATCACGGTAGCAGTTTTACTGTCCAGCGCCATCTGTCGGACATTTAGTGAACTTTGTTTTTTTTTTTGTTCTAATAAAACCCCATGTCATTCTAAGCATGTGTGTCAATTTTTACCTCTCTATCTACATTATTCCGTGGTTTATTAACTTTTCCAATTTATACTGACTTCTTGATCACCCTGTAGATATAGTGGCGGTTAATGAGGTGAAATAGATAGAAGAAAAGGTTTTCTGGTCAGATGAGAATTGCGTAATACCAACAACGGCAGAAAATGTTATTACGGGGGTAGGATTCGTTATGAATAGGAAGGTGGGGCTGAGAGTGTGTTAGTGTGAAGACAGCAGTGATAGGGTTGTTCTCATCAGAGCCCGAAAGCAAACCAACACCGTCCACAAGGGTCCAGGAATACATGCCGATGTTGCAGGCAGAAGAGGAAGAGATAGAGAAAGTATATGAGGATACTGAACGGGTAATTCAGTATGTAAAGGGAGATAAAAATGTAATAGTCATGGAAGACTGGGATGCGGTTGTAGGGGAAGGAGTAGGAGAAAGGGTTGCGGCAGAATATGAGCTTGGTGCTAGGAATGAGAAAGAAGGAGGATTAATTAAGTTCTGCAGTAAATTGCATTCAGTAATAGCGAATACTCTGGTCAAGAGCCACAAGAGGAGGAGGTATACTTGGAAAAGGCCGGGAAATACGGAAAGATTTCAGTTAGATTACATCAGTTAGATCCGAAATCAGATATTGAATTATAAGGCGTACCGAGTAGCAGACAGAGACTCAGAGCACAATTAAATAATGATGCAGAGCAGGCTGAAGTTGAAGAGACTAGTCAGGAAGAAACGGCGTACAAAGAAGTGGGATACAGAAATGCTAAGGAATGATGAGATATGCTTGAAGTTCTCTGAGGCTATAGATACTGCGATAATGAATAGCTCAGTGGGCAGGTCAGTTGAAGAGGAGTAGACTTCTCTAAAAAGGGCAATCACCGTCTCCGTAGTAAAAAACATAGGTACATGGAAAGTAAGTGAGAGGAAACCATGGATAACAGAAGAAGTACTTCTGGCGATCGACCAAAGAAGGAAGTAAAAAAATGTTCAGTGAAATTCAGGAATAGAGAGATACAATTCACTTAAGAATGAAATAAATGGGAAGCTAAAGCGAAACGGAAGCAGGAAAAAGAAATCGAAAATGAGTTGAGTGACGGAGGGACTGACTCGCCATACAGAAAAATCAAAACAACTTTCGATGAATGTAAAAGCAAGGACGATAATAGTAAGGGTGCAATGGGAATTTCTCTGTCAAATGCGGAGGAGAGAGCGGGTAGGTCAAAAGAGTACACTGAATGCCTTTATGGGGAAGGGGGGGGGGGTGAGGGTTGGGGGAGGGTAGGACTTCTGTGACGACGTGATAGAAGGAGAAACAGAAATCGATAGGGAAGAGGTAGGGGATCCATTCTTAGAATCAGAATTTAAAAGGGTTTTGGACGACTAAAGATCAAATAAGGTGGAAGGGATGGGTATCATTCCATCGGAAATTCTAAAATCATGGGGGAAATGGCAAGCAAATGACTTTTCATGTTCATATATGGTATGTATGAGACTGGCGATATACCGTCAGACTTTCGGAGAAACATTATCCACAGATTTCCGCAGATAGCAAAAGCCAATGAGTACGAGAATTACCGCGCAATGAACGTAGCAGATCATACTCCCACGTTGCTGACAAGAATAACATGCAGAAGAACAGAAAAGATGATTGAGGATGTATTACATGTCAATCAGTTTGGCCTTAGGAAACCTAAAGGTACCAGAGACGCAGTTCTGACTTTGCGATTGATAATATAAGCTAGACTAAACAAAAATCAACACACATTCATAGCATTTGTCAACCTGGACAAACTATTCGACAATGGAAAATGGTGCAAGATGCTTGAAATTCTGAGAAAATTAAGGGTAACCTTTAGCGAAAGACTGGTACTATGTAACAGTATAAAAACCAGGAACGAACGATAAGAGTGGAAGACCAGGAACGAAGTGCTCAGATTAAATGTAGTGTAGGAGAGGGATATAGTCTTTCTCCCATGCCGTTCAATTTATACCCCGACGAAGCAATGACGGAAATAAAATGAAGATTCAAGTACGGAATAAAAAAATTCTCTGCACTCTCTCCAATTTTTGGCAGTCGTTGTTGGTACAAGTACTTACTATTATCTTCCAGGTTGTCCCTGTTACTCCTTACGATGTCTGACTGGTCAGCACGTTGGATCCTCAACTTCTGAAAGTGTAGCAGACATAAAAATTTACGTTTCAACAGATGATGGTCACTTCCAAAATTTCACCATCTTTTAACTGTGCCGTCCCGTATTTTTGCATTGGTCTTTTGCCTGTAAGATAATTCTTTTCGGCCTTCTTGTATGGTTATGCCAAGGAAGTTAATGTATATCTTCCTGAGCAAAGAATGTGTTTTCCACTCGTAATTCATATTGCTCCAATAAATCCATCAACCCTATACCATTCGCGTTCTTAACATCCTCCCCTTTCAGCCCAGTCGTTTTACCATTTCTCTCTTTTTCTCCTCTGCTATTAAGATCTCCTACCTGTAACAGCTTGCATAGCCTCTTTTGGGCACCCGATCAAAGTCTTCACTTGCGTTTAAGGATGCATCTTCATTAGGGGCATGCTCTCCCACTATGACTATATTCAGATTGACCTTTATCGACCTTTCATTAACTGCTTGCCAGGAGAATACATCTTTGACTACCGTTAATTTAGAATGATGGATACTCATGCTCTCTCTCTACTACATTTGTCCACTCCACTAAAAGTAATGGCAAACGCCAATAGGTATTAACAAGCAGTACCTTTCTGTTTTGTTTCAAAAAGCACAGTTAGATCACTGTTTTTCTGTCGTATGTCCATTGAAACTTCGTGTTCATTAGTCTGGATACAGTGTACATCCTAGATACCACAATGCAAAATCCATTTTCGTTTACATTTTGGAATTCCGTTAAGGGGCTCCGGAAAGGCTCAAAATCATGAAAAGTTCAATTTTTACTTTTTTGCGTTTTCTGAATCTGCAGACTATTACCTTTTAATAGATATATAATTTATTCAATTCCGAAGACTACAACTATTTTTAAATATTTTTTGAAATGTGTTCTACATGGGCGTGACCCACTGTGGCGCTGTTAAACTGCTGTCAAATGGTGTTATTATTAACGTCCGTGTTCATCAGGTACATTTTAGTGATGTGAGATAAAGTATGTGTTGTGGCTAACCTTGTTTTCAGAGACTTAGCAGCACCTGAACTGTTGAAAAAGTGTATTCACGGAAAAACTCAAAACCCCAATGAAAGTGTAAATAGTGTTATATGGTCGAGAATCCCCAAGACTGTATTTGTTGGAATAGAAACACTTCACTTTGGTGTGTATGATGCTGTTGCGACTTTCAATGATGGCAACATGTAAGGTGCAAGGTATTTAGAAATATGGGAATGAAGATAGGTTCTAACATGGTACGAGCGATGCTTGCTTTAGACAAGGAACGCCTTCGGGCTGCAGACAGGGCTGTAAAGAGTCTAGAAATACAAGCAAGAGTAAACATGAGGAGGAACAAGAGGAAGCTGGAGGAGGAGTTTGCAGAGGATGAAGATAATCTATCCTATGGACCTGGAATGACTAAAAAGTTAATCCAATCTTTGTCGCTCGATTCCCAAAACTTTTATTTTCTCATACTAATTACATGTTTTCTAAGGATCTTCCAAACATATTTGTTTCAAACTTTCAGTAAATGTTACACAGTACCTTCTGCATAATTTAACACAGCCTTTTTCCAAAAAACTGTATATTTTTGAATATATAAATAAAAAATTGCAAAAAAAGTTGTGAATTTTCATTACAATTGAAAAAAAATCATCTTTAATAACTGAACTAAAATTTTGTAAAATCCCTGTGTTAAGTTGTAGCCCATATTCCAATAAATAATCTGTAAAATGTTCAACTTCCTACCTCAAATACTTTGTGAGGAAAGATGTAATTTATAAGCGTTATTTTAACATTGCAAGTATAGGGCGTTCCGGAGCCCCTTAAAACCATCCAAAAATAGAGGCATGTTACTGGGAATTTAAGCTACTTGTCTCTTTCTGTGGATGGAGAGCTAAGCTATTCCACAAACCTCTACCTGGTGGAGCAGTATTTGTGATCAAAGCTTTTTTCCCTAGGAAGATTGTATTCACTAGGCCTCATAGTTCTTCCTGCTTTGCAATGAAGAGCAAGGGAAATAAATAAATAAGGAGAACAAGAGTTAGACAGTACACCAATCACCTCATAGAGATAAGGATAGCAAAGGGAACGACAAGTCTTTGTAAGACACACTCTAGCTCCTCAACCAGACTCCTGCGGTAAGCGTGACCCTGCCAGCGGCTAAGCTACCGCTATTGTAATCCCCACCTCATTGTGGTATGCAAATGTCCCCATCTGCAGGTACAATGCTTCGTTAAGGCAGCGTCCCCTTGAGAGGACAAAAGATACGTATGGTCCAAATCCTTTTGTCTACTACCACATGTGTAAGGCATAGTGTGAAAAACATGGAAACCATTATCCTGCTTTATTTGAAATATGTCGTTACTTCACACGATTGATCTGTATCTACGAGGATACGAATAGATGGTACCTTAATGTGTACCCACTTTAGCATGTTCTAATAAACACATCGAATAATTTATTAGCTGTTGTTTTCTACAGTCATAACTGCGGCACAAAGTGGACTACGCCTGTCGTTATAGACAATCCATTTTGCGTCCACGCATCCCCACTTCTATACCTGACCTGCCACCCAGAGGAAAATAAACACTAATAGCTTGCTTTTGTGACTACTAACCGAACGAACAACATACTACACGAATCTGCTATAATTATTAGTCTGCAAATGAGGTAAATACTGATGGAACGTTATTCACAACACTGTGCTCAGTCATCAATAGAAGTATCTGCACTTTTGCTAACACCCTGTGTTTCATTCAATAACGGCTGTAGGGCTTGGTATATAGGAAGTGAGTAGAATGTTAAGGTGGAAACAGTGATAGTGCACTCACCCTGACATGCGGCTGGCGAAGTCTCCCGTCTGATGCATGTCGTACCACGCCATGTCTTGCTGCAGCACAGACCTCAAGTACAGTTCACGGATGCGGTGGACCTGAGAACAGCCAAAATAATTCATTTTCATGGACAACACAATACAACAATATTTTAAAATTTATTGTGCAATATTTCGTCAAACTATACTAGAAAACAGTACAGTTAACACATGCAATAAGTCTCGGTCAAACCAGGATAAGAATACAACTACAATGATGAGCCTAAACGTCGCCGCAGCCTGCTTCAAAGCGTTGCGATGTACCTCCGGAACTCAAACAGCAGCGATTCAGGGTGGCATGGATTTAATAAGTTCGTAGTAGATATGTGGACCAGATCTCTACGAACATGTCACGTAATTCCCGTTCACTACATCTTAACGGCTTTTGGGCGCAGATCTGGTCCCGATAGCCTCTCAAATGTTTTCTATCGGTTTAAGGTCAGCCGAATTTTGGGACCAAGACATCAATGGGAGTTCAGTATTATGCTACTCAAACCATTGATTCACGATTCTGGCCTTGTGACACAGACATCTATACTGCTTGACGTTTCCATCGTTATCGAGAAAGACATCAACCATGAAGGGACGCTGATTGTCACATCGTGATCCCCTCCATTGCTGCCAAAGATCCTATGGACGCCTACGTGAATGTCCCTCGCTGGATAACAATGCATCTACGGGCCTGCGTCCTTGGTGGAAGCCATATTTCGGGCAACCGTTTGCAGGCTGTCGGCGTATCTGGACACGACGACGGTGTCATTCGGTCCACATGGAAATACGTATGGGTGGTCTGCTCTGTTCAGCAATGTACGCTGAGAATGGTTCCTTTGAAAGGGCACGGCCGACTTCCTTCCCTAATACGAGGGGACCGATGACCTCGCTTCTTGGTCCCCTCGCGCAAATCAGTCAACCAACGACCAATATGCGCTGAATGTTATGCTCCGAAATACTCATGTCTACACAGTGATTGTACTTTTTCGTCAGATCTGCTACAGATAACCGCCCATACTGCTTTACAGAGCGGGGAAACCTCTGACCTCCACGTTCTCTGATAAGTAGACTCCTAGTCGACGACCAGCACCTTGTCAGCTGCTCGTGGTTTCACTGCCCTTCAACAAATTTTCACAGATGTTAATGACATTAGCACGCTAATAGCAGACCAGCTATGGCGTTTCTGAGATATTCATTTCCAGGTGCCGCTTGATAATGAACTGACCTTCATAAAAGTTTCTTATTCCAGCATTTTCCCCATTTGCTTGTTGAGACATCAAGACGTTAAGTTCCATGATACTTGAGGCATCTCTAGAAGGTAAAAACTGTAGAGAAAGCCTCTGAACTGCCCACTGACGCTCGGGAAAGTGATTTGCGTTGTCATGTGACAGGCTAAACAGAGTGCTGTGTAGGGAAGACCATTCCCAGGGACCAACAATTTAACAATTCTGTATGTTTAACTAACCAAGAACACTGAAAAAATCCCTGAGAAGATTCCAAAATGTCCAGACATTAACTAACAAAGAAGAAAGACGAAGAGCTACATAATATGTTCGTACAGCCCACACATTTGTGTGTATTAGAATTTATACCATGTCAATATTATTTTCATGCAATTCAATTTACTACAGTATAAAAACTTCACACAATTTATTGTATTAGAATGTACATCATAACAATATTCTTTCTCTAGGACTCAGTTTATTGCGATTTAAAAAAAAAAAAAACTTTAGGCAGTTTCATTAGAATGTTATCTAACAATTTGTAATGTCCTCTGGTGATCTCCTCCACGGAACTTTCCAAATCTGTCCAATTTACCTTGGAGGGGGTGATGGGCGTTGCCTGTTCACACAACACTTTCACGTGTGCATATTATATTTTGCTTGTAGTATATAATTATGATGTGAGTGATATCTAAGATTACGCAGTGTTTGGCAGTATGTTACCATAGTATTATGAGAGAGGGAGGGTAAATGACCTGGGGGAAAGGGAGCGTCCTGTGTAGTGTCCGTGGTGAAGTGGCATTACATCAGCAACTTAAGAAGCCCCCCAGAAGATCGAATCCAGCAGGCAACATACATACATAGGCAACAAAACGGGGGGCTCTAAATTGGGCCAAAACACAAGGAAACACTCTCCTACCCTATGTCAAGGTAATATAGTGCCAATCGGGAAGGGCCGCTGGAGGTGAGCGGTTGCATATGTCCCGCTGGTTACAGTAGCATATGCCTTATGAATCAAATTGTGGCTCCGGATAGAGTTTTTTAAATGCAACTATCATTGTTTTTGCGCATTACACAAGTGTTAAGACCGTTGTAATCTGCATACGGCGCAGGTGGATGACAAGTGATTGTGTAAAGGTGTTTCTGTAAGCTACGGAAAAGGAAATTACAAGAATTAGAATTGTCATCCCTTCAAGAACCTTGCTTGCTATTATTTGACCATTAACTCCAGTAAGACTTCACGTCTGCACAGCTACAGACATTCATCCAGATCCTGAGTGCGGCGAATCCACGACAAGAGCTTCTGCTGTGCACAGGCGACATCACCATCTGAATGACGCAGGTCAGTGTAATTTAGGTATCTACAGCAAGACCGACGGAAGTGGATATCTCCGCCACCAGGAGTTCAGACGATGTGTCCACAATAGGACCTGTGACCAGTCTTGCTAACACAAGAGAAGGGTTCAAAGCAGGCCGGCCGTTGTGGCCGAGCGGTTCTAGGCGCTTCAGTCAGGAAGCGCGCGACCACTACGGTCGCAGGTTCGAATGCTGCCTCGGGCATGGATGTGTGTGATGTCCTCAGGTTGGTTAGGTTTAAGTAGTTCTAAGTTCTAGGGGAGTGATGACCTCAGATGTTAAGTCCCATAGTGCTCAGAGCCATTTGAACCATTTTTGGTTGAAAGCAGATTTTTTATATCTATGTCTCCAATATAGTATGAATCAGCAATTTTATGTCCTTGTGGAGTCAATCAGCTTTCAACCAATGGAAACCGTTTGTAGGCCATGAGGTCCTTCTTCTTTTAACTAGTGTTCGCCATTCTTCTTCTTCCTTCCTTTACACTCGATTGTGTGTACTGTTCTGGGTTCTGTTGAATGTTAGTCCATGGAACTGTGTAGGAGAGAATACTGCCTTTGTCTGGTGTAGACGCAAGCAGTTGTGCTGATTCTGTGAAGAACTGGGAGACATTATTTAAATACACTTACCGTGGTGAAGCTTTGTTATTGTGACGAGGCTAGCTCGCCACAGCGTGGTTGGGATCTCTCCACCAGTAGCAACCGGGCCAGGTCCTAGCATGAAGTAAAACGGAAGCTCATATGTTGCTTATTTTTATTTAGCTGAGTGTAGCTGGATACATTATATTTTCGCTTTGTTGTGTTGGAGTTTCAGTGATATTACCCCACTCTGAAGTATAAACAGTTTTTACTTATTCAAGAAACGTGGGATGAGAATATGATTTTTCTATTGCTTGTCATGAATCTGAAACTTGTAGGCTTGACTTCCTATGCAAGTCTGTAAAATCGTTTTATTGCATTTAGTTACAATTTAATTGCTTATCCATCGATTTCTTTTCACGTTATTTCAACGTATACCTTATTGTTATTTCTATTAACTCAATAAAGCGTGGCGCTTTTTTGTTGAACCTTGCGGCACTGTTTCACGATCCAAAACCAACCAGGATGAATTGGAGATCACTCACAGAATTATAATCCCACGAGACACTGATAATAAGCGACTTTTTCGTATGATATTCGGTCCAGCACTCAGCGACGTAATCTCGCCCACAATTAGAATGATGCATGAAAATGATAATCGGGAATTAGGTAATCATTCAGACAATTTAATTTTTCGTGTCAAGTCTATGACCGTAAAAGTGGGGAGACATCCGCATTGCACAGTTGGATGCTACAAGCAGAAGGCCAATACGTATTCAGCTTGGTTACTGACATTATAACACAGTTCTCACGTGCAATATACAAGTATTAGCTATGCAGGTGAATTTAGTTTTGTTGTTCATAGCTTACGGAAGTAGTGTTTGTTTAACTGTTTCAATTAAAGTTTAGGAGTCAGATAGTGTTTTGAATTTGTTTTACTTTCTCATGAGAATTACATATTTTACATAACTGGTAAGTTTCAGGCACTGATTATCACTACTTATGGGATTTGTCTTTGTTTTTCTATCACAACACGTCTTTCAATATTCGTGACGCTTGTCAGTATCTTTCTGATAATTTAATATTTTTCCTGTCAGATATGCCATTATTTTCCAACGTGAAGTCGGGTTGAGTCAGAAGTAGAATCTGCACAGGCAACTCCCGATGTAGACTAATACACGAGGTTAATAACGCAATTCAAATAATGACGGAACCGTAGCGCGAGGTCATCAGCATTTCAAGCATGGAGAGAAGTACCTCTAATCTTTTAACACTATGTTCAGCAACAAGAAACAAACCAGATTCGGAAACCCAATACATTCATAAATCCAAGTCAGGGCGATAAACCAGTAAAGCTGGTAACACCACAATGGATAAACTTGTTGTAGGCGCCCCTTTGTGCCAGCCTGCAGCTGATAGGAGGGGCCAGCTACACGCCACTGGTAACAGTGCGGCGAAGCTGCGGCAGCACTTTCTTTTGTCGCCATCTTTAAGCTGTCTGCCTGACATCTGTCTTATGCAATCGGAGCGTCCGAAGGGGAAACAAGATATTATACACAACAAAAACTTTTCCATGCGTCAAGAATTAATTTTTTTATGAAGGGAGAATCCTCATTCAATGTGTGCTTGCATGTACCTTAGGAACGTCACCGGCAGGAGCATGTTTTTCAGTAAGAGATATGTCAGTCTGCTGTTATAAACTAAGTTCCAGACGACCGGTAATTGCGGTGATACTACTGAACACGCGAGGCTCGATCAGATGTTCGTAAACTACTCCAGATTTTTTCAATAAAATTTGGCAATGAGATTTTGACATTGGCACAGCATAGTAAAAGATAATGGTCATGGTGTAGAACTGTTGTTACGCTCCACCTGGCTGGAACTGCTGTTTTGCTCCACTACCAAAGAAAAAAATGTTAATGTAACAATCCACAAAAGAACGCACTCGTTTCTGTGGACTGAGCCATGCATTACGACGAGTTAGAAGAGTTAGTTATCGATATAATAAAATAACTCCTCAGAAAAATGTTTTGCAGCATTTATAATCTGCGATTATGTATCAGCTTCCATCAGTCACATCAGCAACAATTCTATGTGGGTAGCTTTACAAGGTTTGTAATGTTCAAATCTTCAAAAATGTTCAAATGTATGTGAAGTCCTATGGAACCAAACTGCTGAGGTCATCGGTCTCTAAACTTACACACTACTTAACGTAACTTAAACTAACTTACGCTAAGTACAAGACAAACACCTTTGCCCGAGGGAGGACTCGAACCTCCGACAGGGGGAGCCACGCGAACCGTGACAGGGCGCCCCAGACCGCACGGCTACTCCGCGCGGCAGGTTTGAAATGTCCCTGATTTGTTAGTCACATGACATCCAGTGATTAGTTCAAGTTGGAAGTCACTGGGTTCTCCCGAAGGACCCATTCCGCTGTTTATGCTTTTCTACTGGTAACACGGTACTGCCTGTCTCTTTTTATACCGGCTGGTCCTCCTTCCGTGACATCTAGTCGTCAATTCCGCGTTACGTAGGGGTGTGAGAACACTTTTGATCGTATGTTATATACAATTATTTGTTTTATCCACCGAAACGCCATTTTCTACCCATAATCCAGTTTTATTCACGGCTACAGAGTATTTCGCGATTCGTTCTTGTAAATAAAGTTGTCGGTTTACTTGTCACGTCTGATTTGGATGAAATCCCAAAGTTTCGATGACTGCCTCCATCATCGTCGTCAGGGGGAAGTATGTCTGTCAGATTTCTATTCCACAAAGTTTCGGAGTTGTAGCCGGATGAGACTGACCACTTGTCGCGATATTTTGGCTGACAACCACCTTCAGGTTAGTGTTTTATGCTGGAAATTGCTAGTTCACATCGCTAACTTGAAACAAAAAGTTCGCGTGGAGACGCATGCGCAAAGGCAGTCGCAACATGAGCGACATCTATCGAGTTACGCGCCCTCTTCTTGTGTTCTTTTCTGCCAGCAAAGGACGATCTAGGATAGCGGAGCGCTGGAATTTACAGAACACCTTACCAGAGTGCCAATGCCTGTGTTGGTCAGACAAGGGCCACAGTGCGTGAGAGCTGCATTGAACAAGATCGCCACACTCGCCTTTCTCAGCCATAGCCGAGCGCTGATTCTCCACACTACATTCCATGGAATATTATGCCATAGAAATCTTGGCATCTACGAGATCCTTCTGGGATTCAATTACACACATCAAAAAATGTTTTTCATGACCTCGGTTACGAGCGTTCCGATATCTGTACAGAAAATTAGAATAGAGATCAACAGAAACATCATTTCCGCCCTTTTTATTGCTCATGAAAATCACACACTGCATGTTGTACCACCATACGGCGAGACCTTCAGAAGTGGTGGTCTAGATTGCTGTACACAACGGTACCTCTAATACCCAGTAGCACGTCCTCTTGCATTGATGCATGCCTGTATCCGTGGTGGTATACTATCCACAAGTTCGTCAAGGCACTGTTGGTCCAGATTTTCCAACTCCTCAACGGCGATTCGGCGTAGATCCATCGGGGTGGTTGGTGAGTCACGTCGTCCATAAACAGCCCTTTTAAATCTATCCTAGGTATGCCCGATAGGGTTCATGTCTGGAGAACATGCTGTCCACGCTAGTCGAGCGATGTCGTTATCCTGAAGGAAGTCATTCACTAGATGAGCACGATGGGGTCGCGAATTGTTGCCAACATGCTGCTGATATGGATGAACTATCGGTCGGAGATTGGCATTCACGTATCGCACAGACGTTACGGCGCCTTCCGTGACCATCGTACGTCGGCCCCACATAATACCTCCCCAAAACAGCAGGGAACCTCCACCTTAATGCACTCGCGGGACATTGTGTCTAAGGCGTTAAGCCTGACCGGATTGCCTCCAGACACGTCTCCGACGATTGTCTAGTTGAAGGCATACGCGGCACTCATCGGTGAAGAGAACGTGATGCCAATCCTGTGCGGTCCATTCGGCATGTTTTTGGGCCCATCTGTACCTCGCTGCATGGTGTCGTGGTAGCAAAGATGGACATCGCCGTGGACGTCGGGAGTGAAGTCGTGTATCAAGCAACCTATTGCGCGCAGTTTCAGTCGTAGCACGACGTCCTGTGGCTGCACGAAAAACGTTATTCAGCATGGTGCCGTTACTGTGAGGGTTCCCTCGAGCGATAATCCGTAGGTAGCGGTCATCAACTGCAGTAGTAATCCTTGGGCGGCCTGAGCGAGGCATTTGATA
Source organism: Schistocerca nitens (assembly GCF_023898315.1). Taxonomy (NCBI): domain Eukaryota; kingdom Metazoa; phylum Arthropoda; class Insecta; order Orthoptera; family Acrididae; genus Schistocerca; species Schistocerca nitens. The sequence continues at coordinate 741,968,438 of NC_064617.1, forward strand.
TCTAAATTTTAGCTCTGCGAGCCCGCATTCCGACAGAGAGCGCACATGTGGTATCACAACTACCATGTGTCTGCGCAACATACATGGAACAGTATTCGAAGAGGGCGCGAAACTCGGCAGAGGTCGGTCATGTGGTGGCTGCCTTTGCTCACACGTCTTGGCGCCAATTTTTGCCATGACGTTAGCAATGAGAACTAGCAACCTCCAGTGCAAAACAGTTACCTGAAGACTGCTGAATGGTGTTAGTCGAAATATCGTGAACAAGAGGTCGACGTCATCCGGCTGCAATCCAGAAAGTTAATGGAATACTGTTAACGGTTGGAAAATATCAAGAATCACAAGTTTATTCATGTTTCAGACGCGTTACGCCCTTTATATTCGACATGCTCAGTGGATGTAATAGTTATTCTTGTTCCCGGTCGAAAACTGCTTTTCCATAGCCACAGATCAGTTAACAGCACGATTGATCTGACACTAACTGAAAAGTTTTGTTACGAGAACTGTCGTAACTGCGAGTTCACTTGGTGCAACACAAACACTAAGTGAACACAGAGTTACGATAGAAATATTTATAGTTCTCGTAAGAAAAATTTGCGGTATTATTTCCATTGTATCTATTTATAATTTGGAATGAGCAACGGTCTTTCGTTACTGGAAATGATTAAGTAGTGAAAGCTTCTTTAGTTATAGCAAGATTTTTGTGATCTCATAATAACGTTTGCTTCCATGCACAAAACGTACGGAATTTGCCAGTTTATCCCATTTATATTTACTCTCTCGGCTAATTTAAAAGCCTCTTTGATGCTAAAGTCACAATTAACCTTCAGCGGAATTGAAAAATTGAAATGCGAAGGAAGCCAACACACAAGAAGAATTTGACAAACAATATAAAACGAAAACTGCAAAGTTAATACATTGCTTTACTTGAATTTTAATAAGCCATTACTAATTTAACTACAGTTAATTTACCCTGAGAAATAAAACAGCTTCAGCTGTAAAATCCTTTTATTCTTAGGCGTATTTCTCAACTTGATTTATCGTAGCTTTGGTTGCCCAGACTACAAATTTTTTGTGATTAATTTAGTTTGTTCTACTTTTCTTTTAAGACGGAAATTTGTGTCCGACTATTACTGCAGAACAGGACAGTTAACTTACTGAGGCATTTTTAATAAGCTCTCAGTTACACTTGGGAAAAAAACTCGCGTTGTTACTCTTCCTTAGTGTGTTCTTTTAGCTTCAAACGACGACACTCGAATATTTAATAATAAGAAAGGATTTGGACACTATGTAGCCGGCAACGAAGTAGGATAATAAATACAGCGGGAGGTAGAGCTTTGAAGACTAAAACGGTTGTTACTGAACCGAAAGTTCACTGAAGATGCCTTACTGCAAAAGGTGAAGCGTTTGTGGCATTTGAATCAACTTAGATTTCAGAGAGAAAAAGGCGCTCCACTCGGTTAAATAAGTGTTATCTGTTCTCTGATATGGAAGCCAGAGGCTAAAGGGATGGCGAGAACACGGATGCATACTGTCTGTGTGGATATTGCCTTCCGATTTATCTGCAAGAAGGCGACGAGTGGTTGCATTCCATTCTACTACGTGTGAAAACGAGCCATAATTCATAGGGAACGGTCAGAGCGGCCCTCAGCTGTATGTTGACCGCAAGAGATCATTACGAGGCAGATCTTCAATCATCTGCGTTTTACAATAGCAACTGAACCGTCGTGCAAGGCGTGCTGAAAAGTAAATCCTCCGAATTTTTTACGTGAAAACTCCTAAATTTTTTAAAAGCAAAGTTTTATTGACATTCTATGTCTTTATTCTTCATGTATACATATTTATATCTCAACATAATCACCCGGGTGACAAACACGTTTCTCCCAAGGAGAGACCAGTTTGTTGATTTGTTACTGTAGGTCGATTAACTTTTTGGACGGAGCAACCACTTCATGTCTCCTTGCACTGCTTCGTCACTATCAAAGTGAAGTCCTCGAAGGTATTCTGTAAGTTTCAGAAACTGATGGAAATCGGATATGGCCAAGTCGGCATTGATGGAGGAAGACCGATGACAGTGAACCCCAGGACGTTGGATTGTTGCTGATGTTACAGCGTTCGTGTGTGGGCCGGCACTGTCATTCTGAAGGAGAGAGTGCCGCATGTGTGAACGAATTCTTCGAATTCGTGCTTTCTATTTTCTGAGTGTCTTTCAAGCATGGACATACTTCCGTTACACACCGTCTTGTATCACTTGCTACGATTTGGAGCCCTCTCGCGGCAAAAAGTTGCAACTCGGGTCAACGAAGCGGGTAATTAGACCGATTAATACACATGATATATAATAGGTACCTCAACCGATACTGCCAACGGAGTAAAATACTCGGAGGCATTACTTTTCAGCCCGCCACCGTATTCCATTTCGGCGAACAATTTCCCGAACTGACGGTCTTTCTTACCTTATGTGGAGCACGTCATCCAAGCCTGAAATGACACCGAGACATGTCGACAGACCGAACAGCGTGCGCAAGCCGCATTGTGCCATCCACGATGGAGACACGTAGCGATATCCTGTCTTAAAGAAGTGCTGCAAGTGATAAAGGTCGTGCAAAAAGTTATCTAAGCAGTTCCTGTATGGGTCAGTCAAACGGAAACTAGATAGGCGGAAAGAAAACAAGTATATTATTTATTATTTCAAAAGTAACGGCTGTAACTGTGATACAAGATGGCCAGTGGCTTCAAGGAAAAATTTTTGTGATTGCCTACGGAACCATGAGTGTACACAGGCGTGCAAATCTTCATCAGAAGCAAATCGATAGCCACGAATGTTTTTTTCCATGGCTCCAATAGTATGAAAAGCACATGGTGAGCGATCGGGACTTTATGGAGGATGTGGAACGTCTGCAGCGTACACGAGCAACATTGACACATGTGGGGCCCTTCGGCCTCTTGGCCCCAAGGTTATTTCGATTATGCTGCACAAGTCTCCCAGGGAATCCCTTACACATCCTCCATACAGTTCCGATCGCTCACCATGTGCTATTCATATTTTTGGAGCCCTGAAGAAAAATACATTCGTGGCCGTCGATTTGATTCGGACGAAGATGTGCACGCCTAGGTACAATAACGTTTCCGTAGTCAACTGCAAATATTTTTCCGTGAACGCATTGACCGTCTTGTGGCACACTGGGGTAAACGTACTAAAATTTTGAAATCATAAACAGTTTACTTACTTTGTTCACCATCTGTCTCATTTTCATCTGCGTATCCGTTATAAGTTAAATGTTGATTCAAACCGCAACGTCATAAGAAGAGCCGAAGCAAACAAGCTGCAAATTCACGAGGGCGGCGCGAGCGAGCACTGTCCCATTTACTGGCTTCCATTCGCACCAGGACTGCACAGTTCAATTACAACCCCAACAACCAAGCCACGAACACTGTCGACTGTGTACCGTTTCATTCCCTCCATCTGTCTTTCACGCTGACGAATGCGTTAAGCTGAAAACGGTCTGAAGTCTCACGACTATTTTTTAATTTTTGGGAAACATACCTGCCTATGTGCGACGCAGTTGAAGGTAGAGATGCAAACGTAAATGAAGAGAAAGTTTACTGCGCCCACGATGCAGGAGTACATGGCGTAGTTCTTGGCGCCATCTAGGAAAGCTGCCGTCTCATTGTCGGAGACTGTTGTTCCGGACGCCGTTGCATTCGCCAGGGCTCCACCGTAGTCCACCATAGTCTTAGTGAAGTCCCCAAATAGCAGGTTGACTATAGGTTTGACGGCGGCCGCACCCAAGCCAGCCATCAAGCCTAGCGCGAGGACGAACCGCTCTCCAGCCGTCGAGAAACGGTACTGTGAAACAAGATATTTCCATTCACTGTCACTGAATGCTACCTGACTGGCTTTCAACAAGAATGGAGGTTTGAGAATGGGGCTGTGTCCCCAAAACTAGTTCCAAAAAGTTAAATGTAAGTAAATAGGAAATAAAAAACAATTAAGTATATTTGTGGATACAGTTGTCGAACTGCTGTTTCCAAAAAATATATTTTATCTCCTGAGCAACAATAGGACGTGCTTGTCTTCCCCTGGATTCTGGAACACGAAAATTTTATTCATTGCTCAGTTTTCACGAACTTCTACAACTGAATTTCTCTGGTTCCACGAAACCTCTCATTTAGCCAATTGTAGCATTACGTGGCTGATCGCAGTTCTTTTGGAATGACACATCTCGAAACTAAGTAACTCGTTTATATAAAAAAAATGGCAATATTCATTCTTGTCCCTTCTGTGCATAAATTTATGCGTACCCCTATGTATGGCCCCACAAACAAAATTCTCCTTCGCAAATAATAATCGTGAACTGTGATGCCGTTTTGTAACAACGCCTCAGTGACGACAGAATTGTGTCAACATGCATTTCGCTTACCGCACAACCCTGAATTAATTATTTCTCCCGATGAAATTGCTTGAAAGTTCGACAAGATAGCACGACACAGTGCAAGTCTTTCAATAAACTGGACGCCACTTCGACACCTTACGCGTCCCTAATTCACCCCAGTTATTGAACTGGGAATGGGGAATGGGAAAGATGGAGCTACAGTTCTACGTGCAATTCGAACCACGTGTTGTTTCTGACGAATCTGCACAACAGTGAGAGGTGGATGCTAGGTTAAAGGCAGACTGAAAAAAGTGCTTGGAAGGAGATTCAATGCCGGTATCTTTTGGTATACAGGCACGGCCCTTTGCCATTAGACCAACAAACCTGACGGTTACGTAAAAAGAGGATTCAGTGCAAATGCGTTCAATTATGTCTACTGGAAAGAAGTTTCTCCTTTATATAGTGGATCTCACTTTCGAGCACCAGTGTAAAGAACACCATTCAGTCCAACAATTTGACTGAATGTAGTGAGTTATAATATCCCAGAATTTACGATAAGCCGTAGGGCACTCGTTTTCTGACTACAGCAGTGTCCACAGACAGTGGAGAATCCTGACTCATTTATCTCTTGGAGTGGTAAAGGGGGAAGTGTCGGTAATTATCAAGGTCTTGGGGATGCAGACGCAAATGGAAACCACTGCTGCAAATACACGAAACGTGTATCCACAGTATGTGTAACTTTCGAGTATGCTCTTATCATGAACACGTCCTTGGAAAAAGACAATAAAAAAGAGAGAGAGAGACGAACGAATGTACAGTGCGGTCCTTTCAAACCTATTTGAGCACTGCCAGGGAAGGAGCTGTCAGTAGAGGGGCAGATAATTAAGTTTTTGGAAGTAATGTGTGGAATGTTAAAAGTCTGATACCTGTGGGAAAACTAGACAATGTTAAGAGAGAGATGGGCAAGCTCATCGTAACGTAGCTTCTCGAAGACTGTGTCGCATGTCTGTCCAAGAGTGATTTCGCATGAATTATATTCAGTGTAGAATATCACTGTTCTCATTGGGATGAACAAGGGATTTTTGGAAGACGTCAGAAAGCCTCGAGGACCAGGATAATCCCACGGTAGGTAGTTTGAGGCTATGGATTGTCTTCGACAGTATGTGAAAAACTAAATGAAACATTGATAAACGAAACATATGGCAATAATAAAGGTACGAAGAGACGGGTAATGCTCCATCCCCAGAATGAGATTGCTGAGCAGCCAGGGAAACAGGTTGCCACATTGGTACGCACAGTCCCAATAGGGCATAATGGAGCTCCGACGATTTTCTAATGGAAATAAGCAACACTATTATTACGATAAATGTATAAACGTCTGTTCGTCAGTTACATGTGTTACAGTTTGTGTTTAATTTTAATAGCGTGCTTGACAACTGTACGATAAGTAAATAAACAAATAAATCCAAAGTAAATTTACTTCAGGTAGATATCACACTTCATTCTTTAACACAGAATTTTGTCACCAAATTATTACAGGACTCATACTGCAAAACTAATTCAGGATTTTGTTTAGGGTTTCTATAGATCAATTTTTTTCTGTAGACACAGAAAGGAACCAAAAACACAGTGAATAATGAAAACAATGAAAATTTTCTTGTAATACCAGTTATGTAGAACGTAATTCTATATGCCAACAAATTCAACGCTGAAGAAAGTCATTGTGTTTCAATAGGAATCATTAAACTCTTGAAGACAAGTAGTACTACTGATACCCTTATACCCTGCATAGTTCAAAGGTGGTGTCGACGAGTTCATATCTCTTAGCGATACACTGAATATCTTTCGACTGAAAATTAAATTCACGTACGAAATCGAGAACAGTACCATGAACTCAGCTTCCTTGACCTGAAATTGTGGCTAATACACTCCTGGAAATGGAAAAAAGAACACATTGACACCGGTGTGTCAGACCCACCATACTTGCTCCGGACACTGCGAGAGGGCTGTACAAGCAATGATCACACGCACGGCACAGCGGACACACCAGGAACCGCGGTGTTGGCCGTCGAATGGCGCTAGCTGCGCAGCATTTGTGCACCGCCGCCGTCAGTGTCAGCCAGTTTGCCGTGGCATACGGAGCTCCATCGCAGTCTTTAACACTGGTAGCATGCCGCGACAGCGTGAACGTGAACCGTATGTGCAGTTGACGGACTTTGAGCGAGGGCGTATAGTGGGCATGCGGGAAGCCGGGTCGACGTACCGCCGAATTGCTCAACACGTGGGGCGTGAGGTCTCCACAGTACATCGATGTTGTCGCCAGTGGTCGGCGGAAGGTGCACGTGCCCGTCGACCTACGACCGGACCGCAGCGACGCACGGATGCACGCCAAGACCGTAGGATCCTACGCAGTGCCGTAGCGGACCGCACCGCCACTTCCCAGCAAATTAGGGACACTGTTGCTCCTGGGGTATCGGCGAGGACCATTCGCAACCGTCTCCATGAAGCTGGGCTACGGTCCCGCACACCGTTAGGCCGTCTTCCGCTCACGCCCCAACATCGTGCAGCCCGCCTCCAGTGGTGTCGCGACAGGCGTGAATGGAGGGACGAATGGAGACGTGTCGTCTTCAGCGATGAGAGTCGCTTCTGCCTTGGTGCCAATGATGGTCGTATGCGTGTTTGGCGCCGTGCAGGTGAGCGCCACAATCAGGACTGCATACGACCGAGGCACACAGGGCCAACACCCGGCATCATGGTGTGGGGAGCGATCTCCTACACTGGCCGTACACCACTGGTGATCGTCGAGGGGACACTGAATAGTGCACGGTACATCCAAACCGTCATCGAACCCATCGTTCTACCATTCCTAGACCGGCAAGGGAACTTGCTGTTCCAACAGGACAATGCACGTCCGCATGTATCCCGTGCCACCCAACGTGCTCTAGAAGGTGTAAGTCAACTACCCTGGCCAGCAAGATCTCCGGATCTGTCCCCCATTGAGCATTTTTGGGACTGGATGAAGCGTCGTCTCACGCGGTCTGCACGTCCAGCACGAACGCTGGTCCAACTGAGGCGCCAGGTGGAAATGGCATGGCAAGCCGTTCCACAGGACTACATCCAGCATCTCTACGATCGTCTCCATGGGAGAATAGCAGCCTGCATTACTGCGAAAGGTGGATATACACTGTACTAGTGCCGACATTGTGCATGCTCTGTTGCCTGTGTCTATGTGCCTGTGGTTCTGTCAGTGTGATCATGTGATGTATCTGACCCCAGGAATGTGTCAATAAAGTTTCCCCTTCCTGGGACAATGAATTCACGGTGTTCTTATTTCAATTTCCAGGAGTGTAGATGGGAAATTTAAGTCTGACATCTCTATAAAACGCATTACCGTCCATGTTCCTTTCTGCCATCCCCATAGGCATAGAATTGCATTTTTTCGTCCTGTGAGTGACTGGATGTTTGAGGTCTCTTGAACACCGTCTGCTGTTGTCACGGAACGGTATATTTTTACTGAATAAAGATGACCCTACTGCAAAGAAATATGTTTCTATTCCATTCATAGATGGTATTTCCTATCGCACTAGGAGGTAATTTAAAAAATACAGCCGCGTTGAGGCGTTTACCATCAATAATCTCACTATGCTTCTTCTCATACATAACGACAGACCTCCTACAGATAAAAGTCTAAAATCTGGGATATACAAAATTCTGTGCAGCCAATGTCCAGGGCCGGCCACTGTGGCCCAGCGGTTGTAGGCACTTCAGTATGGCCCCGCGCGAACGCTACGGTCGAAGGTTCGAATCCTGCCTCGGGCACGGATTTGTGTGATGTCCTTAGGTTAGTTAGGTTTAAGTAGTTCTAAGTTCTAGGGGACTGATGACCTCAGATGTTAAGTCCCATAGTGCTCAGAGCCATTTGAACCATAAAGCTGAAAAGCACTTACACCCACCGCTTTCATTAGTTGATACTGAAATCTTGCACGTAGTGTATAAAGAGTGCAGATTGAATCTTTTAGAAGAGATAAACATTTATAAGCTTTCCCACCGAGCTCCAAAGATATGCTGAATGATCAGCTCTCGTTTAGAAAGAGGCTGATTTTTGATTGTATTTCCTTTCTTTTCAAATGATTTGTAGCCTCCTTATTTACTTAACCAGTGATTTACATCACGTAGTAAAGGCGCTCATTTGTAGGCTGTCGATTCAAATGACTTGCAACCTTCCTGTTTGCATGCATTTGCATCTGTTATTTACTTTATTTTTAACTTTGTTATCTGCTCAAGATGTATTAGTGCTTTTTAACCTATATTTTTAAATACATTTTAACTGTGATGCTTAGTCAGAGCCGCGGGCTACCTATCTGTATAATGGTCAGTGTGCCTAATACATTTTCCTGCGTTACGCTTTTATCTAGCTAAAGTTTTAAGTTACTAACGTACATGTGCTATGCTGCCGTTAGCATTTATAAGAGTTATAGGTAGAGGTCCTAAACAGGATGACAACTTGTAAATACGCACTGGGACCTCGCGTTGGCTATCGAATGGGATGTCTTAGCCGGGGCGGGGCCCACTTACTCGCGTCGATGGAAACTCATATCCTGCGGCCGGCCTCTACGTCAAGATACTGGAAAGTTCATTGTAGCGCCGCTTCTCCGTCAGCCCACGGCGCCACCATCAGCTGAATATTAAATAAGCCGGACCATTGAACGCATTCTTCAGTCCGTTTTACAAGCTTTGTCATTTTCGCGTAAAAATTTATACGCTTGATTAGCACGTGACTTAAGATTCAAAGTGATGTTCAGTTTCGTTCGACTTACGTTAGAGACACAAGCGTCCTCATTGTGTGTAGTCTTGGTAAGCTTTTAGGTATACCAGCGCTCATTGCTTCTCACATTAATGAAATCTTTTATGTTTAAACTATCAGTCTACTGGCGCTAATCATCATAAGTCTCGTGCTGTTTTAGTGTTTTGCTTATGATACGAAGTTTTTTTTGTCATCATATCTTCGCACTTGTTACGTTACTTTTTAACTGCTCGACAGTGCTATGTAAAAATTTCAACGAAGGAACTTTTATTTTGTTTAATACTGTACATTTATTGTTATTGATGTGCTGTTAATCGTCATTCAACCCTAGTAATCACTAAATTTTTATTCTACACCCATTTCTTGTAGGACTCTATCTTCCAAACTTTGCTTGACAGCAGCTTTCCAATGTAAGCTTAATTGTATGATTAATGATGCATTAATTTGCCGAAATTAGTCAAGAAGTTAATGTAATAAAAATTTGTACAGCTGATTGTTTCTACTCTTAAAACGTGCATCTCAAGTGCTCATTGACAACCACGAATAAAATTTTAATACTAAAGATACTTGCAAAATTAATTAAGGAATGGTTGCAAAGGCAGACAGTTTCCAAAAACTGGAATATTGCTGTAACTGTTTTATTCTAGAAGAATGAAGACACAAAAGTCAGCCTCCTCAACCCTGCGTGCAGGATAATACGTTGTAACCAGAAAATATTGCATTTTAATCAGTCAAAAGAAAAGCCGTCTTTAGAAGTGAAGTTAGTTCAATGGACGATTTTCAAGCCGTAAACTAAACAAGTAAAACGAAAGTGAATGTCCATTCCGTCTAGGATTCATAGATATTGATTCAATATCGAAGAGGAGTCTGTGGTATAGCTCCATTGAGAAAAACATTGGTTCAACTAAGTTGTGTATACTGAAGAATATACCTGCTTAAGAACTTGTTTGTCCGTCTTTGGAACGAAATATATCACTCATTCTGCGCATCACGGATCCGACAGTTTGTTGGTACGTTTGTGGAGGTAGGTTGCATTAGATGCCTACGCACAGGTCATGTAATTCACGTAAATAACGGGACGCTGATTTTCGCACGTTGTGACGGCGCCCGATGGCGACGCAGATAGGTCAATAGGATTTACATCAGACGAATTTGGTCGCCGAGACATCACCGTCAGTTCACTATAATGCTCCTCAAATCACTGTAGCACGGTTCTGAGTCACGGGCAGTTATACTGCTGAACGATGGCATCGCCGTCGGGAGGACATCAAGCGTGAAGGGTTGCAGGTGGTTCGCAGCTGTAAGCATGTCTTCGATTACCACCACAGTTTACATGCAAGCTCAGGAGAGTGTCTCCCATAGCATAATACTGCCCCCACCAGTCGGCGTCGGTGGCACGCAGAACATTTCGAGCCATCGTTTACCTCGATGATGGCAGAGTTCCATATTCACAATGTACGATGAACGGTTGTGCGCCGTTTTCGAGATACTCGTTTACAGATTCTGCGTAATAATAATCTGCTCTTCGTCAAAGTAGCTCATCTCAATAGATTTCCCAATCTGCAATGCATATCTTCGCTAGGGTGATCCCCTGTCCATGTCTGCTCCGCTGACATACTTCCGTTGCCGCGTCACGTTCCCGCAACGTCACTAGGCGCCATCCAAGTATGTAAGCGGAGCAGACACGGATAGGGGATCGTCCTAGCGAGGACATGGGCTGCAAATGGGAAGATTTCTTGAGATAAGCGACTTTGACAAACGACGTATTATTATTACACAGCCCCTGTGAATATCTGCAAAACGGCTAAGCTGGTTGAATTTTCACGTGCCACTGTCGTGGGACTCTACGGAAAGAAGTAGAAGGACAGCGAAAATACCACTAGGTGCTAAATGGTTGGACGTCCACAGAACATAGGATTCGGAGGCTTGTCTGCTCTGTACAGTAGAATAGAAGGCGATCTGTGGCATATCTGGCTAAAGAGCAACATATTGGTCCACGCACAAGTATTTCAGAGCACAGCGTTCATCGCAAATTGTTGAACATGGAACTCCACAGCAGAGCACCCATACATGTTCACATGTTGAGGCATCGACATCGTCAGTTAGATTGCAGTGGGCACGGGACCATCGCATTTAGATCGTCGATCAGCGGAAACGTGTCGGCTCTTAGGGTGAATCACACTTTTGCTGCACTAGGTAGATGGTCGTCTCCTCAAACGCCGGCATCGAGGTGAACGCCAGCAGTACAACTGCCCGTGTCTCGGAGCCAGAACCGTGCTACAGTGCTTTGAGGAGCATTATAGAGAACTCGCGTTGATTTCTCGGCGCACAAATCTGCCTGATGTAAATACTATGGAACCCATCTGAGTCACCATCGGACGTCATCACCAAATCAGCGGCCCGGGAAAGCAGAAAGGTGGAAGGAGTATATAGAGGATCTATACAGAGCGATGTACTTGAAGCCAATGCTGTGGCAATGGAAGAGGATGTAGATGAAGATGAAATGGGAGATACGATACTGCGTGAAGAGTTTGACAGAGCACTGAAAGACCTGAATCGAAACAAGGCCCCGGGAGTAGACAACATTCCATTAGAACTACTGACGGCGTTGGGAGGGCCAATCCTGACAAAACTCTACCATCTGGTGAGCAAGATGTATGAGGCAGGCGAAATTCCCTCAGACTTCAAGAAGAATATAATAATTCCAATTCCAAAGAAAGCAAGTGTTGCCATATGTGAAAATTACGGAACTATCAGTTTAATAAGTCACAGCTGCAAAATACTAACGCGAATTCTTTACAGACGAATGGAAAAACTGGTGGAAGACGACCTCGGCGAAGATCAGTTTGGATTCCGCAGAAATGTTGGAACACGTGAGGCAATACTGACCCTACGACTTATCTTATAAAATAGATTAAGGAAAGGCAAACCTACATTTCTAGCATTTGTATAGAGAAAGCTTTTGACAATGTTGACTGGAATAACCTCTTTCAAATTCTAAAGGTGGCAGGGGTAAAATACAGGGAGCGAAAGGCTATTTACAATTTGTACAGAAACCAGATGGCAGTTATAAGAGTCGAGGGGCATGAAAGGCTCTGAGCACTATGGGACTTAACATCCTTGGTCATCAGTCCCCCAGAACTTAGAACTACTTAAACCTAACTAACCTAAGGACGTCACACAACACCCAGTCATCACGAGGCAGGCATGACAGGGAAGCAGCGGTTCGGAAGGGAGTGAGACAGGGTTGTAGCCTCTCCCCGATATTATTCAATCTGTATATTGAGCAAGCAGTAAAGGAAACAAAAGAAAAATTCGGAGTAGGTATTAAAGTCCATGGAGAAGAAATAAAAACGTTGAGGTTCGCCGATGACATTGTAATTCTTTCAGAGACAGCAAAGGACTTGGAAGAGCTGTTGAACGGAATGGACAGTGTCTTGAAAGGAGGGTATAAGATGAACATCAACAAAAGCAAAACGAGGATAATGGGGAATTAGATTAGGAAATGAGACACATAAAGTAGTAAAGGAGTTTTGCTATTTGGGGATCGAAATAACTGACGATGGTAAAAGTAGAGAGGATATAAAATGTAGACTGGCAATGGCAAGGAAAGCGTTTCTGAAGAAGAGGAATTTGTTTACATCGATTTAAGTGTCAGGAAGTCGTTTCTGAAAGTATTTGTATGGAGTGTAGCCATGTATGGAAGTGAAACATGGACGATAAATAGTTTGGACAAGAAGAGAATAGAAGCTTTCGAAATGTGGTGCTACAGAAGAATGCTGAAGATTAGATGGGTAGATCACATAACTAATGAGGAGGTATTGATTAGAATAAATAATAGATAATACTGAAATGTAAAGTTATCATGGAGATGGTCGGTAGAAAAATTATCCAATTTAGAAACGTAAAATGTTTAGAAGTTAACCTACAAGGTGTAGATAATGAAGATCTCTTATGTTCAGAAGAAAGAGTGCAATAAATAACTGGATACCAGAGTAAATCGAAATTGTATACGGAGAAAAAGTTTCCGTAATGCGTGGTAAAAGAAGAGGAAGAGGAGATTGATGGGAAAGAAACAAGTCGTCTAGTGGTAAGTTTGATACAGCATAATCTGCAAAGAAAGAAGTTGGCAGCCGTCAGTTTTATGTCTAGAGTGATTAAAAGGAGTGGAAAGTAGAAGGTTACGCAGCCTGTTCTTGAAATCTAATAGGTAACAGGACTATTCTCGAATATTTAGAGAACACTTAACATTACATAACAAAAGTGACAAGCAGACGAATGTGATAGCGACCAGTATTAACACCTTACGCTTGTGAATTGCTGACTAGGAAAAATGCAGATTGGGAAGAAAAACGTAAAAGACAGAGCACGAAGGTGAAACTGATTCCGTAAAGGAAAAGATACGAAGTCAAAGAAGCTGACATAGTGATCAGTAGCGGAACTCCATCCGACTAGGCCTCGGAAAGACCAACGGTACGTCCGTTTAATTAATTATTTTTTTTTTTTGCTGCCATTTACAAACGACCTGCCGCCTAATTGCCAAGACAGGTCGTACTTTCAAAATATGAAGTTGCACATGCACATAATGTGAAACTTATTTGATATTTCTTACTGGTAGTAAGGACTAATAACGCTGCAGCTTTGAACTTTTGCGAACTTAAATATAATTAAGAAATGAAAATCTTAAAATTAACTATTTATGAATAGAAGATAGAAATTTTGGAAGATACGAAAGATGTTGTGACATATTATCTCTTTACGACATAAATTCGAACAATTTTCTAAAATAACAAGATTCTAGCATTTAGGAAGGAGAAATAAAAGATAAAAGGAAACGCATAGGTTTCTACTAGAGATCGCACGAGCCAGCTATCCGAAGTGTGAACTAAGTAGAGGAGCAGGCCGTTGTGGCCGAGCGGTTCTAGGCGCTTCAGTCCGGAACCGTGCTGCTGCTACGGTCGCAGGTTCGAACCCTGCCTCGGGCATGGATGTGTGTGATGTCCATAGGTTAGTTAGGTTTGAGTAGTTTCTAAGTCTAGGGGACTGATGACCTCCGATGTTAAGTCCCATAGTCCTTAGAGCCATTTGAACCATTTTTTAAGTAGAGGAATAGGTTATTTGGATTGTACATCTGAAACACAGTATTGTATGATTTTCCACTGATATGTTTTTTTTTTTTTTTTTTTTTAATTCCGAAAGAAACCTGTGACTGAACGCGGTGGATGCATCGTTACGTCACATGAATCTTCGTTTTTTGACTATGTGAGCAAAGTAGTATATTTCGATGTTTGCTACGAGTATAAGGAGATCCTTCGGAACACAATACAATTTAATTCTACAAACATTAGAACAATGTGTCAAATCTGTGTACAAAGGAATGTAGTTCAAATGGCTCTGAGAACTATGGGACTCAACTGCTTTGGTCATCAGTCCCCTAGAACTTAGAACTACTTAAACCTAACTAACCTAAGGACATCACACACATCCATGCCCGAGGCAGGATTCGAACCTGCGACCGTAGCAGTCGCACGGTTCCGGACTGCGCGCCTAGAACCGCGAGACCACCGCGGCCGGCAAGGACTGTAGTGCTAAGTGTAATTTTCAGTAGGTAATTTCCTTACCAGTTTTAAGAAGGGCACAGGAGATGGTGATTCTTCACCTTCCAGTTCCTCAGTGGAAGCCCTGAAATTAAAAACATAATATCAATTCGATAAATTACTTTCGTGAACTTACGGTGGTAAAATGTTTTCTATACACTCATATTATTGTTTGTTGATTTACCGTTCTATTGGCGTGGATTTCTTCTCTCTGGATGTGTCTTCCGCTGAAATCTTCCCACTAACTTCGTCTTCGGTGTCGTAAGATGGAAGTAGGGGCTCGACGAGCTCCGACCTGAAGACGAAAATCCACTGTTAGGTCTAAATTTTCCAACATTTCTGTGCATCTTGTGAAGCCTCGTTACTCTGAGAAATGTAGAGAATGAAGCATGAATAGAAATTAATAGTTGTAAGTAGTAATGGAAGAAGGGCTGAGGAAAAGATCACTAGTTTTAAAACTTTCATTACATTTTAATTAACAATTTATAAGAACTGATAAGCTAATCTTGTGACAAATGGAGGATTTAGATATCGACCAGGTACGTTTCTGAGGATCTGGAGAACTGTCTCAAGGCTTTCTGTGTAATTTTCGTCTCACTTTCGAGCATTAAGTGATTAACAAAGATGGCAGACGGTTGAAGCTTGTCTATACGGTAAAACGACCATTACAACGAGGGAACTGCTGGCACATTTCCTTTGAAAAGAAGTGGCGTAAGACCCCTTAGCGACTATGTCTCCACTGCGGCTCCGTCTTTTTTTCTGTATGTCAACTTCAGAAAGTAGACGCACGCCCTCTGGACCTGTAGAATAAAACAAAGGTGTCATGTTCTGTTATTCAGCAGCTATGTAGATCGAGACACGGCGGAAGGAACGACTGCTTGCGTCACTCCTCCAGGAATAATGTAACAAAGTGAACAGTCTGACTCTCACTCACTTCGCTCATTTAGTTCAGATTTCTCACGCGTCTCTCATGTTGCCGACAGCGTACGTTCTGCGGATTATGTGACGTTACAAAAAATCTGCTATTGGAGGTACGAAATATAAGATGGATATCGCATTTTCAGAGAAACAGCGTTACATATCTTACAAACGTCACGCAATAAAACCAAATACACCTCACAAGTCATGATGAAGATACGAGTTCAATGCCATTATAAACGTGGTTCTACAAAAGCGTTAAGAAGGCTACAACTGTTTTTAATTGTGAATGTTTTACTGGACGATATACATTAGTAACAAACTATTGGAGCCATCAAATCATATGAAGTGTCAAACGAAAGCTGGCAAAGTCTGCATACACCACAGTAGGATGCATTACAACTCCTGCAGGCGAGGCAGGGGTCGCAAATTTCATCAGGACCTGTATAAGCCCTGTAAGGATATGGAAAAGGCTGCAAATAGTTAAACCTTTTCCTGACTTTATCCTCCACTTGTAGGCAAGTTACAGTTAAATTTTTATAATACACTAAAGCTAATACTTAACATAAACATTAACACTCATAAAATATAAATAGAAAAAAGTATTTGCAATTTATCCCCCCAAAAAATTATCCAAATTAAAATTAATTCAAATGCATTTTTCTGCTGTAACATTGACAAACACTTTTACTATTATAAACCTATTGGAAGTCCATAACTGAACAAATTTTCAAATTATTTTCATGTGTCGCATATGAAGTTATACGTCTACATAGATGTTACGTGATAGCAAACCATGCATTTCGTCTAACGGATCCATCTCCCCATACCCCCCTCCCCCCCCACTCCCGCTTCTGTTTTCCCATATAAATATGGGAAATCGTTACAAATAGCAGATACAATCAGTTTTTAACGACAGTTCCAAATTTCGTCCCGGGACGAAAATAGGAACAACACAGGGGACGAAATTACGAACACTCTCAGTTTATAGTAATAGCCGCTACAGGGATCTAGACTACATTCTTGACTGTAGCGATTAAACACGAGAAACTGCAACACATGACTGAAATACAGCCCAATATTTGAACGCAAATCTGCGTTCACCCTAGGAATTGCTGGCTGTTAATTTCACCTCAGCGTAAAAAATTTAATACACTCATACGCGGAAGCTACCAGTGTTGCAAACAACAGATTCTCTCTATAAAACATTTGTTACCAACTGTAGAAACCTAAAGTACCTAGGTGGAAGACATTAGGATCCCTTGCTGTACATATAAAGTTATGGACGACTTTACAAGAGATAGCTGTGCCACAGACATAAATTCTCCGCAAGCTACACGTAGTATGAAGGCAGCGTGGGTGGCATAGTTCATCACATAATTGTTCCAGGTAATGAATAGCTACAGTTAACTATTAGATATACTGTAAAAGTTATGTATGTAAATCCCATCAGTAAAAGTTATGTTAAGTCGCTACGGAAATATGAGTAAGAAGTAACACACAAGAGGGCAGATTGACATTCATTCCTGAAGTGAGCCACATGTACATTATAATTTTAACGTAATTCATCCAACGATGTAAAACTGGGTATAGGCTTGTTTATGAATTTCGTCAAAATTTACGTAATATTTTAATGTTTTAGTAATGAGAAGTCACAAAATATTTGTATAATTGTGAGTTTATTTTAACGTGGTGCATTTATGAACAAATGGTAGTTGCTTTTAATATGGGTCATTCTTTTAATATTTAACATGGATTCAGTAGTATGTGCCGCCAGAGAGTGTATTTAAGGGGTAGCAGCACTATGCACATGGGCTTTCTTCTTTCGTTTTTCATTTGCGGTCTTTCATTGTTGGTATCTGCATCTGAGGGTACTAAGTGTCAATCCACATGGTCTGCGTAGTGAATCTGGTGCGTAATTTAAAGTTTTGATCGCTAAAATAATTTTACAGAGCGCGAGTGAATGCTTTAAAATGTCCCTGGAAAATTAGATAGAGGTTTCGGTGACTGAGTTTCAGCGTTCATTGAACTTTATGAGCTATGCGTGGGACTTGAGGTGACTTAGAAGTTTAATTAATATTCTTTGATTATGTAATTATCTGCCTGTTTTCGTAGTGAATATTTAGCATAACAGAGTTTAGTTTTATGTTGCGATTAATAGTGGGAAACTGTCCTGTGAGACTTTGAGTATTTGCTTTCCAATTTAGTAGTTAACCCCTTAACATTTTTCTACTGCAACATTGCAATAATTATTATTTACGTTCTTAAATTTACATCCAGACCATTAGCAAATGTGTGAATTGTTATTAACATACGTTTGCGTTGTTTAAACGGTAATTATTTTAGTTTGACAGCATTACTAACCCATCGAGATTCGCTATGCAGTTTACTTATTTATAAAGTCATGTTTTTGAGTAATGAGTGTCCTGACAGGTTTGACCCGCCACGAATTCCTCTCCTGCGCCAACCTCTTCCTTTCAGAGTGGCTCTTGCAACCTACGCCCTCAATAATTTGCTGAATGTATTCCAATCTCTTCATCTACAGGTTTTGCCCACTGCAACTTCTTCTAGTACCACACAGTTTATTCCTTCACGCCGTAACTGATGTCCAGTTATCCTGCCCCTTCTTCTTGCAAGTTTTTTCTGTATGTTCCTTACTTTGCCAATTCAGTAAAGAACCTAGACATTCCTTACTTTGTCAGTCCACCTGAATTTCAACATACTTCTGTAGCACCACACCTCAAACTTTTCGGTATTCTTCTGTTCTGGTTTCCCCACTGTCCTTGAGTCACTACCATACAACGCTGTGTTCCAAATGTACGTTCTTGGGAATTTCTTCTTCAAATTAAGGCCAATGTTTGATACCAGTAGACTTCTCTTGGACCGAAGTGGCGCCTCTGATGTCGCTAGTCTGGTTCTTATGTTCTCCAAGCTTCGTCCGTCGTGGATAGTTTTGTTCCCAGGGTAGCAGAATTAATTAACTTCGTATGCTTCATGATCCCCAATTTTGTTGCTAAATTTCTCGCTATTCTCACTTCTGCTGTTATTACCTCTGTCTCTTTTTCCAGTTTACTCTCAATCCATGTTATGTACTCATTAGATTTTTCATTTCACTCAAGAGGTCCTATAGTTCTTCTTCACCTTGAATTTTAATCCTACTGTTTCAGCTTTCTTTTATTTCTGCTAGTGCTTCTTCGATGTAAAGACTGAACACTACGAGCAAAAAACTACATCCTTATTTTAAACCCTTTTAAATCCGAGCAATCGTTTCTTGGTCTTCCTGTCTTATTGTTGCTTCTTAGATTTTGTACATATTCTATATTACTTACCTATCCCCATAGCTTACCCCTATTTTTCTCAGAATATCGAATATCTTGGACCACGCCATTGTCGAACGCGTGTTCCATATCGACATACAGGGCTATTACAAATGATTGAAGCGATTTCATAAATTCACTGTAGCTCCATTTATTGACATATGGCCACGACACACTACAGATACGTAGAATAATTCATAAAGTTTTGTTCGGCTGAAGCCGCACTTCAGGTTTCTGCCGCCAGAGCGCTCGAGAGCGCAGTGAGACAAAATGGCGACAGGAGCCGGGAAAACTTATGTCGTGCTTGAAATGCACTCACATCAGTCAGTCATAACAGTGCAACGACACTTGAGGACGAAGTTCAACAAAGATCCACCAACTGCTAACTCCATTCGGCGATGGTATGCGCAGTTTAAAGCTTCTGGATACCTCTGTAAGGGGAAATCAACGGGTCGGCCTGCAGTGAGCGAAGAAACGGTTGAACGCGTGCGGGCAAGTTTCACGCGTAGCCCGCGGAAGTCGACGAATAAAGCAAGCAGGGAGCTAAACGTACCACAGCCGACGGTTTGGAAAATCTTACGGTAAAGGCTAAAGCAGAAGCCTTACCATTTACAATTGCTACAAGCCCTGAAACCCGATGACAAAGTCAAACGCTTTGAATTTTCGGCGCGGTTGCAACAGCTCATGGAAGAGGATGCGTTCAGTGCGAAACTTGTTTTCAGTGATGAAGCAACATTTTTTCTTAATGGTGAAGTGAACAGACACAATGTGCGAATCTGGGCGGTAGAGAATCCTCACGCATTCGTGCAGCAAATTCGCAATTCACCAAAAGTTGACGTGTTTTGTGCAATCTCACGGTTTAAAGTTTGTTCTGCGAAAAAAACGTTACAGGACACGTGTATCTGGACATGCTCGAAAATTGGCTCATGCCACAACTGGAGACCGACAGCGCCGACTTCATCTTTCAACAGGATGGTGCTCCACCGCACTTCCATCATGATGTTCGGCATTTCTTAAACAGGAGATTGGAAAACCGATGGATCGGTCGTGGTGGAGATCATGATCAGCAATTCATGTCATGGCCTCCACGCTCTCCCGACTTAACCCCATGCGATTTCTTTCTGTGGGGTTATGTGAAAGATTCAGTGTTTAAACCTCCTCTACCAAGAAACGTGCCAGAACTGCGAGCTCGCATCAACGATGCTTTCGAACTCATTGATGGGGACATGCTGCGCCGAGTGTGGGAGGAACTTGATTATCGGCTTGATGTCTGCCGAATCACTAAAGTGGCACATATCGAACATTTTTGAATGCTAAAAAAACTTTTTGAGTTTTTGTATGGGTGTGCAAAGC
The DNA here is from genome assembly GCF_023898315.1 of Schistocerca nitens. Classification (NCBI taxonomy): domain Eukaryota; kingdom Metazoa; phylum Arthropoda; class Insecta; order Orthoptera; family Acrididae; genus Schistocerca; species Schistocerca nitens. The sequence continues at coordinate 741,988,800 of NC_064617.1, forward strand.
ATTGTGAAAATATCTCAAATAATAAAGTTATTGTAGAGCTGTGAAATCGCTCCAATCATTTGTAATAACCCAGTACTTTATGAAGGTGTTTTCATGATTCTTCATTCTTGCTTCCATTATCAACCGCAACGTCACAACTGCCTCTCTGGTGCCTTTACCTTTCCTAAGGCCAAACTGATCTGATTCTCAATTTTTAATTCATTCTTCCATATGTTATTCTTAAGAGCAGCTTGGATGCATGAGGTTTTAAACTGATTGTAAGGTATTTTTCGCACTTACAGCGCTTGCTGTCTTTTGAGTTGTGTGGACGGTGTGCATGAAAGTACGTAGCTGGATAAGTAGATTCTACATAGCAACTTGAATAGTTGTTTGGTTGCCAGTTCCATCAATGGTTTCAGAACTTCCATTGTGCTTTATTTTAACTCTAGTCTTCCAGAGCTCTTTTAATTTCTCACTGATATTGTATCCCCTATATCCCTTCCAATATGTTGTCAGAGTAGTCTTCTCCCAAGTAGTCGCCTTCACTGTACCGTTTCCACTTATATTCCCATTGTACTCTTCATGTTACCACTCTTGCTTTAAATTCCACCGAAGGTTGTTTTGGCTTTTGTATTTGCTCACTCAGTCCTCTCAACGATCATTTATTTTTTGATTTCTTTGCATCTTTCCAGCAATCATTTCCTCTTGGCTGCGTCAGCATTTGCTATTTGTTTTATTCCTAAGGGATTTATACTGCTGTATTCCTGTCTTTCCCAGATCGTTTTGGTACTTCTTTCTGTCATCGATCTAGTGAAGTATTTCGTCTGTTACCCAAGGTTTCTTCCTAACTACTTTCCTTGTCCTTTGGTTTATTTGTTCAATATGTGTGATTGTCCTTCTTAGACCCATCCTCTCCTCTTTAGCTGAGCTGCCTACTCTGATGTTCCTTATCGCAGCATACACATCGTTAGCGAGCTTCAAGCGCGTTCGTCATTCCTCAGCTTTTAAATATCCTACATCCTTACATATTGATTGCTTCGGAGGATTCTCTTGAACTTCAGTCCACTATTCATCATTACTCAATTGTGATATTAGTATATATCTGCAGCCAGCTACGCCATACAGTCCAATATCTAATTTCGGCATCTCTCTCTGACCGTGAGGTAATCCAGTTGAAAGCTTCCGTGCTTCCCGGTCTTTTCGAAGTATACCCTTCCTCTTGTTATTCTGTGAGTATTCGCTATTATTAACTGATATTTGTAGAAGAACTCAATTAGCCTTTCTCCTGTCTCGTTCCTACTACCAAACCCGTATCTCCCGTAACCATGCCTTCTACTCCCTCCCCTACAACCACATGCAAATCCACCACCCGAAGTTTATTTCAGAACCGACATTCCCTGATTCTACTTGTATGATGTTATCTAGTCGCTAATTATTTCATCTTATTCTCGCGTTCACCACGCTCGCCATCCAGTCGTTACGTATTGTTTGGATAAAATACTGCGCTTTTCATAAATCTACGATAGTGCCTTTTTAAGACTTTTTTTAAATATCTTGCTTTAATGTACACTTAACTAAATAAAACTTTTTGCAGGAGGTGGGAATCAGTATAATCGAATGGCCTGCGGTTTCTGCTGACATGAACCTGGCTGAGAACGCTTGGAGAAGCTTGCTTTGCGTCGTTAATGAACCTTCCCCACACACTAGAAGACTAGATGACATTAGGAGGGCCGCCTTGTAGATGTTCTGTGCATCTAAGAACATCATGTGGTCGCAGGAATAGAGAAGATAAATATTAGGGATTCTATACTAGCATCATTTTCGTGTAGAATTAACATGCAAAAAGGAGGATTTGCAACGTATGTAAAAGTTGGGCAAAAAGACAAAAATATTAATACAAGCAGTATTTGTGTAGACCAGAAACTAGATGTATGTGCTTCTGAGTTGTTGCACCTGAATACTTCTCTTACAACAGCAACAGTCTACAGGTCACCCCTAGGAAACTTTCTGTTATTTATGAGAAATCTAGACGCATTATTGAGCTACATGTCGGACAAAAAGTAACAGTAGTTTTTGGACATTTCACTGTAGGGTCTTTAAAAAATTCTGATAGCAAAAATGAACTGGAGTGATTATTTGGCTGTTTCAAACCGATTTCAGTGGTAAATTTCTCAGCTTGCAGCAAGATAGCAGTAAACTGATTGGAAACATTTTATAGGCAGTGCTAAGGCTGAAACAATTCATGTGCACACAGTTGTTAATGGGCTATCTGATCATAATCCACAATTAATGGAAATAAACAGTGTTAACACCTTGCAGCCCTGAGACATGGTCATATAGAGCAGTGAGGCTGGTTATTGAGAATAGGATACAATACTTGAGAATAAGTTGAAAAAGGTGATCTTAGGTAGATTTACATATAGAAAGTGATGCTAATGTGAGATTCAATATAGTCTGTAGTAAATCTGTGTCAATATTCGAAAGTAGCCTTCTTAAAAAGTTATTCAGAAAGTCCATACAAAACAACAACAATTAAGCCATAGGTACCTAAAAGGATAACAACCTCAAGTAAGAGGAAAATATGAATGTAAAGATCAGAATAAGTTAAGATCAGAAGTTAATTGCATTGTGCAAAATACTAATATTAAGGAAAGTCATTAAAATTTCCAGAAATGTGCACATCCTGACAGAAATTAATAATGCAGATAATAAGATTAAAACCATATTTGACATTGTGGAACAGCACATTGGATAACCAGTCAGTGTGTGAGAAACCATAACAATTAAACTAAATGAGAAAGTTGTGACTAATAATTCACAAGTTGCGAGTATTTTTGACAATAATTTTCTAAACATAATAACAATAAATAGTTCAGGTGAAGAAGCAAGGGAATATATTAAATATTTAATTTCATGGAACTTAAGCCAACTAGAAACAGCACCAACGTCCTCACTAAAATTAATGGATTTATTAAAGTTATAAAACGAAAACTCATGTGATGTTGATGAAATTTTAAAACAGAATTCTGATAAGTTGTTCCAACTTAATAAGCATGTTCTTAGAGATAGGTTTCTATGTATGACATCACAGGAACAGGGATTTTTTTCATGTATATTACAATAAGCTACTGTTAACCCCTCTTTATAAGAAAGGTGATAAGAAAGACATAAACAATTATCATCCAGTTTCATTACAGATTCTTTTTTTCCAAGATATTTAAAATAGTAATGTCTTGAACAATAGTCTCATATGAAATTTGAAACAGTTTAATCAGCACACCACAGTTTGGATTCCAGAAGGGTTATTCGACTGAAAATGTTAGGTATACATTCAGTCACCAAATATTTCAAAGCCATCGATTTTGTAGTTCATGGTAGAAAGACTTAAATGTTAAGAATCGATGATTTTACACCCAACTGGTTTGAATTATACTTACACTGTAAAAAGTTATACTGAATAATTCAGGGTTTGAACAAGAGCAAGGTTTAGTGACTGGTGAGTCATCAAGCAGTGAGTCCCATGAAGTTCAATTTTGTGACTTCTTTTGTTCCTTATGCATGCGAATGACCTTCCACTTAACATTCATCAAGCAGAATTTATCCTTTTTGGAGATAGTACTAGTGTTGTAATCCACCCAATTAGAGAGAAAGCAATAGAAGAGATTGTTAATACTGTTTTCGAAAGAATTATTTCATGGTTCTCTGAAAATGCAGTCTCCATAAGTTTTAAGAATATACACCATATGCAATCCTGTCCAATAAATAACGGTACCAACAACTGATCTAGCAAATGTAAAGGGTGTCAATAAACAGGGTTGATTGCTCCAAATTTTTTGGTATACATACCAATGAAAACGTGAACTGAAGAATCATATTACCGAGCTTCACAAACAATGAAGTTCAGTTACTTTTGCCTTTTATATAACTGCTAATCTTGGATACAAACGAATCTACATCCTGACTATATTTCCACTCAATACTGTCCTCTGGAATAATTTTCTGAGATAACTCATCACTTAGAAGGAACATATTGTTTGCACAAAAGCTAACAGTAAGGATAATATGTGCTCATCATGTAGGTACCTCCTCAAGGCATTAGGCATTTAATTGCACATCACAGCACATATATTCGCTAACTAAGTCAGTTATAAATATTCCAGCACAATGTCAGAAGAATAATGATGTCCATACTTATAATAATAGCGGCAAGAATTATCTTTTTTATTGAAGCTGTCAGAGGCTCGGAAAACAGTTCAATATGCAACAAAAAATGTTTTTGAACTGTTTGCCCTACAACTTAAAAAGTCTCACAGATCATACAGCAAGTCTAAATGTAATCTAAAATATTTCTTCTGGACAATTTATTATATGCCATGGGCGAAATGAGGTAGCATGTAAAGAAACCTAGTTTTTAAGCGTAGCCAGATGAAAGAATTTTTGGCTGCGGAGAATCAAAGCACGTTACAGTGCAAGGGGTAGAGCAACAAGGCACAGGTTTAAGAGATGTGAAGAGATGGATACTTTCAAATAGAGTGAAATTATTTTGCTTAAATGTTTGTTTTCATTTGGCTGCAATTTTTTCTTTTGTTTCATAAGTCTTATCCTTTCACTCCTGCCCCCTTGAATCACAACCTGCACAGCTTCGTAGATCTGCTGAAGATATCGAACTTCTCTGAGCTATCTATACATCAACATCGTGGGAAAATGAAAGTAGTTCCTTTCCGTTGATGGAGTGTGTATAATACTCCATAACTGGTTATGAAAGTTTAATTAGAAGTAATTAGTTACTTTGATTGAACAATTTTACTACTAAACTCACGTGTTAACTGTTAAAGCCTCTCTTTAACTTTAGTACTGACAAATAAAAATGTAGCAAAAATTCTGTAGATATTATTCCGCAACTTACATATCTGCGTCAGGCGGAATTTTCTGCGTTCCAAATTTCATGACTTGACCAGAGCTGTGACGTACTTCAGTAGATGTAGAAGCTGATGACAAAGCGCCTTCTGACACAGGCAATGATGGCTAAAAAGAGAGAAAAGGGAGCTCTCACTTGCGTTTACACTAATAACATGGAGTAATGAAATGTAAACAACTTTATGTTGATCTTCACCGTCTCATTGTTTATACAGGGCGTAACGGGTATAAGTGCAGATATTTCTACCGGTGGCTGAACGACATTAAATCAGTATGTACGTCGTATACACACTAATAATTATAGCTATTACAAGTCGTATATTTTGAAGTTGTTTAGTACTTTCATTTACGTGTGGCAAGAGCACGCCATTGATGCTCATTTTCCCCTGGGTAGCAGGTCAGGAGTTGAAGAGTAGACGTGTGGACGCAGAACTGTTAGTCTATACTGACAGATGTAGTCCACTTAGTGGTGCATCTACGACCACACAAAAAACATCAGATCATTAAGTTTGTGACGTGTTCATGGAAACACTGCTCAATGCAGAGCAAAAACAACTAACAGACTGAATTAAGTTCATATTAAGGTACCACGTAGAAAAATATACGCACTTACATCCGTTACACCCTCTATATGACTTGCCATGCTGATGGATGACGTGAAACTATTTTTCTCTAAATTCAGTATTTTAGGTGTAATTTTAAAATATTCGCTTTTACTGACACTAGATGAACACGAGTATCTATTGTGTTCAGCAAACAGAATAATACATAAATAATTAATACGTAAAAGCAAGGAAGTTCTTTGGAAAAGATATTCCAAAAAGATATTCTGTGATTTAGAAAAAATTCTAATAAAAAATGAACATTAAAACAGCTTCTTCGTTTGTGCGATGCTTCCTTCGTTTTATGCACTAAGCCTTAATGTTGTGTCGATTCCCTAAGGTCTCGACACAATGAGTGGCTAGGTGCACGCGAAACTAACGCAGACGGGCGTAAATTCTGAAACAGGAGACTGGATGAAAAACTATAAAGAAAAGAAGAGAGATTGTCATCTACTTAACTTTTAATGATGTTCTTCTTGTTGAAATACATCTCTTGCATAGTAGTAAGCAATTAGCAATGATACACATGGCGCCTTGCTAGGTAGTAGCGATGGACTAGCTGAAGGCTATTTAATCTGTCTCTCGGCAAATGAGAGGAATACTTGGTAGGTCTAGTCGCAAGCTATGTCGTCCGTACAACTGGGCGAGGTCAAGTCCGTGTCTTGTGACCTGCCCTGTGGTGGCGCTACGTTTGCGAATACACAGTGGCGACACGCGGGTCCGACATGTACTACAGGACCGCGGCCGATTTAAGTTACCACCTAGCAAGTGTGGTGTCTAGCGGTGACACCACACTTAATATATTCCCCCCTCGTTGCTGTATTCCATCGCCGGCCGCGGTGGTCTCGCAGTTCTAGGCGCGCAGTCCGGAACCGTGCGACTGCTACGGTCGCAGGTTCGAATCCTGCCTCGGGCATGGATGTGTGTGATGTCCTTAGGTTAGTTAGGTTTAAGTAGTTCTAAGTTCTAGGGGACTAATGACCACAGCAGTTGAGTCCCATAGTGCTCAGAGCCATTTGAACCATTTGTATTCCATCGTAGTTGGTATTTTTGTCCATAGTGTCTTGGTGAACACTTTCACCACATTCTTAACTCAGATCTCTCAAATTCTGTCTTTATAAATCAATATGTGAAAGCAAGATGCGCATTTTAATTGACATTCTGCACCCAAGGTTACTGTTGCTTTGAATTAAGACATCTATAATTTCTATGTCATTCTTACTTCTATTCATGTCTAGGAACACACATACCATCATTCTGAATGACTTCCATGTATTACGTTCTTTTGGAGTCATTGCTTCCTCCAGATTTTTTTATTGTAACATGAGTCAAAATTGGTACCCAGAAAATATTCTAGGACTGCACTAGCCAAACCTTTAATGAAATATTTAATTGGTCCCAATGTAATATGCAGAAGGGTAACTAAACTTTTTTCCTGGGTACAAGGGGTTATCTACGCCTGGAAGCAACGCTTCTCTCACAGACCATTCTTTCCTAACGCTGCTGTACTCTCTTAAAATTTCCACATAATAATCTAGAAAACAGTGGAATAATACTGTAATTGAGAGTTATCTAGCGGTATCCTATGGTACTAACAATGAAAACGGAAATAGAACTAATAAAAAATACGACACTGGGTGGTATCTAGTGAATTATCTCTGCCCCTTTCCTTCATCATATGCGTACACTGTAGGTAAATGTCAGTTAAAGTATTTCCCCTGAACACAAGCTTCCAATCGATGCAGCACTGTCAGCACACTTCAGTCTTCGCATATAGTGTGCCAATGAATATAGAACATTATCATATTACATTTTTATCGACAGCATTAGAATTTACCGAAAAATACCACACGTCTGTCTTAAACACACGTTTACAGAAGATAGTAAACAGAAAATGGACTAACATTGTTCTGTAAAATACCTTCATTTCATCAAACAATTAAAAAAATTGTTTGTCGGCGCGACGCAGAACTCGATTAGAATTTCAAGATCTTAGGCTAGTCAGATGCAAAACAAACATAGATACAAAGCTACAAAGAACCAAACTCATCGGAAAGGAAGTCAGATGCGTGGAATACGATAATCTGTTTAAGAACGTTGAGGTATAGCTGATGCAGTTAAGGAACAAATTCAGAATCACAGAAAATGAACCTGATGAATTCTGAAATGGGGCTAGCAGCGGCATACGAAAATGAGACGGAAAACATTTTTAATGGGAAAACTAAATTCGAGGTTAATGGGGACAGAGCTTAAGCATTGTTAGACACAGTGTATCTTAATCATTGGAGTGACAATACTAAGTTCGTCTGCACAATCAGTCTGACATTTTTAAGAGAACTTTTAGCGTAAGCTTTTGTGTGATGTTTTCGAGTAATGCTAGTTACTGATCATTACTTCTTTTCAGTTTATGGTTAAATATAGAATATTCCGTTCTGACTAGTGACGCTATTTTAACATTACATGAATTTGTGAAATCCCAGTCATTGTGCGGATTTAGAATCATCCGAGAGTGTAGGAGTGATATCTGCGCCGAGAATTGGTCTACGAATTCCATTTACGATTAGGATAAATGTTCCTATGATGCTGTAAATAATGTAAGTAACTAACTAACCTGCGAAGACTTCTTGCAGTTGACTACCGCGAAGAAGGAAAAGAGAAGTAATGAGTTAGTTGGCACGTACGATTCTCTTTAAAACACCAGTGAAAAACAAATTAAAGTTCATGAGACAAGAGACTTGGTGAGGAAGAGTTATTCTTTCGAAGAAAAGAAATGTTGGACTTCAAATGGTCGCTGGTTTACTTAGCACGGAAGTGAATCTACACTCATCACCTGTGAATAAATCCTTGCAGAGTAAAAGTGTGTTGGGACTTATGAAAAGCAGGTGTGTAGGTCAGCGACTGACAGTAGGTATAGGTTTAGGGTCTGACACCACAATATCTTTGTAGGCATTGTCGAGTAATAACCATTTGGCATCTTCAAGTGGTGTTATTAGGTTACACATTATGGTGATTTTAAATTTAGTTGTTTGGGAGTAGAACTTCACGATTTATTGTCACTCTCATCAGTTCTTTTATGAACGAATTGTCTCTACAACTCGTTCATGCTACAATCAATATCAACACACAGTGTTTATAAATGGAGATTTAAACTGTTTCAGAATTATTTAAAATTTTGCGTAGGTGCCATTCTTCGTTACTTGTTTTAAAATAGTACTTTCAAAAGTCGGATATTTTATTTTTTATTTTTCGCTCTTTTGTGTATAACGAATACTTAATAATGAGCCTACAAATGCATAGAGTTCGACTGCGATAGGAGCGAAAGTTTTCAATGTAAAAGTAGTCTTTGCAGACACACTTCCCATCCCTCCCCCCGACCCACCCCCTAATCACCATCATGCTTGAAAAGACAAGTAATAGACATTGTTGTTGTTGTTGTGGTCTTCAGTCCAGAGACTGGTTTGATGCAGCTCTCCATTCTACTCTATCCTGTACAAGCTTCTTCATCTCCCAGTACCTACTGCAACCCACATCCTTCTGAATCTGTTTAGTGTATTCATCTCTTAGTCTACCTTTACCATTGTTACCCACCACGCTGCCCTCAAATACTAAATTGGTGATTCCTTGATGCCTCAGAATATGCGCTACCAACCGATCCCTTCTTCTAGTCAAGATGTGCCACAAATTTATCTTCTCTCCAATTCTATTCCATATCTACTCATTAGTTATGTGATCAATCCATCAAATCGTCAGCATTCTTCTGTAGCACCTCATTTCGAAAGCTTCTATTCTATTCTTGTCCAAACTATTTATCGTCCATGTTTCACTTCCATACATGGCTACTCTCCATACAAATACTTTCAGAAACGACTTCCTGGCACTTAAATCTATACTCGTTGTTATCAAATGTCTCTTCTTCAGAAACGCTTTCCTTGCCATTGCCAGTCCACATTTTATATCCTCTCTACTTCGACAATCATCAATTATTTTGCTTCAAATGGCTCTGAGCACTATGGGACTCAACTTCTGAGGTCATTAGTCCCCTAGAACTTAGAACTAGTTAAACCTAACTAACCTAAGGACATCACAAACATCCATGCCCGAGGCAGGATTCGAACCTGCGACCGTAGCGGTCTTGCGGTTCCAGACCGCAGCGCCTTTAACCGCACCGCCACTTCGGCCGGCCTATTTTGCTCCCCAAATAGCAAAACTCATTTACTACTTTAAGCGTCTCATTTCCTAATCTAACACCCTCAGCTTCACCCGATTTAATTCGACTACCTTCCGTAGAACGCCAGTTTTCTTTCTCCTGTCGTTATCAGGAGAAAGAAAACTGGCGTTCTACGGATCGGAGCGTGGAATGTCAGGTCCCTTAATCGGGCAGGTAGGTTAGAAAATTTGAAAAGGGAAATGGATAGGTTATAGTTAGATATAGTGGGAATTAGTGAAGTTCGGTGGCAGGAGGAACAAGACTTCTGGTCAGGTGACTACAGGGTTATAAACACAAAGTCAAATAGGGGTAATGCAGGAGTAGGTTTAATAATGAATAGGAAAATAGGAACGCGGGTAAGCTACTACAAACAGCATAGTGAACGCATTATTGTGGCCAAGATAGATACGAAGCCCACACCTACTACAGTAGTACAAGTTTATATGCCAACTAGCTCTGCAGATGACGAAGAAATTGAAGAAATGTATGATGAAATAAAAGAAATTATTCAGATAGTGAAGGGAGACGAAAATTTAATAGTCGTGGGTGACTGGAATTCGAGTGTAGGAAAAGGGAGAGAAGGAAACGTAGTAGGTGAATATGGATTGGGGCTAAGAAATGAAAGAGGAAGCCGCCTGGTAGAATTTTGCACAGAGCACAACTTAATCATAGCTAACACTTGGTTTAAGAATCATGATAGAAGGTTGTATACATGGAAGAACCCTGGAGATACTAAAAGGTATCAGATAGATTATATAATGGTAAGACAGAGATTTAGGAACCAGGTTTTAAATTGCAAGACATTTCCAGGGGCAGATGTGGACTCTGACCACAATCTATTGGTTATGACCTGTAGATTAAAACTGAAGAAACTGCAAAAAGGTGGGAATTTAAGGAGATGGGACCTGGATAAACTGAAAGAACCAGAGGTTGTACAGAGTTTCAGGGAGAGCATAAGGGAACAATTGACAGGAATGGGGGAAACAAATACAGTAGAAGAAGAATGGGTAGCTTTGAGGGATGAAGTAGTGAAGGCAGCAGAGGATCAAGTAGGTAAAAAGACGAGGGCTAGTAGAAATCCTTGGGTAACAGAAGAAATATTGAATTTAATTGATGAAAGGAGAAAATATAAAAATGCAGTAAATGAAGCACGCAAAAAGGAATACAAACGTCTCAAAAATGAGATCGACAGGAAGTGCAAAATGGCTAAGCAGGGATGGCTAGAGGACAAATGTAAGGATGTAGAGGCTTATCTCACTAGGGGTAAGATAGATACTGCCTACAGGAAAATTAAAGAGACCTTTGGAGATAATACAACCACTTGTATGAACATCAAGAGCTCAGATGGAAACCCAGTTCTAAGCAAAGAAGGGAAAGCAGAAAGGTGGAAGGAGTATATAGAGGGTCTATACAAGGGCGATGTACTTGAGGACAATATTATGGAAATGGAAGAGGATGTAGATGAAGATGAAATGGGAGATACGATACTGCGTGAAGAGTTTGACAGAGCACTGAAAGATCTGAGTCGAAACAAGGCACCCGGAGTAGACAACATTCCAGTGGAACTACTAACGGCCTTGGGAGAGCCAGTCCTGACAAAACTCTACCATCTGGTGAGCAAGATGTATGAAACAGGCGAAATACCCTCAGACTTCAAGAAGAATATAATAATTCCAATCCCAAAGAAAGCAGGTGTTGACAGATGTGAGAATTACCGAACAATCAGTTTAATAAGCCACAGCTGCAAAATACTAACACGAATTCTTTACAGACGAATGGAAAAACTGGTAGAAGCCGACCTCGGGGAAGATCAGTTTGGATTCCGTAGAAATACTGGAACACGTGAGGCAATACTGACCTTACGACTTATCTTAGAAGAAAGATTAAGGAAAGGCAAACCTACGTTTCTAGCATTTGTAGACTTAGAGAAAGCTTTTGACAATGTTGACTGGAATACTCTCTTTCAAATTCTAAAGATGGCAGGGGTAAAATACAGGGAGCGAAAGGCTATTTACGATTTGTACAGAAACCAGATGGCAGTTATAAGAGTCGAGGGGCATGAAAGGGAAGCAGTGGTTGGGAAAGGAGTGAGACAGGGTTGTAGCCTCTCCCCGATGTTATTCAATTTGTATATTGAGCAAGCAGTAAAGGAAACAAAAGAAAAATTCGGAGTAGGTATTAAAATTCATGGAGAAGAAATAAAAACTTTGAGGTTCGCCGATGACATTGTAATTCTGTCAGAGACAGCAAAGGACTTGGAAGAGCAGTTGAACGGAATGGATGGTGTCTTGAAGGGAGGATATAAGATGAACATCAACAAAAGCAAAACGAGGATAATGGAATGTAGTCGAATTAAGTCGGGTGATGTTGAGGGTATTAGATTAGGAAATGAGACACTTAAAGTAGTAAAGGAGTTTTGTTATTTGGGGAGCAAATTAACTGATGATGGTCTAAGTAGAGAGGATATAAAATGCAGACTGGCAATGGCAAGGAAAGCGTTTCTGAAGAAGAGAAATTTGTTAACATCGAGTATAGATTTAAGTGTCAGGAAGTCTTTTCTGAAAGTATTTGTATGGAGTGTAGCCATGTATGGAAGTGAAACATGGACGATAAATAGTTTGGACAAAAAGAGAATAGAAGCTTTCGAAATGTGGTGCTACAGAAGAATGCTGAAGATTAGATGGGTAGATCACATAACTAATGAGGAGGTACTGAATAGGATTGGGGAGAAGAGGAGTTTGTGGCACAACTTGACCAGAAGAAGGGATCGGTTGGTAGGACATGTTCTGAGGCATCAAGGGATCACCAATTTAGTATTGGAGGGCAGCGTGGAGGGTAAAAATCGTAGGGGGAGACCAAGAGATGCATACACTAAGCAGATTCAGAAGGATGTAGGTTGCAGTAGGTACTGGGAGATGAAGAAGCTTGCACAGGATAGAGTAGCATGGAGAGCTGCATCAAACCAGTCTCAGGACTGAAGACCACAACAACAACAACCTTCCATTATCATCGTTTTGCTTTTGTTAATGTTCATCTTATATCTTCCTTTCAAGACACTGTCCATTCCGTTCAGCTGCTCTTTCAGGTCCTTTGCTGTCTCTGACAGAATTACAATGTCATCGGCGAACCTCAATGGTTTTATTTCTTCTCAATGGATTTTAATTTCTGCTCTGAATTTTTCTTATGTTTCCTTTACTGCTTGCTCAATATACAGATTGAATAACATCGGCGACAGCTACATTTCCCTCGACTCTTATAACTGCCATCTGGTTTCTGTAAAATCTGCAAATAGCCTTTCGCTCCCTGTATTTTACCCCTGCCACCTTCAGAATTTGAAAGAGAGTATTCCAGTTAACGTTGTCAAAAGCTTTCTCTAAGTCTACAAATGCTAGAAACGTAGGTTTGCCTTTTCTTAATCTTTCTTCTAAGATAAGTCGTAAGGTTAGTATTGCCTCACGTGTTCCAACATTTCGACGGAATCCAAACTGACCTTCACCGAGGTCGGCTTCTACCAGTTTTTCCATTCGTTTGTAAGGAATTCGTGTTAGTATTTTGCAGCCGTGGCTTATTAAACTGATAGTTCGGTAGTTTTCACATCTGTCAACACCTGCTTTCTTTGGGATTGGAATTATTATATTCTTCTTGAAATCAGAGGGTATTTCGCCTGTCTCATACATCTTACTCACTAGATGGTACAGTTTTGTTAGGACTAGCTCTCCCAAGGCTATCAGTAGTTCTACTGGATGTTGTATACTCCCGGGGCCTTGTTTCGACTTAGGTCTTTCAGTGCTCTGTCAAACTCTTCACGCAGTATCGTATCTGCCATTTCATCTTCATCTACATCCTCTTCCATTTCCATAATATTGTCCTCAAGTACATCGCCCTTGTATAAACCCTCTATATACTCCTTCCACCTTTCTGCTTTCCCTTCTTTGCTTAGAACTGTGTTTCCATCTGAGCTCTTCATATTCATGCAAGTGGTTCTCTTTTATCCAAAGGTCACTTTAATTTTCCTGTAGGAATTTGTCCTCTAGCCATCCCTGCTTAGTCATTTTGCACTTCCTGTCGATCTCATTTTTGAGACATTTGTATTGCTTTTCCACGCTTCAGTTACTGCATTTTTGTATTTTCTCCTTTCATCAATTAAATTCAATGTATCTTTTGTTACCCAAGGATTTTTACTAGCCCTCGTCTTTTTACCTACTTGTTCCTCTACTGCCTTCACTATTTCATCTCTCAAAGCTACCCATTCTTCTTCTACTGTATTTCTTTGCCGCATTCTTGTCAATCGTTCGCTAATGCTCCCTCTGGAACTCTCTACAACCTCTGTTTCTGTCAGTTTATCCAGGTACCATCTCCTTAAATTCAGACTTTTTTTCAGTTTCCTCAGTTTTAATCTACAGTTCCTAACCAATAGAAAGTGGTCAGAGTCCACATCTGCACCTGGAAATATCTTACAATTTAAAATCTGGTTCCTAAATCTCTGTCTTACCATCATATAATCGATCTGAGACTTTCCACTATCTCCAGGCTTCTTCCATGTATACAATCTTCTTTCATGATTCTTGAACCAAGTGTTACCTATGATTAAGTTAGGCTCTGTGCAAAATTTCACCAGGTGGCCTCGTCTTTCATTCCTATCGCGTTCCAGTCATCCATGATTCTTAAATTTTCGTCTCCCTTCATTATCTGAATAATTTCTTTTATCTCATCATACATTTCATCAATCTCTTCGTCATTTGCGGAGCTGGTTGGCATATAAACTTGTACTACTGTGGTAAGCGTGGGCTTCGTGTCTATCTTTGCAACAATAATGCGTTCAATATGCTGTTAGTAGTAGCTTACCCACATTCCTATTTTTTTTATTTATTATTAAACCTACGCCTGCATTACCCCTATTTGTTTTTTATTTATAACCCTGTATTCACCTGACCAGAAGTCTTGTTCCTCATGCCACCGAACCTCACTAATTCCCACAATATCTAACTTCAACCTATCCATTTCCCTTTTTAAATTTTCTAACCTACCTGCCAGATTAAGGGACCTGACATTCCACGCTCCGATCCGTAGAATGCTAGTTTTCTTTCTCCTGATAACGACATCCTCTTGAGTAGTCCCCGCCCGGAGATCCGAATGGGGGACTATTTTACCTCCGGAATATTTACCCAAAAGAACGCCATCATCATTTAACCATACAGTAAAGCTGCATGCCCTCCGGAAGAATTACGGCTGTAGTTTCCCCTTGCTTTCAGCCGTTCGCAGTACCAGCACAGCAAGGTCGTTTTGGTTAGTGTTACAAGGCCAGATCAGTCAATCATCCAGGCTGTTGCCCCTGCAACTACTGAAAAGGCTGCTGCCCCTCTTCAGGAACCACACGTTTGTCTGGCCTCTCAACAGATAACCCTCCGTTGCGGTTGCACCTACGGTACGGCTATCTGTATCACTATCTGTATCCTTGAGGCATGCAAGCCTCCCCACCAACGGCAAAGTCCATGGTTCATGGAGGGGGGGGGGGGTAATAGACATTACTTGCGTAAATTAATGCTGTTTATGATTTGTACCTGTACATTTTTGTTTGAATAAATTGCTTGCTTAACCCTACAGAGGCCGGTGTGGTGGATGGTGGAACTGTGTTGGCAAAAATCAGGTTACTATCACTTTGCCAGCTTGTGTGGTTCATCAATGGAGTGGTGAGTGGATGGGTGATAGCCGTTTGGAATATCATCATGAAACTTTCATTTATTTCTCAGTGAACTACAACGGTTGTGACGTTGCCTGGAGAAGCTAGTGCTCCTAAGACGATAGCTTTAGGCAGAGCGGTGACAACGATGACCTGGTAAACACAGCAGGCAGCAGTCCTCAAGGCAGACTGGCGGCAGCCTGGCTTCACCGAACATGGTATGACGAGTTGCACAGACTCACACTGTGGACCCAGCGTGGATGAGAGAGCTCACAGCAGCAGTAGTATCTGTTCACACGAATAGAGGCGTGCAGCAACTAGTTTACCTACACGATCGATGGTGGCGCGTTGCTCTGCTACCCAAGGTCGAACCACAGACCACATGGACAGGAGGCCGACAGCAGCTGAGGTAGGCCTGCGGGTCACCAGTCAGTTGGGCGGAGCTAAGTCTGCACAAACAGCCGAGCCACAGCTAGCAGTGGCAGAGTCCGGAGTTGATCAGTTGTTGATTCATAAGGACGCACAGACCGTCGTAGGTACACCTCAGAGTTGCGGTTCGCAGACTGTTGTGACTCTGTCTGGATATTTATGGTATTTATATGCTCTTCGGCAGTCCTTCTTTTGCTAAAGCATCGGTTACTATCCCATAAGCCACAACATAGAGGCAGCTCCTGCATGCAGAAATCATGTCGCTCACACCATGGCGGCTCTGCCTTTCTGCTGTGTCAGTGGTATTAAGCCCCCGGTCCCTCTGCTTTGATATAGCATGTGGTAACCTCCTCAATTCCTTGCAGACAGTGCTTAAAAGTATAAAAACGTAGCACTTTATGTAAATTCATGTGGTCAGCTTGAACTGAAATGTTTTCACAGCATTTCACATTATCTGTGGGTGATATCGCAATTTTACCCAGCCAGGCCAAGAAAATTAATTACAACGCCGGACGTCATTCCCCTTCTGGATATTTGGGCCACTGGATCCAGTTCACGGCAGTTATGCAAAGTTTGATAACAAACTTAGAAGCTGACAATTACATACAGCACATTCCGTTTCCTCGATTTAACCACAAGGACCATTGAGTGTAGCCTACTATAATGTAAACACTATTTCCTACATCTGGTAGAGCGAATTTTGCTTTCCTACAGTAACATCATTCCACTGAACCATTACTTAGAGACAAATTCAATGTCATCTCCAAATTCAGCCCTCTCGACGGATTCGTAAGTAGTCAGTGAACAGTAAATATTCCTGCTCATTTCCTTCTTATGCTTCGCTGTAGCATTTATCCTTCTTTCTCCAGAAGTTTCTAATCTAATTCTTACCTAACTAACCATTACTTGCTACAGGTAACACAATCCACTGTTAGTTGATGTACTAAGAGTCCCCAAGGGTGCGCAGCTTTCCACCTGAGGTAGATGCAGGTAACACAAAACGAGAACCACAACAGCACCAAAAATCGAGATACTCAAGACGATAAAGTTATCATTTCGATTATTGTGATACTGCCATATGTGCTGGAACATTTTTCATTGATAACACGATACTTCTGTGAAGCTATACGTTAATACAATGAATGAGAAGTGTCTGGTTTAAGGGTGCCATTTAAATATGTCATATTCTGAGTTGGCAACAGGTCTAATGTTCTTTCAGCACACCAAGAGTGGTGTATGGTTCGTTATGGTTGTTCCAATGATGGTATCTGGGAGACAGAATGTTGTATCCACTATAATACAGGTTCTACCAAAACAAATATTTCACTATTTTGTGATTACAACCTCGTTAAATTTTTGGGCCAACTTTGTTTGTAACAGCTCAATATTACTATTTGTGGAACAAACACGGTGTTAACCGACTTCATAGTAAACTCACAGCACACCTACTCCTAGAAAGTATGGGTGTGGCGTCAGAACATCCTCTGGCACGCAATCACTTCTGCCTTAGCCGGGAATAACAGCATTTCACAACCTGGAGTGACAGTTCAAGCCATCCTGGATGTCATCCATCAGTATTGTTCAGCTATTCGACGAACAGGTGCCCTTCATACTCTATGACCTGCTGATATGTGATCCTGTGCTTCGTTCAACACTTCATCCCTCTGAGCTGGTAATACCACGATGTTTGGCCAGAACTCCGCCAACCTACACAGCAGAAGGTTGGGCATAGCGAACTGCAGCTGTGTCCTAAATAACTGGTAATCTGCATTAGTGGTCTGTGCATCTTCCCACTTCGCCAATACTCATATGCCTTATAATCTTTCTGCTTAACGCATCAGCATTGCTTTTCATCCTGCTGGGTGTGTTTAGTATGTCAATCAGTTTCAGTCAGTTGTAATCACCAGTGAGTTAATCTTCTTGAAGGATCCTTCAATCCTAATAACAAATTTAATGCAGCGTAGTGGTATATAACTTTGAATTTCTTACCACACAGGTAAAAGCAAAAACACATAATACAATATATAACACACAGCATCTCATTTCTCTGTTGTCGAGTATTTCTGTTCAGCTTTATATATCTGTGTAGATGTATATGTTAATGTGTCTTCCCTGAAATTCACATCCTGACTTGACTTCGAATGCACATCACCTGGTCGCTTGTACCACAGAACCACATAAATCCTTTATCATAATTCTGAAATGTTAATATGGGAATAGTTGATGATGTCTCTTTATTTCACTAACATAGTTTGGCAATCGGTTGCCCACTGGAATTTTACACCTATTTTTGAAAAATGAGTTAACGGTCTAGCGATTTCAGTTAACCGTTTCATAAATTTCCTATAATAATTACACAGACCTAAAAATTAAGTTTTTTTTTAAGTTTGCATCAGTGAGGAATCACAGACAGTACACTCACCCCATTTTGGCTAATGACATGACCCAGTGAGTTTTCAGTATTTAATGTCAAGCATCCGAAATGTTACATCCAGCTCTTGTGTATGCTCCTCTAGACCTTTATGAAGCGCAGTAATGGCTTCTAAACAGAACATACACTGGTGTGATTTCGGTCTCCTTGGCACTCCAACTAATACCCTCTGGAATGTGGCTGGCACATTCTTGAGCCCAATAGGCGTCGATACGATGGGACTGCTGTCAGTGGCTGGTTTTTCGGTACCATTTCCAACTGATGATACCCAGTTTTTAAATCCACTGTGGAGACTTACATACACTGACACATGTTGTCCAATGTTTCCATTATACTTGGCATAGGATATGTGTCCATCACTATTCTTGATTCTGATGTCACTAATCACAACAGAGCCTCTACTTCTTCATCCTGTCTGATGACTGCCATGGACTACCACTCTCATCAGTAACACCATCCTTCAACTGTTGATTGGCGAATTCCTCTATTATCACCTGGAAGTGCTGATGTACGCTGTATAGCTTCTTGTACACAGGAGTGTTATCCCCAATCAGGATTTTATGCTGCGTCGCAGGTGTGACTGGTAATGGTCCACTGTGACTGAATAAATCTGCAAATCAGATTAACAGAGTTTCTATAGCTGTCTTAAGTTTCAGTTTGCAGTGCTGTACTTTTTCGCGTATTACACATCATTTATTCTTTGCCTCCAACAGGGGTCTACCCTTGACCCATCCAAGTTGTCCTCGCCTAGAACAAGCAAACTGACAATCACTAGCCCCTTCGACAGATCACACACATTCACTGAAAGCATATCACCTACATCTTCTTCCTGTATACGTGTTGTGCTTGATCATACGAAGTGTGAAGTATCCAATACATCATTTTATCTCAACAGCTCTATAACACACAACATGTTGTCCAGGAAATTAGGATCTACACCCATCCAGAACAGATTTCCCATATCTCATGATACTTTACAACTTGGATTGAACTTTGATGAATATGTATGCATTTTATCCATTTATGCCTTCATGATCAGTGAACCTTGTGCAAATGAATCATTTACTGTCATTTTTCTGAACTGGAACATTGGAGCTCTGGGTTCGATTGTGTGCTGCAAACATCAAATTCTGCATGACTGTTATTCAGTATATCCAGGCCTAGGATCGTGTGGTTCTCCTCACCCACATGGGGAAATATTTTGATATATTCCCAAAAATTTCTTGCCACAGTACAAAAACTGAGCGATGTTCACCCCAATGATGTATAATCATTGTCCCTACCACACATAATCTACATCATGAAGAATTCAGTCTCTTCCTACCCAAGATGTTAAGACTACTTACCGACACATGAACCTCAGTGTTTACTAAAAAATTGTTTTCTGTTCGACTCACCATGCACATCAAGTAATGTTCCATCTTTGTAGCGTTATACTTACTGGGGTGCCACCTGGTAGTTGAGGAATTGCTGTTGGTTAACAAACCATTACCATGACTTCACCCACTTTTGTTTTACTCTCATAATCAAGTGCCAAATGCCCCACTACCCCACACTTACAGTACTGTGGTTCATGGCGTTGTTTCCGAATCTGACCCACACACTCACACCTATAGCATTTCACTTCGAGAAAACAAACACTCCATTTATTTTGCACCTTTGTCGCTATGCCTACTTCCTCTAGTTGTGTAGCAACTATAAGCACAGATGTCATATTCTTTGGATTTTCCATAGTCACCCTCCTTGACATATTGTGTGGAAGTCCTCTCAAAAACATCTTGTGCTCCGTGTTTTGCCTCCTCCAGAATAATTTTATTCGGCTTGTTATTAATTCATACATTTGCGCGTTGATGTTCCTAAGAATGTTTTCACTGATCTGTTTTGTTTCGGGGATACAAGTTAAGTTGCTTCTTACGTTAATGCTGATGGATTCTCTTTTTGAGCTGTACAAATGTTCTTGCCTTATTCAGTCCCTCGTGATACTGGGTACATGTCTTCGCGTCACTCACGAATCGTAACTTTCTCAAATGAGAATCTACTTCAACGACCAACCACCCAGAATAGCAGTAGCTCCCAGATTGTCGATAAACTCTGACACATCCTCAGTCGCTCTAGCCAAATAAGTAGCCACCAGTCGAGCCATAAAGTGACCTGCAAAAGGAGCTCATACGCTGAATGAAACCTCTGCTTCTATTGTAGCAGTTAGTTCAACGTATGTAAGCACATTATCTCGCTTTAAAGAGTCAAGCTACTTTTGTTAACATGGCACTCCTCTCTGATAGTTCGTCTATTAGTTTCACCAATGATTCTGATGTCTCCTGTGTCGTCAGTAGCTCTTTTTTCTGGCAGCTGTGTGACTTCTAGCTGTCAAAAATACAATATATTTGAAGTACACAACACATTATCAAAGCAATAAACAGCTACCATGAACTCTTGGGCATAAATACAAAAATTGTGGCTCATGCCTCTGTCATCGGCACATACTCCCTGTAATTCCCCCTGAACTGTGACAAATCCGCAGGTTCCTCAGGTTTCACAAATTTTACATTCAAGTTTCAGTCCACGTCAGTTACATCATGGACATATACAAAACAAAACAAAAAAATAGGCCACAAAATAGAAAACCAAGAAAAATATACTGCTGAACTGCACATAGCGGCTGAAACTTGGTCCTGGGACCAGCTGCAGAAGTCAGTAATCACTTCTGATTCCTCTAACAGAGGCGAGGCTGCTTTGGTAGCACACTATGATGGATGGTGGAATCAGGTTGACATAAGTCAGGAGGCAAACAGTTCACAACCCTGGGCAGGGTAGCAGTGGAATGGTCAGTGGCTGCCTTATAGTCCTCTGACGTATCGTCATGACAACATTATTGTTAAAACACTCATTTATTGCTCAGCAAAGCACAACAACCACGACGATACTCGGTGAAGTCAATGCCCCCAGAACGTACGCTGTAAGCGGCCTGCGAAGAGGTGATTCCATAAATAGTGTCTCGCTGCCCGTGGAGTGATGTTGGCACCAACTCTACAAGGGCGCTAACCATAGCAGCGGCCGATGGCTGACACTGCTCACTAGAGGCAGCCTGGTTGCACAGGACATTCTGACAGGATGCACAGAATCACACTGTGGACGCAGCACTGATGAGACAGCTCACAGCAGCAGCAGCATGTGCCCACATTAGCACAGGTGGGCAGTTGTCTGTTCCCATAAGCTACGGCGGCTGAGAAGCTGCACAGCCCATGCCTCAAACCATACACTAGCAGAGCAGGAGGCCAGCAGTGGCAGAGGTAGTAGGTGGTCCACCAGTTAGAGAGCGCTAACTCAGCAGCAATCGACTCAGTGAGAACACCAGGGCGACAGTTAAGAACAGCAGAGGTGGTCATTTGTTGACTCATCTAGACTTGCAGACCGTTGTATGTCCCCCCTTGGAGTTGGTGGCTGGTGGTGGCTGTCAGACTACAGTACCTTTGTCCAGAAATGACAAATACTAATATGGGCTTGGATGTTCCTTGTTTTGCTAAAGCATCACTTTCTACCCTGTAAGTCATAACAGCTCCACAGCTCAGGCTTGAAGCAATCAGATCACCCATGCCATGTTGGCTATGGCTTTCTGCTGCACCATTGTTATCACAGCTGTGGTCCCTCTGCTTGGCCGTAGCATAAAGTAAACTTCTCGACGCCTCAGAAACAGTACTTGTCATGTCAGCAGGTAGACCTGGTCAGCCGGAACTGGCCTCCTATCATAGCATCTTTCATTATCCATAGGCAGTGTCTTAGTTGTAGCCAGCCGTGCCAAGTAAATTAACTGTAGCGCCGCAACTCTTTGCTTCATGCATTTTCAATCTTATACAGTTGGAATGATCAATGCATTTATTTTATAGCTGTATTCATTTCGTTTTGCACCTAGACATCTAATGTCTCTTGGCGTCAGATTCAAGTTAACTGTTTTCTTAGGAGGAGAAGAACTTCTTCGACGAGATCTGTATAAAAAAGTTTATTGTAGATAACCGGTTTCGATGAAACGAAGTTACCGTCTCCAGATCTTCATTAAGATTATTAGAAATATCCTGTGCCAGCTATACACAAAGTCATTCCATTGAATTTTCAGGTACATAAAACGTGTATTGGGACATCAAAATTAAAACTACTGTGTACAACACAATTAGCCAAAACATCGTTCCCATAAGATAACAGCGACTGATAACCTCAGATGTTAAGTCCCATAGTGCTCGGAGCCATTTGGCGAAGTATGTTATACAGAGTAAATTTAATTTATACGTGCCAGCACACCGCTCATTTCATGTCTTAAGCACCTGGAAATTCAATGGAAAGATTCTGTATGTAGCTGGCACAAGATATTTGTAATAACCTTTATGAAGATCTGAAGATGGTAACTTAGTTTTACCGAAACCGGTTATCTACATTAAAGTTTTTTATAGCGATCAGGACTACGAAGTTTTTTTTCTCCTAAGTAATCACTCCATATCGCCCCTTAGAGCTCAACATGATTAGACTAATTGGTTTCCTTTAAGTCTCTTATGTCTGACGTATTTCCATTGGCGGTTGCGATTACGACTCCACATCCTAATCCTATCGGTCACACTTTCCCATGATGCCTCAGCTGGCCTTGCAGCAAGGTCAGACACACAGAGTGGAATTCAGTGTTTACAAAGCTGCCCTTAACCAGAAGCTCGGGTTGAATGCCACCGTGCTTCACTAGGCATGCTCCTGTTGGCGTTAGTACATACTTTTCTTCCTTCAACCACAAATATGACCTATCCACTTAATTGCTGGGAAACGTCAGTTTAACGTGGTCATAGAACACAGTGCAACTTGGCATTTCTGGTATATTTAAATCATTTACAGAGAAGAGTAACAGAAAAAATCACAGGAACGACTATGAAGTGAACCCAAATACATGCATTTGCGATATGAAACATAGCTACACGTAATGACACTTTAGTCAAGTTTCGGGTACATAATGGTAACCAGGATATCCATTGAAAACACATATAAGAAGTACAAGTAAGTGATTTTTCAATATACTGTACTAAGAACTAATAAAATTAAGTAATTAACCAGAAGGTGCAACGAAGGAACAAACGTCTAACCTCCAAAGCAATTGCAGTAGCGAAGTAATTGCAACAGTCATTTCTGATGCACTTAATACACTAAAAGAATGAGGTAAAGCATGTTGCTAATAGAGTAAAATTAAGCTGAAAAAGACGAATAAACATTCATACTTTATAACGAGATACATAGCACTGAATAAGCTACAGTAGACAAATGGCTGCAGAATAATAATAAAATTTATTTGGATGTTACTACATCCAACGTAAAATCGCAAGTGCTGTATTGTGGGGGTGTGTAACATAATGAGGTAGATACCCTGAAACGCTTTATGTGAAATACAGGTAAACCTCTCAGTTCAAAAGGTTAAGAAGTATGGCTTAGTGAATACATGTCACTCGTTGAAATATTGAAAGACTGAACAAAACACACAGGGCGCAGGTTGAGTACATGAAGAGTGCATAGCGAGCCACATACCTTGAACGAGGAAATAGCAGACAACAGCTCTATGTGCGCGTGAGCCAGTTAACTATGATCTGTCACCACGGAATGTAAGACCAACTGCTTTTGTTGGCACTTGCCCGCAAACCGATCAATGGAATCCCCCCCTCCCTTCCTCCCTCCTTCCCCACCCTTATCACCCATCTCTCCCCGGGAGCCTGTAACTTGTAGAGGTGCAAGCTCTGTGACGATGAATCACAGTGTGACGTTGCTCCATTTACTTCTCCGGAAGCGGGAACAGCTGTGGCCAGCGTTGTGTAATGTCTCACGTGTTGTGTCGTGTTGGAACTGTTGAGTTGGCATGTTTTGCAACCGTGCAGAAAGATCCGTGAGCGCTGCTTTGCTGTAGTTTTCTTATCAGGGTACCGAACTGCCAACGCATTCAGTGTTAAATATATCACTCTTACCAGATGGAACAAACAAGCGCATACTTCGCTTATCGCGCTTTTGATCGTGCCTGGTCCCCGTTTGGAGAAAAAAAAAATTTTTAACGTCCCACTGACGACTAGATCATTAGACTACAGACGAAACAGAAGTCCTGACTATGGAAACACGGAAAAGGAAAAATAGACGAATCGTTTTCGAAACCATCACAGAATTTTGCAGAAACTATTTATAGAAACCTCGAGTAGTCCAAATATGGATGCCCAGAGGAAGATCGGAACAAGTTCACTTTTCGTAGAAATCGTGCTGTCCGCCTCCAAAAATTTAGTATTCCCTGCTATACAAGCTTTTACTTTCTTCATAATTTTTTAGCTAGAAAACACTGAGGCATTACACCGCCCATATCACAGACTAACACGCAGAAGGGATTTACGTTGCACATCATACCTAAATTTTTTACTACTCTTCCGTCATTCTTAGAAGAGAATATCATGAGACGTCTGAAATTTATTACAAATGATGAAATGTGTTTCATATTCAGGTCATCTTCTGAACTAACGGGATAGCCACCCATCGGCACAGCCCTATCGGGATTCGGGCAGGGTGCCTACCACGGATAGAATCCACGCTACAGATTAACGACGAGGGCTGGTGTACCGCACGGCTTGGACGTGTGTGATTTTTAGGCTGTTTCCGACATTCGACTACTTGAATATCGGGCTGGTACCCGCATCTTGCATGAGTTACACAGATAACAAACTTTTCGAAAACGTTCTCACAGATGGATAACACTATACGCAAATAGATGCAGTACAAGGTTTCCTTCAGAGGGTTGGGGGAGAGGGATGAGGGCTTACGACAAGAAGGGCATCCTGCTTTCCCCTACCACTAGCATTACCAAATCCAAAGTAACATGCCGATCACGTGAAGACACGGCATAAGACTAGGAACAAGAAGATGCCGGTCACTTGTTACAGAAGGACTGCAAAGGTTGCTGAAGCTGAAACAATGAGTACAGTCTTGTCCATTTATCCTGCTCCCAATTAGCTGAGTACGTCAACTAGAAAGATAATAAGAACTTCATAAGTGAACTTTTCAGCAGCAGTCTTTAATACAACTGCTGTCTTGAAAACCTCCTTGCTAAACTAACAAACAACTGGTAATATAATTGCCGGTGGTCTAATCTAAACATCTACTGTTTCAACAGAAGAAATAGCAGCCGGTGATAGCCATTATGGGACTGTAAGTGAACGTATTTAGAACTTAACTAACTTGTGGAGCGCGGTAAAATTCGGTACACCTGTACTAAAGAATAGTTAATTCGCTGTGCCACTACTTCTTATGTCACAGAACGGAAACCTTGAACTCAACACTATAGTTGACATCATTGCTCCCTTAAACAGCATCTAAGTTGTGTTTTGTTCTTCACAGAGTGCTTTTGAGGAATGTCCCGTGCGGTTCTGCCGAATAAAAAAATAAAAAAAAGGGAAGAAGTCCCGCCATCTATCGTACAGGGCACTGTCTGTCAAAGAAACGCTCCCTGGCGGCTGTTTACTCGCCTTTTGTTCTATTATATTCACTCATTTGTCGAATGTTTGAAGCATCGGAAAGAATTCTTACATTCTGCCGTCTGTGGTAAAAGTTCTTTTAGGAGAGAGAGGGAAGCTGACGTCTCCGTGGTCTCGTGGCGACTGTATTGTATATTTCAGTTCCTAGTCAATCATGTAACACGTGTTCTGAAATATATTGGCTCCATTGTGAGTGGTTTAGCAAACGACGTATGGTTAGTGATTAGGAATACATGTTGTTCGTTTTGTGTGCGAACCGCGTGTGGGAACAGTTGTCAATATTTGTCGGTCTCATGTTTTTCACCAGTGAATATGAATTTTGTCAGCAGGATCAGTCAGCACGTCTAGTGAACTCGTTTTGAGTTTAACAACTTGTCGGCAGTCACACTGTTAAAGGTGGAGTATAAGGTCGGCCATCTTTTAGGCTCCAATCAATATAGAACAATAGTATGTTTACCCAACTTCCACGTCGAAACACACTACAATAATTCGATTGTTATATAATATAAGGTTGATTGACTAACTTCAATACTTTTTTAATGCAACCCGAATCAGGATATGCAATGAAATGTACGTGGACACTGTTTATGTAGCTAACGTTCATCAGTAACATATATCAGAGGATGATCGGACGAGAAATTGAGGTCCGCTTATTCTGAAGACAAGTGGAATGAAAAGAGGCATTATCGGTTAATGAAGGGAGAGTGAGATGTGCAGTTGATGTTATTTTCAACTGGGAATCATAACAGTCTATAATGTGAGAAATGAATTAGTTAACGGTAGGCAGTAGTTTACCGAGATATTAAATTTATTCTGTAACATAAACTGCTGGTTTATGCCAGATTGTGGAGTGGGGAAAGTGTAAACAAGGTGACATAATTTTTCCATATTTTGCAAGAGAGGTGAAAAGGGGTGGGGGGGGGGGAGGGGAAGGGTATTGATCTATTCGTCTGCTCGGTATTCGTGTGATCCAGATTTGGTATAGATGCTGCGAAAGATGTCAGAGCTGCGAACCGTGACACGTAAGCGTATAAAAACGTCTCCCAGCATTAACAGTGGGGCACGCTGCCTTATGTAATTACTAAACTGTAGGGAACATTAAAAATATATTGTGTTATTCTGATCAACACTGTTACGTAGTACAGTTATAGCGTGATTCAGTGTGCTAAGCAAATTGCCGCTTGAGACGTTCTTGGCACTATATCGTCCAAGATATCTAGCAGGAAAGAAATCTTGTAACAGCCCATAGAAAATCTGTTTCACGCTTCGTGGTACCTTTATCAAATATGTAACGTTGAATTGTTCAACAATACAGGACATAAGCACAATCTGAGTGAAAGAAGGGATTGGTTTATAGCACATGTCCTGAGTCAATGAAGCCATATTTTGGTAATGGAGGAAAAAGTGTGTGTGTGTGTGTGTTTGTGTGTGTGTGTGTGTGTGTGTGTGTGTGTGTGTGTGTGTGTGTGTGCGTGGTTGGGGAGGAGAGGGGGGCGGGTGGATAACTTGAAGGAGATCTGACTGCAGTCCGCAGTATAAAATAGATGTCGGTTGTAATAGTTATACAGAGATAGAGAGACTTGCACAGAATATGTAGTGCAACTGCATCATACCAGTTTTCCTGCAGAAGGTCAGACTAACAGCGCATGAATACTTAATGGAATGCGTAGCAAGTGATTCACTTTGAACTAGCAACTCAATGACTGTGTGAGCCAGTCATCAATGATCCACACTTCGGAAACAACTTTCTCCATATGCTGACACCGATCAATGGATCTCAGCTGCCCCCCTCCTGCCTCGCCCCGTCCTGACTACGCCAGCAACCGTACAACAGGTTGTTTATCAGGTATTGCAATGCAGTGTGGCAAGACAGACCTGTGACACTGAAACACAGCGGGACGTAGTTACGGTTCCACCACAGGAACTGAGAAATGCTTGAGAAGCAACTCTGCCTAGTCAAATGTTGTGCAAATTACCATTTTAACATCTGATGGGACACATAAGCGACTACAGCGGATTTCACTGAGGAGCGTGTGCAAATTTTAAGTCTCTCTCTCCTCCGCTCGCACCTTTCGAATTATTAGTCCGTGTACTATTTTTCAGAAAACAGTGCTTTCTACTTATTAAAAATTGGCTTTAAATGCCCTTAAATAATAGGTTCCGGACCAAAAATCCCTACAACTTGAACTTTGGAAGTTTGTGTAGTTTTTCTTTTCTTTGTTCAAAATACCAGAAAAAGGGCTAAAATGTTTTACAAAAAATAAATTTTACTGGGATGTATGTCAATATCTTCAACAAAATGGTTATAGACGTTACTCTATCAGTTATTAAGTACCTCCGGCGATTAATGACTTCAGAAAAAGGACTGTAACTGCTATACCGAATATATGCCTCAGAAAATATAAAAACAGCTTGTTCATCATTTTTAATATCAGAAATGTTCCAGTTCATGAGAGATTCTGGATGATGACAACAGGTCTGTTGTGCCTATACAAGACATAATTAGTAGACAATATCCAAAAACGGCAATTTTGTAAGTGAGGAGGGATATAGAAGCATCTAGCCTATAGAGTAAGAAGAGTCTAATCCTGAGGGACAAGACCTCTTAATACGAACAACGCTGGCACTGTTGAATGAACGTGGTACGTGGACGTCTAAATTGATTATATAGAAAATACCACATACACTACCAAGGAGTGAAACAACAGACGCTACTGAAAGTCACCACCCAGTTTATTTTGTAACAGATGCCACGTTTCACAGCTAGAGGAAGAGTGCCTGGACTGTGCCCATCTTTTAGATTTTGCGCATTTTAACACATCTGTGGTTGGCAACACTGTAATAGTATCTCAGATCACCCAGAACTTTCCAGTGTGTCAGTCGAATGTTCGGTTGACACGTCTTATGTATCATTGATGCTGACTCACTTTATCGTAATTTGTAGCGTGTTTCCACTGACTGATAAATAACTGATGCTGATCAGTGATTCGCAAAGATACAGCCACTAAAAAGTCTTAATTTCTATCTCTGTAGTTAATTACATGTTCTGTATTTGTTGTGCTCTATGAATCTGACAAAGTCTTGGATGTGCCTTATGGGAGAAGGCGGTAACGGCCGCTGGGAGCCAACCCTGGGGTTCCCTATGGAGTATTTGGGAGAGGGGGTGACAGTTGCGCCACTTTGAGTAGGGGCAGTGACCCAGACACTGTCATTCAGGTTGGCGTTTACAGGGCCCTGTGTTATACGGTTCAGTGCCGGCGCGGCGTGAGCGGTTAACATTCCTAGGCCTCTGGCCACGTGCTATGCAGTCCTGGATGCTGTCAAAGAAAGACCGGTGTCATGATCAGTGTTTTGCGCTGGGCCATTGTAAAAAAATTATTTTCTTAAAGTCTCTGCTCAAAAAACAGATTCGTGAATTGTTTTTTCTCGTTTGGTGAAATATTCTTTTTCGCCGGTGACGCTTTTCCTACAAAACTGGAGGGTGCCCAGCTGGAGGGGATATATTCATCTCTATTTTTTCATAGGAAGCTCGGCGACTGTTTATTGTTAAAAACTTTTTTCTTGTCTCATTGTGAACGAAGAGATGGGACAACCGTATGCCACTCCATGTCGAATGAGAATTTCTCTGCTTTAGAAGGTTGAGAGGTAACCCATTGGGAAATGTGAAAGGTACCTGAGAAGTGAGAGTTTGGAGGTCGGGTTTCTCATAACTGCATACGCCGAAAGGCAGTTCATTGGATAACTTAAAAAAAGTTGCTAGGTTGGGCGTTAGGCCGGTGGTTTTAAAAACAACATCTCATTGGCCAATATTTAGCGGAGTCTCCCCGTTGGTGGAGTATTCTTTTGCACTGATTGCGTGCAGAACGGAGAGGTTGGATGTTTTGCACACTCCGGATGGAGATAGAGGAGAGGAAGCTCCGGCCTTGTAGACATGCAATCGCATACGCCCTGGCCTTGGAGATGCGGCAAAAGCCGCGTGTCTGATGACAAGCGACTGGCAGTAGGTCCTACCGTATCCAGGACTCAACTCTCTGACTTATCAACTATGATTAGATTATCTTTCAGCTCAGACTAACCGAGCAGGGAAGCTGTTTGGCGGTTTTGGGCCCACTGCTTCTAAATTTAAAAAGGTCCCATGGTTTAACACCTGTTCAGGGTTTCCACGGCTAAACCATGCTCGAGCAGTTTTTGTCAATTGCATGAGGATTTCATACGTCTCTTTTGCACGATCAGCCAATTACTGCACTTTCATCCACAGTTATGCTTCTCCCAGAATTTATTGAGACGACGATCCTCCCATCGTGCTTCCTCGTTGCAGGCTTCCCCAAACCAACCTAACTCTGATTTAAATTCGTCTCAACGTTCATGATTGGCGTTTCCTTTCGGTTTGTAACTTATTTCACATGTTAATTTGATTTGATTCGATTAATTGAAGGAGGCAAAAACAACATTGGTCTTAGCCCAGTGTTGTCTGCACCGAAACTGAGTTTATTGTGCGGTTTCGCTCTCTGCTATTCTGGTAGAGCCAACGAGTACCCTGAAGGAGTAGTAGGAGACCCCTTACTAGTTACCTATTAGAAATGATTTCTTCAGGCCCTGCCGGCCAGAATATTCTGTGTCTTTTGGCTACAGGGCTTCACATTGGAAGAAGAGATGTGGTGTGGTTCCATCCTTCTTACCAGTTAGGGGCTTCTTCCTCAATGTCTTGTGTAGGTGTTTCTTAAAGTTATCTACGAGTTTAATTCCTGTTTAAGTTCATGTTTACAGAACTCCTTCTGAAACATGGATTCGGCATCGTTAGCTTGCCATGTTTTTTTCAGTGTAGACCAGTATTCTACGTGTTGCCTCCTGTCTACGTAGTTTTGATATTACCATCGCCTTACTGATGGTTAGGACAGGTTCCAGTAGCGCCTCTCTTTGCCAGTCTATCTGCTTGTTCATTGCCACTAATTCCTGAGTGACCAGGGACACAGAGCAGTTTTACACTGTTGCTTCCCCTTAGTCTTCCAAGAGCTTCACGTCATCCTGCTACGATATTTGATCTCTTTTCAGTGCCTGACAGAGGTCTCAGAGCTGCTTGGCTATCGGAATAAATGTAGATGCTCCGATGTTTTTGGCACCTATGCTAATTCTCCTCGCCGAGCACTCTGATAGCGGATATTTCCACCTGGAAAACTGTGGTAATCTTCCATAGAGGGACTGCTCTCTCTGGTCCAGGCTGTACCCTGTGTACCATGGCTCCAGCACCTTCATCTGTTTTCGACTTGTCAGTGAACCGGACTACGTCTCCTGAACAGTGTCGAGGTTCATTCTTCCACTGCTTCATTCTTCCAATTGTTACACTGAAAGATTCTCTGAAGCACCTGGAAGTTATTACTTGGTCATCCGGAATTTCCACGACTATTCGTATATTTATCACGCTATCAGGGTTTGCGAGGAGGAGAATTTGCATAGGTGCTAGAAACATCACAGCATCTACAGTTATTCCGACAGCCAAGCAGCTCTGAAACCTCTGTCAGGTCCTGCAAAGAGATCATCGGATTTAAGCTTGTAGCGCTTTGACGAGTCACCGTCACGGTCCGGGTCTTCCGAGTACTGTTGGCAAACGGGGTGCACTCAGCCCTTGTGAGCCAACTGAGTAGCTACTTGATTGAGAAGTAGTAACACTGGTCACGAAAACTGACAACGGTCGGGAGAGCGGTGTGCGGAACACCTGCCATTCTGTATCCACATCCGGTGACGCCTAAGAGCTGAGAATGACATGCCGGCCGGTCGGCACCGTTGGGCCTTTACTATTGTTCGGACGGTGTTCGTTTGTTTGTTTATTTGTTTGTATATTTAATACGTAGATTAAAACTGAAGAAACTGCAAAAAGGTGGGAATTGGGACCTGGATAAATTGACTAAACCAGAGGTTGTACAGAGTTTCAGGGAGAGCATAAGGGAACAATTGACAGGAATGGGGGAAAGAAATACAGTAGAAGAAGAATGGGTAGCTCTGAGGGATGAAGTAGTGAAGGCAGCAGAGGATCAAGTTGGTAAAAAGACGAGGGCTAGTAGAAATCCTTGGGTAACAGAAGAAATATTGAATTTAATTGGTGAAAGGAGAAAATACAAAAATGCAGTAAATGAAGCACGCAAAAAGGAATACAAACGTCTCAAAAATGAGATCGACAGGAAGTGCAAAATGGCTAAGCAGGGAAGGCTAGAGGACAAATGTAAAGAGGTAGAGGCGTACCTCACTAGGGGCAAGATAGATACTGCCTACACGAAAATTAAAGAGACATTTGGAGAAAAGAGAGCCACTTGTATGAATATCAAGAGCTCAGATGTAAACCCAGTTTTAAGCAAAAAAGGGAAAGCAGAAAGCGGGGGGGAGTATATGGAGGGTCTATACAAGGGCGATGTATTTGAGGACAACATTATAGAAATGGAAGAGGATGTAGTTGAAGATGAAATGGGAGATACGATACTGCGTGAAGAGTTTGAAAGAGCACTGAAAGACCTGAGTCGAAACAAAGCCCCGGGAGTAGACAACATTCCATTAGAACTACTGACGGCCTTGGGAGAGCAAGTCCTGACTAAGCTCTACCATATGGTGAGCAAGATGTGTGAGACAGGCGAAATACCCTCGAACTTCAAGAAGAATATAATAATTCCAATCCCAAAGAAAGCTGGTGTTGACAGATGCGAAAATTACCGAATTATCAGTTTAATAAGTCACAGCTGCAAAATACTAACGCGAATTCTGTACAGACGAATGGAAAAACTGGTAGAAGTCGACCTCGGGGAAGATCAGTTTCGATTCTGTAGAAATGATGGAACACGTGAGCCAATACTGACCTTACGACTTATCTTAGAAGAAAGATTAAGGAAAGGCAAACCTACGTTTCTAGCATTTGTAGACTTAGAGAAAGCTTTTGAGAATGTTGACTGGAATACTCTCTTTCAAATTCTAGAGGTGTCAGGGGGAAAATGCAGGGAGCGAAAGGCTATTTACAATTTGTACAGAAACCAGATGGCAGTTATAAGAGTCGAGGGGCACGAAAGGGAAGCAGTGGTTGGGAAGGGAGTGAGACAGGATTGTAGCCTCTCCCCGATATTATTCAATCTGTATATTGAGCAAGCAGTAAAGGAAACAAAAGAAAAGTTCGGAGTAGGCATTAAAATCCATGGAGAAAAAATAAAAACTTTGAGGTTCGCCGATGACATTGTAATTCTGTCAGAGACAGCACAGGACCTGAAAGAGCAGTTGAACGGAATGGACAGTGTCTTGAAAGGAGGACATAAGATGAACATCAACAAAAGCAAAACGAGGATAATGGAATGTAGTCGAATTAAGTCGGGTGATGCTGAGGGAATTAGATTAGGAAATGAGACGCTTAAAGTAGTAAAGGAGTTTTGCTATTTGGGAAGCAAAATAACTGATGATGGTCGAAGTAGAGAGGATAAAAAATGTAGACTGGCAATGGAAGGGAAATCGTTTCTGAAGAAGAGAAATTTGTTAACATCGAGTATAGATTTAAGTGCCAGGAAGTCGTTTCTGAAAGTATTTGTATCGAGTGTGGCCATGTATGGAAGTGAAACATGGACGATAAATAGTTTGGACAAGAAGGGAATAGAAGCTTGAAATGTGGTGCTACAGAAAAATGCTGAATATTAGATGGGTAGATCACATAACTAATGAGGAGGTATTGAATAGAATTGGGGAGAAGAGGAGTTTGTGGCACAACTTGACTAGAAGAAGGGATCGGTTGGTAGGACATGTTCTGAGGCATCAAGGGATCACAAATTTAGCATTGGAGGGCAGTGTGGAGGGTAAAAATCGTAGAGGGAGACCAAGAGGTGTATACACTAAGCAGATTCAGAAGGATGTAGGTTGCAGTAAGTACTGGGAGATGAAGAAGCTTGCACAGGATAGAGTAGCATGGAGAGCTGCATCAAACCAGTCTCAGGACTGAAGACCACAACAACAACATATTTATCACACAATATCGTGAGATTCTGGTACCCTAAAGGATTCCAGTTATTTCCAGATTTTAACTTGTATGTCCCTGCTGCTGCCTCCATTGTACCCAACAGCTGTAATGGGAGCATGTCCAACATACTTCCCATCCCAGCAGTGGGTGTATTGCTAATTTCACATGTTAAAGCTAAGAAGGCCAATCTCTTCATCATGCCAGCCCCTTAGCAGCCACCTTCTGCTCCACTTCATACCCACATAAATTATCATTGGTCTTACTACAGTGTTGTACATGCAGCGCATACTTCCAGGACTTAAACCCCACCACAGGCCCTTATAGTGCACATAACGGTACTCTTAGTCTTGGAACATATATTCTTTATTTGAGGGGTCCTTGATAGTTTCGCATCCAGGATTATCCTCAGATACTTCACTAAACCTCTCTACTGATGGAGCTTCATCGAGGATTTTCTTCCTTACAAATGGTACTACAGCAGTTTTTCTCACGTTAACATGTAACTATCGCAATCTTGTTTATGTTATTGCTTTCAAGGTGTAATTGTAATAAACTGGGCATAAGCTGGGCAAAGACTTCTAATTTAGTAGTTTGCTAACCCCCTTCCAATTTATTAAACCGTTAAGGCTTTTTGTTAGAACCAACACTCGGACGTCATTTACTATGGGCACTCCATTCCTAGCGATCAGTACGTTGTGCGGGAGATGCATTTCTGGATCTGAGTTCATGGGGAGCGATCTGTCTCTCAGACAGTCCAGCCGGTGCAGATCATTGTAGCAGCCGAAATTCTTGTTATCTTGGTTCGTCTCTTATAGCTACCTTGCACCAAGATAGCGGGGTGCATACCTATAGTAAACTATTACCTGCTCCCTACAGTTTTCACTAACACACTTCACAGAAATGTATTAGTAAGATCTGGAGTTAAATCAAATATTCTCCGGTCACAACAATAGGAAAGTACAATGAAATGAACACCCCTAGCTGCATACAGGCGTTGACATAAGTCAACGGGGACAGTTGAAAATGTGTGCCCCGACCGTGACTCGATTCCTGGATCTCGTGCTTACATGGCAGACGCTCTACCCATCTGAGCCACCGAAGTCACAGAGGATAGTTCGACTGCAGGGACTTATCTCTGGCACGCCTCCCGTGAGACCCACATTCGCAACTTCTTGTCCCGCACTTTGTTCATAGCGCTCTTCCCCATTATACTCGTTACTCGCGGCTTCGCTGCCGATTCCCGTAAGAGTTCGGGCACTGTTTGTGCATCCGCACAGAAGAAGATGGTCAATGGCCGGTGAGCCTTAACTATACATATATGAAGATAGTATCTGTTCTTTCGGACATGTCCGAAGTATGAAAGTATTCAATAACTTTGCTATAATAAGACTATCACACATCTGTAAATAATCAACCTATATAAGACTGTGAATAAGAGTCACGAGCAGGCGTTACTTGTCCAATTGCCAACATTGTTTAACTGCTGAGGGTAACACTAGTAGTTTTCCGAATCTGTACTGTTGTGCGGAACCCTGTACTTTCGTTCAGCTGCTAAAAACAAGTATTGAAATTACTTGACGTATTATTACATCATCACATCATGAGTTATTGTGGCGAGCAATTGGAGAGCACAGCCATTCTAGACCAATCGTTCCCGACATTCCTGCGAACATTATTCCTGTGTGAGAACAGATAACAGCCTATACCCTCTCCAAGTCTTAACAAATGGGAACAGTGTTCTTAAGGCTTTCATCAATAATCATGGGCCCTTTTCACTACCTATCATCAAAATGTTACCCGTTGAGTGGTATCAAAACTTATTTTAAACGTGTTGCCCTCGTATAGTCCAAGATATTTTACTTTTCCTCAAATGTCTCTATGTGAAAATGTTCTTTCATTCACTGAAAATCTTACTTTCTACATCCGGAAAATAGTTGTTAATAGAATTTGTTGCTGAAGAAAAAGGTTGACATCATCATCTACCAGTGCTTGAGTCGATCATCACTGTCAGTTTTGATAACAATGATACCACCTATACCTCTGCCCTCTGTTGGTAAAACTTCAGTCTTTGAAAAAAATCGGCAACCTAATTTTGTGCTGTTAAAATATTTATCGTATTTCCTTGAAAATCGTCTAAAGCCTATTTATTTCTCCAGACAAATTCATAGCATAAGTCAGCAAAAACAAATTAATTATCTTGTAATTTTTGGGCGGTCAACCGTCAACTAGCGAACAAGTGGTAGGCGAAGCGATTAACCACAAGCGAAACGATGACTCGAATGAAACGATGGTCGTTCTCCGCAAGCAGGCGGTAGGTTTAGGTAACTTTTGTTTCCTTTTAATTTCGTCCGTACATACGTTTCGCAATCTGTGGCTCCCATCGCATTCCATCATGTTCGTATCTGAAAATTCCAGGATATAACGATATTAATTGTTGTCGTTGTGATCTGAAGACTGATTCGATTCAGTTGTGCATGCTAGTCTGTGACGCACACATCTCTTCATATCTGTATAGCTTCTGTACTCTACGAACATTAGAATCCACTTACTACTGTCGATAGTTGGTCTCATTCTACAATTTTTACCACTCATGTCTCCTTCCAGTACAAAATTAAGTATGTGTACAACCAACGTATCCTTTCATTTAGTGAAGTTGAGCCTTGAAGAAATTTTCTCCCTGCTCTTTCCAGAAACTTTCCGTTGGTTAAACTACCTGCCCATAGTATCTTCAGTATTCATCTATAAAGCGACATTACAAAAGTTGCCACACTCTTCGTGGCTGTGCTGCTCGTAGCCCAGATTTCATTTCTGTTCAAGGCTACACTCCACACACATTCAGAAAAAAAACGTCCTAACACTTAATGTTTGATCTCAACATATTTCTCCTATTTATAAAAAGTCGGCCGAAGTGGCCGTGCGGTTAAAGGCGCTGCAGTCTGGAACCGCAAGACCGCTACGGTCGCAGGTTCGAATCCTGCCTCGGGCATGGATGTTTGTGATGTCCTTAGGTTAGTTAGGTTTAACTAGTTCTAAGTTCTAGGGGACTAATGACCTCAGCAGTTGAGTCCCATAGTGCTCAGAGCCATTTGAACCATATTTATAAAAGGTTTCATTGCTACTGCCTATGTGCAGTCGGACACGGTGGTCCAGCGGTAAAGCGCTTGACTTGAAACCATAAGGTTTCCAGTCGGACCATGAATTTTTCAGGCTGCCTTTAACCTAACACTCACCTCTCAGCGATGTGGAGATTTGCCAAAAACGACACGGGGTCATATACTGAGTCAAAGTGTAGGTTCCCATTCTCCGGCTGGATAACTGGGGTAGGTTAGGGACTCGCGAGTCAGCGGCATGGAGTTCAGTTGAAAAACTTGCACCATGCCTTTCAGCCACAAGAAATTATTATCTGCCATTTATATTCTCTCTATTTCTGCGATCATCAGTTATTGTGCTGCCCAAATACCAAAACTCATCTGATACCTTAAGTGTCTCATTTCCTAATCTGATTTCCTGATAGTCACCTGATTTATTTCTACTACAATCCGTAACCCTTGTTTTAATTTTTTTGATATTCATATGATTGCCTCGTTATGAGACACTAACCGCTCCAGTCAACTGATCTTCCAAGTTCTTTGTCTTGGTTTGGTTATTTTTTGTTGTTCAAAGGGACCAAACTACCAAGATTATCAGTCCCATTGCCGTTTCTATGAGAATTACAATATCATCCGCAAACGTCAATGATTTTTCTTGTCCCTGAACTTTAATTCTCTTTAAAAATTTCTTCTTGGTTTTCTTTACTGCTTGCTCAGTGTACATATTGAATAATATACAGGATAGCCTGCACCCTGGCTCAATCCCTTCTCGACTACTGCCCCCACCTCACGTCTTACTCTTGTCACGACAGTCTGGTTTCCTTATAGATTATAGATAAGCATTTATTAACTGTATTTTCTTCCTAAGAACTTTAGATTTCCAAAGATTGTGTTAGGTCAACGTTGTGAATGAATTATCTGAATGTACTAATGTTATAAATGTGAGTGTGCCTTATTTTGATAGACTTTCTTAGGATAAGTTATAGTGTCAATATTGCCTAGACGTTTTCCTACAGTTTCAGAAACCGAGACTGATCCTAACTACTGTTTATGGAGAATTCCAATTAATATTACTTATAAAAATAATCCCATTTGTCATCACTTGTCTTCCTTGGGATAAAGATCATTGCATAATTTCTTGATGTTTGAGGCTAACCTCCATTGTCTCATATATCTTACTAGGTGCAGTGCATGGCGCTGCCCGGGTTGTTTGGTTTCTGTCACAAAGTTATTGGCCCTGTGCCTTGTTGATACTCATACCGAATGCATGCCGCGTAGGAAACTGTAATCGCTTTAAACCGAAGGGTGTATTTGAATCACTGGATGTCAACGAAAAGCGACGAATGAATACATTTTTACCTGTGCGAAGACGTAATGAGTTGCATCATCTGTTGTTACATTTTGCGATAATTATCTCATTGCATGTTTGCAGAATTCGTCTTCTATTGTTTCAGCTCAGTGTTCACTGTTTCAAGTAGGGCTGTGTTGAAGAACGACTCGAACTGTTCAAATGGTTCAAAAGGCTCTGAGCACTATGGGACTATGGGACTGAGGTCATCAGTCCCCTAGAACTTAGAACTACTTAAACCTAACTAACCTAAGGACATCACACACATCCATGCCCGAGGCAGGATTCGAGTCTCAGACCTTAGCGGTCGCGCGGTTCCAGACTGAAGCGCCTAGAACCACTCGGCCACCCCGGCCGGCTCGAACTGTTCGAACAGTTTACATCACAGTTGGAAAATTTCGTGCTCTGTTCGATCTTTTGATCGACCCGGTATCTAGTTAGTACTATATCCTCGACCAGCGTTAGAGTTTGTATGACAATGTGGATTTTAATTACAGAAATAACACCGTAGACTTTCAATGGGAAAAAATGGAATTTATTGTCTTAAATTACACTTCATCAAGTTCGACTCGTTTATTAAAGACTACGCCCAGGAATCTGATGGATCAGCGATCCAATATGCAGCCTGTTGCCACTAGTCGCCGAGACGCCCATTAAATTCACCATGCCCATAAAAACGGCGCATTAAACCAGAATCGCAATCCGCGCCTGAGAACACACTTGAAGACTCTAGAAATTCTTTCTGGACTAGCGAAACGAGTTGATTGACCTCTGACAATCATTCATTCCCGACTTCACACACTCAACACTTTTTAAACATCAGCTCCAACCCAACATCCCACAGCTTGCCTTCCGCGAAGGCCAGATACCCAGCTCCAGTTTCTCGAGCTTCAGACAGCCCCACAAAACAATTTCAACATTTACGCAATATAGTCAATCAATATGTGGAGCATATTGCAGATATTTTCATTGAGTATTTTCTGTTCTGAGCAAAGTGCTGCTTCCTGCTTGGTCTTCTCAAAAGTTTCTTTCCAACAGGTGCTCGAAAACCTGACATGGAAAGACATCAAGCCTTGAACTACCGCCCGCATCTCGTGGTCGTGCGGTAGCGTTCTCGCTTCCCACGCCCGGGTTCCCGGGTTCGATTCCCGGCGGGGTCAGGGATTTTCTCTGCCTCGTGATGGCTGGGTGTTGTGTGCTGTCCTTAGGTTAGTTAGGTTTAAGTAGTTCTAAGTTCTAGGGGACTGATGACCATAGATGTTAAGTCCCATAGTGCTCAGAGCCATTTGATCCATTTTTGAACTTAAACTACCATAGTAGGTCCTGACCACAACCCACATAGTAAGTCTGCGGATGGAACAACTCAGGATGGACCAAAGCCACTATATTCCTGATGTTGGAAACTGGCTGCGATGTTCACAGTAGCCAAGGAGCTGAACCTGCTGACATTGCCAGGAATGATATGTTCCAAGTGCTCAATGAAATTTGATTTATGCTAAATGTAAACAATACAAAAGTATTATATACACTTAAAATATACTCCTAATAAAAAGTTTAGGCGTTGTCGTCTGAGGTCAAAAATTCATAATACTCTTACGACGCAGGCCTTCAAGGCCTGCGTCTTCTACCGTTAAAACTACCGGGCTGAGGGTACGTGGTTGATGTATAAAACTGGTTCCGGAGGTTTCATCGTGAACTATGGCGAGACATGTCCGGCTGTAAATCGGCTGCTGCCACTAAGGCTTGAGGGGCTCTCGCATTAATAGGATGCATAGAGAGTACCACGACCTAAATGGTTCAAACGGCTCTGAGCACTATGGGGCTTAACATCTGAGGTCATCAGTCCCTTAGAATTTAGAACTACTTAAACCTAACTAACCTAACGACATCACACACATCCATGCCCGAGGCAGGATTCGAGCCTGCGACCGTAGCGGTCGCGCGGTTCCTAGATCCGCTCGGCCACACCAGTCGTCGCACCACCACCTATTGCCGACTGTGTGACTACCTCTGGATGGCGTCCTCATTCTCGATTAAAAACAATAGATTGTCGTTCTGTTTGCGCAGTGTCGACATCCACATTTTATCTAACTTCAAATCTTCTTCTTTTCTATTAAATTGTTGTGGTGCTTATGAATCTCTATTGCTTTTCTATACATGTGTCCGTCATAATGCGATGTCCCATCTCGAAAATCACGTTCTGCTCTGGCCGATTTTTCTCTATGTCCCAGACAACAGGTCCTTTTGTGTATAGCTATGTGGATGTTGGCACTTCTTTTCATGGTTTCAGTGCACATTTGTCCGCAACTCACGGAATTTTATATACCCCTCATGTTGCTAAGGAGAGCCGTGCATCTTTTGTCGTTCTTAAATATTCTTTAATTTTCTTGGTAGGTATAAAGATCGCTTAGACACCATACTTGGTTAAAACTTTGCCTCTGCTTTAAGTAATTTTATTAATGGGCGGGAGAAGTCTTTTCCAGATGGTGGCAGTACAGTTATGCTATTAAGAAGATTTATCGAGCACTCCATCACAGAAGAGAAGACGCCGGAAGTACTGAGCAACAACGACCGCCATCTGAAAATGTTTTTCTCCCGTTCATTAACAAAATTACGGATAGCACCGGCAGAGTTTTGGACAAGTAAGGGGTCGAAACAGTCCTTAGACCCGATTAATGAGTATTTACGAACGTCGAATTCAGTGATATTACTGTTTTAGCAAAGACATCGAACTACCATGCATGGGCGTATAGAAAAGCAATA
The DNA here is from genome assembly GCF_023898315.1 of Schistocerca nitens. Taxonomy (NCBI): domain Eukaryota; kingdom Metazoa; phylum Arthropoda; class Insecta; order Orthoptera; family Acrididae; genus Schistocerca; species Schistocerca nitens. The sequence goes on from NC_064617.1 coordinate 742,029,749, forward strand.
GAGATTATTAAACAGCATAATAATTTGGATAGAAAAGAAGAATATCTGAAGTTAGATAAAATATGGATGTCGACTATGCGCCAGCAGAATGACAGTCAATTAATTTTAATCGAGAATGAAGATACCATCCAGAGGTAGTCACACAGTCGGCGTCACGTGACGTATGGCCCTCTGTGCGTGACCCCAAGCCCTTGTGTCAGCAGCCGTTTTACCTGGGAAGATGTCTCCCGCACTTGCAGACGAAACGTCAGGAAGCAGTGTTATACATCGACCACGGCCTGTCAGCCCGGAAACTGTAACTGAACAGGGATTCATGATAATGTTGTCGTTCTTACAAGTCAGCCAAGCCACGGTATTTTGTTGATTACAGAAGTATCACAAAAATTAGTGCTAAATGTTCGCTGTATGCTTAACAACTCATTCTCGAATGCTGAAAGATTAATATTTGAACCATTACATTAGAGTCTGATCGTGTTTCATGTGTCCATTGTTTGGTAGTCTCCCTATTCTCTTAGAAATTCGGGTTTCACGAAAGATGTCGTTCTAGCAGCTGTGTTATGAATATTTTGTTTCAGGAATTCCAGTTAATATTTACGCTTTCGACGCATAGGATTGTTAAGGTTAGCATGATTTTCATGGAATTAACATTCTTCCGTAAGGTTACTTTTACGTCTAGACGTATGTTATACAGGGAAATTCTTCCATTCATCCTACAGGCTGTCCTGAACATTTGGGTTCAAAATTACGCAGACGGAGGATGTAGACAGGGATGTAACATTGAAAAACAACATAGGTTCATCTGTGATATGGCCACACGGAACATACCAGTTAGAGATCCTTGACGACTTATATTTGATGCATGCTTGAATGGTATGTACTGCCTGGATAGCCGAATGGTTCTGTGTCATCTAAATTGGAAGAAATTTATCGTGATGGATAGAAACTTGCAAGAATCTGAGTCTTTCAAAACTCAGGAAGCTGGTCATTGCTCTCAACAAGTAATTGTTCTCACTGCAGAATTTGACGAGGTGATGTTACATGGCCGGCCGCGTTGGCCGAGGGGTTCTAGGGGCTTCAGTCCGGAACCGCGCGACTGCTACGGTTGCAGGTTCGAATCCTGCCTCGGGCATGGATGTATGTGATGTCCTTAGGTTAGTTAGGTTTAAGTAGTTCTAAGTTCTAGGGGACTGATGATCTCAGATGTTAAGTCCCGTAGTGCTCAGAGCCATTTGAACCTTTTTTTTATGTTACATGATGTGGGAGGAAATTCGACTTGCCTTTCAAACGCCCGTGTCAAAGAATATAATGAACAAAATGGCGGTCAGCTGCAATTATACCTCCGTTATAAGCAACATATATGCTAGCAATGAGGCCAAATTGTTTTAAAACAAGAATTCAATTCTGTCCGTGAACTGGGTTGTAAGAACATAACTGTTAAGGAGTAAGCACTTGTAAATGGTACTGATATGTAGTAATTTGACTACATACTTTGTATCAGTTTGCGCTCTTTGGACACGGGAGGTGGCTTTTGGTCGAAAGACGTAACGTATCTAAGTGTGAATAGTAAATTGCGACCCTAACAGAACTGCTACGTATATTATTGTATGTTCTGAGTTACTGTTATTTAATATTTTTTATGAGGGCGTTTCTTCATTGTGTAACCGTTAAGTGTACTTACGGAAAAAAACGAGAGAGTTAATCGGAGAATTAGTGGCGGATGCCTGGTTGAAAAACTAAACTCCAGATCTCGCTTGCGTATTTTAACAAAATCCGTGGAAACTTAATTTTTCCTAATACATCATCATGTCAGTAAATGTCTTAGATTAACAATGGCTTTCATTCTAGAGTCCTTCCATTGTAAATTCTTTTTGACAATAAACCTAAGAAAGACGTCGCAAGCCCGGTAGGAGAGGACAAACCGGATATTTCTTACCGTCAGATAGCAGCTCGTCAGAAGGTCGTATAACACCTGTGTAACAGGATCTATAGAAACTAGTTTTCACTGACGACGTTCGATAACTTGAATGGTTACGGAAAATTTTTAGCTGCAAGCAGTGAGGAGTTCTCGTGTCAGTAAGTCGTTTGATATTGCGTCCTCACTGAATGGCGAAGAGTCACAATATAAGGAGCTGAATAAAACTTTTCTCATATGCAAAACCAGATCCTCAACAATGGTGATCCTCCCTGCGATACTCTTCTTATATAAATTGGTCAGTGACCACTCCAGTGAGCTTTATGTACTTTCCTGTGATGTAGTGATATGACGGTGGATTTGGATTCGTTATCGCAGTTTCTTCCGGCAGTGCAAATGGCTCTTTATTTAGGCAAACGATATGTACGATGCCTGAAATGCATCCATAAAGTCTGCTTTATCTCCCCAGTTTAATGAGCTAGTATATAAACGTATATGGGAATATACCTTTTACAGTGGTGATAAACATTCACAAACGATACGGAACTGTTTTCTTTGAGTATGTGTTGATAAAGGCTGCAGTTATCTTGAGGAATGTGTCTTCACCGTGTTCCATTTCAAAAATCTTCAGACTATAATGAAATCTGACATTCTAGTACGGGCCGGCCGCTGGTGGCCGAGCGGTTCTGGCGCTACAGTCTGGAACCGCGCGACCGCTACGGTCGCAGGTTCGAATCCTGCCTCGGGCATGGATGTGTGCGTTGTCCTTACGTTAGTTAGGTTTAAGTAGTTCTAAGTTCTAGGGGACTTATGACCTCAGCAGTTGAGTCCCATAGTGGTCAGAGCCATTTGAACCATTTTTTTTCTAGTACGGTGTCCAGTACACTGTTTTAACTCTTCACGGTCTTCACAGTAAATACTCTCCTAAGCATAAAAGAAGTAATCATCTTCATACTGTATATAAATATCCACTAACCTAAGTTTTTAATCGACGTTTTTATTCTCAGACATGCTCGAAGTGTACGTTAGTTACTTTGTATGTACGCTGCTTATGAGTGGATCCAGAGAGCAAACCAGCAGTTCTGGTACTTTGGTCAGCACCTGTCAAGAATTTTTACTCGTTCCCTCAATATTCAGGCAAATGAAGGTTTCAAATGCAGCGTTTCGATTCCGCCTTTTTACTTGCTGCTAAAGATGTATCACTTTTACCAACACATGTTCAGTGTACATCTCGCAAGCGGATAAAATATAGATACGATTACTGAGTGAGCTGAGTGAGTTTATATAACAATACGAAGAGAAAAAATTGCAAAACACTTGCGTGTCTCATCCCACAATTCAACAAAGACAGGAAACCTACGGAATGGCGTTAGTAATTGGACACTGTAAGTCAGAATACCAGCTGCTGTCCACGAAATTGCCGGTCTATGACCTCAACGAACTACTTCACGAATGTCCATAGTAGACAACTGACAGAAGGCTGATATTTGTCTCTGGCTGTATGCTTCGCATTATTTGTAGTAACAAAAAAGTCTGGTGTACATGCGCCTAACTGTTCAAGGTGAGTGATAGGCTTAAGAAACTATCTACAGGGGCAAGGAAGATTTTAAATAAGGACATGAAATATTTACGAAATGGAACTCCTACGGAGAGTGAGGAACGGTCTCTTGCTTCAAGTTTTATTAAGAATAAAATTGATAAGTCGCTAAAGGAACAATCACGTAATGAGGACAGGGAAATACTAATAACACATAGGATGAAATTACTGCTCAGTTAAAAAGAAATTAAAGCAAATAAAATTCTTCTTCAGTTTCAAAGTAATGACATGCAAATGACAGGGAGAGTTTACGCATTTCAAACCAAATTTAAATAAAAATACAAGCAAGCTGTGAATGAACTGAAACTGAACTGCACCCCGTCTTCAGGCCAAAAATGGCCCATCGGGGCCATCTGACCGCCGTGTCATCCTCAGCTAAGGATGCAGATAGGAGGGGTGTGTGGTCAGCACACCGGTCGTTACGATGGTTTTCTTTGACCGGAGCCGCTACTATTCAGTCGAGTAACTCCTCAATTGGCATCACGAGGCTGAGTGCACCCCGAAAAATGGCAACAGCGCATGGCGGGCGGATGGTCACCCATCCAAGTGCCAGCCACACCCGACGGCGCTTAATTTCGGTGATCTCACGGGAACCGGTGTATCCACTGCGTCAAGGCCGTTGCCCAAGCTGTAAATAATAGGCAGAAAAAACTGACCCTAAGTAACTAAAAGCTACATAAGATAACAAAATCATAAGGCACACTTAAGAATGGCACGATGCAGAGACTGTAATTCACCTAACTGAAAAAACAACTTCACAAAGGGGACAAATAAAGTCAACTGTTAGAAGAAGAAGCACGCCAGTTGAGTCTTACAAAATATAGCATTCTTTCAAGAATATATTAGGAACGCAAATGTTGTGAAATGGAAAGTGCTGTTTTATGTGCGGTTTTCACAGAATGGATTAATAGTCAGTGGGTCGTGTTGTGAGCCAGTCAACAGATTGTCGTAATACCTAGAAAGTGTAATTTTTTGCAGGCGTACACTTCTTAAATGGAACAATGCTCATCGACAACGGTAAACTGGAAGTAAGGTGAATTAAAACGTCAGTGGTGTTTGTTCCAGGATTCTAGTGCGAGTCGTTATAAGATATCATATTTTTAAAGTTCCCACACCGACTCATGTTAAAGTTAAACTTTCAAAACGCTGTAGAAATAACGCTACTGGTCCGAATGACGTCAAAATTGCAACGGAGTATTAGCAGAGAAGGTAGAAAACGTATGGCAGAAGAAAAAATAGAGTCAAAATTGATCAATAGATGGCGCTGTATGTGTCAGAATACGTAAATGAAAACACCTGTCATGCGCACGACCCATTGAAGTTGGTATAATCACGCCGGGTGCCCGTTTTCCCTCCTTTCGCGTCTGCGACGTTCGCCATTATTGTCTCAATGCAGGATTGCGCTTTGCTTGTAAAGCTGTATTACAAGAATGAGGATTACACACGTCGCTCTGCAGAAGTTCCGGACACTGAAGTGTTTGAAAAAAGGCGTTGGTTACACGATTGCCGTGGGTCTGGAGAAAATGATTCGGAAATTCGAAAAGACGGGTTCTTTTGGTGTGCAACCTGGTACAAGGAGAAAACGAATTGATTCGACGTCAGAGGAAGCAGTGGCCACAGCAATGCAGGAGGAGACGAGTGGTGGTTTGCAAACGTGTAGTGAACGGAGAATTGCCCGAACACTGAACATACCCGTGAGCACAGTGCGCAAAATCCTACGAAGCTTCCTTCTTTGATACCCATTCAAAATTACCCATGTGCATGAGTTGCTTCCTGTTGAACTGCAAGCAAGAGAGACCTTTGCTTTAGAATTTCTTCCTCGCGTAGAAGTGGACAGCGGTTGACCGTCGAAACCCACTTCCATCTGGCAGGATATGTCAATACACAGAATTGTCGAATATGGTCAACGGAAAATACACACGCAAATCAGCCAGTACCACTTCATTCTGGAAAGGCCACTGTGTGGTGGGGGTTTACGACATCGTTTCTCATAGGGCCAAATTTTTTCGAAGAGACAGGTGCTTCCGGTCCTGTTACCTGTACCGTCTCTAGTAAGCGCTATGAGTCTCTTTTGCGCAACCACGTCATTCCGGCTCTCCAACAGCGTGGAACTGTGGATGGGATCACTTTTATGCAAGATGGCGCACCTTTGCACATTGAAAATCCAGTTAAGCAGCTGCTGTAGCACCATTTCGGAAATACTAGAATTATCAGCCGCCATTTCCCTACAACCTTGTCGTCGCGATCACCTGATCTTAACCGGTGTGACTTCTGGCTGTGGGGCTATCTGAAAGATATTGTGTTCGGTGTTCCGACGGCAAACTTAGCTGCATTGAAGGCACGCACTGCGCAACACACTCTGGCCGTGACCCCGGAAATATTTCGATCAGTTGTGTGTGGAAGATGACGTTTCTCTATTTCAACTTGTTGCAGAAAACGGTGGACAGCATACTGAACGTGTTTGCGCCAGACACAAGGAAATTAATAATCCGATTTGATTTTGATTGCCGATTTTTATGAGGTTTTTGGGCCCTGGACGATTAAAAACCGATGTGATTGATGCTTTTTATGCGGTTTTTGGCCTCAGAACAATTAAAAACCGATTTTGCCCATCAAATGTGATACGACCTTGCCGTGGTGGGGCTTACGTTAGTAATAGTATCACACCTGTACACCCATGCACAATGAGTAGTACAGTTTGTTTAACGTCAAATGTACACCTTAGGCATTGTTGTATGATTCATTTGCCATTGACGACTATTAAATTATGGTGGTTACAGCGCCATCTATTGCTACATTTTGTAACTATTTATTTTCCTTCTGCCATACGTTTTCCCCCTTCTCCGATAACGTTCCGTTTGCAATTTGAAGTCATTCTCACCAGTGGTGTTATTTCTACAACTGTCTGAAAGTTTAATTATAATCACCCTGTACAATACCTGTGGTAGTTCACACTAAATAACAACTCAAGTGCTTACAATCGTTATATGAATTCTGACCAGTAAAGAGTCAATTGACAATAACATGTGTTCAAAATGACAACTAGCAGCGCCAATACAAGCTTCCAATCTGGCATGGAATCGCTGGCGCACAAGAGCTAGCAGTTCAGCAGAGAAGGCAGCAGTAATACAGTATGTCGTTGCACATCATTGGGTGTAGTCTGTATGCCCTTGTAGACAGCACCTTTCAGTCTGCCCCACAGAGAAAAGCCTACAAGCGTCTAACCCAGGGAATGGGCCAGCCAGTTTATTAGTGCTCTGCGCCCAGTCCAACGACTTGGAAACAGTTCGTGAAGACATGCTGTCTTCGTGCACTATGGGCTGGACAGCCGCCATGTCGGTACCACACGTTCCTTCTAGTCTGCAAAGGAGCATCTTCTAGCATCCGTGGAAGATTGTCTGTTAGGAGGCTGCGATACTTGTTCGCGTTAACTGTTCCATCTGTAAAAAACGAGCCTATGAGCTAACAGTTCACTGTCCCACACTACACATGTACAGTCCATGGACGCTGTCGTTCCACCTGACGAAGCCAACGGCGATTGTCAACAGACCAATAGTGCATGTTTCAGCTGTTTACCTGGACTGGTAAATGTGGCTCAATACTAAACAAGATACATGATACTTCTGGAGTATCCTGTCTTAATGCTCATGTACAGAACTTAAAATGATGTCTCATAATCGTTTCCATGCAGATCTTGATGGAGAGAGATGTGGTAGCGATGGAGCCTTTGTCGATGCAGATTGCGTAGGACCCTTGCCTGTCTCATGCCACTTCCTCGTCCGATTGCGCGGAAGCTAACGTGCGAATCAACCAGAACAGCAGCAAGCATACACCTTACAAGAAAGAACTGAATTCTTTCTGCACTCTCCATACACCATGAGCATGTCGGCTTTTTCTGCATTGGTAAATCCCATCATCCACTGACAAAATGTGCTTAGACTGTCAAACACTAACTGACTAGCAAGTCTCAGTGCACTCAAGGGACACACAGACACATTGTTGGCAAATATAACATCAACGTACACAGAAATTACGTAGGTTGAACTGCTAAGCAAAAGTCACTGTGGGAACTTTTCAAAATGCGATATCTCGTAAACGACCCGCTCTATAATCCTGCCACAAACACCATTGGCTTTCTAATTTTCTAATTTCAGTTTTTTAACGTCAGTAGACATTGTTCTATTTAAAAAGTGTATGTTTGCACAAAAAAGTGTGTATTAGCACAAAAAATACAATTTGTAAGTATTATTACAGTCTATTGATTGGCTGACAGTACGAGCCCCTGACTGCCAATTCTATGAAAATCGCTCATCAATAGTACTTTCCACTTTCGAAATTTTCGGGGTTCAATATTTAGGTGATTCGCCATATATAAGAGCTACCCAAATACGCAGTTAAATATTTCTTTGTGTGATAACTTCAATCTACTGGTAAAAGAATCAGAATTCGAATATAATGTACTGCTTCTTTGCTAAGAAAACACATCTCAATCTTCTAATAGAAGTTTCAGTATCGCAGGGCGGAAGAATCTTAATGTTATGTTGAAGAACTTAAAACTAAACGGGTTAAAATCTATTTTGATAATAGCTATCTTTCTTCTACTACAGTCCTGTATTTAAATTTACAAATTATTCGAACAGGTCAGAATTTTTCAGCACATCAGAGCATCCTAAGTTCCTTAATTCAAACTCATATTTTATTACGTATCTTTTATTTCATTAAAACTTTTAAATTTCCTTATCTGATCAAGAATTTCTTTTAAATTATTATTTCAAAAGTCAATCTGAAACTATAGGAACCATATCTGTTAAAAAAAAAAAAAAACTGAATACACACATACTATGAGCTACAGTTTAGGGATCTTAACATTGATTCACGCGTTAATTTCAACTATACGTCTAATGTATGTGACCTCATAAATCAGTTTTTGTTTATTGGTGACGATGTGGTTACACAGTCTCTGATGATAATAAACTCCTCTACGATGTTCAGCATACATTGTCGTTTATGTGACGTTTACTTACAAGTACGTTAGAGTCCTGCCGGTTGAACTCACTGTTCGAAGGATATTACGAATAAGACATTTCACAGTAGAACGTCATTCTTGTAGTAAAACATGAAGACATGATACATCGGGGTTCCACTAGTGAGCCATCGTTATGCACAGTTACGTAGTACAAAACGACGATCGCTAACGGCCTTCCAATGTAAATATTGCTTTCAGAGGAGGGAGTCTCCGAAGAGATGTTCGGCTCGTCATCGATGCTGCTCTTTTCATTTAAACAGGGAGAGTGCTTCTTTAAGGAAACTGGAATCTGTCAGGAAAGAAAGGAATTGACTGTGGCCAATAGGAAGACACTAACCCCAGCATTTATGTAAACTGAAAATAGGAAACTACAGAAAACGAGTTTCAAGTTTGCCGTCGTATGGATTCGACCCAATTCGCCTCTTGAAGCCATGGTCTCCTAGCTCAGTACCTCAAGGCGTATAGCTACACTATACGATCAGAAGTCTCCGGACACATCCAAAAACATACGTTTTCTTATTAGGTGCAGTGTCCTGCCACCTACTGCCAGGTACTCCACATCAGCGACCTCAGTAGTCATTAGACATAGTGTGAGAGCAGAATTGGGCGCTCCGGGAACTCACGGACTTCGAACGTGGTCAGGTGATTAGGTGTCACTTGCGTCATACGTCTGTACGCGAGATTTCCACACTCCCAAACATCCCTAGGTCCACTGATTCCGACGTGATAATGAAGTGGAAACGTGAAGGGACACGTACAGCACAAATGCGTACTGGCCGACCTCGTCTGTTGACTGACAGAGACCGCCGACAGTTGAAGAGGGTCGTAATGTCTAATACGCAGACACCTATTCAGACCATCACACAGGAGTTCCGAACTGCATCAGGATCCACTGCAAGTACTATGACAGTTAGGCGGGAGGTGATAAAACTTGGATTTAATGGCCGAGCGGCTGCTCATAAGCCACACATCACGCCAGTAAATGCTAGACGACGCCTCGCTTGGTGTAAGGAGAGTAAACACTGGACGATTGAACAGTGGAAAAACTTTGTGAGGAGTGACTATGTAACCTCCCCTTAGAAAAATTTACGAATTACTGTGCTGGTAAACCTCTTACGTTATTTGATTTTCAAACAGCTGAGCAGAACTGAACGTACTCAGACATTTCTCTCTATACTTATTCTGATCATCACTAAACTGACACACAATATTTTTAGCGCAACGCAATCTGACTTTCAATAATCCCTACAAAAGAATGGCCCTGACTAACAATAACCTATACCTTTCATGAATCACTTACCTCACAAAAATCTTCGTTACTCGAACTAATGCAATACAGCGAGCGCCACTACTGCCAGCTAAATAAAAGATTCAAACTACTGAAGGCACAAACTACTGATAGGCATAGTTAGCAAATGAAAGATTTTGATGGAGAACAAACAATGTATTTACCTTAATAGTGTTCAAAAGTCATCAGTTCATGATATACAGTTTCACAAATTTACCTTTTCTGATGGACACACGTCCAGATCGTCCGCTCTCAAAATTCAGCCATCTCTCTCCCCACATCCACCACTGCTGGTGGCTCACCTCCAACTGCGCAACGCTACGCGCTGTTCACATCCAACTGCCCAACACTACAATAGCGAATATTCCAACAATACCAATCAGCCACAGACTGCACACAGAACAGCCAGTGATTTTCATACAGAGCGCTACGTGACGTTACCAACACAAAAACCTAAACAGCCTACTTACAACTAATCACGGTACACAATGTGGCGATCCGATGGCAGGGTGTGGGTATCCCGAATGCCCGGTGAACGTCATCTGCCATCGTGTGTAGTGCCAACAGTAAAATTCGAAGGTGGTGGTGTTACGATGTGGTCGTGTTTTTTATGGATGGGGCTTGCACCCCTTGTTGTTTCGCGTGGCAGTATCACGGCAGAGGCCTACATTGATGTTTTAAGCAACTCCTTACGTCCCACTGTTGAATAGCAGTTCGGGGACGGCGATTGCATCTTTCAACACGATCGAGTACCTGTTCATAATGCACGGCCTGTGGCGGAGATGTTAGACGACAATAACATCCCTGTAATGGAGTGGCCTGCACAGAGTCCTGACCTGAATCCTATAGAACACCTTTGGGATGTTAAGGAACGCCGACTTCGTGCCAGGCCTCACCGACCGACAGCGATACCTCTTCTCAGTGCAGCACTTCGTGAACAATGGGCTACCATTTCCCAAGAAACCTGATTGAACGTATCCCTGCGAGAGTGGAAGCTGTCATCAAAGCTAAGGGAGGGCCAGCAACATACTGAATTCCTGCATTACCGATGGAGGGCGCCTCGAACTTCATGTTCAAATGGCTCTGAGCACTATGGGACTTAACATCTATGGTCTTCAGTCCCCTAGAACTTAGAACTACTTAAACCTAACTAACCTAAGGACAGCACACACATCCATGCCCGAGGCAGGATTTATTTTATTTATTTATTTATTTATTTATTGTTCCGTGGGACCATATTTAGGAGAAGTCTCCATGGTCATGGAACGAGTCAATACATGAAATTATAACACGATTGTAGAAACAGATAAAATTAAATATAAGAAACATATTCAGGCGACAAGTCGTTAGTTTAAATAAAGAAAATCAAGAATGTAACACTGGAATTTGCTTAATTTTTTAACTCGTCCAGGAGCTCCTCGACAGAATAGAAGGAGTGAGCCATGAGGAAACACTTCAGTTTAGACTTAAAAGTGTTTGGGCTACTGCTAAGATTTTTGAGTTCTTGTGGTAGCTTATTTAAAATGGATGCAGCAGAATACTGCACTCCTTTCTGCACAAGAGTCAAGGAAGTGCATTCCACATGCAGATTTGATTTCTGCCTAGTATTAACTGAGTGAAAGCTGCTAACTCTTGGGAATAAGCTAGTATTGCTAACAACAAACGACATTAAAGAAAATACATACTGTGAGGGCAATGTCAAAATTCACAGACTATTGAATAGGGGTCGACAAGAGGTTTTCGAACTTACACCATACATAGCTCGAACAGCCCGTTTTTGGGCCAAAAATACCCTTTTTGAATCAGAAGAATTACCCCAAAAAATAATACCATATGACATAAGCGTATGAAAATATGCGAAGTATACTTCTTTTCGTGTTGAAATGTCACTTATTTCAGATACTGTTCTAATGGTAAATAAAGCGGCATTTAGTTTCTGAACAAGATCCTGAACATGGGCTTTCCACAACAGCTTACTGTCTATCCGTACGCCTAGGAACTTGAACTGTTCCGTCTCGCTTATAACATGTCCATTCTGTCTGATTAAAATGACAGTTCTTGTTGAATTGTGAGTTAGAAACTGTAAAAACTGAGTCTTACTGTGATTTAACATCAAATTATTTTCCACAAGCCACGAACTTATATCATGAACTACATTATTTGATAATGTTTCAATGTTACACACAAGATCCTTCACTACCAAGGTGGTGTCATCAGCAAACAGAAATATTTTTGAATCACCTGTAATACTAGAAGGCAAATCATTTATATAAATAAGAAACAGCAGTGGCCCCAGCACCGACCCTTGGGGAACGCCCCATTTAACAGTGCCCCATTGGGACTGAACATCATTACCACTCTCAATATTGCGGAGGATTACCTTCTGCTTTCTGTTCTTAAAGTAGGAGGCGAACCAGTTGTAAGCTACTCCCCTTACTCCATAATGTTCCAACTTCTGCAGTAATATTTTGTGGTCAACACAGTCAAAAGCCTTCGTTAAATCAAAGAAAACACCTAACGTTCGCAACCTTTTATTTAATCCGTCCAAAACCTCACAGAGAAAAGAGACTATAGCATTTTCAGTTGTTAAGCCATTTCTAAAACCAAACTGTACATTTGACAGCAAATTACGTGAATTTAAATGCTGCAGTAACCTTGTATATACAACCCTCTCGATAACTTTAGCAAACACCGATGGCATAGAAATAGGTCTATAATTGTCAACATTATCCCTGTCTCCCTTTTTATAAAGTGGCTTCACTACCGAGTACTTTAATCGGTCAGGAAACCGACCACTCCTAAAGGAAAAGTTACAGATATGGCTAAGTACTGAGCTAACATACGTGGAACAATACTTCAGTATTCTGCTAGATACCCCGTCATATCCATGAGAATTCTTGGTCTTTAGTGATTTAATTATTAACTCAATCTCCCTCTTGTCAGTATCATGGAGGAGCATTTCAGGTAACAGTCTCGGAACACTTTTTTCTAAGAGCGCTATATGATTCCCTGTTGGGACTAGGTTTCTATTTAGTTCACCTGCTATATTCAGAAAGTGATTATTAAGTACTGTACATATATGCGACTTATCAGTAACACGGACATCCCCACTACGCACTGATTCTATATTCTCGACCTGTCTCTGCAGACCAGCCACTTCCTTTACGACTGACCATATGGTTTTAATTTTATCCTGAGACTTAGCTATTCTATCTGCATACCACATACTTTTTGCCTTCCTAATAACTTTTTTAAGCACCTTACAATACTGTTTGTAATGGGCTGCTGCATTTAGATTTTGACTGTTTCTAACGTTTTGATATAATTGCCACTTTGTTCTACAAGATATTCTTATCCCATTAGTCAGCCACCCAGGCCGCCTGTTTGTGCTAGTACCCTGTTTTGAACGTTCTAACGGAAAGCAACTTTCAAGGAGCACGAGAAAAGTATTGAGGAAAGCATTATATTTATCGTCTACTGTATCAGCACTATAAACATCTTCCCACTCTTGTTCCTTGATAAGGTTTACAAAAGTCTGTACAGCAACTGGATCAGCTTTCCTAAAAAGTGGGTAACTATATTTAACATGTGTTGCAGCACAAAAATCTTTTAGACTTAAAATTTGTGCATCATGATCTGAAAGGCCATTCACCTTTTTGCTAACAGAATGCCCTTCTAATAATGACGAATGAACAAAAATATTGTCTATGGTTGTTCTACTGTTCCCTTGCACTCTCGTTGGAAAGAATACGGTTTGCATAAGATTATATGAATTAAGGAGGTCTACCAGCATCCTTTTCCTTGCACAATCACTTATACAATTAATATTGAAGTCACCACATATAACTAACTTTTTGTATTTCCTATAAAGTGAACCAAGAACCTCCTCTAGCTTTAGCAAAAATGTTGTGAAATCGGAGTCTGGGGATCTATAAATAACAACAGTAAAAAGTTTAGCTCCACTAAATTTAACCACACCTGCACAACATTCAAAAACCTTTTCAGTGCAGTACTTTGAAACATCAATTGACTCAAATGGGATACCGTTTTTCACATACATGGCTACTCCCCCACACCGCAAAGAGCTCCTAGAAAAGCTTCCAGCCAACCTGTATCCTGGTAAAGGAAGCCTCTGAATTATCTCCTTATTTAAGAAGTGTTCAGATATACCAATAATTTCAGAGTCAACATCTATAAGCAGTTCACTAACTTTATCTCTAATACCCTGTATATTTTGATGAAATATACTAATTCCCTCATTAATCGGATACCCAAGCTTTGTAGGAAGAGGTTTCTTTGTTAGAGAGACTTCCCTTAAGCAGGAATACCTATCAGCTGACTTCAATCTAAAAAAGGTACAGCTCTAACACCCACAACTACCGGAATTTTCCCATGAGTGATCCCACCACCCCCACCTATGCTGTCACCTATAAGTTTTGCCAACCTCCCCTTCACATACCTGTTGAGGTGCAGGCCATGTCTAGTGAAACCCGTCCTGCTGATAGACTCCACCGACACCACTAAAATGTGACTCATGCCTTCTGTCATCAGCGCACCCCCAAGTCTCATGTTATTACGCCTGACGGCTGTATTAAGATGAGGCCGATCGTGACGCTGAAACAGTTCCACGAAATGCACATTCGTGTTGCCAGTCTGAGTGGCTATCTTTTCCAGGTCACCATCTATGTCATACTCCCCATCCCTATCAATACTATTACCAGCCCCACCCACAATCACTACCCGATCCTCTTTAGTAAAATCCCTACATAACCCCCCTATGTTAAAAGTCACCTGAGCCAATCCTGCATTAGGCTTCACAATGCTGGTGACCTGGTACTCACTCCCCAAAACTTCCTGCAACTGCTGGCCTACACCTCTACCATGAGAACTTCCTAACAGCAGAACCTTCTTTCTCTTAGACTTTGCAACTGTCCTAGCCACCGTAACTGCTGAGGTCTGCTGCATACTTCCTGCATCTACAGCTACTAGAGATTCCTCTCCACTAGACTCTGACAGTTGGTCATATCTATTACAAACACCAATAGTAAAACTATCTGAAAATCTCCTTCTCCTAGCAGATCTCTTGCCAACAGCCAGCTCCCATTCCCCAACCCCCTTCTCCCTCCTCATCCTATCTAGCTCCTCCTGTGCGCTTTTCAACTGCACCTGAAGGGCACAGATCTTACGCTCCTGCTCCTCTATCAACTTACTCTTGCTACATAACCTGCAGTTCCAGGAGAGGATCTCACCAGAATGCCCACTGGCTTCCCCACTGCATTCCCCCCAGTGAAAATTCTTCGAACAAGTCTCACACCGCAATCCACTACTCACGAACCTACAGCAAAGCCCACACTTCTCACTCATGGTAAAATTTTACAATTATTGAAACAAGAAAACAACTTTATCTAAGTTCCGCTACTACAATAAGAAGATGTTAAAAACTGATTACAATAATCACAAACTTGCTCTACAAGGGAAGTAACTACTATTATTGACAGTATTAATCAACAACAAATGAGAATATAAGAAGATACTAACACAGAAAGAAAATCAAACGTCTAATAACAGTAACGAAACTGAAAGCAGTTCGCAAAAATTTCTTCTGAAGTTATTTCACCGGAAAACACCAAGAACACCGGTTGAAGACTGCTAAAGTTCCTAAATAAACTACTATACACAAACAATTAATTAGTACTTAGCTTTCGATGCGCCGCTACAGCTGCAACTGGTCAGCGCGGAATGTAAACACGGGTAAGAGGTTAAGTTGCTCGATACGAAACACTCACAAATATCAGGCCACAACACAAGAAATGCAGAGGTGAATGAAGAAACCACTAATAAGTCACTTATATAGTAAATATTATCACAAAAACAGTTAAAATATATATCTGAAACCTAAAAATAGATGAAAACTTAGAGAGCGATCTCACACGCAGTCACGCGCTTATCAGAGAGTCACGCGCTAATCCAACAGATAAACTTGTTCTTGGCTGCTTCGAACAGTGAACATCCTGCGACCGTAGCGAACTTCATGTTCAGTAGGTGTCCGTATACTTTTGATCATATAGTGTATCTCGGTCGGTGGAAAATCTGAAAAACTGGTTGTTGTACATTGTTTTCAAATGAAATAACATGCATCTCAACAAAAGATGGAATTCTGATATTACATGTATTCCCTTTAATTGCTCATCTTTCTTCGTCTGATAGGGCATGAATGCATTCGTATTTTAAAGGTTTAACTGTGCAGAGAATTCGTCGCTTCAGTTATCACAGTATTACAAGAGCGTCAATAGATTATTGACAGAAGGAGAGGGAGCGCATGAGGGCGTAGTCGGCTCGGACAAGTTCAAGCAGCCTCTGAATAAATATTTTAGAATCGAACGAACTATAGAAAGTACTGCCATCAGATACCGCTTTTACCCATCGTAAACCATTCCCCATAGTTTCGTATCGGAACCGGTTTTCATAATCTGAGTACCGCATATAGCCGGCCGTTGTGACCGAGCGGTTCTGGGCGCTTCAGTCTGGAACCGCACTGCTGCTACTGTCGCAGATTCGAATCCTGCCTCGGGCATGGATGTGTGTTATGTCCTTAAGTTAGTTAGGTTTAAGTAGTTCTAAGTCTAGGGGACTGATGACCTCAGATGTTAAGTCCCATAGAGCTGAGAGCCATTTGACCCATTTGAAGTACCACATAAGTGACCAGATTTGGCAATATTTTGCCATTTGGGCTAATAATGATAGAATTTTGAGTACGTTTTTTTAAGGAAATGCAATAATGGCCATTTTGGTGATATTTTTGTTGGTCAGCAAGATTTATGGACGATACAGGCAAATCCAAGTGTATGTTTATGCATTGATTTTAACTTAATGTTATTTTTAATACTGTGCCACTCCGATAATTTGTAAATAATTGATATACTGCAACCCCAAAGCTCTATCAGTCTTCAAATAAAGATTCCCGTGTTATAATTATATCATACATTATATTAAACTGCTACAAATAGGTAATTAGACTGTTATATTAGTGCTCACATATTTTTAACTTACTATAAACGAATCAAACTCGGTGTTCCTCTTCCTTCTCGTAACAAACTTATTCAAAGTTAATAGCTATCAGAACAGTACATAACAACAAAGTAATAAGTGGCAGCACAGTCATTAAATTCGACTACAAGTAAGAACTAAAGTGATTAACAAAATAACAACTAAACTCAAGTTACGTACAGTAGTTGGTCTTGGCTGAAATGTGGATAGGTAGTGACCGATACTGCTATCTATATATCGACAGTTTAAATCCACCGATGGCCTTGTTGACACAGTGCTTACCCTCTGTCGTGTATAAGTGAAAACAATTTACAAGGGGCTGTCAAAACGTTTCCGTTCGAAGGCTGTAGAGTTCAGAAAGGAATGCCTCTCAGGCAAAATCGCCTGTTAGACATTGAAGCTACGATTCTCTTGAAGCACCAGGTTCAAGTTACCCGTTTGATAAAACACTGTGTTCTGCTGCGTGAAGAACTCCTTTGCTGCCTGCTACACAACCTCGACTAACAGGAGTCGTCGATACTTGAAGGCCTTTCTTAAGGGTCACGGGTGTGATAACTGCGTAGGGAGAGGTCAGGCTGTAGGATGGGTGCTCGAGTGTCTCCCAACTGAGTTGGCGTAACTTCAGAGTTACGACATCCCTCTGCCTACGTCCTTGAAGTGACTCGGAGAAACGTTCGACTAGACATGAACTTCCAAGTGCTTCAATGACTAGAAACATTAAAGTATTTTAAAAAGCTTCTATCAATTTTCAGTTACACCATACTTTATTTCGAGAGCTAGTCAGTACAGAAGCTATGCAAAGATGATTTTGCACTAGTATCGTCAACAGTCAGTCGCTGCCTTTGAAGGATCCCCTATGTAAAGTCTGGTTGGGACATGATCACAAGTTTTTAGCCATTTTGATCAATGAGCCTTAAGCAGGTAATTGAGAACGTGGCATAGAAGCATTTCAAACTATTCTTCTTATGGTACTGAGCGGCATGGATATGATCCTTGTTCTTGGTGGTGTGTCGACTGTGGCGCCGCAGGCTGGCGGTTTTGGTAAGACGTCTCAGATTTTTGGGGTTATCCCTAGGCAGTGCTTGTTCGCAAAACGATCCGTCAGATACGCGAGGTCTTTATATGATATGGCCAGATTTTCACGGATTTAAGTGGTGATGTCGCTGTTTTCGTCGATCAGAAGTATGTTCGGCATACGGCTACAATTTTGCTGTCTTCCGAGGTCTGTACCAGTGACCAGTGGTACAGAATCACAATTGGCTCACTCTGTTCGAAAAGAAGTTGCCAGTCACACTGTGTGCACCACTTAGTTTACCAAATTTTTTGTATTGCCTATGGATTTTTGGTGCATTTGCTACGTGCTTATCTGGTTTAAATATCGTGTGTCTTTGTGTTGCTAAGAGATTCTATATTATCATGGCTGCTTGTTTTCGCTTTAATTATACAACGTGAAAATTACATAGTTTCTTTCATTTAAACTCCCTTGGCCATTGATTTACTATTTATGAGCATAAATTTGGTGCTACCGCCAATATACAACAGCGTGTTGCAAAACACAGCCTTATCCCCAATAACTGTTGCGTTTGCTAACTTCCTTGCAACCTCTTCACCTCACAGACAGCATCGCCTATTTTCTGTATTACGTTCCTCGTTCCTTAGCATGAATATTACAGCCAATAAGATAAGTTTCTCACAGCTGCTGCACGGAGGGACGCTTTTCGTGCTTCTTAAATAATTAAAGTTTCTCTGAGGCATGTAAGTCTCATCTTTATTGACGATAGACGATAATGTTGGAAGCTGCAGATGTGAACTAATATTTTTGCCGGGCTGGGACTCGAAAGCAGGTCTTCCTGCTTATTTGGTAGAAATGCTGACCATTACACCGCCGCGGCGCTATGGTTGTACTAACTAACCAAGTCGAATGCCCTCATTGATACTTGTTTTCGTTGAGGAGGGCATTCGACTTGGGTAGTTCGTGCAGCAATGCTGACCATGGCGCTGCGCTTGTGTAATGGTCAGCACTTTTGCCTTAGTCAGCAAGAAGACCCGGGTTCGATTTCCAGCCGTGGCACAAATTTTAGTTCATATCTGCAGCTTTTCTGTATTTCACGAACAGTCACAAGCGAAGTGATTTTTCATACTGCCTTCTAGCACATCTTGACGAACCATGGATTGTAATATTATTAGGATCTCATAAATGATTTTCCACATTCAGTGAGGTTCAGTTATCAGTACCATGCCCGTTATTTACTGTAAGCTTCTTCTGCCCAATTAACCTTCAGCTACTTCGTTACAGTCAGTTTTCGTTTTTTAATGAATTACATGATCCGTTTCTCGGATTATTAAAACAGTAGTTTACACATATGAGGGCAAGTTAGGTTTACTTGTTATATGTAAAACCAATACTTAAAAGAGTAGACAACATGGAGGCCGAGCAAACACATGTAATGTAATAAAATATTTAAAAGATCACTCAGTAGAACGCAAGAGCGAAGGAAAAAGGCTTAGTTGGAAAGTGACTACACAGGAATTCAATCCCAGGTTTCTAGAGACAAGAATGTGTCGTATAAGAACTGCCTGAAATTGTAATTGCATATTGGAATCAACGGACACCACGGACGACACTACTTTATGCGGCCCATAGCAAACATTAATTGCAAGCTTAAAAACGGCATTTGGAACCGACTAATCACGTTTGCTATTACGTGTGCTCAAGATACGTACTTTTTTTAAAATTTCCAACATCAATTTGTAATAGATCTGTTTCTCGATGGGAATGGATGGGCCAGGATACGCAGTTATCTCCATCAGATTTTGAAATTTTCACGTTATCAAACTGAGAGCCAGAAGTAGAAGGATTTCTTATTTCAAGATTACTGGCAAGGTCTATTGGAAATTTCTACAAATCCATTGGATAAAATTGAACTTAAGTGAGAGGTTTGCAGCGCATTTGGATGATGGTAAAGTACGGCGGTACTTGGGATTCGGAGTTTTTATGAGAGAATATCACGCACGATTACCACCGACGAAAGAAAACCCACCAAATACAATTATTTTATTGTTCGTGAGGAAGTAGAATACCGATAAGACGATTGAGAAATAGAAATAGAAATTTAAGGCTATACGAAAACGAATTGGTAGGAAAAGTTATCAAATGTAAGATTTGGAGAAGGTACAAACAACGGTACATCAGAAAGAAGGTTAATTAAAGAGCACTTCCAGAAACTATGTAGTCGGACACTGAGAAAACACCAAGCTTGCTGCAAAATTGTGCTTAATGTTAGGTTGTTGCATAAGATAGTAGCGTTTTCGTTTGGGCATTTTTGTATTCCTGTTGTTATGGGTTTATTAATCGATTGTCATTTTTTATTTGTAATTCACTGTTGTTATTTGAATTTACATGTTGTCGTTCTGTCTTTTAGAGATAGTGAGTGGACCTGTGGACACTAAAAAATGGAGTTCCAACTGGAGAAGTCGGAACATCTCCAACATATTCTTCTCTTTGAGTTCGATTGAGGGGCAGCGGAGGCAGCCAGGAAAGTTAGCACCGTGTATGAGGTCATGCCATTTGAGAGAGGCAAGAAGAAGGTTTTCTCGTTTTAAGGAGGATACTTTTGACAATAGTGAGTCTCCACGTTCAGGAAGAGCTTCGGGGTTTGATGAAGATTGTTTAAGCGCATCAATCCACAATGATCCACGTCATTATACTCGAGAACTGGCAGATGTGGTGATATGTGATTATTCCGCTATAGTGTGACATTTGCATGCAGTGGGGAAGTTTCAAAACTCAGGTGTAAGGTACCGTATGCTCTAAGCCAAAATCACAAAAATCAGCGCGTAGCCATATGTGCATCTCTGCTTGCTCATCATCAATTGGCTCGCGAAAACATCAACCATTCATATATTGTGTTTTCACTGGTGACGAGAAATGGTGTCTTTATGTTAACATAAAGAAAAGAAAGGAATGGTACAGCTCAAACAAAGTAGCTACTCCCCGTACAAAGAAATGTGCGCATCCACAACAGATAATCTTATCCTTCTGGTGGAACAGCAACGGTGTGGTTACTACGAATCGCCTCTCCGAGATGTAACGATCACTCTTGACATTTATTGTCAATAACTGAGACGTGTTGCAGTCGCAGTCCAAGTAAAACAGCCTGGAAGATTACGTTAAGTGATGCTACTGCGCGATAACGCCCATTCTGCTAGACTGCTCAGAAACAGAGTACAGGAGTTGGGTTGAGAAGTCATTCCGCACCTACCTTATTCAGCTGATCTTGCGATCCCCAGGTTTTCACATTGTCCCCTCTGTATTGAAATACTTCAGGGAACTTGGTTTTCGGATGAAAATCCGCTCCAAACATGGCTCGATGAGTTAGTTCTTCGCCTCAAAACCGCGTGATATCCACAGTTATGGAATCATGGTAAGTCCAGTGTTGGCAGACTGTAATAATTAGTGAAGGAGAATGTAATCCTGATGACTGAAGTCTCTGTTATATGTATCTGTTGTATTTATGAAACTTATGGAGAAACGCTACGAACTTATGCACCAACCTAATATATGAAAAATGTATAAATTATGTAGAAATGTATGTCCGGGGAGTTTATAAAAAATTGACAAAAAGCAAGGACCTTCGTGTAAATAGTGGTTACAGAGTATTCTAGTCTGTCGCCCTTGGTGGAGGTACTCGGAGAAAAATAAAAACATTAATTAATTTACCTAAGGAAATGTAAATACCTATAGGAATGAAGCTAGGAAACCCTAAATCAAAACAGTCACGTCTTTCAGACAAACTACTTTATAATGCAATGATTCTTGTATAGCTGTAGTAAAAATGTAGAAATTCTCTCAGACCTTCATGGGTCTCGTCAGCTGTATAATATTGCAGACGAGAACAGTGTGGACGGATGATGTACCTTACGAGAAACTTCCTTTGTATTATGGATTTATAAGATACAAAAATTACGTCTATTGTATATTCATTTCGTTCAAACCTTTGACACTATGACCTAAGGAATGATTTCCAGTCCCTCACATTCCTAAAAGTCTCAGTACGGTCCCGTCATGCCGAAAACCAATATACGAGAGCTACCCCCAGCAAAGCGTTCTGTCCGATAGGGTTCCTCTCTATCTAAGATACTATTCATGGATTCATTGGAACCAGTGACATGTACAGTCGGCAATAATATTTCAGTAGTACACTGTGGAACAGAATAGTTTATCTTTGATGTCTATACTGACGACTTAACTAATGTTATCCAGGAAATGCAATACTTCGGGAGTACAATCAGATTAATGGATATTTGCAGGGAACCATTAGTAGAAAATGCAACTAACAGCAACTTGTGATCAGATTAAAGTGACCATCCAACGCCTGGACCTCCCGCTGAGAACACTGAGATGGAAGTATAAGGAATTAAAACTGGAAAAGGAAAGATTAGAGTATTGGTGGAGAAGTAGGGTGATTTAATAGAGACTAGCGCAAAGAAATGGAACGTCTTGCGGATGAGCTCAAGCAACAGTACTGTCTTAAAATATGGTACACTACACAAACTACACCCATTGAGACAAACTACATTCTGCAAACGAAAAAGTATGCAGAATGATTTGTGATGAAACGAAAGTAAATGATGTAACTCGGGATCAACACATCAATTCACCAGAACAAAGTAGCTTAATTCCAACTGATTGTGAGAACAAATGTATAGGTCTCCTACTGAAAATAAAAACTGTGAACTACCCAGAAAAACAAGTTGCTGAAGGCTGCATGGAGTATGACAGCAGCAGACAGAAACTACAGATGTAAAACACTAAGCGTCATTCATCTATTACAAGTCTCAATGAAAGTAATAGAGAAACTGCCATACAAAAGGAACTGTACAACGAAGTTATCAAGAAAACTCTTCTGAAAGTAGTCGAATATACCCTGAGTAAACAAAAATTTTCCGGCTGACAGCTGACGCAATTAAATTTAAATTAAATGAACGTTATACCAAACAGCATGACTTAGGCATTTGAAAAGGATTGACTCCAACAACTTCCAGATGAAATCCAGTACAGTCATGTGTAACCAGTGTAACACAATTCCGTTCAAAAATGGCTCTGAGCACTGTGTGACTTAACTGCTGAGGTCATCATTCCCCTAGAACTGAGAACTACTTAAACCTAACTAACCTAAGGACATCACATACATCCATGCCCGAGGCAGGATTCGAACCTGCGACCGCAGCGGTCGCGCGGCTCCAGACTGTAGCGCCTAGAACCGCTCCGCCACTCTGGCCGGCCACAATTCCGTATTACGTCGTTTCATTTCCTTCTGCGTGCTTATTACAAAGCTTTATATTACATTTCCTGAGGATATTTTTGTTGCGTCGTTACAACTACAAGAAAACACGTGTTTATTTCACCAGGCGCATTTAGGTTTATTGAGATACAGCACCATCAGTGGACCGTAATTAAAGATATTTACTGTTTGATTTTTTTTAAGATCGAAAAACAGTCGTTAACAATTTTTTGATTTTTGCTTACGATTATTTCTGCTTGGTTTCTTGCCTACGTCAGGAAATGCAGTTTTCTGACTCGTCTTTGATGTCTCTCTTCATTAGACACTGATACTTGTAGTCTAATCTTCCGTTTCTCTGCAGAACTATACATTTCTTATGTTTTCAACAGTGCACTGTTTCGTGCACGACTGTTTACTACATATTTTTATACTTCTAAGGGAGTGATTTTTTATAGTGTTGCCAACATAACATCTACATTAGTTTACCTCTGACCAATACTTTTTTAAATTAATTGTTTTTGTGTAATTTTGTTTAATTCTGTAATTCTGGTTTGAAAAGTTCTCGGAATCACCATGTGAGGTCAGCGCTACCACAATGAGTTGTTCACGTAATATTCATTAGACTGTTACCTGTAAACACGTGCTACGTCAGTGTTTTTGGAAGAGAGCTGTTGTTGTTCCCGCGTAGTGATTTGCGAAGATGAAAAAATCGAGATTCGAGCAGTGATTAAGTATTTCGTAAAGAAAGGTAGGAAAGCAAAGGGTATTCATACCGATTTCCGGAATGCACTGGGGGACTCTGCTTCTTCATTTTCAACTGTTGCTAAGTGGACAAATGAATTTGGTCGGGAAAGCTTAAATGATGATCCGCGCAGTGGTCGGCCAAGATGTGTCACTGTTCCAGAAATCATTGCAAAAATGCACAAAATGGTCATGGAGGGTCGCCTATTGAAAGTGTGTGAAATTGATCACGCTTGCCAGATGTCATCTGAAAGGGTATATCACATGTTAACTGAAGTATTAGAAAAGCAAAAATTATCTGCAAGATAGGTGCCGCGACATTTGACGCTGGATCAAAAACGAATGAGAGTGGACACATCGGAACAATGTTTGGCCCGTTTTAGGAGAAATGAACAAGATTTTTTGAGCCGGTTTGTGACCACGGATGAAACTTGGGTGCACTACCATACCCCAGAGAGAGAAAAACAGTCAAAGCAATGGAAACATGCTGATTCTCCGCCACCAAAGAAAGCAAAGACAATTCCTTTGGCGAGAAAGGTCATGGCATCAGTGTTCTGGGATGCGAAGAAGATTCTGTTTGTAGATTATCTCCCCACTGGGCAAAAATTACTGGTGAATACTATGCTAACTTCCTGGACAAATTGCAACAAAAGATACGCAAGAGAAGTCCAGGTTTAGCAAATAAGAAAGTCATCTTCGATCAAGACAATGCGCACCCGCACACATGTGCCATCGCCATGGCAAATTACATGAACTAATGTATGAATTGTTGCCACACCCGCCTTATTCACCTGATATGGCTCCGTCCGACTTCCATCTCTTTCCAAAACACAAAATTTTTTTTGGTGGCCGAAGATTCACTTCAAACGAAGAACTGATAGCTGGAGTTCATAACTATGTTGCAGGCCTAGAGGAAACTCATTTTCGGGATGGGATCAAAGCACTGGAACATCGTTGGACCAAGTGCATAAATCTACAAGGAGACTACATTGAAAAATAAAAGAAGTTTCAGTGATGTAAATACTTTTTTTCTATTTCGTTCCCAGAACTTTTCAAATCACCCTCGTATGTTGCTGTGCTAAAAAAAAAAGAAAAGGTATAGGTCAAAGAGAAACTGGTGGCGATGTTATGTTGGCAACATTACAAACCACAATACAGTCTGAGAAGTATGAATATAAACAGCAGACAGCGGTGTACGGACACGTGTGCTCTGAAAAAGGTAAGACGTGCATAGTTCTGCAGAGCAACGGAAACTTAGACTACAAGCAGGCCTAGCAGTCTCTAATGAAGAAAGATACAAAAGACGTGACAGCAGACGGCATTTCCTGATATATGCGAGGCACCAAGCAGAAATCACTGTAAGTAAAAACGAACAAATTGTTAACGAACTGTTTTTCGCTCTTAAAAACAACTAAATTGTAAATATCTTTAATTACAGACCACTGATGATGCTTTACCTCAGTAAAGGGAAATGCTCCTGTTGAAATATATACGCGTTTTCTTGTAGTTGTAATGACAAAACGAAAATACCCTCAGGAATTGTAAAGCACCTGCGGACAGTATGGCCACACAAATGAAGAATTTATATTACATGTTTAACAACTGTGATTGTTTTATGACTGTGCAGGACAGACGAGTAAAAGTATATAATTTGTCGCAGCGACATATACTTATAAGTTAATCGTAATGAATTTAGCGTCTGCTAAGCAGAGTTATTTACGAGTACACAGATACCAAGACGTTCACACCGTTCAAGAGCGCAACACAGTTCATATACTGATACATAAATTATGTTATCAATGAAGAGATTACATTTCTTAATGAATTTAAAAAATACCTGCACAACGAGAGAAAATGATTGCTACATATCCAGCTAGGAGGTGAGACCGGATTTATAGTCTTACAACAAAATAAAAATTATATGAGTGCATGGTGTCTGTTCCTACGAAAGAACCGACACCATACAGATCCCGCAGTTGTGAAATACCATACGTAAATCGAAGGGGGATTACTATTGTCAGCTGCAGCGCAACATTCAGAGGAATCAGAGGCGACGAGCGAAAATGTGTACCGGACCGGCCGCCGCTGATTCGGCTTAACGTCCCGTTGCAGCTGACATCAGTGATCCCCCTACCATTTACAAAATAAAGATGCTAGGAAAAACTAGATGAGACAGCTGGCATTCGCACAGCAGACTTAGGTTCGATCTCCGTGATGGAGAGAGTGTCAGATTTACTCTCTCAGCTGACTAGACGTTTGTACATAGTATACGGAGACACCAATCATAAAGAAATTGGTTTCATTTCTGGCACTGACAGAACAGTAGGAAAATAAATTTAAACAACGTAGTCTATGGAAAACAGCGACCTGATGCCATATTTAAGTTGAAATGAACTGTCAAGATCGCAATAACATTTGTTTTTTATCGGTTTCGGCTTATGTAAGAGCCATTTTCAGAATTTTTAGCGTCCTATGGCTGGTGCTGGTTGAGTGTACGATCATGGTATCACGAGACAACCGAGGGCTGCCAGCACCAGCCATATGGGACGAAAAATTGTGAAGATGGCCTTTACATAAGCCGAAACCGGTAAATAAACAAATATTATTGCAATCTTGACTGTTCATTTGAGCTCAAAGCGAAAAAGCTAAACAAATGTTGTACTGTACGATACCTCGTTGTCAGTTTATGTAGCTTTAAGAAAAAAGTACAATAATGCATCATCAATTCATCTACGTTTTAACAAAAGGGTCTACTTTTGAATTTGTAATTAATTTTTTACCAGGAAAATCACTGTTAATTAGTAGTTCATTGCCTGCGAAGGGCAAGGCATCCGGCTTCGAATCGCGGCCGAGCAGACACTTTTCACATATCACGAGAATGTAGCGTATAGTCCACATGGACCAGAAGAATCTGTTTCAGTGGTGACTGTCTCACTGTGGTACAATAATATGACACTTGTCATACTCTACTACACGAAACGGAGTTTCTGCGTTCTTCCATTTTGTAAGTTTTATAATACGTAATCCTCTGCACAACCAGTGTCCTACTGGGCAAGGCAGCATTCGACTGTTGTAAGTAGGTTCATTTAGGAACACGACACGTTTTCCGTATTACAACGAATTGTAGCAACTAGCAGGTATTTTCAGTCCTGTAGATTCACAACTAAAGCAATTTGCCACAAATGAGTGCTAAATGGGTTCAGTCGTGGTAACAGCTGCACTACGCTTTGATAATGAACTGCACTGCTGTGGCATATTCGAGTAAAGTCATTGCCCTGCCTCTTGCTCATTCAAGACAGTGAGCTTGTTGACTCATTGGGCAGTCTTCTCGAGTCTCAGAGACAATTACATCACAGCTGACGCACTTTTAACGGTGTTTAGATGACGTCCTTCATACTCAGAACTGTGTAATGTTACGCAACAGACGTCTTGTTCTACAAAAGCCGAGCTCTTATTGACACTGCGCAATATTTACGAAACAATGTTCATCTCTACACTTGCTTAGAGCCGAATAATTTCGAAGGGATGAAGTATCATCATCATCATGTAACACCGAAAATTCAAGATGCATGGCACCTGCTACCGATAAACATATTTTTTAACTGTATGTAAATATTTGTAATTTAAATGCCTTGTTTTAATAAGTAAGGACATTGCTTCACTGTATGTGTTCATTTTGGAAGTCTGTTGACGTTTCATTGTATTTATCTGTGTTTTACTGTGAAACTTATAAGCTCTGGTAAAAAGCCAAAGGAACTGTTATTTGCATCGACTAGCAACGGTAATAACAGTATTTGTGCGTTGTAAAATCTTTGGGTAGAGGTTTGTTGCGCAGAGCGCGCGGGGAGAGCGGGAGACGGGTTCCAGCGCTTGTAGTGTGCGGAAGTGTGGTGTTAACGCTCTCGCAGTAGAGAGTACCATTTCGGCGGCATCATGTACGCGCGCCGGCCAGATGACTAGTAGCAGAAGGAAAGACCGTGAACGGGCGGAAGAGGCCGTTCCTGTAATTAGCCGTGGCCCCACAAGATGCTACCGTCTTCAACAACAGCAGCAGTTACAACACAGATTCGTCGTCGGCTCTGAGTTTCGTCGCACGCACAGCACTGAAGTAAGACTGTTCATTGGTAGAAAGTATTAACGGCTAACCCAGTAGCACAACTGAAAGTGATTTGATTATTGAACTTTATTTAAATAATAATCAGTTAAATTCAAGGCGATTGTGTCCTCTTTGCCCCCAGACATTGTTACCAAGCAGGGTCCTTGTTCCCTTTTTTCCTTATATGCTAAACGAAGTTTGAGAATCTATCACTGGAAAAATGCAAATCTAAAGACAATGCACAATTTCAGAGTGCGGAAGTTTTATTTATTTTAGATACAGCTTGGAGCACATGGATGTTTGGTTTGGTACGTATTCTAGTATTTAATTCTGTTCAATTCAGTAAAAAAGGCTCAGTTGTGCAGCCAATAATATGAAATCCAATTTGAAAATTAAGTAACTGCAAAGTAAAAAGTGCTTGCCTTTCTCTAAATTTCTTTGATGACGTTATGTTGAGGTCTCTGAAAGACATTGTTCACCTAACGAAGTTCAATACTAACATACAGTTTAAGTGGATATTTTTCAAATTATTACTCGATTGCCTTTTTCAAAATTTAATGACGAAATTAACTTAAAAGTGACTTCTCAGTTTTATTTATCATTACTTACTCACTTAAAATTAGTGTCAAAAAACGTGTTCAACCTTTAGTTGCCACGTCAGTGTTTGATAATAAACGTTTTTCAAAAATGGTTCAAATGGCCCTGAGCACTATGGGACTTCACATCTATAGTCATCAGTCCCCTAGAACTTAGAACTACTTAAACCTAACTAACCTAAGGACATCACACAGCACCCAGTCATCACGAGGCAGAGAAAATCCCTGCCCCCGCCGGGAAAAACGTTTTTCTTTCCCATCATCTTGTACAGGATTTTGGATGTAAATTGCCCTACTGTGCTGGTGACCGTAATTATTTCCTTTTCGTTCATTAGTGTAACTTTTGGATTCTTGATCGGTGGTATGTCCAATGTTGTTCGTGAGTGAATGCACAAAATAACTTTCATTTTTCCAAATTGTAGCCCTGTTCGGTTTAATTACTTTTTTAATTTTAGTAGACTTTTCTGTCAGAAAGATCGGTTGTACACTTTCCCCCTACTTATCGGTATTACTTCTTTGGGAAAGATGGCATTATCCAATTAGAAAAATTCCATTAGGTATACACGCGATCCACGCTCATATTTTATATCGCAAGCAGGATAGGCCGATTAGTAAGGGCGAGGTTACAGCCATACTCATCATTTTTCATATAGCTAGTGTGCTTCAGAGGTAAGTGGGTGTCACATCACAAATCAAAATGTTTGATGATCCTAGGACTTATTCTATTTCTAATCGCTTCTCCCACCTGTGGAGAAGTTATGTATCAGTTAAAAATGCTAATTTGTTCAGTGGTCCGGAAGCCAAGGTAAAATACACGTTCTCCAATGTCTAAATCGGTTGAAAAGGTAGAAAGAAGGCAGTATATTCCAATAGAAAAGTGCCTACTCAAGCATTACGGTGCTTAGACCAACCTTCAGGTTGAGAACATCTTGACCTTATCGAATAAGATACTTTTGAAAGACTTTGGTATATCCACGATGTTTACCTCCATATATTAACATTTGTCGTATATAGCCTACTGTTAGAATCTGATTCATTCCTGGAGAGTCATCCATTAACGCATGGGCCATCTTCCCAAATTTGCTGTGGGATTACAGGTAACGTTATTAATTAATTTCATATAATGCGTTAGTATTAATCAGCAACCAATGTAGATAAATCTAATTACTTTTCAGTGTCATGTGCAATTATAGGCTAGTATCAGTCTCTTCACTGTCAAATGTAAAACATTAAAAAAAACACCAGCTGTGTAGAAGGGATACTGGATTTTAATTACATTACATTAATACTTGTTCCATAGGTCATGAATATTGTGAATACAACATTTCGTAATGATGCGGAACGTGTCAGTTTAACGTAAGTTTTCTTTGCGCAGTATAATTAATTCTTTTATTTATTATTTATTTTTTACTTTTTTCTTTTAACAGTTACTGCTTCATATATAAAAACTCATCTACTGGGTAGAAGGAGTTGCACATTCAGAAATTCGTTAAATAGCTTTTAAGTGTTGATTGGCTATATGTCAGACTTTTAATGCTATTTTGCAAATGACCAATGACTTTTGTGGCAGCATTATTCACCCCTTTCTGTGCCGAAGTCAGATTTAATCCAGAATAGTGAAGACCAACTCTTCTTCTAGTCTTGCACTTACGCACTTCGCTATTATTTTTTAATTGGGTTGGGTTATTAATAGCAAGTTTCATAAGCGAATATATGTATTGGGATGGTACTGTGAATATCCCGAGTTCATTAAATAAATGTTTGAAAGGTATCTTGGGTGGGCTCCAGCTGTTATTCTGATTACACGCTTTTGTCCAATTAATCCTTTTTCTCCTAATGACGAATTACCCCAAAATATGGTGCCATATGAAAGCAGTGAATGAAAATCGATATATTACACTAATTTACTGATATGTTAAAGATCGAACTGGCTTTTGAAGTGCCGGCCGGTGTGGCCGACCGGTCGTAGGCGCTTCAGTCTGGAACCGCACGACCGCTATGGTTGTACGTTCGAATCCTGCCTCGGGCATGGATGTGTGTGATGTCCTTAGGTTAGTTAGGTTTAAGTAGCTCTACGTTCTAGGGGACTGATGATCTCAGATGTTAAGTTCCATAGTGCTTAGAGCCATTTGAACCTTTTTTTTGACTTTTGAAGTGGTTACAGCACTATGAGTCGTCCTCAAGTCGCGAAAGGAGCTATTAGAATGGAGGAAAGAACATGAACAGCTACTTTAGCGAGATTAATAGATTTTGAAAAAGCTTATCGTGTCAATAACAACTAACTCGAAGTAACAAGCCTTTGATTCCACCAAAACCATTGTACTGAATAATATACGAGTCAGTTATAGGAATTCCATTAGACTTCGTCACGACAGTGAGAAATTTTGATTTTAAAAGGGTAGTCAAGCAAGACTATTCTCAACAGGGAGTTCTTGAACAGTGAAAACGATGAGGTAATATATGTTAGTAGAAAAGCCATGTAGTGCATTCGTTTTTGAATGAAACTACAGTTTAGCTATTTGCATGTTCCATGCAACATAATTGTGTTCGCTTGCTACGATATGGTACGAGCTTGTAGAACATTCTTTAGGGTTGGTGACTCTTTTCTCCATGTGAGGACGTATCATCTCTTGCCTTAATTCATCGTGCAAAATCCTCCATTTATCGTATCTGCCTTCCTCGTAGGATGTTGCTGTGAAAACAAACACAGAGTATTTATGAATACTACTTCCATTATGTTTGTGCAAATGTGAATTCTGGTCACGAAAATCAACTGATTTAGATTTTTCTTGATTAAAACTATCTGTGGCTTCTTTTTACGCCCTTCACCTATTGTGACACTGTGGTGCAGAGAAGTAAGACCACTTCTGGAGTTGATAGCCTTCATCTCCGACTGTATTTCCTTGTTGTTTTGTCTCAAATTCCCTTTTTTTGTAATCTTGTCCTGCAATAGCTCTTCAAACAAGAGAGCGCTTGTAAAAAAAATTATCCATTGTAATATTTATTGAGGTTCCCCTCAGTGTGTTTGTTAATGTCTTTAGCAGAGACACCACCGATTCTGGGTCCAAAAATGTATTCAATTCCTGAGACGTAATATTCTGTTACTTTTTTCTTGATCAGAGCAATGTGATAAATCGTAAATTAATACATTGTACGATCTCCTATAACATTCTTCATGAGATAAATAGTCTTATGTGGCAGTCAGGCTACCCACTACTGATTCAGATGGAATTTTCATTGTATTGTTTACTTGGATTCTGCTTCATAGCGGCGGTGTTTTCTTCACTGAGCTCCACATCGCGATTAATCTGTCATCAGCTTACATGGCAGAAGAAGCGGGATGATTATCCTGGGGACCATTATTGTCTGAGCCACTGCCATCTTCCTGAAAACCTTCAACTATTCAGAAATTGTCGATTCAAAACTTTGATCGATTATGCTGACTACACATGATGTACCAAACATGATTTGCCATTCAGACCAAATGTAAACAAACTATTCGACAGATTACGTGTTCGCTAAGAGGTCTACAAACCCCTGCCGTGCCTCAGAGGTGTAGTATTACAAAATTAACAAATAAACGCAATTAATTTGACTCGAAGCAAACAACGTTTTCCTAAAGAATGTCAACTGTATGTCCAAGGATTACACATAACGTAAACTAAAATAAACAGTTCTGAAGACAGTTCATTGATAAAATAGTAGTTTTTGGGTCCAAAAGACATCTGTTATGCATCACAGATCAGAAGACGCTGTCATGAAAATATGATAACAATTTTTGTACATCACTAAAGAGGTTGACAACGACATTTATATCTGAGTACCTCACTTCTTTTTAAGGCTGAGTGATGGATCCCGCAATTTATTTTTCCTTCTGATATTATATTTGTGAATCTAATTTTTGTTTCCGAATTGTTACTGATTGTCGAGCTTCATAAGGGAGTGAATATATTTTGAGGTGTTGTCACTGTGTGCCACTGTTCAATGAACTGTCTACAAAAGGTTATGAAATGGACACTGCGTATTATCCTTATCGCATCGTTCTGTGCACATACACTTTCTTCTTCAATCACGAACAGAATATGATGTTATGATGACGACGAACGAGTTGTCGCCAACGTTGACTGGTGGCCAATGCTAAATAGAAACAAATAAATCACAGGAGGTTTGTCAGTAACGTCGATAAGGTGCTGGTTGCATGGTCTGGATCTGCAACGACTAAAATAATTAGAAGTCGTTGGCAAAAAAATAATATATATTGTACTTAACTGGTTGAACAGGATTCTACTTGGCTGCATACATATAATTATAAACAGATAGCTATTGAGGCCTCACTTAGGCCATATGTTACTAAGCGCCTTGTTAGAGGTTGCTTCCTATCAGCTGAAGGCTATGCTACTTTACTGCTTGACGACCCGAGCAAGAGTGGACGAGAGCTCGCTAGAAACTTAATAGAAGCTGCGGAGCGGCGCTGGTCGCGAGTCGCGGGTCCAACGATACTAATACGGACCGCGGTCGATAACTGCAACCCCTAACAAGTGTGGTATCGAACGTTGATACCACATATGATATCATATGACGTCAATGAATGAAAACAGGGAAATGGGACAGGCCCTAGAAATTTTCATCTCGAACCATGAAGGGCGTTCTGTAATGTGCCTTCTAATTCAGGTTCTCATCAATAACAAAAAATCCAAGATGTTACCGTATTCTCGTTCATTTAATGATTTAGCCCAAAGCATTATTTATAACTGTGTGACTTGTCTTGTGCACCAGAGAATTACATGTATTCAGAGTTATCTAGATTCAGTAACACACACCTGCAAGAAAACCGTTATTAATTTTACTCTCCATCGTCAGAAAGGATAATTATTTTGATTCTTGCGGGTATGATGGCAGATAATTTGTACACGGGCTGATTCTTATTAACGTTTAAAAAAGCCCCGAAGTAAAGTAGATGACACTGAGACAAGTAATTTAACATAATACACATCGGGCCGCAAGTGTCGATACACCCCGAAAGTGGATGACAAATGTTGAACATGTGACGCTACCAGTTGAACCTCGCCATACGTGTAGCGGTGGCGTCTATAGGTCTGTGGCACCTGATCATCTTCCCAACCCAAGTCAAAAAATAACTCGTGTCAATGTGGCTCCAGACATTCGTGGATGACTTTAGAGCGGGGGCTCAAGGCAGTATTTTTCTTTTTTTTCCATTGCGTTAGACAGTTGAGTGTTAACAGTGAGGTAAGGTTTTGTAGTTTATTTACCGGTCTCGCTGTCTCCACAGGTTGATCGCAAAGTTCATTACAGCAAAAACATACCGTATTGCGTCACAAGTAAATAATAGCATCGCTAGCAGTAAATGATCTACGTGTTCTTTATTAAATAAAGCCTGTACACAAAAAAGGACAAAAGAAAAGAAACACAGAATAAGAAGAGACTTCGCTTGGTTACAGTGAGGACAACAATTGAGTAACTTCCACGTCTCCAACAGATCATATTTACAAATTCGAAAACAGTGTAGCCTAGCGGATCAATGTGTAACATTGCCCCCTACCGTGAGAGATCGACGAGCCCAACCGCTGCACGTGTGGCGAAGTACGTCCTCTGGTGACGTCAATTGTCCAACATTTGTTATCCACTTTTGAGTTATTTAACGACATTTGCGGCTCCATGTGTCTTATGCTAAACTATTTGTCTCAGCGTCATCTACGTCACTTCTTGATTTTAATAAGAATCAACGTGTATAATAAAAACAACGGCAGACCCATTACCCATCACTATGGCACACCCGTGATGATTGCTTCCCACTTTGAAGAAGCTGTTTCGTTGTGTACAATCCCTGAGTTTATCAGTGATACCGCACCTTTTTCAGTTTATTGACTTTTACAAATCAAGGAAAATACTAATAAGAACTACTTGTATAATGTCATTTTCACTCTGTATAATTTGATTTTTTAATTGAGAAATGAATATTTTGTGGAGGGAACCTTCCGTAATGCTGAGGTAGGTCGTTGATTACGTTTGATACAGGATCGCAGACGACTGAAGGACCTGTTCTCCTGACTTCTGGACAGTGGGTTGCGTCACTTCTGCTTCCTTAGTACGCGGTCAAATACCACATATATCAAATCTTTCCTTTTCCAAGACCCTATCCGAAGTCGGTACTGGACAGCTACGTACGTTAAAATTACTTGCTCACGTCAGAAATTTCGCCACACTGTCCACTGTACACACGTACATAGATGTCCAGCGATCACGACCTGCAGACCATGCGCTGCTTCCACAAACTACCTCCATTCCTTTCTGTTTTCTGCTCGGTTCTTCCAGGTACCTTCAGTCCCCAACGCTGGCAGATTTCGCTAGATCGGCCATCCAGCGCAGCTCCGGTCTTCCTATGGGGCGCCTGACATTGGGTTTCCCATGAAGTGCCTTCTTCACCTGTCCTTCTCCTGACATGCGGGCTGCATGAGACCTCTACTGGATTCTTTCGCTCTTCAATTTTTGTAGGATTGTTGATTGTTGCATCAGGAGGCAGATTCCTCGTTCTTCCTCCTTCTCCGATCTCCTTTATCTACGATCGATGCCCATATCTTCCTCATTACTCTTTTTTTCAAATATTAATAGAATTTCCCCTTTTCGTTCAGTTTTGCTCCAGGTTTCTGATCCATATTTGACTGGTGGACATAACACTGTGTATAGATTCTCAGTGTTCGCTGATATTGATTTTCACCTGAGCGTCTCCCCGAAGGAGTAATATGCATTTCATTCCCACTGCTGTTCTTTCCTTGATGTCCATTTGAATGTTGTTGTCACAGGTAAACCAAGATCTTAACCGTCTGAAATGGTGAATTCGCTTGAACCTCTTCTCACCCGTCTCAAGAAATTCTTACTGCTCTTCCCTTCTTCCTATCTGCATGAACTCCGTTTTGTCTTGATTCACATTTAGCCGAAACTTCTGTGCGTAGTTCTCAATTTCCTGGTACATTTGTTTCAACTCATGGTTTGATTTACTTAGCAGTATTATGACATCTGAATACACAAGAAAATTGAAATTATCATTCATCTGTACTCCAGCCAACTTCTGTTGCGTACATGCTATTATTACTTTCTCCAACGTAACACACGAGAGAGCATGCCCACGTCTGTGACCTTTCGCGAAGTCTAACGTTTTCGATGCGACCTCTCGGAAACGCAATGCTGCCCTTCACCCATCCAGCCAAGTTTGCCCCATTGTCTCTAGCTCCTCAGGGAATCTGAAGTCTTGCAGTGCATTGTATAGACGATTCCAGTGGATACTATCGTATGCACCTTGAAATCAACGAACAGACTGCAGATGTCTTTATCGGATACTCATTGATTTTCAAACTCTTGTCTTAAAGTGAAAATGTGACCTACTGTCCACCATAACTTGGGAAAAACTGCGCTTCGACATGTTTACTCACTTTTGCTTATAATTGTGTTGGTGTGACAGCTGCCTCACTCTGTACTAGTTACACTCAGGTTTCTGGCATAATCTCTACCACTTTCAGATATACCTGTCACATACACCGTAACTTTTCGTGGAACTGATTTTTATTATTTTCTTTTGGTTTCTTTTTCATATCCCTTACAAAATTCGAAATAAGTTTCGTTTATGAATTAGTACTGACTGCCCACGACCTGTATTAAGAAGCAACGTTGCTCCGAAACACCGACGGTTGGTCGCCTTCATTGCAATAAGAGATATGCACACCACTCGAATGTTACATATTCCGCAGGCTAAAGAGTTCCCTTTTTTGGATGCCTGTCTACAATTTACACGCTATGCGAATGATGCAGTTTAAGCCAAAACCGATATTTGAGCGAGGACGGCGATTTTTGATGCTACGTGCGAAGCTTAGCGCTGGAAAAGCCTGCAAACTTCGAGGCAACTGGACAACCGTTCCTATGCGTGACAATGACACGAATAAAGGGTCCAGCTGCCCTTCTGTTAACCCCAATTCACTTGCGACAGTCGCACCAGTCTTCCTTGCTGGCGACAGTAAACGGGGCTTCTTACTTCACTGTGCTGATCCCATAAGCGTAAACAAACTGCCCTCTGTTGCCACGCAGTCGCTCCTGTGCCTTTAGCTTTGTAGCTTTTCTGCATGACTAATACAACTAACCACTGCGTTTTTTAACTTCCTCGTGTGTGGATCTACAGCCTCGACGTAATTTCTTGGAAAATAACGAAGTCCGCATGCTGTCAAGTTCTATCACACAAGGTCACCGTGATATCCACAAGCTGAAATTGGCGGTAATGTGATACGTATACTTGACGGAATAAAAGTCATGTTGCATCACAGAATTTGACATCCTACCGGGGATTTTTTGTAAATCTAATCATCATTCACAAACTGCATTTTTTTTTCAAAATTGTAGATATGGTTGTAATGCCAGTATTGCAGCTCGTAAAACTCATATGCAAGATATGGTCTGTACTGTAAGATCTCTTATCGCTTGACTTTTAACGACAGTGACGAACGATGAACGAGATCTCGGCACACTAGTGTTGCTCGCACCTTCCTGTCAGTAGCTACTACAGGTACACTCTACACAGAAATGTCCAGTATTAAGTAATTGAGCATTGTAATCGAATTTATTCAATAGTTATTTTCATCACATTTTTATCATAGGAATCAACAAAGTTTATCACATATTGTTATGGAGACTACTAACTGACTTTTGGAACAAAAATTTTCTGTCCGACAGCAGTGGATCGGTGAACTATTATGATGTATCATGCAGCACAACTTGCTGTGACAGTGCGAGAGGGAGAGAGACAAAGATATTGACTATTACTCTGTGGCGGTCAGCGCTCACATAATTATTCTCAGGATGTAGAGCTTTTGTTCTTGTTAAGAGTAATTTTACAGGAGGAGAGCCATTCTTGTGATGTAAAAATCGACGCCATTGCGAGATTTTGATTCACATTGTAAAATATATGTGTATATGGAAGGAAATCAGTTAATAGAACAATAAAATATTGTTCATTTCAAGAAGGTACGTGTTATTCTACAACCAGCGTATACGGTTTAATAATAAATACCAGCTTGAGAACAGTTGCGACGGGAGCGTTCAGTTCTAGTGAAATAGTTCGATGCTTTCTTCGGAAAAGAAGTCACTTCATGGATCATTCAAATCCACAATTGTACCTGGACATTTCTCAGAACTGAAAGCAATCTGATTGCTATGCAACAGAGCCCCGAAGAATATTTCTCCGTACTTTGGTTACCACTTTCAGCTCAACACGGTATCTGCAGCACTGGAGCAGATTTCTACAACAGCGGAAGCGTATAGTCGCTATCAGTTTCTCAGTTTCACACATCGCCCTCTGTACGCTGTATGCATTTACCCACAACAGTGAACATACAGTTAATCACACACATAGAAAGACAATACAAAGTGGTGTGGGAAACGTTGCAGTATAAAGGTCCTGTAGAGCTAAACAGCAGTTAGCCTAGTAGTAGTAGTAAACAAATTTAATTTTTTTTTCAAAGGAGCGTTTATACTATTAAATCAGCTAGGACAATCCACCCAAAATACTCCCAGAACATATGAATGCATAGATGCAGTCCTGGCTGACAGTATATCAAATTTTCTGATGTATGCAACTGATTGTTATCGTTTGCTGCTACTGGTTTATGTGTCGACTTTTAAAAAAGAAACTTCTTTCTATGGCAATGGCAAGAACTTTCGACGGTGATGGCAACGGTACAGTATGTGTAGAAGTTGATTAAACAGTAACAAGGTAACAGACTTGCAAACCAATGTCCTACTGTCAGATGTTGCTTCACGAAAGTCTACTCTGCAGCACCAAATGCAAACAAACACGTAACACAGGTATGGTTCGTGTGTTTATCATTATTATGCATGTCGTTTTTTTCACTCACCAGTGTTCTAACTGGTTTGATGCGGCCCGCTACGAATTCCTCTCCTGTGCCAACCTCTTCATCTCATAGTA
This sequence comes from Schistocerca nitens, assembly GCF_023898315.1. NCBI lineage: Eukaryota > Metazoa > Arthropoda > Insecta > Orthoptera > Acrididae > Schistocerca > Schistocerca nitens. The sequence continues at coordinate 742,068,324 of NC_064617.1, forward strand.
GCACTTGCAAAGTACGTCCTTAATTATTTGCTGGATGTATTCCAGTCTTTGTCTTTCCCTACACTTTTTGCCCTCCAGTACCAAGCAGGTCATTCACTGATGGCTTAACATGTGCTATCACTCTGTCCCCTCTCCTTGTCAGTATTCTCCATTTATTCCTTTCTTCTCCAAATCTGCGGAGAACCACCCCATTCCTTACCTTATTAGTCCACTCAGTGTTCAACATTCGATTGTAGCGCCACATCTCAATTGCATCGATTCTCTTCTGTTCCGGTTTTCCCATAGTCCATGTTTCACTACAATAAAATGCTGTGTTCCAGCGTACATTCTCAGAAATTTCTTCATCAAATTAAGGCCTACATTTATTACTTGTACACTTCTCTTGGTCAGGAATGCCTTCTTTGCCAGGGCTAGTCTACTTTTGATGTCCTTCTTGCTCCGTCCGTCATTGGTTATTTTGTTGCCTAGGTAGTAGAATTCCTTAACTTCATCTTCTTCGTGTCATGATGTTAAGTTTCCCGCAGTTCTCATTTCTGCTGCTTCTCATTACTTAAATCTTTCTTCGATTTACTGTCAATCAGTGTTGTGTACTCATTAGACTATTCATTCCATTCAACAGGCCCTTTAATTCTTCTTCACTTCCACTCTGGATAGCAATGTCATCAGCTAATCGTATCACTGATATCCTTTCACTTAGAATTTTAATCCTACACCCGAAACTTTTATTTCCATCAGTGATTCTTCGCTATACAGACTGCACATTAGGGGCGAAAGGCTATTTCCCTGTCTTACACCCTTTTTAACCCGAGCACTTCGTTCTTGGCCGTCCACTTTTATCATTCCCTCTTGATTGTTGTACACACTGTATGTTACCCATCTCTCCCTATAGCGCACCACTATTTTTCTTGGAATTTCGAACATCTTGCCCCATTTTATATGGTCGAACGCTCTTGCCAGGTGGTCATATCCTGTAAACGTGTCTTGACTATTCTTTAGCCTTGCTCCATTATCAACCGCAACGTCAGAACTGCCCCTATGGTGCCTTTACCTTTCCTAAAGGAAAACTGGTCGTCATCTAACACATCTTCAATTTTCTTTTCCATTCTTCTGTAAATTATTCTTGTCGGCAACTTGGATGCAAGAGCTATTAAGCTGATTGTGCAATAATTCTCGCACTTGTCTTCGGAATTGCGGGGATGCTATTTTTCCGAAAGTCATATGATATGTCGCGAGACTCATACATTCTACACACCAACGTGAACAGTCTTTTTGTTGTCATTTCCCCCAATGATATTAGAAATTCTGATGGAATTTTATTAATCCCTTCTGCCTTATTTGATTTTAAGTCGTCCAAAGCTCTCTTAAATTCTTATTTTAGTACTGCATCCCCTATCTCTTCTAAATCGACTCCTGTTTCTTCTTCTATAACATAAGACAGATCTTCCCCTTCATAGTGACCTTCAATGTACTCTTTCCACTTATCCGCTCTCTCGTCTGCATTTACCAGTGCTATTCCCGTTACACTCTTAATGTTGCCGCCCTTGCATTTAATTTCACCGAAGGTTGTTTGGACTTTCCTTTATGCTGAGTCACTCCTTCCGACAATCATTTCTTTTTCGATTTCTTCACGTGTTCCTTACAGCCATTTCTTCTTAGCTTCCCTGCGCTTCTTATTTATTTCATTCCTTAGCGACTTGTATTCTGTTTTCCTGAATTTTCCTGAATATTTTTGTACTTGTTTCTTTCACCGATCAACTAAAATATTACTTCTCGTTCCCATGGTTTCTTCGCAGTTATCTTCTTCGTACCTATGGCTTCCTTTCAAACTTCTGTGATTGCCATTTTTAGAGATATCAATTCCTCTTCAACTGTACTGCCTACTGAGCTATTCCCTGTTGCTGTATCTCGTCATTCCTTAGTACTTCCGTATCCGATTTCTTTGCGTATTGGTTCTTCTTGACTAATCTGTTAAAATTCAGCCTACTCTTCATTACTACATTGAGAATTGAGTCTATATCTGCTCCTGGATACGCCTTACATTCCAGTATCTAATTTCGGAATCTCTGTTTGACCATGATGTATTCTAACTGAAATCTCCGCTTATCACCCGGTCTTTTCCAAGTATACCTTCTCTTCTTATGATCCTAGAACAGATTATTCGCTATTACTTGCTGAAGTTTATTACAGAACTCAATTACTCTTTCTCCGCTCTCATTCATTGTCCCAAGTACATGTTCTCCCGGAATCTTTTCTTCGAGTCTTTCCCCTACAACTGCATTTGAGTGCCCCATGACTGTTAGGTTTCCATCTCCATTCACGAACTGTATATCCTTTCAATATCCTCATATACATTCTCGGTTTCTTCATCTTCAGCTTGAGACGTCGGCATGTATACCTGAACTATTGTTGTCGATGCTGAGTTGCAGTCGATTCTGATAAGAACAACCCTATCACTGAACTGCTCTCAGCAACACACTCTTTGCCCTAACTTTCTATTCATAACGAATCCCACTCAAGTTATAACATTTTTTGCTGGGCTGTTATTCCCCTAAACTCATTTGACCATAAGTTCTTGTCTTCTTTCCATTTCACTTCACTGACACCCACTGTATCTAGATGGAGATTTTGGATTTCCCTTTTCAGATTTTCTAGATTCCTTACCACATTAAAGCTTCTTACATTCCACGTCCCAACTCGTAGAACGCAATCCTTTCGTTGATTATTCAGTCTTTTTCTCATGGTCGCCTCTGTTTTGGCAGTCTCCTCCCAGAGATGCGAATGGGAGATTATTCCGGAATCTTCTGCGAATGGAGAGGTCATCTTGACAATTTTTCAGTTACAGGCCACAAGTCCTGTGGACACACGTTATCTGGCTTTTAATGCAGTGGTTTCCTTTTCCTTTCCTTTCCCTACTGCTACCTTGTGCCGTCAATCATTGCTGGTTCTTCCACCTTCGGGGGATTGGGGGGGGGGGGGGGAGGGGGGCAGTGTCACACCCCAAGAACAAGAGCGTGCCCTGAACCTCTGTCCGCTCCTCCGTCCTCTTTAAAAAGGCCATTGGCAGAATGAGGGTTACTTCTTATGCCGGAGGTCTTCGGCCGCCGATGTTGATTATTAACAGAAATCTAAGTGGTGACGGGTTTCGAACCCACGACGAAGGACGTACTGATTACTAATCAAAGACGCTATCCCTAGACCACGAGTGCATTACATGCCTATTCTACAGAGTGCTCAAAACGTTGCCTTCAGCACTGATGCATGCTGGAAAGCGATTGGACACAGTCGATATTGGCGACTTACCACACCGCATGTCCTTGTGAACCAGCATTTTATATTTTCGGGAGACAGGAATGTATAAAATCCTTTGCCATTGTGGCAAATTTTACATCTGCCAGACATGTTGGAATGTCAAAGACAGATGCAATGAGCATAGATGTCATACCAGACCGGGTCACTTGTAGCAAAACTGCAGAGAGACAAAATCCTCTCCTCCACCTTCACGTACTAGGACCCCGTCATTAAAGAAGCTGTCGAAATACGAATAGTTAACTATTTAGTTAACAAGAGACCGAGTTCTTGAACTCAGCAAAGCAAGGGAACCAGCAGAGGGGTTAACACCAATGGCGATTAGAAGCCAGGACAGAGCTGGATAGCGCAGTGATCAGCACACTGGTCTCGCGTTCGGGAGGACGATTGTCTAAACACGCGTTCGGTCAACCTGGTTTAGCTTTTCAGTAATTTCCTTAAACCGCATAAGGCAGATGCCGGGATGGTTCCTTCGAAAATGGCACAGCCGCTTTCCTTCTCCATAATTCCCTACTTCTAGCTTGCGCTCCGTCTCTAATGACCTCGTTGTCGACGGGACGTTCTCCTCCTCCTCGAAGACAGGACAGCTAAGCCAGCCACCCACATCCATCCCGCGTATGTACGCTGTCGTCTATGGCTTCCAGCCGGGCTTACCGTGACGTAAAACTGCAGTCGGGTTTCGCTTCTCCGGCATTTTCTCTGGAAGTCAACGTCCCCTGTCTCTTGGCCCCAGTGCTTTCTAAGCGAATGAGCGTGTAAATTGCCGAGCCCTAGCAGAAAGCCACAGTTGCACCTGAAGGTAATGAGCAGCCGTCTTGTGGGAGTAATTTGTAGTTTAGATAACATCCTGCGACACTAGGCGTGTGAAGTTTTCAGCTTTTACATCTGCATAGCCTCAAACAGGACATCGAGTGCATTATATACACTGATCTGCCAAAACATGATGACAATAGACCTACTGTCGATATAAACCCGTCCAGGCTATAGCAGCGTCACGTGGAGAGGAATGATTGCTAGTCAGACACCCGCACAGTGCATGTAGTATCAGTGAGCGTGCTCGCTATATATAGAATGGGGAAGGCGAGCGATCAATCTCAGTTTGACAGAGGGCTGACTCCGATGGCGGGAGGCTAGGCACGAGTATGACCGAAACTTCACGACTTGGTGGGTGTACGAGGAATGCTGTGGTGAGTGTCTTCAACATGAGGCGAAACTATGGTGAAGCAACGTCCAGACATCGTGGTGTTGGGTAGCCACCCCTCGTTACAGATGTCGGACGTCGTAGGCTGGGCAGACTGGTAGTACAGGAAGGGCGAAGCACTGTGGCGGAACTGACATCAGATTTTAATGCTGGGCTTCACAAGTGCGTCTAAACACACGGTGCACCCAACGCCCCTAACGATGGGCCTCCGCAGCCGACGACCCATGCATGTGCCGATGTTAACACCACGACATCGGCAACTACGACTGAAATGAGCACGTGATCATCGGCACTGGACGTTAGCGTAGTGCCAGTGCCAGAGCGCTGCATAGTCTGATGTATTCAGATACCTTCTTCATCGTGCTTATTGGAGGGTGCAAATCCTTTGTCTTCCAGGGGAACAGCAACTTGACACCTGCACTTTGGGACTGGCGGCGGCTCCATTATGCGCTGGGGAAGATTTACATGGGCATCCATGTATCCACTGGAGCTAGTGCAAGGCATCATGATGGGCACGGAGTATCGTACACTAGTTGCAGACCATGTACACCTCTTCATGACGCTAATACGGCAGTGCCATTTTTCAGCAAGATAATGCACCATGCCACAAGGCCAGAATGTGTAGGAGCGGTTCGAGGAACACAGTGACGGGTTCCAGTTGTTGTACTGGCATCCAACTCGTGAGATCCGAAACCCATCGGGCACATCTGGAATGTGAACGTGGCGTCAGAGATGGTTCAAATGGCTCTGAGCACTATGGGACTTAACATCTGTGGTCATCAGTCCCCTAGAACTTAGAACTACTTAAACCTAACTAACCTAAGGACATCACACTCATCCATGCCCGAGGCAGGATTCGAACCTGCGACCGTAGCGGTCGCGCCGTTCCAGACTGAAGTCCCTAGAACCACTTGGCCACTTCGGCAGGCGGCGTCAGAGATGATCGCCTCCTTCCAATGTGCAGATGTGTTGCCAGCTCCCTCCAGCGACCTACCAAGGCCTCATTACTTCCATGCCCCGATGCCTCGCGACAGTTATCCGCTCCGAAGGTGGATATAACGGCTGTTATGTAGGTGGTCATAATGTTCTCGCTGATCAATGTAAAATAGATGAACGTAGGAAATGAAAACTTGATCATTCAGCAGAAGGACTGAAAAGCAGGAAAATCAAGGTCAATTACGGACAATATACAGAACAGATACAAACCCAACAAACAATGATCCAAGACAAGTGAGCCAACAGGGTAGCCTGTACTAAACAAAAGTCAGATCAAAAGTATTGAAGGAGTATTTAGAGCAGTTATATCAAACTCAAGCACATCATACATGGCTAATATTGGAGCTTGAATTGGAATCCAATGAAACGACGGAACCTTCATTAAATATTCTCTTAAAAAAAAAAATTTAACACACAACACGAACTAATTATCCGAAAGGTATAGAAATCGGTGAATATGACATAGATCTATACACATACAAATCATTACAATTTCATAAAAACTGAATAATTTATTCAAGAGAAAGGGCTTCGCAAATTCAGCAGGTCAGTAACGCGTTGGTCCTCCCCTGACCCTAATGCAAGCAGTTATTCGACTTGGCATTGACTGACATTGTTAATTGATGATCTCCCGAGGAATACCATGCCAAATTATGTCCAAGTGGCGTGTTTGATCTTGAAAAGCCCAAGATTGTTGGAGTGCCCTGCCTGTAATGCTCCAAAGGTTCTCATTTGGGGAGAGATCTGGCGACCTTGCTGGCCAAGGAATGGTTTGGCAAGCACGAAGAATAGAAGTAGAAACTCTCGCCGTGTGCAGGCGTGCTATACCTTGCTGACTGTAAGCCCAGGATGGCTTGCCATGAAGGGCAACAAAACGGGGCGTAGAATATCGTCGACGTGCCATTGTGCTGTAAGAGCGCCGCAGATGATAACCAAAGGGGTCGTGCTATGAAAAGAAATGGCACCACAGACTATCACTACTGGTTGCATGGCTGTATGGTGGCGGGTGGGAGTAAAGGTGATATCCCACCACTTTCTGGAGGGTCACGAGACACGTCATCAGTCTGAATTTCTTTTTTGTGTGTGTAAATTGAGATGTGAAGAGTAGAAGTTTATTAGCGATCTTAGAAACAGCAAACCAATGTGCTGTGATAAAATATCAAATGACGCTCATTAGATCTTGTGAAATTGAGCAACATTTACACTAACCAGGCTCATAAATATAACACATGACAAGGGCATTTCGCCTGACGATCTAGCTAAAACTTCAGCTCTTTACCAACGAAGTATGACGCCAAAATATCCAAGAGTACAAACAATTAATTTAATTTGCCACTTTGCAACAACCTTATGTAGCCTCATGCACCTTACAAAGAAATATTGAAAAAAAAAAAAAAAACATGGCAGTGAATCAGTTTGGATTCAAGAAAAGGAAAGGTAAAGGAAAAGCTATTGGGTGTCTGAGAATGGTGGGATAATGAATGATAGCAGTTAACAAGAAGAAGCATATTTATTTTGTAAAATGGGAAAAATTTGACGAAGTGAACTAGAGTAGCCTCCTGAAGACCTTAAGAGATGTTGATGCAGACTGGAGGGACAGAAAACTTATAAACGATCTCTACATACGACTTAAAGTGATAGTAAAGACTGATAATGAAGAAAAAAAAAATGCAGAAACTGGAAGGGCTGTCAGAGTAGGGTGCACTGTATGTCACTGATGTCTTACAGACCAAACATTGCAACTGAAAAAGACATATTTGTGGGAGTAGAAAGGATAAACACGATTAAATTTGCAGATAACTGAGTAAGAGAAGAAAGTATAATTTATGGTGGAAAGACTTGGAAAATATACGAGAAAAGAATGGAAAAACTATAAATGTAGGAAAGATAAATGATAAGAAACATAATTCCAATAACAAACTTCCAGGAATTGTAGAGGGGATTTAGCGGGTCAAGTTATGACACAGATCACGTTAAGCAAAAGTACCATTTGCGAGCAACATAAGTTTGAAGGTCACATCACTTTCAATTCTCACACTTCAAGGCACGCAAACAAACTGAAAAAGGGCGTTGTCGTCATTCTCTGCCGTATACTTTCATACTTTTTGGAAAATTCTTTTAAGGTTTTTGATACGATCTCTCCAACCTACATTCATTGTTGAAACTCACCAGGTCCACATCTGTCATCGTTGCGGGTTTGTGTATCCTGAAACTTACGTTTGGAGGATCTCTTCTGAATTCTTGCCTTCTTTTTCATTTGTGGGGTACGTTTCTCACCCTCCCGCTCTTCAGCTGGTCAACTGACCGAACTGCATTTCTCATGTTCACTCTAAGTTCTGTGCCCATATCACTGAAAATTTAGAGGGTGCTGACTCACTCATAATTCAAACACAACACTATTTCCATGACACTGGTTTCTAGGGTTTTGAGGCCCACAAGTACTGCTTTAGGCAAGCGATTTCAAACATAGTTATTGAAACTTTCGTTGAGAGTTTGAATTCTTCCATGGATGTATTTAGCACGCAATTACCTTACCCTTAGTCAGAGTTTATACCATCTGTTATTGATATTGGTAGGAGATGATTGTGCTTATATGCATCAATAGTATCTGACATTTATAGCATAGCTCAGGGCCCGTTGGGCACACAGAATGACATGGGTAATGGCCCGTAGGAGTTCTGTGGAGGGAAGTGGCCGATTCAGCTGTTCTCATTTCTTCTACATTATTGGCATTTGTCCTTACTATTCTGCCCACACTTACGCTCTGTGCGGACAAACGGTAACAATAAACATAATAAGAATACTTCCAAGAACCAAGCGCCCCATTAAAATCAGTATGACGAGTAAAACGTTAAAAGATCGCTGAATTGATGTTCAGCTGTTACCTACACTCGCTTAGCACCGGGGTAGCTAATTTGAAAAGCAGTGGTCAAAGATCAAAGAAAGACAGAGAAAATGTGCCGCAGCTGGGACGAAAACAGCTGAATTGGCAAAAGAGGATCTGTCGTTGTCTAGAAAATGCTCTCGCTGTCCTATCAATACACACGAAACACAGAACACCCATACATATTCTTGTTCAGGAATGACAGGGGTATAACTTATTACAACAAACAAATTGTTATTTCGACGGACTTTCACTTCCTGGTTCCCTTAAAAAAAAGAGATTTTGAATACTAGTACATTATTTTTAGACCTCGCGGGATAGCCGCGCGGCTGAGGGTGCCTCGTCACGGTTGGCGCTGCTCCACCCGTCGGAGGTTCGAGTCCTCCCTCGGGCATGTATGCGTGTGTGTTGTCCTTACGGTATGTTAGTTTAAGTCAGATTAAGTAGTGTGTAACCTTAGGCACCGAAACCTCAGCAGTTTGGTGCCACAGAACTTACCACAAATTTCCAAATTCTTTACACTATTTACAAATGATTACCAGAACGAATCCTAAACTGCGCAGTGGAGTGTGATCTGCTATGAAAATGAGCTGTAGATTCAAACTGCGTGCCGGTAAACTGGGTTCGTTGGTAGGACAGTGGTACGAAGAGAACCAAACCTGTGACTCGTTCCTCGGTACCTTAGTCGGTGTGGGCATTGTCTGATAAGGTTCCGGGTTCCAGTCCCAATCCAGGACACAGCTGCAGGCTGGCAGGATGATTTGTAAAAAATAACTGAAACCATAGTATTCTGGCTTTTCTGCAATAATTTCATGTCATACAGGATGAGAAAATTTGCTTACGTCTGTAAGTGTAGCACAGGTGATCAGTTTTTCATAACCGTTGTCAATTGCAGTTAACAGACTTTCAACAGCTTTTATGGTTGCTGTCACATGACGTGACGCCCGTCACATGATTTGACGCCCGTCAACCACTGAAGCAAATAACTACCCGTAGCTTGTTCCGAAACAAGTTCAACATATTGACCGAAGTAGGTGCACTTTCAGGTTTCAACGTAAGCCTGTTACGTGATCAGAGTTCCAGTGTCTATATTTCTGATAGTATTTGTAGAGCTCTGTTAACGAACTGCACAGGTGAAGTGCTTCGGAGTAGTCTTTTCAGTGCCAGTTCTGGGAGCAGGGACCAAAGGAACTCGGCCGGTACTAGCCTCGAAGTTCGTCTTGACGCAAGAGCGTTCTTGGAATTGTGCCGCAGCCACGTGGCATTCGAGGGGGGACAGGGGGGGAAGCGGCAGGCGTAGTGATAGGCAGAAAATACGCCCGGCCGGACTGCGGCAACCTTGGCCGGCCCCCTCCCGCCGGTCAGAGACACGGGAGGGGAAGTTGCGGCAGGGCGGGGTTCAGCTGCCGCACGACCTCCACTGGCGGCGGCCGCAGTGGGCCACGGCCGCGCCTCTGCCAGACGTCTCGCTTGGTGCGCGGGGACTGAAGGCAGCACACAGGGCACTGAGCACTGACTAGGATACGAGGGCGTCCATACCCGGGGGCAACGGCGGCTCGTGCCAATCCTCCCCCTCGCCCCCCTCCCTCTTGAGCTAACTTCAAATTAATATATATATATATATATATATATATATATATATATATATATATATATATATATATATATATATATATATATATAGTGTAATAAGCTGTTTTCATCTCAGGAAAAGGGTTTGAAAGCCAGTATTCTCAGGATATTAACAAGACTGGAGCTGGAATCTTTTTATTGATATTTACAAGCCGCCATTCGTCTTCCAAAGTATTGAAATTAATCCATACCCCACCGGTCCAGTCTAGGGATGGGAAAAACGGACCGGGTGAAATCGGTACCGGTATTTTAGTTCTGAATAACGATATTTTTCGGCCTTTGTTTGATCACTATCATAAAAAGTTGATGTGGGCTACCAACACAAGTACAAGGATAGAATACCAATAAGGAGGCATGAAGGGCGCCAAAACAGAAATAATAATCATCCATTTGTTGCACAATTACACACGCACATCATGATATATGATACATTATGACAAACAGTGTGCATAATGAAGGCCGCACAATTTTACCAATGTAAGAAATTAAAATAATACTAGCATAAAATTAACTAAAGTGTCTTGAAGGAAATGTTTATGAGAAGAACACGACGGGGCCGCAATGGAGGAGGCAACACAATACTTAACTCAGGTGCACCAAAACAAACAACGGACACCAGGCCGCGCCAACAACGGACACGTAAGGCACGCAACTACTCTCTCCGTTGCGGTACCGCGCGTTCCACCCAAGTAATAGCTACCTGAAACATTTTAATACTTGGAACAGTACACCAGTGATCAGCAAATTTAAAAAACTATAAGATGACATAAAAATACAATAATTTAAGAAAATCACGTCATATGAGTATGAGCTTAAGGTCTTTCGGTAATTAACAGATTACAAAAGGTAAAGGGGCATGTGCCACTATTAAATCTTGCGTAATTACACTACTAAATTTCTCAATGCCCAAGTTGCAATTAGCGCAACAAGAATTAAATCATATAAGTGATAATGTTACTTTAAAATTAAAATAAAATTATTTCATACAAAAGAGGACCAAGAATGGCCCGATCAGTACTCCCCAGTGAAGCAGTTCACACAAATGGTACTCCACGGCTCCGAGCACACAGCCCCATACAAAGTGCAACACAACCACAGCGACCCGGCGTACTACCAGAACCACCAGGCAGTAAACCAAAATCGTACTAAGCCAAAACGAGGACCGACTTTTAAAATAACGAGACCTAGCCCGTTCCGGACAACAGACCAAATCCCGGGAAATCCATAAGAAACCTCAGCCAACTTAATACCAAAACAACAATTTATGAACAATATGCAAAACACAAGACTTCTCAGTCCAAAGGCTTCCGTTTAGTCGCGAAGGTGGACCGACCCGCGCCGGCCGAAGTGGCCGTGCGGTTAAAGGCACTGCAGCCTGGAACCGCAAGACCGCTACGGTCGCAGGTTCGAATCCTGCCTCGGGCATGGATGTTTGTGATGTCCTTAGGTTAGTTAGGTTTAACTAGTTCTAAGTTCTAGGAGACTAATGACCTCAGAAGTTGAGTCCCATAGTGCTCAGAGCCATTTGAACCATTTTTTTGGACCGACCCGCCTGCTCAGGTGCCAAGCGTCGTACGGAGTGCCGAATCAAGCTTTACCTTCGTTAACGGAAAGTGGAAGCACCACAAGACAAAATAAACTCCAATATAACTGCGCAAGGCAAACTCTAAGGAGTGCCACTCGAAGACTATGCACTTGCACAACATAAAGCATCCAGACTAACGCGCCGCTGAATGACGCATTTCCATCACCAGCGTCTAGTAGAGTACGGAGAGCAGCGTAGCCCATCGATATACATCCATGGGACGGTAAAACATGATAGCAATCCCAGCGACGGAGAGACAGGAGGACGAAATGACATCCCGCCGCACATAGAACATATTTCAAACTCAGGCTCGACAAACTACAACAGGCGATTTTGCTGCCCTTGCCAATCAAGTTAAACGGCACACCACACCGCTGTCCACACTATTAACCGTACAATCACGGTCCGGTCTTCCCATCGGGCCCCACTCGGCGTCCAGACGTAAACAACCCCAGCCGAGCCGAACTGTCTTCACGCCAAGGCAGCCACCTCTTACCTGCTCACACGCCTCCAGCTAAGCCCCGGCCAGCGATCACACACGGAAACAACCGCCTAACGCCCAAGCGCCATCTGAGTGAAAACTCAGAACTAAGATCGATACGGACTTGGAAATAAGCGAGCACCGTAACAAAAGAGTTTTTTATTCTTTACTAATAATCGGAAAAAACGAAGTATCAATTAGTCATAGTAGCTATGCAACCCAACCCCCGCCCCAACCCCCCCCCACCCCCCACCCCCATGAACCATGGACCTTACCGGTGGTGGGGAGGCCTGCTCGCCTCAACGATACAGATGGCCGTACCGTAGGTGAAACCACAACGGAGGGGTATCTGTTGAGAGGCCAGACAAACGTGTGGTTCCTGAAGAGGGGTAGCAGCCTTTTCAGTAGTTGCAGGAGCAACACTCTGGATGATTGACTGATCTGGCCGTGTAACATTAAGCAAAACGGCCTTGCTGTGCTGGTGCTGCCAACGTCTGAAAGCAAGGGGAAACTACGGCCGTAATTTTTCCCGAGGGCATGAAGCTTTACTGTATGGTTAAATGATGATGGCGTCCTCTTGGGTAAATATTCCCGAGCTAAAATAGTCCCCCATTTGGATCTCTGGGCGGGGACTACTCAAGAGGCCGTCGTTATCAAGAGAAACAAAACTGGCGTTCTGTGGATCGGAGAGTGAAATGTCAGATCCCTTAATCGGGCAGGTAGGTTAGAAAATTTATAAAGGGAAATGGATAGGTTAAAGTTAGATATAGTGGGAATTAGTGAAGTTCGGTGGCAGGAGGAACAAGACTTCTGGTCAGGTGAATATCGGGTTACAAAGACAAAATCGAATAGGGGTACTGCAGAAGTAGGTTTAATATTAAATAAAAAAACAGGAGCGCGGGTAACCTACGAGGTGCATTCAAGTTCTAAGGCCTCCGATTTTTTTTTCTAATTGACTACTCACCCGAAATCGATGAAACTGGCGTTACTTCTCGACGTAATCGCCCTGCAGACGTACACATTTTTCACAACGCTGACGCCATGATTCCATGGCAGCGGCGAAGGCTTCTTTAGGAGTCTGTTTTGACCACTGGAAAATCGCTGAGGCAATAGCAGCACGGCTGGTGAATGTGCGGCCACTGAGAGTGTCTTTCATTGTTGGAAAAAGCCAAAAGTCACTAGGAGCCAGGTCAGGTGAGTAGGGAGCATGAGGAATCACTTCAAAGTTGTTATCACGAAGAAACTGTTGCGTAACGTTAGCTCGATGTGCGGTGCGTCGTCTTGGTGAAACAGCACACGCGCAGCCCTTCCCGGACGTTTTTGTTGCAGTGCAGGAAGGAATTTGTTCTTCAAAACATTTTCGTAGGATGCACCTGTTACCGTAGTTCCCTTTGGAACGCAATGGGTAAGGATTACGCCCTCGCTGTCCCAGAACATGGACACCATAATTTTTTCAGCACTGGCGGTTACCCGAAATTTTTTTGGTGGCGGTGAATCTGTGTGCTTCCATTGAGCTGACTGGCGCTTTGTTTCTGGATTGAAAAATGACATCCACGTCTCATCCATTGTCACAACCGACGAAAAGAAAGTCCCATTCATGCTGTCGTTGCGCGTCAACATTGCTTGGCAACATGCCACATGGGCAGCCATGTGGTCGTCTGTCAGCATTCGTGGCACCCACCTGGATGACACTTTTCGCATTTTCAGGTCGTCATGCAGGATTGTGTGCACAGAACCCACAGAAATGCCAACTCTGGAGGCGATCTGTTCAACAGTCATTCGGCGATACCCCAAAACAATTCTCTCCACTTTCTCGATCATGTCGTCAGACCGGCTTGTGTGAGCCCGAGGTTGTTTCAGTTTGTTGTCATACAATGTTCTGCCTTCATTAAACTGTCGCACCCACGAACGCACTTTCGACACATCCATAACTCCATCACCACATGTCTCCTTCAACTGTCGATGAATTTCAATTGGTTTCACACCACGCAAATTCAGAAAACGAATGATTGCACGCTGTTCAAGTAAGGAAAACGTCGCCATTTTAAGTATTTAAAACAGTTCTCATTCTCGCCGCTGGCGGTAAAATTCCATCTGCCGTACGGTGCTGCCATCTCTGGGACGTATTGACAATGAACGTGGCCTCATTTTAAAACAATGCACATGTTTCTATCTCTTTCCAGTCCGGAGAAAAAAAATCGGAGGCCTTAGAACTTGAATGCACCTCGTACTACAAACAGCAGAGTGAACGCATTATTGTTGCAAAGATAGACTCAAAGCCCACGCCTACCACAGTAGTACAAGTTTATATGCCAACCAGCTCCACAGATGACGAAGAGATTGATGATATGTATCATGAGATAAAAGAAATTATTCAGATAGTGAAGGGAGACAAAAATTTAATAGTCATGGGTGACTGGAATTCGATAGTAGGAAAAGGAAGAGAAGGAAAAGTAGTAGGTGAATATGGAATGGGGGTAAGGAATGAAAGAGGAAGCCGCTTAGTAGAATTTTGCACAGACCATAACTTAATCATAGCTAACACTTGGTTCAAGAACCATGAAAGAAGGTTGTATACGTGGAAGATGCCTGGCGATACTTAAAGGTTTCAGGTAGATTATATAATGGTAAGATAGAGATTTAGAAACCAGATTTTAAATTGGAAGACATTTCCAGGGGCAGATGTAGATTAAAACAGAAGAAACTGCAAAAATGTGGCAATTTAAGGAGATAGGACCTGAAAGGACAAGAGGTTGTAGAGAGTTTCACAGAGAGCGTTAGTGAACGATTGACAAGAATGGGGAAAAAATACAGTACAAGAAGAATGGGTAGCTTTGAGACATGAAATAGTGAAGGTAGCAGAGGATCAAATAGGTAAACAGAGGAGGAAAATTGATGAAAGGAGAAAATATAAAAACGCAGTAAATGAAACAGGCAAAAAGGAATACAAACGTCTCAAAAATAAGATCGACAGGAAGTGCAAATTGGCTAAACAGGGATGGCTAGAGGACAAATGTAAGGATGTAGTGGCTTATCTCACTAGGGGTAAGATAGATACTGCCTACAGGAAAATTAAAGAGATCTTTAGAGGAACGAGAACCACTTGTATGAATATCAAGAGCTCAGATGGAAACCCAGTTCTAAGCAAAGAAGAGGAATCAGAAAGGTAGAAGGAGTATATAAAGGGTCTATACAAGGTCGATGTACTTGAGTACAAAGTTATGGAAATGGAAGAGGACGCAGATGAAAATGGAATGGGAGATATGATACTGCGTGAAGAGTTTGACAGAGCACTGAAAGATCTAAGTCGAAACAAGGCCCCAGGAGTAGACAACATTCCATTAGAACTACTGAAAGCCTTGGGAGAGCCAGCCCTAACAAAACTCTACCATCTGCTGAGCAAGATGTATGAGACAGGCGAAATGCCCTCAGACTTCAAGAAGAATATAATAATTCGAACCCCAAAGAAAGCAGGTGTTTACAGATGTGAAAATAACCGAACTATCAGTTTAATAAGTCACGGCTGCAAAATACTAATGGTAAAACAGATAGAAGCCGATCTCTGTAAAGATCGGTTTGGATTCCGCAGAAATGTTGGAACACGTGACGCAATACTGACCCTATGACTTATCTTAGAAGATAAAGGAAAGGTAATCTTACGTTTCTAGCATTTGTAGACTTAGAGGAAGCTTTTGAGAATGTTGACTGGAATACTCTCTTTCAAATTCTGAAGGTGGCAGGGGTAAAATACAGGGAGCGAAAGGCTATTTACAATTTGTACAGAAACCAGATGGCAATTATAGGGGTCGAGAGCCATAAAAGGGAAGCAGTGGTTGAGAATGGAGTGAGAAAAGGTTGTAGCCTATCCCCGGTGTTATTTAATCTGTTTATTGAGCAAGCAGTAAAGGAAGCAAATCTAAAATTCGGCGTAGGAATTAAAATCCATGGAGAAGAAATAAAAACTGAGGTTTGCCGATGACATCGTAATTCTGTCCGAGACAGGAAAGGACCTCTGGAAGAGCAGCTGAACGGAATGGACAGTGTCCTGAAAAGAGGATATAAGATGAACATCAATAAAGGCAAAACGAGCATAATGGAATCTAGTCGAATTAAGTCGGGTGATTCTGAGCGTATTAGATTAGGAAATGAGACACTTAGAATAGTAGAAGAGTTTTGCTATTTGGGGAACACAGTAACTGGTGATGGTCGAAGTAGAGGGGATATAAAATGTAGACTGGCAATGGCAAGGAAAGCGTTTCTGAAGAAGATAAATTTGTTAACATCGAGTATAGATTTAAGTGTCAGGAAGTCGTTTCTGAAAGTATTTGTATGGAAGTGAAACGTGGACGATAAATAGTTAGACAAGAAGAAAATATCAGCTTTCGAAATGTGGTGCTACAGAAGAATGCTGAAGATTAGATGGGTAGATTACATAACTAATGTGAAGGTACTGAAGAGAATTGGGGAGAAGATAAATTTGAGGCACAACTTGACTAGAAGAAGGGATCAGTTAGTAGGACATGTTCTGATGCATCGAGAAATCAGCAGTCTAGTATTGGAGGGCAGCGTGGAGGGTAAAAATCGCAGAGGAAGACCAAGAATGAATACACTAAACAGATTCAGAAGGATGTAGGTTGCAGTAGGTACTGGGAGATGAAGAAGCTTGCACAGGATAGAGTAACATGGAGAGCTGCATCAAACCAGTCTCAGGACTGAAGACCACAACAACAACGTGTACATGCAATGTGAAATACTTGGCCTATATGGTACGAACACTTGTTCATCTTCACTAATGTGAAAAAACATTTCGCCTATTGGACAAATGCTCAGAGCTCTTATGGTATGCCTTTTAGACCCCATGTTTACTGGCCACTTTTTCTTGTTTTCATCCATACTACCACCAATGAAAGTTCGTACCCTACAGTCTAAGCAACAACAGTACCCTTACATGCTCTCCACTGTCATAGGTATCAGAATGATTTTCATTTATTACTTTCGTCTTGTTCGTTTCCGAAGAAGCGCCCGTTACCTCAAATTGATACATTTATCCTTCGCCATCATCCATGAAAGTTTCGAACATCAACAC
The DNA here is from genome assembly GCF_023898315.1 of Schistocerca nitens. Classification (NCBI taxonomy): domain Eukaryota; kingdom Metazoa; phylum Arthropoda; class Insecta; order Orthoptera; family Acrididae; genus Schistocerca; species Schistocerca nitens. The sequence goes on from NC_064617.1 coordinate 742,085,495, forward strand.
GGAATCACCCAAAAAGAACCTGAAATGAGTGTGACGTGACTGAAGTTTGTGAGAGTACTTTAATTGGAATAGCCGTACTGCCTCTCGACCGTTTCCATCTGTTTGGTCGTATAAAAACACCATCTCTACTTGTTTGCAACCCGAATACCGGACCATTCTGCTGCTTACAGTGCGCTGCGTCGATCACACAACCTAGAAAACACAAGGAACACACAGCACGTGGTCAGAGGAACGGTCATTCATCAGCGTCATCTACCATGACAACGATGTATTTTCCGGACACATGTTCATAGAACCTTCTTCCCACCTTCCTTGCAGTTTGTCGATCGTATAATGTTCACCCTGTATACAGACACATAAAGGCGTCAGAGCCGATGACTTCGACGCTCTGCAGCGTCGTTGGATGGCGTTAGCGGACCCTGGTTCGCCTCCTCATTTTGTTGCTCAAGACATCTTCTACAGGCCCTCGAAGTTTGTCGGTGTAGTTTTGAAACACGTATTGTCAAAACGTTTATTAGAGTAACGTGTAAAAATTTGAAGTAAATCGGTCAAGTACATATAGGTACTTTTGGTAACAATGATATCCCTTTATGTATTACACATATATGTAGATGTTACATACATTGAAAAATATATAGCCTTCTGTCCGTCCCAATGCTCATTAGAGTATCACATAAAAATTAAAATCAAATCTGTGAAGAACATTTCGAGAGTTTTGGCAACAACTTTTCCCGTTACGTAATACAAATTTATTTACAAATTATAAACGTTTAAAATAAGGGTATTTAAAATGCGGGTGTATTTGTTTGAACCAGTGTGTCAAAACTTCGACGAGCTATTACTTTTGGAATTTTGCGAGCACAAACATACACAGCACAACGACCCGGCATCAATATCTTGGACTACACGCCGAAATCCTGTCTTGGTACTATGAACTTGGTTTTCGACGGTATGGCCTTGTTTCTGGTTTTGGTCTGTTCTAATTATCTACCTTTGCACTCTACTTGCCGTTTCGACTGCCTGCGGCTGTGACACCATCAGCTTCCGCGGATTCACCACTTCAGCTTGTGATTTCCACAGCGTCGCGGCTCTAAGCATGCTAGTATTTGTACCGTAACGGATAGAAACAACTCAGTATCATGCGGAGTTCCAAGCTGCATTTGAACTTCCGTTCCCCGAAAAAATCTGACAATCGGATGCTTGGAGCAGGTGGACTGCATGCTGGTGGGCAGTGCAGACGTAAGTCCCTTTAATTTTCAGTCAGGTTTGCTCATCGATGACGGAATACCGCTACGGTTTGCAGCTTGCACAACCTCGGACACATTGTGGAAAAATATCTGCGTGCTGGTGTTTCGATCTTGGTATGGGGAGACAATAAATTAAGCTTCACTTCTTCAGCGGTGCCGAATACCGTTAAGCCATGAAGTGCACAGTAGAGGAACTACGACGAGATGTACGACATTTTAGGTGTGCAATTTGCTCGCACTACTTCTTCGTGGACCGTAATACCAGTCACCATAGGGCTTTCTGGAGGACTGTGAATTCCGGGCAGCTCACACAACCGCACATTTGCAAGTTCTGTGTTTACGCCGCTTTGGTACGTATCTGGTGGATAGTTATCAGTGTGGACCGGATGTTGATAACACCCGCCTGTGTGTAGTGCCCGCGTGCTGGCGCAGGTCGCGTTACAGCGGTGGTCTCCATACTCAGTCTCATTTTCTCCCTGCAGCTGGAATCATACAGTGATAAGCAGTAGCTGGAGAATTTTTGTGCTGCATGTCTCGTTCATGTTGTTAATGTTGGGGAGTTACAGTCCGAGTACTAGATTGATGCTGCTCTCCATGCAACTCATTCCTGTGCAACCCTCTTCATCACAGAATAACTACTGCAACCTACATCCTTCTGAATCTGCTTACTGTATTCCTTTCTTAGCCTCCTTCTACAATTTTTACCCCCCCCCCCCCCCCGACTTCCCTCCAATACTGAACTGGTGATCCTTCAATGTCACAGACTGTGTCCAATGAACAAAGCTTTTCTCATTTGTTTTCCTCAAAACTTTTCCCCCAATTCTATTCAGTACCTCCTCATCAGTTAAGCCAACTACGCCTCAAATCTTGAGCATTTATAAACCATGTGACAGCAGCGTCACCTGGCACCTGGCAAGGAATGACAGTTACTCAGACACACGCACGGTGTGTGTAGTATCAGTGAGTGTGCTGTATGTGTGAGGAACGGGGAAGGCGCACGATCTAGCTGAGTTTGACCGGGGGCAGATTTTGTTGGTCCACAGGCTCGGTACGAGCACTTCTGAAACTGTACGACTTGTTGGGCTTTCGAGAAGTGCTCTGATGAGTGTCTTCAAATGTGGCGAAATAAAGGTGAAACCACGCCCAGACGTCGTGGGATTGGGCGGTATAACGATATGTCTACGTAATGTGTATACAAACAGTTATAAATGTCCCTGTTCGTAGTCGCTAATTATAACAATATGTTTACTTTTGTGCTGTAACATATAGCTATAATCAGTGGTGGAAATATATTTGCGAACGCCGACTGTGTGCGGCTGTTTCTTGTTGGATCGTCTGATCAGTCGGAAGTTGCATTGCAGAGGAGAGCAAATGCCTATTCAAAATATAATTATTTTTGGATAGTTCAACATGAATTTCCTAAGGGGCCGTAGTTTATCATGCATTTACCAGTAGAATATGGCACGGAGAAAATATTTCGCCGCATGCAACTTCCGTCCGATTTCTACGAAAGAATTCGTGACTGTGAACTCTCTATTTGGCAGAAACATAAAGAAAATTAAATAACTTCATGAAGGAGTGAGACATAGATTCTATACTAAATAAATAGTCCATACACCAGTTCCATTTAACTCTGAATTTATGGCAATTAATAGATGAACTTACACTGCAATGAAGGATTTAACATGGATGCCGTTTTGACTGGCATTTTTTCTTCTCGTAATGAAAATAATTCCTTTGACGTTTTCACATACACGTTGCACAATAAATCTACTGCTATGCGGTACTGCACTTTTAGTATTGCACTTTTACTTTACACTAAAATAATATTATTTTTAACAATAATAATACGGCGGCAAGACATGCGCGTCCGACACAAGTTACAGGAGACAAGAGAAATGAGTAACTGAGTAACTGTTCATCAAGAATATCGCGTACGTCAAAAGAATGTGTAAAAGTGTTCTTCTTCTGTCCGTTTTTCACGCCGCGGTTTTCAAAGTCAGTAACTCACTGCATCTCTGAGGGCCCTTCTATAATAAACACGTTACGTCACAGGACGTTCACCTTTTACATTCTCGCAACATTATTTGCTAACTGCAGCTGTTGCCGAGCGACTGCACGATTAGTGAATGATTTAAAATGATAAGGCAATCACATAATGTTACAGCGGCCACCCATCTCCCCAGATGTCGAAAGTCGTAGGCTGGGCTGTCTCGTTCATGTTGTTAACTGTTGTGGGCTACAGCCCGAGTACTCCATCGGCATTGGACTTTGACGCAGTGGCAGAGCACTACAGGTCTGATGAATCCCGGTACTTTCTTCATCATGCCGACGGTAGGGAGGCGGGAGGGGGGGGGGGCGAATCCGTCATCTTACAGGGGAACAGCTCCTTGACCTGTACAGCGGACTGAGACAATCTGGCGGCGGCTCCATTATGGTTTGGGGAACATTCACGTGAGTATCCATAGGTGCAGTGGAGCTCGTGGAAGGCACAATGACGGCCAGGGAGTATCGTGCACTGGTTGAAGATCACATACACCCCTTCATGACGATTATGTTTCGTGACAGCAGTGGCATTTTTGAATAAACTAATGAGCCATGTCATTGGCCAAGGGTATGATGGAGTGATTGGAGAAACACTGTGGTGAGTTCCAAGTGATGTACTGGCCCCCCAACTCGCCATACGCGAACCCGATTGAAAACGTCTGGCATGTGACTGAACGTGACCTCAGAGCTCACCGCCTCCCTCCCAGGAATTAATGGGGATTAGGTGACTTTTGTCCGCAGATGTGGTGCCAATTCTCTCCAGCGACCTACCAAGGCCTAAATGCTTGCATGCAATGGCGCGTCGTTGCTGTTATCCGTGCCAAAGTTGGATATACCGGGTAATTCGGTAGGCTGTCATAATGTCATGGTTGATCAGTGTATATCCTCTCTGCTTCAACTGTCACACTTGTTCTGATGGCCAAATAGCAAATATCGTCTACTAAGTTTAGTGTCTCGTTTTATAATCTAATTCCCTCAGCCTCACCGACAGAATAACAGTTCCATAGGCAAACCTCAAAGGTTTTATTTTCTTAATTCTTGTGGTCGTATTACTCATAGTTGCTTTAGAATTCCTGAGGGTATCTTTATTCCATCGTTACAACTACAAGAAGAAAATGCCTTTGTCTTTTTTTTTTTTTTTTACTTACAGGGGGAGAGAGAAGCAAAGATGAGTGATGAAGACTGAGTTGAAGTAAAAAGGTGAGGGGTAAGAAGTGATGAGTTGAAGTAAAAAGGTGAGGGGTAACAAGTGAGCAATTTTTTTTTTTTTTGGGGGGGGGGGGCTGTAGAGTGAGAAACGGTGAAGGATGGAGAATGTCCTTTCCTTTTTCGTGTTGTTTCTTTCATTATTCTATATAGTGTCTGGTTTCCAATACGTATTTGGTCATTGTGTAACTGATTATCTTCTGTTAATGCTTTGTGTATATCGAAATTTTCTTAGAATAGAAGGAGGTGTCTGTATTTACAGGTTCTTGTGATGTTCATACCTCTTTCAATAGTGTTTGGTTTTTGGTATTCCTGTTGAAGATGGTCTGGAAAAGCTGAATGGTTTGTGCTGTATTTTAATGCTCTCATGTGTTCTTTATATCTTGTGTCAAATGTCGTGCCTGTCATCCCGAAGCATATTTTCTTACAGCCTGCAAATGAGCTGATTGATTCCAAACTTTGGTGTCTGTCTGGTTTTGGTTTCAGCTTTTCGATGTGCTTTTATATTGAGTTGTTCGTTTTGTAAGCAATGTTTATGCCTCCTTTTTTAATATGTTTCCTGTTTTTTGTGGTTGTGCAAGGTTGTATGTGTTGATGTTGTTTGGTTAATTCTTTTTATTAATCGTATCCTCATTTTTCTGTTTAGTTTGTCTACTGGTGTTCCTTTGTTTCCATTTTAAGGCTGTTTGTTTTATAATGGCCAGCTCTTTTAGATGTTTGGGGGGATCCTATTCAGTCTATTTAACAAGTATCTTATTACGGCCTGTTTCTGATTCTGCGGGTAGTCTGGGGTTGCATTTAAGACAGTGTCACTCGTTGTGTGAGTTTTTTGTATACGTTAAATGTGTGTTTGTGATTGTCTTTTCTTACAGTGTGTATAGAAGGTTGTCCCTTGCCTTTTTAACGCCATACATATCGGTACGTAAAGACTTTCTGTAGTTGATGTTTTTAGTGCCATAATTTGTGTGACACGAAAGTATACCGTTTAGATACTAAGGAGCATTGATGATCTATCAGAATAGGGTGTTTTTGGTACAGCAAATTGGAAATATGTGGTAAGCTTTTATGGGACTAAACGGCAGAGGTCATCGGTCCCTAAGCTTACTCACTACTTAATCTAACTTAAACTAACTTACGCTAAGGACGACACACACACATACACCCATGCCCGGGAGGGCACTCGAACCTCCGACGGGGACAGCCTAGCGGACCGTGACAAGACGCCCTAGACTGCTCGGCTGCCCCGCACGGCTTTTGGTGTAGCTTGCACATTAAATATTACATAATGACGTTTGTAGGCAAAGTCTTTAGGCACTGTGTACCATATATGGAAAAGGGGTTGGCATTCCACTGTGGTGCCGAAATACCAAGATGTCAATTTCACCAACTAAATCAACCTGCGTTTTGCTGAAAGGACAGCTAGTGAGAAATCCTACAGTGAGAATTGAGGGCTACCAGTCCTTAGGCGACGTGTGACACGCTACTTGGGAGTTATCATCGATGAAAGGTGGAATTTCTGAAGGCACATTGAATCCGTGACCCAAAGAGCATTACAAGTACTTTATAACCTCATCTCTGTAAGACATAAAAGATTTCACCTTCCCCTCACCTGATAAAATTGTACCACAATAGTATACTAACGTCAATAGTGGGTTACGGCTCGGGAGTTTGGGCACACAGGCTCACAAGGGTGGTGCTGGGCATGACAGTGAGAAGAGTACAGAGAAACATGTTAATATCTGTGGCGCCTTATAGGACATTTCCAGGCGGGGGCCCTATTAGTGATAATGGGGGTCTGTCCTCTGGACATCAAAATTAGGGAGCAAGCTGCATGGTGTTGGGCTAAGAAAGTTGATGGTATGAAAATAGAAAACATTTTGGGAGTTCGGGCTAGGGACAAGGGTGAGATAAGGAAAAGGGGCGAAGATCTATGGCAGGAACCATGGGAAATGGACGAATCTGGTAGAAGAACTTTCGGACTCTTACCAAATGTAAAAGAAAGGTTAGGCATGAGGTATTTTGAGCCAACCCGGGGTTTAACTCATATTCTCACAGGTCATGGGCCTTACACGACATATTTATGCCGGTTTGGGAAGAGGGCACGCCCGCGTGTGACTGTGGCGCATCGGAGAGTACTCCCGACCATATGGTTTACGAGTGCCCCCTTTTCGACGATGTAGCAGCTACATTACGACAGCAACTACTGAACAACGACACGTACAACTTGCTGAGACACGATGAGATTTTCCAAACCTTGAATAATTTGGCTAACGAGGTATCACGAAAAGTTCTGAGAGCATATCTGAGGGACATTCGTGATCAATAGCAAACTACCGAACATGTCCTAGCACCCTAATCCTGTAACGCCTGTGCGTGGACAGGTCGACTCGTAAGTTGGAATCCGCCACGTGCAGGGCTAGGGGGAGTGGGGTACATTAACTTCACAATAATTACATGCACCGCACTTGACGTAGGTTAGTCAGTAGTTTGTAGGATTTAGAAATAGAAACCGGAATAGGAACCTGCAGCGATTAGCAATTTTCTCCTGCCGACATGAGCTCGATGAGCAAGGCATTGCGGTAGGTTTATATCCACACTGACACACCTGTAACGCTGCAGGCAGTTAAGATTACTTACAAGTAGGTATTAGTGTGTATAGCTTAACATAGATCTCAAGTTTGTCCATTAACCTGTACTGTCTATAGTGTCTGTAGTTTACAAGTAAAAATGTAATTAGCGGCAAATAACAACATTTTACCACTTAGGACCCACTAATCATTAAGGTGGTGGGTTATATTTGTACAATTATAATGTATTGTGAATAAAGATTTTTTTTTAAAAAAAAAGGTGTTGGCAGGTTGAAACTGCTGCGCAGATGGTTGGGTCGTGGGCCTTGAATTACTGCGGAGACAAAGGTGCAGGTTGGCGTCGACTTCCATTCAAATACTGTCGATGAGATCTGGCAAAGAGTTGAAGTAGTCAGGAATGACGTACCCACATCTGTCATCCAGGCTCAGATCTACTCGATGTCCTGCTGCGTTAGAGCCATTCTTGGTGCCATCTCTGTGTGCTAATCCTCGCACCCTGCACACCTACAAATCAAATACTAGTTAAAACATGTAATCTTCCTACTACACTGTATTTAAGTAGTAAGTAAACTTCTGTTATTTGCAATCGATCCTAGAGCTGCAAATGTAATCACTGGCTACGTAAATTTCTAAAATGACATCATGGAATTATAATGTTATAAATCTCATCGTGGTAAGACATTTCCAGGAGCAGATGTGGTCTCTGCCGACCATTTATTGGTATAAACTGTAGAGTGAAACTGAAGAAATAGCAAAAGGGTAGGAGATAGGACCTGGATAAGCCCTACCAGCTCCACAAAGTTGGCAACGAAATTGCTAGTGTCCATCCAACGCTGACGATGGTCGTGCAGGATCTGGTGGACATGATGGATCACGCCCTCTTCTGGACTATGAGCTCCTTCTGCTACCACGATATAGGATGGCCAGCGGTAGTGGCTCAGCACCCTAGCAATGGCATTTCGCCACGTGTAGTTCATGCTTAGTACTGCGAGTGTCATCCTAGTTGCTACTTTATGAGCTGGACTCTGTTTCTTGCTGCATTATTTGTACGAGTAATGAGTCATCGTAGAGCTACAAGTTAAGTAAATCTCCCGTTTGCTGTGTTACTTTTCAGTACTCGTTTCTGCTCCTGTCCAGCTTTCCTACGACGACGGTTGTCACACTTCTCTGTAGCCCACCTCTCGTTACCATAGTGTACGAAGTCATACTCAACAGAAGGAACTAGAGATTGTTGAGAGTTTCAGCGGGAGAACTGGGTAACAATTGACTAGGACAGATGAAAGGAATACAGTGGAAGGCTAATGGGTATTTTTGAGAGATGAAATACTGAATGCAGCAGAGGATAGTGTTGGTAAAAAGACAAGGCATAACAGAAATCCTTGGATATTTCAGGAGGTACTGAAATTAGCTGATGGAAGAAGAAAATATAAAAATGCAGCACATGAAGCAGGCGAAGGGGAATACAAACACCAAAAACAATACCGACAGTAAGTGCAAAATGGTTAATCAGGAATGGCGGGAGGACAAATGTAAGGATTTAGAACAGCGTTTCACTAGGGTAGAGATAGATACCGCCTACAGGAAAATTAAAGACACCTTTGAAGAAGAAGAGCTCAAATGGAAAGCCAGTAGCAAGCGAAGAAAATAAAGCTGCGAGGTGGAAGGATTATATAGAGGGTCTATAAAAGGGAGATGAAGGCAATATTTTGCAAAGGGAAGAGAATGCAGATAAAGATGAGATGCATGAAACAATAATGGATAAGGAATTTGACAGAGCAATGAAAATCGAAAGAAGGTCCTGAAGTACACAATATTCCGTCAGAACTCCTGATCGCTTTGGGAGAGCCAGCCATGACAAAACTTTTCCATCTCATGTGCAAGATGTATGAGAGAGACGAAATACCCTGAGCGTTTAAGAAGAATGTAACAATCCCAATTACAAAGGATGCAGATGTGAATATTACAGAAATATCAGTTTAAGAAGTCATAGCTGCAAACTACAAAAGTGAATTCTTTACAGAAGAATGGATCAACATGTGGAAGTCGATTTCGGATAAGATCATTTTGGATTGCGGAGAAATGTTGGAACATGCGAGCCCAAACTGAGACTTCTTTTTCTCACTCATTAGTCTTCTAACTGGTTTGATGTGACCTACCACGAATTCCTCTCCCGTGCCAACCTTTTAACCTCAGTTTAGCACTTCCAACGTAAGTTATCAATAATCTGCTATTTGTATACCAAGCTCTGTCTTCCCATGCAGCTTTTATCCTCTACAGGTCGCTCTATCACCATGAACGTTATTCCCTGAGGTCTTAACAGATGCCCTGTCGTCCTGTCTCTAGTTCTCGTCAGCGCTTTTGATGTATTCCTTTCCTGGCTAAATCTGCAGAGTACCTCCTTATTTATTACCTTATCAGTCAACCTAATTTTCAAAATTCTTTTGTAGCACCACATCTCAAATGCTTCGACTTTCTTCTGTTCCAGTTTTGCCACAGTGCATCTTTCACTACCACAGAATGCTGTGCTCCAAAAGTAAATTCTCAGAAATTTCTTCCTCATATTAAGACGTGTGTTTGATACTAGCAGACCTCTCTTGGAAATAACCTATTTGCCAATGGCAGTATGCATTTTATGTTCTCCTTTCTCCTTCCGTCACTGGTTATGTTGTTTCCTAGGCAGCACAATTCCTTATTTATCTACTTCACGAATTACCCATTATGATGCGAAAAAATTTCCTCATTTTTCAAATTTATGCTAATTCTCATTACATTTGTCTTCCTCAGATTTACTCTCAATCCATATTCTGTACTCAACGGCTCAACGAACTATTGATTCCATTCAACAGGTCCTGTTGGTTCAAATGGCTCTGAGCACTATGGGACTTAACTTCTGAGGTCATCAGTCCCCTAGAACTTAAAACTACTTAAACCTAACTAACCTAAAGACATCATACACATCCATGCCCGAGGCAAGATTCGAACCTGCGACCGTAGCGGTCACGCGGTTCCAGACTGTAGCGCCGAGAACCGCTCGGCCACACCAGCCGGCCAACAGGTCCTGTAATTTTTCTTCACTTTCACTGAGGGTACCAATTTCATCGGCGAATCTTATCACTGAAGTCCATCAACCTTGAATCTTAAAACAAATCTTGAACCTTTTTTTATTTCCGTCATTACCTCTTCGAAATGTAAATTGAAAAGTAGACAGAGAAACTGCATCCTTGTCTTACCACGCTTCTGTATCCTAGCACTTTCTTCTTGGTCATTCACTATTATTTTACCCTCTTGGTTCTTGTACATATTATATTTTACCGTATCTCTGTAGGTGACTCCTATTTTTCACACAACTCCGAACACTTTGCAGCATTTGACATTGTTGAACTCTTTTTTCCAGGTCGAAAAAACCTATGAATGTGTCTCTGATTTTTCTTTGGTCTTGCTGCCATTATCAACCGCACCGCCAAATCTGCCTCTCTGGTGTTTTTACCTTTCCTACAGCCAAACTGTTCGTCAGCCAACAGCTCCTTAATTTTCTTTTCCATTCTTCTGTACATTATTCTAGTCAGCAGCTTGGATGAAACAGCTGTTAAGTTGATTGTGGTATGTTTCTCGCACATGTCGACCCTTGCTGTCTTCGCAGTTGTGTGGGTGATGTTTTTGTGAAAGTCTAATGGTATATGGCCAGTCTCATATATTCTACACACCAGCGTGTATAGTCAATTTGTTGACACTTCCCCTAATGAATGTAGAATTCCGATGGAATTCTATCGATCCCTTCTGCCTTATTTGATCTTAAGTCGTCCAAAACCAGAAAGCGCGAGTGCGGCGTGTGGCCTTTTCTAATGATTCTATTACGATTCTAGAAAATCTGATACGTCACCAAATGTAGTCACTTGACGGTAACGGTACTTCACCATTTTCATAATGCTATTCGTGTGTGGCCCTTCATCAGCTGATTAACAATACATTTTTACATTACAGATGTGAGCACATGCAGAATCGTATTTGTACAGGCGCAATGGTTTTGAACTAAAATTAGATGTATTTTGTGCAGAAATACGTAAGCCTTACCACAATGTTGTTGTTGTTGTGGTCTTCGGTCCTGAGACTGGTTTGATGCAGCTCTCCTTGCTACTCTATCCTGTGCAAGCTTCTTCATCTCTCAGTACCTACTGCAACCTACATCCTTCTGAATCTGCTTGGTGTATTCATCCCTTGGTCTCCCTCTACGATTTTTACCCTCCACGCTGCCCTCCAATACTAAATTGGTGATCCCTTGATGCCTCAGAACATGTCCTACCAACCGATCCCTTTATCTAGTCGTGCCATAAACTTCTCTTCTCTCTAATTCTATTCAATACCTCCTCATTAGTTATGTGATCTACCCATCTAATCTTCAGCATTCTTCTGTAGCACCACATTTCGAAAGCTTCTATTCTCTTCTGGTCTAAACTATTTAACGTCCATGTTTCACTTCCATACATGGCTACACTCCATACAAATACTTTCAGAAACGACTTCCTGACACTTAAATCTATACTCGATGATAACAAATTTTTCTTGTTCAGAAACGCTTTCCTTGCCATTGCCAGTCTACATTTTATATCCTCTCTACCTCGACCATCATTAGTTATTTTGCTCCCCAAATAGCAAAACTCCTTTACTAGTTTAAGTGTCTCATTTCCTAATCTAATACCCTCAGCATCACCCGACTTAATTCGACTAAATTCCATTATCCTTGTTTTGCTTTTGTTGATGTTCATCTTATATCCTCCCTTCAAGACACTATCCAACCACAACACAGAGTTAAAATAATGCTGTGACAAGGAAATGTTTGAACTTAAAATAAGCGAAGTTACTGTGTTCGCATTAGAACAGAAATACTCATGTGACATGACAATTTAACAGACGAATGAGTGTGGCAGCTCTCGTCAGCACATAACTTAACTCGCTTATACTAGATGGCGTGTGGTTAGTCGCGGTGCAGTTTTTCGTAAGATTTATTTTGCAATGGGAAAAGGTATTTACATTAATTTTAAAGTGGTTGGTGTTTCATGGAAACATAAGGGAAAAACAAAAAGCGTTTAAGGCAAATGGTTTAAGATAAAAAAATTAAAGAAAGAAGGCGAAACCTATGCATAATATCATAGTTACAAAGTAACTTTATATATTTGACCCTATGTGTACGTTACAAATAAAGCAGAAAATAGTACATCTGTACTAGTGAAACGTGTTAAAGAGAAATTAAGCCAACAACTCAGCAAAAAATGCTGAAAAAGCATTGTCTGTTACTTCTTTCTGATTTTCTATCATGTTGCAAAGTTAGGACTGCACAGTGTAACAGTTAACGAAGAAATTAATACGACAGCAAAGGTTTGTTTAGCTAACGAGGTTTACAGACTTAGATATGGGCCCTGAGCTAATATTTACATAGGGTAAACGGGAAGGGACTTTGAAACAAGACTCAAGGAGCACGTTTATGCAAGTAATGACAGTACTTTGCGATGTCACTTGAGAGAAAATGGCCACCAGTTACCTCTAATTGAAGGTCGTTTAAACGTTCCACAATTGGAACGAAAAGGGGGGATTTGGAAGTATTAAAAACTCTTGCAATGTGTGCTTATCGTCGTACTAACCAAGTTAACGTAATCAATGGACAATTATTAGACAATGGTTTTTCAGTGCTTTTGATGAGCTGCTGGCTTAATTTCTCTTTCACATGTTTCTCTAGTACAGATGCACTATTTTCCGTTTTATCTTTAACGCACACATACGATCAAATGTACAAAGTTACTTTGTAACTAAGATTTTATGCATAGGTTTCACCTTTTTACTTTAATTTTTTATCTTTTACCATTGGCCTTAAACGATTTCTGTTTTGCCTATGTGCTGCCATGAAACACCCACCACTTTAAAATTAATATAAATATCTGATCATATTGCAAAATAAATCTTACGAAAAAGTGATGTACTGTCGCTCTGCACCGCCACCAACCACACGTCATCTAGTACAAGCGAGTTTTGTTACGCGCTGATGATAGCTGCTACATTCATTCGTCCATTAGATTGTCATGTCATATGAGTATTTCTGTTCTGATGCGAATACAGTAATGTCGCGTGTTTTAAGTCCTAATACCTGCTTGTCACAGCGTTGTACTCACACTGCATTGTGGTAGAGACTACGTATCTCTGTAAAAAAATATTTCTAATTTAGTTAAGACCCATTGTGCCTGAACAAATACGATTTTGCATGTGTTCACAGCTGTATTGTAAAAATGTGTTATTAGTTTAGCTGGGCACCTGATGGTGTGCAACGCCCGAAATGCGTTATGAAAATAACGAAGTTCCATTACCGTCTAGCGATCATTTTCCGCTACCTATCAAGTTGCTTTTAAAATCGTAACAAAAACCTTCCACAGCTCTTTTAAATTCTGATTCTTCCCCTCCCCTCCCCCCCTCCTGGAGGCCATCACTGTACTCCTTCCACCTATCAGCCCTGTCCTGTGCATTTAAGGTTGAAATTCCGATTACACTCTTAATCTTACCATCCTTGCTATTAATTTTGATTTTTCTGTATGCTGACTCAGTCCTTCTGCAGATCATTTGTTTCTCGATTTCTTCACATTTGTCTTAGCTCCTCTTCAGTTCTTATTTATTTTGTTCCTAAGTGACTTGTATTCCGATCGTCCTGAATTTCTGTGAACAGTTTTGTACTTTCTTCTTTTGTCGATCAACTGAAGTATTTCTTCTGTTACCCATTGTTTCTTCGCAGTTACTTTCCTAGTATCTAAGTTTCTCTTTCCATCTTCTCTGATTGCCCTTTTCAGAGATGTCCACTCCTCTTCAACTAAACTGCGTAATGAATTGTTCATCATCGTAGTACCTACAGCTTCAGAGAACTTGAAGCATATCTCTGAATCCCTTAGCATTACCATATCCCATTTCTTTGTGCATTAGTTCTTCGTGACTAGTCTCTTAAGCTTTAGCCTACTCTTCATCATTACCAAATTTTAAATTGAATCTATATATTCTCCTGGCTTCGCTTAACAAACCAATATCTGATTTCAGAATCTCTGTCTGACTATGACGTGCTCCAGCTGGAACATTCTTGTGTCTCCGAGTCTTCTCGAAGCATACCTCCTACTCTCATGAACAGAGTATTCATGATTAGCATCTGAAATTTATTGCCAAATTCATTCTCCTCTCTCACTGCTACTGCCAGAGTCGTATTCTCACGTAACCCTTTCTTCTAATTCTTCCACTACAACGGCATTCCAGTCCTCCATGACTATTATACCTTCACCTCTCTTTACGTACTGAATTAGCCGTTCAGTATTCTTTTATACTTTCTTCGTCTCTTCATTTTCTGCTTCCGGTGTTGACATGTATGCCTGAGCTAGTGTTGTCGGCTCTGGCATGCTTTCGATTCTGATGAGAAGAACTCTCTCACTTAACTATTTATAGTGACTAAGTCTCTGCACTACCTTCCTCTCATAACGAAGCATACTCCCCTTTACACCATTTTCTGCTCATCCAGCCGGAAACCCTTGTCTTCTTTTCATTTTGCCTCGCCTATCCGTACCATATCTACAGACTTAGCATGTGCCTTTTCAGATTTTCCAACTTCCCTATCATGTTCAGGCTTCTGAAATTCCGCCCGCATTTCTTAGAATGTTAGCCTTCCGTTGGTTATTCAGTCATTTTCCCATGGTTACCTCACCGTAGGCAGCCTTTCCCAGAGATCCGAATGGGGCAGTTACAGGCCACATGTCCTACCGATACACATTATGTGTCTTTAATGCTACGGCCGCAGGTTCGAATCCTGCATCGGGCATGGATGTGTGTGATGTCCATAGGTTAGTTAGGTTTAAGTAGTTCTAAGTTCTAGGGGACTGATGACCTCAGAAGTTAAGTCCCATAGTGCTCAGAGCCATTTGAACCATTTTTTTGTCTTTAATGCAATGGTTTCCGCTGCCTTCTGCATCCTCATGCCGCTGATCGTTGCTGATTCTTCCTTCTTTTTCGGGCTAGTTTCCCACCCCTAGAGCAAGGGAATGCCCTGTAACTCTGTCGGCTCCCTCGCCATATGTGAAAAGGCCGTTGGCAGAATGACGGTGACTTCTTATGACCAAGTCCTCGGCTGCCAGTACTGTCTATTCAAAACTTAAACAGTGGCGGTGTTCGAAAACCGGAGAGTGAATGTTTCGTTAGTAGACAAAGACACTACCTCTAGTCCAAGGATCAGTTTACGAAACGACAAATCTCTTTTAAGCATGTACAGTTGTAGAGAAATCTTTTGACAATGTTGACTCAAATACTCTTCTCGAAATTCTGAAGAGAGAAGGGGTAAAATGCAGGGAGCGAAAGACTATTTACAATTTGTACTGAAACCAGACATCAGTTAGAAGAGCTGAGGGGCATGAAAGGGAAGCGTTAGTTAAGAAGGGAGTGAGACAGGATTGCAGCATTTCCCCGATGTTACTCAGCCTGTACAATGATCAAGCAGTTACAGAAAACGAACAAAAATCTGGAGTAGAAATTGAAGTTCAGGGAGTAGAAATAAAATCTTTGAGTTCCTGAGGGTATTTTTGTTCCTAGTTATAACTACAAGAAAATGCGTGTTTTTCTCACCATACACATTTCGCTTAATTGAAGTAAAGCATCATCAGTGGTATGTAATTAAAGATATCTACAATTTGCTTTGTTTTCTAGAACGAAAAACTGTTCATTAATAAATAGTTGGATTTTACTTACGGTAATTTCTGGTTGGTTTTACGCCTACGTCAGAAAATGCCGTCTGCTTGCACGTTTTCGGTTTCTTTCTTCGTTAGGCACTGATAATTGAGCTCCGATTTTACACTGCTTTGCAGAACTACGCGTTTTTTAGATTTAACACAGAACAATTTTGTACACCATTGTTCCCTGTTTACTTGTACACTTCTAAGCGTGTCTTGTTTTATATAGTGGTGAGAGCATTGCCATTAGTTTTTCGTTGATCTACATTTTATTCTTTCTCTGTAAGTCATTGTATGTGTGTTATTGAAGTTAATTGTGTTACTGTGTATTTACTTCCTGTGTGAGAGTAATGGAGGAATGGCGATGAAGGTTTTCTTAGGAGTAGTTAAGGGTGGAACAAGCAAAGATGAGTGGATATAAGTGCGTTGGGATGTGATGGAGATTTTTAACGCCATACAATATGGCAGCTCCGGTATTCAGCTTGTGACGTGAAAATACGTCGCATCTCATTAGCCACGTTCCTCTCCACGAGGTAAAAATGCCAGATTCTTTATTTCAAGCTGCGCAGTGTAGTGGAACGTCGAATTCCACGCTGTGACGTCACCAGCTCCTCGTCAACGTGCGTTCACGCCTCGGGAGAGGACGGCTTTATACGAGACATAAAACGACCGTATCACAAACAATATGCTATTCGATTTCTGAATAAGAAACCCAAAACGTAATATTTCCTCACATACAAAATGTAGGTGGGAATAGTTCTACCTACTTTGCACGAACGTACTGAAACGTTGTACTTACGCATATCTAAGTACGTAATACACGTCTCGCCAATTTGACGTTTATTGCTTGCTGCTTTCAAAGTGTTGTAATACAGTAAGAAGTGTACATATTTATTATCTTTATCAGATACATCGAGTCTGAAGATATGTAATTAATAAAAATAGATATGGACTGACAACATAAAAAGTTAACATGCGAAAATTATAGGAAGTAGTGACAAAAGGCCAATATGAAGTAGTAGAGACTCGTTCAGTACAAGAAGAACAGCCTTTAATAAATAAGAAAATAACTGAGGAATGACAGGTCACAACAGAAAAATGGAAAACACATGCAATAATTCCATTCATAACTTCGTTATTTCTACTGTTTATCAATAAATAAAATATATACGAGGGTTGCAACTTAAATAGTGGCAACTATTTACTCACAACCGATACAAAAGTGTTAATGTTTGCACCTGTTACTTTCCTTCAAAGTAGTCGCCAGTGTTGTATATAACCCGTTGCCAGCGACGTGGAAGGCGTAGCATACCGTTATCAGAGCCTGCTCTGTTGATGGCGCGAATGGAGCAGTCTAAAGTTATGGTGATTCTCGTGCACGGCTGCGGTGTTGTCCTAACGCATTACGTTCCTCCGCTGCAGACCGTCACTGCACAGTATTACTGTTCGTTTATGGAGCATCACCTGCGACCAGCTTTGCGAAAGAAGCGGCGTACTTTCGGCGCAACCTACCCATCATTTTGGACGATAATGCGTGGGCGCATACAGCGCAAACTGTGGCTGCTCTGTACGGCAAATGGGACTGGGAAGTACTACACCATCCACCACACTCCCAGGACTTAAGTCCTAGTGACTTTGATTTGATTTCGAAGATTAAGGGGCCACTTCGTGGCATTCGCTTCAGAACTGTTCCAGAGATTCGACAGGCAGTAGACCGCTCCATTCGCACCATCAACAGGAAAGGCTCTGCTAACAGTATACTACGCCTTCCATGTCGCTGGCAACGGGTTCTACACATCGCTGGTGACTACTTTGACGGACAGTAACAGGTGCAAGCATGTAACTCTTTTGTATCTGTTGTGAAAAAATAGTTGCCTCTGTTTAAGTTCCAATCCTCATATAAAAATGTTTTAACTACAGAGTGAAGAGCATATGTAGCTAGGAGAGGAATTAACAAACAGTGCAAACAGTATAATTCAGAAAGGGAGTCAGAGCCACGCAAATATAAGGGGTTGCAAAATGAAAACGAGACAGATGGAAGAAGCAATTAAATTGTTTATTATTTCAAAAGTAATCACCGTAGCTGGTAATACCTTTGTCCCTCTGTGAGACAAGGCGGTCAGCGTCTTAATGGAGACATGTGTGCGGTTGTCTACGGAATCACGATTGTCTACCCAGGCGAGCATTTCTGCGGTCGAAACAAGTCGACAGCCACGAATGTCTTTCTTCAGGTTTCCAAAAATAGGGAAATCATACGGGGAGAGATCGGGAGGTTGTGTATGGGCTTACCAGCGATTTGTGCAGCGTATACGAAATAACGTTGGCAACATATGGGCGGGCATTATCCTGCTACAAAATGATGCCGACCGTAACGTACCTGGGCGTTTGGACTCGATGGCGTGCTTTAATTTTTCAACGTGTCCACGAATCTCTGTGTGATAGTTAGTGCATCTTGTTCCAGAAAGTCAATTAGCAGCTGGCTCTTTCAGTCAAAGAGAAAGGTCACCGTGTGTTTCCCGGAGCAGGCGTGCCTGGAATTTGGACTACGCTAAGAAGCCCTTAATATCTTCCACATAGTGCTGATCTCTCCCTATGTGGTTTCCACAATGTGGGAGTCCTGCAGAAAGACATTCCAGACCGTCGATTTGCTTTGGACGAAGAAGTGCACCCCTGGGAACAATTCTGGCTCCGCAGGCAAACGCAAGACTTTATGAAGCAGTTGACCATCTTGTCTCACAGTGACATAAATCTATTAACAAATATCGTCTTCACTTTTGAAATAATAGACGGTTTACTACTTTTTTCCAAATGGTTCCGTTTTCATTTGACTGCTCCCTATGCACACCTGACACTTTAACTTATAGCACCGTGAAGGGGGCGCGTAACAAACGTAAAATTAGCGTAAAGTGTACAACATCCTTGGATGTGCTAATGATGAGGTTTTCAGAGGAAGTGCACAGAGTAGATAGGAGTAACACAATCGACATTCTGTACAAATGGTAAGATTACGATGAATCCATCTTAAATGATGAAATGGTCGTACGGGGAATTCCCCACTTCATCGCTGCCTCGGAGATGCTGTGTCCTACAGCTCGTGCGCCGACTATAGCACGAACGTTGAAACTCACTTAAATCTAGATAACCTGCCATTGTAGCAGCCGTAAATGATCTAGCAATTGCACCAGACAGTTGTTGCCTTATATAAGAGTTTCCGATGGTAACCCCGTTATCTACCTGTTTCATATCTCTGTATTTGAATACGCACGGCTATACCAGTTTCTTTGGCTCTTCAGTGTATAAGAGCCAGCTTATGGTATTTAACCGAACTTTTACCGGGAATTTTACAAAACAGATTTTCTGTGACAAAATCCTAGCACAAATATTGCGCAACCCGATCCCCGCGAACTTTCAGTTTTCAGTCCCGAACCTTCAAAAACACGCCACACAGATTTTAGTTAATTCAAATGTCACAGTTTACACATAAAAATCGTAATTTTGCGTGTTCGTTTTTCTCACCCGTTCTCGACAACTTTGCGGTACCCCAAGGTCACGTTTTACTCATTTTTCTGCAAAATTATTACATGTATCCAGAGCTCTTAATGTATGCGTCCGAACATAAAGATGGCTGAGCTCCGGACTATCCTCAGACTTCACAAAGCAGTTCTTCAGCTCCCACAATACACATGAACATACTGCCCTCTGATTGGCTGATACACGTTATAGCCAATCCGATGTCAATATTAAACTGCGCATTCCTGCGTATTTTATATTTGACCAGTCACAATCTAATGGCTTTTCCGAACAGTTATTTAAATCAACAAATTAAAAAAAATCCACAATTACCAAAATAAGTCATTCTTTAAATATCAGAATTATTGTAAAATGTATCTTGTTTCCCCACACCCATAAACTGGCTAGTTGCATTTAACATATTTCCCCCGAAAGTATGATCCATTATCTGTATAACCACAGTTCTCAGGCTATCGCGTACTCAGCTAATGGACATAACAACATTCGCTTAACTTATTATTTATGTACCATATGGCACTTGGCTGCGAGCGTATCTGTGGCCTTTCGGCTCGGACCGGCTAGAGGTCTAGTTTGAAAGACCCGTCTGTTCACCGAGCGGGGTGGTGCAGTGGCTAGCACACAGACAGAACTGACGACGGAGGTAGAATAATAAATGACATCATCCAAGAAAACAGACTACACGTACTCAACAAGGAAGGACATCACCCGACTCCCATCGGACACAACGGTCATTCATCAAACATAGACATCACCCTCGTTAATAATGCCGCCATCAACCACGTACGAGACTGGACCGTACTTGACCAGATCACTGCTAGCGACCACAACATCATCACACTAACCTTAAGTGGTACACCAAACGTCAACACAGAAACACTACCAAAAAGACTATTATTTGACAAAACAGACTGGGACAGGGTCATACAAAAAATACATCAGCACATATCGCAAGACATCACCGGCAGTGTTGATTACAGAACACACATGCTGACAGATATCATCACACACAGAACACCTGCATACCCACACAAAGAATGACAAAACACCAAAATATTCTCTGGACTACACAATTAACACGACTCAAACAAGACTCAAAACGTAAACGTAAACTTTACCAACGAGCAATTTCAGATAGAGAAAGACAATTACGACTACACGACTACCGGCTTGCCAAGGATAGATATAAACTTGAACTGAATAAGACCAGGAAAGACCATTGGAACAGCCATGTAGCAGCACAAACACAACTAAACATTTGGGGGGAACCATACAAAATCGTGACAGAGAAAATTAAGAGCCCACTGGTTCTGGGAACGCTGCGACAGGAGGATGGTGAGATGACTAAGGGCTGGAGACGCACAGCGGAGTTCCTGCTGAGCAAACCCCTGCCCGACGACATCGCAGACACAGACACACCACTACATGCAGCACTGAGACGCGAAGTAGACACAGTATACACCACACCAACCGTCACCTGTCCATTTGCGCAGGAAGAAGTGGCGACAGCGATCTCAGAACTCAAAAACAAAAAGGCGCCTGGACCGGATGGTATCCACTCTGAGGTACTGAAACAAATTGCACCGCAGATCACCCCGTTTCTCACAACGTTGTTAAACGATGCATTAAGGCTGGGCCGTGTGCCTGCAGTGTGGAAGACCTCGAAGGCGGTTATCATCAAAAAGGCTCCAGACAAAGACCCATCAGACCCCAAGTCATACAGACCAATTTGCCTTATCAATACACTCGGTAAAGTACAAGAAAAACTACTCTGCAAAAGACTACAAGCACACCGAACACTACGGGGACTGACACCACACCAATACGGCTTCAGTGAAGGGAAATCTATAGACGACGCAATTAACAGAGCACTCCAAATAGTACACGACACACCCTCCAAATACACACTTGCAATTATGATAGACATCTCAGGTGCCTTCGACAACCTCTGGTGGCCGGCCTTGTTCAAGAGGCTCAGACACCTGCAGGTACCGGAGTCTCTGTATAATAGTTTCATGGACTACTGCAGAGACAGAACGGTCGTTTGGCAAATGGACAACCAGAAAGTGATTAAACGAATTACAAAAGGCTGTCCACAAGGGTCGATCTGCGGCCCCATCTTCTGGGACATAGTTATAGAACCGCTCCTACAGTTACTAGAGGAGCACATCTTGACAGATGGAGCTGTCGCTTATGCTGATGATCTACTCGTCGTAGTTTCAGCAAATAACCGTGCCCAAATGGCTCTGAGCACTATGGGACTCAACTGCTGAGGTCATTAGTCCCCTAGAACTTAGAACTAGTTAAACCTAACTAACCTAAGGACATCACAAACATCCATGCCCGAGGCAGGATTCGAACCTGCGACCGTAGCGGTCTTGCGGTTCCAGACTGCAGCGCCTTTAACCGCACGGCCACTTCGGCCGGCATAACCGTGCCCAGCTAGAAGAAAGAGCCAATGGAACACTTAGGACAATAACCCAATGGTGCACAGATAATAAATTAAAGATAGCAGGAAACAAAACAACTTATACATTGCTAAAGGGTATCCTGCGCAGGAACCCAATAGTCAAAATCGGGGACACAAACATAAAAAGACTAGCAGTCACACGCTATCTAGGAGTATACATTGATGAACGATTGAACTTCCACGAACACATGCGAATATGCACAAACAAAGCAGAAAAGATACTACACAAACTGGCTAGGCTAAATTCGGAACAATTCAGACTACCCCTGTCAGTGACACGAACATACCATTGCGCTCTCTTCGAGTCAGTACTATGCTTTGCTGCCAGTACGTGGGCCCACAGGTTAAATCTCTCAACCAACAGAACCATTGTACGTCGAGGCCAAAGAAGTGTTCTACTTCGACAACAGGGGCATTCAACACAACATCAAATGACGCACTATGTGTCGTCATGGGAATTTTCCCCATAGATATCACCATCAGGTACCGCGCAGCAATGTACTGGATTAGGATGGGGAGAATAGACCAGGTTCGGCAGATCACTGGTGTACCGATTGAGACAACACGCCAACTCAGAGCATGGCGAGTGGATACCTGGCAGAGCGAGTGGGCCAACAGCGATAAGGGCCGCCGTGTCTACAACTTCTTCCCTGACATCCGGGAAAGACTAAAACTAAAACATATTGATCCCAGCCGCGGTATGGTACATTTCATCACAGGACAGGGCCCTTATCCCACGCACCTGTACCGCGTGAGTCTGCAGCAGACTAATAGATGCACATGCGGGGAAGAAGGTTCCCCTGAACATACTGTCTTCTTCTGCGGACAACGCACGAACATAAGACACACAGTACACATAAATCGCCTGAACACACAGAACGAACTACATGCCATAATACGCGACCCGGAAAGGTGGACTGAACTCAACAAACTAACGGACGAAATCTCGAAGATCCAACAAATAGAATACTTGCGCAACAGACCATACCGAAGGCAAGTCGGTCCAAACAGGCGTCACGATGCCCAGGGGGGATACAGATATGATTAGCACCACGAGTGATGAAGAAGAAACAGATACAGACCAGGGCACCAACACAGATATTGAAGCGTCCAGCGCGGATGATCCATAGTGTCAACCAAGTCAAATTCAAAGAACAGAGTGGAACAACCGACAAGAGGTGCACAAGTCACACACAATCCTAAAAACAGATTGCACCGTATATATAAATAGTTAACAGCATCTCCATGTCCAATAAGAGTTTAAAGCTAGGTACCTCTTCAAGGGACCTACGCCTTCCGTTAAGAGGCAGCGCACAGTCTGAATGGAAGGATCTTAATTGTGGTCCCTCTCTTTTGAGCCCAACCCGACGGATACCTATGGTAGACCGGGGAAAACCACCGCTCAGGCTGTGTTGCTGGCGGGGCCGGAAGGTGCTAACTGCCACACCACGTATCATTGTAAGTCTCATTGGCTCAGTGTGAACTGTTTGTACAACCAACCTACACAGCCTATACCTCAACCTCCACTATACTAAGAACTTCTCATCTGAAGCTTAAAGTTGGGCACCTCTTCAAGGGACCTACGCCCCCCTGGTAAGAGGCGGCGCACGTCCTGGAAGGAAGGATCTTAATTGTGGTTCCTCTCTTTTGAGCCCAACCCGACGGATACCTATGGTAGATCGGGGAAAACCACCGTTCAGGTCGTGTTGTCAGCGGGGCCGGGAGGTGATTGCGCCTGATGTACTCTACTAGGAGCCTTGCAGGCTCAACACAAACCGTTAGCGTCATTACCTTATTACTTTTACCACGAGTACCCTTTCATTAGCAACTTTGAGCCAAGCACAAAATCAGTTACCTCTTTATTGTATATCGTAAATAGTTTAGCAGGCTGGACATGGAGGTCTTAGTCTTAGTTTCTAGCTTTAACGTACCCTAATCTCTTCTAGTTAAGGTAGTTTTTAGGATGGTAGATGTTAAAAGCATGGTGAGCAACGGCCAGCGTCTTGAGGGTCATTCCAAGACCCGGGCCGCCGCCCACAACCAGGTGACGGGCCATATTATACCTATAACTTCTCTATTCAGTTCTCTTCCTTCCTTCTTTCTAAATATATAATTTCGTTTTGTTTATTAATATCTTACTTGATTTTGTATTAGTTATAAGTTTTTCTAATGCCGCACAAAAAAAAAAAGATATGAAATGGATCTAAACAGAGCCCGCCTCCACGTGGCGGGACACGGGCAACGGTGTGAGTGGGGACGGGAGCCGGCGTGGCGTTACTTTCAGTCACTGCGGATCCCGGACCCAGTCACAGCGGCTAAGTGGCAATATACGACCCACCATAAGAAATTAGACGGTGGGTCATAAAATATAAGCAGCTAGTGAAAAAAAAAGTGGCTAGCACACTGGACTCGCATTCGGGACGACGACGGTTCAATCCCGCTTCCGACCATCCTGATTTAGGTTTCCCGTGATTTCCCTAAATAGCTCCAGACAAATGCCGGGATGGTTCCTTTGAAAGGTCACGGCCGACTTCCTTTCCCGTCCTTCGCTAATCCGATGAGACTGATGACCTCGCTGTCTGGTCTCCTTCCTCAAACAAACCAACCCGTCGGTTCGATCTGTCGCGTACAGGCTAAGCAGGCAATGCCCTCTGCGTAGGGCAGGAATGGTAAGGAGCTCCGGCGACGGCACGGAGGCGACAGGTGGTTGGCGAGTGAGCTTTGCTGGGCAGTGTTGTGTGCCACCTCGAGGTTTTAGTGCTGTCTTTTCTGTCCCTTGAAACAAATCCTTTGACAGTTGTGTTGAGTGGCTTTGGACTTGTGTTCCAGTGTTAATGCGGATTTAAGTTTTGAAAGCATCAGGTGGGCAGTTACTAAATTCGTGTGGGTTGTTGCAGTTGTGAATAAATTGTAATGTGGTTTTAAGTGCTGCACAGATCAGCTGGGGAGCCATTGTGTTCGCTAGCTTTTAAGCAGTTTGTTGTTTAAATTTACTAGACGTTTTAGACGCTGCTGCCGGCCGAAGTGGCCGTGCGGTTAAAGGCGCTGCAGTCTGGAACCGCAAGACCGCTACGGTCGCAGGTTCGAATCCTGCCTCGGGCATGGATGTTTGTGATGTCCTTAGGTTAGTTAGGTTTCACTAGTTCTAAGTTCTAGGGGACTAATGACCTCAGCAGTTGAGTCCCATAGTGCTCAGAGCCATTTGAACCATTTTAGACGCTGCTCATATGAGCTAGGCAGTTATTAAACTCTTTTGAGTTGTTGTACTTGTTGACTGAATTTCCGTGGGTTTTAAGTGCTGCACAGATCAGCGAGGCTGCCATTGTGTTCGTTAACTTTGTAGGAGTTTATTGTTTAAATATACCAGTGGTATTATGTGCTGCTCAGATCAGCTGGGCAGCTGTTCAGTTCGTTTAAGTTGTTGTAATAGCTGGCTGGACTTTGTAGGTGATGCTGCAGCAGAGTTTGGTTGTTACATGTTAATGTGTACTTAACTGCTGCCCAGCTCAGGCTAATAGATTTTGAGTAAATCAGCAACGCTACAGATTGACTCTGGCGGTCTTCATGGCAGTTGTGGGCTAAAGGGAGCTATCGCTGATATTTTCCATTTCTGTTAAGGCCGCAGTAGTAGGCATTGTAATCCACGGAGATGATACTTTAACGAATTACGAAGTTGTCCGTTACTAGCGGCTTGAAATCCTTTTGTGTCGGAAGGCGTGGATGATAACAGATTTAGAACGGTATGAAACAAGTATATCCTTCAACCTTGCGTATCTGAAATTAATGTGTGCCCTAGTGGCCCAAGTGGTTGTCGGTTCTGACCACTCATTTGGTTGTTGAAATAAGTAGTTGTTCAGGTACTGTGTAATTGGGACAATTCCCCACCCCTCCACTCAAGAATCGCTAGTGGGATCGAGCTCGGGATACACATAGCACTCACGCCTTCATTCACACTAATAATTAAACAAATTAAACTAAATATTATTAATAAACTATTAACAGAATGTACAGTTTTGTTTGAAGTTCGTATGATTTCACAGCCCGTAAGATACATGCTGACGCCTTTCGGCCTCAGCCGTAATTGCTTGCAGCTAGCTACTGAAACGGACGGCACATCTGCGATGTTAAAACCATAACTGATGTATGACGCTGTCTGCTCGCTACTGTACGAATTATACGAGGCGCAATACAAGGCTCTACGCCTCAGACAACAACAATGGACACGAGAGTGGCGCCACATCGTCTCTTCAGGTGTATTCATGTAGGTAAGGTCTGTCCTTAGTGCTCCAGATGTCATCGCTATGTTTTGCTGCAAACAAGTCTGTTTCCTGTTTCAAGTAAGTAAACGAGGGTGTACGATTCAACAAAACCGAGTAAACAGCATTTCCTCTCT
Source organism: Schistocerca nitens (assembly GCF_023898315.1). NCBI lineage: Eukaryota > Metazoa > Arthropoda > Insecta > Orthoptera > Acrididae > Schistocerca > Schistocerca nitens. The sequence goes on from NC_064617.1 coordinate 742,111,708, forward strand.
GGCGCTAGTCGCATGGTACTCCTGAGATTCAGCATAACGTTGAGTATGGCCCTCCAGGTCGCAGCGATTCAGTTTTCACTTGACGTGGTGTAATCGCCACCAATTCACACAGTAGTATTGTGTCCCTTACACAAGACAGAACACGATCTTCTTACAACATTCCAATGTTATATCTGAATGACAAGCTGCTGCGTAATTTATGTGTATACCGGGCGAGTCACGTAAGATGTGACATTCCATTTATTTCCTGAACGGTTCCAGATATCGAAACTGCGTTTTCTGCAATTGACAGTATGTTGAAGAGTGCATAATGTTTTGTATGGATAGTATTGTGAACTCTGGTATCAACTGAGATATTGAAAAAAAAATGTTTTTAATGAAACTGTATACTTTTCATACCTACGTTCAACGGTTCTTGGAAAGACAATTACAGTGGTATAGCTCTTGTAACTTGCCTTTCGCAAACGAGTCCGAGAAATGCACTGAAACTGGAAAGCAATGCCGCCATAGCTGGTTACTGCGGTGTAAACCGTGTTTAAAGGCCGATGCCGCAAGACAAGCCTATCTACTGAGATAAAACCTCACTTCCTACACGATCTACATACACGATCAGCCATAATTCTTGCAAACGGAAAAAAAGCATATTCTTGTTTCTGGTTCGTCAGATGGGGCTTACGAAAAAATTTTCAAATTCGTGTACATTTCCAGTTTGTTGTGGAAACAACTACAGTTTTGTCAGGCAGTTTTCCATTACCATTCCAAAAGCATTTGTTTGACTTTCGCCGTATAAAAGTAGCATGTCGAACTTCTCCTTATTGATGTACATGTCTTCATGCAAGAAATGTTGAAGCATAAATATAGTTCCTGCTACTTCTGCAGTGCAGACATATAAACAGTGGAAACAGTTGATACAACGACATAGCCGATTTTGGCCTACCTCCTTATCAGTTTTAGAATACTTCTCGGATCCTTTTGCAAAGAGTTTCAATCTCAAAAATAGCAAGCATTATATCACTGTACTCATCTTTTCAAGCGCTTTCGCGTGTCGTTAAATAAAGTATATCATTCCACTTAAAAATCGTACTTGCTTCAATATCTCGATCGATAAAAGAATTAAGGTTCTTTATTTCATGCCAAACTACGAGCCACTAGCGTACTAACGCTTGCCGAAAACCTCGTTTCTATATCTAAAACAGTTTACGAAGGGGCGTTATGTCTTACGTGACTCACCCTGTATACAAAATGTCGACTGTGTTACACCTTCCAACTTCGTGTGATTACGCTGAAATGATAATCATTTGGATACCCAATCATGTAGCACGCTTCACAGCGATTTGTGGTTTGTTTCATGGCGTTTTATGCTGTTGCAAATTTTAATGGCTAGTAGTATAACTGTATTCATCGCTCTTTTTGAACCCTGTAACTACTGAAACTCTCCGATTAGACAGCAGGTTCTCGGTTAATTTGCCGCATCAAATTCGGACAAAATCCTAGGCTTCCGGTGACTGCCTTAATCATCGTCGTCAGGGTCTAATCCTGATTGTGGAGAAACAGACAAGACTTCCTCTTTTATGCCCAGATGATAGCATGTGATTGTCTAGACTAAGTCCCGAACGTGGCATATGTTAATCTGATGCCCTCTACGTCCATAGATAACGGTTGCGCTCGCTGTCTACTGTCTCTGCAGCTGAATAACTAAAGTCAGGTAGTAACCTATCAGACGTCTTCCACTGTTCTCTTTCTTTATCAAGTGCACGCTTTCATGCATCACTAAGCGCACAGCGGGCATCTCTAATGAACTTGTTATCGCACAGTCTAATTTCCACTGCTTCTCTAATCACAAGTCGCAAGGGTTTGATGCGTGGGCCAGCATTACCGTATGTTAAAAATAATAATTTTGCGTTTCTTTCACAGACTATGTTCGGACGCCGCTGCCTCCCTATCATTTTTCTTTAAGCCGAAACTCACCAGCCACCACATCTACTGTTACCACACGCATAAAAACTTGCCGAGCAACAGTTGCTATAGATGACATGCCGCACCACAGCAACCTTAGCAAGCACTGCTGAACGACCTGTATAACTCATAGATAACCCACATCAACGCCAAATACTGTCACACTCCACCCCCCTCCCGTCCTCCACCTTTCTTCCACAACCGTCCTTCCCTCCAACAGCTTTTAAGAAACCAACTGAAAATCAAAACAGTGATACTTCTCCCAATCCCACACCCAGGACTACCACAAACTTAACCTGACAACTCTGGCCATTTGGACACATGTCCTCCACCTGCTACAAATGGTTCAAATGGCTCTGAGCACTATGGGACGTAACATCTGAGATCATCAGTCCCCTAGACTTAGAACTACTTAAACCTAACTAACCTTAAGACATCACACACATCCATGCCCGAGGCAGGATTCAAACCTGCGACCGTAGCATCAGCACGGTCCGGGCTGAAGCGCCTCGAACCGCTCTGCCACAACGGCCGGCCCACTTTCTACATCTTCCGCCACCTTACACACCATCATCCTCTGCAGCCAGAAGCCAAACTTCCTCAAACCCATATCCCTCACACTCAAAATAAAAAAAAAATATTTCCCAAATCTCCAAACCTAACAAATCATCCCAAGGAAACGCTCAGAATTACTAAAGTTCCAGAACTTCAATTTCCACATTGATCTCCTCTCCAAAATATCCCGGATTACCTTTGGTCCCACAGCCTTTCTTGCTCTGCTCATAACACCACCTCAGGTCAAACAACCCCAAGCTTCCTGCAGTCATACCACTCTCACCGTGAGTGACCTTGAAACCGCAGATAAAGAAGTGGATTCTGGACTGGTCACACACCTCGATCTAGGAGTCCGAAATGCCCTCTGAATCAACAATGACCTTGGCCACACTTACCTCATCCGTGTTTTAACTGAAGCTACCTCCACCATAGGTCCTCTCCTTAGAGATTGTGCCCTGATATACCATCGATGTCTCAAGGTTGACCCTTCCAAATCCGATCCTCAGTCGTACTGCTGCAAAAGACGTCTCCACTACAGTGAGCACTTCTCATCCAACTGCAAAAACCCACCCACATGTCTCCAGTGTAATGTCTCATTTTTAAAGTTCCCATCCTATCTTCAATTCGTCCTACTGACAACCCTAATCATCCCAATAGTTCCTCCTGCCCACTTACCACTGATGAAGACATCATATAATTCATAATGATAACTCTTGAAATCATTCATCCATTTCAGTGCCCATACACTCCAGAAAATCTACCTTGCTGCCCATTCCATTTCCCAACTCATCACCCTGCTCTAAACTCCCCTAGCCCTCACCTATACAGATCACTCCCAACTGCCTATCATCAGGTGATAGAATTACAACATACTCCGAAACATCTGAGCCCTCCCAACAAATAAATCCCTCTTTATGCATAACCTGTCACAATACAAAATCCATAACTTTTAAATTAGACTTTCCTTCAACAGCGTCCAGACGTCTCACTATACCCTGCCTGCGCAGATGATCCCCTTTCTCTGGGCAGATACACAGTTTCAATCGGCTACCAGAAGAATATTCCTGTTTGGCCGCAATCCCTATACCATACTTCCACTGAGCAACTTATCCTTATCCTTTTCTTCAAAAACAGAACACTTACCTTCACCTAAATCTACATCTGACCTAATCGCCCCATCTCCTAAGATTTCTCCAAGCGCAACAGCTGTACCTTTCCCACGGATGTTATTCTAATAACCTTAATATCCACAGCAAATTCGCTGGAGATCTCTAACAGTGGAGGCTGTTTACAGTTTCTCTACAAGCAAAACAGTCAAAGAGTAATGCTACTCCGTGTATATTAGCTTCCCCTAATCACCCTCATCGTCTCACTGCAGCAGTCTTCGATCCAGTAAAAAGTGATCACCTACTTGTTTTTCTTCGTTCTACTATTTCTCATGCACTCCATTCCAAGCTCTGTCCAAAGATTATCCAAGAGTACTCTCATAGTTGAAACAATGAATGATACTTTTTTATCCCTGGGAACCTCCTTAACAGAAGTCTCTAAGGCACTGCCGGTTCTAGGCGCGCAGTCCGGAACCGTGAGACTGCTATGGTCGCAGGTTCGAATCGTGCCTCGGGCATGGATGTGTGTGATGTCCTTAGGTTAGTTAGGTTTAAGTAGTTCTAAGTTCTAGGGGACTCATAAGCACAGCAGTTGAGTCCCATAGTGCTCAGAGCCATTTGAACCATTTGAACCTCTAAGGCACTGCTATTTCTTTCGTAATAATAAGGCCACCAGTTGTTACAATAATGAAAATCCTCACTTTCAATGTAGTAACTCTAAAATTACCTTTAACACTATTAGTTGATACATGTTCTCCATAGTGTAGAGTTTGTCCAGAGCCTCACTCTTCTTTCCACTACCACAAAGTTCCTAGCTGAATGCAGAAAGGAGTTTCCCCGGATAGGGAAAAAGTCTGATGCTCAAAAACGACTCTGATGACTAAGAGACAGCTATTAGAAACCTGATGAGAGTCTTAATGTTGTTCTGGCCTGGACATTCGTCACGAAATAACTGAAGTTCTTTAACACTAGATGAAACACAGGCGCTGAAATAATTGAGGAGAAACCTGACAAGCAAAGAAGAAGTCTTGACTATGGCAGTTTTGCCAGCAAACACGAATATTCTCATATTGGAAATAGTGTATAGAAAATGTGGTCTAAAGTCACTTTGGTATTAATCGGTGCGAGTTGGGAACCTGAACATTGCTGTACTCACAATGCAGAGCCATGAAACTTTAAATTTAATTCATTTTGTAGATTCACCATTCAATTAGCTAACGTGAATGGAAGACACATATTCAGCTTCCAGCAACCTGATCATATTCCTCATGACACGTACTTGTCAGACCTTGTCAGACGCTATATCCACCCACATTCCTACCTGGACCACATAACCTTATCGCCCCACCCTCCTCCAAGCCGACCTCCTCCTCTGAGAATCCCGTCGCTCTACCATTCCTTCGTACGGACTCGTGCCCAGGAAAAATTCACACGGCACTGGTAAATACAGAGATACATCAGGAACTTACTAAAAGCTGAAAATAACGGAGAGACTAGCGCCACATTCAGTACTATAATTCTCATTAAATCTTCCAAGTACTGGAAAACATTCCATCGACTCAGTAACATCCCTCACTACGTCCTTCCTATTCACCTGCGTTGTTTTTGTTCCAACCTGTCCTTTGTTCATCATCTCCTGTGCCTCATTCATCCCTCTTCCTGTGAGTTAAAAAATTTAAAATTCCGTTATAACAGTATCCCTAGACCTAGACAGACCCTGTGATCATGTACAGCACCCCAATCTCCTTCTCAGGCTCCATATTTATGGCCTTCCAGTTAACTATGTTCGTCCTAAAGCACCCTTCCTATCCAATTGTTCATCCTTTGTCACTGTTAATAATACCATTTAACATATCTTCCAGCCAATGCAGACACGCTACAAAGTTCAGTCTTGCCCCCTCTCCTTTACCTTCTCTACACTGTCACTCCGACAGTACCCCCCTTTCAGTACGCTGATGACTTCGATTTCCTAGCCTCTGCCTTACACTCGAATTGCAGTTCCTCCAAATCCACATCAATGATTTTACCACCTGCCCAAAGGGTTGCAATTGATTGGCTAGATTTAGTTCCCGGTAAGCTGCAATAGTTTAATAATTAATGTTCATTATTTATTCTAAGTTTATTTCGGCTATAGCACCATTCTGAAATAAGCATCTAGTTACAATAGATGCCCACATTGCATCAGTCATCTCTGACAGCATCGACAGTAAATCGTTAACCGAGCTGTCCCACGATAGGAAGGTCATCACACTAACTCTTAGCCACATTTAACCCCTTCTTCTGATGCCTGTGCGGTGGAGGTCAGAACCGCGACACCCAGCCTTGAAACCAAGCCGGTTTCTTGTTACATTGCAGGCACACCACCATTCAGAATCGACACTAAAAGGCACCAGGGGTGGCATAAAGATCGTCAATGAAACCACCTCTTTCCTTCAGGCGTTGTTTCCCGCACATTTCGCGGTCGGAAACAACAGCTCACAGTGCGACGAGCAACAGGACGACGTTCTTGATAACCTTTGACATTGCTGACATTCAAGTAGTACAATCACATTCAGTGGTGTGTTGCTGGCTAACGATGTTCTTAGAGAGAAAATGACCTGTTGGTCATCGTACTGCCAACTATAGTTTCCGACCGCGAAATGTGTGGGACTCAATGCTCATTGACGCCCTTCATACCACCCCCTGAGGTCTTTCGGAGTCGATTCTGAGTGGTGGCGTTTCTAAAATGTTCTCCTCGGCGCTCCATAGAAAAACCGCTTCATTTCAACGCTGAGTGTCGCAGTTCAAACCTCCATCACAGAGGCGTCAAAAAGAAGCGGTGATACTTGGATAGGAAGGGATGTGACGAGCTTCCCAACATGTGACACGTCCAAGTGGTGTTGGCCAGAATTGCAGTGATATTTGGTGCCAAACTGACGTCACTAACCCACCTTACACGTTACATGAATTTGTGAGCCCTTGCTTTTTTCCCATTTGTTGACACCTTTCTGTTTGAGGCGTCGCCGAGCCGAGGGTGACATCGCAGAGTGCCACACTTTTTTTCCCATACAGACGCAAAGGTATAGGCACTTTTCAGCCAAATTTCAAACTTTTACATCGCAACTGGGGACAACTATGGTGTTTCGAAGAAGTGATCCTTTAATTGTGTGGCCCAGTATATAAGTCCTCCCAACCCATTCTAGTCTACATCAGGACTCCCGCCTCCCACAATTTCTCCACATTCCTTCGTGATAACTCTAGCCTTCCTTTCCACCAGCTACTCAACACCTTCCGTTTTCCAGCTATCCACTCCAACTACCTTAGTCTCCGTAGTTCCTGTGGGAAGGACCCGCGTTTTTTTTACCGACACCCTTCAATCTTATAACACATTTTTCCTGCCCAAACTCCTTTAGGTCTTAATGAAAGTGCAGTTTTGCTTTTTAGAAGAATGTAACCATTTCTGCAATGTGTATTAAATATGCAGGGTGATTCAGCTGACAGCTGACCATACCCGTGGGTTATGTAACCCCCAACGCCTTCAAAAACCACGCATTATATTTTCATATTCTCTCGCTCGCTTCACGCAAAGTATTAGTCCTACAGAAGAAAGGAAACGGAGGCCAAGGTTTTCGAGTTACGTTTTCCTTGAATAATTCGAAAACTAGAGCCTCTAGTAAAAATTTAACTGCTCTATATTTCCTACAAAAAGGTCCTGTTTTTATTATATATTTACGTTTTAGCGCAAATATCTTGGGAACAAGAATTGACATTGAAAACCGACTTTCGCGGTTATGAATGAAAGGTAGTGATTCATGAAAGCAAACACTATGAAACATTCTAAAACTTAAGCAAATATTATTTTCAAAAGAGATTTCTTTTTTAATGGACATCCCGTACTATTTCTTACGCAATCAATATTACAAAAAAGCACAAAAAGAATGGTGTTGGTGGCATCGAAATATGTCAATTACATTCCGAGAAAGTACAGTGAGAAGTTAGTGCTTGGAATTATCGAAACCCGGAGTTATTGCACATTCCGAGATTCAAGCATGAACTCCACATTTCTCGTAATCGCTAGGTTTTCCTGCCACAAAAAAACAGATGTGTACATAACGGTTTCCTTTAGATGGATAGGACTGGGCAGTCCTGTTCAGAGATTTCCAGGGCAGTCGCTGAGCCTCATCCTTACGAACCTTTTTTTCTGAGAGCAGGTGAAAAATGTAGTGTATCAGAAGTTTCAATGGACAACTTGAAAGCCCGTGTTACCGCTGCATGTGCTGCAGTGACATCAGAAACACTGTCAGCAGTGAGTCGATCAGTGTTGGACCGTGCACAGTGGTATTTGAAAATAAATGGAGATCTCTTCAAACATACGTTCTAGCGTTTCTGCTGTCAGAAATGTGATTGCATACAGGTGTACATGTAGCGTGTTTTCGAGATGTACGTTTGTTTTGTAGGCACTATTGTACATTTATGCAATCGTGTCTTCACGTGCAAAAGTTCAGTTGTAAGGTGATCACTAAAAATGTTCAGTGACATGATCTGTACTTGTCATGCACCATTATGCAATTAATGTACGACTTCAATCAACTAGCATTTACCGATCTGTTAGATTCTTGGCCAACCATTAATCATGTTTATTCTGGCCGGTAACATTCGGTAATTCGTTACCGGTATGTCTGTGGTGTCACTGCCAGACACCACACTTGCTAGGTGGTAGCTTAAATCGGCCGCGGTCCATTAGTACATGTCGGACCCGCGTGTCGCCACTGTGTGATCGCAGACCGAGCGCCACCACACGGCAGGTCTCGAGAGACGTACGAGAACTCGCCCAGTTGTACGACGACGTTGCTAGCGACTATACTGACGAAGCCTTTGCTCTCATTTGCCGAGAGACAGTTAGAATAGCCTTCAGCTAAGTTAATGGCTACGACTTAGCAAGGCGCCAATTGTCACAGTGCATGTATCTTACGAGTCTCATTTGTATAGTCAAGACAGATGTACCAAAGGAAGCATTAAAAGTTAAGTATATTCCAAAGCTACGTATTTTCTTTATTGCAGTCATAACTTATCCTGTTCCAGACTTGACGCCAGTCGGCGTGTGTGTACGCGTGCCTTTCGGCTTCCTCCTCAGTGTGGCGTGACTAGCTTGTTACGCCACAACAGATTGACGACGAGGATTACAGGATCGTGTTCTTTCTATTTGCTTTGCTCTGAATTATTTGTGTCATGGTTTCGCCACAATCTCCAGATGTACTGTCCGAATTTTATCGCTTGCAGAATCAGCAGACGCAGGCCTTATTGGAGGCCCTTGGACAGCTCGTCCAGGGTCAACGTGTGCTGCAAAACGATGCGGCCGCCGCCGCTTCCTCGCTACCGCAGCCAACACCTGCGGTTGCACCTCAGTTTCGTAGCTTTGACACAGCCCACGAGACCTGGCCAGAATGGTCCCGACAATTCGGATTCCATCTAGCCGCCTACAGAATTCAAGGTAATGAGCGGCAGCCGTTTTTGCTTTCTTGTGTCGGTGTGTCCACCTACCGTGTGATAGTGAAATTGTTTCCCCGACGCGACATAGCAACTCTGTCCTATGACGAAATTTTGTCTGCTTTAGATGCCTATTTCAAAGAAACAGTTAATGTAGTTGCAAAAAGGTATACGTTCTTTCGTACCAAACGTACGGCCGGTCAGACTAATAGGGAGTGGGTTGCAACTTTGCAAGGACTTACTAGGGAGTGTGCATTTGAATGTGACTGTGGACTCCCTTATTCCGATACTATGGTGCGTGATGCAATAGCACAGAACGTTTCTGATGTTCGCATACGGGAACAGATTTTGAAACTAGTTAATCCCTCCCTTCAACAAGTGATAGACATATTGGATAGGCAAGACACACTTGACTTTGCTCAGGAATCATTTGAAACTTCGCCAGCAGTGTGTCGCATTGACCGGCCCGCTGGGCGCGCAGCACGGGACGCTAACCGGCCCTCGCGCATGTCCGCGCGGCTGCCGCCTAGCTCACGAACACGTGTGCCGCGTAAGCATGCCATTGCAGTTCTAAAATCATACCCGCAGTGTGCAACTAGACATTCGCATGACACTTGCCCATCACGCCAAGCTATTTGCTTTTACTGTCATAAGAAAGGACATGTTCAAAGTGTTTGCCAGAAAAAGCTAAGATCAGACAATCAAAACCATTCCAGGCCCTTTGCTTCGCGCCGGAATCGAACCAGGGACAATCAGGCTCGTGGACCTTCGCCCATGGACATTCATGTCGTTAATTCCACCCCGTCCAGTGCCACTTTATCTAACAGTGACTGTGTTCGTCCCACAAAAAGTGTGCGTGGACGTCGCCGGAACTCCCGTAAAGTCACAAGTGCTTCTGTACCTGTATCAGTTCCAATTGCACGTGAAAGTCGCTCTTGTCGTCAGCAGGACAATAAACTTTTTGTAGACTTAGACTTTGGAGGCAAAGTGATACCATTCCAGCTCAATACCGGAGCTGCAGTTTCATTGCTTAATCAAGACACGTACAAACAACTGGGCAAACCTCCGTTGCGTGCCGCCAATGTTCAGCTCAATAGTTATTTAGGACAGCAGATGCCTGTGTTAGGACAGTGCAGCCTTCTTGCCACATACATGGGACACACAATACTTGTGTCATTTTACGTTCTTCGTTCTTCTACTGCAGTGAACTTGTTTGGTTTAGATTTATTTCAGTTGTTTAACTTGTCTATCGTAAATCAGGTCCTATCAGTGAATCAGACTGTGCCTTCAGCCAGTGTATCTAGTCTATGTGAAGAATTTGCAGACATTTTTGCACCGGGCCTTGGTTGCGCTAAGAACTATGACGCACATTTGGAACTGAAAGGAAACGCGCACCCGACATTGTTCAGAGCGCGCAATGTTCCCCACGCATTGCGTGATGAGGTCGCAAGAACAGTACACGGTTTAGAATCTCAAGGTGTAATTGAACGTGTGCAGGCTTCTCTCTGGGCCTCACCCTTAGTAATTTTGCCAAAACCTTCCAGAAAATTGAGACTTTGCGTGGACTTCAAGGCAACTGTGAATCCACAACTTGTGACTGCTACTTTTCCTTTGCCCCGCCTGGAAGATCTTTTTGACAAACTGTGCCCGGGTAAATACTTTTCGAAATTGGACCTAGCAGATGCGTACTTGCAAATATCAGTGGACGAAGAATCCCAGCACGTCTTGGTGGTTAACACGCATCTTGGATTGTACCGATTCAAAAGACTGCCATTCGGGTGTGCATCCGCCCCTGCATTGTTTCAGCAATATTTACAAACTGTTTGTGCCTCGGTCCCTACTGCTGTAAACTATCTGGACGATATTGTGATCTCCGGAAAGACAGAAGCCGAACATTTAGCAAACCTCCGCACATTATTTCAGGTCTTGCGACAAAATGGTCTTCGCTTGAGGAAGGACAAATGTGTGTTTTTTGCTCGTGACTTACCATATCTGGGACATGTCATTAATGCCCAAGGCATACATCCGAGTCCAGAGCACCTCTGTGCCATACAGGAGTTGCCTTCGCCACAAAATGTGAAACAGCTACAGAGTGTGTTGGGAAAAATTAACTACTATGCCAGGTTTGTGCCGCGCGCTTCTTCCATTTCAGCTCCGCTTCATCGCTTACGCCGTAAAGGTGTTCCGTTTGTCTGGACGACGGAATGCGAACGCGCCTTTCGCCAGTTGAAATCGGCGTTGCTTTCAAATACTTGCCTTACGCCATCCGATCCCCAGAAACCCCTTTTGTTGATGGTCAATGCATCGGAATTCGGGATCGGTGCTGTGCTTGCGCACACAAATGGATCACATGATCGTCCTATTGCCTTTGCTTCAAAATTGCTCTCGTCTGCGCAACGCAATTATTCCCAGATAGAGAAAGAAGCTTTAGCTCTCGTGTTTGGTGTTACTAAGTTCCATGATTTCTTGTATGGTCGTCACTTTACCATCATCACAGACCACAAACCTTTGACATCGCTTTTTCATCCGAACAAGCCTGTACCTCCACGTACAGCGCAGACATTCATTCGCTGGTCTCTTTTCCTCTCGCAGTACCGCTACGATATCTTGTATCGGTCCACTGCTAAGCACGGAAACGCTGATGCGTTGTCCCGTTTGCCTGTTACTGAGGATAAAGCATTCGATTCTTCCGAACTTGCTTGCATGTTCATTGATTCGGAAACCGATGACGTGGTCGAATCGTTTCCGATTGATTTTCGTCGTGTCGCTACAGCCACAGCTGCTGACCCTGTCCTTGCTACTGTATTGCGTTTTGTTGCTACGCAATGGCCCTTGTCAAAGTCACGGATCGAGGATCCGTTGGTTCGCCGATTTTTTGCTCACAGGGAGAGACCTTTTGTACGACGTGGTGTTTTGTTGTTGCGTTCGGATAATGATCAATCCAGAGTCGTGGTCCCACGTTCGTTACAGTCCTCTGTCTTACGGCTTCTTCACCACGGACATTGGGGTATGGTGCGTACGAAACAACTTGCTCGTCAGCACTGTACTTGGTTCGGAATCGATGCTGCGATTGCGAAAATGTGCTCTTCTTGCATGGCGTGTGCCGAACAACAATCCGCACCGCCGCGGAAATTCTTTGCATGGCCACAAGCCACTTCCCCTTGGCAACGCTTACACATCGATTTTGCTGGTCCATTCTGGAATGCTCGATGGTTGGTTGTGGTGGATTCCTTCAGTAATTTTCCTTTTGTTGTCCGGATGTCTTCCACGACGTCTTCTGCCACCATCCAAGCGTTGTCCGCTATCTTTTGCATTGAAGGTCTTCCCCAGACTATTGTTTCCGACAATGGCCCACAATTCATGTCCGCAGAATTTCAGTCATTCTGCAAGGCCAATGGTATTCAACATCTGACATCCGCGCCGTTTTCGCCTCAGTCAAACGGTGCCGCTGAACGGTTGGTCCGGACTTTCAAGTCACAGATGTTGAAGTTGAAAGAGTCGCATTCTAGGGAGGACGCATTGTTGCTCTTTTTGTCTTCGTATCGCTCTCAGCCCCGCGATGGTCGCTCGCCGGCTGAGTTGCTCCATGGTCGTCCTCATCGAACCTTGATGTCTTTGCTGCATCCGCCGCATCAGGTTCCAGTGCAGCGGCAGACTACTGCTTTTGCTCCTGGCGACGTTGTTTTCTATCGCAACTATCGCGGTTCACGGCGTTGGCTCGCAGGGCGCATTCTTCGCTGCCTCGGCCGCGCGATGTATTTGGTTTTGGGGGCCTCTGGTGAGGTGCATCGGCATCTCAATCAGCTGCGCCTGTGTCGTCGCCTGGGTTCTGCCGCTCCCCGTCTGCTTTCAGCGACGGTGCCGTCCGGTCAGCGCCCTGGGGACCCATCTACTGGCTCGCCTCATCCCCAGGTGCTACCGACGCTGCCTTCCGTTTTGCCTCATGGCGACGCGCCGCCGCCGCCGCCTGTTCTCCCGCCGGCGCCGCCCGCAGTGGACGCGTCGCTGCAACCGCCTGGCGCCTCCCTGGGTCACGCGCCGCCGCTCGCTTCCCGTGACCGGCTGTCCTCCAACATGGAACTCTTGCCCGCTCCGGACCAGATGTCGTCTTCGCCCGTCGGGTGCCCCGACCACATGGAGGTCGACCCTTCGGCCCCTCCTGTCTCTCTACGGGCGCCTACACCGCATGTTGACGTGCTCCCTGGACTAGGTTTTCAGGCGTTTCCTAGCTCCCCTCGGACCGAATGGCCGGGTGCGGGTGGCACAGCCTCGCCTGTTGTTAGGCTCCCCACCTCATCGCATACGTCAACATGGGGTCCTCCCCACGGCGGGCGGAAGCCTTATCACACGACCGTTCGCCGATTTGCGGGGGAAGAATGTGGTGTCACTGCCAGACACCACACTTGCTAGGTGGTAGCTTAAATCGGCCGCGGTCCATTAGTACATGTCGGACCCGCGTGTCGCCACTGTGTGATCGCAGACCGAGCGCCACCACACGGCAGGTCTCGAGAGACGTACGAGAACTCGCCCAGTTGTACGACGACGTTGCTAGCGACTATACTGACGAAGCCTTTGCTCTCATTTGCCGAGAGACAGTTAGAATAGCCTTCAGCTAAGTTAATGGCTACGACTTAGCAAGGCGCCAATTGTCACAGTGCATGTATCTTACGAGTCTCATTTGTATAGTCAAGAGAGATGTACCAAAGGAAGCATTAAAAGTTAAGTATATTCCAAAGCTACGTATTTTCTTTATTGCAGTCATAACTTATCCTGTTCCAGACTTGACGCCAGTCGGCGTGTGTGTACGCGTGCCTTTCGGCTTCCTCCTCAGTGTGGCGTGACTAGCTTGTTACGCCACAACAATGTCCATTCCACTACTGTAGTAAAGATCAATAAAGTACGAACGAGTGAACTCTTTCCTTATTTTTTATTGTGTGTGATTGGACATTTGTATTATTCCCAGTAAAGAGCAATAAGTACAGCTTTTTCGCATCGTAGTATATCAGTCACATCGCGATTACAAACAACTTGGGTTCACGCTTGCATCTCTGGATGTACAATTGCGGCGCGTTCCGTTTATTTCAAGCGCCAACTGCAACTTCGCTTTGCTATTCCTCTGGGATGTAATTGACGTACTGCGATGCATCCAACGACATTCTTTTTGTGCTTTTTTATGTTATTGTTTGCGTAAGGCATGATGCGGGATGTCCATTTTTTTTAAAAACTTAAGTTTTACAATGTTTCGTTGTGCTTACTTTCATGAGCCGCTGTCTTACATTCATACCCGCGAAAGTCCTTTGTCCAAAGCTGTTGTTGGAGTTTACATAAAACATTATGATTCTTGATTTCCTTTGATACACAAATTAAAATCGAACAACTGGTATCTGCACTGAAACTTTTAAGTGTACGTGTGCACCAGTTGTTCGATTTTAATTTGTATGTCAAAGGAAATCAAGAGTCATAATTTTTTATGTAAACCCCAAAAATATTCACTCTTTTTATAGTTTTGAGAAACATCTGTAAACGTCTAACATTTTAATAATATTTGCTTCTTCTTTGTTCACATTGTTAAAGCTTTTGGCTGAAGTGCTGACTCTTGTACCTCTGCAGCCCATCGCTCTCCATATAGGCAGAGGTATGAAATGAAAATAAATAAAAAAATTTGGCACTGCTGTGCATCCTATGGTTGGAAAGCCTCCTAGGGAAACACCGCCGCATAGTCTGCTTTCAGGATTGATATCTCGTTAGAGAAAATTTGTCTCACATAATCGTCACTTTCGTCATTATGACCATCAGTCAATACATTCGGTGCCAGTCATGGTCTTCGCTGTCAGTCATCAACAGCTGTCATCTTTACTGTAGTTATCGCCCTCATCATCATGTCATCGCACACCTGTCACCGCCAACGTCCTTTCACCTTCCAGAGTCAGTATTGCTGCCCTCATATCTCACCCAGTCAACAAAATATTTTCAGAAATAAGTAATCACTGTGACTCTTGGTCGACTGGTGTGTCGTTCCTTTCAAACTTTACGTCTTCCTGTAAGTAATATACTTATTAATGTTTGTGTCAATAGTGCGTTATTATAAACCGACCACTGCTGACAAAATGATCTTTCATTTTCTACAAACTTAAGAAAAAAACTTAAGTTACGCTTGATAAGCACAAAAGTGAAAAGCCTTTAAGATCCTAAATAGTCTTTCCTTGTGTTTCGCAAATTTGTTCAATTATGGGCCAGGTCACTATAGTGCTACCACAAAGTCATGCCATAGATACCTAGCATGATGTACCTTCAATGGACAGAGGTGCCTTGAAAAATTTTGAACTCTACCCTCCACATTGCACTCAAGAGACAACTCTCTAACGTGCTGGATCAATGGTTGAATGGTATAATTTCATCTGAATGTGAGGATGGGACTGCAAAATTGACTAGACTCTGTAGTAAATCGAGTTTAAACTTTCCTGAACGCGTGCATTTTGGTAGAGGAATCCTTATATCGTTACGTGTAGACTGTCTGAAACTTCAGAAGCAGTTAACAGACAGTCAGCCTGTCGCTCTTGTGGCGTCAATCACATGACTTGTATGATGAAACCAGTTTGGCTAGTCAGTGTCAGAAAACACACAAGATAGAATTCTTAGTTCTGCACATTACAGTCTACAGTACTAGGATCTGTTGGATCATGTAGTCTGAACTATACCCCGAATATGACAACATTTAGATGTAAAGTGGTTTTTATAAATTTGGGGAAAATGAGAAACACAGCACTTACTGAGAATATATAAATGATTCAAAACAAAATACTACATGCTGATGCTAGTGAAATGCTGAGCTCAAGGTATACATTGTAACCAACCGCACAGCAATCGTCGAAATCGTTTGCAAGTAGCGGGCATCTAGAGAAGGGGAACAGGCCATTATTTAACACAGAATTGAAACAGAGCACAACTTACAGACTAAGTTGGGTAGGATACTAAATATTTGGTATTTGTCGTTCCTCTGAATTAGTAACAACCTGGAACTTCTTTCCATTACATGGATTTCCACATTATTTTCGAGACTTTTTGTTTCAGATACAAACTAAATTCAATACAAACGTAGAAAGAAACATAGGTAAACACAGAATAAATGTTTCATTCAATATTTGAAGGAATTTTCTCCAAAAGTCATGTAAATTTTACCTGTTTGCGTAATACATTCATGTAGTCTCATTAACTGTTACTGCTTTTGATGCATGGCTTATCATAGCAAACTGTCATGTGTTTATATATGACTATAGTTAGACAGTGTCGTTAATTTCCTTGGGATTAAAGTGCTATTCGAATGAAAGAAAGAACTGTGACAAGATGTTTACAAAAATATATTTTAAAAGTACAAATAAAAATATTCAGATATATACAGTAGTTGCATATAAAAACTAACTTATGGAAGCACCATATAGGACACAAATTACATATTTGACCCAAGTTATATCAGAAACCGTGGATAAAGCATGTGCTTTCAGCATATATCAATGTCTGGAAGTGTTAACGAAAGACCACTGTATGAATGTGTGTAAAGATACAATTTCAGATCCATTAGAGCAAGATGCTAACAGAACATGCACAAATGCCTTAGTGGTGTCTAACATATACCTCAACAATTTACTGGACAGTCAGTTGGTATCTACTGAAACATAAGATTGAAGGGAGTAAACAAATCAGCACAAACCCTGGCATACATATTAGTAAGAATTCATTCTATTTTTGGGTCTCTTGTTGAGACATTAAGTGTTTTATGAACCTCACAAATCTTTTTGAGAGTTTGACCACAATATTGTAGTCTCATGATCTCATATTTATATGTAATTTTTTTAGTGCTTTTAGTAAATTAAAGATATTTTTTGGCATCTTAATCAATATGATAATTTGCTAAGAAAAAGGTAAAAATGATGAAATATTTTTTTGTGTTTCATATAAATCATTATTTTTGGTTCTGAAAACTGTTATAATTGCTTTGAAAGCTTGAGGTAATTTCATCCACAGTTACACAATGACATATAATATTATAAAAGCTACAAAGGCTTTAAAATTGATAACATTGTTTTCCACTATATGCAAGACAAGCCCACTAGAAGTATGGCTTTAAGATTACAGTAGACCGAACATCATAATCATTCAATTATGTTTTGTTTTCATTTATGAAAAGGGAATACTGTAATTTGTACTCTGTTGCATACAAAACCAATAGTTATTGTTCATCAACCAGCCTCATAAAGTAAGTACATTCCATAATTTACAATCAATGAATGTAACTAGCACAGATTGCGAACTTATACCTGCTTAGCATCCTAATTAAGTCACCCATTATTTCTTAGAAATTCTTCAATATTCTGGATGCTCGTAACGTTTTGAATCATGAATAATACAGCTTTGCTTCACAATTCTCAATACTGTCAACATCTTAATTAAAACACAAAATATTTGGCATTTGGCAGGAACGTGATTTGTACATAGAACAAATCAAATCTATAATTAAAAACCGATTTTGATCTCATAAATAAGATATCGTATCATATTGATGGTAAATATTAGACCAAGTGCAATATTCTTCCTCTTATCTATACTCTTCCTCTTATCTATACTCTTCCTCTTATCTATACTTTTCTGAGTCTGTACCTCCTTCATGTTAGGTAACAGACTCTAAAATGAGAAAGTTAAGTACTCTGAAGACTATGGAGTTTGTAGTAAATGCCACGTTTAGCTAGCAGTTCTGCATGCTTTCCTATTTCAGCAACTTTTCCATGATTTATCACACAAATGACATCAGCATCTTGAATCGTAGATAACCTGTGTGCAATTGTTATGCAGGTCCTACCCTCTTTCGCCTTATCAAGTGCCTCTTGGACAATCTGAAGAAGAAAATTATTAATTTTGTGATTATTATGTATTCTCAGCAAAAGATAAAAACGAAAGAAAATAATGCAAA
Organism: Schistocerca nitens; assembly: GCF_023898315.1. Classification (NCBI taxonomy): domain Eukaryota; kingdom Metazoa; phylum Arthropoda; class Insecta; order Orthoptera; family Acrididae; genus Schistocerca; species Schistocerca nitens. The sequence continues at coordinate 742,129,756 of NC_064617.1, forward strand.
GACTATAAAGGATAAAAAAGACTTAAGGTAACAAAGATATCTGAAATAATATAAAAAATTGACCTGAGACGAAGAAATTTAAGGTAAAGTGAAGCTTAACTATTACTCTCAGGAGAATGTAAGCTCATAGGAAAAACATGAATAGATTCACTGCAGGACATAACTCGCAAATAGATGTATCATTTGGACAATTCATGTGCTACTCAAATGAGTTTTAAGGAACAGTAACAAAGAGAAATACGAAGGCTTCCGCGGCTACTCGTTGACAAACTGCCTTTAGGCTTCTGTCTTGGGTTTTTCTGTCGATATTTGTCTGATGAGTTTTCTCTTGTTGGCACTGTCAGGACTTCAACCTCTATTGCTGTTGGTGGACTGGAGCTGAGCTCGTGGCTGCACACTAATTGCACCTGGTGTGCCAGCATGAACGGCCTTTTCCGTGGTCATTACTGCTGCGGTTCTACCCTTTCTAACTGCAACGGTCGTTCGCTGCAGCACGGAAATCCAGGATCCGTTCACTTTGAAGATATTTTCATGTTTGTTTATTTCTGTATCTTCCCTGAACAAGCAGGTGCGATAGCTCTTCTCTACAACAAGAACTTCGGTGTTAGCGAATTTTTCTATATGGTCGTTCTCATACAGCGCGTGCTCCACAACGGCCGATTTCTCTACCTGTGCTACCTGCAATGCCGCTTACGTTCAGTGATTCTGATGTCGATTGATCGTCTAGGCTTTCGAACACAGACTTTTCTCCGCATTGCAAGTGAGTCCCTTTTCTTCTTTGCCGATCTGAGGTACTCTTTGATCTTCTTTCATGGTTTGTGTATACTCTTTACGCCATGTTTGCATAACATCTGTCGATTCTGTCCGTCACTCTGGGAGTGTATGAATGAAAAGTAATACCCTACAATGCTTTTTCCGATGCACCATTTCACCGTGTGTTTGGTTCTGTGACACTTCTTATGGAACTGGTGGAGCACCCATTGCACATCAGAGCTCTTCCTAGGTGCAGCATCACGTGTCTGAGGTTCAGCGGCTCGATTGGTGATTTGAGAGTTTCTGCCGATACCGGTCCGCATGTGTCAGATTTTGATACACGCTGTGTCCCAGGACTTCACCATCCCTCGGGACCACACATCTAGAAAGGGTAGCAGTTAGACACTTTCTACCTCCAAGGTAAATTTTTTACGGGCGTGAAGACAGTCTCAGGTGTATTAGAAAGTCAACAACCTGTTCCTCACACGGTTCTACACAACCAAGGTATCGTAGACGTAACTCTACGTAGGAGGTACGCATAAAAGTAGAAAAGCACCTAAAGCTACCCTTTCAAGATGTGCTGGTGACGAGGGTTGCTGGAAACCTGCCACAAAATGTGTGTCGAAAACCGACACACTCGCCGTGGAATGGCCGCACGGTCACAGGCGCCTTGTCACGGCCCCCCGCCGGAGGTTCGAATCCTTCCTGGGGCATGTGTGTGTGTGTGTGTGTGTGTGTATGTTAACCTTAACGTAAGTCAGATTAAGTGTAAGTGTAAGTGTAAGTTTAGGGACCGATGACGCCAGCAGTTTGGTCTCATGAGATCTTACCACAAATTTCCAAAATTTGTCCGACATACTCGGACCGATAACTGCAGGAATGAGGCATCATTAATGCGCTCGTAACGCGAGTAAGATGGATATGAACCTCAGCACCTCCTACGAGAGATGATACACTCAGAAAGGGTTCTCATGAACAATGCCACAGAAGAAGTGTCACATGATTAATCACTTGGCCTAGTAACACACTGCGAAAAGAATTGTCGGATACGGTCTTCCTGCCATACAGGGTGCTAATACGGCGTAAAGAGTATTTATAAACTGACATAAAAGGTGGAAGATTGTGTTCGATCGGCAGAGGAGAAAAGGAAACCACTCGCAATGTCGGCAATATATCGCACTCACGTACTTGTGGAAAAGTCGATGTTGGAATGACTGGAATGTCAGTCAACACCAGGATCACCGGATATAAGCGACCCTGCGTTGCGGCACATGGCGATGTCGACCGTGGCGGAGCACGCGCTTTATGAGACTGACCTCAGTATAGAGAAGAGCTATCACCCCTGCTTGTTCACGGAAGCAACAGACATACACAATTGTGACAATACCTTCAACAACAAAAAATAAATCCTCCCAAGCAGCAGCGAGCTACGTTGCAGGTAGCAGGGAGGAACCGCAGCGTTATTGACCACTGAAAAACACTTGGACGATGGCTCGGCAAGTACTTATACTATTTTTTTTAATGAAAATGGACACGATGAAGGAATTATCCGAATGGGACCGAAATAGGTAGATGGGATGTACGTATACAGACAAACAAATGATTACGATTTCAGAAGTTTTGCATGATTCATTCAAGAGAAAGGGCATAGGCTGATAGAGTTGTTGGATGTCCTCCTGAGTGATATCATGCCGAATTATGTTCGATAGGCGCGTTAGATGGCAATAATTCCGATCTGGTTGGAGGACCCTGCCCATAGGGCTCAAAAACTTCAAGTGGGGAGAGATCGAGCGACCTTGCTGGTCGAAATAGGGTTTGGAAAAAAAAAAAAAAGAAAAATTGCACCCCAGACCATCACTCCCACTTGTCGGAACGAATGGTGGACGGCAGTAAGGTTGGTAACCCACCAGTGTCTGGGGTGTCCCTAGTCCCTAGATACATCTTCGACGATACATCTTCGACGATACATCTTCGACGATACATCTTCGACCTGGAACCGTCCCAATTCGAACTGAGCCCCGAACACATGCCTGGAGATGCCCCAAAAAGTGGTGGGATACCAATCTGTCACACACTGTACGACTCAGCAACAAGTACTGCTGGTCTGGAGTTCCATTCCTCATCATAGCAAGACCCCTTTGGTTGTCATACACGGCGCCCTTACTGCACAGCAGTACGTCGAAGATATTCAACGCGACGTTTTGTTGCCCTTCATTGGAAGCCATGCTGGGCATAGATTTCAGCAAGATAATATCCACCCGCACACGGCGAGAATTTTTACTGCTTGTCGTCGTACTTCGAAAACCCTATGTTGGCCAGTAATTTGCCGGATCTCTCCCCAACTGAACATGTTCGGAGCATCATGGGTAGGAATTTTCACATCTAATGAGCCAGGTGGACAGAATTTGGCACGATACCACTCCGCAGGACATCCCACGACTCAGTCGGTCCGTGCCAAGCCGAGTAACTGCTTGCACAAGGTTCAGAGGTGGACCAACGTGTTATTGACTTGCTCAATTTGTGAAGCTCTTTGTCTTGAATAAATTATACATGTTCTGAAACTGTCACATTCGGATAATTCCTTCGTGGTGTTCTTTTTTTGTTATTAAAAGTGTATAATCAGCGACCGCAAGCTCGACTACAGCCTGCCGCCAGTAATGGTCGGTGAATCGTTAACAATGCCAGAAAAACGTGCTGGCGAAACTTCAGGAAACTGATCAAACAAGGCCGAAGAACCTGAGACGGAAGCCGAGAGGTAATTTAGAAGCAATTACGTTTTCATGACGTACCTTTTCACTCTCTGTGTCCAAGGCTGATGTTGCTTCATCCAGTAGAAGCACGCGTGGATTACGCACCAAAGCCCTTGCAATTGCTACTCGTTGTTTCTGCCCTCCACTGAGCTGTGCGCCTTTTTCACCCATGCGCGTTTCGTAACCCTGTGTCAAAAATTCACAACTACATTTAATATTGGGCAAAGACACCGTGTATCAAAAAGATTTAAAATATAATGTAAATTTCACCCTTCGTTAGTCAGTCAGTCATACCTGTGGCAAAGCCGTTATGAATTTGTGGACGTTAGCTTTCTTTGCTACCTCGATGATTTCGTCCATGGAAACATCGCGGTCGTTGTCACCATAAGCAATATTTTCGGCAATAGTTCTGTCAAAGAGAACTGGCTCCTGTTGAACAAGTCCCAGCTGGGATCGTAGTGCAGACATTTTGACTTGGGACACATGTCGTTCGTCTAGGGCCTGAAAAGAAAAGTTATTTTTGTTGTTAGATCACTTCGTAGAAGATTTCCTTTCAACACACAGCTTCAACATTTCTGCTGTACTTTGGGACAAAGAAAGAAAATGTATTTTTGAGTAACATGCTTTGAAATACAGTACTAGCAAGAAATGATTTTGAAAATATCACACTCATTCAAAGAGAAACATTTCTTCTGACAGTACAACTATGAGCGTGAATTTTATTTTCGTTCAAATGATCACCGTTAAAGTGAGAAGTAGAAAGTACGTGACGTATTCGAAAAGTAAGTTTGTGGGAAAATAGAATCCCCAGAATCCCCAAAAAACATTTTCCAACGAATATGCTGCACAAATGATCTCCATTTGGGAACTGTACCAGTTGAAAATGGCAATCCTGAGTCCCTCGTGCCAAACCATCGGTCACTAAGACATTGATTCCAGTGCAAGAAGGGGCAGCAGATGCTGAGTATGAGCTGATTAGAGTGGGTGGTGGACGTGTTCCCATTTAAAATGCTGAACATTTTCCTCTATATGGGACAGCGATGTGTGGCTGTTCCTTGCTGTGTAAAACTGTCCTGGATAACCGTTTCATACACTGACAATTGTGGATGGCACATCTCAGTTTGATGAGTTATAATAGTTGATCCACGTTCCATGAAATCAACCACAAAAACACTCTCTTCTTTCCAGAAAAGGGTAGCCACCGTTTCTCGACTCGTATACATCGACATCTACATCTATTCTCCACAAGCCACCTAATTGGAGTGTGTGGCGGAGGGTAGTTGTGTACCACTATCACCTGTCCCTTTCCCTCTCCCAGTCACGTGTAATTCGCAGCAAGAACGATTGCTGGTAAGCCTCCACAGGGCTCGAATCTCTCTAATTTTATCTTAATGGTTGGTTGGTTGGTTTTTGAGGGAAGAGACCAAACAGCGAGGTCATCGGTCTCATCGGATTAGGGAAGGAAGTCGGCCGTGCCCTGTCAGAGGAACCATCCCGGCATTTGCCTGGAGCGATTTAGGGAAATCACGGAAAACCTAAATCAGGATGGCCGGACGCGGGATTGAACCGTCGTCCTCCCGAATGCGAGTCCAGTGTGCTAGCCACTGCGCCACCTCGCTCGGTCATATCTTCATGGTCTTTTCGCGAGATATACGCAGGAGGAGGCAATATACATTGAAGGGCCAAAGAAATAATTGTAGGCATGCGTATTCAAATACAGAGATATGTAACCAGTCAGAATACGGGGCTGCGGTCGCCAACGCCTACATAAGAAAAATGTATGGCGCAGTTGTTAGATCGGTCACTGCTGCTATAATTGCAGGTTTTCCAGCTTTAAGTGAGTTTGGTATTATAGTCGCCGTATGGTAAATTTTTAATTTCGATTTGCATTTTAAAATTCACGCCGAATTCCTATCTCCATTCATACAGAAGAATCGTAGAACTTGGAGTGTTAAGGAATATGGCGTTATCAACTTTCTACTCCTTATAGGCGAACATCGATGATGGAAATCTCACCTCCTACAGGGTTCAGATTGCCTCTGCGTTGAATACATGCGTTGGTCGTATGGAGGTAGATGAAGGGCAGGTGACAAACCGAAAGGTGACAGACACCAGAGCGGTGGTAGCTGCGCGTACTCACCACAGTGCCGGAGGCAGCGTCGTAGAACCTCTCGAGCAGCTGAATGCAGGTGGACTTGCCGCAGCCAGAAGGGCCCACCAGCGCCACTGTTTGGCCTTTGCACACTTCCAGGTCGAGGCCCTTCAGTACCGTCAAACCAGGCCGTGTCGGGTACCAGAACTCCACGTTCGAGTAGCTCACATCCCCGGCTGCAGTCTGTAGAAGGTCCAAAATGTGTTATTATCCATTCGCTGACAAATAAAAACTAACGTGTGATTATTTAATCAAGTGAATCTGTTCATCAAAACTTCCGAAGAAGAGTATTGGCCTCAGTCTTTCGTGGGAGTCATCATAAGATGTTCCACAAATCACAGAGATGACAAGTACGCCTGGTGGAAACGAGAACGTTGTTCCTAAGTCTCATACCTAATTAATATTGCAGTTTCTGTGTCCACCAATCAAGGTTGTCAGTTTTTCTTTTCTTTTTTTTTTTTTTTTTCAAACAAAGGTATTATCTTTTACGAACCTGACATTTCTAAGCTGAACAAACTCAGGAAACTGACATCGTCCAAGGTAGAATCAACAAAAACTGATGTAAAATTTAAATATACAGGGCGTCCCAAAATAAATGGTCAATATTCAGGGCCATGTCAGGAACGACCATTCGAAAGCAAAAATGTCTAGATCTAAAATTCATACCTTACAACCTATGGACACTTCCATATTGTGAAACATATTTCTTCTACTGCAGGCTCTTTGATTTCCGTATTTTGAGAGGTGGTAGTTTGGATTAAAAAAAAGGCCAGCAAGGATGGGATTTGAAAAGTATACCTTGCAAGCCATGAACACTTGTTCATCTTCGACACACGTCTCCTATACTGAGAAAGTTTTCATAACTCTTAAGGTATGTATTTTAGGGCCCAATGTTACATGACTTTTGTTCTTGTTTTGGTCCATATTACCTCCTCTTAAAATATGCCAAACAAGGAGCATACAATAGAAGACACTTCCTTCGCCAGTTTGAAGATGAGCAAGTGCTCATAACTTTCACGGTCTGCATTTCAGAGCCGATGTTTAGTAGATTTTTTGTTTCGATTGGTCGTACCTATCACATTCTTGAGTATTGACCATTTCCCCTGGGACACGCTGCATAACTGTTGTTAAAGATTTATTATTTTGAGCACTTAAAATTTAAACGACGCGAGTAAAACAATTTAAATCAGCCTGAATTGAACAAAAATACCACATATTACCTTATCGATATTTTTGCTCACACTTCAAGCTCATCAGTTAAATCTTCCATTTTCCCTGTTGAGAAACTGCAGTCGAGTGGATAATACAGCTTCTTATGTGGCCCATGACAAACAGTTTGTCTCAGCCTGCCAAGAGATCTTCGGAGGATAAAACGTCTTTCCGAAACAGTTTTAGAATATGCTAGAGAAAACAAGGAACTCACAGATTTATACATGTTCTCATGGTTTTTAAGGCAGCGATGAAACCTCATCTACTTCTCATCAGACTTCAACTTAAAGCAGCGCTTTTGTTAGTCTAAATCTCTTTGGACTAAAAGCTAATTTCTTGTTTTCTGTTACGTTTACAAGACTTCCTTTCATTTTAAACACAGATGCAATGAACAGAGTACTTTACGTGAAATAATATCCGCTTCGGTGTAATACGGATTTTTATGTATCCCGACAATGAGTCGCTTTTCATATGGATAATCTTGACAATCCCGCCGAAACGTGACTCCTGGCAACAATACCAGGCAACAAAAGCACCTATACAAATACACACACCAAAAAAGTTTTGCACCAACCCGGTTCCCAGAACTCCTGAAGATAGACGTTGACTGTGGATATTGTATCACAGACACAGTCCCTTTGACTGTTCAGAAATGTTACTAAACCCGCCCAAAGATGTATACAACCATGCATGAGTAGCGCCTATTCGACAGAGGGGGTCCGACGGCCGATCAGTTCCAGTCATTCCACCAGGAAGGAAGTACACGGCTCGTGTTGTCTGTCCGACAGCCGATCAGTTCCAGTCATTCCACCAGGTAGGAAGTACACGGCTCGTATTGCCTGTAGTTCAGCCATGCCTAGGCGTTCAATACCGCTGTTCGATCGCGTCTTCATTGTTATTTTGCGCCAGGAAGGGCTCTCAACAAGAAGTGTCAGGCGTCTCGGAGTGAACCAAAGCGATGTTGTTCGCACATGGACGAGATAGACAGCAAGTGTCGATGACATGCCTCGCTCAGGCCGCCCAAGGGCTACTAACTGCAGTGGATGACCGCTGCCTACGGATTGTGGCTCGGAGGAACCCTGACAGCAACGCCACCATGTTGAATAATGCTTTTCGTGCAACGACAGGACGTCGTGTTACGACTCAAACTTTGCGCAACAGGCTGTATGATGCGCAACTTTACTCCCGACCTCCATGACGACGTCCATCTTTGCAACCAAAACACCATGCAGCGGGGTACAGATGGGCCCAACAACATGCCGAATGTACCGGTCAGGATTGACATCACGTTCTCTTCACCGATGAGTGTCGCATATGCCTTCAACCAGACAATCGTCGGAAACTTGTTTGGAGGCAACCCGGTCAGGCTGAACGCCTCAGACACACTTTCCAGCGAATGCAGCAAGGTGGAGGTTCCCTGTTTTGGAGTAGCATTATGTGGGGCTGACGTACGCTGCTGATGGTCATGGAAGGCGGCGTAACGGCTGTACGATCGTGAATGCCATCCTCCGACAGATAGTGCAACCATATCGGCAGCATATTGGCGAGGCATTCGTCTTCATGGACGACAATTCGCGCCCCCGTCGTGCACATATTGTGAATGACTTCTTTCAGGGTAACGACATCGCTCGACTAGAATGGCCAGCATGTGCCCCAGACAAGAACTCTATCGACAATGCCTGGAATAGTTTGAAAAGGGCTGTTTATGGACGACGTGACCCACCAACCACTCTGAGGGATCTACGCCGAATCGCCGTTGAGGAGCGGGACAATCTGGACCAACAGTGCTTGATGAACTTGTGGATAGTATACCAAGACGAATACAGGCATGCATCAATGCAAAAAGACGTGCTACTGGGTAGTAGAGGTACCGGAGTGTACAGAAATCTGGACCAGCCCCTTTGAAGGTCTCACTGTACGGGGGTTCAACATGCAATGTGTGGTTTTCATGAACAGTAAAAATGGCGGAACTGATGTTTATGTTGATCTCTATTCCAATTTTCCGTACAGGTTCCAGAAGGAACCGAGTTGATGCAAAACTTTTTTGATGTGTGTAGCACAGAGAAAACATTGACAACCCAGATTACATTTGAAGCGTTGCAAGGGGTGGCTAGCGAAAGACAGAAGAACGCTGTTTCAAAGGCGAAAGTGGTTGTGAAGGTGCTGTAACTTCTGTTTCATTGCTTGGATGACGCTGGAGATTTTATCATGTGCACAATATAAGCTGCAAATCTTAAGCATTAGCAAATTGTCAAAGTAATACGGACCTGAAAGAACAAAATCTATTTCGCGGACCTGCTTCGGTCAACAGCCGTTCACTGTGTTCAAAGTGAGTGTCCATATCCTTTTGTCCTCCGTTTGTCTCTTCTTCATAGTCGCCTCTGACGGTAATGTGTGACACGTATCCCAGTTTGCAGCCTTCCGTACTATTCAAAGCAAACTATGTTAAGGAGCAGTGGGCTCCAAGAAGGCCAACCAGATTTCACAAAGTTACAAACACTGCTGTTGTCCAGAGAAACTTATACTGCGTTCAAACAGTACGCGAAAGTATTTCCATGAAAATTAAGAGAAAATTATAACGGTGTTGAGAAGCAAAAACAATTTCATATACTCGTATATGTAGTAGAGAAATATCACGGCAGATTATTAGATAATAAAAAAGAAAACAAAAAAAGATTACAAAAAACGTCTTATAATGCTTACACATACAAGATGATTCCGGTAGAAGTTCACATAATTTGGAAGGTGGTTCTGCACGTGAAAATAAACTGAAAAAGTCCTATGAACATGTGTACGATTTTAGATCGTTACGGAACTCGAGCAGGTTGAAGACTACACACATCCATGAATGGATATGAAGACATACACTCCTGGAAATTGAAATAAGAACACCGTGAATTCATTGTCCCAGGAAGGGGAAACTTTATTGACACATTCCTGGGGTCAGATACATCACATGATCACACTGACAGAACCACAGGCACATAGACACAGGCAACAGAGCATGCACAATGTCGGCACTAGTACAGTGTATATCCACCTTTCGCAGCAATGCAGGCTGCTATTCTCCCATGGAGACGATCGTAGAGATGCTGGATGTAGTCCTGTGGAACGGCTTGCCATGCCATTTCCACCTGGCGCCTCAGTTGGACCAGCGTTCGTGCTGGACGTGCAGACCGCGTGAGACGACGCTTCATCCAGTCCCAAACATGCTCAATGGGGGACAGATCCGGAGATCTTGCTGGCCAGGGTAGTTGACTTACACCTTCTAGAGCACGTTGGGTGGCACGGGATACATGCGGACGTGCATTGTCCTGTTGGAACAGCAAGTTCCCTTGCCGGTCTAGGAATGGTAGAACGATGGGTTCGATGACGGTTCGGATGTACCGTGCACCATTCAGTGTCCCCTCGACGATCACCAGTGGTGTACGGCCAGTGTAGGAGATCGCTCCCCACACCATGATGCCGGGTGTTGGCCCTGTGTGCCTCGGTCGTATGCAGTCCTGATTGTGGCGCTCACCTGCACGGCGCCAAACACGCATACGACCATCATTGGCACCAAGGCAGAAGCGACTCTCATCGCTGAAGACGACACGTCTCCATTCGTCCCTCCATTCACGCCTGTCGCGACACCACTGGAGGCGGGCTGCACGATGTTGGGGCGTGAGCGGAAGACGGCCTAACGGTGTGCGGGACCGTAGCCCAGCTTCATGGAGACGGTTGCGAATGGTCCTCGCCAATACCCCAGGAGCAACAGTGTCCCTAATTTGCTGGGAAGTGGCGGTGCGGTCCCCTACGGCACTGCGTAGGATCCTACGGTCTTGGCGTGCATCCGTGCGTCGCTGCGGTCCGGTCCCAGGTCGACGGGCACGTGCACCTTCCGCCGACCACTGGCGACAACATCGATGTACTGTGGAGACCTCACGCCCCACGTGTTGAGCAATTCGGCGGTACGTCCACCCGGCCTCCCGCATGCCCACTATACGCCCTCGCTCAAAGTCCGTCAACTGCACATACGGTTCACGTCCACGCTGTCGCGGCATGCTACCAGTGTTAAAGACTGCGATGGAGCTCCGTATGCCACGGCAAACTGGCTGACACTGACGGCGGCGGTGCACAAATGCTGCGCAGCTAGCGCCATTCGACGGCCAACACCGCGGTTCCTGGTGTGTCCGCTGTGCCGTGCGTGTGATCATTGCTTGTACAGCCCTCTCGCAGTGTCCGGAGCAAGTATGGTGGGTCTGACACACCGGTGTCAATGTGTTCTTTTTTCCATTTCCAGGAGTGTATATGAATATTGCTTACCAAAATAGTGTATAGGCGCTGTGGTGGACAGAATTCTGGTGGGGCAGATGACTGATCCATCCTACATGAGCGGTTCAAATGTACCCCACACATCTCAATGCATTTACAAAGTGTTGGAGCGTATGTTGTGTTGCACATCAACATCACCTCGGCGGGCTTTAATGCGGGCAACAGCGTCGGTGATGTGAACGAAAAGTCCTTCACGTGTGTCCAACACCGTAACGTACACATTCCCTTTTAACTAGCCTCCTGAACAGACGTCTAATGGGGTTAGGTCGGGTGATCTGGCGGGCCAGTTAATGATGAATTGATTTATAACAGTGATCCTATCTTCTCCAGCCGGACAGCGAAGATCAGAGTTGTTGTTGAAAATACCTGAGGATGTACACTCCATCTGTACCTGGACGCATATCTGGGTTGTTTATTGTGGCACAGATTTTGTTTGGTATCCCGACGGTAATTCTGAACAAACTTTTAGAATTGATCTGGAGTGACGCCTAGGTATTTTGATGTAGGGCAATGGCGCCAGCTTCCTGAACGACCGCTTGTTCTTCAGCTGACAAGAATTAAGCAGTGTTCACGTCTCACTAGGCTATACCTATGTAAGTTTTCTTCCAATTTTTCGGAAGTTTTTCCCTGATAAATGTAAGCTGTACCATCGGCATGTGCAACACTTTCAATACCAAAGGGCTGAACTTGTATAAATGATAAATAGTGGAAAAGCTACGATGCCGTCATGTGTTAGGCCATTTCATTCTGTTTTCCAGAGATTACGCTTTATTTATTATTTATTTATGATCTGCTGGCTAAGTACGACATGAAGTTTCAAAGGCGGTACTGTTGCGAATGTGTGTTGTGGTGGATCATTAAAGAGGCAACGACCCAAACACCAATCATCTTTTATGATATAATATTATACTGTAAACCGTTTTGCGTGATATAAAAATAATCCTTTACTATACCTACAGCAAAACGTGATATTCAGACCCCAAAATGTGGAAGGTTGATGACTTCGTAGAACGTCACTCCCTTCGGCGTTGAAGAAAATGCCCCATGAAGACCAGTAACACAGATATCTGGGTTTTGTTTATTAACCAGATCAATAGAATAGCAATGGAACGGAAGTATGCGCCCTTTCCGATACGTGACTGCTGCCAGGTCTCATCGCAACAATGTACGGCGTTAAACGTATCTGTATTCGGTCAGTTGCTACAGGCAACGTTAAGCAACAGAATGCGTCTCTCCTGCTTGTCATTAGTGAACTTTGGCTCCTTACGATTCCTCCGGGAACGACTGTTGACGACTACAATACGGAACGAGATGACACAGCTAAACGACACTGATTTCGATTTATCTCTCTGGTAGAGAGCATAACACATAGACGTCTTTTATGTATTTCTCCGCTAAATTGTACAAACCGATCGTCACAACTGTTCGTACGTTACTGAGTACGACTTCTGTTATAGTTCATGTGCATAGATCAGTGTCGAAACAAAACTCCAAAAGACATTATTAGGCAGTTTTGATATTGGTGCTACTGATGACACGACTGGGTGCTCAGAGTCTCTCGAAATGGTGCAGTGGCAGCAGGTTTCACAGTGTGATGCAGCTCAGTACACCATCTGGCATCAGCATATGGTATGAGGTTCTGTGGCTGGTTGACGAACAGTATTTCCGAGAATGTGTAGTGTCGCTAGAGACATTTGGCGAAGGTGGTGCGACGATCTGCGACTGTTCTTTCTTGTTTGCACTCGATTGCAAAATGAACTCAGGTAGTTTTGAAACACGTTAGCATGCTTCGCATACATTTTCAACAATTTGGAATCATTTTTTTTTTGTTTCTTTAAGGAAACAAGAAAAATTAAATCAGGTAACTTTGTTGGGCTATCCTATTCACATCGGCACCTCACAACAGTTTACTGGATTAAGATAAGTGTTAGTTACGCATCAGATTAGTTCATTTAAAATCTGGCAACCTGTATGTCATGCCCTAAAGAGAATGGAACCAATTTGTCGTAGTTTGGCTGCAAGGATAGGTTCAGTTGGCTCGGGGGACCTAACGAATGTCTCAGAGTGGAGAGCATTCTTCCAACATTAAACTTAGGTAATTACATCAATGAAGTCTATCGGATGAAATACGGCGTTGTTCGTGGACTGTTAGCCACACGGTTCGTTTATAATTAAGTTATTGTACTTTTATAGTTAATATTGAACTACATGGAAATGTACGTCGAAATGTAGGCTTAACTTAAATACGTCTGTAGTTAATTAGCTCTGACATCACTTGAAAGGAAATTTTCATGACGCAATGAGGACATTTTATCTTTAGCTTTCTGTAACTGCCAGTTACCAGCCGCATGCGTGCAAGCAAATTACCATAATGAACTACTTAAGTGGTATTTACGGACTACGACGTAGTTGTGAAACGCTTACAGTTAACGACACACACATCACGAAATTTTTATCATTCCACATTGCAACACCAACAAAATATTCATGGCATGTCAAAGTGCACTGAGGTGACAGAAGTCATGAGATACCTCCTAATACACGCCGGCCGAAGTGGCCGCGCGGTTCTGGCGCTGCAGTCTGGAACCGCGAGACCGCTACGGTCGCAGGTTCGAATCCTGCCTCGGGCATTGATGTGTGTGATGTCCTTAGGTTAGTTAGGTTTAACTAGTTCTAAGTTCTAGGGGACTAATGACCTCAGCAGTTGAGTCCCATAGTGCTCAGAGCCATTTGAACCATTTTTGAACCATACCTCCTAATAAGGTGTCGGACATCCTTCAGCCCGGCGTAGTGCAGCAACTAGACATGACATGGACTCAACAAGTAGTCGGAAGTCCCTCGCAGAAATACTGAGCCACGCTGCCTCTATAAACGTCCTAATTGCAGAACGTTATCAGTGGAAGATTTTGTGCACGAACTGACCTCTCGATTATATCCCATAAATATTTGATGGGATCCATGATGGGCTATCAGAATCGCTACCTTTTTCGCTAGAGTTGTCCGGAATGGTCTTCAAACGAGTCGCTAACAGTTGTGGCCTGGTGACATGCCTCATTGACATCCACAAAACTTCCAACGTAGTTTGGCTGCAAGGATAGGTTCAGTTGGCTCAGGGGACCTAACGATTTTCATGTAAACACAGCCCACTCCATTATGGAGCCACCACCAGCTTGCGCAGTGCCTTGTTAACAAATTGGGTCCATGGCTTCACCACACTCTAATCCTACCATCAGCTGTTACTAACAGAAATCGGGACCCATCTTACCAGGTCACGGCTTTCTAATCGCCTCGTACCAACCAATATGGTCACGAGCCCAGGAGAGGCGCTGCAGACGATGTCGTCCTGTTAGCAAAGGCACTCGCTCGGTCGCCTGCTTTCTAGTCCATTAGCGCCAAACTTCGCCACACTATCCTAACGCATAGGTCCGTCGTATGTCCCACATTGATTTCTGCTGTTGTTTAAGCAGCGTTACTTGTGTACTCTACGCAAACGCCGCTGCTCTCGGTCGGTAAGTGAAGCCCGTCGGCCACGACGTTGTCCATGGTCAGAGGTAATGCCTGGAATCTGGTATTCTCGGCACACTCATGACACTGTGAATCTCAGAATATTGAATTCCCTAAAGATTTCCGAAATGTAGTGACCCATGCATCTAGCTGGAACTACCATTTCGCATTCAAAGTTTGTTAATTCCCCGCCGGCCGCGGTGGTCTCGCGGTTCTAGGCGCTCAGTCCGGAACCGCGCGACTGCTACGGTCGCAGGTTCGAATCCTGCCTCGGGCATGGATGTGTGTGATGTCCTTAGGTTAGTTAGGTTTAAGTAGCTCTAAGTTCTAGGGGACTGATGACCAGAGATGTTAAGTCCCATAGCGCTCAGAGCCAGCCATTGTTAATTCCAGTCGTGCGGCCATAATCACATTGGAAACCTTTTCACATGAATCAACCGAGTAGAAATTACCGCTACGCTAATGCACTATCTTTTAATATTTTGTGTAAGTGATACCAGCGCCATCAGTATATGTGTGTAACGCTATACCGTTGCTTTTGTCCCCTCACTGTATCGTAAGCTGTTGCACTGGTTTTCAGTCCGAAGGCTGGTTGACACAAATCTATGCGTCAGTCTATCCTGTGCAACTCTCTTCAGTCCTGCAAAACTACTGCTATTCATATGAACCTGCTTTTACTGTAGGCAGGTCTTGTTCTTCCTCTGTAGTCTTTACCTTTCCCCCTTCCCCTCCCTTCCTCACCCCTCCCCTCACACACAGTTCCCTACACTAACAAATAGAAAATTTCTTGATTCCTTAGGTGTGTGCTATCAACCGATCCTTCCTCTCAATCTCTCTTCAGTCCAATTTGGTCACTCCCTCGCTATTAGTATTTGGAAGTATTCATCTAATATTCAACATTCTTCTGTAGCACTACATTTCAAGAGCTTCTACGCTCTTCTTGTATGAATCTTTATTGTCCATATTCAACTTCCGTACGAGGCTATACTCCATATGTCAGAGGAGATTTCCTAACACTTGAATTTATATTCGACGTTAACACACAGGAACGCTTTTCTTGCTGTTGCCATTCTGCATCTTATATACCCTCTGCTTCAACCCTTCTCAGTTAAACTGCCTGCCCAAACGCAACAGTTTCAGTGCCTCATTTCCTAATCTCTCTGCGCTGCCACAGTTGATTCGACTTCAGTCGATCGATTCAACACATTGTAATACCACAACTCTGCGGATGATCATACATTTTCTACGTGTTTTGCGAAGTCTGCTTTATTAGTTGTGCTGAATATTATTCTTGCAAATAAGTCGTCAAATTACAAATGCTATTTGTTATTTAAGAAAGAGAATACGCATGAAATTTTAACATTTTTTAAGTAGACTCGCTGGCCTAATCAGGGAAAAACTATTGTCAAAGAGTGTAATAAATTGTAAACACATTATCGCTGGGCGTGCGAGCGCACCAAAAAAGTATAAGTTGGGAGTCACGAGGAGGAGATTGGTGTCATTGGTTGTGCGTATTCGCCGGTGTGGCTATGTAAAAGTGCGGACACAAAAAGTCTGTTTCAGAAGTGTGGAGCACTGAAAACTGAAATGGTTGTTTTGGTGGATGTTTAATATGGGCAAGGTATGGCATTTATTGGGCACAGTAAAAATGCAGCAAGAGTAATTCACATAATATCAGGAGTACTGTTGGCCCTTGTTATTGGCTATCGTGTCGCAAGAAGATCAACCTGTGCCCTATTTACCGCTAAATGAAGCCACTCGACAAACCAACGGCATCATGAAGTGAAGTAAGATCTAGACTTTTTATAACTAGAAGTGTAATAGACTGAACAGCGTAGTTGCAATTTTATTGCTTGAGTAACATTGTTTTCGTGCATATTGTCAAGTAAATAATTTTCGTAAGTCATTATCCAAGTAGTATCCATCCCATCCCTTAATAATCGGAAAATGAACTGGAAATGAAGTGTACATGAATTCATTAGATCATCAAAACATAATTTTTCCAACTTTTGGACAGTTACGTAATAATGAAATCTTTGATTGTAGTAAGAATAATGTCAGAAGTAGAATGATGCAAAAGCCAGTATTAATTCATTTGCTAAAAACTGAGTAACTTTCATAATAAAAAAATTGAAGTAAAACTTTACGTAACTTGGACATTGAATTTCATTGTCAAAGCACGGTTCTAGTTTACAGCTTGTGGCATAATTTTTAACTTTTATTACAAAGAAATATCACAGTAACTGCTAGATAAATGACAGTCCTTGCCAATGAGTAAATTCAAACAATCTTTCTGCTTGCTACAACTACAACAGTCAGTATTACGGTGAGTAACGTAACAAAAAGTTTCTCTCCACAGCCAGTAAACAATCTTACTTTAATTGATCTCTGAAAATTAATATATGATATGTTGTTTGCTATTTGATTATTATCTGACTACTGTGACATGTGTGGTGTGAAGTACTTGAAAGTGGTACTGTTCCTACGTCATGACGCCAGTAACTATTCTTACTAAGATTTCTTTCGGGTATAAAGTTCAGTTTCAATTTAATTATTCTTGTTCCGGTGAGGAACTAGCGACCGTTCGTTATTTCATTAATGACATACTTAGAAAACCTTTCTTCCAAATTTTCCACTAACTACTGTTAATTAAAAATTAGTTTACACAATAAAAATGCATAAAGTTAACACAACTGTGTTTCTAATCTTTATTGCTAAAGTACTGAACAGTGGAGATTCGGTTATAACTTCATCTACTTCTCTCTGTTTTGCATTATTCTTCGGAATAGATGCCTTTTCCCCAAAGATTACGGACTTTAGGTAGACGGTCAAACAGAAAAGCCTAATTAGCCGGAGAGATAGGAGGGTTATAACATTATACAAGTCCTTGACTGTTTCTGACAGCAGTGCAATGTCATCAGCAAGCCTCAAATTACTTTTTTCCTCTGTTTGAACTTTAATTTTCATTTCTAATTTTCCCTTGGTATTCTTCATAGGTTTCTCAATGAGCACAAATTGTACGACATCGGAGATCGGCAATATAGCCTTGTCTCACTATCTTCTCAACTACTGTTTCCCTGTCATACACTTTGACTCTTATAACTGCTGTCTGGTTTCTGTTTTTTATCCCTACTAGTTTTATAATTTCCATGAATGTGTTCTAGTCTACGTTCTCAGAAGCTTTTACCGAATCTACAAATCCCGCAAACGCAGGTTTGCGTTTCTTCAACCTACCTTTAAGGCAAGACATTTCTCTGGGACTCTGACTGATCTTGCCCGATATCGCCCTGTGTCAGTCTTCCCATTGCACTATAGGTCATAAGTGTCTGAATATTGTTGCCGAGTCTTATAAAATTGATATTTCAATAATATTAACACCTGTCGGCATCTGCGCTTTATGGGACTGGTCTCATTACATTCGTCTGGAAGTATGAGGGTATTTTGCCTGTCTCATCTTGATTACCAGGTGGAATAGTTTTTTAATAGCTGGCTTCTGCAATAAGTCTGAGGGAACGGCAACCGCTCCAGGAACCTTATTTCGGCTTAACTCTTCCAGTACTCTGTCAAATTCTCTCGGTATCATACCTCATATACAACAGGAGTAGCATATCTACACTTGAAACTGGTAAATTCTTGTTCACAGTTACCAGGATTAATCCTAGTAGGCGTAAAAATCTTAGAATTTCAGTAGGTGTTTCCTAGACAATGGACCTGATAGGCCGGCCGCGGTGGCCGAGGGGTTCTAGGCGCTTCAGTCCGGAACCGCGAGTCTGCTACGGTCGCAGGTTCGAATCTTGCCTCGGGCATGGATGTATGTGACGCCCTTAGGTTAGATAGGTTTAAGTAGTTTTACGTTCTAGGGGACTGATGACCTCAGATGTTAAGTCCCATAGTGCTCAAAGTCATTTGAACCATTTTTGGACCTGATAGGAGGCAACAATGCGCTAACGTACAGCGTGTGTCACAAAAAATTTTACTGGATTCCGATATCGCCCCCTTGTTATTTACGTACCCATTCTTTATCCGAAGCATTGATAGGATCAACTACTTTGGGCTGGCGGTTGAGCAGGTAGAAGATTTTGGATGCAGCGTTCAGGCCTTTCCTGAAGTTTGGAGCGAACGACAGGGCCGTTGCGACCATATACGTCCCGAAGAACAATGCTTCAGTTACTCTGAAATAAAAAAAAGAATAAATATTTAACGGACACTTACTCCTCTTAGCTAAAATGAGTATTTATAATGTAAACAAAAAAGTCAGTAACGTAGTGTAATACCCAGATATTTACAGTGAGAGTTCGGTGTTTATGATGTTTCGAGTTAATAACACAAGTCTCCTCTGTAGAGCTGTAGAGAGCAGTTGCAGAGAAGTCTACTTCCAACAATTGAGACTGGTGTTTTGAATTTCTCCTAGGCAATCCTTCACTTCTTTAGCCTTGTTCCTATGCTTCTTTTCCACTGAATCCCAAATCTAACGTGAAAAACTGCTTTTGTGTAATTATACATCTGAGAAAAATTAAATTCAAACAGTGCAAAGTGCTAGCGAAAATTTTATTTTCCACCTGTCCCCGGTTTCTCTTGACATGAAGCATAAGGAAAGAAGGACGATTACGGCTTAATGACTCCTCGATGACAAAGTCATTCGAGACGGAGCTCTAACTCGGACTGAACAGGAATGAAGCATCGTTTCCAGTCGAACCATCCTTCGAGGTAGGACTCCGCCAAATGTCCAGAAGAATATCTGTAATACATTAAGCGGTACTTCAGCTGATCGCTAGGACTTGTGTCATTCTATCCTCACTCACTATATACAATCATGTAAATAGTGTGTATCACACGTCATACGATCTATGGATACGAGAAAAGATTGCGCATACTGCTTATGGAATCCATTACAAAGACGCAACAACGTTAGAAACGTGAGTACCACGTAAATTTTTACAGGTGAATTCTGAAACTTGCAAATACTACGCATATAGTGATACCTCCGTCTCAGGTAAGACCGTTAGAATGTTACTCACCTATCCCAGACATAAAGTAATCGAGCAATTAGTGAGCAATAATATTTACAGACACACAGCTCACTTGACGTGATGAATCTGTTTGAAGTTTCCGGGAGAGAACAATGGCAAGCTTCGTGTCACAGTGGAACTGTAACACCTTTACTATATCTCACAGCCTGTCGCAGTCAGTCGGTAGTGTGCCGATCAGTGCCACGTCTGCAAATGATACCCTCCTTGAGCCGAGCTAGTGGCCCCATCGAGAGTCATAAAGGGAAAGAGTCAGCAAGTAATGCGATGTCGAATGGTAGGGGACAGTGCGGCAGCACAGTGATGACTCGTTACACGAGTAGTTGTTGAAGTAACTGCCCGACGAATATTCCTGTTAAAGTAACTAACGGCGAATAATACTAATTTGGGTTTTGGACTGTGTCAGTGCTTACTAGACTGGTGGCTTAATCTGCATATGGAGGTGTCTTACAGTTGTGAATTGAGACCGGTAAGATTGAAGATCACGAGCTTCGTTGCAGAAGTAACACGATACTATATTCCTTGGTAGGTTAACTTGAACATTCCCAGATCCCATGCTTCTGCGGAGTTGTTAACGTCTGGCAGTGGGTGGCTGAAGTTACTGGTGTATTATAAACGCGCAAATTATTCACTCTGTGTAGCTTAACGCCGATGGCTATGGTGGTATTGAGTAACTGACATTATGTGATGTCATTCTGTGTTGCTTAGTATAGTTCTTCTCTCACCACAGTCTTCCTGAATTTCTCGAGTTTTTCATGCAGTTGCCGGCAGAGTGGTTCTAGGCGCTTCAGTCCGGTACCGCGCTGCTGCTACGGTCACAGGTTCGAATCTTGCCTTGAGCATGGATGTGTGTGATGTCTTTAGGTTAGTTAGGTTTAAGTAGTTCTAAGTCTAGGGGACTGATGACCTCAGATGTTAAGTCACTTAGTGCTTAGAGCAATTTGAACCATTTCATGCAGTTGTTGGTCTGATAAGGCATATGTTACTGTGCTACTTGTTGACATAAGGACACAAATTTGTAAAGGAATGCTTCTAGCACTTGAGGAATTTTATTTAATACTGTATGTTATGTATGTACGGGCTTACCTAAATGTACTATTATTGTGTGAGTGCTTAACTGATCATGTGATTACTGTGATGACTGAATCCGAGAATGAGTGAACTAACTATCTTGTGACTTGGGACTCACGGTGGTTATCGGTTGTAAGCCTCTTACTTCCAGGCTGTTAATTATTGTTCTTTTCAGACTGTGTAATGGAATGTCTGGTGTATGAGGTGTTGGATGGGCATCGGAGGTACATCAGATGTTTAGCTTTGAAATGATCAGATGTCAGTTGGACTGACTGAGGAGCCACGGCTGTTAGCCACAAAGGGCTGGTGCCGCTTGGTTGTGTTGACCAACGTTCGGTCTTAGGCAACTACGTTACTTGGGTAGAGCCTTGTATTTTATAATAATGTAAACCATTGCTACTGAATTTGCTTTTATTATGATTTCTGAATATTTAGTTGCTTTCAAGGTGCGTTAATGGTCTCTCAAAAATTTGTTGTTCGTTATTTATGGATTACTTATGGAGTTTGTTCAGAAAAGATGATTCAGAAGGTAAAAGGGTATCTGTAGCAGAGTGTCGTAAATTTTACAGGAAGTTACTGTCGCGTAAATTTCTTCTTGTGAATGATTTTTAGTTTTATGTTTTTAATTCGACTGATTGGAAGTAAGATTTCTATGATAGATATTAATATCGTGTTGTTTCTAAATCGTCCGCTTGGATATGAAAAATAAGAGAAGTGTAATTATTTTTAGTTTTAATAAATGCTTCGACGTGTTAATCTTCCCTTGGACACCCAAACATCGCTTCAGTGCCTGCATGGTACAGCAGGTATGTGTTGTAACTGCTGAGCGAGAACACTGTATTTAGTAAATAGTCGTCCTGGGTGGTAGTTACAGGCTGCAATCTGGTCTTTTTTGACTGTGACAAAACGAAGTGTCTGCCACTCCACTTCAGTTGGGTCAGAGTGCAGTTCTGCGCAAGATGTGGAAAAGTCAAGAAGAGTGTCTAACTATTGGAGAGCACAGGAACAACTGCAGAGTTCAGTTCACTGACAATTCATGACAAAGAAGTGATCCTATAAAACCTTCTTAGTGTTTTTGGTACTTGTTTATCTTATGAACAGAATCGAAAGGTACGTTTACAAGCTCATGTGGTGTTCCCCACTGACTCTCACGCGCAGTAGGTCAAGACTGCAGCGATATGGCATGACGACAACAAACGGCTGTGAGATATGCTGAAGTATTCAGATGAGTGGTGATTCATTGGGAGGAGCAGTCTGTGGCGTCTGCTGGTGTGGAGTCGATGGGATGTGATGGAACATTACTGTCACTTATCGATAAACGGTATTGTTTCATTTTATGACGCTATTTGGTGGTTATCTTATTGACAGTGCGAGACTTGTGGGGTTGGTTGGAAGGTTTCGCATTTTTCGCAAAGGGTAGATGCACTCCCGTTGTGCTCTCGGGGTTCTGTTGCCAGCAGAGGCCTGTGAATCTCCTTAGGAGAGGCGAACATCCTCAGCGAGACGGCGGGCAGTTTCCTCGGGAATGATGCTGTGGCCTGCTTCGGGACCGGTGCCTGACCTGGCTGTAAATATAAAAATAAATCAATTTCGTATTTCTGCCTGCACGAGCATCAAAGGTCGAGACACCACAGTGCTTCCCGGCCAGAATGGGAAAAAAGTTGCTCTCACTCCATCATTTTGGTCATCTGGTCGAGATGAGTCACCCTGCCACCATGTTTACGCAATGAAGTCAATCGAGGAGACACTGCTACAGCCCAATAGTAGTCTCGTGTTTGTTAACGTGTGCTTTGTACGTCAAGAATGGGAACTTCTACTGGGTTCCCCTGTTTTGTTTTTTTCATGAAATAAACGATATTATCATTTTTCACATTGGCAATAGAAACGGATCGTCCACTCCAAATGGTATATTCAAGAGTTTGAGCGGCTGAGACCCATGAACGAAGATTCCGAGTGGTCCTGCTCTGGCTCTCTGGTGCTGACAGGGGCCCTCTTGCTATTATTGGGGAAATGTGAGTGTTGGAGTTGGGGCAGTGTGATCCGTATTATGAGCAGCTGGTTACTTGCTTGCTGTACCTCGCAACTCGTGTTGCTTAATTTGCCTGTAATCTGTGACTTCGTGTTGTATCGTTAACTCTGATTTCTCGACTGACGAGATGAGAAGCTCTTGTTGCTCTTTGTCCATCTAGTCTTTCGCACTTTTTAGTGCCTGCCCACAGTGGTAGCTTCATTTTGTCATATGAACTGAGGTTTACAGAACTTCTTCCTCTGTTAATTTTATTGCGGTTTGCTTCTGTCATTATACCAAATAAATATTAATCTCAGTGTAATCTTAAATTACAAGATCCTTTAAACTGTACTACAACTTTTTCAAGGTTAGGCGACCCTCTATAATTAAATATAATCTGTTCCACAAAATATAATCTGTTCCACACCTAAGCCTGTTGTTCTCAAGAACGAATCTCAAGGACTATTTTTTATTACACGTTGAAGGTAACTAGTACTGCACTCGCTCGTCTCATTTGATTATAAATCTGTTTATTGACCGGAGAGAGCTGTGTCGATTTCGCCAAGGATTATGTGTTTGCTGCGTGTTGTTTCATTTCTATTTGGCTAAAGACCTAGCAGTATTCAGACGTAATACCGTCAGTCACCCATAACCTTTCAATGCAAACGAATAATGGAGCTTAACGTTGTACAGATATAGTGTCAAGGATTGCTCAAAGTATTCATGATCCAATAGATCGTCTCCTTAACTTCTATAAATGTGTAGGTCCATATGGTCACACTTTTACTGTATCAGCGGAGTGACCTCCCTATACGTTGCTCTTCACACTAGTATCTATTGGGAACCGTATGGGAAGCATACTTGCAGAGCACATGAAGTGTCCGAGACAGAAAAACACCGTTGCACTGGTATCTGCTGTGGACGTACTTGTTACCAATGTTTCTGTGTGTCGGGAATAACGACAGCGAATGTCACAGTACGATGCACCTCGAAGTGTTTCCATTTTTTGTTGTAGGGGAGTGTTGTACCTTGGAACACTTACTAACTTTCTCCTCTGCCCAGCCCCGTAGCAGAAATTTAATACATTTTCTTATTCCATTTTAGAATGATATCATTCACTTTCTGTGTGCTTCAAACTTTTTCCGAAATTACAATAATTTCTCCAGAAACCTAAGGTTTTCGAAATAAAAAAACCTATTCCTAGGTTCAACATAGTCATCTACCTAGGAAGAAACGTTATATTGAAATTTGAAGGTGCTGTAATTGGTAAAATCTTGCCAGATGATAGTCAAAAGTCTGTGTGTTGCGTTGTTACTGTTACTATACACGAATACTCAGCAAATGAAACAAATTGAGAAGAACTGTTATCAAAGCCTGGTTACAAGTCAAAAGCATTTTCATATATAAGCTATTGGAAAATAACATAAATTTCCATTTTCAAGACAGGGAAAACTGTTAAGGCATTAAAGCAACTGAGCACATACGCAAATGTCACGTGTTCCATAGTAAAAGGCCTTCGTCCGTTTCAAGGCACAAGATGGTGCATAGGTTACAAATTATGGCTTCACCATCCACATTTTACGTTAACTACAGGGACCAGCAGAAAGACGTCCCTTATTTGTAGAGGCTTCTGTGTGAGTTGTGGTGGGAATACTGATGTGAACTGGGTATCGATTGACAGCGATGTACGTGTCATAGTGCTAGGTGAGGGCCGGGCGTTTATTACGGAGCAGTTCTGTGATTACTACTCAGCGAGTATTTGATATTCGTTTAGAACTTAGCCGATTCTGTCCCTGGTACAAAAATTATTCGAGTTTGGATATCAAACTTTAGACTGTCAGTTTCTGTATCGAAAGTAAAATCTACTGACCGACCTAGAAGTGTAACAACGCCGGGAATTATGATGCTTGTGAGAGCGTTCGTCAAGAAATCTCCGTAGCCTTCAACATTTAAACATACAGCTGCCCCGGGGATGTCTGAGACGAGTGTCAGAAGAATCCTGCACGGAGATCTTCGCATGCACACATAGAAAGCGATGGTAACCCAACAAGAAAGTGAGAGAGCTTTTCAACCTCGCACAGCTTTATGTGAGGAAATTCTTCACAGCATTCCCTGTGACACTGTTCTAATTTCCTCTTATGAGACCCAGTTGCAACCATCAGGTGCTGTAAAGAAATAAAATTTCCGCTACTGAGTAGCAGAAAAGCCTCAAGAACTTCAACATCGACCACTTAACAGCCATCGTGAGGCAGTGTGGTGCGCCAGTGATGAATTTGGAGTGTGGGGTCCGCATTTTTTTCGAAGAAGATGGAGTAACGGTACCGGTAATCACAAATCGCTACTTCACGTGAAGGAAGGCTTCCTCCGACCTACGTTAAACTAGTTTGTTGAGGACCATGGAGAGGGAGTAGTCTGATTCCCACAAGATGGAGCCACAGCTCACACTTCTCGGTGATGTATATAAATTTTGCTGGACGTCTTCTCCTATCTCAAGGAGTAGTTGTCTGGCCTACAAGAGACCCGATTTATCATTTTGTGATTTTTTTTTTCTCTGGGGACACTTAAAGGGTCAAGTGTACGAACGTCCTCCCACAAACCTGTAAGTACTTAAGAAGGCAATTATCCAGGAGGTGGCTGCCTCCCCACCGGAAATACCACGAAGAACCGTCGACAACTTCTGGGAAAGGTTTCGTCAACGTGTCAACAACGGAGGCTGCCACTGAGCGGACATAATTTTTAAAACCACTTAACGTAAAATGGAATACAAGCTGTTGTTCATAAAAGTATTTTCTTTGTATCTTTCTTAGTTTGTTCGTAAATACGTTTTGAAATACGGGAGGTGTTCCTTCCAGACTCTACAGTTTTAAAAATATACAGAAATTATAGTAATTTTAATTTGCAATATTTCACTACTTTTTAAACTATGTAGAATATGGAAAATATTTTTGTAATATATTGTTTAACAAAGTTCAATTTTATAATAAAAGTGTGACTAACTAACATTTTTTTATCTAGATAAAATGTTGCCAGGGGTGGTGGACGACTGGCTGAAACGTTATGGGAACTACATAGAAAGTTGTGCCACTGTACATTTCAGCTGCACTGATGTTAAAAGTACAAAACATTTCAGGTTCCATAATTTCCTTGGTACAGTACAATACCATGATTTTGAGTTTTATTTCGGTCCCTATAGGAACATCATTCAACCAGCCGCAAGAAGCACGTAAAATTAAATATCTGCCACGTTTGCCAGACCAAACCGCACAGTAGAGCTGCATGCTCTCTGGAGGAAACAGCGCTTATAGTTTGTCCTTAGTTTCAGACATTTGCAGTACCAGCACAGCAAGGCTGGTTGATTGGTTGACTTTACAGGGCCGGATCAGTCAAACATCCAGACCGTTGACACTGTAAATACTGAAAAGACTACTGCTGTCCCTTTTCAGGAACCACAAGTTCCTCTGGCCTCTTAACAATACCCCTCCGTTATGGTTGCACTTGTCTCACGACTATCTGTATCACTGGGGCACACAAGCGATCCCACCAACGGCAAGGTCCATGGTTCATGGAATTTAGACAAAAAGTGAATAGAAGCTTTTGACATGTGGTGCTACAGAAGAATGCTGAAGATTACATGGGTAGATAATGAAATTAATGAGAAGGTACTGAATAGAAATTAGTAAAAAAGTCTCTATAGCACAACCATTTGCTAAAAATGTGACCGGTTTCGGCATCTAGTAGTAAGCCATCTTCACATATTGAAAAATTAAAACTGCTGATTTACATAGGGAGTTCATAAAACATTAAAAAGAACATACGTTAAAATGATCTATCGTTACCCTTCCTGTTGACAATGATAAGGCGTGGAACAGCTGTACTGATCAGTTGCTAAACTGCTGCTGATGGCTGAGCAGCCACGGGTTAAATAGAATG
The DNA here is from genome assembly GCF_023898315.1 of Schistocerca nitens. Taxonomy (NCBI): domain Eukaryota; kingdom Metazoa; phylum Arthropoda; class Insecta; order Orthoptera; family Acrididae; genus Schistocerca; species Schistocerca nitens. Next base: position 742,156,474 of record NC_064617.1, read on the forward strand.
AAAGAGGGCGCTCATGAGCGCAGGCCGTCAATGTCAGCCAATGGGAAGCGATTTACGTCTCGTATGTTAAGATTTCAACATCCGTTTTTAAAAATGTACATAAATTTAACTCTAAACGGTTAAAACACAGAATCTAAAATTATGAATTCTGAACAGAATTGGAGAGACAGGGAATTTGTAGCACGACTTGACTAAAAGAAATGATCGGTTGATAGGACACAGTCTGAGACACCAAGGGGGTCACCAGTTTAGTACTAGAGGGAAGTGTTGGCGGTAAAAATTGAAGACCTAGGTATTCACACAGTAAGCAGATTCAGAAGGATGCAAGTTGCAGCAGTTATTTTGAGATGAAGAGGCTTGTACAGGATAGAGTAGCATGGAAGCTGTATGAAATCAATCTTTGGACTGAAGGCCAATAAAACAGTTTGATTTCTGAATTTGTTTTAGCTAATACTGACACTCGAGACAAAAAATCTGTGTACTTTAAATTGAAAAAAATACGGTTCATATGGCAGTTTTACGACATCTTGTGTTTATTTGTCCAGGATTTTTATTTCTGTTTCGCGCAAGCCCTTCTAGTTGACTACACTTCGGCGGCTAGCATGTCCGACGTTTTAGCTGCTGTTTCGCGTAGGTAACTATGATGATTTTGTACTTAGTGTAGAGCTGTGTGTGTATGTAATTCACAACGATGATGAAAAGCGGAGGAGGAAAACTCGGCAGGCAACGCTCTAGGAAAAGCAACGAACCAAAGTCCTCGACGCCCGAGTTATCCAGTTAGATTACAGATAACTTCGGGTATTTCAGTATATGTTCGAAGTGGATAAATTTGGCTCTACACCCCGTATGATAGAAAAAAGAGGCAACGAAGAAATATTCAGTGTGGCATCTTCATTGATTGCTACTCACTTGAAGACGTCTTGGTAGGGTACGCTATCGGAGACGATGAGGAAGCCTCCGTAGTAGATGCAGATGGCGTAGACGAAGGTGCCGAGGCTGCGTGCCAGGCTGAAGACGGCTGCTCGCACATTGGTGTTGCGCTTGGCGAGGCGGATGGCCGGCTCCAGCTCCAGCATGTACTTGGCGTGGAACTGCCGCTCACGGCACAGGCCCGCCACCGTGCGGATGCTGCCCACCGCCTCCACCGCCACCTGTCAACCAGGGCAGTCCATAAGCTGTAGGTCCGCAACTTAACTTGAGGATGTTGGTCTGACGAGACGCTCGCAGGCATACCAGAAATGCTGCCAACATGAGTTCTTCATACATACAATAGAGCGAGTAAGAAGGTGGTTGGTAAAAACACAATATAAAATGACAAAGTATACCTCCTAACAACTTCATTTCATTACCACCACCATCAGCAATATACACTGCAAGATAAAAAAAAGAAGAGACGTAACACGAAGGAATTATTCGAAGGGACGAAAGTCTGTAATGCTATTGTAAAAATAATACTGCCATTAATCTGTATATTTTAAAATTATTTTTGTTCCATAATAATTTTGAAAAATTAAGAAAATACTATAACGAGAGTAAGCTTTTGTTGAGTGTAGTTTATCTATTTAAAATAACCTCTTTGACGTAGGTGTATTAAAACATATTTTGTAAATAATTATGTAATATTTCAAGTACAACTGTAATTAATTACGTCAATTTTGTATGTATATGCTGCCATGCAATTGTAGATGGTTCATACTTAGGGTTTTTGTAAGCAGAAGCGTAAATTGAAAAGATTTAGGGATCATAGGTAGAACGGAACTCCGTTCTGTAGTGGAATGGAAAAGGTGGTGGGTTGCGCGAGTGAGAATTAGCGCGCGAGTAGCACACAGTCGGTAGCTGCCCTGCAAGTGGTGAACACGCATTACGTTGGTCAAGCACTAGAAGCCTCGAATTTACTTGCAAGACTGGGGTTTTGGCCTCGGACGTGTTCTACATCATTGGCGCAGTACGGAAATAAATTAATAGCTCAGAAATTTGCAATTTTATCGTCGTCACCAAGAGGAAGACAGAGCTATGTACATCAAGAGCCGTACCTGTGCAATGTTAGTACGCAGCGCCGCCTCACGCCACCTTCGACATCAGTAACAGGCAAAGTACTTTATTTAGAAGTGTATCACAGTGTGAACCATCCATCTTCAATCAGTGGAATATAAGTGTTAAATTTACCTTTGTGTTTAACCTTGATCTACCTATGTCATTTACCTCAGTAGGGTCCTTACCTAAACGAATTTTATTCCCGAGTATCCTGGTGTTTATTGAAGCTTGAATAATAGTATATTACTGGCAAGAGTACTGTTTTGGTAGTAAATTCTGAAAATCATTATTAAATACTAAAGTTTGCACATCTCAGTTTAAGGGCCACCGCTTTGCGTGGCCATGAGGATAAGTTTTCAATAGTATTTCTGAAAGTAAAGTAACATAATTGTTTAATGGCAACAATCTTAACAGTAATTGTTCGTGTTACTTCTCCATGTCAAAGAAAGCCAGACAAATATTGGTGTTGGTGAAACGTTAACAAATAACAGTCCTAAAGAAATGAAATTTAGTCGTGTTAAATAATAGTTTTGGTCATATGAATGATAACTATAAGTTTCATATTTTTTTGTATCCTTGTTGAAACATATAATTACTGAAGTATAGTGATAAATTAACAGAAAGTGGGATTAATAGTACTTACTGCCAAGTGACCGTAGTGAGTGAAAGTAGTTATTTATTCAGTGTCGAAAATTGACTTCATCTTTTTGTGTAGACACTGTGCCCGATTTGGACTGGCGGCCGTTTTATTAAGCGAAACAGTTTATTGTTATAACAGGCTTTGTCTGATAAAAGGTCTCCAAAAGTAATTATTCTCACTGCTTTTCCCCCAAACTGTATGATTCGAAGAAAAATAGCTCGATACTTTACCATTGGGTTGAACACGGTTAAAATCTCTCTCAGAGAGTCGATGGTTTGGAGTGTTAGTGCTGCGTGATTTTGTGATGGTGTTCCTGCCACTACTTACTGCACAGTTCTGACATTCCGAATCGCGGATCTTCCGTCTTTACAGTGGTAGAACTTAAACGTTCTGGTACTGTATTGACGAGAACGCGAAAGTACCGTTGCAAGTAAACAGACGTGATGTGCACACACAGACAAACAAATGAGTACAGTTACAGGAAAATTGGATGACTTATTCAACACAAAGTGCTTCACAAACCGAGCAAGTCAGTATCGCGTTCGTCCAACTCTGTCCCTCATGCTAGAAGCTATTCGCCGTGATATTCGTTGAAAGGATTGTTGCATGTCCTCCTGAGGGATGTAGCGCCCAGTTCTGTCCAGCTGGCGCGCTAGATCGTCAAAAATCCTTAGCTCTGTCCATTATGCTCCAAACGTTCTCAACTGGGGAGAGGTCCGGCAACCTTGCTGCGCAAGATAAGGTTTGGCAGTCACGAAGACAAGCAGTAAAAATTCTCGCCCTGAGCAGGCGGGAATTATCTTGCTGAAATATAAACCCAGGACAGTTTGCCGTGAGTATCGCAGACGTATCGCCATGCTGTATGTGTGCCGCGGATAACCAAAGGGATCGCGCTATGAGAAGAAATGCGTCCCGGATTATCACTCCTGGTTATTGGGAAGTATGGCAGGCGACAGCGTGGGTGGTATCCTAACACTATCCGAGTCTCCAGACATGTCTTCGCTAGTCGTAGGGGATCGTATGCGAATCGTCAACGAAGACAATTCTATTCCAGTGAATGACATTCCAAAACAAAGCCGCATCTAGAGACAACGGCGGGATACCAACCTCACTGTCACCCGCCATATGACCTGGCAATCAGTATTGACGATCTGGAGTGCCATTTCATTTCATAAAAAGAAATGCGTTGTGGCTAGGGCCTCCCATCGGGTAGACGGTTCACCTGGTGCAAGTCTTTCGAGTTGACGCCACTTCTGCGACTTGCGTGTCGATGGAGATGAGATGATGATAAGGACAGCAAAACACCCAGTCCCTGAGCGGAGAAAATCTCCGACCCAGCCGGGAATCGAACTCGGGCCGTTAGGTATGACATTCCGTCGCACTGACCACTCACCTACCAGGTACGGACATTTCTTTTCATAGCAAGCCCTCTCTGATCGTCCGCGGAACCATTACTGCGCAGCGGCACTGTAAGTCGACGGTATTCTGCGGCCCGTTTTCTTGCCCTTTATGGCCATCCTGGGCTTACATTTCAGCAAGATAATGCCCGCCCTCACACGGAGAGAGTTTCTATTGCTTTTTACATGCTTGCCAGGCCCTAACTTGAACAACAGCCTTTTCAGTTGAGAGCGTTTGGAGCATTGTGGCTGGGCCCTCCAACCATCTCTCGATTTTAACGATATAACGTGCTAATTGGACAAAATTTGGAATGATATACCTCAGGAGAACATCTAGCAATTCTACCAATTAATGTCAAACCAAATATCAGCTTGCTTAAGAGCCTGAGTTCGATCAACCCGTTACTAACTTGCTCCGTTTGTGAAGCTCTGTGTCTTGAATAAATCATCTATTTTTTCTTAAGATGCAATGATTTGTTTGTCTGCATATGTACATCACATCTACCCATTTCCGTCCAGTTCGGATAATACTTTCGCAGTGCGTCTTTTTTAACTTTTATCTTTTGTCTTAGAGTGTACGACATTAGTCCATGCGTGGAATCTCGACGGTAAAGGGCCAGGTTTACCCAAATCTACATTTATACTCTGCAAACCACTTGAAGTGCATTGGCATCACCTACTCCCATATCATTTATTTGGGCTTCTTCCTGGTCCATTTCCATATGGAATGCCAGAAGAATGATTGCTTATGTGCGAACTGTAATTAGTCTAATTTACTCCTGGGGGTCATTACGGGAGCGATACGTAACACTTAAATGCCTCTTAAAGCTTGCTCTTGAACATTGTACGTAGGCTTTCGCGGGCGTTCATCCTGAAGCGTCTACTATTGCAGGTTTTCAGCATTTTCAAGCAAACCTGCGATTAGATTTCGGACGCGCAGACTGCAGAAACTTCATTGCTTCATTTCCTTTTTCGACGGTACACCATTCGGTCATCATCTGAGTGAGCTAACACACTGACGAAATAGAGTTTCAACGAGTGCGCCTCAGAAATTTAATGGATCAGTCAATTCGCAGCGAAAATACGAAGACGCACAAACGTGTAACCATTCTTGCTGTCATTTTTTGTATGCATTCAGTATCCCTGTTAATCTTGTTTGTTATGAGGAGATGAAGAAGCTTGCACAGGATAGAGTAGCATGGAGAGCTACATCAAACCAGTCTCTAGACTGAAGACGACAATAACAACATGAGTTCCACGTACTTTAATACCCTAGGCTGGGCCGCACGAGTGTTTTGTAAGCAGTCTCCTTTCTTGCCTAATTGCAATTTCTCAGAATCCAACGAGTAAAGCGAAGCCCTTTTATGAAATACTAACTGACAAAGCCGGCATTGCCCTTAAAACGAAAAGTAATGAACAGTGTTTATAGTGTAATATCCCAGACAGTTTCTGTGCGTTAGGCACAGCTGCTTCGCTTGTCTACAGCGCGATTTTGTAAACGTCTCTTTGGCAACACCTCTTCATAGCTCTATAAAAAGTAATTGTTTTCACGTACAGCCGTTTCCGCTTCACAGTTGAAAGCTGTCAAAAGCGCTGCCAGTGTTTGTAAAGAATAAATGTATCAAGACTTCATGCATGATGCGGCATATTTTCATGCATCTAAGTGTTTATGACACCTCCTGAATCACGTGCGGTACACTGAAGGATGTGTATACAAAGTTTGTTGAAATCACCTCAATGTTTTGGGAGGAGATGTGGAACACACACACACACACACACAAATACCCACACACGCACGCACCTGCGCACTCACGCACCCACGCACGCACACACCCACGCACACACATATAAACATACATACATTTTGTAACATGTATGGCTGTTCCAGGAATTTAAATGCTAGTTGAAGAAGTGTTACGGTCGGGTTCTTATTAACAGCACTTTGTTATAAAAGCCACAGAGTGTCTGTTTTTCCTCGTGGGACACGTACTTAGGATTAACTAGTTGGTGCACAACGCCATCCATTTTCTGACTATTTTTGTATTAGTACAGATTTGACAACACCTATGTTAAACACAATGGAGTTCTGTACACAAACATGCTTTCTGTTACAGACGGTAGACTATCTCTGTCTCTAGTTTCTGTGTCAGTTTTTCAAGAAAAAGTCAGAAGGAAACGAAACAAACTAGTCACAAAATAATTTATTTTCTCTGTGCGTATAAATCATCAGTCATTCACCTTTGTATGTGCACGCTTTCCTAGAGTATGTAAAATCTGCAGCTTCAAGAAGAAGGATGGACGCTATATGAAATTTGGATCCCATTCATTCAAAGAAATGTACGAAATGCGGATGTTTATGATTACAGAGGTGGTAGCAAGTGAGTATGATAAACATTTTACGCCGAAAGATCATGCTGTGCTTATAATAATGCAAATGGTTATAAAGAATCTTATTGTCGCACAGGATTACCTACCAGTGGTGGAATGCAGTATAAGACATTACCATGTCTCATCAACAGGGAAGGACATAAAGGTACTATGCTACAAAATTTTCATGAACATATATTTTCGTTAAAGCCCTGCGACTCATCGTCTATGTAGGTGGTGGCCTGCTTAAATAAGCAAGTGTATGAGGTGGACATTTATTACAATACTGCGACGAGCACAACTACGTATCAACAAATATTGCGTGGCCCAGCAGCATGTCGTGGTATTAAGTAGCTAGAACGAAAACAGATGTTCGCCGATGCCCGAACTGGGTTTCTATTCCCATTGTCCGTGTAGATAAGGATAACGTTCATGGTAATACTACGCTGGAAAACATACGTCTCTAAGCTGGTTGTAGGTTGTGTTCCAAAAATGAACAGCATAGAGACAGAAGTGATGACACTTTCTGCAGGACCTGACCATCATTTTGGAGGACAATGTTCCAGCACGTACAGTGCAAGCTGTTACTGATTTGTTTGACTGTTGGGGCTGCTAAGTGCTATACCACCTACTGCACTCCCTGACTTAAGCCTTCGTGAGTTCAACTCGATTTCTAAACTGAAGGAAACACTTCACAGCATTCGCTTCAGAACTGCTACAAATTCGTCGGGCAATAGACTGCGCCGCCCGAACTTACAACACAACTGGCACTGCTAAGAGTACCCTACGACTTCCACATCGCTGGCAACAGGTTGTACACAATGCTGGTAACTATTTTGAAGGTCAGTATAACTTTGACAAACGTACCTATTTTGTACGAGCTGCAAATAAATAGTTGCCAATATTGAAGTTCCAACCCTCGTATGAAATAGTTTTCCTAAGCCCTCTGTGATACGCAAGATTTAGCCTATGTCGGTTTCCATATACAGCATTCGTAGGTGACCCTGCATCTAAGTCGTATGTCGGTTCATGAGAAAATAGAGCTTTATTCTCGGAGCACAGGCCTACCTTACGTATACAACTACGCAGCCTGGACCGAGACGCCTGCTTGGCAGTCTTTTTCATCGGAAATGCCGTTTCCAGTTACCATCCTCTCACGTTATAGGACATTCCTCGATTTTTTTACGACGGGTTTCAATGTCTACATTAACAAACGCTGTATCACTGTCATTGTTTTCTCAATAGCTGTCGAAGGCAGTTACAAAAAGTGTCTAGTTCCACTTAGAAAAGTACTTATTTCAGTATTTCAGTTGATACCTGCGCTAAAAACATTAACCAAACAAAAACATACGTGCCTCACGACTCTCTAACATTTGTCGAAACCCGCGTTTCAGTACGTCTAATCATTCACGAAATAAAAGGAGTGTCATGTCTGACGTGACTCTGTGTGTGTGTGTGTGTGTGTGGGCGCGCGCGTCTATTCTCAGCAGCCATTATGAATTAAGACATGAAGGAATTACAGACATTGACTGGGGTGGGCACTGACCGAAATCAATTGGAAAAATTGAAAGTTTATAACGGACTGGTATTCGAACCCGGGTCTCCAGCTTAGTAGGCAGACACCACATATATAAACAGAGATTGGGATCTCTACATTAACACAGATAAGCACCACAAATCGAATCGCCCTTTTTCCGTCGTAAAAATTTATTTACTTTCACTCTGTTCAAGGCGGCCTTTCAATGGCTTTACTATGGGCGTAAATATCTATGTCTACATCAATACCTATACTCTGCGAAGCACTTTGAAGTGCGTGGCAAAGGATACGTCCACTACAGCACTTAGCAAGGCCTTTTCCTCTTCCGTTCACATGTGGAGCGCGGGAACAATGATTGTTTAAATGCCTCCGTGCGTGCTGTAATTAATCTAATCTTGTCCTTACGTTCCCTCTGGGAACGATATGTTGCGGGTTGTAACATACTCCTAGAGTAGTCTTTTAAACCCGTTTCTTGAAACTGTATTTGTGAACTTTCTCGGGATAGTTTCCATCTATCTTCAAGAGTCGGCCACTTCGTTCTTTCAACATCTGTCTGACACTCTCCCGCGGGTGAAGCAAACTTGTGGCCGTCCTGCTGTCCTTCTCTGTGCACGTTCAAGTCACCTGTAGTCCTATTTGGTATTGGTCCCACACACTTGATCAATAACCTAGAATCGGTCGTGCGAGTGATCTTTAAACAGTTTCCTTTGTGGACTATTGCACTTCCCCACTATTCTACCAATAACGCGAAGAACACCGCAACTGCGGCGTTGTACCGATCTCCCCTCGGACATTGAAATTCCCAGAGAGGGACGTTAACATCGAATAGGCGGGCTGCAAGAATTGTTACCAGTAGGTTCGTACAACACGTAAGTGTCATGGAGATGCTTCGGGAACTCAAATGGGAATCCCTGGAGGGAAGGTGACGTTCTTGTTGACAAACACTATTGAGAAAAGTTAGAGAACCGGCATTTGAAGCTGACTGCCGTTGCGCGTAAGGACGAAGAAGATAAGATATGAGAACATGTAAAATGGTTCAAATGGCTCTGAGCACAATGGGACTTAACATCATAGGTCATCAGTCCCCTAGAACTTAGAACTACTTACACCTAAGTAACCTAAGGACACCACACACATCCATCCCCGAGACAGGATCACATGGACATCACAAACAGCCATGCCCGAGGCAGGATTCGAACCTGCGACCGTAGCGATCGCGCGGTTCCAGACTGAAGCGCCTAGAACCGCTCGGCCACACCGGCCGGCGCTCATCATATAGATAGTCGTTTTTCCCTCGCTCCTTTGCGAGTGGAACAGGAAAGGAAATGACAAGTAGTGGTACGTGGTACCCTCCACCACACACCTTACGGTGGCTTGCGGAGTATCTGTGTAAATGTAGATGTAAACAGAAAACTATCACCTGCTTTACCTATGTAAAGCCTATGGGATCGTTCTATTTCATGTTCCTCCTGAATGTTGCACCCAGATTTTTGTGTGATTTTACCGACTGTCACTGATATTTTATTCACTGGATACCATGATTTTTCGTTTTGTGAAGTGCACAGTTTTACATTTCTGAAAATTTAAAGCAACTAGACAATCTTTGCACCACCTTGACATCTTATCAAGTTCTGACTGAATATTTGTGCTGATACGTCTACGCCGTAATTCGTCTGCCACGAACTGTCGATAAATCGTAGAACGTCCTTGAGACAAAGATCGTGGTGCACGGAGCGTATCAGCGAGAGGGCACACATATGCTGGAAAGGGGGGGATTTGCCAGTGCGGGGCAAGGTGAGGCAGAAGGAGCTGAGTGGCGGTTGAAGACTGAAGATGTGCGGTTGTTAGCCCGTGGCCTTCTAGCTTCCAAGGATTCTGGGTCCGATAGAAGACATTGGGGTCACATAAGACACGGGGCGTAGAGTGTGACGCTGGTTGGGACGTCTGGTTGGAATGGTGCAGAGGAGTCCCAATGGCGTAGTCTATCTGCAGCAGCATCGGCTGCTGGAGGTGTGACCTGTTGGAATTACGTCCGCTGACGTTCCTGCCGCCACCACCTAGATTAGCTGTCTTTAACGCTGTCTAAGAATCTGGTGAGGGCGTACTTTTGTGGAATTATTCGAAGTACGGTTCCATTTCTATGTTACATTTATGTGGCGGTGATGCTGGTTAATTAGACGGCTAATTCATGACCGCGGAGTAATGGCCCCGCAGTAACAGTTCCCGCCAGAATGAGGGAGCTCGCTATAGCTGTACTGTCGGTAGCTATTTGACCAGGTTTACAGAGTGTTTTTGCTGTATTTATGATTTCGCTGTTATTCTGCAGTTTCTCTTGGTCGTAAAATTTTATTTTAACTTTGGTACAGCTCTTGGAGCACTTAATCTTTCCGCTTTTGGATATCTAATTAGTAAAGTTAATTATCATTCCTATAGATTCAAAAACTGCTTAATAATCATTGAATGAACACACCGCCATTTAACGGTATCGTTGTTTATTTAATTATGATCAGATTTCGGCGTTTTCTGCCTTTCCAAGAGATATAGTTTATGTCATTAACACATATAATGACAAACTTCACCACTTGAAAATGGCATAAAAGTCCGAAACATGGTCGAAATGAAATAAACAACAATACAGTCATGTGGTGGTGTGCTCATTTGAAAATTATTGTATGACTGTTGCTCAGAAACATCAAAAACTGTTTTTTTTAATAATCCTTGTTAAACTGCATTCAATTTGAGCGATTGTTTGTTATTAGCACCAGGGAATAATGGTTGATTTTTTTATTTTCAAACTTTAACGAAGCGTAAAGGCTCTTGATCTGCATTAATCAAAAATTGTTATCACTACTAAAATTCTTTTAAATGTTCTCAGAAGATAACATTTCAGTCTTGTTATGTATTTTTAAATAAATTGTCTTATCTATATTGTGAATGGTGCTTAATCTTCATTTGGTCCCAACCCTTATAAACGTTGAGCAATCAATAAATCGCAAGAAACGTATCAGTTACTATTAGTATTATTCACAAAGATATTAATACACAACATGAACAGCAAGGAATCCAACACAGTTCCTTGGGATATACGCGAAATTACTTATACGCCTGTCGATGGCTCTCCATCTAAGGAAACATTCTGCGTCCTGCCTAGCAAGAGGAGTCCAGTCATCTATTTAGTCTGTTACCCCATACGATCGTAGTTCTGATAATAAGCGTAGGCGTTATACTGAGTCAAATGCTTTTCGGAAATCGAAAAGTACTGCATCTATCTGGCAGCCTTGATCCATGGCTTTCAGAATGTCATATGAGGATCATGCGTTGGGTTTCACATGATCTATGTTTCCGAAATCCATGCTAGCTGCCATGGAGGAGGTCGTTCTATTCACGGTACCTCATATCGTTCTTCAGGCATTGAGAATGACAGTTTAGACACAAACACAATAATATGTATGGTGAGAACATTAATTATGCCTGTCATTATGATGATGTGCGTGACTGTATTATAGAGGTGGATGGTCACCAGTTAATGTGACGAAAATTTATTTTCAAAACTTAATTAACCTAATGCAGAAGACCTTTGGCTTCTAAATAACATTCTTACTCAGAGTTGATTGCCGATAAGTACGTACGATAGTGGCCTTCTCCATGGACTTCTGCTTGCGCTTGGCTTCCTTGAGCACCATCCGGTCGTCGAAGTACTGAGCCAGCACCATGACTGGGATGAAGGCGATGGCCACCAGACCTAGCCGCCACTCGAAGAACAGGCACGCGATCACAGACAGCGCTAGCGTGCAGAGGGCCTGCACCACGGCGCCGATCCGTTGTCCTGTGGCCTGTCGGAAACACACAGTGTTACTGGAGCTTCAGACACCGTGACAAATCGCTACCCTACAAGTCTGCATTACTGAATATCTTTAATGTGATGTTTGTATCCTACAGTTTGCTGAATAAAGTAGCGGGGAGTGGTCATCAATCGATTAGCTGTGACATTGACCCAGTTGGCGCTTCAGGACCCGAATAGAAACTACAAACACACACAATGTCTTCTCTTTCGCAAAGTGTAAGAACTATATTTTGTTCTTAGGACAAAGATTCTACAAAAGTAAACATATTGATGTAACGAACGATTACAGCTATAGCTCAATGTTCTATTTCATACATACACTGACAGAAAAAAATAGCAGCACCTACAAATAATTAAAGCAGATTAATGAAATTTTGGAAATAGATTTGTCTAGGTAATATATTAAGTGATTAAAATTGCAAGGACGCAGGTTAATATAAGCGCGAGATGACCCATTGCAAACGTGAAATGTTGGTACGTTAATAACAGGTGTAACTGCCAGAATGTTGAATGCAAACATGAAAACGTGCATGCATTGTGCTTTACAGGTGGCGGTTAGGAATCTGTGGGATGGAATTCCGGTGCCTGTTGCACTTAGTCGGTTAATACAGGAACGCTAATGCTGCTTGCTGATGACGCTGGAGTTGTCGTACGAAGATGTCCCATATGTGCTCGACAGTAGACAGGTCTGGTGCTTCAGCAGTCCAAGGCAACATGTCCACATTCTGTAGAACATCTCGGGTAACACCAGCGGTACGTGGGCAAGGATCGCATTGAATGCTGTTCATGAATGCAGCATAGTTGGTCGTATCACGAGGCTGATACACATATTTGCAGTCAGGGTACGTGGTATAACCGCGAGAGTGATCCCGCTGTTATACGAAATCGTACCCCAGACCATAACTCCATATCCCAGACTTTAACTCCATGTAAAGGTGCAGTGCATCTAGCATGCAGACAGATTGGTAGCAGGCCCCCATGTGATCTCCATCTAACCAACATACGGCTATCACTGCCACCGAGACAGAACCAGCTTGCATCAGAAAACATAACAGACTTCCACTCTGCCCTCCAATGAGCTCTCGCTTGACGCCACTGAAGTTGCAAATGGCGGTGGTTTGGGGGTCAGTGCAACGCACACTGCAAGGCATCTGGTTCGGAGCTGTCCTTGAAGTAACCTGTTTGTAACAGTTTGATGCGTCACTGTAGTGGCAACTGCTGGTCAGATTGCTGCTACAGATGCAGTGCGATGCCCCAGAGCCATACGCACACACGATGGTCTTCCCTCTCAGTAGGCTCATGTGGACGTATGAGGCCGGTATTCTTGCAATCGTACATTCCGCGACCACCACTGCCAGCAGTCATGTACAGTGACTCCATTGGTACAAGTAGTTCAGTCTGTGCTGAGCTGCCAGATTGAAAGCACACAGTTTGGTATTTTTTGGATCTGCAGTTGTTATCATGTTGGAGGAAAAATTCATAAAACCACCCCCTGCAGTGGCCTACCAGCTTAGTTCACAATACTGCCATCAGAGGGCGCTCAAAATTGTGATGTCACGAGTTTTCCCCTGTCCCACTTGACAGAGGCAATTTTCCAAACTATTTATATAACAGTGTGGAATTTCAGCTCAGACTTGAGTGAGGGTTCAGACTTGAGTGAGGGTTGCCTGGCCAAGTTCACAATTCAACCCCCAGCCAATGCTTTCCACTGCCACCCCCCGCACACCCCACCCCCGCCCCCCCCCACCCCCCACCCCTACATTGGCAGGAAACTACAAGTCTGTGCAGTAGAAAGACATAGGGTAGCTCTTTTTATCCTTATTTGGGGAAGATGCCAGTGCAAGTGTTATACTGTTTCAAGAAGTGAAGAAGAATTCAAAATATCACCCCTCCCCCACCCAAATTCAATCATTCTACCCACAGTTTTCTCTTGTGTGTGTGTGTGTGTGTGTGTGTGTGCGTGCGTGAAACGACTTCTCTTAACAATACTGCCACCAGATGGTGCTCAAATTTGTGACATCAGAGGTTCCTTTTCGAAAACTGATGGGGGAAGCATAGGTGTTGGTGTGGAAGGTGTAGGTGTTATCCCACTTGGGCATGCCATAATTATGGACAGATTTAAAAAAAAAAAAAAAAAGAAAATCATGAAATTTTATATATACAGCTAAAGATCCAAGCACATTGCAGATATTGTCAAAACCTCATCTAAGCTTTACCAAGAGATCATGAACATGTACCCTACATACAATATGTGATCAAAAGTATCCGGAAACCCCCAAAAATACTTCGAACGTGGTCAGGTGATTGGGTTTCACTTCTGTCATACATTTGTACGCGAAATTTACACACTCCTAAACATCCCTAGGTTCACTGTTTCCAATGTGATAGTGAAGTGGAAACGTGAAGGGACACGTACAGCACAAAAGCTTACAGGCCGACTTTGTCTGTTGAATGACAGACTGCCGACCGTTGGAGAGGGTCCTAATATGTAATAGGCAGACATCTATCCAGACCATCACACAAGAATTCCAAACTGCATCAGGATCCACTCCAAGTATTATGACAGGCGGGAGGTGAGAAAACTTGGATTTCATGGTCGAGCGGCTGCTCATAAGTCACACATCTCGCTGGTAAATGCCAAACGACGCCTCGTTTGGCGTAAGGGGTGTAAACATTGGACTATTGAACAATGGAAAAAAATTGTGTGGAGTGACGAATCACGGTACACAGTGTGGCGATCCGATGGCAGGGTGTGGGTATGGCGAATGACCGGTGAACATCTTCTGCCAGCGTGTGTAGTGCCAACAGTAAAATTCGGAGGCGGTGGTGTTATAGTGTGGTCGTATTTTTCATGGAGGGGGCTTGCACAACTTCTTGTTTTGCGTGGCCGGCCGAAGTGGCCGTGCGGTTAAAGGCGCTGCAGTCTGGAACCGCAAGACCGCTACGGTCGCAGGTTCGAATCCTGCCTCGGGCATGGATGTTTGTGATGTCCTTAGGTTAGTTAGGTTTAACTAGTTCTAAGTTCTAGGGGACTAATGACCTCAGCTGTTGAGTCCCATAGTGCTCAGAGCCATTTGAACCACTTTTTTGTTTTGCGTGGCACTATCACAGCACAGGCCTACATTGATGTTTTAAGCACCTTCTTACTTCCCACTGTTGAAGAGCAATTTGGGGATGGCGATTGCGTCTTTCAACACGATCGAGCATCTGTTCATAATGCACGACCTGTAGCGGAGTGGCTACACGACAATAACATCCCTGTAATGGACTGGCCTGTACAGAGTCCTGTCCTGAATCCTGTAGAACACCTTTGGGATGTTTTGGAACGCCGAATTCATGCCAGGTCTCACCGACAAACAGCGATACCTCTCCTTAGTACAGCACTCCGTGAAGAACAGGCTGACATTCCCCAAGAAACCTTCCAGCACCTGACTGAACGTACGCCTGCGAGAGTGGGAGCTGTCATCAAGGCTAAGGGTGGACCAACACCGTATTGAATTCCAGCATCACCGATGGAGGACCCCACGACTTGTAAATCATTTTTAAGCCAGGTATCCGGATACTTTTGATAGGGCGTCTGGATTGGAGCTGTCCTTGCAGTAGCCAATTGGTGAAAGTTTATTGTCATGTACTTGCATGACTGCTGTATCGACCGAATTGTCGCTGAAGGCCACTCATGCCTGTGTGCTGCAAGTCGTGGGTGGCATCTGATGGGGGGGCTGGAGCATCACTAGCTCGTAGCTGCACCACGCTGTCTAGATGGAGTCACTTCATGGATCTTATAGATGTCCATTCATATGTGTATTGTTAAGTGTGTTCCCGTTTAATGCAAGTGTCAATGACCATCGTACCATATTGACCTTCATTCCACATTGAACATCATCTGCCACAAACAACCACACACAATGATTCATTGCCGTCAATCATTCAGTTTTCACTCCACCCGTATGATATCATTCTTTAAATAAGTCTTGTGGTGTCACCGCCAGACACCACACTTGCTAGGTGGTAGCTTTAAATCGGCCGCGGTCCATTAGTACATGTCGGACCCGCGTGTCGCCACTGTCAGTGATCGCAGACCGAGCGCCACCACACGGCAGGTCTCGAGAGCACTCAGTCCACAACACAGTTGGCGACGAGGATGGGATCAACTGTGTTGTGGACTGACAAGACAGCCAGTCCACAGTGACGGGTAACCGAAAGGCACGCGCTTAAACTCACGCAGGCTAGAGAGGTCTGAAACAGGATACGTAATGAATGCTACAAAGAAAAGTGCGTAGCTTCTGGAATACCTAACTTTAATCCATCCTTGTTATACATCGCTCTTGACGATACAAGTGAGACTCTTTAGATACAAGCTATGTAAGGCTAATGGCGCCTTGCTAGGTCGTAGCCATGAACTTAGCTAAAGGCTATTCTAACTATCTGCTCGGCCAAGCAGCGAGGCTTCGTCAGTGTGCATCGCTAGCTAAGTCGTCCGTACAACTGGGGCGAGTGCTAGTAAGTCTCTCGAAACCTGCCGTGTGGTGGCGCTCGGTCTGCGATCACTGACAGTGGCGACACGCGGGTCCGACATGTACTAATGGACCGCGACCGATTTAAAGCTACCACCTAGCAAGTGTGTTGTCTGGCGGTGACACCACAATTCTCGTTTTAAGTTTCGCTCTAAATCCCCGAGTTTAGAGTCCGAGATGCCAAACTGGGTGGAGGCGATCCCTCACGATCTTTGTTATATGGTTTCATCGTGGAGGCAGAGTGATGTCAGTAATTTATATATTCATGCTGTCAGTTCTTTTTTTGTAGTAGTAGTACATATAATCAGTTTTCTTTCTTTGCCGTTGGCGAGTTTAATCAGTGCCTAGAATGTTGTAGTTACGTTTCTTATTCCTGCTCTCTCTCTCTACAGCTGGTGAGCTGACATTGGGGGGTCCCTGCTCGAAGCCAACACACAAAATAGTGTAACTGTGCTATATGTGCGTAGGGGGGGGGGGTGTATGTGTGTGTGTGGCTACAACTGAATAATACGAACACACTATCTTCTACAGCAACCCAAGTATGCCCATCTAAGTGTTTTAGCAATGACTTTGGCATTTAGTGTAGCTATTTGGAGGAATACATAGATAACTCTGGCTGGGATGCGACTCTGCATCAAAGTTGAATGGCATATAAAATAGCAACCCACAGCTGGTTATGTAAGCAATAAGAGTATTTTTATACTTGTACACATATGGAATGTGGAAAAAATGGATAAATATCGAAAAATGTAGAAAATGTCAAAAAAATCGGTAAAAATCTGGATACTATATGGTCATACAGGACATCTGCATTTATACCTAGACTGTAGCAGAGATTTGACATAAGCATTAAATCAAAGTGTCTGTAGAGATGTCGGTGATTCTCTAGAAAGCTATGAATATGCGCTATCTGTTAGAATCACTGCGCAGTATTCCTCCAAATTAAGGGAGATTTGCGCTCAAGTTTCAGAGAGGGAGCAAGTTGTAGACAAGGTGGTAAAAAAAAAAAAAAAAAAAAAAAAAAACCTACTTCTTGTTATTTACATAAATGAATGGTTCTGGACTATAACAAACAGTATTTACAATGTGCTCCACTTTACTGTGTGTCAATTACATCCGTGTGGTAGATAACCTGTAGAACAGCAGCAGTTTATCTACTGGAGGTAGTAAGAATACTCGGAACTTTCTCAAACCGTTCTGAGACTCAATACCAATGAAAAATGTGTTAATTGTATTCTGTCTGCATGTATTTTTAATTATCTACATGGAGATTCTTAACACGGTCTTCAACAAAGACGACGTAAGTATTACTCGGGAGTGCCATGTTGAAGCATGAGAGGTATATTTCTCTCAGTTCCAGACTTTGTTCTCCACAATACCGCCAAACAAGGATATCGCCGAATTAGGGTTGGTGCCAACCAACAATACTACCACAACAGTAGATCTGTGTGATAGCTCATGGTCGCTGTCGTAACCTAATCATCAAGGTCGCCTAAATCGCGCCCACCAGCCAGTCCATATCTCATCGCTACTGGGTACGGTAGGTCATGTCCATAACTGCTGAATCGTCCAGGATCGACGAAAGCTCTTTTTTGCCATCCTGCAAGGTTCTTCAGTCATAGTTCACCGATTGTAAAAATATTTGAAAAGTTTTTTGCTAATGAACCAGATTTATTTTTCCCAACCACTGCTGTATATTCCTCATAAGCAAATTAGTACGCTGTAGAAACGAATATTTCCTCTCTCAGTGTGAAAGGGATGAGATGGTCGTCGGTTCGTGAGACATGTTAAAGCTGGGGGTCAGGTACACGCTATTGAATCAAAACTCTGAGAATGATTGTTGTTTACGGTTTCTGAAACTGTCATGGACCGTGCGGCTGGTCCCGGCGGAGGTTCGAGTCCTCCCTCGGGCATGGATGTGTGTGTTTGTCCTTAGGATAATTTAGGGTAAGTAGTGTGTAAGCTTAGGGACTGATGGCCTTAGCAGTTAAGTCCCATAAGATTTAACACACATTTGAACATTTTTTGAAACCGTCAAAAGCATAACGTTTTCCACAGAGATTTACTTGTGTGTTAACAGTAATGGAAAAAAAAAACTCTAATGAGAATAATTATGATAATGCAAGGGACAGACATAACTAGTGGTTGTGTGGATGTCTAAAGGATGTAATATGTTCAGTAGGCGTACATTAGGTGGTTGAAAGGGTAGCTACCCTATATGACCGAAAGCGCTTCCTTGTTTACCCAGATGTCGTTTTCTGTAATCGGTGGGAATAATCAAATGGCTCTGAGCGCTATGCGACTTAACTTCTGAGGTCATCAGTCGCCTAGAACTTAGAACTAATTAAACCTAACTAACCTAAGGACATCACACACATCCATGCCCGAGGCAGGATTCGAACCTGCGACCGTAGGGGTCGCTCGGTTCCAGACTGTAGCGCCTAGAACCGCACGGCCACTCCAGCCGGCCTGCGAATAATCGTCTCCTTGTTTACCAAACGCGAACAAAAGATGACACATGTGAGAGAGAAGTGTTAAATACTAAGACAGGTCAATGTGAGATCTAAGACACAACATTCCGGGGAGTTAAGGTAGACGGGAAAGAGTCACGCGTATTTCTGACATCAGGTCGGATAATACGTTATAGAACTGTATCCCCATAGTTTATTATTACTTAAGGAGCAGACCTAGACCATTAACTATTAAAGTATTTCATATATATATATCCCTAAAACCATTCTGGAACTTGTCCACTGTGCGGTGACCAATGCTAGATCATATGTTAATGATTGTGACGTCTTTTCCGGTTATGACTCCGAAAATTGGAATACATAAGTGTTACATTTTAAGCTGGCTGTGTACTTGGTGTAGAGGACTATAGTTTTAATGGATTATTCGGTAATGGTATAGTGAAATATCTCGATACTCTACTAAAAAAAAAAGACAATCAGGAACTTCAGTGGTTTATAAAACAATGTACTGTATACGTGGTGTTCCACGGTGCACATCCAGATCCCTGTCTGTTCATCATAAGCAAGTCAGTATGATAAATTCTAATCACAGTAAATCTGAGAATGCAAAGAGCAGCTACGCATCTGCTCTAGAAGGTTTGTCTGGTTGCGATATAGAATAGATTATGCCTTCCTGAAACGTACTGGAGCCATTATTTGTCGAACAGACCTATTTAAATTGCCGAATACGTATACCTGAGATCGTTCTCCAATTTGTCTACTGGAAATGACTAATACTAGTTCCAAAGGAATTGATCGTGATGTCTTCCCTGATTGCGAGTCCTAAAATTTGAATAAATCTTGCATTTTTAGCTGGATGTGTACATGTTGCGGAAGACTGCAGTTTTAATGAATTATTTGGTAATGGTAGGATGCAATAACTTGATATTCTACTTAAAAAAAGACTATCAGGAACTATAATTTGTAATTTTAAAAATGTTATCTAATTCTGTCGAAAGTAATTTTAATGGGATTGGAGTGAAGAAATACTAGTAATTTGTGTGGCACATGTAGTTCGAGATTTATGCGAGTACATATCGACTGTCGAGTGCCGCAATGTAAACAACTGTTTGTAGACTTATCTGTGCAACTATCGTACTAGCTCAGTCGGCATTGCGCACCTACGTGAACGAGTACACTAGGAGACCAGCACAGCCTGATGTATGTTTTATATCTGAGGGTATTTTAATGCTTGAGTAATGTACACAGTGTTTAAATTACGTCATATAATTATGTGTTAGCTGCCTTGGTTCGGAATATTTGCTTATTAAACATTCAGATCCTATGATGACATCACAGATCTGTGGAAATCGGTTATCAGTATAGAGATTTACAAGCGATATTGGAGTACGCGATATTTCAGAATAATACAATTCAGATATACATTAATAAACTGACAAATATTGTTATTAGTCCTAGAATCAGCAATTGCAATAATTCAATCTTATTTATTCTCAATTAGGTTTCAGCCTTTAGAGCTAAGTCACTTCGCTTTAGAGGGAAGCTTGGAGCTTGAATAGGAATTCACTCACCGCCTGGACACTGGCAGCGTCACCGGAGAGACGGGCGCAGAGCGCTCCCGTGCTGTTGTTCTTGTCGTCGAACCAGGCCACCTCCTGGCGCAGCATCGCCGAGAAGGCAAGCCGTCGCAGCCGCGTCGTCAGGCGCTCACCGGCCACTCCGTAGGTGTAGATCTGCAACCCACGAGTACAGTTAAAAGGCTGCAAACGAAGTAAAGAAGTGACCTTTCAGTTCAATGCCTTAGGGAAAACTGCTACATAATTGCGCAAGCTCCAACGGCACACGCTACTACAGAACCCGGGGAAATAACGAATCATATTGTGCTTCATAGTAGATTCACGTTGTGCTTTGCTCTTAAGAGTTGGGATACAGATTTCGGCCCCCACGGCAGGTGTTAAGCACGCTGGCCCTGCTCGCCCTCGCCTATCCCTTTAAGCAGCCGAGCGGGGACCGTGCCTGCTCGTCTTCACCAATTTCGTCCAGATTTGTGGTATACGCAGTTCTTGGCTAGAAATAAAAGAAGCTGAAGCTACAGATGGTCCTGTGTAAAAAAAAAGTAATAAAAAATGAAGAAAGAGAAGGACGAGGTATGAACCATACACATCTTGTCGTGAAATCTCAAAACTATTCCGCTTTTCTTCACTGTTTTCCCTGCAGATGAAAATTCCAGGTGACTCTGAATTCCAAACGCCCTCTTTTGCAGTGCACATCGCTAAGAGACAATGAAGAGAGTCATTGAGGTTCTGGAAGGTACCGGCAGGTATGTGGAGTCCGTAGCGCGAACAGCATGATCCAGGGGAGGGGGAGGGGGTGGTTTGGTGGCCAGGGCAGTGCGGTAAACACATCCTAGTGTTCTTCGAACAACGCGTGTACACTGCGAGGTGTGTGACATGTTACCTAATCCTGCTGGTAGATGCCATCGTGCCAAGGAAAAACAAACTGCAGGTAGGAATGGACATGGTTCTAAAAGATGGATAGATTGCGTCTCTCAGAATGACAAGAGCACCCATGGAATGCCACAAAAACTTTCCCCAGACCATAACGCTATCTCCTCCGGCCTGGACTCTTCTGGCGATTGTTGCAAGTTGATACCTTTCAGACGTTTCATGTCGATGGAGCATTAAACATGATAGATCTGAAAAAGCCAACTGTTGATACTCATCGGGCGTCCAGTTGCGGAACTGGTTTTCCAATTTCTGGCTTCGTCGCCAGTGAACAGCAGTCAGCGTGGGTGCACGAAAGACGCGCCCGCTGCAGAGGCACACGGGCATCAGTATTCGCTGAACGGTCATTGAGTCACTATTGGTAGTCCCTTGGTTCACCTGGGCTGTCAGTTTCTCAACAGTTCCACGTCTACTTCCTCGTCCACATCTCCGCAGCCGTCGGTCATCCATGTCAAGTATGGCCCGTGCTGCACCAAGCTGCCTCGGCGCCGTTTTTGTAGAACACCACTCTGTCATGAACGGTAATCTTTAACTACCTTGGCACAGCTTACAGATTTATCCGTTTCGGAAGTGCTTCCACCCTTGGCCCGAAACCCAATGGTCATGACGTTTTGGTCACTAGATAAATTGCTTCATTTCTGCATTGCGACTGCGCTCTTATCCGCGTCCCCCAGGCACCCTCCCACTACTTGTGTTACGACCTGCCGTTATCGAGAGGTTACTGCAGCACACTGTCGTTGAACTTAGGCGGTGTACGTTAATGTAGTTTCTAGACAGGATGGCGCAGCGCAAGAAATACATAATAGTAACCCGAGAGTCGTTGGTTGGAGTCGCTAAGCGGAAACCGTTTTATTTCTTTTATTTTCATTTTTTATGTTACTTACATTACATGTAAACCGTGATAGTGCTCAATATAGTGAACGTAATACTCGTATTTTGGTAGAAGGCGCGAAGAGGAAAGGCAAAAGAAAATTTGGGACTGCAAATAAATTTCCAGGAAAGGATTGTAAAGCGTACACAATGGCATCGTAAATAAAATTCAATACTTTTATTGTTTTACAGTTCCTGATTTGCTCGGGTAATATTCTCGGCATCTTGCATACGTTGTAGACGCAGCATTTTTACAATAACATGGCTGTTTCAAAGTCTGTATTGAGAAATAAACCTGGTATACATTAGTACAAAGTTCGCTGTCATCGCATAATTTGGCAGAAAACCACATGCAACGCA
Source organism: Schistocerca nitens (assembly GCF_023898315.1). Taxonomy (NCBI): domain Eukaryota; kingdom Metazoa; phylum Arthropoda; class Insecta; order Orthoptera; family Acrididae; genus Schistocerca; species Schistocerca nitens. The sequence goes on from NC_064617.1 coordinate 742,179,012, forward strand.
TCGTTTCGGCAAATATATCAAGGATGGCTTATGATGTCTACAACGCAATGTATTTTTCTGCAGTTTTCTCGGGACGTCATTTCTTTTTCTCTCTCGGTGAGACAGGAACACTTTGGAAGCTTTTTGATCAAATCGTTTACCTGAATCCAGAAACAGACACCGCAGAGTGCCACAGTGGATTGGATTGGGGGGGGGGGGGGGAGGGCAGCACTTTAAAGCTGCTCAATGGCAATCCTTCTTCAGACTAAAAACATCGTCATACGACGCCCCACGATTGGCTTAACAGAAGAAATTTATTCTCATACAGGAAGGGCTTCTTCATCAGATCAGTCAAAATATTTTCGTATAGCGCTGTTGTTAGTTTCCCAGATTTTTATGAAGAAATGAAGACATTCATTTCTCCGCGTACTTCCGCCTACGCCGATGCATTCCCCTAACCGTACACCCGTACAGTCTCCACGTCCTCTGTCAGCGAAATACCAACCGTCTCCCTCTTCCAAACAATGATACTTGTCCTAACATTTACCCATCCTACCAGCTATAATTTCACCCCATATATCCCAGCTCACAACGTTTCCCTTTCCTTTCCCTACCCGTTTATCCCTACTATTTGTCCTCTTCCCTCCTCATGTTTGCCTATCCCTTATTTCCCTTCTTACTGCCAACACCCCGACCTTCTCCTTCCTTCCTGTCTCCCTAACATGCACTCCATTTCCATTGATACTACCCATTTGTCCTCCAAACTTAGCCTGCCTACTAAATACCTAACCTTTCCCGTTCCCACAACAGATTATTTTTTCCTGAACAAGTCCTTCAACTTTAACCGACGGTGTAGTGCCTCCTTTATGTGATCACAGTTTTCTACATCATTTTTAAATATTTTAAATGTGTTACCTTTTAGTATTCTTGTTTTAAAATTAACAACGACCAAAATCAAGCTTCTTTTATATGAAATCTTCACTAAATTTTTGTTTACAAATTTTAAAATCACTTTTAAATTTCTCACTATTTTCTTTATAGACTTTTTTCGCCTTTGTGTACACTACATATCCTTTGGCTAAAGAGCGGCTTGATTGTACCGCTGACATCCCAACCCCTCCCCCCCCCCCCCTTCCGCATGACACACGTAATAATAAACAAGGAGGACTGCCTGCAACACGTACTGTAATACTTCCCCTTTTTTACGGTCATCAGACTGAAATTGGCCAGTAGCAAATGAAAGTATTACACAAAGTTAGCGAAAACACGTCTTCATTTCACCAGTTATACCTAGTTATGAAGAAAAAAACTGAACACCAAAAATTACTTTGACGACGCCTCTTCGCTTTCATTGGTGCCAAGGAGGCTATTGAATGTAATGTTCCCGTGCAAAGAACGCATATTTGAAGACAGTATCAGATGTCATCTCTCCAACAGGAATTTCAGAGAGACTTTGGATTTATAGAAAGGAAATGAGAACGGATTTAACGCCCCACCGAGCACGGGATCATTATACACGGAGCACAAATTGCTGCTGGGAAAAGAAGGAGAATGAAGTCGGTCGCTCCATTTTTTTAAGGAAATATAGCAGCATTTACCTTAACCGATTTATGGCAATGACGGAAAACCTAAATATAGGTGCCTGGACGGGATGGAAGGCGGCCAGACGAAAGATATGTTGACTGAAAAAGTCGTCTCGTACTGTTGTGCAGTAATCTCTCACTTACCTGGAGGAAATATCCTGTGGACGCGAGGATAGCGATAACGAAGAACAACACACTGTACCAGTTGGCCTGGCTGCGGACGTCTTCAGGGTCTGGGAGCGAAAGAACCTGTACAACACAACATGAGGTATCAGAGATGCTCCAACAAGTTGCCAGAATTTAGACAAAAAATTTTGTGCGGTGATTTAGAGTCTGTTTCAGATAAGATATATTTTGTGTATTTCTTTTTAGATGTGTAACACATTTCTGACATAAAAATAGCAACAAATATGAGTCATCAGTCTTCTGAAGATCTGATGCGGCCCGCCACGAATTTCTCTCCTGTGGCAACATCTCAAAGCAGCGCTTGCAACCTACGTCCTCAATTATTTGCTGGCTGTATTCCAATCTCTGTCTTCCTCTACAGTTTTTACCCTCTACAGCTTCCTCTAGTACCATGGAAGTCATTTCTTAATGTCTTAACAGATGTACTATCATCCTGTCCCTTCTACTTGTCAGTGTTTTCCACATATTCCTTTCCTGTCCGAACTGCGGAGAACCTCCTCATTCCTTACCTTATCAGCCCACCTGACTTTCAATATTCGTCTGTAGCACCACATCTCAAGTCCTTCGAAAATTTTCTGCTTCGGTTTTACCACAGTCCACGTTTCACTACCATAAAATGCTGTGCTCCAAACGCACAATTTCAGAAATTTCTTCCTCAAATTAAGGCCTATGTTTGATACTAGTAGACTCCTCTTATCCATAAATGCCCTTTTTCCCAGTGCTAGTCTGCTTTTCATCTACACCTTGCCCCGTCCGTCATGGGTTATTTTGCTGCCTACGTAGCAGATTTCCTTGATTTCATCTAGTTCGCGATCGTCAGTTCTGTTGTTAGCTTTCTCGATATTCTCGTTCCTGCTTCTTCTCATCATTTTCGTCTTTTTAGATTTACTCTGAATTCTTTACTCGTTAAACTGTTCATTCCTTTAAGCGGGCTTGTAACTCTTATTCACTTTCACTTAGGATAGCAATGCCATCAGCGAACCTTATCATTGATATGCTTTCACCGTCAATTTCTTTTATTTCCGTCATTGTTTCTTCGATATCCCGACAGAGCAGTAGCGACGAAAGGGTACATCCGTGTCTTAGTCTTACACCCTTATTAACCCGAAAATTTCTTTCTTGGTCTCCCACTCATATTGTTTCCCCTTGGTTCTTGTACATATTATATGGTGCCCGCCTTTCCCTATAGCTTACTCTTATTTTCCTCAGGATTTCGAACATCCTACAACATATTACACTGTATAATGCTTTTTTCAAGTCGGCAAATCCTGTGAATGGGTCTACATTTTTTTTAGTCTTGCTTTGATTATCAATCGCAAAGTCAAATATGTTGGCCTTACCTTTCCTAACACCAGGTTATGTACGGAGATATTATCAGGACCGGTTTAGGGTCAAATATCTATTTTCAGTGCCAAACAGAAATAATTTCTTTTAATTTCTAGATCGCAACGACTACTACAAGGTGCCTGTTTCAATTACATATGGAGAGGAACTTCCCATAGTTGTAGAAGCAGGTAATATGCAGCACACACCCTACGTCATACAAAAATTGCTGTAACACTGCACTCCAAAGGTGTGCGATTACGATCAATGAGGTTGCTTGCCCACGATGTCCCTTAGTGAAGAGTCTAATCGTCTTTGTGGTGCCAGCTGTGTCGTATATTGTTAATTTCGTCGTCCTGTTACTCTTAATACAGTGAACTTTCGTTTTCGACCGCGAAATTTGTGGGAAGCAACGCCCCAAGGATAGGGGTGGTTTCATCAACGCCTTTTATGCTACACCGTAGTATCTTTTCGTGTCGTTTCTGACTGTTGGTGTATCTGAAATGTTTTCCCCGGCCACCTACAAGAAACCCGCGTGATATCAAAGTTGGGCGTCGCGGTTCTGACCTGCATTGCAGAGGCGTCAAGCAAAGGGTTGAAATGGGGGTGAGAGAGGTCGTGGCCATCGTCCCACATGTCCACGGTAAGGCTGGGTAGTATTATGTTGAAATTTAGTGTCTATGTGTGATCATTAAACTGTCTTACAGCTCACATGAACTTCTGAACCCAAGGTTGATGTTGCAACCCGCTACACTTTTGCACTGTTACAGATGAAAGTTGTAAGCACCTCTGAGCCCAATTTAAAACTTATACGTCGTAGTGGGAGGAAATTATGTGATTTAGACAAATTGATCCTTTAATTGTGGTGCACAGTGTATATGGTCAATTGAGAAAGAGGTATCGGGGCGGAATGTGGGTGTTCTGCATATTACCCCTCTCTTGTGGGACAATGAAACAGTTGTGTAAAATATTTAATAACCAAACAGTCGCAAATATCAACATTTCACTGTTGCAAGTAAACGTGTTGAACCCTTAAAATCTGATGTTGCAAGAGAACTACGTCATATGCAGCTACAGGAAACAAAAGATGAACTCGAGTCCCTTATTACACCGTTAGAGAGTAAGGACTCGCCGGCCGCGGTGGTCTAGCGGTTCTGGCGCTGCAGTCCGGAACCGCGGGACTGCTACGGTCGCAGGTTCGAATCCTGCCTCGGGCATGGGTGTGTGTGATGTCCTTAGGTTAGTTAGGTTTAAGTAGTTCTAAGTTCTAGGGGACTTATGACCTAAGATGTTGAGTCCTATAGTGCTCAGAGCCATTTTTTTAGTAAGGACTCGACGGGATATGATAAAATTTCAATTAGGATTATGAAGATCAATGTGCACATTAGTATATATGCCCCGTCACCCATGTAACGTGTCTTACTAACGGCCCGTTTCATGAGAGATTGAAATACTCGTTAGTGAAAGTACTAAATAAAATAGGTGCTAATGATTACGTATAAAATTACCGGCCAGTTCCTTTGTTGCCAAAGTTTTCTAAGCCATTTGAGAACGTTATGTTAAGGAGAGTAGTGTGACAATTCGGTACACATAATTTGGCGTCAGTTGCATGTTAACTTCGGAAGTACATTTACAGAATAAAAACCCGCTTCAGTTGACAGTAATTTCTTAATTTATTGCGTTACTGGTTTCGAAGCGTATAGCTTCATCTTCAGGTGCTTAAACGTGTGGGAGCATAAATGTGTGGCGGTCGGGCCAGTCAGTCATGGTGGGTCACACCCACGTCGAACAAACGTCTGGGAGCGTAGCGTAGGACCAGCAACCACAGCGTCCGTCTGGATAGCACGACAAAGAAGAATAAATATGGAAAGAAGTGAGTTGCTGCATTCCTGAGCTGTGATGATGAGCACTTTAAGCTCCCTAAGAGTATACATACTACGACAGTGAATAACAGTAGTATGTGGTTCAGCAGAACACGAATGGACAACTCTAAAAAGGATAATCACAAAAGTTAGACGGACAAATACATCTACAAGGAAAGTAACTACGAAGATACCTTAGGTAACAGAATAAATACTTGAACTGATCGAGGGAAGAGGGAAGTTCGAAAACGTTCAGAAAAAGCCAGGAATACAGCAGTATAAGTGACTGTGGAAAGAGTATATTAAAGTCGTCTACGAGGATGAGGGACCGTCCGACGACATGATAGAAGAAGAAATGGGAGTGAAGATGGAAGATAGAGGCATCCACTATTAGATTAACAGAGTTTTGGAAGACTTGAGATCAAATAAAGTAGCAGGCATAGATTACATTCCCTTGGAATTTCTAGAATCAGCAGGACATGTGGTAAGCAGACGAGTATTCAAGCTGGTTGTACACGCTATGAATTAGGAAATATACAAGCAGACTTTCCGAAAAATATCGTCCACACAGTTCAGAAGAAAGCAAGGACAGCCGGCCGCGGTGGTCTCGCGGTTCTAGGCGCGCAGTCCGGAACCGTGCGACTGCTACGGTCGCAGGTTCGAATCCTGCCTCGGGCATGGATGTGTGTGATGTCCTTAGGTTAGTTAGGTTTAAGTAGTTCTAAGTTCTAGGGGACTAATGACCACAGCAGTTGAGTCCCATAGTGCTGAGAGCCATTTGAACCATTTGAAAGCAAGGACAGATAAAGGGATAAATATTGCGTAAACAACTTAACAGCTAATACATCCAAGAGCACAGGAGAGAAATTCGTGGTGGGCCGGCTCAAACTAGTCAGAAGACTGAAGATAGAAACAACCCTAAACCCTAGCAAAAGACCACTGCTCACAGCGGCAAGTATTCAGTGGTCTAAACAACGCAAATACTGGAATGTAGTTGTTTTTTGTCCCTCTCAAATACTACAAACAATCGAGTACACCGGTGGCCCAATGACCCTTGCGATGTTTCAGGGGCCCATTCCGTGAGTTGGGTCCACTCATTCTGGTTACTGTAGACTAAACCAGGGTGTTTATTCCAACATTCGCAATTACCAGGTGCTACATTTTATTCCACATCTTCATAGTGAGTGTACTAGGACACTCCTGTCTTCGAGATGACTACAGTTGTGCCTGTTGTTGCTGCAAGCATACGTCCCTAACAAACTCTCGGACATCATACTGCACCTCCAGCGGCACGCTAGCCCACTGGATCTTCATACCATAGAGTCTGTCGGGGACTATTTCGTACAGCGGGTGAAATGTAGTGATGAAGATCGCCGTCAGGGGTGGCCGAGCGGTTCTATGCGCTACAGTCTGGAACAGCGCGACTGCTACGGTCGCAGGTACGAATCCTGCCTCGGGCATGGATGTGTGTGATGTCCTTAGGTCAATTAGGTTTAAGTAGTTCTAAGTTCTAGAGGACTGATGACCTCAGAAGTTAAGTCCCATAGTGCTCAGAATCATTTGAACCATTTGAGCGATGAACTTCAAGGTAAGTTGGTAGCTATGCGTGATCTGGTCATCAATGAATGGCTTCAAATGAATATGGCTTACATAGAGAAACTTATGGACTAATTTCCTCGACGAACTGAGGCTACTACCACGCTTGGGTGTGGTGTTACGCGGTATTAGCGGGTCTCCAGTGTGTGATTTTTCCAATCCTCACGAAATTTAACAGCTTAATGTGATGTTGTAATGCGTCCAGAGAAGCGCAGTGAGGTCCTCATGCTTACCCCGAGCACGTCCCCGAAGAAGACGGCGAAGAGTGGGAAGGCAGCGCCGGCGATAAGCGCGGCAACCGTCCCGGTGACCAGCAGGTGCCACTCCGGTGCGTTGAGGCGCACCACGGTGGTCAGCCCCACGTCTGGCACCTTCTCCTCCGGAGCCTCTGGCTGTGTCTCGACGGGGCCCCCTTCGTTGCCCGCCATTGAAGAAGCCTCGCTGCGGACGCTCACCATACGCTCCAGCTCTGGCCGCTCGCCTCCTGCCGCTGCAGGAGCAAAGAGGTTAGCGCTAGTTGAAGAGGTTAGCGCAGGCTGAACATCTATAGGGTCTACTTACGCTGTTGATAAGGGAAGGAAATTTACCTCATGCTTGAAGTCATCAAGAACAACTATTAGAGGCGAAAAAAAGTTTCCGTTCGGAAGCCGTACATTTCAGAATCGGTATGCTAATGAGACAAATGCGCCTTGAGCATTAAGGAGTACACCCCACCGGCAGACCACGTTGGAGACACTCGTTTCGCAAAACAACGTGTCCTGCTGCGTGAAGAAGTCCTATACGGCCTGCTGCATATCCTCGTGCGTCGGGAATCGTCGAGCTATCAGGGCCATTTTCAAGAGAATGGAAGTGTGGAAATCGCATGGAGTGAGCTCAGGAATATAGGCGGATGTTCGACTGTTTCCCACCTGAGTTGGTATAACTTCTGCATTACGACATTTGTATTATGGGGAAGTGCGCTGTCATAAAACAGCAACATCCCTTGTATCACCATTACACAACGGTGGTTTTTGACAGACATGGTGCCCCATAGGAATTATTTATACTCCGGTATTTCTACTCCGGCAGCCAAGGAAAGAATAATAGCACGTTGGTCCTGTTCGGACGCATTTGGTAATAACGTCGCCATAGTTGACGTTTCCGCATTGCGCCACACTAATCCCTTGCCTACAGGTCGGTTAATACGTTCCCACTTCAGAGACGCGCTACATTGCATTCATGCTGCAGAAAGGCCCTCAAATCAGAACTTTTTGATCACCCCTCATATGCTGGATGAAAAACTCAAGGACGAAAGTAACTTTCGAATTATGTGGCACTGCCTAATAACTTAGTTCGATGGAACTTGGACCATATGTAGAAAGAACTGCTGTAGCATAATGCAAAAGGTAACTTAAAGAAATATGCAATGTTACGAATAAAATGGCAGTTTCATTCAAAGACAGTAACTGTACTGAAGCCATTGGGATTCATAGTGGTCCTCTGGATATTACAAAAAATAGGACCCAATTCATAATGGGATGTTTTCACTTAAATCCTACCTCTAGGGACAAATTCTCAAGTAGATGCATGATTTGTCTTCAGGATTATTGTAAACAATGGTACATGTCAAACAAAATTAATAAAAATAAAAATTACTTAATTATTGCATTTGCTCTTTTATGAAATTCTTGTTTTTCAAAAAGTTCAAAAAATGTATTTACATAAATAGTAGTAACTAAATTAAAGCTTTGTTCAGGAAGTTTATGCTTACTCAACTTCATGATCATTGTAGAAGAAACAGTTAAACTAGATGCAGCAGATTAAAGAAAGATGATTCAATTAATTTAATTACATTACATAATTTATGTATCTCTACAAGAAGTATCAATAATATGAAAGTAGATGATCACAGAACTTAGCTAAAACCTTGGTATTAGAGACTACTATAAATTAAGGAAATTAGAATTAATTGCTTCAGCTGTGTTACTAGAATTTCAATTCCACCGAAAAACGAGTATCTAATACAGATTACTTTTAGAGATTTCAGAGTGATGTCATTGAAAAAACTCGACCAATGAGACAATAAAAATAGTGAGAGTAAATCAAATTTATCCTTTCACAAGTAAACTTTTTCAGCAAGGAAAACAGGGCTAAATCTAAAAATGATTTATCTGCGGTTCAAGAAATTAGATCTAAATTTAATGAAAAATTTAAAGCTTTATCTGTTGACTATAAAATTATATTTAATTTTGCTGATATTAGTAAATTAAATACCATTAGAGAGAAGAGAGATTATGTAATGAATTCACTCAGTTCTATGGTGCAAATAGCTAAAAGAACTAAATTCTGAAAAGAGGATGAATTGAATATAGACCTGCAGTTCCAAAAATGTTTCCACCAATTTCTACAAGATACAAGACATAGGTGGAACTAAACAATCTCTTCAAGTTTTGTGCAATAAAATCACACACACACACACATACGATATATATATATATATATATATATATATATATATATATATATATATATCATCACCTTTCAGTCTTCTAATATAGTAGATAGAACATGTAATAGTCAAATATTAGCAATTACTAGAGGTAACAATAAATTTATCTGATAATGAAAAAAAATATTACAAGAATTAAAATAATGATAATCTATGTTGTCCTAGAGCAATAACTGTGACACAAACCTACCATACAAGTATTATACTACTAAGACAACTGACTACAAGTGAAATTAAGAAAATTAGAGGAGATAAATAGAAGTTACAAAACCAATAAACAGTAACGAACTAGGAGACTACAACAAAGAAGCAGAAAATTTCAATTCAGTTATCTATCATAGTCCCAATAAAGCAATAAAGATAATCTGTATAAAACTCACAACCTTTTTGATGTTGTTAACAGTATGTCAGCTTCCTTAGGATCATCATATTATTATAGTGTATGTAATAAACTGTATCACAACAAGAACACGCACAGCAGTAAAGCAGAGAGAAAAGTCTGTGTACTGTACACACAACACAGTACTGTGGAAATAAGTTATATTGTGAAAACTTCAATATATATTCTTAAAATGAAGAATACTTAAAAAATTACCAAGAAGTTTTTATACAGGTTACAAATGTCATGAATGTAAGTGCATTTGTTTGAGATCTAAAGAATATAAATGCAGTTTTGAACAATGTAGAAACTGTACACACATAGTAAAAATTAGAAATCACAAATGTTACATACAATACAAGCAGCAAAAAGGTATTGTGAAAGAAACTTTGGTGAGGATTTTATAATCAATGGTTCTCAAAATTGCAGTAAAGAAGATTCTTATATTAGTGAAGACTTCCAAGCTTATTACATTTTCCAGTGCTGAGAATGTTATAAAACAGTTACAGGAAAACAGTTTAACTGTCGTGAAAAGGGAATATCAAAGACAATTCTACATAAATGTACTGAACAAGACACATTGTTGGATTATGAAGCTCAACAAGAAACTGTTATACATATTCTAAATCCTACAATAGCTCACAATCATAATGGTGATATTGTTTATAATAAGACGAATTATGAATTCCATAGGCAGATGCGATCTGATAAAAATAAGAACTACATATTTATAACTCATTTTCCTAAAGTCTATGATCCACAATTCATTCTGAAGCATTGTGCTGAAAAAACAATAAAACCATTTATCCCAATGCTCTCTTAGTAGGTCCGTGAAAACGATTCATTTGAATGAATGGAAGAGAGGTTACAACCCATATTCGTTCAATACAAAGAAAAATGAAAATTAAATATTGCCAGTTCCTGATGTTGAATATTATTGTGTTGTCAACTATTTCTCAAATGGAATAGTGAAAATGTTAAAGAAAATTGTGTGTTCAATTTGATCAAAAGAAATTAATAATGATAGTAATTCTGAAGTATATATGTTGAGAATAGGCTGTTTACAACTAAGTGTTTAAAGAAGTAGCTAAATACATCCAATATTTTATTTAGTAATTGCCAGAGTTTGTACAGGTATATACAGATCTAAATCTTTGCCTGAGGGAAGCATTGATGTATTGGATAAAGAATAAAAGAAAATTCTCGAAAAAATCTGTATTCAATGTGCTGCAAATGATGGTGATGTAAATATAGCTGCAGCTAAAGTAGATGGCTTTGATAAAGAAACCAATACTGTTTATCAATACCATGGCTGTTTTTAGCATGGTTGAAAAAATGTTTTAAATGTGAGGTAATTAACAACAAAATAAAGAATTAATTGATGACCTATATCAAAAGATTTTAAAAAGAACTAATGAAATACGGAATTCAGGCTATAATTTAGTAAAAATTTGGGAATGTAATTGTATCAACTCAGCATCATATAAAAACTTAAGAAACTCGAACAATTATCTGAAGTTGTTGAAGCTTTGAATCCAACAGATGCTTTTTATGGTGATCAAACTAACACAATAACATTGAGAGCTAAAGCAGATGGTGTTAACATAACAATAAGATGTGATGATGTTTGTAGTCTTTATCCAACTATGCAATATTACCATTATTATCCAGAATGACAGGACACAAAAATATATAAACCAAGAGATTATTGTAAAAGATCGTATAGGTTTATTAAATGTAAATTATTACCATCAAGAGGATTGTATCATCCAGTTTTGCAATTATGAATAAAGATCAATAAAAATGAGAAAGTGATACTTCATTTATATGTCAAATGTGCAGAAGAGAGAACAAATAAATGTAATCGCAATGATGACAAAAGAAGTTTTATTGGTACCTGGTAAGTGATGAAGTAAAGAAATCTGTAGGAAAAGAATATAAGATTTTAGAATTCAATGAAAAAGTATGGAACTGTAGTAAGAAAAGAACAAGTTGTTTCAAAATTGTGTAAAAGACTTTATGAAAAAAAAATTACAAACTAGTCCTCATGATTTTGAAGCCAATGAGATATTGTTTATTGATTTAGATCCTGATAGAATACAATAAAATCCAGAAGAACAAGCTAGGAATTGTCTAAATTCATCATTGGAAAAATTTAGACAATGCACAATGCCATAATGTGAGAAAACTGAATATGTGACAGATTTACAACTATTTTTGAGACACTGTTGGATGGCAAATTAGATAATTTGAATATAAATTTTATTAATGAGTATGTGGTAGGCAGAAGTACTATTTCAAGGATTATTATGTGGAAAATAATAGAGCTAAAATTTTGTTTTCAGCTGCATTCACCACTTCAAATGCAAAACTTATATCATGTGACAGCCTGGATAAGCTAGGAAATTTTTTTATATATTTTGGTATGAACACTGTAATATATATCGATGATAGTTTAAAAATTGTAGAAAAAGGATGTATGTTGGGTGAATGGACTAACGAGAAATGAAATAATAAATACAGATTTGACTTCAACTGCATCTACGGTTATTATTTTGAGAGAAATGATAAAAGCACAGTAATGAAGGTAAAGGATTTCACTTTCAGCTATAAAAATATTCAACATTTGAACAGTGAATCTATGCTAAGATCAATTGAGAGTGAAAAGAAAGAAAAGATACAATTAGAGTATAGTCAGAAAATAAGAGATATAGTCATCTAAAATTTCATAAATAAACAAGTTAAGAAATAATTCTCATTTTTTTTATAAAAGAATATTCTAGGAAATTTTGATACAATGCTTTATGGAAATTAAAATTAACTTAATTTACTAGTTAATAAAATTTAATAAACTGAAGCTGAAATAAGTTTTTATGTCTTCTAGTATAAAAATAAAATCTATGTTTGCTATTTCATTATAAATTTAGTAGTTGCTTTTTATTGATTTCTCTGTTGTCTAAATAGATAGATTTAGATTTCTTTGTTATTGAGTGAGAAATTTGAAAGAAATATATAAATTTTAATGTAATTTTCTAATATTTTTGGTAAATTATTTGTTGGTAAATGATAAGTTCATAATGCATTATTTTCGTACAGTTATAAAAAGGAGAGAATTCGACTTTTCTATTTGTTCCCACATTTCTATATCAGTGTCCTCAAACGTCTCTTCTTCTCCATAAGCATTATGTTTCATACTTTTCTTATGTTGTATAACTGAAGATGGTTTAAAATAATATTCGCAAAAATTATAAGAAACTCGTTTATCTTTTACTTTAATATTCCTCCCAACAAAAATATCTTAGTCAAATTTAAATTTTTGCCATATATTATTCATATTCATCATTATTTTGAACCTTAATAATCCTTACATTTAATACATTTATAAGCTATGTAAGCTACTGACAAAGCTGAATGATGTAAGTAGTTCTAATTTGTTTAAAAGATTACTGAGATGTAAGTAAATAACATATTACATTACTGGCTCTGAATATTTAAAAACTAGATATGGTGAAAAAATATGTCTGGAGCTTGGTGATAAATTAAAATTATTTTGCCAAACACATACTTGAAATTAATCGGTAGTTAGAATTTTCATTGTTTTGAATATAGAACTATTAAGGAGAGATGTAATGGAATGAAGAAACGTAAAAAACAATAGTCATGAAGTCCATTATTTAGAATTTTTTTTCCAGAATAATTTTAATGAAATGACCCCAAGTGCCCTGAATTAGCCAAGTTAGTAGTATTATGTCTGAATGAAACTGTCATTTTGTTCATAACATTCCATATGTCTTTCAGTTAACTTTTGTACAATGTTGTAGAAGTTTTTCTATGTATCATTCTAGTTTTATTGTGCTAATTTGCAGTGACACATCATACAAAATTTACTCTCCTCCTTAAGTTTTGCCCACAAGTCTATTTACTCTCTTTATTTTGAAATTAACTCCAGGCAGCAGCATTTGATGATTTTCATTTACTGCAGTCAATTTTGAAGCTCTAAAGGCTTTATCATCATGGACATATCGTGATAGTCATATTAGTGCACACCCACAGAATACATATATGCACAGTCATGGAATATTATCACAGCTTCATCTTAAGTGGCAACTACAACCAAAATGCCAAATCTAACACTGATTGCCACGCAAACCATATATAAAATAGGCATGTATAAATGTGTAACTCCAATGCAGCTAAGTTCACTCAGTCTGGAGCTGCATATGTGTACACTTATATACTGTCCACGATAATCAGTGTTTTGACCTAGCATTTTGCTTGATGTGTCTAAAGTGCAATTGTACATAACGGCATTCCATGAATGTACAGATTTTGTATATATATAGCAGGTCTGCACCAATTTGATTGGTATGGTATGTGCATGATGATGAAGTCGTGAGAGCTTCAGAATCTATGCAGTGAATGAAAATGATCAAATACAGAAATTTGGAATTAATTTCAAAATAAAGAGTATAAATAGTTGTCACCAAGTTACCTTCCCTTAGAAATTTGGGTGCACTCAACGACTGTTATATGACATTCAAATGATAAAGCACAGCAAACAGTCGTCATTTTATTTCAGGTTTTATTAGACAAATCTAGATTTCAGCTAGTGCCCAGCCATTATCGATGCCTTATTTAATAGTAAGAATATATGTCCTAGTATATCAGTCAGCTGTTGTTCAGGATTGTGTCACAGTTCGTTCAAGTCTTCAACGACTGATAGCTGTGCTGTATCATTTGAAATAAATAGTTGTTCTAAGCAACAATACTATACCAGCTGACATTTGCCTATTCAGCAAAATTGAAGAGGAAAGATATTGCATACGAAGTGTCTGGAAACCCACTACAACATAACTCGCAAGGGCGTGATACCTCCCAGAGAGAATTTTGATTACCTGATAAGTTTAGCACTTAGCTCAGTTACGAGCGTTTTTTTCTGTTTTTGCGTTTGAATTCGGTTGAAGCCATCACGGAATCATGCATACCATTACTGAAAATTTGGGAACAGTCCTCATTTTGATGGTTGTCTCCGGTGGAGATTCGTAATCGGAATAATAGACTGTGCCAGTTAGAAACTTTTTTACATATTTTACTGCATGAATGGCTGAAAATTAGGAGGGGGGGGGCAGTTCGTCAAAAGAATAATTCTTTAAAAGGTGTTCTATTTTACGGCATTAAGCGGATGGTACAATTCTGGGAACCTGTGGTGAGCAGGAACACAACAAAAATTTCATACATTTACTAAGGGCTTTCCACGCAATAGGCTGACAGGAGAAGGTGCGTGAGAGGTTCGTGTTCTGTAGTGCGAACTGTAAACATCCCTAAGGTGTACCTTTGGTAGAGTACACACTGTATACTTAAGGCTTTTTCTTTTGCTTTTTTATTATTATTTATTATAAATTGTATAAACTGACAGATCTGGACAGAGATAGCTAAAATTAAAACAGTAAAGTGCTTCATTTCACCAGTAATTATACTTTTTATGTAACGCTTTTCAAAAAGACATTCAGAAACGTGCTGAGGTGTAGATTAGCTGAAGTGGGCTCTACCTGGGCGGTATTCGACTGACGCTCTAGTACACAGATTCAGCAATCTTTTGTATAAGTTAGACTAGGTCTTAAAATCATGTCTTTCAAAGAAAAATCGACTGTAATCTAGCACTGTGCTTCGTAATCAGCTGCCAAGCAGGAAAAGAACTGCAGAGATGTCTGGCAAAAGTAGGCACAGAACAGTGGTAGACACCTGACAGGTCGTCTGAGTGTATTCTCTTCACAGAAAAACAATGAAGGTGCCTGTGAATTCACACCACACAGTCACATATGGCGACTACAATGGCTCTTCGTGCCAACACGCAGTTTTTACAGTACCGCACCATGTACTATAAAAGTGCCTCGTCACTTCATAGAATATTGCCAGGTCATATGTTACCAACTTCGATCCCAACCAGAAACGGAAGAGCAAATGCAGAACGTTGCTGCAGATCGTGATGTTTCAGTAGCTGCCCCGTCTGGATATGGTGCGTGTAGCAATGTATAATAGATGGAAGCTCTGTCCATAGTGTTGACCACGGGACTGACAATTCTCGTGAGACTGCACGAGCACTGTCACTACCCGGGCACGTGCTGCATGGTCAGATACAGAAACAGCAACCTCGTCAATATCTTCCACTGGAGCAAGATGCCTCTTTCTTCCTGGTACCAGACCGAGTTCGGCCGTGATTTTGAAAACCATTTAATGACGTCGGGCCTCTCCTCAGGCCTTTCAGTCAGCGATACTCTGTCAATGCAGCACAATAACTGCTGCCATTCCCGTAAGACAGTTTCACCAACAGCGCATGTTCCCTCTTTTCGGCCGCAGTACTGTTCACTCGCGTTATGGCTTGTCAAATGGCAGCCTCGGTTTCATACAGTATGCAGCACTAGATTTACAACTGGTGGCCACAATTGGAACTAATCTGTTCACCAATGTAAATTGGTTCCGCATTACGGCATTAGCATGTTTACCAAGTTATGATGCCATAAAATAATTACATTCCACATAGTACCTCCGTGAGTAGCTACACTTCATTATTACCGCCACTTTGTTGCATGCTGTCTTCATCCAGTTGTAATTTTAATCTCCTGAACTGTACGCCATGTTGGGCACGCTCAGTAACCTAAATTAAAATGAAGTGCAGGAATTGATTTCTTTGTTTACTCGTCTCACTTGCATAGCTGAATACCCTAACTTGCTGGGACTCACCCTTTTCCTCGGCCTCTTTGACAGCGGCGGACAGCTGGGCAGTGACGAGCGCGTGGTAGTGGCCCTTGAGCTCCATCAGCTCGTCGTGGCTGCCCTGCTCGACCACACTGCCTGCGGACAGCACCACAATCCTGTCCGCATTGCGCACAGTCGACAACCTGTGCGCGACGATGATGGTCGTTCGACCAACGCTGGCCTGCAATTTATTCATGAAAAAAAAAACCTCGTTAGTGTGCAGTTATTGACGTTTAAAGAAAGGAGCTTTCAACTATAATTTGTATCTCATGTTCAAATATTCGAACAGTTTTGAACGATCTCTGGAAGTTCCAATCGGTATACAAGAGCAAAAATTGAGGTCGTACTCTACTACACTTCAGAGGGGTAAGATCACGTTCTTAGGCATTGTAACCCCGCAATGTCTTTACAATACGGTTGTGTCGTCCAGAGGGTGACAACCTATCGAACGTTGTCAAGAACGTCGCACCGTTGATCATCGCACTGTGACTGTCATTTTCGACAACGAAATCTGTGGAATCAACGCACTAAGGAAAGAGGTAATTTCATTGACGCCCTTTGCACCACATACTGAGGGATTTTCTTATCGATACTGAGTGTAGGTGTGTTGGAAATATTTTCTTCGACCACCCATAAGAAAACTGCGTGATTTGAAAGCAGAGGCGTCAAATGGAAAAGAAAAATGTGGGTAAGAGGGAGCGCAACGAGCTTTATATCATGTGCCACACCCACAATGGCGTTGGGCAGGATTGCGGTGAAATTTGGTGCGAATGTAACATCATTAACCTGCATTACACCTCACTTGAGCTTCTGTGGCCTTTTTTCGCCTGTAGCGATACTTAACTGTTAGAAGGGTAACCGAGCTCGAAGGCGGTGTCGCAGGGCACCATTCTTTCGCACCATCACAGAGGGAGATTGTACGCACTTTCGCCGGCCGCAGTGGCCGAGCGGTTCTAGGCACTTGAGTCTGGAACCGCGCGACCACTACGGACGCAGGTTAGAATCCTGCCTCGTGCATGGATTTGTGTGATGTCGTTAGGTTGGTTAGGTTTCAATAGTTCTAAGTTGTAGGGGACTGATGACCTCAGATGTTAACTCCCATAGTGCTCACAGCCATTTGAACATATTTGTACGCACTTTGGAGTCAAATTTGAAACCTGCATGGCGGTGGGAGACTAAGGGGTTTCGAAATGTGGTACTGTTCTTTTTGCGCAATGTATAACAAACGTTCAAATGTGTGTGAAGTCTTATGGGACTTAACTGCTAACGTCATCAGTCTCTAAGCTTACACACTACTTAACCTAAATTACCCTAAGGACGAACACATACATCCATGCCCGTGGGAGGACTCGAACCTCCGCCGGGACCAGCCGCACAGTCCATGACTGCAGCGCCCCTTACCGCGCGGCTAATCCCGCGCGGCGCAATGTATAACATGTAGTAATTAATGCGCACTACGAATACATAATTTTTGCAAATGGTAGTACGGCAAGGTACTGGAAGGGGTACTGCGCCTGCAAATACCAACGGAGAGCATTGATTCTGGCGGTTTTTTGGAGCAAGTAGTGTTCAGTGGTAGCACTGGTGGTCGGATTGATTTTTCAGTGAGTTGAGAGTGAGGTTTGAGCGTGAAAGATCTCATTCTCGTGCTACCGCATTTTCAGCTTTCCATAGGACTACGAGTCGCGGCTGTTAGCAGTCTAAGGGTTTCTTCAAAATTACTGCAACCAGTCGCCTTTTTGTTTTGCTGCGGACAATCAATAAATATTTACTATGTGATAATGAATCGCTAGGCGGTTCGAAACCGGTAATGGGATTATAAAAATCTAAGAACAAAGCAAAAGGCGGCTGGTTGCAGTAATTTCAAGAAACCTTTATTCATCACAGACACAGTGATACGCGTCAATAATGAATAAAAGTTTTGTTAGTAGTCAGTTTAGCTAGCTCTGTCACTGTCTTTCACTGCTGCTGTAACCGGGATATATCTAACATAGGGTTTAAATTATAAAACCTCAGTGTGAGATACATCACCAATTGTCAACGACACGCGGGAAATCCAGGTTCGAGTCCCGGTCCGGCACAAATTCTCATTGTCTTCATTCGATTATACAGCTGATAGTTGCCCCTATTCACAACTGCGAATATATTTCATGCATTCCATAAACGCCGCAGTCGACGCAGTGCTTGTTACTTCGGACATATATTCGTGTCAGAAGGAACTGTGCGTCGTATTTCTGAACAACACAGGCCCTTCAATATGGTATAGAGCCAGGAGTGGTTTCGTAAAGAACCAACAATTGGAACGTTCAGTAAATGACTGAAACTAGAATTACGTAAACAATGGCAGTAAAAAGAGGTACATCTGTATCGTGACCTTGGACTGACCTTGTCTAGCGCGGCCTGCACCTTGGCCTCGCTGCCGGTGTCCAGAGCAGAGGTGGCTTCGTCCAGCAGCAGGATCTTGGGGCGGCGCACCAGCGCCCTGGCGATGGCGATGCGCTGCTTCTGGCCGCCCGACAGCTGGGCCCCCCGCTCACCCACCAGCGTGTCGTAGCCCTGCTTACAGCGAAGAAAGGGGAAATATTAGAGTTTAACATCCCATCGACAGCCTTGACGGAACTCAAGTCGGATTGTTTCAAGGTTGGGGAAGGAAATCAGCCGTGCCCTTTCAAAGGAACCATCCCGGAAGTTTCCTGGAGTGAGTTAGGAAATATCGCGCAAAATCTAAATCTGGATGGTTGGTCGCACATTTGAACCGTCATTCTTCCGAATTCCATTACACTGCACCAGCCCGCTCGGTTCCGTTGGACTAGTAACTGCATTGGACAAGAATGGGGAAGAAAATCGACAGTTGCCGCTCTGAGGTAAGGACCCAGATCCTGATCCTCCCTAACATGACACCCGTGTCTTGGCCCTGAGCAGTAATAGACAGCATGCCCCTATTGCGTTCTGGAGCTATCGTAGGTGACCACTTCTCCGTTCACCGTCTATGACATCCACGGAATATTCCTGTGAACTACTTACCATATCCATGGGTATTATCAAAATGGATGCATCCTACATATGCATGTATGTCCTGCTTCTCCCCCCAAACCACTGGACCGATTTCAACCTGGTACACATACCCCTTACTGTCCGGAAAGAACAGTTGTTGGAGGAAGAACCACCTACCTAACATTGGGATAAGGATGGAACTGGTACAGAAGTGTAGCCGACGACAAGCGAACACCCAGATTTCATTCATCCATTACTTGAGAATTAGAGCACTTAGTGGCTTACAACAAACATTATATGTAATTTCAAACCTTTACGAAACAAACTGTTTATTACTTTCTACATTTTTGTTATTCATGCAGTAAAACATCCGCATCACGCATGACGTTTTAATTTTTTACTACTAGCGGTGTTCACAACACATTTTGCTGACAGTATTCATATATATCACTGAATACACCTGCAAAAACTGTACGACACATTGTTCAGGAGATATTGCGTCTTAAAGACTGAGCTGTGAGAAAATGAAACTACAGGTCGAAATTCGTTACTGATACAGGTGTAATTTGTGTGATATATGTGAAATATATACGAAATAAAAGCGCTACACCAAAACCATGGAGAAAATGTTGCTCCCAAAGCCCTGTATTGATTTCAACGGGACCTGGTGCACATACTACTTACTACCTGGAAAGAAATCACTGTGGGTAAGAACAACCAGTTGAAAGGTGGCTACACTGAGCCACAGCGACAGAGATCGCTAGAGAGCATTGTTCCGCCGCCTCCACGGGAGTGATTATTGAGATGTCGTAGTGGCAGTGCTTGTCGAGGACTCGTAGTAGTCAGTTCGTGTTGAGATGTGCTAGTAGGGTGTGCTTTCTGAGATGTGATACTGAAAGGTTCTTGTTGAGATGTGGTAATAGCGAGTCGGTGTGGAGATATATTGTAATGATTAGAGTGATTTTGGTCAATATATGAAGGTAACGAAACTTGATTTATTTTTCATTATTTCCATGTTAAATAATGCGTCATTACAGGTTCAGTCAACAAAGCATCTGGCTTGTGTTATTGTATTAGAGTGTAATTCTGGTTTTCTTGAGTAATTATGGTATTTTTATTTTCTTTAATTAATTCAGTATGAATGATATTTAAAATTTCTTGTGTTATTGAAAAAGAACCGTGCCAGATGCGTACGTTGAATCACACTTCCACACACAGAACAGTTACACTTGTGCTTTGGTTTCGCACGTTTTATAGTTGCTGGGGACTTAATTAATTAATTAATTGTGTTAATGAAAATTTCCATTTCATTCTTTGTTGTTGTTCTAAGCGTAATAATAACAGTCAGGGCCAACCGTTACGAGACTTCGTAATCGGACAGACAGCTACTAAACCGAAAAACTAAAAATATTTGCATTTCATATAATTAAGCCCCCATGCACGTGGCGACCACTGCTTCGGATCGTCCCTTGGAATTCTTCTGATTGTAGAAATAGTAGACAGTAGGATTGTTGTAGTAATTTGTAATTTAGTAATTGTAGTCTATATTGCATGTGTAGATTTGGTAATTGGCATTTTTCTAATGGTATTCTTTAAAATTTAATTTTTGTTGTCTTGTCTATGGGTTTGACAATTTAGTGCAATTATTTCAATTGTTCGATGATCGTGATTGAGGGAAGCATTTCGTGTGAATGATATTGTTGGAGATATAGTGTCATTGTGTGTAATTTTTTTATAGTGACGAGTTTTGTATATTTTGTAAATGATCACGCGATCAATGAAAAAGGCAAAAATGATGGATAGTCAGAATGACGAAATTGTTGACATGGCGAACTCGCCAACACAAGAGAACAGTATGTTGAATAATGAAGTGGAAAACAATGTAATAAGTCGGGAAAATAGTCCGGAACCATTTCAAAATTTTTCTGAATCAGAAAATTCACAGAATCCGAGATTAACGACAGAAGATTCTGGAATAGTATCGAATTCAGATAGCTTTACAGCTATGATGAAGGAAACTGGTTTCGCGGGAAATGTTAGGAGCGAAAGGAATTTCGAACAAGTTAATATGGAGCAGTTGATGAGTGTAATATTAAATTTTCGATCTGAATTTAAAACTGAGATGGGAACAATGGGAACACGGTTAGACTCACAGGGATCACAAATAGGAACAATTAAAACTGAGATAGGAACAATTAGAACTGAGATGGGAACAATGGAAACACGGTTAGATTCACGAATAGGGACTTGTTTCAAAAACATGAAAGATGAATTAAAGAAAGAAATCAGAGAAGAAGTACAACCGATTTTGAATGCTCACAATAATAGATTAATTGCAGTAGAGATTAGACAAAGGGAACAGGATAGAGAACAGGAAGAAAGAGATCGCGTGATAGTACAAAAATTTTCAGAATTAAATTTACAACGTGCACACGATAAGGATGAAATATTTGAGAGAATCGAGGAATCCGTACCAAATGACAGAATAAATAATCTAACACAACAATATGAACAGTTAACTACCAAATGTGTCAACACTGAAACCCGAGTCGCGACACTTACGGAAGACGTAAATAAACAGAAAGAAAAAATAGGTGACTTATCGGAAAGAGTTGAGGAGATTTCAGATAAATTGACAAGTCTTAGTTTAAATGGGGATAGAGATTCAGATGATACAGCTCCATTACCATTTGCAGAAACCGAAGAGTACCAGAACATAAATAAGCATGTTGAAAATCAGGGAAAATTTAATGAACGCGTTAAAAGGGAAGTTGAGGCATTACGAAAGCAAGTCAAACAAATTGAAGGCGAAATCGTAGGAAAAGACAGCAGAAGAAATTTAGAATCACAGATAGCAGAGGGCTTTGAAGAAAATAATTTGTTTCATTTACGTGATGCAACAAGAGAGCGCCAGGCGCGCGAACTTGACAATAATCGACATTCGGACTGGGACAGGCGCGGTGGGCCTTTGTCGCCACGAGGAGAAAATTTTGACTATAAACACTTTTTGACTGTTCGGAAATTTAAGATCTTCCGCAATTCTAAGAATGACATACATCCATGTGCATGGTTAGATCAATTTACGTACGCACTTCCACCAAATTTGCCTCTAAATCACAAACTGAAATTTATGTGCAGCTATTAAAGTCCTCAGGGGATTCACTACACTAAGTGAATATGTGCCGTAGCGCTCACAGGGCCCCGAGCTGTAGTGGTGCTTTTTCCCTTTTAGTTTTCTGCACCGCTGCCTACTCTTTCACTATTCTTTGCAGCTGTTGTTGTTGTTGTGGTCTTCAGTCCTGAGACTGGTTTGATGCAGCTCTCCATGCTACTCTATCCTGTGCAAGCTTCTTCATCTCCCAGTACCTACTGCAACCTACATCCTTCTGAATCTGCTTAGTGTATGCATCTCTTGGTCTCCCCCTACGATTTTTACCCTCCACGCTGCCCTCCAATACTAAATTGGTGATCCCTTGATGCCTCAGAACATGTCCTACCAACCGATCCCTTCTTCTGGTCAAGTTGTGCCACAAACTCCTCTTCTCCCCAATCCTGTTCAGTACCTCCTCATTAGTTATGTGATCTACCCATCTAATCTTCAGCATTCTTCTGTAGCACCACATTTCGAAAGCTTCTATTCTCTTCTTGTCCAAACTATTTATCGTCCATGTTTCACTTCCATACATGGCTACACTCCATACAAATACTTTCAGAAAAGACTTCCTGACACTTAAATCTATACTCGATGTTAACAAATTTCTCTTCTTCAGAAACGCTTTCCTTGCCATTGCCAGTCTACATTTTATATCCTCTCTACTTCGACCATCATCAGTTATTTTGCTCCCCAAATAGCAAAACTCCTTTACTACTTTAAGTGTCTCATTTCCTAATCTAATACCCTCAACATCACCCGACTTAATTCGACTACATTCCATTATCCTCGTTTTGCTTTTGTTGATGTTCATCTTATATCCTCCCTTCAAGACACCATCCATTCCATTCAACTGCTCTTCCAAGTCCTTTGCTGTCTCTGACAGAATTACAATGTCATCGGCGAACCTCAAAGTTTTTATTTCTTCTCCATGGATTTTAATACCTACTCCGAATTTTTCTTTTGTTTCCTTTACTGCTTGCTCAATATACAGATTGAATAACATCGGGGAGAGGCTACAACCCTGTCTTACTCCCTTCCCAACCACTGCTTCCCTTTCATGTCCCTCGACTCTTATAACTGCCATCTGGTTTCTGTACAAATTGTAAATAGCCTTTCGCTCCCTGTATTTTACCCCTGCCACCTTCAGAATTTTAAAGAGAGTATTCCAGTCAACATTGTCAAAAGCTTTCTCTAAGTCTACAAATGCTAGAAACGTAGGTTTGCCTTTCCTTAATCTTTCTTCTAAGATAAGTCGTAAGGTCAGTATTGCCTCACGTGTCCCAGTATTTCTACGGAATCCAAACTGATCTTCCCCGAGGTCGGCTTCTACTAGTTTTTCCATTCGTCTGTAAAGAATTCGTGTTAGTATTTTGCAGCTGTGGCTTATTAAACTGATTGTTCGGTAATTCTCACATCTGTCAACACCTGCTTTCTTTGGGATTGGAATTATTATATTCTTCTTGAAGTCTGAGGGTATTTCGCCTGTTTCATACATCTTGCTCACCAGATGGTAGAGTTTTGTCAGGACTGGCTCTCCCAAGGCCGTCAGTAGTTCCGATGGAATGTTGTCTACTCCGGGGGCCTTGTTTCGACTCAGGTCTTTCAGTGCTCTGTCAAACTCTTCACGCAGTATCGTATCTCCCATTTCATCTTCATCTACATCCTCTTCCATTTCCATAATATTGTCCTCAAGTACATCGCCCTTGTATAGACCCTCTATATACTCCTTCCACCTTTCTGCTTTCTCTTCTTTGCTTAGAACTGGGTTTCCATCTGAGCTCTTGATGTTCATACAAGTGGTTCTCTTATCTCCAAAGGTCTCTTTAATTTTCCTGTAGGCAGTATCTATCTTACCCCTAGTAAGATAAGCCTCTACATCCTTACATTTGTCCTCTAGCCATCCCTGCTTAGCCATTTTGCACTTCCTGTCGATCTCATTTTTGAGACGTTTGTATTCCTTTTTACCTGCTTCATTAACTGCATTTTTATATTTTCTCCTTTCATCAATTAAATTCAATATTTCTTCTGTTACCCAAGGATTTCTACTAGCCCTCGTCTTTTTACC
Source organism: Schistocerca nitens (assembly GCF_023898315.1). Classification (NCBI taxonomy): domain Eukaryota; kingdom Metazoa; phylum Arthropoda; class Insecta; order Orthoptera; family Acrididae; genus Schistocerca; species Schistocerca nitens. The sequence goes on from NC_064617.1 coordinate 742,203,377, forward strand.
TACTTGATCCTCTGCTGCCTTCACTACTTCATCCCTCAAAGCTACCCATTCTTCTTCTACTGTATTTCTTTCCCCCATTCCTGTCAATTGTTCCCTTATGCTCTCCCTGAAACTCTGTACAACCTCTGGTTCTTTCAGTTTATCCAGGTCCCATCTCCTTAAATTCCCACCTTTTTGCAGTTTCTTCAGTTTTAATCTACAGGTCATAACTAATAGATTGTGGTCAGAGTCCACATCTGCCCCTGGAAATGTCTTACAATTTAAAACCTGGTTCCTAAATCTCTGTCTTACCATTATATAATCAATCTGATACCTTTTAGTATCTCCAGGGTTCTTCCAGGTATACAACCTTCTATCATGATTCTTAAACCAAGTGTTAGCTATGATTAAATTGTGCTCTGTGCAAAATTCTACCAGGCGGCTTCCTCTTTCATTTCTTAGCCCCAATCCATATTCACCTACTACGTTTCCTTCTCTCCCTTTTCCTACACTCGAATTCCAGTCACCCATAACTATTAAATTTTCGTCTCCCTTCACTATCTGAATAATTTGTTTTACTTCATCATACATTTCTTCAATTTCTTCGTCATCTGCAGAGCTAGTTGGCATATAAACTTGTACTACTGTAGTAGGTGTGGGCTTCGTATCTATCTTGGCCACAATAATGCGTTCACTAAGCTGTTTGTAGTAGCTTACCCGCGTTCCTATTTTCCTATTCATTATTAAACCTACTCCTGCATTACCCCTATTTGACTTTGTGTTTATAACCCTGTAGTCACCTGACCAGAAGTCTTGTTCCTCCTGCCACCGAACTTCACTAATTCCCACTATATCTAACTTTAACCTATCCATTTCCCTTTTCAAATTTTCTAACCTACCTGCCCGATTAAGGGACCTGACATTCCACGCTCCGATCCGTAGAACGCCAGTTTTCTTTCTCCTGATAACGACATCCTCTTGAGTAGTCCCCGCCCGGAGATCCGAATGGGGGACTATTTTACCTCCGGAATATTTTACCCAAGAGGACGCCATCATCATTTAATCATACAGTAAAGCTGCATGCCCTCGGGAAAAATTACGGCCGTAGTTTCCCCTTGCTTTCAGCCGTTCGCAGTACCAGCACAGCAAGGCCGTTTTGGTTATTGTTACAAGGCCAGATCAGTCAATCATCCTGACTGTTGCCCTTGCAACTACTGAAAAGGCTGCTGCCCCTCTTCAGGAACCACACGTTTGTCTGGCCTCTCAACAGATACCCCTCCGTTGTGGTTGTACCTACGGTACGGCTATCTGTATCGGTGAGGCACGCAAGCCTCCCCACCAACGGCAAGGTCCATGGTTCATGGGGGGGGGGGGTCTTTGCAGCTATAAAAACAATTCTTCTACTATCCATCTACCTAGACAGTAGGTAAAGAATAACCAGATTTGACTGTTTTACCCAAACGTGACTTCGGAAATTACTATTTGGACTTACTGTATCTTCAGCAGCATTCATTCGTAGCTTAAACGAAATTTTACCTGTTTATATTCGGGACAATATTACTTCATATGTTGACGACATTCCTATTGCTAAACGTTCTTGGAGTGAGCACAACAAAATGTTGGATTCATTGTTACGTATTTTTGCACGAGTTGGCATGACAGTGAACTTGGAAAAATCTGAATTTGGTCGTTCTCAGGTGAAATTTCTCGGTCACATTATTTCTACAGAAGGTATTCTCCCTGATCCAGAGAAGCAAGACGCAATTCGTAATTATGCTGTTCCTACCACAAAACGTGATGTACGTAGTTTCCTTGGTGTCTGTAATTTTCTTAGACGCTTTGTTAGATTGGACAATTTGGCCACACCTCGTTTATGTGAATTATCTGGAAAAAATTCTAATTGGTGTTGGGATGAGGAAGCTCAGTCAGAATTTGAACAACTTCGTGATGCTTTAGTTGCTGCCCCACTTCTTTCACATCCGGATTTATCTAAAGATTTTTGTTTGGCGACGGACTCATCATACAAAGGCCTAGGTGCACATTTATTTCAAGAGATAGAAGAAAACGGCGTTGTAGTACAGAAAACTGTTGCCTTTGGAAGCCGTGTTCTCTCTAAATCAGAGAAGAATTATTCGATTACGGAACTTGAAGCTTTGGCTGTTGTATGGGCCTTCACAAAATTTCGCACATTTTTGTTTGGCAGACATACTAAGGTTTACACCGATCATCGAGCTCTGGAATTTCTTATGTCGACAAAATTAACTCATGGCAGATTGTCACGATGGGCGTTGTACCTACAGGAATTTGATTTTAGTATTGTTTACATACAGGGATCTTCAAATATTGTTGCTGATGCTTTATCACGTGCACCTATGGGTTTGAAACAAAGTGCCGAAGAGGACGGCAAAGAAAACCATTATTGTTTGATGTACATTCAAGGTGTTGCGTTTGAGAACTTTATTTCGTCTTCGCTCCAGGACATCGCTAAGGAGCAAAATAAGGATCCAATCTGGAAGGACATTAAGGAGAAGTGGAGGAGAAAGGAAAGCGTAGCGATCAGACAGTATTATTTAGTTCGCAATGATATTCTTTTCAAACGGAAATCGGTCGACAACTCTGTTTGGTTAGTTTGTATTCCTGATGAGTGGGTCAATAAATTGATTTGGTACACACATTTCAGTTATGCGCACTTTGGTCCCAGAAAATGCTTTCATAAATTACGAGAAAATTGCTACTTCAGTAATATGGAAAAACGTATTCGATCTGTTCTTGCCAAATGCAAATTATGTCAAAAGGCTAAGCCGCCAACAGTTTCTCACAGAGCACCGTTGTTTCCTATCATTCCAGCGAAATTAAAGGAGACGGCTGCAGTCGATTTGTTCGGTCCAGTGGTTCGTTCTACTAATGGTTTTGCGTACATTTTCGTAGCAGTGGAACTAACATCAAAATATGTGTGTTTTACACCTTTACGCAAAGCAACAGCTCGTTCAGTATCTAATGCTTTCATCAAACATTTTCTTAAGGAAGTTGGTCATGTTGATAAGGTTATATCAGATAATGGATCACAGTTTCGCTCTAAAATTTGGCTTCGTACTCTACGGCGTCGTAAAATTAAACCAATTTTCATTTCACTTTTTCACCCTCAATCTAATCCTTCAGAGAGATGGATGAAGGAAATCAATAAATTGTGTCGTCTTTATTGTCATCAGAATCACAGAACGTGGGATCAGTATCTTCATCTTTTTCAAAACATTCTGAATGAACTTCCTAATGATTCAACTTCTTTACCGCCTATACTGATATTAAAAAATAAAGCACCGATAAATCGCATTTCTGAAATCGTTTCTTTTCCGCCTTCACGGAAACTGCGGCATTCTGAAGTTGTCAACCTGGCTCTACAAAATATTGCATCTGCGGCTGCTAGAAGAGAGAAATCAGCTAAACGTCCTGGTCGTTTAAAAATCTTGTCAGTTGGTCAGAAGGTGTTAATTAAATCTCATCGTTTGTCTCATAAAGGAAAAGGCTTATGTCGCAAATTTTTTCTGCTTTATAACGGTCCATATAGAGTTCGCAAAATTATTCATGATAACACTGTTGAAGTAGAAACTCTTAAAACTCGGCGCTCTAAGGGAATACATCACATATCTAACGTAAAAATTTTTGTGGAATGACATACTTGTGAGAAACCAACAGTTTACGTAAACATGGAGAGAGTAAAAGGATACCGCGCTGTGTTTTGGCGGCGGCACATACTCAAAGCAACAGTCAGTCTGCGCGCCGCACAAGGCAGTCGTTGACCGCAAACAATCACTTCCTACGTCACGCGCCTACAGCTGATCGAGCGCTCAGTGCGAATGCACTGACAGACGTAAATAAATACACAGTTTAATTTCTCCGAATAAATTCTGTATAAAGCTATAAGGACTTCATAAATTATGTTATTAACGTTCAGTATTTTTCAGGATACGGTTGTATAAAGTATTTAAGACCTTCAGGTAAATTCTGTGCGTGTCCGACGTTAAGACGACTTGCTTTGGAGAAAATTTTCAGGAAGAAGGTCATTTCGAAGATGAAACTAATAAACTAAAAAGGGTAACTATTAATTGAGTTTATTTTTCAGGTAACAGAATTCCACTTAGGTACGTACTTTAAACGTAATTTGCTGCTTGCGATTACGTGATTCATACTTTGTGCTAATTTCATGTTCTATGAATTTACTAGTGAAGCGACGTGCTTACGCATGTTAACTGATTTTGACAATGATTGACTAATGAACAGGGTTGTTATTTGTATATATTATGCATCGCTTGGCTGCTATGCTTTTTCACTGATGTCATATTTTTTTATTATGTGCCTGCTGTGCTTATTAATTTAAATTATAATTGTCACCTGATTAATTGTGCTGATGTGGTTAGATATGTAAGTTATACTTTGTGATTTATCTGCTTGCGCCTTCATGTTTACTTATTAAGATTACATATGAACATTTATTTGCTTATGTCGATGTGATTCTAATGACCTGTTTATTGTGTAAGGCATGTTTGCTGCTGTGCGTATGGATTGCATATTTACACATTTCTGTTTGTTGTCATAACTACTCTTCAATTTAGTATATAGAAATGCTGATATACTGTGTACAAATATAGAAAAAAAAAATGGTTCAAATGGCTCTGAGCACTATGGGACTCAACTGCTGAGGTCATTAGTCCCCTAGAACTTAGAACTAGTTAAACCTAACTAACCTAAGGACATCACAAACATCCATGCCCGAGGCAGGATTCGAACCTGCGACCGTAGCGGTCTTGCGGTTCCAGACTGCAGCGCCTTTAACCGCACGGCCACTTCGGCCGGCTTACAAATATAGAGTTTAGGTTACACTATGGTATTAATTATAGATTGTTCGCTTGGCAGAGCCTCATTGTAGGAATTGTGCTGCATCCACTTGTTGACATTCTGTTCTCTACTGGTATAGTTACTCGCTATTGCATGTTTTGCTTACGCTCAGTGCCTTATATTTTTAAGATAAGAAAATGAACTGCTATAATTCGACGAACGACATTAGTACAAGAAAGTCATAGAAGTCACATGAGCTGAGGTTTTATGGAAGCTGTATAAATTTATGCTAACAGGAAGGAAGCTAACGACATGACATACCAAAACTAGGTTTAGACCATTGACAGTATTACACTGCATTTTTCGTGAGCAATTGAAATAGGAAGTGACACTTGACACAAAAAATACTCCACATGTTTGCTTCTGCTATGATTCTTGAAGTGGTGTACACACTGTGAAATATTATGATCATTCACACTCCGTAATCGTACTTAATTACTGAGAGTTATTCGAACTAAAGTCTGTTAGAGGTCATGTATGCATTTCTTTTATTTAATGATGGACAAGGAACCAAAATGTATCTTATAATTTATAATGAGTAGAAAATTTGGGTCAGATGGATTACACAGAGGTTGTGTGTGGACACTGTGTCTTCGGATTGTATGGGATGATGAATTGAAGTTGCACTAGGATTTTGTCTGTACTTGTTCGAGGAGACTGACTAGAGGAAAGAGTTGTTATGGAAGTGAAATGATATTGGTGCTGAGGTTTATATGTATCGACGTATTATTGAGGTATTGAGATTAGGTGAAGTTGATGATTATTGGAGTTTTGGTGGATAAGAGGTAAAGTAAATGAGGAGCATATTGTTTTGTTGGTTTATATGGAACAAGGAGGATGAAGATGGCAGACTAGAACACTAAAGTGGAAGGAAGATTGTCTATACACACACTTGTTAAATCACTAAGCAGTATATACTTTTTTTTGAGAGAGGAAGCATGTGCATATCTTGGCTCACTGACAGTTGTTCAGCAACCGTACATTTTGATCTGGCTTGGCAAACATTGGTCTTGACATGATGACTATGACGTTGACTTAACTATTATTGACTGTTATACATTGCTGCCACTACTACTTGATACACATGATGAACATAAAATTTTGACAGAATTGCATTTACACAGTTAACACTATTCAATTACACAGTAGCACTAATGTGGATGAAAGATGAGTGAGTGTGTTTTGTGTGTTTTCCTTTTATAATCCCAGAGAAGTGATCCCAACCTATCTCCTAAATATTATTTCACTTGTTTGTTGTGGCTTGCACTGACACCCATAAATATTATAGGTTAACTGTTATTGTGTACTGTAATAGTTAATGTGACAATTACCTGATATCATTTGTGTGTTTATTATGATTTGTATGTTTAGTGTAAGAGCATTGATAATAATTTGTTAAAGAAATTGTATGTGCATTCAAACTATTGTTCATGACTGAACTGTCTCAGTAGTTATGGTGAATAGTATGGACTGTTACTTGCACTTTTTCTACATGATTGGTGCCACAAGGACATGTTTAATTTCTGCTGATGAACAGTGTGATCAGTGATACTAGATTTTATGGAACTGCTTCTGCTGAGAAATGTGACTTGTTGCTGTGTGTACCTACTCAACATTGCTGGGTGCCACTGATGGATTGCTTCTACTGAAATGAAGTCACCTGTTGCTGTGTGCACCTGATCAACATTGCTGGTGCCACTAATGGACTGCTTCTACTGAAATGGTGTTACTTGTTGGTGTCTGCACCTACTCAACATTGCTGGGTGCCACTGATGGACTGCTTCTACTGAAAAGATGTCACCTGTTGATGTCTGCACCTGCTCAACATTGCTGGGTGCCACTGATGGATTGCTTCTACTGAAATGAAGTCACCTGTTGCTGTGTGCACCTGATCAACATTGCTGGTGCCACTAATGGACTGCTTCTACTGAAATGGTGTTACTTGTTGGTGTCTGCACCTACTCAACATTGCTGGGTGCCACTGATGGATTGCTTCTACTGAAATGAAGTCACCTGTTGCTGTGTGCACCTGATCAACATTGCGGGTGCCACTGATGGACTGCTTCTATTGAAAAAATGTTACTTATTGGTATTTGCACCTGTTGACCATTGCTGGGTGCTACTGCTGGAACTGTCAACTGCTTATTCTTGGGCTATGGAAAGCGTTTATGTGAATATTTGTATAAACTGATTTTTTGTGTATTACTGTTTGTGAAAAGCTATGAGACTCTTACCTGCACATATTCGTCATTGCTGACGCTATTGATTGAACTGTTTAACCACATAATACTTGTGTAAACTTATGTAAAGTCACATGTATGAAAGAAATTGTATTGCTTACTGTATTTTATATATTAGGTTATTGAAAGGTCAGTGCAAAGCCAAAATTTTATCTAGTTATATGATATTTACGTATTAATATTATCTTTTATTTTTGTCTGTATTTTTTGACGAATTTGGTGGTATTTTCACCACCAATGCTGGCAAAAATACCATCAAATTCTAGCCGTGGAGGAAGGGCATATGAAAGGTGGCTACACTGAGCCACAGCGACAGAGATCGCTAGAGAGCATTGTTCCGCCGCCTCCACGGGAGTGATTATTGAGATGTCGTAGTGGCAGTGCTTGTCGAGGACTCGTAGTAGTCAGTTCGTGTTGAGATGTGCTAGTAGGGTGTGCTTTCTGAGATGAAAGGTTCTTGTTGAGATGTGGTAATAGCGAGTCGGTGTGGAGATATATTGTAATGATTAGAGTGATTTTGGTCAATATATGAAGGTAACGAAACTTGATTTATTTTTCATTATTTCCATGTTAAATAATGCGTCATTACAGGTTCAGTCAACAAAGCATCTGGCTTGTGTTATTGTATTAGAGTGTAATTCTGGTTTTCTTGAGTAATTATGGTATTTTTATTTTCTTTAATTAATTCAGTATGAATGATATTTAAAATTTCTTGTGTTATTGAAGAAGAACCGTGCCAGATGCGTACGTTGAGTCATACTTCCACACACAGAACAGTTATACTTGTGCTTTGGTTTCGTAGGTTTTATAGTTGCTGGGGACTTAATTAATTAATTAATTGTGTTAATGAAAATTTCCATTTCATTCTTTGTTGTTGTTCTAAGCAGTCAGATTGCGTAATAATAACAGTCAGGGCCAACCGTTACGAGACTTCGTAATCGGACAGACAGCTACTAAACCGAAAAACTAAAAATATTTGCATTTCATATAATTAAGCCCCCATGCACAGTCTGCTGTTGGGGTGAGAGTGATAATTTGGTGCTGGAGAGAAAAGGTGGCGGAGCAGGAGATGCTCAGAGATGGGGGAAGAAGGAGAAGGACACAGACAGGGGGATGAGGAGGCGGACAGATAGAAGGGTGGGAGGAAACGGATAGAGAAAGGGAAGAGGATAAGATGGACAGAGTGTGAGGGGAGGAGAAGATGGCCAGAGAAGGTGAGGAGTAGGGGAGGGACAGAGTGCGGGGGTGAGGAGATCGAAAGGGAGAAGAACAGTAAGAGATGAACTGAGAGGGGAGTGAGGGGGGGGGTGAAGAGATGATGGACAGAGGGGGAAGGAGGTGATGGACTAACAGAAGGTTGAAATAAATACATATCCTGGCAGTGCAGGGTACTCAGCTAGTAAAACAATAAAATTAAAGTATGAAACTGACACACTAATGAAGGTATGTCACAGAGAAACACGTAGTCGTGCCCAATCTGAAATCTCCACTGTGTACGTGTTGTCTGGTGAAACTTTCTATCATGTGTGCTATGTTTCACAGGTTTAAGATTTTCGGGTCGTGTTTAACAGGCCTTTAAAGCCTAACGTACAATCAAAAAATTACAATAAACAAATTTACAGGAAGAATTTACGAATAATTTTAGTGCAACATACTCATGGAGAATCACATATTGTGCACATCCCATAAGGACGTCTTTGACTGTCTAGTGTATGTGTGTGTCATTCACTTAATTACCATTTAAAATACATGATTCAACAGTATTAGCTTTCTTCTGTAGAGCTTTGTCTTAAAACGTCTTAAAATACCACACATCTGACGATGGATCCAAAAACGTGTAGTGTGCCACTTCAATGATTTGTATATATATGATTTTTGCATATAAAAGTTGGCATTGGAACCTGCAAAGCGTTAAGTACGTCACATACAGAGCTACTGACATGCACCGTCTGGGTGAAGAGTAGAGGAAACAGCCTTAGGTTGTCTGTGGTAGGCGACTCTCCTGCGCGTCCTGTATACGTGTAGCGTACCGTGAACCCCTCAGCCTGCAAGTTCCGGGCAATCACAGAGGGTGGGTTTATTGGTAATTGGGAGCTGCAATGTTAGGAGCGTAATGAGGCCGCTTAGGGACATGGCCGCGAAGGAAGGGAAGAAAGCCAATGTGGACTCCGTGGAAAGGATCTTGCCGCCAGCTGTAGGTGGTGGCAAACGTCGATACCAACGATGTGTGTAGAAATTCTCTCTGGTTTCGAGCGGCTAACAGAAGTGGAAAAGCCAGCCAGTCTTGCTTGTGAGATGAAAGCAGACCTCACCATTCGCAGCATAGTCGACAGGACCGGTTGCTGACCTTTGGTACAGAGACGAGTGGAGGGTCTGAATCAGAGGCTCAGGCTGTTCTGCGACCGTGTAGGCTGCAGTCCTCGACTTGGGCCATAGGGTGGTTAGGTTTCGGGTTCTGCTGAGTTGGTCAGAAGACCACGTAAGCGACGGTTACACAGGTATCAAGGGCTGTGTGGCGCCGACTGGGCAGTTTTTTAGGTTAGAGGGTCTCGGGGAAATACGAAAAAGGTCTTCAGTCTCAAAGAGTGCAGGTCGAACGTAAGAAGAACGTACGGACAGTAACCATTGGTGTAACAGTTGTAAATTGTCGTAGCTGTGTTGGGAAAGTACCAGAGACTCAAGCGATAATAGAAAGCACTGATGCTCAAACCGCTGGTAGGCACTGAAAAGTGGGTAAAGCCGGAGATAGGTTCAGTCGAAATTCTTGCGAAGAACCTAACTGTGTTCCGAAAGGATGGGTTAAACACAGTGGGCGTGTTTGTTGCTGTTAGAAGTAGTTTATCTTGTAGCGAAATTGAAGTAGATAGTTCGTGTGGGTTACTAAGGGCAGAGATTATTCTTGGCCACTGGAATAAAATAATAATCGGATCGTTTTACCGACCTTAAATTTCAAATGATACAATTGTTTATTGGTTCAAAGAATACTTGAGTTTAATTTCAAACACGCAGCTGAGTCATACCATTATAGTTGGTGGTGAATTTAATTTACCCTCGATATGTTAGTGAAAATACATGTGTAAATCCGTAGGAACGCTTAAAACATCATCTGAAATTGTGCTCGGTGCAGTCTCTGAAAATTATTTCGAGAAGTTGGCCACGTGAATAGTCAACGGTTGTGAAAGCATATTTGACCTCTTAGCAACAAGTAATATTGAGCTAATAACGAGTATCAAAACGGATGAAGGAATTAGTGATCACAGGGTTGTCGTAGCGAGACTGAATATTATAATCACCAAATCCTCCAATAGTAAACGAAAAATTAACCTTTCAGAAAAGCAGATAAAAATTTACTAGACGCCTTCCTCAGAGACATTCTCCACCCCTTCCAAGTGTACATCAGATGAGGCTTGAACTTAAAGAAATGGTATCGCCAGCAACTGAGACACTTATACCAAATAAATTAAGAAACGACGTTATCGATCCTTCATGGTATACAAAACGGGTCAGAAACACTGTTGCAGTAACAACCAAAAAAGCATGCCTAATTGAAACGAACGCAAAATCTTCAAGATTGGCGATCTTTAACAGAAGCTCCAAATTTATCGCGGACATCAATGCGAGATGCTCATAATAGTTACCACAACAAAACTTTGCCCCGAATCCTGGCAGAAAATCCAAAGAGATTGTGGTCGTATGTAAACTATTCTAGAGGCAAGACGCAGTCAATGCGTTCTCTGCGCTATAGCAATGGAAATACTATCGACGAGAGTGCTACGAAAGCAGAGCTACTCAACACAGCCTTTCGAAGTTCCTCCGCCAAAGAAGACGAAATAAATATTCCAGAATTCGAATCGAAAACATCTCCAAACATGAGTAACTTGGAAGGAGATATCCTCGGAGTAGTGAAGCAACTTAAGTCACTTAATAAAAGCAAGTCTTCTGGTCCATACTATACACCAGTTAGGTTCCTTTCAGAGTATGTTGATGCAATAGCTCCTTACTTAAGAACCATATACAACCGCTCGCTTGACGAAAGATCCATACCCAATGACTTGAAAGTTGCATAGGTCACACCAATATTCAAGGAAGGTAGTAGGAGTAATCAACTAAATTACAGGTCCATATTATTAACCTCGATATGCAGTAGGATGTTGGAACATATATTGAGTTCGAACATTATGAATTACCTCGAAGAGAACGGTCTATTGACACACGGTCAACATAGATTTAGAAAATATCCTTCTTGTGAAACACAACTAGCTCTTTACACACACGAAGAGTTGAGTGCTACTGACTTCAAATTGATTCCGTATTTCTAGAGTTCCAAACCGCTTTTAACACTGTACCACACAAGCGTCTTGTAGTGAAATTGTAAGCTTATGGAATATCGTCTCAGCTATGTGACTGGATTCACGGTTTCCTGTCAGAGAGGTCACAGTTCGCACTAACTGACGGGAAGACATTGAGTAAAGCAGAAATGATTTCTGGCGTTCCCAAAGGTAGTGTTATAGGCCCTTTGCTGTTCCTTATCTGTATAAATGTCTTGGGAGACAATCTGAGCAGCTGTCTTACGTCATTCGCAGATGATGCTGTCGTTTATTTTCTAGTAAACTCATCAAATGATGAAAACAAATTCTGAATTATTCAGAAAAGATATCTGAACAGTTCGTAAATTGGCAAATGACCCTGAATAATTAAAAGCGTGACGTCACATTGCGTGCTAAAATGAATCCGTTAAACTTCGGGTACACGATAAATCAGCGAAATCTAAAGGTCGTAAATCGCTTAAATACCTAGGAATTGCAATTACGAACGATTTAAATTGGAAAGAACACATAGAAAATGTTCTGCAAAGGCAAACTAAAGACTACGTTTTACTGGCAGAACACTTAGAAAATGTAACAGATCTACTAAAGAGACTGCTTACACTACGCTTGTCCGTCCTTTGGAGTACAGCTGTGCGATCTGGGTTCCTTACCAGATAGGATTAACGGAGTACATCGAGAAAGTTCAAAGAAGAGCAGCATGTTTTCTATCATCGCAAAGTAAGGGAGACAGTGTCACTGACATGATACAGGATTTGGGATGGACAACATTAAAACAAAGGCGTTTTCCATTGCGGTGGAATCTTCTCACGAAATTTCAATCACGAACTTTCTCCACCGAAAGGGAGAATTTTTTTTTTTTACGCCGACCTACGTAAGGAGAAACAATCGTAATAAAATAAGGGAAATCAGAGATCGCCCAGAAAGATATGTGTGTTCTTAAATTTTTCTTTTTTTTGGGTGCATTGTTCGAGATTGGAATAATAGAGAATTATTGTGAAGCTGCGTAGAGTGATTTGCGGAGTATCCATGTAGATGTAGTTATAGCTGCTATGTGCAGTTCGTGTGATTACTAGAATTAACATATAAACTAAAAAGTTAAAAAAGGGAGAGAGGAAGGGGGTAAAAAGGTGAGCAATTGAAGTCATTGGCTCTTAAGAGCCAACAGGTTCAGGTAAACATAGTAAACTCTTTAACAATACCACAAGAACGCACGAGAAGTACTTGTGCGTGAATACGAACCTGTAAAAAGCATGAGTGTCAAACCAAAAAGGCTTCAAGGAAATATTTTCAATGTATGAGATGCCCAATATTTGATGTATCAGCTTGACCCCTGAAGTGGAGGAATACTGTAAACGGACGCACTGTGACAGAGAAACTGCATATATTAGAAGATAAACGCAAATTTGGGAAAGAGCAAGGGAAGGGGAGGGAAGGCAATAGCTCATGGCTTGTGAAGCATCATGCTAAAGGAAGTGGTTGTACGTGCTTCTCGTGCGTTTTTGTGATATTCTGAAGAGTATGCTATGTTTACCTGAGTCATATGACTTTTATGGCGCATTTTTTACACCCCTCCCCTCTCCCACTTTAACATTTTAGTTAATATATTAACAGTAGTAATGAACATGTGAAATCGCACATGCTGCTCATTGAAGCTGCGCGCATAAAGAACACACAGGAGCGCCACCTACCACAGATTATCTAAAGCTATTGCCTCTACTCTTCAGCCAGTCGGAGCATGTCACTAGCTCTGTACGTGGCATACTTACGGAGTGCAGGGTCCAATACCACCTTTCATATGTAAATGTCATATGTATAAGAAGCTTCAAAACAAATCTCTACGGCAGAGAGCTACTAATTTTATATTATGTATTTCAAATGATTATTAAATGAATGACACGCACATGTAATAGGCAGTCAACAATTACCACATTGGATATAGATAACATGTGATTCTACATCAGTATGCTTCACTAAAATTATTCGTAAATATTTCCTATAACTTTGTATATTGCAATGATACCATATATGTTTACACAGAGTGTCGTAATATTTCTTAATAGGTAAAAAACCTTCTGAAGAAGACAGTTTTAAAACTGTCCAAACCATGGTCAAGGTCTAGTAAATCTGTACTTTACAAATGGCTGGTTGTTATTTCCATTTCATTGAAGCTCATTACAATAATTTGGTCTACGGTGTGGACAGGATATGGGAACATATCTTTATAGGGAATGAGTACCATTGGTAAAAAAATATCAGCAGTGTTTTATATACCTTTTCATTTTTGTTCTTCGGCAATACCCACGTAACAGCGTTTCATTACTTGACGTCTGATCTTTTACGACTTCAGATCTTCTTACATTTAATTTAATCTGTCTGAATAAGCTTCAAACAGATCATATTATCTGGTAAGCTGGATAGAACAGCGACTATAATTCATGTCTGAGCACTTCTCTCTCATGGCTGAATCTAATTGTCTAATATGGGTACTCACCATCTTCCTATGCGGAAAGCAAAACATAAAACGAGAGGTTGAGATGTGTATTTGATCACTGCCTGAGCCTTACCAACTAATTACAATTTATTATATCATTAAAACTAGGACGTAATTTCCACCCACTATGGAAAGCAGAAAACATACGAGATGTTACAATGGGACAAAGCGAAAGACAGAAACAAAACGATTAGATGTTTGTGAAATGTGTTGGCAGAAGGGACGCCTGAAGATTGATCGTCTTCCAAAGGTCAACGGGAAAAAGAATCTAATAAAGGACATAACAGAACAGTTGAACACGTATGGCGACACGTGTCATTGTTGGAACTTGTTGATTGTCGATTATGTGGAGTGCGGAAGTTATGATGAAATGAAAGATATGTCTGGAAAACCACAGGAATGACATGCATGAAATGAAATATGGGAAGTTATTAGAAACATTGCACCATATTTTCACGGCACGCACGATAGGTGTAATCCTTTGTGTCCTAAAATAAATAAAATAGAAAAAATGTTATAAAGATCTAAAACCAGGATGCGTATCGGCTATTGTAGATTCGAACCATTGTCCCCTGCATTACGGATGAAATACGAGGTTCCGAGGTTCATTCGGAGTTTCAAAAAAAGGGATAAATGGCAGGAACATTGCATTATTGTGCACACAACCACAACCACTTCTACAGCGTTCCTACGTTACTGCATTCAATAGCAAGGGTCGCAACCTTGGCCTTTTAAGTTTGACAAATTTCTGCTTTCTCTTTCATTCTGTGATTTACATTTTTTACTAGACACAAAATAAGAATAATTGTCTCATTTCGTAGCTAGGCCGGCGATACAACAGACTACCATACGGACGACCGAAATACTATCTCTGAATTTGTTTTTGTACTAATGAAGATCACAGACATCGAAAGATATTAATAAAATGTCTCCATGGCGAAGTTGCTATGTGTCGTTCAAAAAAGAACTACAAACGAGTCTAGTCCGCTTCATAAGGACAACCGAGAAAATACATGAAGGACAAATAAAGTCTTAACTTAACGACATTAACGACCGAAAGAGTTGTGCGTTTACCATCTGTCCGTGCAATATTGTCGAGAATAGAGTGGACTTTAGTCCGCAGATCAGAGTCGTGTCCGAAGAGTTGTGACTAGAGTTTTATCGTAGATTAGCTAAACCCTCGGAAATGACAATGTTGATCAACTCGCAGTCAGAGCCAAAAGCGTTCAGCACTTCAGCTGACAACACAGTGGGCGCCATATCGGTAGCTGAGGCGCCATGGTAACACGAGCTGCAGCTCCGGTCAGCAGAGTCCGGCCTACGCGCAGCGCGGGGATCAGCAGACTGCAGAGGTCTGTGCTGACCGTCGTCGCCTCAGCAGAGAGTAACAGACAGCGTCACTTTTTGCCTCCTTTCGATGGCGCACTGGAAGTATCCCTGCGTAGACTTACAGATGAAACGAAACAACTCGAATGAATTATTAACGGGATCCATTCCACATTCATTCTGAGAGGGATTACAGGTTCTCCCTAGAAAAATCGAGTTATGCTGTGTGTAATTAAGGAACTTGTGAACAGCAATTTTGGAAGCTGCGTTTCTACACAGTCGAACCACCGGAAGTAAAGTATCTACCACTAGGGATGATGTTTTCGGAATACTTCGTAAGTGAAGGAACTGCATGTTTCTGTTTTACGATAGATTCGATATAAAAGGATGCATAAAGGAATCCTAGGATTAAGGTCTCTCCTACATTGTGTTCATTAGAGATAAACTGAAAGCTGTGTTGGAGAAGGACGGAGTAAAAATCGACTGTCGCGTTTTAGGAGGAATCATTCATACTTTCACCAGAACAGATTAAGGAAAACTGTGGAAAAAAAAGGTTCAACGAATATGGCCTTTGTTTTGTAATTACGTTTTGTAAATACTTGTACAGTAACGCGATCATTTTCTCAGCAATCGCATATATCTGCGTTAGTGGTTAACATATTATCTACTCTACACTGCAGTCGGTCATGCTGTGAGTTAAAAAGTCGAGAAACAAATCAAAAGCTTAAATAAAATATTTGTACTTAATTAAATGTAAGAAAAAGAGCTGTAATAAATATTAAAGAATGATTTCTGAAATGACATGACAGCTGCACTACTTTAAATGCGAACGTTTTAGCTTAGGTCTACACATGAAGGCGACATCTGTCAATTAATTACACAAGTGACTATAAATAGTCACTTTTATTTAACCTCTCACTACGCGTGTCGGAGAGTTATATCTCTATCATCAAATGACAAGACAAATAGAAATAGTACATACGGCTTTTAGTGTGCAATCTGTGACACCTTCTCGCACCAAAGAGAAAAATTTTTTATCACATGATTCAATGAGGTTGCTTCCAATGGATACCCAAAAAGCAATACAAATGTAAATACGATTAGACAACCGATTTGTGCTAGAAAGGTAACAAGTAAGCAGAAGTCATATCTGGGCCTCCCCAAGGAAGTGTTATGCGCTCTGTGCTGTTCTTAACGTAATTTATATAAACCGTCTCTGTGATCAGTCTCCGAAGCACTTAAATGTGAATTAAGGAGTTATCATGTAGATGCAGTTGTAGATATTTGGGGATAACTATTCAGTACATAGGAAGAGTACTACTGTTATACGAGTGTATATAATTTCGTGTGGCTCAGTGACATCTACATCTACATATACATGTATACTCCGCAAATCACATTTAAGTGCCTGGCAGAGGGTTAATCGAACCACCTTCACAATTTCCTATTATTCCAATCTCATATAGTGCATGGAAAGAACGAACATCTATATCTTACTGTGCGAGCTCTGATTTCCCTTACTTTATCCTGGTGATCGTTACTCCGTATGCAGATCGGCATCAACAAAATACTTTTGCATATCGAGGAGAAAGTTGTTAATTGGAATTTCGTGAGTACATTCCGCCACAACGAAAGACGCCTATGTTTTCATGACGTCCACCCGAAATCCTGTATCATTTCAGAGACACTCTCTCCCCTATTTAACGATAATACAAAACGTTTAGCCACTGTTTGAACTTTTTCGATGTAATGGTTTTGATCTTATGATCTGACCCAGAGGAAATCTCTCAACTGGACGCCACTATGGCGACTTTCGAGCCCCTAACCCACTCCAGCTATCAAACTGTGAAAGGTGATCCACAGTTTAATGTCGAATCCGAATCACGTGTCGTTCCCATATTGGTGAGAGGCAAAATTTTAGATTAAGGGCGGCGTAATTTTCGTGGACCGACCGGGAGACAGTCACCCAACCTGTAGGATTCCAGGCATGCGCTTTACCACTAGACCACCACGCCCAACAGTTATATGATGAATTACATCAATCATAAAAGATTGCAGTACAAACGTGTCGGTTTTTATATTTTGTGGTACAGGATGAGAATTGTTAATCTCACCTGCGGCAACTTGGAGATGAAGTCATGAGCGTTGGCCATCTTGGCGGCCTCCTCGATGTCCTCCATGGTGCACGTGTCCCGCCCGTAGCGGATGTTCTCCGCGATGGTGGTCTGGAAAAGCACCGGCTCCTGGCCCACCACGCCGATCTGTGAGCGCAGCCAGCCCACGTTGAGATTGCGGATATCATTGCCGTCCAGCTCCACCTACAAACATTGGGAAGTCAAGGCACCGAGTTTGGTTGAAGGGCCAGAAGGCTCTATGTTAAGTGGTAAATTCGTATGCTAAAGGTATGAACCTACAAAGAAAAAGACGCGCCATGAAATAATTATCCAATTGGGACAGAAATCTGGCATGTGTGATGCACATCTACAGACAAACAGACCATTACAATATCAGAACAACTGGATAATTTATTCAAGAGGAAGAGCTTCACAAAATATGCGAGTCAATAATGTGTTTCACCTCTGGCCAATATGCAAGCCGTTAGAAAACTGGCTTGCCATCAGGGACAACAAAACGTAGCGTATAATATTATCGACGGACCGCTGTGCTGTAAGGGTGCCACGGATGAGTACCAAAGGGGTCCTACATTGAAAAGAAACGGCACCCCAGAGCATCACTCCTGGTTGTCGAGCCATATGGTGGGCGACAGTCAGCCTGGTATCCCACCGCTGTCTGGGCCATCTTCAGACACGACTTGGCTAGTCATCGGAGCTCATTTAGAGGCGGGCCTCATCAATGAAAACAATTCCACTCAATGAGATTCCAGCCCGAAGAGGTGTCTGGAAACGCCTCGGACATTGGTGTGATACCAACTCGACTGTCGCCAGCCATATGTTCCGAGAATCTGGATTGATGGTCTGAGCGCCATTTCATAGCATCCGCGACTCCCTTATAGCACAGCGATACGTCGATGATATTCTACGCCCCGGCTTGTTTCCTTCATGGCAGGCCATCTTGGGCTTACATTTCAACAACATAATGCCCGCCCACACAGCGCGAGAGCTTCACCCACTGGTCTTCATGTTGGCCAAACCATGTCGTGGCCCGCAAGGTCGCTGGATCTAAATTCAAATGGTTCAAATGGCCCTGAGCACTATGGCACATAACATCTGACGTCATCGGTCCCCTATAGCTTACAACTACGTAAACATAAGTAACCTAAGAACATTACACACATCCATGCCCGAGGCAGGATTCGAACCTGCGTCCGTAGGGGTTGCGCGGTTCCAGACTGAAGCGCCTAGAACCGCTCGGCCACAGCGGCGGGCTTTGCTGGATCTCTCCCCAATTGAGAACGTCTGGAGCATTATGGGTACCGCCCTCCAAACACGTCGGGATTGTAACGATCTAACGCTCCAGTTAGACACAACTTGGGACAATATTATCCCCCAGGAGGACATTCATTAACTATATTAATCAACGCCTAGCCGAATAACTACTTGCGTAAGGGGTAGACGCGGTCCAAAGTGTTATTGACTTGCACAATTTATGAAGCTCTGTCTCTTGAATAAATCATCCAGTTTTTCCGAAACTTAATCATTTCTTTGTCCTTACGTGTACATCACATCTACCGATTTCAGCCCCATTTGGATAATTACTGCATGATGCGTCGTTTTTCTCGTTTTCTCTCTTTTTCTAAGCGTATAATTTAGAAAAAAATCCTAATCTGAACTAACATATCAATGACATTACTTAATTTCTATTACTTGAAATACATGTAACATAGTATACAGAGAATAGCATAAAATAACAATATATCAGGAGCAGGTTGTAATACACTCCTGGAAATTGAAATAAGAACACCGTGAATTCATTGTCCCAGGAAGGGGAAACTTTATTGACACATTCCTGGGGTCAGATACATCACATGATCACACTGACAGAACCACAGGCACATAGACACAGGCAACAGAGCATGCACAATGTCGGCACTAGTACAGTGTATATCCACCTTTCGCAGCAATGCAGGCTGCTATTCTCCCATGGAGACGATCGTAGGGATGCTGGATGTAGTCCTGTGGAACGGCTTGCCATGCCATTTCCACCTGGCGCCTCAGTTGGACCAGCGTTCGTGCTGGACGTGCAGACCGCGTGAGACGACGCTTCATCCAGTCCCAAACATGCTCAATGGGGGACAGATCCGGAGATCTTGCTGGCCAGGGTAGTTGACTTACACCTTCTAGAGCACGTTGGGTGGCACGGGATACATGCGGACGTGCATTGTCCTGGAACAGCAAGTTCCCTTGCCGGTCTAGGAATGGTAGAACGATGGGTTCGATGACAGTTTGGATGTACCGTGCACTATTCAGTGTCCCCTCGACGATCACCAGTGGTGTACGGCCAGTGTAGGAGATCGCTCCCCACACCATGATGCCGGTTGTTGGCCCTGTGTGCCTCGGTCGTATGCAGTCCTGATTGTGGCGCTCACCTGCACGGCGCCAAACACGCATACGACCATCATTGGAACCAAGGCAGAAGCGACTCTCATCGCTGAAGACGACACGTCTCCATTCGTCCCTCCATTCACGCCTGTCGCGACACCACTGGAGGCGGGCTGCACGATGTTGGGGCGTGAGCGGAAGACGGCCTAACGGTGTGCGCGACCGTAGCCCAGCTTCATGGAGACGGTTGCGAATTGTCCTCGCCGATACCCCAGGAGCAACAGTGTCCCTAATTTGCTGGGAAGTGGCGGTGCGGTCCCCCACGGCACTGCGTAGGATCCTACGGTCTTGGCGTGCATCCGTGCGTCGCTGCGGTCCGGTCCCAGGTCGACGGGCACGTGCACCTTCCACCGACCACTGGCGACAACATCGATGTACTGTGGAGACCTCACGCCCCACGTGTTGGGCAATTCGGTGGTACGTCCACCCGGCCTCCCGCATGCCCACTATACGCCCTCGCTCAAAGTCCGTCAACTGCACATACGGTTCACGTCCACGCTGTCGGGGCATGCTACCAGTGTTAAAGACTGCGATGGAGCTCCGTATGCCACGGCAAACTGTCTGACACTGACGGCGGCGGTGCACAAATGCTGCGCAGCTAGCGCCATTCGACGGCCAACACCGCGGTTCCTGGTGTGTCCGCTGTGCCGTGCGTGTGATCATTGCTTGTACAGCCCTCTCGCAGTGTCCGGAGCAAGTATGGTGGGTCTGACACACCGGTGTCAATGTGTTCTTTTTTCCATTTCCAGGAGTGTATTAAATGATAACAATTACAAAATGGTGGCACCGAAGTTTATATGTTCGGATTGAGTGTCTAAGTAAAAGCGTGTGATAAAATATCCAAACTGTACAACGTTGCACGCCGGCGATAAGCCCTGTGTGAAACATGGTGCAAACTCGTCAACATGAAAGATCTCCAGGTTTACGTGATATAAAATTTGAACAAGAATGAATGGTCGAACACTATTTTCCGTGCCGTGAAATATCAGGCGAAATAGAGGATAACGCTACTCCACTACCGAGTGTGTGGAATATGTCGTGCGCAGGGAGCTGTGATAGTCGTAAACTTGGTAGTGGACCATTAAGTTATGATGTCAGCTGGCAGTGACAAAGGCGTAGCACGTCATCTCTGTTGGGCACTTTGACCGTTGCGACAAGTGAGCCATTAACCGCCTCAACAGTTTATCGTCTTCTTCTTACAAAGATATGACTAATACTTTTGCAGGGTGTCAATAAAAGAATGTCCTAGTTATAAATTTTAATAGCGTCAACTGTCAGGGTCGCAGGGTGTTCTTTCGAGGTCACAGTTAAAGAATAGCTCAGACAGTTTTAGATAAGTGTCTGCGAGAGTTCAGCTTTGTTGTTTCCCTCGTTGCAAAGTCATATACGCCACATATGCAAATGATGACTCCTGACCATAAAGTTTTTTGTTGGGGTTCATTTGGGGAAGATACCAAACAGCGAGGGCATCAGTCTCATCGGATTAGAGAAGGATGGGGAAGGAAGTCAGCCATGTCCTGTCAAAGAAACCATCCCGGCATTTGCCTGAAGCGATTTAGGGAAATCACGGAAAACCTAACTCAGGATGGCCAGACGCGGTATTGAACCATCGTCCTCCCGAATGCGAGACCAGTGTGCTAACCATTGCACCACCTCGCTTGATAAAGTGTTTAGTCTTCCGCAATTTTCTAAGGGTGCACCTGCAATTTCAGTTCAACTTACATTTCGTTTCAAGTTTAGCTCTAGTCCCCCCATCTGGCAAAAACATCTGCCGATAGTACAGCCAGTTCAGAAGGACCGGATATGTCTGTAAAGGGAATAAAGCGGGGCGCTCGAAAGTACCTGAAGAGGATATTGTCTGTCTCAGAGCATCTTACCTTCGTAGTCCTAAGACGTCTGTACGAAAAGTAGGTCTTTAACTATAGTTGCGACTGACGACAGCACATAAGATACTAAGAAAACGTTTACACAGGCGTCTGTATCATTCATAGTTGGTACATGCTTTGTAGCCACATGAAAATGGTGTATGTTATAACTTTTCAACTGAAGTATTGCAGCGGGGAAATGCCACTCTTGATTCTGTGATGTTCAGTGAAGAGGCAACTTCCTATCCAAGTGGAACACTAAATACCCGTAATGCTTGCATCTGGGGGTCAGAATATCTCCATGAGCATGTACACTGAAGAGCCAAAGAAACTGGTACACCTGCCTAATACCGTGTAGGGTCCCCGCGAGCACACAGAAGTGCCGCAACACGACGTGGCATGGACTCGACTAATGTCAGAAGTAGTGCTGGAGGGTGTAATGTCTCTTGCAGCGGTCTCTCCGCGATATTTTCAGAAATTTTATAAATTATATAACTCAGTACATATCTCGAAATATCTCTTCTTACCTTACCGATTCCTAAACTTTAATATACGATGATTATCAATGCAAAGTAGTTTCAAAACCTATTATTCCTTGGAGCGTCCATTTACTCCATGGAATAGCTTCTCTGCTATCTATGTTTTCTCTTATGAAAAGAATGAAGAGTGCTTGCCGATTAGCCGTGAAAGAAGGAGGATGTATATGTTGTATCGTTGAGCTAGTCGCCATATTGATGAGATTCTGTATGAGAAGAAATTTAATACATGAACTAAACTAAAGTAAGTGTGTTCGCGTATTATTTATCTGATTATTATTGACAGTGTCTGCTTACTACGCTGTGTTCCACGGGATCAGTGGGGAACGTCCGATTTACACTGGACGAACCTGCCGTTTTGTATGCTCAAGATATCCAGTTACTTCAAATAAATAGGCTAACACGGTCTTACCAGCGGATCTCCGGTCTTCCCCATGTGATCACCGAAAGTTAATAATTATTGCAAATGTTTTCAGGAGATCGACTGACAATTTTCGTCGCACCGAGACTTCGAAATTGCTTCACTGCCTTATGGAATTTAAGTTAAGCTCAATTTAATCAGGATAGAACAGTATTGAACTGTGTGAATGTGATAAGCCTGCTTTGTGAATGAAAATTCCCTTAACATACCCATGTTTTTACTATCCTGATCAGTGAAGCTAAATCAGGCCGATGTGAGAGAGTTTTTCAAATTTTAGATCCCACAAAAAATATTAAAAGGGAAACAACAACTTGGATCCTGCAGGACTGTCCATAAATCCGTAAGAGTACGAGGGGGCGGAGATCTCTTCTGAACAGCACGTTCCAAGGCATCCCAGATATGCTCAATAATGTTCATTTCTGTGGAATTTGGTGACCAGCGGAAGCGTTTAAATTAAAAAGAGTGTTCCTGGAGCCACACTGAAGCAATTCTACACGTGTGGGGTGTCGCACTGTCCTGCTGGAACTGACCTAGTCCGTCGGAATGCACGATGGACAGGAATGGATGCAGGTGATCAGACAGTATACGTGCGTACGTGTCACCTGTCAAATTCGTATTTAGATGTATTACGGGTCCCATATCACTCCAACTGCACACGCCCCACACCATTACAGAGCATCCAACAGCTTGAGTAGGCCTCTGCTGACATACAGCGTCCGGACCTATGAGCTCAGCAGTTTGGTCCCTTAGCAATTCGTGGACACACGCATACAGGGTCCATGGATTCATGAGGTTGTCTCCATACCCGTACACGTCCATCCGTTCGATATAATTTGAAACGATACTCGTCTGACTAGGCAACATGTTTCTAGTCACCATCACTCCAATATCGGTGTTGACAGGCGCAGGCGAGGCGTAAAGGTTATGTGTCGTGCAGTCATGAAGGGTACACGAGTATTCCTGCGGCTCCGAAAGCCCATATCGATGATTTTTCGTTGAATGTTTCGCACACTGGCACTTGTTGAGGGCCCAGCATTGATATCCGTAGCAATTTGCGGAAGCGTTGCACTTCTGTTACGTTGAACGATTCTCTTCAGTCGTCGTTCATCCCATTCTTGTAGGATCTTTTTCCGGCCGCAGCGATGTCGGATGTTGTACCGTATTCCTGTTATTCACGGTACACTCATGAAATGGCTTAACAGAAAACTCCTCACCTCATCGCTACCTCGGAGATGCTGTGTCCCATCACTCCTGCGCCGACCATAACACCACGTTCAAGCTCACATAAATCTTGATAACCTACCATTGTGGCAGCAGTAACCGATTTAACAAATGCACCAGACACTTTTTGTCTTATATAGGCGTTGCCGACCGCAGCGCTGTATTCTGTCCGTTTACATATCTTTGTATTTGATTAGGCATACCTATAACAGTTTCTTTGGCGCTTCAGTGTATAATATCACAACGCAATAAAATTTTTTTGCTTTGTGTCCCGACTTCACGTTTGCGGACCACAACGTAGCAGGGCTGTCTTATCTGGATAGATAGAATTAGAATCTGAGCCTGAAAACTTTATTTGCCAACAAGACGGAGCCACTCCTCATTGGTATCTACTTGTTCGAGAGTGGATGAACGTCGAAATCCCTGACAGTTGGATTGGTCACAGTGGTAGAAACGACAGAGCTCTTTTCAGCTGACCATCACGATCTCCTGTCCTCACGCTACGTCATTTTTTCCTTTGGCGCTTTATAAAATATCCTGTCTACGTTCCGCCACTATCTACCACTGTCTTCTGATTTCCCAGAGCTGAGACACAGAACTGAAGAGGCTTTTGCTTCCATTACTCCGCAGTTGTTAAACGAAGTGCGGGGTGAATTGGAATTAAGGATGGATGTGTGCCGTATAACTAAAGGTGCACATTGTATTAATTTACCTTCAATTTTATGTATGATTTATTGTAATTAGTCTAAATTAAACTGTTGTAATATGCCATTGAAACTGGGACATTCTTTTATGGACACACTATTTAATGAAACATATTTATATATACAATCAACTGCTGTGTAATATACGAGTATGTCACACGCAGCAGCTAATGTGTTTAAGTAGGTCTTTCACTGAAATATGGCTAATACGTGAACTGAAAATTGGCTGCATTGGGATGCACGAAAACTGAAAAGACTTCTTTTCTGCTGCAGTGACATATATTGTGAGAACTGATAAAATATCGGAATAAAGAGATGACGATACATTAATACACTCATCAGTCAGAAACTACTTAATAGCCGGTATGTCCACCTTTGGCACCGATAACAGCGGCGACGTGTAGTGGTACGGATGCAATGAGGCCATGACAAATCGCTGGAGGGAGCTGGCACCACATCTGAATACGCAAGTCCCCTATTCCCGAAAAATCGGCGAGGGGAGCAATAAGCTTTGACGCCACGTCCAATCAAATCCCATATGGGTGGCCAGCACATCAATTGGAACTAGCCACTGCGTTCCTCGAACTACTCCATCTCACTCCTGGGGTTGTGATTATCTTGCTGGAAAATGCCACTGCCGTCGGGAAACATGATCATCACGAAGGGGTGTACGTGGTTTTCAACCAATATACGATACTCCTTGACGGTCATGGTGCCTTGCACGAGCTCCAATGGACTCAGATTCCCAAGAGAATGTCCCCCAGAGCATAATGGTGCCGCCGCCGGCTTGTCCCCGTCCCGCGGTACAGGTGTCAGGGAGATGTTCCCCTGGAAGACGATGGATTCGCGCCATCCCATCTTCATGATGAAGAAGGTATCAGGATTCAACAGATCATTCAACGCTGTCCCACTGCGTCAACATCCAGGGCCGATAGCCACGTCCCCATTTCACACGTAGTTGCCGATGTTACGGTGTTACCATTGGCACATGCACGGATCGTCGGCTGCGAAGGTGCATCCTCAGGAGTGCTCGGTGTACTGTGTGTTCAGACACACATGCACTCTGCTTAGCATTTAAGTCCGATGTTAGTTCCGCCACCCTTCGTCGCCTGTCCTGTTTTACCAGTGTGCCTAACCAACGACGACCGATATCTGTAATGAGGGGTAGCCGCCCAGCTCCACGACGACTGGACGTGGTCTCACCTTGGTTTCACCACGTGCTGAAGACACTCACCACAGCACTCCGCCAACACCCGATAAGTCGTGCACTTTCCGAAATGCTCGTGCCGAGCCTCCGGGCCATCACCATCTGCCCTTGATCACACTCAAATACATCGCGCCCATTCCCCGTTCTACACACCGACAGCACGTTCACTGATACTACACGCACCATGCGTTTGCGTGACTAGCAGTCATTCCTCGCCAGGTGAAGCTGCATGGGTTTATATTGACAGCAGCTCGCTGATCATAATGTTCTGGCTGATCACTGTGCACTTAATGTAAGACATTACTGAAAAGGTCCCATCGAAAAAGCTGAACCGTTGTTATTACTGTGTCAAAGTGCTACACAGTGTGCTATGATACAAGGAAACAAAGCTTAGCATGCTGCTGAAATCGGTAGAGCCGATAAATAATCCATTATTGGCTTACGTACGTAATAGTGGAGGACGGATACGCAACTAAAGGCATAAGAGTCATTCTGCATAATGACTGAAAAATGAGAACGGATTTCTAATTCAGTTACCGCAATACACAGCCATTATTAACGCAATATCAACAAACATATTTCTGCGACTTATCTGAGAACCAGAAATGGGTAACGTACAGGTCACAGTGACAGCAGCTTAAGCATGTGCACTAACAGTAGACCACGTAGTAATCTAAACTGTTTTCATAATAACATTTCACAGTGAGCGGTAACTGATGTATCGGAAGTTACCTGTTTATTCGACACTTTCATTTCTTCCTTTTAAGGTATAGCAACAGGAATCTTTGCAATACTTCACGCGTATCTACTATAAGCACGGTAAGCGACATCTTCGCAAGTTCGGTGCGGCGATTTTACGTCTTCGGGGGTTAGTTTGTTTTTCGAGCAACTGGAAGCTTTCACGAGTTGCAAGCCACAAGGCTGACTTATTTAGAAATGGCATTCGCCGTTTCGTTTCTTTCTGCTGTTCCGTTCTGTTCTAGATGCTTGTTTGTAAGACCGTCTTCGGAGAGAGGACTTGTCTTCGTATAGTGGCGATCTGTGCTGGGGTGGTGATTCTGCAACGAATAAAGCAGTGCGTGAAGGCACTTCAATTACTTACCATGGTGAAAATTAGTCAAACTTGAAACACGTATGTTGTGCGGCGGCGATGGCGAGGCATTGTAGAATCTCTGACCAGAGAGCATGTAGTTGGTGCAGTTGCGCTCCACTCGCTGTAGCGAGCAGTAGTCTGTTGGAAGTAGTAGCCGAGTGAGGTAGCGAGCGGGAGTCTGTTAGTAGTGGTAGCGCAGAGCAGTCGGCGGGCGTCGGCACCGCAATGGTCGAGATTCAGGACAAGGTATATTATTAAGCAGCATCGCGCTCAGCTAGTAATGTAAATTAAATGTAATGAACTTTAAAGAATCGCCCCAATAATAATTTTGATTTAAAAGCAATTTTTTAACAAAGGATCATTCGATTTCCTTCCATTTCCTTTAAACAAAAAAATTCAATTAACTTCAAAAAATTTAGTTATTGGGATACATCTGCTGCAAGCTGTGGCGCAGAATAAGAGCAGAATTTTGACATGCAGTTATATTAAGGTAAGAAATTAATTCTGATTTTTGCACAGGGCCAAAGACCGACATTTCGGTTAAATTGAGTTTTCATTATCACTGTAGTTTCATTGTCATGGGATTATCTTACATTTTGTGTGGAGAACTTATACTTGGGTCAGATAGCTAATTTTTGCTTAATTGTCTTTGTCATCAATATTTTTGCGGGAAGGTTACGCTTGGCTCCATTTCTAATAAGTATTGTCATTTCAAAATTTCCGTGGGGAGGTTACACTTGGCGACACCCAGTCCAGGATCGTATTTCGTTGAGAATCTTTTGAAAAACAGTCAGATATCTTCTCTTATTTGCTTAAATATAATTACAATTTGGCGCAACGCTTTTACTAATTTGTGACTTTCTTTCCTCAGATCATCGGCAATTCGTTGCTCTGTTGTATTTGTGTGTTGATTTTGCATTGTGCTTATTTCCCTTTTTTGTGATTAATTGTGACTATTGTAAAAATGCCGCGAAAGACTGTGAATAGTGTATCGCGAGGTATTTTGAACGAAATTACCGACCTAAACAATGTGACCGATAGTACTTGTAACACGCAGTGTAATGATGACAATGCTGCGTTCACTGACAATCAATGCGTTCTAACCACTAATGACGATTTTTATCTTACTGATGAACAAACGAACTCGATTGTGTCTTCTGTTGATTTGACGACAATCGATGACGCGGGGCGCCCTATTGTAATGAGCGCTGCCCAGCCTAACACACCCGGTTTGGAAAATTCAAATAACGTACAGACAAATTTCTCTAATGAAAATGAGCAGGATACACAAAGTACGACGTATTTATTTAATTCCGAAATAGTGTCTGACAGTGTACATCCGACTGATGACCCTTTTTGTAAATTACAGAATGACCAAATGGTCACACAAAACGTGACAATTGCATGTTCTCCATCACAGAGCACTGAGAATGCAACAGCTACTTTGGGTTTGGATCAATTTATGGCAATAATGCTACAGTTTAAGAACGACCTTACTGCAAATTCCAAACAACAGAATGAAAATCTCAAACAACAGTTAAATGAAAAATTAGACATTAATAATGAAAAACAAGATAAACTTAGTGAAGATTTCAGACAACTTAGTGAACAGGTCAGACAACAGAGTGAAGATAGCAAACAGTTTAATGAAAAATTAGACAAACAGAGTGAAAAATTAGATAACAATTCCAGACAGCTAAGTGAACAAATTAGAGCCGTTGCTGCGCAGTGCCATGACACTAAGGAACAGTTACGCGAGGAAATCGAGGCTTGTTCAAAAAAAAGTAGCGAAGAAATTAGGTCTGTTGCTCAGGAATTAAGGGAATTACAAACAGCTGCAACAGAAACACTCAGAGACGAAATTAGCGGAGTCGCTAAACAATGCTCTGAAAAGGCTACACAATTGCGCGACGAGTTTAAAGCAATGACTACAGAACTTTCGCGGACAATGGATGCTAAGATAGATGCGAAATTCGATCAACAGAACACACAGATTAACGAACGTCTTAGTCTTCACATACAGAACAGTGAAACGCGTTTCCGCAAATTTATTGATGATCAAAATAAAGCAAAACGTCAAGTAATGGAAACAATCACTGCTCAGAGACAGGAAGACAAACGTAAGATGTTTGCGAAAGCAAAAACGTACGTGGACAACAATATTGCTACAGTGTCCGACAAAATTAATACCATCGAACAGTCAAACACAGAATTACGTGACGAAATTTCTGATCTGAAATCGAAAACAGACACATACATAACAGATTTTCAAACAGTGACCGACAGACTCGAACAATTAGAACTAACACAGGATTCCGATGTTGTCAAAGCTGACGTTAGAAAACTGAACGAAACTACACGTAATTTGCAAAAACAGATTAATGCGTCTGATTCTAAAACCGATGATCAGGCAAAAATACTGACTGAAAAATATGATGAATTGGCCAGTCGTATTGATGCTATCGAAAGTAGTAATGACAGCAAATCAGATGATACTTCACCGGTTTCATTTAACCAAACACCTGAATTTCAAAATATGCAGCAAACAATTAATGAGATCGATTCGTCCAATAACACGTTGCGCAGAAAGTTGTCAAGTTTACAGCAAGAGGTAGCAGAGATAAAAAATATTTCGGTTAATAACACATCACAGCAGACGCCACTTTGCGAACATTTGTCAGACTCGCGCAACGCGTATAATTTGGGTAATCTACAGAGAGTGCGGGACTTAGATTCCGAACAACCACAGTTCAATAGATTCTCTTACAATCCTGAACCTGTTCCATCACACAGAGACGATAATTTCGATTACAAACATTTTCTGTCAGTGAGAAAGTTTAAAGTGTTTAAAAACGACAGAACGCAGATTCACCCGCTAGATTGGATCCAACAATTTAGCTTTGCTTTTCCACCGACTTGGCCTGTAACGCACAAACTGGAATTTATTTGCAGCTTTTTGGAAGGCGAACCGGCAACTCGTATGAGGCCGATCGCGAGACAATGTTATTCAGTAGAGGAATTTCAGAATGCTTTTCTGTCAGCGTACTGGTCGTAGACGACACAGCGCGGAATTAAAGATCAGCTAATTAGTTTGCCAAATTATGAAAACACAAATTTTCCCAGTGTGACGCAATTTTTTGAGCACATGGTCCAGCAAAATCAGTATTTAAGTGAACTGTACAGTGAATCTGCACTTATACAATTATGTATCTCTAAATTACCGCGGTCATTAAGAGTGTCACTTTTAACAGGTCAACAAAAGGAAAATATTTCGGCATTCAGGGATCTGTTGCAGCTTTTAGAAGTGCAGCAATCTGATTATTCCTTTGTAAACAGAAATTTTTCGTATAACAACCAAGGCCAACAAACGTACAGCAATTATGATCAGACATGAAATTTTAATGGTAGAAGTGATAGACGCTTTAGGACTGACAACCACCAGAACTTTGGTAACAGACAAAATTCTAATTATCGGTATCGTCAAAATTATGAGCAACAGGAACCACATTTTGGTAACAATAGACGTTTTCCGCCACAACAACATGAAAGTCAGCCGGTTAGCATACCTAACCAACAATGGAATGCACAAGGTCAACCAGGCTTTAATGTTTCGCCGCGTGCACGTGTAGTCCCTGATACAACAAATAGTAACGCACGGCAGCAAGGAAATAACTACGTACAGAGAAGACAGTATTTCAATTCCTATCGCAATGCTCCGTATAGGAATGAGTATCACGACAGACGTAAAAATGATGAGCACAATTATCAGCGTACGTTTAATAACAGTCGGTCATACCAACAGCAAAATTGTCCACAAGAACCTATTCTCATGAATGAACCCGACAGTAGGTATCATCCAGAGCGTAATGCGTCTGGAAGAAGTAATAGAACTGTTCAAATTGTACAAATGCCACAACATCCTCCTGATAATAATAACACGTCAGATAGAATCTGACTAGATACTGTACAGGACGCATCTTCCAATAACACAAGCACTACTTTTGACACGCAAAATGTTGTTCACGAAAATGTTATTACTTTCGACGACATTCGAGACACTCTTTTACAGGAAAAACCAGTTATTCAGAAAATCATTTCACATCCTGTTATCGAAATTAAAATTGGTTCATCGAAATTTTCGGCAGTAATCGATTCCGGATCACCTATGTCAGTAATAAATGAGGAAACTTTTAATGAGTGCAACAAAGAGAATACTTATCCCACATTACCATTAGGCAAAACGAAAGTAAAAGGAGCAGTATCGAGTAAAGGAGTAGACGTTAAATTACAGACACATTTATCATTTTGTATTGGAGGTCATATTTTTCACTCAAATTTTTGGATTGTTCCTTTATTGACAACAGACGTAATTTTAGGTACTAATTTTCTCGTACAACACGACGCAGTGGTTGATTTTCAAAATTCTTATTTAATGTTAAAAGATGAAAATGTGCAATTAGCTTTAGAATTTCAGCATTCACTATCTGCAGAAGAACAAACAATTAACTGCACAGAGGTCATTTCCGCAACACGTAACATAGACTGTAAGCCCGCATTGTTCACGGATACGTACGTACATAACTATAATACTCCAGACGAAGCTGAGTACGACGTAATGCAGATGATTTCCGATAAAGTTAAACAGAGCAGTGCAAATACAGACGATGACCGAACGCAATTACACAAAATTCTTTTGCAGCAAGCTCCAGTTTTCGACAACGTTCCTGGTACTATGTCCGGTTTTATGTATGAATTTCAAGTGAAACAGCACGATACATTTAAAGCTAAGCATTATCCTATTCCGTATATTCATAGAGAACAAGTTAAAAAAGAGTTGCAGGATATGCTCGACCAAGGAATTATAGAACCGGCAGTTAGTCCGTACATAAACCCGCTGCATATTGTTAAGAAAAAAGATGGCTCACTTCGCCTCGTACTTGATTCCTGTCACATCAATGACATAATTATTAATGAAACAGATCGACCACAGACATTAGAAGAATTACTACAGAAATTTCACGCTACAGCTATTTATTCTACACTAGATTTGAAATCGGGATTTTGGCAAATTCAACTTCATCCGAATTGCAGAAAATATACAGCTTTTCTCTGTTTTGGTGACTGTTATCAATTTTGCAAATTACCATTCGGCTTAACTATTTCTTCTGCAGCTTTTATTCGCGGTTTGAACACAATACTTCCGACAGAACTTAAAGACAGAATCACGACGTACATAGATGACATTCTTATCGCAGAAGCTAACTGGACTGAACACAATCTGATTTTAGAACAACTGTTGCAAACCTTTCATGCACAAGGACTTACAATTAATCTCAGTAAATCGCATTTTGGCAAAACTTCTATAAAATTTCTTGGACACGTAATTTCAGCAGAAGGCATCGCGCCTGATCCAGAAAAACTTCAAGCTTTACGTGACATTACTGTTCCTACAACGAAGAAACAATTACGCAGTTTTTTGGGCTTAATTAACTTTTTTCGCAAATTTATTCATCACTCTGCTTTAGACACACCTAGATTATGCCAATTAACAGGTAAAAATGCTATTTGGTCATGGGATAAGCAAGCACATTCTGAATTCGTGAACCTGAAACATGCTTTGTTGAATGCTCCACTTTTATCGCACCCAGATCTTACTCGAACTTTTTCTATTGCCACCGACAGTTCCAACACCGCTTTAGGCGTACACATTTTTCAGGAAATTGAAGAGGATGGTTCTACAGTAATTAAAAACATCGCATTTGCAAGCCGCATTTTGTCACCTGCTGAACGAAATTATTCCGTCACAGAATTGGAAACGTTGTGTGTTGTATGGGCTTTTACGAGATTTAGACACTTTCTTTATGGCAGACATACGACTGTTTACACGGATCACAGAGCTATACACTTCTTACTTTCGGCTAAATTTACTCATGATAGATTAAGCAGATGGAAACTGTATTTGCAGGAATTTAATTTTACGATTTTTCACATTCCCGGCACACAAAATGTAATAGCAGACGCATTATCCCGTTCTCTCAGCAACAATCAGCAAGACGTAGCAACCAACTTCTGCAAAGCAAATTTCAGCGTCATGTACATTCAACAAGTTGCATTTGAAAATTTTATTTCATCGTCATTACAAGACATAACACGAGAGCAAAGCAAAGACAATGTGTGGAAAGAAATTAAACACCTTTGGCAAGATAAGAATAATGTTACGATTAGGAACCACTACACTGTATGCAATGACATTCTGTTTCGCCGCTCTCATCCTGACAGCAACAATTGGTTATTATGCATTCCTGACGAACTAGTTAACAAATTAATCTGGTACACGCATTTAAGCTACGCACATTACGGAGCCAGAAAATGTTTTCTTATACTGAGACAGAACTGTTATTTTTCGAACATGGAAAAACGTATACGACGAGTTTTAGCGTCATGTAAAATTTGCCAGAAAGCTAAATCAGACACCACTTCACACATTCCTCCATTATATCCCATTGTACCTGTTAAATTAAGACATATGGCCGCAGTAGATATTTTTGGTCCAATTCCGAGAACTAACAGAGGTTTTTGCTACATCTTTGTCGCTGTTGAACTCACTTCAAAATTTGTTACCTTCACTCCGTTACGCAAAGCTACTGCTAAAACTGTTTCGAAAGCATTTGTAAAACATTTTCTATTTCATGTAGGGCATGTGATGAAAGTAATTTCTGACAATGGACCACAATTTCGTTCTGCTATATGGACACGCATGTTACGAGCTAGAAACATTTCTCCGATTTATATATCCAAGTACCACGCTTCTTCGAACCCTTGTGAACGATTAATGAAAGAAATTGGTAAACTGTGTAGAATATACTGCCACAAAAGACATGTTAATTGGGACACACACATACACTCATTCCAAGATGTAATTAATTCCATTCCAAATGAATCCACTATGCTATCTCCGTCTGTAATACTGAAAAACGTTGAACCACCAAACAAAATTAAAGAATTAGTAACATTTCCTACATCTCGTCGATTACGACACCACGAAATAATTGACATTGCGCTGAACAATATCAAACGTGCCGCAGAGCGCCGGAGAAGACAACAAAAACAGGTTTGTAGACGCCGAGACTTTCACGTTGGACAGAAGATATTAGTACGTACACACTATTTATCCAGCAAATTAAAAGGTAAGTGCAGTAAATTTGAACTTCTATACGCAGGTCCATATCGGATTCGCAGCATTCCTCACCCCAATGTTGTACACGTCGAAACTTTGAGAACCAGAAAATCGAAAGGCAATCACCATATCTCCATTGTTAAACCGTTTATTGAATGAACATACTTTATGATTTATCACACTGTAATACATTTTCCAGATATTTATGTGAACAATTATTGATGATTATCGTATTTTTTCTTGGCAAGTGCCCGGCAAGGTAAGGTTAGCAGGTCGCTCTTCTTGTCGTTACACATCAGACCGTGCATATTTTCCAGATGAACTTACACTTTTTAATGACCACTTATGCAATTATAATTATATGACTAATTACTGATGATGACTATCGTATTTTTTCTTGGCAAGTGCCCGGCAAGGTAAGGTTAACAGGTCGCTTTTCTTGTCGTTACACATCAGACTGTGGACATTTTTCATTTTTTTTTGTGTATAATTGTTTTCCCGTTTTGTTTGTATACATTATGAAATAGCTAAGGTATAACACACACCAGTTGACTTTGACTTTTTTTCTGCCCTATGATATCTCAACATCGTGACTATTTTTCTTTTTTTGCTGCTGCATTATGATATTCTCTGTACACTTTTTGCCTTTAAACGTCTATGCTTTTGACATATTACGTTTTCTGTCATGTTATGTTGTATGCTTAATTGTGTCACCATTAACCAGTCATTATTTAAAGGGTATATGATTTAAATGCAAGACATTAATCTTTGTTCATCAATTTCAGAAAGAAATGATGCGTAAAGGAAATAAATTCAACAGAAATGGGAATTTCACCTACGGAATAAACGAAAGAAGATGCAATAACTTTATGAAGAAGAGTAAATGGATTAGGATTAACAAGTATTAACAAGAATATACTATACACATCGCAGAATAGTAGTCTTAACAATTTTTTTCTTTCAGAATACGAAGCGATTGATGCAGGCTGTCAGACAGAACCTCACATCTTAGTTTTAGTGAGGAAATATGCTAGGAATAAGGAATAATTGTGTGATGAATAATGAAGTGATTTTTTTTGCAGATGATAATGAATGCTGATGATGAATAATGATGAAGAATATAATAATATGGATAATGAAGTTTTTCTTTACAGGTGATGATAATAATGAAGTTATGATAATATGGATAATGAAGTTTTTCTTTACAGATGAGGATAATGTTGAAGTTATATATTTATGCTATGTAGTTATTTAAGTATTTGTTGCAGTTTGCTTTGACAGCAGGTGTTATATTGCATAGTAGGATGACTGAAGATTTTGGAAAGAACAGCTATGGAACACATTTTTTATACACATTTCACTACCTGTTAATTCGAAGTTCACTACTTTTCAGCATAGTCTGCGTTTCTTCTTTCAGCTCAATAATTCATTTTGTATTTTTTTTTCAGGAGAAGCTTTTTATGATACTTACTAAACTTGTTACCTATTATACCTGTTCTAGTACTTACTTTTTTTTTACCCATTTGTGTCTATCATTTATAAAGTGATAACCTTGCTACAGCTGACTCATGACGAATGACGTTACACATTTTTCATTTATAGGAACAACCCAGAACCATTTTTTCCTCTTATTTCTTCTTGCTTTCCCTTATAATTACCCAAAGCAATGCATTGCTAGCACAAAAACAAAATGTATTACCAGTCTCATATAATGTCACTAGTTTATGACAATTCTGAATAATACTGATCAGCTCTGAATAGTATGTCACTTTAATAATGACTTCTTAATTATCTGAATAATAATACTTTGTAACCGGTTAATAACTGCCACTGTCTATTGTAATGAGACTACTTATTATGCCCATGATTATTAATGCTATGATTGTAATTTTATAACTGGCTAGTAATTGCCACTGTCTATTGTAATGAGACTACTTATTATGCCCATGATTATTAATGCTATGATTGTAATTGTGTAACTGGCTAAGAATTACCACTGTCTATTGTAATGAGACTACTTATTATGCCCATGATTATTAATGCTATGATTGTAATGTTATAACTGGCTAGTAATTGCCACTGTCTATTGTAATGAGACTACTTATTATGCCCATGATTATTAATGCTATGATTGTAATTGTGTAACTGGCTAAAAATTGCCACTGTCTATTGTAATGAGACTACTTATTATGCCCATGATTATTAATGCTATGAATGTAATTGTGTAACTGAACAAAGATTGCCGCCGTTTATTGTAATACGACTACCCATTATGGCAAATTTAATTTTATGAACATTATTCTGTAATACTAAAATACTTGGTACAGAAATGTTCAATAACTAGAGTATGGATGCCGCAAACTACTTATGTAATCACTAATCAAGACTTGTGTGTTAGTTAATGTCCTTCACCTTCTGACCTAACTACCTGAAATTATTGTAACATCCATTTGTCTTGTCCATCCTCATTATCATGGAGCACTATATTTGGTTTTTGCACTAATTCTACGTTGGTGTGCCGCCTCTTAAGAGCGTGGTGTTGACACGACATGCTGTCCACCACCGTAAGCGATGAAGACGTTATTATGGTCCCACTGTTTGGTGTACCTGGTATACTGCCAAATGATAGCATGGAATATTACTACGACGTTTCAGTGTCTTAATACGCTGATAAATACTTCTGGGAACGGAACTGCAGATTGTATCACTTAGTGTTGTGATTCTGTGGAAAGATATGGACTTTCAGTGCAGCTGTGTGCAAACTAAAGTGCTACAACCATGAAGCAATCCTTTCCTTTCCTATCCTAATAGTGAAAATCATTTTTAACTAACACCATTTATGTTCTTGGCCTATACATTTTTTCTCGATTTGTTGAACTCCAGTGCGAGTACACTTATGTCACCTGTCGACATGATTTTTTGCTATTATGTTTATTTATTGTGAAAATACTAAAGACATTTTTCGATTTGTTCTGAAGTGCAGTATGTGCGCACTCTTGTCATCTATATCGTATATACTTTTTGTGATTTGATGATTTTTCTACCCTTACGTTTATTTGTTATAAAAATGTTCAAAAGTTTTCAGTGCATGTGCACTTATGTGAATATGTTTTCTACTGAACTCCAGTGCCTGTGCACTCTTCTCAATTTTCAATATGATTTGTGTTCATTCTGCATACTTTTTATGATTTATGTCATTTGTTCCTCATTGTATATACATTTCGTCTTTTGCTGATATATTCTCCACTGCAGTGCATGCGCACTCATGTCCTTTATCAACATGATTTTGTTCAAAAAAAAAAAATGCTACAGAATCTTACAGTGCGTGTGCACTTTGTTATCTATCAAATAATTTGTATATACATTTTTCTGATTTACTAATATGTTTTGTACTTATATTTTGTCTTGTCTGAAGTGTTTTGTACTAGGTGCATGTGCACAACATTTAATTCATGTACTACATCTGAATTTTTTTTTTGTAAAATGTAAAAGATAATTAATTACAGAAAAATTTTGCCGCGATTGGCAAGTCCAAATGACTCACCATCGCTGCCAAATTTTTGCCCCCCCCCCCCCCCCCCCCAGTGGAGGGTTATGAAACACGTATGTTGTGCGGCGGCGATGGCGAGGCATTGTAGAATCTCTGACCAGAGAGCATGTAGTTGGTGCAGTTGCGCTCCACTCGCTGTAGCGAGCAGTAGTCTGTTGGAAGTAGTAGCCGAGTGAGGTAGCGAGCGGGAGTCTGTTAGTAGTGGTAGCGCAGAGCAGTCGGCGGGCGTCGGCACCGCAATGATCGAGATTCAGGACAAGGTATATTATTAAGCAGCATCGCGCTCAGCTAGTAATGTAAATTAAATGTAATGAACTTTAAAGAATCGCCCCAATAATAATTTTGATTTAAAAGCAATTTTTTAACAAAGAATCATTCGATTTCCTTCCATTTCCTTTAAACAAAAAAATTCAATTAACTTCAAAAAATTTAGTTATTGGGATACATCTGCTGCAAGCTGTGGCGCAGAATAAGAGCAGAATTTTGACATGCAGTTATATTAAGGTAAGAAATTAATTCTGATTTTTGCACAGGGCCAAAGACCGACATTTCGGTTAAATTGAGTTTTCATTATCACTGTAGTTTCATTGTCATGGGATTATCTTACATTTTGTGTGGAGAACTTATACTTGGGTCAGATAGCTAATTTTTGCTTAATTGTCTTTGTCATCAATATTTTTGCGGGAAGGTTACGCTTGGCTCCATTTCTATTAAGTATTGTCATTTAAATTTTCCGTGGGGAGGTTACAAACTGATTAGCTTATTTTGGCACTGTTTGGTGGCGACTATAACGCGCTTAGTGTGCTTGCCCGTGATAAAAATGGAAAGTTGTCGGTTGGTCATATTTGATAGAATGAATGCTCATTATATGCGCATAACATCTTTTCAAATCGCGATGCTGTGGATTCAAACTGTCACCGTCTCTTGTTTCCTGAAATATGTTTTTCTTTGTTCAAAATACTGAACTGAGAACGTGGTTTTCGGATTACTCGTCGCTAATTTGAAGATTGTACCTGTTGCTCTGTGTTAGCATGTGAAATTGTAAATCACTTACTTGTGTTCACTAACTATATGACCGGTTATCAATTTACTCCTTTCGGAATTATTTCTGTATATACCTCTCGATTCTTTTCTTATTACTGTAGAATATTGTGCCCCGTTGCACAGACACCATCTTGTTGTATATTGTGGTTTCACCTTAGGACACGTGAATACTTTCGCACATCGGGGAATTGTGTATTGTCTTGCAGCGACAAGACATTGTAATAACCAATTTTTCGTTGCATGCTATCAGGTTTCACGAGCGGCTA
This sequence comes from Schistocerca nitens, assembly GCF_023898315.1. NCBI lineage: Eukaryota > Metazoa > Arthropoda > Insecta > Orthoptera > Acrididae > Schistocerca > Schistocerca nitens. The sequence continues at coordinate 742,242,277 of NC_064617.1, forward strand.
ATACAGATCGACGTGCGTTGGTCCGCCTATTGCTGTCCTTTAAATATCGTACGGAGAAATCTCGCACATGTTTACAACTGACGAAATGCTGTGTGTACAATAAGATCTTATGATGTTGAAAGCGAAATGCGTCATAAAAAGTAACTAAAAAAGGTAATTTGGGCCGCCAAGACAAGAGTAATTCATTAATGCCAAACATTGTCGGAAATGACCTAAAGGACTTCATGTATAATGTAATGAAATACTTATATATTCATTCAGATGGTTTAATTATTCTTTGCATTTATTGTCACTGATTACAAAACTGAGGGGGCATCCTCAACTGTACACGTTATGGGCAGATAGCGAACACTTGTTCAATTCGGGACCACTGCATTTACGAATCAGTTCTCACTGTGTAATATTCAAATTAGCTCTGCAAGCTCATTTCTTATTTGCGCCGGATTATGAATCTGTGTGTGTGTGTGTGTGTGTGTGTGTGTGTGTGTGTGTGTGTGTGTGTGCGCGCGCGCGCGCGCGCGACCGTGCGTATAGCGTTTCCAAATTGTTTTCTAGGCCCAAAGAACTACATTTTTTGCACAGCTTGGAGGTTCCCCGGCTTAACTACTGTCACTTATGGAAATAGGCACTGTTTTTTATTACAACACACATTTTTCAAATTAGTTTGAAGATGATATGTATAACACAGAAAGGAAATTAAGAAACGCTGGGTTTACACATACATATGTTCCGTTTGCTGTTACACTGACTGTCTCTATTAAATATAAATTTAAAAAACAAAACACGCACACAACGACACCAATCAAGTGAAATTATGAACTTAAAACAGCATTGATTTCATGGAGCAAGGTGCCTGTGCTAAACATCGGAAATGTCGCCTGACAATGGATAGAACTCGCGACATGCGTCGCAGATAAAGAACTTAAGAGTTCGTGCCTGGTTTAGTTGTACTTTCTGTTTATATTTTAATCAATGAGTGTGCCTATAGGAGAGAGAAATTCACATCAGAAAATGTGGAGAACCTCTTCGTAAGAAATGACACTATGAACAGTGAAGACACTGCTTGAGATACGCACCGCGCCTCGTAGTGGGTCGTAGAACCTCTGGATGAGTTGGATGCACGTAGACTTCCCGCAACCAGAACTTCCGACAAGAGCCACCGTCTCACCACTCTTCATCCGTAGGTTCAGACCGCGGAGAATCTGGAAAGCAAGATATTTCATTATAACTTAATCTGTTTTAGATTACGCGCAGTATACACTACTATACGTCTAATACTTTAATAAGGAATATCGATACCGTTAGTCCACATTCCCGTAACCTTTGATTACGATGTAGTTTATTAATGTCGTTGTCACGTCACAACTGCTTCTAAACCCGTGGGTTATCCTGCTGACGATTCCGACGCAAGAAAATTACCTCCTTCGAGAGACTTAAATGTCTAAACTGAATTAATCTATTATTGGTATCTTGTGTATAAAACTGCAACACCAACACATTTTGACGGAAGGACCTCTCAGCATAGAAGACCGGTATCTCGCGAAGCGTTTTTCACTCGTTGTCCTTCAACCTGCTCTCACGGTAAGAGGGTATTACGAGTTGCTATTACGAAATGCGTGGCAGTCTTCAGCAGTCAACCGTTCCCCTGCTCGAATACGACAGCATTGCTAAGAAATGAGACAAACTTACTCGTTTAGTGTATCTCGCCTAGCTATAGCGTACAAAACAGCGAGGTGATCCCAGACGGTTAACATGTAGCCATTTTAAAAACTAGACTGGTTTTATGCGGCCCGTCACGACTTTTTCTCCTGTTCCAACCTCTTGACCTGAGAGTAGCACTTGCACCATGTGTCCTCGGTTGTTTGTTGGCTGTATTCCAATCTCAGTCTCCCTCTGCAGTTTTTACCATCTTCAGCTTGCTTTAATACCACGGAAGTTATTCCCTGATGTCTTAACACGTGTCGGATCCTCCTGTCCCTTCTTTTTGTGTTTTATATATGTTCCTGTCTTCTCCGATTCTGCGGAGGCCCTACTCATCCTTACCTTATTAGCCCACCTAATTTTCAACATTCTTCTGTAGCATCACATCTTAAATGCTTCGATTCCCTCATTTTACGATTTTCCCACAGTCCATGAGTCACCATGCTGTGCTCAAAACATACATTCTCAGAAATTTCTTCTTCAAATTAAGGCTTATATTTCCTACTAGTAGACGTCTCTTGGCCAAGAATTCCATCGTTGTTTGTGCTAGTCTGATTTTTATGTCCTGCTTGCTTCGTCTGTCGCATGATGATTTCCTATCAAGGTAGCAAAATATCTTAATTTCGTGTACTTCGTGATCACCAATCTGGATGTGAAGGTCACGTATTGGGAAAAGACGGACGCCCGAGAACAGAAATAGACGTACAAAATTTTGAACTAGGAAATAATCAACACATTTCTACTTTTCGAGTCGGCCGTTGTGGCCGAGCGGTTCTACGCGCTTCCATCCGGAACCGCGGTGCTGCTACTGTCGCAGGTTCGAATCCTGCCTCGGGCATGGTTGTGTGTGATGTCCTTAGGTTAGTTAGGTTTAAGTAGTTTCTAAGTCTAGGGGACTGACTACTTCAGATGTTAAGTCCCATTGTGCTTAGAGCCATTTCAACCATTTGATCTACTTTTCGATTATGCAAAATCTAAAAAAAATTCACTGAGTGAAGTACGACTATCATAAGAGCATATTACCTACGCGACCGTAATTGTACATTCGTAACATGAAGCAAGGTGTCCTGAAATACGTGAACCCTATCAAGCTTTATAACAGAATATTTAGTCTTCGTCATTGTGTCTATTTTTTTGCCAGTTCTGACGTCTTTTAATTCTCTTGTGATTTAGCAAAATAGAAGATAGTTTACATTAAGACGACTAGACAACACCACTCCAACGAACGATTCCATGAGAAAGACTGTTCACAGAATGTTCCATACTCAGATGGGAGCAGAAACAACTCATGTGCATTCCTAAGAGAGGTCTGGAAGAAATGTTGACTTGCACTATCAGACGAACCTGTAGATATAGATGTTCATAGTAGCGTGAGTGGGCTTCCGTTGTCTTTCAGTCGGTGTAATGTCGTGCAGTAAATCATAGGGAACAGATAGAGGAAACCCCAGTGAAGGGTGACTGCAAAATTAGAGTCGCAGGTGTTTGAGTGAAAGCAGTTTCAGGCACTTTCGCATGGTAGAAATGAGCATCGGGGCAAACGAGAATACTGAAGGTACTGAAGAAACAAAAAATTTTTGCTTAAACATAATCCCTCTCATTTCACTAGGCCCTGACAATGTTACAACGCTCACAAAAGCTGTTCTCTGTTACGAATATATTAGAAACCCATATAGTCGATGTTCACAGAGCTTAAAGCGTGAGAGTATTAGTAGATAAAGGCGTGGTGCTGGAAACTTTATTTAATTAATAAAAATGTTAATGGTATGACAGGAAACGGACGGAAGTTGCAGACATTGCAGTGTGGTTTTTTTATCTGACTGTAGCAATATCTATAGCGTGATTTCGATGGAGAACAGTAGAGGTCTTAGGATGAAAATCAGTTAACTAGATCCAATATTACGAATTTTGCCATATGAGCGTCTTTACTGCTGAGCAAGTGACTACTAATCCAATTCTTTGATCACGATGGGTTTCCTGGACTGAATCGGGGCTCTTAAAATTCAGTGTCTTCTTCGGCATTTTCTTGTTGATTTAAAACACAAAAAATATATCCTCAATAATAGAAAAGGAGACTTGTGCTACCTGTAAAAACAAATCCTAAACCAAAAATTGCAGTAGATGATCTCGGAATTTTTAGATGTAGCGCATTTGATCACGAAGCTACCGAAGGCAGAAGAGACCAGTATTTATGAAATTACGAGACAAGTTTCCAAGACGGGTAATTACTTGTGCGTGCGTACGACTTGTGGCTAGTTTTTAGGTGGGACGGAATTATATGGTCGCGCGTGGTAGCCGTACGGTCTAAAGCGCCTTGCCACGGTTCCCGCGGCTCCGCCCGTAGAAGGTTCGAGTCCTCACTCGGGCATCGGTGTGTGTGTTGTCCTTCGCGTAAGTTATTTTAAGTTAGATTAAGTAGTGTGTAAGTCTAGGGACCAATGACCTCAGCAGTTTGGTCCCATAAGAAATTACCACAAATTTCCAAAAGAATTATATATAATTTCTGGTTTGTTATATTTGTACGTTTCTGAAACCTATGGAACACGTGTGCTCAACGTTACCGTGATTAATAACCAGTAAAACTGAAGTTTCAATCATCTAGTTGTTAGCCCTGCTACCTATGAAGGTTCGATTCCCAATGAGTATCTTACATTTTTCTGTGGTGGAAAAAGCTGGAATGATGTCTTCTCATCTTCGTAAGGGCACGTCAATAGCTGGTAGAGATAAACTTCCATAAGACCGAAATCGACATGATAATATTGATAAAAATAGAACAGTTATTGACAAAAGTTAAAGCTGCTACTGAAAGTAAAGACGGCTTTACCATCTATGAGGTGTGCTCGCGTACTCACCTTCACGCCCTTGCGTGTCGGGTACTCGAAGTGTACGTCCTTGAAGACAACGTCGCCCTTGACTCCTTCAAGCCTCTCGCCTTCCTCGGACATGCTGTTGATGGGAGATTCCCGGTCGATGACGGAGTACACCTTCGCTGCAGCGCCTCTGGCTATCGAAAACGCCTCGATAAAGGGCGATGCAAGACCCAGCATCCAGGAACCCATCATTACACAGAGGAACACCTGTGGTGGGAAAAAAGCACTCGGTTAAGAGGCGAACGCTAGAAGTTCTGCTGCTCTGTTGACCAGCATGGACTCCCACTGACCTGTATCTACTTGCTCTGAATCACTCTAGTTCGAAAAATCTCTTGATAAGTCCATAGCTAGGATACAAGAACGTGGCCAAGGCAGGATGGTGCTAACTATCAGAAAAGTGAGATTAACGTTGGAAAGTAGGAGATTACATAATGGCGGAAGTAAACTGTGAGGACGGGTCGTGAGTCGTGTTAGGATAGCTCAGTCGGTAAACACTTGCTCACGATAGGTAATGGTCCCGGGTCCGTGTCCCGGTCCAGAACAGTTTTAAACTGCTAGGAAGTTTTACATCACCGCAAACGCCACCGCAGAGTGAAAAATTCAATCTAGAGATTAGGATTATTCTCCAACGGTTGTGTTTGCTTGCTGGAACCCACAGGATAACGTCCTCACCTTACTAATTCATTGGAAAATGCAAAATGTTGGTAAACAATGAGATAATTTTGGTGTGTAGCTCGTAGGCTACTGATAACTGAGTGAAACGTGTAATGGGTCCCTAGAGTCGAATATCAGAATGAACCGAACTGATACCGAGACTACAATGTCAGACACAAAAGTAAATATTACGAAATAGATTTGCATGTTACGACTATACCATGACGTCAGCTGTTTGCAACATGGGCTCTAGTCCAGGTCCGGCGCGAACTTTAATGTGTCGCGAACAACCCACGTCAGTGTATAGTCGTAGCACGCTACTCTATTGCCGCCCATTGTGGCCGAGCGGCTCTAGGCGCTTCAGTCCGGAACCACGCGGCTGCTACGGTCGCAGGTTCGAATCCTGCCTCGGGCATGGATGTGTGTGATTTCCTTAGGTTAGTTAAGTTTAAGTGGTTCTAAGTGTAGTGGAGTGATGACCTCAGATGTTAAGTCCCATAGTGCTTAGAGTCATTTGAACCATTTGAGCTACTCTATTTCCTAATGTTAATCACTGCTGTAATCGTCGATGACAGTGTATTGTCAGAGACAGACACTGTACGAACACAGATATTGTAACCACCAACGAAAGTAAATTTTGCTAATAAGACTCCCTTATTAAATGAATGCGTACATTTATTTTCTACGCAATACCCTGAGGATATGAAGGTTTTTTGTCTATCCTTGATAGCTTTATGCTGAGGTAGTTTGTCTTATGAAGTTATCTACTCTTGCAAAACAGTACATCTGGGTCATAATTACGCACTTTCAAAATTTGATGAAACTAGTGATTATTAATTGAATTATCAAAAATAACTGACAGTCGTTAAATTAGGGGAACACCAGATAGATGCAGTACACCACGAGTTAGATAATATTTAACATACGTTACAGATCTGAAGAATGTAAAACCGCTTAAGACTGCGAAAATAGCTTCATAAATAATAGGTTATCATCCATTTCATAATTCTTACTGTCAGTAAGCTTTCGTGAAAAAAAGCGAAGAAAAAAGACGGAGTAAAAACAGCATTCGTTAAGCGGCAAGAAGTGTATACCCGGCAATGTGACGAAAGACAAATTGTTTTCAGCAAGACTCCTCCCCACTGCATTTTAATAACGTTTACATCCGACCAGTATTTTGGCTTTGCCGGTTACCAGCAAATAAAGCATGTTCATTACATCGCGTTGGTATTTTTTTTTTTTCATCTTCATGATTCATCTCGATTCGTAAACGGTATGAAGAGATTTTATCTCACTTTTATGTTATGAAATAATTCCATCCAGTTGTAGGTAACATGCTTTATTTCAAGATGGTGGAGCAACCCAAAACATTGTTGGATGATAAAATCATTAAAACGCCATACAGAGATGTCTAGAATTAAAATATCTTTCATGAAAAGTACGCAAACTTCGTAGCACCGCACGCAAAAAAAAGAAAAAAAATCGTAATAATTTTTCTATTGAAACATTTATACACTTTTTTCTGTTCGGCTAACGTATAACTTACTTGCCGTTAGTGATCATTTCGGATGATTCGGATTCAACACTTTATGACAGATGGAATCGGCCATAAGCATTCAATCCTTCACTGAAAAACTCATACATCTGCAATAGTCAGTGAAAAATGAAGGAGAAGTGATGGAATGTACTGCTCAAGTGTGAATCTTATTAGGTAGTTGGAATGAAAGGAAAGCACCGTACACTGACGTGACAGAAATCATGGGATAGCAATATGCACTGACACAGATGGTGGTGGTATCGGGTACACAAGGTATTTCGCATTAGCGAAACTATCTGTGCTCAGGTGACCCATGCGAAAAAGTTTCCGACGCGCTTAAGGCCGCACGACTGGATTTAAAAGACTTCGAACGCTGTGTCAAGAGTGTGCCGAAAATACCACATTTCAAGCATTACCTCTCACCATGGACAACACATTGGCCGACGGCCTCCACTTAACGACCGAGAGTAGCAGTGTTCCGCAATTACGTCAGTGCTCACAGACGAGCAACACTGCATGAAATGATGGCAGAAACCAATGTGGGACGTACGACGAGCGTCTCCGTTACGACAGTGAGACGAAATTTGGCGTTAATGGGCTATGGCAGCAGACGACCGACGTGAGCACCTTTGCTAACAGCACGACATGACCTGCAGCGCCTCTCCTGGGCTCATGATCATGTCAGTTGGATCCTAGACAACAGGAAAACCATTGCCTGGTCAGATGGGTCCCATTTTCAGTTGGTAAGAGCTGATGGCAAGATTCGAGAGTGGTGCAGACGCCACGAAGCCACAGACTGAAGTTGTCAACAAGGTACCGTGCAAGCTGGTGGTGGTTCCATGATGGTGTGGGCTGTGCGTACATGGAGTGAACTGGGTCTTCTGATCCAACTGAACCTACCATTGTCGGGAAATTGGTATGTTCGGCTGTGTGGATGACATTTGCAGCCATTTGACGATGAAGTTTTTGTGGATGACAATGCCTCATGTCACTGGGCGACAACTGTTCGCGATTGGTACGAAGAACGTTTTGGAATGATTGGGCCACACAGATCGCTCTAAATGAATCCCACCGAACAATTATGGGACATAATGGAGAAGTCAGTTCATGCACAAAGTTCGGCAACGGCACCTTACGTATTGCTGTAGGGGCATCATGGCGCAGTATTTCTGCAGGGGACTTCCAACGAGTTGTTGAGTACATGCTACATCGAGTTTCTGCACTGTGAAGAGCACAAGAAGGTCCGACACGATATTTGCAGGTATCCCACGACTTCTATCACCTCAGTGTATTTTGCCTTATGAACTTAACGCTCCTACACTCACATTTACTGGTAGTCTTTCAGACAGTGCGGTTATGAGCTTGTTGTATTCCAAGTCCAAAGAACTTCAAGCAGAAGAATGTTGTCAAGGAGGGCGACAACTCAAAGGACAAATTTGTTGATCGACCAACAAGGAAAGGTATTCGGCTACATGTTCAAAATGTGTGTGAAATCTTATGGGACTTAACTGCTAAGGTCATCAGTCCCTAAGGTTAGACACTACTTAACCTAAATCATCCTAAGGACAAACACATACACCCATGCCCGAGGGAGGGCTCGAACCTCCGCCGGGACCAGCCGCACAGTCCCTGACTGCAGCGCCTCAGACCACTCGGCTAATTCCGCGCGCCATAATCGGGTACATCGGCTGACGCCAGAACGGAGGCTAGCGGGAAAGAAAGACTTACGAATTCATGTATCATTACACGAGTTTCATTCGGTAGAGGCCAAAGCACCACCTGAAAACTTTTCGTTAACGTTAGCCAGACAATGCGCATAGAATTCAAGTACATATCCAGTGAGGAACAGAGGAGGACGGTGTGCGCCCCCCCTTCCCTCCCCCTTAGGAAAAGAAAAAATCTCCAAACCGTAACTACAGACCACCTTACGATGAAACACAGCGTGCCACTGGCGCCCCCTTCCTTTTTCAGTTCCAAATGATCTGTGCGAAGAACAACTGATGGTATGCCTCAGTGTGAGATTTTTCTTCACGGTATTTTAGCGCGATAATACACAGTGGGGAGAAAAATACAGGTTGACTCGTCTGGGAACGTACGCTGTGACGCAACACGCCTGTGGTTCCAGAGCCTGCCACTGGAGTTGACTATGCATCTCCGCGTGTCTTTCGTGGGTACTACATGAACCAGTTACGAAACACGCTGCTCTTCAACATTCAGTACCATTTTGAAGAAAACCAGGATATGTCAGCGAAAAATGCTCCTACAAAAACACAAATATGCTCATATTTTAAAGGACTCTGACTGAAAAGTGGGGTACCAGCTGAAACACTTTACCTTCCTCAGCAAGTATAGAAATTTTCCCAAATGTTTTGAATTGCGAACACATTTGCGATCTCTTCAACATTCAATTCGCCTCCCACTCGCACGCACGACCTCCTCTAACTGTAGCTCACTCTCATCCATTAGTCCATCGCTGCAAGTGGCTGACACTCATCGACTCTCACTTTCTTGTTCTCACTCACTTATTCAGCAGAACTCGTTATGATTCTGTCTTTGTGTCTCACTGTCATAGTGTCATTCCCTCACAGCTACAGTCTGCTTCTTTCTGTCCTACTATTACCTTCTTCTCTCACAGCTCCTGCCTTCCTCTTCCTGCTACTATCTCATTCCTTCCTTCTCACTGCTCCTGTATCTTCTCACTGTCACTATTCCACATTGTCGTTGTCAGAGACTCTCATATTATCATTGGCTCTCACCCAATTCCAATTTCACCTTCTCTTTACTCCTCTCACACTGGCACTGTCTTCGCCACTCTTTTCCTAGCACTGTTCTGTCACTTTCTTTTTTGCTGTCATTTCGGCCTGCTATGGACCACGAAGATATTTATCTCTTACCTGATTGTGTTTTCCTCTTTTGCCAGTAGATTTTCATTTTGGCTGACTGTGCTTCTTTTCTCTGTTTTGACCATTTGCAGGCAGGACGTGGAAGTGACGTAGTAAGCAAATTAAAGTTTTTAGTAATTTTGACTTTTTCTCTGAAAACATCTCGATCCTGAATGTCATCAAATGAAATTTCAGCTTCCTGTAAATCCTTTTTAACTTGGCTTGCCCATTTTGAATACGATTTTGTTTTTGAAATTGGTGAATGTATGCTATGAGTAAGTCTTTGCGGGTTCATTCTTTCCAGATGACCAAAAAACATAATTCTCCGCTTCCTCATGCTCGTAACAATGTCTTCTGTATGTTTGTATAATTCACAGTTGTGTCTTCGGCGGAATTCTCCGTTTTCTTTGATAGGGCCAAGGATTTTCCTAAAAATTTTCGGGTCTTTTATTTCAAGTTTTCGTAGTGGTCCTTTCTTCGTCATGTTTACACACTGATGCATAAAAAGCTGATTGTCTAATTACGGTGTTATAATGACAAAGTTTTAGGTTTAAAGACAGGCTTTTGCTTTTGTATAAGTCTTTGCACAGATGAAAAGCACCTCCTAGTTTATAACACCTATCTACAGCTGCATTTTCTGAAACGTCAGGTGTAATTATTTCTCCAAGATATTTAAATTTCTAGACTCTTTGAATTTCTCTTGTTGTATTTCAATATGTGGAGGAGCGTGTTTGATGTTTATGATGAATTCAGTTTGGTTAAATGCTATTTTTAGGCCGGTCTTAGCAGCAATTGATTGTAGGCTGGACACTTGAACCTTAGCTTCGTCAATATTATTTGCAATGAGTGCCAGATCATCAGCAAAGGCCAAATAGTTTCCATTATCTATTAACTATCTTCCACTGTCACTTTATTCCTCTCTTTCTCACACACTGCCATTGTCTTCCACACTCTTTCTATGCCCCTATCTTCCAGTATTTATACACATTAGCATGCCAAAATAATTTTTAAATGTGATTAGGCAGGCAGAATGGGGCAGATGGTATCCCAGTTTTGAATCAGTCTTTTAAAACAGCCTTTTTTGTGCTCAGATAGGTGCGTTTTATCGCTGGATCCCTTTCTTCCCTGCTACAGCATGGCATGTCATTCATATGGAAATAGCTTTATGGGTCGCTAACATTTAGACAGTTTACTTATATAAAATAGAAATAATGCAAAATTAATTTTACACCTCACACAGGAGTTTACTTGCACAGAATTTTGCATGTTCTTTATTATTATAACACTGAGTTCCCAGAACCCTTCTATTACTAACGGGGTCATTTCACATCATATTTCTCCGTACTACGTCACTTTCTAAACTATGTTTTCGCCTCACACCGGATATTAAGTGCGTATTTTACGTGTGCAACTAGGATAAATTTCAACCTCTGTATCTCGGAAACCGATAGAGATAACAGGGAAAAGATTAAGTTTGTTCGAGATTGGGATCTAGGAAAATATCGTAAAAATTTCAGCCATTCGCTGCGTATAACAGTCTGCTCAGTTTTGGTACGCAAAAACCACACTTCTCGGGTTTTCTCTGGAACACATCTTTCAGGTTTTCTCTGGAATCGTCCACGAGCTAAATGGTGTCTCCATAAACCCATTAAGGTACACCGTGGAGCGTGCCTAATGCAAAAAGAACCAAGTGATTTGTCAAATTTCCCTAAGCTGGAGGAAGTATCTGATATTCAAACTTTGATCCTGTTCTATAGAATAGTCACAGTGAGACTTTCCTTATGTTGTGTATATAGATGATCCCTAGCTCAAAGCCTGTCCAAAACGCTTGACCCTACGTTTTCTGTCGCCAATAGAATCTGAGCCCTGGAAAAATCACGCTGTTACGCGCTACGTTGTGAAACATCTTATTAGCGCATGCTGTTGCATGCGAACCGATAATTGACAATGATGAGTAACAAGTTTATCCAGAAACATTGGTAGTGAAATCTCGAAACTATTTCGTCATTCAGTGCCAAATTAACATGTGTCATCGCCCCCTCTAGTCCAGAGTCAGGGTATGGTCTTGACAGAATTCAGTGTAGAATAAGAAACACAGAACACATTCTTCTATTATGATTTCGTAAAGCAAATGGAGACATTTGAGAAGCCTGCCTCCGTAGCAGAAATAGTCAACTAGTTCTGGACCCTATGTAACATTAACAACATGTTGCTTCGGGTCCGAATGCTCTAAAAATTTCTAGTTAGAATTTTACCGACAAACTAGGTTCGAGATCATTATACAAAATGAAAAACAGTGAAATTGCAGAAAAAAGTTCAATGTTATTTCTTAGTATGACCTTTTTTTCGAAGATGGGTTTAGTTCCGGTATCCATGTCGGAAAATAAAAACTTTTCTAGCTCGAATGTCCTCTTTATTCTCGAAAGATGTTTTTGTATTCTAGTTACTTAACAACATACATGACACACTCCAGGTGGACAATACTGGTTTATTTGTTAAAATTCAGCGAGAGATAAGACGTAAAAAATCTAAACAATTTCGGTTTAGGTACTTCCTAGTATTGAGCTTGTAAGAGGTCCATGATTAAAGATTTGTTGCTAGCGCACTCGAGCAGATGTAATTTCGATGGATTGCTCATGCGCTGCCTGCGATATGTAAGGTATCAGAGAATCTTAGACCAGAGAGCAGTGTTGTATGCAGTAAGAGCAGTGTCTGTAGCAGTAGGAGTAAGTAGTTGCTAGCAGTCGTGTGTATCGGGTTGGCTGGGCTGGTCGTGTGGAGCGATGGCGGTGGCTGAGCGTTGTAGTATAAGATAAAAGCAGCCTCGCGCATATGTAGTATTGTTATATCAAGTCCCATGTAATTGGTTTTAAAAAGAAATCTCTTAATAATCTTTCTTATAAAAATTAAGTTTTGACAGTCATTCAACTCAATTTAAAGATTTTACTAATTTCTCCAATCCATGGTCATCCTGATTATTGTAAAGACAAATCAGTTTTTTTTTATACATGACAAATCTATTGGCCAGCATTGCACTGAGCTGTGCCAGAAAAATTTCTTATAGGAACAGATATATACGCGTTATCCGGTGACCTTATTGAGGTAAGAACTTTTATTTTTATTCAGAATGATCTTCCAGGGCCATGACGCAGCGCTGCTGACGTCCAAAATTTACCAGTTTAAATTCACAGTCAATTATTGAAATGTTATAAGTGAGCCACAATTTTAATGAGAGATTAGTCGCATTGTATTATTGTTCAAAGGTTACGGAATTTATCTGTTGGGAGCTTACACTGAATGTGAATGATACAAATAATCACATTTTTATTATTGATAGGTTACGGAATTTTTCTGTTGGGGAGGTTACAAGCTTCTGTCGACAGGATCGTATCGAATGTGAACGGAGCGCGATTTCTGCCAATAAATGTGCTACGACTACAGTAAACTATCATTGATTAATGTGTTCAGTGATTGAAGACCATAAAACCTTCCCTGTGGGATAAAGTCATTTCGAACCGAAATTCATATAGAGGTCATGCATCACGACATCCAAAATGTAAATAATTCTAAGTAGTTACCAAATTATTCATACAGTCTTCGGTATAGCAACAGCCCATTGTTATAAAAGATAAACAAGTGTATAGTTCGACTAAAAAGTACCTATCTACTTCACATAAAAACTTTCCGACAATTTTTAAAGGATATTAGTCACTTTAGTTCGCTAAATGACTATCCTAGTGTTCGAAAACGTTCTCAAACTATAATATAGAATGTGGCAGATGTATTCGTCCTACTTAACTCTAAGCAGTAAGAGGTATGTTCGGTAAGTAATGCAACCCATTTTTTTCTCAGCCAATTTCGACTGAAAAAACGCAGAATTTGTTGTGGGACTTCGTGGAATATTTCTGCTTCATCTCCTATAGTTTCCTGAAATTCCGACAGGTGGCGGTACCTTCAAAATGGCGTCGGTAACGGAGGTCCGTTCCAAGCGGAGAGCTGTCATTGAGTTTCTTATAGTGGAGAACCAGAATATCACACATGTTCATATGTGCTTGCAGAATGCCTACGGGGACCTGGCAGTGAACAAAAGCACGGCGAGTCGCTGGGTGAGGGGTCTGCCATCGTCGTAACAACATCGCATAAACCTGTCCGATCTCCCGCGTGTCGGCCGTCCGCACACAGCTACGACTACTGTAACCTTCGAACGTTCGAAACATTACATTCATACACCTCACGTTGCAGCTGGACGTGTCTTTTGGCGGTGGTGACACCCTCGTAACAAGGATCAACTCTGAAGTGTACTGTGTTACCCTCAGGAAACTGAAGAGACGACTTCAGCATGTACGTCGCCACAAAAATGCAAACGAACTTCTCCATTATAATGCAAGGCCACCCAAGAAAAGCTGACCAAACTTCGGACTGTCCTTCCCCATCCACCGTACAGTCCAACTCTCCAACTTCCATCTGTTTAGCCCAATGAAGGCTGCACTCCGCCGGAACCAGTATGCGGGTGCAGCAAGACATTGGCTCCGTCGTCGACCAGTAGAGTCGTACCATGAGGCATACACTCCCTTCTAGCAAGGTGGCGAAAGCCGTAGCATTGAACGGAGATTTGTTAAAACTAGGGTTTTGTAGCCAAAGGAGTGGAAAACAATTTGGTGTATTGAAATCCTGTGTAAAACTAACCTGTTGCGTAATACATTGGACGCTTATCGTAAAATACCCAGATTTCCACCGACGGACGGGTACCCACCGTGAGCATGGTGGCTGCGTCGTATTGCCTCTCGCTCTCTGGGTAGTCCCTGTCCCTGAGGATGAGGCCCACACCGTACCAGAAAGCGAGACCGTAGCTGGCGAAAGCGCAGAACCACTGGGCGGCATTGCCGAACCCGTTGATCATGTTCCTCTTCACGCTGAACTTCATCGCCGCCTCCAGTTTCTTGTTGTACCTGCCGAAAATGAGTGAAACGTAATTTATTCTGACATTTAAATTTTCAGTGGAAAGTCAAGCCGCTTCCGTCGTTCTGTGCCTCTGCGATATGGAAGTGTACATAAAGAATAGGGGGGATATTAAGCCCTGCTCAATTCGACATTTCCAGAACGAACGTTTTCAAATTTTATCATAAGATTTAAGTAGTCTTCCGTCTTCACTAAAGCTCTAGGTGTGCTTACTTATAGTGAGAATGGCCACTCTAATGTGATATATAATGACGTGACGTAAGTCATGGAATACCGATACGCACTTCTTCAGATTGCGGTAGTATAGCGTACACAAGGGGTAAAAGGGCAGTGCATTGGCGGAGCTGTCATTTGTACTAGCGTGATTTATCGGAAAAGATTCCCGACGTGATTATGGACGCACGACGGAAATTAAGAGCCTTTCATCGCGGAATGGTAGCTGGAGTTAGACGAAAGAGACATTTTATTTCGGAAATCATAAAAAAAAACACTCCGTCGTCAGGCCACGAGTGGTCTACCGGGACCATCCGACCGCCGTGTCATCCTCAGAGGAAGATGCGGATAGGAGGGGCATGGGGTCAGCACTACTATTCGGTCGAGTAGCTCCTCGATTGGCATCACGAGGCTGAGTGCACGCCGAAAAATGGCAACAGCGCATGGCGGCTGGATGGTCACCCATCCAAGTGCCGGCCACGCCCAACAGCGCTTAACTTCGGTGATCTCACGGGAACCGGTGTATCCACTGTTGCAAGGCCGTTGCCTGGAAATCATTAGGGAATCCAATTTTCCGAGATCCACAGTGTCAGGAGTGTTGCTGGTACACCAAATCTCAGTCATTACCTCTCACCACGGACACCACGCGGTTCTAGGCGCTGCAGTCCGGAACCGCGAGACTGCTACGGTCGCAGGTTCGAATCCTGCCTCTGGCATGGATGTGTGTGATGTCCTTAGGTTAGTTAGGTTTAAGTAGTTCTAAGTTATAGGGGACTGATGACCTCAGATGTTAAGTCCCATAGTGCTCGGAGCCACTTGAACCACTCACCACGGACAACGCAGTGGCCGACTGCCTTCAGTTAACGACTGAGAGCAGCGACGTTTGCTTATAATTTTCAGTGATAACAGACAAGCAACGGTGCATGAAGTAACCGCAGACGTACGATGAACGTATCGGTTTGGACAGTGCGGCGAAATATGGCTTCAAGGGCCGTGGCAGCAGACGAGCGACGCCGTTGCTCACAGCACGGCATCACTTGCAGCGCCTCACCTAGGCTCACGACCGTATCGGTTGGACACTAGACGACTGGAACACCCTGGCCCAATCGGATGAGTACTGATTTCATTTGGTAAGAGCTGTTGGTAGGTTCGAGCGTGGCGCAGACCCCACTTAGCCATAGACCCAAGTTGTTAACAAGGCACTGTGCAGGCCGATGGTGCCTCCATAATAGTATGGGCTGTGTTTACATGGAATGGACTGGGTCCAGTGGTCCACATGAACCGGTCATTGACTGGAAATAGCTCTCTTCGGCTACTTGGAGACTTTTTTGCAGCTGTTCTTGGGCTTCATGTTCCCGAACGCTGGAATTTTTATGGATCACAGTGCTCTAAGTCATCGGGCAACAGTTGTTCACGACTAGTTTGAAGAGCATTCTGGACAATTGGAGTGAGTGATTTGGCCACTCAGATCGCCAGACATGAATCCCATAGAGCATTTAAGGGACATAATCGACAGGTCAGGTCGTCCACAAAATCCTGCACCGGAAACAGTTTCGCCATTATGAAAGTTTGTAGAGTTAACATGAGTCAGTATTTCTGCAGGGTACTTAGAATGACTTGTAGAGTCCATGGCATGTCGAGCTGCTGCATTACGCCTGACAAAAGGAGGTTCGACTCGTTGTAAGTAGGCATTCCTTGACGTTTGCCCCCTCAGTGTATACTGCACATAAATGAAGCAGGCGAAAGGGAATACACTCGCTTAAAAAACTGAATTGATGGAAAATGCAAAACAGTTAAGTGGAAATGGTTAGAGGGCAAATGGAAGGATGTCAAACCGTGCATAATTAGGATATGGGTAGATTCCACCAACAGGAAAGCTGAAGTTTATTTAGGAGAAAAGAGTGCACATAGCAAGCCAGTACTAAGCAAGGAAGGGAAACCTGAAAAGGGAAAGAACTATCTAGAGAGTGTATGTAAGGGAAACAAATTTAAGAACAATATTACTGAAAGAGGGAGCGAATGGGGTGACGCTGCGGTAAGCACACTGGAGTCACATTCGGGTGTAAGACGGTTCGAATCCCCGTCAGACCATCCAATTTAGGTTTTCAGTGATCGCTTAAGGCAAATTCAAGCTTGATTATTTGGGAGTGCACGTTTCATTTCCTGCCTCAAACTTACCTAATCAGAACGTTTACTCTAATGATCTCGTTATCGATGGGACGTTGAACACTAATCTTCCTTCCCCCCCCCCCTTTTTTTTTAATTGTAAAAGGTGAGTAAGTAGATGAAGACGAGATTGGAAATACTGTGAGAAGAATTTGACAGAGCACTGAAAGATATAAGTATAAACAAAGCCCCTAAAGAAGACGACCATCATTTGGAATTTTTGAGAAAGACAAACATACGTTCAGAGCAGCGGTAACCAACCTGGTCCCCACCGTTCACTAGTGGGCGTTCCAGGTTCATGGTAGGTGGTAGGCAGCAAGCGGTAGGGATTTTAAAAATTTTCATCAACAATGTAGAAAAAGATATATTGCTACTTACCGTAAAGAAGACACATCAAGGTGCACACAGGCACAATTAAAAGAGACTTTCATAACTGTGCCTCTCTGCAAACTTCACGTGTCTTCTTTACGATAAGTAACAATCTGCCTTTCCTTTCATTGTTGATATCCTTACCTAGAGTTTCCGCTGTATGAAAAATTTTCATTAGGTTTTCATAAAATTTTGATATAGTTATCATTAAGTAATTATTATTATATGGCTTAATTTGCTGTAACTCTGCATTATAACTTTAATAAAATAAAGTTACATTCCTAATTTGCTGTGGACCAGTGTGTGTGTGGGGGGGGGGGGGGGGAGGATGTTTTACAAGTGACGTAGACGCAAAAGTGGGTCGTAGGTAAAAAAGGTTGACTATCTATGGTTTAAAGCATTTGTAGATTTACAGAAAGTTTTGTACAACATTGACCTGACTACATTCTTTTAAATTTTGAACCTAGCAGTGTTAAATACGAAGAGCGAAAGGTAATTTACAATTTGTACGGAAACCAGACTGCAGCTACAAGTAAATACTAATAATAATGGCGTGTGACGAAGGCCTCCCGTCGGGTAGACCGCTCGCCTGGTGCAAGTCTTTCGATTTGACGCCACTTCGGCGACTTGCGCTTCTATGGGGATGAAATGATTATGATTAGGACAACACAACACCTAGTCCCTGAGCGGAGAAAATCTCCGGCCCAGCCGGGAATCGAACCCGGGCCCTTAGGATTGACAGTCTGTCGCTCTGACCACTTCTCATTTTGTTCGCTTTCGTTCGTTGCATCTGCTCGGGGCGGACGTCGTAAGACATACGTTTAAGTTCGTTATTGATCGATTAACTCAGTTTTTTTATTACAGAGGGCAGCTAACCCTCTGACCGAACACGCTGAGCTACCGTGCCGGCTATGCACTCAGCTACCGTGGGCGGACTGCAGCTACAAGTGTCGAAGGATATGAAAGGGAACCTGTAATTGGGAGAAGATATAATTCAGTGATCATCTGACAATGACATAGGATTTGTCATCCAAAATACAATGAACATAAGCTGCTGTAAAATATACATGCAAATTGAATACATAAATATGCTCTATGAAGATAGGGCAGGTGATCTTTAAGAAATATTGTAAGAGTACAAGCGAAAAAAGAGTTATGGAATGTAGCCGAATTAAAACACGCGATGCTGAGACAATTAGACTAGAAAATGAGTCACTAAAAGAAGTTGATGAGTTTTGTCATTTGTGCAGTAAATTGACTGCCGCCGAAGTTGAAAGAAAAATGCAGACATGCTATAGCAAGGAAAGAGTTTCTGAAAATGCGAAATTTATAAACATCTAATATAAATTTAAGTATTATGAAGTCTTTTCAAAAGTCTTTTGTCTCGAGTGTAAACTTATACAGAAGCAAAATGTGGACTAAGCAGTCATCAGCCTTCTGACTGTTTTGATGCTGGCCAGCTACAAATTCCTCTCAAGCGGCAAAATCTTCAACTCAGAACAGCACTGCAACCTACGTCCTCAATTGTTTGTTACGTGTATATAGTCTCTGTCTTTCTCTACAGTTCTTACGCTCTGCAGCTACCTCTCGTACCAAGGAAGTTATTCCCTGATGTCTTAATAGATGCTCTTTCATTCAGTCCTTTCTTCGTGTCAGTATTTTCCATATGTTCCTTTCTTCACCTATCCTGCGAAGAACCTCCCCATTCCTTACCTTATCAGTCATTTCAACATTCCTCGGTAACACCATATCTCACACGCTTTGATTCTTTTCTATTCCAGTTTTCTCACAGTCCATGACTCTTTACCATAAAATGCTACGCTTCAGACGTACATTGTAAGAAATTTCTTCCCCAAATTAAGACCTATGTTGGTTACTAGCGGGCTTCTTTTGGCCAGGGATGTCTTTTTTGCCTGTTCTGTTCTTCTTTTAAGCTTTCCTTCTCTCATTCATTGTGGGTATTTTGCTTCGAAGGTAGCAGAAATCCTTAATTTCTCCCACTTCGTGATCACTAGATCTGCCGTTAAGCTGCTCGCTATTCTCATTTCTGCTACTGCTCATTACTTTCGCCTTTTTTCGGTTTGGTCTCCGCACATATTCTGTACTCACCTGACTTTCGCTCCTGTTCAGCAGATCCTGTATTCTTCTTCACCTTCACTGCGGATACCAATGTTATCAAGGAGTCTTATGATTGATATCCTTTCACCCTAAATTTTAATCTCACTCTTGCTTCGTCGAGATGCAGACTGAACAGCAGGGCCGAAAGACAGCATCCCTGTTCTACAATTTTCTTTAATCCAAATATTTCTATCTTGATTTTTCAATATTATTGCTCTCTATTGGCTCTTATATATGTTGTATATCATACGTCTTTCCCTTTAGCTCATTCCTATTTTCATCAGAATTTCTAACGTCTTCCACCATTTTACTTTGTCGAATGCTTTTTCCAGGTCGACAAACCCTATGAATATGTCTTGATTTTTCTTCAATCGTGCTTCAACCGCATCAGAACTGCTCCTCTGGGGTTATCCTTTTGTATATTATTTTCGTCAGCAAGTTGGATGCTTGAACTGGTCAGCTGATTGTGCAATGATTTTCAGACATTTCGGCTCTTACTATCTTCGGAACTACACTCCTGGAAATTGAAATAAGAACACCGTGAATTCATTGTCCCAGGAAGGGGAAACTTTATTGACACATTCCTGGGGTCAGATACATCACATGATCACACTGACAGAACCACAGGCACATAGACACAGGCAACAGAGCATGCACAATGTCGGCACCAGTACAGTGTATATCCACCTTTCGCAGCAATGCAGGCTGCTATTCTCCCATGGAGACGATCGTAGAGATGCTGGATGTAGTCCTGTGGAACGGCTTGCCATGCCATTTCCACCTGGCGCCTCCGTTGGACCAGCGTTCGTGCTGGACGTGCAGACCGCGTGAGACGACGCTTCATCCAGTCCCAAACATGCTCAATGGGGGACAGATCCGGAGAGCTTGCTGGCCAGGGTAGTTGACTTACACCTTCTAGAGCACGTTGGGTGGCACGGGATACATGCGGACGTGCATTGTCCTGTTCGAACAGCAAGTTCCCTTGCCGGTCTAGGAATGGTAGAACGATGGGTTCGATGACGGTTTGGATGTACCGTGCACTATTCAGTGTCCACTCGACGATCACCAGTGGTGTACGGCCAGTGTAGGAGATCGCTCCCCACACCATGATGCCGGGTGTTGGCCCTGTGTGCCTCGGTCGTATGCAGTCCTGATTGTGGCGCTCACCTGCACGGCGCCAAACACGCACACGACCATCATTGGCACCAAGGCAGGAGCGACTCTCATCGCTGAAGACGACACGTCTCCATTCGTCCCTCCATTCACGCCTGTCGCGACACCACTGGAGGCGGGCTGCACGATGTTGGGGCGTGAGCGGAAGACGGCCTAACGGTGTGCGGGACCGTAGCCCAGCTTCATGGAGACGGTTGCGAATGGTCCTCGCCGATACCCCAGGAGCAACAGTGTCCCTAATTTGCTGGGAAGTGGCGGTGCGGTCCCCTACGGCACTGCGTAGGATCCTACGGTCTTGGCGTGCATCCGTGCGTCGCTGCGGTCCGGTCCCAGGTCGACGGGCACGTGCACCTTCCGCCGACCACTGGCGACAACATCGATGTACTGTGGAGAAATGGTTCAAATGGCTCTGAGCACTATGGGACTCAACTGCTGAGGTCATTAGTCCCCTAGAACTTAGAACTAGTTAAACCTAACTAACCTAAGGACATCACAAACATCCATGCCCGAGGCAGGATTCGAACCTGCGACCGTAGCGGTCTTGCGGTTCCAGACTGCAGCGCCTTTAACCGCACGGCCACTTCGGCCGGCTACTGTGGAGACCTCACGCCCCACGTGTTGAGCAATTCGGCGGTACGTCCACCCGGCCTCCCGCATGCCCACTATACGCCCTCGCTCAAAGTCCGTCAACTGCACATACGGTTCACGTCCACGCTGTCGCGGCATGCTACCAGTGTTAAAGACTGCGATGGAGCTCCGTATGCCACGGCAAACTGGCTGACACTGACGGCGGCGGTGCACAAATGCTGCGCAGCTAGCGCCATTCGACGGCCAACACCGCGGTTCCTGGTGTGTCCGCTGTGCCGTGCGTGTGATCATTGCTTGTACAGCCCTCTCGCAGTGTCCGGAGCAAGTATGGTGGGTCTGACACACCGGTGTCAATGTGTTCTTTTTTCCATTTCCAGGAGTGTATGTGGATGATGGTTTTAGAAAGTCTGATGCTACAAATATCTCGCCGCTGTCGTACATTCTATACACCAACATGAATAGTCGACTTGTTCCTACCTCCCCAAATGATTTTAGAAATTCCGGCGCAATGTTAGCTATTCTTACTTGATCTCAAGTCTTCCAAAGCTCTTTTAAATTATCATATTAGTCTTCCGGCTCACATTGGTCTTCCATGTACTCTTTCCAGATATCCGATCTCTCTGCGTGTGACTGTGAATTTACATTGCACTGTAATGTTACCCTCGTTGCTTTTAATTTCACCGAAGGTTGTTCAAAAATGTTCAAATGTGTGTGAAATCTTATGAGACTTAACTGCTAAGGTCATCAGTCCCTAACCTTACACACTACTTAACCTAAATTATCCTAAGGACAAACACACACACCCATGCCCTAGGGAGGATTCGAACATCCACCGAAGGTTGTTTTGACTGTTCTGTATGCTGAGTCACTTCTTCCGACAGGCATTTCTTTTTCGATTTCTTCACATTTTCATGCCACCACTTCACCTTAGCTTCCCTAAACTTCCTGTTTAGTTAATTCATACGTGACTTGTATTTCTGTATTCTTGAATTTCCCTGGACATTTTTGTACTTCCTTCTTCCGTTGATCAGCTGAAGTATTTCTTCTGTTAATCATGGTTTCTTCGTAGCTATATTACTTGTACTTTCCAACTTCTGTGATTACCCTTCAGAGATGTCCATTCCTCTTCAAGTGAGATGCCTACTAATCGATTCATTATCGCAATATCTACAGCCTCAAGGAATCTCAAACAGATCTCTTCATGGCTTAATATTTCCGTATCCCCCTTCTTTGCGCATTGAATTTTCCTGACTAGTTTTTTTAAAATTCAGCCTACTCTTCATCATTACTAATTTGTTGTCTGAGTCTACATCTGCTGCTGGGTACGCCTTTCAGTTCAATATCTGATTTCGGAAACTCTGCCTGACCATGATGTAATCTAATTGAAATCTTCCCGTAGCTCCTGGCCTTTTCCAAGTATACCTCCTCCTCTTGTGATTCTTGAACAGAGTATTCGCTATTATTAGCTCAACTTTATTGCAGACTTTCTCCTCTCTCATATTCCTATTGCCTAGGCCAAATTCTCTTCGTTCGTTCTCCTACAATCGCGTTCCAATCCCCCATGACTGTTACATTTGCGTTCTCCCTTTACAGGCGGAATTACTCGTTCAGTGTCCTCGTATACTTTCTCTATCTCTTTACCTGCTGCTTGCGACACTGGCGCGGAACTCGTATGGCATTGACGTGTACTAGTATACCTGAAGTATTCCTGTCGGCATTTGTTTGCTATAGAAACTAATGAAAACAGCCCTATCACTGAACTGCTCACAGTAGCTCACTCTCTGTCCTAGCTTGATATTCATAACAAATCCTACTTCGTTTTGCCATTTTCTGCTGCTTTTGATAGTAACCTATAATCAGTGTGTTTTTTTCCATTTCTCTTCACTGACCCCAACTATATCTAGTAGACTGAGCCTTTGCATTTCCCTTTTCAGATTGTCCTGCTTCACGGAGTGTTTCAAACTCCTGACATTTCACGCCCCGACTCATAGAACATTATCTTTTCGTCGGTTTTCTCCTCCTTGACAGTCCCCTCCAGGAGATTCAGATGAGGTCTAGTCAGGAATCTCTTCCCAATGAAGAGAAATCATTATACTTCATCAATTACAGGCCACATGCCCTGTGGATAAACATCATGTGTCTTTATTGCATTGGTTTCCATTGCTCTCTGCATCGTTATGCCTTTGATCACAATTGAATCGTCCCTCTTTTAGGAGCAGTTTTCCGTCAGAATGGCAAGAGAGTGCCCTGAACTTCAGTCCGCTCCTACCGAGCGCAGTAGCGCAGTAGTAAGCACAGTGGACTCGCATTCTGGAGGATGACAGTGGACCCGCGTCCAATCATCCTGATTTTGGTTTCCCGTGATTACCCTAAATCGCTTTCCAGCTCCGTCTCTAGTGACATCGTTGTCGACAGAATGTTAAACACTAATTTCCTCCTCAATTTCGCTCCTCCACCTTCTTTGACAAGGCCGTTGGCAGAATGAGACTGACTCTTTATGCCGAAACTCTTCGGACGTCGTTGCTGATGATCTTTATTCAAAATTTAAGGAAGGCGTGGTTCCACCCATCCTTATCCCTAGATCAAGGGGTAACGTTCCTAAAAATATATTACAAGCAGCTCCTATCCTCCAATTGCAACCTAGATTTACAAAAGGTCTCTTTTTGTTGTAAGAGAAACGACACAATTTGAAATACCGTCCCAAATATTCTCAAACGGAAATTCCACTACAAACTCGTCTCGTATTCGTTTAAAGATACTCGACTCTACAACGTTTTCGAGGTAGAGAAGTAAACGTATTAAAAAAATGGGGGCGGGGTGGGGGAGGAAGGGGACAGCTACTAAGTGGACGGTGCTACGGTTCTGTTAATCGCGAAGCGTTTCGGAACCTCCGCTTTGTCTTCATGCGGTCAACTGGAACATTCAGCCAATTTGCAAGGATTTGAAACAGACAAACGATAAAGAATTTTCACGCCAGATTCAATGACCCCAAAATCATGTGGTGCATAACTCTGTCTGTATCCAACACGTATTTCATTCATACTTCGATCCTGACTCACGTCATTTGTTACTCTTGGATGCAGCAACACATTTCTCACTATCTCTTCTTCTGATTAGGGGTTCCCAACGACTAACTTTATCACCTATTTTAGTAATCCGTCTTCATTTCGCAGATTTGCGAGGCTACTATTTATTATCTCTCGTTTTTCCCTCGTCGAGGTCCCACATCCAAACGACACTGCATTGCAGACGTACTCTTGAAGAAACAGTTTTTAGTACTTAAATTTATTATTTGATATTTATGGAGCCCTTCTCACGTCGAATGTGCAAGCCGTGGAAAATTGCGTTTGACATGAAGGTAAGTCATATACATTACATGAAACCCGTTAACGCGACTACTTCCTGATATTTATGTGGCTGCCTAGGTGCACTAGCGAATCAGCTTCAACTTCCTTTATACAGTAGCCGCATTGGAGATTATCCACAGATTGTAGGGGCCGGTTTAGCTCATGACGCTTTACAGGAATTCCGAAACCACCTCCTCGTTGGAAACCTGAAAATATACTATTTATTTTCATTAATGATTACTTTCGCTGTAACTAAGCAAGAATTGTTAGCGTTTATAGTCCCAGAGTAGCATCGGACTGAGACTGTCTACATCTACGTTGCATTTCACAATTATGTGCCCGGCAGACGGTTAATCGAGCCACTTTCCTACTGTTTCTGGACTGTTCCATTCTCAAACAGCGCAAATGAAAAGAGAACATTTAAATTTTTCCCTGCGCTCTCCGATTTCTCTTATTTTGTTGCAATGAACCTTTCTCCCTACGTAGATACGTGTCAACAGAATATCTTCGCATTCGAAGAAGAATGTTGGAGATTGAAATTTCGTGAAAAAATCTCGCCGCAACGAAAAATGCCTTTGTTTTAATGATTGATACCCTAACTCAAGTATCATAACTGTGACACTCTCGTCCATATTTCACGACAACACAAAACGTCCTGCCATATGTAATATCCCCACGGAAAATTACCCTCTACCACACACTGATTAATAGTGAATCAATCAAATCATCCACATTTATTTACGTTTGAAAAGTATCGGATTAGATTTTTCTAGTAAAATATGCGCCGACAGCTAGTCGACGCCAAGGTATTTTTCTAGTACGTTTATTCTCTGGAACAACAGAGGTACAGATATGTATACTCCATGGTTATTATAGTATAGAGAAAGAGAGAGAGAGGAACAGTTTTCGGAAATATCGGTGGGAGGATTTTTGGATTCCTAAAGAAGTTTAGATACTCTTCTTCGCACTAAAGCGAACAAGGGAAATTTGTGCCGCTAGCGGGATAGATAAAGAAATGATAAACCTAAAAAAAAAGTAAATTTCCTGAGACTTAAAATACACGGAAACGGAACCTGTAATTAAAAAGGATTGAATATACATCTTTCATCAGAAATAAGGTTTGTGACCATTTTATTACAGAGTGAATGAAGAATGAGTTCTCTGTCTGAATCATTGATGATTGTCTAGGCCCTGTAATTAATTGGGAAGTTTCAGCTGTGACGAAGAGAACCTGCAATCTATGAGTTTTATAAATCGTCCAAAAAGGCTTCGTCCACATCTGAAATATTAGATCTGTCGTAAACTGAACGAATTGTTCAAACGATCGATTTTCCCAACTGAATGCAGCGCTTAATAATAATAATAACAAATGTAAAGATTTTTTCTAGCAAGACAGCCGCTGAATATTAAGACGAAGGGCTCTACCAGAGATTCGACCAGGCTGATCTCAAGTAATTTATATTTGCATTGTACACATATAAATTAGAGGGAGAGAGAGAGAGAGAGTGAATGTAATTCTAGAAATTACTTAGAATCCTCCAGTAGTATAATTGTTTGTCTGTCCTTTTACGGATCAGCCAATCATAATACACGAAGCCCTGACTTTACTGTACTGATTCAGGTGTGAGAGTGAAGGAGCGATAAAGACGACAGATACACTTCTGTACAGACAAACATTACACCAAGTTAGCGGCAAGCTGTATTCACACACAAAGACTTTCATCAGAAACAAAACCACAAAACAAAGGAGTAATCAGAATTCATTAGAATGGCCAATCCGTGACAGGACACGTTTTTGGACGTTGTTAAAATAATTTTGTTCTTTGTTTCATGTGAACGACGACGAGACAACCTAACTTGGAAAAAAGAGAAGAAATACTCGCAGTCGAATTACTTGGATCCACAGATAAATAGCACGCAGGGCGCAGACAAAAGGTCAGATCTATAATTTTTTTAAATAAAGCTTGCTAGTATTCTGGAAGTAGACGTAGATTTGAACATTTACTAATTGTGTTCATACAAGGCGTAGTTTGATTGAACTGCCCTAGTTGCATTTAACCGTATAAGTACTATACGAAAGTATTCTTATGTGAAGGGAGATATATATAAATCTTGACTGTAGAACATTTATATGGCTTTAACTAGGGCAATGTTTAAGATGAGTCAAGCAGAGCAGAGCAACACGCAACAGCCTTCAGCTGTGAGCACTGATGATAATGAGGTAGTAAGAAGTGTTGTAGAACCGATAGCTACAGATAGCGCAATAGAACGCCCAGTAGACACGGCTGGAGATGTAACAGCAGGGATGCAACATGGATTAGATCCGTTAGTAATTATAATGAGGCAGATGCAAATGTTAACTGAGACCATGAATAATATGAACACAAAATTAGCCTCAGTTACTGAAGGGCAGGAAAATTTGAAAACCGACATTAACGCGAAATTAGCCTCAGTTACTGAAGGGCAAGACCATTTGAATACAAAATTAGCCTCAGTTACTGAAGGGCAGGAAAATTTGAAATCTGAGATTAAGCAGCAGTTACATGATAGTTTTTCCGAATTAGAGCAGCGGATAGAGGAAAAGACAAAGGAACTAAAAGATCAGGCCGAAGAGACGGAACGAAAATTAACTGCACAAATCGAATTGGTTAAAGCTCAATGTGAGGAATCTACTCAACGCGTTCGTGTAGAAATGAAGGAGTACGTGGCTATTAAGATAGATACCGTACGGGAGCAGGTGGAAATGGTTCCGCAGTTAGTACAAAAGCAAGATGCCATGTCATGTGCAATTGCGCAACTCCCTGAATTGGCACGTACGCAGACGAACCTAAAGGAAAGTGTGGAACATCTGACAGAACGTCAAGACGTTATTGACCACCAGATTAATGTATTAACGGGTAAATTATCCGAAATCACATTAGAAAACAAAAGGCTAATGTGTGAAAACGTTGACCAAAATGTTAAAGCAGCATTCCAGAGTCTATGCGGCAAACAGGAAGAGAATTTGTTTGCGAAAGGACTTGAGGAAGTGCGACAGCAGTTAGGTGCTGATTTCGAGCATTGGAAACAAACGATCGAAGAGTCGATACGCGTTTCACAACAAGGC
Source organism: Schistocerca nitens (assembly GCF_023898315.1). Lineage (NCBI taxonomy): Eukaryota > Metazoa > Arthropoda > Insecta > Orthoptera > Acrididae > Schistocerca > Schistocerca nitens. Next base: position 742,269,957 of record NC_064617.1, read on the forward strand.
TCAGAACAAATGAATACAGGCCAACAGCAGAAGTTGTCAGCGACTATAGACCCCGTTACTGCACATTCGCACACAATACCGACATGTGTAAGTAACTCGAATATCAAATTGCCACGAGCTAGTTGTTCGCGTGACGTTTTAGCGGATGGAGATTATGAAAGCCTTTGTCATGCAGAAGAAAAAATGATAAAGCATCGGCAATTTCAGATTTTTAACACTGACAAAAGGGGGGTCCACCCGATTGTTTTTATTCGAAGTTTTAGAGGAGTGCTACCCAGAAATTGGTCGGAGTGGCAGAAGATCAGTTTCGTTACTGGGTATATACAAGGTTCGGGGGCGATCTGGGCCTCGGACATGACTTCTGTTTGCTCGACCTATGAAGATTTTGAAAAAGCGTTTTTAGCAAAATTCTGGTCAGAAGGGGTACAGGAACGCCTAAGGCAGGAGGTGCTCTACCCAGAGCCTTTCTCTTTTTCGAAAGGAAGCCTTAGGAAGTATTTTGAAAAATATATAAATAAAACAAGATATTGGGACAGACCTATGCCTTTGCCAGATATAATAAACATACTTAAGGCAAGACTACCAACTAGTATACGGAATCAATTAATTTACGGCAACGATAAAGACCTGGAGTCGTTCCTCACGACGTTAGATCATATAGACATTATAGAAGAGAACAGCCAGAAAGCACGGAATAACAGATTCAAATATAGGGAGATAGAACTTCCGGCAAATGGTAGGCAAGGGAACGCACAGAGATCGATAAATAGTGGAGAAACCCCTCAAAATATCAACAATAATACCGGCAATAGTCTTGCGAGGGGCTATCCAAGGAACAACAGGAATGGGAAACGATACAATCCCGTATGGGGTAACGAAAGGAATTTTAGACCGCAAGCTTGGAATAATAACGGTAATAGAAAGTAGAATCAACCGGGGGGAATAAACTCCAACAACCAACATCAGTGGGGACGGACATCTACGAATCAACCGGTAATTACCGAAGTAACGGACGATGTCAACAACCAGGCGAATCAAAATCCAACAAACTTGTAAGGACCCACTCGTGCCCCGGAGGAGCGGTCAACAATAGGTTGAGGGGCAACAGGATATGTGTACCAATGCTAACGTACAATGATGGACGATTACTGGCAGATGAATTGACCGAGGACTTAGAACCCAAAGATGAAGATAAGGAACAGGTGGCAGTAGCCGAAGTGCAAGTCATTGTGGAGACTGTACCTATAACGGCGGTTTTAGACACAGCTGCAACCACGAATGTTATTTCGGAGGCTCTATTCAACAAGATCAGAAATATAAGACGAGTACCAATTTTTCCAGTTCAAAATTGCAGAATAATAGGCGCCGTTGGGGCTCGATCGGCGAATGTAAAAGTGCAGTCACTACTTAGTGTAGAAGTAGGAAATGTAGCAATATTAAGCACATTCCTTGTTGTGAAAAATTTGGTGGTAGACTGCATTATCGGAGTCGACAGCCTACGTCAATACGGATGCAGAATAGATTTTAAAACAGGAAAAATTTGGTTAAATATAAATAAACAAGAAATTGAGTTGGACTTGTTGAAAAAAAAAAAGCCTTACCAGAAAATATAATAGTGGGATCAGTGTGCAAGTAATCAGGACTGCACAGAATTCTAAACAGCACGCAAATAATGAGTTCCAAGTCAAAGGAGATTTCGGTCAATTAGTGTATGAGAAGTTAAATGAATCCGACTGCATCACTGAAGATCAGAAGAAGCAGCTCAAAGAATTATTATTAGTTTATGAAAACGTGTTTGATGAAAGGCCAGGAGTGGTTAAAGGATACATATGCCATCTCTACGTTAAGCCGCACGAAACATATTGTCGAACTTTCTATCCTGTTCCCTGGAGGTAAAAGGCTCAAGTTCAAAAAGAAATAGATCGCATGTTGAAATGGGGTTTGATCGAACCCTCCACAAGCCCCTACTGTTCACTATTGTTGGTCGTGCCAAAAGCATACACGGGATCGAACAAAATAAAAGGGTTATTTCCTCATGACGACTTAAAAAGATATAATGAAGAATAGGAGATAGGGAGGAATGGTGTTCCGAGTGACAGAGATGAACGCTCGTAAAAAATATAACAATAAACTGTGTGTGTGTAGTGTTAAAAACCTTTAAAGTGAAGTAGTTAATCAATGACATAGAATATAGAAATAGTGACTAATTATTACTATTGAGTGTTGTAAAAAGGATAGTGGAGATAGGCTTCACCTGTGGTTTGAGTGAACATAGAACTTTAGCTTTGCTAATGTGATCAAGATGTATAAAGTATCTGATTGACCTGCGAGAAGAATGAAATGTTTCACGCAAATGACGCTGAATAATCAAAAAAAGGTTTAAAGTGAATATTCATATATAATCTCATGTGAACGCTTAGATGGGTAAACGTGTGAAGGGATGTGTTGTGGTAGTGAATCGTGAGTGACGGTTAACGCCGCAAAAACAATTTCCCGCGCAAAACAGTTGACGTCGGCGCGAGAATCAAAATCGATAGAGACGACACAGATATGCTTTATAAGAGACTCGCACCAAACGCGAGGATAAACAGATTCATGTTGAACTTTAAAAGGAATAGGTGTTATAATTAGAAGTTAAGAGTTTTTAATTTATTAATGAGAAAAAAAAGTAATATTCATAGAATTAATAGTTGTTTAATGGTTTGTGTTCGTTTGGGAATTATGTTTGAAAAATCCATTTCCATAGATGAGCATGGATGAACGCAGTATGAATCAGAGAGTAAATGAAAGAAGCGAATCCGCATTCCTCAATGCTAATAACTTTTACATTTCAGCACTAAAGCGAAGAAATATATGTGTTTAGAATAAAAAGTTTTGAGGATAGCTAAATTATATGACTTATTAAGGAAATATGGATGATGTCTTGGTATAAAATGAACTACACTTTCCATTATTCGATGATTTGAATCCAAAATCTATAGTAAGTTACATGAATCCTTTAAATTACGAAGAACAAATCAGTCATAGAAAATTTGTTAAAGCGTTTGGACTTCTAAGTACAAGTGGGGAGGCAAAGTAAAAAGGAGTATTCAAACGAGAGTAAATCGGATGATGCTTTTGGCAACATCATTAATTAAGAGTTGAATTCATTGAAATACGTCGTAACAAAAAGGATCCATGAAGCCATAAGGATTTTGCTTTCAAAAAGGAGAATCTTGGATGGTGCAACCTAATCAGTTCTCTTACAGGAAGAGTCTTCCTTTTGGTCACTGCTAATTCTTTTGGAATGAATGTTGCATGTGAATTCGAGTATCCCTGTTCCTTCTACTCTTCCCATTGTGGGCCGCGTAGAAGATCAACTACAAAAGGGGCCGCGTAGAAGACCGACTACAAATGTGGACGTCGGGAACATGCAAGACCTGGGGGAGTTTAGCACCGCAAGATATTGTACTAGGAGCAAGATTGTAAAACGCAAATTCACGTTATTTATTGTAAAAAGTTTTTTGCTAGAGGCACAAACTACCCTTTTCCAAATCGTGATACAAATTGATCCCTATCTTTTCTTTAGAGATAAATTTCAAAATTATTTTTGTTCTTCTATAGGCTTTCCTATCTTCTATGTACCGTAGGCTGGGGGTCTAACCTTAAGAGGTTTTCCAAGGTTTCCCTGCTTAAGAAAGTTCCCGAATGGGTAGACCCTGACAACAGTTCATGAAAGATCATCTTCCTTGGTTGTGCACAGCAAACATAACACCGAGATGCACGTAAAAGCAATACAGTCGCGGTACCTGTCTCTTCATTTCTTCTGTTTTCCACATTTCTTTTCTTCGTCTGTCTCAAACAGAATATTCTTTTTCAGTCGGAGGACTGACAATCATCACTTCCGGGTTATCCACGCTAATAGATAGCTCGCGAAGTGTGTTCGGTGAATCAAAATTGAGCTCACAAACTTCGCTCGCTGCGAGGGGCATTGTAATATCCCCACGGAAAATTACCCTCTACCAAACACTGATTAATAGTGAATCAATCAAATCATCCACATTTATTTACGTTTGAAAAGTATCGGATTAGATTTTTCTAGTAAAATATGCGCCGACAGCTAGTCGACGCCAAGGTATTTTTCTAGTACGTTTATTCTCTGGAACAACAGAGGTACAGATATGTATACTCCATGGTTATTATAGTATAGAGAAAGAGAGAGAGAGGAACAGTTTTCGGAAATATCGGTGGGAGGATTTTTGGATTCCTAAAGAAGTTTAGATACTCTTCTTCGCACTAAAGCTAACAAGGGAAATTTGTGCCGCTAGCGGGATAGATAAAGAAATGATAAACCTAAAAAAAAGGTAAATTTCCTGAGACTTAAAATACACGGAAACGGAACCTGTAATTAAAAAGGATTGAATATACATCTTTCATCAGAAATAAGGTTTGTGACCATTTTATTACAGAGTGAATGAAGAATGAGTTCTCTGTCTGAATCATTGATGATTGTCTAGGCCCTGTAATTAATTGGGAAGTTTCAGCTGTGACGAAGAGAACCTGCAATCTATGAGTTTTATAAATCGTCCAAAAAGGCTTCGTCCACATCTGAAATATTAGATCTGTCGTAAACTGAACGAATTGTTCAAACGATCGATTTTCCCAACTGAATGCAGCGCTTAATAATAATAATAACAAATGTAAAGATTTTTTCTAGCAAGACAGCCGCTGAATATTAAGACGAAGGGCTCTACCAGAGATTCGACCAGGCTGATCTCAAGTAATTTATATTTGCATTGTACACATATAAATTAGAGGGAGAGAGAGAGAGAGTGAATGTAATTCTAGAAATTACTTAGAATCCTCCAGTAGTATAATTGTTTGTCTGTCCTTTTACGGATCAGCCAATCATAATACACGAAGCCCTGACTTTACTGTACTGATTCAGGTGTGAGAGTGAAGGAGCGATAAAGACGACAGATACACTTCTGTACAGACAAACATTACACCAAGTTAGCGGCAAGCTGCATTCACACACAAAGACTTTCATCAGAAACAAAACCACAAAACAAAGTAGTAATCAGAATTCATTAGACATACTTTGAACTTTTTCGATATCCTCCGTGAATACTACCTGGAAAGAATTCCATACTGCACGGCAGTACTCTAGAAAACGAGGAACAAGCGTAGTGTAATCTCATTAGTAGACTTGGTACGTATTCTACGAGTTTTGCCAATAAAACGCAATCTTTGTTTTGTTTTCCCCCCACCATTATCTACGAGACAGTTCCCATTAAAGTTGTTCACAACTGTAATTCATAGGTATTTAGTTGGATTGACAGCCTTTTGATGTGTATCCTTTATCGTGTAATCGAAATTTAACGGATTTCTTTTAGTATTGACGTGGATGACCTCACACTTTTCATTATTTAGAGTCAGTTGCCAATTTTTGCACCATACACGTATCATGAGTAATTCATTTTGCAATTGGTTTTCATCTTGTGATGAATTTATTGGACGGTAAACCATAGATCAACTGCAGTCTAAGAGGACAGATCAGATTGTCTGCTAAACCGTTGCTATAGATTAGTTACAGTAGAGGGCCTATAACATTTTCTTGCGGAATGGCAAATATCAGTTCTGTTTTACTCTATGAGTTTCCATCAAAAATTGGTTCAAATGGCTCTGAGCACTATGGGAGTTAACTTCTGGGTGCAGCAGTCCCCTAGAACTTAGAACTACTTAAACCTAACTAACCTAAGGACATCGCAAACATCCATGCCCGAGGCAGGATTCGAACCTGCGATCGTAGCGGTCGCGCGGTTCCAGACTGAAGCGCCTAGAACCGCTCGGCCACTCCGGCCGGCGAGTTTCCATCAGGGCAACTGAGAAGATACTCCAAAGAATGCAATCTGATTAGAAGCTGCTTGTGAAGGTCGTTATCAAAAGCCTTTTAGAAGTCTAGAAAAGTGGAATCTATTTGTGACAACCTGTCAATAGCACTCATTACTTCGTGAGAATAACGAGCTAGTTGTGTTTCACAAGAACAATATTTTCTGAATCCTTGCCGACTAATTGTCAAGAAATGTTTTTTCTCGAAGTAAGTCTTATCTTAGAGAGTAGCAGAAAAGGAATACATAAGCCATCATTTATGCAGATGTGTGGCCATAAAATAAAGGAGGTATAGGTGTAAATCATTTTATTTTTAAAAAATACCAAAGATTATTGTGACTCTCAGTATACTCCGCTTCTCTGTTCCTACAACGTTCCATGCGAATTTTCCATTGATGGAAACTGTGCTGGAAGTCTTCCTCTGTGAGCTCCTTGATGACGCGTGTCACGTTTTTCTTTCGGTGCTTCATCGGACTGAAATCCTGTTCCCTTTAATGTAGATTCGATCTTGGGAAATAGATAAAAGTCAGACGGTGCCAGGTCAGGCGAATAAGGTGGTTGGTCTCTGGAATTCTGTACTTTCCGAGAAACCTCTTAACTGGCAATGCCGTATGAGAAAGCATTGTCTTGATGCAGAACCCATAACTCGTTCTTCCACAATTCGGGTCTTTCTTTTCATATTTCTCTCGCCGAGTTGAGAAGAATCTCAAGGTAGTAATACTGATTAACAGTTTGACCTTCAGGAACTCAGCGAAGATACACAATTCCAGGAATATAGAGAAACATATCGCTTTGAATCTTGATTTGGTCTTTCGAGGTGTTTTCGTGCACGGTAAAGCTGGGACCCTTCCAATACATGGACTGGATGGTCTGTGGATCAGAAGTGGAAAATCAAGATTAGTCCACATGTTATAGCTGTTTCCGAGAAATTAGGATAATTTACAGTGGTATTCCAGGAGTACAAACATTTTCTGGAGCTTCTTTTTGTTCGAGCGTGAGAAGTTCGGCGCCAGTTTCTCATACGCTTTTCTCATGTAGAACTGGTTACGTAAAATATGCCTTAGGAATTCCACGACAATTTCTGTAGTTTCAGCAATAGCTCGAATACTCAACCGACGGTCAGATCGAATCAAATTACCAACTTTTTCGATATTTTCATCCGTTTTTTGATGTTGAATGGCGTGAATCATCTTCAGCGTCTTTCGGCCCTCTTGGAAACGCTTGAACCACTCTAACACTCGCGTACATGATAAACAGGGTTTGCCATACATTTCTTTGAGTAGAAGTAGCAGTTTTTCCAAGTTTAATGTGAAACTTCACGGACGTTACTTGCTTTTTTATTACAATTATCACTGTTCCGGCAAAACAGAAATAGCAACTCACAAACAAACGAAGGCTACAGCCACACTGGTTGCCTACAGACATCATAGGCGCCCTATTCGACAGAGGAGTCTTCACAGTTCACAGCAATTGGTTCTTCATCCTTGGTGCATACGTACTTACTCTGTGACAGCACCAGTCCCGTTATTTTACAATCATATCTCGTATGTGTCTCTATGAGCTAACGAATACAATGTGTCGAGATTATGTAGAAAGGTATACTGGATGTAGAAGTGGGGTGGACAAAAATTGATGCTTCAACATAAATTCAGATGTTAACCAAGCTTGCAATTTGCACTGGTGTAGTTGACAATGAACGACACTTGTGCTGTGTCCTCAATACGTTGCAAGTGTCAGTCATGTTCAGGAACATGTTCTGTGTCGTTATTTGGGAAAAACCTCATCCAGTAAGTCACAACGCGGACAAAAGGGTCTGTTGAGTGATCGTGAATGACAGTCATTGAAGAGACTTGTAATGAGAATATGAGGTCGACAGCTGCAAAAGTCACTGCAGCAGCAGCTGCAGCTGCAGAACTGAATGGCGTACTCGCGAACGCTGTCAGCAGCAAGACAACACGTAAGGAGCACCATAAGCAGGGACTGCACAGCGGGCTGGAATTCCAAAACCGCTCATCAGTCATGCAAATTCCCATAGCAAACAAACTTGGTGCCGAAACCATGTGGAGCATTGGAAGAATATCATTTGGTCACTGTTTCCAACTTTTGGCCGAGTTTACGTCCTAAGAGTGATATATGGCTGGCGTTCGGTGATGATTTGGGATGCCATATCGCGGTATCCCACGGGTCGCATAGCTTGGAAGATCGCATTACTGCCGAGGATAATGTGACCGTTGCGGCTGATCAGTTTCAGCTTCTGGCACAGTGTTTGTCACCAGTGGTGATGCTGTGCTTCAAGACGAGGGGCCCCCCACTCATGCAACTCACATTGGCCTTGACTGGTTCTGTTAGCAGAAGGGTAAAGTGTCGCATCACTCCCGACCACCACAATTACCAGATCTCATTGTAATGGAACCTTTGTGAACTGTTTTGGAGAGAATGGTGCAGATCGCTGTCCACCTGCACCATCGTTACCAAACTTTGCCACCATTTTCCAGGAAGAATGGTATACAATTCTCTTGTAACCCATAAATATCCTGAATTTATCCATTCCGAGACTACTGGAAGCTGTTATGAATACCAACGGTTTTCCTACAACGTTTCAGGTTCAAATAGTTCAAATGGCTCTGAGCACTATTGGACTTAACTTCTGAGGTCATCAGTCCCCTAGAACTTAGAACTACTTAAACCTAATTAACCTAAGGACATCACACACATCCATTCCCGAGGCAGGATTCGAACCTGCAACCGTAGCGGTCGCGCGGTTCCAGACTGTAGGGCCTAGAACCACTCGGCCACCCCGACCGGCCAACGTTTTAGGCATGGTAATGTTGCGTCGTTATGTTTTAGGTGTTTCCATATTGTTGTACACCCCTGTACACTCCAGTGGCCAAAAGCCAATTTAAAAACAAAAGATAGTTTCTAATTCCCCCGTTTCAATCACGGTTTTAGGAAAGTTTTCTTTGTACAGGCGAAGGGTTCGACGCCTGTTGTTTCCTTCAGCACACTCAAAGCAATATTCACAAATAAAATAATCTGAGAAGAGCCCATGAACAATGACTTAAGCTTTGCTTTTATAATCAAAAGGACGATCCAGACGTATAACTAGAAACGGTTTGTCGAAAAGATTTTATTTATTCATGAGGCGTAAAAAGGAACTTAATTTCGTTGGGTACATCGAGCGGCTGAAACGAATCCAGAGTTTTATTACTGTCATTGCCACTGCTCCCGCTATGAATTTTTACTGTCACCCATTTGGATACCCCAGCTCAAACACATATCGTCCGCTGAATACTGAAGGCATCCTGTATTGCTGATATAACGTACCAACACTGCAGCGTTTGCAGCTAATCCACCTCGAATGTCGCTATGTGCAACGTCAACATTTCCGTCTGATTCGACACCCCCGGCACAGAAATATAACTCGTCACAGATCCTTTTAGCTGACTCTGTGCTGCTTATGGCTAAGGAAGGAAAAGCTGTAGCCTCAACAAGCCGCATTCGTTACTGTAAAAAGCAGGCTGAGGAACAGTGGGTGCAGTACCTTCACGAAGCATAGAACTGTTCCGGTAAAAATGTAGTGAACTGCTATTGTCGTCAGAACGTGATTTTTTTACCTGTTTACTTTGTACCATATTCCAGAGTAGAACTTAAGTTTTCTCAAATGAACTACAGCATTTTGTGTAGTAGATAAAGAGTGCCATTTCAGGGGCTCTGGATAGTAACAACATTTTTCTTCCTCTGTCAGATAGCAGTTTGCCACTAGTGTCGATAAAAATCCTCTAAGCGGTATGTGAATTATCTTTCCCGATATACCTCACTGGGATACACAGCGGTTCTGTGCGCTGACGTTGCCTTATTACTTTCCCACATTGCTTTGTCTCTACGACTTCCTGGAAGAAACCACAGTGTGTTCGTAGAACGGGCAAGAAACATTCTTACTCGCATCACGTTCCTGTCTGCGAGGTACCATTTATTTTCATGAAATGCGCCTTTTTACTTTACCTAATACAGATGTGCAAGGAATATCTACACAAATCATTCACTTGTCGCACGATTAGGAAGTACACGACGTACCTCAGCTATGAATTTTGGGTTGGTATTAAAAATGCTTTTCTAAAGACAGTCTGTGAGGGACCGAAAATGGAGCGTTTCGACGAATGTTTTCTGCGGTTTGCAACACACAAATTCAGTACTGTTACTGTCACTGCCCATTTTAAAACCGTAATTCATGAAAGGTTATGCTTCTAATGTTCCTTTCTGACCATGTCACTATACGTGTATTTTCGTTGCAGTTCAACATCTTCCGTTACACCACCTGCCTTCTGCTTAACACCCATAAAGCAGAGATGGTATTTCTTTGCAGTCGATATCATCATTTTAATAAATGTCATTACAGAGAAAATAAACAGAACACCATGTTAATGGTGTTTTTCAATTATTAAGTGTATCTCTGAAAATGGACGTTCCCTTATTTCTTAGAAAACAGACTACATTCAGTTCTGCACAACAATTAGAATCATACCAACAACTGATGTAGCGAATGGACACGAGTCACTAAACAGAATAGAGTGTTCCAAGTTTTTGGGTGTACATACTGATGAAAACTTGAACTGGAAGCAGCGTGTTACTGAGCTGCTCAAAAAAAGTTCAGCTTCTTTTTCTTGGAAACAAACAACACGACCTCCTACATAATATTGTACGGAATAATTTTCTGTGGCAACTAACCACTTATAAAGAAAATACTGATTACAGTAAAGCGAGCAATAACAATAACATGAGCTTTTCACCCGAGTCATCTTGTAGGTACTCCATGAAGGAGTTTGGCATTTTAACCGCACCTGCCGCGTAGGCGTGTGAGTCAGTTTTATCAGCACGTGATGGGGTTTAAAAGAGACGCATTGCAGGTCGCCATTTGGCCGGCAGATTGTGGGACACCTGGAAGGGACAGTGGCCTGATGTTGGACTCCGTGGGAACGTGGAAGCAGGCCTATTTGCCGTCAAGCTTCCAGTCGACCACATCTCACCGCTACATGGGAGGATCGCTGAACTGTGCACCAAGCACACAGTAGCTCACTTCAGAGCTGCGGCTGCCGTTTGGGAACAAGTAATGGACTCCCTGCAACGTTCTGTGTCATCCCGCTCCTACGGTCAGACACTATCAGCAGCCGGCACAAGGGAATTGGGCTCCCGTGTGTAGCGTATAGGGGGGTGCCGTGACTGGGAAGCATGGACTGCTGATGAAGCGTGTCACATTCTCAGCAATGAATCGCGATTTGGCAATGCAATCCTTCCGGTCTTTTGCAGAGGCACAGTTGTGTTGTATTGTATTGTATTGTATTGTATGTTAACCGGGGGCCTAGGAACGACGGAGAGACTCAGTCCCCGCCGCAGTGGTCCACAACCCCATGTCGACTACTGCAGTCCACTTCACCCCTCCGCCGCCCCACACCGAACCGGGTTATTGTGCGGTTCGGGCCCCGGTGGACCCCGTCCCCCAGGGAACGTCTCACACCAGACCAGTGTAACCTCTATGTTTGCGTACTAGAGTAATGGTGGTGTATGCGTACATGGAGAACTTGTTTGTGCAGCAATCGCCGACATAGTGTAGCTGAGGCGGAATAAGAGGAACCAGCCCGCATTCGTCGAGGCAGATGAAAAACCGCCTAAAAACCATCCACAGACTGGCCGGCTCACCGGACCTCGGTACAAGTCCGCCGGGCACATTTGTGCCAGGGACCAGACGCCCCTTCCCAGTCCGTAAAGCGGTGCGTTAGACCGTGGGCAAATGATGATGATTCGGACAACACAACACCCAGTTCCTGAGCGGAGAAAATCTCTGACCCAGCCGGGAATCGAACCCGGGCCCTCAGGATTGACATTCTGTCGCGCTGACCACTCAGCTACCGGCAGTGGACCACAGTGGTGTTACTCATGGCGTCATGGAGTGGCGAGCCATCGGGTATGACTTGAGGTCACTGCTGGTAGTGATTGTGGAGGAGGAAGAAGAGGAGGAGATTAGGTTCAAATGGCTCTAAGCACTAAAGGACTTAACATCTGAGGTCATCAATCCCTAGACTTAGAACTACTTAAACCTAACTAGCATAAGGACATCACACACATCCATGCCCGAGGCAGGATTAGAAACCTGTGACCGCAGCAGCAGCGCGGTTCCGGACTCAAGCGCCTAGAACCGCTCGGCCACAGCGGCCGGCAGGAGATTAGGATTTCTATACTTGTGGTAAGGTCTTATGGGACCAAACTGCTGAGATCATCGGTCCCCAGGAACTGAGGACGTGTTGAAACGGAGCAGCACTACTTAATCTAACTTAAACTAACTTACACTAAGGGCCACACAGACACCCATGCCCGAGAGAGGAATCGAACCTCCGACGGGGAGAGCCTCGCGGGCCGCGACAAGTCGCCTTATATTGTGCGCCTATCTCGCGCGCTCCAAGAGATTGGGGTTAAACGTCCCGTCGACAACGAGGTCATTGGAGACAGAGCGCAAACTCGGATAACGGAAGGATGGAGAAGGGAATCGGCCGTGCTCTTTCGAAAGAACCATCCCAGCTCTTACCTTAAGTGATTCATGGAAATGAAAGGACGCGGGTTTGAACCGTCGTTCTCCCAAATGTGAGTTCAGTGTGCTAAGTACGGTAGTGACTGTGGTAGCTCAGACTACACCATCGTCCGTTACCAAATCCCGTGTCCTCAAGTGTTATACGTCTCATTCGAAGGCATCGTGGTGACGTTTCTCAACAGGGCAATGCTCGAAACTTTCGGGCAGATTAAAATGGAGTGCCAGATGGGGAACGGAACACGAGAACTTTGTCTTTCGTGGGCAAGTGCTGCCAGTCGTTGGCACGAAATCTTTTTCATGCGCGAATAGCATTTTAAATGTGGAATTTAATATTTCTGCTGTGCTATCAGCATCAGATAGATCTATGAGATATTAAAATGGTCGGTTTGCACCCGTTCGTTGACCTTACGTATGACATAGGTATTTACGATAGATCTTTCGCCAGAATCTAATAGTAAAAATTATTGTAGACTTCACGCAGGATTCTTGTTACGGTTGCATGTATTGATAATCTCTGAATGGTGCCAGTAAACGAGTTTGAGTCTTTGCCTCCTTATATATTATTTGGATCGCAATTTTCCAGCCCGCTGCTCACAATTTCTTTCAGCTTTTACCCCAACCGCTCCGTATTAAATAACTTTATAGTGACTGTCAGTCAGGCCATCAAACAGTACTCTCTAATCAAGCCTTATGACCTTTCTGCCTTTGTCTCATCATCATCATGGTCACTAATCCTGTCCAAACTGATGACACTCTCGAAAAGATCAGTTCTGTTTGTCACAAAGGTGTCTGAAATATTTCTTTCGCTTGTAGGATGATGGACTAGAACGTACTTCGAGATAGTGGTCAGATAATATTTTTAGTATTACAGCAGGAAATTGCTTGTGCTTGCTGATAAGAAATGAGAATCGTGTCACGAATCGACCTACCGCACCAGGCCACCGTGAGCACTTATCTTTGTCTAGAGGACGTCCAAGGGCGGCCTTTAAGAAGTCTTTAGCGAGCTGACACTCTCGCAGACAGTTCGCCGACGAGGCAACTGTTACTTAGCTGGAAAACTCGTGGGGCGTGCGTAGCACCTAGCGGTCCGGGGTTTGCGAAGTGCTTTCGACGATGGCTACTGGGCCGCGTTCCGGCGTAGCTGGTGGTGTAGCGGGAAGAGGGGCCTTTTCCACCGAAGCCTGGGTCTGATGCCGCGACCCGCCGTCTGTGGAAGAGGTCCACTCTAGGTTCCGTAACGGCACCGCAATCTGCATGTTTACCGTTTCTCCATTAATACCCAGTGAGAAATTTTGAAGTGGTTTTTTGCATTTAGTAGTGCAGCAGCGTTGTCCTAACTGTAGTTACGACACATTACAACAGATGAGTGTCTCGCAAGGGGTGCTGACTTAGGCAATGCTCGTTAACTGGGCGGATCTCTGAGAGAATCAGATACCCGCTAATTATCATCTCGCTATTGAAATCGCTTGATCTGTTTTACAAGGGGCTTGTTTATATATTTAATTAATTATATTCAAGGTTGATATGACTCAAATCTTAAGATTTATCTTTTAACTTTTATTTTTGTAATATTTATTTCAGTAGTATTATTTTTCTTATACCCGTGGTGAAACTTACTTCTAATTACATGCTTGCTGTTTACTGCGCCGTTGATGAGAGAAGTGGATAAGGGCATACGACCTTACATTCACCAAATTTTTTCGTTGTGAAGAGTGTAAAAAGTTTTGGTGTGATTTTTAACGTTCTACCTGAGTTCCTTGCGGGTCCTCCTTATGGAATTGGCCCAGCCTGGGATCGCTAAGCTATTAATGGGATTATTTAAGACCAGTAGTGTGGGTTTTCCAACCAAAAACGTCTTGCAAATGCAGCGAAATTGTCTTAACTTACTGTAGCTGTCCGTTAGATAACATGGTAGCAGGAATTTTTACTTGTCCTTTCTTATATTATAAAACAAAGTGTTAATGAAGGAAGGGTGCAGCTAATCCCTAAATCTAATTTCTAAAGGGTGAGATTCAGATATTTGTTGCGTCTCTTTATTGGGCGAGTTAGTTTTATTATGTCTGTAATAACAGCCTTGTGTATCTTTTAGACACAGTTAGATTGGGCTGCTTGGCCACGTTCTTGTGGAGTGTCTCGGGTTCTGCCGCCCAGTGCGAACGGCTTGAAGCACTAGGAAATTGATCAGAATATTTTGTAAAACTTTCACCTTCAGATTTCTTATTACAGTTGTTGTAGATGCCTTTTCTTAAAACATTCATTAAATTAGTTTATATGTTTCGCGATTTGCCAAGTCAAGGTTAATTTGGGTGTTACTGTGAGTTTATGTACATTATTTCATGCACTGCTAAAAGCTTTTAAGACTGATTGAGTTTATTTAAAGCCTATACCGTTAAGATTATGTAATTTTACCCTCAAATGTTCTTTTATGTAAAGAATATTTGGTACATTTCATTGTAACTAAACGTTTGACTTGCAGTGCTCTCAAGTTAGAAATTGCTAACAATACCCTTTGGTTTTGCCGGCCGTCCTCGACTTTGCTTATTTATGTGCAATCTTGTAATCTTAATAAATTGTGATTTAAATGTGCATTAACGAATTATGTTCAATCCCCATTTGCCCAGGCCTTCCTAGTCATTCCTAGTAGAGTTGTACTGAGACGTCTCCGTGAGGTTCAAATGGTTCAAATGGCTCTGAGCACTATGGGACTCAACTGCTGAGGTCATTAGTCCCCTAGAACTTAGAACTAGTTAAACCTAACTAACCTAAGGACATCACAAACATCCATGCCCGAGGCAGGATTCGAACCTGCGACCGTAGCGGTCTTGCGGTTCCAGACTGCAGCGCCTTTAACCGCACGGCCACTTCGGCCGGCCGTCTCCGTGAGTACTTATAACTTTCTCTGATGAGACAAAAGGAGAAAAGGCAGCATATAAGAAACCCTAGAGCTTATGAGATCGTCATACCGCAATATTCACAATAACTGAAGGGAAGTTCGTCTACAGTCACCATACCGTGAGTGTTCTCTAAGTAAGAAGTGTGCATCTCACCTTTGATCCTCCTTGTCCTGTCCACCGAAGGCGATAACGGTGCGGATGCCACTGAGCACCTCTTCTGCGATGCCTCCAGCCTTTCCGTAAGCGTGGAGCTCTTTCCGGACGAGACGCGACGATATCACCTCTGTGGTGACGATCGAGGCGACGATCAGTGGGAAGGACACGAGGCACACCAGGGCCAGCTCCCAGCCACGAACCAGTGCCATCAACACTCCGCCGATCACGTTCACCTGGTACATCACGAACATGGCCACCTTCTCTCCGATGCCGTCCTCCAGTTTAGTCAGGTCCCTGTGGACATCGAAGGCTTTGTAGTCAGAGTGCTTATATAACATTAGGTAAATGGACTGATCAGCGATGACCACCCATTTAATAGCACGTTGGGCCAACTTTGTAACATAATACGTCACCGATCCTACGTGACACAGATACATGGCACTATTCCCATAAAATTACAGGCCGGTGGATTGCGGGCTTGGAACGGTCAAATGGTTCAAATGGCTCTAAGCACTATGGGACTTAACATCTGAGGTCATCAGCCCCTAGACTTAGAACTACTTAAATCTAACTAACCTAAGGATATCACACACATCAGGATTCGAACCTGCGACCGTAGCAGCAGCGCGGTTCTGGACTAAAGGGCCTAGAACCGCTCGGCCACAGTGGCCGACTTCGAACGGTCTCTTGATAGCGTTATGGATGTGTTCCATTGGGTGCTGATCAGGCGAATCTGGTGGACAATACATCAAACCACTGTATTGGGTACCATACTGGAATACGCCATCAATGACGAAGTGATGCGGACACAGGTTTCTGCAAAAATTTATTCAGGATGGCGCTAGATTTCAAAAGTGTCATTTCCTATATAACTGATTAGTCCGACGTTGCAAGGAAATACAGAAAGCTTACTCTATCTTACACGTTTGATCGTTATCCGGCCAATATTTTTTGAAGATAGATTACTGTGATACCTTAAAAATCCATATATTTCATTTGAGTAACCAAATCGTCGTTTTCACATTTTTAATGTGAATGGATTTAGGAAACTTGCGAAAACAACTATAAAATTTGCCATTATACTGTTCACAGTCTGAAACTAAACCACAATGGTCCTGTTTAGGTCCGTTATTGTGTAGGCATGGCAACTGGACTACAGAGCTCATAGCTCCATCGCTGGATGTCGCTCTCGGTTACACCTCACATTTCAAGAACCATTTAATTTCAGGTGGTCCTAAGACCTTTTCGACATCGATTTTGGTATTTTTTATGCATTTCGATCCATAGATGAAGTATAAATGAATACATACAATACATAATAACGATGTCTTGATGGCCCACTACAGTCACTCTACCGTGTAAGACAGGATAAATTCTCTGTAACTCTAGGCGGGTCAGATGCAAACCTACTGTAGAGACTAAGATATGCAACAGGTAAAGAGGCTGCAGGAATTGGGGACGTGTTGAAACGTAGCACCCCATTCTGAATGCCGTTTTCATAAAAATTAGAGATTCATTTTGTAATTCATAGACTGACAACAGAGTAAATCAGTATGGCAATGTTAATGCATGAGATGTACTCATGGTGAAGTAGGGTGCTCTATGAAACTGTAATTTTTTCCCTTTGTTAACACGTTGATGAGCTTATTTGGTTGTGAAAGTTTCTGATGTACATGCGAACAAACAGTGCGCTGAATATGAAACGGCAACAAGGGAACGCAACGACCAAACGGGAGCGACCAGGTGCAAGGACTGGCCATCTGGGTGGTGAATTCGCGCCACAGGGCTGCGATGCTTCGGCTCATTACATGAAAGTAGGTATGTTAGAGTGCTCTTTACGAAAGTGTAACCTGTTTTCTTCTAACACTCAGAGTTTTTACGTAATTCCTGAAGTATTTTAAATATCCCGCATAATACTTATACTGCTATAGATCATAAAGCAATACAGCATGATGGACTGTGGAAAGATCGATACTTCTCGAGTTGTTTAGAGGTATACAAACGCATCAGAGTCATTTGAGTATAAATTTGAAGTGAAATTTGTGTGTGTCGACGTTACCAGATTATTTCAAATCAGACTAGTAATGGCCGCGCGGAGTGGCCGTGCAGTTAGAGCCGCCATGCCACGGATTGCGTGGCCCCTCCCGCCTGAGGTTTCGAGTCCTCCCTCGGACATGTGTGTGTGTGGGAGGGGGGGTGTTGTTGTTGTTGTTGTTGTTCTTAGCATAAGTTAGTTTAAGTAGTGTATAAGTCTAGGAACCGATGACCTCAGCAGTTTGGTCCCTTAAGAATTCACGCACACACAGCCTAATAACGGCGATTTCCTAATGAAGATCGTTTGAATGGCCCTGATATGTTTCGTTACGTCTGCTGCTCTCTGACTCTCAGAAGCAAGAGAGAGGACATAACCATATTGGTCAAAAAAGCGTAACTATTTTATTTCGGTATAAAGTTTGGACATCAGGACAAAACTATTGCGCCACATACTGTTTGTCATCCATGCATTGCAGGTTTGATGAAATGAGCACAAGGCAAGCAGAACTCTGGTTCAAATGGTTCTCAGTACTATGGGACTTAACATCTAAAGTCAGCAGTCCCCTAGAACGTAGAACTACTTAAACCTAACTAACCTAAGGACAGAAAACACATCCATGCCCGAGGCAATATTCGAACTTGCGACCGTAGCGGTCGCACGGTTCCAGACTGAAGCGCCTAGAACCGCTCGGTCACACCGGCCGGCGAACTGTTTACCCACACCTAAAATTAGCCGTATCACCTGTAGCACATGGTCATAACATTCCCGTGCCTGAAATACCCACTGCTTTAGAATTTTCAGCATCATCATCGTCATCGAATGAAACTTCAGATTATGACTCCACACCCACAAAAGGACGACCAGTGCAGTTTACACAAGAAGAGCCGAATGACTTGGTAACAGCACAAGTTTTGTGGGCTAGATTAAAGGAAAACGTTTGCTTACGCCGGGCACAACATTCTACTGGTCTCGATCGAGAGAACCTGGATTTCGTGAGTATTTCAATACAGAATGCTCCCTTGTTTACTGCAAGATCATTGATGGTGTGTAATCAAGTTACGGTGTTACGTACAAGACCAATGAATGAAGGCCACTTATAGATTGTTACAAAAGAAGTCTCAAGGTCGTACTTCTACACAGTGGAAATAAATACGGCCCAGAGCACTGTGCACTTAAAAGAATATGGAGATGTTGCTGAAGGCATCGAACTACGCGAAACACCAGAGGGTTGTATGTGGAGATCTGAAAGTAACAGAATACTGCTGGGGCAACAGTCAGGCTTTATGCAGTTTCCATGTTTTCTGTGCCTCTGAGACAGCTGTGTCAGTGAATCGCATTGGAGCAGAATGCAATGGCTCAGGAAAACAACAATACATCCTGCGGAGAAAAATGTGATAAGAGAATCTCTGGTGAAACAGTTCGTCGAAGCATTGACAAAAATGGTGATTAAGTTCCAAATTTTCTTTTCTACCTCAGGCTAAACTTAAAGAAGGAATATTTGTGGAACCGAACATTAGAAGTTTGAAGAAAGATGAAGTATTTGAAAATGTACTAACACAAGAAGAGCGACCGGCGTGGACAGAATTTAGGACTGTGGTTAATAAGTTCTTACGGAATAGAAAACACCAATATTTCAAAGCCATGGTGGAAAATATGTTGATTGCCTTGAAAACTTAAGATGCAATGTGAGCCATAAAATCCGTTTTCTTCGTAGCCATCCTAACTTCCTCCTGACAATCTTGATGGTGCTAGCGAAGAACATGGAGAAAGGGCTCATCAAGACATAAAAATAATAGAATCACTTATCAAGGCAGGTGGAATGAGGAGATGGCGGCTGATTACTGTTGGCCTGGGTGACTACGTGCATGACGGAAATCTAGGTATGCAGTTAACATCATTGCGACTGCTTACTGTACCCTTTACTACTTGAAAAAAAAATCAAATTGGCAGTTTAGGTGCAATATCCTGGCAGGAATTGTATGTAAGTGGCTAACAGGTGGGCCATATGTTCTATCAGCTTTTAGAAGTTTCGTCTACAAGAACTCCACTTCCAAAAATGTTGCAGATGTGCTGTATGATGGTTCCCTCCAAGTAAAAGGAACGAGGTGGTTTACGCATACTGAGGGTCCAGCATATTTTACACTATTCCCGATGCAGTACATAATATCTACCAAGGGACATGAATAGGCAGAGGAGTGTGGGTTTCAAGAAGAGGAGATTAGTGTTTAACGTCCCGTCGACAAAGAGGTCATTCGATACTGAACGGAAGCTCGGATTAGGGAAGAATCCGAAAGGAAATCGACCGGGCCCTTTCAAAGGAAACATCCCTGCATTTTCCTGAAGCTATTTAGGGAAATCATGGAAATCCTAAATCAGGATGGCTTGACATGGGTTTGAACCGTTGTCCTCCCGAATGCGCGTCCAGTATGCTAACCAATGCGCCACCTCGCTCACTGGCGGGTTCCATAGTTTGCATATCCTTCATTTACGCCCTTTGAATTACAGTCTGAGGAACCATGTGGGGCCATTATCTCGTGCAGTAGACATTCCTAGTGTATAGGCGCTTCATCAGTTTACTACGGGAGACAGTGAACTGTTTCACACTTTCAGGGAACGACTACGGGGTGCGACAACCAAAGATCCGACAAGTGTGTGCATCTATATAATCAATCGAGGAACGGTCTGACACTTTTTTATTAGATTCTGGCTTGAGAAATTTGTAGAACGATCTTTCAATAATATTAAAACTGATAGACTTTTCTCTTTTTCTTCCAAGAGGAATTCCCTCAGAGACATAGAGGGGATTTTGTCATAATTCCGGTAGAGGTTGTAATGGAGAATGATATGATGTAGGCAACATGGCGCCATAAATTGCTGACATCATCAAGTAGCACCTCAAAAGTTCATTGTGTCATGTAACGTTACAAACACGAAAATACTTTGTTCGCCGTCAAAGTGACCTACAATAGCCGCAGACTAACAGACATTTGGTAATATGTATAAAGGAGCTGGCTACTGTGAGGGAAGGTTCTTTTTGAAATCGGTGTTACACGATTTTTAATTTAATATCACCGTAAAAGTTGCCTAGCTGTCTCTGATAGTACTATGTCTCTACCCGTTTCCCCCTCATCAATCAGTCTGAGCTGCTTAAGATGGAAACATAACTTCCATCTTTGTGAATGATGGTGTTATCATAAACCTTGTTATTTTTAAGTTCTTTTGATATCTAAGGAATGACGCATTGTTAAAAAATCCGACTAGTCTAAGTATACAGATGATTTTGTAACGGGATGTTGTTGGATATTCTTCTGCTAGACGATTAGTCGATCTAAATTAGTCCACAACTTAAAAAAAAAGGTTTACGAACGAAGACTATGGAGCACAACTTAATACCTTACTGACAATGACCGGTTTTGCCCCAGAGTCTAAAGAACCTGCAGTGCTGTCTGTCGCTTTTGAACCAGGTATACACACGTTTTTTTCGTGCCGTTTTCTTTGTTCCAGACACATCGTAAGTGTCTGTGTTGCAGTTGTTCGCAGTATATAAGAAAACACCATTGCATTGCCCTGCAACTTGCAATTTTACATATAATATAGCTTTGCTTATCCCTGTGTTGGTCAACGTGATATGTTCTATCACTTAATTTTGCATGGAAGTGAAACGTGGACGATAAAAGGTTCAGACGACAATAGAATAGAAATGTGGCGCTAAATGTGGCGCTACAGAAGAATGCTGAAGATAAGGTGATTATGTATCCAATTAGGAGGTGCTGAATATAACTGTGGAGAAAATTGTGGCCAACTTGACTAACACAAGGGATGGGTTGATAGGACACACTCTGAGCCATCAAGGGATCGCTAGTTTAGTACTGGAGTGAAATGTAGAGGATAAAAGTTGTGGTGGGAAACCAAGAGATGAATACAGTAAACAGGCTCAAAATGATGACGTTGCCGTTGCTATTCGGAGATGACGAAGTTTGGACAGGATGAAGTAGCATGGAGAACTATATAAAACCATACTTCGGACTGAAGACCACAACAACAATAACTATCGAATTACTCTGAAACACTCCCAGAATGTTATCTCTTGTCTTTAGATGAGTTCCGTTTAGGAAAAAGTGTAGGAATTTTTAAATGCTGTTCTCTAGAACAGGGACTTCAAACTGTGCAGCGCTGCTTACAGGGGCGACGTGGCCATACAGTAAAGGCATCGCGGTGGTTTTATAAAAATGGTTACTTGGTTTATTTGCTTTCTGGGTAAAGGAACAACACGTGCGCTAGTAGTGATATCTAGCGAGCCGGAAAGTAAGTGTTGTTTGTCTTCTTAGATCTGAGTCTGTCTGTCAGCATGGAAAATTTGTAAGTGAAAGTACAAAATATAACACAGAAGACTTTCTAGCCATGGCAGCCACAATCTGGATGTATCATTCTGAAGATAGAGTAAAACTTCTTCACCAGTAAGTACTGTATTTATAAGCACGACCAGTTTCGCAGCATTTTAACAGCACCATGAGGTGCAATCTCTACAAAGTAATAAAAAAATAATGTAAGGCAAGAAACAGTAACTAAAGTGAAAAGATATACAGGCAGAACATACTCATAAAATCAAGTCATGTTCTGGTCAGGAAAGAGAATACGATTATAAAACAGCATAGAACGTTCCTGTCGTACCTAGAAAGGACAAAAGCTAAAAAAGAACTACCTAATAACAAACTCCCAGGTAGGTAAAATAGTATTAAATTCCACTTATCAAGAGTACCTGGTAAGCTAAGGACTCGCCATATACCAAAAAAGTGATCAAAAACCAATCGTGCGTGATCATCTACGGGATTATGTAAAATTAAGCGGCACCGGTCTTGATAGTATTTCAAAGTATGTTCCGAAGACGCGTGTAGACGAAAACGCTCGAAGTAGACAGGTCTGAATTTCGATTATACGTTTACTACTGTAGGAAATGAAGAACAACCACAGTGTGTCACTTGTGTCAAAGTCCTAGCTACTGAAAGTATGCTTCATAACAAAATGAAACGACATTTGGAGTCAGAACACGGTAGTTCGGCAAATCCACCGCGAGAATACTTTTCCAGAAGTTCAGAGAAATAACAAAACTAACAAAGTCATGTGGAAAGGGAGCCACGGATCTTTACGTTCAGGTCACGGGAGCTGTGGACGCAAAGCTTGCCGGCCGTTGTGGCCGAGCGGTTGTAGGCGCTTCAGTCGGGAACCACGCTGCTGCTACGGTCGCAGGTTCGAATCCTGTCTCGGGCATACATGTGTATGATGTCCTTAGGTTAGTTAGGTTTAAGTAGTTCTAAGTCTAGGGCACTGATGACCTCAGATGTTAAGTGTCATAGTTCTCAGAGCCATTTGAGCCATATTTACAAAAAGCTTGAAAATGGCTGCACTTGGCAGCAAAAGGATGAATGCAGTTAATTCGTATTCAAACCATACTTAGGCAAGCTTGAGAAATGCTCTTAGCCGATTTTGGGTTAAACGTCAGCAGAACATACTTATACTTACTCGGACATACGGCTGGCGAACTCCCCGGTCTGCTGTGTATCGTACCAGCCAATATCCTGCTGCAGTGCAGACTTCAGGTACAAGTCGCGGATGCGATGAATCTGTGCAGAAGAAAATCGTGCATTACGCCATACTTCAACGACAGATCACATAAAGTTCAAGTTTCCTGGTTTCCTGGAAGGAGAATACGGATGGAACCTCTTACGATCGCTTTTCAGCACTCTGGAAGTCTCTGTATAGGGGCTGGAGATAAACGTGGAAACACCACAAATGCAACACGTTACCATATATAATAGGGCGTAGAAAAACCGTAGCCATTCGAAACAAGTTACTGTCTTCTCGAAATGAATAAATACAAGTGCTAAATCATTTTACTAGGAATTATATACCATTCTTCCTGAAAAATAGTGGCAGTTTCAGGTAAGGATGATAAAGCCGGACCAAACAACCCATAAAGGCCTAGAATCTACGTCTACATCTACATACGTACTCTGTAAGTCATCGTACGGTGCGTGGCTGAGTGTATCCTGTACCATTGCTAGTCATTTCCTCTCCTATCCCACTCGCACATTCGCACATAGAGCGAGAGAAAAAGGATTGTCCATATGCCTGTGTACGAGCCATAACCTCTCTAACCTTATCTTCATGGTCCTTACGCGAAACAGACATTGGCGGCGGTAGTATTTTTCTGCAGTCAGTCTCATATACTTGTTCTCTAAATTTTCTCAATAGTGCCCCTCGAAAAGAACGTCACCTTCCCTCCATGGATTCTCATTTGGGTTTCCGAAGCATCTCCGTAACAGTTACGTGTTGTTCGAACCTACCGGTAACAAATCTGGCAGCCCGCCTCTGAAATGCTTAGATGTCCTCGTTTTAATCCGATCTGGTGCGGACTCCAATCACTCGAACAGTTCTCAACAGTGACTCACACTAGTGACTTACATGCGGTGTCCTTTACAGATGAACCACACTTTCCTAAAATTCTCCAAATATACCGAAGTCGATCATTCGCCTTCCTTACTACAGTCCTTACATGCTCATTACACCTAATATTGCTTTGAGACGTCACGGCCAGGTATTTAAACGACGTGACTGTGTCAGACAGCGCGCTGCTAATTCTGTACTGTTAACACCACGGATTTGCTTGTTCTACTCATCTGCATTAACTTACCTTTTCCAACATTTAGAGGTAACTGTCATCATTCATCACATAAACTAGAAATTTTATCTTGGTCGTCTTGTATTCGCCTACAGTCATTCAATGACGACGCCTTCGCATACTCCAGGCATCTTCAGCAAACAGCCGGAGACTGTTACTTACCTTGTCCGGCAGATCATTTATTTATGTAGAAAATAACAGTGGTCCGAACACACTTCCCTGGAGTACTCCTGGCAATACCCTTGTCTCTGATGGACACTCCCTGTCGAGGTCAACATACTGGGTTCTGTTAATACTGAAATCTGGTAACTGTGGTGACCAGGGCAGATGGGACAATTCATCCTCCTGCTCACCAAACAAGTGCTGGACGATGTGAGCTGTATGGACGGGGTCCCGTCGTCTGGAAAAACAGCACCGCAACTGGGGAACGAACACTGTAGCGTGGGATAGACCTGATCAGCCAAAATTGGCACACAGACCTTGGCACTAAAGTGACCTTGCTGGACTACCACGTTATGGCTGCCCAAATCATCACGGAGCCCCCGCCATGGTTCACTCTTGGCACGTAAGCTCGGCCAGCAGTTGCAAACAGCGTGAAACAAGACTCGTCGAAACGAATTAAATTCTTCCTTTTCTGCATAGCCCTGGATTTCTCACTGCGGCATCACTTTGGGAATTCCATCTCGCCCTACAGTGCCTGGCGTATGGAGCTGTCTTTGTCTTGTTTTTTTGCTGACAGGGTTCGCGCGTGTGACATTGAGCTCTGCAGTGACTTTTGTACCTGTCTTCCCATTTTTCATTTTTCATCTCACTCCTCTTCAATGAACGTCTGTCGTGATCACTCAACACACTTTCATCCGCGTTGTGACTCAGTGGATGATGTTTTTCTGCTTTCCATGTACGCGGTGTAGATCTTGGGCTACCTCCGTTGAGGAAGCATCCATCAAACGAGCGCCAATAATTTGGCCACGTTGGAAGTCACTTAGCTCGGGTATAATGCACTCGCAACAATACAAAACGCGCTGTTCTGACCACGACTGACTAACAACGCACTGAGGACATTTCACAGGCGCCGTTCACGGTCAAATACAGCAGCGCTACCTCCATGCTTGACTATACATTTATTTTCAGGCGTGTAGTTCTTTCGATTTTCCTAAACTTTTGCCCAACCCCTTTATTTACATTCTAATTCATACAGTCGAACTGCAGTATTTGAACTCTATATACAGAATTAATTTTCCTCTTCTGATAATCACTAACAATAGTTTATCAAAGACATGATTTTCATTTAAAGGCCGACCGGTGTGGCCGAGAGGTCGCAGGTTCTAATCCTGCCTCGGGCATGGATGTGTGTGATGTCCTTAGTTAGGTTTAAGTAGTCCTCAGTTCTAGGGGACTGATGACCCCAGATGTTAAGTCCCATAGTGCTCAGAGCCATTTGAACCATTTTTTTGCATTTAAAGTCACAGCGAAGTGCTGGCCATTAGATATTACAAACAATAAGGAGGGCAGCAACTGTATGTAGTCATGTCGACGCAAAAGTCGCGGCATCGTCTGAAGAATGTAATGAACGCACCTAAAACTTGTGTCAAATTGATCGGTTGAGTTTTAATTTACGTCCAAGGTAATATAGTCAGTCATGAATGGGTGAACATAAATTTTATTGTTCACCCGTTAACAAACAGGAAAAAATATCTTGCGCACGAGTTGCTAGAAACACATGCAACATATCAACTTGTAAAGCAGCTATAATTTTGCTAAAAATAGCCCACTAAGCATTTTCTTTTACATGTAACTCTTCAGATAGTAACGGATGTTTCAAATTTGTTAGCCGCGCGGTATTAGCCGAGCGGTCTAGCCGCTGCAGTCATGGACTGTGCGGCTGGTCAATTGAAATTTGATTATGAACACATTTCACGAAAGCTAGATGATAATCGCCGGGTTAACGTATGTCTAACAATGAAATTAAAAATAATAATTACTTTCCACTCAACCCGTAGACATTCGCTTTTTGCTACGAAATAATACTAGACTTAGGATCAAGGCGCACAGTTGTCTAGCAACAGTGCATCCGTCTCATTCTACGACACACAAACTTGCAAACGTTTTTGTAGAAACGTGGTACCTAATGATATTGTAAACTAGCCAATAAGCGTACAGACTCTTCAACATCTGTATGTATTTTGATCAGTTTGCAAAGTATTACTAAAAACCATCCGCCATACTTGTCGTTCTGGAGGAATAGTGAGACTATATTACAGCACACAAGCATTTTAAGAAGTAGTCTCTCGTACGTAGCTGCCTGTCGCGGAGGCAGATCAGCATTTGACTCATTAGATCCTATCTTTGCCGATACACGCTTTATAACCTCAAACTTGAAAAATGCGTACGCAATCTCGATAGTCAGCCACCAGATGACTTTTGGTATTTTCTATACCCGTCGAACTGTAATTACAGAAATTATTTTGTCCTTATGTTTGAAATCTAAAATGACAGATTTATCGTCGCCATGTAACGAAATGCACTATTACCCTATTTCACAAACTTACTTCAATTAGTTATAAAGGCTACTAGATTGTTCCCTGGGTAGCGATGTCACATATAACCACGAGCGCTACAGCTAGCGATTACCGGCATTGCGAACTGCTTATTCTTCATCAAAGTTCTACTCGGTAGCTTCTTTAAAACAGCACAGAAATATTCTAATAAATAAAACCACATCGAATGACAACCTGCACTTTATGGGTTGAAAATCCAATATTTCACTGGAAAATTATTCATAAAAAAACAAATTTCTTAACATTTCACTGTCTGGTTATATGAATCATTCACATACAATTTGTACGAGGGACAAAAATTAAAGTTGGATTTATCTCAGGGCTTATCTCGCCATCCTGTCAACAATGTCAACCCAAACGGCGCTTGGTAATCATTCAGTGTTATCTACATGGATCGTTGAATGGTTATGTGGATACACCTACTATGTCACTGATAAAGGCAGACCGATAATCGGAACCCTTTACTGGCTCAGTACTGTCTGCTTGCCACAGCAATACCTCGAAGCATTTTCATTGGTATGACGAATAAATGAGCGACCACACTCCTTATCTGTATTGCATAAATAATCACTCAGCAATAAAAGAAAAAGAAACTTAATTAAGTACTGAGAAAATATCCCTTTTCACAAGCTGTCTTTTTATTATAATTTTAGATTATTTTTCCTTACTTTCAGTGATTCAAACTCATTGTTATGTCATGGCAGTTAGATTTAGCAGCAGTGTGGACTCTATCGACAACATTTGACAATCTGCTTTCACCCGTACTCGACCTTAAGAAGTTTTTTGGTCATCTTTAATTCCCTTAAATTACTTTCACAAGATGATTCAACCATTGCATTGTCATAACTATTGTAGTATATGAGTAATCATCTCTCAAACCTTACTTTGAAGAAAACTCCAAAATATCCCAATCGGAAACCGTGTAAATCCTCTTTGTCAGCTCTTCTATCTGTAACCTGGAAGCCGGTCGAAGTGGCCGTGCGGTTAAAGGCGCTGCAGTCTGGACCCGCAAGACCGCTACGGTCGCAGGTTCGAATCCTGCCTCGGGCATGGATGTTTGTGATGTCCTTAGGTTAGTTAGGTTTAACTAGTTCTAAGTTCTAGGGGACTAATGACCTCAGCAGTTGAGTCCCATAGTGCTCAGAGCCATTTGTAACCTGGAAGCAGCTGTTGCATTTAGTACCTCCGCTGTATCAAAATCTCGGCTATATGCGACATCAGAAGCAGAAGAAAATTTATCTACATTATGCACAGAGTTTTCATTTAAGGCCTTTCGTTACAATAAATTAAGGTAAGATGTAGTAGTGTGATAGGGGAGAGTTGCCTTCTCTACTGTACCGGCTCCACATTTCTGTCATTACTAAATGAATTCAAAACTCTTTTACTATCCGAAATTTAGTGATGTCAGTGTGAACTACCTCTTTCTCGGAGCCATACTGCCAGCTATGAGTTCTGTATGAGGAGCAGATTTTCTGATGAAAACGTTGATTTTGCTGTAGCTTTGACCTAACTTTATGTACACGTGGCGAGCAGAATTACTGTTACGAGGTGGCAACATAATGTTTTATTTATGGTAAAATATATGAAATAACCTTTGGACAGTCATGAATCCTAATTCGTTGTGATTAGTTCGAAAATATAAAATGGCGATTTTGCGTATAACACACCGCTATAAGTTCCAGATTCAGTTTCAGAAATTTCCTCTTATGACGACGTTGAAAACACGCATTTAGCATTATTAAGGGAACATAACGTTTAGAAATAATTTGGTTAATTTTCTAATTTGTCCTCTATCCTAAGTTATTAATCAAATAATTATTTTGTATTCCAATATGCAACAGTAAGACGTTAGGGAAAGGCAAGCGCAGATGAATTACATTTTGCTGTGACAGTGTATCTAATTGGGAATCATGAATTAAATGAATGATCACGTACATATAATGTGTCTAAGCCAATAGTTAAGAGGCACGCTGACAAGAAAGAAAAAAGGGAAGTACATTTTTTGCCACTGTATTTTCCAACACAGATAAAACCGAATTAGGAGAGAATATACATACATTTGAAAGCTTCCACAGAAACTAATTCGTAAAACAGAGGAATGGTAAGCGAGTTGCGCGAGGAAGAATGAATGAAAGAAATGATTAGATGCATGAAATACAAAATGTGGATTAACGTAAAGCTGCAGGGGTAAGGAGAAGATTGAAAAAATTATACTATAATGCCTGCAAATACTCATGTAAGATCTCAAATATGGAACATATTCTTAAATTATTCTCGTACATGAAACTGGAAATATTATCGTATGTGTCTTTAAGCTCAAGGACAGAGTCTGTAAGGGTTGTGCAATTTATGAACCCACTGACACAATTAAGGAACTAGATTCAAAATTTGTAACACATGCAAACATTTATTAAAATAAGTTTAGTGAGTTTATCTTTCCTAGAAAGATGGTATTGTTTAAATAATTTTGTAACTTACTGCTTAGGCTATAATACATAAAATACTTCAGTGTATGTTTAGCGGTTAGTGACGTCAGCAGTCTCAGATTAAGGTGGCAAAGTTAAAGTTCTTATACATTGAGGAATAGGACATTCAATGTTTACAATGCTATAATATAGTACTAAATTTCATTTTCAATGAAAAAAAAATGTGTTCACGTTAAAAAGAGGTAAAAATAAAGGGTACACGCCAGTGTCAGACTTTCAAAATTATGAAATTTGTTTTTCGTCAAAATTTGATACAATTTAGGCAACTCTCCCCTTCAGGTGAGATCTATTTTCCATTTCGATTATTATTCTGTCACATCGAAATATTCCAGCTCAGTTTTGCTCCAGTCTTTAGTCGGTAAAAAACTGCAGAACTCGGAAGCTTTCGGTCAGATAGGATATTATTTTGTTGAAGTACCCGCTCGGCGATCACCGAGATCCAAAAATCCCGCAGCAGCAAGAGGTCCATTGTTGGATAGGAGCTAACTAAGTGAACGACACCAGTGCGAACGAGCGCAGTGTCGTTACATACAGCATATTTGCAATAGGCATTTGTTCGATGGTAGTTGTTTCTTTATGAAGCTACTTGGACGAAATGGCATTACAGAAATGACTGACAACAGCAAGCGTTCCCAGTCACAGGCCGAGGGAAAGGCGTCATTTCGTAGACAGAAGGGTAGGAGAACTGTCGCACCTCTCCCAGTTAATTCTTAATACCATATTTCTTTCTTGTTTTTCTTTTGTCAGTTTTTGCGCTCTTTCTACGGGTGCACCTTTGTTGGGGGTCTAACTCGCCACCCCCTCGGTACGGTCTCACTTCTAGCGTGGAAAAGTCATAATAAAACAGTTTATTGCTGAATTCTTTCCGTATACGATCATGATTTCATCGAAAACTGAGATCACTCTCATTGTGATATTTGTAGCTTATAACATGTGCCGCGTGGGGTAGCGGCGAGGTCTGGGTGCCTAGTCACGGTTCGCGCGGCTCGAGTCGTCCCTCGGACATGGGTGTGTGTTGTCCATAGCGTAAGTTACTTTAACTTACATTAGCTAGTGTGCAAGTCTCTAAGCTTAGAGACCGATGACCTCAGCAGTTTGGTCCCATAGGACGTACCACAAATTTCCAAATTTACGCATCTTATAACATGTACATCACTGGGAATAGAACTCAGTCTTCCTAAAACATCCAACGTAAAACTTCAAATCTGTAATCACCATAAGGGTGTTTGGAAAACAGCGATAATTTGGAGGTGACACAACAATATTTGTATTGTTGTATCCAATTTCGACCTGCTTATCCATTCACCATCAGACAACCTAGCTCATTAGTACGTGTAATATCTTTAGAATCCTTGAGCGGATTGCTTATAGTCAAATATGCTCCAGCAGACAGTTGTTTCTACTGATAATTGTTTCGTGGTACGATACGTGAATCTGAAGAGTAATTTTTGGTTTCTACACAAGACAGCATAGAACACAGTAAGATAATATAAGTCGTTTTAACGAGGACTGGATACGCTCTAGACTGCATACAAACTACAAGTTTAGTACGTACAATTAAATGTATCCTAACATGATACGCACGGTTGTTCTAAAACGTCCAGTGGCAGTTGGTTGTTTTCATGATCGGGTCATAAAGAAGACTTAAAGAAACTGTGGAGTAAACAAAACGAAAGGCGAAAGATGTTTTCTTGACGAGGTAAGAGTATCTTCTGCCTTGGTCTCAGTTGTCGGCGACCTTGCCACAAGACTTATTTTCCTGCTTACGGCCTGCTCGCGATTAAGTGCCGTGATTTTACGTCCTTCAACAGTTCACGAGCACTAGCGTACAAGACGTTCCTTGAGTCCAGACAGAATTGCGTTCTCTAAAGATAAATGATATACCTTTACAATCGACACATCAGGCGAAGCGCAGAGGACGTGAAAAACATGCTAGCGCAACAAAAGAGGGCATTCCTCGGCAAGAGAAGTCCACTAATATCAGACATGAGAATTAGGTTGAGGAAGTGAACATGAACTTCGCAAAAACAGGAAAAGAAGCAAATAGAAGTGTTTGAAATGTGTTAAGTAATACGTTGAAAATAATGTGGACTTATAAGAAACGAAGAAGTCCTCCGCTGAATCGACGAACAAAGGAATATGTCTAAAAAAGTAATTAGAGGAAGGCGCGTGAGAGAGAAGCTTCATTGGACACAGGTGTGCAAAACCTTAGAACGAAAGAGGCTCACTGCGGAGTAGCACAGCTAGTTGAAACTTCGACCATACATACAAATGACTGCTGCACTATAGCAAAGAAAGTAACTGAAATAAATACGCAGTGAGACGAATAAGAATGATCCTTCTATTCAAAAATAGTAATTTTATTGAAGTCAGCGCGATTTATAATGGTCTTTAGCTCTGTAACATGCTCCCACACTGCCCACATGATTGGAAAGGACTTCTTGTGGTAGGTTGTGTCATGTCTCCACCAGTGTGGCTGACAACCGCCGGATGGTAGTTGATAAATGTGAACGTAATGCAGTGTTTCTCCCCAACCCACCCCAGACGATATCGAGGGACTGGCCAGGCTTGTTCTTTCGCCGAATAACCTCTCGATCCAGGAGCTCCTCCACGTGCACTCTTCGATATGGGCGCACCCTGTACATCCTCTCGGGGTCGGATGCACTCCTTGAAAGACGCACATGTTGAAGGAGTATTGTGTCACAATAACGTTGACTGGTGAATGTACCGAGATCAAGGACTTGGAGATCAGCAGGCTCGCGCAAAATTTGTCATCCCACAACATAACCGTCTGACAATGGTCCTGGGTGCAATGAGTGTTCCCACCTCTCACGAGGATACCGAAGAAAATCACTACTCACATTGAATCTGCTCTCGTCTGAGAAAAGCACATGACCCCGCTCCTAGCAGGTCAAGCCCCTATGCTCTTCGTACCATCGCGAATGTGAGTGTCAACGGAGCACAACGCTTGGTCTTTGGTTAAAGACACTATCCTCATACTGTCGCAGTGTCACATTTCACTGTGGAGAGTGAGACTGCATGCCTTACAGTCCTGATAACTGTTGTTGCAACCCAATCTGCGTTTGATGTGGCTTTTACACTATATAGCTGTTATCCGTTCCTGTAGAATAGTGTGGTCGAACGCTTTCTCTCCTTCTGGCAGCGGTGTCTTCCGTTCGGAACGCTCCCCATGCACGAGAAACAATGCTGTAAGAAATACCAAACTCATGGGTTATATTTGTCACACTTTGTCCTTCTTCCAGTGTGCTAAAGATTCTTCCCGACATGAAGTCATCCAAATGTCACCGCGCTGCGTTGTACTGAAGACTATCGCCACTGTGCACCGTAACTGCTCGCTGATTGACACACTCTCTCTTTTCCAGTTCCTTCAACTGCCTCATGTTGCGGGGCGAGCCGCATTCGGCGCTACACTGATGCTCACCTCACGCCATGGCACGTCCAGCTTTCTGTGTACGACTGGGAGACCACTGACAACATGTTCCTCACTTTCATTCATTCCCACCGCGTATTTAAAACGTTATGGTACTTTATATATCTCAACAGTTTTGCAGAGCAGTGTTCTGTAGGGAACCTCAAAGGGAGAGATCCCTGGCGAGGACAGAGATTTGAATATAGCCAACAACTGAGGACGTACAGGTTGAGATGAAGAGGTTGGTGGAGGAAAGGAAATCATTAAAGATTAAATCAAACCAGTCAGGAGAACAATGAAGACAGGGGAGTGAAATCTGTCGCTTACCAACAGAAATCGACAGTATAAACTGGAAACCTTATAAATCCTGTGTCCAGCCATAGATAACGAGATCGTTTTGGACATCACAACAAAGGAGGAAGGTAAAAAAAGGCACACGCAGTGTCGCGGTTTACAAGGGCGTTCAATAAGTAACGCAACACATTCTTTGCTGAATGCCGGTTGATTTTATTCAGGATCCCATTAGAACTATTTCCATTGCGACGGCCCGGCCTTACGCCACCTTACTGCTCGCATGATCCCGTTCTACTGTTCGACGTCGGAGCGAACGTCTTGCTGCATCGTTAATCTCCACACCATCCACGCATTGCTTCCCGCATTCACAATTGGATGGAAATGGGAAGGTGTGTAGGGTGGATGACGAAGAACAGTCCAATGAAGTTTTGTGAGCTCCTCTCGGGTACACGGCCTTCTCTAGGGCATTGCATAGTAATGGAGGAGGAGGATTTAATTTTCGTTTTTGTGGCGAAGCACACGTTGACGAACTTCAGTTTCATACGGGTAGCACAATACATTTGAAAGTTGATCAGTTCATCGTTGTACTATGAGGGAGGACATCAAACACAATAACACTTTCAGATTTCAGCATATCCATCCTTGCTAAGTAGGAGAATAGGACCACAGCCAATATGATTATTGAAATTTTAGACACTACTGTCAGCTGTAATTTCATTATCAGTTTAGTGACAACCGGTTTCGACGATACACCGTATCATCACACCCTCTGAGTATGTAGTGGCTGAATTTTCCCGAAAAACAGCAGTCAGGAAGTCCCAATTGAAAATAACCGGCACCACCTCTTCAGCTTTTGTAGAAAGAACCACACACGAGGATATCGCAAACAGAAGTTTGTTGAAAATTATAATTACCCCTTCAGAGTCCCAGAAGATCGTCGCCATGACTTCACCTGCTGGGACTGCGGCTTTGAACTTTTTCTTCGGAGAAGCCACTCCATCGATTGCCGTTTTGTTTCAGTTCGCAGTGATGGACCCACGTTTCATTGCCCGTGACGATGTTCCACAAAAAATTTCCACGATCAGTCTTGTTATGTCCAAGCAATTCCGGGCAGATGTCCGTCGTTGCTCTTTATGGACTCCTGTTAGGCGGCGAGGAACCCATCTGGTGGGCGAGTGTGTCAGCACTACAAACAGAAACGGCCAGTTGTGCAGCGAAGGGTTTAATTGCGATCCGCCGATCACCTCGAAAGATTGTCCGCACGTTCCAACATTGCACGAGTCACAGCTGTGTGCGACCGGCCGGCAAACGGGAGATCGGATGGATTTCGGCTACCTTGTTGCGATGGTAGGCGATTCGCCCAATGACTGACCGTGGTTTTTATTCACTGCCAGGTCTGCATACACATTGTGCAAGCGCCTATGAATATCTACGATGCTCTGTTTTTTCGTCAAAAGAAACTCAGTGGCAGATCTCTGCTTGAACGCACGTCCGTTAAAGACGCCATTTTGAAGGCTACGTATAGCGGCACCACCAGTCGGAACGTTGTGACATCATGGAGGCTAAAAATTGCGCATGTTTCGAACCGAAATTGGTCACGAAAAAAGATGTTGCATTAATTGTTGAACGCCGCTCGTATTTCTTTTCATTTTTGACAATCCTGCTTGGAAACAAAACAGCTTCACAGTCTGTCTCAAATCTTGCCGGAATGCATTTCTCAAGGCACTTGTTTTCTCATTTACAAACATTTCCGTTTAAGATCATGATCAGGTAAAAACTGGCATGGAACGAATCTTCAGGTGACAGTTGTAGTATGTTTCACACAAAAGTCACTGGTGGCTCGTTAACACGCTTTCGCAGTTATCCCGCAAAAATCTCGTTTCCTTGGTCCAAATTTCCTGAAATGATTTGCTTCTGTTATAGTATACTTCCACCCACGTCAGTTTTCACTCTTAATTATGATGCAATCCGTATAAACTTCGACGCTAGAAAATAATGGCACAAGTTCACATCGTTATTCCATAAGTTCAGTAAACACAGTAGGTACACGCAACAGTCTTTAGTCATCCATAATATACCCTCCTTCACAATTAACAACAGCGCTCGGATAACTTTTCGATTCCGTGACTGTAGAAATCAGGTAGTTTTTAGGCGAAGCCATGTTTGGAGCGCATTCTCATCCGGGAAGTTCGTTCCTTGAAGGTCGTTGATCAGAGAGCGGACAAGGTGAAAATATGAGGGCGCAAGATCAGATGAATAGGGTGGGTACGGAAAGACTTCCCAACTCAGCTCATGTATGGCGTTTTTTATCAACCTAGCAGAATGTGCGCGGGCGTTGTCGTGGATCGGCATTACTCAGCGTCTTCCAGGAAATTCCTCTTGGATTGCGTCTACCAGACGTCTCAGTTGTTGACAAGGAATGTCAGGAGAGATCGTAACACCTCGGAGGGGCAATTCTTAGTACAGCACACCGTCACTGTGCCATCAGGTGCACAACATTATCTCTTGTAGATGCGCGCTGCTTTGTTTGGGCCTAACCATTCCTTTCTTTTCCTTAGGATAGACACTATTTCCCATCACCAGTAAGGATACAGGATAGGAATCATCGGTGTGGTTCACGAGTCAACTGATGATGAGCAAGTAAAGATGCACATATGGCCACCCGCTGATTTTAGTGATTTTGGCATAGGGCATGCTGTACACAAACACCCGATTTTTTGAACCATTCCATTACATACAAGTACGGTACGATGGTGAAATGATCACGGTTCACCACATGTGTCAGTTCTTGCGTACACTGACGTCGAACATTGTGGATTAATGCATTTAAACGAAATAAATCAAACATTTGGTTGTCGTTATCTGTATCGCGACATTGCTGCTCGCGTTGGTCGAGATCCAATGACTGTTAGCAGAATATGGAATCGGTGGGTTCAGGAGCGTAATACGGAACGCCGTGCTGGATCCCAACTGCCTCGTATCACTAGCACTCGAGATGATAGGCATCTTATCCGCAAGGCTGTAACGGATCGTGCAGCCACGTCTCGATCCCTGAGTCAACAGATGGGGACGTTTGTAAGACAACAACCATCTGCACAAACAGTTCGACGACGTTTGCAGCAGCATGGAGTATCAACTCGGATACCATGGCTGTGGTTACCCTTGACGCTGCATCACAGACAGGAGCGCCTGCGATGGTGTACTCAACGACAAACCTGGGTGCACGAATGGCAAAACGTCATTTTTTCGGATGAATCCAGGTTCTGTTTACAGCATCCTGATGGTCGCATCCGTGTTTGGCGACATCGCGGTGAACACACATTGGAAGCGTGTGTTCGTCATCGCCATACTGGTGTATCACCCGGCGTGATGGTATGGGGTGCGATTGGTTACACGTCTCGGTCACCTCTTGTTCGCATTGACGGCACTTGGAACAGTGGACGTTACATTTCAGATGTATTACGACCCGTGGCTCTACCCTTCAATCGATCGCTGCGAAACCCTACATTTCAGCAGGATAATGCACAACTGCATGTTGCATGTCCTGTACGGGCATTTCTGGATACAGAAAATGTTCGACTGCTGCCCCGGCCAGCACATTTTCCAGATCTCTCACCAATTGAAAACGTCTGGTCAATGGTGGCCGAGCATCTGGCTCGTCGCAATACGCCAGTCACTACTCTTCATGAACTGTGGTATCATGTTGAAGCTGCATGAGCAGCTTTACCTGTACACGCCTTCCAAGCTCTGTTTAACTTAAAGCCCTGGCGTATCAAGGCCGTTATTACGGCCATAGGTGGTTGTTCTGGGTACTGATTTCTCAGGATCTATGCACCCAAATTGCGTGAAAATGTAATCACATGTTAGTTCTAGTATAATATATTTGTCCAATGAATAACCGTTTATCATCTGCATTTCTTCTTGGTGCAGCAACTTTAATAGCGAGTAGTGTAATATGTAAATTCGAATAGTAATAGTGAACTACAAATAAAATGTGACAGTCAGTAAATAAACTCATAGCAACTGGAATACCAACACGCGAAACAAAAACGCTACCAACTTATGCACCAAACTTACATTCTGGGACGGTCTGTACATACTTCATAGAGTGAATCGTCTCCATTACACGAAGGCGTCTCATTCTCTTATCCCAGTACCGAGTGCCGCATTTACCTGCCGGTATCCGACGTAGTTGAAGGTGAAGATGCAGACGTAGGTGAAGAGGAAGGTGGCGGCGCCCAGGATGGCGCTGTAGATGAGGAACTGCCGGACGCCGTGCAGGAAGACACGCACCGCGACGTCGGGCACCTGTTCGCCCGCGGCCGTTGCGTTGGCCAGCGCGGACCCGAAGTCCACCATGACGCCCGTTAGGTCTCCAAACAGCAGGTTGCTGAGCGGCATGCCCACGCCGGCGCCCACCGCCGCCACCACCCCGAGGGCCAGCAGCCAGCGCTCCCATGCGGTCGAGAAGCGGAACTAAACAGCAAGCGAGGCGGAAGCATCAGGGGGTAGCGCCACGTCGATGGCGGGTTAAGGTGCCGTAAAACATTTCAGTTGCTAGCGTGTATATACTAGGTACTACTCCTATAGTCCGATTTAAAGTGTTTGATAGCTGACAGCCAGTGAGTTGGATTGCTCCTAGCATCAATGCAGCAACAGGAGTTCTCACGTTGTCGACAAAAGAAAACTTAGCTAAGGCCCTATTTTCACGGTCCGGTCACGCTAATGTGACCATCGCTTATGTTCGACCTCAACATGCACTAATCTCTCACAGAGAGCAGGTGGCAGCACTAGCAGTGGAGGGCATAGAACATATATATGGCGGAGGTGGAGAAAGGTGTAGTCGTTGTAATGCGGAAACGGAAGGATTTATCTGTCGTCCAAAAGGGAATGATCGGTCTAATGGTGGAAGACTTTCCGAAACGACTATGTCTGTACACTGTTCGTGTGCTGCCATGTTTAAAGTATACAGTACTTGGCAAAGTGGTGCTATCCAAAACCTGCACCGAGGCAGCTGTATTGCACCACGGGCCATAGGTGATAGGGGTGGAGATGTGTAAGGGTGAGTAGACGTGCAGCTGTTGGGCAGCTGACTGCCCATATGAAACACAAGGCTATCAAGTGTCTCCTCAACAAACGTTCAGCGTACGTAGCTGCGTATGAACCTCCGCAGCATGCCCCTGGTTCATGCACCCGTGATGACCACTGCTCATCAGCGACGAATGCTGGAATTTGGGCGACAGTTCCACAACTGAATCTCCACTGACTGGCAGGAGGCGGCCGTTTCAGACGACAGATGACGTTGGCGTGTACGGCTGAAGGCCAACATACTGCAACAATCGTCGGAAGGATCCCGGCCGGAGGAGGGAGCGTTATGGCCTGGGAAGTGTTTTCGTTTCTTCCCCTGTTTGATCTCGTCGTTCTGGAACTCGCAATGGACCAACACAATTATGCACTTATCGCTGGTAACCACGTTCACATCTACAAGCAGTATGTTTTTCCTTTACTTGACGGCATTTACCAGCAGAACTATACAACGTC
Source organism: Schistocerca nitens (assembly GCF_023898315.1). Lineage (NCBI taxonomy): Eukaryota > Metazoa > Arthropoda > Insecta > Orthoptera > Acrididae > Schistocerca > Schistocerca nitens. The sequence continues at coordinate 742,308,481 of NC_064617.1, forward strand.
TGTCGTAGTTCAAAATGTATGTGCGTGGTCCGAAGAGCACCAGGATGATTTTATTGTACTCCCCTGGCGTCCAGACGACCCAGATTAAAACCTAATAAAAAATCTGTGGGGTGACCTTGGTCGGGCTGTTCGCGTCACGGGTGCTCAAAAGAGAAACCTGGTCATGCCACTGGAGTCGGAATGGTTCCGCATCCCTGTTAGTACCTTCCAGAGCCTCACAGGCTCTTCCTGCACGTCTCCCGCTGTAAAAGTTATTTAGTCAGGTTTATGATAGGTGGTCACATAACTGTGACTGACACGCTACGGTCGCAGGTTCGAATCCTGCCTTGGGCATGGATGTGTGTGATGTCCTTAGGTTAGTTAGGTTTAAGTAGTTCTAAGTTCTAGGGGACTGATGACCTCAGAAGTTAAGCCCCATAGTGCTCAGAGCAATTTGAACCATTTTTGTGACTGACAGCGTATAATTAAGAACACACTCTTATAGCAGCTGCAGAGATCCGTAAAAATACTTGATTTTCAGATTTTTTTTTTACATGATTCTTGTTCAAGACAGACTTTAAAGCGATTATTTATCACAGTGGAGAGCCAACGTTGGCTGGTGCTTAGAGACAGTGTCGTAATTTCGGAACTTAAGTGGCACAATCCATCTAATTTAAATAGGGCTGGTACACCAACAAGCTACAAGCGTATGGGTCCCATCGTCAATACTGTATTACTCTCTTAGCATCAGTCTATTTTGGGGAATTCAGATAATCAAAACGTAAAAAATTGAGAGAACAGTGTAAGTACGAAATGGAGAAACACTATAAATATCGGTCAAAGTCGACTTGGGAGAGAGTCAGCAGAAGTTCCAGAGAAATATAGGAAACGGCGAGGCGATACTGATCCTAAGGGTTATCTTATAAGACACACTGCAAAAAGATAAACCTTTTCCAAGTGCACGTGCCGCCACCACTAAGGCAGTGCATCTGGGGGGGGGGGGGGGGAGGTTATTGAGCAATAAAAGACGACGGGAATGCGTCGCGACTTTTTCACACCCTATAACAGCGACAGTGACTGCAGAATTGTAAAGAAATGAGCACTTTAGGATTCCTGAATTCCGAATAATGCTGAAGTTGGAATAAGAAGAGGCCATTCTGCAGGTTGAGAGTTGGCACCAGCAGCCACTTAACTGGTGGCAAGTTAATTGAGGTGGTTGATTTTCGCTAAAAAGCAGTAAGAGCATCTACCATTGATAAACGTAAATAAATTCTGGAGTGGGATAACAGAGCTCACCTTTGAGTAGTTGGAGGAGGAAGCCTTTTTGACCGGAACTGGAAGGCGGGTAGTGGGAATCATATGTTGCCTGCTTCTAAAACACTAAAACACACCTATCTGATTGGTTCAAAAAATGGTTCGAATGGCTCTGAGCACTATGGGACTTAACATCTATGGTCATCAGTCCCCTAGAACTTAGAACTACTTAAACCTAACTAACCTAAGGACATCACACACATCCATACCCGAGGCAGGATTCGAACCTGCGGCTGTAGCGGTCACGCGATTCCAGACTGAAGCGCCTAGAACCGCACGGCCACACCGGCCGGCTATCTGATTGGTCATCGGTGAGAGGAACCATTGTCATTGGCGATCAAAATCACGCTCACACTCAAGGAGAAACAGTAAAAGTTCACCTCTTGCTGGCATCGTTATGCAGAACACTTCGGTCGTAGACTTGAGAGGGGAGACATCCGCCGAGACATGGGTTCTGATTCCAGGCGTTGTGATAGAGCTGCCTCTGGTGCAGGACAAAGTACTGGGAGTTTTCCAGGCACCACTGCAGCCACTCGTGGACACCGCTAACTCTAAGTGTGATGAGCAACAGCAGCATTCACAAACCGAGGCGTAGGAGATACACAAGGCCTTCAGACAAAAGTCAGGAATTTTACATTTTTGCTACAAGTACGCTTGTTAGTAATCAAGGCTCAACATGCACTCAATCAAGTCGGCAAGTGCATGCGTGACTCATTCCGCTGTTCTTTCTTTACTTCTTAACTGAGAACTGGCAATCACTCTGCGGCTTCCGCGAACGAAGCTACTTGATTCTACACTACTGGAAATTGAAATAAGAACACCGTGAATTCATTGTCCCAGGAAGGGGAAACTTTATTGATACATTCCTGGGGTCAGATACATCACATGATCACACTGACAGAACCACAGGCACATAGACACAGGCAACAGAGCATGCACAATGTCGGCACTAGTACAGTGTATATCCACCTTTCGCAGCAATGCAGGCTGCTATTCTCCCATGGAGACGATCGTAGAGATGCTGGATGTAGTCCTGTGGAACGGCTTGCCATGCCATTTCCACCTGGCGCCTCAGTTGGACCAGCGTTCGTGCTGGACGTGCAGATCGCGTGAGACGACGCTTCATCCAGTCCCAAACATGCTCAATGGGGGACAGATCCGGAGATCTTGCTGGCCAGGGTAGTTGACTTACACCTTCTAGAGCACGTTGGGTGGCACGGGATACATGCGGACGTGCATTGTCCTGTTGGAACAGCAAGTTCCCTTGCCGGTCTAGGAATGGTAGAACGATGGGTTCGATGACGGTTTGGATGTACCGTGCACTATTCAGTGTCCCCTCAACGATCACCAGTGGTGTATGGCCAGTGTAGGAGATCGCTCCCCACACCATGATGCCGGGTGTTGGCCCTGTGTGCCTCGGTCGTATGCAGTCCTGATTGTGGCGCTCACCTGCACGGCGCCAAACACGCATACGACCATCATTGGCACCAAGGCAGAAGCGACTCTCATCGCTGAAGACGACACGTCTCCATTCGTCCCTCCATTCACGCCTGTCGCGACACCACTGGAGGCGGGCTGCACGATGTTGGGGCGTGAGCGGAAGACGGCCTAACTGTGTGCGGGACCGTAGCCCAGCTTCATGGAGACGGTTGCGAATGGTCCTCGCCGATACCCCAGGAGCAACAGTGTCCCTAATTTGCTGGGAAGTGGCGGTGCGGTCCCCTACGGCACTGCGTAGGATCCTACGGTCTTGGTGTGCATCCGTGCGTCGCTGCGGTCCGGTCCCAGGTCGACGGGCACGTGCACCTTCCGCCGACCACTGACGACAACATCGATGTACTGTGGAGACCTCACGCCCCACGTGTTGAGAAATTCGACGGTACGTCCACCCGGCCTCCCGCATGCCCACTATACGCCCTCGCTCAAAGTCCGTCAACTGCACATACGGTTCACGTCCACGCTGTCGCGGCATGCTACCAGTGTTAAAGACTGCGATGGAGCTCCGTATGCCACGGCAAACTGGCTGACACTGACGGCGGCGGTGCACAAATGTTGCGCAGCTAGCGCCATTCGACGGCCAACACCGCGGTTCCTGGTGTGTCCGCTGTGCCGTGCGTGTGATCATTGCTTGTACAGCCCTCTCGCAGTGTCCGGAGCAAGTATGGTGGGTCTGACACCCCGGTGTCAATGTGTTCTTTTTTCCATTTCCAGGAGTGTAACTTGGTCACTCCAGATCGATGATGCGACCTCTCCCAAGGTTTTGTTGGTTAAAGTCAGTTGTAACTTGTCTTCACACTTCATGAACGTAACTGCTCATAGTTATTTATGCACTTGTGCGTAACTTGAAATCCAAACGACTTCTAATAAATAGGGCCTTACTTACAGTGTTCATCGTTTCTTTCAGTAGTCTAATGAATCCCCTATCTTTATCACCATTTTGAGTTACAGCACCCATGTTCCATGTATGTTAGGCTCACGCCTTTAAAATTGAAATCACTAAATTACCCATTGCATAACACATGTAATTAGATTTACACGACTCCGTGTGGAACGATCTGCTTATCAGTAAGGTCACCATTTCTCAGCTTCAACACCACATCAACAAAAGAAATTACAGTTCTGGAACAATAAACAGAATCTCTGAGATTTGTTGATGAAACTACAATTATGTAAGAGAGGACAAAAGAGGTTACAAGATGAATATGAACAAAAGCAACAAAAAAAAAACAAGGTAATGGAATGCCGGCAAATCAAACCAGGTGGTAAAGAGGGAAGTAGATTAGAAAATAGTACGCTCCGAGTAGTTGAAGGGTATTACTATTTGGGCAGCAAAATGCTAAAAATGGTCGGATTAAAGAAGATACAAAATGCACGCTGGTACCAGCAAGAAATTCGTTTCAGAGGAACAGAAATTTTTGTCGTCGAATATAAATTTAAATGTTACATATTTTTGAAGACATTTGTCAGCAATGTAGCCTTGTACAGATGACTGTAAACAATTCAGGAGAGAATAGAAGACTTTGAATTGTTGAACTACAGAAGAGTACTGAAGATAGGATTGGTAGAGAATTGAGGAGAAACGAAATTGATGGCGCAAATTGATAAAAGCACAGATTGGTTGACAGAAGACGTCGTAAGGCATTGAGGAATAATCCGTTTGGTAATGGACGGGTGAATTTTGGACGGACACCAGAGCTTGACCAACGTAAGCAGGTCGAAGTGGAGGATAGTTTCAGTTGTTATACAGAGACGAAGGAGCTTATGAAGGATAGGTTAGGGTGGAAAACGGTGTTAAACACGTATAGGTCAATGCGACATCTGCTAAGGCATTCAGGAATAAACCTGGCGCTGGAGGGGAAATAGAAGAGAAAACTGGCACAAGCAGAACAAGCGTAGGAGACCCCAAACAGATTACCATAGATTATGAGTATAGTTGGTATAGAGAGATGAGAAACGTTTTCACAAGGTTGGTAATGGCGGAGGACAGCGTAAGTCCAGTTGAAGTACTAATGACTTAAAAGGAAAAGGCTGCGCTGCTATATGTGAATGCAGTGATCCACAGCTAGTTGTTTGTTTTAAGTTTTCTATAGCACTAACCAATTAGTCACGCTTCCCTTCGGCTTTGTCACATCGTTCTGCTAGCTCAGCTGTTGATTAGCACAGTCAGTCAGGGCGAAACGACAGCCGACTACGTGAGTATTGAGAGTCAATTTCGCTATTGTGCCTTGTTTCTGTTTGACTGAGACAGACATTTTGTCTGTGTTTTACGACGAACCCAGAACATCGCCTCCTCCAGACCTAAGTTTACTTCGCTTTTCTATTATGATCTAGACACAGACTGCTGATGAATTTGAACAGATTATTTTATCGAAATATCATCTTCATGTGCCAACTACGTGGAAATAGAGTGGTGCTCCTCATTAATGAGATTCGCTGACAAGACGATACAAGGTATTATGTGATGAAAACGTTTAAACCTAGAAGTATGTTTAAGTTAAAAGCTTTGAGCACAAACAAGTAACCCGGACACCAAGTTTGTTCTCTTATGGTTGAACTCGACTGGAATAGCAAAGAATAAAACAGAGTAATGCATACATCTACCTCTGATACGATGTGAGAAGTCGACATCATTTTCACCCAGCGTCTTTTGCCTCAACCACAGTTCAATTGACGGCATATCGGGAAGATCTCTTTCCTATTGGGCTTAATTTCTTAATGTACCATTTAAATTAACTACATTAACGTTGATTGGTTGTCGCGCTTCAAAATTTTGAGCGTCACTTCGCTGCTGTTTTTCTCTGTAATAATTGCATCCTATCTTCCTAGAGTTTGTGCTCCTGATGTATAGAGTCGCTTTGCTAAATTATTGTCCATGTCACTTCTTACGTACCTTACACCTTAACCGCTCTTATTCCCACAGAAAAATCATGCAAGTCAGTAACTATTTGCAGCTAAGTTACAAGTACCGTACGGAGAATAAAACGTAAGAGTTACCAGTGCTGTTAACTGATTCCAAGACTTAACTGTTTATAGTCAGTATTAATTTCACTGCTAATTCTTCTGCCTGGTTGTATGTTGCCGTTTCTTTGAGATTGTTCGGCGTAGATTGGTGCGTGTCGACCTTCGATATGAAATAGACCTTCGAGAGCGTACGCTGCTGTACACGAGAATTGCAGAGATTATCGGGAATGATGAGGAATAGATCATATATGACATTACACTCTTAAAACGTATGAAATAAATATGAATAACAAATATATAGTATTGCATGTGCCGAATGACGTTTTGTTGGACTGAACAACACCTATGATTTACGACCTTGCAAGTACACCAGTGGATCGGGATTACTAGTAAAACGTTAAAGATCACAAGTTACTCGCTTACTGGTGATATGCCATACCAGATCAGTGCGAAGTACGGCAAATGAATGGGAAAGCAGGATAGGGACAGTTATGTGTCGTGAAGTAACAGTCTTGAGAATTCTGTTCAACAATGGTCGAGTTGAACAGGATATTTAAAGTTTCACAGCCATAACGATGACCATGGCTACTATCAAGGATTAGTGTTACTTGAAGTACAGCAATATTCCTGTCAATACATCAACGTCTCGGGTTAAATACGAGAATACTCGCTGTTATTATGGACTCTGGGAGTTAAGAGTCATTGGTTCAGTTTTTGCTGAGAAGATATGTGTGGCGTAAATGGTCAACTGTGAATAGTAATTATTTCGGTACTTTATCAGCGGCAAAGTGGAATTTAGTCACGTGCGTTTATGATTTTAGTGTTCAACACGAGCTTAATGCCACAGTTACTTTATAACTGTCAATACTTAGAGCAATATACAGTACAGTTTCACACTTCGCTGATTCTTCTACTTAATCAACAATCTTTATATAACGCAGAATTCCTTTTATAAGTCACCAGGAATAGCTAGTTTATCTCTTGTCTAATAAAAGAGTTGCTAAACTCCGTCCGGAAAGACCTCGAAAGACCCAACGGTAATGATCGGCCGCCGTGTCATCCACAGCCGATGGACGTAATCGGATGGACTCTCTCGTCAGCTGTTAATTTTCGTGACGTGGAACCGTTACTACTTGCTCATGTAGCTCCTCAATCGACCTCACGAGGCTGAGTGCACCCCGGTAGGGCCAACAGCACATGGCGGGCCGTATGGTCAACTACGGCCGACGGTGCTTAACTTCCGTGATCTGGTGGGAACCGGTGTATCCACCGGTCAACGGATTTTGACCATAAAAAAGTTAAAACTGATACAAATTTCTACCCAAACTTTTCCTAACCTCAAGGGGCTTCTGCCGTCTGACCACTGAATCTAACGGCCATCAAGTCATAAATACACTACTGGCCATTAAAATTGCTACACCACGAAGATGAGGTGCTACAGACGCGAAATTAAACGACAGGAAGAAGATGTGATATGCAAATGATTAGCTTTTCAGAACATTCACACAAGGTTGGCGCCGGTGGCGACACCTACAATGTGCTGACAGGAGGAAAGTTTCCAACCGATTTCTCATACACAAACAGCAGTTGACCGGCGTTGCCGGTGAAACGTTGTTGTGATGCCCCGTGTAAGGAGGAGCAATACGTACCATCACGTTTCCGACTTTGATAAAGGTCGGATTGTAGCCTATCGCAATTGCGGTTTATAGTATCGCGATATTGCTGCTCGCATTGGTCGAGATCCAATGACTGTTAGCAGAATATGGAATCGGTGGGTTCAGGAGGGTAATACGGAACGCCGTGTTGTATCTCAACGGCCTCGTATCACTACCAGTCGAGATGACAGCCACGTCTCGATCCCTGAGCCAACAGATGGGGATGTTTGCAAGACAACAACCATCTGCACAAACAGTTCGACGACGTTTACAGCAGCATGGACTATCAGCTCGGAGACCATGTCTGCGGTTCCCTTGACGCTGCATCACAGAAAGGAGTGCCTGCGATGGTGTACTCAACGACGAACCTGGGTGCACGAATGGCAGAACGTCATTTTTCCGGATGAATACAGGGTCTGTTTACAGCACCATGATGGTCGCATCCGTGTTTGGCGACATCGCAGTGACGCACATTGGAAGCGTGTATTTGTCATCGCCATACTGGCGTATCACCCGGCGTGACTGTATGGGATGTCATTGGTTACACGTCTCGGTCACCTCTTGTTCGCATTGACGGCACTTTGAACAGTGGACGTTACATTTCAAATGTGTTATCACCCGTGGCTCTGCCCTTCATTCGATCCCTGCGAAACCCTACATTTCAGCAGGATAATGCACGACCGCATGTTGCAGGTCCTGTACGGGCCTTTATGGATACAGAAAGTGTTCGACTGCTGTCCTGGCCAGCACATTCTCCAGATCTCTCACCAATTGAAAACATCTGGTCAATGGTGGCCGAGCAACTGGCTCGTCAAAATACGCCAGTCACTACCCTTGATGAACTGTGGTATCGTGTTGAAGCTGCATGGGCAGCTGTACCTGTACACGCCATCGAAGCTCTGTTTGACTCAATGCGCAGGTGTATCAAGGCCGTTATTACGGCCAGAGGTGGTTGTTCTGGGTACTGATTGCTCAGAATTTATGCACCCAAATTTCGTGATAATGTAATCACCTGTCAGTTCTCGTATAATATATTTGTCCAACGAATACCTGTTCATCATCTGCATTTCTTCTTGGTGTAGCAATTTTAATGGCCTGTAGTGTATAACTTGTCGCAATATTACAATGCAGAAAACACTCAAAAGAGATTATTATTGTGAACAAAAATATCCGAAGATATAAATGATAATCATTTAATCGGTGAATTCAGCTTCTCCCTACGCCCATTAACTTCATCAACGCAAAATAATTTCATTTAATAAATTCATATGTAACATCCCGCTAACGATATAAACTTAAACTGAATGAGAGCAGGAGATTCTCATCCTATTTGTCGGCTCATCTACCTTAAAGCACTGTGTAATAAACTCTTACATGAAGTATATATTTATATAAACATTTACTGGTTTCGAAATATCGCTGTAAAATGGCGAGAAACAATCTTCATCTTTCTTACTTCATGTGCTCATATCGTTACCACGGGACTGCTAAATTATAAAATTCATTGGAGAATAAAATAATAAATAACAAAATCTATTAGCCAATACTACTAAAATATCATGTGACTCGGATAGACTAAAATAAAATTGAATGAAGTGTATTTTATTTCTACTGATGTTTCGATAGTTTCGTTTTTGAACTTATTACCTTACCAATGTCAGGGTTAATTTTATGTTCTCATTTTATTGTATGGAATGTTCAGTTCTGTTAACATCTACGAGAACCGGAACAAGTGAAAGCATTGTCAATGATGTAGGAAGGAATTAAGTTTTGTGCTTGGTTCAACTTTCACACAGAAAAGGCAAGAAATGAAAATAAGTGATACTGTTCAAAATAATGACCACGTCTTCGTCAATAAGATATTGTGAGTATCGCATTAAACAAATACTTACCAGCTGGAAGAAGGAAACTGGAGGAATCGACTCCTCTGTCTGCGGCAGAACCGGTTGTATGAAGGTCCTGTTTACAAATTAGCCTTATTAATTGTGAAGCTAAGATTCAAATACTGAGGGTGAAAAGTGTACGCAGTGGTCATCAGCAGTAAGTGCTGGTTGCTTACCCGTCGACTGAAGCGGATTTACTTCCCGGGGGTTTTCCCTCGACCGACACCATGCGTAATATTTTTCCCCGAACTTCATCATTTTCTTCTGCCAGACTCGCCTGAGAACTGTGAAATCCGTACCTAGAGAACAACAGTTTCATTAACATATATTTTTCGTTAGAATGACTGCTTCTTACGCCAGAATATTAAAATTAGTACTTAAGAAGTATTTCATTGTCGATTTAAGCAGTATGTCATTTAGAAACTGTCCAATCAATGTCATTGTTTAGAGAAAAATGATTTTACCATGAACTTTTTGTGTGTAAGTAAGAAAGATGAACCTCATTTCGAAACAAAGAAATGCCTTTTTGTTGCTAATATTATTACTGACAATGCCGATTTTTTAAAAATAAACTTAAAATCGTTCAGATGGCTTCACTCGATTCGAACAAAGATTAAAGAAACGCAGGACATTTTTTGCCATTCTGGTACGAAATATAAGACAGAAACTCTGTTACCAGGCAGAATTTCATCGAATTCTTCATGTGTTTTTCCTGCAGTTTCAGGCAAATGTTCATCAACTGACTTCGATATACATCCTTTAGTACAAATTACACGAAATTCCCTCTCCCTGTTTTCTCTTTTGTGTAATAACAGTATGCTTGCAGTGTAAGTAACAGAAAAAAGAAAGTCATTGCAATGTTAAGCATCAACGACGCAGTATTACAGATCTGCGTTTATGTCACATTGACACAGCAGTGAAGGTCGTTCAGTACTCATCTATAGCTCTCAAGATGATGGTATGATTCGATATGAGCATTGGTTGATAAAATAAATTAAAATTTTAATAACAGGTCATCGATTTTATCATTAATGTTGCACATTGCCTCGGTTTACCAACAAAAGCCACAATTTTTGCCATAAAAAGGTTATAATTTTCTCGAGAAATGTATTTACGACTATATTATGGCACCAAACAAGTTACAGCTACAACAAATTGTTCGACGGACCTGAGCTTAATTGAAGTGTTTCTTTCTCGTTGTTGGAAAAGAGTCTAGTTGTCTTTACTGTTTCAAAGCTTAGCATGAGGTAATACTGATAACTTATGGATAATAAGCAATTACAACCAAAATCAGAAAATATCAAGTACTTCTGAAGTGAGAAGAGTTGACAATGACAAAAATATTTGTATAGAAATCTCTGCTTGGATTTAAAATTGTAGAGTATATCAGAACTCACGTTCTTATAGAAGCAGGCATCTTTTTTTTGTGTGTTTCACACCAGTGGGAATTTCAGCTGAGGATATCTTGCAGTCCTTCTTCGATATGTGCCTGCAACAGCTGCGTATTGAGCGTCACCAGCAATTGTGCTGTAACGAGAAGAATCACATGACAATTATGTTGAGGAATTTGGATCAAAGATGTTAATGGTTACTCTGTCTACCTCCGCAGTCGTTCCAGAACCTGGAAACAATGGAGATATTAAGGGGTGATTTTTACAATTCCCATGAGATCGTGTGCATGGCTGCGCGATATTGTTATGCATGATTGCAGAAACGAAAGTAAAGTTGAAGGTACCTCACAGAGCTGTCACATATTCCCGAATCTATTTTACTAAGCGACTATCCCGAAACATGGAATTCCAATTCCAGCTTCAGGTTGTCTATCTGAAGGTTTTCGGGTTTCCAGTATTACGCGTAATTATTGAGCAATTTTAAAATGTTGTCGTAATCTACTCATTAAGAGATATCAACTTCGTTAAGTGCAACTATTCGTTTCTAGGCCTGCTGCATAATAGATGTCTTTCAGGGATATAATATATTCATATTACCAGTTATCTACCATAAATATGAGGCCTGAGTTTCTCCTGGCGTATACAATTTTCAAACAACTTACAGGAATTCAGCCAGGTAAAATTTACAGCGACCGCCGATATTTCGCCAGGAGTACACCAAGCCATTCACAAGGCACAAACGGCAATGGACAGGCACTGTATAGGCAAATTTAAAACCTCGGTTCTGGAATTAATTCAGGAAAGATAACACACACACACACTGAACGCTAGTGCCACCAAAGATGACCAAAGTCTAGATATCTATAGTGAAACTGCGAACTAGCAGGTGATGTAACATTAACTCTGACCCTCTATTTTTTGACAAGGGAGAGCAGGATTCCAGACAGAGTTTAAGCAAAAACCTCCATCCCTGTTTACAAGGTTACTAGCTAATTTAATCTCAACTGCCTTCTTAATGACAATGTCCAAATAGCTGGACGTGCATGCCAATATCTCAGTGTTATTATATAACATGGGGTGACCAGTATCCAAGCAATGTTCGGCAATAGCAGATCTACTAGGCTGCTGCAATCGTGTGTGCAGTTTATGCTCAGTACATCGGTCATCCACGGTCCTGATAGTCTGACCAATATATGCCATGCCACAGCTGCAAGGATTGTGATATACACCCGCCTTACGCAAACCACGATCGTCCTTAACCGAACCCAAAAGCACTCTGATTTTACATGGAGGTCGAAAAACACATTTCACGTCGTATTTCCCTAAAATACGACCGATCTTTTTGGAAGTGCTTCCTATGTAAGGCAACAAGGCAGTAGACTTAGGAGTCGACTCAGTATTATCAATCACCCGATGCACAGTTGTTCGATAGCGCAACGCACGTTTTCCGACCTCCATCTAAAATTAGAGTGCTTTTAGGTTCGGTTAAGGATGATCTTGGTTTGCGTAAGGCGAGTGTATATCACATTCCTTGTAGCTGTGGCATGGCATATATTTGTTAGACTATCAGGACCGTGGAGGACCGATGTATTGAGCATAAACGGTACACACGATTTCAGGAACCAAATAGGCCTGCTATTGCCGAACATTGCTTGGATACTGGTCACCCGATGCTATATCACAATACCGAAATACTGACATGCACGTCCAGCTATTGGGACAGTGTCATTAAGGAGGCAGTTGAGATTAAACTAGCGAGTAACCTTGTAAACAGGGCTGTAGGTTTTTGCTTAAACTCTGCCTGGAATCCTCCTCCTCCTTGTCGAAAAACAAAGGAAAGGAGTTAATGTTACCTCACCCGCAAGTTCTTTGTCTCAATATAGATATCTCTGACTTTCGTCATCTCTGGTGGCAGTAGTGTTCAGTGGGTGTTTGTGTGTGTGTATCTTTCCCGAATTACTTCGAGAAACGAGGTTTTAAATTTGCCTATACATCGGCTGTCCGTTGCAGTCTATGCCTTAAGAATGGCGGTTTGTACTTCCGGCGAAATATCGGCGGTCGCTGTAAATTTTACCTGGCTGAAATCCTGTAAGTTGTTTGAAAATACTGTAAATCTTATCTTTATTTGAACTACAGGCCTGTTTCGGCTATACAGCCATTATCGTGTTATCTGTAACAGAACTTCTTACAAATTTTGGTATTTTTTATGTTGTTGTTGTTGTGGTCTTCAGTCCTGAGACTGGTTTGATGCAGCTCTCCATGCTACTCTATCCTGTGCAAGCTTCTTCATCTCCCAATACCTACTGCAACCTACATCCTTCTGAATCTGCTTAGTGAATTGATCTCTTGGTCTCCCTCTACGATTTTTACCCTCCACGCTGCCCTCCAATGCTAAATTTGTGATCCCTTGATGCCTCAAAACATGTCCTACCAACCGATCCCTTCTTCTAGTCAAGTTGTGCCACAAACTTCTCTTCTCCCCAATCCTATTCAATACCTCCTCATTAGTTACGTGATCTACCCACCTTATCTTCAGCATTCTTCTGTAGCACCACATTTCAAAAGCTTCTATTCTCTTCTTGTCCAAACTGGTTATCGTCCATGTTTCACTTCCATACATGGCTACACTCCATACAAATACTTTCAGAAACGACTTCCTGACACTTAAATCTATACTCGATGTTAACAAATTTCTCTTCTTCAAAAACGCTTTCCTTGCCATTGCCAGTCTACATTTTATATCCTCTCTACTTCGACCATCATCAGTTATTTTACTCCCTAAATAGCAAAACTCCTTTACTACTTTAAGTGTCTCATTTCCTAATCTAATCCCCTCAGCATCACCCGATTTAATTTGACTACATTCCATTATCCTCGTTTTGTTTTTGTTGATGTTCATCTTATATCCTCCTTTCAAGACACTGTCCATTCCGTTCAACTGCTCTTCCAAGTCCTTTGCTGTCTCTGACAGAATTACAATGTCATCGGCAAACCTCAAAGTTTTTACTTCTTCTCCATGAATTTTAATACCTACTCCGAATTTTTCTTTTGTTTCCTTTACTGCTTGCTCAATATACAGATTGAATAACATCGGGGAGAGGCTACAACCCTGTCTCACTCCCTTCCCAACCACTGCTTCCCTTTCATGCCCCTCGACTCTTATAACTGCCGTCTGGTTTCTGTACAAATTGCAAATAGCCTTCCGCTCCTTGTATTTTACCCCTGCCACCTTCAGAATTTGAAAGAGAGTATTCCAGTTAACATTGTCAAAAGCTTTCTCTAAGTCTACAAATGCTAGAAACGTAGGTTTTCCTTTTCTTAATCTAGCTTCTAAGGTAAGTCGTAAGGTTAGTATTGCCTCACGTGTTCCAACATTTCTACGGAATCCAAACTGATCCTCCCCGAGGTCCGCTTCTACGAGTTTTTCCATTCGTCTGTAAAGAATTCGCGTTAGTATTTTGCAACTGTGACTTATTAAACTGATAGTTCGGTAATTTTCACATCTGTCAACACCTGCTTTCTTTGGTATTGGAATTATTATATTCTTCTTGAAGTCTGTGGGTATTTCGCCTGTCTCATACATCTTGCTCACCAGATGGTAGAGTTTTGTCATGACTGGCTCTCCCAAGGCCATCAGTAGTTCTAATGGAATGTTGTCTACTCCCGGGGCCTTGTTTCGACTCAGGTCTTTCAGTGCTCTGTCAAACTCTTCACGCAGTATCTTATCTCTCATTTCATCTTCATTTACATCCACTTCCATTTCCATAATATTGTCCTCAAGTACATCGCCCTTGTATAAACCCTCTATATACTCCTTCCACCTTTCTGCCTTCCCTTCTTTGCTTAGAACTGGGTTGCCATCTGAGCTCTTGATATTCATACAAGTGGTTCTCTTCTCTCCAAAGGTCTCTTTAATTTTCCTGTAGGCAGTATCTATCTTACCCCTAGTGAGACAAGCCTCTACATCCTTACATTTGTCCTCTAGCCATCCCTGCTTAGCCATTTTGCACTTTCTGTCGATCTCATTTTTGAGACGTTTGTATTCCCTTTTGCCTGCTTCATTTACTGCATTTTTATATTTTCTCCTTTCATCAATTAAATTCAATATTTCTTCTGTTACCCAAGGATTTCTATTAGCCCTCGTCTTTTTACCTACTTGATCCTCTGCTGCCTTCACTACTTCATCCCTCAGAGCTACCCATTCTTCTTCTACTGTATTTCTTTCCCCCATTCCTGTCAATTGTTCCCTTATGCTCTCCCTGAAACTCTCTACAACCTTTGGTTCTTTCAGTTTATCCAGGTCCCATCTCCTTAAATTCCCACTTTTTTGCAGTTTCTTCAGTTTCAATCTGCAGTTCATAACCAATAGATTGTGGTCAGAATCCACATCTGCCCCTGGAAATGTCTTACAATTTAAAACCTGGTTCCTAAATCTCTGTCTTACCATTATATAATCTATCTGATACCTATTAGTATCTCCAGGATTCTTCCAGGTATACAACCTTCTTTTATGATTCTTGAACCAAGTGTTAGCTATGATTAAGTTATGCTCTGTGCAAAATTCTACAAGGCGGCTTCCTCTTTCATTTCTTCCCCCCAATCCATATTCACCTACTATGTTTCCTTCTCTCCCTTTTCCTACTGACGAATTCCAGTCACCCATGACTATTAAATTTTCGTCTGCCTTGACTACCTGAATAATTTCTTTTATCTCGTCATACATTTCATCAATTTCTTCATCGTCTGCAGAGCTAGTTGGCATATAAACTTGTACTACTGTAGTAGGCATGGGCTTTGTGTCTATCTTGGCCACAATAATGCGTTCACTATGCTGTTTGTAGTAGCTAACCCGCACTCCTATTTTTTTGTTCATTATTAAACCTACTCCTGCATTACCCCTATTTGATTTTGTATTTATAACCCTGTAATCACCAGACCAAAAGTCTTGTTCCTCCTGCCACCGAACTTCACTAATTCCCACTATATCTAACTTTAACCTATCCATTTCCCTTTTTAAATTTTCTAACCTACCTGCCCGATTAAGGGATCTGACATTCCACGCTCCGATCCGTAGAATGCCAGTTTTCTTTCTCCTGATAACGACGTCCTCTTGAGTAGTCCCCGCCCGGAGATCCGAATGGGGGACTATTTTACCTCCGGAATATTTTACCCAAGAGGACGCCATCATCATTTAATCATACAGTAAAGCTGCATGCCCTCGGGAAAAATTACGGCTGTAGTTTCCCCTTGCTTTCAGCCGTTCGCAGTACCAGCACAGCAAGGCCGTTTTGGTTAATGTTACAAGGCCAGATCAGTCAATCATCCAGACTGTTGCCCCTGCAACTACTGAAAAGGCTGCTGCCCCTCTTCAGGAACCACATGTTTGTCTGGCCTCTCAACAGATACCCCTCCGTTGTGGTTGCACCTACAGTACGGCCATCTGTATCGCTGAGGCACGCAAGCCTCCCCACCAACGGCAAGGTCCATGGTTCATGGGGGAAGTTTTTTATGTATGTAAGTAAATTATGAATAATATGGTTTTACATACGTTTTCTACCCAGACTTTCTTGCAGTATCGTTGTTTCTGTTGCTGTATATTTGTTACTGATTATGTTTTACGTTAGTGTAGCATAATAATCAGTTTTGTAGTATGTGGTGACTTCTCATTTAGTAGTGGTAGGAAATAAATGTTATTATGTAGTTGACATTTGATAACAGCAGTTGTGACAGATGTTGAGTGATTTTGTTATTTCTGTTGCTGTCTATGTTTTTGTTGATTGTATTCTTTCGTTGTTATTCCAGTAATAATCAATTGTGTGTTATGTCCTGATATTTCATTAGTAATGGCCAAAAATAAACTTAATTTCCAGTCGAAATTTGTGCCAAACCAAAACTATTTTACACTGAGTGACAAAATGTACTTACAAAATGACGGAGTAGCAATGGGATTTAGCATTGCTGCCACAATAGTTAATTTTCTTAAACACCTTAGAGAAAACTTCATTATAACAACAAAAACTTGCAGTAATAAAATAATATATTACTACAGACATGTCAACGAATCAATAATGCTTAAAGAAGGAAACAATGAGGACATACATACGACACTCAACGCTCTCATAATGAAATTGAGAACAGGGCTAGGAACGGAAAAAAAACTTTCTGGACTCGAGCATAACTTTGGCTCTTGGCTAACTTAGCATAACATTAACAGCACTCATAAATTCGAAATATAGTAAAAGTCAACAACCGGTAATGTTACCAGTGCAAATTCCTGTCAACTGAAATTACACAAACGTTTATATTTTCACATCGTGATCAACACAATGATTAACGTTCCCACAGAACAGGTCGCAATACAAAAAGAAATTTGAACCCTGCCGTGCGTAGCGCAAGAGAATGATTACAATCCACGAATAACCACAGAGCTGTGTACGAAATATACAAAACCATCACTACCAGCTATACCTGAAGGAATAACACTCATCAGAGAAACACCAATAAAACATAAAATTACGTAGATACCTACTACATACTTGAGCACTACTGAAAAGAAAACCAGTACACTTTTTACTAACCAAACGCGACATAGTATATAAAAAAATAGTCATACTACTGGAACCACCAAATACTTATATCCTGACAGATATAAAATTCAGTGTAAAAACTGTGAAAAATTCTACATGCGCCAGACAGGCAGAAATTTCGCCACTACATATCGACCACATGTTAGACATCCACCTTTTACGACCACATTAAACGTGAACGCCACAAACAGATCGACTGCAAACTACTACCGGTACCTTATAACACTGAAAGGACTAATAGCGAATATAGTAGACGAAACTGAGATATATTTACACACGAGAAATTATACACATTTAATCCTCAACGAATGAAGTGATCTTAATATATAAATAGTTCACTAAAACCTTTATTGGCAATATTCACCAAGAGTAAAGATGTATCATATTACAACCAGAGACAAAATTTATCTTAAATAACACAACACCACAGATATCCATGGAATAAAACCCAATAACATGTCTGGTAGAATTGTCAACAAGCGGGTGTAACCATACAATATCACTGATCATCTGACATAATTTCTGTTACGGTATTTCCACTGAAAATTAAGTTTATTTCTCACGGTTATTAATAAACTTTCAGACTATAACACGGAACTGATTACTACTAGAATAACAACGGAAGAATATAACCAGCAACCAAATAGAGAGAAGCAGAAATAATAAAATCACCGATCATCAGTCACAATTGCTGTCACTAAATGTCAATAACAGAGTAAGATTTCTTTCTGACCGCTACTAAATGAAAAGTCAGAACATACTACAAAACTGATTATTATTGCTACAATAACGAAAAATATAATCAGTGACAAACAGAGAGCAACAGAAACAACGGTACTCTAAGAAAGTCAGGACTTCAAGTTAGTAAAATTACATTATTCATAAGTAACTAACATGTGATACAACAAATGTATCAAAATTTATAAGATGTTCTATTACAGATAATCAGATGATAGCTCTATAGCAGAAATATGCTTACAGTTCAAATAAAAATAGCTTTCATAGTAGCGCAACTGATAAAAGAAATATTTTGTGTCCTTAAGTATTTAGTACAGTAAGAGATGTATTATAGTTAGGAACGCTGTGCCTGTTTTGAGGCAGGGCAACTGACGGCGCACAAATACGCGGACATTATTCATTCGGTATACGAGAAAGAGAGCGACTTCCAAGAGACTTTACACATATTCTTAAATGTCTATGATCCTTTTCCTCGCTGCGACCACCCACATAACAATGAAAGGAACAATTTGTCGTTTACGAAATATACGCTGTTCATGCAGTAAAACCTACGAATCAGAGACGACACTGTAATTTATTGTATTACTTTTTTACTACAGACTTCATCCGCAACACAGTCTGCAGAAATTATCTACACATTTCCACAAAATTATATCATTGTACTGCGCATAGTTCAGCAAATATGAGATCGAAGAGCCGCGCGGGATAAGCCGAGCGATCTAAGGCGCTGCAGTCATGGACTGTGCTGCTGGTCCCGGCGGAGGTTCGAGTCCTTCCTCGGCATGGGTGTGTGTGTTTGTTCAAATGGCTCTGAGCGCTATGGGACTCAACTGCTGAGGTCATTAGTCCCCTAGAACTTAGAACTAGTTAAACCTAACTAACCTAAGGACATCACAAACATCCATGCCCGAGGCAGGATTCGAACCTGCGACCGTAGCGGTCTTGCGGTTCCAGACTGCAGCGCCTTTAACCGCACGGCCACTTCGGCCGGCGTGTGTTTGTTCTTAGGATATTTTTGGTTAAGTAGTGTGTAAGCTTAGGGGCTGATGACCTTAGCAGTTAAGTCCCATAAGATTTCACCCACATTTGAACATTTCTTTGAGGTCGAAGAGATTTAGATGCGTGAACAGCTAACGTCTGCTTAAAGTGGCGCGCAATAAAACTTCAACATCAGAAATGGCGTTCTAATTTATTATGCCTTTACTGTTAATTCTATTCGCAACATACTTTGTAAATAGTATCTGGATATATTACTGACTCTACCTGCAAAATTATATCAGTGGACGACACATAGATCAGGTGAAATGACGCCATAACCTTGTGAAACTTACTTTCATTTAACTGGCGCTCAAAGTACCCAGATTAAATTCATCCAGTGTTTCATAATGAGAGCACTTAGTTACATTCTACAAACTTTACGTTCAAACTTTTTCAAGCTTTCTCTCTCTTACATGCTTAACGACAAATACTTAACACATTAACTCATTTGTAATGACGTTTGAAGCTTTTTTATACATAGGAGTTAAATTCTTTAAAGAAATGGGGGTCTGCTGGTATTCTCGAAGACCAACGTGATGGTAGCTGAGGTTAACGTTCCTGTCCAATGGCTAACGTCAGTGTTATGTGACCTCATTTCACAAAAGAAAGCGTAGGATATGAGATTTATATCACGATGATGGTGAACTGTTTGTTGCTCACTAGCCGTACGCCATTACCTGTTATCCTTCTGCGAACGAAACATTGTTGCTAACGATTTACCCACCACGAAGAGCCGAAGTAGCTACCACCGGGTCTAGCAGCAGTGGCGACCAGGATAATAGCCTAGGAGGGGTAAGAGGGGCTGATGGAATAGTGTTTACAAATATACTTTTATATTACTACATAATCCACGTCCTACAGTCCAACATTCTAAAAACTTTACCAAAGCCCAGTTAAGATAGGAGGACATATATTTCGTTTCATGCCGTTTTTTTACATGTAAAGGTGCAAGCAAGAATCTTAGATCACTAATATCCAAGTAAAGACTCCCTTGAATTTGTCCATAGTGACTTAACAGTTTCTTAAGATTCACACAGACCGCTTAGTCGTTTATTCCTTCCCGGAAGATCTGTTACTTTGTTAGCTGCCGTTAACGCTACTTTGCTTTGGTACGGGTCTCTATTTTGTTAGTCGCAGATACGAGAAGTGTGATTTGGATGAACATCTGCACACAGGCATATTAAAGTTTCCGTTAATATGAAATATCGAACATAGAAAACTGTTTCTGCGATTCACAGACAGAAAGTATGTAGCTTCTAGATGTGAACACCGAGAACAGACGTGGGAAAGGAGATTACTGCAAAGTTTTCCTCGTGTACATTGACGGAAAAAAATCGTAACACAAAAAATAATTAATGTAGAACAACGAAGTTTCGGGAATACGTTTGTCTATATAACATATTTACGTGAGGAACATTGCAAAACAAGATCACATGTTAATGTATGCTCGAGATAAGACATTGCAAGTGCTAAATACTGGCACATTAATAAGTGATGTAACCGCCAGAATGTTGAATGCAAGAATGCAAACGTGCATGCAGGCTGTGCTATAGGTGTCGGAAGGAGTTCCATGCCTGTTGCACTTGGTATTGGATCACAACAGCGGTATATGGGCGAGCGTTATTCTGTTCAAAACGGCCTCTGCCGTGGTGTTAATTAATGATAGCATAAGTTATCGAATCACAAGATTGACGTACAATTTCCAGTCAGAGTGCATGGGGTAACCACCAGAATAATAGCACCCCATGCCGTAATTCCAGGTGTAGATCTAGTGTGTATAGCACGCAGACAGGTTGGTTGCAGGGCCTCAGCTGACCTCTTTCTAGCCAATATACAGCCAACATTGGCACCGAGGCAGGACTTGTATTCATCAGAAAAGACAACGGGCCTCCACCTCGTCTTCCGATGAGCTCTTGCTCCTCACCACTAACATAGAAATGACAGCGCTTTGGCGTCATTAAAATGCGCGCTACACGGCGTCTGGCTCGTAGCTGTCCTCGAAGTAACCGATTTGCAAACACTTCGTTGTGGAACTATAGCGAAAAACGCTGTTCACATTGCTGCTGCAGATGCAGTACGATGCACCAGAGCCATACGCCGAACACAATGGTCTTCCCCCTCGGTAGTGCCACGTGGTCGTCCGGAGCCCGGCCTTCTTGCGACCGTATATTCTCGTGGCCACAACTGCCAGCAGTTATGTTAAGTAGCTACATTCCTACCAAGTCTTTCTGCAGTATCGCAGAAGGAACATCCAGCTTCTTGTAGCCTCGTTACACGACCTCTTTCAAATTCAGTGACGTGTAGGTACTGGCGTGTTTATCCCTTAAAGGCAATTTTGACTAACATCATCACGTTCCATCTCAAAGGAAACAACCGCTCACAACCGTTATAGCGTGTATCTAAAGCAAGCCTGGTTTGCATCTACATAGTGGTGCTACTAGCGCCATTCTTCTGCGACTCTCCCGTCATTTTAACTGGCATCACCTTTCAGATACAGAAAAATGCCTACCGACTTTCCTTCCTGGCGCTGCGACTTTTTTTTCCGCCACTGTATAACCAAAGAGCTCCGTTGCCCACGACCATGAAGTAAGAACAGCGTTGAAGAGAATACTTACGAGATCTAGAGGCATACCACAACAGCATGAAACAATAGAGACGCTGATAAACGTAACAGGAAATTTACTTGGAAGGAAACTGATACTTAGCTATTCCTGAGGACTCAACTAAATTTGTCCCTTGAAGGCAGCAGTCATGATAACATTTTTTTCTAGTTAAGGTAAGTTCTTATGTAAGCCTGTACGTTTCAACCCTACACGGTGAGACTGGCTGACAGGAACTCATAACGAAAAGAGTAACATAGAGAGTTCAGCATTGTAAAGTAGTCCCAACAGTTTACATACCCGACGTCGTGTCTACTCTTGATATTTTCGCTGTTTTAACAAGCTTAGGGTAAATATTCTTTGAGATAGCATACATATGTAGAGGATCAGGCCTGATAATTTTTATTGTGATATCTGCAGAAAGAGATACTTTTACGAGTAACCTCTTCTGTGCACAAGAAAAACTGACCTGAAAGTAGAAGGACTATAAAATTCTCTACATGACACAGATACGTCGATTTAATGGACACATCTCGTGTCGTGAAACTTACTTTGTCCCTGTGTATCAAAACAGGGGCAGCAACATTCATGAACGACAGCTTTTATCGATACTGTCGATTTCTTGGTTTTTGAAAAGCTGTTACAGAAAACGGAAATATCTTCAGGGCTTACAACATTTATATAGAATTCTCCGCGTAAGAAGGTATTACAAAAACTCAAATTCATTGAACATGCAAGACAGATAAATACATAACGAAATATGCATACACAATTAAATCTGTTCATCTCTTGCAAAGCTTGGTAACTAGACCAAACAGAGTCAAATGGCTCAAATGACTCTGACCAGTATGGGACTTAACTTCTGAGGTCATCAGTCCCCTAGAACTTAGAGCTAGTTAAACCTAACTAACCTAAGGACATCACACACATCTATCACCGAGGCATGATTCGAACCTGCGGTCGTAGCGGTCGCGCGGTTCCAGACTGCAGCGCTTAGAACCGCTCGGCCACTCCGGCCGGCCAAACAGAGTCAAATTTCCAATAAAGCTATATCGAATATATTGAATCATATGGGTTACACAGTTGCGTAAGGTTAGAAACTGAAATGTCTATAAAATAATCATGTGCTGCATGGACGTCGAGGCAACAATAGTCCGTGTTACTAATAACGCCATTTAATTGATTTATTTTAAAAATCTAAATTTTAATTAATAATATTACAAACGACGCTGATATGCGAATTTTTAAAAGTGGGAAAGGCTCTAAATTTTTGCAATTGTGTCTGCGCCGACCAAGAAGTGAAACTAAGTCAAAAAAATATAATATCCATAACCTCAAAATACAGTAAAGGAAGCTGTAAGCGTATCACTGGATGGTGCGAGCAGCAGTGCCGAAAGCCAATTAAAAAAATAATAAAGAAAACGTGTAAACACACATTTGCATATAACTAATGTGGTGACTGTTTGTAATCTGGACCATTAGAATCTACACAAATAGTCTAGTGATTTATTAGTGTCTATGTGTTCTGTGTCCCTCGCAGTAGTAAGTATTAGATATTAATACACATATGCTGCTACAGCTAGGGCTATTGTACAGGAATTATAATAATTTTGATGTATAATGCCAGTAATCAATACAAATTAACACAACATATATTCGTTGGGGTAATGCACATGTGAAACACTAATCTAAGACAAAAACAACCTACTTGAAGATTTAATTTGGAATCTTAATTAATTAAATGTCTGAAGGTTAATTTGTAGTACTAACCAGTGATGTAATTGTAATGATTATTGTGACGTCATTTCTATGTAGTGCTGTTTGGTGTTATATTTCGTTGATTTCGAGAGAAATTATATTTTTAATCTTTGCTGTGCATGAGAAACAAAATACTGACTCTTCTGTTTCGGAGGGAATTATAATATTTAGAAGATTTATCAGTCATTTCTCTTTGCAATAAGTACTTTTTAAAAATTCATACTGTCTATCGTGGTGTCCAGTACTCGTACATTAATAAGTGGTGTAACCGCCACAATGTTGAATGCAAGGATGCAAATGTGCGTGCATTCTTTTGTACATGTGCTGGTTGGACCTCCATGTCTGTTGTACTTGGTCGGTCAATAGATGGATGATTGATGCTGTTTCTGCATGGCGCTGGAGTTGTCGTTCGACGATGTCTCATACACTATGTGATCAAAAGTATCCGGACACCTAGCTGAAAATGACTTACTAGTCCGTGGCACCCTTCATCGGTAATGCTGGAATTCATTACGGTGTTGGCCTACCCTTAGCCTTGATAACAGCATCCACTCTTTCAGGCATACGTTCAATCAGGTGCTGGACGGTTTCTTGGGTAATGGTAGACCATTTTCCACGGGTTTCTGCACTGAGGAGAGTTATCGATGTCGGTCGGTGAGACCACGGCATGAAGTCGTTCGAAACATCCCAAAGGTGTTCTATAGGATTCAGGTCAGGTCAGGACTCTGTGCAGGCCAGTCCACTACAGGGATGTTATTGTCGTGTAACCACTCCGCCACAGGCCGTGCTTTTGAATAGATGTTTGATCGTGTTGAAAGATGCAATCTGTTTGCCCGAATTCAACAGTGGGAAGCAAGAAGGTGCTTAAAACATCAGTGTAGGCCTGTAGTGCGATAGTGCCACGCAAAACAACAAGGGATAAAAGCCCCCTCCAAGAGAAACACGACCACACCATAACACCACCGCCTCCGAATTTTACTGTTGGCACTACAAACACTGGCAGATGACGTTCACTGGGCATTCGCCATACCCACACCCTGCCATCGGATCGCCACACTGTGTACCGTGTTTCGTCACTCCACACAACGGTTTTCCATTGTTTAATCGTCTAATATTTACGTTCCTTACATCAAGCGAGTTGTCGTTTGGCATTTACCGGCTTGGCGTGTGGCTTATGAGCAGCCACTCGACAATGAAATCCAAGTTTTCTCATCTCCCGCCTAGCTGCCGTAGTACTTGCAGTGGCTCCTGATGCAGTTTTTAATTCCTGTGAGATGGTCTGGATAAATGTCTGCCTATTACACATTAGGACCCTCTTCAACTGTCGGCGGTCTCTGTCAGTCAACAGACGAGGTTGGACTGTACATTTTTGTGCTGTACGTGTCCCCTGACGTTTCCACTTCACTGGCACATCGGAAATAATGGACCTAGGGATGCCTACCAGTGTTGAAATCTCGCATACAGTCGCATGACACAACAAAATCTTTTCTTTGCTAACCACATACCTATTAGTATTTAGTGGCTTTAGTAGTTAGAATCTTTTATTTAGCTGGCAATATAGACGCTCGCTGTATTGGAGTAGTTCACGTAATGAAGATTTTTGTGAGGTAAGTGCTTAATGAAATGTATAGGTTATTGTTAAGATTTCTTTTTAGACACGGCTATTCTTCTGAATTAATTATTTGAAATCAGGTTGTAATTTTTTTGAGTAGTCAGATTGCGTTGCGCTAGAATATTGTGGGTCAGTGTTGACATGATAAGAAAAAGCAAAGAGAAAGTAGGCTCAGTACGTTCAGTTTTACTCAGCTGTTTCAGAATCAAATAACGTAGAAGTTTCATCTTCTCAGTCATTCTGCAATTTAAGTTCAGACACACTCATTTAAATTAAGAAGTTTCACGTACTCAGAATCCCGTCTCCTTTCAACCAGACGTTATACGTAACCTTCCTTCATTTCTGCCTTAAAGTTGTACTGTTTTTGTTTTACCTTTCCCATAATTCTCCTACACATACGCATTTTGATAACAATGTTTTTGAGTTGTAGTGTATATATGTGTCTCATATCACTTCCGTTGTAATTTTTTTGTGGGTTAACTTATCGTCATTAATCGAAATATATTCCAGAGTCGCTTTTGAAAACGATGGTTTGTACTTACCACAGTATTGTATGTCTATAACTTGGTGTACACGTCCACCTCAGATGCTAGTTAACGCAATTTTCTGTTTAATATCAGGTGTTTGTTGGCAGTTATGTGATAGCGTGCAGTTGTAGTGTACGAAATTCCGATCTACATCTAACTGCGATGTACGTGTGCTTCTCCACTTTCAAACTGTAATTAAACTGCCATATTGCCGGTGGGCAGATAAACTAATAAGGTTCTTCATACGATATTCACGATTCGTTTCAGGGTACTGGAATATTCGTAGTCCCTTGGATTTTATGTGTGTACGTATTGTGTTAGGCTGTCAGTCGTCATCAGATCACAGCCACTTAATCCGACATTAGTTATTAGTACTTGTCGCTGTCTCGTAAAGAGCCTTTATTTTATTAAGTGCATAACTGATGATAAACTATCATTAATAAGAGAGATTCACATCCAGATACCAGCCGGTGTGGCAGAGCGGTTCTAGGCGCTTGAGTCTGGAACCGCGGGACCGCTACGATCGCAGGTTCGAATCCTGCCAAGGGCATGGATGTGTGAGCTATCCTTAGGTTAGTTAGGTTTAAGTAGTTCTAACTTCTAGGGGACTGATGACCTCAAATGTTAAGTCCCATAGTGCTCAGAGCCATTTGAACCATTTTGAACCACATCTAGATTTTTATCCTGTTTCCACATTTCTTCTAACAGCACATATTGGTAAAAACATGTAGAAAAACATTACTAATTACACCTTATACAAACTGTGGTCAGCGGCATGTGTCTCGAAAGAAATGGCGGCAGAGATTCTACAGCATGAACTTTTCTAACACGAGGGCGTTCTAAAACGTAATACATCCGAATTTTTTAGAATGGAAAGTGTTAAAGTTTTTAAAATAACATTCTACGTCTTTATTCTTTATTTCTGCAGATCTT
This sequence comes from Schistocerca nitens, assembly GCF_023898315.1. Lineage (NCBI taxonomy): Eukaryota > Metazoa > Arthropoda > Insecta > Orthoptera > Acrididae > Schistocerca > Schistocerca nitens. The sequence continues at coordinate 742,334,957 of NC_064617.1, forward strand.
CAGCCATCTGCCGCTAAAGTGTCCGAATTGTAGCGTATAACTTGGCGATGTGTTAAGTAACTATGTCGGTGCGTGAGAAACAGCCTGTTGCAGTCGAGTTTCGGATTGGGAGAGTTCGTCCTCACGCGGAGCACATTTTCCTTCAGTACGACAAAGCCAGAACACAAACTAGAGCTGTGACACTTGCATCAGTGCGATGCCTTGAGTTGTCTGTCATCGACCATCCACCAGACAGTACCGACTTGGCCATATCCGATTTTCATCTTCTTCCAAGACTTGAAGAAAGCGTTTGAGGACTGATGAAGCGGTGAAAGCAGAGGTGAGGTTGTGACTCCGTCAATAAAATATCAAACAACTGTCTCTCGATTGGAGAAATGTCTTCGTCGCCAGGATGGCTATGTTGAGAAATAGGTATGTAGATATGAAGAATAACGATGTAGAATGTTAACAACGTTTGTTTTATTATAAAATAAATAAAGCTTCTAGGGGTAGCCGAGTGGTCTGGGGCGCCTTGCCACGGTTCGCACGCTTCCCCCGTCGGAGGTTCGAGTCCTCCCTAAGGCATGGGTATGTGTGTTGTCCTTGGCGTAAGTTAGTTTAAGCTAGATTAAGTAGTGTGTAATCCTAGGGACCGATGACCTAAGTAATTTGGTCCCATAGCTGCTTACCACAAATTTAAATTTAAATTTGAAAAGCTTTAAAAGTTTTCAAATAAAATATTCAGAACCAATAGTTTTCCGCAGGCTCTCGTACTTGTTTATCGGACACCGAGTGGTGTAGAGCTGTGGTTAGCACACTGGACTTGAGGATCCGGGAAGACGACGGTTCAAACTCAGGGCCGGCCATCCTGATTTAGGTTTTCCCTGATTTTCCTAAACAGCTTAAGGGAAATGCCGGGATGGCTCCTTCGAAAGGGTATGGCCAATATCCTTCTCTATCATTCCCTAACATGAGCTTGTGCTCCGTCTCAAATGACTTCCTTGCCGACCGGACGTTAAACGTTAATCTCCTAAACGCTAATTCGCCTCTGAATCTTTTTCCAACGGTTTTCAATACCCTGTTGAATTTTCACAAGCAAGAGCGGCTGACATTGTCAAAGAGTGACCTTCAATGAGCGACCTTTCGACAGTGCTAGTAACTCGTGCTGTCGAAACTCCAGGAAAAGAAATAACAATTCCTAGAAGAATACCAGGAAAGAGCCCGCAAAAGGTACCGGCTCGTATTTCCATTCTGGGACTACGGCAAGTGGGAAAATTCCTACGTTCAAGGATTCGTTTGATGGCTTGTACCTAAGAACTATGTTTCGTTGCGCTTGACAACGGCAGATTCATTTGTTTCTTTATTTTCCCATAGCTCACTGCAGGAAACAGAAGAGCACAATTACGGAACTTGAAAAGGGTATCATTACAAAACTGTGTTGTTCAAAATAGATTGCATTTCAGTGTTCGGTTTTGATTTTTCACATTACACACTCTGCTTGTCCTCTTCAACTGATCACAAGAATCATGTTCATTCGACGACCGTAATTAACGTTTGTTACTTTACCACAAAAGTTAACTCATAACAAATGTAGTAATTACCAGAGATAAGTAAATTACTGCCGTTACTTACTAGGGAAATCGTATTGCTGCAGGAGTGGGATACTATTCAGGCCATTATCTAACCGTAGCTATGTACAGTTTACATTTACATTTATAACCTTGAATCACTGTGAAGAGCATGACAAAAGTTAGTTTTCATTGCACCACATGTTAACATTTCTTCATATTCTGTTCACGGATAAAACGTGGGAAGAATGACTGCTTGTAAGCCTCTGTGAGAGATGTTAGTTATTTGTTTTATCTGCTCGATCTCGACAGGATACGTAGGCAAAGAACTTGAGAATGCATTTAAGGCAACCAAGGTAGCCCCACCAATGGCAGGTGCTTATTACGAAACACAAATAGTTTTGAATCACGTGCTTCGTACGCATTGCTCATTCCACATCTCTGATCTAAAAATATGATGGGATCCTCCGTCAACTTTTCAATGATGGCCCTAATATTTTGGGTATATGGTGGCATTGCAAAATTAGAATCAAATACACTGGAATGTATCTAATAGTTGTGTATAATCTACACTGAGACATTGTTACCTATCTATCACTACTTTCCATGATACCAAACGACCACAGATAGGAAATCCTGAAGAAAGGTCGCGAGAATCGCTAACTTAATAAGTTATACGTTATCAAACTGCGTCGTTATAATTAAGTATGTTGATCACAAAATTCATAGCCACTGTCCTTCAGTGAACATCCAAGAGTCATGATACATGTGGTAACACGCAACTGCCTGATGCCTCGACTGGCTGTTCTTCCTGACGACTGACATTATGTAGGCGTAGCGTAGCGGGCCTGCCGCTCCACACGAGCTTTGCGTGTGCAGTACAGCAGCGTAATCATACTGAGACGAGGGCCGTGTAGATACACACGTAACCTATATGCAGCAGATAGCAGTGTTGAACAACCTATTGCAAATAGGTAACATTCAAATGCCAGAATAATCTATGTTATAGACAGTTTAAGACAGGTCCTTCGAACCACACAGCAACGAAGAGAGACGCGGGTTTAGGGGGAAGGAAGGGGGGGAGGGGGGAGAGACCCTGGTTAAGGAATTCGGAACATACCTAAAACGTTACGAGGTTTCCACTTGTTTATACGACGAGAAAGTGTTAAAAATGGTGTGCCACCTATCAAAAGCGTTGATATTCTGAAAATAGATTCGACAAGACTATACTGATGATACCTCGTACCAGTAAAACATTGTATCTACTCACAATGCGATTGAAGAATGGAACTATTGCGTAGTAATGTCAGCGAAGAAACAACCGGACATCATATTTACATTTTCAACTCTATCTTACATCGCTATAAAAATTTCTAAAAACTGTTGAAAGACATCGATTTGACGCAAATGCAGATAATTATGTTTCCTCCTTTTTTGATGGATATCACTGTCACCTTTGACCCTTAACATTAGTATGTAGTGCTCTTACAAACCTCAAAATTTAAAAATCATCAGATAATGTATTATATGTCATCGTCACATTGTGCATCTTTAATGGCTATTCAAATAATATTTCTGGCATCTTTCGTATAAATAACAAAAGAACTGTTATGCATGTTTAACGTTTGAAAGCAAGTTGTACTAATGTCCACTGAAGTGGGCAAATACGTTTCGCAAGCACGATGGCTTCACTGTTCATGGCAGTAGACAAGACAGACCTTACATACTTCTTGTGACAGTATAATCACCAGTCGTAGACACGTGTCACGGCTTCCAGTGTTTTCGAATCCAAGCATACTGAATGATTCTTTATCGGGCCACACGACGAGGTACATATGCATCAGTTTGTGAAGGCACACAGGTATTTCTCGAGTGAACACACTGTCCAGCAGAAGAGTGTAAACCTGTCCGCAGAAAGGAGGAAATATTCTTTCAAACATTTACTTTTTCGGTAAAAGTATTGTTGTGATAGTTACCCTTTCGTTTGTATTACTAGTCTAGGAAAAGTGTCGTCCTGGACAAAATGACAACACCGTCGCTTTTACGGCCGACGAACAGAGATCTGGGGTTGGAAGCCAGGTACATCCCGCTGTTATTACGAGAAAGCAAATTCGCTTCAACAAAAACTAATTGGACAAACTACCTTCTCTGCTGCTCGTGCTATTTCACTGGCAGTGTTCCTTCTGTTACGACGGTATCATAAACTTTAACATCAGTAACCTTGCAACTGCCTCCTTCAGTTTAGGATGTGACGCTTCTTGTAATGGAATTTTAATATTCGTTATCCATCAAACAAGTTTAGTTCCCTAATCATCACAGATTTTGCAAATACTGTTGAAGAAGAAGAAGGATTACGTGCTAATTTTAAACCATGAAAGTAAAACGTTTGTTGCATAGTTTTGAAGATTCGATGTCAAATCTTTCGGATTTCAATGAAGATAACACTGGTAAAGATGTTGAAACTCCATACGTCACGGTGTTCAAATGGTTCAAATGGCTCTGAGCACTATGGGACTTAACATCTCAGGTCATCAGTCCCCTAGAACGTAGAACTACTTAAACCTAACTAACCTAAGGACATCACACACATCCATGCCCGAGGCAGGATTCGAACTTGCGACCGTTGCGGTTGCGCGGTTCCGGACTGAAGCGCCTAGAACAGCTTGGCCCCACCGGCCGGCACGTCACGCTGTGAATTCCCCATTTTACAAGCGGTCGTCTTTTAATGGGAGCGCTTAGTTTTTTATAATATTTTGAAGATACATTTTGTCGTCTTTGTCATCGGCATTCCGCTCTTCTGATAGCCTAAACCTCTGTAACGCTTACAGTAAGCGCTCTGTGTCCTCGAATGCGGCGCCTGTTACCAAGTGCTACGCTTGTACCACACAATAACAACGCGAGCCGCCAGTTTGCACACGAGCGCGTAGCCGCATTGTAACATGACCCAGCATATTGACTTTTGCTGATTAATAACCTTGCTACTTGCTGCCTTGGATAGCAATTGTTCTTCATTGTGTTCTGCGCACTCACTGTGTATCGCCATAAAAAGGAGGCAATTACTCAGAAAATGATTTCAAGTGAGACTATAAAATGCGCTGTTTAGTACTTTAGACAACATTACAGGGGTTCTTTTATTTTGTATGCAAGTTACAAACCTGCGAATACCGTGCCGTGTGGATGTAGGACATAGTTAAGGCAACGAACTGATAATGATTTGAATAGTAACCCGTTTCCACAGTGAGACTGTTTCCTTCAGTAAGACACGTCTATAGCATAGTTACTGGTCGAAGAAGCGGCAGTAACTTTCTTTGCTCTGCGTAAACGTCAACTGGTTGTTATTACTGACAGTAACCAGGAAGATAACATCTTCATACGGCGATCTCATCCAACCACAGACGGTTTACCAAATTTTGCTCTAGTGACAAACTATCATGGCCTCAGTGATTTGCTCATTGCTGGACGTGCCTGATTATCGTTTGCAAACTGAAGTTCCTTTATTTTTACAGGTTAGATTTGAACTCTTCCAAGTATACGATACCCATGTCAGGAAACATCAAGCATATACAGAAAAGAGCAGTACGAGTGGTCACTGGCGAAAGAATGTATAAGAAATATGGAAAAATCTCAGCCGGCAGACACTCGCAGAAAGACGATGTACACCTCGTGAAAAGCTGCTTGGAAAGCTGTAAGTACAGTCTTTCGTGTCCACGACTAGTCGTTGAAGATGGAGCATCACTCGTCACAAGAAGCTGCGAATATGTGTGTGTGTGAATTCCTAAGGGACCGAACTGCTGAGGTTATCGGTCCCTAGACTTACACAATACTTAAACTAACCTAAACTAAGAACCACACACACACCAATGCCCGAGGGAGTTCTCGAACCGCCGGCGGGAGAGGCCGCGCGACCCGTGACATGAAGCCTGCGGATATGCATTTAATTTATGCTTAGTAGAAGACAGCATCCAGAAACCCGAATAACTGTACAGAAAAGAGTTTTCCTACAAGCCTGTTACTCACTGTTGGAAACTACGAGAAACTGGATCTTTCAAACGACTGTGATCAATCCAAGATTTTCGACGAATAATTGTTCACAGCCTATAATCTGTGGTGATGATTTTGAATAAACACTCGTTAATTTACAAGCGAAATTCCGAGCGAGGTAGCGCGTGGTTAACACACTGGACTCGCACTCGAGAGGACGACGGTTCACAGCCGCGTCCGGCCATCTTGATTTATGTTTTCCTGAGTTCCCTAAATCGCTTATGGAAAATGACGATATAGTTCCGTCGAGAGGGAATGGTCGCTTTCCCTATCCATCCTTCCCTAACACGAGCTTGTGCTCTGTCTCTAATGACCACGTTGCCGACAGGACGTTAAACAATAACCTCCTCCTTCTCCAGTGAAATCAACACTCCAAAAACTCCAGTGTGGAGAGTAAAGAGGGAGCAGCAATTACACTGGTTTTATAAACAACATTTGCAAGCAATGAAGCAAAATAATTTTGAAACTGAGTTCAGTCCCGTCAATGGGTCTTCTAGCACAGTACTGCAGTACTGAAATATGATTTGTATTGTTGGCGCATGCGACCTATTTCGAGCATGGTGGTTTCCTCGGTTAGAGCAATAACTTTATCTGGACTATTGAGAATTAATTCTCCACCTCAAGCTCACTTCAACAGCATTGATGCTCTTGGTATTTACGGGATTTAACTGTACAATATCAACTGACTGTTATTTGCTGCCACACAAACTGAATGGTGCACGTTTATTCCAGAGCTGCTGATACAATTGCTCTAGGTAGTACCTTTTGTTGGCTTTGAGAATATGTGGTACTTTTTAGAGAGTTATTGGCGTGTAAGTAAGGCTCTAGGCCTGTAAACACTGAATACGAAATTCACTGTGGAAAATGTCATCTGCACATTAGATTTAAATTTTAATTTTTAAAAAATAGGTGCATTGAGACTGGTGATAGGAATTTTGTGCAGAGTATACGAGCTTAGGTTTCTACAATAAGTGGTAAGTTTTTTACGTCAGTTACATATTTATATAATTTCAAATCAGCGCCCGTCCTTTGCAGAGTGCAACTTCATTCTGAAATACATAATTAAATATTTATCTATAATAGTTGTAAGACGTATGCTTTGCCTGCGATGGGCGAGTCATGACAGAATCTCTGACCAGAGAGTAGTTTGTCGTTAGTTGTTGCTTGTCGCTAGTCTGCACTTGTCTGCGCGAGTCGACAGTAGTAGTCTGGTGTAGTCTGCGTGAGTCGGCGGGAGTCGGCATGCGTCGGTTGTGTGCTCTGGTCGCGACTCTGGTCAGGACTCTGGAGGATGAGTACTGTTGTAGAAGGTAAAAAAGCAGCCTTGCGCATATTTCATAATGTATGTTAATTGTAATTTAATTTGTTCAGAAAAAATGCCCCAATAATAATTTTTATAATATAAAGTAACTATTTAAAGGAAAGCATTCATTTCAATTTCCAATGCATTATCATTGCTTCCAAGAATCAAAAAAAAAAAAAAAAAAAAAAGGGCCAGCATTGCACGAAGCTGTGTCGAAAAATGACTAATTAAGAGCAGATATAATTGCAGTTTTATTGAGGTAAGAATTTTTGCCTTTTTTATTCAGAATACAGGGCCGAAGGGCAGCGCTGCTGTCCTCATAAAATTCATCAGGTTACAAAACTTTTTTATTATTTTGGTGTTCAGGAATTTTTCTATTTCGAACTTGACATTAAATGAGAAAAGAATTTTGTGGTAACATTAAATGTGAATGCATTTCTGCACACAGACTATAAATGGGAGCCAATTTTGTTCAGATGTTACAATATTAAAAAATTCATTTAATTATTATTTTTTGTGGCGAGGTTACACTTGGCTCATTTTTATTTTTCATTTAACATTTTTTGTGGGGAGGTTACACTTGGCTCCATTTCCATTTTCATTTTTCAAATTTGTAGGGAGGTTACACTTGGCGACATCCGGCCAGGATCGTTTTTTTTTTGTGAATCTTCTGAGAAGTAGTCATATATCTGCTCCTATTTACTTAAACGTAGTTTGCATCTGGCGCAACGCATTTACTAATTTGTCACTCTTTCTTTCACAGATCATCGGCAATTAGTTGCTCTTTGTTGATTGCGTTTGTTGCATTTTTGCATTGTCCTTGTTTCATTTGTGAATAATTTCAATTTGTGAAAAATGCCGCGAAAAACTGTTAATAGTACATCGCGATGTGTAATGAGTGAAATAGCCGATTCTAATAATTTGACCGATAGTATTTGCGACACTCAGTGTAATCATGACAATCCTCCATTTACAGACAATCAGTGCGTACCGACCGCTAGTAACGATTTTGATCCTAATGATGAACAAATAAATTCAATGGTGTCCTCTGTTAATTTGACGACAATTGATGACGCGGGACGTTCTGTTACAATGAACGCTACCCAGCTTGACACACCCGGTTTGCAAAATTTACGTAATGAACAGACAAATTCTTCTAACGAAAATGAACAGTGTAATCAGAGTACGACAGATTTATTTAATTCCGGTGTAGTGACTAACAGTGCACATCCAATTGGCAAACCTTTTCGAGAATCACAGAATGACCAAATGGTCACACAAAACGTGACAAATGCAAATACACCATCAAGCAGCACATAGAATAGGGTAGGTAATATTGGCTTGGATCAAGTTATGGCATTATTACTACAACTCAAGAAAGAACAAAACGACTATTTCAGACAACTTAATGAAAATTTCGACGACCATTGCAGACAACTTAATGAACTAATTAATGAAAGTTTCAAACTGTCGAACGAAAAACACGACAACCTTAACGAACAGACCAAACAACTTAGTGAACAGATTACAGCCGTTACCGTGCAACGTCACGGCACGAAAGAACAATTATGTGAGGAAAGTAAGGCTCATGCTAGGAACAATACTGAAGAAATTACATCTGTTGTACAAGATTTAAGTAATACACATGCAGCCACAGCAGAATCACATAGAGACGAAATTAATGCAGTCACTGAACAATGTTCAGAAAACGCAACACAGATACGCGACGAATTTAATTTAAAGTCACCAGAACTTTCACACGCACTGGATACGGAAGTCAATAAGAAATGTGAACAACAGAACAGCCAAATTGACGAACGTATTAAAGCGACAGAAATGAAAAATGTTTCAGTCGCTAACACGTCACAGCATACGCCACATTCCGAATATTTGTCACACTCACACAGCCAGTGTAACTTGGATAATTTACAGAGAGTACGCGACTTAAAATCCGAAAAGACACCGACAAACAGATTCTTATGCAATCGTGAACCTGTTCACACATTCAGTGATGAGAACGTTGATTATAAGCAATTTGTATCTGTAAAAAAATCTAAGGTATTTAAAAATGACAGAGCACAGGTACACGCTTTGAACTGGATACGTCGATTTATTTTTGTACTTTCACCGCCATTGCGTGTAATGCAGAAACTAGCTTTGGACTGGAGACAACAATTTACTTTTGAATTTTCACCGGCATTGCCTGTAACGCAGAAGCTAAAATTTATTTGCAGCGCGTAATTGACCTCAGGGGATTCATTACGCTTTAATGAATATGTGCCATAGTGTGCACAGGGCCCCGAGCCGTAGTAGTGCTGTTTCATCTTTAGTTTTCTGCACTGCTGCCTTCTCTTCTACTATCCTTTATATCTATCAAAACGGCTCTTCAACTATCGCGCTATCTAGTATTAAGAATGAGTAAAGAAAACCTGATATGACAAATTTTACCGAAAGTGACAGTTCTCTTTAGACACTCCTGAAATGACAACTATCGCCGTAACTTTAATAACAGATAAAACTGTAATCATCAGTATGTGTAAAATTATCAGCAACAGCAAACGCATTTTGGTAACAATAGACGTTTTTCACCGCAACAACATGATAGCCAGCCGGTTAGATTACCTAACCAACAATGCAGTCTACAAGTCAACCAAGCTTTAATGTTTCGCCGCGTACACGTATAGCGTCGGCCTCAACAAATAGTAACGCACAGCAACAATGAAATCAGTACGTACAGAAAACACACTATTTCAATTCCTATCGCAATGCGCCGTATAGAAATGACTGTCATGACAGACGTAAAAATAATGAACACAATTTTCAGCGTACATTTAATAACAGTCTATCTTATCAGCAGCAAGAACATCAGCAACAACGTATTACCATGAATGAATCAGACAGTAGGTATCATCCAGAACGTAATACGTCAGGAAGAAATAACAGAACACTACAAATAGTGGAAATGCCACAGCATCCTCCCGAAAATAATGACACGTCAGATGGAATTTGACTAGATACAGTACAGGTTGCTTATTCCAGTAACGCAAGCAATACTATTGACACGCAGAATCTTGTTCACGAGAATGTTATTTGAATCATGCTTTGTTGAATGCACCACTTTTATCGCACCCAGATCTTACCAGAAACTTTTCCATTGCCACCGACAGTTCTAACACCGCTTTAGGCGTACATATTTTTCAGGAAATTGAAGAAGATGGTTGTACAGTAATTATAAACATCGCTTTTGCAAGTCGCATTCTGTCACCTGCTGAAAGAAATTATTCTGTTACAGAACTTGAAACATTATGTGTTGTATGGGCTTTTACCAGATTTAGGCATTTCTTTATGGAAGACACACTACCGTTTACACAGATCATAGAGCGATACAATTTTTACTTTCGGCTAAATTTACACACGACAGATTAAGTAGATGGAAACTTTATTTGCAGGAATTTAATTTTACAATTGTTCACATTCCCGGCACACAAAATATTGTAGCAGACGCACTATCCCGTTCTCTTAACAACAATCAGCAAGACATCGCAACAAACTTCTGCAAAGCAAATTTCAGCGTCATGTGCATTCAACAAGTTGCATTTGAAAATTTCATTTCGTCGTCATTACAAGACATAGCACAAGAGCAGAGTAAAGACAAAGTATGGAAAGAAATCAAACACCTTTGGCAAGATAGGAATAATGTTACCATTAGAAACCATTACACTGTACGCAATGACATTCTGTTTCGCCGCTCTCATCCTGACAGCAACAATTGGTTATTATGCATTCCTGACGAACTTGTTAACAAATTAATCTGGTATACTCATTTAAGTTACGCACATTACGGAGCCAAAAAAAGTTTTCTTATACTGAGACAGAACTGTTATTTTACCAACATGGAGAAACGTATACGACGAGTTTTAGCGTCATGTAAAATCTGCCAGGAAGCTAAATCAGACACGACTTCACATATTCCTCCATTACATCCCATTGTACCTGTTAGATTGAGACACATGGCCGCTGTAGACAATTTTGGTCCGATTCCCAGAACTAATAGAGGTTTTTGCTACATCTTTGTCGCTGTTGAACTCACTTCAAAATTTGTTACTTTCACTCCGTTACGCAAAGCTACTGCTAAAACTGTTTCGAAAGCATTTGTAAAACATTTTCTATTTCATGTAGGGCATGTGTTGAAAGTAACTTCCGACAATGGATCACAGTTTCGATCTGGTATATGGACACGTATGTTACGAGCCGGAAACATTTCTCCGATCTATATATACAGGTACAATGCTTCTTCGAACCCTTGTGAACGATTAATGAAAGAAATTGGTAAACTGTGTAGAATATACTGCCATAAAAGACATATTGATTGGGACACACACATACACTCATTCCAGGATGTAATTAATTCCATAACAAATGAATCCACTATGCTATCTCCGTCTGTTATACTGAAACATGTTGAACCACATAACAAAATTAAAGAATTAGTAACATTTCCTACGTCTCGTCGACTACGACACCATGAAATAATTGACATTGCGCTGAACAACATCAAACGTGCCGCAGAGCGCCGGAGAAGACAGCAAAAACAGGTTTGTACACACTAATTATCCAATAGAGGAAAAGGTAGGTGTAGTAAATTTGAACTTCTATGCGCAGGTCCATATCGAATTCGCAGCATTCCTCACCCCAATGTAGTACACGTCGAAAGTTTGAGAACCAGAAAAGCCAATCGGAACCACCACATGTCGAATATCAAACCTTTTATTGAATGAACATACTTTATGATTTATCACACTGTAATGCCACTTCCTAATTTTTTATGACCACTTATGCAGTTATATCCACATGAACACTTACTGATGATTATCGTATTTTTTCTTGGCAAGTGCCCGGCAAGGTAAGGTTAGCAGGTCGCTTTCCTTGTCGTTACACATCAGACCGTGCATATTTTCCATTTTTTATGTATGTATGGTTGTTTTCCTGTTTTGTTTGTATGCACTATGAAATAGTTAAGATATAACGAACACCAGTTGACTTTAACATTTTTGCCATATGATATCTCAACATCGTGACTACTTTACCATTTTTTTGCTGCTACATTGTGATACACTGTGTACATTTTTGCTTCTGAACACTGTCGATGTTTTTGACATATTACGTTTTCTGTCATGCTATGCTGTATGCTCAATCATGTTAATATAAACCAGTTTTTATTTAATGGGTATATGAATTAAATGCAAGACATTAATCTTTGTTCATCTTTTCAGAAAGAAATAACGTGTAAACGAAATAAATTAAACAGAAATGGGAATTTCACCTTCGGAATGAACGAAAGAGGATGCAATACCTCGTGACGAAGAGTAAATGGATCAGAATTAACAAGCATTAACAAGAATATACTCTACACATCGTATGATAGCAGTCTTAACTAATTTTTTCTTTCAGAATACGAGGCGATTGATGCAGGCTGTCAGACAGAACTACACATCTTAGTTTTAGTGATGAAATATGCTAAAAATAAGGAATAGTTGTATAATGAATAATGAAGTGACTTTTTTGCAGATGATAATGAATGGTGATGAATAATGATGAAGAATATGCTACTATGGATAATGAAGTTTTTCTTTACAGGTGATGATAATAATGGAGTTATGATAATATGGATAATGAAGTTTTTTCTTTGCAGATGAAAATAATGATGAAGTTCATATATTTACAGTTAGTTAAGAGATGCTATGTAGTTATTTAAGTATTTGTTGCAGTTCGTTTTGACAGTATCTCTTATATCGCATGGTATGATGACTGAAGGTTTTGGAAAGGACAGCTAGAGAACATATATATTTTTTATACACATTTCACTACCTGTTAATTCGAAGTTCACTACTTTTCAGCATAATATGCGTTTCTTCTTTCAGTTTAATAACCTATTTTGTATATTTTGCAGGAGAAATTATTCATGAAATTAATGTGCTATAAGCAGTTGTTCATTAAACCTATGTCATTTATGAATGTGATCACATATACTCTACTTGTTTTGACGTTACACATCTTCATTTGCAGCAATAACTCAAAAGCAAATATTGTTATGCCCCAGTAATTAATTATCGATCCCAACGCAATGCATTGCTAGCACAAAAAAAAAAAATGCTTTGTAACTGGTGAATGAATGCCACTGATTACTGTAATAAGATGACCTATGATGCCAACGATTACTGTAATTAGATTAATTATGTATAAATGCTATGCCAATAATTAACTCATTTTGAATGATCACTTCTGAATAATGCATAAAAAAAATGCTTTGTAGCTGGCCAGTGAATGCCACTGATTACTGTAATAAGATGACCTATGATGCCAATGATTACTATAATTAGATTAATTATGTATAAATGCTATGCCAATAATTAACTCTTGTTTTGAATGATCACTTCTGAATAATGCATAAAAAATGCTTTGTAACTGGCCAATGAATGCCACTGATTACTGTAATAAGATGACCTATGATGCCAATGATTACTATAATTAGATTAATTATGTATAAATGCTATGCCAATAATTAATTCATTTTGAATGATGACTTCTGAATAATGCATAAAACAATGCTTTGTATCTGGCCAATGAGTGCCAATAATTACTATATTCAGATAATTTATGAACATTATTCTGTAATACTACATACATGGTACAGAAATGTTCAGTAACTGGGCGATCAGTGCCACCAATTACTCAAATCAGTTGTTAGACTAGTGTAATTCTCAATGAAGACTACTATGTGACTTAATGTCCTTCACCTTCTGACCTAATTACCAGAAATTACTGCAATATCCATTTGTCCTGTCTATCCTCATGATCATGGAGCACTATATTTGGTTTTTGCACAAATTCTACGTTGGTGTACTTTACAAGAACATGGTGTTGACACGACATGCTGTCCACCACCTTGAGCGATGTAGATGTTATTATGGTCCCACTGTTTGGTGTACCTAGTGTACTACCAAAATGATAGCATGGAATATTATTACGACATATCAGTGTCTTGGCTACACTGATTAATACTTCAAGGAAAAGGACTTCAGATTGTCTCACTTGGTGTTGTGCTTCTGTAGAAAGATATGGACTTTCAGTGCAGCTGCATGCAACCTAAAGTGCTACAACCATGATGCAATCCTTCCCATTCCTTTCCTAGTTCTTGTAAAATGCGTTTAAATTCTTGTAAAATGATAAAGACATATACAGTGCGTGTGCACTTCATTTCATTTGTTAACAAGAGTAGTTGTCCTAAAAATGCTAGAGAATTTTACAGTGCGTGTGCACTTTATGCCATTTGTTAATATGATTTGTACTCATTACGTGTACATTTTGTGATTTCCTGATATGTTCTGTACTACTGTGCGTGTGCACTTTATTTCACTCCTTGATATGTTTATTCGTTATAAAAATGCTAAAGAGTTTTACAGTGCGTGTGCACCTTATGCCATTTGTACTCATTAAGTATACATTTTGTGATTCGCAGATATGTTCTGTACTGCAGTGCGTGTGCACTTTCGTCGTTTTGTTAACATGATTTGTATTCATTGCATATACATTTTTGTGATTTGCTGATATGTTCTGAACTACAGTGCGTGTACACTTTTGTCATTTGTTAATATGATTTGTACTTATTATGTTTATTTGTTGTAAAAATGCTAAAGAGTTTTACAGTGCGTGTGCACTTTTGCCATTTGTTAATATGTTTTGTACTCATTGTGTATACATTTTGTCATTGCCTGATATGTTCTGTACTCAGTGCATGTGCACTATATTTTATTTCATGTTCTGCACCTATATATATATGTATATATTCTGTGATTGTAAAGTTAGTTAATTAAGAAAAATTTGTTGCTCATGGCAAGTCCAATTGACTCACCATCGCTGCCAAATTTTTGCCCCCCCAGTGGAGGGTTATGTAAGATGTATGCTTTGCCGGCGATGGGCGAGGCATGACAGAATCTCTGACTAGAGAGTAGTTTGTCGTTAGTTGTTGCTTGTCACTAGTCTGCGCTTGTCAGCGCGAGTCGACGGTAGTAGTCTGGTGTAGTCTGCGTGAGTCGGCGGGAGTCGGCATGCGTCGGTTGTGTGCTCTGGTCGCGACTCTGGTCAGGACTCTGGAGGATGAGTACTGTTGTAGAAGGTAAAAAAGCAGCCTTGCGCATATTCAATAATGTATGTTAATTGAAATTTAATTTGTTCAGAAAAAATGCCCCAATAATAATTTTTATAATATAAAGTAACTCTTTAAAAGAAAACCATTCATTTCAGTTTCCAATGCATTATCATTGCTTCCAAGAATCAAAAAAAAAAAAATATAGGCGAGCATTGCACGAAGCTGTGTCGAAAAATGACTAATTAAGAGCAGATATAATTGCAGTTTTATTGAGGTAAGAATTTTTGCCTTTTTTATTCAGAATACAGGGCCGAAGGGCAGCGCTGCTGTCCTCATAAAATTCATCAGGTTACAAAACTTTTTTATTATTTTGGTGTTCAGGAATTTTTCTATTTCGAACTTGACATTAAATGAGAAAAGAATTTTGTGGTAACATTAAATGTGAATGCATTTCTGCACACAGACTATAAATGGGAGCCAATTTTGTTCAGATGTTACAATATTAAAAAATTCTTTTAATTATTATTTTTTGTGGCGAGGCTACACTTGGCTCATTTTTATTTTTCATTTAACATTTTTTGTGGGGAGGTTACATAGTGAATCCCTTATTTCAAAGTTCTCAGTTAGGACTTGGATTCGGAAGTGTTGGATTATCGTATACACGATGGTAAGGAGAAAATTTCTCGAGATAGTGTAGAGATGATATTGATGAACCTTTCTATCCATTAGGTTGATTGGTATACATTCTGCAATAGCGAAGATCAAGTGTCAAATGTATGTGTGGATTAATGTTGTTAATGTGGGTGTTTAAAATGATGGATTACCAATGAATTTTAGATTTTCGATGGTTTATCTAAAATAGAAATTCATGCAAAGATGATGTACTTTTATATGAAGACTCTAGTTTCAACGATTAAGACACTCGTTGTGGGTTGAAAGGCACCATAATTCACTTGAAGGGCGTCCCAAAAGTGTAACCATAGAAAAGCAGCAGAGAAAGTTTACAAAAGAAAACTGATAATTGACGAGCAGCGGACGCCATAGGTCTATAAGAAAAGAATAATACAATACTTGAAGATCCATTTTCGAAACAGGTGTTTGTGACCATCTATGCAGAATTGGTTAAATACTGACAGAAAATGCGACTGTACGTGAACAAAGTGTTTGACATGCCAATTTTCTACCACATACGAGATGTGGGTGCACTTACTCCTTCGAAAGCAGCCAGATGGAGCTAGGAGCCCTGCGCCAGATAGGGAGAATTCTATTTCTTGTGCCGAATAGATTATACTCAGATATTATTCTTACTGATGACTCTGAAAGAGTAATATACTACCTGGCAATTTCGTCTGGAACATCTTGATTGCAAAACTGACTATACTTCTCCACCCACTGCACCTGACCACGAAGGTCGTTTTGTTATTATACATCTTAGAGATTAAATGTTGGTACATGCACCCCTGTTTCTTAGAACAGACACCTTCTGACTTTCTCCTATTGACACATCTATGACTGTAAATACGTTTGCATCCAATGAGAAAGTACTGCGGCCTTATGTGGATATTTTCCAGACCATGTATCACCGCACTACGAGTGTAACCTGGCCAGTAGAGAAACGTTGCTCAAAGTTTATTTACTCAAATATTGAAAAAGTGTACATGTAAGTCCGTAAATATGGAATCCGCTTAGGATCACTTTGTTGTCCGTCTGTCTATCCGTCTATTAAGACGCTTTCGTCTCTGGAACACATAGAGGTATCAAGCTGCAACTTTGCGTCAAATCATAGCGGGCTATGGTCTAATACTGAGTCTACGGTCTCTTAGCGGTGTAAAAAATTTCACCTTCTAAGCCACTGGACTCAAAGGAGATGAATTGTCTACACACATAATCAGGTTCGTACGGATCACTCAGGGCACGAATCCTACTCGCACCTATCCGGTTTTGCGTAAAAATCACTTTCATTCACTCCACGCCAAGATATTTTCACCTTGCCTCACATAAAGTAATGTGTACAAATAAGATACTAATATTGAAATAGAACATTATCTTACATATTAAAAGCGATAGTCAGCTTACTTTCTATCAGGCCGGCGGCTGTTCACCAGAACATTAACTGACGTTATGCAAGCTCAACATCGCATTATGTGCTTGAAGTAACGCAAGAATCAACAAGTAACGACATAAAGTTCATGGAACTAAAGAACGGTACTCCTGCTTTCTCCGTAAAACGCACACACACATACAGGTGTCCGCCTATAGACACTTCATTCGGTTCACTACATGATGCGCACCTTCACATTTAAATAAGTTTCAAACATAGCATCTTGGCGCAGTATTCAGCTACTGGAGATATCTTACAACGTTCCGACCATAACTACTTGTTCTCCACCTGTAGACTCAATTTGTCAAGATATTTAGCTTCTGCTACGCACCGGGAACACTTGGATATGAACAGATCCCGACCAGGATTATACCGAAGAAATATAATTCTGTTCAATTGTGCTCACTTTATTGAATCTCTTTCCATTATTCTTGGACGACCAGAAGGCCTCTCAGGGATGCCACGGATGGACCCCTCTGTCTGTCAACCACAAACAAAGGTCTCGGTTTCCACGGCCGTACATGTGACCGTTAGAAAAATACAAGTTATTGTCCACTTCAAAAAGAGGTATACAATGCAAAACATGTGCAGGGTTGCTGTTTGATTGTTACGTCAAAGAGTTCTTTGATTAACGCAGACATTGTTATCCTTCACAGCTCTAAATCATACAGATGCACTGTGATGAACGTTACTAGGGACAATACACCAAATATTAAGGGAAACACGCCGACACGGTTTTTGAAGTACTCGAACAAGCTCGAGATTTTGACATTTACAAACCAGAATATCCTACTCTGTTATTAACAATATGGATTTAAACGTAAGGCAGCGCCCACTCACTGAGCATAAGAGAGAGGGATAATCTACATTCTACGAGCACTGTTTATTACATCGCGCAGCGTTCTACAACAATTTTCAACAGGATTGCCAAAGAGATGACGTTTGGTAGAGACAGACAGCTGGTTTTCAGACACACGAAGCCGACTTTTCTAAACTGCTACTCCCCACCGAAAATGAAGGGCAATCAAAAAGTTTCCGTTCGAAGTCCGTATACTCCAGAACAGGTAAGCTAATCAGGCGAAATCGCCGTGTACCCTGAGGTAATCATTCCACCGACGCACCAGGTTGACGATATCCGTAAGGTAAAACATCGTGCCCTGCCGCGTGAAGAGATCGGTAACTGCCTAGTTACAGATATCTAGTATCTAGTTCCTAGGTAACAGAACGCAGCATGTCATTCTCAGTGGAGAGAAGTCTTCCGAAGTAAGAGTGATTTCAGGTGTGCCACAGGGGAGTGTCGTAGTACCGTTGCTATTCAAAATTTATATAAATGACCTTGTGGATGACATCGGAAGTATATCTCGCGAGGAGACCATGAGGATAAAATCAGAGAGATTAGAGTCCACACAGAGCATACTGAATCTTTCTTTCCATGAACAATACGAGACTGGAATAGAAGGGAGAACCGATAGAGGTACCAAGAAACCCTCCGCCACACTCCGTCAGGTGGCTTGCGGAGTATGGATGTAGATGTAGATGTGGATCCCTGTTGCACTTCCTCGTCCGACAGAATCATCGGCCCTACAATGCCTTTTTTAAGTGGCCGAAGGCTTGGCAATGCCAGGGAAGAGGTCAAGACTATAAGGAGGGTGCTCCAGTGTCTCCCACTGGAGTTAGCGTAACGTCTTTGTTACAACATTTGCGACTAGCAAACGTGCGTTATCATGAAACAGCAACACCACTTGTCGCATGATTTCACAACGCTGCTTTTGACACACATACTACCCCGTACACATTCCTCATTCTCCGATGATTGTCTGTCAATGTTTGTCCTTCGGCAGCTAAGAAAAGCATACCACCACGTTGGTCCTGTTTGGGCTCATTGGTAATAACGTCGCTATACTTCATGCTTCCGCATTTACCGCATGCACGTCTGAAAGATACAAATGGCAGACTAATCCCTTGGCTACATGTCGGTGCTTGTCACATTGGAGTCGCGCTACGCTGCATATACGCTGCAGCCAGCGCCCTCTGACGGAAACTTTTGGATCGCCCTTTGTCCATCACGTTAATCGTGTTATAGCAATTGTAACTCATTGCACTGACTGGAAAATAAATAATACTTTCCATATACGAGTACTTTAGCTGCACATTCGTGTCATGGTAAAGCAGCTGACTAACATCTATTTGACTAACATCTATTAAAAATAGGAAATACTGTGCATGTAAAGAGGTTTGCAGATTGTTCGCTTATTCCAACCGTCTTGACATTGTGCTATGAAACTGTTTGAGGCCACTGCTACGATGATTCACGACGATAAGCCATGATTAAAATAATCCCTTCTCATTGTTTATTGTTACATTTATAAAATGAAGAAAGCCTTCTTTGGTTGTACTCCGCCGCTATCATAAAAAGAATTTTTAAGTATATAGCTTAAAAGCTGCTACATTGTTATTATGATCCAACTAGTTCCTGCAGTTCACATCGTCAGCTGGCATAGTTTGCAGTTAAAATAACGCTGGTAGTTGTGGTGTGGGCTAGATTATGCGATGCCATACTCCCGGACAAGTCGCTTCCTCCTTACTAGGCTATTTTAAACACTGAAGTCTACCACATGACGACATAAATTCTCGATATTAGGTACACCAAAATGAAAGATTATATCAGCTTTTTGATGATACACATAAATATAGCTCACGTGATTCTACTGTTGTATGTTACTTCCTCCATTTTTATTTTAATTGTTGTACTTCACTATAACTCTCAGTCCCAGGAAGTTTTAAAGAATTTTGTAAGTAGAATAAATAAGTTTCAACATAAAGTGTTCGAAATTACTATTACAGACTTCTAGGAGTTGTAGAGAGGACTTAGTAGATCAAATTATGTTAAGGATCCCACATCGGAAATGTATCTTCAGGTATAAATTAAGTTGAAGATCGGACTAAGTTCAGGTCTCCCATTGCGCTGTCCGATCACAAGCTTTTAAGAGGGTGCCGTCGTCTGTACCTGTCGTAAATATGACATGACACCTTCGTTCGGGTACAACAACGGGATCGAGAATCTAGTATGTTCGAAACTAGAAGGGTTGGCTGTGATATTTCACGGTCGCGCTGCACTCTCGGCTTTGAAGACGACGTCCTTCGTCACGCAGGAGAGAACCAGCTGACAAGTACTCGGAACATTGTCCACGCCACGTGCTCCTACGGCACGCATGTCACACCTTAATGTCACCACTGCATAGCAGGAGATTTGGCAGTGATTCGATCCTCAGGCTGATTTTAGATCCAAATTCTACATTTCCGGACATGGGTTTCGTATCGAAACTTCATCTATTAATTCCACTGTATAATCCATTTTTTCTTTTTGTCATCAGTCTACTGACTGGTTTGATGCGGCCCGCCACAAATTCCTTTCCTGTACTAACCTCTTCATCTCAGAGTAGCATTTGCAACCTACGTCCTCAGTTATTTGCTTGACGTATTACAATCTCTGTCTTCCTCTACAGTTTTTGCCCTCTACAGCTCCCTCTAGTACCATGGAAGTCATTCCCTCATGTCTTAGCAGATGTCCTATCATCCTATCCCTTCTCCTTATAAGTGTTTTCCACATATTCCTTTCCTCCCCGATTCTGCGTAGAACCTCCCCATTCCTTACCTTATCAGTGCACCTAATTTTCAACATTCGTCTATAGCACCACATCTCAAATGCTTCGATTCTCTTCTGTTCCGGTTTTCCCACAGTCCATGTTTCACTATCATACAATGCTGTACTCCAGACGTACATCCTCAGAAATTTCTTCCTCAAATTAAGGCCGGTATTTGATATTAGTAGACTTCTCTTGGCCAGAAATGCCTTTGTTGCCATAGCGAATCTGCTTTTGATGTCCTCCTTGCTCCGTCCGTCATTGGTTATTTTATTGCCTAGGTAGCAGAATTCCTTAACTTCATTGACTTCGTGACCATCAATCCTAATGTTAAGTTTCTCGCTGTTCTCATTTCTACTACTTCTCATTACCTTCGTCTTTCTCCGATTTACTCTCAAACCATACTGTGTGCTCATTAGACTGTTCATTCCGTTCAGCAGATCATTTAATTCTTCTTCACTTTCACTCAGGATAGCAATGTCATCAGTGAATCGTATCATTGATATCCTTCCACCTTGTATTTTAATTCCACTCCTGAACCTTTCTTTTATTTCCATCATTGTGTGTGTATAATCCATAGAAGCCTGTAATAGGATTTTTAAATCACGTCATATCCTATTCGAGAAGTGCTGATACAGTTTCTAGCATGGCTTAATTTGTGCCGGAACGATGTTCTGCCACCTCCGGAGCAGTATTTTTTTGAGCCACTGGAACAAGTCGACACCGGAGATTTAAAATACTACATCACAACGTAATTATAATATGCCCCTGCGCCAGCAATAGTGAACGTGACAACGAGGGACCAACGGGCAGGGGCGAGCGGCAAGGTAGGCTACTCTCTCTCTCTCTCTCTCTCTCTCTCTCTCTATGCGTGCGCGCGAGTGTGTGTGTGTGTGTGTGTGTGTGTGTGTGTATGTATACAGTATAACCAACACACGTTGAGCTTCCTTCTGAAGCTGTGAAAGATACATACCACCTTGTGTTTACGAATGCGAACAATCTCAGCAATCTAGAAGCATGGCGACTTCTCGTGATGCGTGTGTCAATGACAAATAAGTAACTTGACGAATGTTTGAACCTGCGTTCACGAAATATTGTTTCTTCCGTCTTGTAATACTCACATCAAAAAAAGTTTTCTATCACCCAGGTTCCCAGAACTCCTGAAGATACACGTTGACTATGATTAGTTTATCACAGACACAGTCTCTCTGACCGTTCAGAGATGTAACTAAACCCGCCCAAAGATGTAAACAACTATCATGAGCAGCGCCTATTAGACGGAGGAGGTCTGACAGTCGATCAGTTCTAGTCATTCCACCAGGAAAGAGGTACACGGCTCGTGTTGCCTGTATTTCAACCTTGCCTAGACGGTCAATACCGCGGTTCGATCGCGTCCGCATTGTTGCTTTGTGCCAGGAAGGGCTCTCAACAAGCGAAGTGTCCAGGCGTCTCGGAGTGAACCAAAGCGATGTTTTTCGGACATGGAGGAGATACAGAGAGACAGGAACTGTCGATGAGATGCTTCGCTCAGGCGGCCCAAGGGCTACTGCTGCAGTGGATGACTGCTACTTACAGATTATGGCTCGGAGGAATCCTGACAGCAACGCCACCATATTGAATAATGCTTTTCGTGCAGCCACAAGACGTTGTGTTACGACTCAGACTGTGCCCAGTAGGCTGCATGAGGCGCAACTTCACTCCCGACGTCCATGGTGAGGTCCATCTTCGCAACCACGACACCATGCAGCGAAGTACAGATGGGCCCAACAATAAGCCGAATGGACCGCTCAGGATTGGCATCAGTTCTCTTCGATGATGAGTGTCGTGTATGCCTTCAACCAGACAATCGTCGGAGACGTATCTGGAGGCAACCCGTCAGACTGAACGCCTTAGACACACTGTTCAGCGAGTGCAGCAAGGTGGACGTTCCGTTCTGTTTTGGGGTGGCATTATGTGGGGCCGACGTACGACGCTGGTGGCCATGGAAGGCGCCGAACGGCTGTACGAAACGTGAATGCCATCCTCCGACCGATAGTGCAAACATATCGGAACATATTGGGAAGGCATTCATCTTCATGGACGGCAATTCGCGCCTCCATCGTGCACATCTTGTGAATGACTGCCTTCAGGATAACGACATTGCTCGACTAGAGTGACCAGCATGTTATCGAGAACCGAGATGATGAAAAGCTTTTTTGATGTGTGAATTTGCCGTAGCTGCTGATCAACTACGCCCACGCTCACACGCATTGCAAAAAGTAAACAATCTTTCGAGCCGACGTCGGTACGTAAACATCCTTCCCCACGTCCCTTTTTCCATGGCGCTCGAGTTTCTCTTCTCTTTGCCTACTCTGCAACCTTGTTAAACATAGGTTACTGCCAGCGCAACTGAACGTTGCGGCTGCACAGGTTGAAAATATGATCATAG
Source organism: Schistocerca nitens (assembly GCF_023898315.1). Taxonomy (NCBI): domain Eukaryota; kingdom Metazoa; phylum Arthropoda; class Insecta; order Orthoptera; family Acrididae; genus Schistocerca; species Schistocerca nitens. The sequence goes on from NC_064617.1 coordinate 742,358,170, forward strand.
TCACTTGTGTTGATATGTAATCGATCAGAACTAGGGAGTAAAATAGTTGCTTTAATAGCTAAAAAGAAATATTTGATATTCTTTAGATAATTCTCATAATTAATTATGTGGCTGTCAATCATTAGTTCGCTAGCCTATTACTGTTGTCAAGTATAGCTCACTGAAGCTCATTAAACGCTGACTAAGATTATTTAAGTTCATTTAAGTCTCTTGTATAGGTCTGTTCAAATTCCAAATACCAAAGAGAGAAAAAAATTTAAAGAAACAGATCTTTTTTGAAAGTAGTTTGTATTTATTATACATGCTGCTGGGTGTCTCTAGGCCTGAAACTATTAACAAGACGGTCATCGTAGAATCCTGATGGTGGAACTTGAAAACGGATTCAGCGAAGTACAGCAGACAGATTGGAGCCTAACATAGAACGCAACACTCTTCATGGACTAATGATGATTGGTCTGCACATGGAGAAAGTTTTTGTTTTACTTAATGACTTTAACGGAGAAAATTCTTCCATATATAAAACTGGACCTCGAGCAGGCTCGAACCTATGATCATACCTCACAGATTCCAACTGTCTGAATGCTATCTATCTGTAGTGGTAATTATCTCGGTAGGTTTCGGCGGAGAAAAGTATTTTACCATGTTAAATGACTTGGATTTATTCATAGAAAACCGTTTGCTAGATAACTGAACACTTTTTCACCTACTGAACTCCGTAGTCCAAGAAAGAACAAAAGTATAATCATAAGTAATTTTTCTCGTTACATAAAATTAATAACAAATTAATACATGCACATCGCGTCATTGTATTTAATCCATTATAGGAGCAAAGTGACACTGCTACAGAGACAGACGGTAGCACTTGTTGCATACATTAATTCTTGCGTTTTTATTGATTTGATAAGAAATAAATTTAAAAACCTTAATTTCATAGCAATATTTTGAAAAAAAAAAAGATTTCTTATAGTAAGTTTTACAACAAGTTTTCAGAAATCGAAACTGGTGATTTTACGGCTGGGAGAAGGGGGGAGGGGAGGGGTTGTAGCTTTAAGAGGTGTGCTCCCGCACCTAAAATTTTGGAATTTAAGCTTTTCGGCAGTCACAGCTATGAGATGTACAGCAGCTGTCTCAACGGAAGGATGCATCAGAGGGTATTTCACCACGAGCTGAGCTAACCTTGCAAGTAGTATGTGTCTCTGCCGGTCGTTCCGACGCCTTTGTTCCTTAACCTCCCACGGCGTCCTTCCACAACCCACTTCTTATACGGTGCCACGTGGTCGCTAGCGCGGGAAAATAAACTGCACCGATAGCACAGTATCGAAAACTTCACTGGAGGCAACAACAGCTGCTCAGCTTATAAGGCAGGAAATGCACACTGCATAGCACGTGGCACAGACGCAAACCCGCTCCGAAAGTAGCCGTTACCGCTACGCCGGTTGGTTGCGAAACAGACTCCGAAGCGTCACTCACCGCACACCGCACTACGACTGCCGCAGCACCACGTGCTCGGCCGAGCCACGGTAGACAGAAGTAGCCTCTCGCTGAGTTTGAGGCCGGCGACAAGACAAAAGCGAAAATTCGCTCTCCCGGCGCAATCACTGCGGTTCTGTGCACGCAACTCACCGTCGAGAATAGGAAGCGCAGCGCAGGCCACGAGATTCCGCGTCCGACGGTGACAGCCGGCGTTTGCGCGGAGGCGGTGGACGCCACGCAGCCGAGTCGAGCGGGCTGGCGGTCGGCGGCCGGCGGACTCGATAGTAACTCCCGCCTCTTCCCCCACACTGCGGCCCGTTCCCCCACCACCGCGCCCCGCGCCGCACTTGGCAGCACGCGTGCGGGACATTTCTCGCGGGATACAATCCGCTTACGCTTACTCAAGATGTCGCAATCTACGCGTCCGGCGCCGGCTCGCAAATAGATACCGTAATTGCCGAAGATTAAACCGAGCGAGATTCACAAACTCTCACGTCTTTACCGGCAGCATATCTTACTGCTAGATTGCGCAATGCGTCACGTGAATGAGCTACAAGAGGCGCTCGCGTGTGACTAAGAGCGGTATCGTTCTAGTTACGACGTTCGAGGCGTTCTCGGGACAAAAATGAAAGTAAAAGTGAGTGCATGTGCTCCAAAGCTTTAACGTGGTTACGCAACAGAACCTTGCGCAGTGCTACCATGACAACATTCGTAAGCACATAATGTATTAAAAAGGCTGTAAGCAGTCACAGAACGTTCATTCAAATACTTCACAGTTTAGTGGAACGTGCAGGGCCTGCAGCTGCCATCTTCACTTGTAACTACATGATTAGTCTGCAGTTCACACTTAGTGTTTGGCAGAGGGTGCATAGGACCACTTACAGAAGATATCTGTACGGTTTCCACCCCCGAACAGCACGTGGGAAAACGAGCACCTAAGTGTCCTCTCTCTCTGAATCAGCAAAATGTTTCTGCATTTGATGTAGAAACTGGTTTTAGTAATTTTGTGGGAACACTGCAACATAGAAAGAACTCCTTTTAACGTAAAGTACACATGCTGTGTTGTGGGGCAATCGGTATGATTGAAAGTAATCAGACTTCGTACCCGGAGTCCGCAGTATAGACACTTTCATTGTACCAAGATGACCGAGTTCAACGATATAACTTACACATATTCTTGGGGCCATCTCTGCTTATATATCGCTTTATTTACAGGTTTCGACAGAATCGTGCTGTCCTCTTCAGACTGGCAATACACTTGGCGTATATGTTCACATATACGTGTCGTCGACATTTTGACGACATTGAGAAATGACAAACTACGAGAGATTTTTTTCTAATGTATTTACACTTTGCTCTCAAAATGTCGACAATAGATGTATGCGAACATTAACACAAAGTGCTCCTTTACTTATTTTCTCAACTCATACCGAAGGTAGTACGATTTAAGTAACACTGACTATCATGACTTATGAAACTTCGTGACAGATTAAAACTGTGTGCCGGACCGAGACTCGAAGTCGGGACCTTTGCCTTTCGCGGGCAAGTGCTCTACCACTTGCCCGCGAAATGCAAAGGTCCCGAGTTCAAGTCTCGGTCCAGCACACAGTTTTAATCTGCCAGGAAGTTTCATATCAGCGCACACTCCGCTGCAGAGTGAAAATCTCATTCTGTTATGACTTCTGTTGATGAAAAACTAAATAAAAAACAATAGAAAAAGTAAAACAAGCAACTAGATAAATCGTGAAGAGAAATTCTTATACAGCTGAATCTGGAGATTCAAGAAATGCGGAACACATTTATAACTAAAAAAATACATTAGATTCGTTGCTTGAACGACAGCTAAGTCAGAGTGCGTACATAGGGAACTGCCAAATTTAACACGCTACTCTGTGTTCCATGCACCAACGAGACCGGTAAATCTGGCAGTAGGGAAGAACCTTCATATATCAGTAAGAGAGAATTATAAGCTACCTAGAGACAGAGTTACAGTAGTAAACATACTCATTGGTCAAAGGCGCCCCAGGCCGGCACGCGTCTAGAAAACCTGGACAGCCAACCAAGCTTGATTTCACCTGCAGTATCAGCAATAATAGTACAGTGGTGGAATCATTCAAATGGAGCTGATAGTAATTAGGGCTCAGGACACCGAATACTTGTAACGGTTCTTTATTTGTTTGACCATTACGGCACTCAAATCCCAGTTCTCGATACCAGTAGTATCGTACTACTTCTCTGCGAAGTAACAGACATATTTTTGTGACAATATTCACATCTGGTTTTATTAGTGTATAGGTACTCCGATGTATCGATATATTACAATGATATGATTCTTGTGTGTCTCTGTGAGACTGTCATAATCTTTGACTTACTTGTAACCGTTTTGGCGCGAATGCGCACAGCCTACCATCCACAGTTAATAACTTTGTAGTTTCCCGATAAAGCGAACATATGCTGCGTGAGCAACATTATTAATCTGATTTCTAACCTACTTTGCAAGTGGTGGTATTGTTAGATATCCACGTACTGATAAAATGACATTATGTAGGAATGCTTTTACAAACGAACATTCTTGTCAAGTATGTCTTATTTTTAGTGTGGGAAAAGAGGGCGTTACACGAATCAACAGAAGATGCTGATATATAATTCGCCGGCCGGAGTGGCCGTGCGGTTCTAGGCGCTACAGTCTGGAGCCGAGCGACCGCTACGGTAGCAGGTTCGAATCCTGCCTTGGGCATGGTTGTGTGTGATGTCCTTAGGTTAGTTAGGTTTAAGTAGTTTTAAGTTCTAGGGGACTGATGATCTCAGAATTTAAATCCCATAGTGCTCAGAGCCATTTGAACCATTTTTTGATATATAATTCAGTTGGCAAGATATATGGAGACTCACGGAGCAAATATTGCCGAGCAATAAGGAAGAGACTCTCTCACTCTGGCACTGCCTGCTGTGAGGTTGTCAGCGCGGTGTTTCACCACTGCTGGAGGAACATGCAAGACTTGTTGTGCGTGAAGCGATCACTACTTTTACGATACTGCTGAGAGATGCCTCGCCCGGTTCGACCTGGCCGTTTCCTTAATTCCACGCGCCCGCTAATGCGCTCTAAAAGCTTGCATTTCTCTGACAAGCAACCCCTTGATATCGAGGACGCAAGTAAGGTTCATTTGAAAGAGTTGTGTTAACAAATATGACAGGAAAACTATTACCTGCTAATGACACACCTTGTGCATCAGGAGGGCCACTGAAAATCAGTGTCCCCGATGTGCAGAGATCAATCTTCATTGGGATGTATGTATTACATTTCACAAAATGGACAGCGTCGGCATTCAAGAAATGTTCAAAACAAACCATTCACTTGTACTTTGAACACCGAATAAAAAACGGGGCCCCATAGTGATCACAAAGGCTCCAAACAAGCCACATCTAGAAATTTTGAATCAATTTCATTACCATAAGAAGTCAACATCATTCTTCCAACGCCTTTGTCAAAGAGGACAATTCTCCCGTTTGGATCTCCGAGAGGGGAGTGCCAAAGGGAGGTGACCTTGAGAAAAAGATTGAATAACCAACTAAAGGATAACGTTCTCCGAATCGGGGAGTGGAATGTCAAAAGTTTGAATGTAGTAGAGAAGCTAGAAAATCTGAAAAGGGAAATGCTACGGCTCAATCTAGATATAGTGGGGCCAGTGAAATGAAATGGAAAGAAGTAAAGGATTTCTGGTAATATGAGAATAGGCTAATATCAGCAGCAGCAGACAGTAATATAACGGGAATAGGATTCGTTTTGAATAGGAAGGTAGGACAGAATGAGAGGCATGTAAACATTTCAGTAATAGTGCTGTTTTCATCAGCAAACCAACGGCGACAATACACGACAGTTCTGGTACACATGGCGAAATCGCAAGCCGAAGGAGAATAGATAGAGAACGAATATAAAAGTACTGAACTGGTAATTCAGAACGTGAAAGGAGATGAAAATCAAGAGTCATGGGGGACTGCAATGCAGTTGTAGGCAACAGAGTTGAGGAAAGTCACGTGCGAGAATATGGGCTTGCTACGAGGAATGAGAGGAGAATGATTGATTGAGTTCTGCAATAGATTTCAGCTAGTAATAGCGAATACTCTGTTCAAGAATCACAAAAGGAGGAGGTATACTTGGAAAAGGCCGAGAGATACGAAAATTTTCAGATTACATCATGGCCACGGAAAGATTCCAAAAGTAGGTACTGGATTGTAACGCTTACCCAAGACTCACATCACAACTTCGTAGTGATGAAAACTAGGTTGAAGTTTAAGAGACTAGCCAGTAAAAATTAGTGTCCAAAGAAGTGGGATACTTAGTACTTGCCATCTCGTCGGAGGTTCGAGTCCTCCCGCGGGCATGGGTGTGTGTGTTGTCCGTAGCGTAAGTTTGTTTAAGTCTAGGGACCGATGACCTCAGAAGGTTGGTCCCTTAGGAATTCGCACACACACGTAATACTTAGAGATAAGCTTGAAGTTCTCTAAGGCTATAGATAGGTGGAAAGAGGAGAAGCCTCTATGAGTGGGAAGACTTGTATGATGACGTGATGTGAGAAGAAAAGGAGTCGAAAAAAAAGACGGGGCATCCAGTGCTACAATCAGAATTTAAAAGAGCTTTGGACGATCTTAAAATCAAATAAGGCAGAAGGGGTGGATACCACTCCACTGTTGTTGTTGTGGTCTTCAGTTAAAAGTCGGTTTTGTGGCCGAGCGGTTCTAGGCGCTTCAGTCCGGAACCCCGCTGCTGCTACGGTCGCAGGTTCGAATCCTACCTCGGGCATGGATGTGTGTGATGTCCTTAGGTTAGTTAGGTTTAAGTAGTTATAAGTCCAGGGGACTGATGACCTCAGATGTTAAGTCCCATAGTGCCTAGAGCCATTTGAACCATTTTTTCTTCAGTCCACAGACTGGTTTGAGGCAGCTCTCCATGCTACTCTACCCTGTGCAAGCTTCTTCATCTCCAAGTAACTACTGCAACCTACATCCTTCTGAATCTGCTTAGTGTATTCATCTCTTGGTCTCCCTCTACGATTTTTACCCTCCACGCTGCCCCCAAAACTAAATTGGTGATCCCTTGTAGCCTCAGAACAATTTCTACCAATTGATCCCTTCTTCTAATCAAGTTGAGCCACAAATTCCTCTTCTTTCCAATGCTATCCAGTATCTCCGCATTAGTTACGTGATCTACCCATCTAATCTTCAACATTCTTCTGTACCACACATTTCTAAAGCTTCTATTCTCTTCTGGTCTAAACTATTTACCGTCAATATTTCACTTCCATACATGGCTACACTCCATACAAATACTTTCAGAAAAGACTTCCTGACACTTAAATCTATATTCGATGTTAACAAATTTCTCTTCTTCAGAAACGTTTTCCTCGTCATAGCCAGTCTACATTTTATATCCTCTCTACTTCACACATTATCAGTTATTTTGCTTCCCAAATAGCAAACCTCATTAACTATTTTAAGTGTCTCACTTGCTAATGTAATTCAATCAGCATCAACCGATTTAATTCGAGTACATTCCATTATCCTCGTTTTGCTTTTGTTGATGTTCATCTGTTATCCTCCTTTCAAGACACTGTCCATTCCGTTCATCTGCTCTTCCAGGACCTTTGCTGTCTCCAACAGAATTACAATGTCACCGGCAAACCTCAAAGTTTTTATTTCTTTCTCCATGGATTTTAATTCCTACTCCAAATTTTTCTTTTGTTTCCTTTACTACTTGCTCAATATACAGACTGAATAACATCGGGGATAGGCTACAACCCTGTCTCACTCTCTCCCAACAACTGCTCCGTTTCATGCCCTTTGCATGGGGGCTTAATTAAAATAAAATGAAAATAATTTTAATTTTTGGTAGCTGTATGTCCGATTACGCTATGTCTCGTAAACGGTTGGCCCTGACTAGTATTATTACGCAATCTGACTGCATAGAACAACAACAAAGATTGAAATGGAAATTTTCATTAACACAATTAATTAATTAAGTCCCCAGCAACTATAAAACCTACGAAACCAAAGCACAAGTGTAACTGTTCTGTGTGTGGAAGTATGACTCAACGTACGCATCTGGCACGGTTCTTCTTCAACAACACAAGAAATTTTAAATATCATTTATACTGAATTAATTAAAGAAAATAGAAATACCATAATTACTCAAGAAAACCAGAATTACACTCTAATACAAGAACACAAGCCAAATGCTTTGTTGACTGAACCTGTAATGAAGCATTATTTACGACATTAAATAATGAAAAATAAATCAAGTTTCGTTACCTTCATATATTGACCAAAATCACTCTAATCATTACAATATATCTCCACACCGACTCGCTATTACCACATCTCAACAAGAACTTTTCAGTATCACATCTCAGCAAGCACTCTCTACTAGCTCATCTCAGCAAACACTCCTCACTACGACATCTCAGCACTGACTACCACGAGTTCTCCCAAGGCACTGACTACTACGACATCTCAATAATCACTGCCAGTGGAGGCGGCAGAACAATACTCTCTAGCGCGATCTCTGGCGCTGTGGCTCAGTGTAGCCACCTTTCATATGCCCTTCTTCCACGGGCTAGAATTTGATGGTATTCTTGCCAGCATTGGTGGTGAAAATACCACCAAATTCGTCAAAATAATACAGACAAAAATAAAAGATAATATTAATACGTAAATATCACATACTAGATAAAATTTTGGCTTTGCACTGACCTTTCAATAACCTAATATATAAAATACAGTAAGCAATACAAATTCTTTCATACATGTGACTTTACATAATAGTTTACACAAGTATTATGTGGTTAAACAGTTCAATCAATAGCGTCAGCAATGACGAATATGTTCAGGTAAGAGTCTCATAACTTTTCACAAACAGTAATACACAAAAAATCAGTTTATACAAATATTCACATAAACGCTTTCCATAGCCCAAGAAACAAGTAGTTGACAGTTCCAGCAGTAGCACCCCGCAATGGTCAACAGGTGCAAAAACCAACAAGTGACATTTTTTCAGTAGAAACAGTCCATCAGTGGCACCCAGTAATGTTGAATAGGTGCAGACACCAACAAGTAGCACCATTTCAGTATAAGCAGTTCCATTAGTGGCACCCAGCAATGTTGAGCAGGTGCAGACATCAACAGGTGACATCTTTTCAGTAGAAGCAATCCATCAGTGGCACCCAGCAATGTTGAGCAGGTGCAGACATCAACAAGTAACACCATTTCAGTATAAGCAGTTCCATTAGTGGCACCAGCAATGTTGAGCAGGTGCACACAGCAACAGGTGACATCTTTTCAGTAGAAGCAGTCCATCAGTGGCACCCAGCAATGTTGAGCAGGTGCAGACATCAACAAGTAACACCATTTCGGTAGAAGCAGTCCATCAGTGGCACCCAGTAATGTTGACCAGGTGCTGACCGCAGTCCATAAAATTCACTTTCACTAATCACACTGTTCATCAGCAGAAATTAAACATGTCCAGGTGGCATCCACCATGTTGAAAAGTGCAGCACCATCACTAATCAGACAGTTCAGGCATGAACAATAGTTTGAATACACATACAATGCTTTTACACTAAACATACAAATCATAACAAACACACAAATGATATCAGATAATTGTCCTATTAACTATTACAATACACAAATACCAGTAAACCTATAATATTTATGGGTGTCAGTACAAGCCACAACAACAAGTAAAATAATATTTAGGAGATAGGTTGGGATCACTTCTCTGGGATTATAAAAGGAAAACACACAAAACACACTCACTCATCTTTCATCCACATTTAGTGCTACTGTGTAGTTGAATAGTGTTAACTGTGTAAATGCAATTCTGTCAAAATTTTATGTTCATCATGTGTATCAAGTGGTAGTGGCAGCAATGTATAACAGTCAATAATAGTTAGTCAACGTCATAGTCATCATGTCAAGACCAATGTTTGCCAAGCCAGATCAAAATGTACAGTTGCTGAACAACTGCCAGTGAGCCAAGATATGCAATTACTTCCTCTCTTCAAAAAAAGTATATACTGCTTAGTGATTTAACAAAGTGTGTGTGTAGACAATCTTCCTTCTACTTGAGTGTTCTAGTCTGCCATCTTTATCCTCCTTGTTTCATATAGACCAACAAAAAAAATATGCTTCTCACTTACTTCACCTCTTATCCACCATAACTCCAATAATCATCAGCATCACATAATCTCAATACCTCAATAATACCTCATTTACCTTACCTCTTGTCCACGAAACTCCAATAATCATCAACTTCACATAATCTCAATACCTCAATAATACGTCGATACATATAAACCTCAGCACCAATATCATTTCACTTCCATAACAACTCTTTCCTCTAGTCAGTCTCCTCGAACAAGTACAGCCAAATCCTAGTGCAACTTCAATTCAGCATCCCATACAATCCGAAGACACAGTGTCCACACACAACCTCTGTGTAATCCATCTGACACAAATTTTCTACTCATTATAAATTATAAGATACATTTTGGTTCCTTGTCCATCATTAAATAAAAGAAATGCATACATGACCTCTAACAGACTTAGTTCGAATAACTCTCAGTAATTAAGTACGATTACGAAGTGTTAATGATCGTGATATTTCAGTGTGTACACCACTTCAAAAATTATGGCAAACAGAAGCAAACATGTGGAGTATTTCTCGTGTCAAGTGTCACTTCCTATTTCAATTGCTCACGAAGAATGCAGTGTAATAACTGTCAATGGTCTAAACCTAGTGTTGGTATGTCATGTCGTTAGCTTCCTTCCTATTAGCATAAATTTATACAGCTTCCATAAAACCTCCATCTCATGTGACTTCTATGAAGTTTCTTGTACTAATGTCGTTCGTAGCATTATAGCAGTTCATTTTCTTATCTTAAAAATATGAGGCACTGAGCGTAAGCAAAACATGCAATAGCGAGTAAATATACCAGTAGAGAACAGAATGTCAACAAATGGATACAGCACAATTCCTACAACGAGGCTCTGCCAAGCGAACAATCTATAATTAATACCACAGTGTAACCTAAACTCTATGTACGTACACAGTATATCAGCATTGCTATATTCTAAATTGAAGAGTAGTTGTGACAACCAACAGAAATGTGTAAATATGCAATCCATACGCACAGCAGCAAACATATATCTTACGTAATAAACAAGTCATTAGCATCATATCAGCATAAGCAAATAAAAGTTCATATGTAATCTTAATAAGTAAACATGAAGGCGGAAGCAGATAAATCACAAAGTGTAACCTACATACCTAATTACAGTCAGCACAATTAATCAGGTGACAATTATAATTTAAATAAATAAGCACAGCAGGCACATAATAGAAAAATATGACATCAGTGAAAAAGCAGTGCAGCCAAGCGATGCATAATATACACACGTAACAACCCTGTTCATTAATCAAACATTGTCAAAATCAGTTAATGTACGCAAGTACGTCGCTTCACAAGTAAATTCATAGAACATGAAATTTAGCACAAAGTATAAATCACGTAATCGCGAGCAGCAAATTACGTCTAAAGTACGTACCTAAGTGGAAATATGTTACCTGAAAAATAAACACAATTAATCATTACCTTTTTAGTTTATTAGTTTCATCTTCGAAATTACATTCTTCCTGAAATTTTCTCCAAAGCAAGTCGTCTTAACGTCGGACACGCACAGAATTTACCTGAAGGTCTTAAATATTTTACACAACCGTATCCTGAAAAATACTGAACGTTAATAACATAATTTATAGTCACCATAGCTTTATACAGAATTTAGTCGGAGAAATTAGACTGTGTATTTGTTTACGTCTGTCAGTGCATTCGCACTGACTGCTCGATCAGCTGTAGGCGCGTGACATAGGCAGTGATTGTTTGCGGTCAACGACTGCCTTGTGCGGCGCGCAGACTGACTGTTGCTTTGAGTATCTGCCGCCGCCGGAACACGGCGCGGTATCCTTGCATTCTCCGCATGTTTACGTATAACTGTTGGTTTCTCAAAGGTATGTCATTCCACAAAAATTTTAACGTTGGATATGTGATGTATTCCCTTACAGCGCCGAGATTTAAGAGTTTCTACTTCAACAGTGTTATCATGGATAATTTTGCGAATTCTATATGGACCGTTATAAAGCAGAAAAAATTTGCGACATAAGCCTTTCCCTTTATGAGACAAACGATGAGACTTAATTAACACCTTCTGACCAACTGACAAAGTTTTTAAACGACCAGGACGCTTAGCTGATTTCTCTCTTCTAGCAGCCGCAGATGCAATATTTTGTAGAGCCAGGTTGACAACTTCAGAATGCCGCAGTTTCCGTGAAGGCGGAAAAGGAACGATTTCAGAAATGCGATTTGTTGGTACTTTATTTTTTAATATCAATAGAGGCGGTAAAGAAGTTGAGTCATTTGGAAGTTCATTCAGAATGTTTTGAAAAATATGAAGATACCGATCCCAAGTTCTGTGATTCTGATGACAATAAAGACGGCACAATTTATTGATTTCCTTCATCCATCTTTCTGAAGCATTAGATTGAGGGTGAAAAAGTGAAATAAAAATTGGTTTAATCTTACGACGCCGTGGAGTACGAAGCCAAATTTTAGAGCGAAACTGTGATCCATTATGTGATATAACCTTATCAACATGACCAACTTCTTTAAGAAAATGTTTGATGAAAGCATTAGATACTGAACGAGCTGTTGCTTTGTGTAAAGGTGTAAAACACACATATTTTGATGTCAATTCCACTGCTACGAAAATGTACGCAAAACCATTAGTAGAACGAACCACTTGACCGAACAAATCGACTGCAGCCATGTCCTTTAATTTCGCTGGAATGATAGGAAACAACGGTGTTCTGTGAGAAATCGTTGGAGGCTTAGCCTTTTGACATAATTTGCATTTGGCCAGAACAGATCGAATACGTTTTTCCATATTACTCAAGTAACAATTTTCTCGTAATTTATGAAAACATTTTCTGGGACCAAAGTGCGCATAACTAAAATGTGTGTATCAAATCAATTTATTAACCCACTCATCAGGAATACAAACTAACCAAACACAGTTGTCGACCGATTTTCGTTTAAAAAGAATGTCGTTGCGAACTAAATAATGCTGTCTAATCGCTACGTTTTCCTTTCTCCTCCACTTCTCCTTAATGTCCTTCCAGATTGGATCCTTATTTTGCTCCTTAGCGATGTCCTGGAGCGAAGACGAAATAAAGTTCTCAAACGCAACACCTTGAATGTACATCAAACAATAATGGTTTTCTTTGCAGTCCTCTTCAGCACTTTGTTTCAAACCCATAGGTGCACGTGATAAAGCATCAGCAACAATATTTGAAGATCCCTGTATGTAAACAATACTAAAATCAAATTCCTGTAGGTACAGCGCCCATCGTGACAATCTGCCATGAGTTAATTTTGTCGACATAAGAAATTCCAGAGCTTGATGATCGGTGTAAACCTTAGTATGTCTGCCATACAAAAATGTGCGAAATTTTGTGAAAGCCCAAACAACAGCCAAAGCTTCAAGTTCCGTAATCGAATAATTCTTTTCGGATTTAGAGAGAACACAACTTCCAAAGGCAATAGTTTTCTGTACTACAACGCCGTCTTCTTCTATCTCTTGAAATAAGTGTGCACCTAGGCCTTTGTATGATGAGTCCGTCGCCAAACAAAAATCTTTAGATAAATCCGGATGTGAAAGAAGTGGAGCAGCAACTAAAGCATCACGAAGTTGTTCAAATTCTGACTGAGCTTCCTCATCCCAACACCAGTTAGATTTCTTTCCAGATAGTTCACATAAACGAGGTGTGGCCAAATTGTCCAATCTAACAAAGCGTCTAAGAAAATTACAGACACCAAGGAAACTACGAACATCACGTTTTGTGGTAGGAACAGCATAATTACGAATAGCGTCTAGTTTCTCTGGATCAGGAAGAATACCTTCTGTAGAAATAATATGACCGAGAAATTTCACCTGAGAACGACCAAATTCAGATTTTTCCAAGTTCACTGTCATGCCAACTCGTGCAAAAATACGTAATAATGAATCCAAAATTTTGTTATGCTCACTCCAAGAACGATTAGCAATAAGAATGTCGTCAACATATGAAGTAATATTGTCACGAAGATAAACAGGTAAAATTTCATTTAAACTACGAATGAATGCTGCAGAAGATACAGTAAGTCCAAACGGTAATTTCCGAAACTGGTAACAGTTACCAAAGGCTAAAAAGGCAGTGTATTTTCTACAATCAGGGTGGAGTTCTATTTGCCAAAAACTTGCGCGCATATCAATCGTGGATAAAACTTTAATTCCATGGAAATGTTGAAGAAGTTCATCTAAATTTTGTGGAGGGTCAGTTTCAGGAATAATAATATTATTTATCTGTCTGGAATCCAGAACCAAACGAATTGACCCATCGTTTTTAAGAACAACGTGTAATGGGCTGGTATAAGGGCTGACTGCTGGCTCAATAATGCCCTGATCTAACATGTATTGAAGTTCATTCTTAACCTTGTCTCTGTAAGCCAAAGGAATAGCGTACGTTTTTCCGCGAAATGGTGTGTGTTCTTTTACTTTAAATAAATTTTGTAAGCCTTGTATAGTTTCTGTGTGATGACTAAACACTGTAGCATGTGAAGTCAAAATATGGTGCAGCTCTTCTCTTGCAACGTCATCTGGCACTTCAGCTTTCTTAACCTTTTCATTAATTAAATCTTCGCTACTAATTACATCCTCCATCGCGTCTCTGTATCTATTGTCATTGTCATGAATAAACACACTGTCGTCATAATGCTCAACGAAAGCATCAGAAGTAAGAAACCTTAAACATTTTGTATCTGATTCAGATCTTGCTAAACACTCGAAAAATTTCAAACATTTCGGCATTCCGGCAACAGTCAAATTCATACTTCCTTCTTTAAAGTTCAAAATTGCCTTATGTGTGTTAAGAAACTCCATACCTAATATAATCTGTGTACTGAGTAATGGAACAATAATAAAATTAGCAGACAATTCGTATCCTTGACAAATGAAATTTAGGTTGGTCTGTTGTTTAACTTCCACACCTTTTCCAGAAATCGCTCCTCGAATTGTAGTTTTAGAAATAGGTAACACAGGACAGGCAATAGTTCTTTCACATGTACGAAAAACTGATTCACTAATGACGTTCAATGGGCTCCCAGAATCTAAAACTGCAGTGAACTTATTCTTACCCACACATACTTCAATAACAGGATGTAAAAAGGCGTTTACATTATTTTCCTTTTCGCCTAGCAAAATGTCTCTCATATCTTCCAGGCGTACGTAGTGTAAAGTTGTAGTGTCATTACTTTCTGAACCGTCTATATTGCTGCCAGAAGCCGAAGCTGCTAGTCATTGTCGATTGTTTGCGTCACGTCTTTGATTATTCCCGACATTTCGCGGATCAATTTCTACTATTTCCACTTGTCTCTCTGAATTTCTGTCACGCGGAGGATGCCAATTAGGTCCTTCCTGTCTGTTAGATGCAAATTCTTGGTTGTGTCTGTTATTAAAATTTCTGTTTTCCTGTCTGTCTGCATAACTACTTCTTGTATAATTTCAACTGTCACTTCTGAAATTATTGTTAGACCTACTACCCTGGTTATTTCTGTAGTAAGAATTTCTATTACTGTATGGATAATTTCTGTCTTGATGATACCGATTACTGTTTCCGTATGATTGATCATTCCGGTACGAATTACCGTTATTATAATTGTCTGTGTAATTTCTGTTAGGACGTCTGTTATTGTCATAAGGCTGGTATCTATTGTCCTGTCTGTTACGTCTGTCATTCTCAAAGTTACCCATATAATGCCCGTTCCGATCACTATCCCTTTTCTCTGAAAATCTATCGTAATTACTGTTACTGAAAAAGTTACAAGAAGTCCCGTCGTCGTTGTCATACTCAAGTTCTTGTAACAAAGTCTTAAAAGTCTCAATGTTGTCTTTACATCTTCCAGCTAAAGCAATTTGTCTTATGGATTGTGGCAGCTTAGTTAAACAAATGCGCATTAATTCAGTCGGGCTATAAGGGTTGGACAGGAACTGATTCTTTCGAATCATGTCTTCAAAGTATTCTGCCGGCGTGCGGAACTCAGACTGTTTAAAATTACGCTGCATAATCAGACTATGTTTGACTCTGTCTTGTGTGTTTTCGGACCAATATGCCGATAGAAATGCATGATAAAAATCATTCAGATTATTACAATCTCTAATGAGTGCGCGCATCCGCGTCGCCGGTTCGTTTTCTAAATATCCACACATAAATTCCAGTTTGTGACTTAGTGGCCAATTTGGTGGGAGTGCATACATAAATTGATCTAACCATGAACATGGATGTATGTCATTCTTAGAATTGCGGAAGATCTTAAATTTCCGAACAGTCAAAAAGTGTTAATAGTCAAAGTTTTCGCCTCGTGGCGACAAAGACCTACCGCGTCTGTCCCAGTTTGAATGCCGATTATTGTCAAGTTCGCGCGCCTGGCGCTCTCTTGTTGCATCCCGTAAATGAAACAAATTATTTTCTTCAAACCCTCTGCTATCTGTGATTCCAAATTTCTTTTGCTGTCTTTTCCTACAATTTCCCCTTCAATTTGTTTGACTTGCTTTCGTAATGCCTCAACTTCCCTTTTAACACGTTCATTAAATTTTCCCTGATTTTCAACATGCTTATTTATGTTCTGGTACTCTTCGGTTTCTGCAAATGGTAATGGAGCTGTATCATCCGACTCTCTGTCCCCATGTAAACTAAGATTTGTCAATTTATCTGAAATCTCCTCAACTCTTTCCGATAAGTCACCTATTTTTTTTTTTTTTTTTTGTTTACCTACATCTTCCGTAAGTGTCGCGACTCGGGTTTCAGTGTTGACACATTTGTTAGTTAACTGTTCATATTGTTGTGTCAGGTTATTTAATCTGTCATTTGATACGGACTCCTCGATTATCTCAAGTATTTCTTCCTTATCGTGTGCACATTGTAATTTTAACTCTGAAAATTTTTGTACTATCACGCGATCTCTTTCTTCCGGTTCTCTATCTTGTTCCCTTTGTCTAATCTCTACTGCAATTAATCTATTATTGTGAGAATTCAAAATCGGTTGTACTTCTTCTCTGATTTCTTTCTTTAACTCATCTTTCATATTTTTGAAACATGTCCCTATTCGTGAATCTAGCCGTGTTTCCAAAGTTCACATCTCTGTTTTAAATTCAGATCGAAACTGCTCCATTGTTCCCCTATCTGTTTTTAATTCAGATCTC
This sequence comes from Schistocerca nitens, assembly GCF_023898315.1. NCBI lineage: Eukaryota > Metazoa > Arthropoda > Insecta > Orthoptera > Acrididae > Schistocerca > Schistocerca nitens. Next base: position 742,374,988 of record NC_064617.1, read on the forward strand.
AAAGTTCCCATCTCTGTTTTAATTGTTCCTATTTGTGATCCCAGTGAGTCTAACCGTGTTTCCATTGTTCCCCTTTGTAAGTCTAACCGTGTTGTCACTGTTTTTAATTCAGATCCCAAATTTAATATTGCACCCATCAACTGCTCCACAATAGCCGGTTCGAAATTCTTTTCGCCCCTAACATTTCCCGCGAAACCAACTTCTTTCGTCATGGCTGTAAAGCTATCTGTGTTCGATACTATTTCAGAATCTTCTATCGTTAATCTCGTATTCTGTGAATTTTCTGATTGAGAAAAATTTTGAAATGGTTCCGGACTATTTTCCCGACTTATTAAATTGTTTTCCACTTCATTATTCAACATACTGTTCTCCTGTGTTGGCGAGTTCGCCATGTCAACAACTTCGTCATTCTCACTATTCATCATTTTTGCCTTTTTCATTGATCGCGTAATCATTTACAAAATATACAAAATTCGTCACTTTACGAAAATTACACACAATGACACTATATCTCCAACAATACCATTCACACGAAATGTTTCCCTCAAACACGATTAATCGAACAATTGAAATAATTGCACTAATTGTCAAACCCGTAGACAAGACAACAAAAAAAAAATTGCAAAATACCATTAGAAGAATGCCAATTACCAAATCTACACATGCAATATAGACTACAATTACTAAACTACAAATTACTAGAACAATCCTACTGTCTACTATTTTTACAATCAGAAGATTTCCAAGGGACGATCCGAAGCAGCGGTCGCCACGCGCATGGGGGCTTAATTAAAATAAAATGAAAATAATTTTAATTTTTGGTAGCTGTATGTCCGATTACGCTATGTCTCGTAAACGGTTGGCCCTGACTAGTATTATTACGCAATCTGACTGCATAGAACAACAACAAAGATTGAAATGGAAATTTTCATTAACACAATTAATTAATTAAGTCCCCAGCAACTATAAAACCTACGAAACCAAAGCACAAGTGTAACTGTTCTGTGTGTGGAAGTATGACTCAACGTACGCATCTGGCACGGTTCTTCTTCAACAACACAAGAAATTTTAAATATCATTTATACTGAATTAATTAAAGAAAATAGAAATACCATAATTACTCAAGAAAACCAGAATTACACTCTAATACAAGAACACAAGCCAAATGCTTTGTTGACTGAACCTGTAATGAAGCATTATTTACGACATTAAATAATGAAAAATAAATCAAGTTTCGTTACCTTCATATATTGACCAAAATCACTCTAATCATTACAATATATCTCCACACCGACTCGTTATTACCACATCTCAACAAGAACTTTTCAGTATCACATCTCAGCAAGCACTCTCTACTAGCTCATCTCAACAAACACTCCTCACTACGACATCTCAGCACTGACTACCACGAGTTCTCCCAAGGCACTGACTACTACGACATCTCAATAATCACTGCCAGTGGAGGCGGCGGAACAATACTCTCTAGCGCGATCTCTGGCGCTGTGGCTCAGTGTAGACACCTTTCACCTTGACTCTTATAACTGCCATCTGCTTTCCGTACAAATTGTAAATCGCCTTTCGTACTCAATATTTTGCCACTGCCACCTTCAGAATTTGAAAGAGAGTATTGCATTCAACATTGTCAAAAGCTTTCTTTAAGTCTACAAATTCTAGAGACGTAGGTTTGCCTTTCCTTAATCTATTTCCTAATATAGGTCGTAGTGTCAGTATTGCCTCACGTGTTCCAACATTTCTACGGCATACAAACTGATCTGCCCCGCGGTCGGCTTCTACCAGTTTTTCCATTCGTCTGTACAGAATTCGTGTTAGTATTTTGCAGCAGTGACTTATTTAACTGATAGTTCGGTAATTTTCGTATCTGTCAACACCTGCTTTCTTTGGGATTGGAATTATTATATTCTTCTTGAAGTCTGAGGGCATTTCACCTGCTTCATACATCTTGCTCACCAGATGGTAGAGTTTTGTCAGGACTGGCTCTTCCAAGGCTATCAGTAGTTCTGATGGAATGTTGACTACTCCCGGGGCATTGTTTCGACTTAGGTCTTTCAGTGCTCTGTCATATTCTTCACGCAGTATCGTATCTCCCATTTCATCTTCATCTACATCCTCTTCCATTTCGATAATATTGTCCTCAAGTACATCGCCCTTGTGTAGACCCTCAATATACTCCTTTCACCTTTCAGCTTTCCCTTCTTTGCTTAGAACTGGTTTCCCATCTGAGCTCTTGATATTCATACAAGTGGTTCTCTTTTCTCCAAAGGTCTCTTTAATTTTCCTGTAGGCAGTATCTATCTTCCCCCTCGTGAGATAAGCCTCTACATCCTTACATTTGTCCTCTAGCTATCCCTGCTTAGCCTTTCGTATTTACTGTCGATCTCATTTCTGAGACGTTTGTTTCCCTTTTGCCTGTTTCATTTACTGCATTTTTATATTTTCTGCTTTTATCAATTAAATTCAATATCTTTTGTGTTAACGAAGGATTTCTACTAGCCCTCGTCTTTTTACTTCCTTGTTTCTCTGCTGCCTCCACTATTTCATCTTTCAAAGCTACCCATTCTCCCTCTACTGTATTTCCTTCCCCCGTTCTTTTCAATCGTTCCTTGATGCTCTCTTTTAAACTCCCTATATCCTCGGATTCTTTCAGTTTATCAAGGTCCCATCTCCATAAATTCGCATTTCTTTGCAGTTTCTTCAGTTTTAATCTACAGCTCATAACCAATAGATTGTGGTCAGAGTCCACACCTACCCCTGGAAATGTCTTACTATTTAAAACCTGGTTCCTAACTCTCTATCTTACCATTGTGTAATCTATCTGAAACCTTCCAGGGTATCCATGCCTCTTCCACATATACAACCTTCTTTCATGATTCTTAAACCAAGTGTTAGCTCTGTACAAAATTCTACCAGGTGGCTTCCTCTTTCATTCCTTACCCTCATTCCATATCACCTACTACTTTTCCTTCTCAACCTTTTCCTATTATCGAATTTCAATCCCCAATGACTATTAAATTTTCGTCTCCCTTCACTGAATAATTTCTTTTACCTCATAATACACTTCTTTAATCTCTTCGTCATCTGGGGAGCTAGTTAGCATATAAACTTCTACTACTGTGGTAGGCGTGGGATTCGTGTATATTTTGGCTACAATAATGCGTTCACTATGCTGTTCGTAGTAGCTGACCCGCGCTCCTATTTTTTATTCATTATTATACGTACTCCTGCATTACCCCTATTTGATATTGTATTTATGACCTTGTATTCACCTGACAACAAGTCTTGTTCCTCCTGCCGTCGCACTTCACTAATTTCCACTATATCTAATTTTAACCTTTCCATTTCCCTTTTTAAATTTTCTAACCTACCTAGCCGATTAAGGAATCTAACATTCCACGCGCCGATCCGTAGAACGCAGGTTTTGTTTCTCCTGATAGCGACGACCTCAAGAGCAGTCCCCGCCCGGAGATCCGAATGGGGAACTATTTTACCTCCGGAATATTTTACACAAGTGGACGCCATCATCATTTAACCATACAGTAGTGATGCATGTCCTCGGGAAAAATTGCTGCTGTAGTTTACCCTTACTTTCAGCTGTTCACATTACCAACACAGCAAGGTCGTTTTGGTTAATATTACAAGGCCAGATCAGTTAGTCATACAGACTATAGCCCCTGCAACTACTGAAAAAGCTACGGCCTGTATTCAGGAACCGCACCTTTGTCGGGCCTCTCAACAGATACCCCTCCTTTGTGGTTACACCTATGGTAAGGCTATCTGTATCGCTGAGACACGCAAGCCTCTTCACCATCGGCAAGGTCCATGCTTCATTAGGATTCCTAAAACCAATGGGGGAAGTGGCAACAAAGCGACTAGTCAGGTTGGTGTGTAGAACGTATGAGTCTGACGATATAGCATCTGACTTTGGGTAAAACATCGTCCAGACAATTCCGATTATTGCAAGAACCGACAAATGCGAGAATTATCGAACAATTAGCGTAATACAAAAGCGTAGCTCATGCATCCAAGCTGCTGACAAGACTAATATACATAAGAATGGAAAACAAATTGAAATTCCAGTGTTACATTGTTGATTTTCTTTATTTAAACTTACGAATTGTCGCCTGAATACATTTCTTGTATTTCATATCTGTTTCTACTATCGTGTTATAATTTCATGTATTGACTCGTTCCATGACCATGGAGACTTCTCCTTAATTTGGTCCCACGGAACAATAAATAAATAAATAAATAAATAAATAATAAAGATCTACATCTACATCTACATGGATACTCTGCAAATCACATTTAAGTGCCTGGCAAGGGGTTCATCGAACCACCACCTTCATAATTCTCTATTATTACAATGTCGTATAGCGCGCGGAAAGAATGAACTCCTGTATCTTTCAGTACGAGCTTTGATTTCCCTTATTTTACCGTGGTGATCGTTCCGCCCTATGTAGTTCGGTGTCAACAAAATATTTTCGCATTCGGAGGAGAAAGTTGGTGATTGGAATTTCGTGAGAAGATTCCGTCGCAACGAAAAACACCTTTATTTTAATGATTTCCAACCCAAATCCTGTATCATTCTGTGACACTCTCTCCCATATTTCGCGATAATACAAAACGTGTTGCCTTCCTTTGAACTTTATCGATGTACTCCGTCAGTCCTACCTAGTAAGGATCCCACACCGCGCCGCAGTATTCTAAAAGAGGACGAAGAAGCCTAGTGTAGGCAGTCTCCTTAGTAGGTCTGTTACATTTTCTAAGTGTCCTGCCAATAAAACACAGCCTTTGGTTAGCTTTCCCCACAACATTTTCTATGTGTTCTTTCTAATTTAAGTTGTTCGTAATTGTAATACCTAGGTATTTAGTTGAATTTACGGCTTTTAGATTAGACTGATTTATCTTGTAACCGAAGTTTAACGAGTTCCTTTTAGCACTCATGTGGATGACCTCACACTTTTCGTTATTTAGGGTGAACTGCCACTTTTCGCACCATTCAGATAATTTTTCTAAATCGTTTAGCAGTTTGTTTTGATCTTCTGATGACTTTATTAGTCGATAAACGACAGCGTCATCTGCAAACAACCGAAGACGGCTGCTCAGATTGTCTCCCAAATCGTTTATATAGATAAGAAACAGCAAAGGGCCTATAACATTACCTTGGGGAACGCCTGAAATCACTTCTGTTTTACTCGATGACTTTCCGTCAATTACTACGAACTGTGACCTCACTGACAGGAAATCGAAAATCCACTCACATAACTGAGACGATATTCCATAAGTACGCAATTTTACTACGAGGAGCTTGTGTGGTACAGTGTCAAAAGCCTTCCGAAAATCCAGGAATACGGAATCGATCTGAAACCCCTTTGTCAGTAGCACTCAGCACCTCTTGTGAATAAAGTGCTAGTTGTGTTTCACAGGCCCGATGTTTTCTAAACCCATGTTGACTGTGAGTCAATAGACCGTTTCCTTCGAGGTAATTCATAATGTTCGAACACAATATATGTTCTAAAATCCTGCTGCATATCGACGTTAACGATATGGGCCTGTAATTTAGTGGATTACTCCGACTATCTTTCTTGAATAGTGGTGTGACTGGTTAACTTTCCAGTCTTTGGGTATGGACCTTTAGTCGAGCAAACGGTTGTATATGATTCTTAAGTATGGAGCTAATGCATCAGCAAACTCCGAAAGGAACCTAATTGGTATACAGTCTGGACCAGAAGACTTGCTTTTATTAAGTGACTTGAGTTGCTTCACTACTCCGAGGATATTTACTTCTACGTTACTCATGTTGGCAGCTGTTCTCGATTCGAATTCTGGAACATTTACTTCGTCTTCTTTTGCGAAGGCATTTCGGAAGGCTGTGTTTAGTATATCTGCTTTGGCAGCACTGTCTTCGATAGTATCTCCATTGTTATCGCGCAGAGAAGGCATTGATTGTTTCTTGCCGCTAACATACTTCACATTCGATCAGAATCTCTTTGGAATTTCTGCCAGGTTTCGAGACAAAGTTTCGTTGTGGAAACTGCTATATGCGTCTCGCATTGAACTCCGCGCTAAGTTTCGAGCTTCTGTAAAGGATCGCCAATCTTGGGGATTTTGCGTGTGTTTAAATTTGGCATGTTTGTTTCGTTGTTTCAGCAACATGGTTCTAAGCCGTTTTGTGTACCAAGGAGGATCAGCTCCGTCGTTTGTTAGTTTAGTTGGTATAAACCTCTCAATTGCTGCCGATACTACGAGGTGTGGCTAGAAAAAAACCGGACTATTACTGGTGAAACAATAAAACGAATGCAATAAGGCTGAAAGTCGCGTGGCCTGTCACGTGACTCTCGCTCCACCTACTGCTCGAGTTTCATCTGCCTCCTGCACTCAGTCTGCCCGTGGCGTCTGTTTTAAGTAGTTGACGTTTTGTCTGTGCGTCGGAAAATGTTGAGTGTACAGAAAGAACAGCGTGTTAACATCAAATTTTGTTTCAGACTAGGAAAATCTGCAAGTGAAACGTTTGTAATGTTACAACAAGTGTACAGCGATGATTGTTTATCGCGAACACAAGTGTTTGAGTGGTTTAAACGGTTTAAAGATGGCCGCGAAGACACCAGTGATGACACTCGCACTGGCAGACCATTGTCAGCAAAAACTGATGCAAACATTGAAAAAATCGCTAAACTTGTTCGACAAGATCGCCGTTTAACAATCAGAGCAGTGTCTGAGTTAACAGGATTTGACAAGGAAAGTGTGGAACAAGTTTACCGATTTTTTCAATGTTTGCATCAGTTTTTGCTGACAGTGGTCTGCCAGTGCGAGTGTCATCACTGGTGTCTTCGCGGCCATCTTTAAATCGTTTAAACCACTCAAACACTTGTGTTCGCGATAAACAATCATCGCCGTACACTTGTTGTAACATTACAAACGTTTTACTAGCAGATTTTCCTAGTTTGAAACAAAATTTGATGTTAACACGCTGTTCTTTCTGTACACTCAACATTTTCCGACGCACATACAAAACGTCAACTACTTAAAACAGACGCCACGGGCAGACTGAGTGCAGGAGGCAGATGAAACTCGAGCAGTAGGCGGAGCGAGAGTCACGTGACAGGCCACGTGACTTTCAGCCTTATTGCATTCGTTTTATTGTTTCACCAGTACTAGTCCGGTTTTTTTCTAGCCACACCTCGTATTTCTTTGAATTTAAGCCACATCTGGTCTACACTTATATTATTAATTTGGAATGAGTGGAGATTGTCTCTCAGGAAGGCGTCAAGTGAAATTTTATCTGCTTTTTTTGAATAGGTATATTTTTCGCTTACTTTTCGAGGATTTGGGGATTACAATATTCAACCTCGCTACGACAACCCTGCGTTCACTAATCCCTATATCGGTTTTGATGCTGGTTATTAACTCAGGATTATTTGTTGCTAAGAGGTCAAGTGTGTTTTCACAACCGTTTACTATTTTCGTGGGCTCATGAATTAACTGCTCGAAATAATTTGCAGAGAATGCGTTTAGCACATTTTCGGATGATATTTTATGCGTACCTACGGAATTAAACATGCATTTTCGCCAACATATCGAGGGTAAATTAAATTCACCACCAACTTCTATCGTATGAGTCGGGTACGTGTTTGAAATCAAACTCAAGTTTTCATTGAACCTCTCAGCAACTGTATCGTCTGAATTGGGAGGTCAGTAAAAGGATGGAATTATTATTTTGTTCCGGTTTACAACAATGACCTCTGCCCATACTAGCTCACAGGAAGTATTTACTTCAATTTCGCCACAAGTTAAACTACTTCTAACAGCAACAAACAAGCCACCGCCAACCGTGTTTAGCCTATCCTTTGGGAACACCGTGAGGATCTTCGCAAAAATTTTGGCTGAACTTATAGCCGGCTTTAACCAGCTTTCAGTGCCTATAACGATTTGAGCATCAGTGCTTTCTATTAGCGCTTGGAGCTCGTACTTACCCAAAACAGCTACGACAGTTTACAACTCTTATACCAATGGTTCCTGTGTAAGTAGGCTGTTTAGGTTTTTTTTATTGGTAACGCCACCTCTGTATAAAAAAAAAATCACTGGCTGTGCTGTGTGCAGTCTGTGGCTGCTTTGCATTGTTGTAATACTCGCCATTGTAGTGTTAGGCAGCTGGCTGTGAACAGCGCGTAGCGTGGCGCAGTTGGAGGTGAGCCGCCAGCAGTGGTGGATGTGGGGAGAGAGATGGCGGAGTTTTGTAATTTGTCATGAACTGCTATATATATGATGATATCAAGGTAAATACATTGTTTGTTCTCTATTAATATCTTTCATTTGCTAACTATCCCTATCAGTAGTTAGTGCCTTTCATAGTTTGTATCTTTTATTTAGCTGGCAGTAGTGGCGCTCGCTGTATTGCAGTAGCTTGAGCAGCGAAGATTTTTGTGAGGTAAGTGATTTGTGAAAGGTATAGTTTAATGTTAGTCAGGGCCATTCTTTTGTAGGGAATCTTGAAAGTCAGATTGCGTTGCGCTAAAAATATTGTGCGTCAGGTTAAGCACAGTCAAGAAAAATTGTTCTAAGGGGACGTTTCATATGTCGACCCTTAGCCGAGGATACCTCACTGGAATCTTCTGATTTTTTTTCTTGTAGTTGGTGTAATTAGTGTAGCTTTTGTTTATTGCTAGCGCGTAATTGTAGAGAAAATCTCCTTTGTAGTTGCAGTCTTTCATTGTTGTACAGTAGAACAGTTGTGGCATGCATGTAGATTTGCACCAAGTATTTCGCAGCTGCAATTAACTAGATATTATTTTCAGTGCTATGTTAATGTGTTCCCCTATTTTTGCTCTTCAAATTGTGTTTTTCTGTGTTGTCGTGTGAAATATTGTGACAATAATGGCGTGTGAAAAACGTAATACTAGGCTCCAAAGTAAACTGAGTAATGACAGTGAAGACGAAAGCAGTGTGTTAGCGCCACAGAGTAATGAATTAACTAATGTTCAAAGTAATAATTTGGTAATTGTGCATAGGGAAATGGAGCGGGCGGCGAACAATGGCGTAGACAGTGAAACAATTAGTGAGCAGGGAAGCATTATCGATCGGTCGGTCGGCAACAGCTCGCCTCAGGAATCCGAAATGACAGGACACAATTTCGCAAATACTGTAGATTCAGGTTTTGGGTCATCACCGTTTTCTCAAATAAGTCAAAACACATTTTCTGCTTGTCAAAATGTGAATGTTGCCGGTGCAAATGCACTTCCGAAAAGCGTAGAGAAACAGATTCCAGACACAAATACATTATTATTGCAATTAATGCAACAAATGGAACAAAATCAGAAACAAATGGGACAAAAGCTTCAAAAGTTAGACATAATGGAACAAAATCTTCAAAAGTTAGACACAGTGGAACAAAATCTTAAAAAGTTAGACACCACACTTGAACAAACACGTGAGGATTTAACTAATGAGTTACATCACATTGAATCGAAATGAAAAAAAGTCTGTAACGACGTAAAAACACAAATTTGTGAGCATTTCCAACCTATTTTTTCGCGTCATGAAAATGCACTACAGAATCACGAAGCAGCCATAAAAGAACTGCAAACTACTGTTCATGAAAATCATGAGACCTTACAAGCTAAATTTGACTCAGTTGCATCTACCGATTCGGTTACGCAACCTGCAAAAACTCAGGAAAACTTGAAGGACACAGTAGATTCGATTTCAACACAAATGGACAATCTGAAACTTGGTTCAGAAAAACACACTGAGGAAATGTGTTCACTATCGGAGAAAGTAGCCGAACTTTCGGATCAGTTCACTAACTTATCTACGAAGGTAGATGATAATCTGAACGACACAAAACCGGTAGTCTTTAATGACACAGAAGAGAGCGAACAAATTAGGAAACTGAAACAAAATCTGAATCAAATTAATACGCAACACCAAAGAGAAATCCGCGAAGTACAAGATCAGCTGACACAGGTAATACAAGAATTACGTATTTCAGAGGACACTCGCGCCCCAATACGGGAAGAGGGACATAGAAATACGGATCAACCACAAAATAATAACACAGGACACTTCGGAAATTATGAAAGAAATTGGCAAGGTGCACCGAATTTTGAGATAGAACCGCCGACACGACGTAACAATGACCGATATGCTACTCGCCGACACGATGATTTTGACTATAAGCTGTTTATTACTACACGTAAATTCAAAACGTTTAAGAATTCTGCCAACGACATTCATCCACAAGCGTGGCTCCATCAATTCTCTCATTGTTTTCCTCCCAACTGGTCATTGGAGCACAGGTTAGAATTTATGTGTGGCTACTTAGAGAATGAACCAGCTGTAAGAATGTGATCGGTCATTCACGATTGCCACAGTGAAGGAGAATTTTACCATGCCTTCCTCTCAGCATATTGGTCTCAAGCTACACAAGACCGAGTAAAACATAGCATCATAATGATGAAACATGTCGAACAATCTGAATTTTCCAGTCTTGTGAAATATTTTGAAGACATGTTACACAAGAATCAGTATCTTTCAAACCCATACAGCCCCTCAGAACTCATCCGCATTTGCTTAATCAAACTGCCTGAACATTTACGACATATTATTTTGGCAGGACGTTGCAAAGACGACATTGAAGCATTTCAAGGACTCTTACAAGAACTGGAAATTGACACTGACAATCGCGGAATGCACGAGCACAACAATTACAGATCACATCCGTCGCAATTCCGCGATGAAAGAAATAATAACTGGACGCGACAAGGCTATTCTCACAACACAAATCGTGACCGAAACAGACACCATCCGTATGACAACCGTTGGCAGAGTAGTAATAATTACAGGGAAAGATCACCTCTCCGTCGTAATGACTATCACAGAGACAATCAGAGGAACACACAATATGGAAACCAAAACAGTTATTATTGCGGGAGACAGAATAACTTTAGACGCAACGGTCCAACGTGCAGTGATAATTCAGGGAGAAATTCTCCACCACTTAACCGAGAAGAAAGAAACTACAGGAACCACCGACATGACGACAGACGATATGATCGTAACGACAGACCTGAATTGCATCAGAACTGGCGGGATTTAAACAGGGCAGGGCCCTCTCGTCACGGTGAATTTGTAGAAGTTAGGTCTCCAAACCCCAATAACGGCGCGCGCCAACAAAGAGACAGACAATGACTCGCACAGCAGGCAGCCGCGTGCGCCCGCTGGCTCCGAGAAAAATAACATAAGACGCTAGCCTTGAGAAAAATTTTAGCATTCTTTACCGACGTATACCGCATGATAATTACGTTCAAGTTGAAACTCTGAGTACTGTGAAGAGCAAAGGTTTACACCACATTTCACATGTAATACCGTTTATTGATAGATAATCTGCTTTATAACTTAGTCTTTGCCATAAAATTTTTCACTTCACGTTACTAGTATGCTTTGTCAGACTTAGAATCTGTTAATATGCAACAATGTTTGAAGTTAAATATCCAGTCAAGAACCAAGAGAACTTATTTAAACAGAAATTACCAATGTATTGTTATAGTGAACAGACGACACAGTCTTGTATTTGTACATTCTTGCTTGTTAGCTGCACGATTACGTAACGACTATCAGGCTTACATAGGACACATACTGGTAAATGAGATTTTAATGCAACATTTTGGTTTACTTGAAAATACATTCTGGTTTTAAAGTACTTTCTGTGAGATACCAGATGACACAGAGGTTAGTTTATGTGAGAGCTACACGATTTTATCACGACGCTACTAATGAGTGACAATTTACAATGTTGCTTTTGCGCTGTATCTGTTTTATATCTGCACAGTTTTCTGAATTCTTCTGGAAAGAAAAACATGTTTTAGTAGTAACTTTTGTGGTATAACAACAATGAGACAGCCTTTTCCGTAGCACAACAATACGTTACAGTACAGTACTTTCTTCATCACAACAATAAGCGTAATAACTACGATATCTATACGCAAAACATTTCACTTTTGTTTATCATGAGGTAAGTACATTGACTTCTGCAGAACGTAGCTTTCGGAGGACGATAACTACGACACTTACACAGAGATTATCTTACAACAAGACGCACAGTTTACCGCTACAGTACACGTATTTGAGTGATTAATTTTGTACTTAAAACGTTTATTTTTTAAAGATTTTTGAATTATAAAGAAAGTTTTCCGTGATACATTTCATTCCATTGCTGTAATCTGTAACACCTGAGGGTATAATTACATTAATCCTCAGGGGGGTACACGCTTACTTTGTGTACCATGTGTTTGGCACGCACAAGGAGCCCTAGCTAATATGGTATTTGCTTACACAACTTTACACATCGGTACCATATTTCTCTAACACATAATTACACAGCTATCTGATTATTTGACAGAGATAAACATTTTTTTTTACTACATCAGTGACACATGTTTACGCAATTACAAAGTTGGGTAACTTCACACTTATGAAATTGTATTTTGTCTGTACTTTGTGAACTGTTCATATTTTTGCAGACCCATTGTGATATTATGAGAGCTTTGAATGATATATTTGGTATGGGATCATAATATTTAAAGTACGTTTGAGGTAGATGACACTATTGAAATGAGCAGAGAATTTTTTTAGGTTTTGAAATTATTGGAGGAAGCTACGACAATTTTGAGAATTGACTGAGATGTTATGATGTTATTTTTATGACGACGATGTGTATTATGCTGTTGAGGTATGTTTATGATCAATAAGCTGATGCTATATAAGGAATGTGATTACGTGTTTATATGTATATGAATAATGGATAGAAGTTAGGGACTCTTGACTTGTGAAAAAGGATGTTGGAAACCAAGAATCGTACTTTAAGAGTCATGAAATGTGTGTAAATGCGTGAATGTATCACAATGACGGCGAAAATTTCTTGGACACTGTTATATTCATAGGATTTTGTTTCTACACATTTGCAACGTAAATTCTCGACCTGTGAAATTTTTATATGAGACTGTCACTGTAGCGGAAACTGCTGTCATAAATATTTCCGTAAGAAAGTTAAGTGACCACCTGCACATGCGTCGTGGGCACACAGCTGTGTCAGACACCTGGAGAACAAGCCATTAGGGTGTGCCTTTCCGGAAGCACAGGTTAAAAAGAAAAAAAAAAAGGGAGGCCATTATCCTCGCTATTGACATTCGTTTGTAGAAAGCATCGTAAATACGACACGCTAATAATAACTTGGAAACATTCTTACATCTGCACACCTGATTACGACAAGCGTCTTTCTACGAGAGTTGTGAGAATTTCTACTAACTTATGAAATGTCACATGACTATTGAATGATATTTTTATGCTTTGCCTTTTATAGTTGCTTATTTCATTTGATATCTAGTTTCCAGCTGTGTTGCAGCATGGGTTTTAGAAAAAAAAAATTCATTTGCTAATGTGAACACTTTCTGTCAAGAGATCTATTAAATAATTATTTTACGACCCACATTCTTCGAAAAAGGAGCTCTTGGAATGGAAAGAACAATAAGAAGGGACTAATAACAGGAACTGCATACATAATTTTCTTTTCAACTACTTGGTAATTTTTTTTCGTAGAGTAAGTTTTTTGTGATGCATCACTCTAGTGTTAAGATGTGACGTAAGTTTTAAACATGGCCATTTTTACTGTAATATTTTTTCTGCTTGAGCTATGTCATGTTTAGGTATAAGTTGCTGCTGTTTGCCAGGCATAGTGTTATTGAATTTGACTTTGTATTATTCTGTTAAGCCAGTTTTACTAATGATTTATTTTTATTGTTTGCTGCGCATTACCTCATATTAGTTGTAATGTTGAATTGCTTGGTAATTTAGATTTACTGTAGCTTGCTTTGCCAGCTTGAAATTTTTGTCATTGATGTTTGTGTTACTTGATTTGTTCTGCTGCATTGCCTCGTCCCTTAGTTTAGAATCTGAGCTCAGTAGATTTAAGTTAGCTTAAGAGGGGGTAGACTATATAAGAAACTAACTATGATGAATTGGAAGCAATGCATTGACAAGGTATATAAAAAAAGATTTGGGCCAAAATGAGTATTGTACAATGAGAAATAATTATTTTGAAAGAAATATGAATAGAATACAGGAAGGAGGTTTAGATAGGACTTTTTGGCAATGATGATGAATGCAGGGAGATCTCCAAGAAGTAAAGAAAGTTTTGTTTGCAAAATACTGCAGTAAGACAAACCCTGTCCTTTCCTTGTATTATTCCGCTATGTGTTTGTGTACCCTTGTGTATTTGTTTTCTTCCTGTCTCTGTGTAATTTCATAGAATTTTTTCTTCTTCTAATACTAAGCTACCTTCACTATGATGAGGAATACTGTTATCCTCAAATATAATTGGCATTAATAATATGTTATTTAACTTGTAAATATGCTTAGACTTTATTTATTCTATTTTGTTTTAATGCTCATGTGTGAAGTCGATGTTTCAATAATTATTCTGATCTTTTATGTATCTACTTATGTCATAATTCCTGTAACACTGATGTATATGTTATTTCTATTCTTTTGTAAAGCCCCTATTACCGCAAATGTTATTTGTATTGTTATGTTCTGTACTGATGTGTTTTGTACCTTTGTTATTGTGTTCTTATGTTATAAAATTGTACTTGTCACCAGTTCATCATATTATTAACTTGTATGTTACATTACACTGCACACGTTTCTGTTGGCCATAGTATATGGACAATATGTGAGAAGTAGGGACTGTTAGTGTTTGTATGTGTGTTAAAAATTCAGCAAGGGACTGGATAACAGCATTGCTGGTTCTAAGGACAATTCCAAAAACTTTGTGAGTGCACAAGTGGTGGTTATGGACTTGCTATATTATCCACAAGACTCTTCAATGGTGATTGTGCACCTGCACAGTCACAACAGATGGCTGCTGGCTATCTCTACAAGGACTACAGTGGGTCTACATCTTTGATGACCCACCAATACCATTATTTCTACGAGGACTACAGTGGGTCTGCGTCTTTGCTGACTCACCAGTACCATTATCTCTACAAGGACTACAGTGGGTCTACATCTTTGATGACCCACCAATACCATTATTTCTACAAGGACTGCAGTGAGTCTGCACCTCTGGTGGCCCACCAGTACCGTAATCTCTACCAGGACTACAGTGGGTCTGCTCTGTGATGACCTACCTACCAATACTCTACAAAACTTCGACTGACTCTGCGGTGGGTTTACTCTGTTGTGGACCATGTCAGCATGTCAAGAGTCAGCACTGTCTTTCTGTTGGAAGGACAACACTACTTCTTCAAGACTGCATGGAAATCCACTACTTCTGTGTGCAATTTCTTTTACTAATGAGAGTTTGTAAAAAAAAAACTGTAATTACTATTATGATGAATGATCAGGACTGTCTTTATGGCCTGTGAGAAAATTTTAGCTTTTGACCAACATTGTATCAATAAGTGTGTGCATTTGATTTCTTTGTTATTGTAATTACGATTATGAAAAATTTTAACAAATATGTATTGGCCACTGCCCCAACCAATTTGTAAAATTTTTTGTGGGGAGCATGGGGGCTATGTAAGTAGGCTGTTTAGGTTTTTTTTATTGGTAACGCCACCTCTGTATAAAAAAATCACTGGCTGTGCTGTGTGCAGTCTGTGGCTGCTTTGCATTGTTGTAATACTCGCCATTGTAGTGTTAGGCAGCTGGCTGTGAACAGCGTGTAGCGTGGCGCAGTTGGAGGTGAGCCGCCAGCAGTGGTGGATGTGGGGAGAGAGATGGCGGAGTTTTGTAATTTGTCATGAACTGCTATATATATGATGATATCAAGGTAAATACATTGTTTGTTCTCTATTAATATCTTTCATTTGCTAACTATCCCTATCAGTAGTTAGTGCCTTCCATTGTTTGTATCTTTTATTTAGCTGGCAGTAGTGGCGCTCGCTGTATTGCAGTAGCTTGAGCAGCGAAGATTTTTGTGAGGTAAGTGATTTGTGAAAGGTATAGTTTAATGTTAGTCAGGGCCATTCTTTTGTAGGGAATCTTGAAAGTCAGATTGCGTTGCGCTAAAAATATTGTGCGTCAGGTTAAGCACAGTCAAGTAAAATTGTTCTAAGGGGACGTTTCACCTGTATCTATGTTCTTTCTGTGTTCAGCCTGCACACTTTGTGACTGAAGCCTATCATGTGTTTCCCGAGACTCTCTAACCTAAAAAACCGCCCAGTCCACGCCACACAACCCCTGCTACCCGTGTAGCCGCCTCCTGCGTATAGTGGACACCTGACCTATTCAGCGGAACCCGAAAGCCAACCACCCTTTGGCGCAAGTCGATGAATCTGAAGCCTACACGGTCGCAGAAGCGTCTGAGCCTCTGATTCAGACGCTCCACTCGGCTCTGTACTAGAGGTCTGCAATCAGTCCTGTCGACTATGCTGCAAATGGCTCTGCTTTCATGTTGCAAGCAAGACTGGCAGCCTTTACCACTTCTTTTAGCCACTCGAAACCAGAGAGAATCTCTTCTGATCCAAAGCGACACATATCATTGGTACCGACGTTACCAACCACCTGCAGTTTGCTGCACCCTGCGCTCTTCATGGCATCCAGGAGGACCCTTTCCACATCTGGAATGACTCCACCCGGTATACACACGGAGTGCACATTGGTTTTCTTACCCTCCTTGTCAGCCAAGTCCCTAAAGGGCCCCATAACGCGCCTATCGTTGGAGCTCCCAACTACCAATAGTCCCACCCTCTGCTATTGCTCGGATCTTGGAGGCTGAGTGGTTTCCTCTGAAACAGGACATGCGGCAGCATCCGGCTCAGCGACAGTGTCAGCCACAGACAGCACCTGGAACCTGTTTGTCAGACAAACTGGGGAGGCCTTACGTGCGGTCGCCTGGGAAGTCTTTCGCCGCCTGCTTCGCCCCAGGGCGACCTCCCACTCGACCACAGGTGACGGGTCGGCCTCAGTGCGAACAGTAACTGGGTTGGCCACCGTTGAGGACCGATCGGAGGACTCTGACGGGCTGGACGTCCGTTGGATCCCCATGGCCGGCCCACAACAGTGGTGCCCATCCACTGCAACCTCAAGCTGTGTAACCGAAGCCATCACAGCCTGAAGCTGAGAGCGAAGTGTTACCAACTCAGCTCGCATCCGCATACTACAGTCGCAGTCCCTGAAGCTGAGAGCGAAGTGTTACCAACTCAGCTCGCATCCGCATACTACAATCGCAGTCCCTGTCCATACCAAAGACTGTGGAAAACTAAACTATAAATATAAACGGACTATCGGTACGTGCTGCGCAACTATAATGTAGACCCTGACGAAAATGCACGAACTGTCTCTAGTAATACGCAGATATTCAAGAACCTAAGTATCGAAGCACTCAGGTGAAACTAAGTAATTTGCCCCTGATAAGGAACTCGTAATGTATCACAAAATCGGTTTACTTTCTGACGCAAACGAAAATGCGAGAACTGTGGCTATTAGGTTTTAAATTTACACGCAGAACTCAAGAAATTAAACTATTAAAGCACACAGCTGATATAATAAAATTCGCTCCTGGTTAGGAACTCGTAAATGTCACAAAAGCGGTTTACTTACCTGTTGCTGCGTCTGTCGCGGTCGGCTACTACTGCCTGATGAGGATCAGTTTGGCTGTAAGAAAGCTAAATGCACCAGAGAGGCGGTTCTGCCATTACGGTTGATAATGGAAGCACGGCCGAACAAAAATGAATACACATTCACACTATACGTCAGCCTGTAAAAAGTGTTCTACAATGTAAAGTGGTGCAAGCTGTTCGAAATTCTGAGTAAAATAGGGGCAGCCTATTGGGAACGAAATAATAAGACTGGGAGACGAGAAACGAAGTGCTCGGATTAAAAAGGGTGTAAGACAGGGATGTAATCTTTCACCTCTAGTGTTCAATCTATACATCGAAAAGCAAAGACGGAAATAAAAGAAAGGTTCAAGAGTGGAATTAAAATTCAAGGTCAAAGATAAGATTCGCTTATGACATTTTTATCGTCAATGCAAGTGAAGAATTACAGGACCTGTTGAATAGAATGAACAGTCTAATGAATAAGAACATGGGTTGAGAGTAATCTGAAGAAAGACGAAAGTAATGAGAAGTAGCAGGAATAAGAGCAACAAGAAACTTAACATCATAATTGGTGAGCACGAGGTAGATGAAGTTAAGGAATTCTGCTACCTAGGTAGCAAAATAGCCCATGAAGGTCGGAGCAAGGCCATAAAAATCAGCCTGGTACTTACAAGAAGGGCATTCTTTGCCAAGAGAAGTCTACTACTATCAAACATAGGCCTTAATCTGAGAAATAAATTTCTCGGAATGTACGTTTGGAGCACAACATTGTATGATAGTGTCACATGAACTATGGAAAAACCAGAAGAGAAAAAATAGGAGCATTTGAGATGTTGTGCTACAGAAGAATGTTGAAATTTAGGTGGACTGATAATGTAACGAATGAGGAGATTCTCCAGAGTGTCGGGGAGCAAAGTAATATATAGAAGAAGAACAGACAGGATAGTAGGACATCTGTTAAGACATTAGAGTATAACTTCTCTGTACTAGAGGAAAACAGAGATTGGAATACAATGTAGGCTTCCACGGCCGTTATTGTCTTTGCTTAAAACTTCCAGGCTATTTTTAGGCCATCCAGGAAAATAAAAGAATATTTAAGATCTGCAAAAGATGCACGATACCCTTTGGCTACACCGGATGTATCGGTACCACAAAAGAAGCGTGGACATCCGTCTTGTTGAACATAAGTAGTATTGCCGCCTGGATCACACGGATAAATCCTCAGTAGTAGAATATGTTTACCAGTTAGGTAATCATGAAATAAAATTCAGCGAACTGAGCGTCATAACTAAAACCTCGCATTATTATGCACTCATGTATAAAGAGGCTATCGAGACTGATAAACACCGTAATAATTTTAACAGGAAAGACGAAGGTGTTAAGCTGAATAATATTTGGATGTCAGCGTTGCACCGGAAGCATGACGATCGATTACCTTCAATCGAGAATGTTGGAATTACCAGAGACGGTCTCATAGCCGACGCCACGTGATGGACTGTGGCGCCCTCGAGTTCTCTTTGCAGTTCCCTGCTTTACCTCGGACGATGTCTCCCGCAGTCGGAGACGAAACGTCAGGGGAGAGTTTTATACATCGACCACGGCCTATCAGCCCGGAAGTTTTAAGTGAAGAGATTGGAATACATACAGCAAATAAACTGAGGAGGTAGGTTGCACAAGTGCTACTCTGAGATGAAGGGGTTGGCACAGGGGAGGATAGTCGCATCAAAGAAGTTACAAGACTGGTGACTGAATATATATAAAAAAAGCAGTTGAACTGCTCTCCGTAGCCGCGTGTTGTGCTCCCAACTGGATACTTCCAGACCCGCCCCCTGTTGCCATTAGCGACCAACGTTGCGGTTGCATGGCAGACAATATGTGGGCTGCCGAATGCCGTAAACAGCAATGGCCTCTTGCTACCTCGCACTCAGAGGGTTCTCCTTGAGACACTGCATGGACATTGCAAAAGACCCAGTGTTGGCTACAGACCATCGCCAGCTGTTTGGTGTTGATAACAAAAAGACAATAATCGTAAGTTCCTGTCTGTCGGTATTATGTTTGTCTTAAATTAATACCTTAAACCACAGAAAGTCGCCGTTTGATCTTCGTTAACAAAATCAACGTATTATTGTTTTCTTCTTAATCTTAGTGTGTGATGGAAATGTGTTGTCTCAGAATTTTGTAAACGATAGTTTCAGCCAATGTAGCTGTGGTTCACAACAGACCATTAATTGCAAATAAATCAATTGTAACTGACATTAATTATATCCATACAGCTGATGTACACAATCCTTCAGTTTGATATTAACCGTAAGGTCAGTATTCAAGAGCAAATTTCTATCATCAATAAATGCAATTAATGAAGCTGAATATTGTTCGCTGCATAAAATAGCTGGAGAGTGAGACATCAACAGTTAGCCCTGAATATTCTTCAGTATCCTGCAACAGGCAGGTGGTAGCGATATTGTTCTGTATTTCTGCGGATACAATATACGAGGTACGACGATAAAGGTTCAAATGGCTCTGAGCACTATGGGACTCAACTGCGTAGGTCATTAGTCCCCTAGAACTTAGAACTAGTTAAACCTAACTAACCTAAGGACATCACACACATCCATGCCCGAGGCAGGATTCGAACCTGCGACCGTAGCGGTCTCGCGGTTCCGGACTGCAGCGCCCAGAACCGCACGGCCACTTCGGCCAGCGCGACGATAAAGTAATGAGACTGATTTTCTTTGCAAGATGTGGCAACCCTGCAGGCTTGTGTAGGCACAATATCTTTGACCTTGGCCTATAAGCTGCTTCTAGTCCAAGTGGCACATCGATGCAGCTGCTCAGTAGTGAGTTGTGCTGTAATAAGTTAACATGTGCTTGTGTCTCTCATCACAGAAATGGAACCGCATAATATCGTGCAATGATATGCCACTTCCTTTTGCGTTAAATTGGGTGAAAACGCGACTGCAACTTACGGTAAGCTTCAGAAGGCTTTTGGTGAGGAGCTTATGTCAAGAGCTCAAGTCTTTCATTGTCATAAAATGTTTAGTGAAGGCAGAACGAATATTGAAGTTGAAGACCGCAGAGAACGACCATCAACCTCACAGATGGATGTCAACTTGGCCAGGGTGCGGGAGTGTACGGTCTGATCGAAGATTATCCGTGAAAATGATTGCAGAAGAACTGAACATCAATCGAGAAACGGTTTGTCTAATAATAACTGAAGATCCTGGTATAAGAAAGATTTGTGCAAAAATGTTCCCCAAAAATCTCACACCACAACAGCGAGAAACACGAGAAAATGTGGCAGCCAATCTGTTAGAGCAAACGGAAATCAATCCAGAATTGTTGAGCCATGTTATCACTGGTGATGAATGTTGGTTTTTTCAATACGATCCAGAGACAAAACACCAAAGTTCGCAATGGTGCTCAAAGGGACCAGCCAGACCAAAAAAAGCTCGCATGTCGAAGTCAAAAGTGAAATGCATGCTTGTGTGTTTCTTTGATTCAAAGGAAATTGTTCATAAAGAGTGGGTGCCTCCTGGACAAACAATTAACCAGTATTGCTACAAAGAAAGACTTCGTAAAAGAGTTCTTCGTGTCCGTGCCAACATTGCTGATAATTGGATTCTGCATCACGATAATTCGCCATCTCATACAGCTTTGTCAGTACAGCAATTTTTAACCTCAAAACAAATTTCAGTACTACCATAACCACCTTATTCACCAGA
Source organism: Schistocerca nitens (assembly GCF_023898315.1). Taxonomy (NCBI): domain Eukaryota; kingdom Metazoa; phylum Arthropoda; class Insecta; order Orthoptera; family Acrididae; genus Schistocerca; species Schistocerca nitens. Next base: position 742,396,325 of record NC_064617.1, read on the forward strand.
TATCGCTCCGTGCGACTTTTTTCTATTTCCAAGAGTCAAAACGGCAGTCAAGGGACACCACTTTCAAACAACACAAAATGTCCAAAAAGCTGTGACGAGGGTCTTGGAGGATATTACACAAGATGAGTTCCAGAAATGATACCATCAATGGCAGAAGCGCTGGAAAGAGTGTGTGCAATCAGAAGGAAACTACTTTGAAGGAGGCAACACTAAACTTGACTAAAACGGTAAGCGACATTTTTATTGTCGCACCTCGTATTGTTCTTTTCGTAAACGGTAGTGACCTGTGCTCTTTTCCAGTCAACTGGACCGTTCGCATTGCAAGCGACTCTCGATAAACATAAACCAGGAAAGGAGGCAGTGCTGGGGCGATTCAGTGGAAAATCTAACTTAAAATTCCGCAAGAGGTTTGTGTGCCTTGTCCTTTTTCGAAAATTTTTCAGTACCAGGGGTGCTAATATCGATATGTCTGATTTGTGAGTGCACGCGGCGGTCACACGTTGGTAGGATAGTATCATCTTGCGTGAGGAGATTTTCAGAAACGTAATGCGTGTGTTGTCTTCAGTTTCGACCCTAAACAGATCCACGAGAAACTGAAAAGAAGGTTCTGATCCATTCATGATAGAAATCTCTAGGATTTTCCCGAGGATACGACTGAAAGGTATTGTAGACATCTCGCATGTCCCTTATTACAGTAATTTTATTTTACCGACTTATGACGTTACCCATTGGCAAGTGGCTTTGTCTTAAGTTGAGGAGAGGCAACGGTTTGTCACAGATGTGGACTACAGCTGCCGATACGACGTGCTTTTATTGAGTGTGTATTGTGTGACGACCGAGAGCTGATGTGGGTCCCCCATACGTCTCTATTTTAATTAATAATGAGGTGAGTGTGGTTCGTGTTTTAAGATTTTGTGTGATGTTCAGAATTCCTCCCAAAATGTTGGGTGTGAGAGATTAATGTGTCACTGAGTGGCTCCGTCACCCATTATTTCTAAATAGTCATCCAGCGACATTCATCTGTCCCCTTTTTAACTCTGCTTCTATTGGTATTTGATCCTTGATTTATCTGGTTATCTTCCTGTTCCGTCTGAATTTTGTTGAGGTTTCTCTCATGCTCATATTATCAGAGTTTTCGTTTAAATTCTTGTGTGTGATTGCAATTGGGTCAACCGATTTATTGTTATTGTTTAATTGAGTTTCACCACGTTCGTCTGTACATCATTCATGCAAGGGCGCTGATGAGCTTACTGTTTGGCGCCCGGACGCACAAACCATCATTATCATCATCGTCATCACCATCCTTACCTTGTTAAAGATGCACTAAACTTTTCTCTACTAGCATCGAGAATAGTTGTCTCTGTTATCGCAACGTTGTATGAATTGTGCGTTTAAACAAAGGTGTGTCTTTTGGTTTTGTTTACTTGTAACGAACTTATCCACACTGCAGTTTATAACGAGTTCAACTTTAATCTCAATTTTTCCACGTTTATCAGATCCGAACTTACTGTTCTCAGTTCGTCTTTTAAATTGCCAGTTCGACCAAACACAAATACTCTCCTAAATTTCTTGAATACCTTTTTGCCTTTAGTGATCGTTGTTCCTGTAGTAGCATCACCGATGCTAATGCCTCGCTCTTTGGTGACAGTCTCGAAATGATCGGGTATGGCTATAACTAGCAGGTTTAGAACATTTTTCTCGTACGTGTCAGAACCAAAGAAAATGATGCAGCCCATCTCCATTTTATGAAAATTTTATGGAAGGCTTGTCCCGCTTTTTTATGTGTGCTGCGGTACTATGGCCCCAGTTTTTCAATGAGAACCTGCAAACAAACAAAGATGTACATATGTAACTTTATTTTCTGAGACGATGATTAACACTTTATAACCGCTCTCGCAAACTGAGGTGCACCATGTGTGACTGCTCTTAACTGATTTACTGTGGGACTGTTGCACAACCGTGTAACATTGTGAAAAACAGACACCTTGACACATTGGTTATCTGAAAACCACAGTGTTCATTTAATATCAGTTTATTTCTGTCAGTTCTGAATATCGCAGCACAGATCGAAACAGGTTATCCTGTAATTAACGTCAAACGGTGCCGTCAAGTAAACGGCTGTTCAACAGAAAAATTTGTTGAGATCTTTGGGTAAATGTATCTCGAAATTAACACTGTTAATTATTCTCAAAAATCTCGTTATCTGTATCGAATTCACGTATTCATCATCAGCCAGCATTAAACGTTTTATGTGAAAGACATTAAAAATTAGTTGTGTCACCGTCTCGATACAAACCTGTAACTGTACTATTGTGAATAACTGAGAAAATTAAGGGAGGCCATTTGTTGATTTTGTTTCCTGCGAAAACTGCCTTCAGTTGACTTTTACAAGCTTCAATGTTTTGAGGTACAAAGAAACAATTAATATATCAGCTTGCCTAGCAAGAAATTTACGTTCACATGAAGAATCGTTGATGTAACATGCCTCTTTGTTTATAGACAATAATGCTCGAACATTTAACTTTAACGAAAATGATCGTTTACTCATTAAGTGAAAAATTGCCGGCCAGTGTCTCAGACGGCTTTGCACCCTTTCTAAATAGTTTGAATGAAAAAGTGTCAACATGAAATGGGTAACCTGAGAAATCCACAAAATTTATGATTTAATAAATAGAGTGATCATTGGTTCACAGCTCTACTAGAAAAAACACTTTAGTCTCTCTAAACAAAAGAAATATGGAGTTGCTGAATACACAATCTTCTTGTATGCGTGAATGAAAAACTACATGAGAAGACATTCTACAGCATAAGAAGATATAGTGATGTAGTCGTCACTGTGGAAATATTGTTGTTGTTATAATTGGAAGGAAAAACAGTCTTTTTTTGTTTTATTATCCGCAAAATCGATTTTCGGTTACTTAGTGACCATCCTCAGTGCAGTGCAGTGCAGTTTATGTGATCGCTCTAAACTTGTTAATACCAGTGCCTAACAATTTTAATTGTATCTTACAGCACTGAGGATGGTCACTAAGTGTCCGAAAATCGATTTTGCGGATAATAAAACAAAAAAACTAAAAACAAAAAAAAAACGACCAAGGCTGTTTCTCCTTCCAATTATATCCATTATCTGGTCGTGGTGCACAGAACACTCCATGGAGTCGCCAATCAATAATTATTGTTGTTGTAATCTTCTGCCCTAGAACTGGTTTGCTCCAGCTCTCCATGCCCCGTGTCCTACGCAAGTGCCCGACTTTCTGCAAAACTGCTGCATCACATCCATTTCAAGCTGATTAATGCATTCGAGCCTCGGTCGCCCTGTTCAGTTTTTACGCCACACCTTTTCCTCAGTCACCAAACTGATGGTTCCTTGATGCCTCAGGGTATCTCCTAAAAATGATTCGTTCTTTCAATCAAATTGTGTCATTAACTTCGTTTCTTTCTAATTCTATTCAGCATCCCTTCATTAGTTCCTCGATCTATACATCTAATCTTCAGCATTCTTGGGCAACATTTCATTATCATTTTATTCGCTTTTTGTCCGAACTTTGTATCACCCAAGTTTCCCTTGCATGCAGTGCTACACTCTGGAAAAGTACAAAAGACTTCATGAAACTTAAATTTATATTAGATGTTAACAGATTTCTCAGTTTCCGAAATGCGTTTATTGCTACTGCTAGTTTGCATTTTATATCCTCTGTACTTCATTTATCATGTCTTATTTTTTTCTGCCCACATAACAATAGCGTTCAGTAACTAATTTTCTAATCCAGTTCCCTCAGTATCGCCTGATTCATTTAGACTGAGTTAACTTACCTATGTTTTACTTTAGTTGATGTTCATCTTATAACATTTTTTGAAGTCACTATGCATTCCTCCGCTCAAATGCTGTTCCAGAATTCTTGTCGTTTCTGACAGAAAGCCTCGAAGTTTCTATTTCAACTCCCTGATCTTTAATTCCCATTCCAAATTTCACTTTGCTTTCCTTTACAGCTTGCTCAGATTGAATAACTTTGGAGATAAGCTGTAATCTTGTCTCAGTTCAAATTTCTGAATAATATACCGCTAAACAGAACACCTGTTTCATAATTGTTGTAAATTATGCATTTTCTGGCAAACAGCTAAACATTTACTTAAAATGATGTACATAGTACTTTCAGAGACGTATCCCCAAAAACAGAAGTTACTGTGTTGTCGTACGTTCTTAACTTACTCGTCACCGAGTGGTGTTTCTATAAAGTAATTGAAGCACATTAGATTGGAACTATGGGCACCAGACAGTGACACCACGTGGAATTACTAAACTATCTCCATGACAACCGCACTGCAACAGTCCATTATTAAAAGCGACAGAGAGCCCTTTATCAAATGATGCAACGGGAATATTAACTACGAAACAAGCACTTTGGCACGCACATGACAACACAGCTCTCTATCTCAGTTCAGGAATTTAGTTGTAGATAACAGACTAACGACGGATGATGAAATATCGATGATGTAATGTGACATGCGGTTTGTCAGCATGCAAAGGTACAACATTAGCAAGACCTATATCATAGCGCTTCGATAGTATAAGAGATGTACATCAGGAGGTTGGCAGCATTGCCGTTCTTTTGTGGCAGTATTTTTATATATTAGTCGCGCTGAAAAAAACTTACTTAATCAGACTGTAGTGTTTGTGACACAACAATGAATCGCAAAGTAATACACTATCGTCACCATAATGTTCACCAAGAACAGAATGCAAAACGCTATTTAGTAGTTTTATTCAGTTACATTCACTTGAAGATGTACGTTCGGTGGATAAAATGTCACTGCTTTCTTTGCAGCCCACAGACTAAACGCTCCATGGGTTTCTGGGAAACAAGTGTGAAATGAATACCTCATTACATTATTTTAATTAAAAGTATGCCTTTGAATTGCGTACGATTTTTTTTATTATCCACTGGGAGTGCGGAACTAGACCATCATCAGGAATCTTACACTGTTAGTAGTGACACATGAATTGGCGTCATGCGTACTGATTTGTGTCAGTGTAAGATTCCTGATGATGAGCTAAACCCTAAAACTAGTCTAACAACTAACTTGTTTGAATAATGAGAAAATGTAAATTATCAATTATAGAGTAGCTAAGAAGCGCCATGCATCATAAATGTTCAAATTTAGAATACAGCCACATATGTTGTACTGGGTGGTTGTAATTAAAATGCAACTACTCACAAAGATCTAGAATGGGCTGCAATTATGATATGACAGCGAAACTTGGGACGTATTCAAATGCGTTAATGAGGAACAGATTTACGCTGGAAAAAAATTAGTTCCAATTTTGGCCATCGAGTGGAAATTTAGTACTGTGAAATCAAGAAAGATGTGTAGAAATTTTTCCATATGTAATGGATTAGGAACAGGGTATGGAGAGAAAAGGTCAAACAAGTGAGAAGGCATGGCCTTGATATTATTATTAACCAGAGCTTCCACAGTTTGTTCAATATGGGCACCGGAGACTCATCGAGGTACTGTACAGTGCCAGACTTGCATCTGGATACCGAAACTGAACGTAAATCGGCTCCGTATTAACGCATTAGCGTATCAACCAAGTTTCGCTGCCATACCATAATTACGGTCCACACTGGACCCCCGTGAGCAGCTGTACTTCATTTATAACCAGCCGAGTCACGAGCCCTCTGGCGGTTTTACAGGCCACTATCGGTGTGGGTAAAGCACGACATATGTTTTTCGATTGACCTCTTGTGATATTTAAAGGATCTCGCATCCACTATCGCTTTAAAGGTCCTACATTTAACACGGAACTAATCCTTAACCATTTTAAGGAGTTAGACAAATCACTAAAATACATAAACGAGTAAAAATTAGAAGATAAGTCCTTTGGGTTAACCATGTTGACGTAGCCAGACGGTTGTATTTTAAACCAAATAAATGTTTATTAACTAAAGATCACACGTGTAAGAATCACAACCTGCGTCATAGAAGCGAAAAGAAACAATGATCCAGAAAGTGTATAATAAATTTCTTTTATTTCCGTCAGTGAACACAAAACTTTTCGATCTTTAGAGTACTGGTTTCGCTCAGCGATAACCACTTTCAGATCTGCAGAAAAACATTGAAAAACCGGAATAACTAGTGGACAGTCTACATCTTAAAATAATAATGAAATGAGATGAAAGTATGGCGTAGTTGGCCAGAATGCCCCATTCGGTGAAGTTCGGCAGCCAAATGCAATACTTATTTCATCCGACGCCACATTTTGCAACTTGTGCGTCGGTGATGAGGATGAATTGATGATGAGGACAACACAACACCCAGTCCACGAGAGGAGAAAATTTCCAACCCGGCCTGGAATCGAGCCCGGGCCCGCTGCATGGGAGGCAAGCATGTTACCACTCTGCTAACCAGACGGTCTGAAAATAATAAAATATGTCGTAGTGAAAAGTATTCCTTCCATACACATAGCAAACATGTGCTTAAAAGGTGAGGAGGAGTATCTGTATTAAAACATGTCTTGATGTAATGAAGACATAGTCCCATCGTAAAAAATGCGTGAAAAATCAGCTTAGCATCGTCACAAATATTTAAAATATGGTGTAAACTAGACCTGTTAACAGATCTACTGGCCATAACAAACTGAGGTACATTAGCCAAAAAATAAGTTTGTGAGGTGACCTAGTTAGATGTCGCTACACGTATTCGTTAGTTACATAATTGTACAAAACGCAATAAAATGAAAAAAAAAACACAACAGATAAAATTCATAGTGGATTATAAGGTGTGTAAGTAATTACAGTGATAAAATGCAAGAAATTTAAAATAGGGATAGAGTTAAATTTTAAAATTATTGAGAACGACAAGGTTTGATTCTTGCGATGATTAAAAAAAATGGAATAACATACACAAGAACAAGTTACGGAGCTAACGAAATAAGAATGATGAAATAACTAACAAACAAGTCAAATGGATGAAACAAGAGACTGAAGTAAGTAATCAGCACTCTCTGTTGGCCTGGCCGCCAGAACGCAGTATACACAGTTTCATCCAATTCGTTTTTTCCCGGTTTATTTTATCAATCTTATTTTGTTAGCTCCGTAAATTAGTTCTTGCGTATGATATTATTTTTATCTAGAAACATCGTAAGGGTTTTTCAAAGTCACATCCTGTCACTTAACCATTTCCTTTTTAATAATTTTAAAATTTAACTTTATTCGCGTTTTAAATTTATTACACTTTATCACTGTAATAACTTATACGCCTTACAATCCCGTTATAGCTTTTATTTATTTTTTCATTTTATTGCGTTTTGTACACTTATGTAGTTGACGAATACGTGTAGTCTTACAGCAGCGACATCTAATGAGCTTACAACACTAACTTATTTTGTGGTCACTGAATCTCAGTTTTTTATGAGCAGTATCGCTGTTAACACAATGTTTCTCCCGGCAATGTGGCTCAGTTTACACCATGTTTTAAATATGTGATATGATGCTAAGCTGATTTTATGTGTATTTATAAAACAGGTATGCTTCGTCATATTTTAAACACATGTTTTCTACAGCTATGAAAGTAGTACCGTCCACTAATTGGTTAATGTTTTGCTGCAAATCTGAAAACTGTTATCGCTGACCGAAGTAGTCTAACGACGAATGAGATTTGTGATCATGGACAGAAATAAAAGAAATTTATTCTGATCTGAGAATGGTAATCTCATATTAATTGTCCTCTTCGATGAGAAATCAAATAAATAATAATCACTATATGTAGTGCAAGAACACGGCAAATGTTCATTTAACTGCCTGTAAGTCACGAAAATCAGCAGCGAACACTGAAAGTTCGAAAGTCTAATTTCCCACTACATGCCTGGATATAAATTGAAGGTCATCACGGTGAATAATCACTGAGAAAACGTTCAACAAGTCCATAGTACATATGAATATAAATGTTAACTGCAACAATAAATACAATTCACAGTTGCGTTAAATACCATAAACAAAGTTAAATTTTCCTACAGTCGCTCAAAATCAGTCACCGAAAACTAAGATCAGTAAAAAAATTACAATCTGGAACTCGCACTCACAAAATTATTCCAAGTCCGCTGAAATGTTAAATTTCCACTGAAATGTTAACTCCACATGTGCCTGCTTGACCGCACAGCTCCCTCACCAAAAGCGCGCTCACCAAATCTTTCCTGATGATCCTGTTCTCTGGTGTTCTGATTAGGTGTCCGCAAAATGAAATGCGTTTCTTCCTTGTTGTACTTAATACCGGTTCTATTTCCTTGTAGACTGTTTCAATTGTAGCTACTCTACAGTGTCCATCTTTCTTGTGCGATTTGTTGAAGCACGTTCTGATGATTATTCTCTCTATTTTGAGTATTTTGTCTATTTGTGCAGTGTTAGTTGTTTTGAAGATAGCTTCACTTGCGTATGTTATTTCTGGTTGAGTGGCTTTTTGATAGTGTTTTAATTTTGTTGCTATTGACAGGCTCTATTTGTTGTCGGTGTTCTAGGTGATATATTGTTCTCTAGTCAGTTAGTTTATTCTGTTATGCCATGTTGGCTTTTCATTAAGGTTATATGTTATGATTTCTTCCAGATATTTAAATTTATCTGCAATTTTGATTTCTTGGTTTCCTATTGCAATTTTGTGTATGAGTGGTGGGTCAGTTAACATGATGAATGTTTTTCAAAGGATATTCCAAGGCCAATTTTCTGTGCGATTACCTGCAGTGAGATAACTTGTTGTTTGGTTTATTGAATACTGCTGGACAAGAGAGCAAGGTCATCAACAAATCCTAGACAATTTAAACTTACGTTGTCTTTGGATCTTCCAATCTGGGTGTTCTTTGGGTTAGTCTTGTGCGTTTGCCTCATTATATCTTCTAAAACACAATAGAACAGCAGGGGTGCCAAGGAATCTCCTTGTGTTAAACCTGTTTTTATGATGAATGGCCCAACGCTATATTAAAAAAAATAATTTTCACGATTCATGTGGGATGCCTACACACAATTTTTCGACGCGACAGAACTTCTTTAAATTTATACACTGAAGCGCCAAAGAAAGTGGTATTCAAATACAAGGGTATGTAAACAGGCAGAATACGGCTATGCGGTTGGCAACGCCTGTATATGACAACAAGTGTCTGGTGCAGTTGTTGGATCGGTTACTGCTGCTGCGATGGCCGGGTATCAAGATTTAAGTGAGTTTTAACGTGGTGTTACAGTCGGCGTACGAGAGATGGGACGCAGCATCTCCGAGGTGGTGATGAAGTGGGGAATTTCCCGTAGGACCATTTCACGAGTGTACCGCGAATATCAGGAATCCGGTAAAACATCAAATCCCCGACATCGCTCCGGCCGGAAAAAGATCCTTCAAGAAAGGGAGCAACGAAGACTGAAGAGAATCGTGCAGTGTGACAGAAGAACAACCCTTCCGCAAATTGCTGCACATTTCAATGCTGGGCCATCAACAAGTGTCATCGTATGAAGCATTCAGCGAAACATCGTCGATATCGGCTTTCGGAGCCGAAGACAAACTCGTGTACCCTTGATGACTGCACGACACAAAGCTTTACCCCTCGCCTGGGCCCACCAACACCGACGCTGGACTGTTGATGACTGGAAACGTGTTGCCTGGCCGGACGAGTCTCGTTTCAAATTCTATCGAGCGGATGGACGTGCACGGGTATGGAAACAACCTCTTGATTCCATGGACCCTACGTATCAGAAGGAGACCGTTCAAGCTGGTGGAGGCTCTCCAATAGACCGCGCGGTACCACCCGCGGCCATTGTGACAGACTTGGGCAAACCAGCAGGTGAATACGACACCTCAGACGTCTAGAATTGCTACAAAGTTACTCCAGGAACGCTCTTTTGAGTTTAAACACTTCCGGCTGGCCAATAAACTCACCAGACATGAACATTATTGAGCATATCTGGGATGCCTTGCAATGTGATTTTCAGCAGAGATCTCCACCCGCTCGTGCTCTTACGGATTTACAGACAGCCCTGCAGGATTCGTGGTGTCAACTCCCTCCAGCATAACTTCAGATATTTGTCAAATCCATGTGACGTCGTGTTGCGGCACTTCTGCGTGCTCACAGGGACCCTGCACGATATTTGGCAGGTACACCAGTTTCTATGGCTCTTCAATGTAAATACATATCTCATTTTTCCTTAACTTTATCCCGTACGTCGGCATGTGAATCTGGTTAAAGTAATGTTAATGGTATGCGCCGGGGCAGATGCCTTCCTGTCGCCACCCGTATGTGCTGGCACTGGAGCGGAGTTCACGTTGGAGCTGGCTCCACACTCGTTCTGTTAGGAACGGAGCTGGGGATACACATTTTTTGTGAAAGCGCTTTATCTTTCTTCAAATTACTAATTTTGATAGAACTTTGCTGTTATCTTCGGACTGACATTGCACTTTAGGTATATATTCACATACATGTGTCGGTGGCATATTGAGAACAAAGTGTAAATACATTTTGAGAACGAAGTGTGCTGGCCGTGGGAGCGTATTAACATCACACAGACCATACAGACACATATCATGAGGAGACGAGCATTGTCCTGTTGAAAACTGGCACTATAATCCTGTCACGTGGGAGGTAACACATCAGGATGCAGGACGTCCACGATGTAACGTTTTGCTGTCAGAGTTCCATTAATGGCTACCAGCTGTGACCTGAAGTCATCCCCGGTGGCTTCACACACCATGACGCCAGGAGTATTACTGATGTTCTTCTCCAAGACATTGGAAGAATGAAGCCTCTCTCAGAGTAGCTGCCATACGCTCTGACGACAACGGGTCATACAGCATAATGCCGAACAGCGATTCATCGCTGAACAGAATGCGATACCATTCACCAGCAGTCCATGCTTACTGATCCGTCACCACTCCAAACGCAGCCGTTTGTTCTATACTGTTAACAGCAGTCTGCGCGTGGAGAGTGATTCCTTAGTCCAGCTGCTGCTGGTCTCTGCCCCACGGGACTGAGTAACACAGAATGTCGCGAGGAGTTCATTACTTGTTAACGCGTGGCAGGCGAAGATGTGAAGAGGTTACGATGTGTCTGGACCACCATATGGAGATCCTCCTTAGTTATAGATAGACGTGGTCCACTGAAAGTTAAAGACGGGTATGCCTGACCTCAAGCTGCCATTCACTCCAAGACTGGGTCACTGTTGCATCTAAATGCCGCACAAATCTCAGTACTGCACAACTCGATCAGCTAGCCAAACGTCGGCCCGCAATATGGCCTCGATTGTTAACTGAAATCTTTATTAATTATCTGGAAAATAAATTTTCCCCGGAAAAACCTGAATTCGCAAATAAAATTATTTATTACTACAGATAAGTGGATAACATGCATGTATTAAGAAAGGAAGTAATAATGACAGAGTTACAATTGTAACTCAGTTCAGTAGCCTATACGAATGAATAAACTTTAAGGCTGAAATCGGTAGGGAGGTACCATAAATTATGTCAACAATGAAAATGGTAAACACGTCATAGAGATTTTTTAAAAGAATACTTGTAGTGATGTAACTTTAGATTACCTTTCTAACCATCCAAGTCAACATAACATTTCTTTAACTTTGCCATTAATACAATATTTACCCTTCCACTGTCAGATTCTAATCACATAACAAAACTTGAGGTTATCAGATATCACGCAAAGACAAATAAGTAACCTAACGATCATGTAAGTAACATTTACAATAAGAACCCAACAAGTATGAACAGGCAGTAAAAAATGTTACGACTAATAGAGATTATGATAGCAACAAGAAGTCCATTACCTTGGGCTGTTCTCTTTTTCAACCAGAGGCAAACTTAGTCATGTGTTTGCTAATAATACACATAAAACTCATTTTCTCTGTGAATCAAGAATATAGAAATTGCGGTGTACCGACTGCAGTGGCTGTTACGTAGTGGAAACTGGGAGACGACTTGATTTCATGACCACGTGGCATTATAGACGAGGGAGATAGTTGAAAATGAAATTTTACTGTCCATCTTGTTGACACTGGGCATGGATCTCCTGAAATGGCCTCCCAGCTGTAGTTGCAGCATGCAGATATGGGAGCAGACTTTTTGATCTCCCTGAAGAGCTGGAGATATTTTGTTATTAGATCTGTCTATGCCACCTCGCTCTTTGAGCAGCAGACAATGAGAAATACCCAATTTCGGGAGATTTTTCAAACTCACCTCAATATTAAAAATAAGGGTTTTCATATGCCCAAACAGGGACTCGTAATGTCTCGTAAATATTGTTCTACGTAAAGCTGTGCGACGGCTTTTTAAGTCAGAACTAAATTCATAGCTCATGAGCAAAGCCGTTATCCCAGTAGTCACTGACAGTGTATGTGTCTGTACTACTATTAACACCAAAAAAGTTTGAATATGTTTCTACACTCCTGGAAATTGAAATAAGAACACCGTGAATTCATTGTCCCAGGAAGGGGAAACTTTATTGACACATTCCTGGGGTCAGATACATCACATGATCACACTGACAGAACCACAGGCACATAGACACAGGCAACAGAGCATGCACAATGTCGGCACTAGTACAGTGTATATCCATCTTTCGCAGCAATGCAGGCTGCTATTCTCCCATGGAGACGATCGTAGAGATGCTGGATGTAGTCCTGTGGAACGGCTTGCCATGCCATTTCCACCTGGCGCCTCAGTTGGACCAGCGTTCGTGCTGGACGTGCAGACCGCGTGAGACGACGCTTCATCCAGTCCCAAACATGCTCAATGGGGGACAGATCCGGAGATCTTGCTGGCCAGGGTAGTTGACTTACACCTTCTAGAGCACGTTGGGTGGCACGGGATACATGCGGACGTGCATTGTCCTGTTGAAACAGCAAGTTCCCTTGCCGGTCTAGGAATGGTAGAACGATGGGTTCGATGACGGTTTGGATGTACCGTGCACTATTCAGTGTCCCCTCGACGATCACCAGTGGTGTACATCCAGTGTAGGAGATCGCTCCCCACACCATGATGCCGGGTGTTGGCCCTGTGTGCCTCGGTCGTATGCAGTCCTGATTGTGGCGCTCACCTGCACGGCGCCAAAAACGCATACGACCATCATTGGCACCAAGGCAGAAGCGACTCTCATCGCTGAAGACGACACGTCTCCATTCGTCCCTCCATTCACGCCTGTCGCGACACCACTGGAGGCGGGCTGCACGATGTTGGGGCGTGAGCGGAAGACGGCCTAACGGTGTGCGGGACCGTAGCCCAGCTTCATGGAGACGGTTGCGAATGGTCCTCGCCGATACCCCAGGAGCAACAGTGTCCCTAATTTGCTGGGAAGTGGCGGTGCGGTCCCCTACGGCACAGCGTAGGATCCTACGGTCTTGGCGTGCATCCGTGCGTCGCTGCGGTCCGGTCCCAGGTCGACGGGCACGTGCACCTTCCGCCGACCACTGGCGACAACATCGATGTACTGTGGAGACCTCACGTCCCACGTGTTGAGCAATTCGGCGGTACGTCCACCAGGCCTCCCGCATGCCCACTATACGCCATCGCTCAAAGTCCGTCAACTGCACATACGGTTCACGTCCACGCTGTCGCGGCCTGCTACCAGTGTTAAAGACTGCGATGGAGCTCCGTATGCCACGGCAAACTGGCTGACACTGACGGCGGCGGTGCACAAATGCTGCGCAGCTATCGCCATTCGACGGCCAACACCGCGGTTCCTGGTGTGTTCGCTGTGCCGTGCGTGTGATCATTGCTTGTACAGCCCTCTCGCAGTGTCCGGAGCAAGTATGGTGGGTCTGACACACCGGTGTCAATGTGTTCTTTTTTCCATTTCCAGGAGTGTATAAAAACAGTGAAAGGATTTTTTAAGTAATCTAGCACGTTACATTTTCCTTGAGATCGTAACACTGGTTTATGCTAGACTACCATTTAAGTTACTTTCACAATGTAAGCCAGCTTGGGGAAACAATTGTGCACCCAGCTTGCGATATTTATCCATAGTTTACAATTTTTTAAGTATTAGGATTGATTTTAGTTTTAAGGAAAAAATGTTGTTAGTATTTTATTTTGCACCACCACAAGTGGATTCTGCCTTCTTGTTTTAACCTAATTACAGTATGCAGTCGATGTGACCATTGTAATTTTATGTATTTTATTACAGTTTACATTCTAAACATTTTTTTTTAAATGAGTACATAAATGGCATTAATAAAAAGGTCGGTACTTAGTATTGACGTCAGATGCCGAGGTTCGCTGCGTGGAAATGTAAGCAGCAACTTTAGGTTAACTGATGATTGTTATCTGTAATGTCAGGTGGTACCATGTGCTATTACAATTACAATGAGTTACCACGACTTGGATATAATCGTGTGTAAATGTTCGTTGTAGTTGTACAAGCTGATATGTATGGTTTTCATTTATTTTTAATACCTGATTCTCATTATGTTCTTTTATTCATGTAGCAATGAGAATGGCTGAACAATAGCTGAAATCGATCTGCAATAAACAGATTAAAAATTTACAACAGATGCTGATTTTCCTCCTATCGCGGATTTCATTAATCATGTCTTGGAGCACGCTTTTCCTGACGGAAATGAAGCAGAAGATTTCTACAAACGTTCTCAAATTCTGTCTCTTTATCCACATGAAATAAATCATTAAATATCCCATCAAAATCCAGAACACCACTTAATTCCTCAATCCTTCCAGCTACTTTATACTTCTGTCTCCCTCATTCCTCAGGGATTCATATCTTATGAACGTCCACATAAGACACCCAATAACTTACATTCCAATTTGCTACCTCATCATCCATCGAATCACTACCGACGTGGTTATCCACCATAATATCTCCACCTTCGATTTAAAAACCGTGCACTTTCACTTCTTCTTGAGGGCACATTTCATTAAGAAAACTTACATTACCATTGTCAACTCCTACTCTCTAACTTATTCATCACTCCCATTATTATTATCACCACGTAGACTGAATGGCACATGCACCTCGTTCATCTTCACCTTATTATCCACTGCATTGAGTAGGCTTATACTCATCAGTTTTCAAAGAATAAACATCATCAGCATTACTTTCGCTCTTGGCAGTTGAAACCAGACAACAATCTTATTAATAATTTCATTCGTACTAGCTGCTTTGTTCCTCAGTTCCATACAAATAGCTGCTTCTACTTCTGGATACATCACTGCCTCTATTTCAGACATCTGATTGTATAGGAGTAGATGCTTAACCGACACTGTTTCCATTATCATAATGTCCAGCCACGTCATTTGTACTAAACAGTTCCCAGATACAATAACTAGAATACCCAGTACTTCTTTATTTCTATAACATTTATCGTATTTCTTTTTGTTTTTATTCCTCCTGTTGTATTTATTCCAGCCTCCCCACATATTTTCGTTTCTTATAACTGCATCCACAGTTTTCCCTGTTTTCTTTTCCATAGTAATTAGAATTGCTATTGTAAATCTGTCTTGTCCTGTTCATTGCATACTTATTAGCCCTTCTGTGAACCTTCAGTGAGGCTCCAGTTTGTGTCCAGATTACCTGCCCTGAAAGTTGGCACATCGTGATCCTTCTGCTGCTGGCTTTTCGTTATCATCCTTTCTGCTCTGCTGAAAATTCTTTTATCTCCTCCAAAATTTCTTTACTTTGCTTGCTATTTATTTGTCCAGTAACTGTCCTGACCACTGAGCATAATTCTACCATCTCTTCATATGTTACCATAGTTAACATTAAAATTATTGCTATCATTTTGATCCTTTTTGATTTATATTATACTGTGCATAAATGAAAATGTAAATTGAAGGAAAACAGCCAATTCCTATCAATTACAATGTGCTGATCGGGAATATCACAAAGACAATTCAAAATTAGCTCTAGTTTTCATTTTACACTCTTTCATTGCGGTGAGATGCGGATTTTTATAGTAAGTTTAAAATCAAATATTATAATGGGTCTTACTTGTGTGCAATAATTTGGATATAAACATTTTGATACCAATTTTAGTGATGTTTTTGTCTCCCTCCACTTCAAATTCAGTGACTTTATTAATGCATGTAATAATTTTTGCACATTTGATTCCATATTAACTACCAGTTGTTCAAGTTGACTGCTATTGAAGTGAACAAAAATGCCACGAGTTTGTGTTAACAGTGCTGTGGGGAAGTGACATTCACTTCACAAAAACAGAAATAACTCTATTGATTAAAAAAGCTTACAGTGGTAATTTTGGGTGCAAAATAGTTTATAAGGATAAACCGTGGGCTCCACATCTGATCTGCAACACTTGTAACAGAAACCTCAGGAATTGGATGAATGGGAAAGGATGTTCAACGCCCTTTGCAGTGCCCATGATCTGGCGTGAGCCAACTAAACAAGTCAGTGACTGCTACTTTTTTATTATTCCTCCTATCGAGAAGGGAATATCTAAGAAGAAGAAGCAGACAGTGATCTATCCTAACATTCCATCTGCGATACGTCCAGTTCTACATGGGGAAGTATTGCCAACACCTGAACCACAGACAGAGTACGAGAGTACTTCTCATGGAGATTCAGAATGTCCTGAACCATGTACATCATATGATCCAGCGTTTCTTCCAAATATGTCATCAACTGATGATCCACAAAAATTGTCTCAAAATTAGTACAGTGATCTTATTAGAGATTTGGAGCTCTCAAAAGCTAAGGCTGAGATTTTAGCATCAGGACTGCAGCAGCGCAATTTTCTGGAGAGCAATGTAAATGTTTCAGTCTACTGCAAAAGAGAGCAAGAATTCACTCCTTTTTTTAACATGCAAGATAGTCTTGTGGCATGTGTAGACATAAATGGTCTAATGAAGGCTCTCAGAATTAATTCCAACCCTGATTAGTGGAGACTATTTCTTGATTGGTCGAAGTTGAGCTTAAAAGCAGTGCTTTTACTAATTGGTAATGAGCTTCTTTCTGTTCCTGTTGAGTATAGTGTGCATATGAAAGAGTGATACCGAAACATGAAAGTTTTACTAGAAGCCATGAAGTGTAATGACTCTCAATGGCAGATTTGTGGTGACTTGAAGTGGTTGCAGTACTATTAGGTATGCAGTTAGGGTATATTAAATATTGCTGCTTACTCTGTGAATGGGATAGCCGAGCTCGTGCATCTCATTACAGTAAACATGAATGCCACACCAGAAAATCTCTTCAACCAGGTATAAAGAATATTAAGAGTAAACCTCTAGTAGACCCTAAAAACATTCTGCTCCCGCCCTTGCACTTTTTTAAGGGAATGAACAAAGATGGTGACACGTTTAAGTACTTACGGCAACAATTCCCTCACTTAAGTGATGCCAAAGTATACGATGGCATCTGTATAGGCCCACAGATTCGAGAGCTTTTTGGAGACCATACTTTTGATGGACTCATACAAGGTGACGAGAAGCATGCATGGGAATGTTTTTAGACAGTCTGTTTACAGTTCTTAGTGAATAAACGAGCAATAAATTACAAGGAGACTGCAGATAACATGTTTTCTACTTATGAAAAACTTGGATGCAACATGTAATTGAAAATGCATTTCTGACATAGTCATCTTGACTTCTTCCCGAAAGATTGCGGTGCAGTAAGTGATGAACATGGGGGGGGGGGGGGAGGGGGCGATTTCATCAAGATATTTCCACATTTGACAAGAGGTATGCCAGAATGTGGAGCCCCAATATTTTAGCAGATTAGTGCTGGACTGTCATAAGGGATGTTCGCGAGTATGTGTATACACGTCAAGCCGAATGAAAATGGTCATCTTCTGAATTTATCTCTGAACAAAATATGTAATTGTATATACTGTACATATGGACATTTAACATCTGTAATCCTTTACATACATTTGTGACCAGTTAATTTATATATTTTCTTTTGCACTTTACATAGTTCTGGTACAAAGTAGATTTACAAAGAATATTCATTCATGTATATTACCTAACTTTTTTCTTAATATTTTACTTTTGTACTTACAGAATGGCACTGTAACTTATCAGTGCATATCACATAACATAGTTCAAGTAATTATTCACTTAAAATTTGTTATGCTGAATCTTTGAACATGAATGCACATTTAGTTAGAGTTATTTACATAAAAATGTAGATTACTTTAAAAAAATAGGAGCTAAATAGTTATGAAGAGAATGATTTTGTATCATTTTATATTGAAATAAACATAACCAACTCAAAATCATGCAATTTACACACTTTCACTTCAAATTTTTTGTTCAGTGATATTATTCTCCATTTGCCCTGTCAAATTTTGTCTGTAATTCACATACCTACACATATTTTCAGTGAAATTCAGGAACTCATCCACAGAATCAGTAGAACTGTGGATAATTTCGCACTGTAGTGACTGTGGAAGTCTCCTTATTAAAGCAGACATTTCTCTCAGCACCCCAGTAGGCTGTCTAAAGAAACCAATAAAATTAATTCCCTGACTAGAAGTTCTTTTGTGTTTTCTTTACCATTTGTGTAATTTCGCGCATTTAATAAATCATTTTGCAATCTGAGTTGCTTGGCTTGTCCCCAGTATTTGTTTAAAAAGATAGCTTCAAAAGTTTTATAATCAGTGAACTGGTAGGCATGCAGACTAGCCCACAAATAAGTTCTGTCCTCTAATTACCTCTTCACTAATTTTACTTCATCTGCATCATTCATGTACGCTGTAAAATTATCTTTGTATGCTGCCACGAAATGTATAGTGTAAAATGTTTCGTGTAGACCCCTTGCCAAAAAGGGTATTCCACTAGCGAACCTGCTTTTCCAGCTGCTACATTATTTATCATTTCTTTCAGTTCATTTACGTGCCTCTCACTATTTCTTACCTCCCTATCTAAATTTTTGTTATCATTTCTACTGTTTCTTTTGCATTCATAGACATTAATTCTGTACTCATCTCCATTTCATATTTCTTATATTACTGTTCTTGTGCCTCAGTTCGCCCCCAACACCACTTTAAGTGGCTTTAACCCTTGCTAACAATCTACATCTATTTATGCTCTTTATAATTGATTCCCTATATCACTTTTTTCTTCATTTTCTTTTTTGCTGTGCGGGGTAGACTAAGTAGTGTGTAAGCCTAGTGACAGATGACCTCAGCAGTTCGGTCCCATAGGAACTAACCACAAATTTCCAAATTTTTCAATTTTGTTTTCAATTTTCATGAACTTATCCCCCAAATGAATGAACTGCTCACTGACAACATTTATTTTTCCATTAATATCTGATTTCAGTTCGCCAAGGTTAGTTCCGATTTTCCAAAGTTTCGGTTTCATCTCCCCAAAGTTACTGCCACATTCATATTTCATTAGTTCAAACCTATTAGCAAAGTCAAATATCACAGAAAATATATTATTTTTCAGTTCTTCCTTAAAAACATTCAACACATTTAAAACTTATTGAAATGGGTTCCTACTACTCATATACTTTTTACACACAGTCCTTCTCTTTGTAGATCATGTCTGCTTGAATCACTTCATACACTCTCTGAACCACTAACGCTCAACGCCTTCGTGATAGCATCAATCATTGCTGACGATCAGACAATCACAATTTGTACAAGGCAGCTGTTGTCTGCATTTATCTTAATATCACTTGCTGTACGATGTATCTCCTGCTCTGTGTCTGGTTTAATGCAATGCTGCCATCTGTTGCGTTGCAAAATTCCCATTTGCTGCTGCTGTGAGGCTACTGCTTGCTTCTTCTGTGACGTGTAGCCGGTGTCTGCGACATGAAAACGCCACTCTTTACGTGAAGATGTCACTCATTTCATGAAGATGCAACTGCTATTTGTTATGTGGAATGATCCCTTGGAAATGGAAGAACGCAATATAATTATCTAGAAAATCTGAAAATGAAAATGCGAATGCTTAGTCTAGATATAGTAGGGGTTAGTAATGGAAAGAAGACAAGGATTTCTGGTCAGATGAGTACAGGGTAATACCAACAGCAGCAGAAAATAGTATACTGGGAGTAGAATTCGTTATGAATAAGAAAGTAGGGCAGAAAGTGTGTTATTGTGAAAGGTTCAGTGAGAGGGTTGTTCTTACCAGAATCGACAGCACACCAACACTGACAACGATAGTTCAAGTGTACATGCAGACGTAGAAAGCAAGATGAAGAGACAGAGAAAATTTATTGCGATGTTAAACGTGTCATTCATTACGTAAACGGAGAAGAAAGTCTAATTGTCATTGGAAAATGGAACGCGTTCGCAGGGAAAGGAGCAGAAGAAAGGGTTGCGATGTAATATGGGGTCTGCAGTAGGAATGAGACAGGAGGAAGACTAATCGAATTCTGTAATACATTTCAGCTAGTAATAGCGAATACTCTGTGCAAGGAGGTATACTTGGAAAACGCTGGACGATACAGGAAGATTCCAGCTAGATTTACATCATGGTCACGCAGAGATCCTGAAATGGGATACTGGATTGTAAGGCCGACCCACAAGCATATATGGTTTCAGATCACAATGTAGTAGTGATGAAGAGTAGGCTGAAGTTCAAGAGATTCGTCAGGAAGTGTCAATAAACAAAGAAGTAAGATACAGAAGTACTAAGGAATGACGTGATACTCTTGAAGTTCTCTAAGATTATAGATACATAAATAAGGAATAGCTCAGTAGGCAGTACAGTTGAACAGGAATGGATTTCACTAAAAAGGGCAATCACAGAAGTTGGAAAGAAAAACATAGGTACAAAGGAGGTAAGTGCGAAGAAACCATGGGAAACAGAAGAAATATATCAGTTGATCGATGGAAGAACGAAGTACAAAAATTTTAATGGAAATTCAGGAATACAGAAATACAAGTCGCTGAATAACAAAACAAACTAGGATGTGCAGGGGACATAAGATGAAATGGCTGCACGAGAAATGTGAAGAAATAGAAAAAGAAATGATTGTCAGAAGTACTGACTAAGCATATAGGAAAGTCAAAACAACCATCAGTGAAATGAAAAGCAAGGGTGGTAACACTAAGAGAACAATGGGAGTTCCACTGTTAAATAAGATAAGTGCGCAAATAGGTGAAAAGAGTACACTGAAGGCCTGTATGAGGGGGAAGATCTGCCTGAAGTGATAGAAGAAGAAACAGGAGTCGATTTGGAAGGGATAGGGGATCCAGTACCAGAATCAGAACATAAAAGAGCTTTGGAGGACTTAAGATCAAATAAGGCAGAAGGAATAGGTGACATTCCATCAGAATTTCTAATATCACAGGGGAATTGACATGAAAACGACTATTCACGTTGGTGTGTAGAATGTATGAGTCTGCCGATATACCATCTGACGTTGGGAAAAATATCATCCACACATTTCTAAAGACTGCAAGAGCTGTCAAGTGCGATAATTATCGCACAGTGAGCTTAACAGCTCATGCATCCAGTTTGCTGACAAGAATAATATACAGAGGAATGGAAAAGAAAATTAAGGATGTGTTAGATGACGATCAGTTTGGTTTTAGGAAAGGTAAAAGCAACAGAGATGCAATTCTGACGTTGTGGTTGATAATGGAAGCAAGGATAAAAAAAATCAACACACGTTCACAGGATTTGTCGACCTGGGAAATATGTTCGACGAAGAATGAAGCGTGTAAGACAGGGATGTAGTCATTCACCTCTACTATTCAATCAGTACATCGAAGAAGCAATGATGGAAATAAAAGAAATGTTCATGCATGGGATTAAAATTCAAGGTAAAAGGATATCAATGACAAGATTCGCTCATCACTTTTCTATTCTGAGTGAAATTCAAGAAAAAAATGGCTCTGAGCACTACGCGACCTAACTTCTTAGGTCATCATTGGCCTAGAACTTAGGACTAATTAAACCTAACTAACCTAAGGACATCACACACATCCATGCCCGAGGCAGGATTCGAACCTGCGACCGTAGGCTCCAGACTGTAGCGCCTAGAACCGCACGGCCACTCCGGCTGGCACTCAAGAAAAGTTATGTGATCTGTTGAATGGAATGAACAGTCTAATTAGTACAGAATATGGATTGAGAATAACTCGAAGAAAGACGAAAGTAATGAGGAGTAGCTGAAATGTGAACAGTGAGAAATAGAACATCAGGATTGGCGGTTACGAAGTAGATGAAGTTAAGGAATTCTGCTGCCTAAGCAGCAAAATAATCGGGTTGGACGGAGCATAGAAAACAGCAAAAGCAGACTAGCCCTGGAAAAAATGATATTTATGGCCAGGAGAAGTCTATTAGTATCAAACATAGGCCTTAATTTGAGAAAGTAATTTCTAAGAATGTACGTCTGGAGCACAGCACTGTATGGTTGTGAAACATCGACTATGGGAAAACCGGAACAGAAGAGAATCTAAGCATTTGAGACGTGACACTACAGACAGATGTTGAAAATTAGGTGCACTGATAAGGTAAGGAATGAGGAGGTTGTTGCGCCTTCTGCTCTATTGCAGGCTTTACCAGGCTCCCTATAGCTAACAAGAGGGCATGCAGTAATATCGAAAATAAAACCGATCACGCCTGTTTCGTGTGGTCAATCCCGGCTTCAGAAAGAAAGTACGATCGTAGGGATCATCCTGAGCGTCCCAGTACATATCATGTAGGTGATAATATTCGTAGGTGTTAGAACTTTGATGGGTCTGAGTTCCCTGTCAAGATCCATGATGTATCTAAATTTGAAGCGCAGAATACCGGAATATCGGTTCACGTTTATGGCCTGGAGTTGGAAAGCAAGTCATTGGGCTCTTCCTTTTCCCAAAATTTTTCCGGTGAGCATGAGTTGCATGTAGACAGGCTGCTCTTCACTGAAGGTGATAATTATCACTATTTTTGGATCAAAGACATGCTCCGACTCCTTTCTGCCCAAATGAGTAATTATAATTGTAAGCAGCATATTTGCTTAAGGTGCCTCAGTGCCTTTTCCTCAGATAAGCTATTAGTGGCGCATCTAGGAGGAGATTAGTATTTAACGTCCCATCGACTACAAGGTCATTAGAGAATCGTCCTTGCCCTTTCAAAGGAACCATCTGTAACCTCCCCCTCACTTATCGACCTTAATGACAGTGAAAAATTAAACCTCGTGCACCTAATGGAAATTTGGGAAAAGCAATTATCACCGAAGTTAATCTGTCGGTAAAGAGGGAGGAAAGGGTTAGATCTAAATGAAAGGAAAAATGCAAATGAAACTGGTGGAAATTAATTTTGAAAAGGGGTAAAGTTAATAAAGAAAGTAAATGTGTGGCAGTTACGTTAACAATTAACTAGCGGTAATTAGATATTTGAGATTTGGGGAAAATTACGGTCGCCAGTCCTATGGACAATTACTATAGTAACTGAGAAAGAAAGGTTATTGCACATATAATTAGCACTTGAAGCGTGGCAACTGAAGGTTGACACGTGTTGTGTGAAAACTGAAAGTTTGTCAGAAGTAATAAATTTCGCTACACTCTGACTTAATGTAGCAAAAGAATTAATAAAACCGGAAAATTGAAAGTTAATTTAGTGACTAAAATTAATAGTGAGCTTTGTTTCTGAAGCACTACGAAATTCATTAAAATAAAGTTAGTCTTGGGCTACCTCAACAATCATTTCAAAAGCTACTTGAATCTACGCAATTTAGAAATAAGCGATTTAACTTTGAACTTGAATTAAATGATTCTGAACAATTAACAACAGTAAAATTTAGTACATACCAAGTTGAGCTGCAGTCGCAGGCAAGCTAAAATTTGCTAACAAAACTCGCACTCTTAATTTGTGCTTGTGTAATCTAAATATTGTAGCCAGCTATGAATACCTTAACTGAACTTTGAAATTAAAGCAGTGAAATGGAATGATATTACTTTAATGCTGGCGTCTGAATTTCAACGACACTCGGGTTCATTTCGGAAAAGGAAGGGACCATGCTTGGTAATGCAATTGGGACAATGAGCAACAAAGGTTCATGCTAAGTTGCTGTAATTTTGTGATGCAACAATTTTAAAAGCTGAGGTCTGCCATACAGTTCCAAAACTTTACGTGCTTCCAGTCTTCCTTGTTGGTTGATTGAAGGTTTGCAGTCGTCGGTCGTGCTGGTGACGACAGTCACTCATTGTCGGCCGTCACTGTTGCAGAAGCTGGATGTTGGCGCGCCTTCTTCTCGACATGGTCACCATGCAAAACAGGCTCTTGATGTGCGCCAGCTAATGCTTCCCGCCCGCGACACCGTGTCAGAAACTATCATAGCAATTCGAGCGCAATTACATGCTGCCAAACCCCGAAAGCGCGGCAACTCGCGGGAGCGTCACACAACACACCTGCTCCACTGCTCTACTCCAGCCAGGCCCCCCTCTGCCCGCACTCCACGCGACAGAGTTAACGCTACCAAAGATCCTAAACACTTTGGTTCTCCACACGAGCTATCGATGTATTCGTTCAATAGCATAGTTTTCCCTAGGCCAGACCCAGCGTATAAACACAAATAATATTCACAAAACAAACCAATTATACATCGACATAAATGCATATATATACAAATAGTGAAACAATTACAATACACAAAGACACAGAAACGTCATATCTTCAGGTAACAAAATAAGGAAAAAAATTTATAGTACAATAGATGGAAATAGGAGGATATGCATTTCCGGCGACGGCCAGACACAGGATTGATCCATCGTCCTCCTGAAAGCTAGTCTGGTGTGCTAATCACTGCACTACCTTACTCAGTGCGTACCTAGTAGATTGCGCTTCCAAGGACACAGTATGTGTTATCATGTCTACTGAAGAAAACAGATTCATACCGTTTAAGAATGCTCATCACCAGGAGTGATGCCTGTTTGTAGCGGATGCTGATTTTGAATGCCTCCTCTCTCCTGTGACCTGCTGTGGAGGTGACCCCGCGACTTCACATACTACCTTTACACAAAAACATGTACCATATGTGACAGTGTATCAAACTGCAGTCCTATGATTCCAGTCTTAATCATTGCAAATCTTATGTCGGGGATAACCCTGTGGTTTGGCTGGTCACTGAGCTCGAAAAACTTTCACGGGAAGTTGATAAGCTTTACAGCAACAATGTTCTTATGACCAAATCGAAGGAGAATGAAGATTTGCACACTAAAGCGGTTGGCTGTCGTATCTATGGGCTGTCGTTAGTTAGAAAGGCGGAAATTTTTCATAGGGACCATGACCACTGTCATCTTCTGGGTAAGTTCCATGGTGCAGCACACAATGCGTGCAACTTGAAGTACCAGCTATCAAGGCACGTGCCCATTTTCTTACACAATTTAAGAGGGTATGATCCTCACTTTCTAGCTGAGCACAACGCTAATTTCGGATGGGAGAAAAATCAGGTCAGCGTCTTACCTGAGACCGTAGAAAAATACATTTCATCATCAAAACGATTGACGCCAAGAATTACGCACCACTTCCTTGATATGCTACGTTTTATGCAGGCACTCCAGAAACTCGTTGAATCTCTGCCTCGTGAGGGTATGCATATCACTCGAGCTGTGTTTCCCAATAAGGAAAAGGTTCAACTTGTGACTAGGAAGGAGGTTTTCCCATATGACCATGTGGATATTATGGCGAAACTCAACGAAACCAAGCTACCTGACATAACCACACTCTACAGCAACCTTTCAGACGATGCCATAACAGATGCAGAGTATGAGCATGCCATCAATGTCTGGCGGGAATTCAACGTCTCAACTTTAGAAGAGTCTGCACAGCTTTACATGGACACAGACGCGAGCTTGCTTTCGAAAGTTTTCGAGAAATTCCAGAGTCTATGCATGGCCGCATATTCTCTGGATCCTGCCTTTTATTATACGGCACCTGGGTTGTCTTGGGACACAACGCTCAAGAAAATGAAGTGCAGCATTGAGTTATTGCCAGTATGTCCATAGGTGTGTGAAGGCAAATAACCAGCAGATGGGTGACAGGTATTACACATTCCTTGATTCGAGTTACATAATGTACCTGGACATAAATAACTTACACGGGCACAACATGCAGCAATCACTGCCGATTAGTGAGTTTCGATGGGTGCCCAAAGACTAAAAATCATGGGAGGTATGGCAGCTGATGGGGATGTAGGGTATGTGGTGGAGGCAGAACTAACATACCCTATTGCTTTGCATGCTGTGCACGCCGATTTGCCACTGTGTGCAGAGCCATTAGTTCTGTGAGGCGGCTCCACGCCAAAACTGATGACAACACTGGGGAATAAGCGGAAATAAATTATTCTTTATCATAAACTCCAGCAGTGTCTCAGCTTGGGTTTGTAGCTGGTTAGAATCACCTGGGCTATCTCCTTCAAGCAGTCCCCCTGGTTGAAGGAGTATATTGATTTGAATACGAGACAGTGAGGTTTCACGACATGTAACTTTGAGAAAGATTTTTACAAATTAATGAATAATTCAATTTTTGGTAAAACATTGGAGAATTTGAGGGAACAACATGAAATTTTGATTAGAACCAAAGGGAATGGGCGTTATGGCGTAAGAAAAAGTCTTGCAAGACCAAATTTTAATCAGGTCACCATATTCAATAAGAACTTTGTTGCTGTGGAGATGGCGAAGACTGCAGAAGAGTTTATGTGGTGATGTGCTTACCCGACCTATACAAACTTCACATGTACCTCTTTCATTATGAGTTTGCGAAAACTCATTTTGCAGATCCTAAATTACTTTATATAGAAACAGATAGCTTCATCCCTTGGGTGAAGAACTGCAATCAATATAAAGCTAATGAGGTACCACGGTAATGAATTCGACACATCCTCATACATGGCTCATAATCCTTATGATATTATTCCACAAAACAAGAAGGTTATCAGTCTTTGAAGGACGAGGCGAATGGATTGCCATTTGTGGAGTTTGTATGTCTACACTAAAAAATGTATGTGTATCGCACATTGGAAGGTGCCACACAGAGGCCGGCTAAGGGTGTGTGTCATATGGTATTGAGAGGCCTCTCTATTTGCTGTGCCTGTACAGCGGTGTTCGTGGTGCTCCACCACGGCAGCCACGTATGGTACGGCAGACCAGCATTCGATCGAGAGGACACGAGGTGTACACTGTGCTGCAGTCTAAAATCGGCCTGTCGCCTCATGACTATAAAAGAGTAATTTGTGATGACAGGATTGAAACTCTCCCGTTCTCACACTACTCACTTGTAGCAAGAGAAGGGGTGGGGTACTCTGATTGAGTGAGAGAGAGAGAGAATGAGAGAGAGAGAGTTTGTATGTCTGCAGAGTAGTAGTATGACCATTTTGTCATAGTGTAAGTAGCTTTTGTGTTTATATATATATATATATATATATATATATATATATATATATATATATATATATATATATATATATATGTGTGTGTGTGTGTGTGTGTGTGTGTGTGTGTGTGTGTGTGTGTGTGTCATGTAAGTATTTATGATTACTATGTACACACTAGAAGAGCATGTGTGTGGAATAAAATGATAAAATAAATATAAAGAAAAAATTTGTGTATATGCGTAACATGTGTGTGAAAGAAATAAAAACCGTAAAAAATATTAAAAAGCAGAAAAAAATTTGTACATTTATTTATTTGTTTATATGCATCGTGTATGAAGCCTGTAAATAAAATTCTCTACACCCTGTGTGCGTCTTGTAAACAGAATAGCTTTTAAGTTTTTCATCTGCCGCTAGCCACCCATGTCAGAATAGTTTTTAAGTGTATATATATCTATACAGCCCTAGTCCATCAGAATTGTTATTGTAAAACCCTTTGCTATTGGGGCTGTTGAAATTAGATTCTAAGCATGCACAGTCCATCAAAATTATTGCAAGAGCTATGCAACTGAGGTTGTGGAATTTAGTTTTAGTAAAGAAAGTATCTCCACATTACTTCTTACTGTTAGCACAGATTTATAAAAAAAAATTTTGACCAGTGTTATTGTTGTAGCCAGTAAGTTAAAAGTGTTTCTGCATGGGAATAGCAGAGTCAGTTTATACCTCAAGAATACTATATTGCAACTCAAAAAATACATTGTACCTCAAAAATTATATTGTACCTCAAGAACTATATTGTATTTGTCTGAACTGAATAAACAAAGAAAAAAAATTCTTCACCATATGTGTTTGTTGTTGTTATTTACAACAAACCTATCCCCTAGTGCATTATGTATGTATATGTTTATGAAGGCTGTGCAGTTCACAAATGACATTAGTTTTTCTGAAGATGATTGCTATTAAGGAGGTAAAGTTTAAGATGGAAGATAACGAAACATATAGAATGGTTGCATGGAATTGCGCCTATCGTGCAGCATGAATTGGGTTATGCGAGCAGGAGGCACGTAACTGTTTCCGCTTCCAAAGATATATACCAACATGTCTAAAATTATATCTCCTGTCCTTCAAGAAAACCACAGACATAGCATGTGGGAAGAGGGTTGAAAAAAAAAAGTATACAGAGGTTGTGAGGTAAAAATTTATTTATTTCTCATCCAATTTAAAAGTAATTTTACATTTTCATAAGCAGACATAGCAACACTATTTTTACACATATTCTTCTTCTTCTTGAGTTGGTAGAGAGAAGAACACCCGTAGAATTCCAGGTCTTGAATAGCAGCAAACTTACAGATTCTACGCATCCCTGAGAACTCCTTCCCCTTTGCATAGATGATGGTCTCCATGTGGTCGAATAATTGAAACGCCGTCACTATATCTTTACAGGGTATGCCAGGATCATCCAAGTGAATTCCATGGTAGAAATGTGTCAACCACGTTGCACACTTCCGTGTCTCGAAATACCTCGGTGATGCTATGCTTGCAGAGAATGTTTCTATTATTCCTGCATTTTCCGTGTATTCTATGATTGCAACATCTTTAAATATGAACTGGCTACACTCACCATCACACAAACCCTGAGTGTCTGCAATGATGTTCACACTTTGAGATACGATTGTGGAATGCTCAGGGTATGGTACAGCACCTGTTCATTTATACAGCTCGTTGCGCAACATAGGTGAATGGGCAGTAGTTGATCACACAGTTATGCAGAACTAGAGCATACATGGGAGTGTGTTCTGGGAAATTTGTCAAAGATTCAAATTCAGTTTGCACGTCTATAGGTCCAGACTTATTTATCTCATTCAGTTTCGAACAGTCTATTATGATGATTGGTGATAGCTCATTGAACTTCTGTGGACTGAATAGACACCCTCTCCCTTCTTCTTCAGCACTTTCATAGTAAGAACCACAAAACCTTGCTTTCATGTCATATGCTAGACTGTATACTTTTCGTTCCACTGCAGGTGTAAATGGTCATACGGGTAGAATTCTGCATTCAGGTAAACTATGGCATTAGTTAACTTGCAGTTGTCAAACACGATGGAATCATTTGGTATATTCCCTCTTCTGTCAGTCTGAAACGAAAGTATGATGAATCTAGGTGTCGCTAGCTGCAAAGAGATTTTAATGGCCCATGTTTGTCTGCTCATATTCGGTAACAGTGGGCACTCGAAAACCTCCCACAAGCGAAATGTCAGTGTAAGAAATGTACTGCAATTCAGGACTTTTAAAATCTTCAAACGCACCTCATCTGATACACTGATGTGCGGCATTTTCCATATTATCTTGCTGATTGTGATCGTATTCTCCTCTGGAGCTCTTTGAATATATGAGTTATTATCTGCCGCACTCTGTACCAGAATGAGTTCCTGTTTAGCGTTCATAATAATGTACCTCATGTCCTCAAAGTACCCCATAAGCATTTTTAGAGCTATGCAAGTCATAAATCGCTTGTACTCTGCAACTGTTCTATTCGCTGGATTGTCTATGAGCTATCCCATATTTTCTAAACCATGCAAATCCACGGGTGATGTTTTAAGGGTTGATGTTATACCGACATTGTGTGTACGGTCGATTTCAGGCCCATTGAGTTCATAGCTAAAGCATTACGTGTAAACTTGGATCCCACTGTATCGCCGCCGTTAGTTTTATTGAATGACCCCGCTACATACATGAAACTCTTGCATGCAAGCGTCAGTGCGTTATGGTGCTGGATGACAATCCGAATTGCATCGTTGTTGTTAAATGTGGTTGAAGCATAACGTTTATGTGAGAAGTATCTCTGCTTATAATTCTCTCATCATACTCTACTGGACTGGTTATATTGAGTGATGACGTCATTGCGAGGTTCCAAACCAACTGATTTAAGAAACTCGTAGTTCGCACATGTTATCACTTTGCGGTCCGGCAGCAAAGTGACGTGCTGTGGATTGCACACTATTTCTCTATATATTTTACCCATGAAGAGTAACTTGATCATTCATTTTGCTAATAACTGGTGAGGCGATTTTGGCATAACTGTCTGCTGCAGCATCATTATAGGTGTAGCATTGGAAAATAATGATATTAATAAGCATAATACTTGGACCATAATGAGAGAGATATGAAATAAAACACAAATACAGTTTGAGGTTATATATACATACATTATTTATTTAAATATCATACACATGATGCAGTATTTCAAAAAAATTGTCAGACTCTTTCTTTATCTTCTTCTTCGCACCTGTACAGTATTTCCCAAACAAAGCTTTTTGATATGCAGTATATTCCGTATGTATCTCCTTCAAGCCTATGCACTACAGCAGGGCCTCCCAATGTGTGGTCCACGGACCCCTTAGGGGTCCGCCGGCTCTTTCTAGGGGGTCCGCGGCCACCTTTCACCAGATCGTGTAAAATAATGAGTAAAATTATTGAATAAAAACGTGAAAATCAAATTCATCACTATTTTTTTTCTTTGAAAATCATGTGTATAGCACTCGAAAGTTGGCAATAACATTCGATCTTTGGCAAACATTGGTGTGGCTCCCGCTGTCGGAGGTTCGAGTCCTCCCTCGGGCATTTGTGTGTGTGCGTGTGTGTGCGTGTGTGTGTGTGTGTGTGTGTGTGTGTGTGTGTGTGTGTGTGTGTGTGTGTGTAGTCCTTAACGGAAGTTAAACTTAGGTTGATAGTGTGTGAGACTAGGTACTGATGACCTCAGCAGTAAGTCCCATAGACTTTACATACATTTGAACAGTTTCTTCGGATTTCACGAAAAACCACACACACACACACACACTACTGTTAGGGAATATGCCTGCTCCTTACACAACAGTTGCCAAACAGTGGAAGTGAACAGACCACAGATGGTAGCTTGTCAACAGCAAACAGTTTGGACGTGACATCGATTGCTCTTGGAGGAAGGCAGCTCCAACGTGTGAAATGTCAATTACCAAGTAATATTAATCAGGCTATAGTGTGTTGAACAAAGGGAGTAAATCCACTAGTAAGTGTCTGGATACAGTGGGAATTCAAATTGGATCGTTAATTTCAAGTTAATTTCATTCATCTCTGAACCAAAGACTATTGATACTTCGAGGGGGGACGGGGGGGGGGGAGGTGGGGTCATTGGGAACACTTGCATTAAGAAGCTTTCAGTTCACATGGGTTTTACTCTGAAATTTATACTGTGCTCTTGACTGACTAGGGGTCCGCCATGGATTTTCGATTGAAGAAGGGGTCCGCCAGCTGAAAAGGTTGGGAGGTCGTGCACTAAAGGATCCCACGTGGTCGCAACTGGTTCAGACATGCTGGAGGTTGTTGCTGCCGCAGGTCCAGAGGTTGGTGTATGTCTCAACAAGATGGCAGCTGAGTTTGCTGCAGGCCCGGGGGTGGCAGAGGTCAACGTGTTGGTACTTGAACCTGCAGGCCTGGATATGTCGAGGGCTACTGCTGAACAAAGAGGAGGAAACGTTACATGCAGTCCAAGATGCAAAAGCAACCAATAATAATGATGATTCTAACCTCAGACAAATTTGTGATGTGGGATGCTTACTTTTCCCCTTCTTCCTGTTCTGCAGGGCTGTGCTAGATTATGAGTGCTGTTGACACTTCATGGTTCTTCTTTTTTTTCTTCTTATTCTCCTGCTGCTGATGCTGGCAGACTGAGTGAGACTGTGTACCCAGAGCTGCTGAGCCTGCCCTATAGCCCTTCAATGATGCTGCAAGATACGCACATTCTACTGGCTGAAGTCAAACACGAGACTGGAAAAAGGGTTTCTATTGGTTCCCACCATTTTTTCCACAGGTTGCTCTCTTGAATTACGTCACAGAAGGGCCGTCAGTGCCCTCCGGTGGTGGTACTGTGTACTAGGTCAGTTGGACTCCGAACCTCATGGTGAACACACTGGATGGAGCTACTGCCTCAGACTGTTTACGTAAACACTGAAGATAAAGGCTTAGATCCATCCTATACAGCAGCCCGGCACAGGCTGAGTCCTTTTCCCATAAATTCCATGGAAGAGATAGCAATTGGACGCCTTAGGTCAGTAAAGGTTGCCCAAGTGACCTTGTTCCCTGCCAAAATTTGAACTTCCCACCATGACATCATTGCAACATTGACACATCTATCGACGCCATCTTGGATCCACCATTTTGAATAAATTTGGCAACCATGTAGAATGGGGTGATGCTCTCTTTGCCCTACTACTACAGCACTCAAAATCACAGCTACTTGACAGACACAGTCACACAAGCACCGGTCACAAACACAAAAGATGGCCCACCAGCGAATATCCACTGTCAAAAGATGTCGTGCATCCTGCCGCTTGGCCTTAAATACTTTGTGTGATTTCACAAACTACTGAATGTAAGAAAGATTACTAAATATTGACCGATGACTCAAATTTAAAGTTTATTACACATAAACATAGTACGCCAGTTTACAGAGAAAACTGAGGTGATGATTTTGCAATCTCTCATCCAAATATCGCCACACTTTTAACAAGGCTTATGTGGCAGGCCTATGCCTAATTTTTCAGTGTTTCAGATCTTATGTAAAATTATAAACGCCCATGAAATAATAAACTGTAACTGCTTAGCCTCTTAGAAAATTAATTAAAGATGTATTAAACTCTTGTTGTCACCAAATTGAACAATACTGTCGATTATAATTCTGGCCCAATTTGTACCAGCTTTAAATAAAGTCATCGGTAATTTTTATACACATGCCTGATCCGGAAAAAAATCTTGTTGCGGTGCATAGTGACGTCATCTGCTTTCATATGACACATCATACGATCAGATTTCTCCAGTAGTTTAGTTGTTACTAATTTTATAACCTTTCACAATTAAAACAACAATAGCTTTTATAATGTTATAAAGTATTGTGCTTAAGTTTCGGTTAGCTTGTCTTACTTCCATGATTTTTTAAGTGTCCTTGGTTTATCTGTATCATGTTTATATGGTCTGTAAAGTAATTTCGTTGAAAATATATAATATTTAACCTGTATTTGGTCATCGTAGCTACCATTGTACTGTCACCACTCTTCAGCCAGCATGCACAATCTGCCCCAGGGTGGAAACCCGCATCCATCACTCAGACTCCTGCACCACCCTCATACCTTGCCTGCTTTGTTAGCTTCACTCAGCTGCCTGCCTTGTCAAATACTCATCACTGCCTTTTGGCCCACTAGCTGGCTTCTGATAATGTCAGTTTCTAATGGGTTGGCCCTAGTCACTGTTCTACATCCATTCCATACTTGATACATGTATCAAAAGTATCTGTATATTTGTTAGTGGAGTTAATATGGGCTGTGCCAATTCTTCTCTTTCATAATGGCTTGAACTCTGCTGAGGGCACTTTCAGTGCGGTGTCTGTGGAGAAACGACAACCTATTCTTTCTCAAGAGTCCAAACTAGAGAAGGTACTGATGTTGGGCGTTGGGTGTGGAAGGAAGCAAGCGATATAGCTAATCCGAAAGGTGTTCCATTGAGTTCACTTCCGTGATGTGGACAGGTCAGTCCTTTCCAGCACCTCTCTACAAACCATTGACTAACAGAAGCTAATTTATAACAGGTTGCCTTGTCATTCTGATCCACAAATCATCGTCTCGAAACTGTTCCTCTGTTGTACATAGCTTACAATGATGTAAAATGTGTTCTTATCCTTCTGCATTTAGGTCCACTTACAAGCAGCAAGCGGACGACACTCTAACCACGAAAAACACCCCCATACCATAACAGCATGTCCTCCATAGCCCACTGTTGACACTGCGCCTGATGACAGGTAGCATTCTTCAAGCATTTGCCAGTACAAACTCTGCCACTGGGCTGTAACAGGGTATGTTGTGATTCATCGCTCCCAGTCAACCGTTTCCAGTCATCCACTGTCCAGCTGCGTCGCTCTTCGCTCTTTAAACCGCCTTAATTATCGCTTAGAAATGCTACAGAAATGTGTGGTTTACGAGCAGTTGGTAAAGTATTGTGGCCCATTCTTTGTAACTCCCTATGCACACTCATTTTTCTGCCAGCACTGTTGGTAGTACTATACAACTCACGAGTTATTCCTTACGAGTCACTCCTTTTTCTGACTGTTTACACCAACTCCTCGCTATGCTCGAAAGTCCCTGTCTGCCTGTACATTACGTGTTATCCAATCACCGTCAGCCAGTAGTGTACAGGGTGATTTCTATTAACGTTTAAAAAAAATCCAGAACGACCTATAAGATGTTGAGACAAGTAATTTAATGTAACACACATAGGGTGGGAAATGTCGGGCAATAACTGAAAAATGAATGGCATATATTGATCTTGTACTGTTAACAGATGATGTGCCTCGCCACACTGTATGTGTATGTTCATGACTTGGTACCTGATGAATGTCAGTCATCACGTCACATAAGGCTTCCAATTTGAGCGTCGAAAACAAGCCTGAAAAAAGGTACACTCCATCGGAAGTCATGACAAAGACCAGAGAGGTCGCCGTTTTTCCACCCCAGAAACGAAGCTCGAATCTTGGGATATATAAATTGCTATTTGACTACCGACCAATTAACCCTATAAATTTAACATTTTTTCTTATAAATTTACCACTATTTTTTTAACTTCATGTACTTTTCTAAGCAAAATAAGAGACAGCAAATAAAGTGACTTGCCCCAGTTTTCCTATTTTTTACAAAGTCCTCAAACACAAATAAACAGTATTATATGTTATCCTATGTTATAATGTTTTGAATTTTATTTCCCATAATGTTACAGTATATACGTTATTCTATACCATAACATTTTGAATTTTATTTCCAATGATTTTACAATACCAGTTTTGAAAGCGAAAGTTAGTTTTAAACTGTTCACATACTTTACGATGAAAGGCTGAGGTTACCTGCGTGTATTTTTCACAATGTTGCTGTCACTTGTATCTATCTTTCGCAATTTCGTTTTTTCGCTGTTTCTGGTTTGTATTTAGTCTTTACATAATCCACGTTCTTTTCACATATGTCGACGCTTGGGGAAGGATTACTAATGGGCAGTTTATTTTATTTTCTTACTCGAAGCATGATGCCATGAAATGGTAGGTCCACAACTGTTCAGTTCTGGGGATACTGGATAACGTTTTATTTCGTCTGTCTCAGCTGCATTGATATAAAATTCAGCTGTTGCGGTTGCCAGTTTCGGGCTCACGGGCCCATTCTCAAACCACACACCTAAAATTACAAAGAACATGCCCTACAAAAATGTGTAGGAACGGCATGTATGTCCATGTTACAGATACTCATATGCTATAAGACGTACTTTGTTGTTAACGTAATTACTCATACAACACAGTGACGAAAGGCACGAACAGCCTCTGTACAGAAAAGTATACAGTGGGCATTGAGTACCCTCATTGATCTTACCCTGTGTGTCCTTTGTAACTGACTGACACAACAGAACTGACAAACATTCCTAAAGCAGGCAACAGGATTCCTTTGTAGGAATCGCCTTAATATATATGCGCATTTAGTGACAAGATTTTTAAATATCAGTTTTATATTGTAAAAACTGTTGACAATTTTGTTTCAAAAAAATAACATAACATCCAATTGAAAATATAAATTCTGAAAAACATAAATGCTAGCGACGACTTTCACAAAATAATGTAGCGTACAATTGGAACATACAAATCAGGATGACACTATATAGCGCTCCCTCCTGTATGTAACCCTGTACTTTCGTAGCTGGGTGTAGTACCAAGCACCTCCAGGACCACCGTATAGTTGACTGTATTAAACTGGGAATATCTAGGCCAGTGTATTTCAGGGTACTGTAATAAATGGTGACAGAATTTAGCATATACATATTAACATCAATACTTTTTTATATTGCGTTCATACTTTATTCATGACACCTTGCAAGAAACAAGAGTTTTGTTTTAATAAGACGATTTTTAACACATGATATGAAAGGTGGTAAGCGGTTCGATTCTACAACCTAGGCATTATATGATACAGTCCACATTGCTCACACAAAAATGTACTGTGCTGTATGGGCAGCTGTACTTATGGTTATTCCCTTTCTGAGAGGAAAGCATATGTTGTAACATTACTAGTGCGCTTATGGTGCACGCATATATGATTCTCTGACACACCTATTCAAATGTGTAGGACCAAAATCTGCACACCTCATGACAACACATATTATTTGTAATTTTCTCTTTCATAATACAGCCCTATGTAATGAAATATATTACTGGCATTTTATATAATATGGCTCTGAGCACTATGCGACTTAACTTCTGAGGTCATCAGTCGCCTAGAACTTAGAACTAATTAAACCTAACTAACCTAAGGATATCACACACATCCATCCCCGAGGCAGGATTCGAACCTGCGACCATAGCGGTCGCTCGGTTCCAGACTGCAGCGCCTAGAACCGCACGGCCACTCCGGCCGGCTTTTATATAATACTTCTACCTACGATTGTTATGTACATATGATCAAAGCAAAGATAAGGCTTGGCTCTGAATGCGTCAGAAGGTGCTCAGTATGGTGCCGTGTTATATTTATTTAATCTGTTACTGTGGGTTTGGTACCAACGGCTATACTAATAACGTAATTTTTGAAGTTGTAACTGTTTTATGTCTTTCGTCTGATCTTAGTTTTAGACAGTATGTGACTAACGTACAATACTGAACAGCCTATTTTAAGTTTTAGCATTCACTCCCTGTCTGTGAGGCAGTAATGCTACGAAATTACAGATTAGTACACAGGACGGTGCTCTACGTTGTCGCCTCTTGGCTTTGTATGTTCCACTTGGACGCTGCGTTATTTTGTGAAAAAAGGTGTTAGCATTTCCTGTTACATAAAATTGATATTTTCATTTGGATGCGACATTATTTTGTAAAATAAAATTGTCGACATTTTCTATAATGAAAAACCGAGTTTTTCTTTTTGAAAATCTTATCACTAAATGACAACGGTTGTGGCATCACCATAGAAAGGTAATAGGCAGCCACGTGTGCATGTGCATGTGTATGAGGACAACATCTACCATGGTGTCCTTTTGCCTACAGTAGGTAACATTTGTCAGTTTGATTGTGTCAGTCAATTTCAATGGACACATAGGCTAAGGTCAATGGGGTACTTGGTGCCCACTGTATACTGTACTGTATAGAAGCTGTTCATGCCTTTTGTCACCATATTATCGGGATTCACTAGGCATGGCCTGCACCTCAATAGGTATGGGAAGGGGCACTGGCAAAGCCTATAGGTGACAGTGTAGTGGGTGATGGTGGTGGTGGGATTACTCATGGAAAAATTCCTGTAGTAGTTGGTGTTAGAGCTGCAACTTTTTTAGACTGAAGTCAGCTGATAGGTATACCTTCTTAAAGGAAGCCCTTCTAACTAATGGCTCTCCTTCAGAGGATATAATGTTTCCAAGTAGAGAAGGAATTAGCATATTTCATCAAAATATAAGAGGTATTACAGATAAAGTTAGTGAACTGCTTATATATGCTGATTCTGAAATTAATAGTATATCAGAGCACCACTTAAATAATATGACAGTTCACAGGCTTCCTTTACCAGGATACAGATTATTTGACTGTTTTTCAAGGAGTTCCTTGTGGGGTGGGGGAGTGGCTGTGTACTTAAAAAACAGTATTACACTTGAGTCCATAGACGTATCACGGCACTCCATTGAAAGATATTTGAATGTTGTGCAGGGGCAGCTGAATTTAGTGAAACTAAACTTCTAATTGTTGCTATTTATAGGTCCCCAGCTTTGACTTATGAGCATTTCTGCTCACGCTATAGAGGATTCTTGATTAACTTTGTAGGAAGTACCAGAAATTAGTTATATTTGGTGACTTCAATATAAATTTTATATATGTTGGTGCAAGAAAAATGATGTTAGTAGATCTCATAAATTCGTATGATCTGATGCAGACTGTGTTTTTTCCAACTAGGGTGCAGGGGAACAGTAGCACAGCCATAGACAATACTTTCATTCATTCTTCATTACCAGATGGGCATTCTGTTTCGGACCATGATGCATAAATTTTAACAGTAAAAGTCTTTAGTACTCAAACAGATGTCACATATAATTACAAACTATGTAGGAAAGTTAATGCAGCAGCAATAGAGAGTTTTTAAACCTTGTCAAGGAACAAGAGTGGCAGGATGTTTATAGTGCCAATCACATAAATGAAAAATATAATGATTTCATTAACATATTTCTCATGCTCTTTGAGAGTTGCTTTTTATTAGAACGTTCTAAATGGGGTACTTGTAGTAATAGGCAGCCCAGATGGCTGACTAGTGGGGTAAAGACATCATGTAGAACAAAGTGTGATTTACATCAAAATGTTAGAAGTAGTCACAATCAAGCTGCAATAGCCCATTACAAACAGTACAGTAAGGTGCTTAAAAATGCTATTAGGAAGGCAATGAGTGTGTGGTACGCAAATAGAATAGCTAATTCACAGGATAAAATTAAAACCATATGGTCAGTTGTGAGGGAAGTATCTAGTCAGCAGCACAAGGTCGACGATATAAAGTCAGTTCGCAGTAAAAATATTTCTGTTACTGATAAATCAGATATACATATAGTATTTAGCAATCATTTTCTGAGCGTTGCTGGTGAATTAAATAAAAATTTAGTTTGTACAGGAAATCATAAAACGTTCATGGCAAATACCTTTCTGAGACTGATGTCTGAAATATCCTCTGTGGTGGAGACAAGAGATAGATTGAGTCAATAATTAAATCACTGAAGACTAGTGACTCTTCTGGTTATGATGAAGTGCCTAGTAGAATATTAAAACTCTGTGATGCACATGTTATCCCTGTATTTAGCCATATTTGTAATGTTTCCTTTAGGAATGGTCAGTTTCCTGAACGATTAAAGTAGTCAGTAGTAAAGCCTCTTTATGAAAAGGTAGAAGGGGATAATATAGGTAATTTTAGACTTATTTCTATGCCATCAGTGTTTGCTAAAGTTGTTGAAAAGGCTGTGTATGTAAGGATAATTGATCATTTTATATCACACGATTTGGTATCAAATGTACAGTTCGGCCTTAGAAGTCGTTTAACAACTGAAAATGCTATATTCTCTTTTCTGTGTGAGGTACTGGATGGATTAACAAAAGGTTTCGAACGTTAGGCCTATTTTTTGATTTATCTAAGGAATTTTATTGCGTTGATCACAAAATATTGCCTCATAAATAGGACCATTACGGAATACAGGGAGTAGCTCACAGTTGTTTCAGTTCTTACTTCAGCAACAGACAGCAAAAGGTCATTATTCACAATGTCGAGAATGGCTGAGATGTGGGGTCTGAGTGGGTTACAGTCAAGAGGAGGGTGCCCCAGGGTTCAGTGTTGGAGCCACTCCTGTTCCTTATTTTGTAAATGATATGCCCTCTACTATTAAGGGTAACTTTAAAATATTTTTATTTACTGATGACACTAGCTTGGTAGTAAAGGATGTTGTGTGCAACATCGGCTGAATTTCAAATAGTGCATTTCATAATCTAAGTTCATGGCTTGTAGAAAATAAACTAACGCTAAATCACAGTAAGATTCAGTTTTTACAGTTTCTAACACACAATTCAACATAACCTGACGTTTTAATTTCACAGAATGGGCATATGATTAGTGAAACTGAACAGTTCAAACTTCTAGTTGTTCAGATGGATAGTAAGCAGTCGTGGAAAGCCCACGTTCAGGATCTTGTTCGAAGACTTAATGCTGCCGTTTTTACTATTCGAACGGTATCAAAATTGAGTGATATTTCGACACGAAAATTAGTCTGCTTTGCTTATTTTCATTCACTTATGTCATATGGTATTATATTTTGGGGTAAATCCTCCCATTCTGCAAGGATATTTTTGGCTCAGAAACAGGCGATTCGGGCAATAAGTGGTGTGGGTTTACAAACCTTTTGTCGACCCCTGTTCACGAGTCCAGGTAATTTGACATTGGCCCCCCCCTCTCTCTCTCTGTCTCTCTCTCTCTCTCTCTCTCTCTCTCTCTCTCTCTCTCTCTATATATATATATATATATATATATATATATATATATATATATATATATATATATCTTACTGTCATTTCTTGTTAACAATATTAGCTTACTCCTAAGAATAAGCAGCTTTCACTCAGTTAGTACTCGGCAGAAATCAAACCTGCATTTGGATCGGACTTCCTTAAGTCTTGTGCAGAAAGGTGTCCAGTATACTGCTGCATCCATTTTCAATAATCTGCCACTCGAATTCAAAAATCTTAGCAGTAATACACGTGCTTTCTATTCGAAAGTGAAGAGATTTCACATGGGTCACTCCTTCTATTCTGTCGGGTAGTTCCTTGAGAAATTAAGTTGATTCTTGTTGTATTGTTGATTGCGTTTACTTAAACTTATGGACAGACTTCTTTCGGGTTCATAAACATTTATTTTTATCTATTATTATTACCTTTATGTCGTAACTTCATGTACTGAGACATGGAGATTTACTCCTCTATTTGGTCCTACAGAACTTGACTTGTAAATAAATAAATAAATTATATAAAACATTAACGGTAGTATCAACATACGTCTATAAGCATATGAGCGTCTGTAATATGGACGTACATATTCTTTGTACATATTATTGTAAGACATGTACTTTGTAATTTTAGGTGTGTGGTTTGAGAATAAGCGAGTCAGACCGAAACAGGTAATCGCAAGATCAGAATTTACAGCAATGCTACTGAGAGGGAGGAAATAACAAATTATCCAATTTCCTAAATTTATTTTCTCCCTCCTGTGACCTCTGAGAATAGCGGCATCTTTCCCTTCCATATCCCTATTTCTTATGTCGCTAGTTACTTGAAAACAGTGACATGGTGTGTTTGGAGTGAGTCTGAGGCGATTACTTCCTTTTTTTCACAACAACGGGGCCGAAAGTGAGTCAAAAATGCGGCAAAGCACTTTCCCGCCGTTTTCCCGCCGTTCCACTGACGGAGGTGGTTTGCATCTCGTGCTCTTTGCAGACAATCTGACTGGGTTAGAGGATCGTGTTGGGTTGTGGGCGTTAAGATTTGTCAAGACTGCCCGCTTCTCCTCCAACCCCCCCCCCCCCCTCAACTACCCATGAAATATTTGCTCTAGAATCACCATCGAGCAGTGGATGTTAGGTTCTGGGACGAGGCACTACTGCAGTCCCGAGACTCCCGTAATACAGAAGTTTCTGCTAGGACTTGGTTCCAAGTGTAAGTCCGAGATAAAATTTGTAAACTAGCTGGTGTCCAAACCTCATCACATCAGCGCCAGCAGGAGGAACGAGTGAATTACTACACTCCTGGAAATGGAAAAAAGAACACATTGACACCGGTGTGTCAGACCCACCATACTTGCTCCGGACACTGCGAGAGGGCTGTACAAGCAATGATCACACGCACGGCACAGCGGACACACCAGGAACCGCGCGGTGTTGGCCGTCGAATGGCGCTAGCTGCGCAGCATTTGTGCACCGCCGCCGTCAGTGTCAGCCAGTTTGCCATGGCATACGGAGCTCCATCGCAGTCTTTAACACTGGTAGCATGCCGCGACAGCGTGGACGTGAACCGTATGTGCAGTTGGCGGACTTTGAGCGAGGGCGTATAGTGGGCATGCGGGAGGCCGGGTGGACGTACCGCCGAATTGCTCAACACGTGGGGCGTGAGGTCTCCACAGTACATCGATGTTGTCGCCAGTGGTCGGCGGAAGGTGCACGTGCCCGTCGACCTGGGACCAGACCGCAGCGACGCACGGATGCACGCCAAGACCGTAGGATCCTACGCAGTGCCGTAGGGGACCGCACCGCCACTTCCCAGCAAATTAGGGACACTTTTGCTCCTGGGGTATCGGCGAGGACCATTCGCAACCGTCTCCATGAAGCTGGGCTACGGTCCCGCACACCGTTAGGCCGTCTTCCGCTCACGCCCCAACATCGTGCAGCCCGCCTCCAGTGGTGTC
Source organism: Schistocerca nitens (assembly GCF_023898315.1). Taxonomy (NCBI): domain Eukaryota; kingdom Metazoa; phylum Arthropoda; class Insecta; order Orthoptera; family Acrididae; genus Schistocerca; species Schistocerca nitens. The sequence continues at coordinate 742,438,601 of NC_064617.1, forward strand.
GCGACAGGCGTGAATGGAGGGACGAATGGAGACGTGTCGTCTTCAGCGATGAGAGTCGCTTCTGCCTTGGTGCTAATGATGGTCGTATGCGTGTTTGGCGCCGTGCAAGTGAGCGCCACAATCAGGACTGCATACGACCGAGGCACACAGGGCCAACACCCGGCATCATGGTGTGGGGAGCGATCTCCTACACTGGCCGTACACCACTGGTGATCGTCGAGGGGACACTGAATAGTACACGGTACATCCAAACCGTCATCGAACCCATCGTTCTACCATTCCTAGACCGGCAAGGGAACTTGCTGTTTCAACAGGACAATGCACGTCCGCATGTATCCCGTGCCACCCAACGTGCTCTAGAAGGTGTAAGTCAACTACCCTGGCCAACAAGATCTCCGGATCTGTCCCCCATTGAGCATGTTTGGGACTGGATGAAGCGTCGTCTCACGCGGTCTGCACGTCCAGCACGAACGCTGGTCCAACTGAGGCGCCAGGTGGATATGGCATGGCAAGCTGTTCCACAGGACTACATCCAGCATCTCTACGATCGTCTCCATGGGAGAATAGCAGCCTGCATTGCTGCGAAAGGTGGATATACACTGTACTAGTGCCGACATTGTGCATGCTCTGTTGCCTGTGTCTATGTGCCTGTGGTTCTGTCAGTGTGATCATGTGATGTATCTGACCCCAGGAATGTGTCAATAAAGTTTCCCCTCCCTGGGACAATGAATTCACGATGTTCTTATTTCAATTTCCAGGAGTGTATATTCATTTTCCTTATCGTTAGTGTGTTTTACTCATTTCGTGTAAAATTTTAGATCATGCACGTGGATCTTACGTGCTTGCTACCTACCTAGAAATATCAAGAAATCAGTGAAACGTCTGATACCGACTCTTTACTTTGATTTCTCAAGAGCTGTTAGGACTGCAAAGCAATCATCGTACAATATCTCTGGAATCAAAGTCGAGTGGGCGTGTATTTATTCTAAGATGGGATTCATTGCCACGTAGGCTATCATAACAGCCGCTGTTCGCGTTCTTAAAGTGAGCCACGGGTTGCAAGTTTAAAAGATGCTAATTTTTCCTGTCATATAGTTTATTCATAGCTTCATAGCAGACAGTTGTAGGTGATGATGAAACCAGTAATAAGTCAGTTGAACAAGAAAATAATTATCATCATAAATAATCTAGGAGTAATCATCTTGGAATTGAAGCTCTTTAGTCCGTGTTTGCTTTAACAATGCATTCGTTTTTGGATGGGGTCCGCTTTTAGCAAAACACAGTTTTGTTTTTTATCCCAAGCATGTTTCACTGCAGTTGCAGCCTCATCAGTAGGTACTTATTTTATGGCTGTTAAACATAAAGAATGTTCATTACTGTTTGTCTACATGTAAATATTAGTTTTTAACTCGTAGTTACAGATTTTCGAAGAGACACATAAAATTATAAATTCATACCTTTTTACCACGTGGTGTGGTTTTCCTGATGTGTTATGTTTTTACAGTGACTGATTTCCTTCAAAGTTTGTCATCTGCAACCATATACAACTTAATGTAGACAAATTATTTAAGCAGAAATTACGATATGGAAACTGTTATGGCTATGCCTGAACTTAATTAAGTGTGGACGGCTATGTGTGTGTGTGTGTCTGTGTGTGTGTGTGTGTGTGTGTGTGTGTGTGTGTGTCTGTGTGTGTGTTTGTGTATGTGTGTATGTGTGGTATGTATGTATGTATATGGGTGCGTGTGTGGAGGGGGGCTCTTTAGGTTGGTGTTATATCATGATTCCATGAGGGCAGAGAACAGAGTTCCATTGCATCCATTGCAGACAGATGTGTATTCATCTATTACTTGTTTTCCTTCAACTATGGCTTTTTGTATTTTGTGGTGGGGGCTATTGCTGCATTTGAGAATTTTCAAGTCCATGTTGATGTCTGTTAGGTTATGTTTCTTGTCGATAATGTGTTTGGCGAATGTCGAATGACAGCTGTCACTTTTTAATGCTCTTCTGTGTCTGTGTATCTGATGTTAAAATTTCTGCTTGTCTGTCCTATATAAACTGATTTGCAGTTCTGATATGTTAGCTGGTAAATGAGAGATGTTTTGTGATGGTCTGCGCTGGTGCTGGTTGTCCTTAGTTTTCTCTGTGTAGAGTTGTCCGTCCTGTTTTTTCATTACGTCGCCTATTCTGTGGGCTGCTTTTTTGTTGGAGGTGAGAGTGAACCACTTGTTTGTTGTTGTGGGTGTTTCCTGTTCATGTGTGCTCATATGCGTGTTCTGTGTGTAAGTTGGAGAGAAGATTTTTGTTTTTATGTGTCGCGTGTGCCTTTTAATTTTGTTTTAATTTAGTGGTTCAGTTTTTCTATAGTGTTTGTATTGTATCCATTCTCTACAGCTATTTGTCTGATTGTCTGTAATTCATTGTTGTAGCTGTTTTGAGTGAGTGGAGTTTTGTTCAATCTGTGTACCATATATAGCACCAGCACAGCTATTTGCACCATTCTAATCATCCAACAGTACACGAACTAGCCAGCTTCCAATATATGCTACACTGATTGAACAAAACTCCACTCACTATATGAAAATTGAACCACAAAATTAAAAAGGACACCCAACACACAAAAACAAAAACCTTCTTAGAAACGTATAAACACACAGAACACACATATGAGCACACATGAACAGCAAATACCCACAACAACAAGCAAGTGGTTCCCTCTCACCTCCAACAACAAAGAATAGGCAACATACTCAAAAAATAAGGGCAATAAATAGTCTAAAGCACTGGCAACTCCACACAGAGAAGACTAAGGACAACCAACACAAGCACAGTCCAACACAACACATCTGGCATTTACCAACTGACATATCAGAACTGCAAATCTGTAATATACGACAGACAAGCAGAAATTTTAATACCATATACACAGAAGAGCATTAAAAAGTAACAGCTGTCATACCACGTTTTCCGAACACCTTATGGACAAGAAACATTCCAACAGACATCAATATCGATTTGAAAGTTCTCAAATGCAGCAATAGTCCCCCCCCCCCCCCAAAGAAAGTAATAGTTGACGAAAACTATCAAATACAAAAAGCCATAGTCGAAGGAAAACAAATAATAAATGAACAGACAGCTCTTTGCAAGGGAACTCTGTTCTCTGCCCTCAAGGAATTATTATATAACACCAACCTATAGAGCCCCCCTCCTCACACACTCGCATACATACATATACATACCCATACACACACACACACACACACACACATTGCATTAAGTTGTATATGGTTGCAAATGACAAACTGCGAAAGAATTCAGTCGCTGTAAAAGCATAACACATCAGGAAAACCACACCATGTGGTAAAAATGTATGAATTTATAATTTTATGTGTTTCTTCAATAATCTGTAATTCTGATTTAAAACTTAATAGTTACTTGTATGCAAACAGTAAAGAACATTCTTTACGTTTAACAGCCATAAAATGAAAGCCCACTGATGATGCTGCAACTGCAGTGAAACATGTTTGGGATAAAAACAAAACTGTGTTTTGCTAAAGGCGGACCCCATCCACACTATATGGCTTCCGGCTCGGAGCAGTCCTTGAAGTAACCGAAGTGTAACAGTCCGTTGTGTCACTGTGTTGCCAGCTGCTGGTCAAATTGCTGCTGCAAATGCAGTACGATGATGGCCCAGAGCCATACCCCACATACGGTGGTCTCCCCTCTCGGTAGGGCCACACGGCCGTCTGGAGCCCGGTCTTCTTGCGACCGTTCATTGTCCTGACCACCGCTACCAGCATTCACGAACGGTGGCCACATTCCTACCAATTCCTTTTGCAGTACAGCAGAAGGAACATCAAGCTTCTCGGAGCGCTATTACCTGATTTCCTTCATATTCTGTGAGGAGCTGATTATGACTGTCCCCTAAAAGGCAACTTACTACGCCCAATGTCAAAGGTAACTTACGCTTCCGAGCGTTACAGTGCGTATTTAAAGTAAACGTGCTTTGCATCCTTGTAGTAGAGCTACTAGCCTACCCCTGTGCGACTGGCGGTACATTTGAACAGACATCATCTTTCAGGTGTAGAAGAACTCCTCGCAACTTTCGTTTATATCGCACAACTCCTTCTTGGTGTTACGATTTTTTTTCCGTCAGTGCATTTCGACAAGTGCACCCCCCTGTCATTTTCATGGCCAACTGCAGCGAGAGACCGCTGTGCGAGGAAATTTAACACCTCGGTGTGCAGAGCACATGCGGAAAGATGACACATGGAACCTTCCTCTGAAAATAGATTTGTCCGAACTTTTATTTTCACTTATTATTATGAAATCAGAAGGAAATACCAGATTCGTAACGTACTTCGCACTTCCTGCGACACTAGTGTCATTATCATCCAGAGTCTGACTATTCTGCTCCATTTGTTATGTGCGAGATATGTGCAGCGGTCAGTAACTTAGCATTATAGATTATCAATCAGGTATGGGCGGAATGGCGGCAGAAGTGTTGGAAGTGTTAAGGGATTCTACAGGCGCAATGGTGCAACAGCTTTACGTTACATAAGATATGAGTATTAACTTTATCGACGATTCCCCAAGGCTATTCTGTGCGGCCTGTGGAGAGGTTTGACGTAAGCAATCAAGATCTCCAAGAACTCGTTACCAACTAGTCAAAAGACAAAAACACTCATCGCAGTTCGTTATGTTGAACAAGGATTACATGTTATGTGTAACGGATGAAGTTCTCGTTGTGTGGTCACTCTGTAACGTCCCCTTAAAAATTAATGAATAACTGTGCTGATAAACATCTTATGTTTTTTGACTTTCAAACAGCTGAGCAAAACTGAACGTACTCAGACATTCACTAAAGTGACACACAATATTTTTAGCGCAACGCAATCTGACTTTCAGTAATCCCTACAAAAGAATGGCCCTGACTAACATTAACCTATACCTTGCACAAATCACTTACCTCACCAAAAATCTTCGTTATTCGAACTACTGCAACACAGCGAGCGCCACTACTGCCAGCTAAATAAAAGATTCAAACTACTGAAGGCACTAACTACTGATAGGCATAGTTAGCAAATAAAAGATTTTAATAGAGAACAAACAATGTATTTACCTTAATAGTCATAATATATATAGCAGTTCATGACATCCAGTCTTACAAATTTCCAAACTCCGCCATTTCTCTCCCCACATCCACCACTGCTGGCGGCTCACCTCCAACTGCGCAACGCTACGCGCTGTTAACATCCAGCTGCCCAACACTACAATAGCAAACAACAATGCAAACCAGCCACAGACTGCACACAGCACAGCCAGTGATTTTAACACAGAGCGCTACTTGGCGGTACCAATAAAGAAACCCAAACAGCCTACTTACATAGCCCCCATGCTCCCCACAAAAAAAAATTTCAAATTGTTTTGGGCAGTGGCGAATAATGATTTGATAAAATTTTTCATAATTACAATAACAAAGAAATCAAACGCACACACTTATTGATACAATGTTGGTCAAAAGCTAAAATTTTCTCAGTCCATAAAGACAGTCCTGATCATTCATCACAGTATTAATTACAATTTTATGCACAATGTCTGAGCAGTAAAAGAAAATGCACACGGAAGTAGTGGATTTCCATGCAGTCTTGAAGAAGTAGTGTTGTCCTTCTAACAGAAAGATAATGCTGACTCTTGACATGCAGACAGGTAATGGTCCACAACAGAGCAAACCCACAGCAGAGTTAGTCGAAGTTTTGAAGAATATTGGTAGGTAGGTCATCACAGAGCAGACCCACTGTAGTCCTGGTAGAGATTACGGTATTGGTGGGCCACCAGAGGTGCAGACCCACTGCAGTCCTTGTAGAGATAATGGTATTGGTGGGCCATCAAAGGTGCAGAACCACTGCAGTCCTTGTAGAGACGGCCAGCAGCCTACTGTTGCGACTGTGCAGGTGCACAATCACCATCAAAGAGTCTTGCGGATAATATAGCAAGTCCATAAACCACCACTTGTGCGCTCACAAAGTTTTTGGAATTGTCCTTAGAACCAGCAATGCTGTTAACCAGTCCCTTGCTGAATTATCAACACACTTGCAAACACTAACAGTCCCAACTTCTCATCTATTGTGCATATACTATGACCAACAGAAACGTGTGAAGTGAAATGTAACTTAATTTGAAGAACTGGTGGCTATACAATTATAAATTTACAACATAAGAATACAATTACAAAGGTACAAAATACATCATTAAAGAACATAACAATATAGATAACATTTGTAGTAATAGGGGGTTTACAAAAGAATAGAAATAAACATACACATCAGTGTTACAGGAATTATGACATAAGTAAATACATAAAAGGTCTGAATAACTTTCGAAACATCAACTTCACACATGAGCATTAGAACAAAACAGAATAAATAATGTCTAAACATCTTCAAAAAGTAAACAACATATTATAAACGCAAATTATGTTTGAGGATAACAGTATTCCTCATCATAGTGAATGTAGCTGAATATTAGAAAAATTCTACAACATAAGTCGTATCAGATAAACACATAAAGACAGGAAGAACACAAATACCCAAGGTACACAGACACATAGTGGAATAACACAAAGGACAGGTCAGGGTTTGTTTTCAGTGTGACATTTGGTACTGCAGTTCAACCCAAAACTTCATTTCATTGATGTTTCCTCTTATTTCACTTTTTTTTAATACCTTGTCAATGCATTTCTTCCAATTCCTCACAACTCACTCTCTTACATAGTCTACCCCCTCTTAAGCTAACTTAAATCTACTGAGCTCAGATGCTAAACTAAGGCACGAGGCAATGCAGCAGTACAAAACAATTAACACAAACAGCAAAGACAAAAAATGCAAATTGGCAAAGCAAGCAGCAGTATATATAAACTAGCAAAGCAAATGCAACAGTACAACTAATATAAGGCAATGTGCAGCAAATACGAAAAATAAAGCAGTACTAAAACTGGCTTAACAGAGTAATACAAAGTGAAATTCAATAGCACTATGCCTGGCTAACTGCAGCAGCAAATGCAATAACTTATATCTAAGCATGACAAACCCACAAGCAGAAAAAAATAGTACACTAAAGACAACAATGCAAATAAGGGAAATGTATATTCACATCTTAATGTCTATGTAATTGAAGTGTAGCACTACAACTTATTCTACAAAAAAATTACCAAGTAGTTGAAAGGAAAATTATGCATCCAGTTACTGTTATTAGTCCCTTCTTATTGCTCTTTCCTTTCCAAGTGCTCCTTTTTCGAAGAATGTGGATCATAAAATTATTATTTAATAGATCTGTTGAGAGAAAGTGTACACATTAGCAAATGCATTTAATTTTATTTTATAAAACCAATGCTGCAACACAGCTGGAAACCAGATATCAAATGAAATAAGCAACTATCTAAAGCGAAGCATAAAAATATCATTCAATAGTCATGTGGCATTTCAGTGGCATTTAGTAGAAATTCTCTCAACTCTCGTAGAAAGACACTTGTCATAATCAGGTGTGCAGATGTAAGAATATTTCCCATCAGATCATAAGCATTTCAGTAAGTAGCACAAAGTACACGCTCCACGATGTAATCATATGTTTCCAAGTAATGAGCGTGTCGTATTTGCGATGCTTTCTGTAAAGGAATGTCAATAGCGAGGTTGATGGCCTCTTTTTTTTCTCCTAATTCTCCAGGCGACTGGCACAGCTGCGTGCCACAATGCATTACGTCAAGGTCACTTAGCTTCCTTACCGAAAAATTTACTACAGCAGTTTGCACTACAGTGACAGTCTCATATAAAAATTTCACAGGTCGAGAATTTGCGTTACAAATGTGTATAAACAGAATCCTGTGAATATAACAGTGTCCAAAAAATTTTCGCCAGCATTGTGATACATTCACGCATTTACACACATTTCATATCTCTTAAAGTACGATTCTTGGTTTACAACATCCTTTGTCACAAATCAGCGTCCCTAACCACTACTCATTATTCCTTACCTTATTACACAATACACTTCTTCAATATTTCATCATAATACATCTGTAGCATAATCAAATTCCTCATATAGCATCAGCTTATTGATCATAAACATACCTCAACAGCATAATACACATCGTCTTCGTAATAATAACATCATAACACCTCAGTCAAATCTCAAAATCGTCGTAGCTTCCTCCAATAATTTCAAAACCTAAAAAAAAAAAATCTCTCCTCTTTTCAATAGTGTCATCTAGCTCAAATGTACTTTAAAAATCATGACCCCATACCAAATACGACATTCAAAGCTCTCATAGTATCACAATGGTTCCGCAAAAATATGAACAGTTCACAAAGTACAGACAAAATACAATTTCATAAGTGTGAAGTTATCCAACTGTGTAATTACGTAAACATGTGTCACTGACATAGTAAAAAAATGTTTGTTTCTCTGTTAAATAATCAGATAGCTGTGTAATTCTGTGTTAGAGAATTATGGTACCGATGTGTAAAGTTGTATAAGCAAATACCATATTAGCTAGGGCTCCTTGTGATTGCCAAACACATGTTACACAAAGTAAACGTGTACCCCCCTGAGGATTATTGTAATTATACCCTCAGGTGTTACAGATTACAGCAATGGAATGAAATGTATCACGGAAAACTTTCTTTGTAATTCAAAAATATTTGAAAATAAATGTTTTAAGTACAAAATTAATCACTCAAATACGTGTACTGCCGCGCTAAATTGTGCGTCTTGTTGTAAGATAATCTCTGTCATTACTTAAGGATAAAAAATGTGCCACGTGTCGTAATTATCGTCATCTGTAAGCAAAGTTATGTAGAACTCAATGTACTTACCTCGTAATAAACAAAAGTGAAATGCTTTGCGTATAGATATCGTAGTTATTACGCTTATTGCCGTGATGAAGAAAGTACTGTGCTGTAACGTATTGTTGCGCTACAGAAAAGGCTGTCTCATTGTAGCTATACCATAAAAGTTACTACTAAAACATGTTTTCCTTTCCAGAAGAATTCAGAAAAACTCTGCAGATATAAAACAGATTCACCGCAAAAGTAACAATGTAAATTGTGTCACACATTAGTAGCGTCGTGATATAGTCGTGTAGCTGTCAAATAAACTAACCACTGTGTCATCTGGTATCTCTCAGAAAGTATTTTAAATCCAGAATGTATTTTCAAGTAAATCAAAATGTTGCATTTCAATATCATTAGCAATACTGGTATATGTTCTAAGTATGTGAGCCTTATAGTCATTATGTAATCGTGCAACTAACAAGCAAGAATGTACACAGACAATAACACCGTGTCGTCTGTTCACTTAGACAATGCATTCGTAATTACTGTCTAAATATGTTTCCTAGGTTCTAGACTGGATAGTTAACTTCAAAACATTCTTGCATGTTAACAGTTTCTAAGTGTGACAAAGAGTACTAGTAACGTGAAGTGAAAAATTTTATAGCAAAGACTAAGTTAAAAAACAGATTATCTCTCAATAAACGGTTTTACATGTGAAATGTGGTGCTATCCTTTACTCTTCCTAGTACACAGAGTTTCAAATTCAACGCAATTATCACGTGGTATACGTCGGATTCTGTAAGATCCAGAAAGAATTTGTGACTCAAGTGTTTCTCTTATGTGACAATGAATGAGCTTTAACAAGAACTTTCTCACCAATATACAGTTTCTTTGCATTTGCTTTACCGTGTAGTTTTCTCCTTTTGTCTGCAGCAGAATTTATATTTTTAATAGCCAAATCAATTATGTCTATGTGTCGAAGTTTACGTGTATTCGGAAAAGGTATAAGCTCTCTGATTCTGTTCGGTGGTTCTTCATTCTTCAGTACAAGAATAGGTGATAAAGCAGTGGAGTCATGAGGCATTTCATTCAGCACGTTTTGAAATACACTCCTGGAAATTGAAATAAGAACACCGTGAATTCATTGTCCCAGGAAGGGGAAACTTTATTGACACATTCCTGGGGTCAGATACATCACATGATCACACTGACAGAACCACAGGCACATAGACACAGGCAACAGAGCATGCACAATGTCGGCACTAGTACAGTGTATATCCACCTTTCGCAGCAATGCAGGCTGCTATTCTCCCATGGAGACGATCGTAGAGATGCTGGATGTAGTCCTGTGGAACGGCTTGCCATGCCATTTCCACCTGGCGCCTCAGTTGGACCAGCGTTCGTGCTGGACGTGCAGACCGCGTGAGACGACGCTTCATCCAGTCCCAAACATGCTTAATGGGGGACAGATCCGGAGATCTTGCTGGCCAGGGTAGTTGACTTACACCTTCTAGAGCACGTTGGGTGGCACGGGATACATGCGGACGTGCATTGTCCTGTTGGAACAGCAAGTTCCCTTGCCGGTCTAGGAATGGTAGAACGATGGGTTCGATGACGGTTTGGATGTACCGTGCACTATTCAGTGTCCCCTCGACGATCACCAGTGGTGTACGGCCAGTGTAGGAGATCGCTCCCCACACCATGATGCCGGGTGTTGGCCCTGTGTGCCTCGGTCGTATGCAGTCCTGATTGTGGCGCTCACCTGCACGGCGCCAAACACGCATACGACCATCATTGGCACCAAGGCAGAAGCGACTCTCATCGCTGAAGACGACACGTCTCCATTCGTCCCTCCATTCACGCCTGTCGCGACACCACTGGAGGCTGGCTGCACGATGTTGGGGCGTGAGCGGAAGACGGCCTAACGGTGTGCGGGACCGTAGCCCAGCTTCATGGAGACGGTTGCGAATGGTCCTCGCCGATACCCCAGGAGCAACAGTGTCCCTAATTTGCTGGGAAGTGGCGGCGCGGTCCCCTACGGCACTGCGTAGGATCCTACGGTCTTGGCGTGCATCCGTGCGTCGCTGCGGTCCGGTCCCAGGTCGACGGGCACGTGCACCTTCCGCCGACCACTGGCGACAACATCGATGTACTGTGGAGACCTCACGCCCCACGTGTTGAGCAATTCGGCGGTACGTCCACCCGGCCTCCCGCATGCCCACTATACGCCCTCGCTCAAAGTCCGTCAACTGCACATACGGTTCACGTCCACGCTGTCGCGGCATGCTACCAGTGTTAAAGACTGCGATGGAGCTCCGTATGCCACGGCAAACTGGCTGACACTGACGGCGGCGGTGCACAAATGCTGCGCAGCTAGCGCCATTCGACGGCCAACACCGCGGTTCCTGGTGTGTCCGCTGTGCCGTGCGTGTGATCATTGCTTGTACAGCCCCCTCGCAGTGTCCGGAGCAAGTATGGTGGGTCTGACACACCGGTGTCAATGTGTTCTTTTTTCCATTTCCAGGAGTGTAAGTGTAAATATCTGTCCCAATACTGATGCTTTCTGTGACAATAAAGTCTGCAAAGCTTATTGATTTCTTTCATAATCCGTTCGGAGGGGTTACAATGTGGTGAGTACAATGAAATAAAAACAGGTTTGACTTTATGATTCTGAAGCATGCGTGAACAAACAGCAGACCTGAATTGCGGTCCGTTATCCGAAATGACTTTACTAACGTGTCCAACTTCACGTAAGAAATTTTTAACAAAGGCGTTGGATACAGACCGTCCAGTGGCTTTGCGTAACGGTGTGAAAGAAACAAATTTTGAGGTAAGCTCAACAGCGACTAGACCGTACGATAATCCATTAGATGTTCTGAGAAGGGGTCCCAAGAGATCAAGAGCAGCAATTTCTTTTAATTTAGAAGGAATGATAGGAAACAACGGAGCACGATGTGAGACAGTAGATGGTTTAGCCTTTTGACAAAGTTTACAAATAGACAAGACACTTCGAATTCTCTTTTCCATATTGTTAAAATAACAAGTCGTCCGAAGAATATGATAACAGTTTCGTGGACCAAAATGTGCGTAGCTGAAATGAATGTACCAAATGAGCTTATTAAGAAAATCGTCAGGAATGCAAAGTACCCACAGCTTGTCATCAACAGTACAGCGTTTGAAGAGTATGTTGTTTCTAACCAGGTAATAATGCCGAATTTGTGTGTGTGTCTTTTCATGCCATTTACTTTTGATGTCTTTCCAAATCGGATATTTATCTTGTTCATGAGCAATGTCCTTTAAAGATGTGGTGATGAAGTTTTCAAAGGCGACTTTCTGAATGTAAAGAATACTGAAATTTTTCTCGAGGTTGTCTTCTGTGTTACTTTTCTCAAGCCCAGCCGGTGCGCGTGACAGTGCGTCCGCAACAATGTTCTGTTTGACGGGAATGTATACTATTGCGAAGTGGAATTCTTGCAGAAACTATGCCCAACGTTTTAACCTGTCATGATTTAATTTTGAAAACATAAGAAATTGTTATGCACGATGATCGCTGTATACTTTAACGTGCTTACCAGAAAGAAAGAAACAGAATTTGTTAAATGCCCAAACGATATCTAAAGCTTCTAATTCAGTAAAGGAATAATTTTTTTCAGATTTTGTTAGCACTCGGCAGCAAAAACAATGGTTTTCTGAACACTAGTGTCATTTTCTATGGCTTCTTGAAATAAATGGGCACCAACACCAACTTTAGAAGAATCCGTGCTAAGGCAGGATTCTTGTGACATATCTGGATGAGCTAGTATTGGCGCGTTAAGTAGAGCTTGTTTCAAAGAGTTGAATTCCAACTGTGCCTGTTCGTCCCAGTTCCAAATAGTATTTTTTCCAGTGAGAGAACAAAGTTTTGGTGTAACTAGAATTTGCATATTCAGAAAACGACGGTAAAAATTTACGAGACCTAGAAAACTGCGGACTTGTTTTTTTGTGGATGGAACTGGAATGGCTCTGATTGCTTCTAACTTTTCAGGATCCGGCTGAATGCCTTCAGAAGAAATAATATGTCCCAAAAACCTCACCTTTGACCTACCGAATTCAGACTTTTCCAAGTTAACTGTAATTCCAGATTGTGCAAAGATACGTAACAAACTGTTTAGGATGCTGTTATGTTGTTCCCATGAGGCTTCTGCTATTAGAATATCATCCGCATACAAGGTGATGTGACGTTTTAAGAAATAAGGTAATATGGAATTTAGCCCGCGAATAAATGCTGCCGAAGAAATGTTCAAACTAAAAGGAAGTTTCCGAAATTGATAACAAACGCCGAAACAAAGAAAAGCTGTGTATTTTCTACATTCTGGATGAAGTTCGATCTCATAAAAGCTGGATCTGAGATCAATAGAAGACAACACTTTTACACCATTAAAATTTTGAAGACGTTCTTCCAACGTTTGCGGCCTGTCTGTTTCAGGAATGATGATAGTATTGATTTGTGTCGAATCTAAGACAAGCCTGATCGATCCATTTTTCTTCTCAACAACATGTAATGGATTGTTGTATGAGCTAACTGCAGGCTCAATAATGCCCTCGTCAAGCATAGACTGTATTTCTGTTCTAACACGGTCCCTATAATGTGCCGGAATTACGTATGGTCTAACACAAAATTTAGTATGCTCACGAACACGAAATTGGTATTGAAATCCCTTGATTGTTCCTGTTTTGTGAGTAAAAACTGTGGTATATGCTTGTAAAATCTCAAAAAGGTCCTGCCTATCAGTGTCATTACAACTCTCAATTGTTTGAATTTTATTCTGAATTAACTCATTAGTATCAAATACGCCCCTCGATATCATTCCTGTCAGAACTTGCAGAGTGATTGTTAGTGTCAAGTTCCGTCGAAAGTTCCGAACTGTTGTCTAGCAGGAGGTAAAGCCGATTAATTTCCCCGTCATGGTTTGAGAGCCAATCTTCAATTTTCTAAGCTATTGACTTACCCTCTTTCTCTAAACTTATTTCAGCATCGTGAAAGTTTAAGATTGCTTTCTATTCATTCAAAAAGCCTACTCTCAATATAATTTCCGTCGACAATAATGGAACAATAAGAAAATTCATAGAGAAGCTGTGGCTTTGATAAAAGAATTCTAAATTGGTTTGTTGGCGTACATCTACAGTTTTTTCAACGATTGCACCTTGTAATTTAATCTTACATAACGGAAGTATGGGGCAATCGTTCGATCTGTTGCATTTGCTAAAGGCTGTTTCACTAATTATTGAAATGGGACTGCCAGAGTCAAGTACTGCCGTAAATTTTACGTCATTTACTGTAATGTGAATTATAGGCTATGCAATGTTGTTATGTTTTACGTCGTGTTCCTGGAGTAAGATGTCCCTAATGTCTTCCATTTTTACGTAATTACTAGCCACGGCAGCTACGTCGTCAGCTTCATAAGTATGTTTTGTGGCTGCCAGCGGTGTGAGTCATTGCCTACTATCTCTTTGTTGGCGTGCGTCGTTATTGGGATTTGGAGATCTAACTTCTACAAATTCACCTTGTCGAGAGGGTCCTGCCCTGTTTGAATCCCGCCAGTTCTGATCTGGTTTACATAGTTTCTTGTTTGTCGGTCATGTGGTGGAGAATTTCTCCCAGAATCGTAACTGCGCGGTGGACCGTTGCGTCTGAAGCTATTCTGTCTCCCTTGATAATAATTATTTTGGTTCCCATATTGTCTGTTTCTCTCATTGTCTATGTGATAGCCATTACCGCGGAGAGGTGATCTTTCCATGTAATTATTACTACTCTGCTCACGGTTGAAATATGGGTGGTGTCTGTTTTGCTCACCATTTACGTTGTAAGAATAGCCTTGTCATGTCCAGTTATTATTTCTTTCATCGCGGAATTGTGACGGAATGACCTGTAATTGTTGTGCTCCTGTTTTCGCGTTCCGCAATTGTCAGTGTCAATTTCCAGTTCTTGTAAGAGTCCCTGAAAAGCTTCAATCTCGTCTTTGCAACGTCCTGCCAAAATAATGTGTCGTAAATGTTCAGGCAATTTGATTAAGCAAATACAGATGAGTTCTCAGGGGCTGTATGGGTTTGAAAGATACTGATTCTTATGTAACATATCTTCGAAATATGTGACAAGACTGGAAAATTCAGATTGTTGGAAATGTTTCATCATTATGATGCTATGTTTTACTCGGTCTTGTGTAGCTTGAGACCAATATGCTGAGAGGAAGGCATGATAAAATCGTGAATGACCGATCGCATTCTTACAGCTGGTTCATTCTCTATGTAGCCACACATAAATTCTAACCTGTGCTCCAATGACCAGTTGGGAGGAAAACAATGAGAGAATTTATGAAGCCATGCATGTGGATGAATGTCGTTGCCAGAATTCCTAAATGTTTTGAATTTACGTGTAGTAATGAACAACTTATAGTCAAAATCATCATGTCGGCGAGTCGCATATCGGTCATTGTTACTTCGTTTCGGCGGTTCAATCTCAAAATTCAGTGCGCCTTGCCAATTTTTTTCATAATTTCCGAAATGCCCTGTGTTATTATTTTGTGACTTTTCCTTATTTCTAAGTTCGTCTTCCCATGTTGGAGCGCGAGTCTCCTCTGAAACATGTAATTCTTGTATTACCTGTGTCAACTGATCTTGTACTTCAAGGATTTCTCTTTTGTACTGCGTATTGATTTGATTTTGATTTTGTTTGAATTTCCTAATTTGTTCATACTCTTCAGTGTCCGTGAAGGCTACAGGTCTTGTGTCATTCAGATCATCATCTACATTTGTGGATAAGTTGGTGAACTGATCTGAAAGTTCGGCTACTTTCTCCGATAGAGAACTTATTTCCTCAGTGTGTTTCTCTGAACCAAGTTTCAGAGCATCCATTTGTGTTGAAATCGTTTCTACTGTGTCCTTTAAGTTTTCCTGAGTTTTTGTAAGTTGCATAACCGAATCGGTAGATGCAACTGAGTCAATTTTAGCTTGCAAGGTGTCGTGATTTTCATGAACAATAGTTTGCAGTTCTTTTATGGCTGCTTCGTGATTCTGTAATGTATTTTCATGACGAGAAAAAATAGCTTGCAAATGCTCACAAATTTGTGTTTTTACGTCATTACAGACTTTTTGACATTTTGATTCGATTTTAAGTATCTCAGCAGTTAAACCATTACGTGTTTGTTCAAGCATGGTGTCTAACTTTTGAAGCTGTTTCTGTGACTGTTTTTGATTTTGTTCCATTGCGTCTAACTGTTGCTGTGTTTATCTCTGGTGTTGTTCCATTGTGTCTAACTGTTGCTGTGTTTGTCTCCGATTTTGTTTCATTTTTTGCGTTCATTGTAACAATAATGTATTAGTGTCTGGAATCTGTTCCTCTATGTTTTTCGGCAGTGCATTTGCACCGGCAACATTCACATTTTGGTGAGCAGAAAATGTGTCTTGACTTTTTTGAGAAAACGGTGAGGACGCAAAACCTGAATCTGCAGTATTTGCAAGATTGTGTCCTGTCGTTTCGGATTCCTGAGGCGAGCTGTTGCCGACCGATCGATCGATAATGCTTTCCTGTTCACTAATTGTTTCACTGTCTACACCATTATTTGCCACCCGCTCCATTTCCCTATGCACAATTACCAAATTACTATGGTGAACATTAGTTAATTCATTACATGGTGGTGCTGATACACTGCTATCGTCTTCACTGTCATTTCTCAGTTTACTTTGGAGCCTAGTATTACGTTTTTCACACGCCATAATTGTCACAATGTTTCACACGATAACACAGAAAAGCACAATTGGAAGAGTAAAATAAGAAAACACATTAACATAGCACTGAAAATAATATCTAGTTAATTGCAAGCGCAGCTGCAAAATACTTGGTGCAAATCTACATGCATGCCACAACTGTTTTACTGTACAACAATGAAAAACTACAACTTCAAAGAAGATTCTCTCTACAATAATGCACTAGCAATAAACAATAGCTACACTAATTACACAAACTACAAGAAAAAATCAGAAAATTCCATTGAGGTATCCTGGCAGGGACGCCATATGTAAGGTCCCCTTAGAAAAATTAATGAATTACTGTGCTGATAAACATCTTATGTTTCTTGATTTTCAAACAGCTGTACAAAACTGAACGTACTCAGACATGCACTAAATTGACACACAATATTTTTAGCGCAACAAAATCTGACTTTCAGTAACCCCTACAAAAGAATGGCCCTGACTAAGAATAACCTATACCTTTCATGAATTCTTACCTCACAAAAATCTTCGTTTCTCGAACTACTGCAATACAGCGAGCGCCAATACTGCCAGCTGAATAAAAGATTCTAATTACTGAAGGCACTAACTACTGATAGGCATAGTTAGCAAATGAAAGAATTTGATAGAGAACAAACAATATATTTACCTTAATAGTGTTCAAAAGTCATAATATACATATCAGTTCATGACATCCAGTCTTCAAATTTACTGTCTCTGTCCAGATCATCCGCTATCAAAACTCCGCCATCTCACTCCCCACATCCACCACTGCCGGCGGCTCACCTCCAAATACGCAACGCTACGCGCTGTTAACATCCAGCTGCACAACACTACAATAGCAAACAACAATGCAAACAAGCCACAGACTGCACACCAGTGATTTTTATACAGAGCGCTATGTGGCGTTACCAATAAAAAAACCTAAACAGCCTACTTACAACTCCTTGCATTTAATTCAAAAGAAGGTTTAAATGAAAGAAAGTGAGGAAACACTTTCAAATAGATGATCTAGAAATGCGAAATCCTATCTTCAGCTTGTAACCTCATTCCACATGCACATTGTGTACAGTCAGCGGTCTCCTACTCAGACCATCAATGGTCGTTGTATCCCAACAAGGCGGCTCAGCGATGAAAGTACGTTCGCACCATGACAGTGGGAAATTCGCGCTAGCTGCAAAGAACCTAACGGCTGGCACAAATAATGAACTCTCCTTGAGTAGCGCAGCACAGAAGCTATAGCACAACAGAACAGCAGCTTAACCTTATAGAACCTCAGGGTCGGCATTACCCGTTACTTACCTAACAGTTTTCTGTTATCTTGCAGCTGATTTTTTATTTCTTTTCCTTACACACGGAACGGTGCATATATGATTGATGATTCCCTGACAAATGTTGCTCTATTTTACTTAATCTACCACACCGTGACATTGATTTCAAGTTTTTTTCTCTGTATGTTCCTACGTTCCAGTATTCGGGACGTGAAATGTCAGATGCTTGAACGTGGTAGGGAAACTAAAACATCTGAATAGAGAAATGCAAAGGCTCATTCTAGATGTATTAGGGGTCAGTGAACTGAACGGTTTTCTGGTCAGATGGGAACGTAGGGTGAAGAGTGTGTTACTGTGAGCAGTTCAGTGTTTGGATTTTCATCAGAATCGACAACAAGCGAGCACCGACAAAGATAGTTCAGGTATACATGCAGACGACACAAACTGAAAATCAAGAGACAGAGAAAGTATATGAGGATATTAAAGCGGTAATTCAGTATATAAAGGGAGAAAACAATCTAATAGTCATGGGAGAGTGGAATGCGTTCGCACGGAAGGAGTAGAAGAAAGGGCTGCAGTATAAAATGGGCTTGGTGGTAGGAATGAGAGAAGAGGAAGACTAATAAAATTCTGCAATAAATTTCAGATAGTAACAGAGAATACTCTGTTGAAGAATCACAAAAGGAACAGGTATACTTGGAAAAGGCCGGAAAAGACGGGACGATTTCATTTATATTACATCATGGTCAGACAAAGATTCCGAAATCAGATACTGGATTGTAAGGCGTACCCGCTAGCAGCTATGGACTCAGATCACAATATGGTAATGTTGAAGACTAGGCTGAATTTGACGGCCGGAGTGGCCGAGCTGTTCTAGGCGCTACAGTCTGGAACCACGCGACTGCTACGGTCGCAAGTTCGAATCCTGCCTCAGGCATGGATGTGTGTGATGTTCTTAGGTTAGTTAGGTTCAAGTAGTTCTAAGTTCTAGGGGACTGATGACCTCAGAAGTTAAGTCCCATAGTGCTCAGAGCAATTTGAACCATTTTTTTAGGCTGAATTTTAAGAGATTCGACAGGAAGTTGATACGCAAAGTAGTAGGATACGGAAGTACTAAGGAATGACGAGACACGCTTGAAGTTCTCTGAGGCTATAGATACAGAAATAAGAGATAGCTCAGTAGGCAGTACAGTTGAAGAGGATTGCACATCTCTAAAAACGACATTCACAGAAATGGGAAAGAAAAACGTAGGTACAGAAGGTAATTGCTAAGGAACTATGGGCAACAGAAGAAATATTTCAGTTGATTGATGAAAGAACGAAGTACAAAACTGTTATGGGAGATTCAGGAATACAGAAATACAAGTCTCCGAGTAGTGAAATAAACAAGAAGTGCAGGGAAGCTAAGACGGAATGGCCGCATGAAAAATGTGACGAAATCTAAAAAGAAATGATTGTCGAAAAGACTGACTCAGCCGATAGGAATGTCAAAACAACCTTGGTTGAAATGAAAAGCGACGGTGGTAACATTAAGAGTACAACGGGAATTCCATTGATAAGTTCCTGCAGTCGCGCTATTCGTCTGTGTCCTCGGTGGTTCAGATGGATAGAGCCTCTGCCATGTAAGCAGGAGATCCTGGGTTCTAGTCCCAGTGGGGACACGCATTTTCAGCTGTCCCCATCGAGGTATATCAACAACACCTGTCGGCACCTGAGGGTTTCAATTAATTTTCTATTAATATACTGTTCTCTTACCTCAGAACATGTTCTATGAATAATATGGTGCACTGATCTTTATTTATGGTGGTTAATTACAGCGAAAGTAAAAGAGCTAAAATTACAAGGCTTGTAGAAAATGTCTTACATTACTGTCATTGTCTTTTCTGTGACAATATCACCTGTTAGTTCTACACTACACTCATACTATTGGATAATAATATAACACATCGCCATGGAAACTTGTTGTTATTATTTCAGCTGAGGTGTTGCCATTGTTTAGTTCATTGTTCTACAGACGTCACAAATCAAATCCAAAATATTCTCGTGATCCACGCATCCAACACGCGCCCAGGCTCTACATTTGGCACACAGCACCCAGTCTTCTTCGAATGACTCCGAACACTTAATGTACTTTTCAGTCTCTTCTCTACACCTCAATTATTTCTAGTAAATTCCAGTTTTCTTCTCCGCTTTGTAATTGGCTTTCCATTGCCACCTTTTGCATGCTTAAATTATTTGAGAACATCCGATTTAAATCAGCTTCCTTCACCTCTCTTTCAGACTTTATTTTTCCTGCTTTTAATCTATTCTTTTGAGAGGTGACCTTTTTCTTTTTTATGTTGAAAACGCTTCAGCTGCCTAGTCTCTTTGTTAGAAATAACATTGCTCCCAGCCATTTTCATGCACTCTTCATCAAATTTTGCACTTACTTTTTTCTCATTTTCCGCCATTTCAGTCTGAAAATAAGTAAGAAGAAGAAAATATAACTTTAAAATTGAAATTATTTATTTGTCGGTACTGGAAGGCTATCGGGTAGCCGATACTGCACAGCAGAGACACAGCAGTCATACGTAAAATCGGTAAGCGGGTCGAAGGCTTCCATCCAGTCACTCACTGATCAGTCTGGCCTGGCAACGGAAGACAGCAAAACGAAAGCTGAAATTTTAAATTTAGCATTTGAGAAATCTTTCAAGCAGGAGGATCGTACAAACATACCGCCGTTTGAGTCTCGTACAGATTCCCGTATGGAGGACATAGTGAGAGACATCCGTGGGGTTGTGAAGCAGCTGAATGGGTTGAAAATAAATAAATCGCCACGTCCTGATGGGATTCCAATTCGGCTTTACAGAGAGTACTCTACTGCATTGGCTCCTTACTTAGCTTGCATTTATCGCTAATCTCTTCCCGAGCGACTGGAAAAAAGCGCAGGTGACGCCTGTGTACAAGAAGGGTAGAAGGACGGATCCTCAAAATTACAGACCAATATCCTTAACATCGGTCTGTGGCAGGATTCTCGAACATATTCTCAGTTAGAATATAATGAATTTCCTTGAGACAGAGAAGTTGCTGTCCATGCATCAGCACGGCTTTAGAAAGCATCGCTCTTGCGAAACGCAACTCGCCCTTTTTTCACATGATATCTTGCGAACCAAAGGATATCAGACGGATGCCATATTCCTTGACTTCCGGAAAGCGTTTGAATCGGTGCCCCACTGCAGACTCCTAACTAAGGTACGAGCATATGGAATTGGTTCCCAAATATGTGAGTGGCTCGAAGACTTCATAAGTAATAGAACCCAGTATGTTTTCCTCGATGGTGAGTGTTCATCGGAGGTGAGGGTATCTTCTGGAGTGCCCCAGGGAAGTGTGGTAGGTCCGCTGTTGTTTTCTATCTACATAAATGATCTTTTGGATAGGGTGCATAGCAAGCAATGTGCGGCTGTTTGCTGATGATGCTGTGGTGTACGGGAAGGTGTCGTCGTTGAGCGACTGTAGGAGCATACAAGATGACTTGGACAGGATTTTTAATTGGTGTAAAGAATGGCAGCTAACTCTAAATATAGATAAATGTAAATTAATGCAGATGAATAGGTAAAAGAATCCCGTAATGTTTGAATACTCCATTAGTAGTGTAGCGCTTGACACAGTCACGTCAATTAAATATTTTGGCGTAACATTGCAGAGCGATATGATGTGGGACAAGCATGTAATGGCAGTTGTGGGGAAGGCGGATAGTCTTCTTCGGTTCTTTGGTAGAATTTTGGGAAGATGTGGTTCATCTGTAAAGGAGACCGCTTATGGAGCGTTTGGGATCCCTATCAGGTCGGATTGAGGGAGGACATAGAAGCAATTCAGAGGCGGGCAGCTAGATTTGTTACTGCTAGGTTTGATCATCACGCGAGTGTTACGGAAATGCTTCAGGAAATCGGGTGGGAGTCTTTGGAGGAAATGAGGCGTTCTCTTCGTGAATCGCTACTGAGGAAATTTAGAGAACCAGCATTTGAGGCTGACTGCAGTACAATTTTACTGCCGCCAACTTAAATTTCGCGGAAAGACCACAAAGATAAGATAAGAGGCATATAGGCAGTCATTTTTCCCTCGTTCTGTTTGGGAGTGGAACAGGCAGAGAAGATGCTAGTTGTGGTACGAGGTACCCTCCGCCACGCACCGTATGGTGGATTGCGGAGTATGCATGTAGATGTAGATGTAGTCTACACTGATTACGAGAAATTGTCATGAAACGTTTGTTAGATGTCATTCCTTAAATAACGTGGACAACAGAGATATAGCAACGAAATGGATCACTTGCCCTAAAAACGAGCACCACAGGCCCTAGGTGCTACAGCAACACCCTCAAGCATTCAGAACAGACAAAGTAATGGCAGGAAAGGAGAAGAAATGCGACTCGGGTGCACATGAACACCAAAACTTTCTTCGACTTACTGTACACTTCTGCCATTTGGAGGCGGAAACGGAAATCACAGCCGTGGCCGATACTATTAGCCGGCTGATACTGCACGACTCTCCCTAATAACTTTTAAACTGTTTTCATGTCCTGTAAATCTGAAAAACAATTATCGTGAAGTATCAGTTTAAAATCCCCATTTTTGCACAGAATTCATCTTTAACTGTGTTTGAAACGCTACACCCCCGGCAGACCAACATCGATACACTCAGTAACATTACATCGAAAAACCCACGGATATCACTGAACAACGACGGAAATCTTCGTAAGGATAAATGTATTGTCTTTGACAGATTCACATAAATACTGCTAAATAGTTATGTATATATGTCGCAGTTGCAAGATAATCCTGTAAACCATTTTCGGATTCGATCGTTAGAGGGTTTTGCTCATGTCTCCATCGATTGACTACGATGTAACAAGTCACCTATAGGCGGGATTCCCATAAATGAACTAAGTCACGCAATACGATACGTGATGTGACTCACAGTACGATGCAGAAGAAACCTGCACTGGTGAACTTCAAAAAGAATTACTTGAAGCGGCTTATCTGTTTCACACCGAGAAGTAACTCTATTTCGTCACCCAGCTGAAGAGCGTGTGCTGGTTGCTCCACGACATTCTATTGTAAGATACAAGTTACGAGCCATCAGATATGCCTTGAAGAAGACTGTTTTATATTAAGTGAAGCAAAGCTACATCCATCTCATTAGTTAGTTTCTCAGTAAATCTTTTACTTTTTGCGTAAAAAATTGCTATCCACGGTTTTTCCATTAGCGTGTATTCTCCATTGTGCGGTCTTTCTCATTCGATTCTAAGGTTATTCTATAAAAAAGTGTATTTCTCTCATCTTATAGTCTCACATCACAGATCGATCATGAATTTGTTTCCCTTCCGCTATTTCCCGTGTTTATTGTGATACGTCAACAATACTTTAACCGCTGAGGGTATCTTCATACATTTGCAGTGACGAATGTAGTCACTAGCCAGTTTACATTTGGTGCAGTGGCTGTATATGAAATATAGCTGATATACCGAAATCGTTGTTAATGTTAGAAGGAGGGTGAGACCTCTTTCCATACTCAAGGAAGTTCCTAAGATAGACTGGAGTTCATCCGCATCGAGGTTGGCAGCTACATGCCACAAGCAAGGTTTCTGCCACCGCATGTGACCTACTATGCGGAGTGCAGCACAACCTCTGGATTAGCTTATTTGGTGTGCTGCATATACAAGCTGAAGATAGAAATGAAAAAAAAAAAAAAAAAACACTGAAATAATATGACACCAGGAGTTATCAGCTGATGATTGCTATTTTTTCTGTCTGGGCTTGAAAGGGACTGTCCTATTTGCCATGGTGACTTTCAAATAGTTTTGGTCGTAAATCTGAATGAAGTTGCGAATTTGATAAATGTAGTCAACAACTGTAATGTTATATTGTTTTGTCGGAGAGGTTACTTCTTTTGGAGAGTACGTTGTAGTAGTGTGTGTTGCACAGTCTGACAATGTACTTGGTTTGAAAAGAATGAAAGCCTACCGTGTAGTGGAGGCAGCAATATTTAAGAAGGATTTTCTACTAATATGTTTTAAGGAAAGATAATGAGGTTATATAAATGGAAGAAGATCAAAATTTATTTTTCATGGTATAAAGTTTTCTGTATTTTTGTAACTGTATAGCTTCTTATTGTTAGAACATTGTGGATGACAGAAGTTCGCTGTAGAAATCTTGTAATGCAACATATCGTTATGTCTTATACCTGAAACAAGTATCAAGGAAAGTAATTGAAGAGAGGAAAGTTATTAAGAAAAATTCTGCTAATATGTCTAGGTGTGAGAACTTTATGAAAAGGAGTGTTGCAGTCATGGGTTAATTAAGCATAGTTTGACCTGGATCTTTGTTCTCTCTTTTATCAGTCGTTAAATTTACTTCTCCATTTTCATTTATTTTCATGACTGTTTGGACGCTCTTGTTGCTCATGGAGAGTTGTTTACTGAGAAGCATTTTGTGAAAAATGGTAAGATACTGTCTTGCATTGCACATCACAAGTACCTCAAATAAAATTTGATTTTTGACTGTCTCAACATTATCTTAATAGTGACAGGGTACAGAGCAGACTAGTGTTCTGTGCCCTCAGGTGTACCAACAAATGAAATTATCATCAAAGTTCATGTCCATTGTACAGCACATTGGCTTATTACCGGTAAGAGATATCAGTTAAGTGCTATCTTCTGAATTTTCTGCTTGTTCTATGACATAGTCAGACGCGTTGATTTGATGGTATGTGTTGACATTCCAGGTAGTAAAGGCTTAGAGCACCCATGGTAACTTATTCAGTTACAGAGGATTTCGAATAATAAGCGCTCAACTCTGCAGTTTTAAAATCGACAATGTTCTGGAGATAAGTCGCTGGCACATTCACAGTTTGGGTCCTTGGCGAGGAGGGATTGACAGGCGTCTCTTGAAAATCATAGCACCCTTAATAAAAATATCACTTTTCCATGGAATGGGAAATTAATGGCTGTCTACGGTTTTTAGACGTGTTAGTTTGGCTTAGGGAGGGTGAATTCTTAGGGCATCGCATGTACTGTTAGTTCACCACACAGATTTATACTTGAAGGCGTCCATCTGACACCATCCTTTGCACACTAAGAGTGTACTCCAAACATTATTACATAGGGACCATGTAGCGACCGATGCCCACAGCTTGGTGGCTGATCTGGCACAATAAAAATTGATATAGACTGGGAGAGCTATGAGAGCGAAAAGGTCTGACCAACTAAAGAAAGAGGAATAAGAAACAGATGTATAATCTTCGGCCTTTCTACCGTAAATGGGAAATATTTATTCAAAACTGCTAGAGCGTAAGGTGTAGCAGCCAAGACAACAGCTCTTCTAGGATCAGTGAAATATGATTTGCTTTTACGAAAGGCGGACAGATATTAATTTGTTTACCCGTATGGGAAAAAGGCATATAGGAAAAATAATATCCACTGTACAAGAACGGTGCATCGAACAGCAACGACACTCTTGCCGTGCACAGTGTAACGAATCTCCATGGACTGAACATTGTATTTCCACTGGTCATTCGATGGGTTATGGAAAACGAAAAATACCGGGTGTAGATTCATTGTATTGGGATTCAGTAGTCAGGGAAACCGTGGAACTACAGCCGACGAATTGCTCAACCTAGACGAGGGATTCCAGTTCTACAAATCATGAAACCACTCATTTATTGTTTTGAGACTACACTGACAGGCATTCAAACACAATCCATTCATTTTAATATAAGGCGTCATCACAACGTTTTCGTTTGAGGGCGTTGCCGCTGGGTATATGCAACGTAGCATGACTCCGAAGCATCGACATGTAGAAAAGGCATTAGTGTGGCATTCTTAGCTTGTGGCGTCCGTGCGGTAAATCCAGAAACGTGAAATGTAGCGACGTTATTACCAAATACGTACAAACAGGATCATTGTGCTCTTATTCTTTGCTCTCTTGCCGAAGGACGAATACCGATGAAGGATGGAGAACGTGTACGGGGCTACATGTCTGTCAAAAACCCGCCCTATAATCCTGATCTCTCTCCATGCGATTATCGCACCTTCGCTCCCTTAAGAAAGGCCTTGAAGGGTCGATGATTGCTGTCGAACGAGGATTTGCAGCCGTCAGTAACGCTTTTCTTCACTCAGCAGGTCACGGTGTTTTACGAAGTAGGCATCCTGGATCCTGGTGTGTCGGTGGGATGGCTGCCTCAACGTTCACAGTGATTTTGCCTGATTAGCATACCAATTCTCGGCTGTATGACCTTCGAACGGAAACTTTTTGAAAGCCTCTTATAATAATTTGCTACAAAATTCGTAAGCACTGCGAATTAGCTGATACTGCACTTACTCTTCTATTTTTGAGGCATAAATTTTATCCGTGGCAGACACTCTTGCGGGCAGTGTTATCTCTGACACACGCGCCTTTACTCCACAGTATTGCCGACTGGTGTAAATTCTGCCAGCGACTCATGCTCAAAATGGCTGTAAGATTATCAACTGAAATATTGGAAGAAATAATGTTATCCCAGGTGCAATCTTGAAAGACGATGAAATATTTGGTTTTCCCGTAACACGTCAAGAAACACATAAATAATTTATTACAAGTTCTCAATAATAAGCAATTAGAAGACACGACGTTGATGACCAGTACTTAGATAATTCAGCATCAGTTTAGCTTTTTCTTCACCAATCACAACAATACTATTCTGACATTCACACAAAAGAATGAAACACATCTTTCCACCTTCTGAAGTTCTGCAGAATGTTGTCCGTTCCCTTTCTCTCCACAGAATTCAACAACGAACCTATAACAGAAAGACGCAGCAAACGTTTAACAACAACTTAATTTATACAGCCAGAGCCGGCCGGGGTGGCCGATCGTTTCTAGGCGCTTCAGTCTGTAACCGCGCGACCACTACGGTCGCAGGTTCGAGTCCTGCCTAGGGCTTGGATGTGTGTGATCTCCTTAGGTTAGTTAGGTTTAAGTAGTTCTAAGTTCTAGGGGACTGATGACCTCAGAAGTTATGTCCCATAGTGCACAGATCCATTTGAACCATTTTATACAGCCAGAAACGAAACAGTTTCACTCAAACTTGATTATTCTCAAACCATCGTGAACATTTCTAAAATTTGTGTCAACCGTTGCGCCATCGATGCATCGTGCCATGTCTACTGGAACACGACCTTTGGCATGAAGGGGGCGTGACACGTTTGCCGCGATTGGCGTTGAGGCTGTCCTCCGGGAAACGGAGTGAGTGAAGCAGCATGGACAGCGAAGGTCCGCGGGGCAACTGTGTTCCACCGCCCATCTGTCTTCCAAGTTTGTCTGGCTGAGCATCTTCCGGATATGAGGGACATTCACCGTAAACAGGAGTGGACACATTTTTCCTTTGGCCGACCAGATTTAGAAGCGAGCGGTGAGTCACCATTATCCACACATCCCCTGGTGGCTCAAAGTTTTCCCGTGCTTGTCACCAAACAGCAGCTTTGGATGCTACTTTCAGTTCGTTGCTTCGGTGCCGAAACGAGGTGGCATTCGTGTAGACTGATCTTGCTGCCCCCTGAGCGTGGCCAGTTGTGACTGGTTCGCTTCCTGCACTTGTTTGTGTCTTGCTGCTTCTACAGGGAGTTACAAAAAGGTACGGCCAAACTTTCAGGAAACATTCCTCACACACAAAGAAAGAAAATATGTTATGTGGATATGTGTCCGGAAACGCTTACTTTCCATGTTAAAGCTCATTTTATTACTTCTCTTCAAATCACATTAATCATGGAATGGAAACACACAGCAACAGAACGTACCAGCGTGACTTCTAACACTTTGTTACAGGAAATGTTCAAAATATCCTCCGTTAGCGAGGATACATGCATCCACCCTCCGTCGCATGGAATCCCTGATGCGCTGATGCAGCCCTGGAGAATGGCGTATTGTATCACAGCCGTCCACAATACGAGCACGCAGAGTCTCTACATTTGGTACCGGGATTGCGTAGACAAGAGCTTTCAAATGCCCCCATAAATGAAAGTCAAGAGGGTTGAGGTCAGGAGAGCGTGGAGGCCATGGAATTGGTCCGCCTCTACCAGTCCATCGGTCACCGAATCTGTTGTTGAGAAGCGTACGAACACTTCGACTGAATTGTGCAGGAGCTCCATCGTGCATGAACCACATGTTGTGTCGTACTTGTAAAGGCACACGTTCTAGCAGCACACGTAGAGTATCCCGTATGAAATCATGATAACGTGCTCCATTGAGCGTAGGTGGAAGAACATGGGGCCCAATCATGACATCACTAACAATGCCTGCCCAAACGTTCACAGAAAATCTGTGTTGATGACGTGATTCCACAATTGCGTGCGAATTCTCGTCAGGCCACACATGTTGAATGTGAAAATTTACAATTTGATCACGTTGGAATGAAGCCTCATCCGTAAAGAGAACATTTGCACTGAAATGAGGATTGACACATTGTTGGACGAACCATTCGCAGAAGTGTACCCGTGGAGGCCAATCAGCTGCTGATAGTGCCTGCACACGCTGTACATGGTACGGAAACATCTGGTTCTCCCGTAGCACTCTCCATACAGTGACGTGGTCAACGTTACCTTGTACAGCAGCAACTTCTCTGACGCTGACATTAGGGTTATCGTCAACTGTACGAAGAATTGCCTCGTCCATTGCAGGTGTCCTCGTCGTTCTAGGTCATCCCCAGTCGCGATTCATAGGCTGAAATGTTCCGTGCTCCTTAAGACGCCGATCAATTGCTTCGAACGTCTTCCTGTCGGGACACCTTCGTTCTGGAAATCTGTCTCGATGCAAACGTACCGCGCCACGGCTATTGCCCCGTGCTAATCCATACATCAAATTGGTATCTGCCAACTCCGCATTTGTAAACATTGCACTGACTGCAAAACCACGTTCGTGATGAACACTAACCTGTTGATGCTACGTAATGATGTGCTTGATGCTAGTACTGTAGAGCAATGAGTCGCATGTCAACACAAGGACCGAAGTCAACATTACCTTTCTTCAATTGGGCCAACTGGCGGTGAATCGAGGAAGTACAGTACATGACGAAACTAAAATGAGCTCTAACATGGAAAATAAGCATTTCTGGACACATGTCCGCATAACATATTTTCATTATTTGTGTGTGAGGAATGTTTCTTGAAAATTTGGCCGTACCTTTTTGTAACACCCTGTATATCTGACTCGGTTCAGCCTCCTGTGCTTGTTCCCTGTTCTTGTGTCTGACCAGGCGATTTGAGGAGCGTATCGCTCGTATCAAAACATAATAGCTTCAATCTGGTAATTGTCATAGAGCTGTGTTTTGATTTGTTTTAAATTATTGGGTTTTGTAAATTTTTTTATGCTGAGTGTGTTATTATTCGTGACGTCCAAATTTTTTCCCCCTAGCACGTTGTGCACTATATTGCCATGTCACTTTCTTGGGTTACTTGGAGCCCTGAAATTTGTGCGTCTTACGAGGGCAAATCTTGTTGCTTCTATTTTGTAAGGGTTGTACTTCCAAACCACATAGGTGCGGTTCATCATCCAATCTTTCGCGTCTTCCATCCACCTACGTTTTCCGTCCCTCGCGCCAGTTAAGTATTTACAGTTTCCGCCTTGTGGCGTGATTTGAAACAATCTTCGCTAGCCGCTGAACTTCTTTACAATCAGATGAACGGGGGGGGGGGGGGGGGGGGGAGGATGGGGATTGCCATGACCAGCTACCTTATTGTCCTTCAACGACTTATCACAACTGTTTTGTCTATGCTGCCAGTATGTAACCTGATAACTTCAGTTTTTAGTTCTTTTACTTAAGTTACTTCTCTGCTCATCATTCTATCATTGTATGCCTAGGCCTTGAGACGTCACCCATTGGTTGCTAAGAAAAGGAGGAGTATGGTGAGCAGCGTATAGGGCCTGTCGTAAGTAATTTCGGGGCCGTTGTCCGGACCACATTGCCCGATGCCTAGTGGCTTCATATCAAGTGGCTTTAATTGTTTTTCTTTCCCTTTAATGAACTCCATTCTAGGTTAACCTGTATTACGTATTGTATTTTAATGAAGCAAATTCCAAAGATGTCTGTCTGCCTGTTTTGAAGACTGTTTTTCTATCGTGTTATAGCTGTTGTTAAACAGTTATTTGGGGCATTCTTGAGTTCTGTACTTCAACCTTTAGGACCTTTGAGGACGCTGTTTTATCGATTATCATTAACTCTTCTTAAATTGTCTTATCCAATTAGATGGCTTTATCTTAATACGTCAAATAATTGGTAAAGTTACTTTTCCAGAGGCGTGTTAATAAAACTCCTGATACTAATGATGTTCAAGCCTTATTTTTCCCGGTTCTTCCACGCCCAGGCAACCTTGCGCCAATAGTGTGTACCGTTGTGGTTATTTCTTTCTAGCAACTTTCGTCTAGGAAGTTTATTCAGAAAAAGCAGAGTAAGAGAAGGAGATCTTACAAGCTTCTAATCTGCTCCTGGCAGGTAGAAAAGTGGCAGCAGACAGGACCCCAGTAGTCAATGGTTTGCATCTGGGGCTTCGGCGGATTTTAGGCTTCTGTCTGCCCAGTGAGGACGGTTTCTAAGTGATTTTTCCTATCTCGGTTTAAGTGATGGTCGGTAGCGTTTCTTAGTTAAAAACAATTTTTTCCTCACCATTATCCAATTATAATTGTCTTCCAATCCTGAAGACCACATCGTCGATAATACATTAAACCCTAATTTTAGTTTGGTCCTCCTAATAACAAAATGGAAAAAAGGACTGGAGAGAAGAACGACAGTTTACGACTGTTTGCATGTGTATTCTTGTGCACAATGCCTGCACAGAATCTTTATCACCGAAGGACAGCAACATTGTTAACAGAAGACCAAAAGCACCATCATCACAGCTGCCGCCTCCCCGGCCAACGCCTTTGCCACCATCACAGTTATCACAAGCTTCATCATCATCTTCTTCTTCTTCTTCGTCACTACCATCACGACTGTCGACGCTTTGCGCGGACATAAAAATCTTTCCTACTATAAATGTAAATGTATCACACAAATCGGTGTGCGAAAGGTATGATTATTTTCAAACCGTTTGTTTAATGTGCAAAATACTAACACGAATTATCTGCAGAAGAAGGGAACAACTGATAGAAGCTGACACAAAGGACAATCAGTGCAGGTGAGCAGAAATACAGGAATAAGCAAAGCAATACGTAGCTCATGGTTTAACGTAGAAGTTTGGTTGAGAAAAGACAAAATTTTCAACTACGTTTATCGAAGTACGCTGACAGATCAGATTATCATAGGAAATTATCATAGGATTAAATCCAATTTTTGAGAACTGAAATTAGAAAGTGAGACTCTGAAAGTAGTTGATCAATTTTTAGACTTTTTAGCGACGTAATTGACAGCAGCAGAAATAAGGGCATACAAAATGCAGATGATGTCATAGGATTTGAAAAAAAAAAAATTAGCAATAAAAACATATTAACAGCGATATAAATTTAATTGTTGTGCAGTCTTCTCTAGAAGTATTTGCCTGGAGCTGACAATCAACAGTACAGATAAGAAAGAAATATCAGCTTTTGAAATGTGGTGCTACAGAGAAACGTTGAATATGAGGTAGATTCATCAAAAAACTAAAGAACAGTCAATGAATCCAAGCAAGGAGAAAAGAGCTTATGATCCAACTTGACTAAAACAAGGGAAACAGTGAACAGTACAAAGCATTACTTTGGTACAAGTGGAAACTGAGAAGGGTAAAAGTGATAAGGGAGATCACGCCTTGAATATAGTAAACAGGTACAAGTAAATGGAGGTTTCGGTATTTCTGCAGAGATGACGAGAAATGTGCAGAACAGACAAAAATGTAAAGAGCTACGTCAAATAAGTTTTTGGAATGATGACTACACCATATTACTACCACTAATCACATGTTTTATCAGACTACTTGTAAATTTCAGAACGAAATTTTCACTCTGAAGCTTTGTGTGCGCGCATATGAAACTGCCTGGCAGATTTAAAGTATACGCCGTCCGAGACTCGAGCTCGGAATCTTTACCTTACGCGGGCAAGTTTTCTACCGACTAAGCTACGCAAACCTGACACACCACCCGTTCCCACAGCCTTACTTCCGCCAGTATTCGTCCCCTATACTCCCGACTTCACACAAGCTCTGCTGCGAACTTGTAGTTTCCGCGATGTTTCTCCCCCTTTTCTCGTACTGCAGAAAGTGAAGCAACTGGATGGTAGTGGTGAGGCTGCTAAATGCGTACGTAGACTAATCACTTCGGAAAATTAGGTTAAGTCCCAACCATGTGAAAGAGATACATTATTATGTAATTCACTAGTTTAACGACTTGCACCTTACTCTTCCTTCTGGAGAGACTTGAGCAATCACTGCAAGTTTCATATGCAGTATATGTAATGAAATATGCATCCACTAGTTTACATAACGTTCAAAACCAAATTAACGTAAAGGTTCCACTAAGATGTAAAAGAAATAACTTTCTTCAAAAATTTACTCTTAGGTATCTACTCTGAAAATTAGTCTCTTTATAAAACTTACGCCTTACTTTAAAAATCAAGTACTTGTGTGACCCTCTTCATATTCTTGGCATTTGCTGTGCTGATGAAGTTCTTATATAATGCTAATACCAACTGTTCGGCTACGTGTTAAGAGTGTTCAATTTTATCGTTACAAACATGGAATTAGATGAAGGGCAAGTGGTCTATGATCCCCAAGACAAACAAGATTTTCCGGAAATTTTCAGTTATTTTGATCGATTTCAGGGAAACTAATTTTAAGTTAATAATAATCATTGTAATATAATAATTTTATTTCTTGATTTTCTCATGAAATATTTAACAAACAATATTTGTAGCAAATCGGTCAAATATCTCCGTATACGAAATGTTCTTTTGTTCACTACAAGAACACTTAATCATTAAAGTTCCTTGTTGCTATCACACCATCAAGATTTATAGGTTTCATTTCAAAATACTCAACTGGTAAACGGTTATATTCGACGCCCGATCCGTGGAAGCCGTTCCTCGTTCTAGTTGCAAGCTTAACACATGATGTCAAACCTTCAAGAAACTTTATCTCACTCACAACCGCCACAAAATGATGAAAGCAAAAAAGTTTATCGATTACTACATTTTCGTTGTTCATGCGGTCAAACTTCAGCATTAGGCAAGGCGTTTTAATTCATTACTTATTTACTGCTTACTCTATTCGCATCACACTTTGCAGACGGAATGCACATGCATCACTGAATGTATCTGCAAGACTATATCATTGTAGTTCAGGAGAAATGACGTCATAAACATTAAGCTGCTTAAGAGAACACGTTTAGCAAAAATTACTCACACTATATTAATTACCCAGTGCCCCATAATGAGAGCACTACCGACTTCTAACAAATTTTACGCATAATTTCAAATAATTTCTGAACTTTTTCTCACTTATATGCTTAACGTCAAATATTTAACCCGTTAACTGAGACGTTTGAATCTGTTTTACACATCGGTGTTCGATTCGCTAGGGAATCGGAGATTTACTGGTGCTTGTACAGACGTTAAATGGGGTCCCATTTTATATTCGACACGCCAACATAAAATAGTCTAGTAGTATCAGAACAATACACCCAAGACATGTACTGGAATACAGCTAACCTCTCGGTCTCCATAAAGGTTTCCGTTCATACCGGTAGAGGCTCTCGCAGTAAAAAATGCTGCATTCGCACACTCCATGGATATTGCATTTTTACCATCAACTCGACTGTTCTATTACTCAGTGAATGGTGTATGAGTGAAACTGTTATGGCAGTATTCAATAAAATAACTGAAAAGGTAGAGAGCATTCAGATTTTACTACATTGTTATCAGTTTCCAACAAAGCAAGTTCGCCTTTTTTATATTTCATTTAAGTGACTGAAGAAAAGAAATCCTTAGAGGTTCCCACAATCGAAAAAGATAACTGAAGCAAGAAGAAGCAGCTCAGAAATCCAGAAGAACGATAGAATCAATATGTATTATGTATTACACCGGGGACCTAGGCGGAGAGGCTTCGTCCCGCTGTAGTCCTCGGTGGTTTAAAACCCCACAACAGGCCACAGCAGTCCAACCATCCCACCGCCGCCCCACACCCAACCCAGGGTTATTGAGCTGTTAGGCCCCCAGTGAACCCCCCCTCCCCCTACCCCCCGGACCCTCCCCCCGCCCACTCCTTGGAACGTCTTATACCAGACGAGTTGTTTGCGTGGTAGAGTAATTATGGTGTACGCGTACGTGGAGACAGTGTTTGCGCAGCAATGGCCAACATAGCGTAACTGAGGCAGAACAAGGGGAACCAGACCACATTTGCCGAGGCAGACAGAAGACCTCCGCAGGATGGCCGGCACACCGGACCTCGGCAGTAATCAGCCGGCCGGATTTATGCCGGCGACCGGCACGTCTTCCCGCTCGGGAAGCAGCGCGTTAGACCGCGCATGGAATCATAATTAGAGAAAAAAATTGCAAAAAGAAAACCAGAAGAAAAAAAGGACGGAGAAGGAAAATTAGAGCCAGAATCGGATTCAGCTTGTGCTCCTACTGCAGCTATAACTTTCGTATACAAATCTTTGAAGATGATGAATATATGAGCCTATGTACATCTAAAGTTTCAAATCCACGTCCATATCCAATAAAAAATGCACAAAAAGAAACAGTAACACTCCCTGTAATTCCAGATGATCTAGAGTTCAAAGATGTTGCTTATTTAAAATTCATTAATTATCTTCCTGTAATATAGAATCAGGTTCAAACAGAAATAATTATTCGTGGATGTCGCATATTTAAGAAAGAATGCAGTCTAAATGCTGAGCAGCATCACCTGATCGTCTAATGCCAAAATGTCGGTTCTGTCGACGGGTCGGTAATGAAAAAGAAGGAACAGAAACCAACCGACCTTGGTTATTATATTTACGAAAAAATAATGTAGCATATTGCTTTTGTTGCTTTCTGTTTCTTACATCAAATTCTGCGACACAGTCATCTTTCGTAACTACATCTGGTTTTAATAAATGGAGCAAAGAAATTGCTTAGCCATAAAAGATAACATCGAAAATTATTTACAACTTGGAAAGAAACAGAATGAAGACTGGTTAATACAACAGGAATCATTGCATCATTAGAAACAAATTTCAAGTGTGATAAAGAACGGCGGCTAAATTTGTTGCAACGACTTGCATGAAGTACCTGATTGTAAAAAATCTTCCTCTACGTGGTCACGTTGAAAATCTAGCGCTTCAAGATGGTACAAATGTCGAAAACGTATTACTTTACTTGAACTTGTAGCTCAGTTTTATCAACTACTAGCAAATCATTTAAAAAATGTTATGGGGTGCCAAGAACTGTTTCATACCTATCAACATAAATTCAAGTTACTTTATTCACCTCCTGGCATACACAGTTCGAAATCAATTAATAAGTGACATAAAAAGGAATAAAATTATTGATTTTTATTTGAGTTGACTTATAATATCGTTCATCGAGAAGAAATGTCGCAAGAGGTATGTAAATATTGATTTTTACCAACAGCAAAGTTACTATTAAGTATCTTTTTTTGGGGATTTATTGAAATACATACTAAAGATGTATCTTCAACTGAAAATACAAGTTTTGAAAAATTAAATTCGGATCATATTTCATTAAGAACTGTAGATGACACTGTTATGAGAATGCTTCGATAATGTCAAGGTTTATTACGGAATTGCGGAAAAAAATAATAAAGCTTTTTTTTAACTGTGATAACGACTCCTTAGATTTGGTAGGAGCTACTGCAGTTAACAAGATCCAATCCTTATTATATGTTTCGGACTAAATGAAAACATATAACTCTTTTTTCTCACATTCAACATTATACTGGGAATTATTTAAGAAAATTATTTATAGGAAACTTTTAAACGTGAATCTGAAACACAATGGAATGGCAGGGCACAAGCGGTTATTGTCGACGAACTGGAAGAGTTCAATCAGAAAAACTGGCAGAGGACATTACTGCCACAAGTGACACCAGAACTGAAGCTACAATTGTATTGCGAAATTCACTGAATTTCAATTTCCTGACTTTAGGCAACCTATGACATAGAATCTTCAGGAGACCTGATGGCGTGCAGCTCAGATTTCAAGCTCGTAAAATGAATTTTAGAGCTGCGTTCCATGATCTTGAAACATTAGCGACTGAACTTAGAGAAATGTCTGTCAAGAGGCAGTAGGAAAGGCTAAGCCTCACAGTGAAAAGCGGGATACTGATATAACAATTCGTGCGAGAAGACGCCGAAAAATGCCCGGCTACTAATGTTGGGCTTTCCTCCGAAATAGAAATTTCTCGCGTTGTGAAAATTGTTGTTGATCGTCTGCAGCAAGAAGTAAGTATACGGTTTATACAAATAAGTGATTTTAGTTCCAGTTTGGATTTTTGCTAGACGTGGTCTCAACTACGTTTCTGAAGACTCCAAGCCTTTGCAGTCCAGAACTCAACATGTTACTAGCTCAGAAAATGCTCTCGTCATGACTGTAATAATTCATCCTAATCAGTCACGAGTGCGTTGTGGATAGAAGCAGGAGTAAACAGCCGACGTATCTTATCTATGCATTACACAGGCTTCACGCTTGCGTGCGGTATGTTTCGGCAGATGGACAGAGTCACATGTCTCCTGTTATCAGCGCGACCTCGAGACTGATGGCAGATGCTTCTGGCTGTCTGTCTCTTAAGCGTGGCTTTGCTGAGTGTGCGGCTGATTAATTTGCTTATATTTTTGTGGTTCGAGGTAAGCGTGATTCATCTAGTCAACGTAACTGCTGGAAATTTATGAGGCTAGTTGCTTGAAATTGTCTTGATGTCAGGAAATCAAATATTGCCATCGATATGAGCCTTGGATGACTCCTGTATGACTCCGTCTACTATTGGCATTTGACACTGTTCTTTCCTCGTCTTCATACTTATTAAGAATGTTCAAATGTGTGTGAAATCTTATGGGACTTAACTGCTAAGGGCGTCAGTCCCTAAGCTTACAAACTGCTTAACCTAAATTATCCTAAGGACAAACACACACACCCATGCCCGAGGGAGGACTCGAATCTCCGCCGGGACCAGCCGCACAGTCCATGACTGCAGCGCCGAGACCGCTCGGCTAATCCCGCCCACTTATTAGAACCGGTTCTCCTGTCATTAATACAAGTATATACTCTTGGATATGAACCTTGGCGTAACTTGGAACTAATCACATTTGCAATGAATATTACAAGTCATGATGAGTTCTAGGGGCATCAGCAGTTATCCTGAGGAGTTACAGTGATGCGTTAACCATCCATACATATACAAGTGCTGCTGCCCATACTAAGGCATCTACCAGGTGCGGTAAGAGAAGTAACTCGTATAGCGTAACTCTGAAAAACTGTCGTATCTGTGACATGGTGTACCTTTTAAAAATGTTGCACACTGTCTTCTTTTTCGATTTCCTTTACTTCAGATTTGAAAATAAGAGGGTCACACAGGCAGTAATATCTTAATCAGTATACAAAAAGGGAATTATTTTATTTTGTAGGTCGAAGTACATACCATCTAGCGCTTTAATGTAAAATTTTCTTTGAAACTGAGACTTTATTCGTATCGTGTGGATACCTTCAAATAATTTTTCTCCCTGTGATGATAATAACGTAATAGTTCCTCTCCCTTCAACATCGCTCCTGGACGTGTTGATTGTACCATCAACTCTCCCGTCTGTTGGTTAAAGAGACTCTGCCGGAAAGCTGTCGGATCTCCTGCCAGATGATTGTTGATAAACGGCTCTTTGTCACTGCCACCCATCTGGTGTCCCGAGAACTTATTTCCATCTGCAGGAAACGTAGGGAACGTCAACGTTCACACTTCCGTCTTCTCATTGCCTCTCAGTTTTGTTTATCAGGTACTCCGTTGTCCGTAGAGAACATTTTCATATACAGGACACGACATTCACGTCTGCCTAATAATCATTGCCTCTTTCTCTATATCTCACAATTGTGACGATTATTGTCTGTAGTTATTGCTTTTCTTTCGATGAACAGACGAAATGAAGCTCGAATCTCATGATAGGCATTGTTTGTTTGTTAGTGGCTGCACACCTCAGTTGTTATGCAGCTCAAAAGCAACTGAAAATATCTCACTTTGCAACGAAAACTATATACTTTTCTCTTCTAATGTGCTAGATGCCAGATATACGAAACAGTTTGAAGGATATGATCAAGAAAACGTTCCTGCCTGTTGCTCAGTCGTATCTATAACAAAGGAAAATTTGAAAGTACTTCGAAATGACTATCGACTGATCGACGTCCAGAAAGAGAGACAGTTAATTTCGCCATACAAATGCTTAGAAAATTTCTATTTAAAAAGTATTGAGTGAGAAAAAGTTAGTGGCACCAACATTTATCACCTCGGACCTTGATTGAAAGGAACAGGAGAATCAAAATATGCTGGACGCCTTGAGTAGCAGGATGAAATACACAGGCTAGCGCTAACTCTAGTGAGATGTTTGATGGACATTCAAGAAGAGCAGCAAGAATGGTCACAACTTTGTTCAACTATTACACGCTGTTGGTAGTGGGAGAGATAACTGGGTACATAACCGCAAAATGACTTCTTCTTCTTCTTCTTCTTCTTCTTCTTCTTTATCGTCACCTTGTCCCACGTCATGTAGGGTCGCCGTTGCTCTTCTGGATCCTTCTCCTCCATAGTACTCTATCCATTGCCTCTTCCTTCTTCCATCCTTTCTCCCTTAGGTCCCAGGATATCTTATCCTTCCACCTCATCTTCGGTCTTCCTCTCCTTCTCGCTCCTTCAGTCTTTATACCTTCAACTCTGTTTCCGATATACTATTCCCCTTTTCTCTGTAAGTGTCCGTACCACCTTAGTCTGCTCTCTTGTAACTTTTTCCCCATGAGTCCCACTTTCACAGCTCCTCTAACAAATTCGTTTCTAATCCTCTCCTTCCTTGTTAGTC
This sequence comes from Schistocerca nitens, assembly GCF_023898315.1. Taxonomy (NCBI): domain Eukaryota; kingdom Metazoa; phylum Arthropoda; class Insecta; order Orthoptera; family Acrididae; genus Schistocerca; species Schistocerca nitens. Next base: position 742,477,490 of record NC_064617.1, read on the forward strand.
ACACGTCCACCTCAGCATCCTCATTTCCGCCACTTCCATCTTCCTTTCCTGGGCTACTGTGATTGGCCACGTCTCTGCCCCGTATGTCATAGCAGGCCTTACCACCGACTTGTACACTTTCCCTTTCAACCCAATGCTCACCTTCTTGTCACACAACACTCCATTCATTTTCCTCCAGTTGTTCCAGCCGCAATTTATTCGATATTGTATCTCGCTTTCCAGTCCTCCGTCCCTCTGTATGTACGATCCCAGGCATTTAAATTTGCAGACCAATTTCAGCTCATCATCCTGGATCTTGCAAGACCTCACCTGCACATACTTCAGTGCTAAATATTCTGACTTCGTCGTGCTGATTTTCATCCCTCTTTCTTCTAGCGCCTTCGTCCAATCCTCCAGCTTTTCCTCAAGTCTGTCGATGCTCTGCTCACAAAGAACCACATCATCCGCAAACATCATATTCCATGGAGCTTCCTTCTTCACATCTTTCACCAGCACATCCATAATCAGGTCAAAGAGGTAGGGACTAAGCGCAGACCCTTGATGTAACCCTACTTTTACTGGAAACTCCTTTGTCATGCCCACACTACTTCTCACCTGTGTCATTGCTCCTCTGTACATTTCCTTCACTAACCTCAGATACTTATTTGGCACGCACTGCTCTCTCATGCTTCTCCATATTTCGTCCCTTGGGACTCTGTCATATGCTTTCTCCAAATCAATGAAAGCCATATGTAGATCGGCTTGTAGCTCCACATGTCGCTCCACTATCCGCCTTAAAGCATGTATTGCATCAGTCGTTCCTCTTCCGGGCATGAACCCAAACTGTTCTTCACCCACCACAGTCTCCTTGCGTAATCTTGCTTCTATAACTCTATCCCAAATTTTCATTTTGTGTGCCATCAGTTTAATACCTCTATAGTTACTGCAGTTCTGCACATCACCTTTCCCCTTAAATATTGGGATCAGTACACTAGTTCTCCACTCGTCTGGCATCTCCTCCTGTCGCCAAATCTTCTTCATTAAATCCCAAAGGAGCTCAATTCCCTTTTTACCGAGACACTTCCATATTTCAACGGGGATCCGGTCTGGGCCAACTGCCTTCCCATTTTTCGTTTTTTCAACTGCCTGTTCGACTTCATCTCTACTTATATCCATCGTTAATCCTTCGTTTGCCCCTCCTTCCTCAGTTTTCACCTTTACATTTTCTTCATTCAGAAATTTCTCAAAATAATTCAACCACCTTTGGATTATTTTTCCATGGTCATGCAGAACTATTCCTCTTTCATCTTTCATTTGTTTTATTACTGTTGGATCCTTTATCTCTTGATTTTACTATCCGTATCAGTTGTCTCATATCCTGATTTTTCTGTAGTTGTTCGTATGCCTCCCTTACTGATTCAACTTTAGCTTAAGCCACGGCTCGTTTTGCCTCCTTTTGTATGGTTGCCCATCCTCAGCACTTCCGGACATATCCCACTTCCTCTTAGCGTCTTTCTTTTCCTTCACAACCTTCTGCATCTCTTCATTCCACCACCATGCTTTCTTATCTTTTGGCACCCCTCTCCCATATGTTAACCCAAACACTTCCTCCCCGGTCTTCCTTATAACCGCACTATTTATTTTCCACCACTCCTGCACACTCTCTGCCAATTTTACCTTTCCAAGTACTTGTTCACTAAACTCCTCTCCGAAATTTTGAAAGGTGGCTACACTGAGCCACAGCGCCAGAGATCGCGCTAGGGAGTATTGTTCCGCCGCCTCCACTGGCAGTGATTGTTGAGATGTCGTAGTGGGCAGTGCCTGTCGAGAGGTTGTGGTGGAGTGTGCTTGTCGAGATGTTGTAGTAAGGAGTGCTTGTTCCATGTTTTATGCAGTTGTTTGATGGGATAGACAGCAGATGGTTCGAATGGAAATACTGTAATGATCAGAGTGCTTTTCGTCAATATATATGAAGGTAAAATATTGCGTGTTTTTTCATTATTTCCATGTTTTAGATAATGCGTCATTACAGGTTCAGTCAACAAAGCATCTGGCTTGTGTTCTTGGATTAGAGTGTAATTCTGGTTCTCTTGAGTAATTATGGTATTTTTATTTTCTTTAATTAATTCAGTATAAATGATATTTAAAATTTCTTGTGTTATTGAAGAAGAACCGTGCCAGATGCGTACGTTGAGTCATACTTCCACACACAGAACAGTTACACTTGTGCTTTGGTTTCGTAGGTTTTATAGTTGCTGGGGACTTAATTAATTAATTGTGTTAACGAAAATTTCCATTTCATTCTTTGTTGTTGTTCTATGCAGTCAGATAGCGTAATAATACTAGTCAGGGCCAACCGTTTACGAGACTTCGTAATCGGACAGACAGCTACTAAAGCAAAAAATTAAAATTATTTGCATTTTATTATAATGAAGCCCCCATGCACGTGGCGACCGCTGCTTCGGATCGTCCCTTGGAATTCTTCTGATTGTAAAAATAGTAGACAGTAGTATTGTTGTAGTAATTTGTAGTTTAGTAATTGTAGTCTATTTTGCATGTGTAGATTTGGTAATTGTCATTCTTCTAATGGTATTTTTTTTTCAGAATTTAATTTTGTTGTCTTGCATACGCGTTTGACAATTTAGTGCAATTATTTCAATTGTTCGTTAATAGTGTTTGAGGGAAACATTTCGTGTGAATGGTATTGTTGGCGATAAAGAGTCATTGTGTGTAATTTTCGTACAGTGACGAGTTTTGTACATTTTGTAAATGATTACGCGATCAATGAAAAAGGCAAAAATGATGAATAGTGAGAATAACGAAATTGTTAACATGGCGAACTCGCCAACAGTGGAAAACAGTATCATGAATAATGAAGTGGAAAACAATTTAATAAGTCGGAAAAATAGTCCGGAACCATTTCAAAATTTTTCTCAATCAGAAAATTCACAGAATACGAGATTAACGACAGAAGATATGGAGCAGTTGATGAGTGCAATATTAAATTTGGGAACTGAATTAAAAACAGTGGGATCACAAGTGGGAACAATTAAAACAGACACGGTTAGACTTACAAAAGGGAACAATGGAGCAGTTAGGATCTGAATTAAAAACAGAGATAGGAACAATTAAAACTGATATGGGAACAATGGAAACACGGTTTGACTCACTGGGATCACAGTTAGGATCTGAATTAAAAACAATGGAAACACGGTTAGATTCGCGAATAGGGACATGTTTCAAAAACATGAAGGATGAATTAAAGAATGAAATTAGAGAGGAAGTACAACCGATTTTGAATGCTCACAATAATAGATTAATTGCAGTAGAGATTAGACAAAGGGAACAGGATAGAGAACAGGAAGAAAGAGATCGCGTGATAGTACAAAAATTTGCAGAGTTAAATTTACAACGCGCACACGATAAGGAAGAAATATTTGAGAGAATTGAGGAATCGATACCAAATGACAGATTAAATAATCTAACACAACAATATGAACAGTTAACTACCAAATGTGTCAATACTGAAACCCGAGTCGCGACACTTACGGAAGACGTAAATAAACAGAAAGAAAAAATAGGTGATTTATCGGAAAGAGTTGAGGAGATTTCAGATAAATTGACAAATCTTAGTTTACATGGGGACAGAGATTCGGATGATGCAGCTCCATTGCCATTTGCGGAAACTGAAGAGTACCAGAACATAAATAAGCATGTTGAAAATCAGGGAAAATTTAATGATCGCGTTAAAAGGGAAGTTGAGGCATTACGGAAGCAAGTCAAACAAATTGAAGGCGAAATCGTAGGAAAAGATAGCAAAAGAAATTTGGAATCACAGATAGCAGAGGGGTTTGAAGAAAGTAATTTATTTCATTTACGAGATGCAACAAGAGAGCGCCAGGCGCGCGAACTTGACAATAATCGACATTGGGACAGGGACAGACGCGGTAGGTCTTTGTCGCCACGAGGCGAAAACTTTGACTATAAACACTTTTTGACTGTTCGGAAATTTAAGATCTTCCGCAATTCCAAGAATGACATACATCCATGTGCATGGTTAGATCAATTTATGTACGCACTTCCACCAAATTGGCCACTAAGTCACAAACTGGAATTTATGTGTGGATATTTAGAAAATGAACCGGCGACGCGGATGCGCGCACTCATTAGAGATTGTAATAATCTGAATGATTTTTATCATGCATTTCTATCGGCATATTGGTCCGAAAACACACAAGACAGAGTCAAACATAGTCTGATTATGCAGCGTAATTTTAAACAGTCTGAGTTCCGCACGCCTGCAGAATACTTTGAAGACATGATTCGAAAGAATCAGTTCCTGTCCAACCCTTATAGCCCGACTGAATTAATTCGCATTTGTTTAACTAAGCTGCCACAATCCATAAGACAAATTGCTTTAGCTGGAAGATGTAAAGACGACATTGAGACTTTTAAGACTTTGTTACAAGAACTTGAGTATGACAACGACGACGGGACTTCTTGTAACTTTTTCAGTAACAGTAATTATAATAGATTTTCAGAGAAAAGGGGTAGTGATCGGAACGGGCGTTATATGGGTAACTTTGAGAATGACAGACGTAACAGACAGGACAATAGATACCAGCCTTATGACAATAACAGACGTTCTAACAGAAATTACACAGACAATTATAATAACGGTAATTCGTACCGGAATGATCAATCATACGGAAACAGTAATCGGTATCATCAAGACAGAAATTATCCATACAGTAATAGAAACTCTTACTACAGAAATAACCAGGGTAGTAGGTCTAACAGTAATTTCAGAAGTGACAGTCGAAATTATACAAGAAGTAGTTATGCAGACAGACAGGAAAACAGAAATTTTAATAACAGACACAACCAAGAATTTGCATCTAACAGACAGGAAGGACCTAATTGGCATCCTCCGCGTGACAGAAATTCAGAGAGACAAGTGGAAATAGTAGAAATTGATCCGCGAAATGACGGGAATAATCAAAGACGTGGCGCAAACAATCGACCATGACTTGCAGCTTCGGCTTCTGGCAGCAATATAGACGGTTCAGAAAGTAATGACACTACAACTTTACACTACGTACGCCTGGAAGATATGAGAGACATTTTGCTAGGCGAAAAGGAAAATAATGTAGACGCATTTTTGCATCCTGTTATTGAAGTATGTGTGGGTAAGAATAAGTTCACTGCAGTTTTAGATTCTGGGAGCCCATTGAACGTCGTTAGTGAATCAGTTTTTCGTATATGTGAAAGAACTATTGCCTGTCCTGTGTTACCTATTTCTAAAACTACAATTCGAGGAGCGATTTCTGGAAAAGGTGTGGAAGTTAAACAACAGACCAACCTAAATTTCATTTGTCAAGGATACGAATTGTCTGCTAATTTTATTATTGTTCCATTACTCAGTACACAGATTATATTAGGTATGGAGTTTCTTAACACACATAAGGCAATTTTGAACTTTAAAGAAGGAAGTGTGAATTTGACTGTTGCCGGAATGCCGAAATGTTTGAAATTTTTCGAGTGTTTAGCAAGATCTGAATCAGATACAAAATGTTTAAGGTTTCTTACTTCTGATGTTTTCGTTGAGCATTATGACGACAGTGTGTTTATTCATGACAATGACAATAGATACAGAGACGCGATGGAGGATGTAATTAGTAGCGAAGAATTAATTAATGAAAAGGTTAAGAAAGCTGAAGTGCCAGATGACGTCGCAAGAGAAGAGCTGCACCATATTTTGACTTCACATGCTACAGTGTTTAGTCATCACACAGGAACTATACAAGGCTTACAATATTTATTTAAAGTAAAAGAACACACACCATTTCGCGGGAAAACGTACGCTATTCCTTTGGCTTACAGAGACAAGGTTAAGAATGAACTTCAATACATGTTAGATCAGGGCATTATTGAGCCAGCAGTCAGTCCTTATACCAGCCCATTACATGTCGTTCTTAAAAAGGATGGGTCAATTCGTTTGGTTCTGGACTCCAGACAGATAAATAATATTATTATTCCTGAAACTGACCGTCCACAAAATTTAGATGAACTTCTTCAACATTTCCATGGAATTAAAGTTTTATCCACGATTGATATGCGCGCAAGTTTTTGGCAAATAGAACTCCACCCTGATTGTAGAAAATATACTGCCTTTTTAGCCTTTGGTAACTGTTACCAGTTTCGGAAATTACCGTTTGGACTTACTGTATCTTCTGCAGCATTCATTCGTAGTTTAAATGGAATTTTACCTGTTTATCTTCGTGACAATATTACTTCATATGTTGACGATATTCTTATTGCTAAACGTTCTTGGAGTGAGCATAACATTTTGGACCCATTATTACGTATTTTTGCACGAGTTGGCATGACAGTGAACTTGGAAAAATCTGAATTTGGTCGTTCTCAGGTGAAATTTCTCGGTCACATTATTTCTACAGAAGGTATTCTCCCTGATCCAGAGAAACTAGACGCTATTCGTAATTATGCTGTTCCTACCACAAAACGTGATGTTCGTAGTTTCCTTGGTGTCTGTAATTTTTTTAGACGCTTTGTTAAATTGGACAATTTGGCCACACCTCGTTTATGTGAACTATCTGGAAAGAAATCTAATTGGTGTTGGGATGAGGAAGCTCAGTCAGAATTTGAACAACTTCGTGATGCTTTAGTTGCTGCTCCACTTCTTTCACATCCGGATTTATCTAAAGATTTTTGTTTGGCGACGGACTCATCATACAAAGGCCTAGGTGCACATTTATTTCAAGAGATAGAAGAAAACGGCGTTGTAGTACAGAAGACTATTGCATTTGGAAGTCGTGTTCTCTCTAAATCCGAAAAGAATTATTCGATTACGGAACTTGAAGCTTTGGCTGTTGTTTGTACTTTCACAAAATTTCGCACATTTTTGTTCGGTAGACATATTAAGGTTTACACTGATCATCGAGCTTTGGAATTTCTTATGTCGACAAAATTAACTCATGGCAGATTGTCACGATGGGCGTTGTACCTACAGGAATTTGATTTTAGTATTGTTTACATACAGGGATCTTCAAATATTGTTGCTGGTGCTTTATCACGTGCACCTATGGGTTTGAAACAAAGTGTTGAGGAGGACTGCAAAGAAAACCATTATTGTTTGATGTACATTCAAGGTGTTGCGTTTGCTAATTTTATTTCATCTTCGCTCCAGGACATCGCTAAGGAGCAAAATAAGGATCCCATCTGGAAGGACATTAAGGAGAAGTGGAGGAGAAAGGAAAGCGTAGCGATTAGACAGCATTATTTAGTTCGCAACGACATTCTTTTTAAACGAAAATCGGTCGACAACTGTGTTTGGTTAGTTTGTATTCCTGATGAGTGGGTTAATAAATTGATTTGGTACACACATTTCAGTTATGCGCACTTTGGTCCCAGAAAATGCTTTCATAAGAGAAAATTGTTACTTCAGTAATATGGAAAAACGTATTCGACCTGTTCTTGCCAAATGCAAATTATGTCAAAAGGCTAAGCCGCCAATTGTTTCTCACAGAGCACCGTTGTTTCCTATCATTCCAGCGAAATTAAAGGAGATTGCTGCAGTCGATTTGTTCGGTCCAATGGTTCGTTCTACTAATGGTTTTGCGTACATTTTCGTAGCAGTGGAATTGACATCAAAATATGTGTGTTTTACACCTTTACGCAAGGCAACAGCTCGTTCAGTATCTAACGCTTTCATCAAACATTTTCTTAAAGAAGTTGGTCATGTTGACAAGGTTATATCAGATAATGGATCACAGTTTCGCTCTAAAATTTGGCTTCGTACTCTACGGCGTCGGAAGATTAAATCAATTTTCATTTCACTTTTTCACCCTCAATCTAACGCTTCAGAGCGATGGATGAAGGAAATCAATAAATTGTGCCGTCTTTATTGTCATCAGAATCACAGAACGTGGGATCAGTATCTTCATATTTTTCAAAACATTCTGAATGAACTTCCTAATGACTCAACTTCTTTACCGCCTCTATTGATATTAAAAAATAAAGTACCAACAAATCGCATTTCTGAAATCGTTCCTTTTCCGCCTTCACGGAAACTGCGGCATTCTGAAGTTGTGAACCTGGCTCTACGAAATATTGCGTCTGCGGCTGCAAGAAGAGAGAAATCAGCTAAACGTCCTGGTCGTTTAAAAACTTTGTCAGTTGGCCAAAAGGTGTTAATTAAATCTCACCGTTTGTCTCACAAAGGAAAAGGCTTGTGTCGCAAATATTTTCTGCTTTATAACGGTCCATATAGAATTCGCAAAATTATTCATGATAACACTGTTGAAGTAGAAACTCTTAAATCTCGGCGCTCTAAGGGAATACATCATATATCGAACGTAAAAATTTTTGTGGAATGGCATACTTTTGAGAAACCAACAGTTATACGTAAACATGCGGAGAATGCAAGGATACTGCGCTGTGTTCTGGCGGCGGCGCGTACTCAAAGCAACAGTGAAGTCTGCGCGCCGCACAAGGCTGTCGTTGACCGCAAACAATCACCTTCTACGTCACGCGTCTACAGCTGATCGAGCGCTCAGTGCGAATGCACTGACAGACGTAAACAAATACACAGTCTAATTTCTCGGATTAAATTCAGTATAAAGCTATAGTGACTTGATGAATTATGTTATTAACGTTCAGTATTTTTCAGGATACGGTTGTATAAAGTATTTAAGACCTTCAGGTAAATTCTGTGTGTGTCCGACTTTAAGAGGACTTGCTATGGAGAAAATTTCAGGAAGAATGTAATTTCAAAAAAAAAAGAAGTAAAAAACCAAAAAGGTAACGATTAATTGAGTTTATTTTTCAGGTAACATATTTCCACTTAGGTACGTACTTTAGACGTAATTTGCTGCTTGCGATTACGTGATTCATACTTTGTGCTAATTTCATGTTCTATGAATTTACTTGTGAAGCGACGTGCTTGTGCACATTTGCTGATTTTGACAATTATTGATTAATGAACAGTGTTATTACTTGTGTATATTATGCATCGCTTGGCTGCTATGCTTTTTCACTGATGTCATATTTTTTAATTATGTGCCTGCTGTGCTTATTTATTTAAATTGTAATTGTCAACTGATTAATTGTGCTGACTGTGGTTATGTATGTAAGTTATACTTTGTGATTTATCAGCTTGCGCCTTCATGTTTACTTATTAAGATTACATATGAACATTTATTTGCCTATGCTATAATGCTAATGACCTGTTTATTATAAAAGATATGTACTTGCTGCTTTGCGTATGGATCACATATTAACACATTTCCTTTTGTTGTCATAAGTACTCTTTAATTTGGTGTATAGAAATGCTGATATACTGTGTGCGAACATGGAGTTTAGGTCACACTATGGTATTAATTATAGATTGTTCGCTTGGCAGAGCCTTGTTGTAGGAATTGTGTTGCATCCACTTGTTGACATTCTGTTCTCTACTGGTATATTTACTCGCTATTGCATGTTTTGCTTACGCTCAGTGCCTTATGTTTTTAAGATAAGAAAATGAACTGCTATAATTCTACGTACGACATTAGTACAAGAAACTTCATAGAAGTCACATGAGCTGGAGGTTTTATGGAAGCTGTATAAATTTATGCTAATAGGAAGGAAGCTAACGACATGACATACCAACACTAGGTTAGACCATTGACAGTTATTACACTGCATTTTTCGTGAGTAATTGAAATAGGAAGTGACACTTGACACAAGAAATACTCCACATGTTTGCTTCTGTTTGCCATAATTTTTGAAGTGGTGTACACACTGAAATATCACGATCATTAACACTTCGTAATCGTACTTATTTACTGAAAGTTATTCAAACTAAAGTCTGTTAGAGGTCATGTATGCATTTCTTTTATTTAATGATGGACAAGGAACCAAAATGTATCTTATAATTTATAATGAGTAGAAAATTTGGGTCAGATGGATTACACAGAGGTTGTGTGTGGACACTGTGTCTTCGGATTGTATGGGATGCTGAATTGAAGTTGCACTAGGATTTTGTCTGTACTTGTTCGAGGAGACTGACTAGAGGAAAGAGTTGTTATGGAAGTGAAAATATATTGGTGCTGAGGTTTATATGTATCGACGTATTGAAGAGGTATTATTGAGGTATTGAGATTATGTGATGCTGATGATTATTGGAGTTTTGATGGATAAGAGGTAAAGTAAGTGAGAAGTTGATGATTATTGGAGTTTTCGTGGACAAGAGGTAAGGTAAATGATATTGATGATAAGGTTTATATGTATCGACGTATTGAAGAGGTATTATTGATGATAAGGTTTATATGTATCGACGAAAGAGGTATTATTGAAGTATTGAGATTATGTGATGCTGATGATTATTGGAGTTCTGGTGGATAAGAGGTGAAGTAAGTGAGGAGCATATTTTTTTTGTTGGTCTATATGGAACAAGGAGGATGAAGATGGCAGACTAGAACGCTCAAGTAGAAGGAAGGTTGTCTACACACACACTTTGTTAAATCACTAAGCAGTATAAACTTTTTTTTTGGAGAGAGGAAGCATTTGCATATCTTGGCTCACTGACAGTTGTTCAGCAACCGTACATTTTGATCTGGCTTCGCAAACATTGGTCTTGACATGATGACTATGACGTTGACTAACTATTATTGACTGTTATACATTGCTGCCACTACTACTTGATACACATGATGAACATAAAATTTTGACAGAATTGCATTTACACAGTTAACACTATTCAATTACACAGTAGCACAAATGTGGATGAAAGATGAGTGAGTGTGTTTTGTGTGTTTTCCTTTCCCTATCCCAAATTGGTACCAACCTATCTCCTAAATATTATTTTACTTGTTGTTGTGGCTTGCACTGACACCCATAAATATTATAGGTTTACTGCTATTTGTGTATTGTAATAGTTAATATGACAATTATCTGATATCATTTGTGTGTTTATTATTATTTGTATGATGAACTGTGTGATTAGTGAAAGTGAATATGATGGACTGCTTCTACTGAAAAGATGTCATCTGTTGATGTCTGCACCTGCTCAACATTACTGGGGGCCACTGATGGACTGCTTCTACTGAAAAGATGTCACCTGTTGATGTCTGCACCTATCCAACATTGCTGGGTGCCACTGATGGACTGCTTCTACCGATATGATGTCACCTGTTGCTGTCTGCACCTGCTCAACATTGCTGGGTGCCACTGATGGAACTGCTTCTACTGCAATGAAGTCACTTGTGGTGTCTGCACCTACTCAACATTGCTGGGTGCCACTAATGGGACTGTTTCTCTTGAATGATGTCACTTGTTGGTGTCTGCACCTGTTCAACATTGCTGGGTGCCACTGATGGAACTGCTTATACTGAAATGGTGTTACTTGTTGATGTCTGCACCTATTCAACATTACTGGGTGCCACTGATGGACTGCTTCTACTGAACTGATGTCACTTGTTGCTGTCTGCACCTACTCAACATTGCTGGGTGCCACTAATGGAACTATTTCTGCTGAATGATGTCACCTGTTGCTGTGTGCACCTGCTCAACATTGCTGGTGCCACTAATGGAACTGCTTATACTGAAATGGTGTTACTTGTTGATGTCTGCACCTGCTCAACATTTCTGGGTGCCACTGATGGACTGCTTCTACTGAAAAGATGTCACCTGTTGATGTCTGCACTTGCTCAACATTGCTGGGTGCCACTGATGGACTGCTTCTATTGAAATAATGTTACTTGTTGGTATTTGCACCTGTTAACCATTGCTGGGTGCTACTGCTGGAACTGTCAACTGCTTATTCTTGAGCTATGGGAAGCGTTTATGTGAATATTTGTATAAACTGATTTTTTGTGTATTACTGTTTGTGAAAAGTTATGAGACTCTTACCTGCACATATTCGTCATTGCTGACGCTATTGATTGAACTGTTTAACCACATAATACTTGTGTAAACTATTATGTAAAGTCACATGTATGAAAGAATTTGTATTGCTTACTGTATTCTATATATTAGCTTATTGAAAGGTCAGTGCAAAGCCAAAATTTTATCTAGTTATATGATATTTACATATTAATATTATCTTTTATTTTTGTCTGTATTTCTTTTTGGACGAATTTGGTGGTATTTTCACCACCAATGCTGGCAAAAATACCATCAAATTCTAGCCCGTAGAGGAAGGGCATATGAAAGGTGGCTACACTGAGCCACAGCGCCAGAGATCGCACTAGAGAGTATTGTTCCGCCGCCTCCACTGGCAGTGATTATTGAGATGTCGTAGTGGGCAGTGCTTGTCGAGGACTCGTAGTAGTCAGTTCCTGTCGAGAGGTCGTGGTGGAGTGTGCTTGTCGAGATGTTGTAGTAAGGAGTGCTTGTTCCATGTTTTATGCAGTTGTTTGATGGGATAGACAGCAGATGGTTCGAATGGAAATACTGTAATGATCAGAGTGCTTTTCGTCAATATATATGAAGGTAAAATATTGCGTGTTTTTTCATTATTTCCATGTTTTAGATAATGCGTCATTACAGGTTCAGTCAACAAAGCATCTGGCTTGTTTTCTTGGTTTAGAGTGTAATTCTGGTTCTCTTGAGTAATTATGGTATTTTTATTTTCTTTAATTAATTCAGTATAAATGATATTTAAAATTTCTTGTGTTATTGAAGAAGAACCGTGCCAGATGCGTACGTTGAGTCATACTTCCACACACAGAACAGTTACACTTGTGCTTTGGTTTCGTAGGTTTTATAGTTGCTGGGGACTTAATTAATTAATTAATTGTGTTAACGAAAATTTTCATTTCATTCCTTGTTGTTGTTCTAAGCAGTCAGATTGCGTAATAATACTAGTCAGGGCCAACCGTTTACGAGACTTCGTAATCGGACAGACAGCTACTAAATCAAAAAATTAAAATTATTTGCATTTTATTTTAATTAAGCCCCCATGCAATTTTTATCCTTTAATCTCCACCGCATAATTTTCCTTTCACATTGATTTATGTGCCTCTGTCTTACACATACTTTCATCTCACAATCCGCTACAATCAACTTATGTTGTGTTGCTATTCCTTCACCGTATATGACCTTAGTATTTCACACCTCCCCACTATTTTTCCTTCTACATAATATGTAATCAATTTGGCTTTTATTTTCGCCACTCCTGTATGTTATTAGTTTTTCTCTTTTTCTTTGGAAGTTGGTATTCGTAATCACTAGATCAAAAGCCACTGCAAACTCCACTATCTTTTTCCTTCCTCATTTCTCTCGCCATACCACCATCCTCCATGCCACCTTTCTTCCCCACCTTTCCTTCCGCCAACATGACCATTTAGATCCCCCCCGACTACCACTCTTTCATTCTCTGGTATTCCGACCATTACTCCATCCAAATCTCCCCAAAATTTTTTCTTCTCGCCCTCCGAACATCCCGCTTGGGGTGCACAGGCTGTCAGCACTGTTACCATTTCTCCGCCACACATCATCTTAACATACATGATCCTATCATTTACTCTGTTGACTTTACATACCTCTTCTTGAAGCTCTCTGTGCAAAATAGCTCCAACTCCATTTCTTGATTCCAGGGTTGCACTACTATAAAGTAGCTTATAGCCTTCAGCTAAGACCTGTGCCTAATTTCCCTTCCACCTTGTCTCTTGCACACACAAAGCCTTTATCTTCCTCCTCTGCACCATGTCTACTATCTCTCTTCCTTCCCGTCATCGTTCCCAAGTTTAGAGTTCCCACTCTGATCTTGAACACCTTTGGATCCTTCGCAAAACGCCTCCCCCGGAGATCCGAATGGGTGGCTATTACTCCGGAACATTTATCTTGAGAAGCATCCATCATTCCTCTTGTTTTGGCAATGTTTTTATAGCCGGATGCCCTTCCTGACGCCAACCCCCTTCCCTTTTTAGAGGGGCGGAGGCAAGATGACTACTTACCACACAATAATTAAGAAATCACAATTTTAGAGAAAGAAAATTTAAACAGTTTTAAGCCAGACAAGTAACAACAAAAAATTTTCTCGAAAAACATTGAGTAGCCACCTTTTCTTAGGCACGAATGTTGTTTCGTAGGTTATAGATCAAAATACGCATGCAGTCGTTGCTGACTAGCCACTAAAATATGAGACAAAATGGAGTTTCTGCTTATCTGAGAATTGGGATACATTAGACTTTTGGTCAAGACACACGCTTACAATGCCAGTCTCTTCCATCCTCTCAGGCTTTTTCACTGGAAAGCCAAAGTAAATGGTACACCTGCCTAATATCCTGTAGGGCCCGCGCGAGAACGCAGAATTGCCGCAACACGACGTGGCGCGGACTCGACTGGTGTCTGAAGTAGTGCTGGAGGGAACTGGTGCCATGAATCCTGCAGGGCTGTCCATAAATCCGTAAGAGTACGAGGGGGTGGAGATAGTTTCTTAACAGCACGTCGTTGCAAGACATCCCAGATATGCTCAATAATGTTCATGTCTGGGAAGTCTGGTAGCCATCGACAGTGTTTAAACTCAGAAGAGTGTTCCTGGAGCCACTATGTAGCAATTCTGGACGTGTGGGGTGTCCCGTTGTCCTGCTGGAACTGCCCAAGTCCGCCGGAATGCACAGCGAATGTGAATGGATGCGGGTGATCAGAAAGAATGCTTACGCACGTGTTACATGTCAAAGTCGTATCTAGATGTATCATGGGTCACATATCACCCCAACTGCACACGCCCCACACTATTCCAGAGCCTCCATCAGTTTAAATAGCCCATGTTGACATGCAGAGACCATGGGTTCATGAGGTTGTCTCTATCCGCTCGATACAATTTGAAGCGAGATTCGTCCGACCAGACAACAAACATGATTCCAGTCATCAACAGCCAATGTCGGTGTTGATGGGCACAGGGGAGGCGTAAAGCTTTGTGTTGTGCAGTCATCAAGAGTTCACGAGTGGGCCTTCGGCCTCGAAAGCCCATATCGGAGACATTTCGTTGAATGGTTCGCACGCTGACACTTGTTGATGTCCTAGCATTGAAATAAGCAGCAATTTGCGGAAGGTTGCGCTTCTGTCACGTTGAACGATTCTCGTCAGTTGTCATTGGTCCCATTCTTGCAGGACCTTTCCCGGCCGCAGCGCTGTCGAAGATTTGATGTTTTACCGGATTCCTGATATTCACGATACTCTCGTGAAATGGTCGTATGGGAAAATCCCCGCTTCATCGCTACCTCTGAGATGCTGTGTACCACGCTCGTCCGCCGACTATAACACCAAATTCACTTAAATTTTGATAACCTGACATTTTAGCCGCAGTAACTGATCTAAAAACTGTGCCAGGCACTTGTTGTCTTATACAGACGTTGCCAAACGCAGCGCAGTATTCAGTCTATTTAAGATCTCTGTATTTGAATACGCAAAGCTGTACCAGTTTCTTTTGCGCTTCAGTATATATACACAGTATTTTAAAGGTCCCTTTTATCTCGGAGATCAAAGCTAAAGATCCACGTTAGTGTAATAGGTTAACATACTGCTCATAAAATAACTAACATGGGCGGTATAACAAACCTTCAAACCACGAGTGTAAAACACGTATAGTTCAATTAATTAACAAGACAAACTGTTTAATACGAATGCTTATAATATATGCTTAAAGTATGTGCTTCAGTAAGTGCCTAAAAACATTTATTGCACTTTCTGACAAACTCTGTGATGCAAAATTTTAAGTCAGATTAACAGAGCAACTATCAGGGTTAGCTCTTCCCACAACAAAGAAGGGTATTGTACTATTCACTTACGATACTCGTAATGATAACAGTTTCCATCATACAAGAGTCGCCAGCGCATCACTATCTCCGTTCGCAGTCGCAGTAACCATTCCGGAGTAGAATCTCCCGCAAACGCCGATCTAAACCGTCTTTACAAACAACACCAAAGGACTGGAAACAAACTCGGTACCAATCAAACAATTTCCAGTGAGGGATCTGATAAGAGTAGAGACGCAAGATGACCCAGTTTACTATTAATAAGTTACATGAAGAGAACCGTCAGAAAGCAACTCTAGCATTCCAAAACATAGTTCAGTGGAGTGCAGCTATTCACCGCTGTTAATGCTATCTGAAAATTCGGCTACACTCAACATTGAGAATGTCGGTTTCAAGTATGAGTATCCACAGCGCAGCGAGGTACAGCAAACTCATAGGCAGATGAAAAGAAAGGGCTCTCAGCAGGCATAATCATGAACATTCTCACCAGTGCGCCTCCTGTCTTTGCATACAATGCGACTGGACTCCGGCTCTCACTCACTAGTCGCCTCCAGCGGTCAGATTAATAAACCTCAGGAAGACTAGCCCTGAACTCCACTCGGCCGCTTCGTAGAGGTCCGCAAATTGGGCGTTTGGCTCTCTCATGCTCGTTACGGGCATAACGTGTTCGAATTTGAATACTGGAAGCGAGCATGCTGTCTTCGAACGTAGAGCCAAGTGCAGGGTAAGGGCAGACGCCGGCCGACCTGGCGCGCTCGACGCTCTGTATGTCGGTAGGCTGGTGTTGCTGTTGACATACTCGCACCAGATGGTGGAACTACAGTCAGATCACTTTAGTTATACTGGAAACGTATATTTTCGCAATTTAGTCTATACACTGATTAGCCAGAACATTATAGCCAACGACGTACTATCGATATCAAGTCGTCCAGGCGCTAGCAGCGTCACCTGGCAAGGAATTATTGTTAATCAGGCACATGCACGATGCATGTAGTATCAGTAAGCGTGCTGTCCGTGTGTGGAATGGGGAAGGTACGCGATGTATCTGAGTTTGACCTAGGACAGATTGCGATCGCCCGGAGGCTTGCCACGAGCATTTCGGAAACTGCACGACTTGCCGGCTGTTCGAGGTGTTCTGTGATGTCTTCAACACGTAGCGAAACCAAGGTGAAACCATGTCCAGCCGTCATGGGGTTGAGTGGCCACCCCACATTACAGGTGTCGGACGTCGCAAGGTGGGCAGACTGGTAGAACAGGACAGGCGGCAAACTGTGGCGGAAGTGACATCAGCCTTTAATGCCGGGCAGAGTGCAAATATGCCTCAACACACAGTGCACCGAACACTCCTAACGATGGGCCTCCGCAGCCGGCGACTCATGCATCATGCTAACACCACGACATCGGCAACAACGACTGAAAAGGACACGTGACCACCCGATACCTTTATCATCATGCAGATGGGAGCGGGGGGGGGGGGGGGGTGGACAGAGGCAAGCTGGCGGCGCTTCTTTTATGACTGAATGTGGCGTCAGAGCCCAACGCACTCGTCCCCGGAATTTATGGGAATTAGGAGACTTGTGTCTGCAGATGTGATGCCACCTCCATCCAGCGACCTACCAAGACCTCACTGCTTCCATGCCGGCTTTCTCAAAAATATTTAAAAAGGTTGTGTTCAAGTGTCTCCTTAAGCATCTGACTGCAAATGATATATTGTCCAAGTCAGAGTTTGGATTTCTGAAGGGTTCTGATATATAGAAAGCTATTTAAACTTACAGTGAGAATGTACTTAATTCGTTAGATAATAAATTACAGGCTACTGGCATTTTCTGTGACCTGTCAGAAGCCTTTGACTGTGTCAATCACAGCATTCTCCGAAGTAAGTTAGAGTATTATGGTGTCACCGGGATTGCTATGAAATGGTATGAGTCTTATCTAACGGGAAAAAAGGGTGTCTTTTGCGTCTTATCTAACAGGAATAAAGGGTGTCGTTTGCGAAATACCTGTGTAGTAAGCAGTCAGTCTTCATCTGACTGGGAATTAATTACATGTGGTGTTCCTCAAGGTTCCTTTTTGGGTCCATTGCTTTTTCTTGTGTACATTAATGACCTCTGATCTCTTACATTGCCAGATGCTAAGTTTGTTTTGTTTAGCAGATGACACAAACATTTCAATAAGTAGCAAGTCATGTACAGATTTAGAAATAGCTGCTAATCAAATTTTCACTGACATTAATAAGTGGTTTAAAGCTAATTCTTTGACATTAAACTTTGAGAAGACCCACTATATGCATTTCAGAACCTGTAAGTGATTTATTTCCAGCATTAGTATAACTTATGAAGACATGCAGATCGAAGAGGTTGATAGTGTTCAATTTCTGGGATTACAACTCGATAATAAATTCAGTTGGGAAGGACATAACACAGAATTGCTTAAGCTCCTAAACAAGTCTGTATTTGGCGTGAGAATGATGTCGACGTGGACATATAAATATAAAAAAAAACTTGCATACTTTGCTTACTTCTATTCTATTATGTCGTATGGGATCATATTCTGGGCAACCCATCAAACCGAGCAAAAGTTTTTAGGGTGCAAAAGTGTGTGATAAGAATCATTTGTGGTGTAAATTCAATAAAATCTTGTGGAAACTTGTTCAAGGAACTTTGTATTCTAACCACTCCTTCTCAGTATATTTACTCCTTAATTAAATTTGTTGCAAGTAATACACCTCTATTTTCAACCAATAGCTCAGTACATAGTATCAATACCAGGAATAATAAGAATCTACAAAAGGCCAAAAATCACTTACCTTGGTCCAAAAAGGGGTCCAATATTCAGGAACACACATTTTAATGAATTTCCAGCAACCATTAAAAGCTTGGTTTCAGATAAAGCACGGTTTAAACAGAGTTTGAAAGACTTTTTGTTAGGCAATTCCTTCTACGCTATAGATAAATATCTTAACAGAGATTGTTAAGTCAGCTTAAGTAAAAATATCTGTTAGATTTCAGTTTTGACAACACTTAGTCAAAACGGTCTGGATTAGGTACTTTGCGTATGATGAATTTATTAATAGTGGATAACAGTGTTTCATTCTGACAGTGTGTTAATTCTGTAAATATTATCTGTCCCAGTTTACTGCATTGCATTAACATTTCGACTATCTCCTGACAAATGATCAGGGTAGTAGGTATTATATTCAAATGTTTTAGGTTTTTATGTCATACTTTCTGACATGTACCACACCCACGAGAATAATCTCATTTTTTGGGTCTATGGAACGAAAACTGAATATAATCTAATCTAATCTCACGATGCGTCACCGCTATTGTCGATGCCAAAGGTGGACAGACCAGCTATTAGGCAGATGGTCATAATGTTCTTGCTGATCACTAAAATCGTGCCATCATTATGAGCCGCATGAGAAAATAGTTTGCTTTAAACAGTAACGAAAATCAGAAACCAGAAAACTTAACTATCAACTGTCCTAGATAAGGTTCCCTGCCTACTTAAATGTCTTCCGCTACTCACATTTTAGGCTGAAACACAACGTTCTTCTCGCTAAATTAAATAGCTTCAGGAAGAAGCTAATCTTACGCTTCAACCACTGAAGTAGATGGTCATCGTCACCACTATTCATTAGGCTTGAATAAAAATCAATTTCATCGGAAGCTTGAGTGCGACGTGGCCTAGAGTGCGGTCATTGCGAAAACACACACTACTTTTTTTAGCTGGTGAGTGCGGCTGGCATTCTCTCGGCTGCGCTAAAAGTGTGATTATATAACAAGAACAGAGTAGTTATTACTGTCGAGTTATGATTTGGTTCTTGCTTACCTGAAACTGATATTTCATCACAAACTTGACGCACAGTATTTAAAATCTCTGAGGCGTGTTGCATGTCGAGCTTTGGTGCCATGTTTTGGCGGGCACTTATTTTTGGCTAGAGGACACCCATGGGCGGCTTCTAAGAGGTCTCTCGCAGACAGTCCGCCGAGAAGGCAGCTGGTGCCTAGATGGAGAGCTCGTGGGCCGTGAGGAGCTCCTGGCGGTCGGGGCTATCGGCTGTGCTTTCGACGATGGGTGTGTGGGCCGCGTGCCACCATAGCTGGTGGTAGAGCGGGAAGAGGGGCCTTTGCCACTGAGGCCTGACTGGTGGTACAAATTGCAGTCTATGGGAAGGGTCAACTGTACGTGCTGCCTCGGGACCTCAATCTGCACGTTTACGTCTCTCCATTAATACCCGGTGAAAAGCTTTGAAGTGCTTGCTTACATTTATCAGTGCAGCAGCGCTGTTCTAACTGCAGTTACGACACGTTGTACCAACCGAGTATCTTGCAAAGAGGGACTCAGAGAATCAGATAGTCGCTAATCATCATCTCGCTATTTAATTCACTTGATTTGTTTTAAAAAGTTCAGCCGCCCGTGGCAAAGCTCCCTTCTAATTACATGCTTGCTGTTTAATGCGTTGGTCCCTTGGTGAGGGAAGGAGATAAGAACATACGGTCTTACATTCAGTATGTTTTGTCGTTGTGAACAGCGTAAAGTTTCGGTGTGACTTTTAAAGCTCCACCTGTGTTCTCTGCGGGTCCTCCTTACGGAGTTGGCCTGGGTTTCCTAAGCTATTGACTGGATTGTCTATTTAAGAACAATAGTGTTTGCAAACAAAATCGTTCTACGGCTTGTAAATGCAGCAAAATGGTCTTAATTTATTGTAGGTCTCTGTTGCGTGGTACCAGTAATTTTTACATGTCCTTTATTATATTATAGAACAGAGTGGTACAGAAGAAAGGAGTGTAGCTAATCCCTAAATCTAATCTCCAGAGTGTGGGGTTCAGCACTTTTTTCCATGCTACGTTGCGCGTGTTGATTTTATTGTGCTTGTGATAACAGCCTTATGTGTATTTTGGAATCAGCTAATTTGGGCTACTAGGCTGCGTGAGCGTTTCCGCTTCTACCACTCAGGGCGAACCACTTGCAGGAGATTGATCAGAATAAAAGTTTCCTGTTAAAATTTGTTATTACAGTTGTTATAACAGGCCGTTGTGGCCGAGCGGTTCTAGGCGTTTCAGTCTGGAATCGCCCGACCGCTACGGTCGTAGGTTCGAATCCTGTCTTGGGCATGGATGTGTGTGAAGTCCTTAGGTTAGTTAGGTTTAAGTAGTTCTACGTTCTAGGGGACTGATGACCTCAGATGTTAAGTCCCATAGTGCTCAGAGCCATTTCAACAGTTGTACATGTCTTTTCTTAAAACATTCTTTAATATAAATGTCACTGGATGTGCCCGGTTAAGATTAACTGGGTTTTACTATGAATTTGTGTACTTATTTCGGGCACTGCTAAAAGCCTTTAAGTGTTGTTTGATTTTATTTAAAGCCTGTAGTGATAATATTATGTAATTCTACTGTCAATTGTTCATTGGTGTAAAGAATATTTGGCAAATTTCATCACATCTAAGTCCGTACTTTGCGGTACGCTCAATTTGGAAATTGGTAGCTATATCCTTTGGTTTTGAGGGCCATCCTTCTAAAATTGATTTCAGACGTGCATTAACGAATGATGTTCAATTCCATTTGTCCAGCCCTTCCTTATCCTTCCTAGTTCAAAAGGTTCAAATGGCTCTGAGCACTATGGGACTTAACATCTATGGTCATCAGTCCCCTAGAACCTAGAACTACTTAAACCTAACTAACCTAAGGACATCACACAACACCCACTCATCCTTCCTAGTAGTCTCATTTCTATCAAAAACGGATATCATTTTTAATAACGTGAAAGGTGGCTACAGAAATGTGGAGTGTCTGAATTTAGACTCTCTCTTCTATTTGACGGAGATAGCATGCTTTCAGCGGTCGTAGTTTCTGCAGTTAATAGACGACTGTATAACACGCAGCATGTGTTAGACAAGATAACCCTGTGCCCAGTAATTTAAACGTCCATCTGTATCCTCAGACACTTTGTTACCATGACTTTCCTGTTTATGAACTAATAATAAGCAAACCTGTATTGTAGTATACTTCTTGCCTTCGAGCACTTCTGTTGCATCTCGGATAAGCCATTAAAAAGTCACGATCTCTTTTATAGGGTTTATATTTTAAACAATACGTTTTTCTTCTCCGCAAACATAACCATGATTTTATCGTACAGTCTCACTTCAGATTGTAGCATTTTAAACAAACTGTTAAACCTAATCTCCATTTCTTGTTTCAAGCTTATCTGTACCGAATTCACGTCACCAGTGTCTTTACTAATCAGTAAAGAATATCACTCTCACACACTGCTACAGTCACCGCCTTTCGCATTCTTTCGGATGGAGTATCACTTTACACACTCTTCTTTGGCTCACGTTCACGAGCCACCATCTTGCAGCGAGCGGCTAAGTGCCAATCGGGTAACTAGTGTAGATACTAGGGCCACTCGAGCATAAGATGCTCGAAGGGACGTAAAGGAAGTCGTCTCGTTGCTCCCTTCAGCCAAAGAGATTGTATTGACATCTGCCAAAGTTTCAGGGAATGACATGCACCTAGCATTTCGAGTGATCCAAAAAGCCATGGGCAGACCTATACCACTCCGCCCTCCCTCCACAGCTTCACCGGAGAGATGGCACCACTGCTAGGAGCCAAAGACCGCAAGTAGCTCGAAGCAATCGAAATTATCTCTAAAGCGGTACATTGACCAATGGAAGAGCGTCATGAGGATGGTGAAACAACTAGGCGGGGAAACTCTTGAAGATACACGCCGTCTTTAATTTGAAAACTTACTTTGAAACTTCTTTGTGTCTGTCCACTGAAATAACTGAGTGGGTGAAACTTCTTTGTGTTTACTTGAACTGCTGAACGCAACTGAATCTACTGAGTGAAACTTCTGGTCTTTACCGCCAGATCAAACTTCTGGTGAAACTACTGAGTGAAACTGAACCTATTGTCTCGTTACTTATTTTTATCATTTTAACGCTGACCTAAGGAGATTTTCCTTTCCAAAGACAGCACAAACTTAATCTATCCATTTATTACCCACAATATACAAGCCCAACGCAAGCTGACTACTCTAAAATGACAACATGACTTCAATTAATTAACACAAAAGAATGGATCTGAATTGGAATAAATCCTAACAATAACCCATAGTTTTCATAAGTCACTTACCTCACAGAAAATCTTCATAACATGAACTACAACAATTACTGCAAGCAGCAACTACAGCCAGCGAAATAAAAAGGTTGTAATTACTATAGACTCTTAACTACTAGGAGGCATGTGGTTAGCAAAAGAAAGATTCCGTTGAAGAGCAACAACGTATTTAGAAAATTTTTCCTTATTCACGTGACACCCAATTCCAGAAATTATATAGTCGTCAATAATTCCACTACCCGAACATTACCAACTACATCCATCTTCAATTTCTATGCATGTCCTACCAACACTGAGTCTCCATGAAGGACACATGTCCAAGCCATCCGCTCACTAACTGCTAGTCCGTCCAACCACAGAGTCTCTTACCGAGGCGCAGAGCGCCGTCAGCGATATTAATTACAGAGTATAGCGCTGCCACCATACAAACATATAAACAGGATACTTATAACTTACAAGGGAAACTCCCCATCTCCCCCGCCCCCCCCCCCCCCCTTCATATTTAGTGGTAAAATTGCCCAGTGGATAGTCCGTCAGACATAAGATGGCCCAGTGGATAGTCCTTCAAAGACTGTACACAGATCAAACATGGAAATAGGCAGAAGGTGTACTGAACTCTGAAAAAAGAAGCAAAATACAAATAGTGAGCGGTTCAAGCTCAAGATGTACAACATGAAGGCAGCTGGAAGATCCACGGCGTCTTGGTCACGGTATTGAACTGGAAAGTGGAAGATCCGTGTTCAAACGAACTTGTTAATAACGAAATTCGACTAAGGAAGCAGAGGCTGTTGCACTCTAGGTTCAAATGGGGACACACAAAGGACGATAAGTGAAAGCTGGTAAAGATCCGTGCGTCTGCGAAAAGATCTATGCGCGAAGCATACAACAACTGCAACCGTCACACCTTGTATTGTATTGTATGTTAACCGGGGGCCTAGAAACGACGGTGAGGCTCCGTCCCCGCCGTAGCCGCAATGGTCCACAACCCCATGACGACTACCATAGTCCACTGCACCCCTCCGCCGCCCCACACCGAACCCAGGGATACTGTGCGGTTCGACCCCCGGTGGACCCCCCCAGGGAACGTCTTACAACAGACGAGTGTAGCCCCTATGTTTGCGTGGTAGAGTAATGCTGGTGTACGCGTACGTGGAGAACTTGTTTGCGCAGCAATCGCCGACACAGTGCAGCTGAGGCGGAATAAGGGGAAACAGCCCGCATTCGTCGTGGCAGATGGAAAACCGCCTAAAAACCATCCACAGACTGGCCGGCTCACAGGACCTCGACGCAAGTCTGCCGGGCGGATTCGTGCCGGGAACCAGGCGCTCCTTCCCGCCCAGAAAGCCGTGCGTTAGACCGCACAATCACACCTTAGCAAAAGATCTGGCAGAGAAGCCGAGAAAATTCTGGTCATACATGAAATCGCTAAGCAAGTCTAAGACTTCCATTCAGTCGCTTGTTGCTCAGTCTGGTGTGGCAGCTAAAGACAGGAGGACGAAAGCCAAATTTTTAAATTTCCCGTCCAAGAAACCGTTCACACAGGAGAACCGTACAAATATACTGTCATTTGAGCTTCAAACGGACCCCCGTATGGACGACACGGAAATAAGCATACCTGGAGTAGAGGAACAATTGAATGATTTTAAAATAAGTAAATCACCAGGTCCGGATGGAATCCTAGTTCGATTCTACAAAGAGTACTTTACGGCATTGACCCCTTACCTAGCTTGAATTATCGAGAATTCTTGCGCAGCACAACGCCCCAAGCGACTGGAAAAAAGTGCAGGTTCCTCTAGTATACATTAAAGGTAAAATAACGGACCCACAAAACTACAGACCAATACCCCTAACTTCTGTTCGCTGCAGAATCCTTCGATATATTCTCAGTTCGAGTATAACAAACTTTCTTAAGACTAAGAAGCTTACGTCCACGAATATGCATGGTTTTAGGAAGCAGCGCTCGTGCGAAACTCGGCTTGCCATTTCCACACATTATATACTGAGGATCATGGATGAGGGCAACGAAGAGATTCCATATTTCTAGATTTCCGGAAAGCGTTTGACACGGTTCCCCATTGCATGCTACTAATAGGTACGAGCATATGGAGTAAGTTCATAGATATGCGAGTGGCTCGAAACTTCTTAAATAATAGAACCAAGTATGTTTTCCTCGTTAGCGAGTATTTATTAGAAACAAGGGCATCGTCAGGAATGCCCCCAGGGAAGTGTGATAGGACCACTGTTGTTCTCTATATACATACATGACTTGGCTTACAGGGCGGACAGTAATCTGCAGTTGTTTGCCGATGATGCCGTGGCGTACGGTAAGATGTCGAAGTTGAGTGACAGTAGGAGGATACAATACGACTTAGACAACATTTCAGTTGGAGTAATGAACGGCAGCTAGCCATAAATGTGAAAAATAACTTTACACATTTGTTGTGGCATATATGGAGCTACTGCGAAAAATTCAGCTCCAAAAAATCAGTTAACTAGTATCTTTCAATTTATAGCATTTGTAATTTTTATTTGATGGAATATTTCATCTTTTTAAAATTAGTATTTATTCCTTTTTTATGAGAGTATGGCCAAGTGACTGAGAGAGTGAATGAGAGACGTAGGAAAATTCGTAATGTTTTACTTTGTGAATATGTACGTAACATCCAACCCTTGTTAAAAATTCATAGGAAGAACCACGTGTCATATGACATATGTCTGAGTGAGCATGCTTTTGTAAATGGCAGCCAGAAAATAAGTTAGGAACGGAATAAGTTTGTTATTTAATTTGGTTTACAATGAAATCTAATGTAATAAATTGGAGTTTTGCTTACATGACATTACTTTGTGATTGGGTGTGAGAAGATTTGGCAGCGACAATCGACTAAAAAGAATGTTCTGATTGGTCATTTAGATCAACAGCCAATCATAATTGAGAGCTTTTTGTGCTGAGATACGAGTGCTAGTGGTAAAAGGACACTTCCTAAACAATGTACAGAACACATCATGTTAGATTATTCTTCGCAAATAGTATCTAAAACGAAGAATTACAGACGTAAATTAGGTCCTGTTATCGCTAATAGAAAGTGGCTTGTGTGAGAAGCATTTTACTGAAGATTACAAAGATTACAAAGCACCGCTTAGTAAAGTGATACTGCAATTGCTAGTATGTATTATAGATTTATTACTGACATAGCATTGTCTCTGACTATATCCTTGACTGTTTGGTTTAGTTATATCTGTTGGTGTGTTACTAGCTGTCGATGTGGACTTGCTTCTTGACGAAAATTATCGTACACACTTGTGATTCTGAGAAACTTCTTACGCACAACAGAAAAAATTACTTTTGTTCTAATTGTGGTATAAATTTCCTGCCGTTTATGCCAGTAAGCGAAATACTATTTAACCTATTTCCCCGTAAACTGTGTAATCCCTATTGGTTTGATTTATTTGTTTTAGGCTAAGTTTGATAATGGTTATTGACCGATACTATTGTGCAAAATAAATGACAGCTGAAGATTTCACCATGAATTTCGTCAGCGTTAGGTTGCTACAAAATTTTTGTTGAATGACGCTAATTAATGCGAAGTTTTGTATAGTATTGTGATAGTTTTCAAGGACACCGACCATAGCCATTTTGTTAATCGTTAAGTCAAATGTTTTATCCATAAAATCAGGGGAAGGTTTAAATGCAACTATTTAGGGGAAAAGCAATTCGCAAACGGTTTAGAATTTGCAAAGATAGTCTGCTTGTTAAAATATTGTTTCCCGAACACAGATAAAATGCGAAACTTCGTAAAAAATCTTTTTTTGCTAAAAACGTTTCGTATATTAATTTCCAAGTACGGCTATCGAGTCCATGCCTCAGAAATATAATGTATAACCGCAAAGAATGTAGTGCGTCTCCCATATTTGGTTCGTCTGAAAAATTATACGTAGGAAAAAGTTTTTTTTTAAGAAAGGTTGATGTTTAAATTTTTGTTGGGATAAATTTGTTTACAGTCATCTGTAATAATCTTGACGTTATATGATCCTCAAATGCACTTATAAAGTAATTTTAGGTTCATAGGGAGCGTGTAATGTAGCAACTTATTCATGTTGTAAAGTATAGAGACTCGACCACCTATAGTCCAGTAGCTGCGGAAGAGCCGTTCCGGTTCCTTGTTTTTCCAAAAGTAGCTTACGCACCAC
Organism: Schistocerca nitens; assembly: GCF_023898315.1. Taxonomy (NCBI): domain Eukaryota; kingdom Metazoa; phylum Arthropoda; class Insecta; order Orthoptera; family Acrididae; genus Schistocerca; species Schistocerca nitens. The sequence goes on from NC_064617.1 coordinate 742,504,542, forward strand.
TTTCAGATGCCGCCTATGGCAGTGACTCAGCCTGCCAGTAGAACGCTACGAGTACGAATATTTATACTACCTATGAATCTAAATAAAATACATTAGTAATTCTTCGATTCTGTTCAAACTTTACACATTCCTTTTTTACTGTTGCTAAAATGATACTGTCCAAATTTCATTTCGTTATTTATCATGGTTCAGGAGATAGAAAATTTTACCTAAAATCACAAAACCCCATTCTGGTATTTCAAAACTGATCTAGTAAAATCAATAGCTTCACTTTTAACTACACATAGAGCTCCTTTGAAAACATCCTAAAAACCAATTAATTAGAATTTTTGATTTTATGATTTATGTAATTTTTATTTGAAGTGACATCAGAACCTTTTAAAATTAATATTCAGTTATTTTGTTATTTGAGTGCGTGGATGTGATTCACAGAATGAATGAGGGACAGCCGAATATTTAACATTTTTTATTTTTTGAAGATCTGCGTAAAATCCAAACCTTGGTAAAAATTCCTGGGAAGAACCACGCATCATGTGACGAATGTCTGAGTGAGCATGCTTTTGTAAAAGGCAGCAAGAAAACAAGTTAGGAACGGAATAAGTCTGTTATTTAATTTTGAATTTTTTCATACTTGATTTAGTTTATAATAAAATCCGATGTAATAAATAGAAGTTTTGCTTGAATGACATTACTTTGTGATTGGATAAGAGAAGATTTGGATGCGACAATCGTCTAGAATGTTCAGATTGATCATTTAGATCAACAGCTTTTCGTGCTGTGAGACGAGTGCTAATGGTAAAAGGACATTGCTTAGGGCAGTCACTTCCTAACTATTGTACAGAACACACCATGTTAGATTGCTCTTCGCAAATAGTATGTAAAATGAAGAATTAGAGATGTAAATTAGGTTGTGTTATCGCTAAAAGAAAGTGGCTTGTCTGAGAAGCATTTTACTGAACGTTTGGTAATTTTATGTGCTTCTATGTGAAAAACAATCAAGTTTGAAATATTCTGGTCGAGCTTAGAAAATCTGAGTCGTATGTTTCACTTTGGCGACGGAATGTATGACGACCACTTCGGTAAAGGAAGAGCACCGAATCGACCGAATGCTTAATCCGCATAAACTTGTGGGACAGTGACTGTTTAGATCGTGAATAATATTCGGGTCGAACTCGCAAACTTCTGGCTCCTTTCGTGTGACTATGTGTAGCAATTTTAATAACTGTATTCTTTCAGAGACAATATTAGTGCAGACGTTCATACGGACTTGATAGCCATTTCGTGAAGCGTCCTGGAAATAAACAGTCAATAGAGCATTTAAACGTGTTGCTACGAGAAGGTAGAACCTGAACGCCCGATATTTATCATGAACTTTCAGGAATTGATTTTTAACCAGAGTTTTGCGGCCTCTATCTGGTAGGTATTAGGTGGTGATTCCTTTCACGCTACTGTGCACCACCTAGATAGTAATGCTCTGACAGAGTGAAGGTACAACGAGCAGACTAGAAGTCTATCGAGATAGGTTGAGTGAACTGTGTGAATAGGGTAAAAATAGGAAGAAATCCGAACCCCGCCCTGCCGCAAACTGAGAGGCTAGTTCTTTTATAGAATAAAAAAGTCTGAAATGCAACATTCCAGTCATTATTGATAAAAAGATACAACTAGTGCCACTTACACTCTGTGATCAAAATGATCGGGACACTCCCAAAAACACACGTTTTTCATATTAGGTGCGTTCTACTGCCACCTACTGCCGGGTATTCCATATCAGCGATCTCATTTTGGCACGCCGCCTTCGTGCCAGGCCTCACCGACCGTCATTTATACCTCTTTCCTCAGTGCAGCACTCTGTGAAGAATGGGTTGCCATTTCCCAAGAAACCTTCCAGTACCTGATTGAACGTATGCCTGTGAAAGTGGAAGCTGTCTTCAAGGCTAAGACTGGGCCAACACCATATTGAAGTCCAACATTACCGATGAAGGCCGCCACGAACTTGTAAGTCATTTTCAGCCAGGTGTCAGATACTTGTGATCACATAGTGTACGTCTTTATCTTGTTGATACCATGAGGAACCTAGTGTCGCATATTTCACAGAGAGAAGTAATACGAAAGAACGATGACTGCGCGCCGGCCGGTGTGGCCGTGCGGTTAAAGGCGCTTCAGTCTGGAACCGCGTGACCGCTACGGTCGCAGGTTCGAATCCTGCCTCGGGCATGGATGTGTGTGCTGTCCTTAGGTTAGTTAGGTTTAATTAGTTCTAAGTTCTAGGCGACTGATGACCTCAGAAGTTAAGTCGCATAGTGCTCAGAGCCATTTGAACCATTTTGAACGATGACTGCTATAGCGCCAGTGTGGTAAAGATAGTTGGTTTTCCAGAGCTGTGCTGCAATCAAAAGAAATAGTTTTTACTGTTCTTTCAATGGCATAGACATAAGCTCACAAACATTTTAACTGAAATATTTGTAACTATTATGTGACGGTCCACAAGCGCCGGCCACTGTGGCAGAGCGGTTCTAGGCGTTTCAGTCCGGAAACGCGCTGCTGCTACGGTCGCAGGTTCGAATCCTGCCTTGGGCATGGGTGTGTGTGATGTCTTTAGGTTAGTGAGGTTTAAGTAGTTCTAAGTCTAGAGGACTCATGACCTCAGATGTTAAGTCCCATAGTGCTTCGAGCCATTTGAACCATTTGGTCCACAAGCAGGAACACCTTTTGAGATTGTTTCCCTCATGGTCTCAATGATTATCTAAGTAGGCACAAGAGGTCAGCCTTGTGTCTTTATCAGAATGTATGTTATAAGGTATTGTCATGGTGTGGATTTCTAAGAAGAAAATCTCTGGTAATGATTTTATAAGGCATTTGATATGTGGTAAGAGTTTATGAGAAAAATAAATGCCAATAATGGTCCAATACAGCGCACGAAACCCTTAATTGCAGCAAATAGTTTGTGCCACCAACAGCCCAATGACTGCATCGTCATATTACATCTCTTCCAAAAAGTCGTGCATCATGAAACATTCATAAGAACTGAATTGTAATTTGAAGGTTTTTTATTTACTGAGTCAATATACTGAAAGTCTTCATCGAAAAGTCATTTTTTCCCGTTATAAATCCTATCGTTTGCCTCCTTTTGACAAAATTTCTTCGGTTACTAAAACCTGTGTCTCTGTTCTTCTTCAGATAACGCCATATTGGGTTACGAAATACTGCATCTCCTTTCTGTATTGTAACTGAAACAGAATTCGACATTTCCCTTGGAGTGAATCTCAAGATTTATATACTTCTGTCAACCTCTATGCATAAATGAAATCGCTGCTGATCACTTCAATGAGCGGTGCGAAGAGACCCACAGAATGACGAGTACTAGTCGAATTCCTGAGAACTGAGTCCCTTGTTTCACAGTCTCGAAGTCTGTACAAGTTTTCCTTCACCAATATTTTATATTATAAGTAACATTACTTTGATAGAAAATAGCTGCTTCCATCTCGTCTTTACGAAACGAAAAAATGTACTATCCTATGACTGCAATATCAGTAACTTTCAATGTAATCGATCAGCTTATAAAATATGGCTACGAAGTCTTTCGCGACGTATTTCTTGAGTAAAAATCTCGCGGTATACATGCCGCGTCAAATTTGACGCGGCATGTACACCGAGAGATTTTTACTCAGCTTATAAAATACCTCGATGTTACAGTTTGTAGAGGCATTAAATGTAACGATCACATAGGCTCAATTGGTGGTGAAGACTTCAGCTCACTGTTAGGATATCAGGAAAATGAAATCAATCAAAATATTAGAGTGACCCATTATAAAATATTTCTCAGTGTGTGGGGTCTGTGGCAGACAGGACTAACGGAGCAAATCAAATGTGTACAAAGGAGGACACGATGAATGGTCAGAGATTTGTTTGACCCATGGGAGAGCGTCACGAAGAACTGAACTGCTAACACTTGAAGACAGGAAAAGCTTACTTGTAATTTTCGAGAACCAGCTACAACCTACTACGTACCGCCCCTTTAGGTACTGCGAATACAAGATGAAACTAGTTACAGCATGCAATGGGGCGCTCAACACTTTCTTCACGCGCTCCACACACGAATGGAACCGGATAGGAAGTACCCTAAGACAGACAATTCACAGTTGTTTGCACAAGATGGATCTGGATGTGGGTAAAGGCTTTACTAGTTTTTGTATTACTTTACTGTACTTTACATAGGGTAAATTCACTTATAATATAGCATAAGAAATTCTTATTCTCTTTTTAAATTGTGCAAGTGCTCAAAATAAGTACATAAGATTACTTACACCTATGACTTTTATATTGTACTGATGTGTCGAAATATAGCTATCATTAATATTTTTTGGAAAAAAAGAAAAAAAATCAGTATGACCAACAGTAGGGTGTGTATTTGTACAGCTTGACCAGACAAGGAACAGTTTAAATATTTCCAGTAAGTTGGCAATTTAAATTGACATTTCGTTACTAAATTCATGTACGTCATTCGTTAGATCGAAGAGTTGCTAAGTTCACCATCACAAAGGCAACAGAGTAGAAATTCAGTTTAAGTTTTTGATTTCATAAAGTTTAAATTTTGGGATTTATGCATTTTTATGTGATGTAAGGTTAATGAATGAAGCCAGTTCAAACAATTCACAAAGTGGTCGAATGCTGGAGGGTGCGTCATCCAGTAGACGGCGAGATAGATTGTATTTTTAAGACTAGTCGGCAGCCATTCTATGTGACCCATTGTTAGACATCCAGCAAGTGATAATGACCCATTACCGAAGTCGTTAGTTTTCTGAGTGCTCCCAACACACTTCCTTAGTAGATCACGTTGCTTGCTTACTTTGAAACGCGCCAGGCTAGAGCCAGCCCACCGGTTTCATTTTTGTTAAGAGTGATAGCTCCGCAAGCAAGAGATACAGAGACTTTTCTCCATTTTTATGTTGCACAATGCGAGTTTTGATATAAGAAACAATCTTACATTGTAAGTAGGCTGTTTAGATTTTTATATTGGTAACGCCACGTAGCGCTCTGTATGAAAATCACTGGCTGTGCTGTGTGCAGTCTGTGGCTGGTTAGCACTGTTGTAATATTCGCTATTGTAGTGTTGGGCAGTTGGATGTTAACAGCGCGTAGCGTTGCGCAGTTGGAGGTGAGCCGCCAGCAGTGGTGGATGTGGGGAGAGATATGGCGGAGTTTTGAGAGCGGATGATCTGGACGTGTGTCCATCAGAGAGAGTAAATTTGTAATATTGGATATCATGGACTGAATATTTTGAACACTATTAAGGTAAATACACTGTTTGTTCTCTATCAAAATCTTTCATTTGCTAACTATGCCTATCAGTAGTTAGTTCCTTCAGTAGTTTGAATCTTTTATTTAGCTGACAGTAGTGGCGCTCGCTGTATTGCAGTAGTTCGAGTAACGAAGATATTTGTGAGGTAAGTGATTTGTGAAGCGTATTGTTAGTCAGGGCCATTATTTTGTAGGGATTATTAAAAGTCAGATTGCATTGCACTAAAAATAAGTAAAGAGAGTAATTTCTGAATACGTTCAGTTTTTGCTCAGCTGTTTGAAAAGCAAATAACGTAAGCGGTTTTCCAGCGCAGTAATTCACAAATTTTTCTAACGGGGTGTTTCAACATGATGATTGGGGAGGTTACAGTTTCTCTTTCACCAATCATTTTGCATTAATTGCATACTGGTTTGCTTGTGGGGTCTCTTTAGTGCTTTATCTGGATTTTGAAGCTGCCGTAGATCGGACGCTGGCAGCATAGCGATCCTGTAACGCGGAATGTGGTTGCCTGGCGGCTACCTGAGACCTCAGCTAATTGAGTTACCAGCAGAACTGTGGTTCGCCCTCCACCCTATCCTGATATGGAGCCCTTCCGTAGCTGCTGACCACGCTATCGCATGTGACGCAGCGCACAGATAGTGTCCAGAGATTACGGGCAGTTGAGCTGGGCGCAGATAATTTCTTGCAGAGCCTGTGGCAGGAAAATCGTGTATACATTAGGATCGTTTGGACTTCCACCGAATCACCGATGGCGGCGCCCTGGTGGTCCAAGAGGATGCATCTGGAAACCTCGTTCAGTAGCTTGGAGTGCAGATAACATTTGACTGGTTCCTGAATTTCACCACCGCCGCACTGGCACCACCACGCTGGTGGTTATCGATATGAGATTTTGACTTGGGAAATGCGCATTCATTGACTGGATGATATCTTAAAAATTAGCCGGGGTGGGAGAAGTGGTATCAATAATCGAAAAGGGGGAAGGGGGACCTCTCTCCTATTGACCAGGGCTTCCACAATTTTCCCAGGTAGGATAAATTCTTATAAGTTTGTTTAACCTCTAAATTAAGAGATTGACTCAAGTGATAACAAAGTTTTTGGAAGGGAGATAGAACTGTTTTTGGCACGGCCTCTCTCTAGCAATGTTCCAAACATTGTCTGATTGGACAACCAGTAATTTAAGGCACTCTTTCTGGAGAGAGCTCGGAGGAGCCCTGTTTAAAAAGTATGCTTGATCATGCATGAATCTGAACAGTACTCCTTGCTGGGACGCGAGGGATAGAAGAAATCTTATACAGCATGAGAAGCAGAATGATTCTGTTGGTCAAGACAGAGCCGTAGCAGCTAGACGGGAACCAGGATGAGAAATTCAATCTGTAAACAGTTGTACGGTAGGTACCCTGTAAATAAGTTCTGATGAAAACAATGATTGTGACTTTAGCTGGAGTCATTTACCTTTGTATAATTGAGCGTGTTTTTACACCAGAAGCATGTATGAATGAGAGTGATGGAGATATGTGTATGATGGTTGTTAGGTTAGTAACAGTAAAGAAATATAAGCAATATCGGCACAGTGGTGCATTACCTATAACCAATCTTCCATCTGACCTCTTTTTCTCGTAGCTAACGATGGGAGATGGGGCCTACAAAATTTGATTGATGGTTGTCATACTATGATCAATCTACACTACTGGCCAGTAAAATTGCTATACCACGACGATGACGTGCTACAGATGCGAAATTTAACCGACTGGAAGAAGATTCTGTGATATGCAAATGATTAGCTCTTCAGAGCATTCACACAAGGTTGGCGCCGGCGGCGACACCTACAACTTGCTGACATGAGGAAAGTTTCCAACCGACCGCTACGGGCGCAGGTTCGAATCCTGCCTCGGGCATGGATGTGTGTGATATCCTTAGGTTAGTTAGGTTTAAGTAGTTCTAAGTTCTAGGGGAGTGATGACCACAGCAGTTAAGTCCTATAGCGCTCAGAGCCAAAGTTTCCAACCCATTTCTCATACACAAACAGCAGTTGACCGGCGTTGCCTGGTAAAACGTTGTTGTGATGCCTCGTGTAAGGAGGTGAAATGCGTACCATCACGTTTCCGACTTTGATAAAGGTAGGATTGTAGCCTATCGCGATTGCCGTTTATCGCATCGCGACATTGATGCTCGCGTTGGTCGAGATCCAATGACTGTTAGTAGAACATGGAATCGGTGGGTTCAGGAGGGTAATACGGAACGCCGTGCTGGATCCCAACGGCTTCGTATCACTAGCAGTCGAGATGACAGGCATCTTATCCGCATGGCTGTAACGGATCGTGCAGCCACGTCTCGATCCCTGAGTCAACAGATGGGGACGTTTGCAAGACAACAATCATATGCACGAACAGTTCGACGACGTTCTGAGCAGCATGGACTATCAGCTCGGAGACCATGGCTGCGGTTACCCTTCACGCTGCATCACAGACAGTAGCGCCTGCGATGGTGTACTCAACGACGAACCTGGGTGCACGAATGGCAAAACGTCATTTTTTCGGATGAATCCAGGTTCTGCTTACAGCATGATGATGGTCGCCTCCGTGTTTGGCGACATCGCGGTGACACACATTGGAAGCGTGTATTCGTCATCGCCATACTGGCGTATCACCCAGCGTGATGGTATGGGGTGCCAGTGGTTACACGTCTCGGTCACCTCTTGTTCGCATTGCGGCACTTTGAATAGTGGACATTACATTTCAGATGTATTACGATCCGTGGCTCTATCCTTCATTCATTCCCTGCGAAACCCTACATTTCAAAGGATAATGCACGACCGCATGTTGCAGATCCTGTACGGGCCTTTCTGGATACAGAAAATGTTCGACTGCTGCCCTGGCCAGCTCATTCTCCAGATCTCTCACCAACTGAAAACGTCTGGTCAATGGTGGCCGAGCAACTGGCTCGTCACAATACGCTAGTCACTACTCTTGATGAACTGTGGTATCGTGTTGAAGCTGCATGGGCAGCTGTACCTGTACACGCCATCCAAGCTTTGTTTGACTCAATGCCCATGCGTTATTACGGCCAGAGGTGGTTGTTCTGGGTGCTGATTTCTCAGGATCTATGCACCCAAATTGCATGAAAATGTAATCACATGTCAGATCTAGTATAATATATTTGTCCAATGAATACCCGTTTATCATCTGCATTTTTTCTTGGTGTAGCAATTTTAATGGCCAGTAGTGTAAGTATGTGAACATCAGCACAATTTTTCTGCAGGTTGGAAGGTTATGAAACGTGTCAAGCTAGAACCTTTCACGTTTATCAAGAGTACTAGCAACTCATTCAAGAGATAGGAACATTTTTCCCTTTTTGTGTTAGTACAATACTGGTTTTAATGTGGAAATGAATGTTACATGATGAATGTGGAGGCTACAATATCCCTGTAAAAAATATTTCCCATTAATTGCATCTTGTGTTTCATGTGGGCCTGGCTAGTGATTTTTGTGAGTCCTGCCGTGGCCGTCGGCCGGCCTCTGGCATCAAGGAGGTCCTCTAGTAAAGAGTGATGCTACACAGCAGCTGCTTGATCCCTCATATAAACAAGTCAGTAGCAGGGTGGATATTGCGCCCCCATTTCCCGATACCGAGCTCTTTCGGCGGATACTGTCCAGAAATTCTGTGAAGTTGTCCCATCGCAGATAATATCTGGAAGCAGTCATAGCAGGGCAACTGTGTACACATTAGACTGCCTTAGAATTCCACCACGTCACTAATGGCGCCAGCCCCGTAAGCTGATACGACGCTTCTGGAAAATTTGGGAAGCAACTTAGTCTGCAGATAAGACCTGACAGAGGACCACTATCTCGCTTTTTGACCAATTCCTGAATTTTACCAGCACAACCCTGGCGCTGGCACTTGGAGGGTATTGACCCGAGCTTTTCATGCGGCATACAGCACACTAATAAACGTAATCTTGGTCCGTAGTAGGCTGTAACACGATGTTTATTTAATCGTGCGATTACCTAATTTCGCCGGCTGGAGTGGCCGTGCGGTTCTAGGCGCTACAGTCTGGAGCCGGGCGACCGCTACGGTTGCAGGTTCGAATCCTGCCTCGGGCATGGATGTGCGTGATGTCCTTAAGTTAGTTAGGTTTAATTAGTTCTAAGTTCTAGGCGACTGATGACCTCAGAAGTTAAGTGCTCAGAGCCATTTGATTACCTAATTTCAACTAAGCGTCATTGTCAAGTGCATATCTGCTATCTGTTATTTCGTGTCAGATATTATAAATGTGCTTGACAGTCACGCTTAGTCGAAATTAGCTAATCGCGTGATTTAAAAAAAAAGCATCGCATTACAGACTATTACGGTCCAAGTTTACGTTGATTAAGCATCTGGAGGCTGTGGATCCCTACAAATACAAAATTTTATCTAGCACACCAGTTGATTGCATGAACTCTTAAAAAGTAGCCATAGTGGGAGGACTGCCGGTGTCTTCCGAAGGGGCCATAGCGAAAGTTCTCTGGCATTGGCCATGACTTTCACAATTTTCCTGACTGGGAGTGTAGCACCAAATTGTTGTAAAGTTGTTTAAACAAAAACTAAGAGATTGCCTCAAATAATAACAAACTGTGGGAAGAGAGAGATATGTTTGCTGCAGGCCTCTCTTTGGTGTGTTTCATTCTGTCTGACTGGACAGTCCGTAATTTTTGTCAATCTTTCCACAAAGAACGCAGAGGAGCCTCCTTTTAAAAGTATTCTTGGTATGGAAGTGTGCTCAACAGTATCATCTATTAGAAGGTGAAACAGAATGGTACTCTTTGTCCCGATCAAACCGTAGTATTTATCTTCGGCTGGACGATGGTCACAGCGAGCGATTCAACGCCTCTGCGGGCGGTGACCAGAACTTGCAGCACAGATGCCTCTGCAGTTGTTGAAGTTGCTGCTCGTCTTTTCCCCTCTCAGTGTTAGTAATTTCTGGTAGGAATGCGAGGTGAGATGTTAGGGATGAGTCATGAGTAGTCGCATTTTCAGTTAACGCAAGGGAGATCTCGTTTTACATCACGCTCTGGCAATCTGTGACATACCCATTACTCATTCGTTTGGGTCTCACATCTATTTTCCTAACCTCACCAGAAAGACGCAGTCATCATGTCCAACGTGAAACCGTGTACTGAACATACTTGAATGACCTCGTGAGTTACTTATGAAATTATTTTCTTCCTTTCCAGCCAATTTTTTGCTCAATTTCTTTCAACAGCTTCATTTTTGGATTTCTGGTTACGTAATGTTAAAAGGAAGGTCAGCATTGGACATAATTTTTCATGATTTATTAACAGCAAAATATTTTTCCATCACATAATGATCATCTGCAGTGCTGGAAGTTAAACTTTTCACACAACGATCAGTGAATAATAAACCAAAGACCACAAATGCACCGATTATAAACCAACTGCTGGTAAGAACATACCTTTAGCGTACAAATTAAAGCTCGTAAGCGCTGGTGTCTAGTTATTAGCAGTCACAGAAGCTATGAAACGATCACAATAACTGAAGCCGCTGTTTACATTCACCTATGCAGCAGACCTCGGTGTGACAGGGCTCGGAACGCCGTCTATGTGACATGTGTCACGTGAAGCCTTAACATTACTTTATTTGGCAAGAGAGTACCATAAAATATCAAACGTGCACTTGTAAATCACTAATTGAATATGTAAAATTTAAAATTGTATATTAAAAATGCATAGCAAAAAGGAAGGGGGAAATGCGCATCTTTCCAACATACACTGGTGTGTTATTTTCAAAACAACTTTAAAGAAATACAAGAATAAAAATCAACAGGTAAATTATAAGGTGTCGGATTACAGGACTAGTAAAAAATATATATATACATAACATGACATCAAATATAACTGAATTTCTTATAGCACAGTAACCAGCATCTGGCGTGGGAAGTCAGAGGTGCAAAGTTCTTATTTACGTAAAATATTACGTTGAAACCAAGACGTTAGATACATAAATAGTAGCAATTGTACAATATATGCCACGATTTAACAGGTCAAAATGTCTTAAAACACAATACTCTTTGTAAAAACCTTTTTAGGGTTTCTAGTCAACTCCATCGTGTGGCAGAATTAATCATCACTTTATTTATCTTGCATTTTCCTCCTATGTAATATTTTGTCATATACATCGGTTTCAGTTACCGAAATTTCATTTCAGTATTTAGAGATGGACGCTTTGATCTCTGTTGCCACTATTCAACAAGAACCGGATGCTGGTGGCTAAGCGCGTGCAGATACTGATCTGTGTGTGTAGGCTATCCGTACACACGGTGGCTAAGGTATCCATTGATTTTCCGGGAACGTGGATGTCAAGGAAGGGCAATGCGCTGTCTATCTCTACACACAAAGATCGATATCTGCACGCTCTAAGCCACCACCATCCGCCACAAAAATGTGGCGTTTTCAACGTCCACCGTGCTTAAGTCGTCTCAAACGCTGAAGATCTGTAACTAGAAGGAAGCCACCTTCGAAAAATCTTCCGGGAAAACGACTACAATCTCCGCCAGATATCGCAGGCTATTTCTGGTGAGACACTCAGGAAAAAACCTCCGAAGAAAAGAACATAAAATTTGCGTTTTTAACTTTCTGTGGCACAGTATACGGAAAAATTAGCCAGCTCCTGAAGAGACACAACATTTCATTAGTGTTGAAGCCCCCAGAAAAAAATATGACAGCTAATATGACTTGTGAAGGACGATCGAGGGCTTAGGACGCCCGGAGTGTACAAAATACCGTGTCAGTTTGGCTGCTACTCCGTCGGCCAGACAGTACGCACTGTGGAATAACGCTAGACTGAGTACGAGACGTACTTATGCTACGCTATCCTGAAAATCAGCTGAGGCAGAATAAGCTTTCGAAAATCGACACTGAATTCCATTCGACGAAGCATCTACCGTTATTGGGACGAAGGGGTTGTAGGATAGTGTCATGAAAGAAGCGGGAAAAATAAAAAAATCTGAAAACACCATCAGCAACGACGGTGGTTTTCAGCTCAGCACAGCGTGGGACCCGGCCATGGAGAGGCTGAAGCGAGTGCGACGGACGCGGCACGAAAACATTACCCCGTCTGGCGAGAAAGAGAGCACCAGTGACGTCACAGCCAGCAGTGCTGCTATATTAGGGGGGGGGGGGGGGCACGACGACACGGCAGTCATTTACCACTTGATAATGGCCGAGAAGAGCTAGGTCGAAAACTCGTGAGATTTTAACCACCTGACGCGGCCGGAATCCCCAAAAGATTTCATTAGTCTGTTTAAGGAGTTGGACACACTGACTACAGCTTCACAGAATATTTTTTGCCTCGCCACGTTTGCTGTTAAGTAATCCATTGTAGTTCTAAAGGAACAGTGATGTCGATAATTACAATACAAGAAGAAAAATGACAGTCATTGCTCCACACTGAAGTAGTTTTTAGCACAAGAAGGGGTGCACTATGGTAAAATTGAAATTTTATTACTTACCCTGAGATATAAAATGTTTGACAGAGAGAAAAGTAAAATTTGAAACCAAACTGAAAAGGTTTCGTCTTGACAGTTACTTCTGTTCTGTAAAAGAATTCCTATTATTGTAACGAGTAAAAGGTGAGGTTTGGGATTACCAATTCACATCTGTTTCTTTAAAAAAAAATTATAAATGTTCAGCATGTAGCCGAAGTTACAAATTAATTTACAACGTGAATGTAAAATGAGTTCTCCCACATCGTTACGATTTATCGTGCAAAATGAATCCATGGAACACGAAACTATCTGTAGCCGACAGCAGACTCCAATGACGAGTTTTCCGTGTAATGGGTAGCGGCGGAGACACGCGAATTGAGTCTCCGAGTACACGCAGGTGACGCCATAGGAATCACTTAGGATTTTATAGTGAATGTACGTAGCACAGTCCCGATCTCTACCGCAAATATAGTTTTGCTGGTGAGTGATATCATCAGCTATTCAAACAGGTACGCCATTCCATTTTAAGCACGTTTTCAGCTGGGTATAGACGTTTATGTTAGGGTTCTCGCCAAGGTATTTTCCAAAAAGGAGTGCAATCATACCTATACGACGTTAGCATGGTGATTCCAGAGCCGGATTTCTTAAACTGATTCCCCAGTGCCATATCTGGTTGGTCATGTAAACATTCTAACATCGGTTCTAGCTGCCAGATTTACTCTTCCACAAGCGATTTTCGCTGCCATGCAAGCACACTTACGTTTTCCAGAGTTGTGTGAGTTCTCAAGTTACGTCTTGTTTTTAACACTTTTCGGGTAATCTGCACGGAGTGACTTTTTGTGCAGTTAGGAGGAAGTAATATTAGGCTCAGCATGAAGCTGTCCCTCTTCGATTAATTGGGGAGACACAGCCATTGTACTAACTAAATTAGAAAACGGAACACCTAATTTCCTAATGCCATTATGTGCAGCAACCGACGATCAGAAAACCGAAATATGACTGGTACTGCAAAACCGCTTTAGGCATTAATATGTAAACACTACAATGACAAACTGTTTGCGAAAATCAGTTTCGTCTTCCGTAATTTGTGTCCCTTTTGAATGAAGCAATAATATCGACCAGTACGTGTCACATTGGTATCAGAATTACAATATTTCGTTCACACGGTGTCTTTAGTGGTAACAGGAAGGTCTGCACTCCATTAGTGTCAGATAATGAATCGTCTGCTCCGTCTTAAATCCCCTAATTTTTAAATTTTCCACTGTTCTGGTGTCATGATCTCATAGTAAACGATCACAGCTACCAGAAACTCATACGCAATGTTCTACGTTGCTTTGCAACCTTTTATATGTATAGAGTGAACCCAATTTGTAATGTCAAACCTTTGAATGGTTCTCACGGGTATATTTTAATCGTACTTGTGTTAGTGATCCGTGGCCTTTTGTGACTTGTCATAGTATAATGTAATCATTAATTATTGGATTTGTAAACATACTCACCTTTGTCTCTGTGAAAATATATCCACACAGCCATGCAAAATGCAATCAGCAAAACGTACAACACAAATACACTGAAGAACCAAACAAACTGGTACACCTGCCTGATATCGTGTAGGCCCCAGGGAGCACGCATAAGTGCCGCAACACGACGTGGCATTAACTCAACTAATGTCTGAAGTAATGCTGGAGGGAACTGACACCATGAATCCTGCAGGGCTGTCCATAAATCCGTAAGCGTACGAGGGGGTAGAGATCTCTTCTGAACAGCGCGTTGCAAGGCATCCCAGATATGCTCAATAATGTTCATTTCTGAGAATTTTGATGGCTGGCGGAAGTGTTTAAGCTCAGAAGAGTATTCCTGGAGCCACTCTGTAGTAATTCGTCACGTATGGGGTATCCCATTGTCCTGCTGGAATTGCCCAAGCCCTTCGGAATGCACAATGGACATCAATGGATGCAGGTGATCAGACAGAAAGTTTACGTAAGAGTCATCTGTCAGAGTCGCGTCTAGACGTATCAGAGGTCCCATATCACTCCAACTGCACACGCCCCGCCAGCTGGAGTGACCGAGCGGTTCTAGGCGCTACAGTCTGGAACCGCGCGACCGCTACGGCGTAGGTTCGAATCCTGCCTCGGGCATGGATGTGTGTGATGTACTTAGGTTAGTTAGGTTTAAGTAGTTCTAAGTTCTAGGGGACTGATGACCTCAGAAGTTAAGTCCCATAGTGCTCACAGCCATTTGAACCAAATAGTTGCGTAAAGAAGGATCAGCCAAAGTAAAACCAGTCCAAATACGAGGTTTTTAAGGAAATTTCATAAAACAGAAATATATTTAAAAATGTAGTGTGTGAAACAATGCCACTTACCAGTATACTGATAATGCAAAATAAAGAACAGTGATCATGTGAAAATTGTCATTCCCTTACGACCTTTTCGCCAATATTAAATTCTCTTCTCCTCCTTCTGTTCCTTTCAGAAGTAGAGAAGCCTTGAGAAATCCTTGTAGCTATGTTTCCCTTCTCCTTCTTGATTCTCCTTATTGTGCCAATTAGCAGTTCCTGCAACAGTCTCAAGTACATATTTTAAAGAAATTTTTGCTTCCTAGTTTGCCTCTTCCTACGTAACATTAATGCCATTGCTTATCATCACACATGGTTAATTATGAAGATCACATTGGCGCCACATTATGTAGTGAAGAGGTGGCAACAAGAACGCTTGAAGTTTGCAGGCCGGCAGGTGGCAGGCAAATGAGGTGTCCACCCATTCCAAACAGCGGGGTAGGCTTGACCAGCGTTCACGACCAAACTGCGTTTTACCACTTTACTTCGTGCAAGCTCCAACATGCTCGTGGAGCACGTGGCCAGCTGCCACACAAAAGAGCCGCTAACGTGACTGGTCACGATGTGCAAAACTGAAATTGGTTTTGCTGCTGTCTAGACATCAACGAGGAAGCTGATAGTGATGGTGAAGCTGCAGGAGATGCAAGCGTTATCGTTGGGCGTCTTAGAATTTCGATGGAGTAATCACATGCACAGATTATATCTGCAGCCTAACTGAGTCTGGCGTAAGCTCTCATCCACGAGACCTTAGACTTCGCTTGAACCCACAGCTTAAGGTACTTCGATTACTACATTCATAAATGGTTCACTGTTTAATTTCGTAATGCTGTTACGATGAAATACGTTATTACAATTTCAAGTTAAATTGTCATTATTTCGTTATAATAACTGGATACTGATATACCACACAAGGATTAATACATCCTTCTCATCTAAATTCAGTGGAGTTACAGTATGACGGTTGTTAACCCTGGTGGCAGCATAAGGATAAAAGTACTCGTTGTACATTCATTTTATCTTGCTTCCATAAAGTACCATGGATGCTTAAGGTGCGACTTCAGTTACCTACGGAAGAGACTGGTACAAAAAGTGACGATGCTATTACAATGTTCATCTTTGGTGCAACTAATAATGCCATTTCTGCAACAGAAATTGTCCGCTTCCAATACGAATGCATTTTCTGAGCTTCTTCTTCGCTCATTGGTGAGCTGTTGTTATTTTCCATTGTTTCTTTACGGTATCATACCAGTGCAAATATTATTTGTCCTACATGGATGCAGTGATGACGTTTTTACTCTAAAACAGAGTTTAGTTTAGTTCAACATCTCTTTACGTTATTTGTATTGATACGTAGGTTAAAAAACGTTACAGCTAAGATTATTTCTGTCTGAATCTCTTCTCATCGATTTATGATTGTTTAGCAGATACTTTCATTTGAAGTATAATTCAGTTGCAAAAGATGTGAACTGTCTATAAAGAAAAAGGATATTCATGGTATAAAATGGTTACCAGATATCGAAGTTATTGGTAAGAGGCATCATTCTCATGAAATACAGCTATTCCACAGAAAAAATCTATATGAAAACGTGTATCACACGTAGTGTAAAACAACAACATACACAGTTGGTTATGCCAAACGTAAGTATTTATCAATGTCGTGTGTACTAGTCTGCAGAGCTATATATCATCGTGAACTTCCTGGCAGATTAAAAGTGTGTGCCGGACGGAGACTCGAACACGGGACCTTTGCCTTCACCGTGCAAGTGCTCTGCCATGTGAGTTACCCAAGCACGACCCCGTCCTCACATCTTTAATTCCGCCAGTACCTCATCTCCTACCTTCCTAAATTCACAGAAGCTCTCCTGCTCAGATGGTCGAGCACTTGCCCGCGAACGATATAGGTCCCGAGTTCGAGTCTCGGTCTGGCACAGAGTTTTAATCTGCCAGGAAGTTTCATATCATCACACACTCCGCTGTAGACTGAAAATCTCATTCTATATATCATCGTCATCATCATCATCCTGTTCACGTATCAGCTTTTGCCTGTTATGCCTGCTTAGTGAGATTAGTCCAAGTCGTTACATCTGGTTTTTTCTCTATATTTTTTCGTCCAGCTGTTTTTTATTTATGTAGTATATTTGGCAGTCTTTCACCCTCCATCCTACTGTAAAGTAACTGACCATTAACATTATCGCTGCCATAAGTTTTCATATTTTATATCCGTTTTGAAGCTAAGCTTTTACTACAGCCTCTCGTCCTATGATATCTACAATAATATTTTTTGTCTTATTTCGTCCTCTATAGCTGGCAACAGGTGTTTGTAGTACGCCATCCACTGAGCTTCTGGTGTAATTGGTTTGTCGCTGTGTCTCTCGTGTGACTGTTAAGATGTTTCAGTAACTTTTAAGTTGCATTCTGGTATTCATGTATGTCTGTTTCAGTGTTCTGTGGCTCACCTTCCTGCTTTCTTCTGCAGAATATTTCTAAAGATTCACTCAATCTTTCCACTGGTTCTTCTATTTCTTGAGTCCACAATTTTACTTTCCTATGGGTTTTTAATATTTATTTTACATATTCCAATGGCTTCGAAAAAAGTTTCTCCACAATTTATCTTGTGAATTTTTCAGTATTCTTATTTCCATGACTGCTAAGAAAATGGAAAACGAATTCCATCTCACGAAAGACACCTTTGTGGTTTTGACTGTATTTGTCAGTGTTGGTGGTATTTCTTCCAAGTCTGTTCCGCACTGTGTTATTGCTTCTGTATGCCATGTCGAGCCCATATCTGTTTCGTATATTGCCCACTCCGCGTCCGACTTTGTTGCTGTAAGTCATTATGTGACATTTGTTGCTTACTGTCTGCTGATTTGTTGTGATTTGTGCTTTCTCTCTCTCTCTCTCTCTCTCTCTCTCTCTCTCTCACTCTCTCACTCTCTCTTTGTCTCTCTTTGTGTGTGTGTGTTTCATGATTATGTGATACCAGTTTTTGTATTTTGTTGTTTAAGTTATCTCAGAGTTTGTTTGATACACATTCACCTTTGCATTTTGTTTTATTCTGTTCATTTCATCTGAGTAATCATGTTTGTTCATGGGTGTTTTGTTCATTTGGCGTTGCAAAAATGTGTTTTGCATGAGGCGGATTTTCCAATATTTTATGTGATCTTCTTATGTTCCTCTCCATCGTCTTTAATGGCTGCAACTGAATTTCCTGCTTCTGTAACTCGCGTCAAATGTAGGACTAGTACTGATTCCTCATGCAGAACATATGTTTCTCAACGTCTACCTCGAGTTCCATTTCTGTTCATTTGTTTTCGTATGTACTATCTCTTTAGTAAATATATTTCTGAATCCAGAAAATAGCGGACATGTCGTCTCTTCTGTAAGATATTGTGTCTGCGAACAATTTTCTATTGTCGCTTATGCTTATATGACTTCCTGCTGTCCATGACACTGTACGTGTCTGTTTATACATAAAATTATAGGAGTTGGTAATCCTCATCTGTTGTAAGTCATAAAAATACGCAAAACTATTTCTTTTCCATTTAGTATAGGTTCTCTATCATTTCCTGTTATATTTCATCTAATGATTCATTAGCAATTCCGACGTTAAATTCTCGTGATACTATGTTGTAGTCACTTCCATTAGCACCACCTAATGTGTATTGTCAATCTTCCTACCTTCTTCCAGTGCATATGCACCTACTGTCTAAAGGTTTCCTTTATCGTCTTTGAATCTTGCAGCAAAAAGCTACCATTTATCGACTTATAGTCTTCTGTTTCTCCTACGGTCGTTTATTAATGTTGCTACCCCAGTTGTTGCTCTGCTTTCTTGTATCCTAATGTTGTTGTTACCTAATCTTTTGTTCTCTGGAGGCTTCTCTTGGTTTCTGTAGTTCCAGTAGAACTTATTTCCTTTCTTGTAGCATATTTATTAACTCGTGTTCTTTCTAGTTTTATCTTTTCCGAGACGCAGTAACGTTTTCCTTTTCGTTTGTCTTTGATCGTCATCGAAGGATGAATTCGGGTATCCATATTTGTAACATAAGTCCTGTCACGACCCTGTAAGACTAATGGTTGTTCTGCCATCTCACAGCAGCTCTCTCGTCTTGAGGAGGCGGACAGCCGTCTGCTCTGCATTAGATATTACAGTTATATCGCAAAAACCGGTCTACCAGACTTAAGTCAGCTGGATATGGTACACCACTACATGTAAGGTTCACGTTTACGAGGAAGAGGATAGACATTCGTTTCACTACCCAACATCACCTCCGTATAAAAATACGACAATATCGTTATCTGATTCGTGTCATATCATTGCCATACAGTGTACAAATGATCTGAGGCTAATGTAGCTAATTAAACTTACATATCCACCTTGAGTGCATTTCGTACACAGATACTGGATTTCAAATACTGGCATAAATTGTTCTCTACATTTTCTAACTAGCAAATCCAGTACAAAGAGAAGGAGAAACCGCCTGGTTTCACAACGTGACGCAGAGCAGCTTGTTCCAGCTTGTGTCACCACTCGTAGTTTTAATTAGGCGCCTTGCTTGAAGAAGATAAACCGGAGTAATGGGCACTTAACTTAAGCGCAATCGAGCCTGACAACACCGGGTGGAAGACCTCGGCTTTCCGCTGTAAAGTGCAGTGTGGTTCTCTAGGCAGGCTAAAACCAGATAAAGAGACATCAAGGAGACGAACTGATAAGATACGCTAGAGCTCTGGAGGAATACGCGTTCAGTGATGGCCGTGAAAAACATTACACATATTTGTTGAATTCAACGACCACGAGAAGAGTTTTAAAATTCTAAACATTTTAGGAATGCTCTCAGCATTTTAATTAATGAAAACTCTAGAGTTTTAGCAGTAGGATATGGAATGTGAAATTTCAACTGCATGTAAATCCCGGGCAGGAGCAAATTCAATTACTAACGACCATTGGCTTAGAAGTTACTAAACACGGACCATTGGCTAGTTTGCAGATCGATGGTCTTATTTTATTCCATTGTTTATCCTATCAGGGATTTATGTCACCTGTCACGTTTAGTTCCAGTGAAGATTCACAATGAATACCTATCTAGGAATCAAAACTACCTTACATCTTCGCCTATTTTTTAATCATTTTACTGAATAAGGTTAGTTTTTTCACGAGAACCGAGTTGTTTCTTAGAAGAAAACAGCAATCCAGTTTACGGGTTGTGAGCTCTGTAGAAAACTGGGACACTCAAACACATGCGGGTAATGTAACATACGAGCATGTGAGCTAACGCGAGGAATACTGTCAGCTTTCATTTCCCTGTAACTGCTGCTGCTGTGGATTTCAGTAAGAAGACTAGTCTGATATAGCCCTTCACGCTTGTCTGTTCTGTGCATACCTTCTGCAACCTATGTCCACCTGAATCTGCTAACTGCAGTCAAGCCTTGCTCTTCCTCCACAGTTATTACCCAACCATACTTCATCCGTAATCAAACTGACGATTACTCGAAGCATGAGGACGTTTCCCATCAACCAATCTCTTCTTATAGTCAAATTGTACCACACATATCTTTGCTTTCCACCGGATTCGGTATCTCCTCATTAGTTACACAATCTACCCATCTAATCTTCAACATTATTCTGTAGCACCGCATACCAAAAGCTTCTACTCTCTTGAGAATATTTGAGTGGAGTTGATAGTTATCTGCTTGTATGAACTGTCTGTCGTCCACGTTTACTATCGTACGCGACCACGCAACAGTTAAATACCTCTACAAAAGATTTCCTAACGGTGAAGTTCATGTTCGACGTTAAAAATTTCTTCTCTTCAGAAATTTTTTTTCTCGCTGTTGTCAGTCTGCATTATATATTCAATCTAATTCAACCATCGTCAGTAACTATTCAGTCCAAATGACACCAGTCATCTGCTTCTTTACCTTGGTTCCAGAAATAATTCCTACAGCACCGTGTGCTTTAATACATTTCATTACCCTTGTCATACTTTTGTTAATAGTCACCAGATCTATTCTGATCAACTCATCTTAGAAGTACTTTACCGTCTCTGACAGAAACAGTGTGATTGGCAAACTTTAAAGTTTGATTCGAAGGTAATTTATTGCCTAGGATAATCACAACCAATTTGAGAACGAATTTACCTGTTACGCACCCATATTCTACATCTACATCTACATTTACACTCCGCAAGCCACTCAACGGTGTGTGGCGGAGGGCACTTTACGTGCCACTGTCATTACCTCCCTTTTCTCTTCCAGTCGCGTATGGTTCGCGGGAAGAACGACTGTCTGAAAGCCTCTGTGCGCGCTCGAATCTCTCTAATTTTACATTCGTGATCTCCTCGGGAGGTATAAGTAGGGGGAAGCAATATATTCGATACCTCATCCAGAAACGCACCCTCTCGAAACCTGGACACCGCGATGCAGGGCGCTTCTCTTGCAGAGTCTGCCACTTGAGTTTGCTAAACAGCTCCGTAACGCTATCACGCTTACCAAATAACCCTGTGACGAAACGCGCCGCTCTTCTTTGGATCTTCTCTATCTCCTCCGTCAACCCGATCTGGTACGGATCCCACACTGATGAGCAATACTCAAGTATAGGTCGAACGAGTGTTTTGTAAGCCACCTCCTTTGTTGATGGACTACATTTTCGAAGGACTCTCCCAATGAATCTCAACCTGGCACCCGACTTACCAACAATTAATTTTATATGATCATTCCACTTCAAATCGTTCCGCACGCGTACTCCCAGATATTTTACAGAAGTAACTGCTACCAGTGTTTGTTCCGCTATCATATAATCATACAATAAAGGATCCTTCTTTCTATGTATTCGCAATACATTACATTGGTCTATGTTAAGGGTCAGTTGCCACTTCCTGCACCAAGTGCCTATCCGCTGCAGATCTTCCTGCATTTCGCTACAATTTTCTAATGCTGCAACTTCTCTGTTTACTACAGCATCATCCGCGAAAAGCCGCATGGAACTTCCGACACTATCTAATAGGTCATTTATATATATTGTGAAAAGCAATGGTCCCATAACACTCCCCTGTG
Source organism: Schistocerca nitens (assembly GCF_023898315.1). Lineage (NCBI taxonomy): Eukaryota > Metazoa > Arthropoda > Insecta > Orthoptera > Acrididae > Schistocerca > Schistocerca nitens. The sequence continues at coordinate 742,526,709 of NC_064617.1, forward strand.
GCACGCAAGAGGTTACTTTAACGTCTGTAGACCTCTCTACATTGATAACAACATGCTGTGTTCTGTTTGCTAAAAACTCTTCAATCCAGCCACACAGCTGGTCTGATATTCCGTAGGCTCTTACTTTGTTTATCAGGCGACAGTGCGGAACTGGGAGCCTGTATCTAATATTTTCTGGGTCTCATGAACAAATAAAGCGTGTTGGGTCTCACACGATCGCTGTTTCCGGAATCCATGTTGATTCCTACAGAGTAGATTCTGGGTTTCGAAAAACGACATGATACGCGAGCAAAAAACATGTTCTAAAATTCTACAACATATCGACGTCAGAGATATAGGTCTATAGTTTTGCGCATCTGCTCTACGACCCTTCTTGACGACTGGGACTACCTGTGCTCTTTTCCAATCATTTGGAACCTTCCGTTCTTCTAGAGGCTTGCGGTACATGGCTGTTAGAAGGGGGGCAAGTTCTTTCGCGTACTCTGTGTAGAATCGAATTGGTATCCCATCAGGTCCAGTGGACTTTCCTCTGTTGAGTGATTCCAGTTGCTTTTCTATTCCTTGGACACTTATTTCGATGTCAGCCATTTTTTCGTTTGTGCGAGGATTTAGAGAAGGAACTCCAGTGCGGTGTTCCTCTGTGAAACAGCTTTGGAAAAAGGTGTTTAGTATTTCAGCTTTACGCGTGTCATCCTCTGTTTCAATGCCATCATCATCCAGGAGTCTCTGGATATGCTGTTTCGAGCCACTTACTGATTTAACGTAAGACCAGAACTTCCTAGGATTTTCTGTCAAGTCGGTACATAGAATTTTACTTTCGAATTCACTGAACGCTTCACGCATAGCCCTCCTTACGCTAATTTTGACATCGTTTAGCTTCTGTTAGTCTGAGAGGTTTTGGCTGCGTTTACGCTTCGAGTGAAGCTCTCTTTGCTTTCGCAGTAGTTTCCTAACTTTGTTGTTGAACCACGGTGGGTTTTTCCCGTCCCTCACAGTTTTACTCGGCACGTACCTGTCTAAAACGAATTTTACGATTGCCTTCAATTTTTTCCATAAACACTCAACATCGTCAGTGTCGGAACAGAAATTTTCATTTTGATCTGTTAGGTAGTCTGAAATCTGTCTTCTATTACTCTTGCTAAACAGATAAACCTTCCTCCCTTTTTTTATATTCCTATTAACTTCCATATTCAGGGATACTGCAACGGCCTTATGATCACTGATTCCCTGTTCTGCACTCACAGAGTCGGAAAATTCGGGTCTGTTTGTTATCAGTAGGTCCAAGATGTTATCTCCACGAGTCGGTTCTCTGTTTAATTGCTCGAGGTAATTTTCGGATAGTGCACTCAGTATAATGTCACTCGATGCTCTGTCGCTACCACCCGTCCTAAACATCTGAGTGTCCCAGTCTATATCTGGTAAATTGAAATCTCCACCTAAGACTATAACATGCTGAGGAAATGTATGTGAAATATATTCCAAATTTTCTCTCAGTTGTTCTGCCACTAATGCTGCTGAGTCGGGAGGTCGGTGAAAGGAGCCAACTATTAACCTAGCTCGGTTGTTGAGTGTAACCTCCACCCATAATAATTCACAGGAACTATTCACTTTTACTTCAGTACAGGATAAACTACTACTAACAGCGACAAACACGCCACCACCGGTTGCATGCAATCTATCCTTTCAAATGGTTCAAATGGCTCTGAGCACTATGGGACTCAACTGCTGAGGTCATAAGTCCCCTAGAACTTAGAACTACTTAAACCTAACTAACCTAAGGACAACACACACATCCATGCCCGAGGCAGGATTCGAACCTGCGACCGTAGCGGTCGCGCGGTTCCAGACTGTAGCGCCAGAACCGCTCGGCCACCAGCGGCCGGCAATCTATCCTTTCTAAACACCGTCTGTGCCTTTGTAAAAATTTCGGCAGAATTTATCTCTGGGTTCAGCCAGCTTTCTGTACCTTTAACGATTTCAGCTTCGGTGCTTTCTATCAGCGCTTGAAGTTCCGGAACTTTACCAATGCAGCTTCGACAGTATACAATTACAATACCGATTGCTGCTTGGTCCCCGCATGTCCTGACTTTGCCCCGCACCCTTTGAGGCTGCTGCCCTTTCTGTACTTGCCCGAGGCCATCTAACCTAAAAAACCGCCCAGTCCACGGCACACAACCCCTGCTAACCGTGTAGCCGCTTGCTGCGTGTGGTGGACTCCTGACCTATCCAGCGGAACCCGAAACCCCACCACCCTATGGCGCAAGTCGAGGAATCTGCAGCCCACACGGTCGCAGAACCGTCTCAGCCTCTGATTCAGACCCTCCACTCGGCTCTGTACCAAAGGTCCGCAGTCAGTCCTGTCGACGATGCTGCAGATGGTGAGCTCTGCTTTCATCCCGCTAGCGAGACTGGCAGTCTTCACCAAATCAGGTAGGCGCCGAAAGCCAGAGAGGATTTCCTCCGATCCATAGCGACGCACATCATTGGTGCCGACATGAGCAACCACCTGCAGATGGGTGCACCCTGTACCCTTCATGGCATCCGGAATGACCCTTTCCACATCTGGAATGACTCCCCCCGGTATGCACACGGAGTGCACATTCCGTCTTGTGAGGACCCTATATTGTCACACATGAAGTATTTGTCATTATGCGTAACGTTTTATCTCTAATTTGTCGATCTGCTTCATAGCACATTACGTACTGTAGTTACGTCTGGTTTCCCGAGGCAGCATTCCAAAGTAATCGCTGCCTGCTGACAGTTTCTTGAATAATGTGTGTTGCTGCTAGACGAGAGCGCTTAATGTGGCAGTTTAGTGGAGTGAGAGTCTGAAATTCACGGTCGAATCCAATGGAGCTCAGATGATATTCTACCCGGCATTGTTCGGATGAAATTGTTAATTTGCCTTTGTTATAATAATTCACATTATGATTGTTCACTTTAGAGTTTCAGTGACAACCTTTAACAAGATAATAAGTTGTGGTCTCTCCCTCTATGAATAGATGATGAATGCAGCTAGCCGCTAACTTTGTGTAATGTCTTGTCTGTATAGACGTGTATCTGTTGCCTTTAAGACCCTTTCACCTTCACACATAAATCTATACAGTAATGTAAGGGCCTCCCATGTCTTGGCTGATCCGTGATAAGACAGGCGAAAAGTTAGACTAATGGAGGATTATTAGTATTATCTCTATTTTCATTCGCTCTCTCTCTTTCTCTTCTTTATCTATGTACAGTTATTAATATAATATTTCATTACGTGAAATCAGCCAAATAGGATCTTTGGTGGAGTCCTTCGTCTTGGTAATCAGCGGCTGGCTTGCTGTAAGAGATCTTTACATTTATTATTACTGTTAAACACTGTATTCAGTCGGGAGAATCAATCGTGTGAACAATTTGTTCCTTTTACGAAAGATTGCGAATTCCAGATGTGTTCGAAGCCTTTTTGGACGATTTAACACAAACTCAGGGATTGCAGGCTCTCTTCGACACAGCTGAAACTTCCCCACTAATTACAGGGCCAACGTGATCATCAAATGATTCAGATAAACTCATTCGTTCATTCACTCCAGAACTAAAAGTCACAAACCTTATTTATGAAGGAAATTGTGTATTAAATCCATCTCCATTACATGTCCAGATCTCCGGTGATTCCACGTCTTAATTATTTTCCGTTTACACTCTCTTTCTATTCAAACAAACCGCTAGTGGCACAAAAGTTAATTCGCTCGATTTAGCGAGAAGAAAATCGGAATATTTATCTCTCAGAAACACGTCAATCCCTCAATCCCTACTCCAGAAGCTGTCCTAGTTACCACTCTAACAACCATGGAGAATGCATATATGCATCTCTTTTATTTCAAAGAATAAACGTACTAGAAAATACTTTGGCGTCGACGAGCTGTCGCCGCATATATTACGAGAAAATCAGATCAGATACTTTTCCAAATTGAATGTGGTTTGATTGACAATGATTAATTGGTGCGTGGTAGAGGGTATTTTCTGTGGGGACATTACAAACAGATCAATGTCGTGCGTGCAGAATATTGTTAAGCTGTAAATATTTAAAAGTGTTTGCAACGAGCAATGTTTTAAGTAATAAATCGTACTGTTGGTGATCCACGAACAGGAACTGTTCTGTATCGAGCTCTTGATTATCCGCTTGCTTAAACTGTCAGTAATTGAAATGGGTGTCGTTAAATTCATGGAATGGGGAGAGGCAGAAACGTCGTAATATAACACATCCAACCATTGTGTTACGGTATACCTAGTGAATGTCACAGAGCATCGAATTCTGCAACACTCTACGAATCCAAAACCCGATTGCCAGCATCAACGCATGAGGAATGAATTTGGAATTTTAATTGAGAACAAGTAACGTTAGACAGAAAAAAGAATATAGACAGTGAACAGTTACTTTGATTATAAATTGTGTGCGCAGTATATGTTTGAATAACAATGTCTAGTCAGGCTGAGAATAGCGACATTTAATGGAGAAGACAGTGTTAATCAGGATAGTGTTATAATGTATCTCATTCATGAACTGGATTCAATGTGCAGATGCAGCAAAAAATGGAAGTTCTACTTCAATGTAAATGTTGAATAAGGTGAGGCAGGAATAGATAATAACTGTGTTTGGACTGTTGGAGGGAATTATGAGGCATTGCAACTGTTTAAACACATAAGTGCTGATAGAAAAAAATTATAACAATCAAAAACTGAGCACAAATTCAAACAAAATACTCAACGTTAATAATGAAAAATTGAGTAAAGGACTTGCTGACAATAACAATAAACTTTGAACGAAAATATTCGCTGAACATAGTCAAACATTAAAATTAGATTTGGAGGAAATGTTGCATGGGAAAGTAATAGATATTCATACTGAGCTGCAGGGTTAGCTCAATAAATCTGAAAAATAATGGAGTAGTTCGCTTAATGTGCGACAACCTGAGCTCATGTGCCATATCACGACACATTGTCCCTAGACGTACCTAACCCTAGAATAAGACACGAGTTGACTCACAGCAGTATATTGTGAAGTAAGTTCTATTGGGAAGTACAGTAACAAATAACGAGGTAGTTTGTGCTTTTAACATGCATGCGAACAAAATAAAAAATTGGCCATTTCAATAATATCCTATGTCAACAAGAATTCTTCGATTTAGAATGAGAAGTGCGGGAACTAGAAGGAGCGGTGAAAAATATCAGAATTAACTTACAATGAAATGAACACCCTTAGCTGCTTACAGGTGTTGACATACGTCAACGGGGGCAGAAGAAAATGTGCGCCCCGACAGGGACTCGAACCCGGGAGCTCCTGCTTATATGGCAGACGCTCTATCCATTTGAGCCACCGAGGCCACAGTGGATAGCGCGACTGCAGGGATTTATCTCTGGCACGCCTCCCGCGAAACCCACATTCTCAACGTATTGCCCCGCACTACGTCCGTAGTGCCCCCGCCCATTATACTCATTACTCGCGGAGCGTTGCCGATTCCCGTAAGAGTTCGCACAGAAGAAGAAGATGGTCAAGTGGCCGATGAGCCTTAACTATATATTTACTAAGATGGTATCTGTTCTTTCGGACATATCCAAAAGAACAGATACTATCTTAGTAAATATCAGAGTTTTTCACGCGCCAGTTGATACGAACATAATTCAACAAGAAGTGTTAATTCGGGGAAATCGTAGTGTGGATCTGTACAAATATCATTGTCCGTAACGTGCATGGTCAAGGATAGTTCAAGGACTTTAACACCTACAAATATTTACCTCCCGCGGACGTCATTTTAAGTTGTGTTGGCTTAAATTGAAATGAATTAGTGAAGACTGATATTTGTGTACGACACGCGAGTACAGGTGCTATTACATGGGGAACTCATGTATTCGATCAGAATACTGTATTCGCAGACTTTGAAAATTCGCTTTCTCCTCGACTACTGATTGCGAGAGAAGCAACGAAGTATTAGAGAAAAACTGTTTTCGATACACAGTTAACAATCTCCACAAATGATGCATGTTATCTTTCTTCAGAAATACTGGGAACGGAATAGTTATTTCGACAACCACATTAGCGACAATGATTTGATCGCAATATTTATAAAATAACTAGTAACAACTCGTCAAAATCATTGAACGTTCGCGACGCTAATTCTTTTCTGAGTTTCCACTGCAAATGTTTTACCATGGACTGTCAGAGAACAGCGTCGCGAACGTTCGGCGATTTTGGTGAGCTGTTACGACTTGTTGATCGTTTAGAAGAGAATGATTGTGAACGGACACTTGATGAATCGAAACAAAATACGACACGTTGTAAATAAAATTATCAGCGACGCGACGGACCGCGGGAAGGTAATTTTGGAAAGCCGCCGTGGAATCTAGAGAACGACAACGAACCGCGATACAATGGCACGAGAGGAGATGACCTCTTGAGAAATTACGCACAAAGTGATGATCGTTTTCGAAATGAGGGAAGGAGGAGAAATAATACTGATAGACGTAACCACGCGGCGGTAGAACATTTCAGGAACGTTCACCACTCAGAAATGTGGATGACAGACATCGACAAACAAAAGATCGCCGGAAAACTAAAATTATTTGCTGACGATACCCACGCCAGACTATGCGAACATTTTAATGGATAAGATGTAAGAATACAAATGACTGAATCCCATAAAGAAGACATTAGGACAGAACTATGAGAGAAGAGCTGCAAACTATGATAATGTTTTAATTCCAGTGATTGAGCGCAGTATAAATAGTCAGAAGATCGCAGCAGTTTTAAAAATTCTGGTAATGACGTTACAGTGATTACCAAAAACTTACATGAACAGCTTCTTGAAATAGAAGTGGTACCTGTTTACACTATCAGTGGTGTGCAAAGAGTTACTGCATCTGGACATAGACGTGCAGCTATTGAGTAGATACTCATTAGGTGTAAAATTTTTGGAAAGATACACTGACATGACTAATTTTTGATTCTTTGGCTGTTGAATGGATTTTTGGTAATTATTGGCTGACAGAACGAAGATGTAGAATTGATTTTGTAAGACGATAATGAAGCATCTGTCATAAGAAGGAAGAATTGGAAGTTAATGTCCTGGGATTAGTCGGAGAAAAAAGAGAAGCATCTGCAGGATTAGGAGTTCCAATTGCCTAGAAGAAGATAGATGATGGTATCGTAGCTCCAGTGTATATAAAGGATAATATGCTCACAGTAAAAGAATAAGGATTTCGTGACGCCAGAAAAATAATCAGGAAAAAAATTGTTGATTTGAATAGTTTGACCGTATTCTATAAAGAGGAATTGCTAGAAGTTTTACGTATGCACGCCGAAGTATTTACAAGTAAACCTGAACTGATGAAGGGATGTTAATAACAAATTGAGATGCGACTGAACGAACTGTTCAAAATAAAATCATGTTCAGTACCACTAACCAAAACAGAAGCTGTACGGAAGGAGATCACGCTTATGTTAGATAACGACATAAGTGAAAGATCAGTCAGGGAATGTGGCAGTCCGATAAATCCTGTTATTAAAAAGAACAGAGCATCAGGCTTGTTCTGGATGCACACATTATACACATTTTATTCCTCTTCAGTAGGACCAAACAGAGAAAGTAGAAATTTTGCAGAAGTTCGCTAATACCTGTTATCTTAGTAGTTTTGATATGACAAGTAGCTACGAGCAGTTGCAGCTCGAGGAAGGTAGACGTAATTTAGCTGCATTCTTGTAGAACGGTAGTCGTAACCATTTACAACGAATGCCGTTCAGTTTAATCATTGCACGAGCTGCATTTGTTAGAGCTTTGGTTGCTATTCTGGGAGAGGAAAGATTACAGAATGTAATAATGGATGTCGGTGATGTTTTGATTGAGTCTACGTCGTGGGAAGAACGTATGGACATGGAACATAAAGTTTTGAACATCAGATGGAGTAAACTTAATTTGCAAAGCTGCGAATTCTAAGGACATATCATTGGAAATGGAAGAGGGTATAGATGAAGATGAAATGGGAGATACGATACTGCGTGAAGAGTTTGACAGAGCACTGAAAGACCTAAGTCGAAACAAGGCCCCGGGAGTAGACAACATTCCATTAGAACTACTGACAGCCTTGGGAGAAGGGAGAACCAATCCTGACAAAACCCTACCATCTGGTGAGCAAGATGTATGAGACAGGCGAAATACCCTCAGACTTCAAGAAGAATATAATAATTCCAATCTCAAAGAAAGCAGGTGTTGACAGATGTGAAAATTGCCGAACTATCAGTTTAATAAGTCACAGCTGCAAAATACTAACGCGAATTCTTTACAGACGAATGGAAAAACTGTTAGAAGCCGACCTCGGGGAAGATCAGTTTAGATTCCGTAGATATGTTGGAACACGTGAGGCAGTACTGACCCTACGACTTATCTTAGAAGAAAGATTAAGGAAAAGCAAACCTACGTTTCTAGCATTTGTAGACTTAGAGAAAGCTTTTGACAATGTTGACTGGAATACTCTCTTTCAAATTCTGAAGGTGGCAGGGGTCAAATACAGGGAGCGAAAGGCTATTTACAATTTGTACAGAAAGCAGATGGCAATTATAAGTGTCGACGGACATTAAAGGGAAGCAGTGGTTGGGAAGGGAGTGACACAAGGATTGTAGCCTCTCCCCGATGCTATTAAATCTGTATATTGAGCAAGCAGTAAAGGAAGCCATGTATGGAAGTGAAACGTAGACAATAAATAGTTTAGACAAGAAGAGAATAGAAGCTTTTGAAATGTGGTGCTACAGAAGAATGCTGAAGATTAGATGGGTAGATCACATAACTAATGAGGAGGTATTGAATAGAATTGAGGAGGAGTTTGTGGCACAACTTGACTATAAGAAGGGATCGGTTGGTAGGACATGTTCTGAGGCATCAAGGGATCACCAATTTAGTATTAGAGGGCAGCGTGGAGGGTAAAAATCGTAGAGGGAGACCAAGAGATGAATACACTAAGCAGATTCAGAAGGATGTAGGCTGCAGTAGGTACTGGGAGATGAAGAAGCTTGCACAGGATAGAGTAGCATGGAGAGCTGCATCAAACCAGTCTCAGGACTGAAGACCGCAACAACATCATTCTGTGAGCAGGAACTGAGCCAGATCCCAAGAAGTAGTTCGAAATATTCCACTATTAACCCGTAAAAATCCACTTCTGCCGATATCATTGGCAATATCTTAAACAATGTTACTAACATCAATAAAGAAGAATTTAGTTTGGACCCGGGGAACCGAACAACAGAAGGCTATTCATGACATGAAGAAAGAACTCCTAAAAGCTCGGCTATTGGACCAACCGGATCTTAATGATTCAGTTTGCCTTGGTACTGACGCCAATGACTATGGACTTTGCGCACATTTATATCAAATAGTCAATAATAACAGTCAGGAACAGTACTGCATAGCTGCGTTCACAAGTCGCGTTTTGTCAGCTTGAGAAAGGATATACACTGTGACTATGTAGCACTTGCGATTGGTTAGGGCTTCGACCAGTTACGCTATTTTTTGCTTGGACGACACACGATTGTGCGGACTGATCATAAAGCATTATCATTTGTTCTTTATTGCGAATTGTTGTGTAACTACCTTGCTAGATGGACGCTTCAAGTATTCAGTATATTCCAGGAGAAACAAATGTGGTATTCTGATGCATTGCCACGTCTTGCACAATATTTAAAAGATGTTTGCATTGAAATCAAGATTGATTTTATGAGGAGAGTAGAGAGAGAAGAGAAAAGTCACATTGTGTTGCATATCAGTCATTATCAAGAAGCAAATGAGATAATAACAATGATAAAGACAGTGTACCAGCATGAAATGGAAATTAAAATTCGGCAGTATTATCTAAGTCATGATTGCACATTGTACCGCAGAACAGACTTAAGTTCAAAGTCATGGAGGCTTTGAGTACCAAAACATATTGTCGACGATCTGATTAAATATATCTATAACAGTTTCACATATTTTGCTTCAACAAATGTTTACACGAACCTCAGAAACAAATGATCTTAGATAACATGTCTCAGAGATTGCGAAGGAGTATTAAAGAATGTGACTTACGTCAGCATACAAAAGTGTCTATAACACAACAAGAAGGATTCATGCGCAATATTCTCCCGCAAATAATACATGAATACATTCGTTTGTATGTTTTTGGCCCCCATCCAAAGTCTCGTGAAAATTTGTCTCAGGTCCTTGTAGTTGTGGAATTATTTACAAAATTTGTTCGCTTTGTTCTGCTAGGAAAGACTGACAATTAATTTCACAGCTAAAATACTGAAGGAAGACTTCTTTGTGTATAATATTTGGCTACGAAGTATTCTGCCAGATAATAGACAGCAATTTCGCTCCAAAGCATGGAACTCATTTATTGAGGAGGAGAGGATCGAGCACACTGCTGCGCCATTGTACCGGCCAGCCTCGTGTCTGCTGAACATACAATGAGAGAACTAGTCAAGATGGTACCGAACGTACTGCAGAAAGAAACATAAGAGCTGGATAAATTAATTATCTGACTATGAAGATAGTACTGGTCTGTCACCCTGTACAGTCTTACGTGACAAAGAACTTGACGAATATTTTGGGTAAGATTATTCATTTCCGTTACAAACTGAATTAATCACCGAAGAAAGACAGAAAATGGTCTTGAATCAGATGGAAAAGATGGTGATGGCAAGAAAATTGAGACATGACCGTTTTGTGAAACCCATTCTGTACCGAATCAGGGATTTTGTTTATAATATGATCACAACGTCATTGGCAAAGGACAGAATTTAAAAAATTATCTAATATTACTAGGGACCATTTGGAATTTAGAGGATAGTGTATCTAAATTTTGAGTTAGAGAAACTGAGCAACGAATTCTATTTTGGACTTCATTATTTGGAGAACATTGCATTGCACCGTCGACACATGGGAGAAAATGAAAATTAATAGCGTTCTAGGAATGATACCTTCATATTACGGTTGTATTACTATGTAATAGACTGCTTGACTACATTCTTCTGTGACGTAATGTAAGGAATGGTTGAACATATTCTCTATGATTAGTTTAGTGAATTATCAGTAACAGTGGGCAAGAGTATTAACATATTTCATGTGCGCAACAACAGTATTTTAGGAATGGGAACATGTATTAGGCTTAGCAATGATGTATCTCAAGCTATGTTGTGGCACTGCGTTAAAAATAACTTGCATGTGATTGTTAATTTTATGACGAAATGGCGAGAATTTGGTTTGAAGTGATACTTTTCGCTTTTCCCTCTTTGTGTTCTCGTGGATTAGCAGTTGATGCTAACTAACCATGATTTCATGAGTGGAAGCATTGTCTCAGGGGAGATCTATCATGTCACATCATGCATTGTTAAAAGATGGCGATTCACCCGCTGAATGGCGCTCTAGTGCCAGGAGCGGCTAACAGGCGACACACTTGACCACGCCGCGCGAATCGGCTTCGTTGTCGTCGCTCCACAGCAGGCAGCATGGAAGCGCTCTGTTTATCAACAAAGGCACACAGAGCGGTGCGGTGACGCTGTCTTCAATTTTGTGTGAGGTAGTTGAAGTGTCAGTCAGTTCATTTACAAAAACAAGTATCTGCAAGTCCAGTGAACGAGTGTAACGAAAAAGTACAATGTAATATGTGGCCATTTGGATATTTGATATAGTAAGATATTTATATTCTTAACCTGTAAACTGCATGCCACAAAATTAACTATGCCTCATTCTATCTGCAAATCCAGTGAACGAGTGTAACGGAAAAGTACAATGTAATATGTGGCCATTTGGATATTTGATATAGTAAGATATTTATATTCTTAACCTGTAAACTGCATGCCACAAAATTAACTATGCCTCATTCTATTTTCTTTTTCTATCTTCGATTTTATTAGTTTTTAATAGCCGCGTAGCAAATGAAGGACTTTTATCCAAATCGTGTGTCCATTTTTTTACTAGGTGATTACTTTCCTTGCACAAAGTATTACTGAACAAGAATTTAATATTTCGTTAATATGATAATACAAATAAAAAAAATTGTTCTCCTTGACAGAAAGTTCCTTAATCTTAATGTATTTTCCTTAATGAATAGTGGAGAGAGTAGAGTACAATGTGCTTCTGTACGTTCTTTTGAAGAATGAAATCAAATTGCTACTAATACTTCATTGCTTCTGTGATTTGTTAACTACGTTGTTGCTAAATGAAAGCATAAATTTTTATGGATAGAAACAGAGATTGTACACTAAAAAGGGACTATTAATTAATAGTCACATTTATCTGAATTAAATCTTTCAGGCCTTCTGGGTACAACTGTGTGCATAAATGTTTGCTATGTATTAGCTATAACAGAAATATTCTTCATTAGAATCCTCATATACACATTTATGATCTTCAGTGTTTCCAGGATGTACAAGTGCTGCCACCTGCTGAGTATAATCACAAATATATATACAAGTAAATGTAGCAGCAGCAGTAGCTTGCAGTCGCCAGAATATATGGAAGTGGTTGGTTAATTATATTCCACTGTATACTTGAATATTATTATTGTTATACTGCATGGTAACGACTGAATGATCAATTTATTCATTACTACAGTGAATATTTTAAAATTAATTTTATTTCATAAAAAGGAACCAAGTGTACAAATCACATTTCGAAAATTTGTGCATATATGTCTATAAATCTTGCATCTAATATCATTTAAAAAATCACGTAAGCGCATAGTATAGAGGATTTTTCATTTTAAAAATGTATTTTCATGTGGTGATACCTACTGATTGTAAATATTTCAAGTACTTGCCAATTTAATAGTATGTGTTTTTGATCTGTTCTACGTTTTGTGTTGTCTGGAGCCCTTTTTAACTGATCAGTTTCACACTGAAACTCTATGACGCCATAAATTACCAGACGAATTTTATTCCCTGTGATCAGGGGACATGTGTGGAACCTATATCGTCATGTGTCAAGTATTTGTCATTTCGTGTAACAGTTGATCTTAAATGTATCGATCTGCCTTCATCATAGAGTGTGTATTCCAACCAACTCTGTTGAGGTAGAATTGAAAACTTATCTCTGTCTACTGACAATGCCTTGCTTGATGCGTGATTGTTGTTGCTGCGTGCGGGCGCTTAGTGTGGCAGTCTAGTGCAGGAGGGTCAACGGTCTGTAAATCCACCGACGAGTCGAGTGGAGCATAGATGACGTACTTGCAGATATTTTTCGGATGAAACTTCTAATTTGCTTCTTATATACTAATCCATGCCACAATATACTAATCCATGCCACGATTTACATTTTACAGTTTCAGTATAACAGATCAATGTCATGTGGTGGCATGTAGAATATTGTTAAAAGATGCCTATTTAAAAATGTTGAGAACGAGTAATGTTTTAAGTAATAATCGTACTGGTGGTGATCGCTAACAATAGCTGTAATTAACATAGTTGTTATTAAATTCATGCAATGGAGGGAGGCAGAATCGTTTTATTATCGTAAGATCTTCAAGGCAGATCACTGCACACTTTAAAGAGAATTTATGCAGATCACGCCAAAATTAAAATGCTGTAAAACAGAGTGAAGTGGAGTCCTACCGCAAGACAAATGACGTGGTTCGCTCCAAGCACTGTGGAAACTATATTGTCAAAGAATGTCACTGAGGTGGATCTTCCATGTAAAAGTTAATGCCTAGGTGGATTACCAACTTTTTTTCATGAGCTACTGACATATTTCAACAATGTTCGAAGGAACCATACATCTGTACATTAATGAACCCATACATATCACAAAAAAGGATGTTGTGTGTGTATGTGTGTGTGTTTTCCACATCTTCTACACCCCTGGGCTGATTTCAATCAAACTTGATATAGATATCCCTTATGCCAGTCAGTATTGCTGTACGTAAGAACCACCTAACTATCATAGTTATGACGCTACAGCGTCTAGGAAGGCCCCTTATGAAGTTCGAGAGCGGACGTGGGCTAGCGTACCGAGTTGGGTGTGCTCCGTATGACACTTGTCGCCCTGCGAACTGGCGTTTTACATAAGTGAGGAAAGCAGCGAGTCACGTGGAGGCGCAGCGTGGCTACCTACAGCGGCGATAGCTTTGTTGTTTGTCCGTTAGATGTCGGCGTCCTTCGAGCTCTGCTACTGGAACTGTTCCCGTGTATGAGAAATTCTTATGCTTAATAGACCCCAGAGCTCGCTCTTGAACACGTGGGCAGTTTCCCCGTTGCTGGCAAGCCTAAGATACTGGACAACCAGTACCACAGTAATTAAGGGGAAAATAGAGCGATGAACAGTTTTAAGTTGTTGTACGTAAACAACTTATAAATATCTACATCTACATCCATACACCGCAAGCCACCTGACGGTGTGTGGCGGAGGGTACCTTGAGTACCTCTATCTGTTCTCTCTTCTATTCCAGTCTCGTATTGTTCGTGGAAAGAAGGATTGTCGGTATGCCTCTGTGTGGGCTCTAATCTCTCTGATTTAACCTCATGGTCTCTTCGCGAGATATACGTAGGAGGGAGCAATATACTGCTTGACTCCTCGGTGAAGGTATGTTCTCGAAACTTCAAAAAAAGCCCGTACCGTGCTACTGCGCGTCTCTCCTCTAGAGTCTTCCACTGGACTTTATCATCTCCGTAACGCTTTCGCGTTTACTAAATGATCCTGTAACGAAGCGCCCTGCTCTCCGATGGATCTTCTCTATCTCTTCTATCAACCCTATCTGGTATGGATCCCACACTGCTGAGCAGTATTCAAGCAGTGGGCGAACAAGCGTACTGTAACCTACTTCCTATGTTTTCGGATTCCATTTCCTTAGGATTCTTCCAATGAATCTCAGTCTGGCATCTGCTTTACCGACCATCTACTTTATATGATCATTCCATTTTAAATCACTCCTAATGCCTGCTCCCAGATAATTTATGGAATTATCTGCTTCCAGCTGCTGACCTGCTATATTATAGCTAAATGATAAAGGATCTTTCTTTCTATGTATTCGCAGCACATTACACTTGTCTACATTGAGAATCAATTGCCATTCCCTGCACCATGCGTCGATTCGCTGCAGATCCTCCTGCATTTCAGTACAATTTTCCATTGTTACAACCTCTCGATGTACCACAGCATCATCCGCAAAAAGCCTCAGTGAACTTCCGATGTCATCCACAAGGCCATTTATGTATATCGTGAATAGCAACGGTCCTACGACACTCCCCTGCGGCACACCTGAAATCACTCTTACTTCGGAAGACTTCTCTCCATTGAGAATGACATGCTGCGTTCTGTTATCTAGGAACTCTTCAATCCAATCACACAATTGGTCTGATAGTCCACGTGCTCTTAGTTTGTTCATTAAAATACTGTGGGGAACTGTATCGAACGCCTTGCGGAAGTCAAGAAACACGGCATCTACCTGGGAACCTGTGTCTATGGCCCTCTGAGTCTCGTGGACGAATAGCGCGAGCTGGGTTTCACACCATCGTCTTTTTCGAAATCCATGCTGATTCCTACAGAGTAGATTTATAGTCTCCAGAAAAGTCATTATACTCTTACATAATACGTGTTTCAAAATTCTACAACTGATCGACGTTAGAGTTATAGGTCCATACTTCTGCACATCTGTTCGACGTCCCTTCTTGAAAACGGAGATGACGTGTGCCCTTTTCCAATCCTTTGGAACGCTACGCTCTTCTAGAGACCTACGGTACACCGCTGCAAGAAGGGGGGCAAGTTCCTTCGCGCACTCTGTGTAAAATCGAACTGGTATCCCATCAGGTCCAGCGGCCTTTCCTCTTTTGAGCGATTTTAATTGTTTCTCTATCCCTCTGTATGAAATTTAAAAATTTGTGGCTCGGTGACAACTGCAATGATTTTCATAATCGAAGTGTCAATGGATAGATCTCGTAGAGGCCTGTCAGAGAATTGAACCAAAATTCTGATAAACAGTAGCACACAGTTTTAATCTGCCTGGAAGTTTCAACATTTTTTAACTACGGGGAGGAAAGTGTATTCTTCGCCTCAAGATTAATTTACTTCATAAAAGTAGCGTTCAAGAATAACAATGGCTAGGAAAATAGAAATAGGTTCATAATTAACTGTTTATATTTATTAACAATAATATCATCAAAAGTAACCTTTTCCATGTAAGTAGTCTACACTGGTTTGCCGCCGGAAGACGTTGTACAAATTCCACAAGATTTACTCGGAGCAACTGTCCGACATCTGCGGGTGGTTGATAGAACTGTCACAACGTTTTTAATGTTAAAAGTGTAATTTATGCAAAAACCAGTGACTCTACTGAAAATACAATTTCAGCATTGAAAATCTGATAAAATTTTGAATTAATTTCATATATAATACTTGTATACGAGTGCATTCTACATGGCTACGGGCAAGAAGGTGAAGAAATCTAAAAAGAAATGATTGTCGGAAAGACTGACTCAGCGTATAGGAAAGTCAAAACAACCATTGCTGAAATTAAGTGCACGGCTGGTAACATTAAGAATGCAACAGGAAATCCACTGTTAAATTCGGCGGAGAGAGCCGATAAGTGGAAAGAGGTGGAGTAGGCCTCTACGAAGGGGAAGATCTGTCTGATATGATAGAACAACAAACAGGAGTCGATTTAGAAGAGACAGAGGATCCGGTATCAGGATCAGAATTTAAGACAGCTTTTGAGGACTTAAAATCTAATATAGCAGAAGAGATAATATATCATCACAATTTATAAAATCATTCGCAGAAGTGGCAACAAAACGACTATTCACGTTGGTGTGTAGGATGTATGAGTCGGGCGATTTCGGAAAAATGTCATCCACACAGTTCAGAATACTGCAAGAGCTGACAAGTGCGGGAATTATCGCACAGGCCGGCCGAAGTGGCCGTGCGGTTAAAGGCGCTGCAGTCTGGAACCGCAAGACCGCTACGGTCGCAGGTTCGAATCCTGCCTCGGGCATGGATGTTTGTGATGTCCTTAGGTTAGTTAGGTTTAACTAGTTCTAAGTTCTAGGGGACTAATGACCTCAGCAGTTGAGTCCCATAGTGCTCAGAGCCATTTGAACCAATTATCGCACAGTCAGATTAATATCTCATGCGTCCATGTTACTGACAAGAAAATTTACTTAGGAATGGAACAGAAAATTCAGGATGTGTTAGATGACGATCAGCTTGACTTTAGGAAAGGTAAAGTCACGAGAGAGGCAGTTCGGACGTTGCGGTTGATAATGGAAGCAGGACTAAAGAAAAATCAAGACACGTTCATAGGATTTGTCTTCCTATAAAAAGCGTTCGACAATGTAAAATGGTGCAAGATATTCGAAATTCTGGCAAATATAGGGGTAATGTATAGGGAGAGATAGGTAATACTCGTATACTATATTTACAAGAGCCAAGAGAGATTAATAAGAGTGGACGACCAAGAACCAAGTGCTCGGATTAAAATGGGTGTAAGACAGGGGTATAGTCTTTCGTCCCTATTGTTCAATCCGTACATCGAAAAAGCTATGAAAGAAATATTCAGGTGTGTGATTAAAATTCAAGGTGAAAGGATATCAGTGATACGATTCGCTGATGACATTGCTATCCTGAGTGAAAGTGAAGAAGAATTACATGATCTGCTGAATGGAATTAACAGTCTAATGAGTACATAATCTGTATTGAATTGAGAGTAAGTCGTAGAACGACGAAAGTAATGAGAAGTAGCAAAATGAGAACAGCGAGGAACTTAACATCTGGATTGGTGGTTACGAAGTAGATGAAGTTAAGCAATTCTGCTACCTAGGCAGTCAAATAACCAGTAATGGACGGAGCAAGGAAGACATCTGAAGCAGACTAGCACTGGCAGAATTACCATTCCTGGCCAAGAGAATTCTATTAGTGTCAAACATAGGCCTTAATTTGAGGAAGAAATATCTGAGAATATACGTCTGAACCACAGCGTTGTACGTTAGTGAAACACGTTGGGGAAACCGGAACAGAAGAGAATCGGAGCATTTGAGACGTGATGCTACAGACGCATGTTGAAAATTAAGTGAAGTGATAAGGTAAGGATTGAGGAGGTTCTGACAATGAGGAGGGATATGATGTTAGGACATCAGTTAAGACATCAGGGAATGACATTCATGGTAATAGAGGGAGCTGCAAAGGGCAAAAGCCGTAGAGGAAGACTGCAATTAGAATACAAATTATGGAGGATGTAGGTTGCATGTGCAATTCTGAGATGAAGGTGTTGCCACAGGAGAGGAATTTGCGGCGGGCTGCATCAACCAGTCGGAAGACTGATGACCCATAAAAAAGAGTGAATCACCTACTACTTTCGCCACATGGAAAGTGCTAGTGATGTGCGGCCTTCAGAGAATGGATTGGTAGTCAGGGGCTCGCATTGTTAACCAATCTACAGATTGTAATAATACTTAGAAAGCGTATTTTTGTGTAAACATACACTTATTAAAATGGAATAATGTAGGGTAAATTAGAATGTCAGTGGTGTTTGTTGCAGGATTATAGTGCGAGTCGTTTATTATACATCGTATTTTGAAAAGTTCCCACACCGAGCCTTGTGCAATACCTGTAGTAGCACATACTAAAGACCAACACAAGTGCATACGCTAGTAATTTGGATTCTGACCTGTAACGGGACAACTGACCGTCATAGGTTGTGTTCAAAATGACCATCGGCAGCGGCAATATGCGCTTCACGTCTAGTATGAAAACACTGCTGCACACATGCTACCATTTCAGCGCAAATGTCCGAGCAAGCTGCAGTAATCCGTCGTTGCATATAATAGGATGTATCTGATATGTCCTTGTAGACAGCTTCTTTCCGCTTCCCCCCCTGAAAAAAGTCTACAGGCGTCAAGTATCGGGAACGAGCCGGTCAAGGTACAGGTTCTCTGCGTGCAATCCAACGTTTTGAAAACAATTCGTGAAGACTAAGGGCTAGACTGCCATCATGTTGGTACCACAAGTTCGTCCTAGTCTACAGAGGAGCGTCTTGTAGCATCTGTGGAAGATGGTCTGTTAGGAGGCTACGATAGTTGTGCGCGTTCCGTGTTCCGTCTATGAAAAGCGGGCCGATGAGCTGATGGTTCACTATCCCACACCACATGTTTATACTACATGGACGCTGACGTTCCACCTGACGAAGCATATGAGAATTGTCAGCAGACCAATAGTGTATATTTCGGAGGGTTACCTGGCCATGATTGGTAAATGTAGCTTCATTACTGAACAAAATACGTGACCCATCTGGAGTATCCTGTCTTAATGTCCGTGTACATGATTCTCATATTAACATGATTCTCATAATTGTTTCCATGCAGCTCTTTGTGGCGAGAGATGAGGTATTGATGGAACCTATGTTGACGGAGAATGCGTAGGACACTTGTCTGATTCATACCACTTCCTCGTGTGATTGCGCGGGAACTAGGGTGCGGATCAACTGCCGTAGCAACAAGAACATTAATTTCCCCCCTCTTAAATCGCCACTGGTTTCCTTCTGTTACGTTGTCTAGGTGTAGCAATAACACTTTCACGTAACTACGTCTATTTGGGTATTTTGTCACACATACCGTACAAGAAGATCTGCATTATTCCTACAACCCCACACACCTTCCTACACCCCCCCCCTCCCCCCAAACATCATGAGCATGTCAGCTTTTTCTGCATTGGCAATCTCGACATCCACTCATGACTGCCACACACTATCTGACCAACAAGTCTCGATACACTCAAGGAACATACAAGCACACTGTAAGCAAACATAACAGCACCATACTTAGCAACTATGAAGACTGAATGGCACATATCGATATGGAAACTTTGCACAGCACCGTATCTCGTAAACGACTCGCACTACACTCCTGCAACAAACACCACTGACATTCCAATTTAACCTATCTTTAGCTTGTTAGTGTCAACAGCCATTATTCCATTTAAAACGTATACATTTCCACAAAAATTACACTTTCTGAGTATTATTACGATGTTTTTATTTTTTAAATTATAAGAGCATCTGACTAGAAATCCATCCGGTGAAGACCGCATATCAATTGCACTTTCCATTTCCCCAACGTTTTCAGTGGAAGTTTTAGGTGATTCTCCTCGTATACCAATAGATTTATATTTTTATCTGACCAGCAAGCAAATATACTTGATCTGAATCACGTGACCTATTCGAAAATATAAAAAACCAGTCCACCATCTTGGCCTGGGCAGAAACCTGTGGGCAGCATTCGCGAACAGTCTGTGTGAACTGGATGGTAGGCGAGTCTGTCGGTTCGTGAAAAGATTGAGATTTTTCTAAGTGTCGAGTTGTGGAATTAGAAAATTTTCGCGCGTGTCGCCAGTGAACATTTAGTAATATTTTCGAACTATGGACTTGGAGTTTTCTTTAGTCGGAGGACGATTCCCAACTCTGAAATTTTACTGCAGGTCTAGTGTTTGGATTCAGGCTTTTGATTTTTGCCAGTTAGCGTCTGAGAATTTTAACTTGAATCTGAGGCAAGTTGGACTTTAAATTTTACGATGCTTCAGAGTGAATGGGGAACCGCCTGGTTACTTACGTTCTCGCTTAGGATAAATGTTCATCCTTGGAAGTTGATTAAACTTGTTGTTGCGTGTCGTAAGGAAAACAGATCAATCAGTTTCGTGAAATTATAACCCCTGTGAGTTGCGAACTTTATTACGCAAATCCCTGCTTGCATTTTTGATTGGTAATTGCAATTTTCAGTTCAGTAATTTTGGCAAATGCGACGAGTGACTGGATGGTCCGTATAAGTTAACGCAGGTAGATTTTTGAAAAATCCAGGCTTTCACTATGGCCCGTTATGGTGTGCTACAAACTGAAACTTTAATAAAGAGGTAATTTGCACAGTACTGCTGGGGGCTAAGAGCTGTTTCAGCGATCCCTTGGACATTGACTTTCAAGTGACATTTGTTCTATTCCGTACTTCAGTCTACGTTTACATTTTCAAATCAGCCAGTCCACAATAGGAATTAGTGGTTGCCCAGTACAGTCGCATACTGCTGGAGTTATGAGGTCATAAACAGTGAGGTGCTTGAAAAACTGTCGTATCATGCATGATGTTAAAATTTATTACCTCTGTGCTACTGATTCGATTCGCAATATTTTGCATACTGTGTGCATATATGCCGCTAAATGCACCTACAAAATCATATCATGGTACCACACATTGTTCGGGCGCTATGGCATTTCATGACGTTTTAATACATTTATTCTTTACAAGTAGGGCACTCAAGCAGTAGAGCGAACTTAAGGAAATCCTTGACATCTGACAGCTCTTAACTGCGAAGTGCAAACGGCTGAAGACGAAATCAATAGCCATTGTATAGAGCTACGAAGAGGCGTTGCCATAACGATGTTTACAAAATCGCGTTATAGATACGCAAAGCAGTTGCGATTAGCATACAGAAATGTAAGTTTCTAATACAAAATTGGCAAAAAGATAACCGGGCAATGTCGGGTTTGTCAGCAAATGAAATATATAAGATTGCATAAAATCTTCTGCAGTTAGTATATTCTACGATACACATGTGATGCAGTTGTAACAAGAGGATACTTTATGTAAAAGTGGTATATTAGTACCTGAAAATTTTCAAAATTCAGATTTTCTTCAGATACACTTAGTATTATTACGCAATCTGACTGCATAGAACAACAACAAAGAATGAAATGGAAATTTTCATTAATACAATTAATTAATTAAGTCCCCAGCAACTATAAAACCTACGAAACCAAAGCACAAGTGTAACTGTTCTGTGTGTGGAAGTATGACTCAACGTACGCATCTGGCACGGTTCTTCTTCAATAACACAAGAAATTTTAAATATCATTTATACTGAATTAATTAAAGAAAATAAAAATACCATAATTACTCAAGAGAACCAGAATTACACTCTAATCCAAGAACACAAGCCAGATGCTTTGTTGACTGAACCTGTAATGACGCATTATTTAAAACACTGAAATAATGAAAAAAAAACACAGAATAGTTTACCTTCATACACTCCTGGAAATTGAAATAAGAACACCGTGAATTCATTGTCCCAGGAAGGGGAAACTTTATTGACACATTCCTGGGGTCAGATACATCACATGATCACACTGACAGAACCACAGGCACATAGACACAGGCAACAGAGCATGCACAATGTCGGCACTAGTACAGTGTATATCCACCTTTCGCAGCAATGCAGGCTGCTATTCTCCCATGGAGACGATCGTAGAGATGCTGGATGTAGTCCTGTGGAACGGCTTGCCATGCCATTTCCACCTGGCGCCTCAGTTGGACCAGCGTTCGTGCTGGACGTGCAGACCGCGTGAGACGACGCTTCATCCAGTCCCAAACATGCTCAATGGGGGACAGATCCGGAGATCTTGCTGGCCAGGGTAGTTGACTTACACCTTCTACAGCACGTTGGGTGGCACGGGATACATGCGGACGTGCATTGTCCTGTTGGAACAGCAAGTTCCCTTGCCGGTCTAGGAATGGTAGAACGATGGTTTCGATGACGGTTTGGATGTACCGTGCACTATTCAGTGTCCCCTCGACGATCACCAGTGGTGTACGGCCAGTGTAGGAGATCGCTCCCCACACCATGATGCCGGGTGTTGGCCCTGTGTGCCTCGGTCGTATGCAGTCCTGATTGTGGCGCTCACCTGCACGGCGCCAAACACGCATACGACCATCATTGGCACCAAGGCAGAAGCGACTCTCATCGCTGAAGACGACACGTCTCCATTCATCCCTCCATTCACGCCTGTCGCGACACCACTGGAGGCGGGCTGCACGATGTTGGGGCGTGAGCGGAAGACGGCCTAACGGTGTGCGGGACCGTAGCCCAGCTTCATGGAGACGGTTGCGAATGGTCCTCGCCGATACCCCAGGAGCAACAGTGTCCCTAATTTGCTGGGAAGTGGCGGTGCGGTCCCCTACGGCACTGCGTAGGATCCTACGGTCTTGGCGTGCATCCGTGCGTCGCTGCGGTCCGGTCCCAGGTCGACGGGCACGTGCACCTTCCGCCGACCACTGGCGACAACATCGATGTACTGTGGAGACCTCACGCCCCACGTGTTGAGCAATTCGGCGGTACGTCCACCCGGCCTCCCGCATGCCCACTATACGCCCTCGCTCAAAGTCCGTCAACTGCACATACGGTTCACGTCCACGCTGTCGCGGCATGCTACCAGTGTTAAAGACTGCGATGGAGCTCCGTATGCCACGGCAAACTGGTTGACACTGACGGCGGCGGTGCACAAATGCTGCGCAGCTAGCGCCATTCGACGGCCAACACCGCGGTTCCTGGTGTGTCCGCTGTGCCGTGCGTGTGATCATTGCTTGTACAGCCCTCTCGCAGTGTCCGGAGCAAGTGTGGTGGGTCTGACACACCGGTATCAATGTGTTCTTTTTTCCATTTCCAGGAGTGTATATATTGACGAAAAGCACTCTGATCATTACAGTATTTCCATTCGAACCATCTGCTGTCCAGCCCATCAAACAACTGCATAAAACATGGAACAACATCTCGACAAACACTGCCCACTAGCACATCTCAACACACACTGACTACTACGAGTCCTCGACAAGCACTGCCCGCTACGACATCTCAATAATCACTTTTCACTACGACATCTCAGCACAGACTACCCCGAGTCCTCGACAGGCACTGACTACTACGAGCTCTCTCCAAGCACTGTCCACTACGACATCTCAATAATCATTTTTCACTACGACATCTCAGCACAGACTACCCCGAGTCCTCGACAGGCACTGCCCACTACGACATCTCAATAATCACTGCCTACTACGAGTTCTAAACAAGCACTGCCCACCACGACATCTCAAGAATCACTGCCTACTACGAGTTCTAAACAAGCACTGCACACCATGACATCTCAAGAATCACTGCCAGTGGAGGCGGCAGAACAATACTCTCTAGCGCGATCTCTGGCGCTGTGGCTCAGTGTAGCCACCTTTCAAAGTCTACAAACAGAGGTCGTTTTTCCGAGCTATAGGTGTTACACCATTCAGAATTTTTTTGAAAATTATAAAGCTGCAGCAGGCAGTGAACATTCAGTTCCACATTGGATGGACTGCTCTGCAACTATAACAAATGCTGAATGGCACAAATTTCTGTTAAAACTAATTTCTTAAGATTCTTCAGGCTTTATAAACTTAAATTTTAAACAATCTGGAAGTTGAACAAATTGTAATACTGAAATCATTTCTTGTAACAGATCTGAAGTTGGGCAGGTGGCCCTAAACTGGTCATATGAAAATAGAGGAAAGCGAATTGGATACTGAATTTGGACACTTTTTATCATCGAACTCGTCCCACGATTTCGAAGTATGTCTGTTGTTACTGCATTCGCTTGTGATACTGTATAGCGTTGCTGCTCACACAAAGTTGTTTCAAGGTAAAGCAGGTGGAGGGAGTCTTTTAGAAAACCCACAAAGAAAAGGCAAATGATATCCCATGACATCAAGCGATCTTGGAGTGCATCGGAATTCACCGAAGTGTGTTGGGAGGAGAGGTATACACACTGAGTCTTTCAAAATCCACCCCTCCCACTTACACTTAAAAAAAAAAGGCGATTGTAAGGTGGCAGAATAAATGAAGTTCAATTTCGCACCTTACATAAGAGTTTTATACATCGTAATGGGTAGGTGAATATGACACCTAACCTACTTCGTCAGTAATAAGTAGATTTGCTTGCAAGTATGAAATACAAAAGTGACGACACTCAATCGACATTATTAACACACCGCTCCTGTATAATGCATGTCAATGAGCAGAAGGTGAAAGAAGCAGCGAGAGCAAACGTTTTGTGTGGAAGCAGGCGTGGGTAGAAGCAGAGACCACACCACGGGAGGCACCACAAAAACCTTGTAAAGTGGTACAATAAATGGACAGATTCGCACCTTACATGAGACCTTTACAAATCGCACTAAGAGAACATTAATGAGAACATTTGCTTATCAAATAGTTATGTAAAAAGGGATGACAGTCAATCGATGGTAATCAACACACCATTCCTATACAATGAATGTCTCTGAGCGGAAGGGAGAACAGGGAACGTGAGTCCACAACGGCTTAGCGAAACCGCACTGTGGGAGTTATACCGGCGACCACTTAAGGGGGTGGCAGGAAAGTGGACAGCGACCCCAAGCCAGGTGATTCAAGCTCAGAGGGCCGCCTGTAGCGAGAGCATCGGTACAAGGGCAGAGAAGAGGCTTTAGAAAACTACGTTTAGAAATTCCAATGGGATACAAACAAAAGTAAGTGATGCATTTTCGTCCACTGAGTGCAACACACGGTAAAGTCAATATACTTTAGGCGCCTAGAACGGGCACAAAACGTCCGATTGGCGGAAACTCACTAGGAAGGAGAAAATTACTGAAGTTTCGATGCAGTTTGATAGAAGGGACGTTGCGATTGCTAGATGGTGTTTCTACAAAATGAGAGGAACACTCCTATTGGTCGCGAAAAGCCGTGACGTGAAAAAGGAACCCAAGTGGAGGGAGGCAGTTCTGCCACGAATAGGACAAGAGAGAATTTTTGAAGGGGGAGTCTTCTCTAAACTGGCGTCAAGTGCAGAATGGAGCGCTTAACGCTCCATACGACTCAGAGAAGAAATTGGTGTGGACACTGCCTTCACACAGCTGCACTCCAGCTAAAATTAGCCGTGGCAACGTTTAGCTCCAACTGTGGAGAAACGAAACAGCCAAATTAGCTAATTGTTCTTGTGAGAACTGAGAGGGCACTATATTATGCCTGCTGCTCCAACCATGTGCGTATATATCGCCATACAATAAGACTAGGGCTGAGTACATTTTTGTCGCATAACGAGAGACATAGGGATAGTTTCAGTGGGAGAGAGCGGCCTTGCAGACAGCAGCATGTCGCAGCTTACGGTAAATACCGCGTGCAGAGGCGTAAAATTTATTGGTTCACCAGCTTGCGTCCACTGTAAACTCGAGCGGCCTTGGGTAATCTTGCGCTCAAATTTGTCAGTTGACTAACCATCCACCGTAGACTTGATTGTCATCCTAAATAGTACCGAACTTTGAACCGGAATCGGACGTTTTTCGTAGTGCTGACCAACATCATAACGTACGTGTAGGAGCAATTTTCTAAAGAAACATCCAATTAAACTTTCCTATTATTGTACTTAGGTTTAATGTAAAGAAACTTCCAATTAAACTTTCATAATATTGTGCTAAATATTAATGTTCTTTCAGAGAGTTAATATTTAACATCGTTGTGTATAAACTTATTTCACTTTTTTATGTTGGCAATATGCGTTATCCATTGCACTGCTTTTATATTGGCGAGTTGAAAACTATGTGGAAACCTGTAATTTGGTGAGAAATATTGCGTCATTAAACTTGTCATTTCACCTCACACAGTTGTTCTCAATTGAAGAATAAGCAAAAAACAAACCCCCACAGCCATACAAATGTCGACCCTGCCACGATGGCAATTGGTCTGCCTGGATGACAATTAGTCAAATTAGGAATAAAAACAAAATTTTTGTATTTTCAACAAAGAAATTTTTTTTCATGTTGTTTTGTGACGAGGTTACCCGATGTATATAAATGTATAGTGGACAAATACAGTAAATGTGTGATCCAAATTGTAGAAAGGTTGTATTGACACGTAGAATCAAAGTGAGTAGAAGTCGATTGTGCATTACCTCGCTGGTGCTCGCTAAGTTATTCATGGCGTTGTTGAGTTGGGTTGGAATTCCACAAACAGTGAACAGTGTTGCTAATGTGGTGTACGTAGCCTAAGAAACTTTCTATGATATTTGGAAACGTGTAAGGTCCTGTAACTTGATGTTGACGAGACCGCAGGCTTGCACAGTTCGAGAAAGACAGAGGTTAACTAAATGAACTGAAATGGCGGAGGAACAGAGAGTATCGCAGTCAGATCAAACTCAAGATCTTGACAGGATAGAAATTGATGTAGAACGAAAGGTATCGAGTACAGGTCACGAAACGGGGCGTAGTTATAGTGCAGATGGAATGGTAGCCGTTTCAAGATTGGTATCACAGTCAGCGAATGTGCTAAAACAAACTAATGACGGATCTAGTGGGTCGGAAATAGAGTCAGAGGACGAGTAACTTCGGTACATTGAACCGAATATAGTAATTTTGAACCGAACGGGACAGTTTCCGACAGAGAGAATGTGTGTAAGTGCGTCCGCGCTGTGCACGGAAGTCGGTGAACCGCCACGTGAAAGATGAGATCGTGAAAAGTTTCATTGAATAGTCACAGGTGATGATAGCGAAGAGTCAGATAGTGTGTTTGCAATATTGAAGCAACTCACTATAGTCGTAAAGCAGACAAATGCAGGGTTAGCATACTTGGAAACCGAAAAGGTGAATTTAAAAACAGAAACAAATACAGGGTTATCAGATTTAAAGACCGAAACGGCAAAGCTTCAATTTGAAACATACGATTCCTTCGAAAAAGTCCGCGAAGATCAGCAAAATTTACGAACAGAAGTCAATGAACAGTTCACTGAAATCCGGAGACAGCCGAGAGACTCGTGCGAGCTGATACAATCGTTAATGGCTGACCAGAAAAAGATGGGTTCTGGCGTTGACCAGGTGCAGGATGCAGTGTCTAACGTTAATCAAAGAGTGGATAAGTTAGCACGTAAGACGTCTGGCAAGGCGCAACAAATCGCGGAAGAGCTCAATGTCAGAAAATGTGTCACGCGAGCCGCATTAAAAAGATTTGACACACGCATTGAAAAGTCTCGAAAAATTAGAAACAGTTTGAAGACCTTCGCACAGAATTGAAACGGTGTATCGAGAATCGTACAGAAAGTAGTAGTGAGGTGGCGGAATCGGTAGTATCATCCGATATAGTAATGGACAGTAATCCGGCTAAAGAAAAAGTCAGTTGTGGAATCCTCCGTAGCAGTAGTGGAGACACAAAAACGTCATGAGATTCCAATCGTACATCCACAGGAGGTAGCGTCTATAATTACGGAAGCAATACAAAAACAAATAGGGAAGAGAACAGTTAACACAGGGGAGCGAAGTAGGTGATGTGTGGTCACACCAGACAAGGGAGCGAGAAACGGTAGACGCGCGCATTCCGGCAGAGCGACAGCCGACCCTCCGAAAGTACGCGGGTGACGCGAGAGCGGAGCAAATTGCGACGACACATCTACCAGTTCCACAATTGCCTAATCACAGCACAGCAAGTTACACACAGCAAGCTAATGAGAATCCAATAGAAAGGCAAAACACGGAACCAGTGACGGGAAATGTAAACGAAACTTTCAATTCGATACACGAGGAATGGTACAGTGTAGGCAACTGCACACCACTGCGTACATACGATGCTAAATGGGACGTAAATATGTCAGCTCAGGACCCAAATGTGTTAGAAAGAGGACAAGAAAATATCACAAAAGGAAAAGAAACGGGTCGTGTTGTGAAAACACAAACGCCGTATGGTGGAAGAGAAAAATTTGACAATGCTCACTTATTGACAGAAAATTCCAACATTACAAAGAAAGTGGGAACAGCTTACATCCACGCACGTTCATAAATCAATTTCAGATCGGTTTACCAGAGCACTGGCCACTCAGCCATAAACTTGACTTCATTTGTGGGCATATGGACGGAGCAATAGCGGAAACCATGCAAAGAATAGCGGCGAACTGTCATGCATATGAACAATTTAAAACTGCATTCTTGGAGCGGTACTGGTCGACAGAAACACAAAACGGGATGAAGTATGAGTTGTTGCAGAAAGAGCTGTTCGAAAATTCCGGAGAAAAGAAACCCGTTACATTTTTCGAAAATATGACAAAGAAAAATCAGTGCTTACATAATCCAAACAGTGATGGGGAACTGATACGGATTTGCACAATGAAGTTACCGTTACGTTATCAGCAATCATTGGTTGGTAGGGCAGGAAATAACATTCAAACATTTAAAGGAATGTTGAGAGAACTTGAATACATCTTCAGTGAAGATGACGCAAGAAAACAACGCACAAGCAGAGAAAGCAATAGGTGGGGGAGTAACAGTAACCGATCAGGTTTTAATAATAATTCCAACGGTGAGAATAACATAGGAAAAGGCAATGGTTTTGTAAGGAGTGGTAGTCGCTCATGGGAGAACAATAATAACTATGGCTTTGCTAACGCACAGAGGACGAACAACAATTATGGTTTCGGGGGCCCAGGAACTATAATGGGGGATTTCGTCCTAGAATATACGGTGGTAACTATGATTCGAGACACAATCCCCGTGAAAACGAAGGCGCGAGGTTTAGAGGTTTTCAGCAGCCAAATCCAGGTTATTCACGTGCAAGTGGAATGGCCAGAACGCAGAAAGGTTGGGAAAATCAAACTTCAGCGGGACAAAACACGCGAACAGAACCGATAGAGGAAGTCGAGGTGAGGCCACCAAACCCAGGTAAAACACAAAATTTGCGAGATGAGCGGTACGAAGACCATTCACAAGCAATGAGAACGAATAATAAGATTAATTGTTAATCAAACGTGTAAATAAACTTAGTTTGCATAAGCAAGATTTTAAAGTAGGTTTAAGGGGACACCAGCATGCTGGGATTCAATTGACTGGGAATCGACGGAAGATGATGCGGAACAGGTGTCAAAACGGGGAATATAGACACTAGTACAAAAATTGATGATGATGACCAAACTATAGAAGATGTAGCGCGTTTAAACGAAACGGAGAAAGAAACAGTATGCCATGAGGATAAAGCACCATTGATAACACCTAGTTAAAGTGCATTCCCACCAGTAAATAAGACAAAACATAGACATTTTGTAAATTAGCACCAAGCAATGGGAAGCTTGCAGCGTTAAAAGTAAGATTCTTTTCTATATAGAAAGATCAGACAAAAGTAACTGAAAACTAAGAATAGGAAAGACGGCAAAATACACACAAGTAAAACTTTTAGCGTGTATTTATTTCGATTAATTAAATTAAATAAATTTCATAAGGAGGTAAATTAATATGGAGTTGTTGTGGTCTTCAGTCGAGAGACTGGTTTGATGCAGCTCTCCATGCTACTCTATCCTGTGCAAGCTTCTTCATCTCCCAGTACCTACTGCAACCTACATCCTTCTGAATCTGCTTAGTGTATTCATCTCTTGGTCTCCCTCTACGATTTTTATCCTCCACGCTGCCCTCCAATGCTAAATTTTTGATCCCATGATGCCTCAGAACATGTCCTACCAACCGGTCCCTTCTTCTTGTCAAGTTGTGCCACAAACTCCTCCCCGATTCTATTCAATACCTCTTCATTAGTGATGTGATCTACCCATCTGATCTTCAGCATTCTTCTGCAGCACCACATTTCGAAAGCTTCTATTCTCTTTTTGTCCAAACTATTTATCGTCCATGTTTCGCTTCCATACATGGCTACACTCCATACAAATACTTTCAGAAACGACTTCGTGACACTTAAATCTATACTCGATGTTAACAAATTTCTCTTCTTCAGAAACGCTTTCCTTGCCATTGCCAGTCTACATTTTATATCCTCTCTACTTCGATCATCATCAGTTATTTTGCTCCCAAAATAGCAAAACTCTACTACTTTAAGTGTCTCATTTTTCTAATCTAATTCCCTCTGCATCACCCAACTTAATTCGACTACATTCCATTACTCTCGTTTTGCTTTTGTTGATGTTCATCTTATATCCTCCTTTCAAGACGCTGCCCATTCCGTTCAACTGCTCTTCCAAGTCCTTTGCTGTCTCTGAAAGAATTACAATGTCATCGGCGAACCTCAAAGTTTTTATTTCTTCTCCATGTATTTTAATACCTACTCCGAATTTTTATTTTGTTTACTTTACTGCTTGCTCAATATACACATTGAATAACATCGGGGAGAGGTTACAACCCCGTCTCACTACCTTCCCAAACACTACTTCCCTTTCATGGCCCTCGACTCTTATAACTGCCATCTGGTTTCTGTACAAATTGTAAATAGCCTTTCGCTCCCTGTGTTTTACCCCTGCCACCTTTAGAATTTGAAAGAGAGTATTCCAGTCAACATTGTCAAAAGCTTTCTATATGTCTACAAATGCTAGAAACGTAGGTTTGCCTTTCCTTCATCTTTCTTCTAAGATAAGTCGTAAGGTCAGTATTGCCTCATGTGGTCCAACATTTCTACGGAATCCAAACTGATCTTCCCCGAGGTCAGCTTCTACCAGTTTTTCTATTCGTCTGTGAAGAATTCGCGTAAGTATTTTGCAGCTGTGACTTATTAAACTGATAGTTCGGTAATTCTCACATCTGTCAACACCTGCTTTCTTTGGGATTGGAATTATTATATTGTTTTTGAAGTCTGAGGGTATTTCACCTGTCTCATACATCTAGCTCACCAGATGGTAGAGTTTCATCAGGACTGGCACTCCCAAGGCTGTCAGTAGTTCTAATGGAATGTTGTCTACTCCTGGGGCCTTGTTTCGACTCAGGTCTTTCAGTGCTCTGTCGAACTCTTCTCGCAGTATCGTATCTCCTATTTCATCTTCATCTACATCCTCTTCCATTTCCATAATATTGTCCTCAAGTACATCGCCCTTGTATAGACCCTCTATATACTCCTTCCACCTTTCTGCTTTCCCTTCTTTGCTTAGAACTGGGTTTCCATCTGAGCTCTTGATATTCATAAAAGTGGCTCTCTTTTCTCCAAAGGTCTCTTTAATTTTCCTGTAGGCAGTATCTATCTTACCCCTAGTGGGATGAGCCTCTACATCCTTACATTTGTCCTCTAGCCATCCATTCTTAGCCATTTTTCACTTCCTGTCGATCTCATTTTTGAAACGTTTGTATTCCTTTTTGCCTGCTTCATTAACTGCATTTTTATATTTTCTCCTTTCATCAATTAAATTCAATATTTCTTCTGTTACCCAAGGATTTCTATTAGCCCTCGTCTTTTTACCTACTCAATCCTCTGCTGATTTCACTACTTCATCCCTCAGAGCTACCCATTCTTCTTCTACTGTATTTCTTTCCCCCATTCCTGTCAGTAGTTCCCTTATGCTCTCTCTGAAACTCTGTACAACCTCTCGTTTAGTCAGTTTATCCAGGTCCCATCTCTGTAAATTAATAATGATGATGAAAAGACAGGAAAATAAAAACTAATGTAAGTTTTCCACAAACGAAGTGTGTTCTGGTGAAAGAATTGAAAGTAAGAAGAGAAATAGAGATCTGCATGGGGATAGTTTACCGAAATAGTAGTAGATTCTCTCTTAAAGACATAGTGTGAAGGAGGAGCAACTTGATTTTTTGTAGAAGAAAAGAAGAAGTAGGTAGGAAATAGATAATTAGGGGAGAAGGAGATACGCTATTTTAATTTTGTTCTGTGGAAGACGGTGAACAAATACTTTAAGAGATATTTTGGGGAATATGTGAAACATATAGGAATTGTGGAAGATACCACAATCTATATTGAAATAGAAAGATGAGAGAAAGATGAATAAGAAGTAGTTAAGAGGTAACTATTAGGAAAGAGAACTGGAATATTAAGATAAGCAAATAACATGTTATTTTGTGGCAGGAGGTAGAACAGTAGGAGCTTAAGTTCATCCAGAAAAGATTTCTATATGGAAGAGTACAATGAGGGGAGATAGGAATGTAAAAGTTTGCGATCGAAAAATTGGGAGGAAGGGATAAGTACGAAGTTAATAACAATGCAACAGAACAATAGAGACGATTTTTGAAGGGAAATATAAAAAAAAATGTATTTTGTGGTTTTGTTACAGCCAAGGACAAAAAGAAGAGAATGCAGAGAAAAGACGCTGGAGTCGGAG
This sequence comes from Schistocerca nitens, assembly GCF_023898315.1. Taxonomy (NCBI): domain Eukaryota; kingdom Metazoa; phylum Arthropoda; class Insecta; order Orthoptera; family Acrididae; genus Schistocerca; species Schistocerca nitens. Next base: position 742,559,580 of record NC_064617.1, read on the forward strand.
TCTAGGTGCGAAGTTTACAAAACAACATAATATACCTGTAGTTAAAAAAAAGGGGGTTACTAACATACTAACCGTCATCACCATCAATCTCACTCTTACTATGCACCGTGATGAAAATGATTAAACCATGACCTTTATCTTATAGTAGACTTAAATTAAAAAAGTGGGGAAGCTAACTTTGATAAAATTAATGATACTTTTTGTAAAATCATATAAAAAATTTGTTTAATGTTTGTAAAGTTGATAGTGTGCAGTTGATAGCGTAATCTAGGGATGTGAGGAAAGTAAGATTGTTACATATTGAAGATGAAGTCGGCAGCCAAGGTACAGCATCATTGCGGCCAGATCGACGACGAGAATGAGGAGAGCAGTTAGGCGTGAGAGGAAGGAACATTGAGTGTAAGTGCCTGGTACGTCAGCTTACGAAATAACAAAAGAAGAGGCCTTGTTGGAAACGACGTTCCTAGAGGATAACTCCTCTGTGGAAAAGTTTGGAGAGATAAAACGCAGCCTGAATGCAAGCAACTTGTACTCTGACGTGAGCTTTATTCCTACCTATTCAAAGCGGCATATGAAGGGATAAAGAATGTTCACTGAACCGGAGCGGAGGTGGACATATGACGGCGAGGACGAGCGGAAGCTTGGATTCACCACATGAAGAAGAAGAAACGCGTTTCTGTAACTCAACGTGCAGAATAGCGGAAACTGTTATCAGACCATACGAAATTCAACATCTGCTTGACAATCTCTGACAACACATTGGACGGAGCAGGAAAAGGATGGAAGCTGTTCAACGTATCTAGATGAACAACCGATTACTATGAACAATAGACAACAACTGTGAAGAAGGCGCCATGAGAACGGAGAAAAGACTACGATGTTAAACAGGTCTTCAGTTTTAACTCCCGGTCTTGAGAAGAAGGAAGACATAAGTAAAGAGACAGCAAGAAGCACCAAGAAAGAAGACACAATACAGAACATTAGGAAGAAAGAAGAGCCTAGACCAGAAGAGATCAAGAAACCTTTTCAGATCCCTTCCTATAAAAGACAATTATTAAATTTGACTACCAACGAGATTCTAACTGTTCTAACAGCATAGATATTCGATGTACTTTATGGCAGATTGCAATGCTTTCAGATGGCATACCAGAAAGATGGAAGAGAACAACTCGTATGGAAATCTACCGACGAAATGACCCACAGTGAATCGGCATAAGGATTCGACGAATGTGGAAGCGGAAAAGTTTTGGCTGCCAACAATGGATCTCCAATTCAACTGCACCACAGGCATATGCATCATGGAACAACGGATACCACGCATTCACGACACCCTCAGACCTTTCTCTCTGCCGACCGTCATTCCGTTCTCGATGGGAACACGGCGAGGCACGGGCAACCGTCATGCCACACTCAATGGAAACGCTACGAGACGCATACCAAGCGTCATTCCATACTCAAAGGAGACACGGTGAGGCACACAGCCGACCGTCATTCCACGTTCGACAGAAACACGTCGAAACACTTGAAGAAAAAGTGAACCATGGTACAGATAGGAGAAAGAACTGTCTGTGACAGACTACTATCTAGAAAAAAAGGGACAACAATTTAAATTGTTATTGTGTTTAAAGATATGTTAATGTAAACTTTTCCTGTGTTAGTGATAAATCTTTATTTACGATGTTTCGTTGCTCATTTTGACATTTAAATAATATTTTCTTACACTGAAGTTTTTTCAATTTGTTTAACCCATTACTGGCCATTGTCCCTTTTCTGGGACGCGTATATTTTATGTATTTCTACGTAAGCAATGGAGCTTTTAGCCTTTATTGTTGCACCTGTAGGTTCAACTAACTGCTATAATGCCTGTAAATGTAAAATAAATAACATTTTTCTTAGTACTTCATGTCAGGAAAATTATAAACTTGTAGATTTTTTTGTTCTCGCACTTGGCAGCACTGTATGTCTGCTGGTAGTTCCTGGACGACAATCAGCTGTGATTTAGTTGTCTGGGCGTGTTTGTCATGAACATATGGATGTCCATATAAGATTACGTATACTTCAGAGTTTTTCAAGTAAGTGCAATATCGATATATTTTATGCGTCCCAATAATGGGACAATGGCATGTTACACTATCATTTATTGTTGATGTGCCCATACGGGTGGCGTAGAGCTACTGGACAAGCACATATCACTTTATAGGACGAGGATAAGGTTTGAAATGGTGGTGGCCATTATTGACAGAGATGATAGATACTTGCGTAGTAAACACATAGCGTGCATACCAAGTTTCTAATGAGAAGCTCTCTCTTTTGGATGTCCGACGGAGAATAGTGATGTTCTACCTATCAAAGAAAACAGGATCAGTACCAAAACGCAGAGGACCACAAGGAAGCAAATTGATGGGAGGACGGGTGAGCACAGATGTACGACTAGATCTTGGAAATTATTTCATTGTGCCTAGTAAAACACAGATGTGCTTACTGCAAGAAAAAAACAACAAAAATTTGTGATAGGTGCAATGTTGGTGCACACGACAAGTGTTTTGCTTCATTTGATACTGAATAGACATTCAATAATATTAAAATATTCTTTATTTATTGCTTGTGTTGTTTCTTGCAATATTATGCATGGAGAATAGTGTTGTGAACTTGGATAGAGCATTTGGCCAATGTCCCAAAAATGGGACGGTCTATAGTTTTTGTTCTAATGAACTGAAAATTTTCAAAACAACTTTTTATTCAATTAATCAGTCAATGTAACGTATTTATGTATACAAGTTTGCAAAAAATGATCCGATAGATTTTTGGCCAGTAATGGGTTAAGTTAGTAAAAAAACGTACTGTTAACAATTTTGAGTGTAATGTGTTCATAAAATACATAGGAAAGATAAAAGTGAATGGATTTAGCTATTGCAGGATGTCAATGTAAAGTTTGTAATGTAAAAATTACGTTTAGAAATTCAGTGTTTGGGAAAGTCAATGTTGACAATTTTTGTAAAGTCATGTTGAAAAGAATTACGACTTATGGAGAATATAAATAGTCATAAATAGGATTATAGCTGTAAACTCATGAAATAGGTTGAGAAATAGCTTATAATGTTTAATTGTAAGAATTAAACATGTTTTTGAGTATGTGTAATCTAAAAGAAAAAAGTAACTTTTTTAAAAAAAATTGGGGAAGATAATATTAAATGAAGGTTTCCTCAACCTCAAGACATATCCATCATCATTTAACGTAATCAACTGAATAAAATAGAACAGTCTCAACATATAAAAGAGAATTTTCAAATAATACAAATTTATAAAGATATGCACATTGTTTGAATTTCAATAACAATTTCACAGTTGTCAACTATATTTGAAGAATATAATTCCTTAAATTAGTTCATTAGAATAATACAAAAGATCAGAAAATCAAGTGCGAGGTAAATGAAGAACACAGAATAGAACCACTGCATAAATAATACGAAATATTAAGACAGGAAGTTGGTCAGTAAACAATCTCAATTGCTACAGACTGCAGTTGAACCAATTTTGCACTGTCCGCAATCAATTTCTCAACCATTGATTGACCCAGTACAGAATTGAAGACAGATCGAGGAGGATATGTAAGGCGGCAGAATAAATAATCAGATTCGCACCTTACATGAGACCTTTACAAATCGCCGGCCGCGGTGGCCGTGCGGTTCTAGGCGCGCCAGTCCGGAGCCGCGCTGCTGCTACGGTCGCAGGTTCGAATCCTGCCTCGGGCATGGGTGTGTGTGATGTCCTTAGGTTAGTTAGGTTTAAGTAGTTCTAAGTTCTAGGGGACTGATGACCCCCGCAGTTGAGTCCCATAGTGCTCAGAGCCATTTGAACCTTTAGAAATCGAAATGAGAAGGTGAAAATGACACCTAACGTAAATCGACATTTACGAGAACATTTGCCTATCAATATGTAATGCAAAAAGGGATGATAGTCAATCAACGGTAATTAACTCACCATTCCTAGACAATGCATGTCTCTGAGCGGAAGGTAGAACAGGGAACATGAGTCGAGTCACTTTTAGTTTTGGAAAACCAGCTCCACAACGGCTTAGCGAAACCGCGCTGTGGAAGTTATGCCAGCGACCACTTAAAGGGGTGGCAGGAAAGAGGACAACGACCCCAAGCCAGGTGATTCCAGCTCGGAGGGCCGCCTGTAGTGAGGGCATCGGTACAAGGGCAGAGAAGAAGCTTTAGAAAACTACGTTTAGATATTCCAATGGGATACAAAAAAAAGCAAGTGATGCATTTTCGTCCACTGAGTGCAACACACGCTAAAGTCAATATACTGTAGGCGTCTAGAACGGGCACAAAACGTCCGATTGGCGGAAACTCACTAGGAAGGAGAAAACTACTGAAGTTTCGATGCAGTTTGATAGAAGGGACGTTGCGATTGCTAGATGGTGTTTCTACAAAATGAGAGGAACACTCCTATTGGTCGGAAAAAGCCGTGACGTGAAAAAGGAACCCAAGTGGAGGGAGGAAGTTATGCCACGAGTTGGACAGGAGGGACGTTTTGAAGGGGGACTCTTCTCTGAGCTAGCGTCAGGTGCAGAACGGAGCGCTTAACGCTCCATACGACTCAGAGAAGAAATTGGTGTGGACACTGCCTTCACACAGCTGCACTCCAGCTAAAATTAGCCGTGGCAACGTTTAGCTCCAACTGTGGAGAAACGAAACAGCCAAATTAGTTAATTGTTCTTGTGAGAACTGAGAGGGCACTATAATATGCCTGCTGCTCCAACCGTGTGCGTGTATATTGCCACATAATAAGACTAGGGCTGAGTACATGTTTTCTCGCATAACGAGAAACATAGCATCTCGTGGTCGTGCGGTAGCGTTCTCGCTTCCCACGCCCGGGTTCCCGGGTTCGATTCCCGGCGGGGTCAGGGATTTTCTCTGCCTCGTGATGGCTGGGTGTTGTGTGCTGTCCTTAGGTTAGTTAGGTTTAAGTAGTTCTAAGTTCTAGGGGACTTATGACCACTGCAGTTGCGTCCCATAGTGCTCAGAGCCATTTGAACCATTTGAACCGAGAAACATAGGGAAAGTTTCAGTAGGAGAAAGCGGCCTTGCAGACACAGCACGTCGCAGCTTAAGGTAAATACCGCGTGCAGAGTCGTAAACTTTATTGGTTCACCAGCTTGCGTCCACTGTAAACTCGAGCGGCCTTGGGTAATCTTGCGCTAAAATTTGTCACTTGACTAACCATCCACCGTAGACTTGATTTTCATCATAAATTGTACCGAACTTTGAACCGGAATCGGACGTTTTTCGTAGTACTGACCAACATCATAACGTATGTGTAGGAGCAGTTTTGTAAAGAAACGTCCAATTAAACTTTCATATTATTGTGCTTAGGATTAATGTAAAGAAATTTCCAATTAAACTTTCATAGTATTGTGCTAAATATTAATCTTCTTTCAAAGAGTTAATATTTAGCATTTTTGTGTAAAAACTTATTTCACTTTTTGATGTTGTCAAGAAGCGTTATACATTGCTCTGTTTATGTGTTGGCGAGTTGAAAACTATGTGAAAAGCTGTACTTTGGTGAGAAATATCGCGTCATTAAACTTGTCATTTCACTTCACACAGTTGTTCTCAATTGAAGAATAAGCAAAAAACAAACCCCCGCAGCCATACAACCTCTTAGGGGGCGTCCCACAGTGGGAGTCAGAGACCGTACAGTTGACCCATACTGGAGAGCAAGTAACGGCCAGCAGAAGTAGGACAGAAGGAAGCTTTAGAAAACTACGTTTCTGATTACAAACCAAACCAGAGATGTAGTTGATCATGTGAACAGCCAGTGGTACACATGTGATGTACGCATGTAACATTTAGGCATCTGAATCAGGCACTAAACGTCCGACTGGCGGAAACAAACTAGGAAGGAGTAAAGGGCCGCGATTTCGACGCAGTTCAATGGTAGGGCCCTTGGACTGGCAGAGAGAGTTTCCATAAAAATAAGAAGAACACTCCTATTGACCGAAAGAAGCCATGACTTGGAGAACCCAGGTGGAAAGATAGTTCGGCTATGAGAAAGACAAGAGCGAAATTTTCGGGACTCTTCTCTTAACTGGCGCCAAGTGCAGAATGGGGCACATAATGCTCTGTACGATGCAGAGGAGAAATTTCTGTGAACACTGCGTTCACTGCGGCTGACATTCAGCTAGATATCATCTGTAGCGTCGTTGAGCTCCAACTGTGGAGAAACGAACCAGCCAGTTAGTTAATTGTTCTTGCGAGGACTGATAGGCCATTTTAATATGCACACTGGTCCAGCGATGTGAATGCATATCGCCATATTCGACGACTGGGGGTGAGTGCGTGTTTCCTTGCATAACGAGAAACATAGGGAGAGTTTCTGCTGGAAAAATCAGCAAAGGCTTAATCAGCTTTTACAGGAATTTCATAGAATGAGAGCAGCCATGCTAAGGTAAATACCACGAGCACAGGCGTAAACTTGTTGGTTCACCAGCATGCGTCCACTGTACACTAGAGCAACCTTGGGTAATCTTTTGCGTAACTTGTCACAAAACTAACCATCCTCTGTAGACTTCATTGTCATTCTAAATAGTACCGAACTTTGAACGGGAATCAGATGATTTATCACAGTACTGGCCAACATCATGATTTAGCCATAAGAATAATTTTGTAAAGAAACTTCTCGTTAAAATTTAACATTGTGGGGTTTAGCATCATTTCACTTTCTGAGGACGAGATGCGTTCATTTGGCAACTGTCATAACATTGTCACATTGTAAACTCTGTAAATGCGTGTATTTCTGTGATAAGATTGCAACATTATACCAAAAATAATTACACATTACACAGTTGTTGTTCTGTCCTCTAAACCTTACAGAATGGCTACCCTGCCAGGATGGCAGTTGGTCTGCCTGGATGACGTTAGTCAAATTAGAAAGGGAAATTAAAATTTTTGTATTAAAAAAATGTTTTTTTAGTTTGTTATTTTTGTGACGAGGTTACCCAATGTATGTGTATGCATAGTGGTCAGAATACAATAAATGGGTGATCCAAAGTTTAGAAAAGTTTTGTTAATAAATAAGGTAATGTTTATTTTTTTTGTAAAAGCGGCTTGTGCATGACCTTCCTGGGGCGTTGTTGAGTTGGTGTGAAAGTCCACAAACAGTGAACGGTGTTGCTAATGACGTGTACACAGACTAAGAAACTTTCTATGATAATTTGGAAACGTGTAAGATCATATAAGTTCATGTTGACGAGAGCTCAGGCTCGCGCAATTCGGGAAAGACAGAGGTCAGTTAGACTAACGGAGATGGCGGAAGAACGAAGATTATCGCAGATAGGGCAAACTGAAGATCTTAACAAGATAGAGATTGATGTACAACAAAAAGTATCGAGTGCGGTTCACGAAACGGAACATAGTGATAGGGCAGGCGGAATGGTGGGAGTTTCACGATTGGTATCACAGTCTGATAACGCACAAAAACAAACAAATGACGGATCTAGTGGGCCAGAAGTAGAATCAGAGGACGAACAACTTCGGTACGTTGAACCAAATATAGTAATTCTAAATCATACATGACAGTCACCAAAAGAAAGAATGTGTGTAAGTGCGTCCGCACTATGTACGGAAGTCGGTGAGGAGCCACGTGAAGGACGTGAACGGCAAAAGTTACATCAAATAGTGAGAGGTGACGATGGCGAAGTCAAATAATGTGTTCGCAATATTGAAGCAACTCACTATGGTCATAAAGCAGACAAATGCAGAGTTTGCAGACTTAAAAGTTGAAACAAATGCGGCGTTATCTGATTTAAAAACTGAAACCAATGCAAGGTTAGCAGATTTAAAAACAGAGACAAATGGTGGATTAAAGGGTCTCAAATTTGAAAGCTATACTGGATTCGAAAAAGTCCGCGAATATCAGCAAAATCTACAAACAGAAGTCAGTGAACAGTTTACTAAAATCCGGAGAGAGGCGAGAGACTCGCGGCGAGCTTATACATTCGCTAATGGCTGACCAGAAAAAGATGCGTTCTGACGTTGACGAGGTGCAGGATGCAGTGTCTAACGTTAATCAAAGAGTTGATAAGTTAGCACGTAAGACGTCTGGTAAGACGCAACATATCGTGGGAGAGCTCAATGTCAGAAAACGTGTCACGCGAGCCGAATTAAAACGATTCGATACACGCACTGAAAACATCGTCTTGAAAAATCAGGAACAGTATGAACAACTTCGTACGGCACTGAAACGGTGTGTCGAGAACCGTAGAGAAAGCAGTAGTGAGGCAACGGAGTAGGTAGTATCATCTAACATAGAGATGGACAGAAATCCAGATGTAAACAAGTCAGTTGTGCAGTCTTCCGTAGCAGTAGCGGAAACACAAAAAAGTCTTGAGATTCCAGTCCTACATCCACAAGAGGTTGCGTCAATAATTACCGAAACGAAACAGAAGCAAATGGGAAGAGAAAAGTTAACACTGGTGCGCGAAGCAGGTGGTCACAAGAGACAATGGAGCGAGAAACGGTAGACGCGCGCTTTCCAACAGAGCGGCAGCCGACCCTCCGAAAGTACGCGAGTGACGCGAGAGCGGAGCAAGTTGCGACGACACACGTACCAATTTCTCAATTTCCAAGTCATAGTACAACAGGTTATAGACTGCAAGTCAATATGAATCAAATAGGAAGACAAAACTCTCATCCAGTAACGGGAAACTTAAACAAATCTTTCAATTCGTTACACGTGGAACGGAGAGGTTTAGGTAACTGCACGCCATTGCGTAGATACGATGCTAGATGGGACGTAAATCTGTCATCTCAGGACCCTAATATGGTAGAACAAATACAAGAAAACATGACACAGTTGAAGGGAACGCCCTATGGTGGAACAGAAAAATTTGACAGTGATCACTTTATGGCAGTCAGAAAATTCCAACATTACAAAGAAAGCAGGAACGGCTTGCACCCATGCACGTTTATAAATCAGTTCCAGATCGGTTTACTAGAGCATTGGCCACTTAGGCATAAACTTGACTTCATTTGAGGGCATATGGACGGCCCAATAGTGGAAACCATGCAAAGAGTTGCTCCAAACTGTCAACTGTATGAGCAATTTAAATCCGCATTCTTGGAGCGATACTGCTCCACGGAAACTCCAAATAGAATAAAGTATGAATTGTTACAGAAAGAGTTATTCGAAAATTCAGTAGAAAAGAAACCCGTTAGATTTTTCGAAATAATGACAAAAAGGAATCAGTCTTTAAATAATCCATACAGTGATGGGGATTGATGCGTATGTGCACAAATAAGTTACCGTTACGTTATCAGCAGTCATTGGTTGGTAGAGCAGGAGATAATATACAAGCATTTAAAGGGATGCTAAGAGAACTTGAATTCATCTTAAGTCAAGATGACGCGAAGAAACAACATACGGTAAGACAAAACATTTGTAGGGAGGGATAATAGCAACCGATTAGGCTTTAGTGATAATTACAATGGCAATAATAACGTAGGAAAAGGTAATCGTTTTGGAAAGAATTTTAATCGCCATGGGACAACAGTAATAACTATGGTTTTGGAAATTCACAGAGGTCGAATAATAATTATGGTTTTGGTGGGCCGTAGAATTACAATAGTGGATTTGGTCCTAGGAACTACGGTGGTAACTATGACCCAAGATATAATCACCGTGCAAACGAGGCAGGAAGGTTTAGGGGTTTTCAACAACAAAATTCGAGTTACTTAGGTTGAAATGGAATGGCCAGAACGCAGAAAGTTTGGGATAATCAAGCCATAGCAGGACAAAACACGCGAAATGAACCGGTACAGGAAATCGTGCTGAGGCCACCAAAGACAGGTAAAAGACAGAATTGACAAGATGAATGGTACGAAGACCAGTCACAAGTGGTTGAATCGCAAAATGAAGTTAACTACACTCCTGGAAATGGAAAAAAGAACACATTGATACCGGTGTGTCAGACCCACCATACTTGCTCCGGACACTGCGAGAGGGCTGTACAAGCAATGATCACACGCACGGCACAGCGGACACACCAGGAACCGCGGTGTTGGCCGTCGAATGGCGCTAGCTGCGCAGCATTTGTGCACCGCCGCCGTCAGTGTCAGCCAGTTTGCCGTGGCATACGGAGCTCCATCGCAGTCTTTAACACTGGTAGCATGCCGCGACAGCGTGGACGTGAACCGTATGTGCAGTTGACGGACTTTGAGCGAGGGCATATAGTGGGCATGCGGGAGGCCGGGTGGACGTACCGCCGAATTGCTCAACACGTGGGGCGTGAGGTCTCCACAGTACATCGATGTTGTCGCCAGTGGTCGGCGGAAGGTGCACGTGCCCGTCGACCTGGGACCGGACCGCAGCGACGCACGGATGCACGCCAAGACCGTAGGATCCTACGCAGTGCCGTAGGGGACCGCACCGCCACTTCCCAGCAAATTAGGGACACTGTTGCTCCTGGGGTATCGGCGAGGACCATTCGCAACCGTCTCCATGAAGCTGGGCTACGGTCCCGCACACCGTTAGGCCGTCTTCCGCTCACGCCCCAACATCGTGCAGCCCGCCTCCAGTGGTGTCGCGACAGGCGTGAATGGAGGGATGAATGGAGACGTGTCGTCTTCAGCGATGAGAGTCGCTTCTGCCTTGGTGCCAATGATGGTCGTATGCGTGTTTGGCGCCGTGCAGGTGAGCGCCACAATCAGGACTGCATACGACCGAGGCACACAGGGCCAACACCCGGCATCATGGTGTGGGGAGCGATCTCCTACACTGGCCGTTCACCACTGGTGATCGTCGAGGGGACACTGAATAGTGCACGGTACATCCAAACCGTCATCGAACCCACCGTTCTACCATTCCTAGACCGGCAAGGGAACTTGCTGTTCCAACAGGACAATGCACGTCCGCATGTATCCCGTGCCACCCAACGTGCTCTAGAAGGTGTAAGTCAACTACCCTGGCCAGCAAGATCTCCGGATCTGTCCCCCATTGAGCATGTTTGGGACTGGATGAAGCGTCGTCTCACGCGGTCTGCACGTCCAGCACGAACGCTGGTCCAACTGAGGCGCCAGGTGGAAATGGCATGGCAAGCCGTTCCACAGGACTACATCCAGCATCTCTACGATCGTCTCCATGGGAGAATAGCAGCCTGCATTGCTGCGAAAGGTGGATATACACTGTACTAGTGCCGACATTGTGCATGCTCTGTTGCCTGTGTCTATGTGCCTGTGGTTCTGTCAGTGTGATCATGTGATGTATCTGACCCCAGGAATGTGTCAATAAAGTTTCCCCTTCCTGGGACAATGAATTCACGGTGTTCTTATTTCAATTTCCAGGAGTGTATATAATTAAACAGGTAAATAGACTTAGTTTTGATCAGCAAGATTCTGAAGTAGGTTTAGGGGTAACCGGATACAAACACCAGCATGCTAAGATTCAATTGACTGGGAATCGACCGATGATGAGGAACAGGGGTTACTAACGGTGAATATACACAGTAATGCAAAAACTGATAATGACCGAATTGTAAAAGATGTAGCTAATTTATACGAAACGGAGAGAGAAATAGTATGTCAAGAGGATAAAGCACCATTGATAACACTAATAGTGATTGATTGGCGACTCCATAGTGTCCTGTGCACTACGACCAGATAATGGGTATACTTGGAAGGAGGGACAGCATTGGTCGTATATTTTTGTTTATTATCGCAAAATCGATTTTAGGTCACTTAGTGACCATCTTCAGTGCTGTAATATATAACTTAAATTAGTAAGCACTGGTGTCAATAAGCTTACGGCGATCACATAGACTGACTAAGCTTATTGACACCAGTGCTTACTCATTTAAGTTATATATTACAGCACTGAAGATGGTCACTAAGTGACCGAAAATCGATTTTGCGATAATAAACAAAAATATAAGACCAATGCTGTCTCTCCTTCCAAGTATACTAATAGTGATACCCAAGAGCCGGCCGGGGTGGCCGAGCGGTTCTAGGCGCTACGGTCGCAGGTTCGGATCCTGCCTCGGGCATGGATGTGTGTGATGTCCTTAGGTTAGTTAGAGTAAGTAGTTCTAAGTTCTAGGGGACTGATGACCTCAGAAGTTAAGTTCCATAGTGCTCAGAGCCATTTGAACCATTTGATACCCAAATTGGAAGTGAAGTCCCACCAGTAGCCAAAGTAAAACATCCGCCTCTAGTAAAATTAGCACTGAGCAATTTGAAGAATGCGGCGTTAAAGAGAAAGATCCGAGCGGACAGAACGGCAAACTAACGAGTTCTTCACAACATAAAACCAAAAGTATTTACAGCTTACACAGTTGTTGTTCTGTCTTCTAAACCTTACACGATCCATGACTGGGGCAGTCCACTGTTTAGAAAAGCACATAAAATCAGGAACCACTGCAATGATACTTCGTTTTGTTGAAAAATAATATTTTCGACATTCCGGAAACGGGCACACAATGCTGAAAGACTACAGAGAAATACTCTGGCTCGCTGGGATTAGACAAATTTATGGAAAGACCGCAAGAAATACATGCTCGAATACAAAATGTAGGTGCTAGTCAAGCCTGCAGGTTGCGTTGTTGTATTTGAGGGCCTCAGTGTGTTGCGAGTGTCTGTAGTGGTCAGAACAGTGTTCTGTGAGGTCTTCAGTGCATAATAGCGAAGCTCATTGCATTGGAACGTGAGTACATTGTTGGTGCTGGTCTGGTGGTGCTTCTGCAACCAAGTGAGCCGAAGTGTGTATTGCATCAAGAGGCAGTTTATTGAAGATTCATACCGCTTACAGGGAAAGCGGGGAAACATCATCCGCCGAGTCACAACGCGCACGGAACTATGTGTTGTGTGATAGTGACAGACGGTCATCGAAGAGGGTTGTGACGAAAAATAAGTGGAAAAAATCAGCAAAAATCACTACAGAACCGAACGTCGACCCCGCGAACACCATGAGCAGCATAACAACACAAAGGCAGCTCCACAAGCATGGATTTGCAAGGAAAGCTGTAATTTCAAAAGTACAAAATATGGTCTAAAAGACGTGGCACAAATATTCACACAAATAGTTACAAATATTCACTTGTAAATCTTATAACTATAAAGAAAGAGTTCTTTATAGCTATAAGATTTACAAGTGGTGTAAGGTTTGATAATCTGTTTTAAATGTCCTTACAAAATAGCGCACTTCACAGAAAAATGGCGTCCTATAATTGTAAGGGACGACCAAAAACTTTCCGTTCGCTGGACGTACAGTCCAGAATCGGTATGCCAATCAGACAAAATCGCCGTGAACAGGGAGGCATTCATCCCACCGCCGCACCAGGTTGAATTTACCTATTTGGTATCACACAGTATCCTGCTGCGTGAAGAGGTCCTTAACTGCTTTCTACACATCCTCGCCAGACACAAATCGTCGACCATTCAAGATCTTTTTTAAGGGACAGAAGGCGTGATAATCACACTCGTTGGCGGCAGCAGACTACTTCTGCAATCTGTAACAATAGGTGGTTCTCTAAACCTGTTCAATAGCGTTTCTCAAAACGAACTTCACTATAGAGATTTCCGGCATAGAACGTGGCACACCATTTCACAGTGACGATTTTTCGACAGAATGCTGCCCCATGCGCATGCTTTATTCTCTGAAGGATGCCTACTGGTGTTTGTCCTTCATCAGCCACAAAAAAAAAATAACAGCAGGTTGGTCCTCCTTGGACGCATTTGGCAATAACGTCGCCATAGTTCACATTTCCGCATTTACCGCACGCAGTCGGATATACACGAATGCCACAGCAATCCCATGCTTACATATCGCTCGTCACATATCTGCATCAGAGTCACTCTAAGTTCCATATACGCTGCAGTAACGTGCTCGAACGGAAACTTTTTGATCGCCAGTTATACAACATCAATAGTCCCAACTGGGATCAGTCAACTCATACCAATACCTGGGTGTAGCAATGTATGGCGGTTTTAAATGGAGTGACTATACAGCCTCATCTGTAGAGCGAGCAAGTGGTAGATTTCGGTTCATTGGCAGTATCCTGGGAAAACGTAGTCAGTCAATAAAGGAAACTCCTTATATAACACTCATAAAGTATTGCTCAAGTGTGTGAGACCCATTGTAAATAGGACCAATAGGGAATTAAAGGCATACAAAGAAGGGCAACAAGAACTGTCGTAGGGATGTGTGACACACGGGGGAGCGTCAAGAAGATGCCGAAGAAACTGAAATAACACACACTTGAGGACAGAGGTAAACTATCTAACAGCTTGTGAAATCATAAGTACCTTCTACCATGCACTTCATAGTGGCTTGTGTTTTACGTATGTACAAGGGGAAGGCATAAACCTTTAATATAATGCAATATATTGTAAAAATATCGTAAAAAATTAAATACAGTCAAATCTCCGTACAACGACTACCAATACAACGGTAAACTCGAGTACAGCGTTTATTTTACATAGGTCCAGCTTATTTCCTATATGTACTGTGTTAATTACCCATCATTACAACGCTGAAGTAAATTAAACAACACCCTGTTATAACAAAGACAAAATTCGACGAATTTACTATTTCCTACTTCTAAGATGCTCACTATAGCGGTAGGTATTCTTTATTTAGCTACTAGGCTTACGGTGCTTTATTTCCAGAAGCTTCGCTACGTACTACAGTGCTGTATTTATTCTAGCGGTAAAGAGAATAGCATACAGCCGCGGGCAACCTGTGCTGAGCGGCAAACGTCAAAGAGCACCTTTGTTTGAACGAGTGTTTAGTTTGTCCATTGTTGAGCTTCAGTAGCAGACAGAAGTATTTTGTTGGGCTCATTCGCAGCTTATCTCCGCGAATTTTGCAATCTGTGAATGTTTTTAGTTGACGTAAACGCTTTGGACTTCGCTAAGATTTGGACAATAGATGGAACTTGGGAATAAATAAGTCTCGAAACAAAAATGGAAGTTTTCAAAGTCATTGATAACGGAATGAAACAAGTAGACGTGGCTAGGAAGTATGGACTTACACAATCAACGTTAGCTACAGTACTTACAAAACGAAACGAAATTGAAGAAAGTTCTGTTGGTGGCAGATTTAACCCTTGAAGAAAAAGGACTATGTGGACAGAGCTACATTGCGGTGGGTTAATGAGATGCGTGCGCAGAATGTACCAGTGAATGGTCCGTTGATATGTCAAAAAGCCTTAGATTTCGCTAAGCTGCTTGGCGATTCTAATTTTAAGGCAAGAAACGGATGGTTGCAAACATTTAAGGACAGGCATGGGATAATTTTTAAGGGTATTTCAGGAGAAGAAAAATCAGCACCTTTAGGTGATGCAGAATTTTGGAGGGAAACCTGTTAGAAAAATACAGTCCTGAAAACTTGTACAGCACAGATGATATGGGATTGTTTTATCAGATGATGCCAAAGAAGGCGATGGCTTTTAAAGGAGAAAAGTGTAAAGGAGGGAAGCAGTCTAAAGTATGCCTAACTGTTCTCTGCAGCAACGCGTCAGGGACGCATAAATTGACACCACTGCTGATCGGACGATCAGCAAACCCACGGTGCTTTGAAAATGTAGGGAGCTTACCAGACAGAAAAGTATGTGAATTTAATTTTCTAAATATTGATGCAATAATACATGAATGTAGAAAGAAATATTGTAGGACAGTTATAATGACTGTGTAACAAAAAGTGACACAGTATCTACAGTGCCGCCCTTCTTTGTGTATGACACATCAATCCAAGATAGTAGTAAGTTCCTTCCTAAGCCATCTCCCCTCCCAATTTCCTCCTCTCCACTCGCCACTCACCTCCTCCAATCACAATCCAGCATTTTACCAGCTTTTGAAATGAATTAACCGATTACATTCCACTATTGTATCAATCATTCAATCATTTAAACAAAACAGCCAATCAGTATGCCACATACATTCTAATGTTACAGCTAAATTCTAACAGAATACTCCATACATTGACATGTTAGAGGAAATTGTTATCACATTTCTCCAAATATCGTCATTTTACATCAAAATTGAGTCAGCCTGCCCCATATAACGTCATGGTTCAAATGGCTCTGAGCACTATGGGACTCAACTGCTGTGGTCATAAGTCCCCTAGAACTTAGAACTACTTAAACCTAACTAACCTAAGGACAGCACACAACACCCAGCCATCACGAGGCAGAGAAAATCCCTGACATATAACGTCATGTCACACCAAAATTGCCACATATTGCTCACCAGATGGACATTTTGAGAGGTGACTGTTTTCTTGGCTCTTTCAGTTCCTCGCTACATATTTTGACTTTTTGAGCATCCGTAATACCTATTTTACAACTATATGTAATATCTTGATCTAGCCAGCTTCAATGTACATCGACTGGGATACCTGTGCAAACTCTTTGATCATCCACTGCATCCCAATTTTAATCTTTGGTGAGCCATTGGCCTATGATCTTCTCCACAGAGACACCATGGGGCAATGAAGGCAGTCATCCACAGTCAAGGAACCGTAACTTTCGCTGTGTAAACTGACCATCTTCAAACCCATTTCGTTTGTCTGTGCCGTGAGTGCCACGCGTGTGAAAATCTAACCCATGCTACGATATTTTGAGATAGGATACATGACACAAATGCTTAATACTTCTTTCAGTGGTAGAGATGTTAAGTTGTTTGCTTTTGTTTTATTGCCAATGTTTATTTTTCAGCAAATACGCATGGATTTAAAATATGAGATGTACCTAATTCAAACAGACAAACTGTATGTAATTTGTTTGTTTTCTCCTGTCTAATTTGTGTTATAATGTCATGTGTCTGTAGATAATGTTATTTCCTTTTGTCTTACAGCAAAGGACTTTGTCTTGCATGATGCTTTTAGGTTAAGAGGATTTTCTTAATCTGCCTTTTACTTACCCAATATCTTTTCTAGCTCCCTCAGTTTTGCGTTTTTAAAAGGATTCTTTTCACTTGTCTGATCTGCGATATGAACAGTATGAGGCACTGATAACAATTTGCATAATGGAATGAGTTAAGAATGTAAGTGGTATGATTATTGTGTGTGTGTGTGTGAATTCCTAAGGGACCAAACTGCTGAGGTCATCGGTCCCTAGTCATAAACACTACTTAAACTAACTTATGCTAAGAACGACAAACACACCCATGCCCGATGGAGGACTCGAACCTCTTGCGGGAGGGGCCGCGCAATCCGTGACATGGCGCCTCAAACCACGCGGCCACTACCCGCAGCGTGTGTTTTTGTGTTTTCTGGTATTCCTAACAGTGTTAATGAGACTTTGTTCTAGTTAATGTCTATGGATGAATGTAGGTAGCTAATCAGTTTACCATCAAGGACTGAATATGCTTTTTTTTAATGAAAGATTAGTAATGGTTGATTGAGTTACAATGGCGCCTTCACTAGGATGAGAGGACGAGTGACCGAGGGAAAAGAGAGTGAGCAATTGCAGTTTCACCGCCGGCAGGGGTGGCCGAGCGGCTCTAGGCGCTGCAGTCTGTAACCGCGTGACTGCTACTGTTCCAGGCTCGAATCCTGCCTCTGGCATGGATGTTTGTGATGTCCTTAGGTTACTTAGGTTTAAATAGTTCTAAGTTCTACCTCTGATGACCTCAGAGGTTAAGTCCCATAGTGCTCACAGCCATTTGAACCATTTGCAGATTCACCAGAATGATAGAGATGTAATGTAAGGACTTTTGTAATCAATTTTTGTTGAGAAGAGTGATTGAGGTTTTGGCTGGTCTTATTTGAAATTTGTGCAGGCTAAAGCTTGAGTTCACACTAGCATTCTGAATCAATATGAGCGATGGCTAAAATAAAGTTTGCGTTCAACTATCATCCTGACTCGATGAGAGCGATAGTTACATCAGTGAGCATGAAAAATGTCAATTATAAAAAAAAAGGAATAAACTCTATTGGCATAATACCACACTCCCTATTACCTGTCGCTACCCTTTCACTGGTAACTGATGGATAAGTCCTGGAAATGCAAACTATACATAATGATTTCTGCGCTATAATCAGTTTAAGTTTTCATATGCTGAAGATGTAACGAGTTGCACATTGTTAAGCATAAGGCCGTTGGAAGGCAGCAAAAGCACTTCAACATAAGAAATCAGAGACACAATGCAGAGAGCAGGCAGAAGTTGCAGAGTTTAGGATACCGGCGGTCAGCAGTAATGCAAAAGCCCTGCGAATTGCAGACTGGGCAGTTGACCCATGGGAGAAGTTATACTTCAGAGAATTAACTAGTAACTCCATCCACTACCTAGACGCTTTGTAATGCGCTACACTAGAAGATGGGCACCAGAGCTACATCTTAGCAGATACAGCTTGATAACTGCCCCTGACAACTTTAACGTCACTGGGTCTGAATTGGTTAGAGTGCTACACCAGCGATCGTCACTCACGAAACGCTCATGGGTGGGGATAAGTGACGTAAAACACTGTTGTTGCTGGCTATTAGAGGAAATGTAGTGGCGTTTAGCTTTCAGCTGAACACCGTTGCTACCAAACTTCGAGTTTGTTAATTTAAAGTGAAGGAAAATCCCTACCTACCGAGTAGAGGACACGGAGCTATTCGAATGTGGCTGACCAGAGGCATCCTGGAGGTGCAGCGTCACTCGTCAGATTGGGAGAAGCCTGTAAAGTGCCAGGAGATTGGTGGGCCGATTATATGATGGGAGAAACAGTGCATCGCGATAATGCTTTAAAAACGTATGTTTTTGTATTCAGAGTTCTCAGTCAGATCAATGGGGCGCCAACTCCACGTCGCTCGTTTCCAGTCTTGATAAGCTCTGAGAATTCTATTTTTCTCACTGGTAGTGCTGCTCTCAAAGTTTGTACTTAAAATTCTGCTTCCGTCAGCACTCACGTCTCGGGCTCAGACACTGATTTCTGTTATGCAGTCAGTTGCACACGTTGGTTTTTCTAATGTTTAGAATCAGTCTTTAGTGCAGTAGTTAGTGGGACTGCAAACAAATTGTGTTACTCACATCCACGAATATCACTGACTTAGCTGCTGCCAGCATCCTATCTGGTCTTAAAATCTTGTATCTCTCGTAGGTGCCCTCTGACACTGCTTAACGCTACTTCCAGCGATAAACTTGCCATCATTGCAGGTTGGTCTTTCTGCATTTGTTCCTTGTTAAATTGCAGACTTACCTGTAACCCCCCGTCTTCCGTCTATCCTGCGTTAGGAAACGACAAACTGTGACGTAATCGGCATAAAGTTTCAGAAATGGTTCAAATGGCTCTGAGCACTATCGGACTTAACTTCTGAGGTCATCAGTCCCCTAGAACGTAGAACTACTTAAACCTAACTAACCTAAGGACATCACACACATCCATGCCCGAGGAAGGATTCGAACCTGCGACCATAGCGGTCGCGCGGTTCCAGACTGTAGCGCCTAGAACCGCTCGACCGGTGGCATAAAGTTTCCCTGGGTTCAAATGTTATGAAATATGTCAAGTATATATCCACAAGTTCATCAAGGCACTGTTGGTCCAGATTGTCCCATTTCTCAAAGGCGATTCGGCATAGATCAGTCAGAATGGTTGTTGGGTCACGTCGTCCATAAGCCCTTTTCACTCTATCCCAGGCATGTCCGATTGGGTTCATGTCTGGAGAATATGCTGGCCAGTCTAGTCGAGCGATGTTGTTATCCTGAAGGAAGTCATTCACAATATGTACACCATGGGGGCGCGAATTGTCTTCCATGAATACGAATCATTCGCCAGTATGCTGCAAATGTGGTTGTACTATCGGTCTGAGGGTGGCTTTCACGCATCGTACAGCCGTTACGGCGCCTTTCACAACCACCAGCGGCGCACGTCGGCCCCACATAATGCCATCCCAAAACAGCAGGGAACCTCTACCTTGCTACACTCGCTGGACAGCGTCTAAGGCATTCAGCCTTACTGGGCTGCCTCCAAACATCTATGATTTTCTGCTTGAAGGCATATGCGACACTCATCGGTGAAGATAAATTGAAGCCAATCCTGAGCGGTCCACTCGGAATATTGTTGGGCCCATCTGTACCGCGCTGCAAGGTGCCGTGGTTGAAAAAATGGACCTCGCCATGGACGTCGGGAGTGAAGTTGCGCATCATGCAGCCTACTGCGCACAGTTTGAGTCGTAACACGAGGTCCTGTGGCTGCATCAAAAGCTTTATTCAACGTGCTGGCTCTTCTGTCAGGGTTCCTCCGACCCATAATCCATAGGTAGCGGTCATCCACTGCAGTAGTAGCCCTTGGGTGGCCTGAGCGAGGCATGTCATCGACAATTCCTGTCTTGCAGTATCTCCTTCCTGTCCGAACAACATCACTTTGGTTCACTCCGAGCCGCCTGGACACTTCCCCTGTTGAAAGCCCTTCCAGGCACAAAGTAGCAACGAGGACGCGATCAAACCGCGGTATTGGCCATCTAGGCGTGGTTGAACTACAGGCAACACGAGCCGTGTACCTCCTTCTCGGTGGAATGACTGGAACTGATCGGCTGTCGGACCCCCTCCGTTTAATAGGCACTGCTCATGAATGGTTGTTTACATCTTTGTGCGGGTTTAGTGACATCTCTGAACAGTCAAAGGGGCTGTGCCTGTGATACAATATCATAGTCAACGTCTATCTTCAGGAGTTCTGGGAACTTGTGTGATGCAATGCAGAGGTCACAGCAACCTCTAATAATGTAATTCCGATTAATTGTTTATAGGATCTTCATGCTGTAGAAGGGTGGTAAATTAGCATTCGCAGCGAGCCTTGCCGTGATGGGCGTCCTATTAGCCAGAGGATGGAGAACCCTTGGGAACAGTCGCTCTAGCGTTCTAAGAGCCCAGGGAGCTCCCCATCCAATGGCCTGAGTCCCAGTGGTAGGACACCGCTCCTCCGAGTATTGTGCACTGGCCACCACTTTGTCGAAGAAGGGTGATGTTTTCACAGAAACTGGACAGAATTCTGGCAATAGGACTGCACAATATAGTTTCTAGTAGTGTGGAATACAGAAGTAGCAGGAACTGTAAGAGATTTGAGCATTTCTTTACACTGTGTCCTATTCGCCGGACGATGGTCATACAAGAATGACGTGTGGGTGGACTGAATCAGGCGATAATATCTTGCCACGCTGTGGGACCATATAACTTGTGAGATATTGGGCGTCCATTTCGAAAAATAGTGGTAAATGTCGCCAGAAGACAGGGGTTATTACCCGATTACTGACGCAGAAAGTGGGATACATGAAAAATAGATGGTGAATCAATAAATAAACAGAGTGGGAGATCGGACGCATATTCCCAGAAAAAGTACCGAGGGTTTCTTCCATCTGTGCCGGCCGCGGTGGCCGTGCGGTTCTGGCGCTGCAGTCCGGAACCGCGGGACTGCTACGGTCGCAGGTTCGAATCCTGCCTCGGGCATGGGTGTGTGTGATGTCCTTAGGTTGGTTAGGTTTAAGTAGTTCTAAGTTCTAGGGGACTTATGACCTAAGATGTTGAGCCCCATAGTGCTCAGAGCCATTTGAACCATTTTTCTTCCATCTGTCTGAGCCATTGTTGGTTATTTTTTTTTTTTTTAGCAGTGGAAGTCGGCCACCAAATTTTTGCTCATTTATTCAAATTGGAAAAATTAGAGATTGACTAGCCTGTAAATATGAAACGTCCCCTTAGAAAAATTATAAATGACTGTGCTTAAACTGACACACAGTATTTTAAGCGCAACGCAATCTGACTTTCAAAAATCCCTACAAAAGAATGTCCCTGACTAACAATAACCTATACCTTTCATGAATCACTTACCTCACAAAAATCTTCGTTATTCAAACTACTACATTACAGCGTGCGCCAATACTGCAAGCTGAAATAAAGATTCTAACTACTGAAGGTACTAACTACTGATAGCCATAGTTAGCAAATGAAAGATTTTGATAGAGAACAAACACTGTATTTACCTTAATAGTGTTCAAAAGTTATTACCACTGCTGGCGGCTCACCTCCAACTGCGCAACGCTACGCGCTGTTAACAGCCAACTGCCCAACGCTACAATAGCAAATTCCAACAATGCAAACCAGCCACAGACTGCACACAGCACAGTCAGTGATTTTCATACAGAGCGCTACGTGACGTTACCAACATGAAAACCTAAACAGCCTACTTACAAATAAACTTTTCGGAGGTGAGTGGGCAAGCTTTGTTACATTGCATCCCATCGGCAGCACATATAACAATGCTTTTTTTTCTGCTTCGGATTTTCGTTGCACAGGTATTTCTCCTTCGAGTTCCATCATCGCGACTTCTCCGCAAGACTTCTTCGGGCTTCTGCACCAGACTTCGGCTTCCATGGCTACTCAGATCGCAGTCAACCTCCTTGTACCGATGCACTGTGGTACGTTCACGCTTCCTAGGGGAGTATGATGGGAGTAACGGGAGTTCGTTAGGCACGTTTCTTTCTTAAACTAAGGGAACGTTGTGAGGAATTGCGTTTTGTTCAAAATCTGGCTCATGATTCAGCATTTGCGGTTCGTGCATGTGGCTTCCTTCAACCCACGAAGATCGATGCTATCGTCACAGCTGTTGTTTATTGGATTCATTGTAAGAATTCATATGTTTCAATTTTCTCTTACCTCCGTTGCTTTGGAGAAGATATTGTTTCATTTATAAATCATGCTTCTGCTTCACTTTTTATTCTCTATAACAATACACTACTGCCCAAACAGACCTATATTTGATTTGAGTAGATAGGTGAGCCCCGTAATTCCATTTAGTGCTGTTGAGTTTTATAAGGACCACACCCACGACTCCGTTGTCAGGGCCATTAATTTCGAAATTGTTTCGAGGGTTATTTGCGATACTGAGCAGAAGTACTGGTTGTACTTAGGTGTAGGTCAGTAGTACCTCGCGGCTTGTTTGGTCGTTCAGTATCAGAAATCTGAATATTATCCTTTCGAAGTTTGGCAATCCAAATTTAATTATGAATATAAACGGTTAAAATATCTGTGGTAGATAAAACGAAATGAAAAAGTTATTACACCTGGAGACGTGTCTCAACGAAGAAACAAAGATTCCCTCGCAAAACCAAATTAAGTTTCATTTAAGCAACGAGTCAGAGAACCGTATAGAACGTTTTTATTGTAGCAAAAACGAAGTTAGGTGCCGATTTTGTTGTGTAACCAGGGAGAATAAATTCGTGATATAAGCCAGTTTCATCAGACAGCCGTAGAATTAATTACTGGCAGGCAAGAAAGTGCAGCAACACCATCGTTGGAACAGAAAGAAATAATCTACGGACGCATCACAGTATGAAAGCAGATTTTTAATTCTGCAGTTCATTAAGTAAAAATGTGGCGACACCTGGAGCTACGTAACGAATTAGTATTTGTTACTGATATTCGTGTGGTGCAACCTTTTGACTGAAATGGCGTTCATTCTTTTGCTACTAGAGCTTGCAATCAGTACACCTACGCTTGTAACATTATGGCTTTCAGAATTACAGAGCAGTCATAATCAACATTGTACTACCTACAAGTGCCACGACAGTCAACTCAACTGCTGCTGTTTGTAAAACAAACACCATCTACGACAAAGATCACTGATAGAAGCGGAACTACACGATCGATACCCTCGCACAGGTTACATACACCGTTATCAAAGGACTGAAGCAGGACGTTGCGGTAAGTACAGGTCTACTCGTAGAACCTCTGCGGTTTCACACGTCGACTCCGTAAAACTGGAATACATACAGAACAATGACTGGACAGAGCATCACTCCAAAGTTTGATTCGTAATCCGCACCACGTAGTTGCTTCACTGAGATACAGCTGTATCACTACAAGACTACAAATAATCCGCTCCGTAACGTCACATTTACACTCTAAGACATAAAGAAACTACACACCACGAAGGGATTATCTCAATGGGACGAAAATCGGCGTATGTGATGTATATGTGCCGACAAACAAATGATTACAATTTCAGAAAAATTTAAGAGAAAGAGCTTCAGAAATTGAGCAAGTCAATAACATATTGACTCACCTTTGGCCCTTACGGAAGCAGATATTTGGCTTGGCACTGAATGACAGAAATGGATGTCCCCCTCCGGAATATCTGTCCAACTGACGCGTTATATCAAATGTTCAAATGTGTGTGAAATCTTATGGGACTTAACTGCTAAGGTCATCAGTCCCTAAGCTTACACACTACTTAACCTAAATCATCCTATGGACAAACACACACACCCAAAGCCCGAGGGAGGACTCGAACCTCCGCCGGGACCAGCCGCACAGTCCATGACTGTAGCACCCCAGACCGCTCGGCTAATCCCGCGCGGCGCGCGTTATATCGTTCAGATCCCGAGGTATTTGGATGGCCCTGAGCACAATGCACCGAACTTTTTCAATTGACCTTGTTGACCAAGGTAATATTTTGCAGGTAGGAAGACAAGCAGTACAAACTCTCACCGTATGCGGGCAGACGTTAGCTTGGTGAAAAGTAAGCCCAGGGTGGCTTGCCATGAAGAGCAACAAAACGGGGCGCAGAATATCATCGACGTACTGCTGCGCTGTAAGGGTGCCGCAGATAACAACCAAAGGGGTCCTACTATGAAAAGAAATGGCACCCCAGCTCATCATTACTCCTGGTTGTCGGGCCGTAAGGCGGGTGACAGATTGGTGTAGCCCACGACTGTCCGGGCCATCTTCTCTGGTCACCTGGGCCTGAAATCTCATTGACAGCAGTAGAATTGTCTTCAGTAATGAGTCCCGCTCCGAAATGATCCCTGGTGGCCAGCGAAGACGAATGCCAAGCCGAATAACAGCTCGTATAAGCGTCCGAAGTGGACGATTGTGTAATTGACTCGCCCAGTTTGTGAATAAGTCATTCAACTTTTCTGGATTGTAATCATTTGTTTGTCTGCACGTCTACATCACATCTACCGATTTCCTTCCCATTCCGATAATTCCTTTGCGGTGCTTTTTTTTTCACAGTGTAATTTGTTCACACCTGTAAGTAAGCAACCCAGTGAACAAACTTACAGAGCCGGCAGCTGTCGTGTCTTCGTCGCAATTCGTGTCATCGACTTCATATAACGTCACGCACGTGAGTACCTGAAACGTCACTTAAAAACTTAGAGAGATACTCCATTCATTCATGTCTCTGCTTGTTGTATGTCTTGAAGTTGTTGTTAAGTTATATTCTGGGACTGCAGAGGTACTTAGAGATAACCCTGAATATATGCACAGTCTCCATGGCACTCAGTTCCTGTTCACGATGTCATATGCGACCATACTGACATGGATGAATCTGGCCTCCACTACCCGATATTAAGGTGAGGATGTCGAGCCACTTGTGCAGTATTATCATACAGCGTACAATTTCTCTTGTACTGACATTTCAAACTAAAGCATTAAGTCCGAATGTGCTTGAGAGATGTTACTGTAACGTTTATATAACAGTGCTCCTACATATTCCAAATGGAGCACATTTAAACGGTGTTCATTACAACCAGAATGAACGTTCCCTTCCCTCTTATCAAATTATAGCAGTCGTCAACTTTGAACTGTCTGTTCGCAATATCTCACTGTTTCTCTTATCAAGAGATCTTTGCTCGGAATCTAACATACACATTAATGACCTGTTGACCTTTCCTCACACCTATTTAATTGTTTCCAAAGAACGTTCCCAAACATCTTATCAAACTGTAACAGCCATCATCCGTGTAATGTGTCACGCAGTATCTTACTGGTTCTATTATCAAGAGATCTTTGCTATTCGTCTAACATACACATTAATCACCGCTGTTGCCTTTTTCTCTTTAATAGATACCAACATACACAATTCACGAAAACTTTCTTGTTAGGCGTCTCCATCCTCAATATTCTTACGTATTCATGTAGACAAACACTGAACAATGACGTGAAAAAAGGATAATGAATTACAGCAATATTAAATAACTGAATAAGTGATAGACATTATCGCGTTATGACTTTCGTTACTTGAGCCAGCCTAGACAGAAAACTATTTACCGTATGGGTACCAAACCTTATAGGAATGTTCTTCAGACTATGCGCTTTTCAGTGTAATGACACATTCCTATGCAGAGACATACAATATCTTAAAAGCTGCGCCAAAGATAAATTGAGAGGCATGTATATTATAATCTTTGTAAAGTTCACATTGGATTCTCTTTTGTTTGACACTCCAAGGAGCTAAGGGACACCTTTCGATTGTTGACTTGTGGAGGATGGACGTGATTTTTGGACTGTGCGTAAAGGCAGCCATATAGTTAGTAATTATGGTTTGTGCGACGAGCACAGTAAGTCTTATTGTGTTGTGAATAAAAAATAGTGAAAAGTATCGAAGTGTTACGAAAATTATTTATAGCGACGTAGCATTGTATTCCTTGGTTTCCACCGTCTTCGTGAAGTGAACCGATGCCGACTCATGATGGTACAC
Organism: Schistocerca nitens; assembly: GCF_023898315.1. NCBI lineage: Eukaryota > Metazoa > Arthropoda > Insecta > Orthoptera > Acrididae > Schistocerca > Schistocerca nitens. The sequence goes on from NC_064617.1 coordinate 742,586,034, forward strand.
ACGGTCAACAAAGAGAAGAACATCGATGGCGACTGATGAATTAATATTGTGGCAGAAGGACTAATTCTACGTCTAAGGTGAGAACTCTGATTAAATCAACAATGACGTGGAATTTAAAATGTAAAATGTTTTTTATTTATTTCGCCACACTGGCGACCGCTGACAGGGACAGTGCTGGTGGAACAAAGAGTAAGTACTTCATTGTTGTTCTACAAATGTACTTGTACTAATTACTGTTTCTCTGTTACATGACGCACATGGAAAATGACGAATAAGGTGAAACAATATTAACTGTATAAACGGATGGCACAATAACCAGAAGGAACAAGGACAAGGATTTACAAACCTAACGTAATCGTGAGTGACGCAGCTCAGCCGTAATTAAGGAAGGAAAGCGCAAACGCATGCAGCGGCTGCACCTTGGCTTAGCTCCACTTAAAGCAGAACCTTTTCCTTTCCATATTAAAATCCTGGTAGTGTTTGTGGCAACACACAATTATACTCAGTAATTACCTTTTTATGTTCAACAATCGCAGAATTAGAAAACGTAGTGCGCCATCTTGTAAATTTCCGACGCGCAACAAATAACAATCGCGAGATATTTTTATTAATTCAACTGCAAGAGAATTTAAAGATTTAGATTAACAGTATAGTACAGACAAAAATAATATCTTCACAATGGAATCGGAGAATTTTAATTTGACAAATGTTCGTGGACGCGTCACCGATTCTGACAATAGTGACGTAAATGATGACGCAATTAGTTTTTCAGTACAACATAATGTAGAAGTAAATACAATTCAATTGCACTCCACAGGGATTAACAATAACGAACCACTTGCAAATGAAACCTTGTACACAGTCGATGAAGCATCGATTACCAGATCAGATGAAAATATTTCGCGTGAAATCAGTGAACCTAGCCCGGTTTCGATTCAATCAGACCGTGACAGAGAAACAATGGCAACAAATAATGGCATAAATACAAACACACAAGCTTCGTCAGTTACGCTTGAGGCATTATATAGTCTGATGTCAAACGTGAGCGAGCAATTATCTGATTTAAAGATCAGTCACAACACAACGAACACAAAACTGGCGAATCTAGAAATCAGCCACAACATGACAAACACAAAATTGTCAAACATGGAAATTTGGTTCCAAACAGCAGTTTTCAAGTGTAAACACGCAATTTGAAAACATGCACAGACATTTCAATCAACGCTTAAATAAACTCACCAATGAAATCGATCAAAAGATCGAAGACAAAGTCATCAAAACAGTCAACAGTGTATACAATGTATTGGCAAATGATTTAGAAAAGAAACTGTCAGATCTTACAAACAAACAGGAACAGAAACTGTCAGAAATCGTAGAAACACACTATCAAACACAAACGGTACAAAAAGAAATACATGAAAACGTACAGGCTATTCAATTAAATTTAACAAGAGTACAGTCCGCATGTGAAGAAATACCTGACCAAGTTAATAAAGTTAACGAAGAAGTCGGTTTTCTGAAACAGGAGACTCGACGTATCAACGCGGACATTATCAAAATAAATGAATCTTTAGAAACCGGTGATGTAAATAGATCAATAACTGAACGGGAAATAAAACTTTTTGAAAAATTAGGTAATGAAATCAAAGTAGCCGAGGACAGAATACGTAAGGAAATCGCGGGTAGACTGAATGTTTCAAATGACTTGCCTACGTCAAGCAACAGGCAGCGCGACACTTACTCGCCCGTGCCAGATTACGATGTCAATAACGCAGAACATCACGCACCCAGTCCGGCGTATGTGCACGCACCGGCGCAGGCAAACAATGGCTATTCGCCCAACTCGGTGCTGCAACAGGCAGTAGGCGTGTCGCCTTGCATCTCGACGATTCTAGTCGATGAGAGCCTGTTGAAACATAGACAGTTTCCAGTTTTCTCCTCAGAATCCAGAAAAACTCATCCAGTCGTATTCGTAAGAGCATTTAAAAATGTCTTACCAAGAAACTGGACTGAGGCACACAAGATTAGATATGTAGTAGGCTTCACACAAGGCGACGCACTTTTGTGGGCCACAGACATGGCTGAACAGTGCGTCACCTACGAACAATTTGAACGAGCTTTCTTGGAGAAATATTGGTCTGCTGGGGTCCAAGAAAGACTGCGACGTGAGGTATTCAACCCACAACCGTTCAACCTAAAAAACGGCGGGTTGAGAAAGTATTTCGAAAGGTATTTGAATAAGACGCGCTATTGGAACAATCCAATACCGCACGTAGATGTTCTCAAAATTCTGAAAAACAGACTACCCGCGAACTTACGCGAGAAATTGGTAACCATACCGGAGAACGACCTTCAATACTTTCTTTCCGTGCTTGACTCAATTGATCTAATATACGAAGAAGAGCCGAGCACAAGTAATCGGAATGAACATTCCGGAACCAATCAAAACAACGGTAACGGATATCATTTTAATGGCAGTGGACAAAACCCACACAGTTGGCATCCGTACGCGACAAGGCCAAATAATGGAAACTGGAATTACGGAAATCGGAGGAATTCGGCGCCACAGAGACGTGAAGACCGAAGATATAATACAGATTACGGTTCACGCCGGTATGGAAATGATAGAAATCACGTGAATGATTGGTCAGGTCCGCGTTATGAAAGGCGGCACACAAATGAAAATTACAATAGTTACGGTAATAGAAATGACAGACCAAGGAGAAACAGCGACGACCGGTCGCAAGAAAATGTTGCACGCAGCGGTCCGGAAACTAATTGGCGACAGAATAACCACTCAGTACACTTCGTAGAGGAAACGGACAGTAATGAAGCAACGCCGTTGTCTCCCCCGGTAAACAACAATCGGTCGCAATGAGCCCCCACCGGCCGACCGATTTGACAACAGGGGGCACAAACAAGCACACATTACATCTTGAACAATTATTTTTAAGATATGATCAGGATGCTACCGTAGAAGATGATCTATGTGAAGAAGAGATGAAAGCACCGGACAAGGTAAGTGACCTCGTGCAGGCTGTAATAACAACAAAAATATAGGAAACGTTACAGTATTTAACATTGGACAGGAAGTACTATTACGTACCCACCCAAAATCCTCTAAAATTAAGGCATTAAACAAAAAGTGGCAGTTGTTGTATGATGGCCCTTTCATTATAATAGACAAACCTCACCCAGGATGTTATCTGTTAGGTAACACACGAACGGGCAAGATGAAAGGGTTATACCCCCACAAGGACATCAAGGAATTTTTTCATTAAAGGTTATATGTTATTTTAGCAAAATTGAAATTGTACAACCTTGGATCACATAGTAAAATTGCTGTCATTAACCTAAGAAACTTGCGAACAACTGGGGGCATATGCCAGCTTAAAAACGCAAATTTAACCTAACCTAATGAAACATGTGTTACTGTGAGTCTTAACACTATAAAATAAACCATACGGTACTTTTGTAGTCTAACTCAGTTATTTAAGAGAGGGGAAACAAAGACAAATTAGCGCGAAGGTCAGAGTTTGTTCGCTTGAGACGAGCAACAAACCACACGTCGAAGTTGCAATCCAACGCTCAGCTCATGAGCACGCGATAGCTGCATGTCAAGACGAGGTCATTGGCCGCGCTGTAGGCAGCGAGCCGGGGAGAAATCTTCCCCCCTTCCCTGTCCGATCAGCTGAGTGTATACAGAGCTAAGGCGCATGCGCAGTAGAGTCCAGGCGACGCGCCTACAGTCCAGTCGTGGTACGTAAGCGCGCATGCGCGGAACGTTTAAAAGTTTTGAGACCACTCTTACTATGAGACACAGAGACGAAAGTCATTCAAAAACAAGAAAGGAAAGGGTACACAAGTCTTGTAAATAGTAACTTAGAAAATTTAATTATAAGCTGGTATTACGTAATAAAAGTGAACATACAAGTACATACTGGTCATGGACGGTATTGTAATATTATATTATACTGAGTAAAATCTTAGCTTGTACGGAAGGAGAAAGAAAATAGAAAATAAATAAATAAATAAATAATGCAGATATATAACCGGAAGAAAGGCTATGTACACGAGAACAACACACAATTACATATAGGGAAAAAGCAGCAAAGAGGAAAGAAAAGAGATAACGCATACATTTACATTACACAGTAGCTAGCGATTTTCAGAATGAACAACAAGGCAAACGCGTTAATTTTTGTGACTAAGGAAAAGAATGACAAGCTTTAAAATAGGAAAATAATAAACAGATCTATGCAGCGTGAGTAATGAACTGAATCGCTCTCAAAACAAATACCTAGGATTTATAGAGAGAGAAACACATTAACGTTAGGAAACACCTAAAGCGCTCAGCAAACAACTTTGTAGAATATATAAGCTATACACGAGGTTACATGTACGAAAGCTAAAGTGTAAAGGAGGAAAATATGGAATGATTGCACATTAACGGACCATAAGGCAGTTATGTATGTAAGAAGAAATATTTAGTTGTAAGTATTATTAGTATAAGGGACGATGCTCAGCACACCCTGAATTATTTTGGGATATTGAGGGAATGGTGCAGGGTACCGAAAAAGGGCGCCACCAGCAAAGTGTATATTGTAGTGGTAGATGTTTTTTGTGTGTATAAACGTATGTATGAATGTGTGAAAGGCGAAAGAAGCTCTGTACATGTACGGAACTTAAACAACGTAGAAGTGTATAAGGAAAATTAAACTGTTAGACAACCTCATATAAACAGGTATACCTAACGTCAACTTAATTAAAACCGTAAGACTCTACGAGTTTGCGAGAAAACACGAAAAACCTGGTACAAAGTGCCACATTAGCGATACTTCACTCATGTATGCAGAAGGAAGGTATGAATTACTTTACCCACTTGAAACATGAAAGGAAAAATTATGTCAAAATTATTTCACACATATAACGATTTACAGTCACAAAGGATGAAAATGATATCGCCGCTATACGAGAAACAGGTAAGTAGTGTGATCGACGACCTGTAAGCAAAGGAATCGTCTATAAAATGAATTATGAACAAAAACGTCATACAGAATATCATGCTGCACTGAAGCTATGACAGTCTGATTATTCGTGTGCATAGATTTTCATGACAACCGATGCACTAAAATGTCTGTATTTTTTCTCCCATGATAACACAAGACGCCTATAAGCGCACTTTAATTGAAGATGATACACGCACACAAGGGCGTGCCGCTATTATGAAACACTGTACATATTAATTGTAGCTACGCCCTGAACATCAAGATTTTATGTTTATATGTCGATGTTAATGTAGGAAATTTTATTAGAGGTAATGATTTACAAGCACACCAGAACGTGCTTAAGCACAAAAAACTGTACATATTAGGTTATGCTGCATATAAATGATTATTTCGTGCATTTTCAGATTTTTATAGGTAAAAACCGTAGCATACATGTAGTCGTTGCCATTACCCTAAGTAGAAGGTAGAAAACTCCCTTCCTGAGCTGTAGTGGGGCGGCTACAGGTGTATTCTCTGCATGCTGATGCATGTCGTTGCGTATGAAGAATACGTAACGAAGGTAAACCTTAACATATACTCGAGTTCAAGAAGGAAAACAAAGGACTTGTTCCTTCTAACTGATTAATGGAAAAAGGTGTGTGTGTCAGTAAAATCCAAGACGAAGAAGCCACTTCGAGTGGTCAAAAATTTTTCAATTTTCGTCGATAGTTTTTTCCTGTAATTAATGTAACCAATGTATTGTATGTGTTATAGGTTATTCAATTGTATGTGACGTATTTTGTATTTCATGCCAAGTCCCGTGACTTACAATTTTGTGAATACTTATGTTCATTGACCAGAAGTATTGAGGGAAATGGTTCAAATGGTTCAAATGGCTCTGAGCACTATGGGACTTAACATCGATGGTCATCAGTCCCCTAGAACTTAGAACTACTTAAACCTAACTAACCTAAGGACAGCACACAACACCCAGCCATCACGAGGCAGAGAAAATCCCTGACCCCGCCGGGAATCGAACCCGGGAACCCGGGCGTGGGAAGCGAGAACGCTACCGCACGACCACGAGATGCGGGCTATTGAGGGAAATGAATCTCGGTACAATAGGTAAAAGGGGTTAATGCGAAGAAAAAAAGTGTAGTGGAAAGAAAGTCGATCGCAATACTCGCGGTTAAAGTGATGTGTGTAGAAATTAAAATTGTGCAAAGTAGTGCTACATTGCAACTGTCAGCGAGCCTAAGCAAGTGACATAGAAAATTGAAGTTTGTATCGTCAAACGACCCATGGCGTCACAATAAGAAAAGACAATGCCAAACAGGTTTGACATGGTACGCTTCTTACCAGGAGCTGCATCGACGGGATCGTCCTCCGCCTCGCACATAGTATGGTGTGTTCTTCGGGGCACATATTCCAATGTACCTCGTCGTATCCAGTCTACAGGAAGGAACTACAAAAAGCACACGCATACTGAGGTTCGGAAGTATCGACGGTACCCGCACGTCGGTGTATATTCAGTACACTGGCGCGCGCATTCAACCAACGTCGCCCGCTAACGGACGACCAAACAATCAGACGCGCGTATCACCCGCCCATATTCAACACGGGCTAGCGAACAAAGCTCGTCGCCCCAGAATAAATACAGAAAGCAATACAAGGACTTAATTTTCACCTCTGATGAGGAAGGAAACATTTGTATGTAACGTTGTATTCATTGTATATTTTATTGTACAAACTTTACTACATGATGTCATTTTCTCAGTATTAACCAGAACTTTGTATATTAGGATTAAGGTTTGTAAATATTAGCATAAGTATACCAAAAAACTGACACACACTCAGAAATACCAAAGAATTCACAGTGCCATGAAAATGAGACAATAAAAATGAAGTTTGTAAATAAAAGACCCCCAAACCTATCAATTGCAAGGTCGACTACTGTATCCTGTCAATCAAACAAAATTTTCTAGTGACAGTATACAGTAGGGGGGCAGTTGTCATGACACATTCCTATGCAGAGACATACAATATCTTAAAAGCTGCGCCAAAGATAAATTGAGAGGCATGTATATTATAATCTTCGTAAAGTTCACATTGGATTCTCTTTTGTTTGATACTCCAAGGAGCTAAGGAACACCTTTCGATTGTTGACTTGTGGAGGATGGACGTGATTTTTGGACTGTGCGGAAAGGCAGCCATATAGTTAGTAACTATGGTTTGTGTTATATCCTAGCCAGTAATGCCACCCGAGCCCGCTGCCAAAAGGTTGGCAGCATCAAAGTCCGGACGCCGTCCGCATAAGCAGCGCCAGCGAGACAGGAAATCGATGCAAGTCTGCGCGCGCCACCGCTGGCTTCTGGCTTCTTAAGCGCTGGAGTCGCGAGCGCTAGGACAGTTCTGTATTCGCCGCTCAGTTGTATACTCGCCACCGAATTGTGTACTTGCTAGTCAGTTGTGTGTTCATCGCAGCAGAGTTGTTGTTTGTCGTCAGCCGACGCTGACCTAGCCGCTCCGACTCGAACTAGACAGATTTCTGTAGACCATGTTCACCACTGTGTTCTGTATCGTCGTTAATAAAGATAAGTACCGACTTTCATTTAATCCGAGTGTTTGGGTTTTCATCTTTCTGTTCACTGTTCCAGCGGACCGGTCGGCCCGCTATTAAAAGTGTGGCGGTGACTTCGTAGGCCGTTTCTACAGCGAAGTGTTGTCGCTGCGAACGTCGCCACAAAACTGGCGACGAGGACTTCCGAACTCGTGTGCAGGGCTGGTTCAACTTGTTTCTTGAGATAGAATTTTGGGGGCTGGTTTAATTTGTGTTCACTATGTCTGCCGAATTACAACAGTTGATCTTGTTACAGAGTCAGCAAATACAAAGTCTGGTGGAAGCAATCGCCAAACAAGCGGCTAATCCACCACCACACAAGGAACAAGCACAGGCAGCACCGCCTTTTCGTGCTTTTGAGGCATCACGAGAAGAATGGCAAGAATATTTCGCGCAGTTGCAGGCGCACATGTCAGTCTACAAAATCACAGGTAATGAGCGGCAGCTTTATTTAATTTCCACTGCAGGCGTGGAAGTCTATAGACTACTTTGTAAGTTGTTTCCGGAATCCAAGCCAGAAGCTTTAGACTATGACGTTGTTGTTACCAAGCTTGCTGAGTATTCCGAGTCGCGAGTTCATGTGGCAGCGGCCAGATTCAAGTTCTTCAGATTAAAGAAACTGCCACATCAATCTAATAAACAGTGGTTAACAGATTTACGGGGTCTCACCCGTCTGTGCCGATTTAATTGTGTGTGTGTGGAGCTTCCTACAGTGATGTCATGTTACGCGACGCTATTACTCAAAACATTGCAGATTCTCGTATTCGTGCTGCTATCTTAAAGTTGCCTGACCCGTCATTAGAGACTGTGATGAACATTATTGAAGCCCAAGATACTTTTGACTATGCTGAGTGTGAGTTAGATCAGCCATGTATTTCTCAAATTGCCTGTGCTAAGCAAGTCATGTCACGCCCGCGGCCCCACCGGCAGAGTCAGACTGTAAACACTAGCCGGCCGCGTCATGTTAAACACATTCGTCAGCCGCGTGTGCAAAATGGTAGACTTAAGTCTTGCCCTAAGTGTGTTCTTGCTCATCCTCGTGAACGTTGCCCGTTACGAAACGCGGTTTGTCACTTTTGTCAAAGGAAAGGACACATCCAGACTGTTTGTTTGCGTAAACGCAAGAACAATTCTAGTGCTGCCCAGCCCATGGATATTCATGTTCTTCAAAGCCAGCCCGCCCAGAAGGTCGCGTTTAAAGACTCTTCCACGGTTCGTGTGGGTAATAAACTTGTTCGCAATAAGCCACCCACCCAGCCCTCTGCTATGCGACCCAAGCGTAATTCAAACGCTGTAAAAAGTAATGTACAGACTGCAAGTGAAGCGGGAGTTGTTGTTCCACCCGCCCAACCCACGAGTTGTCGTAAGCAGCGAACACGCGCTAAACGCGCTGATTTTGTGTCTTCCGCCTCCGCTGCACCGATCCAGAGACAGTGTAATAAACTAATTGTGAAGCTACGCATCCAGGATAAGACCTTCAATTTTCAATTAGACACTGGTGCGTCTGTGACTCTCATAAATAGTGCTACGTATGCGGCTATCGGCCGCCCTAAACTTTCAGCGGCAAAACATTCTTTGGCTACTTGTAGTGGAGAACAAATTCCTGTGTTAGGTGTATGTAGCGTGCCAGCCACATTCCGTGGCAATACAAAAACAGTTTCATTCACAGTGCTCCGCGCTACAGACAGTGTAAACATTTTCGGATTAGACTGTTTTGACTTGTTTGGCCTGTCTATCCAAGACAATGTGTTGCAAATTAATTCTGTTGTTGTTCCTCAAGACAGCATAACCGATTTGTGTAAACAATACAGTGACATATATAAAGACTAGGTTGTGCTGCGAACTTTGCCGCTCATATTACGTTAAAAGATAATGCTCAGCCTCGATTTTTTCGTGCTCGTCCAGTGCCTCACACCCTCCGGGCACCTGTAGCAGATGAACTTCGTCGTTGGCAAAACAACGGTGTTATTCAACCCGTTTCAGCGAGCCAGTGGGCTTCTCCCTTAGTTATTATAAAGGAACCGTCTGGCAAGTTACGTTTGTGTGCTGATTTTAAGTCGACAGTTAATCCTCAGACTGTCATTGATTCTTTTCCTTTGCCTAGGCCGGACGAGCTGATGGATAAGTTAGGGGAAGCTCGTTTCTTTTCCAAAATTGATCTCCGTGAAGCATATTTGCAATTGCCCCTCGACGAGCAATCACAACAGTATTTTGTCATAAACGCGTCGTTGGGGTTGTTCCGTTTTCTGCGTTTGCCTTTTGGTTGTGCGTCAGCTCCAGCTGTTTTTCAGCGTTTTTTGTCACAACTTCTGGCTAATGTGCCATCGTGTTGCAACTATTTAGACGATATTGTTGTGTCCGGTCGGACGCCTGCTGAACATTTCCGTAATTTGGAGTGTTTGTTTACAGTGTTGTCTCAGGCAGGCCTACGTTGCAACATCGATAAATGTTCATTTTTCCTTACGGAGATGGAGTATCTGGGACATGCTATTAATGCTCAAGGCATCCATCCCTCCCAGTCACATTTAGCAGCTATTCGTGATTTGCCCGCCCCTCGCAATCTGCATGAATTGCATGCAGTTCTTGGCAAATTGACATATTATATTAGGTTTATACCTAATGCATCACAGATTGCTGCACCGTTGCATCGTCTCCGCCGTAAGAATGTTCCGTTTGTGTGGTCAGCTGATTGCCAATCAGCCTTTCAGCAGCTTAAAGAGGCTTTATTGAATGATCGTTGTCTGGTCCATTACGACCCTAACAAGCCTATGGTGTTAGCTTGTGATGCCTCTTCTTTCGGCCTCGTTGCTGTGTTGTCTCACCGAGTCGGTAACACCGAACGTCCTATTGCGTTCGCATCTATATTGCTAAACAAAGCTCAGTGTAATTATAGCCAATTGGACAAGGAAGCGTTGGCTATTGTGTTCGGTGTCACAAAATTCCATCACTACCTCTATGGTAGACCATTCTATTTAGTAACAGATCACAAGCCCCTGACGTCACTGTTTCATCCGTCTAAACCAGTTCCACAGCGGACAGCTCAGAGACTACAACGTTGGGCTCTTTTGTTATCACAATACCAGTATGAGATACTGTATCGCCCTACAGCTCAGCATGCAAACGCTGACGCGCTTTCTAGATTGCCGATTGCTGCGGATGATGTCTTCGATTCCTCTGACGACTCTTGCCATCAGATTGACGCCGATGAGCATCAATCCCTCCGGGATTTTCCGATTGATTATCGTCAGGTGGCACGTGAGACAGCTACGGATCCTCATCTGAGTTTACTATTACGTTTTGTTCAACGTGGTTGGCCGTCCAAGGCAAAGGACATATCGGATCCTGTGGTTCGTCGCTATTATCCGCAACGTCATCTGTTGTCTGTTTCGCACGGAGTTTTGCTGTTACGCACCGAGAATGACCAGCTTCGTGTAGTGGTTCCCCAAGTGCTCCAATCCAAGGTCCTCGACTTGTTGCATCAAGGTCATTGGGGAGTGGTCCGCACCAAGCAGCTTGCCCGCCGTCATTGTACATGGATCGGTATTGATAAGCAGATTATGCAGATGTCTACAGATTGTTCGACGTGTGCCGAACACCAAGCTGTTCCGCCTCAACGCTATTTTGAGTGGGCACGCCCTGCCGGTCCCTGGCAGCGAGTACATATTGATTTTGCTGGCCCATATTGGCATTCTCGTTGGCTCATCGTGATAGATGCATTTAGTAATTTTCCGTTTGTTGTGCCCATGCAGTCTACAACGTCTGCACAAACTATACAGGCGTTGACTTCAATTTTTTGTATTGAGGGTCTTCCAGAAGTTTTAGTGTCTGACAATGGTCCACAATTTACCTCTGCTGAATTTGAAGGTTTTTGTTCTGCCAATGGCATTCGCCATGTTCTTACTCCGCCGTTCCACCCTCAATCGAATGGTGCAGCGGAACGTTTTGTACGCACATTCAAGGATCATATGGACCGCCTTCGTGCTACGCACTCTCGTCAGCAGGCCCTCATCACGTTCCTGTCGTCGTACCGGACCACGCCACGCGACGGCCCTTCGCCTGCGGAGCTTCTCCACGGCCGTCGTCATCGCACCCTACTACGGTTGTTGCACCCCCCGGATCGACCCGCCGCTTCTGAGCATCATACGCGTTTTCAGCGCAACGACGCCGTTTTTTTCAGAGTTTATCACGGTCGCCGTCGTTGGGAACGTGGTACCGTGATAAGTGTCCAGGGTCGCGGTTTTTATACTGTTCACGGTGCTACTGGGGTGCACAGGAGGCATCAGAACCAGTTGCGCCGCGCTGGCCGCCCGGATTCTGCCGCTCGTTCCTTGTCCACAGATTTGGTCCGCGGCGGGTTCCAGCCGCGCCTTCCGACTTCGCTGCCGCCCCCAGGGCAGCAGCAGCAGCCGTCGCCGCTACCACGCCGACGGCCCGTCCCGTTGATCCCTCCCGCGCAGCTTCATGCGGGAGCGTCCCGGGTGGTCGCTCCGGCGCCTGCGGTCCCTCTTCAGTCGCCACCGCCTTCGGAGCTGATGGACGTCGACCCCTCAGCCGGGCCGCCTTCCCAAGCGGTGGCTGTGCAGCCTGTACTGCAGCCGCTTTCCTTGGGCACCCCCAAGGAGTCTGACACCGCAGCGCCTTGTCCGGCGCCCACTCAGCAGCCGTAGACGCAGCGTCAGGAGACGCTGCCTCTCTTCGTGGGTCCCGACGCCCCGTCGCGTCCAGTACCAGAAGCTGCGCCCGTCGTCACAGACGTGCACCCTGACCTCGGTTTTCAGTCGGTGTTTCCCGAGGCCCCGCGCAGCCAATGCTGGGGTGCGGACCGGGGACTGCCACCGACAACAGTCTCCGCCCCGGTCTCTTCTGCTACGCCTGCGGCCAGACCCCTCCCCCGCCGTCGACGCTCGCCACGTCATTATTCAACGACGGTGCGGCGATTTGGGGGGGAGGAGTGTTATATCCTAGCCAGTAATGCCACCCGAGCCCGCTGCCAAAAGGTTGGCAGCATCAAAGTCCGGACGCCGTCCGCATAAGCAGCGCCAGCGAGACAGGAAATCGCCGCAAGTCTGCGCGCGCCACCGCTGGCTTCTGGCTTCTTAAGCGCTGGAGTCGCGAGCGCTAGGACAGTTCTGTATTCGCCGCTCAGTTGTATACTCGCCACCGAATTGTGTACTTGCTAGTCAGTTGTGTGTTCATCGCAGCAGAGTTGTTGTTTGTCGTCAGCCGACGCTGACCTAGCCGCTCCGACTCGAACTAGACAGATTTCTGTAGACCATGTTCACCACTGTGTTCTGTATCGTCGTTAATAAAGATAAGTACCGACTTTCATTTAATCCGAGTGTTTGGGTTTTCATCTTTCTGTTCACTGTTCTAGCGGACCGGTCGGCCCGCTATTAAAAGTGTGGCGGTGACTTCGTAGGCCGTTTCTACAGCGAAGTGTTGTCGCTACGAACGCCGCCACAAAAGTTTGTGCGACGAGCACAGTAAGTCTTATTGTGTTGTGAATAAAAAATAGTGAAAAGTATCGAAGTGTTACGAAAATTATTTATAGCGACGTAGCATTGTATTCCTTGGTTTCCACCGTCTTCGTGAAGTGAACCGATGCCGACTCATGATGGTACACACGGTCAACAAAGAGAAGAACATCGATGGCGACTGATGAATTAATGTTGTGGCAGAAGGACTAATTCTACATCTAAGGTGAGAACTCTGATTAAATCAACAATGACGTGGAATTTAAAATGTAAAATGTTTTTTATTTATTTCGCCACATCAGTCAGGATTAGCCTTGGTAGTAGTGATAGTGTCATGTCTTGCCGTTAAGCGCCGGTGCTGGCTTGGCGACATAGGGTTGAAACACAAACATCAGTGTGCATTGCAGTTGTAGACAGTCAACGTGGGTCTAGACAAGATGAGCAGGGCTTTACTCGTAAAGGTGTGTCATCCAAATAACCACAATAGTGCTGCTGATCTTCCCGAGTATCGTCGCTTTACAGGAATGCGGAGAGGTCCTCTTTCCGCGATTCGGAAGTTCGAATTACCTCTCGATTTTGAGTTCCTTCTGGGAGAGACCGACGGCCAATTGTGCCACAGTTTATTGAAGAATCTACTGTTGCCATGGCTGAAAATGTTGGACACAGTGTGCGGTCTTCAAGTGCACGAACTGTGTCATGACAGCCATCGTTAAAAAGGTGTTGTGAACAATTGTGAAATGGTACCTCTAGTGCAATTTCAGGCTGTCGTGGATGCAGGTGGTCGTCATATGGAGCAACGTTTGGTAGTTTTGGTACAGAATATGACTGACGTAGTAAAAGGTAGGATTACCGGTATTAATGTTAGGCTTGGTTGGGAAAGAAACGTTAATGAATGTGGGAGAGAGAAACTCGGAGCCAACGACTTTTCTTAGTTTTTTATTTGTTTGTTTCGCACGTAATTTGGACCGCACGTCATTTAGTGTTAGTCTGTTGTGTATTTTATATCCTCACAAAATACAAATTGTATTTTATAACCCATAAAAATTTGTTGATCGTGTAACTTCTGCGCTTTTATTTTTCTTTACTTTTGATCCTAGTACAGTGTACATTTACAAACATAAGAAAATCTGTAAAATTCTTGTTGATATCTTGTACTCAATGAACTTTCTCCGTCATGATCAAAAGTAAGAATCAAGAGTTTCCTGATACTATTGATAGCTACGAAAGCTGTTTATGACTAAATGAAACATATTTCACATAAAACGAGGAAGTAATGAAGCCATGTTTGATATGTTTTCATTTTGCTGAAGATTATTTTAGGGAATTCCCTTTTTTAGCACTTTATCATAAAACTGTAACGTTTTTATTTTTACTACAATATCGTTCGGTTTCATGGCACAAACCAACGGTTTTCGAAAACAAACTGAATTAATTATTGATTGCTAAAAATACTGTTTATTTATAAGTAACAGACAAGATAGTAACTAAGTAGAACAGTAGTAGGTGACACAGATGGTGTTAAAGTTAATAATAACCGACAAAAAGCAGGGACAGATTAATGACTGGGAATGGAAGAGGAGAAGTATTATGAACGTGTATCCGGAAATGGGCGGTATGAGTACAACGGCAACAAACCGTCCTGGAACACGGTACAGAGCATCGTCGTATACACATTACGGCAGATGTTCACAATGCCCTTTATGGGGTGCAGGTGACAGGAATAGTAGAGGTTATCATGCAGGATGTATATAATCGTACTCTGGCTTGCAACACGATGGCGGGCTACTTGCCTGGAACTTGGACTAGGATTTGTCTCAATTTCCTGTAGAACCCGGTACTCCAAATCTGGTGTACGTACAGTCTGCCGTCTCCCTACACATTTGAATGTCTGAAAGGACCCTTGATCACATAAATGCCCAAAAAGGGTTTGAAATTTTGTTTTATATGGTTGGCGTCTGTGAGGGGACTTGTTTTGGTATAGCTGTGCTGATTCTCGCCCATTTCTATCTGTTTGGCCGTACACAAACACCACATCGGCTTGTTCCCGGTATGAATACTGGACCATTCTGCTGCTCACAGTACGCTGCGCCAATCAGACAGCCTACAACGCACAAGGAACACACAACATGTGGCTGGAGGAACTGTCATTCGTCAGCGCCATTTGCCATGGCAATGAAGCATTTCCAGATACATGTTCATAAGTCTTTTTTCCTCCATTTCCGGTCAGGAAACCGTCCATGCAGTTTGTCGATTTTATTCATGTTATCCGCACTCAGTTTCTAGACAGGTCACCGTAACCAGTTTCTAGGGGAATCTGGTACGACACTGACCGCACACGCAAACAAAGGGATCAAAATTAGATAACGTCCGATAGCTATGCAAAACAACTAACCTACAGGAAACGCAGTTACGATCTTAACTGATCCTAACTGACAAAGGCTATTAGGAAAACTACCATAGTCCACGCTTTCTTATGTAAGGCTATGGCAGTTGTACAACTTTAGACGCTATTAACAAGTGTTGCACTTTCATGTGCAAATTAAAATGTGTTTCTTTCAAAGGTTTATTCGTTATTTCTATTCCGCATGCCCTTCAAAATGGTTTCACAAAGTTTCATTGTACTGCGATCACTCGTTTTTCATAGGTGTCCTCTAAAATAGCGAAAGTTTTATTGTAACCCCTGTGTATTTCGACGAAACTCCCACACAGCTTTTTCAGGTGCTGCATGGTTTGCTTCTATGTGTATTCCCTGCCAGGATTCCAACCAAACTACGAACTCTTATCGGTCTAGCGCCTCTGTTTTTGATGCCGAAGCCCACTGCGATGATTGCTGCTCTTTTGTCTTTCTGAGCCCACACTGATATCCCTTGAAGTGATAATTTGTGTGTACTATCTCTGGTGAATGTGATCGCCGGAGAGATTTTCATAAACTGGCTGCCGACCACCAAGCTTGGCATAAATTGAAACCTCCGTCCCTGTTTATTATTTCTACAGACTCCTTAATTACGCTGTCCCAGAAACTTAGTGTTTCCACTGCTATATTGATCTCATCATATTTAAGTTCGTGATTGCATTCGAGACAGTGATCGGCGACAGCTGGTTTGCTTGGTTGTTTTAGTCGGTTATGTCGCTGACGTTCCTTGCATCTCTTGTCGACTGTTCTCTTAGCCTGCCAACGGAAGACATGCCACTGTCGCACGGATTGCCAAGTACGCCCAGCTTATGGAGACCTAGATCGTATTTAACATTACAACGAATACTTTTTATCTGAGACGGAACTCTTGAAGCTTTTCCGATCTATGTGGTCACACCACAAACTTGTCATTCACGTACTGATATAAACACGTTGGTTTCAGTTTGGCTGCTTCTGGAGTCTTTGCTTCAAAAATTTTTGTGAAAAGTTCGCCATGATAGGCCGTAACGGACTACCCATCGTCACGCCATCAGTTTGTTCCTAAAATTTTCCGTATTACAGAAAATATGTAGAGGTCAGAAGGTGTCTAAAAATTTATGTCATACAATCGACCAAGTTTTCCGTAATTAGCTCCCAGGAATCAGGAAGTGGGACTGCTTTAAAGACGGAGACAGTATCAAAACAGACCACAATATCTGTATCCCGGAGCCACAACTGACTGAAGTGGTGTACGAAGTAAGCGGAGTTGTGAATGTTGTGTTTGCACTGCTCATATACTGCTCGTATATTCAGCGAGCATCTAGGTACAGAGGCTTCATAAATGTTTACCCTGATAACAAAACAATGTAACTCTTTACTGAATATAGTAGATGAAACATTTGCCTCTACTTACTAATTTTTGAACCTTGGGTACACATTTAAAACAAGTAATACACTTCAATGCCAACGGCCTTGCCGCAGTTGTAACACCGGTTCCCGTCAGATCGCCGAAGTTAAGCGCTGTCGGGCTGGGCAAGCACTTGGATGGATGGCCGTCCGGTCTGCCGAGCGCTGTTGGCAAGCGGGGTGCACTCAGCCCTTGTGAGGCAAACTGAGGAGCTACTTGATTGAGAAGTAGCGGCTCCGGTCTCGGAAACTGACATACGGCCGGGAAAGCGGTGTGCTGACCACATGCCCCTCCATGTCAGCATCCATTGACGCCTGTGGGCTTAGGATGACACGGCGGCCAGTCGGTACCTTTGGTCCTTCATGGCCTGTGCGGGAGGAATACACTTCAATGTTTAAATCACTTCAACTTTTGCACCCTTGGTAACACGCAAAATATCAAGCCGGTATTCAGCCTCTTGCCCCATTCTACAACATTTCTGGTGTGGCTGTGCCAATGTGACACCAGGAACTACCGTTTTGTACACAATATCTTTCAAACACCCCCAAAGAAACAAACCTAAGGGGATAATGTCAGGCGATTTAGGTGATTCCGGGAGCCATGGAATTAGGCCGTAGCTGCCAATCCACCTGTGGGGGAAGGTCTCATTAAGAAAATCGCGGGTTTAGAGAGCCCAATGAGGGGGAATGCCATCTTGCCGAAAGCCTGCGGCTGGGGAACGGCATAATTTACCAACATATCTGGGTAAACATATCCATTCACATTATTTCCAAGGAAGAATAAAGGGCGATCCACTCGATTACACATTAACCCCACATTGACCTTTGGACTGTTCCGAATGTGTTCTCGTACGACATGAGGATTTTCTAATTCCCATATCCAGGCTCTACGGAGGTTAACGGAGCCACAAACATGAAATGTAGCTTCATCGAAAAAACATGCACGCTTCAAGAAATCATTGCTCTCACGCAAACGGTTCAGCATATCCCCTGAAAATTGTTAACGTTTTGGGTGACCATACAGTTGTAATGCATGAGCAATTCGGTCGTTGTACGCATACAGTATAAGACGTTTGCAAACCACATTTTGCACTGTACGCTTTAGCAGCGGAAGCTCCTGCAGTGAACGTTATTCAGGAGATGGATTACCTTCTTATTGTAGTCCACAAGTGACATTACGACCGTAACGTTGTTCTGTCGGCTGTCAGAACTACAGTTTTCTTGTCCTTTCCTACCTGCTCGTAGATGGATATATTGGATCTTAGTATTCACGCCTTGGTAATTCCTCTACAGCTGTTGTCTCGTGTGGGAGATACCACGGTGTCGAGTATAGACTTCTGATGAAAGGTAGCCTACATGTGCAAGGAAAAAGGATCCCAGACCAAGTGCGCCAAGGAAATCAGACAGCCGAAGCTAGTCGTGTGGTAGAATAAAGAAATTATCAAGATTCTCTGGTGGTCCTTTTTCTCATAGATTCAGTATTGTTTTCGTGATTCACCTTCACAGTCTCTGAATACTTGACACACTTAATTCTCGATTACCCGCTCGCCAACACGTCCCATCAAGACGCCATTGCTTCATCTCTGAAAGCACTCTGCGTTAGGTCTGCAATTTTTCGAAAGCAGCTTCATACTAATTGCTTCTCAAGGTAGTATTTCTTTCTGCACAATTCCCATAAGTTCCAGCCTGAATATTGCTTCAAAATACTTCTACTATCCCATGCACCTATCTTTCACAAACATTCCCCGATCAAACTCTGCTCGTCATTAACTTTCTCTCAGACGTCTTCTTGTTCATTATAAACATAAATGATTATTAAGACCTATCGGTCACAGTACTTCATCATAAAAAAATTACACGTTCAACGTGTTAATATCAGAGAAATGTACAACAGAAGTGAAGCATTTGCAAACAGGATTTCATACATTCAAATTTAAGCGCCTTGCATTTAGTATTAGTAAAAATCAGAAGTAAAACGTGAAATAACGCAATAGTGAAATACAAAATAATGACAAAAACGGAATTGCTGTATTATTCATACTTATTAGTTAAAATGAGCGAAAATCTTTGTTACAATGTGTATCCTATATCTCGACATAAAATCCACCAGCATTATTGTTTGGAAGTGATTTTACTATTTCGAAGCACAACCCATTCAGATGTTTGGTAACGAGAACTTCCCAAAAGTCACTTTACTCTTTACCCATTCTCTGACTTGCAAAAATTACAATCGAACTTCTAGAGTGAGGAACATGACTAAACGCTTCGAGACTGGCGAATGTTTTGCTGCGCTGTAGCACGTCTATCCACACGATAACTAACGGCAACCCATCTCTACAGCACTTTGTTGCCTGCTGAAATTGAGTGTAGTGTCGTCTTACCCTGAATCGAGATACTCAGAGGGTTGACACACAGGTATGCGGGTAACTAAGAGCCTGAAGAGTCTAGGAGACGGGATGTCCAATGGTACGGGCATATGAGACTGGCCGACAGCAGCATGTGCTCAAGAACTAGCGCATCCCGTCCTCAACTCTCAAACCAAAAATCAGTATCCGTCAAAAGCTAGAGATTTTACCCACATTTGACGACACAAGCAAACAGTGAACTATATAAAACGTAATACTCAGCCAACCAGTTGCACACAACACTTTACAAAACATATTAACCGGGTTTCGATAGTTCCAAGACTATCTTCATCAGAATGGTAAAATTTACCTAGAAAAATATATAATGCATAGATAATACACATAAAATAGTTAAATATGTGAAAATGCTCAACTGTAACTAGAAAACTGTACTTACATAAAATCACATAACAGAGTCTAAATTTCAGCAACAGTAATCTCGTCAAATGACATGTCTGTGTCCCATGATTCCAGAATAAAAATCATAATAAAAAAGACAGGCAGTTATCACAGAATAATAAAATGATGGTTGCAAGTGGCGTCACAAGTTAACTGTTGTAGCCGGCTAACACTGGAACTTATATAGCGCAAGAGGCATCAGACTAAATGACATGCAAGCCGACACTGCCATGAGATGGGCACGAGGATTAGTAGTGCCATCTAGTAACAAAACGGCAAACTTATAGACATCTGCGTCAAGAACAAAATTACATGGCTGTAGGTATACGTTAGTAACGTATAGTACCCAGATAAAGGCAATATGAAAGTTTGCAAAAATAGTAAATCAGCCTTTTTACAGGTAGTTTTAAATAATGTAAAATACTGACAATGACAGTTGGATAAGGTAAATCAGCATTCTCTACGCTGCTGTGAGGAAAATTCGAAAATCAGGCAGTTCTATGTAAGGGCTTGAAACCTTGAAAGAAGTTTTTATTATGGAACTGCAATTCTTCGTTAAGAATAAAACCGTCTTTAAGTTAGAGGTGTTTGAAAATTTCCAAGTATTGAAGGTTATCGAGTCTGAGGCCTTTTTTCACAAAGTGTAGGGTACTGACATCTTGCACTTCCTGTGATTAACAAGTGGGCGGCAAAGGAATTATTAATATTAGTACCACTTTTTCCTAGAAGATATTCTCTAAATATTACCGATATAGCTCTCCCTGATTGTTCTATGTAATAGGCCGGACAAGAGCCACAGACGATTTTATGAAGTCCTGATTTTCACAAATGAGACTGTGTTGAATCCAGATTGTGAATAAGATTATTTTTTAGAGAATTATTGGTGGAAAAAGCTACTTTACAATCATATTTGTTTTGCAGAAGATACTGTATTCTGTAAGAGACAGGTCCAAGAAATGGTATAGAAATAAAATTTTTCTTATTATTTCGATCATTAACGGAAACGCCCAGAGTGGTGATTCTGCTCTTCGTTTTATTGTTAAAAATGCTTCTTACTATGTTGGGTTCGTAGCCATGATTAACTGCAATAGTTTTGGTAAAATTTATTTCTGCTTCAAGATTTTCATCGCATAAGGCAGTAGAAATAGCTCTATGGACAGCTGAATGAAAGAACGCTATTTTATCTGACTACGAGTGTGTTGAAGTAAAAGGTACTATTTGATCAGTGCATATTTCTTTATGGAAGATATTGAAGGAAATTTTATCATCCGCTATTGTCAGAGTAAGGTGTAAGTAGTGTAACCGCAGAAATTCGTTTTCAAGCTCGCAGGTGAAAGCAATTTTTTTGTGAAGTTCGTTGAAAATTTTGAATAGATGATCAATCTATTTATTCGGTCAGCTCTAAATAATCAAAATATCGTCAACATACCTAGGATATGAAATGGTATCTAAGGCAGCAGCTCAAAATGTTTAGAAAATTTTTCTTCTAATAAATTTATAAAAATGTCTGCTAACGGGTTTCCCAACGCAAGACCATCACGTTCAGCTCTAAATAATCAAAATATCGTCAACATACCTAGAATATGAAATGGCTTCTAAGGCAGCAGCTCAAAATGTTTAGAAAATTTTTCTTCTAAGAAATTCATAAAAATGTCTGCTAACGGGTTTCCCAACGCAAGACCATCACGTTATTGATATAACTGTCCACTGAATTGGAAGTAATTATTTTTAACTACGATTTGAAGCAAACTGCTGAAATCAGAAATCTGTTCGTCAGAAATGTCTTTTCTGAAAAACCGTAAATTATTTTTCTACTATGTCCAGCGCTGTTTGACTGGAATATTCGTACAGAGATTTTTAAAGTCGAAAGAAATTAACATAGTATCTTCATCACAATATATGTCTTTAACTTTATTGACAAAGTTTTGACTGTTGGACGTAGAACAATTATTCTGGAAAAAGATACGGTTTCAATTTGTAATGCAGAAATCTGACTAGGTCATGGTAGGCACTATTCATACTCTTCGAAATGGAACGTAAAGGAGTCCCAATTTATGAATTTAGATTGTACATGTAACTTTGGAGATTGAGGGTGCATGTTAATTAACTGCCTTTTTTGGTAAGGTTTAAGTAAAATTTTAGAATTGTTAACCGCGGTTCTGATAACTTTTTGCGAAACAGGAATGCGATCCTTATGTAGTTCGAAAATATCGTTCTCCTCGAAAAACTTTAAGGTTTTCGTAACATATTCTTGCTTTTTAGCAAGTCAGTATTTTACTTAATTTAAAACTACCTGTAAAAAGGCTGATTTACTATTTTTGCAAACTTTCACACGGCCTTTATCTGGGTAATATACGTTACTAACGTTACTAACTACCTACAGCCATGTAATTTTGTTTTTGACGCAGATGTCTATAAGTTTGCCGTATTGCTACTAGATGGCACTACTAATCCCTTGTCCATCTCATGGAAGTGTCTGCTTGTATGCCATTTAGTCTGACGCCTCTTGGCGCTGTATAAGTGCCGGTCTTAGACGGCTACAGCAGTTAACTTGTGACGCCACTAGCGACCATGATTTTATCATTCTGTGACAACTGACAGTTATTTTTACTATGATTTTTATTCTTGAATCATGGGACACGAACATGTCATTTGAGGGAAGTTGTTGTTGTTGTGATGTTCAGTCCAGAGATTGGTTTGATGGAGCTCTCCATGCTACTATATCCTGTGCAAGCTTCTTCCTCTCCCAGTACCTACTGCAACCTACATCCTTCTGAATCTGTTTAGTGTATTCATCTCTTGGTCTCCCTCTACGATTTTTACCCTCTACACTGCTCTCCAATGCTAAATTGGTGATCCTTTGATACCTCAGAATATGCCCTACCAATCGATCCCTTCTTCTAGACTAGGTGTGCCACAAATTTCTCTTCTCTCCAATTCTATTCAATACCTCCTCGTTAGTTATGTGATCTACCCATCTGATCTTCAGAATTCTTCTGTAGCACCACATTTCGAAAGCTTCTATTCTCTTTTTGACCAAACTATTTATCGTCCACGTTTCACTTCCATACATGGTCACACTCCATACAAATACTTTCAGAAACGACTTCCTGACACTTAAATCTATACTCGATGTTAACAAATTTCTCTTCTTCAGGAACGCTTTCCTTGCCATTGCCAGTCTACATTTTATATCCTCTCTACTTCGACCATCATCAGTTATTTTCCTCCCCAAATAGCAAAACTCCTTTACTACTTTAAGCGTCTCATTTCCTAATCTAATTCCCACAGCACCACCCGATTTAATTCGACTATATTCCATTAGCCTCGTTTTGCTTTTGTTGATGTTCATCTTATATCCTCCTTTCAAGACACTGCCCATTTCGTTCAACTGCTCTTCCAGGTCCTTTGCTGTCTCTGACAAATTAGAATGTCATCGGCAAACCTCAAAGTCTTTATTTCTTCTCCAAGGATATTAATTCCTACTCCGAAATTTTCTTTTGTTTCCTTTACTGCTTGCTCAATATACAGGCTGAATAATATCGGTGATGTGCTACAACCGTATCTCACTCCCTTCCCAACCACTGCTTAAATTTAAAAGTTATGTGATTTCATGTAAGTATATTTTTCTGGTTTTAGTTGAGAATTTTCACATATGTACGAGGACTGGAACTTTAATAGTGGCAACTATTTATTTACAGCTCATGTAAAATAGATACGTGTTTCAAAATTTTACTGGCCTTCAAAGTAGTAGCCAGCATTGTATATAAGCCGTTGCCAGCGATGTGGAAGTCGTAGGATACTCTTAGTAGTGCCAGTTGTGTTGACAGTTCGACTTCTATCTCTATGCTGTTCATTTTTGGAGCACAGCCTACGACTAGCCTAGAGACAGAAGGGATGAAACATTTTGCAGGGCCTGACCATCATTTTGCAGGACAATGCTGCAGCACGTACAGTGCAAGCTGCTACTGATTTGTTTGACTGATGGGGCTGCTAAGTGCTATACCACCTACTGCCCTCCCCTGACTTAAGCCCTCGTGAGTTCAACTCGATTTCTAAACTGAAGGAAACATTTCATGGCATCCGCTTCAGAACAGCTAATAGACCGCACCGCTAAAACTGTCAACACAGCCGGCACTGCTAAGAGTGTCCTACGACTTCCATATCGCTGGCAACCGGCTATACACAACGCTGGTGACTACTTGGAAGGTCAGTACAACTTTTAAACTCGTATCTATTTTGTACGAGCTGTAAATAATGAGTTGCCACTACTTAAGTTCCAACCCCCATAACTGTTTCTTTATATATTTTTCTAGGTAACTTTGACTGTTCTGATGAAGATAGTCCTAGAACTATCGAAACCTGGTTAATGTGTGTTTTTTTTTTTAAGTTGTGTGCAACCGGTTGTCTCACTATTACATTTTATATAATTGCATACATGGTAGCTGAGTGCACAGTTACAAAACGTTTAAAATGCGAAACAGTTAATGTTTTTTATAAAGATATCGTCGCGGAAACTTCAGCCGCACGTCCAGAATATTGGGTTGTAGTTTATGCTACACAATTTTCATTTACGTGCCTTACTAGCTGACAAATCCGGCATAGAGCAGATAACCAGTTTGCCAATTTTCTATCAGAAACGAATAGAAAAACTGAATTGTGTTCATAGTGAAGTATCGATAAAATTCGTTTTCCACTTATTCTTAAAAACATCTTTGAAAGAACGAAACAGTCGTACAAAGAAATATGCACAATATACACTCCTGGAAATGGAAAAAAGAACACATTGACACCGGTGTGTCACACCCACCATACTTGCTCCGGACACTGCGAGAGGGCTGTACAAGCAATGATCACACGCACGGCACAGCGGACACACCAGGACCCGCGGTATTGGCCGTCGAATGGCGCTAGCTGCGCAGCATTTGTGCACCGCCGCCGTCAGTGTCAGCCAGTTTGCCGTGGCATACGGAGCTCCATCGCAGTCTTTAACACTGGTAGCATGCCGCTACAGCGTGGACGTGAACCGTATGTGCAGTTGACGGACTTTGAGCGAGGGCATATAGTGGGCATGCGGGAGGCCGGGTGGACGTACCGCCGAATTGCTCAACACGTGGGGCGTGAGGTCTCCACAGTACATCGATGTTGTCGCCAGTGGTCGGCGGAAGGTGCACGTACCCGTCGACCTGGGACCGGACCGCAGCGACGCACGGATGCACGCCAAGACCGTAGGATCCTACGCAGTGCCGTAGGGGACCGCACCGCCACTTCCCAGCAAATTAGGGACACTGTTGCTCCTGGGGTATCGGCGAGGACCATTCGCAACCGTCTCCATGAAGCTGGGCTACGGTCCCGCACACCGTTAGGCCGTCTTCCGCTCACGCCCCAACATCGTGCAGCCCGCCTCCAGTGGTGTCGCGACAGGCGTGAATGGAGGGACGAATGGAGACGTGTCGTCTTCGGCGATGAGAGTCGCTTCTGCCTTGGTGCCAATGATGGTCGTATGCGTGTTTGGCGCCGTGCAGGTGAGCGCCACAATCAGGACTGCATACGACCGAGGCACACAGGGCCAACACCCGGCATCATGGTGTGGGGAGCGATCTCCTACACTGGCTGTACACCACTGGTGATCGTCGAGGGGACACTGAATAGTGCACGGTACATCCAAACCGTCATCGAACCCATCGTTCTACCATTCCTAGACCGGCAAGGGAACTTGCTGTTCCAACAGGACAATGCACGTCCGCATGTATCTCGTGCCACCCAACGTGCTCTAGAAGGTGTAAGTCAACTACCCTGGCCAGCAAGATCTCCGGATCTGTCCCCCATTGAGCATGTTTGGGACTGGATGAAGCGTCGTCTCACGCGGTCTGCACGTCCGGCACGAACGCTGGTCCAACTGAGGCGCCAGGTGGAAATGGCATGGCAAGCCGTTCCACAGGACTACATCCAGCATCTCTACGATCGTCTCCATGGGAGAATAGCAGCCTGCATTGCTGCGAAAGGTGGATATACACTGTACTAGTGCCGACATTGTGCATGCTCTGTTGCCTGTGTCTGTGTGCCTGTGGTTCTGTCAGTGTGATCATGTGATGTATCTGACCCCAGGAATGTGTCAATAAAGTTTCCCCTTTCTGGGACAATGAATTCACGGTGTTCTTATTTCAATTTCCAGGAGTGTACATATGTATAAGCACTGTATAGAAATTGAGATACATGATCCCAGAAAGTTTGTGCACTTTGGGGGCAGTTGCTTCGCGTTTTTACAATGCGACCGTGTGAGCATCACTATGCCAAAGGCTCTTCATAGCTCTACAGACGGATACTGTTTTCGCCTACAGCTATTCGCTCTTCGCAGTTGAAAGCTGTCAAAAGCGCTGCCACGTGTCAGGCATTTTCTTAATTTGATTCGACTGTGCGAGTGTGTTAGTAGTAAAGAAAGAATGTATTAAAATGTCATGCATTACGTGCCAATTTTTGACCCATTCCACTGTTTGACATATCCCTTGAACTATGTATCGTACTATGCTGTATTTTTTGTAAGTACATTCAGCGGCATAGGTGGATACTGCTGCGAAATACGTTGCGAATGGTGTTAGTAGCAAGGAAGTAATAAATTTGTACGTCACGCAACTCAGTATTTATGACGTCATATGTCCTGATCTATGTGTCATACAATGACATAATTTTTATAGGTAAATTCAGCGTCATATGAGGATACTGCCAGGAAAATGTGTTGAGAATACATCTAGTAGAGAAGAGGTAACGAATTTAAACGTCATGCACAATGTAGCAGTTTTTCACACATCTCAGTGCTAATGACGCCATATATCTTGAACTATGCATGGTACCTCTTTATACATTTGGAAGTGCATTTAACGGCAAATGTGGACAGTGTCTGCAAAATTTGTTGTGAACACAGTAAGTAGCACAGAAGTGATACATTTAAACGTCTTGCATGACGCGATAGTTTTTCACGCATGTCATTATTTATCACGTCACGTCTTCTGAATTATGTTAGGTAGGTGATTATTGATTGATAATAAAAGATACATGTACGAAGAAATCGCAGTAGTGGTTTAGGATGAGATATGGAACACACACACACACACACTTTTTTATAATATGTATGCATATAAGGGGCAATCAAAACCTTTCCGTTTGAGGGCATTGCTGCAACGGCAAACACCGGTAGACACCTAAAATGAAGTAGGGTGTTGATAGGACAGCTAGTCCAGGCAAATTAGGAAAAATGAGTGAAAAATTTTAAGTTTTGAAACTTTAGAAAAACACTGTTAGGGAATGGAGGGTAAAAAACAGAAAGTTCCCATCCCTATAAGAGGAGCATCCGCATCCCCCATCCCTTAATGTAATTTATTTTCCTTTTTTCAAACTATACGAAAAACGGTTCATTTAACGAAGTTATCTATATAACAGAAAATATTCCTAGTGAAATTCTACTCATAGAAGGTCAAAACCATGATTAAGCAATGTAATTAGTTTACGAGTGCCAAAATTTGTAGGTAAAAAAGTGAAATTTATTTTAAAATATACTTCTATTTATATGGAACAATTTTGCTTTATAGTCTTTTACTTTAGATTTATTCAACTTAAGTTATTGGAATGATAATCATTTTTTATGAAAATTAAGAATTAGTATAAAACTAATAAACAATTATTTTCATTGTAATATATATTTACAATCATATGTATTGCAAGTAGACAATGTAAATACCATAATATCTATCAAACAAATTAATTCTTGAAACTTCCTGGCAGATTAAAATTATGTGCTGCACCGAGACTCGAACTCGGGACCTTTGCCTTACGCGGGCAAGTATAGAAATAAATTCTTGTAAATACTTTTTTAACAAAAAAACATCATACAAAACTTCTGTCAAATCAATGCGAGACACTTTAGTGTAGCTTTGTCCATGTCAGTTTTTGCACATTGTTGTGCAATGTAAGTCAGCCTTCACACATCTGCACTTTCTTCCGCAGCCTTGAGTGCAGCCGCATGAAATCAGTAGCAATATTTTCTCTGGAGCATGTAGTCGTTTCATGTGAATTTGGGAGAGGGATGAGTATGAGTCCCTCCAGCCCCAGTTTCTGGGATCCAAGTTGTTCCCCAGCCATCATTGGACTTGTATGTAAACTCTGTAGGAATGGAGACGTCCTGCATCAGTAGTGGGTGGCAAACGAGAGAGTATGACAGCATTGTTTGCCTGACCCACGACTACATTAAAACTTTTCAATCGAATGACATTTAAGTTATCGCCAGGAGATAGAGAGAGAGTATAAATTTCTCTCCTGTTTTTACAATGGTATCAGCAGAGGAAGCAGGAGTGTTGAATATCTGTGGTATATTATGAAGTTGAGGATACTGGTTGAATAGTTGGAAGGCTTATATCTTTCCTTTCCCAAACAAGGGTGAAGTGCTGTCGCAACCACGTACTGCTTGAAGAAACAGTATTGAATTCTTGCATTCACGAACAAGTGAGGAGTTACGTATACCTTTAGAACTATGACACCTTGTTATGATGCTACCTTTACCTTCCATCAGGATTATGTCTGTGTCGTCTGGAACATGAGCGGTAAGTAGCACAAAATGATCTACATCTTGACCCACTACAATCACTTGATAGTAAAATTTTGAGGCATTTATTGCTTTTGCAACAATTTCAACATCTGAATCGTCATCCTCAATCCTGGTTTCAATACCAAAACGGTCTAGTTTTTGCACAAACTGTGTAATAAACATTTCCTTATTGCTGAGGATACTAAAAAAGGCAGACTGTGATTCAACGCATAAGTCTCGTCATTAAAGAAAATTTCTCGCGAGGTCCGCTCCATCGTTCGCCTTTGGCGTTCAGTAGTTTTTATGTTCAGAGATCTTTCTGAATATCCGTCAAATACAACAGCATCATCATCTTTGTAGTGTCTCTGAATATAGGCTATTAAGGTTTCAGAAATATCACCGAAAGTTCCATTCTCGGGCCACACGACGTGGTGGATAAGAAACCCTCCATCTATAACAAATAACTTCGATTCATTATTGTCAATATTCCTTTCAGGCACTTGATTGAAAAGATTGTACCGCGACAGCTTTTTTGTATTCCCCATCAATCCACTTTTGTCAAACAGATACATCGGTACACTCTACAATTCGTATGTGAAGCAATCCTTTAAATCATCAGGTGAATGAAAAGTGCACAGTGTTCTCTGAAATAACTGAGTTGTATCTGCTTATACTTTCAAAAATGGTTCAAAAGGCTCTGAGCACTATGGAACTTAACTGCTGAGGTCATTAGTCCCCTAGAACTTAGAACTACTTAAACCTAACTAACCTAAGGACATCACACACATCCATGCCCGAGGAAGGATTCGAACCTGCGACCGTAGCGGTCGCGCGGTTCCAGACTGTAGCGCCTAGAACCGCTCGGCCACTCTGGCCTGCGCTTATACTTTTTTCAAGCATAAAGTTGACAAGCACATTGTCGTAACCATGCTGGATTTCTTAAGCTACAGAGAACCAAATTTTGGCGAGACAGCAACTATTGTTCGAAGAGCTTCTTCACCAACTAACACAGCTTTGTAGCACTTTACTTCCTGAGAATCTGCTAATCCCGATTTTAATGAATACAATTGCTCCTTATAAGCAAATGGAGTGTGTTGTTGCAGCCATAGCTGAAACCTTCTGCGAATTTTCTCGTCAGCTTCTATCCTCCAACTCCTCAGTTCAACATGTTGATCACCCGAAACCGAATGTAAATTGCAGAAATGTTCCATAGCTTCGCATATGTGATGGGCTGTTGGTATACCACAAATCTATCAGTTCAACATACCATCGGTGAAACATCTTCCGTGTGAAAAACCTCCAACACTCTTCAGGTTTTCATAAGCGTTTGTTCTTTCGTCATGTCGGTCCATACTCCACACCAATACTTATAAGAGTCTCGAACCATGAAGAGGCTCTCCTTGGTGAATTTATCAAAATCGGCGGGTTTCAAGGTTTCTATCAGATTTTCCATGTGTTGGTGGTACAAATGACACGCCTTAGCATAATGAAAGTGTTCAGTAGCATGGAATACTGGCAACATAGCTCTCAGACATTCTATATAGAGCTTCCAGTTCCCCACACGCTCTGCTTGGATGAAATGCTATGCCAAGATGACAAGCTGATTATATTGCATCCATAACTGGAAGTTTTCCCTCTTTGCTTAATATCACCCATTGTGCTATCAAATTTATTTTTCGCTCGCATCTCGTGGTCGTGCGGTAGCGTTCTCGCTTCCCCCGCCCGGGTTCCCGGGTTCGATTCCCGGCGGGGTCAGGGATTTTCTCTGCATCGTGATGGCTGGGTGTTGTGTGCTGTCCTTAGGTTAGTTATGTTTAAGTAGTTCTAAGTTCTAGGGGACTGATGACCATAGATGTTAAGTCCCATAGTGCTCAGAGCCATTTGAACCATTTTGAACCATTTATTTTTCAGCTTTTGAATCTTTTTTCAATTCACCGAAAGATACACCATTTCTACTCATATCAGAAATACAGTCTTTAATATGTTGCTTCTCCTCCTCATCACTGCCATTTCCTCCAGTATTATGATGGAAAGAGCACACATGACGGCAGAGTGAGCTTGAATTGGCCTCCAATTCAATTGGTCTCCAAAGGCTCAGAGACTTCACTGTCTCTCATTCAGAATCATATTGCTCCTGGAAAAGACATTATCAAGTGAAAGCCTCCTAAACGAATAACTAAATTAGTGAACAGCTCATTACCTCTATTAGCCTCCACTGCAACTATATTTTTAGCTTTCATATAGAGTGGTTGATCAAACGTCGTGATACATGTTTGCTGCGTGATCTTCTTACTCTCCGTAGCAGCATAAGTTAAAGCAATTAAAATAGTGCTACAATCTGTGGGAGGGTTGTTGATGAAGGGATGCGCCAATGCATTTGATTGCGAATAAGGTTCTCCAGTTGTGATTTTCTCCATAAAACCTTGCCACTCAGAGATAGAAATCTGTAAGAACTTCTCAAACATCCAAGTAAAATCGTGAATGGTACGCACTGTTGCTTTAGTGAATGATTGTTCTGAGTATACATTTTGCCAACGATTTCTTGAATTCAACTGCCTTCGGAATGTTAGCAGACAAATTTTTTGGGCACTTGCTGTTTCAGTAGAGCTCGAAATGACAGAGTTTCGTTACTTCTGATGTTCTATCGCTTTCACTGGAGTCACACACCTGATTCCACACATAGCATGGAATGTACCTTATCCCGTCATTGTTGCAATATTGAAGTCAGCATTATCGAAAACGAACTGTGAGAACAAATCATTTGAAGTATTTGGTTTCCAGAACTGAACGGCAGAAGCCTCAAATAAAACTACAGTACTATATGAAGTAACTCGTATTCGAGACAATTTCGGTAATGTATTATGATCCTACTTTACGAAACAAGTACACTGCAAGACCAAGTTGCAGTGTGGAGATAAATGAACGAGGTCTGGTAGCTGCCACAATCTCATAGGATATTGCTTTACACTTTTTTTAAAGGGAACTGCTCACTACCTTTCCTTTTTGACAAAACCTCATCCTACACAAATTCCTATAATGTGTCAGGAACCACAACTTCAGCTTTCTCTGCTTAGTCGTTGATATCTGGATAATTGGCAGTACTGTAAGGAGCTGCAACCTGGTAGTCAAGGAAGGCAGGATTCAGTTACGATTGTGGACGGGGCCGTAATCAGTTACTGTCGGTTCCGTTTTGCAATTACATTTATTTTAAAACGGTAATTCCAGACTCAGCGATAAATGAAGATATCACACGCTATTAATGAAGGAAGAAACAACAGTGTAATTAATAGTGCTTTCAGTGCATTACAATTTACCAAATGAGCATAAAATACAGACACAGAAAATAATGTTTTAAAAACAAGCCAATTTGATCCCAATTAGAATTTTAAGGCAAGTAACCACAGTCACGGCTGAAGGCCTTTAACGCCGAGAACGGCAATTATAAAAAAATTTAACAAACATACTGTAAAACAGCAGTACAGTAGCAAGGTTAATTTAAAAAGACAAGCAACTGATCACCAAACGGCTGAGACAAAATGATGGTAAACTTTGTAGCACAACCATTTAAACCTGTTGTAACGCCAATAATGGCAATTATATAAAAAAATTTAAAAAACATACAGTGAAACAGCAAACGTTAATTTAAAGGGCAAGTAACTGATCACCAAACAGGTGAGATAAAATTATGATAAACTTGGTAGCACAATCATTTAAACCTGCTGTAACGCCACAGCTACTGCATATGTATACCCGCCGCTGCTGCCACTAGCGGACAGGCAATGCTTGCGAAACCAAGTGGCGCCAGTCAACACGAGAAGAAGACAAACAACCGCAACCATGTCAACTAAACGATACGGTCTGGCCTCCAACAGAGGACAGAAACCTACGAAACTCGAGCCGCAGCACGGCTCAGGAGCCATTCTTATATCTTCATGGATGATAGCTGCTGCTGCTTCTACTATTCTATTTCTCTCATCTTTACACCATGGATTCAAAAGTTTGTGGCCACTGTCACGAAAACATACAAATGAGGGATATTTTGGCAATGTGGCAAACAAGACCTCATCATCAAAGTATTCAGTTAGTTTATTTTTCAGAGTTTTTATAGTCATTGTCTCTCCTTGTGGGAGACATTCCTTAACTTTCTGCAACAAATCGAGCAGTGAAATTTGACATTCCTCTAAACTACCTATAAATTTGCACAATTCTTTAAAAGAAGGATCGAAGTTAGTATCTTGAGGGCGGCCTCTTTTTCGAACAGAGGAGGAGTTCAACACTAATTTAGCGCAGCAATCTTCATGATAACGGGCTTCTGCAGCTACTAAACACAAAACACTGTTGTTGCGTTCGGGACCTCTCTACCAAAATCATCATAGAGTTTCTTTGCTTTCCCAAGCAGCGTATGTTTTACAGTTAAAGAGCGAACTCCAAACACTCCATGGCGTTGGTGGCATGTTTTTCTTTTTTTTTTTTTCAGCCTCTGACAAATTTTTCAGCACAAATGAAACAGTCTTTTCTGAAATGGATAAGAGGAAGAGGATCTCAAACTTTTATCATCTGCTTGTGCAACATCCTGCTTAATTAGTTTCCTTATATTACGTTCCTTAATATATTCACGTCGACATACCTTATGCACTTCAATAAGTCCAGCGTTCTGTAGAAGATTATGAATCGTATCCTTCCGTTCCTTGCTGATGCGCATCAGAGTTTCCAAGCCCTTCGCCACTATTGATGTCTCTCCGTCCGAAACAGATTTACCACAAATAAAATAGGCGGTAGGGTCCAGCATTATTGTTTCCACAGTCCGGACAAAAGAAGTGAGAGTGAGAATAAGCACTTCATAACACCAGAAACTGATGAATATTGTCACAAAAACAGATTCCTCTATCACTACTCTGACAGTTCACAACATTAACTCAACTGAACTAGACACTGGGTGAGAAAAAACGGCAGCGACAGTAGTGATAGGGGAGCGCTGATTGAATGGGAAGGGAAATTTGACGTTTCCATTGTTGGCACGTACTCCTGATGTCAATCGCAAAAGAAATACCATCAAATTGAATATATAGGCTACGAAATATTTCCACACACTTAATTACACTTTTCGTTTAAATACTTTGCTACGCAACAAATACTGAAAACTATTACGTTAACAGAATTCTATTCCAAATCTTATACCTCAAATACCGTTCGTTTAAATGAAAAGATGCACAAGATTTTTTCATGTACAATTTCGCGAGGAATACATTTACTAATAAGAGCCTTGTTCGAAAAATGAGATTTGCGTATAAATTTAAAATATGGTACAAATTGACTTTTGGAGGGGATAAAAGGAGGACGCGCCCCACTTACGAAGGGCAACTTTTCTGTTATTTATTAATATTCCCCAGATAAGTATTTTCCCGAAGTTTTAAAAGTTTATAAATTGTTCCCCCATTTGATGATTTTCTTACTAATTTGCCGGGGGTAAGCATGTTTATCGAAAACCACCGTTGTGGAAGTGTGCGCGGAGTTAGTGCTGCCATATTGCGAATGTAACGCAGAAGTTCCCACTAAAGTAGCAGATACTCGAGGCTCCTGATCTCTCCTTGCGATTACGCCGCCCTCGATCCCTTAAAAAAGGCTCGACGATTTCTTTCGCACGTGGATGTGAAGAAGGCAGTTACGAACTTCATGAAGAAGGAAACGGTGCTTTACCAAACCGGTGTTTTCAACCTAGTGCGTCGATGGGATGGCTGCTCAACGCTCACGACGATTTTTCCTGATTGACATACCGATTCTGGATTGTATGGTCTTCAGACGGAAACTTTATGATCTCCTTTTAAACATAGAAAGTGTCTCCGTATCCTGTGAAATCCCCATGTAGCAATGTATTCATTTCTCCGCGATCGCACTTTCGTGCTCCTCCAACGTAACATCTGCCCTGTAATCGATACTTTATTCTCTGTTTATTCTAAATTAATAGCATAAGGTACGTTAATCTTTCGCATTGGGTCCTGTCCGTGATACATCTGTATCGTTCGTGATTACGTTGTTTTCGCTAAAAAAAAATACCAGAGCTATTGTTATATGAATAAGAGTTCAAATGGTTCAAATGGCTCTGAGCACTATGGGACTTAACATCTGAGGTCATCAGTCCCCTAGAACTTAGAACTACTTAAACCTAACTAACCTAAGGACATCACACACATCCATGCCCGAGGCAGGATTCGAAACTGCGACCGTAGCGGTCGCGCGGTTCCAGACTGCAGCGCCTAGAACCTCTCGGCCACTCCAGCCGGATGAATAAGAGTTTTCCTCGCTAACACACCGCCACACACCGTCAGGTGGCTTGCGGAGTATGTAGATGTAGATGTAGAACATGCGTCGCAAGATATTCATCGTTACCTATGCCTTTCTAAACAGATGATTTGATTTTTAACTGGATGTTGCATCGTGTTGGGCAGTCCGCACTCGGAGCGACTGAAATAGAGCGCAACGGGCAGGTGATATAAATCGGCAACTGATTGCTGATTACCTGGCAACGCAGTTCCACACACAAAGCAACTCTGAAAAGAAAACTGCAGTTGCCATGTTCGAGCATGGAGGACAGGGAGCATTGTTCGTGCACCCGAGAATCTTTCGATTACACTCAGCATGCCGAGCATTGATTCAGGATTGAGTTCATCCGTACATCCAAATAAACATAAACCGCAGGGTAGATGCAGCAACCGCGGAGTTACAACATACAGATTCGAAAGTCGTAGCTTTTTATAAAACGGCTAAACGTGCTGTGGTGATTTAGCACGCTTGATTTCTTCCGCTATAACACAAAGTTTCTTTCATTCCGAAAGGTGTAATAAGTCGACAAATAGTTACAAATAAACAGAAATTAGTTAGGCAAGGACAGCATACTTGTTATTCAAACTTAAACTTGGTGAGTATGTGCCATGTATCTGTGTTCCTATGAAGTGTAGTGCAACATTCTATAAAAGTCACTTAGTCGGCAACAATAATTTTAGCTTAATTTTAAATGACCCCTCGTAGATTATATATGAGTGTCCGACATAAATGTAAGATTCGAGGAAGCTAGGGTCCGCAAGGTATTAATGGTATGATAAGGACTCCCCTTTCACCTTAGCCAGGAAGTCTAATGTGGACCGTAGGAATCTCTGCACTTCTGTATTAAAAAAACTACACACAAATTACGATCACCGAGGGGGTTTTAAAGAATTATTGAACTGGTGCTCTTTGTCAGTGTAACATATGCAAAACAAAGCAGCTGTGTGCAGGACGTTACGTGAGGCGTGTGGAGAAAACATTTCCACTGACTAAAGGTATTCACTGCTGACAACAGCTTCAAATGTCGTCTCAGCTTTTCGCAACCTAAGCTTGAGCGGCAGCACAGGACCATGTATACAATGACAGGTAACGAAAGATTAGTACAATACAAGAGTTCTTCAACCCTGTCACCATACAGTAGCGTACACAAAAAATACAGAACCGTTTATCTCCAGATGTTATTCAGGATATGCGCTCCTTGAACATTACATATCAGTACTGCTGCCCATAATGGACTCTCTTAGACGGAAGACTGATATGCAGTTTGAACTGGCGTGGCAGTCAAAACAATCACATCCATGCAAATGTGAGGCGGAGTCAAGTAAATTTAAATTCTTCTCACGAACACAAGTTAGTAGTACTATGGTGTCAAAGTTTCAGTAACTAACTACTTTGACCAAGAATTTCACACACCAAGATAAATCCAAAATCTGATCATGCTCTGAAGGTTTGTCAGAAGAATTCGGACCCGCCATTCTATATATACTAGGAGCCTTCCGAATGTCATTTAGTGGAAGTTTGACATAACATGAACCATTCTACTCGTATATACTCGGAGAACTTCGAATGGCATTTAGTGGAAGACTGGCGTAATATGCTCCATATTGTTCTATTATGGATTACATTCGCATGTTGTTTTCATAAACACGTAGTTTATAAATTATAATTTATGGAATATTGCAGTGTGCCGGTGGCTAACTCCAGACGAACTCTGCCGAAGGACTAAGTCCGAAGACAACTGATGGTTCATCGAACAGTAGACTGACCACGCTGAAGACTAAAAAATAACCAATAAGCATTGAAGATTGCTCGCCAAAGACTGCCCTGCAGACTTCCTGGCCATAGTTATATCACAGCACAAATCGCTCCACCGAATCCGCACGAATATCTGCCGTTGCTGGATGTCACCAGCACATCACCTGTTGCCTCTCCAAGTGCGATGATATCATCATTGCATCTGCTTGGCCCCCACGATGGTCATGGCAATGAAGTTTGGCCACTGCGGGTGGCTTCTGTGAACAACCACTGTAGCTGTTCTTGGCCCCGCCGAGATATAGCCTGTGCAGAATGCTACTACGATTGTAGTAACATGGGAGATAACACATGGAAAACACTGAGATGAAAGTGTCAGCAGTAAAAAATGAAGAGGCCGTAGGAGAAAATAGCGGAGGCAATCCCAGAAGAATTGTTGGAAAAGTGGGAGAATGTTTAATAATGAGTAGCACAAGCGGCCTGAATGTCAAGCAAAGAGTCAAATCTGTTCACCCAATTGTGCTGTCAAAAATGTGGGCCACAGCTGAAACTGCGCCTTTTTCAAACAAAATAATATGGACTTCGGGGTTTGAGGAAAGGGAAGTAATTCATGCAGCAAGAAATCGGTTAACGAATTCACCAAGACTTGGTAAAGTTAGTCTAACTGACTGTGAGGTTTAAAGCGCAGCTAGCTTAGTAAAAATTACGAAATAAAAACTCCGAAAGTATCAGGAAATAAATTTAACTTGGACGAGGCCATATGAGCTAACACAGGAGGAAAGAAGATCACTTACGAATGTCACGATGCGGAATTCGTATGTTGGGAATCATAAGGGACGATACAGCGAAGCTACTATATGAAAGAAATTGCACACCACAGAAAGTCAAGAAAATCAGCCATAAGCGAATCAGATACATCCAGACAAACACAAAGATTTCAACTGGATGTTGACATACTTAGGCCCACTAATCAGAGAAATTCACCGTTACGCGCAGTAGCATATATGTTCCAAAACGAGTTGATCCTAACAGCTATATATTAAAATGGAAACAGGCGTACCACTTCTACTTACAACAAAGTAAATCTTTTAGTCTTCAGCGGAATATGGACTACTAGGAAACTTTCTGGAAAATTAAAATTATATACCAATAAATGGTGCTTTGGAAGTGGACCAGAGGCAGTGCCGGAACTAAAGCTGTGACAACATCCTCAAGTCGGGCCTGGGTAGCTCAGTTTGTGAAAACATTGTCCGCGAAAGGCAACGTTCCGGATTCGAATCCCAGCTCAGGAGACATTTTTAATCTCTGGGAAATTTCGTAACAGGTAACTAACTTGTTTCGAAACAAATTTAAACGCCCAGAATGGAACATTGCCTTTAGATGCACTGCAATTACACAACAGGTGTTAGGGGGTAATCAGAGTTCCTGTGTCTAACTTCAAAAATGGTTCAAATGGCTCTGAGCACTATGGGACTCAACTGCTGAGGTCATTAGTCCCCTAGAACTTAGAACTAGTTAAACCTAACTAACCTAAGGACATCACAAACATCCATGCCCGAGGCAGGATTCGAACCTGCGACCGTAGCGGTCTTGCGGTTCCAGACTGCAGCGCCTTGAACCGCACGGCCACTTCGGCCGGCTGTCTAACTTCCAGTTGCATGTTGCAGAGCTCTGTCAACGAATCACGTGGGTAAATGCTTTTGAATGTCAGTTGAAAAGTGGAAGTGGTAAACATGCTAAGTGCTAGAACTGACATTTGTCAGGAGAGTTTGTACATAACCGATTTGTACCCAAAAATCTGGGAAGGCATTCTGATACCATAGAATAATTCTGCTCACCGCATCACTGCGGGAAATAATGAGTCAAATTAGAAAGTAAACACTTTATTAAGAATGCTATAAGTGCCAACCAGGAAACTGCCTGGTTCTAAGTGCGAATAAGAAAGTTTTTAGGAGCAGATTCTTGCAAAGAAGAAAACAGCAGCCAGCCACTGTTAATAATTAATTTTTACTTACACAAATAGTGCCGTCACCAATTTCATACTGACACATTTATCTTTAGACGACTTTTAATGATTATATTACATTTGTTGCTTTTTACATAATGTGTTAAACAATCCACAACCAATGTAAGCAACCACCAGTGTACGAGGGCTATTAGGAAATCAGATGAAGATTTGCACAGATGTATTAAGCAGTGTCTCTAGTATGCCCGTAGATGGCATCACGTCGCTCTTCTGAACGCACAGTCAGCTCGTAAAGACACCTACAAAATAGTGTCTCCCAACAAACATGAGTGCCTGCCAAAAAATTTCGCCTATTTCCGTGCAACCCCACATAAAACACCTGTCACGCAATTCCTTTTCCGTGATTTATCGGCCACTCACTGCAAAGACAATGAAGACGCTTCTGCAGCGTTTTCGATGGGAAATGTTTGATCACCCACAGTTCAGCCTGGACCTGGTTTCCTCTGATTTTCGTCTCTGCTCAAATGAACCACTGACTATGAAGACAGCATTTTCGCGTAGAAAACAGTCGAAAAGCACAGGAGGCTGCCTTTTTTGACAAGGGTATTGGAAAGTTGGTACAACGCTACGACAATATCTAATTCGGAGCGGCGACTATGTAGAGGAGTTCCTCGAAAGTGTAGCTAACTATTGTAAACAAAACAGTTTTGATTTTCACTGTTATTTCCATTTCGAGACCGATCGTTCCTCATTTTCCGAATAACCCTCGTAGAATAAACGTGAGCAGCCGTCTGAAGACGACCCGTCTGTTTGAAATCAGTAACGGCGCCATTTTTGTAAATAAATATCATTATTAATAGTGGTTAATTGCTGTTTTCCTCTTAGAAGGGGTCACCTTGTATTCTGCACACAGCCAAAAATAACAGTTTCCGACCAAATACTAGGAAGGGAGTTTTTGTTCCAAGTGCTGTTAGTAATGAGGTACTTCGTCGTATTTGTACTTATACGAATAAAGAAATATAGAATTACATTTTTAAGTAATAGAACTGTTGTAAAGAAGACACATTCTCTTTTAAATTTTTGATTAATACCATGCGCCAGCTGCTAATGTATGTGGAACGACTTTCTCCATGGTTTGGCTCCTGCATCAAGATTAGGGACATTCAGCTGAGTACAGTATGCAACTGATCACAGAAAACACTACTGCACTGAACTCGTTTTGTGTAGGAAGTGGCATGTAGAATGTTTCTCATTTTCACTGTTCAGTTCATGGAACTAGAACCGAAGGGATTCGTTCGGCAGTACGTAATAATTCATTGCGACGTAAGAGCGTTGTGGGAACTGCCACGGCCAAGAAGCATCACAGGTAGGGAGGGGAGAGGAGTAGGAGAGACCCCCTCCCGTCGGCCACAGCCAGTGGAGGGGAAGTTGCGGCAGGGCTCGGGTCAGTCGCCTCGCTACCTCAGCTGGCGCCGCAGTGGGTCACGACCACGAGACGCCACGCTTAAACACGTCAGGGTCTCGGAAGATCACACAGGCCACACAGACTGTAGACTATAGCTGGGACCACGAACGATGGCGGTCAAGTTTAGGCTTGTGCTATGCTCCTACGTCACGCATTCTTGGACAAATGGCTCTGAGCACTATGGGACGTAACATCTGTGGTCATCAGTCCCCTAGAACTTAGAACTACTTAAACCTAACTAACCTAAGGACATCACAAACATCCATGATCGAGGCAGGATTCGAACCTGCGACCGTAGCGGTCACGCGGTTCCAGACTGAAGCGCCTAGAACCGCACGGCCACACCGGCCGGCTCATTCTTGGACAGCTAATATTAGTTTTCTAAGCGCTCTGCTGTGTATGCCATAGTCAATGCGAACGTTAAACGTGATGTTAGGGACTTATTTACGGAATTTTTGTTCCATTTGTTGACAGTTGTCTTCGCTGATGGTAAACGAAAAATTGTACATAAGACGAAGGACGCAATTTGCAGGATACACGATTTTTTCAAGAGCAAGGCATGTGTATGCCCTTAACGCAGCTGTCGCTCGGAACCGGAAACAATGCAATCCCAATGCGTACCTCGACCTGAGCGAATCGTCCTCGTTTGCGAATAGGACTCTAACATATGCTACAGCAAGAGAATGGATTTAACAGACAATGATGTGATTTGTATCTCGGACATGAGTTCCTATAGTGAGCAGCGCAGTGTTCTCCTCTGCAGCGAGCAGTTACAACTATGTATTCAGAACAGAATTGGTGGTGAACAACATGATGGAACTGTTCGTTCTAGCTTAATTATTTTTAAGTAAATTATTTTATTCGTTGTTCGCTTAATATCACGACACCCTTGTTCCTTGTATGTTTTCTCCTGTACCGCAAAGAAGCCTGAGTCGTTTCCCATTCAAGCTGAATACGCCATTCTACTGAAGACTTCAGCTCAATACTACTCAGCCCGTCATGACATTATCATTTTTTTATGTTTATCATGGCCATGTTTTTAATTCTTGTACATTACTTGTTAGTTATGGGAGCTCCAATATTAGGCGGGTCATGGAGGCTAGGGCGGGGATGAAGTCCAACGTTCAATCGGTGTACTTGCCGGGGGGCCTTGTCCGGGATGTGGAAGAGACTCTTCCGGCGGCTACCGAGCGTGCGGGGTGCAGCAAGCTGCACATTGTTGCACATGTCGGCAGCAACGATGCCTGTCGTCGGGGTTCTGAGGAAACCTTTGGGTTCTTTAGACGGCTGACTAAATTGGCGAAGGCGGCCTCCATCTCTCGAGGAGTGGAAGCCAAGCCGACGATTTGCTGCATCGTACCCAGGACTGTACCGGGGTCCTCTGGTTTGGAGTCGAGTCGAGAATCTAAACCAGAGGCTACGTCGACTCTGTGACTAAAATAGATGTAGATTCCTCGACCAATCCTATGGGGTGGAAGGTTGTGCCAACTGTAGAAATTGTTAGTTCACCTAAACAGATCATTCCAAAGGATTTAAATATGCTAAATCTCATGTTAGTAAATTGTCGAAGTGTCTGTAACAAGATCCCCGAGTTACTCTCCGAAATAAACAGTAGATTGTATTAGGTACCGAAAGCTGGTTGAAATTGGACATAAAAAGCAGTGAAATTTTGAACTCGGATTGGACAATGTTTAGCTAGGATAGGACTGATGCTATGGGAGGTGGTGTGTTTATTGCAGTTAAAAGCTGTTTAAACGCAGTTGAGATCGATACTCGGTCAGACTGTAAAACAGTCTGGATAAAGCTGTCAGTCAGAAAAGGAGTGACCATTGTATTAGGATGTTTTTATAGACCACCAGCATCCGCAACAAACGTAGCAGAAAGTTTTAGGGAAAGTACTGACTACATAGGAAATTAATATCCAAATGATCCATTAGTTATAGGTGGAGACTTTAATCTCACGTCCATTGACTGGAGAAATGACACGTTTATCACAGGGAGCAGAAGCAAAGACTCGTGTGAAGTTATTCTAGGAGCGCTCTCAACATACAACCTTGAGCAGTTGGTTTTCTAACTTGAGATGGGAACATATTAGATATCTTGGCGACAGACGGACCTGATCTTTTTGAGGAAGTTAATCCAGAAGAAGGTATTAGCAACCATAATGTCGTTGTGGCTTCTACGTCAGTGGAAGCTGCAAAAAAAAAAAAAAAAAAAAAAAAAAAAAAAAAAAAAAAAACAGGGTAGAGTTTTCTTGTTTGGGAAAGTAAACAAAAGTGCCATTAATGAATATCTTCATTGTCAGCTCCAAGCATTCACCGTGGGACACAAAGATATTGAGCATCTTTGATCGGAATTTAAAGGTATTGTCATACACGTGCTAGAGAAATATGTACCTAGCAGAAATATAGGGGAGGGAAAGGATCCACTTTGGTTCAACATACATATTAAGAAGTTGCTGAGAAAGCAGAAAATTTTTCACAGTCGTTTTAAACGTAGTCACTGCGCTGCTGACAAACAGAAATTATACGAAATAAAAGCAGGTGTCAAAAGGTCAATGAGAGATTCTTTTAACGAATTTGAAATCAATATTTTATCTGCAGATTCTAAAAATTATCCCAAAAGATTTTAATCGTACGTAAACTCTATGGACACAAGTAATTCAATATCTTCTCTTGCTGACAATACGGGTAATGTAACGGATGATGATAAACAGAAGGCCGAAATTATAAACCTAG
Source organism: Schistocerca nitens (assembly GCF_023898315.1). NCBI lineage: Eukaryota > Metazoa > Arthropoda > Insecta > Orthoptera > Acrididae > Schistocerca > Schistocerca nitens. Next base: position 742,628,539 of record NC_064617.1, read on the forward strand.
CTTTCTAAAACTCGTTTACGGTGGAGGACTGCAGCACCATTCCCCCTTTCAATTATCGAACAAATGCAAGGATGGCTGACATAGGGTTGAGTGTATCTGGGATTGTAAAACAATTAAGACCCTTAGACGTAAGGAAGGCATCAGGCCCAGACTGTATCCCCGTAAGATTTTATCTTGACTAGGCTACAAATATAGCACCATTCTTATCCATCATCTATCAGAGATAAATGGAACAGCGGAAAGTTCCACGGGCCTGAAGAAGGACCAGGTCATAGCGATCTATAAAAAGGGTAGAAAATAGGATGCACATAATTACCGGCCAATTTCACTGACATCGATTTGTTGTAGAATCATGGAACATATTTTGTGTTCAGACATAATGACCTTTCTAGACTCTGAGAATTTCATCTGCAGAAACCAGCACGGTTTTAGGAAACAGCGGTCATGCTAGATACAGCTATGTCTCTTTGTGCATGATATACAGAAGGCTCTAGATACCGGCTCCCAGGTTGATGCCATACTCCTCGACTTTCGAAAGGCGTTCGACTCAGTTCCGCACTGTCGCTTGCTCCAAAATGTTAGCGCTTACGGTCTATCCGATGGCATATGCAGTTGGACAGAAAGTTTTCTAACAGACAGAGAGCAGTATGTCGTCCTGAATGGGGAGACTTCAACAGAAACAGGCGTAACTTCAGGTGTGCCCCAGAGCAGCGTAATAGGTCCGCTGCTTTTTACGATTTACATAAACGGTCTGGTTGATGGTATTGACAGCGGCATTAGACTGCCGATGATGCTGTAGTCTACAGGAAAGTAGTATCGCACGAAAGTTGTGAACAGATCAATGAGGATCTGCAGAAAACAAATATGTGGTGTAATGACCGGCAGTTATCTCTCAATATTAGTAAATGTAACCTACTGTATATAACAAAGCAAAAATCCCCATTAATGTACGATTACAAAACAAATGACCAGTCTTTGGAAGCGGTAACATCCGTCCAGTATCTGGGTGTGACTATTCGAAATGATCTCAAATGGAACGATCAGATTACACAAGTAACGGGTAAGGCGAACCCTAGATTGAGGTTTATTGGTAGCATCCTGAAACGATGCAGTCTTTCAACAAAGGAAATTGCTCACAGCACTTTAGTTCGTCCATTCTTAGAGTATTGTTCGTCTGTATGGGACCCTTACCAGTTGGGTCTGATTCAAGACATTGAGAAGGTCCAAATAAGAGCGGCAAGTTGCGTGACTGGTACATTTAGTCATCGCGAGAGTGTTACAAATCTCATAGAAAGTTTGAAGTGGGACACACTTGTAGATAGACGTCGCGCTAATGGGAAGGGGCTGCTTACTAAATTCCTAAATCCGATCTTCGACGAGGATGTAGAGCACTTATTATTACCACCTACTTTAGAATTGCGCAATGATCACCGTTCAAAGATACGGAAATTAGAGCTCGTACTGAGGCGTTCAGACAGTCGTTTTTCCCTCGGGCGATCCGCGAGTGGAGCAGAGGGGTGGGGGTGGGGTGGGGGGGAGTATGTCTTTGGCGCGAATAGTGCCCTCCGCCACGCGCACTGGTGGCTAAGGGAGTATATATGTAGAAAACCCCTGTCTCTCTTGTTAGGTTTACTACAAAAGTGTGTCATTAGTAACTTTATTCAGTGTGTGTGTGTGTGTGTGCATGTGTGTGTGTGTGTGTGTGTGTGTGTGTGTGTGTGTGTGTGTGTGTTAATCATAGGTACTACGATTGTGCCAACGAAGATGTGGGTAATGTGTGTCACGTTATTTGTGGACTCTACGACAATCATACACTTGTTGTTGTGTCGTAGTTGTATGATTATGAGATTATGAGCACGTTCTCTTTGCCTCGTTCATGCACTGGTAATTATACAGGGTCTCTCTCTCTCTCAAGAGTCGTCAGGCACCTTTTCTCCGGTGTTTCTTAAGATGGTTACAAATCCTTTTTTTGCTATGTTAGCTAAAGTCAGCCCATGAAAATTTGGTCGTCACGCTCAGCATCGATTGAAACTGTCCATTTGCTTCCCATTGCAAACAAAATTTGTTTTAAAGTGGAATTCTAAGTGTCCAAATCAGCAGAGCTGTCCCAAATCAGTCTAGTGTGATATTCGTTTGCTCGGCATGTATTAACAGGGACAGCACCGCCCTGGCCTGCACTGGCTGCTACAGCCACGTAGCAGCACTGCTCTGTCGCTGCTGGAGTGCCGGCTATTCTCCGAGGTTCAGTTTCCCTGTCAACACAAATGAATGAAACGGACAACGGGGCAGACTAATTTCCAACCGCTCTATTGAATGGGCACGTAAAATGTCACTAAAAGAATCATTTTGTTTGTAGCAGGAAACACGCCTCCCCTCAGCGCTGGACGTCATGTGAAAGATGTGACGAATAGAATTTGCTTGGGCTGGCTACAGCTACAGGGTGTTTCAAAAAGGACCGGTATATTTGAAACGGCAATAAAAACTAAACGAGCAGCGATAGAAATACACCATTTGTTGCAATATTCTTGGGACAACAGTACATTTTCAGGCGGACAAACTTTCGAAATTACAGTAGTTACAATTTTCAACAACAGATGGCGCTGCAAGTGATGTGAAAGATATAGAAGACAACGCAGTCTGTGGGTGCGCCATTCTGTACGTCGTCTTTCTGCTGTAAGCGTGTGCTGTACACAACGTGCAAGTGTGCTGTAGACAACATGGTTTATTCCTTAGAACAGAGGATTGTTCTGGAGTTGGAATTCCACCGCCTAGAACACAGTGTTGTTGCAACAAGACGAAGTTTTCAACGGAGGTTTAATGTAACCAAAGGACCGAAAAGCGATACAATAAAGGATCTGTTTGAAAAATTTCAACGGACTGGGAACGTGACGGATGAACGTGCTGGAAAGGTAGGGCGACCGCGTACGGCAACCACAGAGGGCAACGCGCAGCTAGTGCAGCAGGTGATCCAACAGCGGCCTCGGGTTTCTGTTCGCCGTGTTGCAGCTGCGGTCCAAATGACGCCAAAGTCCACGTATCGTCTCATGCGCTAGAGTTTACACCTCTATCCATACAAAATTCAAACGCGGCAACCCCTCAGCGCCGCTACCATTGCTGCACGAGAAAAAAATGGTTCAAATGGCTCTGAGCACTATGGGACTCAACTGCTGAGGTTATTAGTCCCCTAGAACTTAGAACTAGTTAAACCTAACTAACCTTAGGACATCACAAACATCCATACCTGAGGCAGGATTCGAACCTGCGACCGTAGCGGTCTTGCGGTTCCAGACTGCAGTGCCTTTAACCGCACGGCCACTTCGGCCGGCGCTGCACGAGAGACATTCGCTAACGATATAGTGCACAGGATTGATGATGGCGATATGCATGTGGGCAGCATTTGGTTTACTGACGAAGCTTATTTTTACCTGGACGGCTTCGTCAATAAACAGAACTGGCGCATATGGGGAACCGAAAAGCCCCATGTTGCAGTCCCATCGTCCCCGTATCCTCAAAACGTACTGGTCTGGGCCGCCATTTCTTCCAAAGGAATCATTGGCCCATTTTTCAGATCCGAAACGATTACTGCATCACGCTATCTGGACATTCTTCGTGAATTTGTGGCGGTACAAACTGCCTTAGACGACACTGCGATCACATCGTGGTTTATGCAAGATGGTGCCCGGCCACATCGCACGGCCGACGTCTTTAATTTCCTGAATGAATATTTCGATGATCGTGTGATTGCTTTGGGCTATCCGAAACATACAGGAGGCGGCGTGGATTGGCCTCCCTATTCGCCAGACATGAACCCCTGTGACGTCTTTCTGTGGGGACACTTGAAAGACCAGGTGTACCGCCAGAATCCAGAAACAATTGAACAGCTGAAGCAGTACATCTCATCTGCATGTGAAGCCATTCCGCCAGACACGTTGTCAAAGGTTTCCGGTAATTTCGTTCAGAGACTACGCCATATTATTGCTATGCATGGTGGATATGTGGAAAATATCGTACTATAGAGTTTCCCAGACCGCAGCGCCATCTGTTGTTGAAAATTGTAACTACTGTAATTTTGAAAGTTTGTCTGCCTGAAAATGTACTGTTGTCCCAAGCATATTGCAACAAACGGTGTATTTCTATCGCTGCTCGTTTAGTTTTTATTGCCGTTTCAAATATACCGGTCATTTTTGAAACACCCTGTACAAACGGCAAAACCCCAGAGAAAATGCGCCTGACAATCCACACTGGACGTACTCTGCGTATATTGAGGCAATGCAGGTTTTCTTAACACAGGGTGTCCCTTCCAAACCTCTCTGATTTCAAGGACCCAGGAGAGAAAAACCACAGCAGATATGACAGCGAAAAATGCACCACATTGTAGAGCATCTCAAAGAATTAATATTCTCGCTTCAGAAGAGCCAAGTATCGTCGCCAGAGTGCAGCATGGTCGCACGAAGTGAAAATGGCGACTCCACAGCAGCACGCGCAGTCAGTAGTATGGTTTGCAGAAACAAAATCGCCGTTTACTGCGCTGAGAAATTAGAGTCGCGTGTATGAACGTGAATACACCTGATGTGAAAACAATTAAGAAATGGTTTAGGAAGTTTCTGGCAACAGGAAGTGTTCTGAAACATTCTGTCGGTGCATTTTACGGAGTTTCAGAAGAGACAGTGGAGGACATCGGACAAAAGTTTCTCAGAAGCCCACGTAAGTCAGTTTGTGAAGTATCTAGGCAGCTTGATGTACCTCGATCAACATCGCATCGTGTAGTTCACCAGCGTCTTCGTGTGTGTGCTTACAAAGTGCAAATTCTGCAAAATCTGATTCTGAACGACAAATCACGCCGACAACAATTTGCTGCGGATATGGTGCAACGTACTGATATGGATGCCAGCTTCCTGGGCAGATGTTTATTCTCAGATGAGGCAACCTTTCATATATGAGGAAGGGTTAATAGGCATAATGTTCGGATTTGGGGCTCACAAAATCCGCACGTTGTCATTGAGCATGATCGTGATGGCCCTAAACTAGACGTCTGGTGCGACCTGAGGCACGACAGAATTGTTGGACCGTTCTTCTTTGCGGAACAAACAGTGAATGGGTCAGTGTATCTGGACATGTTGGAGCAGTTTGAGTACCCTCAGATATAAGACTTGCAAACCAACGTAATTTTTCAACGAGATGGAGCTCCGCCGCATTGGTCAACGGCTGTTCGCTAGTTCCTGGATAGGAAATTTCGCAGTCGTTGCATCGGACGCGGAGGACCCACTGCCTGGCAACCACGTTCACCCGACATTACGCTGCTTGACTTCTTCATGTGGGAATTCGTGAAGGACCGCGCGTATGCGACCAAAGTGGATGATATTGCTACGTTGCGACATGGTATCACTAATGCAATTGCAACAATAATAGAGGAAATGTTGCAAAGAACTTGGCAAGAATTTGAATATAGACTCGATAATCTTCGTGCTACAAATAGTTCACATGTAGAGGCGTATTGATGATAAATAAATAAATTCTGCGAGATGCTCTACAATGTGGTGCGTTTTTCATTGTTGTATCTACTGTGGGTTTTTTTCCTGTGTCTTTGAAATCAGGAAGGTTTGAGTGGGACACCCTGTTCTGCACAGAAAGTAAGGTTAGATCATTTTATCAAAATATTAGAGGACTCACTAGTAAGGTAGTAACAGTTTTTTGTCAGTTTGGAACATTTAGAGAGCTCTGAAAATATACACTTCCTGTCCCTGTCTGGGTACTACAAAATCACAGAGTTAGATAAGTTATATATAAAAGATTACACTATTGCAGCTTACTCATGCAGAAACAACACAATAAAAGGAAGAGTTGTTACATACATTAAGACAAAACACAAGTTCAAAAGCATTGCGAAAACTAGATTTTGTAGTACTCACCGCATGGAAGTGTGTGCTATTGAATTAATACTGAAAAATAGTCCACTCATCATTTTAACTGTATATAGGTCCCCGCTGGGAAATTTTAAACTATTTGTGAAGAATCTGGATTCCTTATTATGTTGCCTGACACACAGTAGCAAGCAGTTAACTGTGGTGACCTCAATGTAAATTTCCTATATATGGAGATAGATAAAATGATTTGGAAACATTATCTTTAACTTACAATTAGGTCTCAGTAATTACCTATCCAAAACTGGAGTATGAACACAGTAGTATCCAAATTGATAATATTTTCTTTGATGAACCTCAAAGTAAGAAAATAACTGTTTTTCCAGTAACAAACGCTCTTTCTGATTATGGTGCTCAGTTAGTTAGGATAAATAACAGAATGTCTTACTGTAAGGACATATCTCAGTGGAAATCAGTTAGAACAAATGTTTTTAAGAATAGTTTACAAGAAATAACCTGAGACGAAATTTATAATGAACCAAATGCAACACAAAATTCAATCTGCTCCATGATAAATTCATATCATTATTTGAAAATAGGTTTCCACTTAACCTAATCAGAAAGGACACAATGAGCCAGCTAAAACCCATGGAATACTGGAGGGGTTATAGTTGCTGTGAAAGAAAAAGAGAAATGAGTCTCTTGGCAAGAACAAGTAGGGCTCCTGCAGTAACTTATCACTAAAAAACTACTCAAAATGACTATGAAAGGTTATTAAAAACACGAAGAACATGCACATAACATAAGTAATCAGTACTTCCGACAACAGACCTAACGCTAAATGGAATTTAGTGAAACAAGAGACAGGGCAATCAGCCATAGACAACTATTGAACTAAATGGGAGGATTATAAATGATGAGTCACAGGTAGCAAATGCATTTAATAGTCCTTTCTTAAATATCGTAGAAAGCAAACTCTGAAGATCAAAATCACAGGATTATGTTTAAAATGTAGCTTTCATAAAATTCAGTCATATGAATTCAGTCATATGAATGTATCACCAAGCTCTCCTTATGAAATGAAGAAAGTTACTCATTGTCTCAAAGATAAAAGCTCATATGGTTTTGATAGCGTTTCCAATACAGTAAAAAATTTGTTCCCACTTAATAAGCTCAGTGTTTTCTGAAATATATAATGTATCACTAATTCTAGGCGCTTTCCAGATAATATATGCCGTTGTTGAACTCCTCTTGAAGGAAATTGGTAAGAGATGTCAGTACCTATTGATCTTGTTTCACAGGTGACATAGTTCTCCAAAATTTTTGAGAAGATGGTGTATTCCAGCACATTGATTCCCATGGTATAGTTGGTTTACCGATCCCTTGGGACCATTTACATTTTTTCAGTATTCTGCTTTAGTTTGCTCCAACTAAACTTCTTAAATGCAAATAAAGTGAAAATATGACATTTAAGTACCTTTTTAAATTTTGTCTGTGTGATTCACACGGCCCCAGAGTAAAGGTACCAGGTGTGTCATTTGCTATGTCGCTAATAATTTTAGGTTTGTACTAATATCAGTTTTCCATTTCATAGCATTATTTGTGTGCAGTTCCATTATTGCTTTCCTGCATTGTTGCTACTGTCTTTATTCAGTGTTGTTTGCTCCGTAACAAAGTGATATTGTGATAGAAGAAAATGTCTCATAGAAGTTATGTAGATGAACAAAGGCATGTACAGCAGCTTTTAGATGAAGTTATGGACATAAGTGATGAAGATTCTGTGTCTTTATATGGTGATAGACGAATTTTTACCAGAGGAGACCGGAAGCGAAACCAGAAGTTCTGATGATGGAATTACATCAGTGAAGGTAGGAAGAAGATTTCTATGTCCACATTCAGTCAAAGAATCAGACTTCACAGCTGAAAAAACCAGACAACAAAGCACTTCTTACTGTGTTAGTGCCATAACTACTGCAGTTGATTCAGGTTCAATTGAAGTCAGAACGTTCTGAAGATGACACACATAGAACAAATTCTAATGAGATTGTCTGGGGGCCAATTACAGGTAGAAATATGAAAAACTTTACATTTATTCATTCCAGTTCTGGTGTAAATGTTTCTGTTGCGCTAACTCTCAAAGGCAAGACACCATACGATTTCTTCAAATATTTTGTAACCAATGAATTTTTAGAATATGTGACTCAACAAACTAATTTGTACGCAAAACAAGTCTTAGAAAGTCATTGAAAAACTGTTAATTCACGACTGAAGAAGTGGACAGATGTCAGCAAAGCTGAAATTGGACGGTTTTACACTAAATGTATAACAGAGGATCCCAAATTATTGGTCAAGAAATATGCTCTATCACAACAATGTAAAAAATGTTATGCCAAGGCATCGTTTTGAACTGCTTTTACGTATGTGGGATTTTTCCGATAACGACCAGTGGCCACCGGGAAACCGCTTATTCAAAATTCAACCTCTTATTGATAAATTACTGCAGTGATTTCAAAGTGCATTTGTGCTGGAGAATGAAGTCTGCATTGATAAAACACTTGTGCCATTTTGAGGAAGACTAAGTTTCATTCAGTATGTAAAGAATAAGTGCCATAAATTCGGAATTAAATTGTACAAACTTTGTCTAAAGTGTGGCTACACCTGGAGTATGCAAGTTAACTATGGGAAGAAAGCGAATCCTGGTGTTCCTCTTGCCACTTCTATTGTTATGATCCTTATGAGTGGATCACTAAATGAGGGTAGAATCTTATATACAGACAATTTTTACACAAGTGTACATCCAGCACACCAGCTTCTTGAATAATCAACACATTTAGTTGGTACTATAAGATCAAACAGAAAACTGAGTCCTCAAGATGTTGTACAGGCAAAACTGAAGAAGGAGGAACACAAAGCAAACGAAGGTACCACAGGTGCAGTAGTACTGAAATGGTCCCATGTTAAGTCCATACAACTTTCCTAGTTCTTCAATTTTATTCTACAGTTCATAACCAATAAATTGAAAGTGTTAAATTTCTGGGAACACAACTCGATAATAAATTTATTTGGGAAAGGCGCACAACAGAATTGCTGAAGCGCCTAAACAAGTGTGAATTTGCAATGCGAATGATGTCAGACGTAGGAGATTTAAATATGAAAATATCACATACTTTGTTTACCTTGATTTCTTTGTGTCATATGGGATCAAATTTTGGGCTTACTCAAGAAACCAAGCCAAACGTTTTAGAGTACAAAAGCTAGTAATAGACTCACTCGTGGTGTAAATTCAGAAACATCATGTAGATACCTGTTCAAGGAACTGGATATTCTAACCACAGCTTCTCATTACATTTATTCCTTAATGAAATTTGTAGCAAATGATATGTCTCTATTTCCAACCAATAACTGTATACATGGTATCAACACAAAGAATAAGGATAGCTTACATGGAGGTCTAAAATCATTTACCATGGTCCAAAAGGGTGCCTAATATTCAGGAACAGACATTTTCAATAAATTGCCAGCAACCATTAAAAACTTGGTTTCATTTAAAGCACAGTTTAAACAGAGTTTTACTTTCTTGGCATGCAACTTCGTCTACTGTATAGATGAATATCTTAACAAGGACCGTCAGACCAGCTTAAGTAAAAATGTCTGTTCGATTTGAGTTTCGACAGCGCTTGGTCGCAGAAGTCAAGATTAGGTATTTTATGTATGATAAATTTATTAAAAGTGCGCAACCATGTTTCATTATGACAGTTATCAGTTCCACTTCACTGTAATGTATTACATATTTTGACAATCTCCTGACAAACGATCAGGGAAGTGAGTATTACGTTCAAATTCTGTGTTTTCTGTTATATTTTTTAACTCATTCCGTGCTTACGGGAATCATCTCACTTTTGGGTCTACGGAACGAAAACTGAATCTAATGCAACCAAATCTAATAAGCAATATTAAGAGCCAATTGTTCACGTTTCCAGCTTCCCTGAAACAGTGCATAGCACAAGAACACCGTGCCTCATAATTTCCAGTTAATTAATTGCATATTTTTGATGGAATGTCTTGGCTATATAATAAATGTACTTTGTTAGTTTTGTTAATGTTCGTTACTCAAAAAACCGTCATGTAATTATGAAAAACTAATGGAAAAAACAGTAGCAAAATTTTCGAGTACAAACGCTGGCAAAATCAGGGAAATTTCTATGCTATTAAAATCCGAAGAACATGTTTCAAGTATGGAAATGCGAGCGTGTGCTGAGTAGAAGGCAGATGAGACAGAGTAGTTACAAGTTATCGATGTTGAAGTATGGACGCAATGTGGCAGCGATCTAGGGCATAACGGTGTGTATTGTCAAAATGTTGTTTTAAGTGTGGTAAGGCATTGTAAACGGATGGGCGAGCACATATCTGGTCTCATTACAAAGCTTGGAAGACGAAATTATACTTAAAGTATTGGAAGAAAAGTTCTGTGTGGCCAAAGATATTAAAATTTGGTTCTTTACTAAGAAGAACCTGTTGGCATTAAACATTGTCACGTCGTACCGTTTGCAACTCTCCTCAAAGTAAGATCGAGCCAATTACTTTATTAGCTATGTATCGCCTTAGATACAATAATTTGAACATAGTACCTTTTTTAGTAGCTCAGTAATTCACCTGAGTGTTTTTCATTATCCTAGGCACTTGCCATCAATAGGTTTCTATCTTTTCACCAGTGTTGCTAATTCAATCATAACTTAAAAAGATAAAATTATTTCGACCGAGACAAAATTAACTGCATTTGCTAGTTAATTTACAATCAGTCAGTACATTAAACTATATGCAATAACAATTAACTAAAGCTCATTCCGCACTGTATTGCTCATATTGCTACCTATCAGCAACTAAGTAAAATAGACTATTTGAAGCAAAAGTAAACTGAAATTGCTGCTAAATTAAAGTGATTATTCAGTTCTCACAAGAAGGATTAAAAGCAAGGATAGTACCATTAAGATTGCTACGGGAATTTCTCTGTTCAATCCAGAGCAGAGAGGAGGAAAGAGTACATTGATGAGGGGGAAGACAGGATAGATTCAAGGATTCTATAAGTGGAACACTTGTGTGATGAAGAGACAAAAGAAGAAACAGGAGTCGATTTAGAAGAGATAGGGTATCAGTATTAGAATCAGAATTTAATAGAGCTTTGGAGGACTCAAGATCAAATAAGGCAGAAGGAATAGATAACATTCCATCGAATTTCTAAAATCATTGGGGGAAGTGAAAAACAAAGCCAATATTCACGTCGGTGTGTGGAATGTATGAGTCTCGCGAGATACCATCTGACTATAGGAAAAATATCATCCACACAATTCCGAAGATTCCAAGAGCTGACAAATGAAAGAATTATCGCACAATCAGCTTAACAGCTCATGCATCCAAGATGGTGACAGTATACGGAAGAATGGAAAAGAAAATTGAGGATGTGTTGGATGACTATCAATCTGGCTTTAGGAAAAGTAAAGGCACCAGAGAGCTAATTCCGACGTTCCTGTTGGTAATGGAAGTAAGTCTAAAGAAAAACAAGATACAGTCGTAATATTTGTTGACCTGGAAAAAACTTCCGACAATTTACAACGGTTCAAGATCTTCGAAATTCTGAGAAACGTAGGGGTAAGCTATAGGGTGAGAAGAGTTATATATAACATGCACAATAACCTAGACTAAATAATAAGAGTGGACGACCAAGAACAAAGTGCTCCGATTAAAAGAGTGTACTACAATGAAGTACTCTTTCGCCCCTACCGTTCAATCGATACGGCGAAGGACAATCATGGAAATAGGAGAAAGTTCCGGAATGGGATTAAAATTGAAGCTGAAAGGATATCAGTGATATGATTCGCTGATGACATTGCTGTCCTTAGTGAAAGTGAGGAAGAATTATGTCATCTGCTGAATGGAATGCACAGTCTAAGTACAGAATATGAAATGAGAGCAAATCGTAGAAAGATGAAAGTAATGAGAAGTAGCAGAAATGAGGACAGCGAAAAACTTAACATCAGGATAGATGGTCATTAAGTAGATGACGTTGAGGAAGTCTACTACGTGGGGAGCTAAATAACCAACGATGGACACAGAAAGGAGGATGTTAAAAGCAGAACAGCACTAGCGAAAAAGGCATTCCCGGTCAGGAGAAGTTTACAAGTATCAAACATGGGCCTTAATTTGAGGAAGAAATTTTTGTGAAGTACATGTGGAGCACAGCGTTGTATGGTAGTGACATATGGACTCTGGGAAAACAGGAACAGAAGAGAATCGAAGCATTTGAGATGTGGTGCTAAAGGCGATGTTGAAAATTATGCGGATTAATAAGGTATGGAATGAAGAGGATCTCTAGAGATTCCGAGAGGGAGAGAATATGTGGAAAACACTGACCAGGAGAAGGGACAGGATGAGGATGTCTGTTAAGACATCAGGCTGTCTGTTAAGACACCAGGGAAAGACTTCCATGGTATCAGAGAGAGCTGTAAAGTTCAAAAAATGTAGAGGAAGGTAAAGATTAGTATCCGTCCACCAAATAATAGAAGACGTTGGTTGCAAGTGCTACTCTGAGATGATGAGTTTGGCACATGAAAGGAATTCGTGGTATGTCGCATCAAACCACTAAGAAGACTGATGACTCAAAAAACAAAACAAAACAAAAATAAAAAAACTTTGAGCAACTGGAGGATGTCGCCATTAAAGATGAGGAAGAAGTCCTCTGTTAGTGTATCCTCCAACATTACTTCGTTGACTGTACTTTTGTACAGTCTCCCTGCATATGAATGTGGAAAAAGATGGCAGCTTACCATTTCTGGTTTGCCATACTTAGAAGAAAGGCCGACAGAACGTCGGGACAAAGTTTCCAACGCAAACCGCCTGTCATAAGATTATAAGATGGCTTTTCGGAAAGTAAGTTCCGATCTGTCGTAAAATGGATATCACTGTGAAAATCCGAAGAAGCTTTGCACAGATGTGTTGCGCAGTGCCTCTAGCACGCCCTTGGATCATATCACGTCGCTCTTCTCAGTTCTGAGTGCACAGTAAGTACGAAGAGATTGTTAGAAAATAGTGTCTCCTGCCAAGTATAAGGGCCTGGTGAGAAATTTCTCCTGAAGCTATGCAGCCCACGTAACGTAACTCTCATGCATTTCATTCTTCAAAGCAGTTCTTAGCCATGTTCTGCAGAGGCAACGAATACGCTCCTGCAGTGTTTTCTAATGGAAGTGTTTGATCATCCACAACGCAGCTCGTGATTGACTCTCTCTAAGTTTCATCTCTGCTCACATGAATCGCTGGCTAAGAAGATAACATTTTGGCACAGACACCGAGCTGTAGACCAGAGTAGAGAATATGCATAAAGCACTGTCGGCCGCTTTCTATGACGAGGGTATCGGGAAGTTGGTGCAACTTATGGCAAACGTCTAAGACGGAACGCCCACTACGTAGATATGTAGCTTGAAGTTGTGGTTATTAAGTGTTGCAAATAAAACATTTTTGAATTTCACAGTGGTTTCTATTTCGCAGTATTTTTGAATAACCATTGTATTTGCAGGCCAAATGGTTGTCACCATCTTGGATAATGCGTTAGTGTCTTACGGTAGAGGCCGAGCGGTTCTAGGCGCTACAGTCTGGAACCGTGCGACCTCTACGGTCGCAGGTTCGAATCCTGCCACGGGCTTGGAAGTGTGTGATGTCCTTAGGTTAGTTAGGTTTAAGTAGTTCTAAGTTCTAGGGGACTGATGACCTCAGAAGTTAGGTCCCAAAGTGCTCAGAGCCATTTGAACCATTTGAATCTTACGGTAGATGGTACAGAGAGCACATGTGACCTCATAACCCCACAGCCAGCCAGGTGAACTGTTACACCTAAGAAAGGTGAAACTTCCTGGCAGAGTAAAACTGTGTGCCGGACCGATACTCGAACTCGGGCCCTTCACCTTTCGCCAGCAGTTGCTCTACGGACTGAGCCGCCCAGGCATGACTCACAACTAATTCCACAGCTTCATTTCTGCCAGTGCCTCGTCTCCTTAATTCCAAACATGACAGAAGCTCTTCTGCAAACCTTTCAGAACATGCACTACTGGAAGAAAGGACGCTGTGGAGTTACGGCTTAGCCATAGCCTGAGGGATGTTTCAGAATGAAAATTTCACTCTTCAGCGGAGAGTGCTCTGATATGAAACTTTCTGGCAGATTAAAACTGTGTGCCGGACCGAGACATTCTGGAAACATCTCCCAGGCTAAGGCTAACCAATGTCTCCACAGAATCCTTTCTTCGATGAGTGCTTGTTCTGCAAGGTTTGCACAGGAGCTCCTGTTAAGTCTGAAAGATAGAAGACAAGGTACTGGCGGAATTTAAGCTGTGAGAATGGGTCGTGAGTCGTACTTGGGTAGCTAATTCAGCAGAGCACTTGCCCACGAAAGGCAAAGGTCCCAAGTTCGAGTCTCGGTCCGACACACAGTTTTAATCTGTCAGGAAGTTTCATATCAGCGCACACTCCAGTTTCATTCTGGAAGCCTAAGAAAGGTATTCAAACAGCACGATCGTTTTGATAAACGGATAAACTATGCTTTTCGATAAAACCGAGTTCATTGTAGGATGGAGAGGAGCGTATGGCGTCATTGGCCGGGAGGCCCCTTGCAGGGCAGGTCCGGCCACTTTGGTGCCGGTCTTATTGTATTCGATGCCACGTTGAGCGACCTTTGCGCTGGATGGGGATGAAATGATGATGACGACAACACACCACCCAGTCCCTGAGCGGAGAAAATCCCCAGCTCAGCCGGGAATCGAACAAGGGCCCGTATAACGGCAATCTCTCACATTGACCACTCAGCTATCGGGGATTGTAGGATGTAAATGAAGATGCAGAGGCACTTTGTAAGCGGTCCATGACTAAGGAATTTATTGCTAGCGCACTCGAGCAGAAGTGACTTCGATCGATTGCTCACGCGCTGCCTGCGATATGTATGCTACAGTAGAATCACAGACCAGAGAGCGGTGTTGGCAGTAGTAGTAGTAGTAGCTCGCAGTCAGGCAGTTGGATCAGGCCGCTCTTAGAGAGCAGTTGACTAGTTCTGTAGCTCACAGAGAGCACTTGTGTCCTGTATGAAATAACAAGGCCGGTCGTGGAGAACGATGGTAGTGCCTGAGCGACATAGTATAAGGTTTTATTATTTATAGCCATGCACATATGTAATTTGTAACAACTGATTTTGTACTGTTGCTATATCAAGACCCATGTAAATATTTTAAAAAAATTTTTAGTAGTAACCTTTCTTATAAAGATAACTTTTGACAGTCATTCACTTGAATTTAAAGTTTTTACTAATTTCGCCTATCCCTAGTCATGCCAATTATCGCAAATAAAATCAGCTATTTTTCAAACATAACAAAATCTAGTGGCCAGCATTGCACTGGGCTGTGCCAGAAAAATTTCTTATAGAAGCAGATACATACGTGTTATCCAGTGACATAACTCAGGTAAGAATTTTCAGTTTGTTCAGAGTGACTTTTCAGGGCCATGACGCAGCATTGCTGATGTCCAGATTTATCAGTTAATTATTGAAAGGTTATATATGAGTCACAATTTTGTTGATAGGTTAGTCACCATTTTTATTATTAGGTTACAGAATTTATCTGTTGGGAGGTTACATTTGGCGACCCGGCCAGGATCGTATTTTTTGTAAATTTCTGAGAGGTAGTCAGTTATATATCTACTCTTATTTACCTAATGTTAAATGTAGTTTGCATCTGGGTCAACGCATTTACTAACTTGTCACTCCTTCTTTCACAGATCATCGGCAATTTATTGCTCTTTGTTGTATATTGTATTTGTTCCATTTTTACTTTGTCTTTGTTTGAAAAAATGGTTCCAATGGCCCTGAGTACTATGGGACTCAACTGCTGAGGTCATTAGTCCCCTAGAACTTAGAACTAGTTAAACCTAACTAACCTAATGACATCACAAACATCCATACCCGAGGCAGGATTCGAACCTGCGACCATAGCGGTCTTGCGGTTCCAGACTGCAGCGCCTTTAACCACACGGCCACTTCGGCCGGCTCTTTGTTTCATTTTGTGGCTACCTTTGACTTGTGAAAATGCCTCGAAAAACTGCTAACAGTACATCGCGATGTGAAATGAGTGAAAAAGCCGACTTGAATAATTTGACTGATAATACTAGCGACAGTCAGTATCATAATGATAATCCCCCAATTACAGACAATCAGTGAATGCCGACCACCAGTAATGACTCTAATCTAAATGATGAGCTGACAAATTCAATTATGTCCACAGTAAATTTAACGACAATTGATGATGCAGCACGTTAGGCTACAATGAACGTTGCCCATTTTGACACACCTGATTTGCAAAATTGACGCAATGAACAGATAAATGTTTCTAACAAAGATGAACGATGTACTCAAAATATGTCAGATTTATTTGATTCCAATGTAGTGACCAACAGTGCACATCCAATTAGCAAATCTTTTCGTGAATTAGACAATATCCAAATGGTTACAAGAAACGTGACACATGCAGATACACCATCACAGAGCATAGAAAATAGAGTCGCTAATTTTGGTATGGATGAAGTTGTGGCATTATTGCTACAACTTAATGAAAAACTCGACAACCTTAATGAATCGAACAAACAACTTAATGAAAATTTCAAACAGTCGAATGAAGAACAAGCAACAATTACAAACAGCTTACTGAACAGATTACAGCCGTTGCTGAGCTATGTAATGAAACTAAAAAACTATAACGTGAGGAAATTAAGGCCTGTGCCAGGAATAGTAGTGAAGAGATACGTAATTCACATGCAGCTACAACAAAATTACTTAGAGATGAAATCAGCGCAGTTGCTTAACAATGTTCAAGAAACGCAACACAGTTATGCGACGAGTTTAAATTAATGCCAGCAGAACTTTCACCCACTCTGGATGCGAAAGTCGACAAGAAATTTGAACGACAGAACAGCCAAATTGACGAACGTTTTAATCACCACCTACAAAAAAGTGAAACGCGTTACCGTAGATTCATACAGGAACAGAATAAAGTAAAGAAACAAGTCATGGAAACAGTTACCGCACAGAGACGGGAAGATAAGCATAAGTTGTTTACGAAAGCGAAAACATACGTAGACACCAACTTTGCGACAGTATCAAACAGTTGAACACTGAATTGCATGGTGAAATATCCGATCTAAAAACAAAAACAGACCCTGATATTCAGACTTTAGAAAGTAAATACACAGTAGACTTTCAGACAGTGACCAGCAGACTTGAAAAATTGGAATTAATAAGGATCCCGATGTCATTAAAGCAGACGTTAAGAAATTAAACAAAACCACACGCAAAATGCAACAACTAATGCTTTTGCCACTAAAAATGACGACCAGGTAAAAGCACTGACTGCAAAATTTGATGAATTGGCCAGTCGTATTGACGCTATCGAAAATAACAATGACAGCAAATCAGACGATACGTCACCAGTTTCGCTCAAACACCCGAAATCCAAAATATACAGCAGGCGATGAGTGAGATAGGTACGTCCAAAAATACATTAGAAAACTGTCATCTTTACAGCAAGAAGTGACAGAAATGAGAAATGTTTCAGCCTCTAACACGTCACAGCATGTAACCACATTCTGAACATTTGTCACACTCACACAGCCAGTATACTTTAGGTAATTTACAGAGAGTACGTAACTTAGTTTCCGAACACACACAGACTAACAGATTCTCATACGATCCTGAACCTGCTCAGACATTCAGAGACGATAATTTTGATTACAAGCACTTTCTATCCGTTAGGAAATTTAAGGTATTTAAAAATGATAGAACACAGAATCACCCCTTGGATTGGATACAACAGTTTAGTTTTGCTTTTCCACCAACTTGGCCCGTAACACACAAACTTGAATTTATTTTCAGTTTTTTGGAAGGCGAACCGGCAATTCGTGTGAGACCGATCGCGAGACAATGTTACTCGGTAGAGGAATTTCAGAATGCTTTTCTGTCAGCGTATTGGTCGAAGACGACACAGCGTGGAATCAAGGATCAGTTAATTGGATTACCGAATTATGAGAACTCAAATTTTTCCACTATCATGCAATTTTTAAACACATGGTACAGCAAAACCAATATTTATGAGAGCCATACAATGAGTCAGCATTAATCCAATTATGTAGTTCAAAATTACCACGATCGTTAAGAGTGTCACTTTTAACAGGACAGCACGAAGAAAATATTTCGGCATTTAGAGATCTGTTACAGCTTTTGGAAGTTCAGCAATCAGATAATTCCTTCATAAACAAAAAATTTTCACAACATAACCAAGGCCAACAAGCATACAATAATTACGATCAGCCATGCTATTTTAACAGCAAAGGTGATTAACGCTCAAGGAATGACATCCACCAGAACTTTAATACCAGACAAAATTTTAATCATCAGTATCATCTAAATTATCAGCAACAGTAAACACATTTAGGCAACAATAGAGGGTTTCCCTACAATAACAACAAAACCAGCCAGTTAGCATACCTAACCAACCATGTAATGTGCAAGGTCAACCGATGTTTCGCCGCCTACACGAATAGCGTCGGGTCCGCCGAATAGTAACACAGAAAAAAGAAAATCACTACGTACAGAAGACACATCATTTCAACTCCTATCGCAATGCGCCGTATAGTAATGACTATCATGACAGACGTAAAGGTAATGAGCACAGTTATCAGCGCACATTTAATAACAGTAGGTTTTGTCGGCATCAGAATCATCCACAACAACAGATCGTCATGAATGAACCAGGCAGTCAATATCACCCTCAACTAAATACGTTAGGACGAAATAACAAAACAGTACAAATTGTTGAAATGCCACAGCATCCTCCCGCAGATAACAGCACGTCAGAAAGAATTTTACTAGATACAGTACAGGTTGCATCTTCCAGCAACGTAAGCAACACTTATGATACACAGAATCTTGTTCACGAAAATGTTAATACTTTTGACGACATCCGAGACACACTCATACATGAAAAACCTGTTATACAAAAAACCATTTCCCACCCTGTTATTGAAGCAAAGATTGGATCATCCACATTTTCAGAGGTAATCGATTCTGTATCACCTATGTCAGTTATAAGTGAAGAACCTGTCGACGAACGTAACAAAGAGAACACCTATCCTACGTTACCAATAGGCAAAGCTAAAGTAAAAGGAGAAGTATCTGGTAAAGGAGTAGATGTAAAATTACAGACACACTCATCATTCTGTATTGCAGGTCATAAGTTCCACACAAATTTTTGAATTGTTGCCTTATTGACAACAGACGTTATTTTAGGTACGAATTTTTTGGTACAACATGATGCAATTATTGACTTTCGAAGTTCCTATTTGATGTTAAAGGATAAAAAATAACAATTGGCATTGGAATTTCAGCACGCTTTATCAGCAGAACAACACGCAATGAATCGGACAGAGGTCATTTCTACATCCAGCAACATAGACTGTCATTCCACATTGTTCACAGATAAATATGTACACAACTACAATACACCAGACGAAGCCGACTATGACGTTATGCAAATGATTTCTGAGAAGATAAAAAAAGCAGTGCAAATACAGATGATGAACGTACGTAATTACGCAATATTCTTTTACAGCAAGCTCCAGTTTTTGACAACATCCCTGGTACTATGTCCGGTTTTATGTATGAATTTCAAGTTAAACAGCACGACACGTTTAAAGCCAAACATTATCCTGTTCCATAGATCCACAGAGAACAAGTCAAGAAAGAATTGCAAGCTATGCTTGACCAAGATATTATTGAACCGACAGTTAGTCCGTACATAAGACCGCTCCATGTTGTTAAGAAACAGAATGGCCCACTTCGCCTAGTACTTGATTCGCGTCATGTCAACGCATTATTATTAATGAAACAGATCGCCCACAGACGCTAGAAGAACTTCTACAAAAATTTCATGGTACTGCTAATTTATTCCACAGTAGATTTAAAATCGGGATTTTGGCAAATTCAGCTTCGTCCGAACTGCAGAACGTACACAGCATCTCTGTCTTGGTGATTGTTATCAATTTTGCAAATTACCATTCGGTCTAACAATTTCTTCAGCAATATTTATTTGCGGTTTGAATACTATGCTTCCGACAGAACTTAAAGGCAGAATCACAACGTATGTAGACGACATCCTAATCGCAGAAGCTAACTGGTCTGAACACCATTTGATTCTTGAACAACTGTTGCAAACTTTTCGTGTACAAGGACCCACGCTTAATCTTAGCAAATGGCGCTTTGGCAAAACTTCCATAAAATTTCTTGGACATGTAATTTCAGCAGAAGGCATTGTGCCTGACCCGGAAAAACTTCAAGCTTACGTGATGTTACTGTTCCAACGACCAAGAAACAACTACGCAGCTTTCTGGGATTAATTGACTTTTTCCGTAATTTTATTCATTACTCTGCTTTAGACATCCCTAGATTATGCCAGTTGACGTGTAAAAACGCTACTTGGTCCTTGGATAGCCAAGTACAGTCTGAGTTTGTTAATCTGAAACATGCCTTGTTGAACGCACCACTTTTATCACACGCAGATCCTGCCAGATATTTTTCCATTGCCGCCGACAGCTCTAACACCACTCCAAGCGTACACATTTTTCATGACATTGAAGAAGACGGTGCTACAGTAATTAAAAACATCGCATTTGCAAGTCGCAGTCTGTCACTTGCTGAACGCTATTATTCTGTTGCAGAGCTTGAAACATTATGTGTTGTATGGGCATTTACCAGATTTAGGCATTTTCTTTATGGAAGACATACTACCGTTTACACAGTTCATAGAGCTATACAGTTTTTACTTTGCGCCAAATTTACATATGACAGGTAAAGGAGATAGAAGCTTTATTTACAGGAATTTAATTGTACAATTGTTCGCATTCCCGGTAGACAAAATATTGTAGAAGACCCATTATCCCGTTCTCTCAGCAACAATCAGCAAGACATCGCAACCGACTTATGCCAAGCAAATTTTAGCCTCATGTATATTCAACAAGTTGCATTTGAAAATTTCATTTCGTCGTCATTACGCTAGAGCAGAGCAAGGACAACGTATGGAAAGAAATTAAACACCTTTGGCAAGATAGGAATAACGTTACCATTAGAAACACTTATACTGTACGCAACAACATTTTGTTTGCCGCTCTCACCCTAACAGCAAAAACTGGTCATTATGCATTCCTTACGAGCTTCTTAACAAATTAATTCGGCATACTCATTTAAGTTACTCACATTATGGAGCCAGAAAATGTTTTCTTATACTGAGACAGAACTGTTATTTTGCCAACATGGAGAAACGTATTCGACGAATTTTAGCGTCATGTAAAATCTGCCAGAAAGCTAAATCAGACACGACTTCACATATTCCTTCGTTGCATCCCATTGTACCCATTAAATTGAGACATGTGGTCACTGTAGACATTTCTGGACCGATTCGCAGATCTAATAGAGGTTTTTGTTACATCTTTGTCGCTGTTGAACTAACTTCGAAATTTGTTACCTTCACTCCATTACGCATAGCTACTGCTAAATCTATTTCGAATGCATTTGTAAAACATTTTCTATTTAGGGCCCGTATTGAAAGTAATTTCCGACAATGGACCGCAATTTCGATCTGCGATATTTACACGTATGTAAAGAGCTAGAAACAGTTCTCCGATCTATATATCAAGGTGCCGCAATGCATTTCTAGCACAAAAAAATTATTACTAGTCCCAACTACTACCAGTATACAACTAAATAATGCTACCAGTTTAAGATATATTTCTAGTCCTAAATATAATGTAATTTTTTCTGACGTATTAATTACATTATGTCTATGTATTATTGGACTAAACACCTTGAGTACTAGTTCCAATGTCTTACATTTTAAATGCCTTATATAGCTTGCATGATATCAAATATAGTCACTAGTAGCTTGTTGCTACATGCAATAACTCCTGTTTTCAATGATGACTTCTGAATAATGCATAATAAATCCTTTGTAACTGGCCAATGAGTGCCAATAATTATTGAAATGAGATGACTTATGAATAATGTTTTGTGATACCCCATACATGCTTTGTAACTGGCCAATGAGTGCCAATAATTGTTCAAATCGGATGACTCAGTACAATAGTTCTGAACGATGACTAGCGTAAGACTTAATGTATCGTTTACCTTCTGACCTAATTACCGCCAATTACTTCGATATACGTGTGTCCTGTCCATTCTCATGATCATGGAGCACTCTATTTGGTTCCTGCCCTAATGCTATATTGATGTAAGATTATGGATTCTACAAGAATGTGGTGTTGACACATCAAGCTGTCCACCACTCTGACCGACGGAGATGTCATTATGGTCCTTCTGTTTGGTGTATCTACTGTACTGCCAAAAGAACAACATGCAATCTTAATACCACATTTCAGTGTCTTGGCTACACTGATAAATATCTCCGGGAAGAGAACTTCAGATTGTCTCACATGATGTTGTGCTTCTGTAGGAAGATACGAACTTTTAGTGCAGCTAAGTGCAACCCACTGATGCTATCGTTCCCATTCCTTTCCTAGTTTTTGTAAAAAATGCTGAAGACCTTTGCAGTGCATGTGCATTTTATTTCATTTCTTAAAGTGATCAGTTCTCTAAACATGCTAAAGACTTATACAGTGCATATGCACTTTATTTCATCTCTTAATGTGATCGGTTCATGTAAAGATGCTAAGGACTTCTACAGTGTGTGTGCACTTTATTTCACTTCTTAATATGTTTAATATGTTCTGTACTCGGTTCGTGTGCACTCTATGTCATTTCTTAATATGTTCTGTACTTATATTATTTATCAAATATACTCTGAAACTGTAGACTTAGTAAACTAAATAGGCTATAGAAAAATTTGTTGCTCATGCTCATAGCAAGTCCAATTGGCTTACCATCGCTGCCAAATATTTAGCCCCCAGTGGAGAGTTATGTAAGAGGTCCATAGCTAAGGAATTTGTTGCTAGCGCACTCGAGCGGAAGTGACTTCGATCGATTGCTCACGCGCTGCCTGCGATATGTATGCTACAGTAGAATCACAGACCAGAGAGGGGTGTTGGCAGCAGCAGTAGTAGTAGTAGCTCGCAGTTGGGCGGTACGGTCAGGTTGCTCTTAGATAGCAGTTGTCTAGTTGTATAGCTCACAGAGAGCATTTGTGACCTGTATGAAATTATCAAGGCTGGTCGTGGAGAACGATGGCGGTGCCTGAGCGATGTAGTATAAGGTAAAAGCAATAATTATTATTATTTATAGCCGCACGCATGTGTAATTTGCAACAACTGATTTTGTACTATTCTTATTTCAGTAATTACCTTTCTTATAAAATTAACTTTTGACAGTTATTCATATGAATTTAAAGTTTTTACTAGTTTCTCATATCTCTAATCATGCCAATTATGGTAAATAAAATCAGTTGTTTCTCATACATAACAAAATCTAGTGGTCAGCATTGCACTGCGCTGTGCCAGAAAAATTTATTATACGAGCAGATACATACGCGTTATCGAGCGACATAATTGAGGTTAGAATTTTCAGTTTATTCAGAATGACTTTTCAGGGCCATGACGCAGCATTGCTGCCGTCCACATTTACCAGTTTAGATTCACAGTAAGTTAATTGTTGAAAGGTTATATATGAGTCACAATTTTGTTGAGAGGTTAGTCACCATTTTTACCGTGAGGTTACCGAATTTATCTGTTGGGAGTTTACACCCTACTGGAATGTACACCAGCAAAACGTAGGAATTGGTTTGTTTCGGTGAAAGACGATCAGGGGCTTGAAAAACGTGGCGTAGGATCCTATGCCAGTGTGAGAAATTCTATATTGGGCATAAGATCCCCAGGACCCGATGGAATCTCCATGGAATTTTCGAAAAGTTTTAACTCTTTATCGGCTTCCACATGGACGACTATTGCACAAGAACTGATGTCTCTGATGAGAGTGGTCACTAACTCCTTTCCCGAAGGCAACATTATACCTATTCACAAGAAACATGGGCGAACGAGCGTCCATGATTATCGACCAATCATGTCGCTCAACATTGATATGAAAATATTTATATGGCTGCTGTCATCGCGACTCAAGAAGGTCGGATGTTGAAGTCGTCTTCTGTGACAAGGCTTCCCTAGGAGGCATCAATATCCGTACGGCCCTAAGCTGATAGGATTTGCTCATTACCAACGCGTCCCTGGTGCCTTCGACCGTGTAGACTTATTTGAGGACATTTCTTCACATATGGGTTTCCCCGGCCATTTTGTCTCGATAATTTTATGCCTTTTGAGCGGAGCGATCTCCAGTATCATGTACAACGACCGCCTCACGCCGCCCCTGGTCATAGCACGATCTGTCCGGCAATGCTGCCCCATTTCCACCATTTTATATGAATTCGCTTTGGAACCCCTGTACCAGGTACTGCACCAACGTTTGAAAGGTATGACGTTGCATGGGATCCGTTTCTGTTGCATGGTCTATGCAGACGACTTCGTCCTTTACCTGCGCAGTGAGGATAAAGTTCGAGCAGCTCTGACATGGATGGCGACTTACGGTGGAGTATCGGGCTTCTCCCTCAGTGTGTCCAAAACCAAGGTCTTGCTCATTGGGGAGGATGCCCTTAGCCTTCGAACTGAATTCAAATCCAATCTCTGTCGCTCAGCTGCTATTAACGGTAGTCATTTGTTACAGACCATCAGAGCTAGCCTCGCACATCACCAGCTATGAGCCTTCGACATTATCCAGCGCGCTCAGTATATGAACATCTATCGTGCCTCCCAAGTACCACAAATGGCTCAGGTACTGCTGGTCCTAACTCTCCTGGCCTGACGTCTGTTGATGGCATTGGGCTCCTTCGTCTGATCAGAGATGTTATTCTAAGTGCAGTATGACTCCCTTGCATTCCCATGTGACTATCGTGGGGTGGGACTCATACATGGGCCGACTGGACTACTGTTCCAGTCTCTTTGCCCACCCCCGTTTTGGTGTCGACCATCCCATCCTCCATCCCGCAACCAGCGATTTTCCTGGACTTCAGTTATGTCTACCAGTCTTACCCACATACATGTTTGTTTCAAATGAAAACAGTTTACAAAGTGTTACAACGCTGAAGACGTCCAACCCAATCGAAATTAAATATCCTCAGTATATGGGGCGGCACATATGGAAAGCGATCCATGCCCGCTTTCACGAATCTGATGTCCTACCAGCGTGGTATATCACAGCGAACGGCAAACACGTCAACCGACATCGACTGCATTGTATCCATCTAGTCGATTTGCCCCTCTGCACCCACTGTGGAGTAGACGACACAGACGACCACCGGTTCCACTGTGGTCCGGCGTCCAATGTCTGGCCACTTGTGCGGCATATTTTGGCGTTTCTTACACGCCAAAAATTCCATTAGATCGATAACCACATACTTTCATTCCCGGGGGTGACTTTTTACCCCACCACTAAAACTCACTCTGTGAACGGGAACCATGGCCACACGAACTGTTTTTTAATTCGGGGCATAAGCCAGTGCTAGGATATTGGAATTATCTCAACGAAAGACACTTAGTCCTTACACACAAGCCACGCTATCAGCAATACTTCTCCAATTTCTCAGGGAACACAATTAATGACGCACCTCGCAGCTGGAACGTCCAAGCCATGAGAAGCTGAACACTGATCTGAACCTACTCAAACTGAACAGAACATATAACAGAATTTGCACCCACTCAACAGGAAGAGAAGTTCATACATGCTGGCTGACACAAGACCCTCTACTCAAGGGGATCATATAAAACCAAAAATAAAAGTAAATAAAAAATAAAAGAAAACGAATAAAAAACTAATTATGTTTAATTTTCGTGGCTCTCCTGCGGTTTCATTCGTTTCATCCTTTCTCGCCCCCTCATAGCTCCAGGTTATTCGTACTGGGAGTAGGATTAGATAGGGACGAATGCCTGAAGTAGTGGTTTGTTCTTTTTCTTAGGGCAAAAGTGGGAATGGCATTTTCCTACCTTTTTTGGAATACGTTTTATACTACCCAGGGCAAAATAAAAAATAAATAAATAAAACTAAAAGAAATGACCAAGGCAAGAAATCGTAATGCTAAAGTTCGTAGGTTTTCGTACCACTAGATACAATTCTTTCTTTTTTCCCACTTCGTGATTATAACACATCCTTAGACTTCGCTTTCGTGAAAGTTAAGTATTTTCCTGCAATATTCGTAGTTATTTACATGAAAGACCGCGCTTTCTTAGTAATGAGCATCTTGAACTTGTGACTTCTGTATGTTTGAAAAAAATTAAAGATTAAATTGCTACAAATGAAACTGTTGTGCATGAAACAACCGACAGTGACATTCATATTTTTTCTTGTCACAAATAGTTCACCATTTTTTCCGAACATTTAGCGATTTCCGAGTGTGTGGTTAGACAGGAATCTAAGAGCATAAATTAAATAGAGCATAAATTAAATTATTGCGAATGAAACTAGGAGCAATTATTTTTACACTCTAGCTTGTTACAAGTATTTATCTGCAATCGAAATCTTAACTACAGCAGGCAGAGTTGAAGGATCCCAGCCATAATATTTTTAAACTGTATCACCATGTATGAAACATTTTGATTCATCAAATGTGCCTTATAAACTACAAGTAACTTCAATAGCTGCACTCCCCACACTCTCTCGAACAGGCATTTTAAAAAAAAAATGTTCAAATGTGTGTGAAATCTTATGGGACTTAACTGCTAAGGTCATCAGTCCCTAAGCTTACACATTACTTAACCTAAAGTATCGTAAGGACAAACACACACACACACACCTATGCCCGAGGGAGGACTCGAACCTCCGCCGGGACTAGCCGCACGCATTTTTTAAATTTTGGTTTTAAGACCCAAAGCATTTATTTATCATATAGGGAAGGAGACTACTTCATCATTTTGATTTCTAGGAGTGAGTTACAACCACATTCTATGCATCTTCTTATTCTTTGAAACTCTCTTAAACAATTTTTCAGGTGTTTTTATGGATGTATTTGTACAGTATGCTACTACACGCCATTCCTAATGTAAAATCTCAAATAATATGCCAATGTGAATGAGAACAAAATGACATAATACAGCAGTTATAAGAATTTCCCGAGCACAGTCAAATACCTTATAGTTATTATGGATGCATGGAAACACATGGTCAGCGAAAATTGAGTAGTGCTAAGTACTCTACTGTGAAGAAAGCGTGCCTGTGTTGGTTGTTAGCTGCTCCAGGTACATGGCACTGTGTGTGCTGCACTGGGCATGCGCAGATCTGCAGCATCTTGCTTTTGATTGGTTGGCGCGAGAACTGACAACACCGCCTCAGCTCGCTAGAAGCGTGCGGCATCGTTTCCGAAACGCTTACAGAATAATGTGGGAGCTCTCCTACGAAAACAAGGCCGTTCAGTGCGCTCCCTAGTGACCCGATAGGTGGAACAGTCGAAAGATACAGAACAAGGCCCGAGGAATAACTCGTACACAATCCACATGCCCTTCCATATGGAGACCCACTGCATACCACAGCTGTCCACTGCATCTTTACTGTTTACTTGGCCCAGACGAAGAGAGCCATCCACCGTCAAGATGTAATTTCTGCAGCAATAAACTCATCTGTCCCATCTCTGGTGCTCCGTTGTCCACTCCTCAAGTGAGAAAGAGCGCTCTCTTCTCGGCTCGCAAGCACCGCGTAAATGGACAGGCGACAGAGCGGTTGGTTCAAAGTTTGTGGGCAACGACTGACAATGACCATGATGAGTAACTGCACAGAGTTGATATGACTGGCTCATCACAGTACCCAGAATACCAGAAAGAAAACTTTTAGATGAAATCGTCAGACCTCAGTTTGAGTTCAGAAGAAGAAAACTGCGCTTTTTCTTCAATTTTTAATGAAGCAATAAAGATAAATCAGAATATCAAACAAACTTCTATGTTGCTACATCATTGGTTCCCAACCTGCGGGTAATTTTGTGAGAGGTAAGAAGAAAGGGGTTCAATTGTCTTTCTGTCACGAAACTAATTTTTTTAGAGTAGGATCACTGCTATTATAACTATTTTGTAAGACTGTGATGCTGATTGCATAACGTACGAACCACTATACTTTTTATTTCTAATATTAATGTTGGAGTTGACACAATGTGGTGGAGATTGCAGTTTCTGAAACGAATGTATGAACAACAACTCATTTGCATACTTCATGCAGTACACAGTTACTTTATACAATAAATGTATGGTAGTAAAATTCAGTCATGAGTATCATGTATGCTAAAAGAGCTCATGAAAATGCCTGCCCCGAATTATTCCCGCAATAGAGCAAAAACTCTGGTTGACAACACAACAATATCTATCTAATGGCTGTAGGTCCCACACAGTATTACTGTTATAAATATTATTAGTGACAGTGAGCAGACACAACGCAATGCCATTTCAGAAATAAGAAGTCCGGCAATAGAGTGATTTACAAATGGTAACCATAGCATACGCATTTTGCTTGGTTGGTTGCAAATATGGATGAACTGCTTCATAATTCTATAAAAACGGTTACTGGAAAGAATATCATAATATTTTCGTGTGGGCCAACGGCCGGGTGCAAGTTTTTTATCAATTGGAGCCCACTTACTCGACTTGTGTGCCCCTAACCGACCACAGTTAGCCAACAGAGCTATAATGTAAAATCCGAACCATGAATTGTTCCAAGTTACTCCTCAATTAGTTAACAGGTGGTAATTGGATTAAAGGCAGACTGAAAATCTTCATGGTCAGACTGGGATATGGTCCTGCAACCTCTCTGATTCTGAGCACATGCTTTCCTGCTAGACTAGCAGGCCTGGCTGTTTTTGGAAACAAGCAGCACTAACTGTCACGTTCACTCATTAGTTTGCGGTTTAATAAGGCACATAAAAAACTAAGTCCTATGTGGAATTTCTGGTCCCCAACTGGGCGCCCCCCCCCCCTCCCCCCACCGGTGGTGGATAGGGGAACATTCTCTAGAAATGGAGGGTACCAGCGAAATAAAATACTTCGAGTGTACGAAAACCAGCAGGAATCAGGCTCAATGGCTTCGAAGAAGGGCTGATGAGCCTCCATTCATCAACTACTGCCTTGCAGTGAGGAGAGGGATATACAAAGGCTACGGGCTTCCTTAAAAATGGAACATGCTAACCGGCGAGACGTAAGAGGCAACCGACCAAATGGTTGGGTAGAAGATTAACAATCTTCCCCTGTAACAATTAACTGTTGCGAATGCTAACAAAGAAATAAGCTGTTTAGATATTTTGACACCAACTCCAGCAAACTAAGAAAGGATAAGAGATAAGTTTGTAGGAACAGGGAATGTGCAAAGTCCATACCAAGCTGGAGCCCTACATCAGCTACTAACGCAAGTAAACAACTATGGTATAAAAATATTGGCTCTCCAAGAAATTAGGTGGAAGGGAAGTGACAATGGACTCGTGAAATTTCACTCTCTTCTACAATGTACATGCGCTCACACAGGAGGCTGATGAACAGAAGGAAGAGTTTTATAGCAAGGTAGAGGAGTCATACGATCAAGCTCCCAGACATGATGTTAATATGTTAATAGGAGACTTGAATGCAAAAATAGGAAAAGGCCCTTCAGCCAACTATAGAAAGACATAGCCTACAAAGAAATATCAAATGACAATGGACTTAGGATTGTAGATTTTGCTATAAGTAAAAACATGACTGTCGGTAGTACATGTTTCCCACACAAAAGGGCACCCAAACGAACGTGGATGTCGGCAGATGGGGAAACTAGAAATCATATAGAAGACACGGATCGAACATAATGAATGTTAGGAGCCAGCGTGGAGCTGGCTGTGGTTCAAACCATTGTCTAGTGAGAATTAAGTATAGGCAAAGGATCCCACTTCTGAGTAATTCATACGGAAATAGAAGAGGGGATAAAGAATGATACTGACACGTCAAATTAACATACAGAAATAATGTGTAAACGATGTAAGACTGCAATCCTCTGGGCAGCTGGCGAGATTTTGGGGCACGTACGGACTCAAAGGAAGGTGGGTTGGTTTGAAAACCAATGTATGAGGAAAATTGAGGAGCGTAACGTACCAGGTATGAAATTGTTTCAGAGAAGAACGAGAGCAAATCTGAATCACTGTAATGTGTAACGCCTTGTAGCTAAGAGGGTTTGCAGTCGGAAGAAAAAAAATAAAAGTAATTGAACAGCTAGGAGAAGAGAAGCAAATACGTGAAATGTACTAAATGATTGAGGAAGCACGAACATATATCTATAGGGTAATAAAGGGGATTCGATAGCAGAGAGTAAAAAAAAAAAAAATACTCGTTCTAATCCTTCCACTTCTGTGTTCAGTAACTCTTGGAAGCAGAGCAACTGAAACCAGCAGTAGAATTAGAACGAGAAGAACTAGTGGAAACAACTTTAAATGGGTCCAGAGGTCTTAACACTAGAACCCACAGTGGAAAAGCGATAGAAGCTATTAAGACTTTAAAACACAATAAGGAAGCTGGAGACCATTATATCCAGGCGGAATTTTTCAGACATGGTGGAGAAACACCATGGAAAGCAATACATAAAGTAATACTGAGCATCTGGCAGGAGAAGAGCGTATCTGTGGAGTGGAAAACGGCTATAATGTGCCCCATACATGGAAAAGGACATAACTTAAACTGTCAGATCTATCGATTAATCTCCCTACTAAATACTACATATAAAGTATTCTCTAAGATCCTAATTAGGGGGCGTACTCCCCAAGAGAGACTTGAAGACTATGAAAGTGGCTTTAGAAGTAGGTCAACAGGCTAAGTCATATTCACATTGCCCATACTACTTGAAAAATGTTATGAACATCAAGCAAACGTACACAGCTTGATATCGACTTTAGAGAAGACTATGGTAGGACCTCAAGAGTGGCATTGCGGAATGTAATGGAAGAGGCTGGAATACCTAAGAAGCTCGTTAACCTTACTTTGATGACCCTCAGTGAAACTAACTGTAAAGAAAAATTACATGGCGAAATCTACAGAGAAATGGAAGTAAAGAAAGAACTGAGACAGGGTGATAATATCTCCTCACTGCTATTGAACCTCTTCGTAGAAGAGGTCGTAAGCCAGATAAAGTTAAATAGAGGAGCAACCATTTTTAATCGTTCACTGCAGTAACTAGTATACGCAGTCGATGTGGCACTACTAGCACGAAACACTTCTATGCTAGCTGATGCCTATCAACAACTAGAGGGAGGTACAAGGGATCTTGGCCTGGTAGTCACGTCGTAAAGACCAAATATACGGTACTGACCATCCATCGAAACTTACCAAATCTCAGGACAGCCTACAAGTAGTTTGAAATGATGAGAGACTTCATGTACCTTCGATCGATCATCACAGAGACATATGACATCGGCAGCGAGGTGGAAGCTAGATTCTACTTAGCCTGGAGGCCAGAGGAAAACAATGGAAGGGACGTCCCTGAAAGACATGGGTGGACGGAATTGAAGAAGACATGAAAAATCTGGGTGTCGGAGTATAGAGACGGAAAGCCATGGAGCGGATAGAATGGCAGGATATTGTGATACAGGTCAAGGCTCTTCAAGGGTTGTAGAACCGAGAAGTAAGTAAGGGTAAAAACTAAATATCAGTTTAAAAATACAAGCATTCAAAAAAATTCCTATGCGTTTTTAAGCTTAGTAAGGAGCTCATGTTGATGGTTGGGGACGGGCGGGAAGGGATTACTAGCTACTATCTGACTGCCCTCAGGGGTAATGGTCTCAGAAAGGTTGGGAACCAACTGTCCTAGATTGAGCCTTCGGCAGTGAAAGGAGGAACAATGCATTAGCAGCCCTCTGGTGAGTGTTGTTAAAATAGAGACGATAATCTACAAAAAAACCAAGTGCGAGTAATTTAAATAGGCAAAGAAACAAACGTTCATGTAATGATCTGCGGCAAGGCTGGAGCTTATCACTACAGTTGTACGGCGAAGAAACAATAACTGAAGTGAAACATTTTGTCGTTAAAAGTATGGGATTGCAAAGAGAAGAAATAACAATGCTGAGGTTTCCATTTGACCTAGTCCTTCGTGCCGAAAGAAGCAATACCTGTAAGGCCTCTCTAATGATGTGGAGACCCTGTTCAGTACAATATTTGGCTGGAGATAAACAAAACTACGATGAACACAATGAAGAGTAGCACATACGAGAATAGAGACATACTTAACAGCAGAACTGGTGCTGAAATAATAGTGGAAGACATGAAAAAACTCTCGTATGGACACACAATAGGCAAACCAGAGTAAAGCGTATGACAGAGGGAACTTACGACTGCACAACATATTAAGGTATCTTCCCGTTCCATTAAAGCTAGCTAAATAAGAGCCTTCTTGCACGCTGTAATTAATCTTAGATGGCTGATACATATTCCTCGAATATCCATTCGCCACTAGTTACTTAAACACAGTGTGCTTTCACGGGATTCCTTTCACCTTCAATTTTAATCCCACACTTGAGTCTTTCTTTTACTTCCGTCATTGCTTTTTTTTTTAATCTGAGCACTTCGTTCTTGGTCTTCCACTCCTATTTTTCCCCTCTTGGCTCTGTATTATCCGTGTATCCCTATAGATTACCTCCATTTTGAATTTAGAACTTCTTGCACTATCTGACACTGACGAATGGATCTGCCAGACGACAAATCCTATGATAGCGTCTTGAGTTTTCTTCAGTCTTCCTACCAATATCAGCCCCAACGTTAGAACTGCCTCTCTGGTGCCCTTACTTTTCTTGAAGCCAAACTGATCGTCATCCAACACACTCTCCATTTTCTTTTCCATTCTTGTGTATAATATTGTTTTCATCACCTTGGATGTATGCGCTGTTAAGTAGACTGTGCGATAATTCTCGCATTTGTCAGCTAATGCAGTCTTCGGAATTGGGTGGGCGATGTTTTTCCGAAAGTCTGATGGTAATCGCTACATATCAAATTGAATGGTCTTTCTGTTGCCACTTTCCCCAATCAATTTCGAAATTCCGATGGAATTTTATCTATTGCTTCTGCCTTATCTGGTCGTAAATCCTCCAAAGATATTTCAAGTTCTGATTCTAATACTGGATCCCATATATCTTCTATATTGACTATTGTCTCTTCTATCACATCATCATACGAGCCTTCCTCTCTTAGAGACCTTAAATGTACTATTTACACCTATCAGCTCTCTACTCTGCATTTAATAGTGTAGTTCCCGTTTTACTCGTAATGTTGCAACCCTTGCTTTAAATTTCACCGAAAGTTTTTTTTTTACTTTTCTGTATGCTGGGTCATTTATTTCCATAATCATTTCTTTTTCGATTTCTTAACATTTTTCATTCAGCCATTTGGGTTAAGCTCCCCTGCGCTTTCTATTTATATCATTCATAAGTGACTTCTATCTCTGTATTTCTGAATTTCCCTGAAAATTTTTGTACTTTCTTCTTTCATCGATCAACCGAAGTATTTCTTGTGTTACCCAAGGTTTCTTTGCAGTTACCTTCTTTGCAGCTTCTGTGATTGCCCTTTATAGAGATGTCCATTCATCTTCAACTAAACTGTCTGCTAAGGTATTCCTGATCGTAGCGTCTAGAGCCTTAGAGACCTTCAAGCGCACCTCTTTATTCCCTAGTACTGTCGCGTCTCACTTCTTTGCACATAGAGCTTTCCTGACTGATCTCTTAAACTTCTTCCTGCCCTTCATCATTAGTAAATTGTGATCTGAGTCTATATCTGCTCCTGGGTACGCCTTACAATCCAGTATCTGATTTCGGGATCTCTGCCTGATGATGATGTAATCTGTCTGAAATGTTCTCGTATCTCCTGGCCTTTTCCAAGTATACCTCCTCTTCTTGTGATTCTTGAACAGAGCATTCGCTATTACTACCTGTAATTTATTGCGTAACTCAGTCTTTCTCCTCTCTCATTCCTTTCACCAAGCCCATATTGTCCAGTTACCTTTTCTTCAACTGCTTCCCCTACAACCGTATTCCAATCCCCCATAGCCATTGCATTCTCATCTCCCTTTACATACAGAAATACACGTTCAATTCCCTCATATACTTTCTCTGTCTCTTCATCTTCACCTTCCTTTGTCTGCACGTACACCTGAATTATCATTGTCGGTGTTTGCTGTCGATTCTGATGAGAACGACTCTATCACTGAACTTTTCACTGTGACTCACTCTCTGCCCTACTTACCTATTCAAAACGACTTCGCTCATTATGCCATTTTATGTTGCTGTTGCTATACTCATCTGACCAGGAATCCTTATATTTTTTTCCCTTTTCACTTCACTGACCGCTATGATATCTAAATTATACCTTTGCATTTTTCTTTTAAGAATTTCTGGCTTGCCTGTGATGCAATGATCGAATCGCCTGTTGTGTATCGAGCTCTGCCCTGACTAACGTCTTGAAGGCAAAGGATCTTTCGTGTGAACCACCTGCAAGTCTTAATCGACAGTTATCCTGTCCCAGTCGTGGTGGGAAAAGTGTTCCAAGTTTTCTGTGATTCCGTCTAAGTAGTCTCCACAAAATAGCTTCGTTGGCTCGCTTTAGAATGTGGTGTGAACAAAAATGTCAGATATACACAGCACTGAGTAGGTATCGGGGTCTTGGCAGCTGAGACCTACAGAACAGATGATTGCATTAGGAGAACTGAAGCACCTCAGCTGAACCTTCTTCTTGGCCTCACCACAGATTTTCTTGAGGAATACGAGCCACTGCCAGTACAGATTCTCAACAACCTTACACACGGAATTCCTCACTGTGAAACATGAGTGATATTTAGCGGTATCCTTATCTTCAATTAACATTTTTAATGATGATAACTTTTTTTGTGACACTACTTTTTAATCCGCTTGTTAGGTATCAGCCCTCTTGCAGTATCATACTGTCATTCAGACAATGTTTTATGAATTTTCTTTTGCAAACAAGTTTTAATTGCTCCTGTGGAAAGCACATTAACATTTAGATCGTTAGAGTGTTATTTCAAATCGGCTACTAGAAGTTTTGGACAGTTCTCCCAAAATCTTCAATGTGAGCATAACATTATAACGTTTTTGGTGAATGGCTGAATGGTGTAATATTACTTGAATATGGGGGTAAGACTACAAAATTAACAAGAACACGGAGAAAGTCAAGTCTGAACGTCCCTGAATGGGTGCACTTTGGTAGAAAAATCTCTTACCCGGGCACGTTGATCGCCTGAAGCCACAGAAACTGTCATTAGTCAGCCTACTAGTCCCTCTTGTGGTCTCAGTCTCGTGAATTTTGTAACAAAACCCATTGATATATGAGATGGTTTCGCAGTCGCGAATGTGGAGTACCATCAGCTGTATGAAATGACGACAACGAAACTTCGTGGGATTAGAACCTGGTTTTCCCGCTTATCACGAGCGGTCGCCTTACCATTGAGCCATCCGAGCACGACTCATAGCTAGACCCAAACTTCCATATATCGTCAACTGTATGTCGGTAATCTGCTCTCACACATTCATTACGTATATTCCCCTATAGGGCAGACATTTTAATTAAAAGTCGTTTGCTCGGTGTTACAGCGCCTGTTTTGTTCAGAAATACGATGCAATGTTTCCTCGGACATGCATGAAAAAGTACGATACCATGTTCCTTCAAACATGTATGCATTTCTAAAGGAACATTGCGTTGTATTTCTGAACAACATAGTGTAGCGGTTCCGCCTGCTTTATTTTATTTCTTCGTTTGTTGTCCTCGATGTCGACAACTGCGTTGCTACACTGGCTGAAAAATGGGGTTTGTAATTTGGACAGTGTTGTAACCAACAGAGGTTCCTCATCTGAAACTCGGCCGTGGACTGACTTTTTTGTGACCAAAAATCGGGCCCTTATACATCATCACAATAATTGGTACTGAAAATGCACATTATTCGAAGTTAAATTTACAGAAATTACAATTAAAACTTAACTCATTAAATTAACTGAATACTTCGAAAAATTCCGTCTCTTTAGCAGTTTCTTCTACTACAAGGTTTAGGCAGAATTATTTGTTTAAGTAATGAAATTAACATATATAATTATATAAACAATACTTTTGACAAAACTGTTAATAACTTTGGAATTAATGAAGCGTTGGTTTTGCTATATGTTTTCGAATAGAGCCAAATAGATCCTTTAAGAATGCTATTGTTTCGTCTCCCAAATGTTATAATTAGTACAGAATTTATATTTGTTTATACGTCAACAATAGAATTTAAGTTACGAAACAATTGCTGATTGTACCCTACAACAAAAAATACTAACTAGGAATAGTTGAAATAAATTAGAAAATCAATTAAATACCTAAAACTAAGCACAAAATTAGATCTGGTGTTATATTCTTTAAATCTGTGGGCAAATCTTTCTCTTTTATGAAATCGCAAATTATATTCACGTCTTACTGGTAATTAGTTAAAATTTTAACAAAAACGAATTTAAAAAGGCAAATGGCAAAACAAGAGGGTAAGTAATGTTATCCCAACTTCCTTCATCACAACAGGCACTGCAGTATCATAAAATCCACTAAGCTGGTCAGTGTCACATAACAAAAACATCACTATTCTGCTCAGAACTAGGATCTATGGGCTCGTCCAGTGTGAGAAATGCCCTAAATCTGAAGACAATATTGATTATTTTCATCACAAGAAAAGCACTAAAACAGTATTTACTCAGAACACATAAACATAAATGATCAGAACCATAATACAATACATTGACACCATTGACACCACTGAACTGCTGCACTCAATCTGTCATATCACTTGCAGATTAGATTAGATTAGATTAGATTAGATTAATACTAGTTCCATGGATCATGAATACGATATTTCGTAATGATGTGGAACGAGTCGAATTTTCCAATACATGACATAATTAGGTTAATTTAACAACATACTTAAGTTAATATAACAACTTTATTTTATTGTGTTTTTTGTTTTTCTTTATTTTTAATTTTTATTTTTTTAATTTTTTAAAATATTTTTTTGTTTTTTTTCTTAATTTATATCTAAAAATTCCTCTATGGAGTAGAAGGAGTTGTCATTCAGATATTCTTTTAATTTCTTCTTAAATACTTGTTGGTTATCTGTCAGACTTTTGATACTATTTGGTAAGTGACCAAAGACTTTAGTGCCAGTATAATTCACCCCTTTCTGTGCCAAAGTTAGATTTAATCTTGAATAGTGAAGATCATCCTTTCTCCTAGTATTGTAGTTATGCACACTGCTATTACTTTTGAATTGGGTTTGGTTGTTAATAACAAATTTCATAAGAGAGTATATATACTGAGAAGCTACTGTGAATATCCCTAGATCCTTAAATAAATGTCTGCAGGATGATCTTGGGTGGACTCCAGCTATTATTCTGATTACACGCTTTTGTGCAATAAATACTTTATTCCTCAGTGATGAATTACCCCAAAAAATATGATGCCATATGAAAGCAATGAGTGAAAATAGGCGTAGTAAGCTAATTTACTAAGATGTTTATCACCAAAATTTGCAATGACCCTTATTGCATAAGTAGCTGAACTCAAACGTTTCAGCAAATCATCAATGTGTTTCTTCCAATTTAATCTCTCATCAATGGACACACCTAAAAATTTGCAATATTCTACCTTAGCTATATGCTTCTGATTAAGGTCTATATTTATTAATGGCGTCATATCATTCACTGTACGGAACTGTATGTACTGTGTCTTATCAAAATTCAGTGAGAGTCCGTTTACAAGGAACCACTTAGTAATTTTCTGAAAGAAAGTATTGACAATTTCATCAGTTAATTCTTGTTTTTCAGGTGTGATTACTATACTTGTATCATCAGCAAAGAGAACTAACTTTGCCTCTTCATGAATATAGAATGGCAAGTAATTAATATATAATAAGAACAACAAAGGACCCAAGACTGACCCTTGTGGAACCCCATTCTTGATAGTTCTCCAGTTTGAGGAATGTGCTGATATTTGCATGTTACGAGAACTACTTATTTCTACTTTCTGCACTCTTCCAGTTAGGTACGAATTAAACCATTTGTGCACTGTCCCACTCATGCCACAATACTTGAGCTTGTCTAGCAGAATTTCATGATTTACACAATCAAAAGCCTTTGAGAGATCACAAAAAATCCCAATGGGTGGTGTTCGGTTATTCAGATCATTCAAAATTTGACTGGTGAAAGCATATATGGCATTTTCTGTTGAAAAACCTTTCTGGAAACCAAACTGACATTTTGTTAGTACTTCATTTTTACAGATATGTGAAGCTACTCTTGAATACATTACTTTCTCAAAAATTTTGGATAAAGCTGTTAGAAGGGAGATTGGACGGTAATTGTTGACATCAGCTCTATCCCCCTTTTTATGCAAAGGTATAACAATAGCATATTTCAGTCTATCAGGGAAAATGCCCTGTTCCAGAGAGCTATTACACAGGTGGCTGAGAATCTTACTTATCTGTTGAGAACAAGCTTTTAGTATTTTGCTGGAAATGCCATCAATTCCATGTGAGTTTTTGCTTTTAAGCAAGTTTATTATTTTCCTAATTTCAGAGGGAGAAGTGGGTGAGATTTCAATTGTATCAAATTGCATAGGTATGGCCTCTTCCATTAACAGCCTAGCATCTTCTAATGAACACCTGGATCCTACTATATCCACAACATTTAGAAAATGATTATTAAAAATATTTTCAACTTCTGACTTTTTGTTCGTAAAGTTTTCATTCAATTTGATGGTAATACTGTCTTCCTCTGCTCTTGGTTGACCTGTTTCTCTTTTAATAATATTCCAAATTGTTTTAATTTTATTATCAGAGTTGCTGATTTCAGACATGATACACAAACTCCTGGATTTTTTAATAACTTTTCTTAATATAACACAGTAGTTTTTATAATTTTTGATAGTTTCTGGGTCACTACTCTTTCTTGCTGTCAGATACATTTCCCTTTTCCGGTTACTAGATATTTTTATACCCTTAGTGAGCCATGGTTTGTTACAAGGTTTCTTACGAGTATATTTAACTATTTTCTTGGGGAAGCAGTTTTCAAATGCATTTACAAAAATGTCATGAAATAAATTATATTTTAAATTGTCATCAGGTTCACGGTACACCTCATCCCAGTCTAACTGCTGTAGGCTTTCCCTGAAATTTGCAATTGTTAAATCGTTGACTGAACATACTACGAACGTACTACTTTTGAGGACTGTTTAGTATTGCTGAATGGAGCTATGTCATATATTGTAACTAGCTGTGCACCATGATCAGAAAGACCATTCTCAACAGGCTGAGCATTTATCTGGTTAAACTTATCTTGGTCTATAAAGAAGTTATCTATCAGTGAGCTGCTATCCTTAACCACCCGAGTAGGAAAATCAATAACAGGTGTCAAATTGAAAGAACCGAGTAATACTTCAAGGTCATTTCTCCTATTACCCTCTTTCAGAGAATCTACATTGAAGTCCCCACAAATAATAATTTGCTTCCCCCTGTCTGACAGATAGCACAACAAGGAGTCCAAATTTTTCAGAAATAGTTGAAAATTTCCTGATGGGGACCTATATACAGTTACAATTATAAATGTGCCTTTATTTAATTTAAGCTCACAGGCACATGCTTCTATATGTTTCTCTACACAAAACGTTTTTGTTTCTATACTTTTTGCACAATGATAACTTTTGACATATATGGCAACTCCTCCTTTCTCCATATTTTCTCTCATTACATGTGCAGAGAGCTTATATCCACTTACATTTACCTTATCCATATCAGTAACAATGTGATGCTCAGACAGGCATAGTATATCTATTTCATTCTCAGCTTCTAAATCTTCTAAACAAACCAGAAGCTCATCTACTTTATTCTTTAAACTCCCAATATTTTGATGAAATATACTTACAGTATTTTTAATTATACTTTTATGAGAACCTTTCCTTATTCTAACATTTGCAGAACTCTCCTGTCTGAGTTTCTCATTGTGCGTAGGCCTAGTTCCTATACCAGTGGTCACACGGTGTTCAGAGAGGCAGATTATGTCAACTGGGTTGGATGACTTTAATTCATCAATGCAATTACCTAGGACTGAGATACAACTTGGTGGAGATAAAATTTCTGGTGATTGGTGAAAATTTATAATTGATAGCTGTGATTGGTGATCCAATGTGCTAGAATTGTGCTGTTTAATTTCTTTCCTAAACTGAAGATTTGTTTCAATCCTGACCTCTCGTAGAGCTTGACATCTTTCTGTCTTACCAATCCTAAAAAAGGTGCTGCTCCAACACCTGTAACCACTGGTATATTACCATTCATGGCAGTGCCTCCCCCCTTAAATTTCCTGCTATTACCCCAGCCAGTTTCCCCTTCCCTTTCCTGTTGAGATGTAGGCCCTGCCTGGTATAGTCCCACCTACTGAGATAATCAACAGGAACCACAGACTGCTACAGTAGGGCTGCAGATGGTGTTCTGACGAGAGAAGACAGCTTCATCAAACGTCCTCAAGTCATTATTTACCACATGAACAGAAATAGGGCGCCATTGGCTGATAAGCGTCCCAGCTGGTTAAATATTCGGTTTCTGTCGTTCACATGTTATGGTCACAGTCTAAACCTCCTTTCTATTGTGAACGATTCTTAACATTATTTTCGAGACGTTTTGAATAAATAGAAACACAAATAGTAATGACGTAAATAGCAGTAAATATTGTTCACAGAGAATAAAGGTTTAACTGAGTATTGCTAAAGTCTTATGATTTTTATCTGTTTGCATAACATACAGTGGTGTCCAAAATTAAAACAACAATTGGAAATTTTACATGGTTGCTTTTATTTTGCCACAAAACAGTATGAACAAGTGATAGTGAGGTAGAAACAATGTAATGAATGCAGAACATAAACAACTGCAATATGCATAATGGTAGACAAAAATGTTCTTCCTTTCTTCTAACTGAAGGGATTTGCATGCACATTCTGACAACTGGTTAATGTACTCAGTATGTGGTGTGACCATTTGTTGCAGCAATACATGCCTGACACGACGGGACATGCTATGAATTACGTCATCAGTCTCGTGTTGAGGCAATAATGCCCATTCTTCCTGCAGAGCTTTTCGCAGTCTTGCAGAGTTGTTGGTGGATGCTGAAGTGATGCAAGCCATCTCCCTAATGCATTACAGACATGCGCAATGGAATTCAAATAGGGGAGCGAGCACGCCACCCGATGGATGTAATGTGTTCCGTTTCCAAGAAAACATCAGCCATCCATGTTCTATTAGGTCGAGAATTATCGTCCATCAGTACGAAAACTGGGCCCGCAGCATTTCGCAACAACCGCAAAAGAGGTCCGAGGATCTCGTCACGATACCTGACAGCAATTAAACCTTGCCAAATCACGTGTACAGTTTCATGAAGATGGGTTGGAGCAGTCATTATAACCCCTGTCACACCATTAGAGACCCTCCCCAATATCGGTCTCTTTCCACAACGTCTGAGTCCCAAAATCGTCTTCCACATTCCCTCCAGATACGAATGCCTTGAGAACCGCTCTCCAGACTAAATCAGGACTCATCTGTGAAAACAATATTGTCCCACTGTTTGGCCGCCCATCTGGCATGCTGATCATTCCACTCTAGATGTTACCTCCTGTGAAGACGCATCAAAGGTAGACATACAGCAGCTCTCCTACAATAAAGATCACTCTGCCACAGCCTCTGCACACCATTTGCTTCGATGCTGTGAGCTCACCTGCCAGTTGTCTTGCAATATTAAGGGGATACTGTAATGCTGTTAAAAGCCAAATAATGGGCCTCAATTCAGAAATCACACATGGTCGGTTCGGCCTTGGTCTTTGGGATACAACTTCGATCTGTATACACTGTCGCCACATCCGAGAAACACCAGAATGATTCACACTAAGCCATCGGCCCACATCAGTTTGTGACTGTCCTGCTTCCTTTCTTTTTCTGGCCTTTCACCACAGAGAGGCTGATAGGCATCTTCTCTGTGCCACACTAAACCATTTGTGACTGTGTACATAGCGACTGTGGATGCAGATCTACATGGCAACACTACGTTGTTTCATAGGTGCCCTGACGTCATCATTGCCATGGTTTACTGTTAATCAGAATGTCACTTCCGTACAGAACACAATCATACGGACATCTAGTTGACAGTCTGTATGATTATATCATGTGTTAGACACAAGACGGAGAAATAGCGGTTTGTCTATTTAATTTTGGCACCAATGTATTTAACTAACCTGTTTAACAATTACTGGTTTGGTAGTAACTTCTTACAGAAGGTTTTCACGTTTTTCTAAACTATTAGAGTTAAAAAACTTTGTCAATTTCCTTGAGATAGTGTAATGAAAGAAAGGGACAAAGTGAATGGTGTACAAAAATATATTTTATACTTTAAGTACAAGTAAAAATATACATTTACACACAATATTCATAGATATAAACTGTCTTAAAAAGCACCATATAGGACAAAAGTGATGTATTTGACCATATTAACATCAGAATACATGAATCAGGCAGATGCTTTGATTATACATCACATTCTGGAAATGTTAACAAAAGACAGCTCTACAAATGTGTGAAGTTACAGCTTCACATCCATTCAAGCAAGAAACTAATAGAACATATATTAGGGACATAGTTATGTGTAATGTAAGT
Organism: Schistocerca nitens; assembly: GCF_023898315.1. Taxonomy (NCBI): domain Eukaryota; kingdom Metazoa; phylum Arthropoda; class Insecta; order Orthoptera; family Acrididae; genus Schistocerca; species Schistocerca nitens. The sequence goes on from NC_064617.1 coordinate 742,671,211, forward strand.
CTCTGTAAATTTTTCTGAACAATGTGTTGTTCTACACTGAAATATAAGATTAGCTGAAATAAATAATTCAGTACAAATATTGTCTCTCTTTACAATAATAAAACTAAGAAGTGATCTAATTATTAGTGCTTAAATATTTTATTGATCTCCTAAATCTTGGTGAACCTTTGGCCATCAGTATTATCTTCAAAATTCAAAAATTCATATTTATAAGAAGAGAATTTTTTTTATTTTGTTAAGATGTTAGTAATTTCTATATAATACATAATAAAATAAAAAATATGAAAATAATAACACACAAAGATTTCACACACACACAAACACACACACACACACACACACATACACACATACACACACACACACACACACACACACACACACACACACACACACACACACACACACATACACAAACACACACCACACTCAACCCTTACCCTCCATAGCTCTGGTGATCCCTCAGTCAGAAATACAGCATGTGAGCAGGACCATGTGCAGTGTGCAACAGTAAAGGTTATGTGCTGTGATATATTTAAATGTAATCAACCAATGTGAAGCAACCTTCACTATGCACATCTAGCACAAACAGAAGAACATGTGGCTACATGACAAGGATGCAAAAGTGAATATAAGTGTAAAAAACATATATTTGTAAATAGTTAGATAAATTAAATGATATTTGAAGACTCACTACAAATCTTCTACCAAAATGTGTATAATTAATCAATTTTATTTATATTATAGACCACTAAAGATGCCTATCATGAATATGTGAATCAAGTTTGGTACACACAAATTAAACATTCAGTTGCAAAAGACAGAATTTTTTTCTTCTGTATATGACAAAGTGTAATTGAGTATCAGCTGAGGGAAAATGGCTGCAAGTATTCACAATAATATCTATAGGTCCATTTAAGTGGAATGAGATCTTACTAACCGAAAGATCACAGTGATGAAATTTTTTACATCTCTCATAGAAATCATTAGTAGAACACTGAAATTTTTTACACATAAATAAAAAGTCAATATAATCATTTCCACAGTTACAGAACGACAGAAAATGTACTAAGATTAAAAAGTGAGGAACATTGTTTTCTACCACATACAAGACAAGCTACACTGGAAGTATGGTTTCATGAGCACTGTATGACAGACATTATAGTCATTCAGTTTAAGTTGATTTCATTGTTGAAATGAGATTTCTGAAACTTGTACTTCCTTTGTGTAAATCGAATTAACATTATCTGTCAACCAGACTCATCAGGTAAGTACACCACACAGTTTACACTCATTGAACAGAGTCAACACAGATGTCAAAATTAACCCTTCTTGTCACCCACAGTAAGAGACTCATCACCTCTTATTAATTCATCAGAACTCTGGAAAATGATAACATTCTCAAATATGTTCTATAAAAGTGTCAATACTGTCAGTACATTAATTACAATACAAAATATTACACAATCTAACACATATTTTTGGCATTTAGAAGGAACATGGTTTTACATTACACATGTCAATGCTATTAATAAAAATTTGTTTAAGAGTATGTGTATGTGATGTTTATTTTCCAGTACCAGTTGCATATTTTTAGAGTATAACTAGTTTCCATGTCTTTAGATAATACTGTAAAGAAAAAAAAAGAAAAAAAATGCCTAAGTGCGAGTAGGACTTGAGCACTGAGGGTTCTGCACAAACCTTGTCATGTGTATAGACAGTTCTTTCATCCCAATAGTCGAGAAACTCGACAATTTTTGCCCGTTGTCAACACTGATGCTGTCAAGGTATCGGTCCAGGGAATGCCAGGGAATTATGTCTGAAGTCGTATAAAAAATTACAAACAAGATATTTATATCTGGTGATATAGTTACATATTAACTATTTTATGAGTTTTTTGTCAACGAGGAGTACCCCGTAAGTTTTGATGAGTGTGTTTGCAAGTATCACAATATGCGAATACACCGTCGTATCTTTTGATGATTTTGACTTAGAAGTTTTAGTTATTTATACCACCAAGGAGCCATAGATCATATGACAATAATATCAACTCGAAACTTAAATCCTTTCCTGAGAAAAAGGTGTTTTAAGACACGAACAGACAGACACTCAGATAACAAACGGCAAAAAATTCTTTCATGTGCTATAATAAAAAATTACCTATTTTCAGACGTTTCTCTTTACTTGTACTGTGAAAGCTTCTCGCTTATAAAATTTCATGATTCTAGGTGAACTGGAGCTGCAATATAGATTTTGATGAGTGATCACCTATTATTGGTTTCATTGTCTTACATTTACTGCAATTAATTAAAGAGAATTTTACAATGGGTACTTTTCGCTCTTATAATGCGTCTTCTGTGGTCAATCTGCAAATATGTATACTTATGTTTCTACATTCTTGATCGTTTCAGATTAAAAACAGTATTTTATTCATAAAGTTGGCTTGAATTTACTAATGATGTTTTTGTCTCTTGTTCACATAGTTTGGAAACCACTGCTTCTTCTCTCTTGGTTAGCGAAGGTTAATGTCAGTAGAAAATTTGTTACATATATATCCTTGGCAGTAACGAATGTTCTTCCCCCATCAACCTCCGCTAACCGATAGGGAAGAAGCAGTGATTTCCAAAATATGTGAACAAGAGGCAGACACACCTTGCATAAATTGCACGCCAACTTTAAAGACAAAATACTGTTTTTAATCTAAAATAAAGAAAAATGTGGAAACATTGGTATTCATGTTTGAGGAATGACCACAGAAGAAGCTTTATAAATAAAAGCGAAAACCGTCTGGTGTAAAATTCTCTTTAATTAATGTCAGTAAGCTTAAGATGGAGAAATCAATAATAATTTATTTAACAGCATCTGCAGATGATGGGCATGCAAACAAATATATTTTGTGTGGAAGTTTGCGAGTATCAAAATATGTGACATAAATGGCAGTATATTTTGGCTTGATTGACTTGGAAACTATAGCTTTTTTTAGACCATTAAGAGACCACAGATTTCAGTGTGTGACTTATATTTAATCCTGATACGTCTACCTGTTCTTGAGAAAAAGTGTTTTTAACAGTCGGACCGACAGCAAGACAGACAGGGAGAGAACAAAGTAATCCTATGAGGGTCCCTTTTATCCCATTGAGGCATGGAATCCCTAAAAAATGCAGCTACCACTGGAAAATAAATGTTACACAATTTTTAAAAATATCAATGAAGCTGCCGAAACCTTCCGTAACAAATATATCGGCTATAATAAAAATAAATGTTCTCAAAAATAAGAAAGTACACAGCTTTAATGGTAAATATCACACTAAGTACTCAGTCCTTTCATGTATGTATGCACTGGTCTAGTACACCACCTGACAAAGAAGAAATGAAGTACCCAGAAGACGTGGGCAGATGTCAGTGTAACTTCGTACAGGTACACAGGGTATGTAAATAAGTAAGACTTGTATATTTTCTGTAAGAGATAGAATGGTCGCCACAGTGCATTGGTGTTGTACGTCGTTGCTGTTGCTACCTGACCTGGCAGAGTATACTGGGTGTCCATGGGGAATGGTCAATATTCATAAATATGACAGGAGCGACCATTCGAAGCCAAATTTCTAGTAAAAATGGGCTCTAAAATGCGTATCTTAAGAACTATGAACACTTATTCTTCATCTTCGGTACTGGCGGACCAAAACAAGAAAAATTTGTCTAATAACCATCATACCTTAAAAGCTATGAACACTTGCTTGACAGAATAGAAGCGTTTGACAGTAACGAAGATGAAGAAGTGCTTACAAGTTTTAATGTAGGCAGTTTAGAACCCAGGATTATTAGATTTTTTTACTTCAGGCAATTGTTCCTGTCCTGACATTCTGACAGGAGATCAGCGGCAGAGGACTGGGAACTCACCGTCCAATACGTGGGCTGCACCACAACGCGAAGCGCCATCTGTGGAGTGTTGCTGTGGCCGGGAGGCATTGGTGTCGCATAGTGTTCAGTGATGGATCCCAGTGCTGCACTACCTCGGATGACCATTATCGACTAGTATTTCGGCGACCTGGGGAGAGCTTCCATTGTGCCAACATTCTGGAAAGGCACGGCCGTGTTACTTCTGGAGTCATGGTGTGGGAATCCATCGGGTGTGAGGTCAGGTTATGGCTGGTGGTGATTGAGGGACCTCTGAAGTCAGAATCGTACATCATGCGTTCTCATGTGTTAATTCTCATGTGACAACATCGCGGTGCTTTACGTCAACAGGACAATGCTCGTCCACTCATGGCACGTGTAATGCTGAGTGTGTGTGTAATACTGGGACACTCCCGCGGTCAGCAAGTCCCTCAATTCTGTGGGGGAACTGACCGCACGTATGCTCCGTCTCAGTGCCAGTATCCAGCTGTATCAAGGTTAAGTTACAAGGCTGTGGTCCAGCTTTCCCCATGAGAGGATAAAACGGCTTTGTGAGACCCTTCCCAAGCGAATCAGCGCCTCCATCATGGCCAGAAGCGGAAGGGCGAAGAGAGGGGGAGGGAGGGACTGCAGTGTTATACTGTTAAGTGGGATCATAATGCAAAGGTCTTTGTAAATCAGCCTCAGTTTCTGTAATTACATAACAACCCATACTCTCTCATCCTGTGGAGTTTCATTTCATTTTCTCCTCCAATTCTCGGTACTTCAGTTTTTGTCAGGCAGTGTATTATGTGATTAAGTGCTATACACGTTTCCAATGAAACCAATAGCAAGTAAAATGATCACAGTTATTTACCAGTTGTAGTTTCTTGAGATTGCACTTCCTTCATGTAAGGTAACATATTTTAAAACGAGAATACTAAGTACTCTGCAGATTATGAAGTTTGTAGTAGATGCCACGTTTAGCTAACAGTTCTGCGTGCTTTCCTATTTCAGCAACCTTTCCGTGACTGATCACGCAAATGAGATCAGCGTCCTGAATTGTAGAGAGTCTGTGGGCAATTGTTATGCAAGTCCGACCCTCTTTCGCCTTATCTAGTGCCTCTTGAACAATCTGAAAAAATTAAAAGGTAAATATTAATTTTACGATTGTTACGTACACTCAGCCAAAGGTAAAAATTAATTACTAAGATCTAAAGATGGTCATTACTGACTGAAATAAATTATCCGATTACAAATCAACATTGTGGTTCAATGCTGTAAGTACAATATAGCAAATATTTTTCTGGATTGCTGGTAACTTTTTCGTGACTGCGTCACAACGTGAAAAAATTAAAAGAAAATAAATCCAGCAGACTAAGGCAGATACACAACTTTTCAGGTAACAAAGTTGACTAAAAGAAAACTGAAAACACCATTTAATATGAGAGGAAAAACATTTACGGAAACTGAAAATTAAATCACTCAAAAGAAGGTCGTTAGCTATCATGAAAGAAACGAATGCACTTACTGAAAGCCAAGCTAAGAAACGGGACCATTATTTGGACAACACATGCATTAACGAAGAGAGTTATGAAGGGAAATAATGAAATATATATCATATACCTTTTCACTCTCCGTGTCCAGAGCTGACGTTGCTTCATCCAGTAAAAGCACACGTGGATTTCGAACCAAAGCCCTTGCAATTGCTACCCTTTGTTTCTGACCTCCACTGAGCTGCGTGCCTTTCTCACCCATGCGTGTTTCGTATCCCTATGTCAAAAAATTAAAATTAAAATTAATACAGAAGAGACAGAGTTACAAAAAGCTTTAATAATTTACTGCAAGTTCTCTCCAATTATACAGAGTCGCTGATACCTGTGGCAAAGCTGTAATGAATTTGTGGATATTAGCTTTCTTCGCCACTTCGATGATTTCATCCATGGAAACATCGCGACTGTTGTCACCATAAGCAATGTTTTCCGAAATAGTTCTGTCAAACAGAACTGGTTCCTGCTGAACGAGACCCAGTTGAGACCGCAGTGCAGCCATTTTAACTTGAGACACGTCGTGTTTGTCCAGGGCCTGGAAACAAAACGGATTTTGATGTTACATAGAAAGGAAATGTATTGTTGATTTTCGTGTCTTGAAACACGCTTGGAAGAAATTATTTTGAAGTTATCAGCCATCCAAGGAAATCAACCATCCAAGGAAACAGCTTTTAATTTTATATTTCTGTTCACACTATGGCTAAGTGCATAATATTTTTATTTAGTACAAATGTTTGTTATTTGAGTAATGAGTGGAAAGCACAAGACGTATTCGAGAACTAAGAACCGTCTGCTCATAGGAATAAGTATACCCTCTAGGAAAAGCGGGTTTGGTTTCCCTCAAACTTATGTCACTTTTCCACTTAAGATCCGTTCTGTTCTAAGCACTTTTCGTAATAATGCACTAGCTTCTCAATTCCTCTGCGTAGAAGCTCCCCACATGGGAAAACATTTGATGATGACAGCCTTGAGTTCCTCCACATTGTTCTACGATTGTCCACCAAGCAATTGTTTCAAGTGAAAGAAGAAGTGATAGACATTGAGTATGAAGTCTCACCTCAATTGCTAAATTTTATTCTTGGAACAGGCAGTGGAGTCTGAATGTGGCATGTTATAGAGAACTGTCCCGGATGTCCGTCTCCAGCACTGTCGATTTTGAATGGAATGTCTCAGTTGGGCAACAGTTTTGTTGTACACATTTGTATTTGTTGATCCAAGCTCCCGGAAACCAATCCAAAGAATTCTATCTCTAAGCATGTCGACAACTAAGCATTTGGGGTAACCACCATGGCAAAAATTAGCTATCTGGGAACTTTCCTGTGACAATAGAGTAAATGGTGGTAGGTCCAACATGAGGAAATTCACATATGAGGACTAGTCGTCCATCATCGATAAGAACCCCTTTTTGGTCCATCTGTTCTGCGATTTCATTGGTTGGATGCTAGCCGTGCCACTCGGCTCGTCGTCGAGCATATTTGTACGGCCAATTAGAGACTCTCTGCCACTTCTCACCCTTTCCTTCACTCGTTACGGTAGGCCCATAAGCTAGGCAAGTCTTCTGATGAGTTTACGCTGCTGAAGATCCTTCTGCATACAAAAATCGAATTATAGAACGCACTTCGCAACTGACGGGAGAAACTCTTTTCGATGTTATTGTTGGTCGCTTGCACCCACACTCAAATTACTACTGTATCTGAACAATGACTTCTCTTTCTTTCAGCTAAGATTCCAACATTTATACATGAGCAAAGGGTCTTCTAGAATGAATGTAATCGTATCTACCATTTAAAAACAAATTAAAATACCCGAATAGTCGTCTTTTGTTGAACTCAAATCCTGTGTATATAAACTGTAAGAAACGCCCTAGGCTAAATTTTGTTATATTATTATTTCTAAAACAATGACGCTTCATATTCTTTCAGACCATCTTACAATACCATCATCTTTAAATTAGGGTAATTTTGCCATCAATGGACCGCTTCCATGGATGGACCATTGATATATTTATGTTTGAGCAATGGCCTCTGCTATCTAGCTAGGTTGAACAGACTCGAAACCTAAGAAAAACACCACCATCTGAGTTTCAAAGTTGTAGGCTACAGTGTAGACCTGATGGAAATGTATAAAGAAAACTGTGTTATTTGCTGTAGCGTCAGATTCACATTTGACTGCATACGGCGTTTTGTAACACTGATTATTCTACTTGGCGGTGGAACTTATTGTACTCATCGGCATTTTGTAAACTCTCATCTCATGTCTTTCTTCAGTTACAGCGTCTGAGCTATTTGGACTCTGTTAGCAACACAATTGGGGTACCAATTTTAGTACAAGAAATCTTTTTCATTCCATATGCTCGATAACGATGTATTTCTAGAATGAGAGGGAAGTTATGTACACGATGTTTCTTCAGCATTAGAGCTTAACAGTTTCTTCCAGTTCTGATCTGTGACATAAGATTAGTGTTCCTTTGCTACGGTAATAGTTTTGGGTAGGACTCGTCCATGTTGTCAACGAGTTAACTGGCGAGAAGCGAGCAAAGATTCAAAACTGACCAACCAGTTATGTTTTTGATTTTTACTTAATGCGTGCCGCACACGTTTAATAACGATTAAATCTTCACAACAGAATGAAAACACTAACTACAGTGTACTGCACATGACTTTTCGTCTCCTAGTTCTCGTATAAATTCACATGCATCATCACGGATTTTAATGTCCAGAAGAATTTCACATACCGCGCACTTGAAAATCACCTTGTTTGAAACGAAACAGCTAGGCACTGGGATTGTCTGCGTAGATGGTGCATATATTTCGAGGAGATTCTGTTTCGTTTCCTTCTCTATTAATCTTTGAAGATGAGCACGTTAGAAGCAGGATAGTTTTTCTACATGATACTCTTACCTACACAGATTCACACATTTCAGAAAACTTTCTTTGCACTTACAAAATTCCAAATACATTTACAAGCCCCGCATTCCAGAAAGTGAGCTAAGTTTTTTTCGTAGTCAGCAAATAAGACGTAGAGGCGGTGGTGAATCCAAGTTAATGCTCCAGAGACGTTTCTGGTGGTGATCGCTTAACGTTGCCTTTCTCCGGGTTATTATGCAGCGTCCAGTGTTTATAAATGTCACACAGCTGTAAATGAATTGTATCTATTGAAACAGACAATGCAAAACTTAAAAAAAAAGAAACTGCGATATCGCTGTGTCAACTCGACGACTGTGCGAGAAAGCGAGATACGTATATTTACACGAGGGAGACACTGATCGGCAACAATACGAACCGTCTACTTACAACTGGCGCCAAGCTAAACTTTTAGATTCGATGCGTAAGTTAAAAATGATCAGAAGTTTTTATTTTCATTCAAATAGAAGAATCGTATGAATCATTTTGATACTACTTTGAGGAGGACGTGCTGAAACGAAATGCCTCTGAATATTTTATGTCAAAACTCTTAAGGCTTTTTAAATAGAACAAACGTTATCAAAGTTCTACATCTTCATTCTTCATGTCTACAAATATGCAGTCCTCCGCCGCTAGAGGGCTCCGAATCGTAGCTTGTAACATGGCGGTATGTAACGCTGCTTGAGGAACTGGCTACTGTAATCAGTTTGGAACTCTACGAGTTCGTCCAGACATGGTGCACCATCTCCTTCAGCATGATAATGCCAGACCATACACGAGTGCTGTATCAGCAATAATCAGATACCTTGGATTCATTGTCATCAATTGTCCTCCACACAGTCCCGACTCGGACCCATACGACTTTCACCTGTTCCCAAAACTTAAAGATCTTTGAGGACTTCACTGATGAAGCAGTGCAAGCAGAGGTGAGACTGTGTTTCCATCAACGAAGTCAAACATCTCACATTGACAGTATCAACAAACTGGTCACTCACAGGGAGCAATGTGTACGTCGGCAGGGTAACTATGTTGAGAAATAAAAGTTAATAATGTTCGCTTTATTTAGAACAACCTTAAGAGATTTCACATAAGAAATTCGGTGGCACTACTGCCCAGCATGCTATCGTAGTTCTATCCAGTGTACAATTCACCAATTTAGCCAGCACATGGGAATAAAGTCTCGTGTTTAGGAACGTTCCGCCACTACGTTCCCTCCATACGTGTGCTAAACAGAAAGACAAAGATAGATGACATACAGTAAACAATTCGTTGCTGTGGTAGCGAAGAGAGACTCTCAGTCCAGTTCGTAAGAGCTGTGGTAGCTGGTCGCACTCACCACAGATCCGGAGGCTGCGTCGTAGAACCTCTCGAGCAGCTGTATGCAGGTGGACTTGCCGCAGCCAGAGGGACCCACCAGTGCCACCGTCTGGCCGGTCCTCACCTCTAGGTTGAGGCCCTTGAGCACCATCACGCCAGGCCGCGTCGGGTACCAGAACTCCACGTCCGAGTAGCTCACATTCCCGGTCGCCCTCTGTGGAATGCGAAGGACAAGTAATTATTCAGGCTCTCACGTACAAACTTAGAGTGATTTTGTTTGGTCGAATAAAGAAAGACTCCTTAAGAGGATTAGAATTGGCCTCAGACTTGCGTCGTAAATATCCCTGGGCACAGCACACATCATCACATCACGGAAGTGACAAGAACGGCAGATGAAAGTGGGGAATGTTGTCCACCAGACTCGTATGTAATTAATACTGCAGTTCCTCCGTCCAGCAACGAAGCCCTAACTACGAACCTGAAATTTCCTAACTGAACAAAATCAAGGTTTTTGCGAAACTGAGATCTCTAAAGCCAGAATTAACACAGTGGTCTAATATTCAAACATATATCCTACAGTTAATGGTTTTTTATTCTCAATCCTTAAAGAGTTACAGCTACAGAGACACCACAGTCTAAAGCAAAGTTGGAATTGAAAAAAAAGTGCTGCGTATTACCTTATCAGCATTGGTACTAACTTTCCAAACTACTTTCAGACCCACCCTTTCTTGGTCGATACAAGGTCCAAACTGTATTCACATGATTAAGCAGTTCACCTTTAATTAACCTTCTAGTGTGGCCATTGAGAAATTCCCAAGAGAACCTGATAACTCGAATCGGGCACTCACAGTCTGCATGGAACTGAAGAAATCTTGTCCACCTATCAGCCTTGAACTTCAAAAAACAGATTTGCCAAATTACATCTCTTTGAATTGAAAGTTGATTTTTATTTTCAGTTACGTATATAGGACTTATTTACAAGACTGCCTCTTAATTTAAATACTCATGCAATGAACAACATTCTGTGAAATATTGTCCGTTTCGTTGCAATCCACATTTCTACGTATCCCGGCAAGGATTTTGAATAGGAAACTCTCGACAGTCCCGCGTAAATCTGGATACCTGGCAACTTGTCGGAACAGAAGAATGAATCCAAACTCTTGAGAGAAAACGACGACATACTTGATGAAAGTTGACACGCTGGAAGGGGTAGGTAGCGAAAGAAAGAGGGGCACTCTGTAACAGACAGGGTTGCTTGAGAACGCACAGCAACTCTTCTGTCGATGCTCGAATAACGACAGGTTGATATTTCTAGGCAGTAATAATCTGATAACGCACTATTGACTTGAATCACTGGTAATGTACTGTGAATTTCAATCAATGAATCATGTTCTTTTTTTAAATACGTTACTGCTGTCAAACGATAAAAGTGTTCCACTACGATGTCCATTTCTTTCTGACTTCTATCAGCCTCTTCGTAATGACACACTTGTAGGATTCGACGCTCTCGGTAATCTGAGACACACATTCCAATTTGTAACGTCCCATACAATCACAAGCAAGGACGCTTAAGTAGTAGATGTTTGTTAGCAAGTCATTCCGGATACACGCATATGAATACATCCCATAATTTACGGGCGGTTGGTTTGCGGGCGTGGAGCTGGCGCCCGATAGCACCCCAGCTGGGTTTCATTGGATTCAGATAAGCCGTATTTGATTGCCAAGACAACAGCATGAATTCACTGTCACGCTCCTCGAACCATTGCAGCACGATTCTGGTATTGTGACGCAGACAGTTATCCTGCTGGAAGATGCCATCGCTGTTGAGGAAGACATCAAGCATTAGCGGTTACAGATGGTCCACATTAATGTCACGTAGTCCGCAGCTGTCGCGGTGCCTTTGATTACTACCGGAGGTCCCATGGAATCCCAGGTAAATGTCCACCATAACATAATACTGCTCCGGCCGCCAAGGTCTGTGTCGCGCTACGTGTTTCGAGCAGCCATTCGCACAGACACGACCTTCGATCTGGTCTAACAATAAACGGAATTCATCCGAGCAAGTGACACGATTCCATTGATCCGCGGCCGATTCTCGGTGGTCTCGTGCCCACTGTAATTATAATTGACGATATTGTTGGGTCAACATAGGTTTTCCGCTGCGGAACACCATGTTTAAATCTGTGTGCTGAGCAGTGTGCTCCGAAAACACTTGTGCCTGCGCCAGCACAGTACTCTGACGTCAGATCTGCCACAGATCGCAGCCTATCCTGCTTTAGAAAGCTGGCAAGCCTCCGATCCCTATGTTCTGTGAAGAGGTATGGGCGTCCAACTTCTTGTCGCTACACCTGATTCTTCAACCACTTTCCATAGACGTTCACTACAACAGCACGCAAACAGCACGTCACGTGCCCTCAGGGCCACCAGGCGGGATAGAGCCTCGTGGTGGGCAGGGGTCATAACGTTTTGGCTCATCAGTGTATTTCCATTCTTGGTAAAAAACATAGCGCATTGAAATAAAGCACGCTAGAATTTCTTAGAAAATTAAAAAGGATACATGTAAGATAAAGGCGAAAAAACTACCATATAAGTTTAACTAGCTTTCTTTTTTTCTGCTTGTGAAACCAAGAAACACCACGACATCTATTGGAATAACACCAAAAGAGAGGGACTACGATTTACAGTAATTAGACAAACATCTACACGAATGCTGGTCTACTTGTAATGGCAGTTAATGTAGTAATCTAGAGACTACAAACTCACAGGCGCAGACTGCACTGCTAGAGGTCGCTACTGACCAGTTAGTCGCCGCATTCGCATCTGGGGGATTAGTTAAAAAGTCAGAGTTTCGTATTTGATTAGTTAAAAAGTCAGAGATTCGTATTTATTTTACACCTAGTAATCCCGGAGCCCAATCTGTTGCAATTCACCATGTGGTCCTGGTGGTGTTACAGTTTGTTGAAACGCCGACAAATCATATAGCCGCACTGTTTCCGTTCTTCGGATTGTCATTTCTGAGACTCAGTGGAACGGTTCAGATATCTACTCGTGCTTGGGTGTTCATACTTCAAAAGAGGGTATTTTGAGTAACTTGGCACTTCACCCTTTTCTCTTCCAGTTGCGAATGGTACGCGCGAATTACGATTGTAGATATTCATCCGCGATTATCGGCCACAGTGTTGAGAACATGCACATAAAGGTAGTGAGCACAGCGATACTTACTACGGCAGTTGAGAGACAAGACTCAGTAGATACAAGCTTTGATCTTTCGAGCTAACAACGTCTAAGTCTGTATGTTAACATTCAAAATAAAACATTTTTGCACCAGTCGAAGTTACTTCCTATGCGACTGTACACGTGTGGTTTTACTACGCAATATCAGATAAACTAGATTCAGTGTAGTCCGCCACTGTGGCAGGAGTGCCTCTAACTACACAGCCTAAACTCAGCCAATTTCCATCACGTTATGTCTCAAACAAGGGGACACTACTCTTATTCGTAAGTAAACTCTTCTTTGTTTGCGCGATCAGATACGTCACTTCCGTTGGTGACTAATGCTTACACTCTATCAGAGAACTCTGTTGAGAATTTTAGGATGTGCCTTTCTTATCTAAAGAGTGCTTTTACTATTAATAAATTATTCTCGAGTTTCGAAGAGAATCAAGTGATTAACTGCCAGCCAGCCGGGGTGGCCGAGCGTTTCTAGGCGCTACAGTCTGGAACCGCGCGACCGCTACGGTCGCAGGTTCGAATGCTGCTTCGGGCATGGATGTGTGATGTCATTAGGTTAGTTAGGTTTAAGTGGTTCTAAGTTCTAGGGGACTGATGACCTCAGAAGTTAAGTCCCACAGTGCTCAGAGGCATTTGAACCATTTGATTAACTGCCCATGAGCTGTCGGCAGAGTTCTCCTCTGCCATTTTCAAGTGTTTGACTGTCGTACGGATGCCACCGTGTGCTTAATGGGACCGTGCCGTTGCCAGTTACGTCGATGGGCTCTGTTCCGCGCCATATACTGTAATGTTTCGGTGGCATGACCGTATCGATCACTTCAACACTCCAATCACAGGACCACAGGCCGAATTCAGCTCCTATCCAATGTCTTTATTGACGGTCTTGTCCGATTCTCCGGAGCAATCTTTATTCCTTCGATGATTACAGTATCCCAGAAGCCGTTGGTTCGTTTTATGATAGAAGTCTCGTCGAATGCTGTTCGGTGTTCCTTTTCCTGTGCGTGGTCCACTACAGATGATTTTTCGGGGTAATGTAAGAGGGAACACCTTCCATGTTCTATGCGGCGGTGCTCAGTTGTGTGGAGAGCCTGACTGACATAACTGTATTTAGTGTATTCCAGGTGTTCTAAGGCCTACATCGTCTTTCACAGGTATCGTTAGTTGCCTGATCTTCTGCGGGGACCTGGACACTGTCACCGAGCGAGGTGGCGTAGTGGTTAGCACACTGGACTCGCATTCGGGAGGACGACGGTTCAATCCCGTCTCCGGCCATCCTGATTTAGGTTTTCCGTGATTTCCCTAAATCGTTTCAGGCAATTGCCGGGATGGTTCCTTTGAAATGGCACGGCCGATTTCCTTCCCAATCCTTCCCTAACCCGAGCTAGCGCTCCGTCTCTAATGACCTCGTTGTCGACGGGACGTTAAACACTAACCACCACCACCACCATGGACACTGTCGATTTTATGTCTCTTCAGGAGCCGGTTAACCTTCCCTGTTTTTAAGCCCCAAAGCCGTAGAAACGCAATCTTTCCCGCGTCTTCATCGGATGCCTTCTGTTTTTCTGGCTTAGATGAAATGCTTCTGAAATTTGTGTGTTGTTGTAACATTTTTCCTTGAAAACTTGACATAAGTGGCTGAGTTCTCACTGCGGGGTTTCGGCGTTGAGACGATTTCAGCTCGATTTACCAAGATTCTCAGGAGACACCGTTTCTGTGCTGGGCGATGGTAGTTGTCGCGTGCAGATACTGATCCGTGTTGGTGGACGTGCGGTAAACGCTGTTACCGAGACACCCATTGGGTTTATGGCGGACAAGGACGTCCAGGAACGGCAAGGGACTGTCCTTCACTACTTCGATGCTAACTACTTTACGTGGTCCTGGAAGATTCGATGTGTTCTAGGAAATCTCCCAGATTTTCATGTCCATGGGGCCATATGACGAAGGTATTGTCGACATAGGGATAGAAACAACTAGGCTTTACAGGAGCAGTGTCCAAGGTGATGTCTTCGAAATGCTCCATAAAGATGTTGGCAACAACTGCCGCTAATGGGCTCCCATCGCGACGCCGTCCGTCTGGTTGAAATATTCATCATTATGTAAAAATTCGATGACGTCAGGGTATGTTTAAAGAAATTCCCGATGGTGTCGTCGAAGAGCCTGGGCAGCAAGTCAGTAGACTCTGTGGTGGACACATACGTGAATAGGGAAACCACATCAAAACTAGCCATAATATTTGCCTCATCAAGGAGTAGACGTTTAATTCGATCGATGAAGTCCGCCGTATTTAAACGGACCAACGGTTTCTGGGATAGCGAAATAAACGAAGCAATAGAGACCAAAATATCGGACAACACCCTCAATAAAGACGGTGAAATGCAACCGAGTACGGCATGGGATCATGTGATGGGGAGATGAAGCGGGCGAGGCGGTCGCTCCACCGAAGCATTACCATATATGGTGCAGGACGGAGCCGGCCGCGGTGGTCTAGCGGTTCTAGGCGCTCAGTCCGGGACCGCGCGACTACTACGGTCGCAGGTTCGAATCCTGCCTCGGGCATGGATGTGTGTGATGTCCTTAGGTTAGTTAGGTTTAAGTAGTTCTAAGTTCTAGGGGACTGATGACCACAGATGTTAAGTCCCATAGTGCTCAGAGCCATTTTGTTTTTTTGCAGGACGGAGCATCAATGACGTCACTGGCGACGCCGCGGCTATAAAAGCACGACAGCGGCATCCACACGACAATTAACCATTTGGCAATGGCAGAGGAAATCTCTGCCGAAAGCTCATGGGCTGTTAATCACTTGACGCGACTGTAAATCCGAGAATATTTCATTAACGGATATAGCCGCTAGAGCATGCATTCGTACAGTATTTTCACTAAGTAACTATATCGTGTATCACTCACTTCAGCGGCAGGTACGGTTCCATACAGTTGTTACCATGAGATGTGTCTTCCTCCACCTGCGCCTTACTTTTTTGCCGAAAGTATTCCTACCTCAACGTTCCTTATGTATCTCCATTAGCTTAAGTATCTCCATTAGCCCTTTCTTCTTCATTGCAAGAGTCTCCAAGACATATTAGGCCTTCGGTCGAATTATAGTACAGTAGTGTCTAATTTTGGCGTTTAAGGATATAGATCTCTTACTTAGTTGGTAGGCCAATTTCACTTGGTATTGCGCGACTCGAAGGCTGTTTTCTCTGATAGGTAGGCCATATCCGTTCACCAAGGTATTTAAACTTTTCTGTCTGCTTAATTTGTCTCCGTCCGACGTCCAGTTTTCGAGGTGCAGCCTTTATGTTTGTCATGAAGTGCGTCCTCTAAAGGAGATTTGAAGCCCTGCCTTCGCTGACTGTATCTATAGTTAAGTTATTTCGCTGCCGTATCTATGGAGTCTGAAAAGATCACTAGATCACCTGCCTGGCTTTATCCCATTTTCTACCCATGCATTGTTCATTCCTTTCCGCCACTTTCATATAACGATTTCTAAAGTACAAATGAAGAGCAGAGGCTATGTAGTACATCTCCTTGTCTCACTGCTGTCCCCATTTGAAAGGCATCATACATATCTTCATTGAATTTCGCTTTGGATTTGGGGGTGGTAAGGGTTTTCTCGACGATCACTTTTGTCTTGATACCTAAGCTAAACTCTTCAATAATTTGAAACAGTGTGGTTTGATCAACTGAGTAGTAAGCCTTCCTGCAATCGACGAAGATCAGCAAGAATTCCCTATTCCGGAGTTTCAAGTATGAAAGGATGAATTTCAGATTCATAACCTGCTCATCATATGATAGTCCGTTCCTGAACCATTCTTGATATTCCCCCCCAGTTACGAATAGATTTGATGTTCCGTCCTATTTAGTAGAGCTTTTGAGAGGAATCTGTAAGCTGTTAGCACGGGAGAGATGACATGGTAGTTGTTACCTTCTGTTCTGTCCCCTGACGTAGCGGATGAACTATGACAGAGGTCCACGCACTTGGGAGTTTTTCAGTTTACCAAATCTTTTGACTAACTAAATTAAACTTATCGACTGCCTTATCCCCTGCTTGCATCCACAATTCAACAATTATCAGATCTTCACCCGGTGCCTGGTTGTCCTTAAGTGCTTTGATGAACGCCGTGATTTCTTTCTTCGTGGTTAGAGACGAACCTGGGAGGATGTTTGAATTGTTTTCGTAAATCAGTAGGGTCACTGTGGGCTAGTTTCACTTTGTGGAGCCTTTGAACCGTAAGTTCTGAGGGTTGCATTTGTTCTGAATCTGCTTGAAGATTTCATGGAAGTAACGTGTGTTATTTTTCTGGAACTGTTGCTCAGTCTGTATAAACTGGTTCTTTTCAAGCGGACGTTTTACCTTGCAGATGGCTTTTTATACAGTTTTTTCGTGTTTAGGAAGTTGACGGCATTCGCTTCATTTTTCTGGAAATTCCTTTTCTGACAAGCAACCTGTGTTAGCTGTACTGCTGCGCCGCTTTTATTATCCCAGTAAGCGTGCTTTCTTAATGTCGTGAGTGGGACAAATGGTTCAAATGGTTCCGAACACTATGAGACTTAACTTCTGAGGTCATCAGTCCCCTAGACCAAGTATCTCCAAACTCCAACCTTGATGAAATCCAAGTTGACTATGGGTTCATTGCACGGGAAGTGCAACAAGATACCTAGAACGTAAAGGCTCTGAGAAACGCGAACCTACACTTGAATCACTACCTTTCGAAAATCAAATTCCAACAAATACCAAGAAGATTACTCCCAGAAAATATAAGTGTGGCAGAGACAAGCTAAGGAGCAACTAGGAATTTTCCTACATGTTGGAAACTTTAAATCCGGAGAAGTGGGAACAACTAGAAGAGGCAATAGTCAGAGCAACTAAGGAGGCTGTCCCACTCAGGTTCGAATCCTGCCTCGGGCATGGATGTGTGTGATATCCTTAGGTTAGTTAGGTTTAAGTTTTAAGTAGTTTTAAGTCTAGGTGACTGATGACCTCAGATGTTAAGTCCCATAGTGCTTAGAGCCATTTGAACCATTTGAACCATTGTCTGTCCCTAAAGTGTACTGCACAAATCGACCATGTTACTTTAGAGGACTATTTTGTAGTTCTGATACAACAGTCTGGGACGAAACGAATCGTCAAAAGACGGTCCCACCCAATTATGTTCGTGGTGGTGCCCAGTAGTCATTGACAACAGGACAATGTCAACGAGTGGTACAAGCCACGCTGTCTTTGTGGCGAATAGCAATTGAAGAAGGTGTTGTGGAGTGATGAGGGTACATCGTTGACATTTAGAAAAGGATGCTAGGTCGCACGGCCTGGCCGACTCAAAGTATTTACTTTAATGTGTCGAATCGACAGAGATATTTGGTGCGGATGGCAGGAAGGGCTGCGACTGTTCTTCCTTGCTTGCGCTTGACTTAACAATGAACGCACAAGTTTCGTAAACGTGAAAGTATGCTTCCCACACAATTTACCATTTCTGTTTCTGGGGCAATTAAATCAGATATGTTTTCTGCACAGGGCTCCTCAATTCCGTGGGTGATCACAAATGGTTGGGTCAAACAACATTTTCATGTATCGGACCGATTCATCTCACACCAAGTCCAAACTGTATCTTATGGTTCATTAATATTATCTAGTAAGCCGAGTATCGATGGGGGGAAGACGTCAGAGACATTCGACCTTCAGAGACCAGCTGCAACTGGCACACGTGCACCCCATAACCCGCCTCTCGTTCTACCGGTCTCTGTGTTACCACCACTATAAATGATCATAAACTGTGCTCTACTTGCGCGTAACAGGATAGAAAATGTCGGAACGTAATTCTGCCTTTTCAGTAGCAGAGTAGAAGTCGTTCTTCGAAAGTAAGACTTAATTAATTACACCGATGAAGTGTTTAGGATGAAATACGATAGTGTTTGCAGGCTGTTAGACATATAGTTAGTTTCTAAATCAGTTCGTGTCCTTCTGTATTACTGCCGTGCCCTCTACACAATTGTACCTCGAATGAGTGGGGCGAAGGAAATAAAAATACCATTGATACCCATGTGAGTTCTGACAAGCCAGGGTAGACGCGAGCGTTAATGCGCTGCTTCTTGGGCTCAGGTAGACGCGCCAGCCCTGGATCGAATCCGCCTGGCGGATTAACGACGAGGGCTGGTTGCCGGCCAGGCTGGATGTGGTTTTTAGGTGGTTTTTGCGCACCCCACTATGTGAATACCAGGCTGGTCCCCTCGTTCTGCCTTAGTTACACGACTCGCAGACATCTGAAGAAACGTTCGCACTATTCCATGGCTTACGCTAGACACAGACAGCTGGGTACACCATTCCATCCAGGGGGATTCGGGGTGGCGGCAGGAAGGGCATCCGGCCACCGTCTACAACTAACACAGCCAAATCAATAGTAACATGGCCGAATCCGCTTTGATGCGGGAAAAAGGCCCCAAGAAAAAAAGAAAAACCCATGTGAGATCTCTACATTCATCACTCTATGAGGATATTTAATCTTTAGTTTTCTGTTTTGGTCAGTCACTGACTGCATGAATACTAGCAAATTAAGTGGCACACACAAAATATGGCTTAGTTGCGAACGCCTATAAGTACTATCATACATAAAAGATACTCTTGAAATACAAAAAACACTGACCAAGTGCATAATGGGGTTCATAATAATTGCATTTAATAGGTGAATTCCTCTTCATAAATACCAGAGTTCATCCTCCAAGGCACTATGATCCTTGAATTTCAGCCGATAGTTTTCAGATAACAGGTCTGATCGTAGGCAACCACGTGTGAACATTCAGCATATGTCTCAGAAAACTGCTGAACTCCAATATGTATTCCATGTTTATTTACATACCCATTCTTTATCCGACGCAGTATCTGTATCAGTTACTTTGGGCTGGCGGTTAAGCAGGTGAACTATTTTCGATGCTGCGTTCAGGCCCTTTCTGAAGTTTGGAGCGAATGACAGGGCATTAGCGACCATCCAAGTCCCGAACATCAAAGCTTCGGTCACTCTGAAAGAAAGAAGAAAAAGGAGATAATTAACATTTACTCAGCAAAAGTGAATTTAAACGAAAGACAGTCATCTAAAATGTTATCCAAAGTTTCGCACTACAGTCATAGACTGTGCAGCTGATCCCGGCGGAGGTTCGAGTCCTCCCTCGGGCATGGGTGTGTGTGTGTGTTTGTCCTTAGGATAATTTAGGTTAAGTTGTGTGTAAGCTTAGGGACTGATGACCTTTGCAGTTAAGTCCCACAAGATTTCACACACATTTGAACATTTTTGAAAGTTTCGCAGTGGAGAATTTGATATTGTCGAAGTTATTACCTTATAATACATTTTGTCTCTATACACGACAGTTGCAGTGATTTCTGTTACATTCTAGAGAGAGAGAGAGAGAGAGAGAGAGAGAGAGAGAGAGAGAGAGAGAGTTGTGTTTTTTATTTCTGCTAGGCAAACTTTTATCCCTTTCACGTTGGTTGGATGCTACTTAACCACCGCATTACGTACTCATCATTAAGAACTGCTCATTATGTATAAGTTTCAAATACAACTTTACTCAAATTTAAACTGCAAACTTCTTACGAAAATTTTATTTTCAGCTTTCACCCGGTTTCCCATAGCATGAAAAAAAGAAGGAATGAAGACTGTTTCACAACGAAGTCATTCGAGACGGAACTTAAGAATAGAGCAGCCTTTCCAAACGAACGTTCTTCTGTAATCCATTCAGGCGTACGTTAGCTGTTCGCTATGGTTGAGGTGATGGGTGATTCTCTGTTTTGCTATAGCATCTATAGTCACCAAATACAAAAGCATATTGTAATCAAAGTTGATGTTTATACGAACTTCAGAACCGTAGGTACTCAACAAGAATTGCAGGCTGCCGCTGTGGTCTTCAGTCAAAAGACTTATCTGTAAGAGATCTCCACGCTGTCTATCCTGCGCAAGCTTCTTCGCCATTGCAGAAGTGCTGCAACCTACATCCACGTGAACCTGCTTCCGCTACTCCAGCCTTGATCTCCCTCTGCAGTTTATATCCATCAGCCTTCCCTCCACTACCATTTCTTGATGCTCCATAATGTGTCCTAACAATCGATTCCAGCTTTTAGTCACTTTGGGACATGAATTTATTATCTCGCCAATTCGATGCACCATCTTCTCGTGGCTTACCAGATATAAGCATCTGATCTTCATCGTTCTCCTATAGCATTCCACTTCAAAAGCTAACTTTCTAGTCTTGTCTGAACTGTTTACTGTCGACGGTATATTTCTGAACGAGGCTACAATTCCCGTGAATAGCATCAGAAAATATTTCTTAATGTTTAAAATACTATTCGACATTAATAATCTCCACTTTTTCAGGAATACTTTCCTTGTTTGGATGTCTGCATTTTATGTGTTCTCTTCTTGTTTCCCTGTCAAAATAAAAAAAAATCATTTACTACTTTTAGTATCTCACTTCCTAATTTAATTCCATTATCCCTGGTAAATTATCTCCCAATGTATGCCTTACGTTCTCACATAAAGTATATTTTCTCACGCCATACGCCTCGTTAATCTACATCCACCTGCACCAGTAAACAGAAGAGGCTCATAAAATAATGACAAACGTGTTTCCATAACATTACTAACCAAGCACATAAAGACTACAAAGTCGGTTTTTCGAATGGAGATTTTCACTTCCACGGTAGCAATTCTTGATAACACTAATTAAATGATATTACTAAAGGAAATTTCAGATTAAAAATACACTTAAAATGGGAAAATTCTGATAATTACCAAAAAAACTTCTCCTTATTTGTTGAATACAATTTTTTCTTTGATAAATTTCAGATCGTTATAATTTACATTATTTAACTGGTACGTCAACTACACAGAATATACAATATGCAAAACGGAAAACGTATCACTAAAAATAAAGATTCATAAATACTATAAAAATGACTACATATATATATATGTATATGTGGTGTCACCGCCAGACACCACACTTGCTAGGTGGTAGCTTAAATCGGCCGCGGTCTATTAGTACATGTCGGACCCGCGTGTCGCCACTGTCAGGATCGTAGATCGAGCGCCACCACACGGCAGGTCTCGAGAGACTGACTAGCACTCGCCCCAGTTGTACGACGACGTTGCTAGCGACTACACTGACGAAGCCTTTCTCTCATTTGCCGAGAGACAGTTAGAATAGCCTTCTGCTAAGTCCATGGCTACGACCTAGCAAGGCGCCATTTGTAACATTGCATGTATCTAAAGAGTCTCACTTGTATCGCCACAATCTCCAGATGTCTCATCAAGAACGATGTATACAAGGATGTATTAAAAGTTAAGTATTCAAGGAGCTACGTACTTTTCTTTATAACATTCATTACGTATCCTGTTTCAGACCTCACTCCATCCTTCGTGAGTTAGCGCGTGCATCTTGGCCGCCTCTTTCAATTAGTGTGCGAAGTGTTGGCAAGTCTGCCGACACTACAATTTTGGCGACGCGGATCAATCAGGATCTTGTTCTTTCTCATTGCTTACATTTCCTTGTGTCATGGCTTCTCCAGATGTACTGTCCGAATTTTATCGCTTGCAGAATCAGCAGACGCAGGCGTTATTGGATGCCCTTGGACAGCTCGTCCAGGGTCAACGTGCACTGCAAACCGATGCGGCCGCCGCCGCTTCACCGCCACCACAGCCACAACATGCAGTTGCACCCCCATTTCGACCGTATAACCCAGCCGAAGAAACCTGGACGGAGTGGTCACGCCAATTTGGATTTCATCTCGCCGCCTACAGAATTCAAGGTAATGAGCGGCAGCCGTTTTTGCTTTCGTGTGTAGGTGTGTCCACCTACCGTGTGATAGTGAAATTGTTTCCCCGACGCGACGTAGCATTTCTGTCCTACGAAGACATTTTGTCGGCGTTAGATGCCTATTTCAAGGAAACGGTCAATGTTGTTGCAAAACGGTATACGTTCTTTCGTACAAAACGTACGGCCGGTCAAACTAATCGGGAGTGGGTTGCAACATTGCGAGGACTTACTAGGGAGTGTGCTTTTGAGTGTGACTGTGGACTCCCTTATTCAGATACAATGGTGCATGAAGCAATAGCACAGAACGTTTCTGATGTTCGCATACGGGAACAGATTTTGAAACTAGTCAATCCCTCCCTTCAACAAGTGATAGACATATTGGATAGGCAAGACACACTTGACTTTGCTCAGGAATCATTTGAAACTTCGCCAGCCGTGTGTCACATTAACCGGCCCGCCGGGCGCGCTGCACGGACCGCTACACAGCCCTCACGCACGTCCGCGCAGCTGCGGCCTAGCTCTCACACACGTGTGCCGCGTAGGCAACTAGACATTCGCGTGACAATTGCCTGTCACGCCATGCTATTTGCTTTTACTGTCATAAGAAAGGACATGTTCAAAGTGTTTGCCAGAAAAAGCTCAGATCGGACAATCACAACCATTCCAGGCCCTTTGCTTCGCGCCGGAATCGAACCAAGGACAATCAGGCTCGTGAACCTTCGCCCATGGACATTCATGTAGTTAATTCCACCCCGTCCAGTGCCACTATCTCAAACAGTGACTGTGTTCGTCCCACAAACAGTGTGCGTCGTCGTCGCCAGAAATCCCGTCCAGTCGCAAGTGCTTCTGTACCTGTCTCAGTTCAAATTGCGCGTGAAAGTCGCTCTTGTCAGCAGGACAATAAACTTTTTGTAGACTTGGACTTTGAAGGCAAAGTGATACCATTCCAGCTCGATACCGGAGCTGCAGTTTCATTGATCAATCACGACACGTACGAACAACTGGGCAAACCGCCGTTGCGTGCCGCAAATGTTCAGCTCACAAGTTATTCAGGACAGCAGATCCCAGTGTTAGGACAGTGCACTCTTCTTGCAACGTACAAGGGACAAACAAAACTTGTGTCACTTTACGTAATTCGTTCTTCTACTACAGTGAACTTGTTTGGTTTAGATTTATTTCGGTTGTTTAACATGTCAATAGTAAATTCGGTCCTATCAGTGAACCAGACTGTGCCTTCCGCCAGTGTTTCTCGTCTATGTGAAGAATTTGCAGACATTTTTGCACCGGGCCTTGGTTGCGCCAAGAACTATGAAGCACATTTGGAACTGCAAGTCGACGCGCAACCGAAATTTTTCCGAGCGCGCAATGTTCCCCACGCATTGCGTGATGAGGTCGCCAACCACTACGATATCTTGTATTGGTCCACTGCTAAGCACGGCAACGCTGATGCGTTGTCCCGGTTGCCTGTTGCTGAGGATAAAGCATTCGATTCTTCCGAACTTGCTTGCATGTTCATTGATGCGGAAACCGATAACGTGGTCGAATCGTTTCCGATTGATTTTCGTCGTGTCGCTACAGCCACAGCTGCTGACCCTGTCCTTGCTACTGTTTTGCGTTTTGTTGCTACGCAATGGCCCTTGTCAAAGTCGCGGATCGAGGATCCGCTGGTTCGCCGATTTTTTGCTCACAAGGAGAGACTTTTTGTACGACATGGTGTTTTGTTGTTGCGTTCTGATAATGATCAGTCCAGAGTCGTGGTCCCACGTTCGTTACAGTCCTCTGTCTTACGGCTTCTTCACCAAGGACATTGGGGTATAGTGCGAACGAAACAACTTGCTCGTCAGCACTGTACTTGGTTCGGAATCGATGCTGCGATTACGAATATGTGCTCTTCTTGCATGGCGTGTGCCGAACAACAATCCGCCCCGCCGCAGAAATTCTTTGCATGGCCGAAAGCCACTTCCCCTTGGCAACGCTTGCACATAGCTTTTGCTGGTCCATTCTGGAATGCTCGATGGTTGGTTGTGGTCGATTCTTTCAGTAATTTTCCTTTTGTTGTCCGGATGTCTTCCACGACGTCGTCTGCCACCATCCAAGCGTTATCCGCTATTTTTTGCATTGAAGGTATTCCACAGACTATTGTTTCCGACAATGGCCCACAATTCATGTCCGCAGAATTTCAGTCATTCTGCAAGGCCAATGGTATTCAACATCTGACATCCGCGCCGTTTTCGCCTCAGTCAAACGGTGCCGCTGAACGATTGGTCCGGACTTTCAAGTCACAGATGTTGAAGCTGAAAGAGTCGCATTCTCGGGAGGACGCGTTGTTGCTCTTTCTGTCCTCGTATCGCTCTCAGCCCCGCGATGGTCGCTCGCCGGCTGAGTTGCTCCACGGTCGTCCTCATCGAACCTTGATGTTTTTGCTGCATCCGCCCAATCAGGTTCCTGTGCAGCGGCAGACTCCTGCTTTTGCTCCTGGCGACGTTGTCTTCTATCGCAACTATCGCGGTTCACGGCGTTGGCTCGCAGGGCGCATTCTTCGCTGCCTCGGCCGCGCGATGTATTTGCTTTTGGGGGCCTCTGGTGAGGTGCGTCGGCATCTCAATCAGCTGCGCCTCTGTCGTCGCCCGGGTTCTGCCGCTCCCCGTCTGCTTTCAGCGACTGTGCCGTCCGGTCAGCGCCCTGGGGACCCATCTACTGGCTCGCCTCATCCCCAGGTGTTACCGACGATGTCCTCCATTTTGCCTCATGGCGACGCGCCGCCGCCGCCGCCTGTTCTCCCGCAGGCGCCGCCCGCAGTGGACGCATCGCTGCAACCGCCTGGCGCCTCCCTGGGTCACGCGCCACCGATCGCTTCCCGTGACCAGCTGGCCTCCGCCATGGAACTCTTGCCCGCTCCGGACCAGATGTCGTCATCGCGCGTCGGATCCCCCGACGCAATGGAGGTCGACCCTTCGGCCCCTCCTGTCTCATTACGGGCGCATACACCGCATGTTGACGTGCACCCTGGACTAGGTTTTCAGGCGTTTCCTAGCTCCCCTCGGACCGAGTGGCAGGGTGCGGGTGGCACAGCCTCGCCTGTTGTTAGGCTCCCCACCTCGTCGCATGCATCAACATGGGGTCCTCCCCACGGCGGGCGGAAGCCTTATCACACGACCGTTCGCCGATTTGCGGGGGAGGAATGTGGTGTCACCGCCAGACACCACACTTGCTAGGTGGTAGCTTAAATCGGCCGCGGTCTATTAGTACATGTCGGACCCGCGTGTCGCCACTGTCAGGATCGTAGATCGAGCGCCACCACACGGCAGGTCTCGAGAGACTGACTAGCACTCGCCCCAGTTGTACGACGACGTTGCTAGCGACTACACTGACGAAGCCTTTCTCTCATTTGCCGAGAGACAGTTAGAATAGCCTTCTGCTAAGTCCATGGCTACGACCTAGTAAGGCGCCATTTGTAACATTGCATGTATCTAAAGAGTCTCACTTGTATCGCCACAATCTCCAGATGTCTCATCAAGAACGATGTATACAAGGATGTATTAAAAGTTAAGTATTCAAGGAGCTACGTACTTTTCTTTATAACATTCATTACGTATCCTGTTTCAGACCTCACTCCATCCTTCGTGAGTTAGCGCGTGCATCTTGGCCGCCTCTTTCAATTAGTGTGCGTAGTGTTGGCAAGTCTGCCGACACTACAATATATATATATATATAAGTGTGTGTGTATGTTCTACATCTCCTCTTAAACTACTTTACCGATTTCAGCCACAATTTGTTTACATATCACTTATAGCCTAGAAATCATCGCTATGGTGTAAGAACTACCTACCCTTCCTATTCATTTTCTTTTTTGAGTCATCGGTATTCTTTCTGGTTTGATGCGGCCCGCCAAGAATTCCTCTCCTGTGCCAACCTCTTCATCTCAGACTAGCACTTGCAACCTACGTCCTCAATTATTTGCTGGACGTATCGCAATCTCTGTCTTTTTCTACAGTTATTGCACGCTACAGCTGCCTTTCGTACCATGGAAGTCGTTCCCTGATATCTTAACAGATGTCCTATCATCCTGTCTCTTCGCCTTGTCAGAACTTTCCATATATTCCCTTCCCCTCCGATTCTGCGCAGAACCTCCTTATTCCTTACCATATCAGTCCATCTAATGTTCAACATTCGCCGGTATCATCACATTTCAAATGCTTCGATTTCCTTCTCTTCCGGTTTCCCCACAGTCCATTTCACTATTGTATAATGCTGTGCTCCAAATGTAAATTCTCAAAAATTCTTCCTCGAATTAAGGTCTACGTTTGATACTAGTAGACATCTCTTGGCCAGGAATGTCCTTGCTGCGTCCGTCGTGGGTTTTTGCTAGATAGGTAGCAGAATTCCTTCATTTCATCTGCTTCGCGACTATCAATCCCGATGTGAAGTTTCTCGTAGTTCTCATTTCTGGTACTTCTCATTACTTTCGTATTTCTTCGATTTATTCTCAGTCCATATTCTGTACTCATTAGGCTGTTTACTCCTTTCGGGAGATCAAGTAATTCTTCTTCACTTTCACTCAGGAAGGCAATGTCATCAGCGAATCGCTTTTAATTTTAATTCCAGTCCAGAATTTTCCTTTTATTTCCATAATTGTTTCTTCGATGTACAGATTGAATAATAGGGGTCAAAGATTACACCCCTGTCTTACAATCTTTTTAATCCGAGCACTGCATTCTTGTTCGTCCACTCTTATTATTCCCCCTCGGCTCTTGTACATATTGTATATTACCCGTCTCTTCCTATAGTTTACCCATACTTTTCTCGGAATTTCGAACATCTTGCACTGTTTTACATCGTCGAACACTTTCTCCAGGCCGGCAAATCCTATGAACATGTTTTGATTTTCCTTCAGTTGTCAGAATTGCCTCTCTGGTGCCTTTACCTCTCCTAAAGCCAAACTAATCTTCACCTAACACATCCACAGTTTTCTTTTCTACTCTTCTGTATATCATTTTTGTCGGCAACTTGGATCCATGAGTTGTTAAGGGGAACGACCGGGTGACGGTCGAAAAAAGAAATTCTTTTGTTACGGAATTCGAATATATATACATTAAATAATTATTCCTCAACACATTATGCGTGAACTCCAAAAATTAACAAGGCTATGACCGTTTGAACCTAAAGCAAACGGTGAACTGAAAAGTTGTAAACACGGAACGCCATTATCACAAGTCGGAATTGATGCCATCACTCCTATTTATACCGATTTGAGCAAACCTGAATTGCTGGAGAGTTGTTTGGCCAATTTTACTCAAAATGTGAACGGAAGCCTCAATAGTCTCATTTGGAGATACGCACCAAAAATAACATTGTCAATACTGCTTCAAATTTGGCAGTATGTCTATTCGATGTAGGCCGTACTGCGTTAATGCACGTGGCAAATCCCCTTCAAATCAAAATCGGTGATGAATTCTCGCCAATTCGGTGAAGATAGAGACACTAGCGTCGATGCGTTCAGCGACGAGAAGGGCTTTCTGGACAAAAATGAGGGCTTATCAGGTCAAAGTAGCATCGATAATATCCTGTATGTTCCAAGTTTTGTGCCTTTGTTTATATGATAAATACTTGTCAAACTTTAAACGCGTTTCTCTCAAAACCAAGGTTTGCGGCATGGTTGTCGTCGCCTACAATATAATTTTTATCCGATTTTAATAATTTTTAGTGTCCCTTAAAGCAAACTGAAATCTCTTCAGTTAATCGTAGACGATCTTTTTATGTTGATATTTAGTATTTTTTCAGCCAAAAAAAAGGTGTCCTAAAAATTAACATTTTATTTCTAATATCTATAATTTAGCAAAAAAATTGTTTTTCAAATCCCTACGGTGAA
Organism: Schistocerca nitens; assembly: GCF_023898315.1. NCBI lineage: Eukaryota > Metazoa > Arthropoda > Insecta > Orthoptera > Acrididae > Schistocerca > Schistocerca nitens. Next base: position 742,699,752 of record NC_064617.1, read on the forward strand.
CTAAAATTGCATCCGTGGGGTCAGAGTGATATATTAATTTCATGTTGCAGATAACCACAAACGGTGTTACAGTGACAACCGTCGATCTGTCTCCTTTCAGAGTTGTCTCGGGAAAGTGCCAATTACACTGTAAAGATATTAATATTTTTCAATAAAAAATTACCAATAAAAACTTAAATGTATGCCTTATGCATTGCACCAAACACCATCTGTCTATTACATTCCAGTATGGAGCAACAAAATCCTGAATTTGAGCAATATTTTCGTCCGTCACCCTGCCGTTCTTTCTTAAGCTCATTGTGCGATAATTCTCGCACTTGTCAGCTCTTGCAGTTTTCGGAATTGTGTGGATGATATTTTCCCGAAAATCAGATGGTACGTCGGTAGACTCAAACATTATACATACCAACGAGAACAGTCGTTTTGTTGCCTCTTCCCCCAACGATTATACAAATTTTGATGGAATGTTATCTGTCACTTCTGTCTTATTTGATCTTAAGTCCTCCGAAGCTCTTTCAAATTCTGATTCTCATGCTGTATCCCCTATCTCTTCTAAATCGACTCCTGTTTCTTCTTCTATCACATCAGAGAAACCTTCCTTCTCTCAGAGGCCTTCAATTTACTCTTTACACCTATCCGCTCTCTTCTCTGCATTTAACGGTGGAATTCCCGTTGCACTCTTTATTCTACAACCCAGTTTCACCGAAGGTTGTTTTCACTTGCCTATACGCTGAGACAGTGCTTCTGACAATCAACTCTTTTTCGATTTCTTCGCATTTTACATGCAGCCATTTCGTCTTAGCTTCCTTGCGCTTCCTACTTATTTCGTTCCTCAACGTACTATATTACCTTATACCTGAACTTCTCTGAACATTTTTGTGTTTCTTTCGTTCATCCATCAACTAAAGTATTTCTTCTGTTACCCATGGTTTATTTGCAGTTACCTCCTTTGTACCTATGTTTTTCCTTCCAACTTCCGTGATTGCCCTTTTTAAAGATATCCAGTCCTCTTCAACTGCACTGCATAGTATCTCGTCATTCCTTAGTACTCCCGTATCGCACTTCTTTGCGTATTGACTCTTCCTGACTAATCTCTTAAACTTCAGCCTACTCTTCACTACTATTGCGATCCGAGTCTACATCTTCTCTTGGGTACGCCTATTGATCAAGTATCTAATTTCGGAATCTCTGTCTGACGATGACGTAATCTAACTGAAATCTTTCCGTATCACCAGGCCTTTTCCAAGTATTCATTCTTAGTAGCTGAAATTTATTACAGAATTCTCCTATCTCTCATTTATTGTCCCAAGCCTATATTCACCTGTAACCGTTTCTCCTACTCCTTCCCCTACAAATGCACTGAAGTCCCCCATGATTATTAGATTTTCATCTCCCTTTGCGTATTGCATTACCCTTTCAATATCCCCATGTAGTTTCTGTATCTCTTCATCTTCAGCTTGCGACGTAGGCTTGTATATATGAACTATCGTTGTCTGTGTTGGTTTGCTGTCGATTGTGGTAAGAACAGCCCTGTCACTGAACTGTTCGCAGTAACACACTCTCTGCCCTACCTTCCTATTCATACAGAAAATTACTCCCATTATACCGTTTTCTGCTGCTGCTGATGTTACCCTATATTCATCTGACCAGAATTCCTTGTGTTCTTCCCATTTCACTTCACTGACCCCTGCTGTATTTAGATTGAGCCTTTGCATTTCCCCTTGCAGATTTTCCAGCTTCCCTACCACGTTCAAACTTCTGACATTCCACACTCCGACTCGTAAAACGTTAGCCTTTCATTGGTTATTCAATATTTTCCTCCACCTGCCCCTTGGCAATACCCTGGCAGGGATCCGAATGGGGCACTACTCCAGAATCTTTTGCCGATGGAGAAATCATCATGACACTTCTTCAGTTACAGGCCACATGTCCCGCAGATACACGTTATATAGGGTGTTACAAAAAGGTACGGCCAAACTTTCAGGAAACATTCTTCATACACAAATAAAGAAAAAATGTTATGTGGACATGTGTCCGGAAACGCTTAATTTCTATGTTAGAGCTCATTTTAGTTTCGTCAGTATGTACTGTACTTCGTCGATTCACCGCCAGTGGGTCCAATTGAAGGAAGGTAATGTTGACTTCGGTGCTTGTGTTGAAATGCGACTCATTGCTCTACAGTACTAGCATCAAGCACATCAGTACGTAGCATCAACAGGTTAGTGTTCATCATGAACGTGGTTTTGTAGTCAGTGCAATTTTTACAATTGCGGAGTTGGGAGATGCCCATTTGATGTATGGATTAACACGGGGCAATAGCCGTGGCGCGGTACGTTTGTATCGAGACAGATTTCCAGAACGAAGGTGTCCCAACAGGAAGACGTTCGAAGCAATTGATCGGCGTCTTAGGGAGCACGGAACATTCCAGCCTATGACTCGCAACTGGGGAAGACCTAGAACGACGAGGACACCTGCAATGGACGAGGCAATTCTTCGTGCAGTTGGCGATAACCCTAATGTCAGCGTCAGAGAAGTTGCTGCTGTACAAGGTAACGTTGACCACGTCACTGTATGGAGAGTGCTACGGCAGAACCAGTTGTTTCCGTACGATGTACAGCGTGTGCAGGCACTATCAGCAGCTGATTGGCCTCCACGGGTACACTTCTGCGAATGGTTCATCCAACAATGTGTCAATCCTCATTTCAGTGCAAATGTTCTCTTTACGGATGAGGCTTCATTCCAATGTGATCAAATTGTAAATTTTCACAGTCAACATGTGTGGGCCGACGAGAATCCGCACGCAATTGTGCAATCACGTCATCAACACAGATTTTCTGTGAACGTTTGGGCAGGCATTGTTGGTGATGTCATGATTGGGCCCCATGTTCTTCCACCTACGCTCAATGGAGCACATTATCATGAAAATACGGGATACTCTACCTGTGCTGCTAGAACATGTGCCTTTACAAGTATGACACAACATGTGGTTCATGCACGATGGAGCTCCTGCACATTTCAGTCGAAGTGTTCGTACGCTTCTCAACAACAGATTCGGTGACCGATGGATTGGTAGAGGCGGACCAATTCCAAGACCTCCACGCTCTCCTGACCTCAACCCTCTTGACTTTCATTTATGGGGCATTTGAAAGCTCTTGTCTACACAACCCCGGTACCAAGTGTAGAGACTCTTCGTGCTCGTATTGTGGACGGCTGTGATACAATACGCCATTCTCCAGGACTGCATCAGCGCATCATGGATTACATGCGACGGAGGGTGAATGCATGTATCCTCGCTAACGGAGGACATTTTGATAATTTCCTGTAACAAAGTGTTTGAAGTCACGCTGGTACGTTCTGTTGCTGTGTGTTTCCATTCCATGATTAAAGTGATTTGAAGAGAAGTAATAAAATGAGCTCTAACATGGAAAGTAAGCGTTTCCGGACACATGTCCACATAACATATTTTCTTTCTTTGTGTGTGAGGAATGTTTCCTGAAAGTTTGGCCGTACCTTTTTGTAACACCCTGTATGTCTCGAATGCAATGGTTCCCATTGCCTTCTACATACCCATGCCGTTGATCATTGATCATTCTTCCTCCTTTAGGGGCAGTTTCCCACTCTGAAGACAAGAGAGTGCCCTATACCTCTGTCCGCTCTTCCGCAATTCTTCGATAAGGCCGTTCGCAGAATGAGGGTGACTCCTTATACCAGAAGTCATCGACCGCCAATGCTAATTATTAATCAAAATTTAAACAATGGCGGGTTTCGAACCCCGGATCGATGAAGTTTTGCGTACTAATCGAAGACGCTACACTGTTTTTTTTCTTTTTTAGACCTTTGCCTTTCGCGGGCAAGTGCTCTACTTTTTTTTTTTGGAACAGGAAGGCAAGGTAAACAAACAATCTTTCAATCTTTATTCGTACAACTGTGCTGTCCTAGGGATAAGAAAAGTATCGAGACAGCAAAAACAATTTGGAAACCATAAAATCAACATAATGGCAACCCTCCTATTGTTTTTATTATTTTTTTATTTAATTTAACTTTTTTAACATTAATAAAGTAAATGACAATCCTAGTCACGGGCGGGAGTGAAAATGAAGTTACCATCTGCATCACAATCCCTGCAGCACGCGGTGTCGCATCATAAATGTGGCAGAAAGCCATATAATCTTCACCATTTCTGCCATTGTGGGCAGCATGTATTTCTCCTGCGTCGAACATCCGAAGGTCCATTATCTGAGGCGGTTTCGGTGTTTACAATCGTTGTGTTTTTCCAAATTGTTCAAATGGTTCGAATGGCTCTGAGCACTATGGGACTCAACTGCTGTGGTCATTAGTCCCCTAGAACTTAGAACTACTTAAACCTAACTAACCTAAGGACATCACACACATCCATGCCTGAGGCAGGATTCGAACCCGCGACCGTAGCAGTCGCACGGTTCCGGACTGCGCGCCTAGAACCGCGAGACCACCGCGGCCGGCGTGTTTTTCCACGCTAACATAATCCAGTCATAACTGGCGCCAACAGGTAGTACATCCGATGTGATTTCTGTGTAGTTAGTGCGCCGAAGGAAGGCCAGTATCCAATGCGTCAGCATCCAGACGTTTCTCGCTGCGCCACACACTAAACCATGTTCTTCCGTTGCTAACAGTCCACAGTGTGTGCAAAGAGGAGAATCGACCATATGAATTGTATGTAATCGACTCCTGGTCACTAGTTTACGATTTATAAGAATATACCACATCGATCTCGCTGCTGTTGACAGTAATGGAGTATGCACTGCACACCAAATGTGGTTCCAAGTTCTCGATGGGTATTTGAATTCCATTATGTTGCGGCCATGGTGATCCATCAAGCACCTATAGATCTCCCGAGTCGTGGGTATGCTCGTTGAAGGTATTTTCAGACGAACATAACTATGATCAACAAGAAATGAGGCAATGTGTGCAAGAGAAGGCCAAATGTTGCCCACCGCTATCGGGGGTTCGTACGAAGGCTGAACAAGTACTTTTATCAGGGCTAATGTTATGGTATGCTTTCGATGTTGCCAATTTCGTATCATCGCTCGCATGTAAAGCGCCAAAGCTTTGTTTCGCACGTTTGTGAGGTTGAGGCCACCGTTCCGGAACTGTAGCGTTAACGGTCATATTTGATCTTAAATAACATCCCAGTACTAACATAATAACCAAGCCAGCCATGAGGCGGGCTGCAATACCCTTCGGTATTGGTAGGATCTGCGCTAAATGGGGCAGTCGTGACGCTGTGTGAACGTTGGAGTATGCCACACGTTGGATCATGTCAAAAGCTCTCAGTGAGTTGTTGCGTATCCTCAGACGAACATTCTGCAGAAGCCGCCGAGAACTCGCCGTCGCTGACCGCCGTAGTGAACGGGTAAATCTGATCCCCAGACATCTAAGCGATTGCACCCTCTGAAACTGTCCCGGTACGTCTTCCAGACCCCGTACAATGTGCATAATTTTGGATTTCGTCATGTTAACGACACTTTCTGCCGCCGTCCCGTAAGAGTCGTTCAACAGCCTGACGCACTTCATGTCTTGATTTGACAAGAAGGATCAGGTCGTCCGCATATGCGCGACAAACGAAACAGTTCTCATTAAGCGCTATCCCAGTAAGTGAGTGCCTCATAACACACATCAGTGGCTGAAGTGCTATTGCAAACAGCATCATGGAGAGTGGGCACCCTTGTCGGACTGAGCTGTTAATGGGAATCGAGCCAGCTTCCCGACCGTTCGATGTAGCCCCTCGTATTAGCCTCATAACGATGGAGATGAAAACAGGTGGAATCGCCATTCGGCTCATGACTGACTCCAAGAAGTCATGGTTTATCCTGTCGAACGCACGATCGAAGTCCACAGATATCAACGCTGCTCGCATTCTACACGTGACTGACTCCAAGAAGTCATGGTTTATCCTGTCGAACGCACGATCGAAGTCCACAGATATCAACGCTGCTCGCATTCTACACGTTTCCGCAAGGGCGATAACGTCACGGTATTCACTTAACGCCGAGGAGATGTTGCTTCGCACCCCTAGGCAAGCCTGATCAGGGGATATTGTCCTGTATATCGCCAGCTTGAGACGAGATGATAGTAGTCGTGAAAAGATTTTACAGTCGGTATTTAACATAGTGAGAGGCCGATATTGATTAACACTGCGACTCCCCGCCATCTTCCGGATGGGAAGAAGAAAGCCCGTCACAAAATCCGACGGTAGGAGCTTGTCCGGACGCATCCTCTCATTGTACATCGACACCAGCCGTGACATCATCATGTCCACGAATTCTCGATAAAACTCTAACGTAATCCCATCTGGCCCTGGTGATTTATGGGCCACTCCTTTTGTGAGTGCCACCATTATACCGTCTTCTGTGAGTGGCTCCATAAGTGCTGCCTTATCCGTCTCTGTCAATGTCGTTTGCAGATGTTGCAGTATGTCTTCCCCCACTCGACGGTCCGTCGGGGTACCGGCATATAGGTGGCGGAAATGCTCTAAAAATTCATTTGCAGTGTCCTATTGTGTTGTCAGTTGACAGACATCTAAACCGTGGACCACTGTTACCAATGCCCGGCGGTAACGTTTATGTTCCCGCGACACGTGGTGCATCGAGGTACGTTCGCCACTGATGGTGTCTAGACATCTTGTCCGTATTGGGATGCCACCCAGTCGTCGTCGCGTGATCGATAGGATTTGTGCCTTGACACGATGAGCTTCTGCATGATGTTCTGCAGACGGCACCTGGAATGACAGCTCACGAAGCATGGTGTAATAATAATCAAGAGTGTCTCTTTGCCATCTCGTCTTATCCCGACCATACTGTATTTGAGCTGTTCTTATTGCCGGCTTGGTACACTCGAGTCACCATTGAAGCACGGAGGTATAAGTTGGTAGACGGCGCTGCATGTGGCCCATACCTCCCCGATTCTCCGACGACATTCGGGGTCCGCCAAAAGTGACGAATTGAGGTTCCATGTCCCGCGGCTTCTCCACACACTTTGTCTAGGGAGTGATATGTTACAAATTTAAGCCAGAAGATCAGTAAATGCTGCAGGCCATCGTTCCGCGTCGACCACCTTATCCTGCAGACCAATCGAAACATATATTCGATCGAGTCTGCTCACCGAGTGACTGGCAAAAAAAGTATATCCCTCACGGATTCTATGAATCATGTCCCAGGTGTCGCTTAACTTCAGGTCCCGGCATAGCACTTGCAATTCACGACAGGTATTGTAATGTGGAATCTGGTCTTTTTGGGCTAAAACACAACTGAAATCACCACCTATAATGAAATGATCGAATCTGCCGGTAAATAAGGACACAATCTCTTCCGAATAATATCTCGCACGCGCCCGTCTAGCCAGCCGCTGTGGCGGAGCGGTTCTAGGCGCGTCATTCCGGAACCGCGCTGCTGCTACGGTCGCAGGTTCGAATCCTGCCTCGGGCATGGATGTGAGTGATGTCCTTAGGTTAGTTACGTTTAAGTAGTTCTAAGTTCTAGGGAGCTGATGACCTCAGATGTTAAGTCCCATAGTGCTCAGAGCCATTTGAACCATTTGAACGCGCCCGTCTGTTGTCTGTGCCGGAAGGGGCATAAACATTGAGAATACGAATTACATGAACAGTTATCGCCAGTCCTCGTGCCGAAGGAAGATAAGCCAGGTCGCGAACCGGAATCCCGTCTCGGACCAATATCGCCGTTCCACTGTCGTTGTTCGAGTGAGGCGAGTTGTAGGAGATGTATCCATGTACTTCCTGGAACTCAGGAATGTAAATTTCCTGCACCATCAGTATATCCACATCTGACGCGTATATCATGTCCCTAAACAACTGCTGTTTCACGGGCAATCTAATGGTACTTACGTTCACTGTCCCCATTCTGTGTGCCTGGGGTCGAGTAGCTGTCATCTCCACATGATGTTAAAATGACAAAATTTCACCGTATCGATAGTCCCTTTGCAGATCCACAGAGGGTCGCCCGACGGACGTGTCCCTGCGGCATTAGGTTACTTGAGATGCGGACGGATGCGACTCCCCACCAATAGAATGGTCCGCATCGGTGATTTCGTCGTCCTGCTCATCCCAGCTGATATTATTGGGGTGCTCCAAAAATTCCCTGTGCTGCATTGATGCGTGACATCTGTTGTTCTTTCGCAGCTTTAAACTCCGCCGCAGAAGGGGTGTCAGGCCTCTGAGCGGATGCGTCGTCTGAACAACATGACATCTTTTCACTGTCCGAATTCATATGGTCAGCGACATCCGAAGCTTGTGGTTCCAAGTCAGATAGGTCCATAGTGTTAGACTCATCTGGGCTCCCAAGAAGAGAAGGGAGCGTCTCCGCAGAGTTTAGTCGGTGCTTCTTGCGGCGCTTTGGCGAGCGTTGTTTGCGGGCCCTAACCTCGGCCTCTGGTGTTGGTGAATCTTGTATATCCGTCTTTCTCACCGCCGCCACACCGCTCTGGGGCCGTTCCACTTCAGCTTCCATGCCTAGTGTGATGCTGTCATCCTCTTTCTGCACCACCTGTATGGATTGGAGGTTGGTCGGAGCCATTCCTTCTTTAGTGGGACCCGAAGGCTCCTCAATCAACTGCGGCGTTGGTGCGATAGTGTGCTCCGACTTCGGCGTCACCACCCCGCGAGGTGCCGTCACGTAAGACATCGGCAGTGACGTTGGTGTAGTCGGATTCTGGAAGTCTCCTCTGGGGAGTTGCATGAATCTCCTCTAAATACACGCTGACCGAAGATGTCCTTCACCACCACACCCGGAGCGTGTCCGGGGCTGTCCATCATAGATACCAATAGCTCTACAGCCGCCGATGTTCATGTACGATGGCACATGTTTCGTAAGGGCAATTCGCACTTGTCGGGCACCATTGAGCACTGGATACGTGCTAAAACTTGCCCAACGTTCGGCCCTATGACTAATAACTCTGCCATATGGCTATAGTGATTCAGTGACCAATGATTCGGGTACCTCGCAAGGCAGCTCGAAGACTCGAATCGTACGCACGCCCAGGCCCGAATGAGCTACTAAAACTTCGCCAATATGACCATCGGAGTGTCGGAATTGGAATCCTCGTTTGGCGGCTTCAATGATTCTATCGCATGCTGCGTCATCAATCATCTTTACCTAAAGAGTGCTGCTCACGATTGATAAATGAATTCCAATAATATCCGTGTAATTAAGATGCACTTCGTCCCTCAAGAAACATTCGATTTCGAAAGCCTTCGGTCTTGCATACTCGTTACAGAACGTGAACTGTATCGTGGTTTTTCGGAAATTGTGTGCCATTGCGTTCGATTCAAACAGTAACACAAGCGAGTGACGACAGTGTAAACACCGCTTCTTCCGCTAACGTTCGCAGCCGGGACGTAAACAAGTCCGAGCTGCTCCGCAGCCATAGGCGGATTGCACCTAGGCCACCTTTCTATATTGGAAGAAATTCTTTGTGGATTAGAACGACCAGTCTAAGGTTGGGGAAAGCTTGATGTTATGGAGTTAGAAGACGAGATGGACAGACAGCGAAGGGAAGAAAACAGGGGCACAGATAGAGTGAGGAGGAGGTATAATGAGGGGGGGGGGCGAATGGACCGAGAGGAGATGGACAGAGAAAGGGAAGTGTAGCAGATGGACAGTGACAGGGGGAGGAGGAGATAGGCACACAGCCGGCCGAAGTGGCCGTGCGGTTAAAGGCGCTGCAGTCTGGAACCGCAAGACCGCTACGGTCGCAGGTTCGAATCCTGCCTCGGGCATGGATGTTTGTGATGTCCTTAGGTTAGTTAGGTTTAAGTAGTTCTAAGTTCTAGGGGACTGATGACCACAGCAGTTGAGTCCCATAGTGCTCAGAGCCATTTGAACTACATTTTTGAGATAGGCACAGAGATAGGGAGGAGGAGATGAAGAGATACAGGAAAAGGAGTAAATTGACAGAGGACGGGAAGGGGAAGAATGGACAGATAGCGAGAGGGAAACAGGGGATTGGCAAAGAAACAAGGAGAAGGTGATGGACAGAGAGAGGGGAGGTGGAAACAGAGAAAGGGGAAAGGAGCAAATGGACGAAGGAAACAGGAGGAGGTGGACAGAGACAGAGGGAAGATGAGACAGACAGAGAGAGGAGGAGGAGGAGATAAACAGAGCAGGAGGAAATTGACAAAGAAAGGGAAGAAGAGGAAATGGTCATAGAGAGGAGGAGGAGGAGGAGGAGGAGATGTAGAGAGAGAAGGGCAGGAGGAGATGATCAAAGAAAGGGGGCAGGAGGAGCTGGACAAAGAAAGGGGGCAGTGGAGATGCAGATTAGAGAGGAAAGGAGAAAATGGACAGAAGGGAATGGCAGAGGATGGGAGGAGCAGATGGACAGAGATAAGGTTAGATGAACAGAGAGAGTAGCACGAGGAGATGGACAGGAGAAGGGGGAGGTGGACAGAGAGAGAGGGGGTAGAGAAGATGGTCAGAGAGGGTGGGTTATGGAGGAATGGGTCAGAAAGGGGAGTGGGTATGGAGAAGTTGAACTAATAGAAGAATGAAACAAACACATACCTGCGAAACGCCAGGTACTCCGGTAGTATAATAATAATAACAATAATAGCAATAATAATAGTAATATCACTAACCAACACGTTATACCTAGGACCAGGCGCACAGTTCCATGTGAAGCAACAAAATTTAGTTTACGTCAGTGATTAATAAGGCTTTGAAAACACGTTTTTTGTTAAGATTCACTTGTACTTGTTTAGGCTTCAAATGGCTGTGAACACTATGGGTTTTAACTGCTGAGGTCATCAGTCCCCTAGAACTTAGAGAACTACTTAAACCTAAGGGCATCATACACATCCATGCCCGAGGCAGGATTCGAACCTGCGACCGTAGCGGTCGCGCGATTCCAGACTGTAGCGCCTAGAACCGCTCGGCCACCCAATTTGTTTAGGTTCTTCATTTACATACTCTCGTGGCAGTTGGTCGTCTTGCGCGTCATCTGCCTTAAATTGTACATTATGGTGGTTTACGCCACTGCTGAATAGGTTGCTGGAATCACTGGTCACTTACTGTTCAAAAATTCTAATGTATTGACGCGTTTCGGGGACAGCCCACCATCAAAACATCATTAAAAGAAAAGTCTTCACACAGAGTATGGAATTAGCTGTCAACATCAGTACTCAGCTCAATACTGAGTACGGCTGACACATTTGACTCCATATTTTTTACGATGACTTTTCCTTTTTTTGATGTTTTGACGAAGGGCTGCGCCCTAAACGCGTCAGTAAATGACTATTTATTGACAATAGATGATCATTTATTCTAGCGACCCATTCAGCAATGGTATAAGTCTCCTCAAGTTTAGGTCATGGTCGCAGGCCTCATCCGCAACATTATGTCGCACCTTGAGCTGTCTCATATAGCTGAATGTGATGAATATGTGTGTTGTGTTGTGCTGTTGATGAACTCTTCTTCTTGTACATAGTCTACTCTCCTCCAACAGCACCAACGTGTCCGCCAAGAATAACGTACCAAATCGCCCAGGTGAAAATACATTACTAGTATCTTCAATTTGTCAAGAGACATTAAAAAAAAGTTTGAAGCCTCACACTGTGTAATACAAATAGCCAACGAGGGGAATATTCGGTGTGGTATCTTCACTCATTGCTACTCACTTGAAGACGTCTTGGTACGGTACGCTATCGGAGACGATGAGGAAGCCTCCGTAGTAGATGCAGACGGCGTAGGTGAAGGTCCCGAGGCTGCGCGCCAGGCTGAAGACGGCTGCTCGCACGTAGGTGTTGCGCTTGGCGAGGCGGATGGCCGGCTCCAGCTCCAGCATGTACTTGGCGTGGAACTGCCGCTCGCGGCACAGGCCCGCCACCGTGCGTATGTTGCCCACAGCCTCCACCGCCACCTGCAGATCGAGACAATGTGTTTGGTCACGGGGCGCGTTCTGGGTGCCACAAGCAGGATCCTAAGAAAGAGAAAACAACACCAACCACATAACATGTTACGATAAAAGGCATTAGCCAAACAGCAGTTGGTTGGTCGTTTCGTGTTCCAGTTTGGTGTATGTCCGAGATTAGCGCAACAGGCAGAGAGAGGGGTGGGAGAGGGTGGTGGGGGGCGCAAATAAAACGGAAGAAAAATTTTAAACTACATGACTTCCTCCTTTGAAATTTGGCATAACAGCTGTTTCATAAAATTTTTAATCTTTCTCTTTATCTCCTACCATTTGTGTTCAATGTGTATTAACTCTGGACACAGAAAGGTTTCTTGCTGAGCAGCAGACAGAAAATGCTCTAGATAAATATAGAAAGTTAAGCAGCAAGAGAAGAAGACTCCCTTTGGTAATATGTCACAACGAAAATGCTCAGACGCTTCGTACCCTTGCATCTGTTAAAGTGTGTGCGGTTAAATCCAAGGAGAGCACAGAGTGAAAGAATCCGACTTTTGGAATAATAAATGACTTCACTGTGAAATTAAAACAATAACCAAAACCAAGGTACGCCGTTCAGAAGTGTGTATGTCTTTGCACAAACGTGAAATCAAAATGTGAAGCTGCGTAACATTCAGTATCATGCAGCTCCACACCACGCATTGTGCCAGCTGGAGGGGCCGTGCGGTTCTAGGCGCTACAGTCTGGAACCGAGCGACCGCTACGGTCGCAGGTTCGAATCCTGACTCGGGTATGGATGTGTGTGATGTCCTTAGGTTAGTTAGGTTTAATTAGTTCTAAGTTGTAGGCGACTGATGACCTCAGAAGTTAAGTCGCATAGTGCTCAGAGCCATTTGAACCATTTTGAACACCACGCATTGTACTATGCTCATAGCGATAGCAACAACTGAATGAAAATAATTTACTCGGTTGTTGGGAAACGATCGACTCATTCGGTTGTAGCTTCATGTGCTGGTCAGACTGCTCACTCATTGTTCTGAGTGAAACCAGTCTGTGAGAGCAAACGAATGAAAACAGTTGAATCAGCCTACAGCCGTTTTACATGTCGGCTGGACTGATATTCATTGATTTTTTTCGACTGTACCTACAATGTTGGCGCTACCAAATGACAACTGATACAGTACGTTGAAGTTTTGGATATTGAATGAAACCAGTCAATGATCTTCCTGTAGGTTCTGCTGTCCAGTATGAGAGTCGATTCTAGCCACTTTCCACATATTCGTCTAGGCTAATGTTGGGCTGATTACCATTCAAAGTACACTAACAAATAATGAAAAATATTTGCGTCGGAACAATACTTCCGGCAAGTGACACTACATGCCTAAAATGGAAGTCATAAAGTCACTAGACAGAGTTTCAACAAATTTAAATTTTAAAAAAATGTTCACTTATTTAAACATAAATTTTCAATGTAGCACCAGTTATCAAACTTTTAAAACCACCCAGAAATTTATATTTAATGCCATACGCTCGAAAAATAAGTATTTAACTAAATAAATTTTGAAAATACTTCATTCTTGGTATACTTTTCATTTACCGCTCTTTGAACAAGATATGTTATATGTGTTGGATAACTCCTTTGGTATGAATGGGTACCAGCCATGTTTGAACTCCTTCATGCTTACATCGGATAGACGTCAAGTATAAGCCTTTCTGCGATTGTCAGAAGAAAGAAGAAAGAGATTTAAGCGATCTGATGTTTTCCTGTTGTTTCTTCTAAACACAAAAAAACCCTAAGGTGCAAAACCTTGTGAATTTGAATATGCCCTTTTTGTTGCTGCATGAAGATAATCAAATATATAAAATTTATGTCATGTCACACGAGACAGTAACAAGTGTATATGAAATCTGGTATGCTATCTGTGGATGTACATCAAGGTGTATGCTTCTCTATCTCTGTTGAGTTCTTTTTTATATTCCATTATGTCTATCGTCGATACTATGGCTAGATTCGTGGGACCTACAAACCAGTCCTAAATCATTATTAAAACATAGTTTTATGTATATACCAACTTGTTGGCAGTATGGTTCAGTAGTCCCAAGGACAAAAAGAGCCCACTGCCGAAATATTGACTGTAAAGCTGGACAATAGCTTTGAGGAATAGCATAATGGGAGGTGGGGAACTTGGCATTAATCGTGATAGCTGCTATCGTGCAGTCACACCGAACGCTCTCTCTCTCTCTCTCTCTCTCTCTCTCTCTCTCTCTAGGTGCTGGTTTTCGATTTCATTGTCTACACTGTACTTCTTGCCGAGTTTTTCATGTGTAATACCTGGCCTCCAGCGGGAAGGCAGCTCTCCAGTTCGTTTCGTTTGTAATTGTGAGTGGACTAATGTAGCCGGCCTTGTGGCCGAGCGGTTCTAGGCGCTTGTCTGGAACCGCGCGACCGCTACCGTCGCAGGTTCGAATCCTGCCTCGGGCATGGGTGTGAGTGATGTCCTTAGGTAAGTTAGGTTTAAGTAGTTCTAAGTTCTAGAGGACTGATGATCTCAGTTGTTAAGTCCCATAGTGCTCAGAGCCATTTGCACCATTTGCACTAATGTAGCCGCGAGACGGGTTACCTCAATTTATGTTCCTTTTGGTTTATAATATATAAGTACTTTCATGTTTAACTTCACCGAAAACTTCTCATTCACTGTAGCTTCACCCCCCCCTCTCTCCATTTTTTATTAATTACGTGGGTCATTCAATTATCAAACACAGAAAGTGATGTAGAAAAAATTGTATATTTTTACAAAATGAAACTTTTACTGTTTCTCAACGCAATTACTATCACAATTAATACATTTTTCGCAATGATCTACTGTTTATATCTGACGCAAAGAAGTCTTTGTCCTTTTTTTCAAACTACTTTCCCTCAAATTCTTTGGCCTCCTCGTTATTGCTGAACTTTATTCCACCTAATGCGTCTTTTAATGGACAAACAAACAAAAATTGGAGGATGCGAAATCTGGACTGAAGGGAGGATGACGTAGTATCTCCAGGTCAATTTTTTCAATGGTTTCTTTGGCCAGTTGGGCGATGTAACGACGAGCATTGTCGTGTATCAATATTATGGTTATTCATTGAGATCCGAACATTTTTCTCTCATTGCTGGCTTTACTTTGTTCACGAGCATGTCTGAACTAGCAGGCGAGGGGGTAGGGTGTAGCGACTGGAGTGTTTTACTACTTGTCCGTGTTTATTGTACGCTTCTCTTCCAAACCACAAAAGATGACACCTTAGGCATCCCAAAAGACCGACAATGTGTCTTTTGCCGCCGATGCTTTGTTCTGAATTTCCTTCGGACAGGTGAGCTGGTGTGCTTCCATTCCATGCTTTGTCTTTTGAACTCAAAATGGTTAACCCAAATTTCATTTCACGTTAAAATCATGTTTAAAAAATTGTCACCTTCACTTTCATAGTGTTCTTCCAAGTCTGTGCACACTTTGAGTTTTGTTTCCTTGTACTGTTTTGTTGACTCTTTCAGGACCCACCTTGCACTTGCTCTACTCTACTTGTGCTCGTCACTGATAACGTTATGGTTCTGAGCACTATGGGACTTAACATCTGTGGTCATCAGTCCCCTAGAACTTAGAACTACTTAAACCTAACTAACCTAAGGACATCACACACATCCATGCCCGAGGCAGGATTCGAACCTGCGACCGTAGCAGTCGCGCGGTTCCGGACTGCGCGCCTAGAACCGCTAGACCACCGCCGCCGGCGATAACGTTATGAACTGTGCCAACATCTACTCCAACAGTTTTTGCTATATGTTGTTGTAGCGCGTCGGCTTTCATGAATAACGTTGTCAGTGTGGCATCGAAGCGAACGAGCTGGTTGGCCAGGAGTTTTCTCGTCAGTCATTGAGGTTTCACCGTTTTTGATCTGCTATACCCACTTACAGAAGTTTCCGGAGTTCATAAAACTTTCATAATATTGTAAAATTGTTCGAGAAAAGATTTCAGTTGTTTTTTTTTTCTTCAGAAAGCAAATAACCGATCACAGAACGTTATTTAACTAATGTGGCACGCCATCGTTAAGTTCAATATTGACGTTATTAACAAAACAATTATTATCAGATAATTGTTCTCAGCTTATCTCAGTGATACCTACCTCAAGTCATGAAAATACATTACTCCATCTATAGATTGTTTAATTTCTAGCCGCGCGGCTAGAGGCGTCATGTCACGGACTGCGCGGTCCCTCCCGCCGGAGGTTCGAGTCCTTCCTCGGGAGTGTGTTTGTGTATTGTTCTTAGCATAAGTTAGTTTAAGTAGTGTGTAAGTCTAGGGGCCGATGACCTAAGCAGTTTGGTCCCTTAGGAAATCAAAAACATTTGAACATCATTTAATTTCTACATCAATTTGTCCCTTTAATTATTAAATGACTCTCTTATATCACTTACTTGGCAACAAGCCCATGCAAATAGAAGAAGACGGATGCCTTTGCGGTCCAGGGTATCAAAATCAGCAGATGCGTGTCTCTCCCACTGCCTGACAGGCAAAATGTGTTAGTCATCCTTCATATTTTTAACTTCAGTCAGCGCTGACGTGAAAACAGCCACAATCACTGTAACAATTCCTTACGAAAAAGTGATAAAGATCTCCAGTCGCTACTACTGGTGAAAAGAAGCCTACACCACTAATCCAAGTTCCTTTCAACGTGTTTCCTTGCCAACCTTTCTTTGTGCTTGTCGGTACACTTGTTCGTAATTGTTGCCTGGAGTCACAGTTATCCCAGTTGTCTGCATCGACACAGCTCTTTCAGTTGCCTCCCATAACGTCAGTGTGTGGAGCTATTGCTACCTGCTCGGAATAGCTGTGATCATAATTTATACCGGTGACTGTCTGTTGTTGAGCGCAGACGACTACTACAAGACGGATCTTCAACGTTTTTTGTGTCTCGATAGCGGTTGAATGTTCGAACTACGTCGCTGTGGCATAGTTAGTGAAAAGTCCCGGCGCGCAGCATTCGAGCCGACGGGCTTTGCCCGTCTCACCTGATGCAGCTGCTTGCCAGCCCGTAGCTCTGGGTGACTCATGTGAAGTTGGCATCCGACTTTCGAGAAGTAAACATTTTTTTCCAGAATCCCTGATAGCTATACCATAATTCTAAGGTTTTATATGCAAAATCTGAATAGCTCTGCAGAATTATATCAAGGAAAAATAATATTTGGGAAAATTTTAGTCTTATAGAAAAAGTAATAGCCACAGTTTCGAAAAAAATTAATAATGACAATTCTGAATAGTGCTCCAAGAGTTCTACAGTAAACCCTAACGAAATTTTTTTGTGCAGATGGTACTTTATAACTGCAATAATGAGGGACCCATTTCCCCAGCTGTGTGAAGTTGGCACGCAATTTTCGAGAAATATAATTTCTTTTCAGAGTTCTTGGTAGATATTCTATAGCTCTAGAGTACTCTGTAAATATTTTAATAGTTCTTTACACTTTGGCGAAAAAATTATGATCGCAATTCTGAATAGCTGAATGGCTGTGAAGTTGACAACCGATTTTCGAGAAATATACATTTTTTCGTAGTTATTTATAGATATTCTATAGTTATAGATCTCTCAGCACAAGTTTTGAATAGTTCTGTTAAATTTTGGGGAAACATTATGATCTCATTTATGAATTGTTGAGTAACTGTGAAGCTGGCACCCAACTTTCGAAAAATCAACTTTTTTTTCAGAGTTATTGGTGGATATGCTACAGTTCTAGACTTCTCTGTGCTAAATTTGAACAGTTCTGCAGAATTTAGCGAAGAAGACACCAGTAATCGGGAAATCTTAATGTATAAATATTATTTATCAATTTTCAAAAGTGAAATTGTGATCACAATTCTGAATAGCTCCCCAAGTGTGAGTTCTACAGAAAACCTAAATGACATATTTTTCTCAGGTAATAGTTTATGGGATAAGCGAAATACTGAAGCACCCCTATTCACTACGGAAAATATATGAAATCGCAGTAGAGTTCTGATGACAGTTCCGATCAGAGTTCTGGATAGCACCCGAAGAGTTTGATCGGAAAACGTAATGTAATTTCTTGTGAAGGTAATAGTTTAAAACTGCAATAGCGTGGGACCCGCTTTACCAAAATATAGGTTTTCGATCGGTGCATGTAGGTACAAGCCGGCACACATCGTGTCGACTATCGTTATGCATCCGAGTGCTGACAACCTCAGCCGTCTAATGATAGTCGCCATTTTGCGTCTGCTTATTGCGTTGTATTACAACTTTTTTGTTTTAATTTTATATTCTTTCCTTGAACTGTTTGACGCATCTGAACTACTCTGTGAAAAAAAAATGGCATACGTATTGCTAAATATTGGGAAATCCCAGTATGTATCAAACAGTAAAGTAACAGCAGTTCGTGGAAGCCCATTATAGAGACAGCGGTACTTAATTGTAGCAAATAATATCAAATTAAATCAAAATAGTTCTAATACAACGCAGTAAGTAGACGCAAAAGTAGCGATTACCATTATATTGCTGAGGTTGTCAGGACACGGATACATAACGACAGTCGACACAATGTGTGCAGGCTTGTACCTACATGCACCGGCTCCACAACTAGGGCAGCGAAGCTCAGCTTCCGATCGACGACCTATACGTTAGTGAAGCGAGTCCCACATTATTCAAGTTTTAAACGATTATCTTCACAAGAAATTACATTACGTTTTTCGATAAAACTCTTAGGGTGCTATCCAGAAATGCGATCGGCCCTGTCATCAGAACTCTAGTGCGATTTCGTATATTTTTCGTAGTGAATATGGATCTCTCATTATTTCCCGTATGTCATAAACTGTTATCCGAGAAAAAAATGTCATTTAGGTTTTCCGTAGAGCTCTTGGTGAGTTATTCAGGATTGTGCTCACAATTTTACTTTCGCAAATTGATAACAAATTTTTTACATCATTAAAATTTATCGAATACTAGTGTTTTCTTGGGGAAATTCTGCAGAACTGTTCAAAGTTAATACAGAGAAGTCTAGAACTATATAACAGCTACCAAGAACTATAAAGAAATGTCGGGTGCCAGTTTCACAGCTACTCAACCATTCATAAATGTGATTACAATTTTTTTCGCAAAATTCTACAGACCTATTCCAAATTTGTGCACCGAAATCTAGAACTATAGCATATCTATAAATAACTCCGAATAAATGTATACTTTCCGAAAAATTTTTGACAACTTCACATCTATTCAGATATTCAGAACTGTGATCCCAATTTTTTCATCAAATTCTACAGAACTGTTAAAAATATTTATGGAGAACTCTAGAACTATAGAATATCTGCGAAGAACACTGAAGAAAACGTATATTTTTCGAAAATCGGGTGCCATCTTCACACAACTGTGGAAATGGGTTCCTCAGTATCGCAATCGTTTCGTAAAGTATTATCTGCAGAAAAAGTCATTAGAGTTTCCTGTAGAACTCTTGGAACACTATTCAGAATTGTGACTATTAATTTTTTCGCAAATGTTGCAGTTTTTCTCCTGCAAGATTATAATTTTGCTAAGTATTATTGTTTCCTTCTCGAAATTCTGTAGAATTACTTAAATATTGTACAAATAACTCTAGAACTATGGTATAACTTTCAAGAACTGAAAGAAATATGTATTTCTCGAAAGTCCGGTGCCAACTTCACATTACTCTGGGTGGGCTGTGTCGCGCGCAATGGGAAGCGAGTGTCACCTGTATGGACATCCCACACTCTGTGCAGAAAACACGGGACACACTAACAGTAACGTAAGTAGAAATAAAGGTGCCAGTATCACTACTGCTGCTCAGTCATGTTCTGGAAATCAAGTGAGTTTAGTTTCCGTTCAATAAATGAAAAGTTCTCTGAAAAACAGAGTAAGTGAACAAACATACGCAACAAAATTCGCATTAAAGGAAAGCTCTTTCACAAGGACTGGTATGGCAGGCTTAGCAGCAGCAGCATAGGCTGATTGAGGACTGGAAGTGACTGAGATGGCTTAGGGCTATGGGGGCCATATACACTTCTCATCATAGTAAGCACCGTACTGATACCATGTATACCACAAATAATTCCAAACGATCAGTTCATTTCAATTAAAGTAGAACATTATCGACATTATATGAAATGACCCTTCCTAGTAGATTAAAACTGTGTGGCGGACTGAGACTCGAACTCGGTATCTTTCCCTTTCGCTCGCAGGTGCTCTACCAACTGACCTACCAAAGAACGAGCCACGACGTGTCCTGGCCGTACTTCTTCTGCAAGGTCCTGAGCTCGAGACTTCGTCTGGCACAAAGTTTTAATGTGCGAGGAAGTTTCATACCAGCACACACGTCGCTGCAGAGCGAAAATTTCTTTCAAATTAAGGTTTTATTAATGAATCCACAATGAAGAAAACAAAATATTATGAGTGAAAAGCCAATATTAAAGGCATAAAAAATAAAATATAATAAATTACATTGCTACAGAAGAATGCTGAATATTAGATGGGTAGATCACATAACTAATGAGGAGGTCTTGAATAGAATTGAGGAGAAGAGAAATTTGTGGCACAACTTGACTAGAAGAAGGGATCGGTTGGTAGGACATGTTCTGAGGCATCGAGGGATCACCAATTTAGTATTGGAGGGCAGCGCGGAGGGTAAAAATCGTAGAGGAAGACATGAATGCACTAAACAGATTCAGAAGGATCCAGGTAGCAGTAGGTACGGGGTGATGAAGAAACTTGCTCATGATACAGTAGCATGGAGAACTGCATCAAACCAGTCTCTGGACTGAAGACCACAACAACAACAATAAATTACATTTAGTCCCCCGATAATTAGACACTACTTTGTTGTGCTCAGAACCCCACAAACGAACAATGAAGAGAATATCTGAATTAATATCATAGCTATAATTGTCAGGTTAATTTACTCCTAAGACTATACAAGCGCGTCGTAAAATCACAGTAGAAATTTGCTTCACCCTGTACTATTGCAATGATTGCAAGAAATAATACTATCCAGGAGACTCATAACTAGGTACAACGGACCACACGCAAAATCTTTCAAAGGCAGTATAAGAGCGTAACAGACCACACAAAATCTGTTAAAAGCAGTGTAAGAAAGTGGAAAACTTTGTACAGAACCCCCGCCCAGGTTGTCTGCGTAGCACTAGTAGGTATTCTATTTCCTGTAAGCACATAATCGGCCGTACAGCAGATACATTCAAAAAGAACTCGCGCTAGATTCTTGAGAAGCGTAGCCCTTACCGTCGCGCCAGTCGGTGCTCTCCAGTAATCGACTTACAGACGCCAAGGCAACGCCTGGCGGATCCTACTTCTAGCCTTCGGGACGGCTCAGTCGTATTGTCAACCGCCAACCACCGCTCGGCTGGCTAGAAGCCTTTGCTAAGTTGCTGTTGCTCCATTGCTCCGAGATAACAGCGGCTACCCCGTCTTCCATACATACGGGACTTCTACCACAAGTTCACAAGTTGCCAGCAGCCAACCGCTATTAATCTGCCGACCCTCACGCTCGATTCCTCGGTTTCACTGCCGCCTGACCTACTGCAGGATAGCAAGGCAATATAGGCCGCCCCATGCTCCTTGCATACGGGACAGCTCACCTGTTTTGTCAGCCGCCAACAGCGACTCATCTGTCCAGACGAACGCTTCGAGATCTGGCGGTTCCGCTACTTGCCGACCAACTCTAGGAACATCGAGCTCTTATATTCTGAGAACAAACTTCTTTCCCGCCAATGAGACTCGCTATGTTGTCAGCCAATGTGCGGTTTCTCAGCCAGGGAGCTTATGTAGCAAGAAAATCCGTAGCGTGAGAAGCTAGCGCCACGCTCGGCTTACTAAGGCTGCGGACACTCGGCTGAAGACGGTCGATCGTTAGCACGGCACTAAGTGCGCGGTCACACTCTAGCCGATCTTATCGTCCGAATATGTTGACTTCGGACGACTGTCGGTGAAATTCAGATGTTTATTTACTTCGGTCAAATCGACAGACATTCTCACAATGGAGTATGGTCTGTGAGAAACTGATAGGCACAACTCAAGAAAGAGTGAGTTGATGGCTTCCCGAGGATAAAAAATTCATAAATTGGATATAGTTCGGAATCTATGGACTGAAATCTCAGGTTTACTGGAAACCACAAGTAGGCAAAATCTTTATTGCAAATTTTAGGCGTAAATTATAACCTCAAAAAAACTATTTGTTCATTTGCTAAAGATTGCATATTTTATGCTTAAAGTTACTGTAGTGGGACTTCTTTGGGTTATGGAAGCTACATTATTAAATTATTATTAGTGCTAGCGTTTTCATGCCAGTAGAGTGGTGATTCTGTTACAAGAAGTGGTTAACAAATGTAGTGTATCTCAAGATTTCAAAGCTTTAGCTTGTTCAGAGTATCATATTCTAAATTTTATGCCTGTCTTTCACACGTTTGCTGAACGACAGTCATTGAAGGTTAGTTGGCGTGTATCTGCAAAACTTCAGAGAAATTCAGCAAAACATATTGTTCTCAATTTTTGTTTCAGGGTCATCTCCGGTATGTAAAGCCGAAGATTCATTCGGAAAAAACTTTAGGATAACGAAAATTAATTTCGAGTACTTGTAGAAGTGTGATCCGAGCTCTAGTAAAAAATCCGTTACTCACATTAGAAGTTGCAGTCCTGGCTCAAGTAAAACAAATGACAGTACGATATCTGACCTCTGGTGATTACATCTTTCCAACATTTAATCTAAACCACCTTCCGAAAAGTACGATTTCTAAGTTTTTGTATGATGTAATGGATGCTATTTACGATGCCTTAAGGATTAATTTAAAGACCAATAACTTCACACTTTCACCCCAAATATTACGAAATATTAAATTTAATCTACAGAGAAATTTGGAGTTAAGCTTTGTGCATGTGCTCTAGAAGACACTGTAATATATTGATTTCTTATATTAAAAGCTATATTCAGGCTGAAATAGCACTGCCAGCATGAAGCGTAGTTTCTTATTTTCTTAACTCCAAAGGGCAAGTGTTTAAAGGTTATTGAAGTATCCATTACTAGAATATCACTATCTAAATATATTGCCAGTATTGCATTAATTTTCACCATTTTTAGAATAAAGTGACTGCTGTCAAACCACAAATCTATCATTAATTAAACAATACTTGCTTACCTATACATAAATTTCATCCAAATGTGATAACCTCAAAGGCAAAAAGCTTTATTCGCCGAAGTCACATATCCCGCCACTGTAGCACAACAAAACCTTACTCGGAACAACGAGTTTTGGAGAGATCTTTAAGTGGTGCATCACTGAACCACGTATTTTCATGAAACACTAGAATAAATATGAAAAACATCAAGTACGGCATGTTAGATTCGAAATCGATAACCGGTGGTGGGAGAAGGAAAGTCATGTTACAAAGTTAAAGCGTTTTTATCTTTTGCAGTACGGCGGTTTTCCCTTCCTCTCATATATTTATAAGACTTCTGCGGTAATTCCAGTAACTACTGAGAGAGTCTACAGTAGTCGACACGGTTTTTTCAATATAGACGTAGCTCATTTCCATGCGTTCGGCATCTTTTTAATTGGAAATGCCGCATTGCAGCACTCACCTTGAAGTACAGAGGGGTCGCGGTATCCATCCTGCCCTTGGAGGCTGAAATATAACCTACTTCGTACGTAAAATGGATTGTAACCTAATCTCCTTGACCATATCAAAAACTGATGGAGATTGACCGCAACGTGAGCTAGCTGCCGGCCTACGTCATCGGGCGACCTCTGCCGACGGCGTCTGACGACCGTAGTCGGTGCCACTGTGAACTCACCCCAAGAAGTGACATCAACATGACGTGTCGCTCGATGCATCCGTGCGGCAGAAACCACATTCATTTTTCGTGTTTCGCTGTTTTGGTTGCAATATGCTGTTTTAAGGCAACTGAACATTGAAGCTTTATCACAGAATAGTCAACCACGGATCGATTTCTTATAATTAAATATCAATAACGACGCATCAGCTACAAGATCCTCAAGAGACTGCAAGATGAACAATACTGAAACCCCACTTTGCCCTTCCTCGGTGCAGCATACCGGTAGTGTTGCAGATTGTGGACTATGGAGTGCCAGGTTATATGTTTGTATCCTGCTTTATGCTAACATTCATTTTTCATCTTAGTATTTGTAACACATTCTAAGACTTTGTTATACATGTAATCGAAGTCTGTTGTACGTTATTCGGTTATTACATGCATATAAGAGCACGCTTTCTCAGAAATGAGTTTCTTCGACTTTGTGACATCTCTCTGATTAGAAAGGGAAGGATGAAATTGCTGCCGTTGAAACGACCAGTAATGGCATTCCTGTTCTTGCTTGTGACAAATATTTGGCCGTTTGTTTTCCTACGTCGCGATTTCCAAGGGTATGGTTAGGCAGGAACCTATCAATACGACTTAAACCGCTGGCGGTAAAACGGGCACGAGTGACATGTATATTCCTTGCTTGTCAGAAGTATTTGGCTATTTATTTCTAACTATGTCGCTATTTCCGAAGGTTTGGTGAGGCAGATATTCTTTTTAGGCAGATAGTCTTCTTTGGCAGATATTCCTTTTAGGCAGATATTCTTTTTAGGCAGATATTCGTCGATTGTCACAAATATTTGGCTGCGTGCTTCCGAATATGGCCCACATTCCGAGGACGTGGTTAGCCAAGAAGAAAGAGGACAGCTTAAATTTCTGTTGCAATAGTTTACTCAGAACAGCGTCGTATGTCAGTAGTACTACGCCCGGTCGTAAAATGTTTCAAAATGATTCTTTCTAATGAGCATCTTAGGCTGGGAAAATATATCGCTAAGAAAATTTGAATTTCAACCGGTTTTAGCCCTTTGCCTCATAGCAACAAAGAGTATCTTTGCCGGGAATCTTTTGTTGCTTGGTAAAGCGCACATCCAGCACCCAATCACTCTGGGACAGAGACAATACAAGACTGCTTCAAGAAGCGTCTGCTCCGCTGTCAGACACAGGAATCCTTCCTATAGTCGCTCTCGCCTGCGCGTCGATTCCCCGTGTCGCTCCGCTCCGTTGCTTTGATGCTTCACGCGCTCTCTGCAATGGCCCTGGGGCCGAGGCCCACGAGAAGACAGGCCGTGCCGACTAAGTCACAGCACGCTATACTACTGGTCTTACGAGTGCCAGCAGCCGTCTCCGGCGGACAGTAAGGAACTATTTCAGACGAGTTTAATAATTTTTGACTGTTGTCTAAATGCATGCAAGTTGTCGATAGCACACGACAAAAGTAAGACCTTTAGACGCTACCTTTCCAATAAAATACTGATATCGCGTGGGCCCTGCATAGAGCCGAGAGTTCGCAAAATGTGGCGGACAAGCCGACTAGTGTGACGTCAGATGTTCGTTGCACGTCCCGTACATCTCACTGGCCCCGCCCTGGCGCCAACTGCCAAGAGGAGAGGGGCAGGAGGACTTTAACTGTCCCATTTGCTGCTAAATATCACGGGACAGTACAAACAACTGAAAAGAGACTTAATTTGCGAAAACAGTTTCAGCTATTTTTTTCATTCATTTGACTCAAAAAGAATGTATCGACCTTGACCTGGTCTAAAACTGATCGTCTCGTATTGAGAGCGGAACTAATATATGTTTCAGAAAGGAAGCTGGATGCTTGTACGTATATACAATAGTTTTCTGGCGATCTTCTGAATTTTCCAAATGCGTTTCCAGTAAGCAACCATATTTTTTGCGTTTTACGGTTTTGATTTAAAAATCTCTCCAATCCATCTGTAGTGGCACGTCTATCATCGACATCTGTCCACAAAGCAACCCTCTTATCTTTTGTAAATCTGCGCTAACCCCCTGAGTCCTATTGTGAATGTGAAAGTCTACTGAAAACTAACCAAATGTTCTGTTGCTCAAGTTATTTGAAATATTTTATTGACTGCCAGAATGCTCATAGATTCGACTGGGCTATCTCACAGAGTATTCCCATACATTCAGCTACTGTTCAGACGAGTGAACACCGTTTCTGAACCTGTGAGGCCTAGACTCGCTTCTCTGACCGACCTTGGTTTCGACTGGCAGCAGGCAGTTCCTTTGAAATTGGCCAATGGGGACTATTGATATAGCAATACATGGATTGCACTTCTTAGTTCTGCCATGACTTCTCGTGAAGTCGTGACCAGAGAAAAGCTGCTAGCTCCTGGTGCCTCTGAAAAATTAACTTTTCCTATACGTATAATTTAAGGCGCTATCGTAAAAATCATATTTCAGAGGCTTTTCTGTTCCGAGGCGCATTACTCATCGGAAGATGCAGTGTAGCCGATTTCTCCAGTGCCTTGGACGCCACCTCGAAGTGTTACAGAAAGGCTAATGTTTTGAAGGACTTCTTATAAATTAAACGCTAACTCGTAGGAATTATGGTAATAGAATAGCTTATATACCGTGAGCAGACAAATTAGTTCATCACTGTGATAGCAATAAATTCCTCCAACGCGAACTACTACTCCCTTCTCATGGAGCTTTTCGCACAAGTCCTCAGAATTGGCTTCCTACCGATTCTAACAAAGTCAACCGCGTATTCCAACGAGTATCTGTGAAGACCACTTATTCTTGCGTAAGTGACAAGATCTTTAGCCGCAGTCAAAAAAGCATGAACTAATGTAGGACTGACGCTCATACACGCCGCATTAAAAGCATTCCGTAGCACTGCATTCAGTACACTAAGTCGTGAATAATAACACAGTGCAGCAATAATATTGACACCTTGATCAGTCGTCTTTCAAAGCAATCTTGTGCATACCAGGATACATAAATCGTCTCAAGAATTCTCTTCGAATGTATTTGCCCCTTTTTGGCTCGTTTGGAAACCAGATCGCGAACGAAACATAAGATCTGAGGTTCTGAACCACAAAATAGGAGGAAGTACGCACAAATTTCGCTGTACAGCGAACGTTTTCTTCATCGTCTACTGCAACCTAAAACATACCGTTCAAATTCAACTTTTTGTATTTGCTTTAGGCTCTGTAGATACATACATAAAAAAGTTTTGCATCACCTCGGTTCAGAGGGTTCCGGAATCTGTACAGAAAATTGGAAAAGAGATCTACATAAACATCATTTCCGCTCTTTTTATTGCTCAAGAAAACCACACATTGCATGTTGTACCACTATACAGCGAGACCTCCAGAGGTGCTGTACACACCGGTACCTCTAATACCCAGTAGCTCGTTCCCTTCCACTGATGCATGCCTGTATTCGTCGTGGCATACTACCCACAAATTTCATCAAGGCACTGTTGGTCCAGATTGTCCCACTCCTCAAGAGCGATTCGGCGTAGATCCCTCAGAGTGGTTGGTGGATCACGTCGTCAATAAACAACCATTTTCAATTCATCCCAGGCATGTTAGATAGGGTTCATGTCTGCACAAAATGCTGGCCACTCTAGTCGAGTGCGGAGGTTAGAGTCCTCCCTCGAGCGTGGGTGTGTGTTTGTCCTTAGGCTAATTTAGGTTAAGTAGTGTGTAAGCTTAGGGACTGATGACCTTAGCAGTTAAGTCCCATAAGATTTCACACACACATTTTTCTAGTCGAGTGATGTCGTTATCCTGAAGGAAGTCATTCGCAAGATTTGCACGATGGGGGCGCGAATTTCCGTCCATGAAGACGAATGCCTCGCCAATGTGCTGCCGATATGTTTGCACTATCTATTGGAGGATGGCATTCACTTGTCGTACAGCCGGTACGGTGCCTTCCATAATCACAAGCGGCATACGTCGGCCCCACATAATGCCACTCGAAAACAGCACGGAAACTCCATCTTGCTACAATCGCGGGAAACTGTGTCTAAGGTGTTTAGCCTGACCGGATTTCCTCAAAACACGTCTCCGAGGATTGTCTGGTTGAAGGCATATGCGACACTCATCGGTGTAGAGAAAGTGATGCCAATTCTGAGCGGTCCACTCGGCATGTTGTTGGGCCCAATCTGTATAGCGCTGTATGGTGTCGTGGTTGCAAAGGTGGACCTCGCCGTGGACGTCGGGAGTAAAGTTGCGCATCATGCAGTCTATTGCGTACATTTTGAGCCGTAACACGACGTCCTGTGGCCGCACGAAAAGTATTATCCAACATTTTTTTAAAGTCAGTACCGTCTTTAGACTGGCGGTACTGACTTTAAAGAAATGTATTATGACTGTGGTCCAGCATTATAAAAAAAAAAGAAAATTATTATTGAACATGATGGCGTTGCTGTCAGTGTTCCTCCGAGCCATAATCCGTAGGTAGCGGTCATCCACTGCAGTAGTAGCCCTTGGGCGGCCTGGGCGAGGCATGTCATCGACATTTCGTGTGTCTCACTTTGGTTCACTCCGAGACGCCTGGACACTTCCCTTGTTGAAATCCCTTCCTGGCACAAAGTAACAATGAGGCCGCGATCGGACCGCGGTATTGACCGTCTAGGCGTGGTTGAACTACAGGCAACACGAGCCGTGTACCTCCTACTTGGTGGAATGACTGGAACTGATCGGCTGTCGGACCCCCTCTGTTTAATAGGCGCTGCTCATGAATGGTTGTTTACATCTTTGGGCGGGTTTAGTGACATCTCTGATCAGTCAAAGGGACTGTGTCTGTGTTCCAGTGTCATAGTCAACGTCTATCTTCAGGAGTTCTAGGAACCAGGGCGATGCAAAACTTTTTTTGATGTGTGTACATTCACCATTCATTAGTTTTTATTTTACTCCCCTTAACATGATATCCTTCGTTTCCAAAAAGAACGTTTTGTCTCCCCACCTGCTTTCTGCGGTAGGAAAAAAGTGGAAAAATCTGTGATAACGCAAATTAGCGTACAGACTTCATCGCATCGATCCACGATCTCTGCACTACCCGCCGTTAGTAAGTCGCAGCTCGCAACTGCGGCCAGTGCTAACAATATCCCGTAACACAACGGTGCTTCGAGGCAGCTCGGTGATGCGGCGAGACAGCCGGTGGTGGTGGTGGTTAGTGTTTAACGTCCCGTCGACAACGAGGTCATTAGAGACGGAGCGCAAGCTCGGGTTAGGGAAGGATTGGGAAGGAAATCGGCCGTGCCCTTTCAAAGGAACCATCCCGGCATTTGCCTGAAACGATTTAGGGAAATCACGGAAAACCTAAATCAGGATGGCCGGAGACGAGATTGAACCGTCGTCCTCCCGAATGCGAGACAGCCGGCCCGACAGAACGTGCTGACGACTCTGCGCCCTGCGGCAGATAGCAGCGACCTGAAGCGGCAGCGGCAACAGAGCATGAGTCGGCAGCGGCAGCTGCCGACGAAGTAGCAAAATCGGCTACAGCTCCTTGAAGACGTAGTAGCTGTTGCTTTTCTGCTGCTCAGTGGAAAAGTCTTTGACCCGAAGCTTCCGCAGTCAATGTTGTAACTCCATAGCGGGACTCTCCCATGTTTTGACAGGGGGCCTTCAATGTCAGGGGATCGTTCACCTCTGATCACCCCGCCCACTGTAGGCTTTCCTCTTCTATTCGTGCTCTCTTGCGTTTTTATGTCTAAGGTCTTTTTATCACTTAGGGTGATGTATAATACAATTACCTGAGAATCCTAAATAGCAAAATTGTAGTCTCCCTAAACACAATCCCAAATGCTAGGGCGATGTTTGTCCTTTCCACAACAAGAAGCAGGTGTTAGAGGCAGAAGTGAAGTGTGATCTCCCCCCCTCTCCCCCCAACACTGACGTCCCACTTCCCAGCTACCAATAGCTCATCGAAGCAGGTGGGAGTGGCACGCCCAGTACAATTATGCTACATAAAGACGCAACAGTGATTACACTGTACGTTGCCACACTCCAAACTGATGCCTAACAAGAACAAAACCACTGTAACCACGAAAACAGACCAAGAAATGACTCAGGTTAGCTTTCATGCTCAATTGGAAATGGTAAAACATCGCCAACCCTAGACGACCAAAGCAATACGAACATAACGATCAGGCACAACAAAGACCTACAAGTGTCTAGCACAGAACAGTGATTAGGTTCCCACCAGTCATGATTCGCCACTACGATGATCTGAGTCACGTAAACAACACATACTGAGCAGGAGCAGTCCTCTTACGCACCGCATAAAACCCTTGAGGGAATACACCACAGTGTACATTCAGGAAGAACGGATTACGGCAACGTCTTGAATTTGCTTCAGTAAAATAAAATAGAATACCACACAAACAGCACGTTTGATGGAAAGATACAGCAGTAAGTAACAAAGGTATTGTCGCTGAACCACACATATGACAGTACAAACAGAACTCGAATAACTCAGATGTAGCTGCAACAGCATGAACCGAATGATGGGGTTTTGTATACACACAGCACTCCAAAACTACCTTTGGAGTTGGCCAATACAGTTGAATCTGAGGCTTATTACACAGTAAATCGACTCATTCTTATGGACGTAAATATGGAACCACTAAACATATTCCTAGAATGGCACCACTGCCAGAGGTTTGGACATGCAGCCAGGTGCTGTGGCTTGGCACCCTGCTGCTGCAAATCTACTGGCAGCCACTAAATTCGACAACATACACTGAACAAGACAGACACAGGATTTTCGACGACTGTTGAGATTCGCACATGGCCAGGTTGCATTACATACAAGGAAGCGTTGAGGTGCAGAGTTGAGAAAAAAAAGGATCACAACAGGTATTCCAAAAATCTGCTCACAACTAGTGAGGAGTGGTGTCCCATTTGCTGGTGCTCTGCATGGTATGGTGGTGACAGTGCATACAACCAACACAAGAAATTGAACCCACATTTTGTTCAACACCGGAAACAGTTCACAACACGAGAGACAGACTACAAAATGTAAGTGAACAAGAAAAATGCATCACCACAGGGGAACAAAGGCCCCAAAGGAGGAGACCAAAACAACCAAAAATTGAAAATGCCAACACCACAACAACAACATAGGCGCCAGCAAACGTGGCTCATACCACCGACACACAAGACTGCCCACACACTGCAGCCACACAAAAACCAGCGGCTGGAAGACACACAGAACACAACATCAACCTGAAGAGTTTTAGTGGCGACACTATGCCCCATCTCACGGCAGGTACACTTCTTTTAAGATCCGCTGCTTCCGTCATCAACCGGCCAGCTGCAGTCATAAAGGCTGGTCGGGGTGGCCGAGCGGTTCTAGGCGCTACAGTCTGAAACCGCGCGATCGCTACGGTCGCAGGTTCGAATACTGCCTCGGACATGGAAGTGTGTGATGTCCTTAGGTTAGTTAGGTTTAAGTAGTTCTAAGTTCTAGGGAACTGATGACCTCAGAATTTCAGTCCCATAGTCCTCAGAGCCATTTGAACTATGTTTTTGCAGTCATAAGTGCGGTGTTACTAAAACAGTCTTCAGAGAGTTTTCACCACGTTCCCCCCACCCACCGTGTGTACACGGAAAGAAAAGGCGTATGAATTAACCTCATGTCAGGAGTAGTGGGGTCAGGGTGAATTCAGCCCGGACTGCATTTTTGCCAAATTTATTCAAGATAGCGGCTGTCCCCAACTTCCTCTCCCTAGGGAGTAGGTGTAGCAACGTCCCATGACCTCACCACCCACATTCCTCACCTCTTCACCACTTTCCCTACTATCCCCCACCTGGATATTGGCAGGAAAATGGCTCTGTCTGCGCTCAGCTGTTGGAGAGGTAGGATGTAAGATCTTCATTTATGTAATTGATTCATTTTTTGAGGGTGTTGAATAGTCCTCCACACCCTGCTGCACACTATTTCCCAACTTTCCACTGATCCCCCACCCCCATTTTGTCCGATAGTGTGTGTTCTGGCATAACCACAAGCGCCGGAACGAAGGTGATGAACGGAAAACCAGAGAAGGCATTGAGGAAACGTCAGCCAATAACCAAAAAATTGGTTCAAATTGCTCTGAGCACTATGGGACTTAACTTCTGAGGTCATCAGTCCCCTAGAACTTAGAACTACTTAAATCTAACTAACCTAAGGACATCACATACATCCATGCCCGAGGCAGGATTCGAACCTGCGACCGTAGTGGTCTCGCGGATCCAGACTGTAGTGCCTAGAACCGCTCGGTCACCCAGGCCGGCAGCCAATAACCCGCTGACCGAGCCGCGTCACCAGCGCCCCCCCCCCCCCCCCCAGCATGAAGTGAATACAAGGGCCGCTCTTGCCAGTCTCGACCGGCTCAGATTGGCTCCGTATACGGACAACAGTGGACAGGATTCGCCGAGCAGTATTAGTGACGTGTGTTAACTTCCAGGAACATTATACATAGACAAGGACTCTAAATTATAACTCGCCCTTCGTTTGCGATTACTACCTGTAAATCTCAAAGTTAGGTATTGTGTACTAAATACTCATATGGGCTTGTTTGAATATTGGCATTTGCCTTTTGGCAGTGCTTCCATTTTCCAACACTGTTTGGTGCAGATGACTGCACAAGTGCCAAAGTGTTCAAACTACACTCCTGGAAATGGAAAAAAGAACACATTGACACCGGTGTGTCAGACCCACCATACTTGCTCCGGACACTGCGAGAGGGCTGTACAAGCAATGATCACACGCACGGCACAGCGGACACACCAGGAACCGCGGTGTTGGCCGTCGAATGGCGCTAGCTGCGCAGCATTTGTGCACCGCCGCCGTCAGTGTCAGCCAGTTTGCCGTGGCATACGGACCTCCATCGCAGTCTTTAACACTGGTAGCATGCCGCGACAGCGTGGACGTGAACCGTATGTGCAGTTGACGGACTTTGAGCGAGGGCGTATAGTGGGCATGCGGGAGGCCGGGTGGACGTACCGCCGAATTGCTCAACACGTGGGGCGTGAGGTCTCCACAGTACATCGATGTTGTCGCCAGTGGTCGGCGGAAGGTGCACGTGTCCGTCGACCTGGGACCGGACCGCAGCGACGCACGGATGCACGCCAAGACCGTAGGATCCTACGCAGTGCCGTAGGGGACCGCACCGCCACTTCCCAGCAAATTAGGGACACTGTTGCTCCTGGGGTATCGGCGAGGACCATTCGCAACCGTCTCCATGAAGCTGGGCTACGGTCCCGCACACCGTTAGGCCGTCTTCCGCTCACGCCCCAACATCGTGCAGCCCGCCTCCAGTGGTGTCGCGACGGGCGTGAATGGAGGGACGAATGGAGACGTGTCGTCTTCAGCGATGAGAGTCGCTTCTGCCTTGGTGCCAATGATGGTCGTATGCGTGTTTGGCGCCGTGCAGGTGAGCGCCACAATCAGGACTGCATACGACCGAGGCACACAGGGCCAACACCCGGCATCATGGTGTGGGGAGCGGTCTCCTACACTGGCCGTACACCACTGGTGATCGTCGAGGGGACACTGAATAGTGCACGGTACATCCAAACCGTCATCGAACCCATCGTTCTACCATTCCTAGACCGGCAAGGGAACTTGCTGTTCCAACAGGACAATGCACGTCCGCATGTATCCCGTGCCACCCAACGTGCTCTAGAAGGTGTAAGTCAACTACCCTGGCCAGCAAGATCTCCGGATCTGTCCCCCATTGAGCATGTTTGGGACTGGATGAAGCGTCGTCTCACGCGGTCTGCACGTCCAGCACGAACGCTGGTCCAACTGAGGCGCCAGGTGGAAATGGTATGGCAAGCCGTTCCACAGGACTACATCCAGCATCTCTACGATCGTCTCCATGGGAGAATAGCAGCCTGCATTGCTGCGAAAGGTGGATATACACTGTACTAGTGCCGACATTGTGCATGCTCTGTTGCCTGTGGTTCTGTCAGTGTGATCATGTGATGTATCTGACCCCAGGAATGTGTCAATAAAGTTTCCCCTTCCTGGGACAATGAATTCACGGTGTTCTTATTTCAATTTCCAGGAGTGTATATGAACGATACTACTATTGTAGTAGCAGGTCGTACACCTTAAGAACATATTGCAAATTTACGTGCTTTGTTTCGTGTGTTATCTGAGGCAGAACTAAAATGTACTCTGGACGTGTGATTTTTTTAAACCTGAATTGCAGTATCTTGGTCATGTCATAAACTCTCAGGGTGTACATCGTCTTCAGTCGCATTTGTTAGCCATATGAGACTTACCAGTTCCTCGCAATTTCATAGAATTACAGTCAGTTTTAAGGAAAATGAACTATTATATTCGGCTCATAGCGAATGCTATACACATCACAGCGCCATTGCATCGCTTGCGTTGAAAGGATGACTCCTTTGTTTGGACAGATGAGTGCCAAGTAGCTTTTCAAAAACTTAAAAATGCATTGCTCAGTGATAGATGCTTAGTTCACTCTGATCCTGAAAAACTACATGTATTGAAAGTAGACGCTGCCTCTTGCGGAATCGGTGAGGTGTTTCAGCACAGAATTGGTGCTAAAGACAGACCTATCGTTTTCGCATCAAAAGTATTGTCCACAGCTCAGTGTAACTATTCACAAATTGAAAAAGAGGCATTGGCTATTGCGTATGGTGTCACCAAATTCCCCCACTATTTGTGTGACAGAAAAAACTACTTAGTAACGGATCACAAGTCTTTGCAAACTTTGTTTCATCCGACGAAACCGGTTCCTGTACTAACTGCCCAAAAGTTACAACGATGGGCTTTGTTGTTGTCGTCTCAGTATCAGTACGAGATTGTGTATCGTTCGACGGCTCAACATGGTAATGCAGACGGGCTTTCACGTCTTCCGATTGGCCCCGATACAGACTTTGACGCTTCTGCTGCATCTTGTTGTCACATCGATGCCCAGGAATCTGAATTGCTTCAATCTTTTCGGCTGAACTATACAATAACTGCATAGGCCACGGAAGCTGATTCAGATTTAAACATTTGCTTACTTACATTCACAAATCTTGGCCTCTTTCTCTTCATAGCATAAAGAACTCTGTAGTGCGAGTGTACTTTGCACGTCGTCATAGCCTCGCTGTACAGAAAGATGTAATTCTTGTTCAAAATGACAGCGGACAGTCACGTGTGTTGATCCCTCAAGCCTTGCAAAAAGAAGTGTTTCTGTTACTTCACCAAGGACACTAGGGGAATGTTCGTACTAAACAGTGCGTCGACACTGTACTTGGCAGGGTATGGACACCCAAACAGAACAGATGACGTCACAGTGTCACGCATTTGCGGAAAACTAGTCCGCTCCATCACAAAAATTCTCAGCTTGGCCTAAGTAGCAATCGCCACAGCAATGTGTGCACCTAGACTTTGCTGGACCTTTTTGGAATACCCGTTGGTTGATTGTGGTTGATTCATCCAGCAAGTTTCCTTTTGCTGTGCCAATGAACTCGACAACGTCACGTAGCACAATTCAGGTGTTGTCATCGATTTTTTATCTCGATGGTTTGCCTGAAGTTATAGTGTCAGACAACGGCCCTCAGTTCATAGCAAATGAATTTGAAACATTCTGTGAACGCAGTGGCATACATCATGTAACTAGTGCACAGTTCCACCCACAGTCAAACGGCGAAACTTCACTCCACACACACACACACACGGGATCAAGCACGGCAACTTTTTTCTCCCCTCATATCGTGCGCACCCCCGAGATGGACCATCACCGGCGAAATTGCTTCACGGCCGCCGTCATCGCAAACTACTCCAACCTCCTCAACATCAGTCGCCGAAGGATGGCCGCAAGTATTGCTTCGCGCTGCATGATTTAGTCTTTTACAAGGTTTTTGACGGCAGCAGATGGTGGGGGATAGGCGAGATCGTCCGTCGACTTGGCGCTTGCATGTATCGTCTTTAAGGTCCTGACGGTTTGCGGCGCCGCCATCAAAATCAACTTTGCCACTGTCAGGTACATGATGATCTGTCAGTCTCTCTTCCCCCAGATTCATGGGTCCAGAGGAAAGCGTGGCCAAGGCAGCCGCAAGAGCGTGTCATCACGACAGCGCGAGACGACCCCATGGAGACGGGGCCTTTCTCTCGTCCTACCGATGGAATAGGACCCGCCCACACCACAGTAGTCACCGCCTTGTGCGCGGCCTCTCCCGCCAGAAGTTCGTGTCCTCCCTCGGGCACGGGTGTGTGTGTGTATTGTTCTTAGAATAAGTTAGTTTGAGTAGTGTGTAAGTCTAGGGACCGATGACCTCAATAGTTTGCTCCCTTAGGAGTTCACACACATCACACACTGTGGTGAGTACTAGACTTCACGAATAATGTCAATTGGTAGGCCAAACAACAACACGACAGTCAATATTGAGTGAACATTCCAAGACGGATAGCTATGTTTTTTTTTTGTGAGTGGTGCCAGTGTGTCTTAGGACGAAGGAGATGTAATCCACTTATAAGCAAGCAACCATTAAGCAAAGTCACACTGCCAACGACTATGTCGCCCTTAGTTCTACAGGAAGACGAAACTCTGTAATAACATCACACAACTAACGAAAAAGACACCTTCCATCGGAACAGTACCTGTGTCTCCATCTCGATGTGTGGATGGAGACAGATTAAGCAGCTAGAAATGCTCTTACCTCCCCTCCTACATCCCGTTCTCCCTGCCTCTCCTTTCGGGGTAGCTAGGGATAATGATTTTACAGGCCTGTTCTACCCTGTCGCTGATGGAACATGAAGAGCTCCATCCACTGTAGTTCCTCTGCTGTGGACGGTTTTGGCTTGATAGTGAAATACTGTTTCAGGTCTGCAGCTGAACCCTCCTATAGGTAGAGGTTATGCCTTCCGAGGCGTGTTCTATTCTCTCACTGATGATACACCAAGAGATCAATCTGCTGGTGATTCTCTGCATTGGTCGGTGTCAGGATGAATATGTTGTACTGTTTCAGGTCTGCAGAAATCAAACATATTTATAGGAACTGTTGATCCCTGGAACAATAGCGAAATACTTGACTAATCATACAGAACGGCCCACAGTATGCTATGGCTCTATGCTACATATCCTGATGGAAAGAGGAAACTTTAGTGGCTGCACTCACGAGGGGGCCAGACGCTGTGACTGGGCAGATGCTGTGACAGGGCGAGCCCAGTAACTGGCGGCCGTTGAGACAGTAGCTAGTCAATATTCTGGAGCCGAGCACACCACTGCCATTGGCAACTTCCAGCAGAAGCCTCCTGTAGCCCGCACACTCAGAATTAGTGTCTATGGAATTCAAGTAAATAAAGTGTCTTAGACAACGGGTTTCAAGCTATTTACTCACATGTCAGGGAAAAAAATCAGTAATTTCTACACCCAGCAGCGAGCTACAACTTGCATTCCTCCCTCCTCGTTATTTCGTATTAGGCAACTGGGTAAAACTACGAACTCTGTCTGCGATACTGTACTCGATGATGGATAAGCAACCTGCCGAGATGCAGCTCTGTAACAATCATTTTTGTCGTATTTTTCTTCAGTTCTACTTATTTTTCATCAACTACGCTATTTTACTAGGTTTTTCCGTAATTTCAACGTACTGTACCCAATTACTCGAGTTCAAAACCACTGCTTTGGGTGACTCATCACATCAACAAAACGTATCATCGCACTGATGTCTTGACGCTATCAGCCAATGACTGCAGCATGGTTCTCAGTTTCTGCATCATAGCTAAACGACCCCCTCCATTACTCTATACATGTGGAGATATCATGAACCTTGTTACACTATTTAGATCACAATTCTGTTTTGTAGTGTGCAAAATAGACAGCAGCAGAGACAAGGTGCAAAAACTACATTCCTTAGCGAAAAACTTAATAAATTCAGTAATATTTTATTTCACTTAGGCGTCTCTCCCTCTGCTAATGGGAGTCACAAAGTGTTCTCGCATTCATAGAATAAAGCAGGAGATTGAAAGATCTCACCAATACCTCTGATGACGACCACCCCAACAAAGGAATCATATCTGTATCAGCACTCTTCTGTATTTAAAAACGAGCTACTACCTTGTTCAACGTATCAGCTAAGGATCCTCACCAAAACTCTAGATGGTCTCTCTCTATGGATCTTGTAACTCTTCGTCTGTCTTTAACCAACCCTCCCTGCAAGGAAATCTCTGATCTACACTACAGGCCATTAAAATTGCTACACCACGAAGATGACGTGCTACAGACGCGAAATTTAACCGACAGGAAGAAGATGCTGTGATATGTAAATGATTAGCTTTTCAGAGCATTCCCACAAGGTTGGCGTCGGTCGAGACACCTACAACATGCTGATATGAGGAACGTTTCAAACCCATTTCTCATACACAAACAGCAGTTGACCGGCGTTGCCTGGTGAAACGTTGTTGTGATGCCTCGCGTAAGGAGGAGAAATGCGTACCATTACGTTTCCGACTTCAATAAAGATTGGACTGCAGACTATCGCGATTGCGCTTGATCGTATTGCGACATTGCTGCTCGCGCTGGTCGAGATCCAATGACTGTTAGCAGAATATGGAATCGGTGGGTTCAGGAGGGTAATACGGAACGCCGTGCTGGATCCCAACGGCCTCGTATCCCTAGCAGTCGAGATGACAGGCATCTTATCCGCATGGCTGTAACGGATCGTGCAGCCACGTCTCGATCCCTGAGTCAACAGATGGGGACGTTTGCAAGACAACAACCATCTGCACGAACAGTTCGACGACGTTTGCAGCAGCATGGACTATCAGCTCGGAGACCATAGCTGCGGTTACTCTTGACGCTGCATCACAGACAGGAGCGCCTGCGATGGTATACTCAACGACGAACCTGAGTGCACGAATGGCAAAACGTCATTCTTTCGGATGAATCCAGGTTCTGTTTACAGCATCATGATGGTCACATCCGTGTTTGGCGACATCGCGGTGAACGCACATTGGAAGAGTGTATTCGTCATCGCCATACTGGCGTATCACCCGGCGTGATGGTATGGGGTGCCATTGGTTACACGTCTCGGTCACCTCTTGTTCGCATTAACGGGACTTTGAACAGTGGACGTTACATTTCAGATGTGTTACGACCCGTGGCTCTACCCTTCATTCGATCCCTGCGAAACCCTACATTTCAGGAGGATAAAGCACGACCGCATGTTGCAGGTCCTGTACGGGCCTTTCCGGATACAGAAAATGTTCGACTGCTGCCCTGGCCAACACATTCTCCAGTTCTCCAGTTCATCTGGTCAATGATGGCCAAGCAACTGGTTCTTCACAATACGCCAGTCACTACTCCTGATGAACTGTGGTATCGTGTTGAAGCTGCATGGGCAGCTGTACATGTACACGCCATCCAAGCTCTGTTTGACTCAATGCCCAGGCATATCAAGGCCGTTATTACGGCCAGAGGAGGTTGTTCTGGGTATTGATTTCTCAGGATCTATCCACCTAAATTGCGTGAAAATGTAATCACATGTCTGTTGTAGTATAATATATTTGTCGAAAGAATACCCGTTTATCATTTGCAGTTCTTCTTGGTGTAGCAATTTTAATGGGCAGTAGTGTAATTTGGAACTGACCAGAAGTACGTGGACACTACACCCGCTACATTCGATGGCTCACGAAGGAACAGAATGAACTGAAATCAGCGTAATCAGTACTCTTCGATAATTTGCTTTTGAAAAGAGTATAACTTGTATTTCAAACTTGCACAACCGACCGACACTGGTGATACAGGACGGTATTCACATTCCAGTATCGTAATTGCTCTTATGCAAAGACTGTAGATACGTTCCTGATACATCTGAGTGCTGTGGTCATATAACAGACAGCCAAAAGAAAGTAGAAGAAGCAGTAAATGATTTATGCATGATGGCGCTCCAGATGGAAGTCACTTGTGCTATTAATTCTGGGGCATTGTTCTAATTGTTTCATACCACACTAAAAAGGTATTTGAAAGAGAAAATTCTATCCAGAATGAGATTTTCACTCTGCAGCGGAGTGTGCGCTGATATGAAACTTCCTGGCAGATTAAAACTGTGTGCCCGACCGAGACTCGAACTCGGGACCTTTGCCTTTCGCGGGCAAGTGCTCTACCATCTGAGCTACCGAAGCACGACTCACGCCCGGTACTCACAGCTTTACTTCTGCCAGTATCTCGCCTCCTACCTTCCATACATTACAGAAGTTCTCCTGCGAACCTTGCAGAACTAGCACTCCTGAAAGAAAGGATATAGCGGAGACATGGCTTAGCCACAGCCTGGGTGATGTTTCCCGAATGAGATTTTCACTCTGCAGCGGAGTGTGCGCTGATATGAAACTTCCTGGCAGATTAAAACTGTGTGCCCGACCGAGACTCGAACTCGGGACCTTTGCCTTTCGCGGGCAAGTGCTCTACCATCTGAGCTACCGAAGCACGACTCACGCCCGGTACTCACAGCTTTACTTCTGCCAGTATCTCGCCTCCTACCTTCCAAACTTTACAGAAGTTCTCCTGCGAACCTTGCAGAACTAGCACTCCTGAAAGAAAGGATATAGCGGAGACATGGCTTAGCAGGAGAACTTCTGTAAAGTTTGGAAGGTAGGAGGCGAGATACTGGCTGAAGTAAAGCTGTGAGTACCGGGCGTGAGTAGTGATTCGGTAGCTCAGTTGGTAGAGCACTTGCCCGCGAAAGGCAAAGGACCCGAGTTCGAGTCTCGGTCGGGCACACAGTTTTAATCTGCCAGGAAGTTTCATATCAGCGCACACTCCGCTGCAGAGTGAAAATCTCATTCTGGAAACATCCCCCAGGCTGTGGCTAAGCCATGTCTCCGCTATATCCTTTCTTTCAGGAGTGCTAGTTCTGCAAGGTTCGCAGGAGAACTTCTGTAAAGTTTGGAAGGTAGGAGGCGAGATACTGGCAGAAGTAAAGCTGTGAGTACCGGGCGTGAGTCGTGCTTCGGTAGCTCAGATGGTAGAGCACTTGCCCGCGAAAGGCAAAGGTCCCGAGTTCGAGTCTCGGTCGGGCACACAGTTTTAATCTGCCAGGAAGTTTCAGAAAATTCTATGTTCCACAGTCATTTCTCTCTTTGGAATACCTGCACTCCAAACACTAGAACAAAACTCCACAATTGATAGCACAAGTGATTTACGTAAAACGTTTCAAACTCCTTCTGTCTGGAGCTCCACCAGGCATAAAAGATGTTGCATTACCTCTTCTTCTTTACCGCCTGTTATATCATCACAAGGCCCTAAAATGTATCAGGATCGTACCTACAGTCCCTGTAGAATGGCAGCAACGGTACTGGAATAAGAATACCGGTCTATATCACTAGCGCCAGTCGATTATGCGAATTTGTAATACGTGTTATGCCCTTTCCGATAGTAAACTACTGATTTGTGTTGATTACGTTGAACTCAGCTCACGCTGTCCCTAGCAAAGACAATCAATTCAGCTTGTAAAGTGCCCTCCCACTTCTGGTCAGTTCCAAATTAAATCTGGGACAATGTTGCATGTATGGTTCGTTAAATACAGAAGAAGAATTACAAGATGCATAGAGAGAGACATCTTAAGTTTTGCTTCGGATCCTTAGCTGATACGTTCAACGAAGGGGAAGCTTATATCGAAATAGAGGATAGAGTGCCACTGTAGATATGATTCGTTAGTTGGGGTGGTGCATGCGCGGGGTAGCCGCGCGGTCCCCCCGTCGGAGATTCGAGTCCTCCCTCGGGCATGAGTGTGTATATCGTCCTTAGCGTAAGTTAGTTTAAGTTAGATTAAGTAGTGTGTAAGCTTATGGATCGATGACCTCAGCAGTTTGGTCCCATAAGAGCTTACCACAAATTTCCAATTTGGCGTGGTAATCATCAAAGATGTTGGTGCGATCTTTCAATTTCCCACTTTATCCTAAGAATGCAAGAATACTTTGTGACTCCCATTCTCAGAGGAAAAGACAGCCAATCGTAACAAAACCCTTAGTGAATTCGGTTAAGGAACAAAGTTTTTGAACCCCCTCTCTGCTGCTGGCTATTTCCCACATTACAGAACCGCATTTGTGTCAATGATGTAGGCAGTATAATACTGTTCTCGGTATCTCCACATCTATATAGCACTTGCAAAGTAATGGAGAGGGTGGTTTAGCCATGATGCAGAAACTGAGAATCATTATTTGACAGCATCACGATATCGATGGGATGAGATGTTTTGTTGATGTGACAAGATATACAGAGCACTGATTTTGAACTCGAGAAAATGAATAAAATGGGTTGAAATTACGGAAAAACCTAGTGAAATGCGAAACTGATGCAGAATACATAAATCTGAGACAACATTCGACACAATAGTTTGACAACCTCGCCAGTTAGCTCATTCGTCATCGATAACAATATCACAGATGAAATTCATAGCTTTACTCAGTTGCATGTTACGAAATAAGGAAGAGGAAGGAATGAAAATTGTAGCTTGCTGTCAGGTGTAAAAACGACTGTGTTTTTTTTCCGACATGTAGACAAATAGAGTGGAAGCCGCTGTTCTCTATGGATATTTGTGCCTCTGAAATGTAAGTAATACCAACATGTATGACAGTTTATTTAAAAGACTTCCACAGACAGTAATTTTGAGCGCATTGGCTAAGGAGGCTGCTGCTTGAAGTGGACGGTGCTAGCGGTGTGGTCGGCTTCAGCGTATTTGATAGCGACCACCCACAGTGGCCTTAAAGAACGCCATTCATTGCAACCACCCGCTCACAGCACCCGCCCCTATGGCGAATGGAGCCAGTGAAGCTGTCTCTTCTCACAGGGAGATGTAGCAGAAAGCCATAGCATACGGTTGTTTGTTCCGTGTGGAATATTCAAGAATTTCGTTAATGTTCTAGGGGTCGACATTTCCTAGAAATATGTTTGTTTTCTGCAGACTTGAAACAATATATCGCAGTCAGCTGGACACAGACCAAAGCAGAGTATTACCAGCAGTTGGATCTCTTCGTGTACCACGTGATAGGATAGAACCTTCCTGGTAAAGCAGATCCGCTACCTATAGGTGGGTTCAGCTGCAGACCGGTAACCATATATCATTGTCAACCCGCAGCTGACCAAAGCAGAGCAACTGCAGTGGATGGAGTTTTTTGTGTGCCATTAGCGACGGTAGAACAGGTGTGGAAAACCAGTATTCCTACCTACACCAAAAGGAATGGGAGGGGTGAAGAGAGGTATGAGGGGAGGTAAAGTGGCTCTAGGCTCCTTAGTCTCTATCCACACATCGAGGTAGTGAGACGTACACTATTCGCTGGAAGGTTTTTTTTTCGATAGTTGTGTGATTTTATTACAGTGTTTCGGTCTTCCTGTAGTACTAAGGGTTGAATGCACTCGAAGCATAACATAGTCATTGCTACTGGCTTATTTTAAATATTTTCTCACTTATAAGTGGGATGCATCTCTCTCCCTCTAAGACATGCTGGTAATACTCACAAGAGAAACATGACTATACAACTTGGAATGTTCACTCAGTATTGATTATCTTGTGTTGTTTAGTCCCACCAGCAATACGTTAATGGTGAAGTGTTGTACTCGCCATAGAGTGTATACCTTGCTTGTGGAATGTATATTTAAGGACTTCTGGATGGTGTTAAGTGCTTCGTTTGTAGTATATTCAAAGCAAGATTCAATGTTCTCGGTTCAGTCATCATTGCAGCAAACGTAAGTTCATACCACGAGTGTGAGGTTATACTTATTCAGTGGCAGATTTCATTGATTTAATACTATACCCACTGTTGGCACTGTCACAGCATTCGTTTTAAAAGCGTAAGATTGCACCATCTACAGGCTGTGAGGTGAAGTCTGTAGGTAAAATATTCGTCATGGCATATGTCATACATAAGACTCACACCTGCAGAATACATGGTAGTGATGCTTCATGCAGCAAATAAGTGAGTGGTTATTCAGTCACGTTTTTAAATTAATGAACTGACATTATAGCAGTTGAGCTGCTAAGAATGGGAACAGTATAGGGAGACATGCATGTGTTACTCCACAAGGAGCAAGAGATCTTTTAATAATTCCTCCACCATCATTCCTCCAACGTCTGTCCCTTCACTGTCTGTATGGTAGGAAACTCATATACCTCCACTGTATACGAGAACAAACAAACACACACACACACACACACACACACACACACACACACACAAAGCTGTTATTTGGTACAGTGGAGAACGTGAATCCTCTACTAGATAGCCTTTGATCAGTTTACCTGAAGAAGTAGAACAAATGTGACGATGACAGGTACAACCACATGCAGCAGCAGATGATAGAGTGTGCTGGCCACTGCTCCCCACATGTCGAGGGCAGAACGGCTGGATCGATGCACTGTGAGACAACTAGTATAAAGATCGGTGTATAACTCTTTTATGCAGTAAGTATTATTTCATCATTTTTCCTACATGAGGCTCAATTCACTTGCCTGAAGCCCCTTTCAGACAGTGCTAGCACATCCAAAACGTTTGAAAGCACGCCGCAATTGCCTATTCAGTTCTTCATCCATGACAAATAGTTAAGTACTTCGCTATTGCTTCAGGGTGGGTAGCCTTTCCGAGAAATACGCCTAATGGCTTGCAGGAATGGTCCTGTTCTTGAGCCTTTTGTCCATCTGGGACTGATTTCTGCAGAGTAGAAGCAGTGTATCAATGCCAGCAGATGGATCTCTTTATGTGTACCATCACTGACTGGTCAAAGTAGGTCTGGAAAACTGGTATCCCTAACTATGGAGGAGAAGAGGATGGGAGAACAGGAAGTAGGAGGGGAGGTAAGGCTCGTTTTAAACTGCTTAGTCTGTATCACCACATCATGATGACAACACGTGCAACTGCCACCATTCTCTCCTAGAGAAATTTTTGGGACTGGGTTTTGTGATACTTGCGTTCTTACAATGATTCTTCTTAATTTCCACTGCGTGTGATGCATTATGAGCCATTGCTTATGAGTGGTGATTTTTCTTCACAACAATTGTGATGTGTAATTAGAGCAGAAAAACATTTTCTATCAACTGGTAGCGAGTATTCGCCTTCGTACATTTCAGTCATAGTTTGTTGTCCTATTCCTCCTTACCAAGTATATGTGTACAAGTTCC
This sequence comes from Schistocerca nitens, assembly GCF_023898315.1. Taxonomy (NCBI): domain Eukaryota; kingdom Metazoa; phylum Arthropoda; class Insecta; order Orthoptera; family Acrididae; genus Schistocerca; species Schistocerca nitens. The sequence continues at coordinate 742,744,617 of NC_064617.1, forward strand.
TCAGCAGGTACACACATGCAGATCGGTAGGGGGCGACTATCCCTACAGTTCAGTGATAGTTTGCTGTCCTGCCCCTTCTCGGTTTTTTTTTCAGATCGAAACAGCTTCCTCAGCAGCTATTTCACTTGTTCAGTTAACAACCGCTAGGAGACTACTCTTCCTACACTTCAGTGATTAGTCTGCAGTCTTAGCTCCTCCTACCATGTATCTGTGTACAAGTTCTTCAGCAGCTATACACTTGTAGATCGGGAGGTGGCAATTCTTCCAGCAGCGGCTTTAGGACAATGTCCTGCCAATTTCGAGTGGTATTGTGTGCTAGAGCAGAAAGTAAGTTGGACATATACACATATATGATTGGGAAAGAGAGGCAAATCGGTTTCATGTGTCCTCAGTTAAGCCCCATACACCAAGGTGAGCACTTCTCGTTCATTCAGTCTGGGGTACTAGAAGAGGATAAAGTTGTCGCCTGCAATGTAGACTGACTGGCTATTTCAAAAAGCACTTTCAGCACAGTTGCGAAATACTTCCCGAGTCTATCCTGCCACATCCTCACTATTTGCTGAAATGTATTCCACCTACGCTCATCCATTATCACGCCCTTCCATTCCGTGAAGGAAATTATTGATGCAGTCCTCAGTAGTATGTTTACAGGTAATACACAGATTAAACTCCTCTCTGTCCAACACCAACATCTTGCAAATTGGACATATTTCCAGCCAAAAATAAAGAAAGTATTTCCCACTCCAGCCTTTTTGCCGCCAATTCACAAATACGGGGGGGGGGGGGGGGGGGTAGGTAGACAGCAGAAAGAGGAGGCAAGAGGGGACAGCTGACAGCTGTAGGAGAGTTTCGAACACCCTCTGGTGGCGGTACTGTGACTAGAGCAGTTGGTTTCCAAACTTCGAGATGAACGTAGACGCGTGCACTCGAAAAATGTGGGAGTGCGGATCAACTGGAAGGGTGGGTGGGGGTGACAGGAAGTGGTGGTGGGTGTGGGTGGCTGTAGGATAGTTTCTAGCGCACGCTGGAGGTGGTTTTGTGGACTAGAGCAGTCGGTCTTCAAACTTCAAGGCAATTATATATACACACGTGATCGGAAAAGTAACTCAGTACAGACTGAGCCTTTTTTCCACCAATTTCCAAGTGGCGCAGGGAGGGGGAAATGGAGGTGGATGGGAAGAAGGGTGCTGATGTCCTGTGACATTGCCACATGTAGCACCCAGGGAGAGGAGGTGGTGGACAGTCGCTGTCTTGAATAAATTTAGCAAAAACGCAAACTGATGTGAAGGAAGATAAGAGTGAATGATAAAGCAATAGACACTTTCTGTTGACAAACATTATCGGTGTAAAGATTACCACTAGGATCTTTTACCAAATTTACGCATAAGTGGCAGTCATATGAACACGAGATAGAAAAAAAGTAAGTAAACTATTTATTATTTCAAAAGTAACCTCCATGTAACTATTAGTACATTTATTCCAGTATGGGAGAAGATGGACAATGCCTTCATGGAAAATTTTTCACGATTGCCTACAGGACTATCATTGAGCCCAGGTACGCACCTCTTAGTCCGAAGCAAATCAACGGCCGCGAAAGTCTTTCTTCAGGACTCCAAAAGCTTGGAAATCACAGGAGTAGAGATATCGACTGTTTGGAGGACGTGTTAAGGGCTTCCAAGCGAAACTTCTTCAGCGTAATCGAAACAAGCTTGTCAATATGCGGGCCCGCCCATATGTTCTAGGTTGTTTCGATTACGCAGCAGAAGTTTCGCTGGAAAGCCCTTAACACATCCACATAAAAGTCCGACCTCTCCTCCTGTGATTTCTACGCTTTTGGTGCCCTGAAGAAGGACATCCGCGGCCATAGATTTCCTTCCGTCAGAGATATGCACGCCTGGGTAAATCATGGTGCCACTGTCGACAACAAGGAAGTTCTCATTTCTAAATTCATGGAGGAAGTAGCAACAAAAAGGCTACTCAATCTGGTGTGTAGAATATATGAGCTAGGCGGCGATATACCATCAGACATCCCGAGAAATATAATCTACCATATTCCGAAGACAGAAAGAGCAGACAAGGGCGAGTATTATCGCACAGTCAGCTTAACAGCTCACGCATCCACGTTGATGGCAAGAACACGACACAGAAGAAAGCAAATGAAAGTTTCAGGAGGTATTATATGACGATCAGTCTGGCTTTACGAAAGGTGAAGGCGCCAGAGAGGCAGATCTGACGTAGCGATTGATAATGGAAGCAAGACTGAAGAAAAATCAAGACACGTTCATAAGATTTGTCGACCTGGAAAAAGCCTTCGAAAATGTCATATGGTGTAAGACAATCGATATTTTGAGGAAAATAGGAGTAAGCTATAAGATGAAATGGGTAATACACAACAAGAGCCAAGACAGAATAATGAAAGTGGACGACCAAGAACGAAGTGCTCGGAATAGAAAGGATGTAAGACAGTAATGTAGTCTCTCGCCCCCTACTGTTCATTCTGTCCATGGAAGAAGCAATGACAGAAATAAAAGAAAGATTCATAAGTGGAATTAAAATTCAAGATGAAAGGATATCAATGAAAAGATTCGTTGATGACATTGTTAATTTCAGTGAAAGTGAAGTAGAGTTAAAGGATATGCTGAACGGAATGAACAGTCTACTGAGTACAGAATATGGACTGAGAGCAAATCGAAGAAAGACTAAAGTAATGAGAAGTAGCAGAAATGAGCACAGCGAGAAAATGACCATCAGGATTGGTTACCGCGAAGTAGATGAAGTTACGGAATTCTGTTATCTAGGCAGCAAAATAACCCATGACGGACGGAGCAAGGAGGGCATTAAAAGCAGACAAGCACTGGAGAAAAAGGGCATTCCTGGCCAAGAGAAGTCTGTCAGTATCAAACATAGGACTAACTTTAGGAAAAAAATTCTGAGAATGTACATTTGGAGCATAAATTGTATGGTAATTGAACATGGGTTGTGAGAAAACCGGAACAGAATATAAATGTGTTGACTTTTATCCACATAATAAATTGGCGTGAGGTCCAACGTAAAATGAACACGTTTCACAGTAAAAGATTTTAGGACCTGAAGATGACAGCAAAGTCTATCGAAACCGGTTGTCTTAACAATTTTTTATGCGATCTAGGATATTCAGCGTTTTTAAGAACTAAAAACGATCTCTCCTTCAGTATTCTCAAAATTAGAAAATTCAGTCGCAGCTCGAGAGCATGGCCTGACGTGAAATCAACTGTCTCTTAATAAATTTTTAAATGTAACTTTTTAGTGAAAGTGCTTAAATTCATCTTTAGGACGAGAAACCCCTATTTGAAATGTGGTGCTACAGACGAATGTTGAAAACTAGGGGACTGATTGGGTAAGGAATTAGGAGGTTCTCCGCAGATTCAGAGAGTTAAGGAATCTGGAGAAAACACAGCAAGGAGAAAATACGGAATGACAGGACAACTATTAAGACATCAGGGAGTAACTTCCATGGTATTAGAAGGTCCTTTAGAAGGTAAAAACTGTAGAGTAAGGCGGAGACTGGAAAACATTAGCAAATAACTGAGGACATAGATTGCAAGTCCTACTCTGAGATGAAGTAGTTGACACAGGAGAGGAATTCGTGGCAGACCGCATCAAACCAGTCCGAAGACGGGTGACTCAAAAGAAGAAACATAATAATAATTAATTAAATTAGCTGATGGTAGGGTCCGAGTGTGGCGTGGATCCGACGAAACCATGGACCCAAGTTGTGAACAAAGCACTAAGCTGTGTTTACATGGAATGGACCGGATCTAACGGTCCAAATGAATCAATCATTGACTGGAAATGGTTCACTTACTTGGAGGCCATTTACAGTCATTCATGAATTTAACGTTCCCAAACAACGATAGAATTTTTATGGATGACAATGCGCCAAGTCACCTGGTCACAATTGTTCCCGACTGGTCTGGACAACTCGAGCAAATGATTTGGCCACTGACTTCACCCGACATGAAAACCATCGAGCATTTATGGGACATAACGGAGAGGTCAGTTCGTGCACAGAATCCTACACCGGCAACACGTCCGCAGTTATGGGCGGCTGTATAGGTTGCTTGGTACAACATTTCTGTAGGGCAGTTCCAAGGACTTTTTGAGACCATGCCACGTCGAGTTGCTGTAGTACGCAAGGCAAAAGGTGGTCCGAAACGATATTAGGAGGTATCCCGTGACTTTTGTGACCTCGGTGTAAATGCCGTTTGCTCCTTATTATTACCAATCATTCAGTCTTCTTGACCATGAAATTTTATCTCTAGAACTTCGGCGTCTTCCGGCGTTTTGTCCTTGTTGCGCCGTCCTAGTCAGCGGCAGCGCTAGGCTAGCACACGCTGACGCAGCGTCAAGCCGCTGTGAACGTCTTGAGTAATGGAACCCCTAACAGGCACGGCCGCGACGTGTGCTGTAGTGCCGGAGAAGACGGCCAAGTGCCCGAAGGCCGTGCCAGTGTCCCGAACTGAATGTTGGACTGCTATGGCAGCTGCATCACGCTCCAGCGGTTAAGGGCTCGATTCAAGCTCCTCAATAAGGGAAGGCGAGCAGCCTGTGGTGACGGTAGAGCGCAGGGCTGCCGACAACCTGGGTGGTCGGGCAGCAGTCCACAGTTCGAGGCCCGGTGACGGTGTTCGCAGCTCCATCATTCGAAAGTTGTTATCTTCACGGTGCAGTCTGACACAGGGTGGGCATTATAACATAACTCATCTGGCCAGCGATGAATGGCTGGGGGACATAAATACTCGTGTTTGAAGCTGAAGTTGTACCGCCGCATTCTTATATCACGCTGAAGCTTCTCGAAGGATGGTCAGTGTCCTACGACTCAGTCATTGACTCCCAGAAGTAGGATGTCGCGCGGTAGGGGTTAGCAGAGAGAAGGACGTGGGATTGTCCTTGGCAGCGGCAGCATCTGCAGCTGCAGACAAATAAATGATGTATATCCTTTGTATCCCTACGATTATAGAATTTACTACACAAAAAGATGAGCGTAATAGCTACGTAAATAAGCACCACAGTCCTTATTTATTTTTTTAAAGCAGTTATCTAGATTGGTCCCCAAAGGGTGGACTCCCAGTGGCCTACCTGCCGCTATTCAGATATTGAAAATGACAGTTCTGACACACAAACAAACTGTTGTATAATGAAATAATGATGCTGAAAAGCCCTGCATTGTAAAGATCTGCATGATCCTATAATCAGTGGCGACAGTGCATCAACTAATACTATGGGAACTTCGTTTCTAAGTTTATTTAAGTCACCTCTTTATCATCTGTGAATTCTTGATAGTCTTTGTCTTTTAGAAAAGAAATTTTGAACGGAGCAGATATAATACACGGGGCTCGTCTACAAGTTGGATACAAATCAAGCTGAAAATGTGAATGTAGCAGGGATAAAATATCGGGAGCGAAAACTTATCTATAACTTGTACCGCAATCAGACTGCAGTTAGTAGAAGTATATGAAAGGAGGCAGCAGCTGAGAAGGAAATAAGACAGGATTACTGTCTGTTCTCTATCTTATTCGATCTACTCCATCAGTCCAAAATGCTTAGACAGTGGCTTAATACAAAAATAAAGAGATCTTAAGGTTGTGATTTTAATGCTTCAAGTGTGCTACATAGCCACCACGAACTTGAGTCGCATTCGCGAGAACAACGGTTAAAAGCTGCGTCCAGGTACCGAGATTTCATTTTCCCGTGATTGCCCTACATAGCAACAGGCAAATGTTGGGGTGGTTCCTTTGAAAGGGCACCGCCGATTTCCTTCCCGGTCCTTGACAGTATCCGAGCTTGTGCTCCGTCTCTAATGACCTCGATGTCGACAGGACGTTAAACTCTAAGCTTCCTTTTCCGAATTTGAGTACAGTCAAATAACATTCATACGACCATGTGAAACTGGCAGAAAAGTCCTTCCTTGGGATGTTATTCGACTTTTGCTTCGTATTGGATTTAATGTGGCTTAAATATTGCTTATCTCGTAAAAGTCTTGACGGTTTATCTGAATTTCTGCACTTTGACGTTTTGTGGTAGGTTCATATTGTTAACACGAAGTCTCATATTCTCCCATAAAAATATTGTCCGCGTTTAGGCGTCCTAGAGTCGATGTTTTTCTTCAGGATTCAAGGTGTTCGGCAAAAATTTTCTCTTCTTAGAAACATTCTGGCGAACTGAACACTTGATTTAGAGATGTTACGCCACTGCAGTCTCTGACACAACAATGTTGACACTCTAGCTATGCACGCCCACTACTTAACGCTGCCTGTTCACAACTGACAACTCGAATGCGCATCTACTGTTTACGGTTGTTAGTAAAAGCCCTCACCGTAGCTACTGCGCTGACATCCTTTATATGCCATGAATAAAATCAGTCCCGCATTTCTTGGGACGAACGGCGTATGTATTCAGCAAGTTGGTTGTAAAACAATGGAGAAATTTCAAACGGGAATTATAGTACACGAAGAACAAATAAAAAAGCTTTGAAGTTTGCCAACTACATTGCAATTGTGGAAGAGACGGCAAACGATTTGGGAGATCAGTAGAACCAAATGGGTAATATCTTGAAAAGACGTTCTAACGAAAGTTGAACACAAGTAATGGGATATAGTCGAATCAAATGAAGTGCTGCTGAGGGGGTTTGAAAAGAAAATTTTACACTTAAAGTAGTGGATGGGGTATTCATATTCGGGCGTCAAAATATCGGAAAATGCATACAATCATCAGGAAGAGAATTTTTTCTGAAAAGAGAAGTATGTTAACATTCTATCGCAAATTTATGTGTTAGAAAGTCTTTTCAGAAGGTATTCGTCTGGAGTATAGTGCAGCCTTGTACGAAAGTGATACATTGACGATAAGTAGAGCAGACTGGAAGAGAATGGAGGCTTTGGAAATGTGCTATAGAAACATGCTTAAGATTAGATTGGTCTATCGGATAAGAGATGAAAAGTTATTGAAACGAATCTCGGAGAAACTAAATTTGCGGCACAAATTGACGAAAGGAAGAGATCGATTGAGTGGTCAAATCCTGAAGCGGAAGGAAGGATCAACATGGAACTGGAGCTATTATTCTAGGTAACCACTTTAAAGTAAACACATATAGGTAGTTACAGACAGTAATCATTATACAAAGACTAGCGCTGATATCTGCATCAAAGCAAACTTGTGACTGAAGACCAGAGCAATAAAGAGAACGTACGATAGTTGCCTTCTCCATGGACTTCTGCTTGCTCTTGGCTTCCGTGAGCACCAGCCTGTCGTCGAAGTACTGAGCCACCACCAAGACAGGCATGAAGGCGACGGCCACCATACCCAGTCGCCACTCGTAGTACAGGCACACAAGCACAGACAGCGCTAGTGTGCACAGAGCCTGCACCACGGAGCCGATGCGCTGACCCGTGGCCTGTCGAACATACACTATTTTAGACCTTCACACACACTGACATCTGACATAAAAAAATCACAACACTAAAAAATAGTTAACATAGAGCAATGAAATTTCGGGAATACATTTGTCTAGGTAACATATTTAAGTAACAGAGGTTGCAAGTTCACAGGTAACGTAAGGGCCCGAAATGCCATTGTAAATGTGAAATTCTGGTACATTGGCAACCAGTGTAACCACCAGAATGTTGAATGCGCGTATGTAAACGTGCGTGCATTATGTCGTACAGGCGCCAGTTGTCAGTTTGTTGGATAGAGTCCCATGCCTGTTGCATTGGGTCAATCACCTACACGTGCGATTAATGCTGTAATGCTGGTTGTGGATGACACTGGACGTGCCATCTGATGATGTCAAATATGTGCTTGATTGCAGACAGATCTAGTAATCTAGAAGGCTAAGGTAACAGGTCTGCACTCTGTAGCGCATCTTGGGTTACAATAGCGGTGTGTGGGCGACCGTTGTCCTGTTGGAAAACACCCGCTGGAAACCTGTTCATGAATGGCGGCACAATAGGTCGAATCACCAGACTGACTTACAATTTAATAGTAAGGATGTGCGGAATAACCACGAGAGTGCTCCTGCTATCACACGAAACCTCACCCCAGACTCCAACTCCAGGTGTAGGTGTAGTGGGTCAATTTGCAGGCAGGTTGGATGCAGACCCTCGACCGGCCTCCTTCTAACCAACAAACGGCCACCACTGGCAGAACCCTATTTCATCACAATACACAACAGACCGACAAACTGCACTCCAATGAGCTCTCGCTTGGCACCACTGAGGTCGCATATGATGAAGGTTTGGGGTCAGTGTAATGTACACTACAAAGCATCTGGTTTGGAGCTTCCCTTGAAGTAACTTATTCGTAACAGTTCGTTGTGTTCCTGAGGTGACAACTGCTGCTCAGATTGCTGCTGCAGATGGAGTATGAAGCGTGAGAGCCATACGTCAAGTGACTGTCTGGAGGCCGGTCTTCTTGAGACCGTACATTCTCTTGACCAACGCTGCCAGAAACCATGCACAGTGGCTACATTCCTTCCAAGTCTTCCTGCAGTATCGCAGAAGGAACATCCAGCTTATCATAGCCCTCTTACACGATCTCATTTCCACTTAGTAAGGTGTTCATAATGGCATCTTTGTAGCCTAAAAGGCATTCTTGACTAACATCAACTCATCACGTCTAATCTCAAGGGCAACTAACGCTCACGACTTTTACAACGTGTATTTGAAGCGTACCTCATTTACATACTACATTTCTCCCACGAGAGTAATGGGGATTGACTGCAATTCGATAAATTGAGAATCAGTTTTCGCTTCAGGCGATAAGACAAAACATGGAGATTTATTTTCCTTTTTAAAAACTTTTGCCGCTTCGAGACGGAGTTTTGACTCTGGTGAAAGCTGCCTGGGGTATCAGCCGAAACGTCGGTATTTACCATATCACAACGCTGTCACGTACTGAGACGAAATTCACTTCTGCCGCGTAGGCCCACTCATATAATGAATGAATTTTTCACTGTGCACCTGGGAGTGTGCTATTGTGACTCCAGCTTTTGCCGACAATCCTCTTACCGACGGACCTGTCTGATGGTGACTCATGATCATCTTCCAAAGATGGGATTCAGTCAGTACCACTCTTCTACTTTTCGATCTTCACACAATATCAGTTGCATCTCTTGCAGGACCAGCAGCCTTGGAAGGAAGACCTGCAAAACAGCAGGCTATAATTTGTTTCTATCGTCTTTAAATCTGCAGAGGAGTGTGCTCTGTCTTGAAACATCCTGGCAGGTTAAAACTATGCACCATACTAGAATGGTAAACGCGATTCTCCACAACATTCTGCTTTACATGAGTGCTAGTCTGTCATGGTATACAGGAAAAATTATGTGAAGTTTGGATAGTAGAAAAAAGGTCATACTCGGATCGTAGTTGCGAAAGTGGCTCCTGAGACACATCTGGATATCATAATCGCTTAAGTATTACCCGTGAAACCAAGTGATCGGGTTCGGAAGCCAATTCGATAGCCACTTTTAATTCCTTAGAAAAATACACAACTTGCCATGTTTTCGCTTAAGCGAGGGCTTGGGTCCAAGACTCATAAACAGTAAAAATTATTATTAGTTGATTATATTTGCCTAATCCATCGGCCTTGCCGCAGTGGTAGCACCAGTTCCCGTCAGATCACCGAAGTTAAGCGCCGTCGGGCTTAGCTAGCACTTGGATGGGTGGGCGTCCGGTCTGCGGAGGGCTTTTGGCAAGCGGATGCACTCAGCCCTTGCGAGCTCAATTGAGGAGCTACTTGATAGGGGAATAGCGGCTCCGGTCATAGAAACTGACAATAGCTGGAAGAGCGGTAAGCTGACTACATGCCTCTCCATATCCACATCCAGTAACGCCTGTGAGCTAAGGATGACACGGCGGTAGTTCGCTACCGTTGGGCCTCAAGGCCTGTTCGGTCGGAGTTTCGTTTATACTGGCCTATTCTGAAATATAATATGGAAAACGTTGCATCAGATGGCCGTGATTTACAGTTATACAGCAAGTATTATAGTGAGAACACTATACTAGCGCGTTCATTCACTGACGTGGCAAAAGCCTTAGCTCGTTGGTAGTTCGTTGGTAGTCTTCTGCAGAAATATGGAGCTATGCTTCCTCTAAAAACGTCCATAATTGCGGAAGTGTTGCCGATGCAGGATTTTGTGCAAGAACGGACTTCTCGATAACGTTCCACAAACGTTCAGTGGGATTCATGTCGGGCGATCTGGGTATCCAAACCATTTGCTCGAAATGTCCAGAATGTTCTTCAAATCTATTGCGAAGATTTGTTGCCCGGTGACGTGGCGCATTGTCACTCATAAAAATGCCAGCATTTTTCGGGAACATGAAGTCCACGAATGGCTGCAAATGGTCTCCAAGTATCCGAACGAAACCATTTCTAGTGAATAATCCATGTAACCAAGCGCTCCCCATTAGCTTGCACAGTTCCTTGTTGACAATTGAGTTCATGGCTTCACGGGATCTGCGCCACACTAGAAACCTGCCATCAGTTCTTACCAACTGCAGTCGGGACTCATCTGACCAGGTCACAGTTTTCCAGTCGTCATGGGTCCAACGGATATGGTCACGAGCGTAGGGAAGGCGCTGCAGGTTATATGGTGCTGTTAACAACAGTACTCGCGTCGGTCGTCTGCTGACACAGCTCATTAACGCCAAATTTCGCTGGACTGTCGTAATGGATACGTTCTTCGTAGTCCCACGTCGATTTCTGCGGTTATGTTACGCAGTACTGCTTGTCTGTTAGCATTGACAATTCATCGCAAACGCCTCTGCTCTCGGTCGTAGAGTGCAGGTCTGGCGAGAGGTAGTCCTTACATTTGGTATTCTCGGTACTCTCGTGACATTATGGATCCCGGAATATTGGATTCCCTGAGGATTTCCGAAATGAAGTATCCCATGCGTCTAATTCCAAATTCCACTCCGAGTTCAAAATCTGTGAGTTCCCTCCATGCGATCATAATCACGTCGAAAACCTTTTCACATGAGTCCCCTGAGCACAGGTGACAGCTCCACCAACGCACTGCCATTTATACCTTGTGTATGCTATACTACCGCCATCTGTGGATGTGGTTTGCGCTGTCCCATGACTTCCGTCACCTCTTTGTATTAGTGGCTCCGCTAACACGATAGACCCAGCTTGTGATCATTCTACTACAAGTTCGTTCGTCATTGTAATGCGAGTAGCTGGCGATTCGCAGTACATCAGGCAAGTCAGCTCTAGAGCCGACGCCCTGCCTGACACGCACTAGTCCGAAAGCTCTCAAAAAAATGGTTCAAGTGGCTCTAAGCTCATTTGACGTCATCAGTCCCCTAGGATTAGAACTACCTAAACCTAACTAACCTAAGGACATCACACACATCCATGCCCGAGGCAGGATTCGAACCTCCGACCGAAGCAGCCGCGTGGTTCTGGACTGTAGCGCCAAGAACCGCTCGGCGAAAGCTCTGATTTGACTCAGTGTATTGAGGACTGCTTCAGCTACCTCCATTGGGCCCGCATTCTCTCGCATGAAAGACCTAAAGTTTCGTGTACCTGATTTAGTAAAATAAATAAATCACACATAATATTACGTATAATTAGTTTAATAAAACCGAGGTAAGAACATTAAAATAACAGTACCGCTGACAAAATAATAAATCACTCAGTTTCATTTTTTATCATCTTTGCATTATAAGACACAAAATTAAATATTAAAATATGTTGACATGCAGAGTTTTGGTTGCATATAACTATCAAAATTCCATTTTAAATATTCTGTTCTCTTCCACATTTGGTATTTTTTAGATTTCTGAGCTTTAGAGGGAAGATCCTGCCGATGAACGACGTAATGATACAGGTCACAGCAGCTCATTTCATAATAAAAACACTTGTTGCTACTGCCTCATCTGTTGATTTTAGTAAGCTATTTCGTTCCTCAGTCCACTGGATACTCGTGAGAGAGAAAACTCTTCCCACGATAAAAATGTGACCAGGAAGAGTAAATAATAATTTCCACGGATTTAATTATTGTGTGTATTGCCCTACTTGTCCACACTGTTCAATGAAATTGGTCCATGCCTCCTGACACCATTTACTAGTTCAGTTATTCTTGCTGAGTTGTGATAGAGTTAACTGGTTGAGGACGTAAAACTAATGAAACACTGCACTATTGCGCATTGAAAATCCTTTATCGATATCTTGCATCTATCTACATCTGCATGGATAGTCTGCAAATCACATTTAAGTGCCTGGCAGAGGCTTCATCGAACAGAATTATTACTGTCCTTGTTACTTCATTCCAAACAGGCTCAGAGTAAAGCAACATCCATTTTAAAATGGAAAATTCCTTCAAGTTTGTTGACCATATGTTTAACTAATCTACACATGTTTCTTAAAACGTCTCAATATAAGAATTAAGTATCTGAATTCCACTGATTGATTCAACCTCCATTTTCTGCTGGACAGATGTCGCTTTGAGAGGTATAATCTTTTCCTCTTCACACTGTGCTATCTCTCCGACAACAGCTTCCAAAATCGCCGCTTCTTCTGTAATACTGGTATCTGCCTTCTCGATTTTAAGTTTTGTGCCTGACATACACTCATCAGACTGGGCAAAAACCATAAATATGGCTCAGTTAGCTGATTCTGAAGAAGAGTAATCAAAATTTTGGGTGCGAATCCTTCTGACAGGAGGAATGACTTAAAAGCATTTCAGTAGACCTACTCTCATTCTCTCTCTCTCTCTCTCTCTCTCTCTCTCTTTCTACTGCAGCAAATAAAGATAACTACCGTGTTTTTGTACGTCCAATACACAAAGTTCTTCAAGCTGAGGTTATAATGGAGCGGCGCGGCACGATCAGGGCAGTGCGGCGAGAGGAGTAGAGCAGCGATGGCGAAACAAAGCAGTGCTCCTCAGCGGGTGTCATAACAGTGACGCTCCTAGCAGGAATGCGCGGAGCAGAGCGGCACTGAGCGAAACAGACGTGTTTGTATGTGACCTTTCGAGTGAGGACTCTCGCTGCGGACGGGCCACGCCGGCAGCATCCCGCTGTCGTTGTCGCTAGCAGCGTTATAGTGCTGAACGCACTTGCGTTCCTTTTGTTGTACTGTTGAAGAAATGGTATCGACGGAAGATTTGATAGCAGCTGTTGTTACTAGGCGTCCTTCATGCGACCACCGAAAAAAGTATCACTTATCACAACTGATTCATTTTGGACTAGTTCTGTGACGAGGTGGCAGAATAATTACAAACTACAGGTTGTTGTTGTTGTGGTCTTCAGTCCTGAGACTGGTTTGATGCAGCTCTCCATGCTACTCTATCCTGTGCAAGCTTCTTCATCTCCCAGTACCTACTGCAACCTACATCCTTCTGAATCTGCTTAGTGTATTCATCTCTTGGTCTCCCTCTACGATTTTTACCCTCCACGCTGTCCTCCAATGCTAAATTTGTGATCCCTCGATGCCTCAAAACATGTCCTACCAACCGATCCCTTCTTCTAGTCAAGTTGTGCCACAAACTTCCCTTCTCCCCAATCCTATTCAATACCTCCTCATTAGTTACGTAATCTACCCACCTTATCTTCAGCATTCTTCTGTAGCACCACATTTCGAGAGCTTCTATTCTCTTTTTGTCCAAACTATTTATCGTCCATGTTTCGCTTCCATACATGGCTACACTCCATACAAATACTTTCAGAAACGACTTCCTGACACTTAAATCTATACTCGATGTTAACAAATTTCTCTTCTTCAGAAACGATTTCCTTGTCATTGCCAGTCTACATTTTATATCCTCTCTACTTCGGCCATCATCAGTTATTTTGCTCCCTAAATAGCAAAACTCCTTTACTACTTTGTCTCATTCCCCTCAGCATCACCCGATTTAATTTGACTACATTCCATTATCCTCGTTTTGCTTTTGTTGATGTTCATCTTATATCCTCCCTTCAAGACACTGTCCATTCCGTTCAACTGCTCTTCCAAGTCCTTTGCTGTCTCTGACAGAATTACAATGTCATCGGCGAACATCAAAGTTCTTACTTCTTCTCCATGAATTTTAATACCTACTCCGAATTTTTCTTTTGTTTCCTTTACTGCTTGCTCAATATACAGATTGAATAACATCGGGGAGAGGCTACAACCCTGTCTCACTCCTTTTCCAACCACTGCTTCCCTTTCATGCCCCTCGACTCTTATAACTGCCATCTGGTTTCTGTACAAATTGTAAATAGCCTTTCGCTCCCTGTATTTTACCCCTGCCACCTTCAGAATTTGAAAGAGAGTATTCCAGTTAACATTGTCAAAAGCTTTCTCTAAGTCTACAAATGCTAGAAACGTAGGTTTGCCTTTTCTTAATCTTTCTTCTAAGATAAGTCGTAAGGTTAGTATTGCCTCACGTGTTCCAACATTTCTACGGAATCCAAACTGATCTTCCCCGAGGTCCGCTTCTACCAGTTTTTCCATTCGTCTGTAAAGAATTCGCGTTAGTATTTTGCAGCTGTGACTCATTAAACTGATAGTTCGGTAATTTTCACATCTGTCAACACCTGCTTTCTTTGGGATTGGAATTATTATATTCTTCTTGAAGTCTTAGGGTATTTCACCTCCTTCATACATCTTGGCTCTCCCAAGGCCATCAGTAGTTCTAATGGAATGTTGTCTACTCCCGGGGCCTTGTTTCGACTCAGGTCTTTCAGTGCTCTGTCAAACTCTTCACGCAGTATCTTATCTCCCATTTCATCTTCATCTACATCCTCTTCAATTTCCATAATATTGTCCACAAGTACATCGCCCTTGTATAAACCCTCTATATACTCCTTCCACCTTTCTGCCTTCCCTTCTTTGCTTAGAACTGGGTTGCCATCTGAGCTCTTGATATTCATAAAAGTGGTTTTCTTCTCTCCAAAGGTCTCTTTAATTTTCCTGTAGGCAGTATCTATCTTACCCCTAGTGAGACAAGCCTCTACATCCTTACATTTGTCCTCTAGCCATCCCTGCTTAGCCATTTTGCACTTCCTGTCGATCTCATTTTTGAGACGTTTGTATTCCTTTTTGCCTGCTTCATTTACTGAATTTTTATATTTTCTCCTTTCATCAATTAAATTCAATATTTCTTCTGTTACCCAGGGATTTCTATTAGCCCTCGTCTTTTTACCTACTTGATCCTCTGCTGCCTTCACTACTTCATCTCTCAGAGCTACCCATTCTTCTTCTACTGTATTTCTTTCCCCCATTCCTGTCAATTGTTCCCTTATGCTCTCCCTGAAACTCTCTACAACCTCTGGTTCTTTCAGTTTATCCAGGTCCCATCTCCTTAAATTCCCACCTTTTTGCAGTTTCTTCAGTTTCAATCTGCAGTTCATAACCAACTACAGGTATAGAATGCATTTCATCAATCTCTTAGTTCTGTCTTTGTCTTAAGACGAGTGGCGATAATAAACTTGAAGTAGCGTAGCTCATAAACACATGAAAATAGTGTTTTATTTTAAGGACAGCTTCATTTTGCTTTGAAGTTTGAAAAAATGGGTCTGAGCACAATGGGACTCAATTTCTGAGGTCATCAGTCCCCTAGAACTTAGAACTACTGAAACCTAACTAACTTAAGGACATCACACACATGCATGCCCGAGGCAGGATTCGAACCTGCGACCGTAGCGGTCGCGCGGTTCCAGACTATAGCGCCTAGAACCGCTCGGCCATCCCGGCCGGCTTTGAAGTTTCCTCCTGTCCCATAAATTCCTTGCATAGAATGCTCGGTGTCTTCTGTATGTTGCCCATCGACATATAGGAATCCTTGTAGGTCAATGACAATGCCGTGGAGAACATGTACAGGGTGTCCCACTCAAACCTCCGTGATTTCAAGCACCCACGAGAGAAAAATCACAGTAGATACGACAATGAAAAATACATCACACTGTAGAACATCTCAAAGAATTTATATTCCCGCTTCAGAAGTGCCACATATCGTCGCCAGAGTGCAGCATAGTCGCCTGCAGTGACAATGGCGACTCCACAGCAGTGCACACAAGCAGTAGTGTGGTTTGTAGAAACAAAATCACCGATTACTGTGCAAAGAAATTATCGTCGTGTGTATGAATGTGATCCACCTGATGTGAAAACAACTAAGGAATGGTATAGAAAGATGCTGGCAACAGCAGGTGTGTAAGTAGGCTGTTTAGGTTTTTATGTTGGTAACGTCACGTAACACTCTGCATGAAAATCACTGACTGTCCTTTGTGCAGTTCTGTGGCTGGTTGGCATTGTTGGAATATTCGCTATTGGAGTGTTGGGCAGTTGGATGTGAACAGTGCGTAGCGTTGCGCAGTTGGAGGTGAGCCGCCAGCAGGGGTGGATGTGCGGAGAGAGATGGCAGAATTTTATGAGCGGACGATCTGGACGTGTGTCCGCCAGAAAGAGTAAATCTGTAATACTGGATATCATGAACTGATTGATATATATATATATATATATATATATATATATATATATATATATATATATATATATATATATATATATATATGATGACTTTTGAACATTATTACGGTAAATACATTGTGTTTGTTCTCTATGAAAATCTTTCATTTGCTAACTATGCCTATCAGTAGTTAATGCCTTAAGTAGTTAGAATCTTTTATTTAGCTGACAGTATTGGCGCTCGCTGTATTACAGTAGTTCGAGTACCGAAGATTTTTGTGAGGTAACTGAATCATGACAGGTATAGGTTATTGTTAGTCAGGGCCATTCTTTTGTAGGGATTATTGAAAGTCAGATTGCGTTGTGCTAAAAATATTGTGTGTCAGTTTAATGTTGATCGGAATAAGTAAAGAGCGAAATGTCTGAGTACGTTCAGTTTTGCTCAGCTGTTTGAAAATCAAATAACGTAAGGGTTTTACCAGCACAGTAATTCATACATTTTTCCAAGGGGATGTTTCATAAGGTGACCCTGCCAGGATACCTCACTGGAATCTTCAGATTTTTTCTTGTAGTTTGTGTAATTAGTGTTGTTTATTCCTAGAGCATAATTGTAGAGAGAATTTCATTTGTAGTTTTAGTTTTTCATTGTTGTGCAGTAAAACAGTTGTGGCATGCATGTAGATTTGCACCAAGTATTTCGCAGCTGCGCTTGCAATTAACTATACATTATTTTCAGTGCTATGTTAATGTGTTTTCTTATTTTTGCTCTTCAAATTGTGCTTTTCTTGTTATCGTGTGAAATACGTGATAATTAAGGCATGTGAAAAACGTAACACTAAGCTGCGAAGTAAATTGAGAAATGATAGTGACGACGAACATAGCTTATGAGCACTGTAACTCATAAATTTTTCTAATGGGATGTTTCAAGTGTTCTGAAACATTCTGTTGGTGCACATAATGGAGTTTCAGAAGAGACTGTGGAGGACATCAGACAAATGTTTCTCAGAAGCCCACGTAAGTCAATTCGTTAAGTATCTAGGCAACTTGATGTACCTCGAACAACATTGCATCGTGTAGTTCTCCAGCGTCTTCCTATGTATGCTTACAAAGTGCAAATTCTGCAAGATCTGGGGCCGAACGACAAACCACGCCGACAACATTTTGCTGTGGATGTGCTGCAGCGTATTGATATGGATGCCAGTTTCCTGGAAAGATATTTATTCGCAGATGAGGCAACATTTCATCTATCACGAAGGGTTAATAGGCATAATGTTCGGATTTGGGGCTCACAAAAACCGTACGTTGTCATTGAACATGTTCGTGATAGCCCTAAATTAAACATCTGGTGTGGGCTAAAGCACAACAGGATTGGCGGACCACTCTTCTTTGCAGAACAAACAGTGAATGGGTCAGTGTATCTGGAAATGTTGGAGCAGTTTGTGTACCCTCAGATACAAGACTTAAAACCCAACATCATTTTTCAACAAGATGGAGCTCTGCCGCATTGGTCAACAGCTGTTCGCAAGTTCCTGGACAGGAAATTTCCCAAGCGTTGGATCAGACACGGAGGACCAATTGCATGGCCACCACGTTCACCCAACATTACGCCGCTTTATTTCTTCACGTGGTGATTCGTGAATGACCGCGTGTATGCGACCAGAGTGGACGATATTCCTACGTTGCGACATCGTATCACTAATGCGACTGCAACAATAACAGAGGAAATGTTACAAAGAATTTGGCAAGAAATTCAATACAGAGTCGATATTCTTCGTCCTATAAATGGTTCACATGTAGAGGTGTATTGATGATAAATAAATAAATTCTGTGAGATGCTCTACAATGTGGTGCATTTTTCTTTGTCGTATCTACTGGGTTGTTTTTATTCCCCTGGGTCTTTGAAATCACGGCGGTTTGAGTGTGACACCCTGTATATTTCACAATATCATCAACAAATTGTGGTGAAATTTCTATTGGCTTCCAAAAATGTTCCACTTAGCTCTTATTATTCCAAAAGCACATTCTGTTAATATTGTGATCTAGAAACGCGTTTGTTGAAATACTCCTTCCACGGATCTAAAACACATTGACTGTAATGTTTGATAAAATACTTCAATAATAGGTGCCCCTAATTTCGAATGGATACAAATTCAGTCCAACTGATATACACCGAAGAGCCAAAGAGATTGGTACACCAGCCTAATGTCTTGTAGGGCCCCAAAGAGCATGCAAAGTGCCGCAACACAACGTGACATGAACTCGACTGATGATTGAAGTAGTGCTTGAGGGAACTGACACCATAAATGCAGCATGGCTGTCCATAAATCTGTACGAGTACGAGGGGTGGAGATCTCTTCTGAACAGCACGTTGCAAGGCATCCCAGATATGCTCAATAATGTCCATGTCTGGGGAGTTTGGTGACCAACGGAAGTGTTTAAACTGTGAAGAGTCTTCCTGGAACCACTCTGTAGCAATTCTGGACCTGTGGACTGTCGCATTATCCTGCTGGAGTTGCTCAAGTCCGTTGAGATGCACAATAGTCATGAACGGATGCAGGTGATCAGACAGGATGCTTACATATGTGTCAACTGTGTGAGTCATATGTAGACGTATCAGGGCTCCCTATCACTCCAACTGCACACGCTCCACACTATTACAGAGCCACCACCAGCTTGAACTGTCCCGTGCTGACATGCAGGGTCCATGGATTCATGAGGTTGTCTCCATACCCATACACGTCCATCTGCTCGGTACAATTTTAAACGAGGCAACATATTTTCAGTCATCAGTAGTCCCATGTCGATGTTGACTGGCCCAGGCAAAGCGTAAAGTTTTGTGTCATGCAGTCATCAAGGGTACACGAGTGGGCCTTCGGCTTCGAAAGCCAATATCGATGATTTTTCGTTGAATGATTCGCACGTTGACACTTGTTAATGGCCCAGCATTGAAATCTGCAGCAATTTGCTCAATGGTTGCACTTCTGTCACGTTGAACGATTCTCTTCAGTCGTCATTGGTCACATTCTTGCAGGATCTTTTTACGGCAATGTCGGAGATTTGATGTTTTATCGGATTCCTGATATTCAAAGTACAGTCTTGAAATGGTCGTACGGGGAAACCTCACTTCATCGCTAACTCGGAGATGCTGTGTACCATCGCTTCTGCTCCGACTATAGCACCACATTCAAATTCACTTAAATCTTGATAACCTGCCATTGTAGCAGCAGTAACCGATCTAACAACTGCTTCAAAAATGGTTAAAATGGCTCTGAGCACTATGGGACTCAACTGCTGTGGTCATCAGTCCCCTAGAACTTAGAACTACTTAAATCTAACTAACCTAAGGACATCACACACATCCATGCCCGAGGCAGGATTCGAACCTGCGACCGTAGCAGTCGCACGGTTCCGGACTGCGCGCCTAGAACCGCGAGACCACCGCGGCCGGCTAACAACTGCGACAGACAGTTGTCTTACTTAGCCGTTTTCGACTACAGTGCCGTATTCTGCCTGTTTACATATCTCTGTATTTGGATACGCATGCCTGTACCAGTTTCTTTGGCGCTTCAGTGTATTTAGTAGTGGAGAGTATGGAGGTGTATCGAGTTACCTTCTTGCATCAAGTGGAAAACACTATAAGAATGACATCTACCAACTTCCCTTTCCTCCCCATATCTCCCAACATTGATTATAATGAATGTCCCCTGAGGAACTGCAACTGCTTATAGTATAAATGAATGAAAATTGTGATAACTGTAAAATAGTGTACCAGAATTTTCTGGGCATTTTAGGTGAATGTAATTTCTGCCAACATCACCGAATGCAGTTGACAAGTTCTAAATGATATATGAATCATTTACACTAGTGTATTTAGTAAACGTCACTCGCATGTGGTTTTCCTGGAGGCAATCTTAAAAGATTCTGGTAGTTGTCTCTGCATTACTTACAACGGTTCTGAATCCTATCGTGAATGTCAAGAGCCTTGTCTCTTCTGGTTACTAGGGATCTGTAACAATTCGTGTTTCATCAGCTACCGATTGCCCTTACAAATGACGTTATTTCATTGGAAAAATTTGTGGCAGCTTGAATATCGATTACATATGGAAGATTTGCCTATTAATTATACGGCAAAATATTCTCCTCTTTGTGTACTATCATTTGCCAAAATTTCATTTCGCTATCTCAAAGCGTTTGTAAGATATCACGAACGATACAAGTATTTATTTCACTGTGGCTTTTTCACTGTCGCGCTAGCTCGAGACGAAGGGCTTTACATACGTTCAGTTTTCTCGAGATTGCTGATAGATAGCGATATCCTTCAAAGTTTAAAGAATAATTCAATATGTTAGCTACATTTCATACACAGAAACTTATGACCTAACATACACCCAAACGCAAATTCATAATGACACCTATTTTTCAGTGCAAACTTTCCGAAATTCTTGCAGTAGATTACTTAATTTTGGCCGTGCGGTTCTAGGTGCTTCAGTCCAGAACCACGCTGCTGCTACGGTCGCAGGTTCGAATCCTGACTCGGGCGTGGATGTGTGTGATGACGTTAGGTTAGTTAGGTTTAAGCTGTTCTAAGTCTAGGGGACTGATGATCTCAGATGTTAAGTCTCATAGTGCTTAGAGCCATTTGAGCTTAATTTTGAAACATCACAATGACTCTGACCATTAATGCAATGAACCTAGGCGCGAAGTACGCTGCGACTGCTGCCCGACGCGCAGCTGCGCTTTGCGCTGTTGCGTCGCTCCACTATAATCCGGGACTTAACGGTCCGTTCCTACTATGTACATGGAGAAGTAATTGAAAAGTTAATTACAAATGTTTCCATATCAACACTCACACGTCAGCCAGCAGCTGCCTTTTCAGCATTGTGTAATACGTGTGGAGGGCATCTAGCTCCTACAAGATTTTCGTTTACCTCACTTTTCAGTTTCGCAGATGCATTATTTGTACCAACTCGTAGTACTCGTCCGAACTTGGTGTTGGCATTTCACGGCAAAAGCGCTATGCACTTACTTTTATCAGTTTTGTTTCCCTCTAAACCTTTGACGTAAACCCTACTTATTACAGACGCATTATCGTTTGGCAGAGAAGTTAATTTATTTCACTAGAACGCCATTTTCCGGTGTAAAATACTAAACAATTAATCGCCGTTCACTCGGTGAGATGACAGCACACTCCTCAGATACGCCAGATCACTCACTATATAGTAAAATTATATCGGACGTCTGTATATGTTATAGTAATACCGACAGAAAAACCTATTTTGTGGATTTGTGAATGAGTTATAGTACATTAAGTTTTGAATATTATCATTCAGTAATCCATTTGAGGCGATGAGAATCATAAGGGCCTAAACCACATCAGAGTCAACTGTGAGACTGTAGCATTTATTCATGCTTCTGAAAGCCTTTGATCTCGTGGTGGGTAGGGTTTACCTGTGCTGCAGGCCCACACTGCATGTATGAGAATTCAGGAAAAGCTCTGAAATTCACTTAAATGTGGGGCAGACGACGGTGTGCTTGTGTGCTTTAGGCCTTACGGATCTCGGCGCCTAATTTGTATTCTATTCAAGTTACCATGTTGTTGGACGTTACTATTCGAATTTGATCACTTCAATAAACAGTAGCTGGTATATGGAATTGGTTGTTTGTTGTGTGGGAATCGGCATTCGTACTGCGCATACATGATCTCTGTTGCAACTATTTAAAATGCTACCAGAAAAGGAAAGCTGTGAGAACGGCCGCAGCTCGGTCGCACACTTGGAGAGCATCAGCAGTGGGTAATTGGAAGACGTTACTCAGCTTGCATTCTCCGAGTAATAATAGTAAATAATGTAAGTGCATGTAACAAGCACAGAAGGTACAGTAAGCACAAAAAGTTAAGTTTCTTTTCTTTTCAGAAATAAAGTGATCAATTAAGCACACAGTGTTTAATACAGATGATTGTGGATTCCTTCCGCCTGCCATCGGTACTTCTCTCCTTCAGTATTCATATCGGTGCTGACTGCCACAGTAGCTGACCCAACAAAATATATGTTAAATTTACCAGATCTATCTGGGTTTACTTGGTCTATGGCTTTTCCCTGCGATCTATTTTTTATCATGAGTTGCATACTGGAACTCCAGCTAGATGTGATGGAGCCTGATGTCAACGGCTGTTGGGAGCGCAGCAGAACCGCCGATGACGTTTAACCTCGCCAGTTGATTAAGGGAACAACATCAACAGAGAGCGAATTTAATCACTGCTATCATACTTTCGATCAATTAGATCATCGCACGCCAGCTGAAGAAGCAACAGCCATAATATGCATTTAGTTTCGTTCTACATTATTTGAATTATTTACGTATTTTAAAAATAATATTAATTATATTTCAAGCTATCGAACTACATTACTTCCTTTGCAACAGTAGCTTGTACAGGTGTTCACTCACCGCCTGGACACTGGCAGCGTCACCGGAGAGACGGGCGCAGAGCGCTCCCGTGCTGTTGTTCCTGTCGTCGAACCAGGCCACCTCCTGGCGCAGCATCGCCGAGAAGGCGAGCCGTCGCAGCCGTGTCGTCAGGCGCTCACCGGCAATTCCGAATGCGTAGATCTGCAGCACACGAATCCGAAAGTTACAAGTAAAGTGACCACAATGAGCTCAGCGAAAAGAACACGAGAAGATTGCCGACATGCACGGAATGAAAATTTTTCACAACTGCGCGAACTCAGACAGTAAATTAACTAGAATGAGAGTTTCACTCTGCAGCGGAGTGTGCTCTGATATGAAACTTTCTAGCAGAGTAAAACTGTGTGTCGGACCGAGACTCGAACTCTGGACCTTTGCCTTTCGCGGGCAAGTGCTCTACCATCTGAGCTACACGAGCACTACTCAGGAGTCATCCAAACAGCTTGAATTCTGCCAGTGCCCCCTTTCCAAACTTCACCGAAGCTCTTCTGCGAAGAGCACTTCCCCGCGAAAGGCACAGGTCCCAGGTTCGAGTCTCCGTCCGGCACATAGTTTTAATCTGCCAGAAAGTTTCAGTAAATTAACTGCCGGAAAAAAATCACCACAGCAAAAAATAATTAATGGAGTAATTATATTTCGGGAATACGGATGTCTAGGTAACAAATTTAAGTGATTACTACTGCAGGATCACAGGTTAATGTAAGCGCGAGATAAGCCATTACAAATGTGAAATGTGGTCCATTAATAACCGATGTAATCTCCTGAATATTGAATGCAAGTATGCAAAAGCGCATGCATTGTGTTGTACAGATAATAGATGTCATTCTGCGTGATGGAGTTCCATGCCTCTTTCAGTTGCTCGGGGACGGTTAAAGCTGTTTGTGGATGACGAAGTTGTTGTTCGATGATGTCCCAAATGTGCTCGACTGGAGACAAATCTGGTGATCGAGTAGGACAAGGCAACATCTCGAAGCTCTGTAGAACATATTGGGTACAAGAGTGGTGTGTGAGGGAGCGTTATCCTGTTGGAAAACAACCTCTGAATGCTGTTCTTGAATAGCAGCACATCAGGTTGCACCACCAGACTGAGGTACGATTTTACAGTCACGGGACGTGGCATAGCCACGAGAGTGCTTCTGCTGTCATACTGAAGACCATAACTCCAGGTGTAGGTACAGTGTGTCTAGCACGTAGACAGATTGGTTGCACGCGCTAAACTGGACTCTTTGTAAATAACACACTACAGTCCTGGTACCGAAGCAGAACTTGCTTTCATCAAAAAACAGACCTCCACATTGCCCTCTAATGTGTTCTCGCTTGACGTCACTGAAGTCGCAAACGGCGGTATTTTGGGGTCAGTAGAGTTGACGCTACAGGGCGTCTGGCTCGGAACTGAAGCAACCGATTTGTAACAATTCGTTGTGTCACTGTGGTACCAACTGATGCTCGAACTGCTGCTGCAAATGCAGTACGATGCGCCATAGCTTTACGTCGAACACGGTGGTTTTCGCTATCGGTAGGGCCTCGTGGCCGTTCGGAGCCCGCCTTTCTTGAGACTGTATATTCTCGTGATCAGTGCTGGCAGCAGTCATGGACAGTGGCTATTTTCCTGCCAAGCTTTTCTGTAATATCGCAGAAGGAACATCCAGTTTCTCGTACAACTAATACACGACCTCGTCGAATCTCAGTTAGGTACTGGTAATAGTAACGTTGGCATCTTAAAGGCATTCTTGTCTAACACCAGCTCACCACTTTCAGTCTCAAAGATAACTAACGTTCACGCCTGTTATTTAAGACAAACCTGATGTGCACCCTCATAGTCGCCTTACTAGCGCCACTCTTGTGTGACTGGTGCGAAATTTGAATAGACACCATCTTTCAGATGTAGAAATACGCCTACCAACTGTCGTTTACCTGTATGTCGCACAGCTCCTTCTTGTTGTGTTTTTTTTCCGACAGCATACAAGTGTAGGACTCAGAAAAATCACAGGAGATTCACTTAATGAAGCTATCTGCTAGGACTGGGTGTTGTGTTGTCCTCATCATCATTTCATCATCATCGATGCACAAGTCACCGAAGCGTCGTCAAATAAAAGACTTGCACCTGGAAGCATCTCCAGCCAGTATTGCCATACGACATTTTCACCCCTCACTGTAGACTCGCATTGTGACCCACTTGCATTGGTATTAATGGGCTCTGCTTTATTACAGGTGAAAATTTTGTTCTCTAAGTGTGTCAGGATGCAGTTGCGGTCTTTCGTAAGTGCCTGTTCAATATAAGATTCTCTTGGTCTCATTACGCATTGGTATGGAATTAAAGAGAAGGAAACGGACGACTACGCTTCTTGAAGTGTTCTAAGAGGCCTACCTAATGTAAGATTCGCACGCGATGCACCGATTAGCAATAACAATTTCAGTTTTCGTCTCTGTACGACACATTTAAAAGACATTTAGGATTTAATACAAAATACTGAAGCACCATCTAAGAAACACGTCTTCATGGCCACGGTCGCTAACACGCACTTCTATGGTGGCACTCGACCCGGCGTCAGTTGGTTCGAATTCTGATTGTCGAAAAAATGTTCGCTGGCAGAATTTGGCCGGCAAGGGGAGATGAAGTGGTGGAGTAAAGTTCGCGATGACCATATGTTGCGCAATTGTCACGGTTTAAATAACAAACCTCCCAGCTATGTTTCATGAAGTGAGGGCACGTGACATCCGAATCTGAAAGAACATTCCAATTTATAAAGTAGGAAAACTGCTATCTTGATTATAGATACGGTGAAAGAGCTGTCAAAGACAAATTGAGGAACGTCCTAAGAAGTAAACAAGTATTTTCATTAGAAACTGCATCATCAGGAACCAACTCATTACTCATTAGCAGCTATTCCTCATCGAACAACAAGAGGAGAGACAAAAGTCAATCGGAAGGAACGCCAAAATAATCAAGGATATATATTTTTAACGTCCCGTAGAGTTTTTGGTTATTGGAAACGGACCACCCACCTTCAACAAGTCCGAGAAAGAAAGTTAGTTATGGTCTGTTCGAAGAAAACGGCTTGACATTTGCCTGTGATATGAACCTGGATACTTTTGCTTGCGAGACACTCTCAACCACCGTTCAGTAAGATGAAAGTCACAAGAAGTAGAAGGTGAGCAACTCACAAAGAAAGGAAAAGAGATTTTGGAGGAATAGCATGAAGATAATTAACGTCCCAAAGGGCATACAATATATTAGTGCAACAAAGGCGCGAAAAAAGGTCACCAGGAAAACGAAATCAGAGTAACAGTGGAGCATAGGTAAAGATGACGCAACCGTAAACAAAGCATCAGCGTACACAGGAAAGTAATGAAAA
This sequence comes from Schistocerca nitens, assembly GCF_023898315.1. Classification (NCBI taxonomy): domain Eukaryota; kingdom Metazoa; phylum Arthropoda; class Insecta; order Orthoptera; family Acrididae; genus Schistocerca; species Schistocerca nitens. The sequence continues at coordinate 742,770,857 of NC_064617.1, forward strand.
CGTTATAGTTAGAAGGTGTGCTTCCTGTGTCCACGTTCAACGACTGTTTCATTTTTATTCCCTTTGTACTCGTTTTCATTACGCACTTGTATGCTGTTTTTGGTAAACCAAAAATATTGTCTTTTCTTATGTATTGTATTAACCTCCAACCCGTAATTTATTAAGCTACAGTTTAAAAATGATGTCTAACGAATCTAGTTGTTTCAGTTCTGTCCAGTAAACATTCGTTTTGCGCAACAAATGTTTCGTACGTCACTCACGGTGATAGTGACACAAATTAATTTTACTTCATTTTGGCTTCCTTGTTTTGTGTCAGCCACCTACATCTCATGGCCCTGACGCTAAGCCATCTGCCTACAGAGACGTCGCAACTGATAGGCATCTCCACGTGGTGATGTCGTGAATTAGTAAGTTGTTCCATGGACCATCTGAGCGATTCTTTTATCGGATGATGAGGAGCAAATCAATTTATAGAACATGTATATGAGATTAGTGGTTTCTAATTTCCAAACAACTGTTAAGTTATTCTCCAAAAACCAATTCTCCCTTATTTTTGAGAAAACACACTACATTTAGTTCTGTACAATAAATAGAGTAATATCAACGCTTCATTTACTACTTGCGTAGTGTGACAACAAGTCAGCGTAGAAGATACCACAACAAGTAAACTAACGACAGTGTTGCGACTGATAATTCACAGCTTGCAGTTATTTTTAACAGCTACTTTCTAAATGTAGCAGCTAAAAATACCAAGTAATATCAACACCTCATTTTTAATTTTTCTCGTGCAGTTCTCTTCAGGCTACCAGTTTAAACATAATAATTCGTCCTTCGAAAAGAAGGTTAGATTTTAAACTTCCTTTGCTACCAGTCAGACATTTTATGTTAGTTGGAAAATGATCAGAAATGTTTGTAGCGGCATACTGAACTTCTTTCTGAACCAGTGACAGTTTTAATAATAGGTAATAAACGTAATTTTTCTTCAATTGTTGAGATATGGAGTCAGTATTCTTCTCAAATTGTGATGGATTATTTATGGCAAATTCCTTTATTGAATGTATGCATTATAGTGGTGCAGTTACAATGCCTAGCTCCCTGAAGAAGTACCTATATGGCGACTGCAGGGTGAACACCGTGTATGATTCTTACTGCTCTTCTTTTCTTTTCTTTTCTTTTTTTTTTTTTTTTGGCAATCAATACTTTTTTTTTTTTTTTGAGTCATGAGTTACCCCAGAAAATAATTCCGTAAGACAGTGCTGAATGAAATATGTGAAATAAGACAGGGAAATGATTCGTTTGTTTCCAGGACTAGCAGTTATACAAACAACCAAATCAGCTGAACTTCATTGTTGGAGCAGCTCGGTAATATTCTTCTTCCAGTTCAAGTTTTCGTCAATATGTGCATCAAAAAAACTGAAGCATTGTGCCCTCTTTACTGACTCTTGCTCATATGCTGTACCAAGTGTTGATATTGCTCTATTTATTGTACAGAACTGAATATAGTGTGTTTTCTCAAAAATAAGGGAGAATTGGCTTTTGGAGAATAGCTTAACAGTTTTTTGTAAAACATCATTAGCAATCTCTTTTGTTGCTTTCTCCCTAAAGAAATTCTCTGCAAACAGTACCAATTCTGCTTGATGAATGCTAAATGGAAGGCGTTTCAGACATTTAAGGTGTAGGAATGGACCAAAAATTGAATCTTGCGGAGCTCCCTTTGTGATTTGCCCCCTCCCAGGAACTAAAATTTCTCTGCTTCCAACATTGTTTGAATTATTCAGCACAACTTTTTGCATTCCATGTGTTAAGTATGATTCAAACTGTTTGTTTGTAAAGCCCCTTATTCCCACAAAACTTAAGTTTTTCTAAGACATTAACTTGATCTATGCAGTATAATTCCTTTGAAAGAACACGAAACATGTCAGTTAGTTCAAAAAAATGGCTCTGAGCACTATGGGACTTAACATCTATGGTCATCAGTCCCCTAGAACTTAGAACTACTTAAACCTAACTAACCTAAGGACAGCACACAACACCCAGCCATCACGAGGCAGAGAAAATCCCTGACCCCGCCGGGAATCGAACCCGGGAACCAGGGCGTGGGAAGCGAGAACGCTACCGCACGACCACGAGATGCGGGCATGTCAGTTGGTGATATCGTAATATATAAGGTCTGCAACACTTGGTAAGTGAATACATAAATAGCTTTCTCAGTTCAGCAACTCTTCTGGAATCCAAACTGTAGTGTGCTGAATAAATTGTTTCTAGTTAAATTACTTTTCTGAACATTTTGGAAAAAGACTGGTAAGCAGTTGGGCGATAATTTTTTAAGTCTGTCTGATACTAAAGAGAATTAACGAATGCAGACTTTAATCTGTATGGAAAAATACCTTGCACAAGTGATGCATTACATATATCACTAAGAACATTACTTATTATGGTAATTTCGAACAACTTATCAGAATTCCACATGTGCTTTTCTTACTTTACAATATTCATAATTCTATTAAATTCAATGAATGATGCTGGTGTTACTTCTGATTGTGTTAAGTTTAACTTGACATTTTTATACATTCTTTTCTTTTTCAACTAGAGTATGTAATCATATTTTTTACTGCTAAATTTGGATAGTAATTGTTAAAAATAACTGCAAGCTGTGAATTATCAGTCGCAGCACTGTCGTTAGTTTACTTGTTCTCAAAATATCCAATATAGTTTTAATCTTATTATCTGCATTATTAATTTCTGTCAGTATGTGTATATTTGTGACCAAAATAATGACTTTACTTAATACACTACAGTATTATTATAGAATGCAAGTAATGCTGAATTTTGATTTATTTTGGTCTTCTTATAAATTTCCCTTTACTTTGTACATGAAATTTTGGCTCCTTTAGTTATCCATGGTTTATTTTTTATTTAATGTACCTTCTGAATAACTTTTTATTAAAGCTACATTCAAATACTGAATACACATATATTATCGAATACATACTGAATTTCACATTAGCCTCTTTTTATATGTATATAGCTCATCCAACACCACTTCTTTTATTGGTGTTGAGAACACTGTACCTTGTTCTCATTAATAAGCCTCACAGCTATGCATGAACATTCTGCAGAGGTGTAAGGTGCTACATTGTTTACTTACATTAATTGTGTACCATGATCAGGTAGTTCATTACGAACTGGGTTCCTCATCTTTCCATGTTCACTGCACATGAAAATGATATTAGTCTGCAATCTCATTTATTTAACTTCTCTATCCCTGTGGTTACATTGTGCTCAAAAAGATACAGAACATCTACCACTTCAGAATTTTCCACATCTACACACACAAAAATGTTACCTACCACGTTTTTCGGCCCCCTGATGTTACAATGAAACAATCTATTTTTATCTTTCTGGTAACTGTTACATATATTATGGTCCTGTTCTGTTTCAATTTCTTTCAAGAACGCCAGTCTCTAACCTGATTCAAACAAAAAGACAATGCCCCTTTTGCCCCAGTGTAGAAATTTCAGTGCTTTTTCTTGTGTGTTACTTTTTGTGGTTATGTAACAATGCTAGTTTCAGTGAGACGTTTGACAATGGTGTGCAAATGTTGCGTTTCTCACTGTAAAGAAAAGAATACTAACCATTCTAACGTCCATGTATTCTCCTTTTCTGAAGATGAAAACCTTCGTTGTAAGTGGATTACTGCCACTTACAGGGACGCGTTCTCAGCAAAAAATATTCGAAAGTACGTAAATGCAATGGTGCTGCTTATTTAATATGGTCATTTACCCACCAGGTTAGCCGAGAGCGCTAATGCGCGCTGACCCGGATCGAATGCGCCCGGCAGATTACCGACGAGGGCTGGTGTGCGACCCAGCCTGAATTTGGATTGTAGGCAGTTTTCCACATCCCGCTAGGTGAAGACTGGGCTTATCTCCACGTCCCGCCTCAGTTACACGACTCGCAGACGTCTGAACACGTTCGCACTATTCCGTGGCTTACACTAGATGCAGACAGCTGGGGGCCCACTGATTCCGTCCCGGGGGGGTATGGGGTGGCGGCAGGAAGGGCATTCGGCCACCCCTTAACATTAATCTTGCCAAATCCGTTCCTAACCATGCGGACCCGGCGGAACCGCGGGATCAGGCACAAGCGACAAAGAGAATTTTAATATGCTCTTATAGGTCTCTGTGATTAATTTATACTGTTTGGAGTCCTGTATGGCATTGCAACGAGATATTAGTACTTATTTTGCGTCGTTGGCCGTACTTGGTAAACCAATTTTTACCACTCGTTCAGCATGTAGTATTTCATAGTTGCATAGAGGCAACTGCATTTTCTACGTTACTTCTTTGAATGTCCGTTCACACCCCGGCTCGCTACTGATTTCAGCAAAACTCCGCTTCCACCTGTTTCCGTTCAGAGGAGTGACGTCACACGTTTTCAATAACCGAGTATAACTGGCCCATGGCGACTGCCACAGCCCACTGTTGCTATCAACCAGTGGTGGAAGACTGGTACACATCTGCTTCAGCACCGAAATCCAAATCTCTATGACCTCTCCTTATAGTCTTTCATGGTACCCGCTTGAGGCTGCCAGTTCTTGAGTCCTATCAAAATTTATCTGGTAGTCTGCTGGCTCAATAGTATGTGTGTGTGAAATCTTATGGGACTTAACTGCTAAGGTCATCAGTCTCTAAGCTTACACACGAGGCAGGACTCGAACCTCCGCCGGGATCAGCCGCACAGTCCATGACTGCAGCGCCCAAGACCGCTCGGCTATTCCCGCGCGGCTGCAAAGTATGAGCCAGCCGAGGTGGCCGAGCGGTTCTAGGTGCTACAGACTGGAATCGCGCGACCGCAACGGTCGCAGGTTCGAATCCTGCCTCGGTTCAAATGGCTCTGAGCACTATGGGACTTAACAGCTGTGGTCATCAGTCCCCTAGAACTTAGAACCACTTAAACCTATCTAACCTAAGGACACCACACACATCCATGCCCGAGGCAGGATTCGAACCTGCGACCGTAGCAGTCGCGCGGTTCCTGACTGCGCGCCTAGAACCGCGAGACCACCGCGGCCGGCTATCCTGCCTCGGGCATGGATGTGTGTGATGTCCTTAAGTTAGTTAGGTTTAAGCAGTACTAAGTTCTAGGGAACTGACATACTCAGAAGTTAAGTCCCATAGTGCTCAGAGCCATTTGAACCATTTTGCAAAGTATGTTCCGTTACTGCTCATCTGTCAATCTTACCTCTTCTGTAATGCCCTTGTGCTCTTCTAGTCGTTTTGTGACCATCATTTTTGTAATGCCCGCGTACACCTCCCCTCAAGTACACGGAATCCTATAAACTACTGTTTTTTCCAGCGGTTTTCGAGCATCCTTGGCCGATTGTAGGTAATCTTGTATATTCTGGGTCGTTTTGTACATTATCGCGATGTTCCACTTTTTCAAGGTCCTTCCTGTGCTGTCAGTAATGTCCTCAACGAAAGGCACGAAAACTTTCGATTTGAACGGCGCTTGAACATCCCTATGATTTCCAAGAAGTGATCTTGAAGCTCTTTTTACCCCAGCGAACGAATAACCATTCTTGAGCAATGCGTTGGTCAGATGCTTTAATTCTGTGTCAAGCATCACTCGTTCGTAGATTTTCCCTGCTCCATCAGCCAAGGTTTCATGATGTCTCACTTTTCTTGTAAGTTGTGGTTCGGATCCCAGTGTAGGTAACGGTCTAAGTGTATGGCTTTTTGGGTAAATCGTACGGCCCAACCTGCCATCTTCTTTCTTCCGCTTGCCTCCTCCTCGAGCGTAAACAGAAGCTTCGGAATAATTTCGTTGACATGTTTGTGAAAATGACCAAGTTCCTCCCTGCCATGCCGTCACAAAACAAACGTATCGTCCACATACCCGAACCAAATATTCGGTTTCTTGTTCGCAGTTTCCAATGTCTGCTCATCGAATTTTTCCATAAAGAAGTTCGCTATAGCTAGTCTTAAGGGACTCCTCATAGCAACACCAGCCGTCTGTTCATGAAATTCATGTTCCTTGTGCACCTTCGGCAATACATAAAGCCTGAATAGAGAGACTTCCTTGAATACTCTGTTCGACATAGGACGTCTTTGTCAATCACGTAACAGTTCTAAGAACTTTCTCAGTGGTGTTTGTACTCGGTTTCGGATGTGCCTGTGGATCTATTAAGTCATTAATTTTATTACCATTGTCGCTCACATTCGAAACAACCATTGCATTTCCATTGTCAGCGGGGAGAATTATAAGATTCCGTGTACTTGTGGGGAGGTGCATGTGCGCACTATAAAAAGAACGGTCAAAAACAACTGGAAGAGCATAACGGCAATTACAGAGGAGGGTAGCGTGGCAGATGAGCTGTTGCGGAACATGCTTTGCAGCCATGGGACCACCACTTCCATTTTGATAGGACTGAACTACTGGCAGCCTCAAGCGGATACCATGAAAGACTATACAGACAGGACATAGGGATTGTAATTCACCCCAGGAATATCAATAGGAAGGGAAAGGACATGAAATTGAATGACATTTGGATTCCGCTGACAGCAACAGCGGACGACGGTAGTCGACACGTGCCAGTTGCACTCGGTTATTCAAAACATGTGGTGTTGCGCCACTGCAAGGAAGCACGTGGAAGCGGAGTTTTGCTGAAATCAGTAGGTAGTCGGGGTGTAAATCGGACATTCAAGAAGGTACGTCGTTCGCAGATGGGGACGAAACGTTGGGTTTTAATGTGAAATCCGACCACAGCACAATAGCCCAAAACCTTTTATTAGTTGTGACTTTTCTGGCCGTGAAAGTATTCATTTTACAGAGGATCATATTGACTCATTCATTTTTGATGAGATACTTATTAAATCATAATTGGGTTATGAGGAAGGTAATATTCTGGGGACTATTTCCAATGGAGCATATGTTTTCTTTTGCCTCAATATAGAGTAAATGTACGCATTGTGCCCACAAACATTCTTCAGGTACATGAACTTGTGCTTGCACATTATTGGTTTTAATGTGGTTTGTGTTGTTAGTGATAAGTGATAACAAATCCACGAATCGAAAATGTATGTATGTGCAATGGTGCTAAATAACTATGTTGTTTATCCACATTCTACAGACCCTTGTCCGCCACCGGTTTTTTTTATTATTGAAAATGTGCATGTGTTGTAAATAATTGGGAATGACTGGGCCAAAAATAAAAATTCCCAGCCACTCCTCATACATATCCTAATTTTGAAAACCGAGACCAAAATTTGCCACTGAAAGTGGCTTCATTTTCTATTCGGAAGCGCCTTGCCTTGGAAAGCATATCAATCATAAAATACCCCCATGAATGTATTGTAAATCATTGGGAACAACTGGGCCAAAAATCTCCCTGTCCATCAAATTTTGAAGTACTATGTGTAAAATGTAAATATTTTCAGTCCAAATTTTGTGCAATGCTTCTCACTTCAGTTAGGAACACAGTCCCTATGAATATAACAGAACTGCCGATTTTATTACTTTAGCTGGGAAAAAGCTGTCAGTGGTCAGTGTTAAAACAATAATATTTATTTATTTACTCATTGTTTATTTATCCTGACCGTCTCTTACATCTAACCAGGAACAACATATACAAAAGATATTGCATAGCAATCATAATAATAATAATCTGTATTATTAATAAAATAATAAATAAATGAAATAAAAATAATGATAACAATAACAATAATATTATAATAATACATTTGTCAGGAAGTCTTTTCTGAAAGTATTTGTATGGAGTGTGGCCATGCATGGAAATGAAACATGGACAATAAATAGTTTAGACCAGAAGAGAACAGAAGCTTTCACAATGTGGTGCTACAGAAGAATGCTAGAGATTAGATGGGTAGATCACGTAATCAATGAAGAGGTACGGAACAGAATTGGGGAGAAGAGGAATTAGTGGCACTATTTGACTAGAAGAAGGGATCTGTTGGTAGGACATGTTCTGAGGGATCAAGGGATCATGAATTTAGTATTGGAATGAGGCATGGAAGTTAGAAATCGTAGAGGGAGACCAAGGCATGAATGCAATAAACAGATTAAGAAGAATGTAGGTTGCAGTAGTTACTCGGAGAGGAAGAAGCTTGCACAGGATAGAGTAGCATGGAGAGCTGCATCAAACCAGTCTCTGGACTGAAGACCACAAAAACAACAACAATAGTAACACTAATAATAATGATGAAATAATGGTAAGATTAAGAATGATGTTAATTTGTTATCATATAAAAAACTCAATCACAAAAATATGTGTTACTAACAAAAAATTTGCAGCAATAATAACTATAGTAATGCTAAAACTAATTACATAATAACGGAGGCATTAAGAATAATGGCTATTTTAGCATCTACATCTATATGGATACCCTGCAAATCACATTTAAGTGCCTGCCAGAGGGTACCTCGAACCACCTTCACAATTCTCTATTATTCCAATCTCGAATAGCGCACGGAAGGAATGAACACCTATAACTTTCCTTACGAGCTGCGATTTCTCTTGTTTTATCGTGGTGATCGTTCCTCCCTATGTAGGTCGGTGTCAACAAAATATTTTCGCATTCGGAGGGGAAAGTTGGTGATTGGAATTTCGTGAGAAGATTCCGCCGCAACGAAAAACGCCTTTCTTTTAATGATGTCTAGCCCAAACCCTGCATCATTCCAGTGACACTCTCTCCCATATTTCCCGTATTTCGCAATAATACAAAACGTGCTGCCCTTCTTTGAACTTTTTCGATGTACTCCTTCAGTCCTGTCTGGCAAGGATCCCACACCGCGCAGCAGTATTCTACAAGAGGACGGACAAGCGTAGTGTAGGCGGTCTCCTAAGTAGATCTGTTACATTTTCTAAGTGTCCTGCCAATAAAACGCAGTCTTTGGTTAGCCTTCCCTACAATATTTTCTGTGTGTTCCTTCCAATTTAAGTTGTTCGTAAATGTAATACATAGGTATTTAATTGAATTTATGGCTTTCAGATTAGACTGATTTATCGTGTTAGCAAAGTTTAACGAGTTCCTTTAAGCACTCATGCGGATGACCTCACACTTTTCGTTATTTAGGGTCAACTGCCACTTTTCGCACCATTCCGATATTACTTGTAAATCGTTTTGCAGTTTGTTTTGATCTTCTAATAACTTTATTAGTCGATAAACGACAGCGTCATCTGCAAACAACCTAAGACGGTTGCTCAGATTGTCTCCCAAATCGTTTATGTAGATAAGGAACAGCAAAGGGCCTATAACACTACCTTGGGGAAAGTCAGAAATCATTTTTGTTTTACTCGATGACTTTCCGTCAATTACTTACGAACTGTGACCTCTCTGACAGAAAATCACAAATCCAGTCACATAACTGAGACGATATTCCATAAGCACGCAATTTCACTACGAGCCGGTTGTGTGGTACAGCGTCAAAAGCCTTCCAGAAATCCAGAAATACGGAATCGATCTGAAATCCCTTGTCAATAGCACTCAACACTTCATGTGAATAAAGAGCTAGTTGTGTTTCACAGTAACGATGTTTTCTAAACCCATATTGACTCTGTGTCAATAGATCGTTTTCTTCGAGGTAATTCATAATGTTCGAACACAGTATATGTTCTAAAATCCTGCTACATAGCGACGTTAACATTATGGACCTGTAATTTAGTGGATTACTTCTTCTACCTTTCTTGAATATTGGTGTGACCTGTGCAACTTTCCAGTCTTTGGGTATGGATCTTTCGTCGAAAGAACGGTTGTATATGATTGTTAAGTATGGAGCTAATGCATCAGCATACCCCGAAAGGAACCTAATTGGTATACAGTCTGGACCAGAAGAATTGCTTTTATAAAGTGCTTTAAGTTGCTTCACTACTCCGAGCATATTTACTTCTACGTTATTCATGTAGGCAGCTGTTCTCGATTCGAATTCTGGAATATTTACTTCGTCTTCTTTTGTGAAGGCATTTCTGTAGGCTGCGGTTAGTAACTCGTCTTTGGCAGCACTGTCTTCGATAGTATCTCCATTGCTATCGCGCAGAGAAGGCATTGATTGTTTCTTGCCGCTAACATACTTCACATACGACCAGAATCTCTTTGGATTTTCTGTCAGGTTTCGAGACAAAGTTTCGTTGTGGAAACTGTTATAGGCATCTCGCATTGAAGTCCGCGCTAAATTACGAACTTCTGTAAAGGATCGCCAATCTTGGGGATTTTGCGTCTGTTTAAATTTGGCATGTTTGTTTCGTTGTTTCTGCAACAGTGTTCTAACCCGTTTTATGTACCAAGGAGGATCAGCTCCGCGTCTGTTAATTTATTAGGTATAAATATCTCAATTGCTGCCGATACTATTTCTTTGAATCCAAGCCACATCTGGTCTACACTTACATTATTAATTTGGAATGACTGGAGATTGTCATTCAGGGAGGCGTCAAGCGAATTTTTATCTGCTTTTTTAAATAGGTATATTTTTCGCTTATTTTTCGGGGATTGCAATATTCGATCTCGCTACGACAACCCTGTGTTCACTAATCCCTGAATCGGTTTTGATGCTTGTTACTAACTCAGGATTATTTATTGCTACGTGGTCAAGTGTGTTTACTATTCGCGTGGGCTCATGAAGTAACTGCTAGAAATAATTTTCAGAGAATGCGTTTAGCACAATTTCGGACGATATTTTATGCGTACCTCCTTAATTGAACATGTATTTTCGCCAACATATCGAGGGTAAATTAAAGTTACCACCAACTACTATCGTATGATGCGGGTACGTGTTTGAAATGGCTAATAATGGTGAACGAAATATTCCCTCAAGTGTCCACTGGCAGTGAAAGAAAATTAGATTATTTTCTTTTTTCTGAGTAAGTTTTTGAACTAGCTAGATGTTTGTGACCAGACTCCTTTTCATAAGACACCCATGGGGCACTATCAAACACCACTTAAGGGCTAAGTGGAATGGCCAAGTACTGCATTAACTTGCCTTCAAATACTTTTTTACAGCACGTATGAAAGTTCAAAACCTTCCTCCATTTCAATCAAGTGTTTTTGGGAATGTAAGTGTCTGACAAGTACTAATGAAAGCAATTTCCGTACATTTCTTGTAGTCCTGGAAACCACTGCTACATCATCTATATCTAATGTTAGTGACACAATTCATGTTAAGTGTTCTTCGACAGGAACTTCTTGCTCTTCTTACATATTTCTGTGCTGCTGTACTGAGGTTGCTATGAAGAGAGCGGAATATGAATTTTGTGTTTCAGTCGTGATTTTAGAAAAGGACGCATTTGCCTGAATATAATATAATAGCAGGCATGGATAGGGGAGGCCTGCTGTACACACACTTGGATATCGTGAATGCAGTCATGAACAGTTACATAGCAGTGCATACTCTACTTGAAGATAGTATGAAAACTAAATTTGTAAGACATAGCAATCCAGTGAAAACTTAATTAATGTGACATCAGACATAGTGAATAGAGAAGGTTTCGCCCTACAGTATTTCAGTTGAATGAATGGACCTCCTAAGAAGAGAACAAAAATCTGGCTGTCACTTGTTTCTATGGACATACTTAACAATCATGTGAAAAAAATTAATGATTACGCTAATGCTGAATTTAAATTGAGAAATAATATGAATGTAACTGACGCTACATTATTATCAATAAAAATAGAAACTTAATGTTTTAAATTAAAAACATTAAAACATAGGTTATTGTTTTGAATGATATGATAGGTAAGAACATGATTTGCCTCGCTCCTTAAAGTCCTATTCTGAGAGACCTGTGTGAAAAGAGCCAAGTTTCTTATGAAATTGTGTTATGGTTCTGGATGTGTGTGTGTGTGTGTGTGTGTGTGTGTGTGTGTGTGTGTGTGTGTGTGTGTGTGTGCGCGCGCGCTTGTGGTACATTAATACGTTGTAAGTCCTCTAAATGTTTTCTGTAGAGCTATACAATGAATGTTGAACACATCCTAAAATGGCTGTGCCTTGCATTTGTGTATTTGAACAATATATGGCTAAGTACTACACAAAGTAATTGCGGTTTTCTTAGACGATTAGTTAACTTCCAGTTTATTCCTTAGTATATATACATTCTTGTCACTGATGCTGCTGAAAATGTATCACACACATAGTGGATTTCATAGCTTGAGGTTCTTATTGGTGACAGAAAGTAATTCAAAATTTGCAGTTTATTTGAAGTGTTAGCACGTACCAAATTTTTCTTCTGTTAGATTAATAACAGTGATATCTCCTGCCTCTTACAGAGGAAAATGGAAGACTTTCGATGGTAGGTCGTCAACAAATATTTTGCAGCCAAGTAAGTACATTCATCATTATAGCTCCTAGCTAAGCACATACTGTCTTACTTCAGTATCATAGTCCAACACTAACAGACCTAGTATATTTTATGAATAAGTTAGTCTGTACTCGGTCGCTTCTGTAATGTGCTATGGCCATGGTTGTGCTCTTTATCAGATTTCTTGGCTGATCTATGGAGTGAAGAGCTTTGGACGTCATATAAATGAGAATTCTTGTTACTATACAGTCTGGAAGGGAGGAGGTGTGAGAGAAAAAGAGGGGAAGGGAGAGAGAAAGAAACACACACACACACACACAGAGAAAGAGTTATTTGAAACGACACGGCAGATGAAAATTGTATGCTGGACTGGAACTCCAACCTGGAGATTTTTCCTTTCACGGGCAAATGCTCTACCGACTGAGCTATCCAAGCACTACTCGCAGTCCGCCCTTACAGTTTTATTATAGTTCACTTACGCTAGTATGCCATCTTCTGGCTTCAACTTCACACAGGTCCTTGCGGGGCTAGCACGTCTGGTAGAAGGATTTCCAGAGACACAGCTTTGTTACAGAGAATTGTTTCCAGAATATTCACTATGGAGCGGAGTGTAATGTCGCCATACACAGCTGTTTTGTTGTCAGCTTACAGGTGTTTTTCACAAAAAGAAGTAGAATAACACAGACCATTTCGACATTCACATATGTAAATTAGATGTTATCTTTTTCAGTAAGAGTCCAAAGGAAAAAAATTGAATTTTTAATGAGAATAAGTTTCCATGAGGGACTGGGTATATTACATATCAGTTAACCTTAAAATATCCGCAACTCGCAGTAGTGTAGTGCACCTTGTCGTGTTGATATACATTATCTTCTAGAGCACATCGTAATACAATGCTACGGCCTTCAGTTGTATGTTTATCGTGGTACTAAAACTGGATTCACACAAGAAAACTACAAAACGCAGAAAAACGCCTAAGCTTTTCTCCAAGAGTATCAGACGTTTATCTCAGCTAGTGACAAATACACCCAGAAGTGCATGCCTACGACGGTTCTTCCCTTCCCGATGTGACGTCACAACCAAGCGCCGAGGCCTTTCTTTGAGTTGGTGTTGACTGTACTCAGTCTAATAAGAAAATTGTAAGCTGTAGAAATGCACAGATCATCGTATTATCTGCCCATCACACTCCAATGAGAGAAGCAGGTGATCAAATGAAAACTGTGTTTGTTGAGTGACTTCAGCCATTTCCTAGTATGGCACAATTTTTCACTTACCTGGAGGAATGAGGCCACGGAAATGAAGATAGCGATAGCGAAGAACAGCAAACTGAACCAGTTGGTCTGGCTACGCACGTCATCAGGATCTGGGAGCGAAAGCACCTGTATGAAACGAGATAAGATGTGTGAGAAGGCATTACAGATACTCACTATGCACGCATAAATTTTTAAGCAGCTATTTGCTGTTTATGTCAGAAGTGATATATTTGTTGTCCCTTTTCGATGTAAAAGTTAGAGTATCGTATCCTTAAGGAAAGATTGTACGAAATTTGAAGAATGTCACTGCGATTAGGACACTGATAAGATCCATAAATTAGGCGTATCGGTGTGGTGCCACGACCATCCTCAGCGATGAAAAGCAGTATTTGGAAACGTCTATTATTGCTTTTTGCCGCTGATGTCATATAGATGTTAAAGGTCTTTTAGTCCATGTGTGAGACTGATGTGTACCTAACAGGATACTGATGTGTCGTAACAGAGTGTGATCACCGTAATCAGCGGTTCTGTGAGAATGTTAAGTGCCACTAATAATTACGATAGATATGCCCAGTCAGAAATGGAATGGAGAGTATCATATACGTATGAAAAACGCATTTTCCTACGTTGCATAAGGCATATTCTTAGAGAGGGAAAAAAAAACACTCACGAAGGAATGACCCGAAATGGACGGAAATCGGTAGATGGGACGTACTCGTACATGCCGATCTATTGAAGAGAAAGAAAGAACTTCACAAATTGAGCACGTCGATAACGCGTTGGTCCACATGCCGCCCATATGCAAGTAGGTATTTGGGTTGACATTAGGGATGTTGATATTTTTAAAAATATCGGGAATTCACGAAATCTTAATATCTGCTCTCGATATATCGAGAGAAAGTATCCAGATATATAAATACATCCACGGGAAAGGTATCGACGTAACGGCCTACAAAACAATCGGCATCACACAGCAAATACACAACCGTCTTACGTATTTATTTATTATTAGTTATTCTGTACATGAACAAACTAACAGCGTGGCTATCCTAATTAGAGCAAGAATTGAAAGATTATTATGCCGGGTGGCTAGGGCCTCCTTGTCGGGTAGACCGTTCGCCTGGTGCAAGTCTTTCGAGTTGACGCCACTTCGGCGACTTGCGTGTCGACGAGGATGAAATTATGATTATACGGACAACACAACATCAGTCTCTGAGCGGAGCAAATCTCCAACCCAGCCAGGAATCGAACCCAGGCCATTAAGTATGACATTCCGTCGCGCTGACCACTGAGTTACCAAGGGGGAGGGGGGGGGGGCAGAACTGAAAGGAAAACGATGCACGTTCACGCTTGGTGATAACCACTTTGCTAACAACGGTAACTGCATGTAAGTGACACCATGAAAGGTGTCCGACGGGTCCATCACTCGGTTTCGTCACGTATCGGATCTATCCGGAACACTTCATGTCGACTTCCCTGTCTTTTTTTACTTTTTTTCTTTTTTCTTTCATTTTGCCAACACCAGCGACCTAGCAGTTGTAGTGTCAAAACTGTGTGGTGAAATTAAACGTTACAGATTCTGTTGGTATGCCAGCATTTCCCCTCGCACGTCTCGGCCCACCGAGAAACTAGTGTGCTATTTCTTCCCATCGGACATCTCGTTATTAGATTAATACCGCATCCCCCAGGGCAATGGGACTTCTTCTTTTGTGCCGCATATACTTGCTTCACAGAGAAGATGAGAAAAATTGTACGTGTTGAAACCTCTAAAAGTAGAAAGACTCCTTCACACAGTGAAAGTAAAATTATGTTCTACTACAGTCCCAAAAGAACAACTGCAAATATGTACCGAAAATTGTGAAAAAAATATAACACACGAAATTCCCATTTTAATATTGATATGTCCGGGGGAAATATCGCCGATATCTGTGAATGTTCTTTTGGAAAAATATCAACATACAGGGTGGTCCACTGATAGTGGCCGGGCCAAATATCTCACGAAATAAGCATCAAACGAAAAAACTACAAAGAACGAAACTCGTCTAGCTTGCAAGGGGAAACCAGATGGCACTATGATTGGCCCGCTAGATGGCGCTGCCATGAGCCATACGGATATCAACTGCGGTTTTTTAAATAGGTTCAAATAGCTCTGAGCACTATGGGACTTAACTTCTGAGATGATCAGTCTTTTAAATAGGAACCCGTATTTTTATTACATATTCGTCTAGTACTTAAAGAAGTATGAATGTTTTAGTTGGACCACATTTTTAGCTTTGTGATAGATGGCGCTGTAATAGTCACAAACGTATAAATACGTGGTACCACGTAACATTCCGCCTCCCCCCCCCCCCCCGAGTCCTTTTGTATTCCCCTCCTCTGCCTTCCCCATTCCCTGGCACGTCTGCACAGCACCCCCCACCCCTCTTATTGATCCTCATCTTCCATTGGCTCCTTTCCCCCCTCCCCCTTCACTTTTCCTCTCCTTCCCCCTTTTTTTCCCATCATCTGACCAGTTTCCCCCCACCTGCTCTCGGCTGTGGTATGTCATATTTGTGCCAACTTTTTAGTGCAGTGTTTAAGTGAGTGTTCAGTGTTGTGCGTCTTTCCACAGTGTCGCGAACAGAAATCATGCTGTCGCTGGGTGTGCATTTTATATCTCTTGCGAACA
The DNA here is from genome assembly GCF_023898315.1 of Schistocerca nitens. Taxonomy (NCBI): domain Eukaryota; kingdom Metazoa; phylum Arthropoda; class Insecta; order Orthoptera; family Acrididae; genus Schistocerca; species Schistocerca nitens. The sequence goes on from NC_064617.1 coordinate 742,787,088, forward strand.
GTAACCAGACTGACGCCGTGTTTTTTTAATTGTCTGTCTATTATTTTTCTGCTTCCTGTGTATTTTATTAGCATCATCAACCCTGTGTTTTATGTTTTAAGTTCCAGAATTTTCTGCCATTTTACCTTTAAGTCACCGATTTTATCTCCAACTGTTATTTTTTATTATCTTCATCTTTTTAAAACAAATTCTGTAGGCTGAAGAGCGGCGTAATAAGCTGCTGCCAGCCCGCCCCCTTCAGGCGGAATCGAAACTCAATAAAGGAAAAAAAAATAACTTTCCACCAGTGCGGACGGTATTTGCTTCGTGAAACATTACCCATGTGAAAATGGACCGTTTACCAATTCCGGAAAAGGTCGATATAGTGTTGATGTATTGTTATTGTGCTCAAAAAGTCCAACGGGCGTGTGCTATGTATGCTGCTCAGTATCCTGGACGACATCATCCAATTGCTTGGACCGTTCGCCGGATAGTTACGTTATTTAAGGAAACAGGAAGTGTTCAACCACATGTGAAACGTCAACCACGACCTGCAACAAATGATGATGCCAAAGTAGGTATTTTAGCTGCTGTCGCGGCTAATCCGCACATCAGTAGCAGACAAATTGCGCCAGAATCGGGAATCTCAAAAACGTCGGTGTTGAGAATGCTATATCAACATCGATTGCACCCGTACCATGTTTCAATGAACCAGGAATTGCATGGCGACGACTTTGAACGTCGTGTACAGTTCTGACACTGGGCACAAGAGATATTATGGAACGATGACAGATTTTTTGCACGCGTTCTATTTAGCGACGAAGCGTCATTCACCAACAGCAGTAACGTAAACCGGCATAATATGCACTATTGGGCAACGGAAAATCCACGATGGCTGCGACAAGTGGAACATCGGCGATCTGGGCGGGTTAATGTATGGTGTGGCATTATGGGAGGAAGGATAATTGGCCCCCATTTTATCGATGGCAGTCTAAATGGTGCAATGTATGCTGATTTCCTACGTAATGTCAAAAAAAATGGTTCAAATGGCTCTGAGCACTATGGGACTCAACTGCTGTGGTCATCAGTCCCCTAGAACTTAGAACTACTTAAACCTAACTAACCTAAGGACATCACAATATCCATGCCCGAGGCAGGATTCGAACCTGCGACCGTAGCAATCGCACGGTTCCGGACTGCGCGCCTAGAACCGCGAGACCACCGCGGCCGGCTATGTAATGTCCTACCGATGTTACTACAAGATGTTTCAATGCATGACAGAATGGCGATGTACTTCCAACATGATGGATGTCCTGCACATAGCTCGCGTGCGGCTGAAGCCGTATTGAATAGCATATTTCATGACAGGTGGATTGGTCGTCGAAGCACCATACCATGGCCCGCACGTTCACCCGATCTAAAGTCCCCGGATTTCTTTCTGTGGGGAAAGTTGAAGGATATTTGCTATCGTGATCCACCGACAACGCCTGACAACATCCGTCAACGCATTGTCAATGCATGTGCGAACATTACGGAAGGCGAACTATTCGCTGTTGAGAGGAATGTCGTTACACTTATTGCCAAATGCGTTGAGGTTGATTTTGAGCATTTATTGAGTTAATGTGGTATTTACAGGTAAACACGCTGTAACAGCATGCGTACTCAGAAATGATAAGTTCACAAAGGTACTTGTATCACATTGGAACAACCGAAATAAAATGTTCCAACGTACGTACGTTCTGTATTTTAATTTAAAAAACCTACCTGTTACCAGCTGTTCGTCTACAATTGTGAGCCATATGTTTGTGACTATTACAGCGCCATCTATCACAAAGCGAAAAAAGTGGTCCAGCTAAAACATCCATATTTCTTTACGTACTACACGAATATGTAGTAAAAAATAGGGGTTCCTATTTAAAACAAAAAGGCAGTTGATATCCGTTTGGCCTATGGCACCGTCATCTAGCGGGCCAACCATAGCGCCATCTGGTTTCCCCTTCAAGCTAGACAAGTTTCGTTCTTTGTTGCTTTTTTTTTTTGGCGCTTATTTTTTGAGATATTTGGCCCAGTCACGATCAATGGACCACCCTGTAAATATATTTTATCAACAGCCTTAGTGGGCACTGGCTGATGGAGTTTTTGAATGTCCTCTTGACGAATACCATGCCAAATTATGCAAATTATGTCCATCTGGCGCATTAGATCGTCATAATACCGAGCAGCTTGCAGCGTCCTGTCCTTAATGCGTCTTCAGTCACGTCATGACCGGTCTTCAGGGCTTAATTCGGACTCATCACTGAAAATAATTCTACTTCAATCAATTAGATTCCAGGCCAAAGAAGTGTCTGGAGACCCCCCAGACAGCGGTAGGATACTGACCTCATTTCAGTCCTCCACAGCCAGAAGTAATGGTCTGACATGCCGTTTCTTTTCACAGCAGAACCTCTTCGGCTATCGTCGGCGGCACCCTTACAGCACAGCGGTACCTCGACGATATTCTACGGTCCGTTTTGTTGGCCTCCATGATAGGCCATCCTGGGCTTACGTTTCAGCAAGATAGTGTCCGCCTGCAAACGACGAGAATTTCTACTGTTTGTCTTCTTGCTTGCCAAACCCTTCCTTGGCCAGCAAGATCGCCGGATCTCTCCCTAACTGAGAACGTTCGGAGCACTGTTTGTCCGTACCTGTACATCACATCTACCGATTTCCATCCTATTCGGAAAATTACGATAATTTCTTTTTTTATCTTAGATCGTACATAATATTACGTAATCAACATAGACAGATATCCATTATATATATGTTATTATGTGAAATAGCGTGAAACAATTAGTCATGTTTTCATTATTGATCGAATGTTGTAAAAATATCACGTCTTTCCAAAAGATGTAATATTTTTTAATTAAATGAATCACACATTTCGAAACGGGTGCGTCATAATCTGCCTACTGACTCACAAAGTTCGTATCCGAAAATATGTAGTCGTGAAATAGTTGCGGTTAACTTCATTAGCGACTGTCAAAGATGACAGCAGAAAAATCTTAAGAACAAAATCATCCATTTCGTTTGTGTCTTCCATGAGCAGGTAGTGGCTTGAGATAGCATACTCTCATAACGCACAGTGTCTAATACAAAACCACCAAATGCAGAATTTTGCTTCAGACAGCAGTAATGCAATATATGGCGGTCGAGGAATGAGTTGTGACGCAGAAAGCGGTTTTCCACCTGTTTGGTTCATGTTCCGTAGGCTGCTGCGAAAATAGGACGGAATTTGTTCAGCTGATCACGCCTGTAAAGCCATGACGTCACCAGTCTCGTCCACCTGCACGTCCACGTTCGCTTTCATGTCCCATATGAGGATGGTTTTTGACTAGTATACACGATGATACGGTGATGAAGAAACATACTTTCAGGGATTATGAAGATGGGTAAATGTATCAATTTGAGCTAAGAGAAGTGGTCTGGAGACAAGAAATCGAAATTTAAAAGCGAAAATCATTCTGATACCTCTGACAGAGGAATACATGTATCGGTGTGGTTGTTGCTAAGATTGTAGGGCAGGCATCTCTCAGAGGTGGTAGTATGGACCAAAAAAAGAAAAAACATGTCCTTAAATATGGGTTCTAAAATGAATTGCTTAAGAACTGTGGGCACGTGATTAGTAGAAAAGATATGTTTCCCAGTAGCGAAGGTGCTCACAGCTCTTAAGGTAAGTATTTTAGAGCCCACATTTCCTAGAAATTTTATTCTTCTTTTGGTCCATACTAACATCTGTGGATGTTCCCTACCCTACAATCTTAGCAACTAAAGTACCTGTGCATGTATTCCACAGTCGCTTATATCTTTCGGCTCGGTCGTTTATGGACTAGGAACAAATGGTTCAAATGGCTCTGAGCACTCTGGGACAACATCTGAGGTCATCATGTAATGCATACGTGCATTCCCTTCACATGTTTAAGCCACGTATTATGCATATTTATGCGATCGGGAATGCTCAGTAGCAGCTAGGGTACATGTACATTTCACAATCAAGGGTCAGCAAGGAGCATTAGAGATGAAATCATAGGAGGCAATGTTGTACAGCCTTAATACGTACAAGATCCGACTATTCCGGAGTAGGATCTTACAATCTGAGACAGTGTTCCGAGACAAACTTCCGTCGCAAACGTGACGTCAGATCCACATAGCAACAGCGATCTGAACGCTTATTGGCTGAAAGTTTGTATATAGATATATATAGTTAAACAAGATATAAAGTGAAGTTATTAGTTATAAGAACGCCACGTGTCGTGGACAGTGTCTATCATGGAACCTGACGACTGAGCGCTACTACTGTGCGATGAGGGACTTACTGAAGCAGCAAGACACCAGATTAGTGATACTGCCGAGAGAAGTACTTGCTTCTCCCTTCAGTGCCACTGAGGGTGTTGTAATCAGTCCCCTTGAACTTAGAACTGCTTAATCCTAGCCGACCGAGGTGGCCGAGCGGTTCTAGGCGCTACAGTCTGGAACCGCGTGACCGTTACGGTCGCAGGTTCGAATCCTGCCTCGTGCATGGATGTGTGTGATGTGCTTAGGTTAGTTAGGCTTAAGTAGCTCAGTGGACTGATGACCTCAGCAGTTAAGTCCCATAGTGCTGAGAGCCATTTAAACCATTTATTTAATTCTAACTAACCTAAGGGCATCACACACATCCATGCCCGAGGCACGATTCGAACCTGCGACCGTAGCAGTCACTCGGTTCCAGACTGAAACGCCTAGAACCGGTCGACCACTGCGGCCGGCAGACTAGGAACCCTAACATCAAATTCTTACATGTAACTTTCACCATCATCCTGAAAATCTGTAACATTGTCGTGGAATTACACTGTATGTTGTACGATGTAAATAGTGAGGAAGTCAACTAATAGACAGTCCTCACCGATCTACTCATCTTTGTAGGGTTTGCTTAATGTCAAATTGCTAGAAGTCCTAAGAAGCGCAGCGCGGTCCTCGCGCTTACCCCGAGAACGTCACCGAACAAGACAGCGAAGACTGGGAAGCCGGCGCTCTCGATGATCGCGCCCACGGTGCCGGTGACCAGCAGGTGCCACTCTGGCGCGTTGAGGCGCACCACGGTCGCCAGCCCCACGTCCGGCACCTTCTCCTCCGGAGTCTCCGGCTGCGACTCTGCGGCACCCGCGTCGCTGCCCGCCATCGACGACGCCTCGCTGCGGACGCTCACCAGACGCTGTAGATCTGGCCGTTCGCCTCCTGCCGCTACAGGACCAAGAGCCTTAGAGCCGTAGTCAAAGCTCTGCGCACAGCCAGCTAGCACATATATAGGCCTTACGTACACAGAGGATATGGGACGGTGATTGAAGCTCACCGACCAAAACGTTAGTCACTCCCGAAGCACTGCTCGTCTTGGAGCGTTGTACACGGTGTACATTTGTTATCATGCGGGCATGTGAGTGTCCACCACTGACGTTAAGTCATAGAATTTAAGAATGGAATGGAAGAAATCGCAACACCAAAACATAATTAATGTAGAGTAATGAAACTTTTGGAATATATTTGTAGAGGTTGATGCAAATGCGAGATAACCCACTGCAAATGTGAAGTGTTGGTACAAAATAACCGGCGTCACAGCCACAATGTTGAATGCAACCATGCAAAAGTGCATGCATTGTTTTGTACAGATGACAGATGTAATTCTGTGTGATGGAGCACAATCCCTGTTGCACTTGCTCAGGCAGTACAGGGACGGATAAAGTCGCTTGTGGATGACGCTGGAGTCGTGCGATGATATCTCAAATGTAGTCGACTGGAGACAGATCCCAAGGCGACATCTCGACGCTCTGTAAAACATACGAGTAGTGAGTACAAGAGTGGTATGTGAGTGAGTGCTGGCGGAAGAACAGCGGTAGAAAAAAAAGAGTAACGGACAGGGACCAGAAAAGAGTGACATGCCTTCTCAACGACAACTGGTTTCAATACTCTCCTGAATTGATGCTACTATTGGTGCAGGTCCATCTCAACCAGTAGACATTTGGAAGGGGGTACCTCCTATACACCATTGCTGACAGCCGTGCATAAAGCTTCAGTTGGCCAAACAACATAGAAACTGGACAGTACTCGACACCAGACGAGTAATGCGATCCGGCGAGTAGCTATTTTGCCTCTTTTCATATAGCACAAGATGGTGAGTGGACAGACTACTCGATTTGTTTAACCTACAGTGCTTCGCAGCTGGCAAGGGACGATGAATAATTAAAGGAACATGCTTTTTTGTCAATCCGTTTCGCTATACAAAATTCGCGCAATAAGCAGCCTTCAAAATGACGTCAGTAACGGAAGTGAGTTCCAAGCAGAGAACCGTCAATGAGTTTCTTTCTTACGGAAACTCAGAGTATCGCAGGTATTTATAGGCGCTTTCAGAATGTCTACGGAGACCTCGCAGTGAACAAAAAGTTCATTGGGCGAGGCGTCCGTTATCATCACAACAAGGTCACGCAAACCGGTCCTATCTGGCGCGTCCCGGCCGGCTGCACACAGCTGTGACTCTCGCAGTGTTGGAACGTGCAGACACTCTCATTCGAGATGATCGACGGATCACAATCAACCGCCTATCGCTGCTCAACTGGAGGTCTCGGTTAGTAGTGCTGAAAACCCTCCACCAGTTGGGTACTCAAAGATGTTTGCCAGCTGGTTTCCTCGCCGCCTAGCAGAAGACAAAGTGCAAGGAAGAATCATCTGTGCGGAAATTTTTGCCAATTTTTTGACGAACATAGTCACAAGCATTGAAACATAGGTTCATCACTTTGAATCCGAAACAAAACGGTAATCTATGGAGTGACACCACACTACCTCTCTTCCGAAGAGAAAGTTCAAAGCTGCACCCTCAGCCGGTAAAGTCATAGCGACGATCATCTGGGAGTCTGAAGTGGTTATTCTGTTTGATCTCCTCTGTCACGGTGCAAAGATCAACTCTGAAGTGTGTTGTGCTACCCTCAATAAACCGAAGAGCCGACTTCAACGTGTCGTCACCACAAAAATGCAGTCGAACTTTTCCTTCTTCCTAACAAAGCAAGGTCTCACACAGTTCTACGAGCCGAGAGGAGCTGACAAAACTTAATTCAACTGTTCTTGCTCATCCGTCCTACAACTCGGATCTCGTACATTCCGACTTGCAACAGTTTGGCCCAATAAAGGCTGCACTCGGCGAGAGCAGCAGGTGAATGATAGGGAGGTTATTTATGCAGCAAGGCGTTGGCTCCTACGGCAATTGGTAGTATGCAGGCATGGAAACCTTCCCATTATGATGGCGTAAGGCTGCCGTATTGAACGAAGATTATATTGAAATATAGAGTTTTGTAGCCAAAACAGTGGGAAATAATATATTGTATTGGAATACCGAATAAGACCAACCTCTTTCCCAGAAAAAATGAACGCCCGTCGTAGTTCAGGCAGAAGGTGGTGAGCCGTTATCCGTGCTGTTACATCGTTGCTTACTGGCGCGATCCATTTTCCTGTCACGCCACTGGGTGGCGCTTCGGCAGAGAGAGAGAGTGAGTGTGTGTGTGTGAGAGAGAGAGAGAGAGAGAGAGAGAGAGAGGAACGAACGGTGATGAACGATGAGCGTGCGACTACGGGGCATAATCGGCTATTTGTACCGGGTCGTGTTGGTGAGGAATGTTGGGCTCTACGCTGTTGCGCCCGATTGACTATCTGGATTTGCGAGTGACCGTCTGCTGATGTCGCCGTCGTGATGTTGATTTTTCCTGGTAACCGCCCGTCCTACCTTATTTTTGGGTAAGGTACTTCTGTTTGTGGATGATGACACCTGTGCTCCGGTGCTGGACTTGCTCCCGTTAAGTTGGTTTGCCCTCTGTTCTCCGTCACTCCGTATTCAAGCTACTAAATTCGCCCTCCCCCTCTGTGTGAATCTCCTTATTTGAGTGTATGTAAACAGTGTTTTCCTTCTATTGTAATTTGTTCAGCATTTTGGTGACCTTGTCATTATTGCTTGGGTATGAAATTAATTTAGTTCTAATATGTTCTAGGCCATATATTAGTGACCACTGAGGTCGAATATCGAGCCTGACCTTTAAGGTGGCAGGTTATTGCTTGCCCGACTTGTGTATGAATTGTAACATCTAACATCGGGCGTGGTCGTGATAAGCAAACCCCAGCGGCACGATCAATGTTGGCTCGTTTTATGTATTCATTTTGGAAGGCACCTGGTGAGATTCACCACTTCTCTTAAAAGAAGGAATTCATAGTTTACCGTTGTTTATTTTATTACCACTGTGATTTCGTGCTTACGTATTAGCGCTTAAGCATTTCTTCTTACTTTTACGCTTAGTTAAGTGAATTTGTTTCTGGGAGGGTCTTGTTAACAATTGGCTGTTTAATCAAATTAATTCTTGTGTATGCTCATTACTGTTACATGATTAGCCGATAAATCTTTGTTTTAGTTATGCAGTTTTGTAACACTTAGATTTTGATCGGTGTCTGGTACGGGGTTTCCATTTAGTAATCTCGGGCCTTGCGAATTTACTTAGTTGATCCTCAGTCTTACATGAATTATGTGTCTGTTTGCCGTGGGCTTCCTGAGTTGGTCGTAGCGTTGGAGACGTTGTCCGCGGCATGTTATCACTACCCGCCGATGCAGCGGGAGTGGCTAGTCCACTTCGGCTGTGTACGTGTGTGCGGCGCTGCCTCCTCGCTTACCACGTCATCTCTCTATAAGGAAAGTTCTTAATCTTAGGGCTTTCGGACTTTTTAAGTCAAGGGGTCCGCTACTCTAAGTCATCCTAGCCAAGCCCTGCCTCCACCAGCCCGGACTTGTCTAGTATTCCCTCTTGATTTGAAGATCTTTCATTTCTTAATTGTCGACTGCCGTAAATTTTAAATCATTGTTACCTTCTCTTACATATTGTTAGTACCCAAGGTGCTTCCAAAATCTTTGTTGTAATCCTGGACCTACAAATTTTAAAATATTTTCAAATGCTGAACTTGTAAAATTTTTAACATTGTTACCTTTCTGTTTGAAAACTTGCTAAATTGCCAGCGCCAAAGGCGCGCTCGAGTTATTTCAGTGGTAATCCTGAACTTTTAAAAATTTTCCAAATAAGGACCACCTTACATGTTATAAGTTTACTATCTAATGAGTTGGTTTCAAATCATTGTGGTAGTGCTCTTTTTGTAACTGTAGTAACGTCAAATTTACCTGGTTGAAATCTTACAGATGCCTAAAGGCCTCTCGAACGGTACTTTTATAAATGTTAAACTTGTAATTTTAAAGAGGTATTATTTGTCCTGAAAAATAAAAAAAAATATTGTTTGGTCCTTTGCGTTCACCGTCCTGAAGTCAATCTGGCAATTACTATTGATTTATATGTTACTGATGGTAACTGGTATATCTTGTTAAATAAAGGGTTCCCAACTCCTGTTAAGCAACAAATGGCCTTCTGTAAACCCAGCCTGCACCTTTCTGCCACCCTTTAAATTGTGGTCGTATCCTGGGGCGTCCACTGAGATTTCAGGTAGTTCTGCGATTTTCTGGGGTTTTTCGTACCGTGACTTGGGCCCACTCATTCAGAGTACTGTGAACGTGGACTACGATGTTTACTCCAAGATTCTCGATGATCAGATGTTACCATTTCATCTACAGCGCCATTATAAGTAAGTCGTGGACACTCCCGTTTAGCTAAATGACACTATTCATGTTTCCAGGACGTCATTCATACGCCATAAATTCCATGAACAGTCATGCATCACCTCACACATCTATTGATCCACTAAATCGCCTGATCTTATTTCCACATAAAATGTATGGGACTACCAAGAACAGCGGGTGAAACTTTGTTGCTGTTGTGGTCTTAAGTCCAAACAATGGTTGGTGCAGCTCTCCATGCTAGTCTATTCCATCCTACTCTATCCCGAACTGAACAACTGCAACCTACATCGTTCTGAATCTGTTTACAATATTCATCTCTTGGTCTCCGTGTACGATTTTTTACCCACTCCCCCCCCCCCTCTCTCTCTCTCTCTCTCTCTCTCTCTCTCTCTCTCTCTCACACACACACACACACACACACACACACACACACTTCCCTAGTACTAAATTCGTGATCTGTTGACATTTCAAAATGTGTCCTATCAACCGAACCCTTCTTTTGGTCAAGTTGTACCGTAAATTTCTTGTCTCCCAAGTTCTGCTCCGTACTTCCTCGTAAGTTACATGATCGATCCACGTAATCTTCAGCATTCTTCTGTAGCATCACATTTAGAAAGCTTCAATTCAGATTTTATCTAAACTGTTTATCGTCCATGTTTCACTTCCATACATGGCTACACTCCACGAAAACATCTTTAGAAAAGACTTCCCAACGCTTAAATATACACTCCTCGAAATTGAAATAAGAACACCGTGAATTCATTGTCCCAGGAAGGGGAAACTTTATTGACACTTTCCTGGGGTCAGATACATCACATGATCACACTGACAGAACCACAGGCACATAGACACAGGCAACAGAGCATGCACAATGTCGGCACTAGTACAGTGTATATCCACCTTTCGCAGCAATGCAGGCTGCTATTCTCCCATGGAGACGATCGTAGAGATGCTGGATGTAGTCCTGTGGAACGGCTTGCCATGCCATTTCCACCTGGCGCCTCAGTTGGACCAGCGTTCGTGCTGGACGTGCAGACCGCGTGAGACGACGCTTCATCCAATCCCAAACATGCTCAATGGGGGACAGATCCGGAGATCTTGCTCGCCAGGGTAGTTGACTTACACCTTCTAGAGCACGTTGGGTGGCACGGGATACATGCGGACGTGCATTGTCCTGTTGGAACAGCAAGTTCCCTTGCCGGTCTAGGAATGGTAGAACGATGGGTTCGATGACGGTTTGGATGTACCGTGCACTATTCAGTGTCCCCTCGACGATCACCAGTGGTGTACGGCCAGTGTAGGAGATCGCTCCCCACACCATGATGCCGGGTGTTGGCCCTGTGTGCCTCGGTCGTATGCAGTCCTGATTGTGGCGCTCACCTGCACGGCGCCAAACACGCATACGACCATCTTTGGCACCAAGGCAGAAGCGACTCTCATCGCTGAAGACGACACGTCTCCATTCGTCCCTCCATTCACGCCTGTCGCGACACCACTGGAGGCGGGCTGCACGATGTTGGGGCGTGAGCGGAAGACGGCCTAACGGTGTGCGGGACCGTAGCCCAGCTTCATGGAGACGGTTGCGAATGGTCCTCACCAATACCCCAGGAGCAACAGTGTCCCTAATTTGCTGGGAAGTGGCGGTGCGGTCCCCTACGGCACTGCGTAGGATCCTACGGTCTTGGCGTGCATCCGTGCGTCGCTGCGGTCCGGTCCCAGGTCGACGGCCACGTGAACCTTCCGCCGACCACTGGCGACAACATCGATGTACTGTGGAGACCTCACGCCCCACGTGTTGAGCAATTCGGCGGTACGTCCACCCGGCCTCCCGCATGCCCACTATACGCCCTCGCTCAAAGTCCGTCAACTGCACATACGGTTCACATCCACGCTGTCGCGGCATGCTACCAGTGTTAAAGACTGCGATGGAGCTCCGTATGCCACGGCAAACTGGCTGACACTGACGGCGGCGGTGCACAAATGCTGCGCAGCTAGCGCCATTCGACGGCCAACACCGCGGTTCCTGGTGTGTCCGCTGTGCCGTGCGTGTGATCATTGCTTGTACAGCCCTCTCGCAGTGTCCGGAGCAAGTATGGTGGGTCTGACACACCGGTGTCAATGTGTTCTTTTTTCCATTTCCAGGAGTGTATATTTGGTGTTAACAAAATTTTTCTTCTTCAGAACTTTTCTTGCCATTGCTAATCAACATTTTATGTGCGCTCTTCTTCGGTCAGCATCAGTTATTTTGCTGCTTAAATAGCAAACCTTATTTACTACCTTAAGTTGTATGGTTTCCTAATCTGATTCCCTTAGCATCTTCTGATTTAGTTTGACTACATTCCATTATCCTTCTTTTTTTCCTCCCTTCACGACACTGTCCATTCCATTCGACTGCTCCTCCAAGTCCTTTGCTGTGTCTGACAGAATTAAATGTCATCGGCAAACCTCAAATGTTTATTTCTTCTCCCTGAACTTTAATTCCTAATCCAAATTTTTCTTGTTCAATGTACATCGGGGATCGGTTGCAACCCTGTATCACTCCTTTACAACCACTGCCTCCATCTCATACCCCTCTACTCTTATGCGTTATGTTGAAACATAGCAATCAAGCTTTCCCTAAATTTGGTAGCTCGGTGGAACCCACTTATGGCGTCGCCTCAACTGAATATGGCGAACCTGGATAAACTTCTGGACTCTCCTCCATGCCGAACTGAAGCCATTATCCAGGTTAGAGACGCGAAATTTAACCGACAGGAAGAAGATGCTGTGATATGCAAATGATTAGCTTTTCAGAGCATTTACACAAGGTTGGCGTCGGTCGAGACACCTACAAGGTGCTGATATGAGGAAAGTTTCCAACCGATTTATCATACACAAACAGCAGTTGACCGGCGTTGCCTGGTGAAACGTTGTTGTGATGCCTCACGTAAGGAGGAGAAATGCGTACCATCACGTTTCCGGCTTGAATAAAGTTCGAATTGTAGCCTATCGCGATTGCGGTTTATCGTATCTCGACATTGCTGCTCGCCTTGTTCGAGATCCAATGACTGTTAGCAGAATATGGAATCGGTGGGTTCAGGAGGGTAATACGGAACGCCGTGCTGGATCCCAAAGGCCTCGTATCACTAGCAGTTGAGATGACAGGCATCTTATCCGCATGGCTGAAACGGATCGTGCAGCCACGTCTCGATCCCTGAGTCAACAGATGGGGACGTTTGCAAGACAACCATCTGCACGAACACTTCGACGACGTTTGCAGCAGCATGTACTATCAGCTCGGAGACCAAGGCTGCGGTTACCCCTGACACTGCATCACAGACAGGAGCGCCTGCCATGGTGTACTCAACGACGAACCTGGGTGCACGAATGGCAAAACGTCATTCTTTCGGATGAATCCAGGTTCTGTTTACAGCATCATGATGGTCGCATCCGTGTTTGGCGACATCGCGGTGACGCACATTGGAAGCGTGTAGTCGTCATCGCCATACTGGTGCATCTCCCGGCGTGATAGTATGGGGTGCCATTGGTTACACGTCTCGGTCACCTCTTGTTCGCATTGACGGCACTTTGAGTAGTGGACGTTACATTTCATATGTGTTACGACGCGAGGCTCTTCCCTTCAGTCGATCCCTGCGAAACCCTACATTTCAGGAGGATAAAGCACGACCGCATGTTGCAGGTCCTGTACGGGCCTTTCTGGATACAGAAAAGGTTCGACTGCTGCCCTGGCCAGCACATTCTCCAGATCTCTCACCAATTGAAAACGTCTAGCCAATGGTGGCCAAGCAACTGGCTAGTCACAATACTCCAGTCACTTCTCTCGAGGTACTGTGGTATCGTGTTGAAGCTGCATCGGCAGCTGTACTTGTACATGCCATCCAAGCTCTGTTTGACTCAATGCCCAGGCGTATCAAGGCCGTTATTACGGCCAGAGGTGGTTGTTCTGGGTACTGATTTCTCAGTATCGATGCACCCAAATTGCTTGAAAATCTAATCACATGTCGAGTGTAATATAATATATTTGTCCAATGAATACCCGTTTATCATCTGCATTTCTTCTTGGTGTAGCAATTTTAATGGCCAGTAGTGTATATTAGCAGCAACGAACACCAGAATTCTGCGAATCCTGCAGTGAAAGAAACACCACGCAGATGGCAAGCATTTAGCAAGAGCTTGGCCTCAAAGATACACGTGGAGAAGGTACGTCGCAAGTATTTAGGTATGAGAAATTTGTGTTGTGAAACAGTAAGAGTCATGTATTCCGCTGCGTGAATTGTAAAGAAGGCTAAGGTTTACTATTGGTAGAGTGAGATCCGTATAAATATTGGAACGATATGTTTTGAAATTTGTGTAAATTCACGGATTTGGATAAAGATAGATTATTTTTTTAATCGTGGGAACTGCGAGAATCTCAGTTATTTGATTAGTTCATTGCACCAATAATCAAACTCTTTCTTGTAATCCTTCTCTTTAAGTTGTTGATAACAATGCTGAAGTACTGAATGAAGTGTTTTCTGCTTGTGCGGTATTCAATCTATGATCTACACGCTGATTGAGAAATCTCCTGTAGGAATCACAGAAAGCCCAAGTGGCTGCCTCGCGAGAAAAGTCGACAGTTATGAAGCGCGGAAGAGCTGTGTACATGTCTGCCAAAACGAGACACAGAATGGAGGACGAGATCACGTAGAGCTGTTATATGGTATCCTCCAACATCTTACAGCTCCAGATTCCACTCCATTCCAGTGGAGATTACTGACAGGTGATCCGAAAACCCGTAATCTCAATGTGACGATGACATATTGCTGCTATAAAACAGAAAAAGACGGATGTAGCTGATCAGGCAACATTAGGAAGATAAATATTTCGAAGCATGGGCCAATGCAACAAACTGTACCGGAGCATCAGCAATATTACATCTCTGAAACGATACCGTCTGCTTAAATATTTTCTCAGATGGAAATTTTCTCTAGTCCCTACTCCTGTTCAGCAGTCCTCATACAAGCTCCATGATGCCCCTGTGGTATGATAACAATGATGGTGAGATGAAGTAAGTAAAGAATTACATTGGCGGTGCACCAGTGTCACACATTGTACCACCGACGACGACCGTCTAGGTTACTGGCTGAAGAGGCAAATCGTACCGTCAAAAGCCCAGAAGTAGTTCATCGAAACCGTACGAATTTATGTCTGGCAACCACAATATGACATTAAAGATACGTTACCGTGCAAGTACTTCATATTATTTCCACTCGTCGTAGATAAATACAAGCTACGTCGTACCATAGCTTGCTGGGGCTCACCCTTTTCCTCGGCCTCCTTGACGGCGGCGGACAGCTGGGCAGTGACGAGCGTGTGGTAGTGGCCCTTGAGCGCCATCAGCTCGTCGTGGCTGCCCTGCTCGACCACGCCGCCTCCGGACAGCACCACGATCCTGTCCGCGTTGCGCACAGTCGACAGCCTGTGCGCCACGATGATGGTCGTTCGACCAACGCTGGCCTGCAAGTTGTTCACGAGAAAAACTTCATTAACGAAAAATTATTTTGTTTAGTTTTTTTATTTTGGTTTAAATTCGGATTTTTCGATCACACTTTGCATGTATCTGAAATTATCGTAACTTAACAGATTTTTTTCCATGAGTCGTTCCACAATGCTTCTTTATATCGAGAAATATGGTATTGTCTAGGCAGCTTCCTCCCTTACACTGCATTGGTACTCTGTCCCTCCGAACACGGACGGCAACAAGGGGAAGATGACGTGTAAAGTTATCTGTAGGTGAAGCAGAGGCAACTAAGATGGGGGTACCAGTACAGGAACATGTCTTCGTAGCACAGATTTAAACTACACTGCACATGTGCTACTCCATAAATAAGTCTGCCATAGGCTGAAGCGTTTTGCTTGCAAATGCAAATTTCAAATTGTATCTAATGCTATCTTATAGCACACTGCCGCGGTTTTTTGGCTTTTCCCCGTGTGGCCGAGCGGTTCTAGGCGCTTCAGTCTGGAACCGCGCGACCGCTACGGTCGTAGGTTCGAATCCTGCCTCGGGCATGGATGTGTGTGATGTCCTTAGGTTACTCAGGTTTAAGTAGTTCTAGGGGACTGATGACTTCAGATGTTAAGTCTCATAGTGCTCAGAGCCATTTTGGCTTTTCCGAATGATGAAGGACGCTTTCTGTTGCTGTTGATTTTCCAGTATGGGAGTCCGTACACCAAGAACATTCCAATGAAAAAGAGACCATAAAGTGTAATTCACGGCATCAATGGACATATTAAATGGTTTCTGTTGATAATCAGTAGTATACAGTGGATGGAAACTTACACTGGGAACTCTGAGATCTGTACAACTAGTTCCACGTTTAATTAATTATGGTAGGTCACCACCTGCCTAAGTTGGGAAAATTCAATTATAATAAAGCTTTGATCCACACTAATCATATTTCCTTAATTGCTTTCATAATTTGACCACTTAAAGTCAAATTACGAGGGCAGTTCAATAAGTAATGCAACACATTTTTTTTCTCGTCCAATTTTGGTTGAAAAAACCGGAAGTTTCTTGTGGAATATTTTCCAACATTCCCGCTTCGTCTCGTATAGTTTCATTGACTTCCGGCAGGTGGCAGCGCTGTACGGAGCTGTTAAAATGGCGTCTCTAACGGATGTGCGTTGCAAACAACAGGCAGTGATCGAGTTTCTTTTGGCGGAAAACCAGGGCATCTCAGATATTCATAGGCGCTTGCAGAATGTCTACGGTGATCTGGCAGTGGACAAAAGCACGGTGAGTCGTTGGGCAAAGCGTGTGTCATCATCGCCGCAAAGTCAAGCAAGACTGTCTGATCTCCCGCGTGCGGGCCGGCCGTGCACAGCTGTGACTCCTGCAATGGCGGAGCGTGCGAACACACTCGTTCGAGATGATCGACGGATCACCATCAAACAACTCAG
The DNA here is from genome assembly GCF_023898315.1 of Schistocerca nitens. Lineage (NCBI taxonomy): Eukaryota > Metazoa > Arthropoda > Insecta > Orthoptera > Acrididae > Schistocerca > Schistocerca nitens. The sequence goes on from NC_064617.1 coordinate 742,803,670, forward strand.
TGCTCAACTTGACATCTCTGTTGGTAGTGCTGTCACAATTGTTCACCAGTTGGGATATTCAAAGGTTTGTTCGCGCTGGGTCCCTCGTTGTCTAACCGAACACCATAAAGAGCAAAGGAGAACCATCTGTGCGGAATTGCTTGCTCGTCATGTGGCTGAGGGTGACAATTTCTTGTCAAAGATTGTTACAGGCGATGAAACATGGGTTCATCACTTCGAACCTGAAACAAAACGGCAATCAATGGAGTGGCGCCACACCCACTCCCCTACCGAGAAAAAGTTTAAAGCCATACCCTCAGCCGGTAAAGTCATGGTTACAGTCTTCTGGGACGCTGAAGGGGTTATTCTGTTCGATGTCCTTCCCTAGGGTCAAACGATCAACTCTGAAGTGTATTGTGCTACTCTTCAGAAATTGAAGAAACGACTTCAGCGTGTTCGTAGGCACAAAAATCTGAACGAACTTCTTCTTCTTCATGACAACGCAAGACCTCACACAAGTCTTCGCACCCGAGAGGAGCTCACAAAACTTCAGTGGACTGTTCTTCCTCATGCACCCTACAGCCCCGATCTCGCACCGTCGGATTTCCATATGTTTGGCCCAATGAAGGACGCAATCCGTGGGAGGCACTACGCGGATGATGAAGAAGTTATTGATGCAGTACGACGTTGGCTCCGACATCGACCAGTGGAATGGTACCGTGCAGGCATACAGACCCTCATTTCAAGGTGGCGTAAGGCCGTATCATTGAATGGAGATTACGTTGAAAAATAGTGTTGTGTAGCTAAAAGATTGGGGAATAACCTGGTGTATTTCAATGCTGAATAAAACAACCCCTGTTTCAGGAAAAAAATGTGTTGCATTACTTATTGAACTGCCCTCGTATTTACGAAATATGTTCCTTTCGGTGAAAGGCAACAGGAGATCTCGACGAAAAATAGTAGATTCTCAGTGAGAAACATGAAAAGAACTGGCTTATAAGAACTGTTGCACGCCAGGTTGGGTGAACTAATTCTAATAAGAAAGTTGTTGATTGTGAAACAGTCATAAACTTGTAACGATTTATTTTAACAGAGAGAAACACTTTCAAACACTGCATAAGGAGTTAACTTAAAGTTTGCTATTGCCTGCATTTTCGTACTGATAACATTCCAAAGGACAATATGTTGGATAGTGAGGCTCTTTATGAATATAATCGATACAAAATGGGAGGAGGACAGGATAAATTTACACGCATACTAAGTTCACATTAAAAGAATACAGATTGAAGGGAGTCAGCCCTTCACCATATAACAACAGACTAGACCTTCCACTACATAAAAATAAAATGTCTCGGAACACTCACACAAAAACAAGTCTATGCCAAAGAGAATCACATCGGCGCTAGACTTCAAAAAATTGAAAGCTCACATATTTCCTAAATATTTATGAGTAAATTACTTGTTAAATACTTGCTACGATATGAAAGATCCAAATGAATTACAAAAGAAAATAGTATCATGTGAGCAAATGGCCTATATGAACAAAGCAAGTATTCGAAAATCAGAGTTTAACACAATGAAATCACAGAAAATATAACTGTATAGTGCTGAGGGCAGATTTGTCCATGTGTGGTACCATATAAAGGAAATCTGCAAAGTTAGTCATAAAACTGAAACGGAAATGAATTTCCGACAAGAGATGGAACCATATTTACACAAGAGAACATTCACATGCACATTCTCAATTAATAGCAAACATTCTCTCATACCGTCAGCGTATATCGAGGAATGCATTACGATGTCACAAGTTATGGTAAGACAAAGTAAGTCTCAGAAAATAAACAAAACCTCAAAAATACGCCATTTCCTACTCTGAATAAACTATTACATGTTGACTCCTAGGCTATCGCTGAGAAATAATTGAATTAGAACACTTCAGTAGGCGTACGCAATTCACATTCTAAGACGAAGTCCCTAGGCTCGCTCTTAAAGTTACGATGTGCACTCACCACCAACCACCCAACAGAGCCGAATGCTTTTGTTCACGAACACCCCCACACCCGCCCCCCCACCCCCCCACCCCCGGAAGCGGAACTGATCAGAGGGGTCCTTTCCGCCACCAACCTGACGACAGTCGAAAGGCCACTTAGAGGGCACAAACCTTTTTACTTTAACTGAAGCCACTAAGCCGAGTGTCTACAGCATACAGCAAAGTGCTGCGCTGCTAACTGCTGTTGAAATACTAAACAGACACACAAATTCACTCACTCTTTGACGCTGAGGATAAGGAAGGAAGTGAAATGCGGTAACACAAAATATAAATAATGTAAGCAGTACTGAGGACTTGCTTGGAACATAAATATGCATATACCGTATAAATATGTTAGGGAGATGCAGAACACAGTTTTTTTGCATCGTTCCGTTAAATTATCATGAGATAAACATAACCCAATGCTCTGATTTCTCGCGGGCTGAACCAAGAAAGCCGGCCGGTGTGGCCGAGCGGTTCTAGGCTCTACAGTCTGGAACCGCGCGACCGCTGCGGTCGCAGGTTCGAATCCTGCCTCGGGCATGGATGTGTGTGATGTCCTTAGGTTAGTTAGGTTTAAGTGGTTCTAAGTTCTAGGGGACTGATGACCTCAGCAGTTGAGTCCCATAGTGCTCAGAGCCATTTTTTTGAATCAAGAAACGCACCAATAATTAGAGGTGCCAGTATTGATTGAATGACAGTAACATTAAATCCGATAAAGACAATATGAAACGTCTCCAATTGGGAGGTTTCACATAACATCGACGTCGTTGGCAACCTTAGAAATTTGAGAAGTTTCTTGCTTAAACATGTAATTAAGAAAACATAAAAATTATTTCGATAAATCAGGCGATCGCTATCTTATCTCCAAGTGTTCGGTAAATCAATTCGACGAAAATCGTTTTGTCCCCACCTTCGAAAATAATACGCACATGGGTCACACGAAAGAGAGGTTAGTGCTTGTACAAAGTTACATTGACATCAGTTTTTACGGAGTACTCTCCACCATCCACTGTACAGTGGCTTGCAGAGTGAGGTATAACTCCAAACGTAGTGTGATATTACACTAAACCGTCAGGTGTAACAGGTCCGCGAAAGGTTTCATAGGTAATAAGCTTACAGTTTTTATGGTTCAATGGCTCTGAGCAATATGGGACTGAACTTCTGAGGCCATCAGTCCCCTAGAACTTAGAACTACTTCAACCTAACTAACCTAAGGACATCACACACATCCATGCCGGAGGCAGGATTCGACCCTGCGACCGCAGCGGTCGCGCGGTTCCAGACTGTAGCACCTAGAGCCACTCGGCCACTCCGGCCGGCTCCAGTTGTTATGAATGGGGCTCATGCGGTGTAGCAAAATAGCCTCTGGAATGGAAATAACCGAAGAGCGACCGCTTTGAGGTTAGAATGTCCAAGAGACGGACGCTTACATGACTTGCTTCCGTAGCAAACGTCGCTGGTCAAGAGCCGCGAAACTACTTCTATATGCAAAGCAGTATGACCTATGTTGTACGTATGAAGCAAGCATATGGATTTCACCGTATCAATGTCGTGAGTGCAGCAAGACTCAGGTATCGTCTGTACTCCAAAAACTCTGTACACTACAAGTAATTTAATGGAGTTATGCATTATTTTAACAAATGGTTCAAATCGTTCTGAGCACTAGGGACTTAACATCTGAAGTCATCAGTCCCCTAGACTTAGAACTACTTAAACCTAACTAACCTAAGGACAACACACACATCCATGCCCGAGGCAGGATTCGAACCAGCGACCGTATCGGTCGTGCGGTCCAGACTGTAGCACCTAGAACCGCTCGGCCACACCGAATGGCTTCTCAATAGTTTTCACAAAAAGAACTTCACCTTCCCTTCGCGGATTCCCATTTTAGTTCACAGAGCATTTTCGTAACGCCGGCCGGAGTGGCCGAGCGGTTCTAGGCGCTTCAGTCTGGAACCGCGCGACCACTACGCAGGTTCGAATCCTGCGTCGGGCATGGATGTGTGTGTTGTCCTTACGTTAGTTAGGTTTAAGCAGTTCTAAGTTCTAGGGGACTGATGACCTCAGATGTTGAGTCCCATAGTGCTCAGAGCCATTTGAACCATTTTCGTAACAATCGCATGTCGGTCGAATCTACTGGTAAGAAATCAAGCAGCACGCCTCTGAAATGCTTCGACGTCTTAATTTAATCCGAAATAATGAGGGTCCTATAAATTCTAGCAGTACTCACGAATGCGTCGCACAAATGTTCTTTACACGGTCTATTTCAAAGATGAAGTATACTCTCCTATCTTTCTCCCGATAGACCAAGATCGCACATCGGCCTATTATAAAACGATCTTATGCGATCGTTACATTTCACATCGCTCTGCAACATCACGTCTAGGTATTTAATCGAGTCGCGCGGAGTGGTCGCACGGTAAGAGGCGCCATGCCACGGATTGCACAACCTCTCCCGCTTGAGGTTCGATCCCTTCCTCGGGCGTGGGTGTCTGTGCTGTTCTTAGCATAAGTTAGTTTAAGTAGTGTGTAAGTCTAAGGACAGATGACGTCAGCAGTTTGGTCCCTTATGAATTCACACTTATCTGAACATTTTTATTTAATCGACGTGTATGTCAAGCAGCACATCAAGAGTAACGTATTGGAATATTAGAGCATTTTTCTCCATGCCAACTGCTTTAGCTCACATTTTTCTACATTTAGCGCAAACTACCGTTCATCATGCGAAATAGAAATTCTTTCTGTGATACCGTAAACTCCAACAGTCACTCAACGAAGACACTTTCCCTTAAACGGCAGCCTTATCAGCAAGCAGTGGCAGACTGCTATTCTTCTTATCCTCTGTTTGGTTTGGTCTATAGTGCGCTCAACTGCGTGGCCATCAGCGCCCGTCCAAATTCCCAATCTTTACACAGTCTAATTGTTACACAGTCGAATCTAACAACTGTCACAAATGATGATGAAATGATGAGGACAACACAAACACCCAGTCCCCAGCCAAAGAAAATCCTCAACCCGGCCGGGATTTGAATCCGGGACCCTGTGATCCAGAGGCACCACAGCTAGCCACTAGATCACGAGCTGCGGACCCTATCCAGGGTGCAGCTAGAGCATCACCCAGGGGAAAATTTTGCAGTGAACAGTTTTTGGCGGTGGGCTTGTTCTTCGGATTGAGTCTTCGATGATTTTCAGACTGCTGTTTGACGGTGATAGACCTTTTTCGAGGGCTGCCGTACTTGTAACTTTTAATTTGACTATGAATCACCGTTGGTAGTAATGCATCGGCATATTCTATTCAGTCAGCTACACTACTGATGTGCAGTACTGCTTTATCTGGAATACGTCTGACGTAAGAACAGAAGCAAGTTGGAATTTTAGTACTTCATTGTACGCTGTATTTCATGTGAGTTCAGCCTCCAGCTGCAGCTGAAACCGAGGCACCGTAACCGTCTCACATGCCACACACACCTTGCCTGTCAGCGACGCTGCCTGACAGCGAAAGAACAGTTTTATGACCCGTTTGCTAATCTCGAATGTGGCCCTCGTGCTCTCACAGCCAGCTAGTGGATTCACCTCACAGGAAAAATACACAGACCTGTCACCACGGTATAGAAATGAAATTAAGAAGTGCAGTCATTAGTGTCTGTTTCGGTTAAGGCATACATTCGTGCTTCGCTTGTAACATGAACTGATTTGATAGTCTAATTTGGAAGTGGCTCGTTGACAAACTTACAGAGCAGTTTTAGTAAAAACTGCGGCATAACATTAGCAATTGCGTTGTTTCCTACTGGAACCGTGAATAACATATGGTCGTAAAATGAATATCTGATCAGTCTGTAAATTAGTAATACTCCACGAACGTTTTACACTTTAAGAATATATCGGTTGACCTTACAGTACTGTACTCTTAGTTATTGAAATTTCATTCGCTTATGTGCCAAAGATACACCAGAATAGTTTGTGAAACACTATATGCAAGTATACTAAATTTCTCCTTGCACGTCCTAAAGGCGACTAGAGGACAAACATCTCCAAAAACAAAATTGGTGAGACTTTCATAGCTACTGTTTGACGCACTGCCAGTTCGTTTTCGTCTAGAAATCTTTTGCCGACGTTTGTTTGGTTATTATTCTAACATTTCGTCGTCAACAGTGCCTGGCATGTCAAAGATTCACACCCAAAGATTCATACTGCGCCACCAGCTGTAGAGGGGTAAATCTTCGACTGTGCCAGCCACTCGTATTGGCAAAAACGTAAAATAAATAAATACAAAATCGTCAATCAAACATCGGCTGAAGGTCCTCGGCATACAATGTCTAACTCTTCTCTTTAGTATCTTGTCGTGTATCCAAATTTTATTAAGTGTCTATGTTGGGTCTGAGAAGTATCACGCACTCATTTACGAGTACTGCTAATTCCTCTATTCTGCAGTAGGCCCCTTCAGGAATTTGCTTAAATAAAATCTGTTTCTCCGCGATCCTTTCTGTTAACCGTGTCTTCAATATAAATATACAAATATTTGATAGATGTAGCTATGTTTTTTGAATTTGAGATTCTGATGGTCTGGGTTTGTACATCCTTTGGAATGAATTGAAAGACTCCTTTTCCCTTCCACTGTGATCGACTGCTGTCCTGTAAAAGTTTTGGAACCTTTCTGAGTAGATGAACGCTTTGCATTTGCCTACACGAGTATGCAGACGATGAACTACACTGTCTTTCGCCAGATTCTCTACTTCCTTGTTCTCCATTGTGTCATTATACATTTCTATTGCATTTGTTTTTTAGTTGTTCTTGAATTCTCCATAAGAGACGACACAATGTAAGCGAAAGCGAGAAATTCACATTTAAGTTCAGTTCTTTTCTAGCCTAAAGGATCATTGATTTTATACATTAAATGAAATATTCTTTCCTTGCATTTATGGCTCAGTTTACAATATCCAACAGAAAGGAGAGGATAGCCGCAGGCTCTACCTCTGAAATTTATTACTTGAGTAGGTCACAGTATGCGACTGATCAGAAGTTCGTCCTGCTAGAATTTACGTTGTATTTAACACTGTTACAATCCAAGGGCTTCTGAAAATGAATTCGTTTGTCTATAGTGAACAACGTATACGATTCATATACGCAAAATCTGTGTATACTACAGAAGCAGTAGCACAACGCTGCAGTTCTTAAAGAGGCTGGTAGTGTCATTCGTAGTTCTCTTAGCAGAAGTATAGGCAATCACAAAACTGGACTACGTCTCAACGCAAGCGGTTTCCCAAGACGAAATAACATGAAAAGTTCAGCTTTATTTTATGTACACCCTCTCTTGATTAGTTTTATTTCATTCTCCATCCCTTCCTAAAATGTGCTAATCTTTTCATCTGAACGTAATTACTACACCAATAACTTCATACTATGTTTCTCATGTGCTAGTCTGTACCTGTTCCAACAGTTTTCCGCTTTACTGCTCCTTCCATTGCAAAGTTACACTGAAGACCAAACCATTAGGACCACCCGATTAGTAGCGTGTTGATCCACCTGTAGAACGTAATATATCATAGTTATGTGTGACATGGATTCGCCAAGTGCTTGGTAGGTTTCCGGAGGTCTGCAGCACCAGATATCAAACGTACGGATCACGCAATTCCCGTAAATAACGAGATGGTGATTCGTGGGCACGGAGCTAATGCCCGATAGCTTCTCAGATATGTTCCATCGGTTCAGATAACTCGAATTTGGTAACCAAGAGATCAATGTGGGTTCATTGCCATACTACTCAACGCACGATTCCGTCCTTGTACCAAGAACAGTTGTCTTGCTGGAAGATGTCACGTTGGTGATGCCATTACAAACGGCATTATGTAGGTGGTTCACAATATTAACTTGTCCATGGCTGTCATGATGCCTTCAGTTACTACCATAGGCCCTACTAAAGCCCAGGTGAACACACCCCAAGGCACAATACTGGCCCCACAGGCGCGTGTCCGTGGCACAGCGCATATCCCGAGCAGTCGTCCGCCTTGCTGATGCCAAATTTGGACACAACCATCAATCAGGATTAAAAAGAAACAAGATTCTTCCGAGCAGGCAAACGCGTTTTCATTGCTCCATTTTCCAATCTCGATTATTGTGATCGTAATTGACAATTTCGTTGCGTCGATATGGAAACCCGTAGGGGTCGCCTGCTGTGAAGTCCCACGTCCAACAATGGGCACGGTACGGTTCACTGCGAAACACTGGTGTCTCCTGCAGCATTACACTCTTTTGTCAGATCTGCTACTGTGGCTGCCTACCTTGCTTTACAGAGCGGGCAAATTTCCGACTTCCTCGTTTGTGATGAGGCATGGACGTTCAACGCCTTGTCGCGTACTCGTGTTTTCGCTGTTTTTCGACCATATTGCTCGGAGGCTCACTACAGCAGCAAGCGAACAGCGGACTAAGTTCGCTATTTCCGAGAGCCTCGTTCAAGGCCTCTGACCGCAAAAAACTGCCATTAGTCAAAGTCGCTGATGTCTCTGGATTCCCCCATTTTCTGCCCGTAACATCGCTATAACATATCTCCATTCGTCTCTGTTTTGCTTACATAATTTTCTTACGGCTTCACTTTCTCACAATGCCACCAGGCGGAAATAAATCTTGCGGTCTGGAGTATTCATAGTGTTCTGGCTCATCCCTCAATCTTTCTTTTAAAACGTCACATTCAAACTCTCCCAGTTTCTTCCTTTCCTTATTTCCCTTGCTTATGGTGGTGTATACTCTCAGAAACCTGTTCAAGTTCATATCGGCTTCTGATCAGTTGTTAATGAAAACTTTATTCTAATATTCAGGGTCAGCCGAAACTCCACCGACAATATTTCGGAGGTTTTTAAGGAAAATTATCTACGCACTCTGGAAGTTTCAAAACGATAAAGTAATTATGATTTATTCGGTTTGTAGTCTAATTATCTTTGTTTCTGGAATAATGCCATCACAACGATAAGATAAACTATTAACATGCAATCACCAAAAGTACAACGCCAGACAGAAGATGTAGTTTCTGGTACCCGCCTATGCACAGATGCAATAGTACTGCGATGTAGCTGTCGCTGTCTGAAACTTCAGCAAAGCGTCGTTGAGTCGCTCTTCCGTTGCATGGAATGTGGCCCCTCACGGAGCGCAAATTAGCGAACTCTTCGTCAGTATACATACCCATAATTTTCTGTACCAGTATCAACGTACAACTAACACTAAGGTAAAAATAAGCCCTAGACACCACCGAACAGTACAGAATGCAAGCTCCGTCGCGATATTTGGGTCCTATAGTGTCCATCATTCCCATGGCGCACTCTTACCCTACGAACGTCACTTAAAGTTATCCATATCCACCATACACGATCACGCGCTTGTGAAATCGAACAATTCATTCGCCAAGATCTACGCCTTGACGAATAAGAAGTAACAGGTATTTACTCCTCTATCACCGGCAGCAGCGTCTAAATTTAAATGACGATGGAGACAGCATGCCGGGTTCCCGGGTTCGATTCCCGGCGGGGTTAGGGATTTTCTCTGCCTGTGATGACTGGGTGTTGTGTGATGACCTTAGGTTAGTTAGGTTTAAGTAGTTCTAAGTTCTAGGGGACTGATGACCATAGCTGTTAAGTCCCATAGTGCTCAGAGCAATTTGAACCATTTGGAGACAGCATGCACTAATGTAGTTCGGCGAAACGCACACGGACTAAAGTTGAAACGTTCTGACGCTTATTTTCTCGAGGTGACGGTAGATTATGCTGGTTTCGGTCTCCGAAAATTCAGGTGTTTGGGGTACCTTTCGAGGTGCCCCAAGAGGTGGTAGTTGAAGCCTTCCGACCCTACGGCAACGTAGTGTGCCACATCGCGCAAAAGTAGCAGACGTTCACGACATACCACGGGATAAATGGTGTCCAACGGATCAACATCGAATTGTCCAAACACATCCTATCCTACCTGGTGATAGATGGTGTGCGAGCTATCGTTATGTATGATGGCCAGCTGCGGACACGTGCAGGATGTCGACAAGACTGTCGACAAGACTGTCTCCATCATCCCGAACCGCGCGGGGTAGCCGCGCGGTCTTAGGCGCCTTGCTGCGGTTCGATCGGCTCCCATCGTCGGAGGTTCGACTCCCCCCTCGGGCATGGGTGTGTGTGTTGTCCTTAGCATTAGTTAGTTTAAGTAGTGTGCACTCTTAGGGACTTATGACACCAGCAGTTTGCTCCCATAAGACCTTACCACAAATTTCAAAAATGGTTTAAATGGCTGTGAGCACTATGGGACTTAACTTCTGAGGTCATCAGTCCCCTAGAACTTAGAACTACTTAAACCTAACTAAACTAAGGACATCACACATATCCATGCCCGAGGCAGGATTCGAACCTGCGGCCGTAGCGGTCGCGCGTCTCCAGACTGTAGCTCCTAGAACCGCTCGCCCACCTAACAAATTTCCAAATTTCCTGATCCCGACCGGTGACGCAGCTCTCTAACCAGTGATCACTTCTTTACTAGGCATCTAAGCCTCAGCTGCGTGCAACCCAGTCGCGTCACTTCTGGATGCGCCTATTCTTCCGCCTGCAGTCCCCTTCGGAACCAACGGTCGTCTATGGCGGCGACGAGGCTAAGGCTCCCCACAGTTCGATGGACGCCCCGCCCAACGCCATGGACATCGAATGAAGTGTGATGACTATATCTGCTTTCCTCCAAACTGGCAAGATGACGGACGACGGATGGTCGCATTCCAACATGGAACAGCACCTCTGAAAGCAACGGTCGCCTCAGAAAAGGAAGAAGCCGAAAGCCCTCCAACGACACACTCCTTCATATAGCATCGTAGGTAGTGGACCAGATACAGACAGTGTACATCCTTGGAACGACCTGACGACAGATGTGGCCGCTCCCGATGTTCCATCTGAGGAGCGACCTTCACTCTACTTGGGATCCCGCCCAACGACGACGGATCCCATGGCGGGAGGTTTCCCAGATGCCACCATGGCAGCGTTACTACCCCTACACCTCGATGGACGCGACAGTCAGCCGCCACCAGTTTCGATCCGCTGAGCTGATGATGTCGACGACACAGCACATTGGGAAGCTAGCCCACAGCAGTAGGGAGATGGCCGGGATATCAAATTGATATACACATTAATTAATTTGATCAATTAACTACCCCCCCCCACCATACCTCCCCCCAGTATGCAATCACGTGATTTCCTCATACGGAACATTGGTCTGCATCCCCTCCCAACCCCTCCCTCTCGCCCTCCCCCACCTACCCTCTTGAAGGGATTTTCGAATTTTGGTGGGAATTTCGAATGTTAGCGGCAATTTATTTGTCCCAGGCCTAGACGTCCCACACCCCCCCCCCCCCTCACCCGGGGATTGGCGGTAAATTAAAAATGGTGGTGCCATTTCCGAAACTCGAACTCCAGTCCTTCTGAACAGAAAGCCAAAGTGCACTCTCGAACACAAGGAAACTATTCAGATGCTGGAGAGGAAGGTTAGGTTAGTGCACTTTAGTTATTTTGGTTGGGAAACTTAAGTAAAGATCAGACCTAATTACGTTATTAATCATAAGGATCAGTCCTAACTACACAACTATATGCAAGGCGCTACACAAAGGATGCCTAAAATCGCATTATAGCTCACAAATTGACGATGCCATGCAACTGGTGTCATCCTGCTGGGAAACAAATTTCACATTATATCTTGAAACTAGCGGCAGACGTACTCAAACTCTACACTTCATCTATAAGCTGGTGGGAAAAAGGCTGGAATGGAAGGTACTATCTTTATTTGATAAAACTACTTCCTTCCATACTATTCCGGTGTTCTAGGAATCCATCGTCAGTGTATATTCACTGCTCGAGGTGCTTATAAACCAACTAGAACTAAGTCAGCATACTGCTGTCATGTCTCTTAGGAAATTAATAATTTTATACATCTTTTTTAGGTTACAAATGTACGTACCATCAATCAAATTTCCCACATCAGTCGTGCTTATTATTCGTAGTAGTAGTGGTTTTGACAGATATGGCTATGCCTCCCTAGGAAACAGAGTGGCCGGCCGGAGTGGCCGAGCGGTTCTGGGCTCTATAGTCTGGAACCGCGCGACCGCTACGGTCGCATGTTCGAATCCGGCCTCGGGCATGGATGTGTGTGATGTCCTTAGGTTAGTTAGGTTTAAGTAGTTCTAAGTTCTAGGGGACTGATGACCTCAGAATTTAAGTCCCATAGTGCTCAGACCCATTTGAACCATTTGAAACAGAGTGAGGAAAACACGGCATGATTAATTTCTATAGTTGATTCATTGAATTACCACCCAAGTCCTGCTGCACGAAAATACACACAAAGATGCACCAACTTCTTACAAGCGAGTAAGCGCCATGATCAGTAGCCAAAGGAGATGTAACAGTCTTATTGCTGTTTACAGTAGCATCACCAACGCTCTGGTAGCTTTCCGCTTGCACAAAGAAATCCTGGTCTGGTGTTAGGTACTTTTGCTCATTTGTAGGATAATATAGCAAATTTGTCCTAACACCATGTCTCTTGACTACACCCTCTGCACACTGTAAAAGGTGATACAAGTGGCATCAGTCCACTCTCCTGCAGATCACCCTAGGAGATGGCTTAAGTCGGATAAACGCATAGATTCTTCATAACATTACTTGTGAGAACCAACAGTAATTCGGTAACATCTATATTCGACTGCATTTGTGAGAACACAGTTCAGGATTGGGATACTTATGTTTCGCCTGCTTTAACATAGCGCCTCTGTATACTACTTATATCGCCTTTCTTGAAGCATTTGTTAAGAAAACCCATGTAGTTTACATTGGAGGAGGGAGGGTTAAAACTGAACGCAGACAGAGCTTATTTTTTAATCTTTTCTCGCTCTTGAGTGTCCAGATACCCACCGTCCACTTCATTTCCCCGCATTTCATGGTACTTTATTTTTAATTCTGTGTATTCTCAGCAGGTTTTCCGCGATGTTATATATTTCGTCGTATTTTCCTCAATTTTACGTAGTTCCCATCAATTTGTCGTAATTAAATATTTTTTCTTTCGATTTTTACCGATTTCACATCACTTTTTTCAAATTTTTTGTGATAGTCTTCCTATGTACACTCCTGGAAATTGAAATAAGAACACCGTGAATTCATTGTCTCAGGAAGGGGAAACTTTATTGACACATTCCTGGGGTCAGATACATCACATGATCACACTGACAGAACCACAGGCACATAGACACAGGCAACAGAGCATGCACAATGTCGGCACTAGTACAGTGTATATCCACCTTTCGCAGCAATGCAGGCTGCTATTCTCCCATGGAGACGATCGTAGAGATGCTGGATGTAGTCCTGTGGAACGGCTTGCCATGCCATTTCCACCTGGCGCCTCAGTTGGACCAGCGTTCGTGCTGGACGTGCAGACCGCGTGAGACGACGCTTCATCCAGTCCCAAACATGCTCAATGGGGGACAGATCCGGAGATCTTGCTCGCCAGGGTAGTTGACTTACACCTTCTAGAGCACGTTGGGTGGCACGGGATACATGCGGACGTGCATTGTCCTGTTGGAACAGCAAGTTCCCTTGCCGGTCTAGGAATGGTAGAACGATGGGTTCGATGACGGTTTGGATGTACCGTGCACTGTTCAGTGTCCCCTCGACGATCACCAGTTGTGTACGGCCAGTGTAGGAGATCGCTCCCCACACCATGATGCCGGGTGTTGGCCCTGTGTGCCTCGGTCGTATGCAGTCCTGATTGTGGCGCTCACCTGCACGGCGCCAAACACGCATACGACCATCATTGGCACCAAGGCAGAAGCGAATCTCATCGCTGAAGACGACACGTCTCCATTCGTCCCTCCATTCACGCCTGCCGCGACACCACTGGAGGCGGGCTGCACGATGTTGGAGCGTGAGCGGAAGACGGCCTAACGGTGTGCGGGACCGTAGCCCAGCTTCATGGAGACGGTTGCGAATGGTCCTCGCCGATACCCCAGGAGCAACAGTGTCCCTAATTTGCTGGGAAGTGGCGGTGCGGTCCCCTACGGCACTGCGTAGGATCCTACGGTCTTGGCGTGCATCCGTGCGTCGCTGCGGTCCGGTCCCAGGTCGACGGGCACGTGCACCTTCCGCCGACCACTGGCGACAACATCGATGTACTGTGGAGACCTCACGCCCCACGTGTTGAGCAATTCGGCGGTACGTCCACCCGGCCTCCCGCATGCCCACTATACGCCCTCGCTCAAAGTCCGTCAACTGCACATACGGTTCACGTCCACGCTGTCGCGGCATGCTACCAGTGTTAAAGACTGCGATGGAGCTCCGTATGCCACGGCAAACTGGCTGACACTGACGGCGGCGGTGCACAAATGCTGCGCAGCTAGCGCCATTCGACGGCCAACACCGCGGTTCCTGGTGTGTCCGCTGTGCCGTGCGTGTGCTCATTGCTTGTACAGCCCTCTCGCAGTGTCCGGAGCAAGTATGGTGGGTCTGACACACCGGTGTCAATGTGTTCTTTTTTCCATTTCCAGGAGTGTATATAGTCACATTGCTGGCATACCCATGCATTGTTTGATTTTATATGAGTATATTTGCGTGCCCTATACACCAGCCAAAAATGGGCTCATGCCACAATCTGCCTACTTCTGTCCACCCCTTGGGGAGTGCCACACTGTGGTGCGTGACCCTGTATACACACACTGATTACAGCCACAGTGGGTTCGGCCAATGTTTCATGCCCGCTGGACATGACTCTCTATCCCAGTAGGAGAGCACTTCCACATCGCACCATCCAGCTCCAGTCTCTGTGGCGAACGACACTCCTTCTTTGCTATCGAGGTAACGTAATTTTTTGAGGGTCCCCTTGATGATCTTGTCCCCAGTACCTGATAGCCTCCCCTTGAATTTTACAAGGGTTTTAGCTATATGTTGGCACCTACTTGGACGTCCATCTGATGTCAACTGATGACCCCAACAACGATGATCCTAGCTATCTTCCTTGATGGGGACATCCGGCCGGTGTGGCCGTGCGGTTCTAGGCGCTTCAGTCTGGAACCGCGTGACCGCTACGGTCGCAGGTTCGAATTCTGCCTCGGGCATGGATGTTTGTGATGTCCTTAGGTTAGTTACGTTTAAGTAGTTCTAAGTTCTAGGACTGATGACCACAGATGTTAAGTCCCATAGTGCTCAGAGCCATTTGAACAATTTTTGATGGGGACATTACACTGGTTCCCAAACTGCACAGGCGACTATGGATTTGTGATCACCAGCTCATCATTCTACTAAACAGTGACATGAAAATTTTCAAATTTTTGCTGGCATCACGACAGAAGAAGCTAGTATCATACCTCACCTCCCTGTATCAGACCTTCCTGAGTGGTGACAAAAATATTCCTACTGCCCTTTGCATGAGTGTACTCGCCAGGTCGCGACATCTGCCTGGTGCATTGGCTTTGCTTGACTTCAGTCAGGCATTCGACCATGTCGATCACACCTTTTTGATGGTGATCCTCGAACACATGGGTTTTCCGGGTCTTACAGTAACAGTGGTAATGCGCCTCTTCAGCGGCGCGACTTGAATAATTATAATGGACGCCTCACTGTGCCTCTAGTTATCGAGCGCTCTGTCCGACAAGGATGCCCATTTTCCACGATACTGTATGATTTGCCATTAGAAAACCTACTCTGGGGACTTCTCCAACGCCTAGTGGGCCTGTCACTGCACGGAAACAGTGTTTCCACAGCTATCTCATACTCTACCTATGCAGTAAAGATGACGTCTGCACAGCTCTGGCATCGGAGGCAATATATAGTGAAGCATCAGGCAGTTGTGTTAACGTTTCCAAATCGCAGATTCTGCTCACTGGAGAGGGCCTACCTGAGAGACGTGTCACTCCTCTGAGTGTGGCCACCACCGTCCGCTGTTTGGGCATTGCTTTTACGAATGATATTCATCGTTCAGCGTCAACAAACAGCAGACACCTTCTCCAAACAATCAGAACTGGTCCCTTTGATCGTCAACTTAGATCCATCGACACTGTGTGGCGTGTGTAAAGCATAAGTGTCCACCATGCCACTCGTATCCCTCAAGTGGTGCAAGTGTTCTTGGTCCCATTGTTGATGGCGATGAGAACCTTTGTCTGTACCAAGAAGCTAATCATAGTTGAATATTCTTCCCTTGCTCCCTCATGAAAGTGTGGTAATGTTGGCTTATTCCAAGTGCCAGACAAAGTTAAAGCACCTTTTTTTAGGTCTCAGCTGAAAGTCTGGCGCTGTTGCCCAGTGAGCCTCACTGGAATGCTTTTACATGAATATGCTTCGGACTCCATGTCACCCCAGTCATGTTATCAGACATTCCAGCCCCTTTTATCACTTGTGACATTTCTTTCTGGAATTAAGTTGCATCCTCTAATCCTTACAACTCCCACAAATACTCCAGACCAAGACTGTACGCAACGCATTACAAATGAATCAGTCCCCAAGTTCCCCGCTCATATGGTTCCATGTGTGGAAAGTGGTGCTTTCAGACTTTCTCGACACCACCTTCCAATCTATCTAGTATATCACCATCAATGGGAAACAGGTCAACCAGTTTCGTTTGCACCACATCCACCACGTCGACACATCCCTCTGTGTTCAGTGTGGTGTGGACGACACAAACGCCCACCGATACTCATGTGGTCCGTTGTCTGACGTGTTGATGCTCACGCAGCGTATCTTGGCTTTCCTTACTCGACATACACCTGCTCAGATCACTTTCCAGATGATTTCACTCCCGGACGTGGTTCATTACCCTGCAACGAAAACTAACATTGTGAATTTGATACGCAGCCATACAGTCCACTACCTTTTTGGCGCAACAAAAAATCGGAACTGGATTATTGGACTACCTTGATAATTGTCACTGTGCACTTCTTCACAGCCTCAGAAACAAGCAGTTCTTTTCAAATTTTCTGTGGAGCATCTTTCTTTATCTGCCTTCCAGCTGAAACGTCCAAGCCATGAAATGCTCATGTTTATTTTGCCGACATTATGCTCTGAACGAACTATAAACGGAATCAACATAAAAATTTCGAGAAGACACGTCTGGATGTTCCACCATTCGAAGGGACGAGAGGCTCTCGGAATTTCAGTTAAAAAAAATTAAAAAAAATACATATTTCATGTTCATCGCCCCCCAGTGCTCTCTTCCCATATTTTCTTCCTTTCTTACCCCCCTTTTAGTAATAGGTTAGTTGCTTTGGGATATGCATAGATAGACGCCAATGCCTGAAGAGGTGCAATTCTTTTTTTTCTTAGGACACAAGTGACGGTGGCAAGTACATCATTCGCCTGTAGTCCTCTTTCCCTTCCAGAGGAGGAAAAAAGTTGTTAGCGTAGATGGCTGTCATATAGATGACCTGAGTTAAAAAAAAATAAAAAAGAAGAGGTAGAGTCTTTAAAACTACATAAGATAAGTGGTCAGAGCATCTTCCTAGTAAGTAAGAGACCCGGGTTCGAATCCCAGCCTAGCACAAATTTTCTGCTTTCCTCAGTGATTTTACTCAATGCTCGCTCGCAGCCAAGGTCTGTAATTCCGTAGTGTCTTCGAAATTTTGTCGTTGGGGTTCGGGTGAACCATGTATTTCTCGCTCAGATTATCCTTTGTTATTTTCCCTAGATAGGAGATTATTATCGTTACTATACTGCTGTGCAAGTAGCGTTCCTGAAAGTCAACCGATTTTCCCAATTATCAGGTAAGCTAGTAAGGTGGCTACACAAATTATGAAGTCAGATAAAGAATTAGTTCAGTAAAGAACCAACAATTCTAATCTTCAATGTAATAACTGGTGGAAGGTGACTGATCTCGGTAGGGGTGTTGATTTCAACTGAAGTTTGAATTGTGTAAATGATGATACTTAATCAGAGAAGTGACCTTGGACTGACCTTGTCTAGCGCGGCCTGCACCTTGGCCTCGCTGCCGGTGTCCAGGGCAGAGGTGGCCTCGTCCAGCAGCAGGATCTTTGGGCGGCGCACCAGCGCCCTGGCGATGGCGATGCGCTGCTTCTGGCCGCCCGACAGCTGGGCGCCGCGCTCGCCCACCAGCGTGTCGTAGCCCTGCACAGGGGAAGACATTACGTCCGAATGGCTTGCAGTAGACGTATAATCCTAAAGTGTCCAAAGAACTATCATAGCCTCATCCACTGACATCGAAATCACGATTTTTGCTGTAGCCGCCAGCAGGTATGGCCGAATGGTTCTAGGCGCTTCAGGCAGGATTCGCAGGTTCGAATCCTGCCTCGGGCATGGCTGTGTGTAATGTTCTTAGGTTAGTTAGGTTTAAGTACACTACTGGCTATTAAAATTGCTACACCACGAAGATGACGTGCTACAGACATGAAATTTAAACGACGGGAAGAAAATGCTGTGATATGAAAATGTTCAGCTTTTCAGAGAATTCACACACTGTTGGCGCCCGTGGCAACACCTTCAACGTGCTAAATGGTTCAAATGGCTCTGAGCACTATGGGACTCAACTTCTGAGGTCATTAGTCCCCTAGAACTTAGAACTAGTTAAACCTAACTAACCTAAGGACATCACAAACATCCATGCCCGAGGCAGGATTCGAACCTGCAACCGTAGCGGTCTTGCGGTTCCAGACTGCAGCGCCTTGAACCGCACGGCCACTTCGGCCGGCTCCAACGTGCTGATATTAGGAAAGTTTCCAACCGATTTCTCATACACAAACAGCAGTTGACCGGCGTTGCCTGGTGAAACGTTGTTGTGATGCCTCGTGTAAGGGGCAGAAATGCGTACCATGAAGTTTACGACTTTGATAAAGGTCGGAGCACGTCTCGATCCCCTGAGTCAACAGATGGGGACGTTTGCAAGACAACAACCATCTGCCAGAACAGTTCGACGGCGTTTGCACTAGAATGGACTATCAGCTCGGAGACCATGGCTGCGTTTACCCTTGACGCTGCATCACAGACAGGAGCGCCTGCGATGGTGTACTCAACGACGAACCTGAGTGCACGAATGGCAAAACGTCATTCTTTCGGATTAATCCAGGTTCTGTTTACATCATCATGATGGTCGAATCCGTGTTTGGCGACATCGCGGTGACGCACATTGGAAGCGTGTATTCGTCATCGCCATACTGGTGCATCTCCCGGCGTGATAGTATGGGGTGCCATTGGTTACACGTCTCGGTCACCTCTTGTTCGCATTGACGGCACTTTGAGTAGTGGACGTTACATTTCATATGTGTTACGACGCGAGGCTCTTCCCTTCAGTCGATCCCTGCGAAACCCTACATTTCACGACCGCATGTTGCAGGTCCTGTACGGGCCTGTCTGGATACAGAAAATGTTTGACTGCTGCCCTGGCCAGCACATTCTCCAGATCTCTCACCAATTGTAAACGTCTGGTCAATGGTGGCCGAGCAACTGGCTCGTCACAATACGCCAGTCTCTACTCTTGATGAACTGTGGTATTGTGTTGAAGCTGCATGGGCAGCTGTACCGGTACTTGCCATCCAAGCTGACTCAATGCCCAGGAGTATAAAGGCCGTTATTACGGCCGGAGGTGGTTGTTCTGGGTACTGATTTCTCAGTATCTATGCATCCAAATTGCGTGAAAATGTAATCACATCTCAGTTCTAGTATAATATATTTGTCCAATGAATACCCGTTTATCATCTGCATTTCTTCTTGGTGTAGCAATTTTAATGGCCAATAGTGTAATTCTAAGTCTATGGGATTTATGACCTCAGATGTTAAGTCCCATAGTGCTCAGAGCCATTTGAAACATAAGAGACACTCCGCAGCAAACCAGCGCTCCGCTGCACACAGCTGCAGTGGAGTTCTGCGTGTCACAGTGGCCAGACAAAGGTTAGTGGCCATTCGCACACGGATCCTGTCTGACCCAATTCTCAACTTTTCTCACGCTAGTAGCGTCCACTATCCATTCTGCTACTTGCTCGCATCGAGTTACATATTACCGCAAGAGGCTTGGACCCTGTTGCACACCCACACTGAAGTTATCAAGGCAGTATGGTATGTCTGGCAGAACAAACAGTACGCATTACACATGTAGTATATCTGTAGGGATGACAGTCTTGATAACTTCAGCGCGGGTGTGGAATAGGGCCAGATCCTCTTCAGGCAATACATATCTTGCTGGGAATAAGTTGATGAATGGGTAGTGGATGCCACTAGCGTGTGTCAAGTTGAGAATTTTGGGTTGGACACGAAACGCAACCACTCACATCAATTGGGAGATCCGGGTTCAAGTGCTAATGCATTTGGCCTCAGTCTTTCGTTCTAAACAGATACCTCCCAGCCATCTCTGTGTATGTAATGTATATACTACTGGAAGAGCAAGCTGTGTTAAAAAAGTAACATCAAATATCGGAAGAAAACTGTTCAGCACAAGGAACAAGTTCTACAGTTACAAGGTGAATTATATCGATGGGAAAGCAAACCTGTGTATGTTGTGGCATCGGATGAGAATGATTAGTCTCACCTGCGGTAACTTGGAGATGAAGTCATGAGCGTTGGCCATCTTAGCGGCCTCCTCGATATCCTCCATGGTACATGTGTCCCGCCCATAGCGGATATTCTCCGCGATGGTGGCCTGGAAAAGCACCGGCTCCTGGCCCACCACGCCGATCTGCGAGCGCAGCCAGCCCACGTTGAGACTGCGGATATCGTGGCCGTCCAGCTCCACCTACAGTAGTTGAGGAACTGAGTTTAGATGTAGGGCCAGAAGGCACTACGTTATACGCTAAATTCGTACACTGGAGGGATGAACATGTAATTTCTAAAAAATCGATGTATGTGATCGACGTTATTGAACTCATTCGAAAGACCTGCAACAACGCATGGTATAAAATGTCAACACATCAGGAAGAAGTTGTTAATATTAAGTGGCTACATTACAAGACGGTAGCAATATGCTCCAAATAGCAGGATTGAGCGTCTATGTAAAAGAGTGTGGTGGACTGTTCAACATTATGCAAGCATTGTATGTCGGAGGGTAAACTTGAATAAAACACGACTTAAACTTGTCAACACCAAACATCGCATTGTTTACACGTTACAGATTTTGAACGATAGCGAATGGACAAAAATAAAATGGTTTTTCGTGACGTACAATATCACACAGTATGGACGGTAACGATACTTCATTAACGCGTGTGTGGAGTATGCCGTCAGCAGAGAACTGCGCTAATCGTAAGCTTCATACTGGACTATTAACTTATGACATTAGCATGCAGTGACATCTGAGTAGCACTTCATCTTTATTGGAAACTTTGACTTGTGTGCCAGGTGCACCATCAGTTCTCCGTCACCTGATTACAAAGATACGTTTTGAGTAATTTGTGAACTGAAAACTGGCTGCAGTTGAATGCATGAAAACTGATACGTCTTCCAGTACCTACAGTCATGTAGATATTAGAACTGATAAAATACGGGAATAAATAGATGACGATACATAAATATACCGAAAGTAAGAAACTACTGAAAATGAGGTCACAGAAGACAAGGAAACGTCAGTTATTATTTCCACCAGGATGGTTAAGTACTCAAGTCTATTACCTTTAGAAAGAGAGAAAAACAAAATATGTAGGAATGTTGCTGTAAGTTGGCACACCTGATAAACAGCAAGTTACTATCTTATGTACACAACTTGAATGGGAAATACGCTACTAAGGGTAAGAGTGCGATCCTGATTGTGTATAATGGCTGAAAAATGAGGTATCATGACTGTGTCAGTAATTACAGTAGACAGTCAGTATTAATACAACGCACTTAGAATAGTAACGTCTCACGGATACTGTGATCAACGTCTCTGAAAATGCGAAGGGTGTGGGCAACGAGCGCACAGTGACAGCAACTTCCGTAGGTACAATAGTAATCGACAACGTATATTATCTTCAAAATAACATCTGATAGCGAGCTTATACCTCGTTTGACTGGCACTGAAAAGATATTACGAAACAATGAGTTTAGAGACACGCATGTCTGGTAGGCTCTCTACCTGAAGTTTGTGGCTCATGCTTCTAAGAAGAGACATGCCATGAACGGCGAAGACGTACTTTGTAGCATGTAGACGTAGTTTGTAGAATGTCTGGTAGGATCTCTACCTGAAGTTTGTGACTCATACTTCTAAGAAAAGACACGCCATGAACGGCGAAGACGTACTTTGTAGCATGTAGACGTAATTTGTAGCATGTCTGGTAGGATCTCTACCTGAAGTTTGTGACTCATGCTTCTAAGAAATGACACGCCATGAACGGCGATGACGTAGTTTGAGATACGTACCGTTCCCCGGAGCGGGTCGTAGAACCTCTGAATGAGTTGAATACACGTGGACTTCCCGCAGCCAGAACTTCCGACAAGCGCCACTGTCTCGCCACTCTTCATCCTTAAGTTCAGACCTCGCAGAATCTGGAAAGCAATATACTTCACTGCAATGTATTTTTTAACTGAGTACCTGCAATGTAAATTACCACACATCTCAAGAAAGTGGGAAAAATCGATGCTTCTGGTCCCTATCCCTCTAAATTCATCACAGTAGTTACTAAACTCTGTATTATTCCTTTTGTAATTACAATGGAAGAAAATGACACTTTTGAAGACGGACTTAGAAGTCTAACCTATGTTCAGTTTGTTTATTGCTGCCATGCGGTATGAAATTGCGGCACTGCCAGATTTTTACAAAAAGAGCTCTCAGCAGAATGCTTTCTGTCATGCGTTATCACGCAGTGTCCTTCAATCCAACCCTAACCTCTTAAGGGTGTTAGAATGCTGTTGTTATTACAAGTTGTGTGATTTTATCTCCAGTTCCTCTGCCCGAACACGTCAACAATGTCCAGCAATTAGACAAACCTGTTTGTTTAGTGTATCTCCACTATCAACAACTTGCCAACACAAAAGTGAACCCAGAATGTTAACATGTAAACATTTAAAAACGGAAACACAATGAATAAATATAGCTGGTCGTCTTCTCTCCCTCCATTATCTACTTCCCGCGCATTCACCGATCTTTTGTGAAGGATGCGTATAGGTAAAGTAGGAACAGCTGATAAAGGAAACAATGTATAAAAAAATCAAATACTCAGCACATCTGGATTCTGCGAAATCGAAAGCAATTCCATCGTGTCAAGTACGACTAATGTATGAGTATTATCTACTTGGCCATCTTTGTACATAAATAACATGAAGCAAGTACTCTCCCGAAATTCGTGGATCCTATCTACCATGATGACAGACATATAGTCTCTTTAGAAAAATATGAGATAATTTAAGTAAAGATGACCAGACGAAAGTTCGAACAGCTTTCAGGTTTCAAGTTACGGAAGTTTGTTTCAATGAATCTTCATAAGTGAACAAAAAAGCTCTTACAAGTGTTACCACGTCATGAACAACTGGATAGACAAGCTTGAGAGGTGACTTTTTATTCCGTACCTTCATTGTTCTCTCATTGTATCTTGTTTTCTGTCTATATCAATCGCAGCAACCTCTTTGCTCGGTCAATAAGAATATTTGAAGTTTTTGTGAGTCGGTTTTGTTTTCGACCAATGGGAGTCGTCTGCGGCTGTTGGACTGTGTGGTTCTGCTCGTTTGAGCGGAGTACATCATTACATTACTCGCTGTTCAGACTCGGTTTGGTGAAGTCGAGGAGGCTCTATGCTGTGTTTTGATGTTGAGAGAAAGGCGGAGAACCACACTGATATGTAGATAGTATGATGCACAAGAAAGCGGGGACATTAACATCAACACTAACATCATAAATGAATCCAGCAGCACCTTAAAAAACATCCTTCAAAGTTTTGGCATGCCCCTATTGGTCAATAGTGCAACAAGGGTTACCACGACGACTTCATCAGTAATTGACCATGTGGCCACAAATATGCACAGGGAAAAATGTGATGTAGCTGTAAAAGATCTCGGACTATCAGATCATCTCTTTCAAATAACAACAGTAAAGTCAGGCATCGAATCATTCCCTAAACTACAAGCCTACAAACGACATCTGTCAGAAATCAGAATAAAAGATTTTTCAAACGGACTAGAAAAACAAAGCTGGGATGCACTGTATAAGGAAACCAATGTGGATATGAAGTTCTCGGAGTTCTCTACATTGTTTAAATTGAACTTTGAAACATTTCCAAAAGTATGCATGTCTGAATCAACATCTCACAAAAACAGATCGATAACAGCAGGTATTACGAAGTCCTCCCAAACACTTAAACACTTCAGTCCCATGAAAAAGATTCGCAATGATCCAGAATCCTTAAATTTCTATAACGGATACAAAAAGATCTATAGGAAGGTGCTGATTGCTGCAAAAGTCATTTAATGACAAAATAATATATAATGCAGAGAATAAAAGCAAAGCAATCTGGGAAGTTAGAAAAAAGGGAACGGGGAGAGGCAAGCAAATGCACAATAACATACTGCTAAGGGAGGGGGATACAGTAATAAATGATCCACAGCACTTAGCAAACTATGTAAACGAGCATTTTTCAAGTATTGCATAGAAGTTACAGCAAAAATCCCCTCAAATAAATATAACACCTGTAAATAATGTTGCACTAAATACAATGATGTTACTTCCAACCACAGAGAATTAAGTCAGTAAAACAATTCAAAAAATAAAAAGTCAGTCGGCTTAGATGAAGTACCAATGTGTGTACTGAAACAATGCATAGGAATTAGACAAGACCCCTTAACAAATATAATAAATGAATCCTTCACATCAGGAACATTTCCATGGCAGTTAAAACAGGCAAGAGTTGTACCTTTGCTTAAGAAAGGTAATGCAGAAGACACAGAAAATTACCGGCCCATTTTCCTGCTGTCAGTATTATCAAAAATAATAGAAGCAATAATTAAAGACAGATTAATGAATTACCTGAGTAAATACAATCTTTTAAGTGAATCACAGTTTGGTTTCCGAAGCGGCAAAAATACAGAGTCAGCCATAGTTGTATTCACAAAAGCTGTACTTGAGGCTCTTGATAAAGAGCACTTTCACTTTTCACTTCCTCTTTCTGAGCTCAACATCTCACTCATTATGGAGGGATGCTGACTCAGCTTTTCAGGATAGCAAATGGGAAGTTGCGGTACAGAAAATGGCCTAGAGATCACCAATGTGTGTGTGTGTGTGTGTGTGTGTGTGTGTGTGTGTGTGTGTGTGTGTGTGTCTCACAGACATATTTTTGGATATTTCTAAGGCATTATGATACAGTCGACCACAAGATTCTATTAAATAAATTAGAAGCATTAAGAATAAGAGGGGTAGCTAATGATTGGTTTCCATCATACCTAACAGATATAGTACAAAGATTAGAGATAACACGTACTTCAAATAGATCCAAACATTTAGTAAAACACTTATCAGAACCAAAATGCATTAGTATAGGTGTACCGCAAGGTAGCATATCAGGACCAATACTGTTCCTCATATACATCAATGACTTTCCCAGCAGTGCAACTCATGGTGAAAAAATCCTCTTCGCTGATGACAGCAATATTATAGTCACTGAGTAAACAAGAGAACTCCTTGCCAAGAAAGCAAATGAAACTCTCAAGGAAGTTTAAAATTGGACAATAAGTAATAAAGTGACATTGAACATAAAGAAAACGACTGCCATGAATTCCAGTTTGAAGAGGAAAAATGACAATGTTAAATTAAATGTAGATTGCATGTCTATAGACTGTGTAACAAATACAAAATTTCTAGGAATGAATATTGATTCTCAGTTGAAGTGGTATGAACACACAAAGGTACTTGCAAACAAAATGTCATCAGCATGTTATGCCCTTAGAATCCTATCATCAGTGTGCAACATGCAGTGTGTTTTAGTTACATATTATTCGTATATACACTCAATTCTTAGCTATAGTATTCTTTTTTGAGAAACAAATGCACAAAATATGAACACAGTTTTCAAACTACAGAAAAGAGTCATAAGAATAATAACCAAAAATACTAGTTGAGTTCATTGTAAAGATCTGTTCAGAACACTGGGGATTTAACTCCTCCACGTGAATACATTTACAAAAATAACATTGGTAATTACTGCACAAATAGCGCTGTCCATGACCATACAACAAGAGATAAACTCAACTTACATTTACCAATAAAAAATAAACATAAAACTCAAAACAACATTTTCCACCAAGGAATAAAACGATACAATAAATTGCCAAAAGAGATTAAATAAGTTGCAAAAATGCACTTATTTAAAATGGTAGTTAAAAATTACCTCTTAATCAATACATTTTATACATTGAAGGATTACTTAGCTAAAACAGAGTAGGACTTTGATATAAAACGTTATACAAATAAATAATAATAATAATTATAATGATTATAAAATATCCAACATTCCACATAACACCTTCACTTTATGTTTTTTCCTTCTTTTTTTTATTTCTAGAAATACTTACCCCCAAGCTATGCATAGCACAATACTAACACCTCTTCCTCTTTCTGAGCTCAACATTTCACTCATTGTGGACGGATGCCGACTCAGCTTTTCAGGATAGCAAATGGGAAGTTGCAGTACAGAAAATGGCCCAGAGATCACCAGTGTGTGTGTGTGTGTGTGTGTGTGTGTGTGTGTGTGTGTGTGTAGTATGTACAGTGACTGATAGTGAGATATGAGAGAACAATGTGGCATTATGTTACTTAATAAGTTATTTGTAAAAAAAGTATTGTATATCAGGAGTAAATCAAATGATTGTCTCTGACTAGAAGTCTATAAATATATGTGTATATGAATTAGCTTATTTTAAATTGATCTAAAATTGTAAATACTTTGACAGGTCCTAATTCTTGTAAATAGAGATCTATGGGTGAATAAAGCTACTACTGCTACTAAGATCACTGTGATTTCTTTCCTATAATGTATGTTAACTTTGTGGTGAGCGTAGTGTGGCATCATGTACTCAAAATCATTCCACATATAGGTGTTGGTACGTGTACTTGCGCGTATTGGTATAGGAGCTCATAGGTAACTAACACATAACTGTTTGGAAGCAGATTATTGCATCTCACACTATTTTGCTTCATGATATTGTAAATTCAAAGACGTTACCTTCTCCTGAATTGTAAAGATTAGTTTTTCAATCAATCAGAACTGTGTGTTACAAAGACTACTTTTCTTCAGTTTGTAAATTTAAATCTTGGAATATCTGTTTGGAGTGTTAAGATTCTGCTAATGTTTAGTGACAATATACTTTTTGTCAATTCATTTCCCTCATTTTTATTTTGCCACAAACCATCTTATTCTTTGAATTCAGTCACTTGAGTGTGCCCGGTTGCTAGTAAACAGGAAGCGCTTGCTCTGTTGATCATTTTTTTCTTTTTACAAATCAAATCATTTGTTTTCACAAATGAGAAGACAGTCCCACTTCACAGCTGGACGCTACAAGCATAAAATTACATTCACGTACAGTGCACAAGTACTAGATAAGTGGGGACCCCCTTTACTTTCATTGCACTAAGTTTATGAAAGTGTACGTGTGGTGGTGCTATTTTCAACAGGTTTTCAGTTCATGACTTAAAGTGCATTTCCAAATAGTTTTTCTGGGGCATTAGAACTATACACATTGCATATATTGAAAATATAATGACTTTTTATCACTAATTTTCTGAGTAATCCATGCTTTTAAAAAGACCATAGAACATTTTCAAGCTGTGTTCCAACCTGTGTTCCGAAAGCAATGTTGATTCTTACTATTAAGTGAAGCTACTAATGTTCAGAGGAGACTATGTGGACATATGGGGCACACTATGTTGTTTTGTAGTTAGTGTAAAATCGTGGAGCGAATCCAGTGGTACAAGTAATGGAAATTCTCTTGTGAGTTTAGCGAAAAGTTCACAACATGAGCTTGAATTGACAATGATAGGCATTAGAGCGCCATCTGTTTTGGAGTCTCTTTCTATGTCAGCAACGAGTATGGAGGTCAATATGAGATTACCATCTTTGATTAAATATTATCCCTCTCATTTCTTCGGGACTTGAGAACGTTATGGAATTGCCAGAAACGAAAGGGTACTCACCGTAATGATTTTCTTATGATCCTATACAGTCAATAAGGGTGAACTTAAAGTCGAATGCTTTTGTGAAAATATGGTAGTAGCAGGATTTCCTACATTATTTAACTGACAAAGATGATCATGGTGGAAAAGGAAGCGGGTCGAATTTAGTACACTTTCGATTGATTAAGCGCCTTTGTATTGGTGCTTATTAGTAAAATGCAGGAATAACTGTATCTTTATGTCATTGGAGAACAATGAAGGTCTTAGGAAAAAATCATTAATCTATCTAAGTATGTTCTGGACCACTTTATTTACATTTGTAGCGTCCCATGACCCAGTTCATTGTCTTATCTTCGACTTCACAAGCAAGGCTGTCAATGTTGGGTCATCACTCTTATCACTTACATCGTCATCCTTATCAATGATGCCATCGTCTGACCATCTACACCCCATTTCCCTTTCACCCTCTCTCAAGCCAATAAAAATCCACAGTGGTGGGACTAGGTAAGTTGTACTTTACAGCCCTTCACACTACCAATATCCACTCCCCCTCTCCAATCAGTCACAGTATAGTATTGAAATAGGGCAACCAGTCAGAATGTAGATGCAAGCTGTAGGCACCAAACTGAAAGAAATGCATTATTTCTGAAGTAACTACTTAGCCTTCTCTTGAATAGGCGCTGTCATCAAAGATATTTGCATAAAACAGCGTTATGTTCAAGAAATATTTGCCTATGAATTGCGTAAACATATACACACTTAAAAGAATTAAGCAACCTCCACCTCAACTGCGTAACATGGTGATATGTGTTTTCATACCTTAATACAAAAAAAATCATTTATGGATTGTCTAAAGAGTAAATTTCCATTTCACATCCGTAAATTCCATTGTCAACCATGTAGCTATCGCTATGGAATATTAGAATGAGTATAAAACATATGCTCAATACATAGCTGAAAGCAAACATTTAATTATGCAATGTAATTAATGAATTAGAAATATATAGTTGCCACCGATGATTTTTACTTCAAGTGCTGTTTCTCAAAAAATTCAAAATGCAAAATAAAAACACCGCAGCATTATGTTCTGGTTGCTTATTATCACCAACAAGTGGCAAGTTTATACTTTGATCTATAAAACACAGTTTGTGTAAGACACAGGATGCAGCGGGACGGTGTCGATCGTCTTTCTGGTTGTTATCGCTATCGTTCAGTCCACCTAACTCGATAGAATTCTTGCCGATATCCCTTCATTCTGTGGGAGCAGATACGTGCTAGGCATTGTAAAGCAGCGTTGATGAAACCACTACCTAATAGCCACTACACAGAGGCCGCATAACTATAGTTGAATGTCAGTTCCTGTAAGTTCATGATTAAAAAATCGGTCGTTCGGTGTATTCAGTCTACTTGCAGATAAGCGTTTAAAATTAGATTAACTCTGTTTTTAATTATATTGGAACACTAGAAATGGCTATCAAGTCCGTATTTAATATGGTTAAACGTTATCATTGAAAGTTCACTGTCTGTATAACAAATATTCACTCGAAAGCAGCCAGAATGTTAGATAGTCTGACCCGATTCATTTTCATGTTCTAATAGTCACAGACCCACAACTATTCGCGAGTTAAACATTCGGCCGTCTCAGTGGCGTTCTTCGTAAGAAGTGCTTGCCAAAATATTCCATACAGAGCACTTAACATGCCACGTGGAGGCCAGAAAGTTCACACGCTCATATCTCTCAAACTATTTAACTTGGAAACACCAACTTTCCATTAAAATATTCGTAACTCCATTCGCTTCAGTCACGATATGTTCAAACCGAAATTAGCTCACTATTTCATCATCTAACAGAGTATTTTTAAGGAGTGACCTAACATCGTATTAACTGTAGGTCAGCTAGCAAGCGGCCACTCGAGGTACTCTCCGCACACTCCTCTGTTCGTGCCTGAACCGCTTAGTTCTGATTGGCTGCTGATCTGAAGGACCAATCAGAACGATCCTTCATGATAGTTCTTGCGGGAAATCTTAAATTACCAAATCACTAATTTGAAAGTATTTTATGTCAGGAAAACTTCAATTTCTTACGTTTAATAAAAATAAGCAAAGTGCGAATTATTGTTCAAATTAATAAATAAACTTAGTCCGCCTCTAACTGCCATTCTGGCTGCTTTTATACAAAAGCATGCTGACAGAAACATACGTCGCCTGAATCGTGGTTGCAACATAACTTTCCCACCGTCTGTGCAAGGTTTTATGTAAAACGAAATATTAAATTTTAACGTATGTCCCACGTACACTCTCTGAATCATTTTCACGCACTCATACAACGAAATATAATCAAATAATAATTTTGACTGATTTTTGTATTACGTAATTCAAAGTGACTGAAGTTTTAAAAAGAAAATTCTTATTAATTAATTTTTATGCACTGACAATTTTTAATGGCTTCAAAGCATAGTGAAAATCAATCTGTTATTGTTCCCAACTTGGTTTTAGAAAACAAGCATGGGTTTTAGGACTTTTAGGTAATTCTCTTTATCTCCGGAATCGTAATAAATAAAAATCTGAAATTTTGTCAGAATCATTCCAATAATATTAAAAGGCTCTGTATCAAATTTAAACAAAATCGGATAATTATTAATATGGATTATTTAGATTCGTAGAGGGTATGAATGTTCATATCGACTGAATGTTATGCTATGCAGTTCTCGTGGCAGGCAGCATCATCTGTGCTGTGAGCAGAGAGAAAAAAAAAATAGCCATCCTGCAGCCACCTTACTAGATGACTGCGTGCCTTACTGCAACGAATGTTATCTCTTAATAACTTGTTGCGTTACAAAGAGACCAAAAAGTAATTTGTTTTACACATCTAAATTGTTCTATGATTACTTTTAAGTACCACAATGTTAATTCAGCGATTAAAATGGATGCTAAACTACATCAGCAACGCAATGCAACATTTACATCAAGTATCACAATGTTATTTGACAGGAGATTTTACCTTATTTTATTACCTTTCAAGAGGTAACTTTATTTTTCTTGTAACGGCCAAGCCTCGGCCGGCAGTGTTGGCTGCCTGTAAATTTTCTCTTCCCACAGTCTGGCAACAGGAAGTCAGCACCAACGAAAGCTACCTTGATCACACGCCTCCCTCATGTGCTGATGAAGTAACGCCATCTATGCTAGTCTGACCAGGCCACGCTCTGGAAACTTCCATGCCGCCTCCGCGGGTTCCTCGGCTTCTGACCAATCAGGGCGGAGGAAGCCGTGTGGCCGCGTTCGATGTACCCGGCCGTCCATCGCAGGGCTCTCACTCTTGGACGCGCGCCCTGTAGCAGTGAACACCTCCCAGTTCTCCCAGTGCTGTGCCACTGTGGACTTTGTTTCACAGCCGGCATGCCACTCGAACTTGCCCGATTGGCAGACGCCAAATTTCGTTAGCGTCTCAAACTATGTTTCGCCAAACTCTATACTCTGGCTCACCCTCGCTTCCCTAGGCCTGGCTATGCGACTCCTATTTAACATGCTTTCGCTAATAAATGGCCTTTGTCTAAATATTGCCCTGATGATTTAATTATGCCCACCGCCTTCCCATCCTCCCATTTTGTATAATATACGTGACTAAAAATAATGCGCTAAGCAGGACGATAAACTTTCTCCAGAATATAAGAAGGAGTATAAAACATATTCTCCATAAATATTCGAAATCAATGTTCGCTTATGCTACTTAATTAATCAATTAGAAATATGAATGTGCTGATATGCAGTTTACTTTATCTACTTCTCCAAAAAAACTTCAAAATACAAGATAAAATCAACTGCTGCTGCATGCTCCTGTTGCTTGTCTTCGCCGACAGTTAGCAGGATTTACACTTCGACTATTGTACCATACATAATGTAAAGTTAGGGGAAGTTTACGAGGGACTTGTGCAACCGATGGTAATGTATAGCTTGGCAGCGAAGGGGGAAGAAGGCAGTTAAATGTGCCTCTTGGCGGCAGTGTGGAGGAGGTCGGGCGGTCAGGATTTGATAGTGGGCATCCAGGACTGCCGTGAAATGACAAAACAGGAAATTAAGTACAATGAACAGGATATATTTCAATATAAGGAGTACAAAGTGCACGCGTAGGGTCAGAAGTTAGCAGGTTTAGGCCAGTCTAGGATGTGGAATAATTAATTAAAATGGGCTACGGAAGGGGAAGTGGTTCATGTTAACTTACGCTGGTGGCCGGTCGCGAAAGGAAGAGCCGGAGGCTCAGCCTTCCAAAAAGATGTTTGTTCTGCTCGAGGTCTGGATTACAAGAGAGAGGAGCAAGTGTGTTCTGCACTGCAGGACGCTCCGGCGTCCAAACGCGCGATCGGTATCCCGCACACGCTATTGGCTGAAATCAATGGCGTGAATTCGCTAGCAGTTGCAGCAGAGGGCTCAGGGCGTCTCCTGTCAGCAGCATTAACTGGACAGAACTGCCTCGGTTTTGAAAGGTAAGCGACTTGTGTCACGTAGACACGGCGTGAATTACTCTCGAGAAAACTTGTAAAGATTCTACTGGGTCTTTGAAATGAATTCCCTAAAATATTCCTTGACTGGCTACTATCCTCTACAACAATGTAAGGCAGAGTACTTCATCAAATTAATTATTTTCCATATCTAGTTTTATCATGTTTTTATGTCTCACAATATTAATTCAACATCTAAAATATCTGAAAAATGCGTCAGCAACGAAAAGAAAGCAATTTTATGTCAAATATCACAGTATTACTTTCCACACACCCACATATTCATCAAATTAGTACCAAAAACGCGACTGTCACCTCTAAAGTAAGTCCTCTAGCGCTACTTCCGTATCTAAATACAAATAACATGTGAAACAGCCAGCTGACATTTCAGGTTAGGCATAAAAGAGCACCATAGTAAAACTAACCATATAGAAAATACATGTTAGCTAAACTGTTACGCTAAGCACGTAAATGGGCAGTCTCAATTACTGGAAGAATGTCATTAATTCCATTACTTAGGCCTGCCCTTCGTATAAGGCACAATGCACTCTCAAATTTCACATTTTTGTCTCTAAATTGTTCTATAAGTGTTACAACTGTATCCAAATATGCAAATGTTTCTAACATTTCAATCTGATACTGTTTTACAGTATGAAACTTCATCACCTAAAGTTTTTACAAAATTTTTCAGTGATGTTTCTCCTCAGCAATAAGCATTCCAGAGGCGCGAAGGTGATGTATCATTAGAAAATATAATCGATATTACTAACAGGCTACTATTGCTTTTTATTCGCATTTGAACTAGGCATAGTAAGGATTAATATGAAAATAAATTTTCAAAGATGGCTGCAATATTTACCATTCAAAACTACGTGCCAAGGTTCTCTACAATGTATTTCTTACAATAAAATAGTAGTTGCTGCATACACTGCACGAGGTACCAGAAATACCATTCGAGACCTCGTCCACACCGGCACCACCACTCGCGTGGCACCTTCTAAGTTCTGAGCACCCGCCTCCAAATAACACTTGCTGATAAAGACCAAACTTTTCTTCCATGCCACGTCCATCACATGTCATATTCGTCTGCCTAAAGTATTACCAGCCACCAGAAAGAACGCTGTCAACAGTGGACTATTTCACTGCCGCCTAGTACTGCCAGGGATGGAGATACTTCTGTCAACAGGCGAAAAATACGACGCATCGCTGACTCTTCCTAAGTTCATGCTGTTCGCTTTATTTCTACAGTGCAGCAGGTCCAGTAATTACGCCACTGTGCACAGTTCTGTGAGTTTCATTCAGGAGGCTACAGTCCCGACTTATCAGTCGCTATTTACGGAGTAACATATAGAGTCAGCTATGAGTGCTGGCACAATACTTCCAATCTTGGTGACAAAACCATACACTCCTAAGAGTCAACAAAGTTATTTAGAGTTTTACTGTGACAGGATACGATATTAGGTGCCACACACCACAGTTTCCAACGCTGATAGAATTGTGTGTTCTCATTACTAATAAATGTTATTGACTATTTCTTATTATGTTGCTATATTTCTTTCCTAGCGGCATCATGCCAAGGTTAGTGTTACGTAGGTTTGGAACTAATGTGCATAGTGCATAGTGAGCTACGGTAGAAGTATGTTTTCTGGTACCGTGAATGTTTCGGCCGAACTGATAGTAATATTCAGTTCTAATATCCCCTACACTGGCGATGAGGGAAAGTAGAAATTACCAATATTTTTTCGCCGGTTACCAGCACTGGCAACCAGGTAATGTATATAGATTTGCTGAAAAATTTCGATCAGTATGCAGCAGTGGAGACAAAACTATGTCAAGATTGATGATATTTTCGTCATTTGCCGACATTGAGAACGAGACATTGAGACCCACAGATTTATTCACGTTTACAGGGACGACCAAAAAGGAGAAACATTAAGAAACTAAGCAGGTATTTTTATTTTTCATTTATTCTTTGTAGTGCACGTTCTATTTTATTGATTTTTTTTTGTAGCAAAACTTCGTGGTTTACATTTGCCTGTGCATGCGAGATTGTAGGTTTGCTACACCGTTTCCTTGCCCAGTAAATTTTTGTGAATTTTGTAAACAGTTCTGAGCGTATTTTTCAGACTTGTTCCAACCGGTACTCAGTAGCCTACAGCCCATGCTCAAATCTATACAGTAATTACCATCAACCAGGGGCTCATGATGATACGCTTTCTAGATTTGTAGAAAACAATGACGAAGATCAAAAGCAACTAAAATTTAGGATGTCTCCATCCTTCCCAGAATACGATCGGAAGATAGAGGCTTGGAACAACTACATCCAATGTCCGGGACAGCATTTCATCACTCATCAGGTATCAAGTGATATGAAACGGATATCATTCTTTCTTGCCTATTCCGCCCAACTGTATATCAACTTGCCCATGAGTTGCCACCTACCTGTGAACCTGTGACTCTCTCTGTTCTGCCGTTGAAGAAATACTCATCTATATTTTGAGTCACACGTACATGTCACAGCTTCCAGAGATGGATTTTTTCACCGATTCAAGTAGTCACATCGAAGCTACAATTAGTGGACTGTTCAGTTACAGGCATAACTAGGGAATGTAGATTTCATTGTGAAAACGACCAGTGTAACAGATTACATGCAGATTGACTAATTCACGACAAGACATGCTTATCAAGTACTCCCTTGGCAAAAAGTTAAAGAAGGACCTGCTTAGTCTAAAAAAAACATCTTTACAAGACTGTCTGCCATTGATTTGGGCATACAAAGAAACGCAAGTATCTGCTGGAGCATTACAAATCGGTGACGCTGACGTGTTCACTACGGATTAACTAGATATGCAAAGCGATGCACAACCGACACGAAAATCAGATACTCAAACACATTGCAATAATTAATAACGAAGCGTATCTGTTGGTGAAAGATCTGGTTGGGGATCGGTGTTCGTCATGAAGGTATCCATAAAAATGAGGTTCTATTAACATGGAAGATGGGAAGACGGTATCTGCACGTGCATGAAACAAAAACGTTTGATGTTTAAATGAACTGAGTTACCGGATCTGCACATTTATGATAGTTGAAAAATATTAAATAGGTAAGTTAGCCATACTTATCTCTTGCACAACAGACAGCAGTACGACGTAAAATGGAAGTTTGCGAGGGGATACGTACGCACGTGCTCTGGTAAAAAGATCACGTTTATTAAAGAACAACTGAACAAACTAAAAAGCTAAACAACTAATAAATGAATGGTGGTTGCTGTTCTTCAAAACACTGTCGGCTACGTTTGAAAATTACATTTACAACTGCGTCTTGGAGACCCTACCACGATTTAGCATTAATTATTAATTATGTACGGGTCAGAGGCATCTTTCAATGGCGACACTCATGCACATATACACGTATAATAAAGAGTCAGGACAAACATAAGAATGAAGAAAAACTTCTGCAATATGCACGTGGTTGGCAAACGGTCGCTGCCTTGGCTTGAGTACACGAAGCAAGTGAACAAGAATTCATCGATAACAATAAACTATTAATAGATGTACCACAGAATAAATTCTGAAACTGATTTGGAAGTTTTACCCCGACAGTCGGTAACTGTGACATGTAACGCTTCTCACAATCCGCGAACACGTGGCCGTCACAAACAAAAATTCTGCATAAAATGAGTGGTAAAATTCAGAATAGCCGACCAAATTGAACATGATACAGTACTGTGAGTCACGATCTGCGAACTTAGGGCTCTCAGATCCGTACGTAACACGTACTGAGACAGCAAAGACATGTGAAAACTAGATTCCGAACTGAAATCGAAATTAACGACGTTTCAGAAATCTATTCAATTATACTATACTCGTGAGACCACCGACGAGATAAATCAGACTGAACTGACAAGATACATCACGAGTCCACATGTTTGAGCAGAGGGAGAGCAGAACAATGGCTTGCATGAGTGGCCAAGTGCAACTGGCTCTAATGTTCCGAAATTAACCAGGAAAATTCCGTATACTGCTCAACGAGCAATGAGCGATAAAAGCAAGATGTTAATTTTGACTGGGGCTGAAAGCTAAAATGGTTCAAATGGCTCTGAGCACTGTGGGACTTAACATCTGAGGTCATCAGTCCCCTATAACTTAGATCTATTTAAACCTAATTAACCTAAGGACATCACACACATCCATGCCTAAGGCAAGATTCGAACCTGCGACCGTAGCGGTCGGGCTGAAATCTACAAAAGTAACATAATGAATTAACTATGGACAGTCACACACACACACTTAGTCGATGTCGCCTGTCTCGCGTCTCCTGGAACACTGCCTAGGGAACTCTTTTAAAACCCACGCGTTCCGTTCCTCTGGAAATGCCCAGAGAGCTTTGACCAAAGCAAATAGAAACCTCTTTGATACCTGGTACGTTCTTTATAGGATTGGGTAGTCTGCCACAGCACCAGACTACGTTTTGTCCCACATACCTAGATACTGTAATTTACCTTGTACACTCCCATTTATGCTTTTCATTCATGAGGTGAGAGGAGGAAAGGATGGATACAGTCACATACTGCACATCGATATACTGAATGTGCGTTTGAGGCTCCGATAATTGCCAAAAATCTTAGTAAAATGTGAGGTGAAAGAAAGATAATAAACCTTGTGGCCACTATAAACACACTCAGCTGCTCGGTCTTTTTTCTTGTGTAATTTTCAGTTTGCGTCCAGGATTGAGTTGCAGTGGATAATTAAGTTAAATGCTAAACAAAATGATGAAGAACTTATGTAGAGAAACTTGAAGAATAAATAGTCAAGTAATGATCATAAGGTACAAAGCAAATTCCAGTGACAAAAGTCATATTGTCGCTGAGTAGCACATCGAAAAAATCTTGTTGAGCACCACCCCAGATAAATTTAGCATCGGCTTTTAACAACTCTTGGAGTGGCCTGGTTTTGATACAAAAGTCTTTGATGAAACGACGGTAGTAATAACATAATCCGAGGAAGCTTCTCACGTCTCTAACACTTTTAGGAACAGGAAATTCCGTTATAGACCTCACCTTTTCTGGGTCTGGCCGCACACCTTCATTTGACACAAGGTGTCCAAGTATTTTGATTTCTTTTTCTCCGAAGAGACACTTCCTTGGACTAAGTTTCAGTCCGCCTTGCTGGAGACACTTAAGAACGGCCCTCAGTCTTTTTACGTGTTGATCAAATATCTCTGAGAACACTATAAAAATGAAATGTCGTGTGTCTAGGGCGTCCCGTCGGGTAGACCGTTCGCCTGGTGCAGGTCTTTCGATTTGACGCCACTTCGGCAACCTGCGTGTCGATGGTGATGAAATGATGATGATTAGGACAACACAAAACCCAGTCCCTGAGCGGAGAAAATCTCCGGCGCAGCTCGGAATCGAACCCGGGCCCTTAGGATTGACAGTCTGTCACGCTGAGCACTCAGCTACCGGGGGCGGACTGAGAACACGATAATGTTATCCAAATAACATAGACACATGGTCGACCTTGGGTAACTTAGAAGATTATCCATCATCCGTTCAAAAGTTGCTGATGCATTACACAAACCAAACGGCATTACCTTAAACTTAAACAGGCCCTCAGGGGTGATGAATGCAGTTTTTCACCATCAGCCTCATCTACTTCAATTGGCCAGTATCCCGAGTACATGTCCATGGTTGAGGAAAACGTAGCCCCCGTCACACAATCTAGTGTATCATCAATTTGTGTAAGAGGGAAAACGTCCTTTTTAGTTATCTTATTAAGCTTCCTGTAATCAACACAGAAGCGCCAACTGCCATCCTTCTTCCTGACGAGAACCACTGGTGACGACCATGGGCTCTGCGAAGGCTGAATGATGTCATTCTTCATCATTTTCTCTTCCTCGACGCGAATTATTCTAAGTTCCGTTGCTAACACACGATATGCTCTCTGGCTTATTGATTGATGGTCTCCAGTGCTAATCCGGTGCTTCACCGTCGATTTGCCTAATTTGCTCTTCACCTGTGGATTGAAGCATTCAGAAACTCTTGAAGAATGGCAAGTAGCTTCTTCTGTTGTTCCTTAGTGAGATCTGGTGATAGTCGAGCTAGACCTTGTCTTGTAGTGGTAGCGCTAATTCCGCCCACAGACGCGGCATGGGAGGTTTCTATGACGCTCAGCTGTTCTGAAATTAACGGCTCAGAGTTTGCTACGCACATGAGTCTTGGAAGATCTGCGGTTCTCGGTGACAGTTAACTATCCACAATTCACCGAATTCGTTCTTAAACGAGACAACAGAGGCTGGGATGACTAAGTTATTCTTCAGTGGTATGCTTCTCTTACATTCCACTACAAGATCCATGGGTTGATGCATGGCATGACACATGACAGTTACCTTACTAGCTCTGACTGCAGGAATGATCACTTCATCCAGCACACATAGCCTCCACACACTCGGATGCGCATCATCTTGTCCACAGTTTCTCACCTCGTCTAGCATAATCTTCGAGCGTCCACAATCTATAATTGCCTGAGAAGCTTTCAAAAAGTCCCATCCGAGAATGACGTCATGACTACACTCTTGTAAAACGATAAATTCTAAGGGCTGTATACGGCCACTTATACCCACACGAATGACACATCTTCCTGTAGGTTTTACATATTTCCGATTAGCCACCTTAAACATAGATGTTTTTCTGTCGACGAATACGGTTTTCTGCAACTGGCTACGGTACTCCGAAATTACTATATATGATGCTCCAGAGTCCACAAGAGCTTGGCTAAATGGCTCTGAGCACTATGGGACTCAACATCTTAGGTCATAGAACTTAGAACTACTTAAACCTAACTAACCTAAGGACATCACACACACCCATGCCCGAGGCAGGATTCGAACCTGCGACCGCAGCAGTCCCGCGGTTCCGGACTGCAGCGCCAGAACCGCTAGACCACCGCGGCCGGCCACAAGAGCTTGGGCTGGTCGGCCATCCATGAGGATATCAACGTAGTTTCCTATCATTTTTGTAGTGATCGACGACGGAGAATTTTTCTCTTCGGTGGCCTCACCTCCAAGGAAGGTCTCACCCTTTAGTTTTCCAGGTTGCGGCGGCTAGATGATCGGCTGGAGCTTCTAAACGGCGATGGAGACCTTGATCGGCGTGTTAGGGAGCGTCCTCTCCAGCGGCTAGCTTGCGGCGATGGTGACCAACGTCGTCCTGCACCCCATCTTGGTGTTCATCTTCGTCGTCCCGGAGTTGGCGTCGGCTAAGATAGGTCTGCTGTCTTCTGGCGTGGGCGTCATCAAACATCCGCCGCCTTTCTCGGCAATAGCGCACCACATGTCCCGGTCGTCCGCAGTGGAAACATACTGGTTGGTTATCCTGGGTCCTCCAGACGTCAGTCTTCCTTGGTGCCCAAACAGGTTCCTCATGCGGCATTGTAGGAACGTAACTTCGCCTGGGTATCGACTTATCCACCGTTTTAAAGGGAAATAAAGGACGAGAGATTGGGTTCAATGTCTGTTCCACTTCCTCCCTTATGACCTCTTGAAGCGTCTCCGTTTTTTGCTCGCCGTGCAATCCAAGGGCCTTCTGAACTTCCTCTCTCACCATCTGAAGAAGAACACTTGTGAAATCAGTTCCTTCCTCGATCACAGACATTGATACGACGTTTGGAAGCCGTTCAAACTTCTTGCGTGTAATTCTTTTTTGATGCATTGTCTCGGTATATTGGCACTGTTGTATGAAGTTGTCTGCTGTCGTAACCT
Source organism: Schistocerca nitens (assembly GCF_023898315.1). Lineage (NCBI taxonomy): Eukaryota > Metazoa > Arthropoda > Insecta > Orthoptera > Acrididae > Schistocerca > Schistocerca nitens. The sequence continues at coordinate 742,843,982 of NC_064617.1, forward strand.
CCTTCAGGAGTAGGGCTTGGTACATGTCCTCAGCAACACCCTTCATGAGGTGTGCAACCTTATCTTCCTCCTTCATTCTTGGATCCCCTATTTTACACAGCTCCAAGACGTCTTGAATATAGGATGCTGTCGTTTCTCCTAGACGCTATGCCCAGCACTTTAATTTATCTTCAGCCTTGCATTTCTGACGTTGTGTGCCGCCGAAATACTTGCGCAGTTAAGCCTGGAATACTTCCCAGCTTGTGAATTTATCCTCATTGTTCTCATACCATTGCTTGGCAGCGCCTTCCAAGTAGAAAAATACGTTGGTCAAAGACACGGTGTCATCCCATTTGTTAAATTTGGCTATACGCTCATATACCTTCAGCCACTTGTTTGGATCTTTGCCATCGTCACCAGAGATCCAGGACGGATGTCTCATGTGGTGGCACACAGTTGCTGTCATCGTAACGTCCTCTTCTCCTTCTGTCTCCGATAGATCGCGATCTGTTGAATATGGCTTGAACTCGGGTTTCTCGGCACGTAAACAGCGGCTCTGCCGTGGCTGATGGGAGCCCCTGTGTCGTCGATAACGTGCGCTATCACAAGGTCCAATACCCGGCGCCTCCACCAGAATAATGTCACGTAGAAGAAGGTGTAATTAGATGAATGACGAGCACTAAGTTCAATAACGAAGGTTTATTCAGCACTTGCACATACAAGAGCGCAGAGTGAACTGCCCCCTGCCAGAACACACGGTATATACACATTTACAGAACATTCCAGCACACTGTTTCTTGACATTTGTGGATACTTCTAGAATGTACTCGAACCGCATATAGAAATTAAAATTTTACAGTTCAGGTGAGTTTTCAACTCACGTACCTCCATGCAACAGCCTAGTATGATACCTACTACACCACGGTGACTGTGCTATACACCTTCTTCTGCGACAATGTGATACCTTCTACTACCGCGGTTGACCTCCTTTTGCCTTGTGTAATGCTGCAGCTCGACTTGACAAGGACTGAACAACTCATTGGAAGAAGCCTGCAGAAATACTGAGCCATGCTACCTTTGCAGCAATCTGTAGCTCCGAAAATGTTGCGGGCACAGGATTTTGTACGCGAGATGACCTCTCGATTACTTCCCACACATGATTGGTGGTGCGGCGCGGCACGTTACTTTTTTTACCGCTCTGCCAGTGTCCAGCAATGTTCATTTGTCTAGCTAAAAGCTGTAGTAGAAAATACTAGACCACTACTGTCTACTGCAGGTCGCAACATACATAGAATTGTCCGGTAAACGGGATGTGGCTAGTACTGAAATAAAAGTTTTAACTTGGCAATGTAAATTTTCAGGTATATTTTTACGATAAAGATCACAGTTAATACTGCTAAGTCCCTAGTAAGTGGCAACACAATCTAAAGTTCACACGCACACCACAAACACACACGTAGCCAGTTTATGGTATTTACACCCGTTACCGAAGTTAATAGAGTTCACCGGATCGTTTAGTTATGAAACTGCTCGCTCAAATGTTGTGTACTCTGCTCTACACGTATTACCTGTTCCAGTCTTAGACCGCACAACGCGCCACGCGGTTTTAACTAACAGTCAAAAGCAATAATTTTTATATTCCGTCCGAAACTCCACACGACTTTCACTATACCGTTCACTTAAATACACTTTGTACTACTTCGCGAACTCGTAATTAGCATTTTTCCACGATTTTACAGTACTTTAGTCGGAGCTGCTTTCAATGAGATGTTACTAGTTCGAACCCTCAGCCCCGACCCCCCTAGATCACACCAAAGGCTTTGTTCCCAGCACAGATTGGCGCTAGCCTGCATTTTTCTGATTGGCTGCTATCACAAACAGCAAATCAGGTTGCAGTATTATCCCGCGCTAACCTGCGCTTTACTTCAGTGACCAATCATAGTAAAACATTTCTTTCTATGGCAATTGCTAAATAAATAAATTTAGAAAAGCATCAAATATAAAATTACTCCTCCTGAAATAACCGATTAATTTGTGTTCTACTCACGATTTATTAGTACCATAAACTGACTGCACATTTAATTATAGTAAATCCCCTGTATAGTTTAACTGGTAATTCGTGAATAAACAAAACAATTTTCATTTACTTCTGTTCTTCTTCACTCATAAAACACTCACACTGCTAATTACTACACATATAAAACAATTATAATTATGCAAATACATTAAATATTAATCAAACATAACTTTACAACATTGTTTTGACTACGACTGCTAGCACTGTCTGTAAACTGCTGACCTCTGCCGCCTACTAGTACAACTACGTGCAGTTCTGTAACTCAGGTCCATGTCAGCTGGTGACAACTGTCGATGACTCATGCCTATAACGATATCGTCCTAACAAGTGACAGGAGCGATGCGAAGGCGCTACGCCTCAGTGGTATTCTTATCGGGTCATCTGGATGGCCGAATCATTCGCTCAAATTATCCAGCATTGCGAACAACTGTGGCCCGGTGACGTGGTGCATTGTCACCCACAAAAATTCCATCGTTCTTTGGGAACATGAAGTCCATAAATGGCTGCAAATGCTGTCCAAGTAGCCGAAGATAACCATTTACAGTCATTGATCGGTTCAGATGAACCAGAGGACCAAGTCATTTCCATGCAAACACAGCCCACACCATTACGGAATCTCCACTAGCTTGCACAGTGCTTCTTTGATCACTTGAGTCCATGGCCACACACGAACCCTATCATCAGATCTTACCAGCTGATACCGGGATTAATCTGACCAGGCCACGGTTTTCCAGTCGTCTGGGTTCCAACCGATAAGGTTGCATCTTTCAACCGATAAGGTCACGAGCCCAGGAGAGGCGCTGAAGGCATTTGCTGTTAGCAAAGGCATTCGGTCGATCGTCTGCTGCCATACATAATTCACGCCACATTTCGCCGCACTGACCAAACGGATGAGTTAGTCGTACTTCCCACATTGATTTCTGCAGTTATTTCACGCGCTGTTGCTTGTCTGTTAGCGGTGACAACTGTTCGCAAACGCCGCTACTCTCGGTCGTAGAGTGAAGACCGTCGACCACTGCGTTGTCCGTGTTGAGAGGCAGCGCCTGAATTTGGTATTCTTATCATACTCTTGACATTTTGCGTCTCCGAATATTGAATTCTTTAACAGTTTCCGGAATGGGATGTCCCATACGTCTGGCTCCAAGTACCATACAGCGTTCAAAGTCTGTTAATTGCTGTCTTGCAGCTACAATCACGTCGTATATCTTTTCACATGACTCACCTGATTACAAATTACAGCTCTGCCGATGCACTACCCTTTTATATCCTGTGTACGCGATACTACCGCCATCTGTTTATGTGCATATCGTTATCCAATGACTTTCGCCACCTCACTGTATTTGCAGCCAAAAAATTTTATGATTACATTTATGGACTTAAATTTATCCTTCTAACAGATCACAATTCTTTAGTGGCCATCTTTAAGCCGGACAATACTATTCCTTCACGAACAGCTCAGCGTTTGCAGTTCAGGGCGTTACCTCTGTTGAAGCACGACTACAAAATCGTATTCGTACCCACAGCACCACAAATGAATGCAAATTTGGTATCTCGTTTACAACAGCGTAAGATACTATGTGATCAGAAGTATCCGGACACCCTCAAAAAACATACTCTTTTCATATTAGGTGCATTGTGTTGCCATCTACTGCCAGGTACTTCATATCAGCGATCTCAGTAGTCATTAGATATCGTGAGAGAGCAGAATGGGGCGCTCCGCGGAACTCACGGACTTCGAAGTGGTCAGGTGACTGGGTGTCACTTGTGTCATACGTCTGTGCGCGAGGTTTCCACACTCCTAAACATCCCTATGTCCACTGTTTCCGATGTGACAGTGAAGTGGAAACGTGAAGGGACACGTACACCACAAAAGCGTACAGGGCGATGCTATCTGTTGACTGACAGAGAACACCGACAGTTGAAGAGGGTCGTACTGTGTAATAGGCAGACGTCTATCCAGACCATCACACTGGAATTCCAATCTGCGTCGCCGGCCGGTCGCAGGTTCGAATCCTGCCTCGGGCATGGATGTGTGTGATGTCCTTAGGTTAGTTAGGTTTAAGTAGTTCTAAGTTCTAGGGGACTGATGACCTGGGATGATAAGTCCCATAGTGCTCAGAGCCATTAGAACCATTTGAACCAAACTGCATCAGGATCCACTGCAAGCACAACAACAGTTAGGCGGGATATGCGAAAACTTGGATTTCATGGTCGAGCGGCTGCTCGTAAACCACGCATAGTGCCGGTAACTGCCAAACGACGCCTCGCTTGGTGTAAGGAGCGAAAACATTGGACGATTGAAGAGTGGCAGAATCTTGTGTGGAGTGACGAATGATGGTACACAATGTGGGAATCCGATGGCAGAGTGTGGGTATGAAGAGTACCCGGCGAACGTCATCTGCTAGCGTGCGTAGTGCCAACAGTAAAATTCCGAGGCAGTGGTGTTACGGTGTGGTCGTGTTTTTCATGGAGGGGGCTTGCACCCCTTGTTGTTTTGCGTGGCACTATCATAGCACAGGCCTACATTGATGTTTTGAGCACCTTCGTGGTTTTCACTGTTGAAGATCAATTCGGGGATGGTGATTGCGTCTTTCAACACGATCGAGCACTTGTTCATAATACACGGTCTGTGGCGGAGTTGTTACACGAAAATAACATCCCTGTAATGGACTTGCCTTCACAGAGTCCTGAACTGAATGGTATAGCACACCTTTGGAATGTTTTGGAACACCGACTTCGTGTCAGGCCTCACCGACCGACATCGATACCTCTCCTCAGAACAGTGCTCCGTCAAGAATGGGCTGCAATTCCCCAAGAAACCTTCAAACACCAGACTGAACGTATGCCTGCGAGCGCGGAATCTGTCATCAAGGCTACGGGTGGGCCAACACCATATTGAATTCCAGCATTACCGATGGAGGACGCAACGAACTTGTACGTCATTTTCAGCCAGGATCCGGATACTTTTGATAATATAAAATAGAAAGTTTGACTCACCAGCTGATGTTTGTTTTTCAGAGGATTTCAGTAGTCAAAACTGTGGAAAACTTCCTAATATATGCAAATTTAATTGCCAAACTTGTGTCTAAAGATCCTCTTTTGTCTAAGATCAAAGTTTATATTCAAATGGAATGACCTATTGGTAAATTTAAGGAGTCAGAGATTAAATCTTATTGGAATATGAAGCACGCATTAGCAGTGTAAAAAGATGTCCTGAGATGTCCTGGTACATTGACAATCAGGCAAAACACGTATGGTTATTCCTGCGGTGCTTAAATCTGACGTACTGCTGTTGCTGTATCAGTGCCATCGGAGCAACTTGGTACTAAATGCAATGACGAAGAGCATTGCTGCTGTAAAATATTGACAAACCATTGACATGAAGGTCAAAATGGCTCTGAGCACTATGGGACTTAACATCTTAGGTCACCAGTCCCCTAGAACTTAGAACTAGTTAAACCTAACTAACTAAGGACATCACACACATCCATGCCCGAGGCAGGATTCGAACCTGCGACCGTAGCAGTCGCGCGGTTCCGGACTGCACGCCTAGAACCACGAGACCACCGCGGCCGGCTGACATGAAGGTCGCTAAATGCTACTTACGTCAAGAAAGTATCACTCAGCTTCGCGTCGACAATGTTTTCAGTGGCCACAGGCAGAAAAGTGCTGATCGCGTCTGCACACTGATTTTGCAGGACCGTTTCTCGGAGACTACTGTCTCATCCTCATCGAAGCTCTCTGCAAACTTCCATTTGTGATACAAACGTCATCGATATCTTCAATGAAGACTATTCAGGCTTTGTCGAAGATCTTCTCCATGGAATGAAGCTATTGTCGAGAGAACGGCAGAAACATTTCTTCTCGCCCGCATCTCGTGGTCGTGCGGTAGCGTTCTCGCTTCCCACGCCCGGGTTCCCGGGTTCGATTCCCGGCGGGGTCAGGGATTTTCTCTGCCTCGTGATGGCTGGGTGTTGTGTGCTGTCCTTAGGTTAGTTAGGTTTAAGTAGTTCTAAGTTCTAGGGGACTGATGACCATAGATGTTAAGTCCCATAGTGCCCAGAGCCATTTGAACCATTTGAACCATTTCTTCTCTGGCTTTAAACTATTTTGTTAAGTCAGTGGCATTTGACACTTCAGAAATACACCGTTTCTTCCTGAGGCCAATCGACTCACTGCAAGATACATACGAACTGTCAAGTCACATATGTCATGTACTGACCTTCTTCTCTCAGTACAGAGCCGCTCCACAAGATACACGCCCGCATCTCGTGGTCGTGCGGTAGCGTTCTCGCTTCCCACGCCGGGTTCCCGGGTTCGATTCCCAGCGGGGTCAGGGATTTTCTCTGACTCGTGATAGCTGGGTGTTGTGTGATGTCCTTCGGTTAGTTAGGTTTAAGTAGTTCTAAGTTCTAGGGGCCTGGTGACCATTGATGTTAAGTCCCGTAGTGCTCGGACCCATTTGAACCCAACCCCCAAGATACATGATCTCCAGCTGAGAACAACAAGGAAGACTGCATCGAACAATAATGTCAGTTTTAAATCCACTCGTGCACCCATATACGGAGCTTCGATAACAGTCGAAACAAAACTTTTTTTAAACTGAATGATCCGATACTTATTTCAGCCTGCAGATATGAGAAAGAGACATGGGCAACAGGCTTAGTCGTAGAGCAGTTCGCTGTTATCATGTTAAAGTAAAATTTTAACATGTAATCGCAATAAGCCATAAAAATCAAATCAGTCCACACTGCCGTCACAAGCACATATATGGAACTCCTAGACTGTTTTCTTTTGCAGAATCAGGGCACTTGAATGGAGCCAGATGTCTGATGGACCTTCCCCTGCAGCCGACAGTCGGCCCCGTCAGCACCTCTAGAAGCAAGGCCAGACAGTGACGAATTTGTGGCAGTGGACATCGGGCCTCACTCATCAGGCAGGACTACAGATGTCTAACCGGCAACGTTCAACTGCTCGCCACCTGACCATAGTTTAGCATAGAAACTGCCGGCAAATGCCAGGAATTAGAAACATGTGTGCACCCACCAGATATTCACGCCGGCACGCAAGGAAGGATGATGACGCTAACGAAGCCAGCCCCCCCCCCCCCCTTACCAGAGGCGGGATGCTGTTTACATGGCAAGCTGAGAACAAAAATACCACGACAGACCGCCATCACATATTCACAACCACTTGCGCTGTACCTTCTCAGTTTCGAACAGCTGCCTAGAAGTGGTTCTTGTTAATTAGGACTACATTCTGCTTCCGCGTCACGTCCAGCAGCGCGTTGTATTCGTCCGTCATAATATTGCCAGCCTGCATAGAGTGCGCTTCCAATAGCGGACTATTTCTGGCTCGGCCATTTCTGCCAGGGATGGAGATTCTTCTGGCAGCAGAAAAAACTTACAGATCGCCGACACTCCCTCGATTCCTACCGTTTGCCTAATTCCTACACTGCAGCAATTCCGGCAATAGTGCTTCACTGCACATTTTCGCAAGTTCCGTTCAGTTCTGACTTATCAGTCACTACTTATGAAGTAATGGATACAGTCAGCTTTGAGTGCTGGCATAACACCTACTGACTAAATCATACATTGCTAACAGTCAGCAAAATTATTTAGAGTTTATCTGTAATTCGTATAATGGGATGATAACTCCCATGAATCACACTGTTATATCAAAGTTATTTAAATACTGTGTTCTCACTATTAATAAATCTTATTAATATTTCTTATTGCGTTGCCACATTTCTGTTCTAATGTCGTCTGTCACGCAAGTGTTATGTAGATTTTAACAAGCATGCATTGTGGCACCATTTCAGTGACCTATAGTAGAAATATGTTTACTGCTACTGTGTATTTTTGGACTGAACTCATAGTAACATACAGTTACAACATACCATACATAAATAAAACCAACTCTAATAACAGAACTTTATGTAAAAACGTCATACAATGTTAGCAAAAGACGAACATCATTTTAGGAAGGAAGGAAAAGGGTGTTGCACAGAGATTTTATTACGATGCATCACTTAAAGTTCATGTTTCCAGCCGCGCGGGGTAGCCGTGCGGTCTTGGGCCCCTTGCCACGGTTCGTGCGGCTACCCCCGTCGGAGGTTCGAGTCCTCCCTTGGGCATGGGTGTGTAACTTGTCCTTAGTAGTGTGTAAGCCTGGGGACCGATGACCCTAGCAGTTTGGTCCCATAGGAACTTACCACAAATTTCCAAATTTCTAGTTTTCACAATATGTATGGAGGACTTATCCTCTATTTATACACAACACGACCAAGGACAGGGTCAGAGATGAAACAGTGCCAAAGACGATGGTGGAACAAGACACCGTCGATTTCTCGAAAATAAAATCTCTGAGAAACATATGTATCAAAGTCAATAAAATTCTTCTGGGTTTGAGGCCGCATTGTCATGTATAAAACACCGACGTTTCGGAGACTGTTGCAAGGCGCCTTCCTCAGGGTGTATTGCTGGCAACAGTCGCCGAAACGTAGGAATTTTATACATGACAATGCGGCCTGAAACCTATAAGAATTTTATTGACTGTGAAAACGGCCGCGGAAGCCTACGTTTACATTTATTTATCAAAACTCAGCCAGGATGCAGGCATAAAGGTCTCATAAATTCGGACTTTGCAGAAAAATAAACCTGTATTATTTCTAACATGCAAGTTATCAGGCACAAAACAGACTTTGTAAGCACAATGCTCCTACAAATTTAATATATCCACGTCCATATTTTCGGTATAACTTATTAAAATACACACAAATCGCTTGTTGTTACTACTACACTACTGCCAAAATTTCATATTCTCATCTCTGTCTTTAAGGAGCTTCCATTTCGGTTTTTCTATATTAAGGAAAGAAGGAAGGAAAGAAGATTAGGATTTAACGTCCTGTCCACATCGAGGTCGTTACAGATGATTAAGGAAAAGAGTAATGGGCAGGTTCAGCGTTTTCTCAAACACTGCAGGGCAGGTGAATGAATTATCATCGATTTATCGATCGGTGTGGGTGTGTCTTTGTTATTTTTCCTTCTTCCTCGCCCTGGTGGGCTGATCTGCTCCACCTTAAGAATTCCCACTCTTTGACAGTTGACTTACAACGTCGTAGACAATAACTTTATTATTTTATCTGTATTGTTTTGGCAGCGTAGTAAGTAGTCAAATTTTGAAGCATAGACGAAATCGGAAGTTATGAACTCTGCCCACATTTAGCGGCATGAAAACTTCCCTGAAAAATTTTATTCGTATTATAGGCTTAATCATATGCATTTTCATATGTGTTGCTGAACATTGAAGACACAGCTTCTAAGCAAACAAAAATTCTTGCTGGACGATGACGACAAAAGAAAAATTTCATACAGCAATAAGATAAGATAGATTAAAGCACAGTCTTTGTTTCGAAGAAATTTGTACACAACGTATTGCCCTCAATCGTTATCGCCAGGCACCTGTATCTGAAGTTTTAAGAATATTTGCCTCTGGAGAGAATGCGAGTTCATTGGACTCCTGAGATACTTCAGGAAGCAATTAGCATCGCCATCTTCCGTAATGTCTTGCTGTGTCCTCAGCAAAAGTATTTTGTCCTTTTTGAGTTGCAAAAATTCTTCATTATTTTCTCCACTAACTCTTTTTTCTTTGTTCTTAACGATGCTTGCTTGTCAGAGACAGTGGCTCTTTGACGATCTGTCAGACTGATCATCTAGTGACACAGACACATCGATAAGCAAAAATCTCTGAGATAATGGCATTTGTCTCAATGATTCTGTTTCTGCCGACATGAAACTGTGCATATCTATTGGAATTAGCATACCGTTTAAGATATTCATGTGATGAAACCAAAGCCAGGTGTAACTGCAATTTGATGCATTTTTTCGTGGATTACCAGATCTGATTTTGATAAGATGTTTAAGCTATCCTCTGTAACTGCCTCTAACGTGCTCCCAATTCGATTTCATGATTTTGAGTTGAAGGATAATGCTGCGCCACGAATAATTACAAGTGTGGAAGGTAGTAATTAAGGGACCGATTGCCACATTGGATGGCACGCACGGGCAATGTTGATAATTAGCAAACAATTCTGCAAGGCAATTTTACAACACCGCTCGAAGGCGAGAAGGCATGGCCAGGCGGGCACTGCATACAAGTGTGAATTAATGAGGACAGCACAGGGCACTGACGTGCTGTGAAGAACCCATAAGTTGCAGTTACACCAGCGCCTAATGATCTGTGTATAGGGGCCGAAGCGAACTGAGGAAAGCTGACGTTATAAATATTAAAGAGCACTCCACTTGTCACCTCCAGAGGACCTACGTCAGAGGCGTTGGGAAAAGTGTTAATAAACGAGCCCAGAGGCTCAAATGGGGGCCATTCTGTCCGCGTCTCAGACCGCAAGGAATGACGTTTGTTTAAGTTGCAGGACAACCACTACGACTTCCTGGTGATGGATGTCGGCGGCCAACCAGCTTGCTCCAACCACCGCTGCATGGAGCGAGGCGGGGCGGGCCTCACCTTGTTTGAGTTGCGCCGGCGCGAGGAGTGAGGCAGCTGCTAGCTTCTGCTCTCTGGGTGACATCGCGCGGCGGACTGCAAGCTGCCGTCCGTAGGGGCGAGGCCGAGGTGCGAACTCGAGGCCTCGCGGGAGCAGAGTTGTCTTCGATCACTGACCTAGCTTCACTGGGCGGACGGCTGCACCTGCTTAAGACTCACTACAACGACGGCGGTCGGCTGTTTCCCTTGGCGTTCTACATGGGGTCCACGAGCTGCACTTGATGGAACAGCCAGCTATGTCCCCGGCTACCGGCAAAGCCAGTACACGTGGCGGCCACGTAGATGTGGCGTAGGCAGATGTATGCAAGGCTGGACAGCCGGACGCCGTCGCAGCAAATTCTGGTATTGACACTGGCGCTGACCCACACACGCACCCCACGTGGTGCCATCACCGGGATCAGCAGAAGGCCCGCTGTGTACCTTCGATGCAATAAAGTCAGTGACACAGTTGCCGCTGTTACCCTGCAGCCTTCGGAGTGAGTCCCCCATCTCTCTCAGACCACACATCTCAGTCGTGCTGACATATTGCATTTGCTGTCCACGTTGTATTGGAAACAGTTCGTCCACGTCCAACACTATGTTTTGGTGAGGTAATTGCTGAGTGGTGAGTGAGGTAGTGGCATTTGACATAGGTTGAGTGGCACCAGCTCAGCACAATGTGGTGCGGTGAGTCTAAGTTTTATTTTATTATTTTTGATGCTTGCTCTCGTTCTCAGAGTTAGTTGTAAGAACTAGGGTACACGATTTTTTAAGTTACTTTTGTGAAGCCACAGGAACCCGTTGACTTATTTTTGTTTAAAGGTAACATGATAATTTAGTGCCAGCGAGGTGTCCGTTTTGCAATTTGTCTGGGCACAAGCTGCCATGTACCAGAGCTGTAGCAACTGTTTTTTTTTCTGTAAGTAGGCGTGCTGGTCATCTTTCTAGTAGTTTTACTGAGTGTTGATGGGTGATGATTCATGGGTGATAATTCACCGGAGGAATTAATTTGTGATTACATTTTTTATGTAGGGTTAAATGGGAGTTTGCGTTTTGTCTTTATTAAAAAAAATCTGTTGAATTAAGGTGGACGTATAGTCCACAAAATAGTGGAAACACGTACTGCTACATCAGATGCAGTTGCTGCCTTAACTCAGCAAGTGCAAGCGTTAACATAGCAATCTGAGGGCATGAAACAGAGAAGCTTCGAACCTAATCGTGAGTTAGACGCTAGTAAAGAGACTCATGATCAGTCGCAATCAGAGTCACGGGGAATTAAGTCAGGACTCATAGTGCCTTCTCTTCCGTATGACCCGGCAATGGTCGCACTGACTACTCCCTTCTTAAGCAAGGCACGGAGAACGTGACAGTTTTTGTGAATGATATTAGGGACACTGCTGAAGCATATGGGTGGTCAGATTAAGTAACCCTGTATGTTGCTAATATGAGTTTGGTGGGGGACGCCAAAGCATCTGTTGTCAACCACAAGACATTGAGTAAAGCACATACGTCTCAGGAATGGGTTGCTGGATTGCGCCAGCGGTACAAAAGCGACTTTTTCGCGAGACATTATGTATGTTGTCGATGCAGTGCAACGAGTCTCGGAAGCATTCTCGAACAAAATCTGTAAGCTAAATGCAAAGACAATGAAAAGACCCAGAATGCAGAAGCTAATAGGGTACTGTTACAGGAGGCAGAAAATAGAGCGGGGAATGTTTTTCTGCCTGGTATACCCGTCAAAAGTCACGGAGGGTACGGATGGAGAAACTAAAGGACTTAGAGTCAGCTCTTAGGATCACAACACTTATAGAGGAGGTAGATATCGTCACAAAGTAGAGAGTGGACCACCGCGTGTTCGCTTCTGAAGTGTTGTAGATGTGGTCGGGAGGAGCATGTAAGAAAGCAGTGTAAGTAACCAGAGCTCTATGCGTGTGGCATACAGGGCCACCGGTTATTTGAGTGTAGAGGCGGGAAAGGTGGAAAGCTGTCAAGGGAAGCAGCTGTTAAACACAAACTGAACTGCTTCAATTGTCGGAAGGAAGTACAGATAGACTATAAGACTGCACAAGTTACTGATAGACAGAATTCAACTTAGTGGGCAGCAGGAAACAGATATTTTTAGTGGACACAGGTGCGAATGTGTCCGTTATCAGTTTTAACCTCATGGGACAGAGGAGACTGGGGCCATTACGGTGTTGGTTACTGGCGTTGGCGATAATAGGGTGGAATCATTGAGTACGGCAGTACTGGAGTTTTCCGTCTGTAAAAGTTCAGTGAACGCATCGAGGTGTTGCCATGCATAGGCGAAGGTTATTCATTTATTCTCAGGCTAGACTTCCACGATAATCATCATGTTAGAATCTTTTGTAACGCACATTGGAACTGAGTAGGACTTTGTTTCAGCTGGGGAAAACAGTAGCAACTGAGACAATGGCACAAGGTTCACCTATCATGAAGGTGAGACCAACTAAACTGTGTACGGTTTCAGTAATGATCGATCAGCAGCATCAAATACCAGCAGGTACGAGAAAGATAGTGTTTCAGTCGATAGAATTTGCCGAGGGAAACATTATGTTTGGTAGAACCGCTCTTAAGCAGTGCAGAGTTGGTTAGTTCACATTGTTTTATCCGCAGGAGTTTGGCGCATGAAAGTGACATTAATGGGAACAGACGATACTGGAAAGTGTGGATAACTTTGGAAGAGGGGAGGTGACTCTTTCAAAGGGTGCCACAATAGTGACTGTGGAGTCTTGGAAGACGACTTCGATAGGTCGAGCCTAGAGGAAAGTCACAAGCTAACTGTCGATACGGAAATGTGATGAGAAGAAGTAGGTCATCTGAAGGGCTGTGATCGAATGGCTGTGGAGAACTTGTTGTTGAGGTTTAGACATTTATTTTGTGCGAACAGTGGGTTACCGGCAACCCCAATGACATAGTATCACATACTGAGAGGGGATAGCGCACCAAATTATAGGAAGCCAGACCGTGTAGCAACAACTACGGGATGATATTACAGAACTGAGTGATAATTTCTGGAGCACAAATATTTTTGTCGTGCCGAAGAAATCAGCGGACGGGACACAGAAATACAGATTTTGCTTTGGCTGCAGATATCTAAACACGTGAACCATTTCCAATGCTTATCCAATTCCAAACATCACGGAAACTTTGGATAGTCTGGGTCAGCGTTGCTTCTTTACAACCATGGATCTCAGGAGTGGACACTATCATTTGGATGTGTCGCCTAAAGATAGGCCGAAAATAGCGTTTATCGTCTCAGCAGAACATTTTCATTACAAATGCATGCCATTTGGACTCAATAACGCACCGGCAACTTTTTAGCGGTTATTAGATGGGGTATTGAGGGATCAAAGCCAAACACTTGTTTGGTCTATCTCGATAACATAATTGTCTGTTCAAAGGATTTACCGGAACATGTGGGACATTTGGAGATTGCCTTTAATAGATTTCGATTGGCATATTTGACGTTAAATATGGACAAGTGTCATTTTGTGCAAACTCCGGTAAACTATCTGAGGCATCCGTGTTTAGTGAGCATGGCATACACAGATACTTGTCTTACAGACACAGTTTAAAATTATCCAATAACACAAACAACGAAGAAGGTACGGTCGTTCATTGGACTCTGTAATTATTGTAGATGGTTCGCGACGGATTTTGATAAAATAACCAGACTCTTGAACAAGCTACTAAAGAAGGGGACGAAATTTCATTGGTCGCAGAAATGTCAGAGGCATTTGAAAAATTCAAATCCAGTATTGGTTTTTCCGGATTTCAAGAAAGAGTTGAGCCTTTCACGTAATGCTTCAAATAAGACAGTAGACTGCGTTTAAGGACAAATTGTAGATGGTCAGAAGCATCCGGTAGCTTATGCTTCAAGGCAGTAAACAAGACGGTGCGTAGCTACTCAACAATGGAGAAATAGATGTTGGTAGTTATGCATGGTATTATGTATTGTCGGCTGGAGTAGCCGAGCGGTTCTAGTCGTTTCAGTCTGGAACCGCGCGACCGATACGATCGCAGATTCGAATCCTGCCTCGGGCATGGATGTATGTGATGTCCGTAGGGTAGTTAGGTTTAAGTAGTTCTAAGTTCTAGGGGACTGGTGACTGAGAAGTTAAGTCCCATAGTGCTCAGAGCCATTTGAACCATTTATTATGTATTTCCAATTTTATCTGTATGGTATAAAGTTTAAAACTCGGCTGACACTTAAGGTTTGTGAATTCGAGTACGAGGTAATCCTGAAGTCAGGGATATCATACGCAAATGCAGATTCGTTATGCTGTGGGGTAGGAATGTTATGTACACTAGAGAAGTGCGTTGAAGAGTGGCAGCAGGCACAGGAAAGGAACAAGGAGTGCCAGAAATTTTAGTCACGGCCACATTTCATTACGAAAGTGTCTTTGTTGTGGTTCCAGAGGGTTCTCAGAAGTACGTTTTGCAGCAAGCTCACGACCATATGTTGTCAGATCACGACGGGCGACGTGCGATAGACTGGCAGGACACTTTTAGTGGAGGAACAGGAAGCGTGACGTGGAGCAGCGTTAAGGACTGTTTGCCATGTGCGAAGAGGAACGACATTACGAACAAGAATGTGCCATTGCAAAGGTTACCAGAGGTGTCCATTTTCTGTGCTATGGTTGGATGTCCTCGGGCCATTTAATAAAACACCTGCAGGACCGACCACATTTCTCGATTTTTGGCAATGGTACCGATGTCGGACCAACGGTCTAGTATTGTAGCTCAGACGTTAGTAAACAACTGGAAACGGAAGTTTCGGCTGCCTTAGACCATAATTATTGATTGTCTCGAATTTAATGAAACAATGCCACGTTCTGCGTACAAGGAAGTTAAGGACTAGTCTGTTTCATCTGCAGACCAATGGGAGAACTGAACGAGTGCACAAGACAGTTGCAAATATGTATTACATAGGATCCAGGCGCGGCGATTGGGATGCCTATTTACCTTATGCGCAGTGTGCCTATAATTCAAAGATACATACTGCTCAAATGGTTCAAATGGCTCTGAGCACTATGGGACTCAACTGCTGAGGTCATTAGTCCCCTAGAACTTAGAACTAGTTAAACCTAACTAACCTAAGGACATCACAAACATCCATGCCCGAGGCAGGATTCGAACCTGCGACCGTAGCGGTCTTGCGGTTCCAGACTGCAGCGCCTTTAACCGCACGGCCACTTCGGCCGGCATACATACTGCGAAAGACTTGCCACCATTTGAGGTGGTGTACGAAAGGAAAGAGCCACCTACCTTTGAAGTTTTGATTCCTAAGTTAGGACCGGATGGTGAGTTGCTGAGGAAGTTTAGCAGAAGAATTAGGGGAGTTTGGAGGAATATACAAAAGGCGAATACGAAGGCACCAGAGGGCAAGAAACAACAGACGCATCGACAAATTGCTGCAATACCGCTTGGGTCAGTGGGTAATAGTAAATAGTCCCATTCGTCAAAGAGGAAAATGAAGAAATTTATAACGAAATACCTGGGACCACACCAGGTCGTGGAATAACCTCAGTGGTAAACGTGAAGATACTGTTCCCCATGAAAACGTCTGCTATACACCCCGGTCGCATAAAACCGTCTAAAGAAATGGTAGGGAGGGGATACCGCCATTATCGGCACCCAACCAGAAGGTGAAAGTTACGAAGCGTAAGAAATATGTAATGACATCGTGAGGAACGATGATGGTCCTGCTGTTGCTGTACGTCTGCAAGGGCGAGGCAGGGCAGGTAACAGTCGTTCAGCCTCTAGAATTGGGTGTGATGTTCTTGAGACAACCGGGTGTGTGCCCTGCTAGTCATAAGTGGGTGCTAAAAGCAACAGTGGAGATCTGGGAGATTAGGAATGAGGTGTGTAGATTGGAAGATGCCTTTTCGAAAAAGAGGCATAAGGGAATAATTTATTTAGGTAGATAAACGGAGAGATCCAGGTGTTGTAGTTCACTTACAGTAAATTAAGGGAGCAGTTGCAACAATTGGTTCATGAAGTTGCTCAAGCTAGGAGTCGGCGGAAGAAGAGCTCCTTAACTGCTGTAGGAAAACTGTTAAAGACAATAGCAAACGAAGAGGAAGTGTAGAGAGCTAGACAGCGCAGCTGTTCAGGTTCAGCAGATGTCTAGTTCTATTAAGGATGCTGTTGAGTGGTATACAAAGCGGTAATCAGAATTAGAGGTGTTGAATTACACGAAAATAGTCCAGGGGTTAGCAGTAGAACTAACCCGGTGTGCTAGCGAAACGAAGGAGGGACTGAATAGCGATTTGGAGAAAATACAGTTGCAGCTAGGTATGCTGGATAATGAATTGAATGTAGCGAGGTTACTGCATGTACCAGCGGACCAACTTGGCGATGCTAGGAGTAAAGCGACGATATTACAGAAGCTATTGGTTATACCTAGGGAATTCATGATGGATCTTCGGCAGGTAGGAAGCAAATTTCCCGTGGAGTTACAGTATATAGCCTAAGTGTTGCAAGAGAAACTGGCACTGTTCTTTCATATAGCTAGCGTGGATGTGGAAACAGATGGAGCCAAGGTGCATACAGCGGCGCTTATACCTGTTGCGGGGAGAAACTCGAAGTTTCACTGCTACAGCGTTCAACCGTATTCAGTGAAATGGAGGATATTGGGTAAGTGGATGCAGGTGAGAACACGGGAAGTGTTGCTGGTCTCAAAGGACAGGTAGGCTCTTTTTCACGGTTGGATTTGGAAAGGTGGGTGATATGGAAGGTTGTGATCTGTCCAGGTGGCCAAGTGCGTACTGTTATGTGAAGCGGGTTTGTTTCTGCTGGAAGAAAATGAGATGAGTTGTGGGAAGGACCTCCTGCCAGCCCGAACATACTTCATGAGAATACGGACTCATTAGTTATACTCCATATTCACTCCGGAAAATGTATGGATGAACTGCTAAGAAGGAGACAGACCGTAGGGTTGAAAAAACTCTAGCTTCGGGAAGGCGGAATGATAATTAATGGCACGACTTGTGAGGTAGTCATGACGGATTTTCGTCTTCTGGCTATGCTTACGGACTCAGCTGTTATGACATTGTCACGGAATACGCTGTATTGACCAGAAGGATATCTGAGGGTATTACCCGTTCAAAATGTAACGTATTTAAATATCCCGAGTTTTTGCAGTTCCTGGTCAGATTAAGGGTGACCTATCAAGGGGAAATTTCGATGGAAAAAATGTGGCAGCATGCACACCATATCCAGGAAGGAGCACGAAGTATCAGCGGTGCGCGTATCGACCAACAGTTGTGGCGTGTTTGTAGCAGGTTTTTGCATACTGTATTTCTGGGTAAGACGCAAGAGGGCACTGGCTGTGGAAGTGCAGATGGACCAATTACCGGTAGAATGGTTGACCGACAATGCTTGGGGGGCAATTAGTTTTAAGGTCTTAATTAGTGTATAAGGGTATGATGAATGTGACATGGCAGCAGTAACGTGTGAGCGGAATACTGTATGGTAAATTCGAGAGATTACCTCAATATGTAAATTAATGAATTCTAGAAGTGAGGTGGGGGGAGGGACAGCAAATTAAAGATGTGGGATGTTCTCGGAAAGGGCGAGGGCACGCTGCTCCACCATTAAGTACAGGCTGGAAGGTAGTAGTTAAGGGACCGATTGTCACACCGTTTGGCACGCGCGGGCAGTGTTGATATTTAGAAAATAATTGCGAGGAGATACGTCCAGGTGGGCGCTTTGTACAAATGTGAAGAAATGAGGGCAACACATGCTGGGAAAAATCCATACGTTTCAGTTACAACAGCGCTTACTGTTCTGTGTGTTGGGGCTGAAGCAGGCTGAGGAAAGCTGACGTTGTAAATATTAAACGGCACTCCACTTGCTCCCTCCAGAGGAACTACGTCAGAGGCGTAGGGAAAAGACGAATAAATAAGCGAGCCCAGAGGCTCAAATGAGGGCAGTCATTCCGCCATTTTGCCCACGTCTCGAACTGGAGCGAATGACGATTGTTTAAGTGGCAGGCCAACCACGACGACCCTCTCGTGATCGGTGGCAAAGCGGTCCACTGAAACTACCACCAACCTCCTCTGCATGGATGCACCATAGCTGGGGTGGGAGCTGCAGCGGCACGGGGAGTGGGCGGCTGCCAGCCTCCGCACTATGGGTGACAGCGTCGGGCGGGTTGCCAGATACCGTCCACAGGGAGCGGGGCCGGGGCGCTAAGTCACGGCCTCCGGGATGCAGAGCTGTCTGTGGCCACTGACCAAGCTTCCCTCGGTGGACAACTGGAGCTGCTAAGGCTCACTACAACGAAGGCGGTCGGCTGTTTCCCTTCGGCTCTCTCCGTGGGGTCCACGAGTTGCGCTTGAAGGAGCAGCCAGCAGGATGTATCTGGGCTATCAGCGCAGGCAACAGGCCTGGCGGCCACTTAGCTGCGGTGCGAGTAGGAGCGCTACGTCTGCAAGGCTGGACGGCCGGACGCGGACGCAACACATTCCGGCATTGGAATTCGCGCTGACGCACGCACGCGCACTGCACGACGCCATCACTAGAATCAGCGCGAGGCTCGCAGTGTACCTTCGATGCAGTATAGTCAGTGACACACTTGTTCCGTTTCTGTGCACACTTCGGCGTCAGACATCTGCCTCTCCCAAACCATATCCTATCGGTCGTTTGCAGACCTTAAGAAAATATAGCTCTTTAGTTTCCCGTCATTACAGATGAATGAAAATGGTTGGACTAAGTAAACATAGATGGACTAAGTAACTCTGCTTGTGTCACTAAAAGACTTGTAAGCTTTCCTCCCTGATTGCGTAGATCTTCTTTAACAAACAAACAAAAATCGTGTGTTGTGTCGCTTCTGATGAAATAGGTGGAAGACATCTAAAACACTTACCGCTGAAGCTGAAGCATGGCTCTACTGGCTTGCGCCGGCTCACACATTAAACATTCTGAATGTTGTCACCACATGACGGACCAGCTTCCAGTGTGCTGTTGTGGACGGGCAGTAATTTGAACATCAGAACACGGAGCAATGGATTTGATATCCCGCCGCGTCACTGCCAGGCTCGACACGTCTCGGCCAACTGCACAGTTTGAACACTCCCTAATACTTGCACTTTTCAAGATAATTTAAGTGCAAATAGATGTAAAGCCAACAAAAATATACTACTAAAACAAGTGAGGCTTTTTCTCTGGCGAGTACATTAACTGGATCCACTAATACCGATTTTGACAAGTGAGTGTCCTTCTCATTAAGCAAGTAACCCAGTTCTTCAGCTATAATGGATTTCACAAATAGAAGCAACGTTTTCTTCTAAATTAACATTTCGTCCTTTTGTGGTATCGTCCACACTTAATAATTCCGAATAAGGCGACCACTGAAGCCTAAGAATAGAAATTAGGAGCCAAAAATTTGCATCGATGATTTCGAACTTTGTACTTGAAGCGTCCTCTATAACGAGGCCAGCAAAGACAAAAGAGGCCAGTAATTATGCAATAGGTTTTGCCCAGTTTTTACGAAAGAAGCAGTTGTGTGGAAATACACTCTCTGGTTTGTTCAAATGGTTCAAATGGCTCTGAGCACTATGGGACTTAACTTCTGAGGTTATCAGTCCCCTAGAACTTAGAACTACTTAAACCTAATTAACCTAAGGACATCACACACATCCATGCCCGAGACAGGATTCGAACCTGCGCCGTAGCGGTCGCGCGGTTCCAGACTGTAGCGCTTAGAACCGCTGGCCACCCCGGCCGGCTTCTGGTTTGTTACTTTAAACGCTTCTAAAACCCATGCTGAACGTTACCACGAATAATAACCAGGAGAATTGAAGCTTTAGTGATCTAGTGGTTAGTCTTGCTTATTTATAAGACAGAGATTCCGAGCTCAGATGGTTCTGTTGTGGAAAAGTCTGGACCGCGATCTCCTCAGTCATACTGGCAACTGTTTGAGCAATGCTGCCATTGAAGCTGCCGTAGTGAGGTTAAATCTGTAGCTCTGCATCGAGCCGAAGTGTTATTATTAACAATCTGAAAAACGTTCATTGATAAAAGATAAATACGTACACTTAAGGAGAAGCAGCGTTACCATGTTTCACATGCGTGCTGTTAAAATTTGGGCACTCACCTTGACACCTTTGCGCGACGGGTACTCGAAGTGTACGTCCTTAAAGATGAGATCGCCCTTGACCGCTAGAAGCCTCTTGCCTTCCTGAGACATGCTGTTGATGGGTGATTTCCGGTCGATGACGGAGTACACCTTCGCTGCCGCGCCTCTGGCTATCGAAAAGGCCTCGATGAAGGGCGACGCCATACCTAACATCCAGGAAGCCATCAGCACCGAGAAAAATACCTGTAATGGTAAAAAGTGCTCGTTTAAGTGGCTGATTTGGTGAGCAGCGTAGAATACCACTGGCCTTTATCTGCATGTTCTGAATCACTGTAGTTCGAAAAATTTCTTGATGAATCCATATCTCAGCGTAGTAACATACCCCGACAGGACGGAGATTTTTTTGGCACAGTGCCAACAAACTCTCCGTCCTGCCAGGGTATGGTTGCTTGAGACTGAACCCACAAAATATCGTCCTGCTAAAGAGTTTTACTGACAAATACAGAATGTTGATAAATAATGAAGAAATTTTGCTGTGCAATCCACATGCTACTGGCAAACCGAGTGAGACTTACAATGGGGTCTCAGGAACGAGTATTAGAATGCCTGCAGCTGATACTACAAAAACTATATTCATATACCATATCTATACCATATCGTGTTGTTCTTCGGCATTCAAACTCACACTGAAGAAAACCAGCACATATAATGGATACTGACTTGTAGCAAGTGTTCTCAGAGCCATCTGACGTGAAATCTCTAAACTATTTTTTCATTAACTACTAACTACAAAAATTCGTGATTTTTTCACCAGACCCTTTTCCCTTTATTGAGGTAAAGCATCATCAGTGGTCTGTAATTAAGTTATTTACATTTTGATTTGCTTTTAGATCGAAGAACAGTTCGTTAAGAATAGGTTGGCTTGTATTTACGGTGATTTTTCGGCTGATTTCTCGCTTACATAGGGAAATGCCATCTGCTAGCCCATCTTCTTTTTCTGTGTTAGAAACTGATTATTTTGGTCTAATTTTTAGATGTTCTGCAGCACCATGCTGTTCTTATGTTTTTCACAATACACTTTCATGCACACGACTGTATTCTGTTTGTTTTTGCATTTCAAGTATGTGTTGTCTGTGTTTTGTGTTGTTGCCAACATAACCTTTATACTATTTCTTCAATATTGCTTGGCCTATGGTGTTGAAAGCGACATGAATATCATAAAAATTAGTTAAGACAGACACCTCCTCCCTTTCCAAGAAAATTTCTGCAAACAAAATGCATTAACACAAAATAAATAGTTGCTCAATGACCAGACAAATATTGGAAACCACATTCTATACAGAATAGTTGATGAAATTACATGAAAAAGAAATGAGCCATTTCCATGGTTCAAAATGGTTCAAATGGCTCTGAGCACTATGGGACGTAACATCTGTGGTCATCAGTCCCCTAGAACTTAGAACTACTTAAACCTAACTAACCTAAGGACATCACACACATCCATGCCCGAGGCAGGATTCGAACCTGCGACCGTAGCGGTCTTGCGGTTCCAGACTGCAGCGCCTTTAACCGCACGGCCACTTCGGCCGGCCAGTAACTCACACTCCATCACACTGCTATATACTTACGTCCACTCGTCATGGTTTCCTCCCTCCCTTAAAAAAAAAAAAAAAAAAAAAAAAAAAAACTCCCTCCATCGCTATTCCTTCTCTACTCTTACACAGTACATAAATACACAAAAACAAAATTAAATAGAATTACACACTTACAATAATGTAACTTAAAAAAAGAATGTTGTAGGTCAAAGACAAAGTAGCGGAAAGGTTATGTTGGCAACACTACAAAACACTAACAACAACACATGCTTGTACAAAAACAAAGAGAATACAGCGTTGTGCATAAAAGTGTGATGTGAAAAAACATAAGAAATGCATAGTGCTGCAGAACATCGAAAAATTAGGCCTGAAGTATCAGTGTCTTAGACAGAAAAACAACGATGTACTAGCATTTCCCAATGTAATCGAGAAATCAGCCGAAAAATCGCCGTAAGTACAAATAAAACTATTCTTACCGAACTGTTTTTTGATCCAAAAGCAAATCAAAATGTAAATAACTTAATTACAGACCGATGATGAGGCTTTAACTCAATAAAGCGAAATGCGTCTGGTAAAAAAGTTACGCATTTTTGTAGCTGCAACAACAGAATAAAAATACCCTCAAGAGTTATAAAGCAATTTCGGACACTAGGGCCACACAAATAAAGAATTCTCGCTCTTATTTAATTTTAATAATATGTTTCGAATTCAAGTGCTGTAAAATCTTGTAGGTGAAATTTTGCCGAGAAATTAATAAGAGGTACAGGAAGAGTCAATGTTTTACGTCTCATATAGACCGAGACATCACATGCAAGCAGGAGGAGCTTAGCTGAGCAAGCATGGGACAACGGATGGGGCTGGGTTTGTTCCTTTGAAGGATCCTGAGATCTACCTAGCTTGGCAGTTCAAATTCTAAAAAGTGAGCCCCTATCACCAGATCCTCAAATCCGCAACTCTAGCAGATATGGGAGTGTAGGATAATGTGTCCACTCTACAGATTATTGATTTTTCTCCAAACCACGATTATTGATATAAGCTTGTCACTTACACATTTTAAATATATATGTTACCATACAAAATGGGGTATCGCCCAGAGACTGCGGTGCCAACCGAGGTCGTCAATGTGAATCGACATCACAGACATAAGTGAGGGCTCGCTGCAATCCGCAACAACCAGTGGGAGGCACTCCAGAAGGCCACGCCTCCTTCTCAGCATAGCAGCGTCCTCGCACTGAGGTAAATACAGTGTCGGACATGCAAGAGCTCAGCACAATCAGAGACCTCAGCTACAGCGGTCAACATCATTGTGTAGGACAACGACAATTAAAGATTCTAGTGAAATGTACTTCCATAAATGTTGCATTTTATACTTCAAGAGAACAGTTCGTTAATCTGCACATCAAGTGATGCTTTAACAGTCAGTGACAGTTGTACACTATCAAATAATACTGTGGTAATGAACTGTGTCAAATATAAGTAAATCTTTTACTCATTTATGTAAGAAAGTGAACTGATATTCCATGTGTTCTAGTTTGGTGAGAGTTCTCCCAGAACAATCATAGAATCCACAGATATTGCAGGACGAAAGTAGTTTAACTGGTAACAACAAAAAAGAACTACATGCATTTTTCTGAAGGCTTACACAGTGAGCACTTTTTCCTTCCTAAGGAGTAACGTAGCCAACGCCATCACAACAAGATACTATGTTTGTTGTTCTGATTTACAGACGTATTTTCTAGACATATTTATGCCCTAGTATCTCAAACAATATCAAACGACTACATCAGACCTTTTAAAATCGGAGTTTTGTATTAATCCAAATATAAGAGAACAGAGACGAGTTTAAATAAGAAAATTAATTAATTAAAATCTTCATAGAGGAATAGAATGACAGATAAAAGCTTTATACACAAAAGGATTAGAAGTCAATCTGATATGTAGAGTTACTCCTGATACACGGAAGTAATTATCTCTTATTCCGTAAAACACCTTGGCGACTTTTTCTGAAAAAGAAGGAAGTAAGATCAGAGTTTAACATCCCGTCGATACCGAGGTCATTGGAGACTGTCTTTCCGAAGAGAGTGTGGCCACTTTTTCTGCTAGGATCCTATGTCAGCACTAGTGAGTCACAGATTGAAACTATCACACCAAAGGGAACAACAAGGAGCTACTGCCCAGCCACGATATTATTGCTCTTTGCCTCCCGCGGCCATTATCGGAAACATGCAGTGACGCTACAATAAACGAAAACCATACACATTTCCTCAACTGTCATATACACTGGGAAACTCAGAATATGTTCACGAAAAAGTTGTCTGCTCCTTAACACAGCCGAGCACATTCTGATGGGCTTCAAGCGCAAAAGTAAACTCGTGAGCTGACTAATTCCCCTCAGACCCAGTTGCAAAAATATTGTGGTCGACTAATACATTTGCAAGCCAAAAGTCGTTGTTTGAATAAATACTTTAAGAAATTAATACTCTACGTATAAGTAAGGTTATAAGAATAATACAATTGTCATGGTCTGCACAAGGCGAATGAACATCGGAAAAGTTTTCAGTAAGGGGAGCTGGAACGCCCTATCCCGACAATGATAAGTTTAGTCACTTGGCTTCCCTGTATTTCAGGAACCACTGTAGCCATTGACATGAAACTTTTACAGGACATTAAACTGTATGTTCTGAGTCTACTGAACTACAATAATTGCATTTCAGACACTCCATTCGGAAATACAATTTTTTAATTACACTGTTAAAATTTTGTGTACTTTTTTGTACGTTATCCTAAATAATTTTAGTTATAAACAACATTAGGTTCTTATTTTAGTTCAGCAGACTCAGGATATGTATGTTATTACTCCCTGAAAATTTGAATACTCTACTCGAAGTGGTTTCTGAGATGGAAAGAACACAACGAAATCTCACAACAACCAAAAGCTTTCAAGAAAGCTCAGGGTTTGGACCCAAGGAAGTATGTTTTTTAGGACATGTGATACCTGCTGATAGAATTCAGCCAGACCCACAAAAGTTAGAAGCCACTGAAAGGTACTAAGTACCAAGAACTAAGCGACAAGTGAGTGCATTTCTCGAGTCAGTGAATATATATAAGCCATTCGTAGACATTATCGTTATCATACCGAATTTGACAGGAAAAATGTAATATGGAAGTGGACCAAGGTAGAACAAGGCCAGTTCAGAGAATTGAAAGAAGTGTTAGTGAGACGTTACTTGTTTGGCCAGACCTAAGCAAGAAATCCTGTATGTCCTGGGATGCATCAAGGACCGGTTTTTGCTTTCAGTTGCTTCAAGAAGTCGAACAGGATGGGTAAGTAATGAAAGAAACCATTGGTTTTGGGAGTCGTGTTTTGAGTGAAGTGAGACAAAATTATCCAGTGACACAATTAGAAGCGTTAGCTGTTAATGAGGACTCAGCAAATTTAAGGACTTCTTAATGGAATGTGTAATGAAGGTGTACACTTCAGAATGAATTTTCTCTCTGCAGTGGAATTTTCTGACTATACACCACGATACCACCTGGCTTCGAACCTCCCCCCCCCCTCCCCCCCCCCCCCTCAGGGGATAATGAGAAAGACTGCTAAAACGTGTCTTTTGTACTGTCATACTCAACAATGATCGCGCGACACATATCTGGCAGATTTTCAGTTAATGACTCACCACACTAGGCTACTGGAATTGCATCAAAATTAGCTCTGACAAACCAGCCACATGGAGACTGAATAGGAGGAATTGTAGACTACCTAACTGTTACAAGGAAACGCCAATATGATGCTGTAAGATTACTGCTGGAAAGGATATGCACAAAAATTGAGAAGAGGAAGGAAAATCAGAGAGGACTGATAAGAGAAACGAAGGTTACAGTGGATGATGGTGGAAGCGGTCAAAGAAGAACTGATCTCTAAGCATCATATTCCTGTACGTATTTTCAGCAACATACTGCATCTGAAAAATCGTTTATCACAACGCCATAGAATCAGAATCTCTATGTAGCTGCAAATCGATTGGAAAAAGCACATTTGGCAGGTCAAGATGTTTAAGCAACCTTGCAGAAATGAGCTGAGACACAACATCCAGCATCAGGGCTTTCGTAAGAGGATGTAGTAATAACATGAACTAATCCTATGCAAAAGTAAAACAGTCGTAAGGTCATAAAAGAGTTTTCACACAAACTAGTCCAAGTTCATCCAGAGAAGTCAGGGAGATGGTGCAGGTAGTACTGAGAAGTGAAGCACTAAACAGATCACTAGATGTAGTTTCCCACTGATGATGATATACTTGTTGGTTGAGTTTTATTACTGGGTGTTGTGTGATGTCCTTAGGTTAGTTAGGTTCAAGTAGTTCTAAGTTCTAGGGGACTGATGACCATAGATGTTAAGTCCCATAGTGCTCAGAGCCATTTGAACCATTTTTTTTAGTTTTATTTTTTATACGGTTGCCAGAGCACTGAGCTGAGCACTGAACAAGAAACAATAAGCTATATGATCTGAGTTTGTGTGAGTGATATTAAGTAGCAAAGAGATTACGGGAGTTTGAGGACAGCGGACATGAAGGAACGCTGCGCTGTGAGTCTTCAGTAGACCTGAAGAAACACTGAAATGTGTGGGTGTAATTGATGAGTAAAACAATAATGAGTTTCTGCTATTTGGATGAGAGTATGATGTGATAATTTTTGTGTATCTCCATATTATGTTTACAGGAAAGACAGATGAAGTTTTGGGCGAAAACTATGAGAGAAAAAAGAGAACGGCAGACGATGAAAGAGTGACATTAACATAACTCTGGTTGAAGAAAAGAGTAAGATAATCACGGGCCTACAATAAAAGAGAAAAAGACCACGAACCACTGTGAGTGTGAAACAAGGTAACCATTAAGTATAAGGTAAGGTAAGGTAAGGATCGACCCAGGAAAAAAAGCACGTAAAATACAGTATGATAACATTGTATTGTAATTTTCAGGTAGGAGTTGAGAATCGTATTACGCTTTTGTTTATGTTACAGATTATCAATCGCTGCAATATAGGAAATCCACAGTATAAGGAATAAAACAAATTCATGAGATGGGACGTAACGGATGTGTGGAGAATTTAACTTTTGGGATGAAAAGTAGTTAATGAAGATAACGGAAGATAGGTACTACGTTGAGACAGTAGAATATTTATGGTGGCCGCATCTAATCTGGGTGACAGATAAACCACAATCACAGTGCTGGTGCTTGTGAGCCGTCTACTAGATATCGATAGACCTCTCTGGGTTATCGATTAGTACGTGTAAACACAGATAACCGCTTAAAACAATGATCAAATAACATAAACTTGAACTCTCAATGGATATACGCATTGAAAAAACCGTCATAATGTAAATAAGAGAATGAGTTTAAATACTTTAAGTAATAGAATAATGATCATGTCTTAACTTTCAAGACAAAAAGTGAATGTATGAGGATGAATATTTACAAAAGCTAGTAATAATGACAAACAATCCTGTTGGAAGAACATCCACAACTGAACGTTATACTAGAGGTTGAAAATACCGCTTCAGTTGCAGATTTCTTTTGTTATCACGATCGGTTTCTGGCCGTCATAAGCCCATCCTCAGGTGTCGCAACTGTGCTGTGGCCCCCGAGCGCCGCTGTGGACGTGTACTAGGCGGGGTTTGCTACCTATACCTATACCATAGGTACCACACCGCGCCTAGTACACGTCCACACCGGCGATGGGCGCCCCAGCACAGTTGCGACACCTGAGGATGGGCTTATGACAGCCAGAAACCGATCGTGATAACAAAAGAAATTTGCAACTCAAGCGGTATTTTCAACTTCTGGTAACAATAATAAGTAATTATAAAAGAATGGAGAATATATATTTGTATTATTGTTACACTGGAAGGGAATTGTGAATTTTGTATTATTCAAAGAAGAGTAATAAGGGCAGAAATATCTTTGTATTTTTAAGGTTGTAATATTAACGTATGTATTGTAAACTGTTTGAGGTCACAGCAGTCACACGTTGGAGAAAGGAATTAGAGAGCTACAGATGGAGAATGACATTAGAGATGTGGCATGAGTAACTGAGGCGTTATGCCCAAGTAGCTAGTCAGACGTACTTCCAATTGCACAAGAAACCTGTACAGCAAGTTGGCCAGTTGCAGTGCATACCATGGCTTGGTCACTGTCAACCAGCCAACACAAGTGGCCGCGAGGACAGTACACTCACCATCTACCTGCTTGCTCCTGAAAGAGCCCGTCATGCAAGCTGCAGCCCCAAGAGAATTTCTGGGAACTATCGCTCTCTCGCAGAAAGCAAGCGAATAGTTGACACTCCGAGGTTTAGATACCACAAACAGGCGTGCTCCAGCAGCCCTGTTTACCTATGCAAAAACGGTGATGTCATTTGGGGACTACATGTAGCTACTGTCAACGAACGTCTTGTTGCCCATGCGATACATGTACCATGTTTTATGTATAATGAACCTGAGACAATCGCAAAGTCCCCGAGGAGATGGTCACTTACTTTTAATTTCAATGCAGAACCTTGTGGATGGATTTGAATGTTCTGTCAAGTGAGAGGAGGTCACTGACCACTTCGCAGGGGAACACTTAACAGCATTACAGTGTTGGGCGAGTGAAAAGACAAAAAATGAAGCAACTTACGTATCCTGAGACGCTGTCAAGGAAGCAAGA
Organism: Schistocerca nitens; assembly: GCF_023898315.1. Classification (NCBI taxonomy): domain Eukaryota; kingdom Metazoa; phylum Arthropoda; class Insecta; order Orthoptera; family Acrididae; genus Schistocerca; species Schistocerca nitens. Next base: position 742,872,974 of record NC_064617.1, read on the forward strand.
AACATTGTTAAGACCTTCTTCCGACGGCTGTAGCCAAAACCAAAAGTGAACAGACATGGTCATATCAAGTACTAGAACTATATTAAGATAGATTATGATCACCATGATTGTGAACACTTGAACTAACGATTTCATATGTACGTACAACAGAAACAATACCAATGGTGGCCGATACTTAACTACTTAGTTCATTTTGTAAAATGAATAAACTGCACAACAGTTGCTTAATCTTCAGTCTTTCAATTTGTACATAGTTTTGTTAACTACTTATATTATGATTTATTTTATTGATTTGCATATACACCTAAATAAGAAGCCACTGTGAAAGCAGGCTGCACTTGGCTGTTGATGAGGGTACACACTGTAGGGCTATCAAACCGGCAGGGAACCAGCCCAGACAGTAAGGCCAGACAGCGCGTTAAAGAAGAGCCAACCATTACCCACAGTCACGACGCAAATTACATCTTGAAGTTATCTGGGGACAACAGACATATTATTAGTGAGCAGTGTATGGTTGAGCGATGCATGCTATTTTTGGAAGAGTCCTGGAAAAACTGGTATTGTGAAAAGAGCTGCAGGCAGAGAAATTTACCGTAAAACGTAAGCTGTTAAAAAACATTTTAGAAGGTGGCATAGGAACATTGTGTTAGGGATCCTTTGAAGATTGTGAGACCGCTACACCAGTACAGGCTCTGCAAAAGCCCAAATGTTTATGGGAATATATAAACGGCTACCATTGTTTAACATACGTAATTTAGAAGTGGGAGTAAGGAAAAGACTGTGGTTACAGATGTCCACCCTTATAGGCCAGAGCACGAACGTAGAAAGAGGAAGAGCGTTCAAAGTGGTTCAAATAGCTCTGAGCACTATGGGACTTAACTTCTGAGGTCATCAGTCCCCTAGAACTTAGAACTACTTAAATGTAACTAACCTAAGGACAGCACACACATCCATGCCCGAGGCAGGATTCGAACCTGCTACCGTAGCGATCGCGCAGTTCCAGACTGTAGCGCCTAGAACAGCTCGGCCATCTCGGCCGGCGAGGGAGAGCGTTTTGGAGCGCCAAGTACAATAAATATTGTAACCAGTTAACCACCTGAAATGAGAGTGAGGAAGGGAGATCAACGTTTTTATATGACAACCTCTTAGTAGTCGACACACACAAAATTTATCATTCAGCCAATCATACAACGTGACGCCAGAAATACTCAGAGGACACAATCGTCCTTGTCAGAAGCGCACTGCAAAAAGTTACTTCTTACTTCAGCGTCTCCATGAAACTTCGCTACTAGACAACTTCTACCGGCTCTTCGTGGGCGAGAGGCTTTCATCCCACTGAGCTGAGCTCAGACGCAAAAGGAACATAGTTGTTGGTACAGAGCCAATTTTTAAGACACTTCAGCCGCCACTTGCGCCACGACAGCGAGGTGAACTGCAGAGAAAATCGAATAACATTTAATGATGTTCAGTAACGGCTTCATTCTGAAGAGTGCTTTGCAGTTAGAGGTTCAACACGCTTTCACCTCCGGCAGCAGATGCGCATGGGTATTCTTCTGCAGTATTTTCTATCCCTATGCACAGAACTTCGGCGATCATAATATAATTTTCACGAATGTGAATTTTTCTTACAGATATGCGTTCATTTAAAACACATTAAAAACCTTTTGTCCAGATTTACCAAGGCATTAGCTTCTAACATTCAATGATTGTTAAACCATTTCTTTCGGTTTTACATGTAATAAGCTGAGTTAATTAAGATCATTGTCTAATATCGTAGTCAGATGAATTCCTTTATTGTTGTTTTGGTGCGTTACGATTTGTTTATTTCAGGTATTCGGGGCCATATTACAAGGTGCAATTAAAGATTCAATTAAAGTACCCCAACACAATTTCAACGTACACTTCGGCTGCTTTCATTGACTTTCAATACATATTAGTAAAGCTGGGTTCAATTTCTAAAAGAGTAACCAAATACGAAAACTTGAACCACGTGAAGAAAGTTGGTAATGTAAATACAATTAAAAAGATGTAAATGGAAAGGGACTAAGAATTCCAAGCAGATTTATGTAGCGCAAAAAGGGTCCGTTACGTTACATCAAGACTAACTTTTATTATTGAAAATTTATGTTATGACTAACAAAGGGCTTCCTGCCTCAACCAGTCGAACAGGCGTAGATCCAGTGGTCACAATCGATCTATAAGTCAGTAGACTTCCACTACAGTATGGCCAGTTTACGTCCCCAACTTGTCCATTCCGACTATGTACTCCGTTTCTATTAACCTTCACGTCTCCCTTCCTTTCCTTGCGGAAGAGACATCTTGATCTGCAGAAGCACACTATTGCAAAGGAACACACTTTAGTAGAAAATGGATGCTAAGCATTGAAGAAAGAGGTTTTCTTGTGGAAATTATTGCTGTTTCAGTACTCCACATTGTATCATATATGCTGCAATACCACTATGTGATTACCAGATGAATGAAAACTCAGTCATCTTCAGAATTAAAATTTAAGTGACTCAAACACCCATCTTGTGTGACTCAAACACCCAACGATTTCAACTTTCACGTATTTGGATTTCTTAAGCACATGTAGAGATGGAAGCCTTTTAGTTTCCGAACAGATAAAGTTTGTGGGCCTTGTCAGAATTTGAATATGTTCCACACAAGTTATGTCGTTGCAGCCTCCTTCTAGGTCTCCTTACAATGCCTCATAAAAAAGTACATTCTTTTATGAAAAAGTCTCAGTCGTGACCCAGCAGCTATGTACGCTGTAAATTACTGGCGTACTTGAGAAAATTCTGTACGTGGTCTACTATAACTCTACGAAGAGTCTAGATAATATTACTGGTTCAGAAAATATTTGGAACCATCCGTTTTGGTTGCCACATCCTGTATGGGAAGTAAAAGAGAAACTTTTATACTGTGTATGATTAAAATTGACACTCTCCGTTGCGAAATAACTTCCTGACAATTTTCCAAGTGTGTGATCTGACGTTAGTGACTGTATAACGATACAGCCTCCTCCTTCTACTATATAATTTTGTTTTTTCAAAAAACTGAAAGTTATTTCTGTTGATCTGTACTACCTGGAAGATCTGTTGATCTTTACAGAACAAAACGAAGTAGCATCTAGTCTGTGCTTCAGCCTTTCTTACAAACTGTGACAACCATGACAAAACTACTCTGTCTGGTGTGCAAGAAATATGGGACATGGGAAATATCCTCAGACTTCGAGAAGAAGATAATAATTTCAATTCCAAAGAAAGCAGTTTTTGGTAGGTGTGAATGTTACCCAAATATCAGTTTAAGACGTTGTGGTTGCAAAATATCGACACGAATTATTCACAGCAAAATGGAAAAATTGGTGAAAACTGATCCTGGCGAAGATCAGTTTCGGTTCCAGAGGAATTTAGGAACTCTGAAGCAAGGCTGACCCTATGGCTTATCGTAGAAGTTACGTTAAAGAAAGGGAGAGAAGGCCTATATACAATTTGTACAGACACCAGAAAGCTATTACAAGAGTTGAAAGGCATGGAGGGGAAGCAGTGGTTGAGAGCGGAGTGAGACGGGGTTGTAGGCTATCCCAGATTTTACTCAGTCTGTACATTAAGAAAATCAAAGAGAAATTTGGAGAAGGAATGAAAGTTCAGAGAGCGGAAATGAAAACTTTGAAGTTAACCGATAACATAGTAATTTTGTCAGAAAGGAATTTGGAAGAGTGTAGAAAGATATGGACAGTGTCTTGTAAGGAGGATGTAAGACGAACATCAACAAAAGCAAACAAGGGCAAGAGAAGGTAATCGAATTAAACCAGACGGTGCTGAGAAAATTAGATTAAGAAATCAGATATTGAAAGTAGTATATGAGTTTTGCTTTCAGGACAATAAAATAACTAATGATGGCCATAGTAGAGAGGCTATATAATACAGACTGACAACGGGAAGATAAACATATATTGAAGAAGAAAACTCCTTAACATCTAGGATAAATTCAAGTGTTACGAAGTCTTTTCTTGAGCTATTTATCTGAAGTGTAGCCTTCTACATAACTGAAATGTTGACGATAATCAGTTCGTGCACGAAGAGAACAGAAGTCTTTGAAAAGTGGTGCTACAGATGAATGCTGGAAATTAGATGGGTAGGTCACGTAACTAAGGAGGAAGTACTGAACGGAATTGGGAAGAAAAGAGATTTGTGGCATAATTTAACTAAAAGAAGGAATCGGCTAATAGGACATAGTCTGGGACATCAAGGAATCATCAATTTAGTATTGTAGGGAAGTTTTCGGGATACAAATCGTAGAGGAAGACCAAGAGACGCTTACAACAAGCAGTTTCAAATAGATGTCCGAAGATGAAGAGGCTTTCACAGGATACAATAGCTGTAGAGAGCTGCATGAAACCAGTCTTTGGACTGAAGAATATGGCCGAAGTAGTTGTCGAAGGATACAATAGCTGTAGAGAGCTGCATGAAACCAGTCATTGGACTGAAGAATACGGCCGAAGTAGTTGTCGAAACGTGAGCAGAACTGTGGAAAGTCTGACGTGTTTGTTGTGTGTAGTTGTTGGAGTGAGGAGTCGTTGCGGGGAGCGTGGCAGGAGAGTCTCCTCAATCTCCTAGATGTCAAATAGCCCATGTAACCGAGATGCCACCACCGGGAAAATACTTCGTCTTAAATATGGTGGCAATGGAAGAGGAATAAAATGAGAATAATGGGGTAAAGGTGAAATGACTGGTGTATGACGTGAAGCAGGAAGAGATGCAAAGTAAGACGGAAATATTATCATGTGGTATCCGCTACGCTAGCGACTTAGTTAAAATGGCCCTTAACAATCAAGTGTTGTAATTACGCCTTCACTTTAAATTCATTTTTATCAATGAAAAATAAATCAGTGAAAAAAATTTGTATTGAGATTCACCTTATGGGGAGAATCAAAAGCCTCTGCCAGCAGTATTGCTTTCGTAAAGTTGAGTATGATTGTTGTGGTTATTATTTATTCAATAGTTATCGTTTGCTCTTCATTGTTCGATTGTCATATAACAAAACAAAATCACCTAGGTACACTATAGCGAGTTCCTAATGTTCGCACAAGTATCTCTAGCTAAAAATTTCGTGGGCCACGTTTGTTATGAAACGGTCGTGATTGTTTCTGAGTAGAATACTTTCGTATGGCCGTGTACATTTTCAACTGAAGTTCACTGAATAATAACAGCAATATTCGGAAGCATCTGGGAGACTATTTTACAGCACACGAAGTTCTGTCCTTATGTCCTAGACTCGTTGTTGTAGAATATCCAGTCTTCCACTGCACAGACCAAACGTCATAAGGTTCCTGCTAGGTCTTCAATAGGTTTATCTATGAAGGTTACTCCGGATACGCACAGAATTAAGAAACATGCCTTTTTAAATACAGTGTTTAGAGCTGTGAATCAAACTAGTAAAGCGATCTGACTACAAACAGTTTGTAGAAAACCGTGTGAACAGTGAACATTTACTTTTCTGCCCTATGATTTACAAAGGGCATAGCAAAAGGAAACTGAATCTACATGGAGATTAGCAACTGCACCAAATATCTTACCAAGCATAAAGATGCGTAATGCAATGTGGCTTATAAGCCTGTGCAATGCACTGGACATGTGGACCCAATCCATTATAACAGCTGACTGACACAGGGCGTCAAATAAGCACATAGTCTGTAGAATAAAGCTCTGTGTCTCTACCACTTGCGTCACCTCTACATGTGCGTTTTCTACTGAGAAGCGAGTCAAAGAACTTCCAAATGAAATGTTCGTATTGATTACCACTCTTGTTGATATTAACTAAAGTAAAGTTTTACTAATTTCTGAAGACAAATAGGTATTGTATTCCAACTGCCGAGTGAAAGTCAGCATAACGCGTCTAAAACAGGAAAATGAGTAGCAAGGAAGTCTAATTTCGAAGAATATTTGAGTGTAAATCCACATAATCGACTCCCAGAAAGTGATTCAGTGACTTAGTATATGTAATACAAGTGGCACATACAGTTCAGCTACATAAGAAAATCAAAAGAAGTATAATGCCTATAAGACACAAAGTATTGGCAAATGCTCATTGATATGGGGTGTGACAAAACAGACTGTACTACCTATCTATCGCTTGTGCCTGTTTTCCCGCATGAAGCAGGGTCGGCGGGGTTAATCGGATTTGGCAAGGTCAGTTTAAGGGGTGGCCGGATGCCCTTCCTGCCGCCACCCCGTATCCCCCAGGACAGAATTAGTATACTCCAACTGTCTGCGACTAGTATAATCCATGGAAAAGTGTGAACGTGTTCAGGTGTCTGCGAGCCGTGTAACCGAGACGGGACGTGGGGACCAGCCCAATATTCACCTAGTGGGATGTGGAAAACCGCCTACAAACCACATCCAGGCTGGCTGGCACACCGGCTGTCGTCGTTAATCCGCCGGGCGGATTCGATCCGGGGCCAGTACGCCTACCCGGGTCCAGGAAGCAGCGCATTTAGCGCTCTCGGCGGCCATGGCGGTTCCAAAACAGACTGTACTACCATTCAGACGAATTAATAACACACAGGTCCTGTACCAATCCTCAGAAAGAGAGAGAGCTACCACATATCGATTCCACCCCTTTGGCATCGTAGCAAGGGAATTTGAAGTTTCTGTCTGACATCAATAGTGGTGGCGCGGGATCTAGCGGACCCAATGGCGCATCCCCACTGAGCCACGCCTCCAGCAGCTCTGGACTACGAGCACCCTCAGCCGCCGTGATACAGAATGGCCGGCGGCAGCCGCTCATCCCACTCGCATTTTTTTCGAAGCCTCGTTGCTGCAACACCATCATTCGTGCTTAGTAGTACAACGTAGCGCACAAGAGATATGAACACTGAATCACCACACATGACACATGCTTCCTACCAGAGGTGTACAAATTCCCATTGCAGCCTGCTTGCCCCTAGCTCCTCTGCAACCATTCATGCAGGTCAGCCTGCCGCGACGTAAACACAAGAGTACGCATGTACTGAGGCATAGTGGGTAATGCGACCGACGGGCTCCCGCAAGCCCGGGCTACCTGGGTTCCCGCAGGCCTGCCAAGCTTCGCGGGACCCGCTCAGCTTGCTGCGCCTGACAACAGGTTGCGCTTCAAGCTACCGTGACTAGAGTAGCCAGGTAGTTAGCCGGCAGCACATTTCTCGCAATGGTGGGGGCAGCACAATGAATAGGTCGGACTTTAGTGAGATTGAAAAAAAAATGACAACTGGCGAATACATGCTGGTAACGAAACAGAGAACAAGTGCCCCATAGGAAACGTTTTCGTGTGTTTATGAGGCCGCTTCAAATAAATCGGTAGATGTGTCTCAATGCAAACTATGTAAAAAGCTCTTAAGTACTTATTTAGGAACCTCGAGTATGTTATGACATGTGTGCAAATTTGACAAGCAGTTCCCCCACTCCGTAAATATCTTGAAAGAGGGCAAAGATTTAGTGGCCGAAAAGGGCGTCGAAATGTGTGCTAAGGACCTGAGACCATTTAGAAGTATAGAGGGAGAAGGATTTCATGGTAACCCGCAAACGATGTCAAAATCTTTTGTAAGGTACTCTATTCCATGCACTGTCCGAAATATTATGTAGACAGTAATGTTCCTCTTGATGGTCAAGTGTGCAAAATTTCTTCAAGATCGGAATAAAACTGTAGGTTGGTGTAGAAGTGTGTAAGTAAAGTACCCTCCGCCATGTACTATTCAGAATTTTAAGCAGACAGCGCCCTTCATCCTGCTTTGAATATCAAGTATGCCAAATTTCATCAAGATCGGAATAAAAACGTACAATTTGTCGAATTCCGTTAGGTAAAGTAACCTCTGCCATGCACCCTACGAAATTTTAAGTAGACTGTGACCTTCCTCTTAGTTTCAAGGTACAGTGTGCAAAATTTCATCAAGATTGTATACAATACAAACACACGGACACAATGAAAACACTTTCAGTTTTTCTCAAATTTTCCAATTTTTCGGTCGATTTTCGAAAAATTTTATTTCATAAAAACCTTGTCCTGAGAATTACGAACACAGCAAAAAAAAATGCCGAATTGGTCCAGCCGTTCTCGAGTTTTACGCTTATTAACGCATTTGGCAATTCATTTTTATTTATATAGATAATAAGCCCAAAATATACGCGTAAAGGAAGAATGTACAAATAAAACCCAATATTTTTTGACCTGAAATTAATATACATATATAATGTTAGGGTTTGTCTTTTGGTGCTCAGGTAAAATAAAAACTTTTAATTAGCGTTCATAGTGCGACAATGAAGCGCGCAGACTAAACGGCTGGGTAGCGCAGCTCAGCAGTAATATGGGCAGGCAAGCAAGTTTCCCGCAGCCTGCCCGGGTTGGGTTCTGCTTGGCTTGGCTGGGAGTGAAGCAGCCTGCCCGTTCTGTTGACAACGCGCGGCGGCCTGCCCGCCTGGCCACCGGGCAAGCATGGGCGGGTTAAAAGCGGAACATGTACACCTCTACTTCCTACCCATGAAATTTACAATAACTTCGTCTTTGCAGTGCGAATCAATAGTTACAAGGGGACCGCTTGTATTCCGTAAACGAATAGCTAGTTCGTACTGCAAGCATGTTCCTGTTTCACACACATCACCATCTCACGATACAGCAAAACAGCAATCAGCGGCATCAGACTCCGAAACATGACTGACACTCAGCACAGCAGAAAACAAAGTGCCTCCTTAAAACTTATGCTCCAGCATTCTCAGCTTGGCGGGTTGTCAGCTGATTGGCTGGCTCAGCTGAGACTCTATGAGTATTTCCTGAATAGCTCACACACTGGCCCAAATATTACCTAGCTGTTCAGAATCGACCCTATGTATAGAACTGCATCTTTGCAATAAGCCTGCAGTGGCTAGTAACGAAATAACTGAGTTGTAAAAATAAAAAAATAAACATTGAAAACTGCAGTGTAACAGCCAACATTCAACGCACATCGGCGTTCGGGTACGCACCGTGAGCATGGTGGCGGCATCGTACCGCCTCTCGGTCTCTGGGTAGTCCCTGTCCCTGAGGATGAGCCCCACGCCGTACCAGAAGGCGAGCCCGTAACTGCCGAAGGCGCAGAACCACTGGAAGCCGTTGCCGAGCCCGTTGATCAGGTTTCGCCTCACACTAAGTTTCATCCCCGCCATCAGTTTCTTGTTGTACCTGCCGAAAAGACATGAAACTTGATTTTGCTTAGATTTACATTTTCAGTTGAAAGTCACGTTGGTTTCGTCGTTCTGTTTGTACAACTCGGACAGTATATGAGAAGGGTAGGAGGAACATTAAGCCACTCTACAGTAGACGCTAACGTTGCCTCCTTTATTTTCATACATTGCTCTGTTTGTGACTTCCTGGAAGAAACGGCAGAGTGTTCGAAGAATGTGCAATAAAGACTACCATTAAGCTATTATTAAAACCCTAGCAAATTTTATTGGAGGGAAGGAGGGCTTTGGCGAGACAGTGAAAACTTTGCACCACAGAACCGAATTTTGAATTGGCGTCTTGGTGATTGCTCATATTAAATCAGCTAATATCACGTATGCTGCCCACCCTCAAATCGCCATCCACGCTGCGGCTAGAACCAAGTTCTAACGACATACAAATCACCTTAAATGCCCGAAATATTCCAAGGTTACAGAAACGCTCTCTCTTAAAGACGACAGCTATCTAATTCTTTGGCTTACAAGCGTATTTTAGAAAGCTGAAATAAATTATATTCTTAAAGAGTCGTTTCTTGGACGGGTGACCATCCGGTCTCCCGAGCGCCGTAGGCAAGCGGGGTGCACTCAGCCCTTGTGGGGCAAACTGAGGAGCTACTTGATTGAGAAGTAGCGGCTCCGGTCTCGGAAACTGACATATGGCTAGGAGAGCGGTGTGTTGACCATATGCTCATCCATCTCCGCATCCAGTGCTGCTTATGGGCTGAGGATGGCACGGCGGCCGGTCGGTAGCGTTGGGCCTTCATAGCCTTTTCGGGAGGAGTTTTTTTAAAGAGTTGTTTCTTTGAATAGTTATCGAACGTCATATATAATCACAAGCCACTGCGCAGAGCAAGGGACAGGGCACATCATATGAATATTCTCGAGTTTTTACTGTTCCATGAGTAAGTAGAGCCAGGAAGAAATGACTGTCTGAATGACTCTCTACACATCCTTGTACGTTTTTTCTTATTCTCACAATCCCTAAGTGGCTAAGGCAAAACCCGGGATGTTTCCTCAATCAGGACCACGGCTGACCACCTGTTTTATCCTCCTAAACCACATATTTTGTCCTCGTAAAGCATGTCATGTATTTTCGGTCTTGTATATTTTGAGCTACCGATTCGTAAAATTGTACCTTGATAATTCCCATATCACAGTGACATGATTCTTGGTTGAATAAACATGACAAGGATAGTGATAATGTTTAAATTAGGCTGGCTATTTTCAGTCATTTATTAACTAGCGGAAAAATGGTCCTATCAGAGCACAAAAAAATTTTAATATGTTCCTGCTTATTTAAAAGGCTTTGGAAAGTGGAGTACCAGCTGCCTCAGTACCTTTAAAAATTTTCCCAAAGAAATTTGCATGCGAACATATTCGTGCTTTGTTTCACATGTAACTCATCTCAAACTACCACAAACCCCTAACTGTAACTCACTCAGACCCATCCACTTCCAGCTGCCCTTTCTCACTCACTCATTCAGCTTATTGCCTTTATCTCTTTGTGGCTCCCTGTAATTATCTGCCGAGCGGTCTAGGGCGCTGCAGTCATGGACTGTGCGGCTGGTCCCGGCGGAGGTTCGAGTCCTCCCTCGGGCATGGGTGTGTGTGTTTGTTCTTAGGATAATTTAGGTTAAGTAGTGTGTAAGCTTAGGGACTGATGACCTTAGCAGTTAAGTCCCATAAGATTTCCCACACATTTTTTTGTAATTATCTCCTGAGTTACAGCCACAGTCCCCTTCGTTCCGTCCTACTACTACAATCTCCTCTCATTGTCACTGTCTCCGTTTTGCTCTCTGTTACTGTTAACATCTCATTCCTTCCTCCCTACTGCTGCTGCCTCTTCTCATTGTCCCTATCTCTCTCTTCCTCTTTCTCACTGTCATATACTGTGTCTCTCATTATCACTACCTGTCACCCATTTACACTTTCCCTTTCTCTTCATTCGTCGCCTTCTGGCACTGTCTCCTTCACTCTGTTTCCTAACGTTGTTCTGTCACTGTCAACTATGTTCCACTACCACTGTGTCCCTCTCTTTCTCTGACACTGCCATTGTCCCCTTCTTCTCTCAACCACTGTCTACTGTCTTCCATTATTTATTACTTTCCCGTCTCTTTGCCATTGCCACTGTCTCCTTCTCTCCCAGCACAAAAAATTAAACGGGAATATGATCACTGTCTCCCTCTCTCTAGGCATAAAAAACGAGAATATGATCACTGTCTCCCTCTCCCTAGGCATACAAAACGGGAATATGACCGCATGACAAAATTTGTGGAAAGTTTTAAAGGTACTGAGGAACGTGGAATGAGGTAACTGGTACCCCACTTTCCAATCATAGTCTTTTAAATTTACTGGTAAATATTCCGCATTTTTTGTTTTACGATAGGAGTGTTTTTTCGCTGGTTCCCTTCTTTTCCTTGCTGCACCAGAGAATGCAACTCATATGAAAAGAAACGTGTTGGTCAGTAAAATGTAGGTACTTTACTTATGTGAAACTGAAATAATTCAAAACTAAATTTATACCTCAGACCGGATTTTACGTGCAAAAAAAATTCTGCATGTGCTTCAGTACTACAACATGATGGCAACGAAGACACTTTACAGCATATTTCTTCGCGCTATGTCACTTTATAAACTACGTTTCCGCCTCACTCCGGATTCTATATGCGTACAAGAAGGATAACTTTGACCCTCTGTATCTCGGAAACGGACAAAAAGATGAAGACACTTTTCAAGGTTGTTCGAGATCGGGATCTTGGGAACACGTAAAAATTAGTCATTTGCTGTGTCTTGGAACAGTCGGCTGGGTTTTGGTCCGCTGGTGACGGTGAAATTACAGTAAAAATTATTTTTCCACAGCTTTACGAGGAACCGTCCATGAACTAATGGTGTCACCATAAGTCTGATCACATTAAATTTTAAAAAATTCTCCATTTGCCTAAGCAGGAGGATGTGTGCAATGTTCATACTTTGACACTGTACTGTAGGATATTGACAATAAGACGATCCTTCTGTTGAGTACATAAATGGTCCCTAGCACAGAAGCTATCCAAAGCACTTGACCCTATCTTTCTACCAGCAATAGAATCCGCGGTATGAGCACCGGAAAATCCCGTTTTTACGTCTGGCGTTTTGAAACATATTAGATACCCATGGTGTCTCACGCAAATCCCCGATATACTTGGAACGTACTTCTTCAGGGCGCTGACGGGCTTTAACCACATTTCACAACTGTTCACGTTTCGTTCCTTAAGTAACTTGTTATGGGCTATCGGATTTACCATAATGTAAATATTTTCCCAGATTAATTGATAAATGTTTTCGTTCGTTCCTGTCGTTAACTCCCCTCTCATTGATGGTACTGTGGGAAATATCAGTTCTCTTTGTAACTAGGATATCTAAAGTATTTCTTTCGGGTATGGGTTGTCGGACCATTAGTGCATGACGCTTGTCACACCAAATTTCAAAATCACTTCGCAAATCAATCATATCATCGAATGTGCATTTTCACAATATTTAACGACTTGCAACTTTCAATGAATAGGAAAAGGAGGGAAGGAAATGACGGAGTTTAAAACCTCGTCGATAATAATGACGTTCGTCACGGCGATATTGAATATGCAGCAGGGGAATAACGGGTAGCATACGCCCATCTACTGTCACCGTTCCATGAGCGCTGTCTGGGCAGGCAGTGTGTGCCTTACCTCTTGTCCTCCTTGTCCTGTCCGCCGAAGGCGATGACGGTGCGGATGGCGCTGAGCACCTCTTCCGCGATGGCTCCAGCCTTTCCGTAAGCGAGGAGCTCCTTCTGGACGAGACGCGACGACAGCACCTCTGTGGTGACGATGGAGGCGACGGTCAGGGGGAAGCAGACGAGGCACACCAGCGCCAGCTCCCAGCCACGAGCCAGGGCCATCAGCACGTCGCCGATCACGTTCACCAGGTACATCACGAACATGGCCACCTTCTCCCCGATGCCGTCCTCCAGTTTAGTCAGGTCCCTGCCGGCATCGTTGGGCTCGTAGTCATAGTGCTTACAAAACATTACGTAAATGGGATGAAATGTGTCAATATACGAGGTGTGGCTAGAAAAAAACCGGACTAGTACTGGTGAAACAATAAAACGAATGCAATAAGGCTGAAAGTCGCGTGGCCTGTCACGTGACTCTCGCTCCGCCTACTGCTCGAGTTTCATCTGCCTCCTGCACTCAGTCTGCCCGTGGCGTCTGTTTTAAGTAGTTGACGTTTTGTCTGTGCGTCGGAAAATGTTGAGTGTACAGAAAGAACAGCGTGTTAACATCTAATTTTGTTTCAAAGTAGGAAAATCTGCAAGTGAAACGTTTGTAATGTTACAACAAGTGTACGGCGATGATTGTTTATCGCGAACACAAGTGTTTGAGTGGTTTAAACGATTTAAAGATGGCCGCGAAGACACCAGTGATGACACTCGCACTGGCAGACCATTGTCAGCAAAAACTGATGCAAACATTGAAAAAATCGGTAAACTTGTTCGACACTTTCCTTGTCAACTCCTGTTAACTCAGACACTGCTCTGATTGTTAAACGGCGATCTTGTCGAACAAGTTTACCGATTTTTTCAATGTTTGCATCAGTTTTTGCTGACAATGGTCTGCCAGTGCGAGTGTCATCACTGGTGTCTTCGCGGCCATCTTTAAATCGTTTAAACCACTCAAACACTTGTGTTCGCGATAAACAATCATCGCCGTACACTTGTTGTAACATTACAAACGTTTCACTTGCAGATTTTCCTACTTTGAAACAAAATTAGATGTTAACATGCTGTTCTTTCTGTACACTCAACATTTTCCGACGCACAGACAAAACGTCACCTACTTAAAACAGACGCCACGGGCAGACTGAGTGCAGGAGGCAGATGAAACTCGAGCAGTAGGCGGAGCGAGAGTCGCGTGACAGGCCACGCGACTTTCAGCCTTATTGCATTCGTTTTATTGTTTCACCAGTACTAGTCCGGTTTTTTTCTAGCCACACCTCGTATACCGATAAGCCTAAACTTGCCTAATTGCGTGTTTCTCCACCTTCGGAGCTCAACACACCGGCGATTCAGCGGCGATTAGACAAATCCTTGTTAGTTTTTCGGAAGTATGTGACGTCAGATGTCTAAGAACAGGGGGAAAATGGTTTGCGGGCTCAGAACAGGCGCCCGGTAGCATTTCAGTTGTGCTACGTCAGAGACTTTGATGGCAACGACGTCATCCTGAATTCACTATCACCCTCCTAAAATCTCTGTAGCAGGTGTCTGAACTTCTGACAAGGACAGTTAGATTGCTGGAAGATGCCATCGCCATCCGGGAACACATCAACTATCAGAGGATGGAAGTGATGCGCAATAACGTTCAAACAATCCTCAGCTGTTACGGTGCCTTCGATCATTGTCACAGGTCCCATGGAAGCCCACGTGAACGCCCCACCCCGCTCCCCATGTAATACTGCACCCATTAGCCATCACGTGTCGCGCAGAGTTTGTTTTGAGCTATCGTTTGCCCGAACAATGGCGTACCAGGGCACGACAGTCGAAATGGTGTATCAAGAAATGTGGTTCATTAGATCAGGTGACAGGTTTCCAATGATCCAGGGTTCAAACTCAATGACTCTGCTCCCATCTATGACAATGTCTTCGGGCCAACGTGGGAACACGTTAGGGTTGTCTCCTGCAGATGTCGTTGTTAGCTGGGCCATCTCCTGGATGGTTAAGCTGCCTGTGAGACAAGGTGTCCTTCCTCTGTGCACATAGACCCCATTTGTTGCGGTTTGTCTCGCATGTGTATTTCTACAGTGCAATTGAGTGTAATGGGTGTGTGTATAGTCTAGTGTTATGTTTATGTTGTGTGAAGATGAGAAGGGAGCAAGTGAAACCCAGTGCCAGCACATAGCCTACTCCTCGCGAACAGCACAAAGTGAGCAGCTGAGACTAACGTACCCACGGCGACGTAGTAGGGTAATATTTGTGAATGTAAAATAGTAATGATTGTTCACACTACTCTTCTTGCTGCTGCATATCAGAAAAATAAATGACTAAAGATAACCATTTTTGCTTCCACCAGAGATCATCTCTTGAGTCCTCACGTGCATCAGCACGAATAAAAGTTAAATAACACTATTCATAGGGCCTCCATATTTTTGCTTGCATTTTAAAATATTGGTTATGCATTGTCGAGGGTCCAACCAACGCATCCGTCGCATTAACGCAAAATGAAATCAGTTACAAGTTTATTAAATTTGCAGTATTTATGTTCACTGTCCACACCAATTTAATCTTTTTTGCAAATAAGTTTATTGCAGAAAAAACAAACGATATATCTTTTCACACTTTCCACAATACATTTCACACCAATTTAATCTTTTTTGCAAATGAGTTTATTGCAGAAAAAACAAACGATATATCTTTTCACACCTTCCACAATACATTTATATTAATATAATATTTGTCGCTGCAAGAATCTAAGTAATTTGACCAGCATTATGGACTCGCTTATCCTTTAGACAATTTACAAAAATTGTTTAATGTGCTTCAGCATCTTGGGAGTTAATGTTCCGTGACCGCAAACTATCGATATTTTAACTGTAGATCACAATTAAATTTAAATGCAGAGCAGTTCACGGAAATTTAGACTAATTCGCCTAACCCAAATTTATTCAGGGTCCTCATGATAAAAAATGTTTCAAAGCCTTTCCAGTCGACACATACAAAACATTTAGAAGTCGTAACAAACGAGGTCACGTAGTGCCAATTTTTCTACGTTTACACAAGATAAAAATGTTTCCGAGTTCCTCACGATCATCACACACGAAAGTTTTACAAGTCCACTGCCATATACTTAAAAAATATTTCTGGTGCACACACGAGGCGACGTCCAGCCATACACACTTTCTATTTGGTCACTGCAACTGCCTGCTGAAGTGCAAGTCCCCATGTGAAAATGGCCGCCGTTACTTATATCCCCGCACTGATATTACTCAAGCTCATGTATTCCTGTCTTCCGAAAGCATACATACACTACAAACCTAATAACGTAGATACAATTTATACATAAATGTGGACACGAATTTCATCAGATTTTCAGGGCCGATCGTTGTCTTCGTGTAACTTTAATGGTTTTCTCACAAATAGTGTTTCTGTTTGTACGGAAGCTATTTGAGTCTTTATATCACCAGTAAATCTTAAACAATTAAATCAGTTACAGTCATACATCTCTAACTATCTCTACTTACTAATGTTGCTGCCATTTTCACTACTTCAAGTTCTGTACAGGGTATACATACTAGCCACTAATTTGAAGTACAGAAATTCGTTAGAACAGTTAGATAAAGCACTCATGAGACCTAACCTTTTTATATGAATCACTGAAGGTGTTTGTGAGTTTATAATTTCTAAATATCAGTTTATATACAAAGTAGTGGCTAGAATGTATATTCTGAGCATGAAAAAGTGAATTTTCTAGTAAATAAAAACTCGAAGTAGTGGAAGTAGCAGCAACATTAGTACGTAGAGCCAGATAGAGGTGTATGACTGTAATACTCAATAACTCGTTAACTATACCTCGTAGCAAAGGGGCGTCTTCACTCATGAACTTGCCTAATTTTTGTCTTTAAAGCCATGTGACTGATGGCTGTGTTTCCGTTCAGTATTTATTTAGAGTTTTCCTTTCTTCATATTTTCTTTATTCATTTAGTTCAGTCATTGGGGCTAATCTCCCCAGGTTCATTCAGATCGTCGAGATTTTCTTACCATGTGATCTGTGTCTATAGCTAGTTGAGCAAGAGCCGAATTTCTCATACTTTGAGCTTCGCCAATCATCACGGGTGACAGGTGCCACCATCTACTGACAAAGCAGCAGAGCTCGTCTGGCTTGGTATCCCCTCCCCCTTGTTGTGAAAACACATTCTCTTATCTGTCGCTTCCTGAGCTGCTAGCTTTACAACAGAACACGCGTGTACTGTCTTATCAGTTATTTAATTTTTCTGTAGGCATTTCCGGGATGTAGTGCCATACGATGGTCAGATTACCATCGACAATGTTACATGCCCTCGCTTCATAAGACACTGACGACAGCTTTGTATTTTAATTCAACACTTTGGCGCAAGGACTGGTTATTAGGAACCTTACGCAATAAAACCTGCTCCCCTTGCCAGCCAACTACTGGTGTGGAAATTACAATGACAACCCAAAAATTAAAAAAGGGAAACATGTATCTTCTTCAGGATTCCGAAATTCGTGATCCAATGTTGCTGTTGCAGATGAGACTGCTAATATAATATGGCCGGGGGAGCTGTGGTGCTCGAATGGTGAGTGAAATCAGACATTAACCAAGTAAACGAACGATGTTTCGTACCTGGAAACATGTGCCAGTGTGCGTGGAAAATGAAAGTTGATGGTGACAGGGCCTGTTATGACAATGACAGCCAATTTCTTCCTTCAAGACAAAAAGGAATTAAAGAGATTAGCTGCCAGCGGTAATTCATTAATATCAATGGGGAAAGTTCAAAAGTTATGCGGGACTAGGATTCAAATCCAGGTGTCTTGTTTACTAGATAGATGAGCTGATAGTACGCCCTTTGCACATTGGTGACAACCTAGCATGCCTCTCAAGACACAGAGGAATTAGACGTTGGCTACGAGTTGGTGTTGCTTTAAAGCAATGAGGAAAGTCGAAAATTTGTACTGAGCCAGGATTCGAACCCAGGTCTTATGCTAACTAGGGCGATGCCCTGACCACTGTGCCATCTAGACACTGTGGTCATCGCAGTCGCACGGACTACCCTAGAACGACTCCCGTCAGCCCCAAATCCTCAACTTAAAAATGGTTCGAATGGCTCTGAGCACTATGGGACTTAACATCTGAGGTCATCAGTCCCCTAGAACTTAGAACTACTTAAACCTAACTAGCCTAAGGACATCACACACATCCATGCCCGAGGCAGGGTTCGAATCCGCGACCGTAGCGGTCTTGCGGTTGCAGACTGAAGCGCCTAGAACCGCTGGGACACATCGGCCGGCTTCTCAACTTATCCACACACCGCTAATGCAATACCCCTTGCCCATTATCCCCATTACACGAGGCATTTCGGACCTGGTGTACAGGCGCAATGAGGAGATCATTGGCCTTCCTCGTTATAATTATACATATTTGGAGTATAAGTACTTCCTTGTCCATGACCAAATTGTTTTATGATCTGAACGAATGAATTTATGTGTGAGAATGCCCTATAACTGACACTTTCTGTGGCGCGGACTTGGCATTAGATTAACGTTGTGCAACTTTACTCAGACTGTAACATTGCTCGGAGACGGAAGCGTGTAGATCTGCCACAAATCACCACTTAGCCTACTTTGCAGAGAGATCAAACATCCGAACTCCATATTCAATGATGAGGCCTGAACATCCAACACCTTGTCGCCTACCTGTGGTTTCATCGTCCTGACCACATCCGATAGATGCTCACGACGACAGGACGAAAAAAACGGAGCAACTTCACCGCTTCCAAGATGCTCCTCCACAGACCAGGGTCATAACCATCTATCCTTTATCATTGTGGCTAACGCCTATGGTTCAAATGGTTCGAATGGCTCTGAGCACTATGGGACTCAACTTCTGAGGTCATTAGTCCCCTAGAACTTAGAACTAGTTAAACCTAACTAACCTAAGGACATCACAAACATCCATGCCCGTGGCAGGATTCGAACCTGCGACCGTAGCGGTCTTGCGGTTCCAGACTGCAGCGCCTTTAACCGCACGGCAACTTTGGCCGGCTAACGCCTATGGGTTTCCCCGTTTTGTAACCCGTATCGTCACAATAATGGTTTCCGATTAGTCTCTCTTTCATCCATATACGTTCCTCACGTGTCCGTCGCGCAACAAGGTGGCCGTCAGTGTCGCGATGTGCAATGGTCATAGCGTCTTGGCTGGTCAGTGTACGTGCAAACTAGTCTAAGTGGAAATGTTACAAATTTCAGAAACAGCTATGTAACACCGAGCAAACTACTCCTAAGCAGATTTATCTGCTGCCGCCAATTGAAAATTCTACTATGTTCGTGAAATTTTAGCCTCTTTATTTGAGGCCTGATTTTGCCCACTCCATAAATCTTCCGACGAGGAAGGAACATAATAAATATCTAGCAGTGTTCCTGCATAGTTACTTCCATAATTTTACAAATTCTAGGACTCAAGGACTGTCGTAAGGTTTTACCACATTTGTCGTCCTTTTTGGATAAAATGGCTTTCTGTTTAAGGAGACAATGATTGACTGGATTTTGATTTACTTTTGATACGATCATTTTCTGTGACACAATAATAACCGTTTCGGCCTATAATGGCCATCTTCAGATCTTGTGGGTGGCACATGTTAACAAATGAACATGAGTTGACAATGTATGAACATTTGTTAAGCGATTGCCGCACATCGCACCTAAAGAAGGCTATTGCAGGCAGAAACCGGTTATGGTAGAGTCATACAAAAGCGATTGTTTCAAAGATAAACAGCACTTTATTCCTCATCCTCTACAACAAATGGTTCAAATGGCTCTGAGCACTATGGGACTTGAATTCTGAGGTCATCAGTCCCCTAGAACTTAGAACTACTTAAACCTAACTAACCTAAGGACATCGCACACAGCCATGCCGGAGGCAGGATTCGAACCTGCGACCGTAGCGGTCTTGCGGTTCCAGACTGCAGCGCCTTTAACCGCACGGCCACTTCGGCCGGCAAAGTCGTCATTCACTAGATTTCCTTTCTTGATACCTACTCATCTCAACTTACTGGAACCAAAAACAGTCTGTTGCGTTTCTTGTACTCACACTGCTGCTTTTAGTGTCAGCAATTATCAGTGCGTTAGATATTTTGGGCTGCAGTAACAAGCCCCGAATTTAACATGTTTTCTGTAAGAAACGATATGTGATGGCTAAAAGCTGATGAAACTTGCATGCGACATCTTTTTGCAGATGCTGGAGTGAAATCTAACAGTAGGAGGACCCACGACCAAAATTTTTGAATTATAGCAATCCGCGAAACCATTTGAAATCGATAGATTCGAAGACCGTAAACCAAATAATATTAATCTCAGATGTTTTCGCTTCACGTCTGACCGCATTTTCAAAAATTACAACCAATTTTACCGAACTGTACCACAGCAATTTGTCTGATTTTTGGAATCTAGTTGAATGATTGGTTTAAGATATCAAAAACATGTTTTTAAGTCGCCTGTAGTGAAAACCTGGGGCACCATTTAAAAAAAAAAATGAAACATAATCGTTGTAAACCGTCAGAAAATATGCTTTACTAGTAAATTTGAAGCAGTTAACGGCCGAAAATTATTTTTCAGAGGAACATATGAGCACCTTACATTCTGAGACCGCTATGTAAACGTTAAAAATTTTACCGATCGGTAACAAAGCATTGCGCCAGCATTGCACAGAGGCAGAAAAAATTTATATCGCACAAATTTAGTGCACCATCTTGCTAATCAGACAACTTTCCAATACTACATCTACATCTACATTTATACTCCGCAAGCCACCCAACGATGTGTGGCGGAGGGCACTTTACGTGCCACTGTCATTACCTCCCTTTCCTGTTCCAGTCGCGTACGGTTCGCGGGAAGAACGACTGTCTGAAAGCCTCCGTGCGCGCTCTAATCTCTCTAATTTTACATTCGTGATCTCCTCGGGAGGTATAAGCAGGGGGAAGCAATATATTCGATACCTCATCCAGAAACGCACCCTCTCGAAACCTGGTGAGCAAGCTACACCGCGATGCAGAGCGCCTCTCTTGCAGAGTCTGCCACTTGAGTTTATTAAACATCTCCGTAACGCTATCACGGTTACCAAATAACCCTGTGACGAAACGCGCCGCTCTTCTTTGGATCTTCTCTATCTCCTCCGTCAACCCGATCTGGTACGGATCCCACACTGATGAGCAATACTCAAGTATAGGTCGAACGAGTGTTTTGTAAGCCACCTCCTTTGTTGATGGACTACATTTTCTAAGCACTCTCCCAATGAATCTCAACCTGGTACCCGCCTTACCAACAATTAATTTTATATGATCATTCCACTTCAAATCGTTCCGCACGCATACTCCCAGATATTTTACAGAAGTAACTGCTACCAGTGTTTGTTCCGCTATCATATAATCATACAATAAAGGATCCTTCTTTCTATGTATTCGCAATACATTACATTTGTCTATGTTAAGGGACAGTTGCCACTCCCTGCACCAAGTGCCTATCCGCTGCAGATCTTCCTGCATTTCGCTACAATTTTCTAATGCTGCAACTTCTCTGTATACTACAGCATCATCCGCGAAAAGCCGCATGGAACTTCCGACACTATCTACTAGGTCATTTATATATATTGTGAAAGGCAATGGTCCAATAACACTCCCCTGTGGCACGCCAGAGGTTACTTTAACGTCTGTAGACCTCTCTCCATTGATAACAACATGCTGTGTTCTGTTTGCTAAAAACTCTTCAATCCAGCCACACAGCTGGTCTGATATTCCGTAGGCTCTTACTTTGTTTATCAGGCGACAGTGCGGAACTGTATCGAACGCCTTCCGGAAGTCAAGAAAAATAGCATCTACCTGGGAGCCTGTATCTAATATTTTCTGGGTCTCATGAACAAATAACGCGAGTTGGGTCTCACACGATCGCTGTTTCCGGAATCCATGTTGATTCCTACATAGTAGATTCTGGGTTTCCAAAAACGACATGATACTCGAGCAAAAAGCATGTTCTAAAATTCTACAACAGATCGACGTCAGAGATATAGGTCTATAGTTTTGCGCATCTGCTCGACGACCCTTCTTGAAGACTGGGACTACCTGCGCTCTCTTCCAATCATTTGGAACCCTCCGTTCGTCTAGAGACTTGCGGTACACGGCTGTTAGAAGGGGGGCAAGTTCTTTCGCGTACTCTGTGTAGAATCGAATTGGTATCCCGTCAGGTCCAGTGGACTTTCCTCTGTTGAGTGATTCCAGTTGCTTTTCTATTCCTTGGACACTTATTTCGATGTCAGCCATTTTTTCGTTTGTGCGAGGATTTAGAGAAG
This sequence comes from Schistocerca nitens, assembly GCF_023898315.1. Classification (NCBI taxonomy): domain Eukaryota; kingdom Metazoa; phylum Arthropoda; class Insecta; order Orthoptera; family Acrididae; genus Schistocerca; species Schistocerca nitens. The sequence continues at coordinate 742,895,289 of NC_064617.1, forward strand.
GAACTGCAGTGCGGTCTTCCTCTGTGAAACAGCTTTGGAAAAAGGTGTTTAGTATTTCAGCTTTACGCGTGTCATCCTCTGTTTCAATACCATCATCATCCCGGAGTGTCTGGATATGCTGTTTCGAGCCACTTACTGATTTAACGTAAGACCAGAACTTCCTAGGATTTTCTGTCAAGTCGGTACATAGAATTTTACTTTCGAATTCACTGAACGCTTCTCGCATAGCCCTCCTTACGCTAACTTTGACATCGCTTAGCTTCTGTTTGTCTGAGAGGTTTTGGCTGCGTTTAAACTTGGAGTGAAGCTCTCTTTGCTTTCGCAGTAGTTTCCTAACTTCGTTGTTGTACCACGGTGGGTTTTTCCCGTCCCTCACAGTTTTACTCGGCACGTGCCTGTCTAAAACGCATTTTACGATTGCCTTGAACTTTTTCCATAAACACTCAACATTGTCAGTGTCGGAACAGAAATTTTCGTTTTGATCTGTTAGGTAGTCTGAAATCTGCCTTCTATTACTCTTGCTAAACAGATAAACCTTCCTCCCTTTTTTTATATTCCTATTAACTTCCATATTCAGGGATGCTGCAACGGCCTTATGATCACTGATTCCCTGTTCAGCACTTACAGAGTCGAAAAGTTCGGGTCTGTTTGTTATCAGTAGGTCCAAGATGTTATCTCCACGAGTCGGTTCTCTGTTTAATTGCTCGAGGTAATTTTCGGATAGTGTACTCAGTATAATGTCACTCGATGCTCTGTCCCTACCACCCGTCCTAAACATCTGAGTGTCCCAGTCTATATCTGGTAAATTGAAATCTCCACCTAAGACTATAACATGCTGAGGAAATTTATGTGAAATGTATTCCAAATTTTCTCTCAGTTGTTCTGCCACTAACGCTGCTGAGTCGGGAGGTCGGTAAAAGGAGACAATTATTAACGTAGCTCGGTTGTTGAGTGTAGCCTCCACCCATAATAATTCACAGGAACTATCCACTTCTACTTCACTACAGGATAAACTACTACTAACAGCGACGAACACTCCACCACCGGTTGCATGCAATCTATCCTTCCTAAACACGGTCTGTACCTTTGTAAAAATTTCGGCAGAATTTATCTCTGGCTTAAGCCAGCTTTCTGTACCTATAACGATTTCAGCTTCGGTGCTTTCTATCAGCGCTTGAAGTTCCGGTACTTTACCAACGCAGCTTCGACAGTTGACAATTACAATACCGATTGCTGTTTGGTCCCCGCATGTCCTGACTTTGACCCGCACCTGTTGAGGCTGTTGCCCTTTCTGTACTTGCCCAAGGCCATCTAACCTAAAAAACCGCCCAGCCCACGCCACACAACCCCTGCTACCCGTGTAGCCGCTTGTTGCGTGTAGTGGACTCCTGACCTATCCAGCGGAACCCGAAACCCCACCACCCTATGGCGCAAGTCGAGGAATCTGCAGCCCACATGGTCGCAGAACCGTCTCAGCCTCTGATTCAGACCCTCCACTCGGCTCTGTACCAAAGGTCCGCAGTCAGTCCTGTCGACGATGCTGCAGATGGTGAGCTCTGCTTTCATCCCGCTAGCGAGACTGGCAGTCTTCACCAAATCAGATAGCCGCCGGAAGCCAGAGAGGATTTCCTCCGATCCATAGCGACACACATCATTGGTGCCGACATGAGCGACCACCTGCAGATGGGTGCACCCTGTACCCTTCATGGCATCCGGAAGGACCCTTTCCACATCTGGAATGACTCCTCCCGGTATGCACACGGAGTGCACATTGGTTTTCTTCCCCTCTATTGCTGCCATTTCCCTAAGGGGCCCCATTACGCGCCTGACGTTGGAGCTCCCAACTACCAGTCAGCCCACCCTCTGCGACCGCCCGGATCTTGCAGACTGAGGGGCAACCTCTGGAACAGGACAAGCAGCCATGTCAGGCCGAAGATCAGTATCAGCCTGAGACAGAGCCTGAAACCGGTTCGTCAGACAAACTGGAGAGGCCTTCCGTTCAGCCCTCTGGAATGTCTTTCGCCCCCTGCCACACCTTGAGACGACCTCCCACTCTACCACAGGTGAGGGATCAGCCTCAATGCGGGCAGTATCCCGGGCAACCACAGTCGTAGTCCGATCGGGGGATGCGTGGGACGAGCTGGCCGTCCCCGACAAACCCCCATCCGGACCCCCACAGTGATGCCCATTGGCAACAGCCTCAAGCTGTGTGACCGAAGCCAACACTGCCTGAAGCTGGGAGCGAAGGGATGCCAACTCAGCCTGCATCCGAACACAGCAGTTGCAGTCCCTATCCATGCTAAAAACTGTTTTGCAAAGAACGTCTGAACTAATCTACAGAGAGCGCAAACAAATCGACAAAATTTAAACGGTTATTAAAATACAAGATTGCCTAGTAAATGCAGTAATGCTGCTACTTGCGCACTGCTGACACACTGCCCGACAGCGGAAGGAGACTACGCGATTTTACACTATTCAGGTACTAAAACGCGATGCTACAACTCTCAAATTCTATAATACGCCCGAAATTTATGAATTAAACAATGCAAGTACCAAAAACACGCAAAGAAATTAAGAATTAAACTATGTAAGAAATGAGTGAGCTAGGAGTATACGACTTGCTGCTGCAGCTGCTTATCCAACGGCGGCAGGGAGCACACTGACTGTGACCAACCGACACTGGCCGTTCAAAACAAAAGCAGAAGACAAACGACTACGCGAATTTACACTATTCAGGTACTAAAACGCGATGCTACAACTCTCAAATACTATAATACGCCCGAAATTTATGTATCAAACAATGCAAGTACCAAAAACACGCAAAGAAATACTATGTAACAAATGAGTGAGCTAGGAGTATACGACTTGCTGCTGCAGCTGCTTATCCAACGGCGGCGGGGAGCACTCGAATTCATTACAAGGTCGCACTGAGGCTTATGAAAATCCATGTGGAACGGCATTGAATAAGCACCAGCCTTCAAATTCTGATATGACTAATGAAGCGCTTACTCGAAACCATCGTAGTGATGAATTTCCTAAATGAATCACACAAAAATAAAGTGGGATAAAGTCAAAAAAGAATTTATTTAAAGGAAAAATACAAACTTTTCAATCACTGTCTGACTCATAAGTATTATCATCATCACCAAAATCACTCTACAGGTCACTACCAATATTTTCAGTGTCTTGAAAACAAATAGAATTACTCAAAAATTATCCATTTCTTTACAAAAATCTTACAGTGAGATTCATGTCAGCTATACTTTTCGTGCATGCTTGCTACCCGAGAATCACGAAAAATCGTAATGTCTCTTGTTGTCACATCATCAAAAATCTGTTTTGTCTAGATCCGTTAGATTTTTCGTATGAGCGTTGCTCCATATATACGAAATATATTTTGTTTTCAATAAACGCTATTCCAGTCCTATTTTACACGGCGGTAGCTTGCAGTCGTCAAAACTAGATAAATCAAAATTTTGAGCTGTAGAGCATTTTTCACTTTTCGTTTTATATGTTTGTGTAAAAATGTTTAATCTAACAAATGGTCATGATTAAGGTTTTTGTCGAATAATCTGCACGTGAATTCTTCTGAGACGTTCTGTTGCGTTGGCAGAAGAGCCAACACCGTATTACTAGAGGAGGCCGAAATGCACGCGTCTTAGCTCACGCAGAGTGGCGTGAGGAGGGAAGAACTATACTGACGTGAGGTCTGGAACATGACAAGGAATAAGAATTCAGAAAGCGGACGTCATTAGTTTGATACTTAACTTTAATCCATTAATGATGAACGTCGCTCTTGACGGTACATGATTCACAATATTATCTGTTCAGAATACATTCTAGTAACTGAATATGGCGCCTTGCTAGGTCGTAGCAAATGAAGGCTATGCTAAACTGTCATCTCTGCAAATGAGAGCGTATGTAGCCAGTAAACCAACGCTAACAAAGTCGGCTGTACAACTGGGGCGAGTGCTAGGGAGTCTCTCTAGACTAGACCTACCGTGTGGCGGCGCTCGGTCTGCAATCACTGATAGTGGCGACACGGGGTCCGACGTATACTAACGGACCGCGGCCGATTTAAAGGCTACCACCTAGCAAGTGTGGTGTCTGGCGGTGACACCACACGTTCAGTACCTTCTCAGCATCTCACTACCTTTTGGTAGTGTGTAGAATTTTTCAGCATTGTCAATCTTTTTTTTTTTTAACTTGTACTAGAGTACAGGTTTGTAATCGCCGATGGTAATAGCATGTAAAACAGGTAAAAGTTTTGCTACAGCAAACCGATTGTTCATACAGAAGTGAAGCATCAATGTAACGGCGGGAATTACTAACGCTAACATCCAACAAACTTTTTAAAAATTCCATAGTCATAAGCATTATAATTAAAACATCGGTTTTGACTACTGAACAGATACTCGACCTCGTTGGGCAGTCTTCTGACTGGTCTGACGCGGCCCGCAAAGAATTCCTCTACTGCGCCGATCTCTTCATCTCAGAGTAGCACTTGCAACCTACGTCCTGTCCTCACGTATTAGCTGGATATATTCCAATCTCTGTGTTCCCCTACAATTTTTGCCATTTACAGCTCCCCCCCCCCCCCCCCAGTACCACATAATTCATTCCCTGATGTATTAACGGATGTCCTATCATCTAGTCCCTCCTCCTTGTCAGTGTTTTCCACACATTCCTTTCCTATCCGATTCTGCTAAGAAACTCCTCATTCCTACCTTATCAGTCCACCTAATTTTCACATTCGCCTGTAGCACCACATCTCAAATGCTTCGATTCACTTCTTTTCCGGGTTTCCCACAGTCAGCGTTTTACTACCATACAATACTGTACTCCAAACGTACATTCGCAGAAATTTTTCCTCACTTTAAGGCCTATGTTTCATGCTAGCAAACATCTCTTGGGCAGAAACGGCCTTCTTACAGGGGATAGTCTGCTTTTGATGTACTTCTTGCTCCATCCAGCATTGGTTACTTTGCTGCCTGGGTAGCAAAATTCCTTAACTTCATCTGCTTCGTGTCCCTCAATCCTGATGTTAAGTTTTTCGCTGTTCTCGTTTCTGCTACTTCCCATTACTTTCGTCTTTCTTTGATTTACTCCCAATCCAAATTCTGTACTTATTAGATTGTTCATTCCCTTCGGCATATCATATAACTCTTCTCCACTTTCACTTAGGATAGCAATGTCATAAGCGAATCGTATCATTGATACCCTTTCATCCTAATTTTTAATTCCACTCCTGAACCTTTCTTTTATTTCCATGATTGCTTCTTTAATGTACAGACTGAACAGTAGGGGGGGGGAGGGGGGAAGACTACACCCCCTGGCATACACTCTTTTTAACCCGAGTGCTTCGTTCTTGGTCGTCCACTCTTACTGTTCCCTCTTGGCTGTTGTACATATTGTATATTACCCGTCTCTCCCTAAACCTTGATCCCGTTTTTCTCAGAATTTTGAACATCTTGCAGTATTTTACATTGTCGAACCCTTTTTCCGGGTCGACAAATCAAATGACCGTGTCTTGATTTTCCTTCATCCTTGCTTCCCTTATCAACTACAACGTCAGAATTGCCTCTCTGGTGCCTTTACCTTTTCTAGATCCGAAACATCCTCAATTTTCTTCTCCATCCTTCTATATATTATTATTGTCAGCAACTTGGATTCATGAGCTGCTAAGCTGATTGTGTGATAATTCTCGCACTTATCGGCTCTTACGGTCTTCGGAATTTTGAAGGTGATATTTGTCCGAAAGTCAGATAGTATAACCCAAGATCTCCTCTTCTACACACTTACGTGAACAGTCGCTGAGTTGCCACTTCTCCCAATAATTTTAGAAATTCTCTACCCCTTCTATCTTATTTGACCTCAAATGTGCCAAAGCTATTTTAAATTCTGATTCTAATACTAGATCGACTATCTCTTCTACACTGGCTTCTGGTTCTTCTCCTATTCCATCATCAGACAAGTCTTCATAATCCCAAAGGCCTTCAGTGTATTCTTTCCACCTATCCACTCTCTCCTCTGCATTTGATAGTGGAATTCCTCTTGCAGTCTTAATGTTACCAGTCTTGCTTTTCATTTCATGGTAGTTTTGACTTTCCAATATACTGAGTCAGTCCTTCCAACAATCATTTATTTTTAGATTTTTTCACATTTTACACGCAGCCATTTCTCCTTAGCTTCCCTGCACTTCCCGTTTATTTGATTTCCAAGTGACTTGTATATCTGAATTCCTGAATTTCCCTAAACATTTTTGTAATTCTTTCTTTCAGCAATCATCTGAAGTAGTTCTTCTGTTACCTATTGTTCCTTCACAGTTACCTTCTTTATTCCCATGTTTTTCTTGCCAGCTTCTATAATTTACGTTTTCAGAGACGTCCATTCATCTTCAACTTAATTTGCTGCTGAAGTATTCCCTATCACAGTATCTATAGCCTTAAAGAACTTCAAGGTATCTCTTCACTCCTGAGTACTTCCGTACCCCATTTCTTAGCTCACTGATTCTTACTGCCTAGCCTCTCAACCTTCAGTCTACTCTTTACTATTGCGAAATGGTGATCTGAGTCTATATCTCCTCCTTAGTATGCTTTATAATCCAGTATCTCATTTCGGAATCTCTGCCCGATCACGATGTTATCTAACTAATATCTTCTCAAATCTCCCTGCCTTTTCCTCCTCTTGTGATTCTTGAACAGAGTACTTGCTATTACTAGCTGAATTTTTTTACAAAACTCAATTAGACTTAGCCCTCTCTCATGCCTTGCCCCAAGTCAATATTCTCCTCTGACCATATTCTTCTACTCTTTCCCCTACAACTGCATTTCAGTTCCCTATGACTATTAGATTTTCATCTCCATCTACGTACTGTTTTATCCTTTCTCTATCCTCGTATAGTTTCTCTATCTTTTCATCTTCAGCTTGCGACTTCGGCATGTATACCTGAGCTATCGTCGTCGGTGTTGATTTGCTGTCGATTCTGACGAGAACGTCCCTAGCATTGAGATGTTCACTGTAGAACACCTTTTACCCTAACTTTCCTTTCATAACGAATCCTACTCCCGTTGCACCATTTTCTGCTGCTGTTGATACTACACCATACTCCCCTGATCAAAATTCCTTGTTTTCTTCCTTTTTACCTTCACTGATCCCTACTGTATCTAGAATGAGCCTTTGCATTTCCCTTTGCCGATGTTCTAGCTTGCCTACCACATTAAAGCTTCTGACTTTCCACGCCCCGATTCGTAGAACGTTATCCTTCAACTGATCATTCAATTGTTTTCTCATGGTCACCTGCACCCTCTCAGTCCCCTCCTGGAGATCCGAATGGGGAACTATCCAGGGATCTTTTGACAATGCAGAGATCATCGTGACACTTTTTCAATGACCTGTGGATACTGGTTATGTGTCTTTAATGCAGTGGTTTCCATTGCTTTTTGCATCATCATGCAGTTGATCATTGCTGATTCTTCCGCCTTTAGGGGAAGTTTCACACTCCAAGGTGAAGAGAGTGCCCTGAACCTCTGTCCTCTCCTCCGCCCTCTTTGACAAGGTCGTTGGTAGAATGAGGGTGACTTATGCCGGAAGTCTTCGGCAGCGCATGTTGATTATTAATTAAAATTTATACGGTTGCGGGTTTCGGACCCAGGAGCGAGTATTTTTTCATTACTAATCAAAGACGCTTCCCTCCCCTTTTTCTTTTGCGTTTTGTTCGTTATTGTTCGTTGTATTTGGTCCTAGCGGACGTCACATGACATCCGTTGAAGTTCGTTGTTGATCCCTTCACTCAGTTTTTTCATTACTGAGACCAGCCAACTCCCTGACCGAACACGCTGACCTACCGCGCCGGCATCCCTAGAACGCGGGTACCATGTGAATCCAATATTCATAGCTCATGTGATTAATGCGAATGGTTTTGATCGCGATAATCTGCATCGTATCCTGTTGTGACCAATTAATAATTAAAAATTCGGCCGGAGCTTCTTTTAGATTTTATAACTCTCAATTTCTTTGCGAAGCTGTGAGATGTGAGTCGAGGGACAAGAACGTAACAAGCAAATAGTAGTTCTCAACATTGGAGAGTAACAATTGCTGAAACGTTCTTTTTATTTCTGGAATTACTGGTGACATCGCTAAAATTTGTAAACAGTATTTTGGTAATCGTTAGAGGCATCCAATTTTTTTGAACGATAAACCGAGTGGCTTCTAGAAAGTTCGGTAAACTTTGTCGATATTTTTAAAAATGCACCCAGACCAAATGTTGCTCTTAAATTCTCTGAAAACAAACGTTTCCGTAATAAAATGACAGAATCTAAGTACATTTTTAACATCAGACGTATTGTAATAATACCATCTGCCAATTTCTTTGACATAGCAGAAATGAACCCCTGTGGTACTGTGGGGTTTTTGACCGTTACTGCCCACCTAATTGGGTTCAGGCTCATCTACTCTAACGATTTTATGTGGTTTTGGTCGTAAAACGATGATACATGGTTTTGGTCGTAAACTCTCCTTCTATAATGAACTGTGGAGAGGAGATTCGAAAGAATCACTGATAAACAGATGTAAAAATTGTGAACTAGATCAAGGATGGACTTACGCATCACTCCTGATCAATGGCATAAACAGAGATAAACTGGTGGCCTAGAAGATACAGAAAAAGAGTGAATCAAGAATTGTAAATGGCTGACATACCCATTCTTGTTGCCACAGGGACGTCACGTAAAAATGCTGGAAGCTAGTTTTGAAAAAGTCTGGATAACTGGCCCTGTGAGACTATGCTGTAACACAACAGGCCCAATGAACTGATTCTGTACCATACCACACCCGACATTTCCAGAGAAGTGTTCTTGAAAATGTGGATCCACATAACTATGTGGGTTTTCGTCGGTCCACCGATGTGAGTTATGAGTTTAACTGATATCGTGAAGACTGAAAGTACACTATGTCATCGAAAGTATCAGGACACCTGGCTGAAAATGACTTACAAGTTCGTGGCGACCTCCATCGGTAATGATGAAATTCAATATGGTGTTGGCCCACCCTTAGCCTTGATGACAGCTTCCACTCTCGCAGGCATACGTTCAATAAGGTGCTGGAAGGTTACTTGGGGACTGGCAGCCCATTCGTCGCGGAGTGCTGCACTGAGGAGAGGTATTGTTGTCGCTCGATGAGGCCTGGCACGAAGTCGGTGTTCCAAAACATTCCAAAGGTGTTCTACAGGATTCAGGTCATGACTCTGTGGAGGCCAGTCCATTACAGGGATGTTATTTTCGTGTAACCACTCCGCCAGAGGTCATGCATTATGAACAGGTGCTCGATCGTGTTGAAAGATGCGGTCTCCATCCCCGAATTTCTCTTCAACAATGGAAAGCAAGAAGGCGCTTGAAACATCAATGTAGGCCTGTGCTGTGATAGTGCCACGCAAAACAACAAGGGGTGCAAGCCCCCTCCATGAAAAATACGACCACACCATAACACCACCGCCTCCGAATTTTACTGCTGGCACTACACACGCTGGCAGACACCGTTCACCGGGCATTCGCCATACCCATACCGTGCCATCGGATCGCCATATTGTGTACCGTGATTCGTCACTCCACACAACATTTTCCACAGTTCAGTAGTTCAATGTTTACGCTCCTTACATGAAGCGAGGCGTCGTTTGGAATTTACCGGATTGATGTGTGGGTTATGAGCAGCCGCTCGACCATGAAATCCAAGTTTTCGCATATCCTGCCTAACTGTCATAGTACTTGTAGTGAATCCTGATGCAGATTGGAATTCCAGTGTGATGATCTGGATAGATGTCTGCCTATTACACATTACGACCCTCTTCAACTGTCGGCGGTCTCTGTCAGTCAAAAACGAGGTCGGCCTGTACGCTTTTGTGCTCTACGTGTCCCTTCAAGTTTCTACTTCCCCATCATATCGGAAACAGTGGAACTAGGGATGTTTAGGAGTGTGGAAATCTCGCATACAGACGTATGACACAAGTGACACCGAATCACCTGACCACCTTCGAAATCCGTGAGTTCCGCGGAGGGCCCCATTCTGCTCTCTCAATATGTCTAATGACTACTGAGGTCGCTGATATGGTGTACCTGGCAGTAGGTGGCAGCACAATGCACCTAATATGAAGTACGTATGTTTGGGGATTTCCGGATATTTTTCATCACATAGTGTGACAAGCTGAAGCAGACGAGCTTACCCTGGAAATTTAGGAGATTTCTTTGCAGTGACAGACCCAGCCATTGAATGGACTGAAAATTTAGACATTAATTCGTAGATTTAATTGTTTAGTTCTACTGATTTCGTAAAATTAAGCAATTCACGAATGTTAGCTGCAGTTCAGTTTGTGCTGACATATGCTAAAGAAAAAATGTTAGCTCCTAAAATATTAACTATTTCTCCTGAAACAACTCATATGTCGTTTTCTTTCTTAATTTTTTGTAAGCGTTTCTTATACGCCCTGTATGACACCACAACATTCATGTCATTTTCTTTTTTGTTAGCTACGTGTGTATATAATGCGCTTCAATCACAAGGCCTCCGTTCTGGGATACAACTATAGCAAATAATTAATCACACCCATTACCACAGAATCCGTTGTCTCCAATACGTATTTTATGTAAATCAAGTGATTATCATAATTGACGATGTTAGAATACTATCAGTCACGTTCCATCGTTGCTTTCTATTAGTCACACAATTAATTTGGTTCTTCTATTTATTGCGTAATTGTTGGGCGAGGTCGCTGGCTGAGTGTTACAATTTTAAAATGCGATAGTGGCGTGGCCACTAATCAGGTCTGCAGCTTGCGCATGTTCCATATTAGGGCGTGACAAGCCTTGAATCAGCAATGTCCGGTAGCTGAAATCTGCTAATGTAGAGTCACGTGGGATACGTATCCGTCCGAGATCATAATGCGAGCTAACAAAGTCTTTGAGACTGCTGATACGGTTTCAGTAATGTTTTGTCATTCCTTATAAATATTTCCAAATCACTTTCACTGGTTTTCCAGTTTCACATCAATTGCTCGGTGATGAATCATTGTAGCATGATGTAAGGTACCAAGTTTAGGAACAGCTGGATGGCCCACGCAACACGTCGAAGACAGGTGTGCACTTTGTTCCATTTTCGATGGACTCAACTTTTATTCTGACCCGATCTTTGTTCTGTTCTCCCTGTATATGTTAAGCGACGCTCCGTATTTCACTAAGAGCTCTGTTAACGTTTAATCGTACCACGTTCAAATGGTTAAAATGGCTCTGAGCACTATGGGACTCAATTTCTGAGGTCATTAGTCCCCTAGAACTTAGAACTAGTTAAACCTAACTAACATAAGTACGTCACACACATCGATGTCCGAGGCAGGATTCGAACCTGCGACCGTAGCAGTCTCGCGGTTCCAGACTGCAGCGCCTAGAACCGCACGGCCACTTCGGCCGGCTCGTACCACGTAATAAGGTTTCTTTCCGTCCCATTCCAGGAATGTGAGAACAATAACTGTAAACATCCGTCTCCAAGACCGCTATGGATGCGATACGAATGGGGTTAATGAAATATAATTGTAGAATTGCGTAGAAAAATGGGCTGCTGAAATTTTCTATTTGTATAAGGCTACTATCACATTATCCTGAATTACGCACAAAATTACATCCATGTCTATAGATGAGATCTGCTCAGGAGAGCGTATGGGAATTGGCAAATGCTATACTCCACATATCAAAAAGAGTCATGCATTTAGTTCGTATTCAAACTACAACCAAGCAAGCTTCGAAAATGCTGTTATATGATTAGGGCGAGCCGAATATTTGAGGCTGACAGGCGTCAAAAGAGCGTGCTTTTACTTACTCGGTCATACTGCTTGCGAACTCCCCAGTTTGCTGCGTATCGTACCAGCCAATATCCTGCTGCAGGGCAGACTTCAGGAATAGATCACGTATCCGATGAACCTACAGAAACAAAATTCGTGTCTTACAATATACTTCTTCGACAGGCCACACAAAGTTTAAAAAACCTGGACAAAGAATACAGATTTTCTAGTTTTTATATTCCCTTTGTAACACTCAAGAGAATCTTCGGATTTGAATTCTACTCCGCACAATCGAACGGAACTGCAAAATTTGTACTGTCCTTAATGAATTAGATTTCTCTTCTTACCGTCGGCAACAATAGTAACTTTTATCAAAGGCGTGATGGAGTTGGAAACATGATTATCATGTAGCGTTCCATCGACGGTTTACCACAAGAAGTGGTGGAGGCAAGTGAATGTGGACTTGAAAATGGAAACTTCTAAAGTATGTGATAAGATCACATAAATCTACTGTGACTCTCTGTTTCACAAATTTGCTTTACTCCGTTATAAGGCTTACTAGAACGCTCTTGGTTCAAATGGCTCTTTGCACTATGGGACTCAACTTCTGAAGTCATCAGTCCCCTAGAACTTAGAACTACTTAAACCTAACTAACCTAATGACATCACACACACCCATGACCGAGGAAGGATTCAAACCTGCGACCGTAGCGGTCGCGCGGTTCCAGACTGTAGCGCCTAGAACCGCTCGGCCATTCCGGCCGGCTACTAGAATGCTCTCTGTGAAGCGTTCCTGGTGCCACATATAAACACTAGCTCTCTAGCAAGCAGCTGTCGCGGTGCGAACGACATATTCTTGCTGAAAGCTGCAAATTGCAGATCGTTTCAAAGAACACTGAAACGTTCTTATTAATGGAACGGCACCGAAAGACAACTTTTATTTCATGCGCGGAAGATCCTGAACTTGCTTTCGTCATTCACATGGGTGTTATATTGTGAAAATCTGTTTTGATATGCGAGGCCCTTGGGTAACAACAATCTTATTGTGAGACGTCAATTAGTATCATATAGTCAATATCCTGTGGTACATCATGCATGTCTGAAGGACGTTTCGCAGTACACCGCTAAACAGAGACACTGTAAATAGTATTATACACCCCGAGACAGGCCGCGACAATAATAATTAAGTCTCTCCATATGTGGGAATCACAGCAGTTGCGCAAGTGCAGGACGTAGACACTCAGTGATATATGAAGATTTGAGTTGATCCTGGAGGCGTGCCCGGATACCCAGAGTCGTTAAGGAGACCACTGGCGCAAAGCGGGAAATGCGAGTTCGAGTCCCGGTCCGGCATAAATTTTCATTTGCCACAAAAAAAAAAAAAAAATGTGCAGAAGCAGTCTAATAGCATTCGAAATTCCGTCAGTATTTCATCAGCCGTTTGCTTTACCTGTTTGAATACTGCAGAATTAAAGTGTTGTTGTTACCGCTGCCTCAGTGATTCCACGACAGCCGGAGAAGAGGTTCTTTGTACCTCCTGCCTAACCAACCATCCTGTAATGTCATCTTGACATGTTACGGGATCTAGAAGGCTCAAATCTCTCTGGCCCGTAACGGAAAGTGTCAGAAGTGATCTTTAACTTCGAGAAATGTCGTGGGCCATCATACATCATCTGCGCAGTGGTGTCAGTGGAAAATCTGCGGGTCTTAAGTCGTCTTAATGTGCGGCGGCTTGTACTCATGAGAGGGGCTCTACCTAGTTGCAGCTGCTTCTTAACTGTCAAATGGGTTGGGTGGTTTCTGGACGTCTTAACTATTACCGTTGCTCTTCCTGAAGGACGCCGCTCGCAGTAGTTGCAGAGTCGTCTCTGAGGTCTGAATCGGTGACAGTGACGGATACCGTAAGACATTAATGTTATTTGGTACTAATTGGCGCCGACGCTTAAGAACGTTTGCATGCTGGTACCTGAATTTGTTGGGCGCCATGCACGGCTTGGCTGATGTTTCCTTGCCGCCGTTGTGTTTTGTTACTGTACATAAATAAGGGTCGACGGCATCTTAGCACAAGCCATGTCGACTAGGTTGCAGCTGTATGAAGTTACTAGGGAGTAATCCGTTTCGAAAACTGAGAACAGTGCCGAATTGTAATATTCAGATGAGTAACGTTATCACCGATGCTAACAGAACTAGTTATTCCAGGCATTGATCACGGCATGTAATTCGTTAGTAGAGCGTATTGCAATAAACTGTTCAGTTTAAATAAAATCATTTATGTTATGTTTCTAGCTTGGATAACCAAGTCATAAAAATTTCAGCATACTTATCAATTGCAAATAAGTATTTCAAAATTTGGTGGTATTATAACCGTGTGAGAAATCACTGTAATTAATAGGTAATGGAAATTTTGATATTTGATAACTGTAGTAAAGAAATTGTTAGGAGAATCTTTAAAATTATTATGAAGACACGTGTTCGTTGGATGCTGAAACTGTAATGAAGGCACTGTGTTTTAAAGGAATATGTCACACGCACTCCAGCTTAGCCGTTCCACTCACTAGGAGCTAGAAGTGGTTTGAATCATGAGTCTGCTGATTGATTTGATGCGGCCAACCATTAATTCCTCTTCTGCGCCAATCTCTGCATTCAGAGTAGCACTTGCAGCCAACGTCAACAATTATTCGCTAGATATATTCCAATTTCTGTCTTCCTCTACATTTTTTACCATCTGTAGCTCCCTCTAGTATCATGGAAGATGTTCCTTGATACCTTAACTGATGTCCTATCATATTGTCCTTTCTTCATGTCAGTGTTTTCCACATATTCCGTTCCTCGCCGATTCTGCGTAAAACCTCCTCATTCCTTACCTTGTCAGTCCACTTAATCTTCAACATCTCAAATGCTTCTATTCGCTTGTGTTTCGGTTTTTCCACAGTTAATGTTTCACTATCATACAATGCTCTGCTCCAAATGTACAGTCTTAGAAATTTCTTCCTCAAATTAAGGCCCATGTTTGATACTAGTAGGTTTATCTAAGGGCGAAAGACTACATCCCTGTCTTACATCGGAGCATTTCATCCTTGGTCTTCCACTTTTATTGTTCCCCCTTGGGAATTGTACATGTCTCAACACAGGATTATACAGCCAAACGTTTGCAAAAATGAGCACAGTTGCTCTAATTTCTGACCATTGCTTGTTCGCAATGTAATTTTACGGTTTATCAAAATTTCATTCTGATGAAGACGCCCTTAATAGGAGTCGAAACCTAGGTCAATGTACCAAACAATTATCTGGAACCAGTTGGCTGTATAATCCTATGTTGAAACTAGTAAACGGTTGTTGAGTAACAGCCATGTTTAAAACTGTCTCGCACATGTTGTATATATAGCTACCCCTATTTTCCTCAGAACCGCGAACATCATGTAACATTTGACACTATCGAACGCTTTTTCCAGGTCGACAGATCCTATGACCATGTCTTGAATTTTCTTTAGTTTTGCTTCCATTTTCAACAGCTTCTCTGATGCCTTTACCTTTCCCAAAGAAAGACTAATTGTCATTCAACACATTCTCAGTGTTCTTTTCTTTCTTCTGTACATTATTCTTTTCAGTAACGTGAATGCATGAGCTGTTAATCTGGTTGTGCGATATTTCTTTCACTTGTCAGGTCTTGCAAGTCTTTTAAATTGTGTGGATGATACTTTTCCGATGGTCAGATGCTATATCGCCACAATCATACAACGCGATTAGTCGTTTTGTTGCCACTTCGCCCAATGTTTTTAGAAATTCTGATGGAATGTTCTCTATCCCTTCTCCCTTATTTGATCTTAACTCTTCCAAAGCCCTTCCAAATTCTGATTCTAATACTGGATCTCCCATCTCTTCTACATCGACTCCTGGTTCTTCTTCCGCTCTCTCCTCTGCATTTAACAGTGGAATTCCTATTGCTTTTAATTTCATACCATTTCCACCGCTCTCTCCTCTGCCTTTAACAGTGGAATTCCTATTGCAATCTAAATGTTACCACCTTTGCTTTTAATTTCACGGAAGGTCGTTTAGACTTTCCAATATGCTGAGTCATTCATCCTGACAATCATTTCTGTTTAGATTCCTTCACATTTTACATGCAGCCATTTCTCCTTAGATTCCCTGCACTTCCCATTTATTTCACTCCTAAGTAACTTGTATTTCCCTAAATATTTTTATACTTCTTTCTTTCAGCGATCATCTGAAGTATTCCTTCCGTTACCTATGGTTTCTTCGCAGTTACCTTTTTTATATCTATGTCTTTCTTTCCAGAGTATACGATTTACGTTTTTAAGGACGCCCATTGTTCTTCAACTGAACTGGCTACTGAGGTATTCCTTACCGCAGTATCTACAGCCTTAGAGAACTTCAAGGTATCTCTTTATTCCTGAGTACTTCCGTACCCCATTTCTTTGCTCACTGATTCTTACTGACTAGTCTCTTAAACTTCAGTCCACTCTTTACTACTACTAAATAGTCTACATCTCTTTAGTACTACTAAAGAGTCCATATCTCCTCCTGGGTACATCTTACAATCTAGTATCTCACTTATGAATCTCTGCCTGATCATGATGTTATCCAACCAAAATCTTCCCGTATCTTTCGGCCTTTTCCTGCTATTGTGATTCTTGAACAGAGTATTCGCTATTATTAGCTGAAATTTGTTTCAGAACTCAGTCTTTCTCCTCTCTCATGTCTACTACCAAGCCCATATTCTCCTGTAGCTTTTTCTTCTTCTCCTACAACCGCGTTGCAATTCCCCATGACTCCCTTTACGTGCTGAATTACCCATTCATTTTCCTCACATAGTTTCTCTATCTCTTCATCCTCGGCTTACGACGTTGGCAAGTACTCGTATACCCTGTCACAGTGAAACTTCTGACACTCTCCACAACCTGACTCGTAGAACGTTATCCTTTCATTGGGTATGTAATCTTTTCCTCGTGGTTCCCCCCCCCCCTCCAACCTGACTCATAGAACGTTATCCTTTCATTGGGTATGTAATCTTTTCCTCGTGGTCCCCCCTCCCCTCCAACCTGACTCGCAGAACGTTATCCTTTCATTGGGTATGTAATCTTTTCCTCGTGGTTCCCCCCCCCCCCCCCCTCCTCCACCCGTATCCAAATGGACGCGAGAAATCATTCCGGAATGGAGGGATCGTCACGATACTTTCTCAGTTCCAGGTCACATGTCCTCTGGATACACATTACGTGCCCTTTGCAGTGGTTTCCATTGCCTTCTGCATCCTCATGGCGTTGACCATTGCTGACAGTTTGTCATCCCAAAGGCAAGAGAGTGTCCTGAACCTCTCTGCATCCTTCCGCCGTCTTTGTCAATGCCGTGGGCAGAATGTGGATGACTTCTTATGCCACAAGTCTTTTCCCACCAAGGCTGATGATTTTTATTCAGAACGTAAGCGAGGGCAGATTTCGTTACCTGGATCGAGTAAGTTTTGATTGCTAATCAAAGACGGTACACATCGTCCACGGGTACCATTTTGCGTGCAGTGTTACAGAAACAACTTGGTTTTGTTTGACTGTTCCACCCACACTTATTGTAAAGTCAGAATGGAAAGCTATGTTTATAGTGAAATTTGTGAAGGTTAACAAGGGCGCAGATCACAGTAATTTCAGAGGTAATAACAGAGGGGCTTTCGTCGGCATCCAGTTCGTTAGATGTACGCAATGTAATTTACTTTAGGCATAGTGCCCCCTATAACAGGATATGGGCATTAGACCAGAAAGTGTGGCAAGTGTAGATGATTACCTCTCAGCTGAAGGATTTCAGCTGTGTCAAGAGATGTTACAGTAGCATCAAGTATCCATGTTTTTATCCTGCTATGTTCATCCTAGTGTGTTAGGCAAAGGTTTAATAATGACTGAATTAAGGGCAGAGGTGGTAAAACTAGGGAATTGGTTCAGTCTTTATTAGAACTGGTAGTTCTACTTAGGGCATATAACACATAGCAACATGTTCTTGTTGTTATGGTTTGACAGAAATGAGCTACAGCGTTTCAGCAACTATTGTTGTCCAGTGTTTTGAACACTATATACACTCAGCGAAAGAAAGTCGTCTCCACTGCACGTAGGCGTTTCCGTCCTTCATCCGACACTTCAGTGCTGCACTTACCTGACGGTATGCGACATAGTTGAAGGTGAAGACGCAGACGTAGGTGAAGAGGAAGGTGGCGGCGCCCAGGATGGCACTGTAGATGACGAACTGCCGGACACCGTGCAGGAAGACACGCACCGCCACGTCGGGCACATGCTCGCCCGCGGCCGTGGCGTTGACCAACGCGGACCCGAAGTCCACCATGACGCCCGTCAGGTCTCCAAACAGCAGGTTGCTGAGAGGTGCGCCTACGCCGGCGCCCGCCGCCGCCAAAACTCCTAGGGCCAGCAGCCAGCGCTCCCATGCGGTCGAGAAGCGGAACTAAACAGCAAGTGAGGCGAAAGCGTCAGGGATTAGTGCCATATCGACGGCGGAGTCAGGAACTGTAAAGGATTTCATGTTCTAACACGTATACATTTTTTACGTATCACTCCAGTAGTCCGATTTAAGTCAGCCGAAAACTGACAGACAGTCGGCTGGACTACTCGTACCACCAACGCACCAACGGCAGCCTGGAGTTGCTGACAAGATAAAACGTAGCTACAGCTCTAATTACAAATAAGAACTGGTTTTTGACATGGTCAGACCAAGTATGGAGATCTATAACATAAGTGATTTTCAGGTACTTTACGTGATTTTTGTAGGAGACAGAAACTTTAAAGCGATTACCTATTCCACGGAGAGAGACACGCTGTGGCTGTTACCTGCAGAGAATACTTGTCGATACGAAGTCGCAACTTCAGACCTTAAATGTCAGATGCCAATTATTTTGAATCTGACTACAGGGCAGCACACTAACAACTTTCAAATCTATGGACCCTAAAGTTAATACTACACTATTTTAGTAACATCAGATGGATTTCAGATAGAGAAAAACGTCAAAAATCAAGTGAATGTAATAAGTACGAACTGAAATGATCTTCAAAAGAGCTTTATTTGCAGAATAACTGAAATACTGCTACAAGTCGATTACCCTTATTTTACTTTTTGTAGCCTCTTTTTAAGAGTGTATCAAGTCCATTGCCTTTTCTGCCAGAATTAGAATGTCATCAGCAAACTTCAAGCCTTTTATTTCTTTTTCCAGAAATTTACTTCACTTTCCAAATATCTCTTTGGTTGCCTTAACTGGTTTGTCAATGTGCTATTTGAATAACTTCCAAAAATATACACGAGATCTAATCGATTACCAGATAATAGAACCCACAAATAAGAAAAGATAAACACAAAGTAATACATCACCAAATTGCTAATCAACTCAACACAGGGATAGGGGTGTGGTGTTGAATGGTGACGCTAGGTATATACTAAATACCACTTCATAAATCTCCCATATGGATTGCAAGAACGACAACAGAATATGTACACACAGAGGCGTTAAAATAATCATTGTTTTATTTATGTTGAATTTATTATGGAACTCTTGTTAGTTGTAATGTTTCCTTCTCTATTTTAGTTCACAATCGGATTTATTTAATCAAAATCGAAACAGAACTACCGAAGTATGGTGGAACTCAACAGTTTGATCACTCAAATCAAATTGCTCATTTCTAATTCTAAAATTGTGTTGTTCAGTTGCTTGGATTTATTTCAGTTCCTCAGACTTTATATGTTAAACAAATACGTAATAACTATTTGGAGTGGCCTTTACAAAATTGAATTGTCTTTTCTTATGTTTTTGTGACCTGGTAGCTTACCACTTCCAGCTTCTTTCTTGAAGTATTATTTCAGTGGCAGCAGAGCGTAGTTGTGGAGGTAAGTGAGCTGTCATATCAGAAAAGACATAAAAAGCAAAATTTAATTTTGTAAAGCTATTTTTACCATGCTGTGTACTGTTCAAGTGTTTTTGTTTACATATGATTCTGGTTTCACTCATGGCACAAAACGTGCTGCCCTTCTTTGAATATTCTCGATGTACTCCGTTAATCCTATCTGGTATGGATCCCATACCGCGCAGTAGTACTCCAATAGAGGACGGACAAACGTAGTATAGGCAATCTCTTTACAAAATCTGTTGCATTTTCTAAGTGTTCTGCCAATAAATCGCTGCCGTTTTATCTCCTCCCCCACAACATTTTCCATGTGTTCTTTCCAATTTGAGTTGTTCTTAATTGCAATACCTACGTATTTAATTGAATTTATGACGTTTAGATTTGATTGATTTATCGTGTAACCAGAGTTCAGCGGATTTCTTTTAGCAATCACATTGATGACCTCAGTATACGAGGAACAACAATTTTCTCACATTTGAAGTGACTTAGCTCCGACATAATATATTCACTACTACACAGAACACTGTTGTGACCATGAATGACTCTTTGTGTCACATTGAGGATATTTCACCAGTGCTGTTCGAGGTGAAATACAGCAGCTCAACCTGCAGACTAGGCTAGCATTGGCACTTATGTTCAAGAATGCATTTCTGGTGGTGTTTCCATGTTTTCGTCCACCCCGTTTAGGTCGATACAGTGATACACACTGCCGAGTGACTCGTGACAAATAATCACTGCTTGACTTACGTCGTCGAGTACAGCGGGGCTCAGCTGCAAAGGGCACTCCAGCGCTCCTCAGAGACGCTGCCTTCGATATCCTGGTTGCTGATTTTTATCTCAGAGCTCAAGCGATCCTTCTTGAGATATCCCATCTCTGTAGTACATCTCTTACATTTCCCCTGAATCCAGTATAGTTGTTCCATATGATGCCTCATCCAACACACAGGACGACCTTCACAATAATTCTCCGTTATTCCACTCTCGAACAGTACGTGGAAAAAACGAACACCTATATCTTTCTGTGCGAGCACTAATTTTCCTTATTTTATTATGATCGTCATTTCTTTGTTTGTAGGTCGGCATTAACAAAATATTTTCGTTTTCGGAGGAGAAAGTTGGTGATTGAAATTTTGTGAGAACATCCAGCCGGCCGGAGTGGCCGAGCGGTTAAAGGCGCTACAGTCTGGAACCGCACGACCGCTACGGTCGCAGGTTCGAATCCTGCCTCGGGCATGGATGTGTGTGATGTCCTTAGGTTGGTTAGGTTTAAGTAGTTCTAAGTTCTAGGGGACTTATGACCACAGCAGTTGAGTCCCATGGTACTCAGAGCCATTTGAGAGCCAGAACATCCAGCAGCAACGACAAACGCCTTAGTTTTAATAATATCCACCGAAAATCCTGTACACGCCCGTGACTCTCTATTTCCTGTTTCTCGACAATACAAAACGGTAATTAACAACGCAGACGAAAGTGACAGACAGTCACTGGAGAGGATTTTGGCGAAAAGTAAGGGGACGAAAGTTGGAAAAGTTGCTGCAGAACTGAATGTCGCAGTTGCGAACTTTGTTTATACCAAAACACCGTAAAAACAGCCATAAAAATGCCCATGAAACCCATATAACCTGGAATGCAGAGAAATGGAAGGAAGTCATTTGGCCGGCCAGTGTGGCCGAGCGGTTCTAGGCGCTTCAGTCTGCAACCGCAAGGCCGCTACGTCACAGGTTCGAATCCTGCCTCGGGCATGGATGTGTGTGATGTCCTTGGGTTAGTTAGGTTTAAATAGTTCTAAGTTCTAGGGCACTGATGACCTCAGATGTTAAGTCCCATAGTGCTCAGAGCCATTTGAACCATTTTTGAATCCATTTGGTTAGATGAATCTAGTTTCAGACTGTGTGTACCTTCTGCCGGAGTTCACGTCCCAGGAGTGAAACAGAGTAGGTTTCGATGATGATTTGGACAGCGATTTCGTGGTATTCCATGAACCCCATGTTTACTCTGCAATGCTGCATTGCCTCTCAGAATTGACCGTTTTGGCTCATTAGGTCCATCCTTTGAAACAAGGTTTCTTCCCCAAGGATGATGTTGTGTTCGAGGATTACAGAGCTCCTGTTTACGAAGCTTGGATGGTCCACGACCAGTTTTGTGGACACGAGTATGAATAATCGCATCTCCCCTGGCCACCACAATGATCAGATCTCAATATTATTGAGCTTTTGTTGGCTGCGTTATTTTGGGAAGAATAGTGCGTGATCACTATACACCTCCATCGTCGTTACCTAAACTTTCCACTATTTTGCAGGAAGAGTGGTATAAGATTCCCTGGAAAACCATACTGGATCTGTATATACACTCCTGGAAATTGAAATAAGAACACCGTGAATTCATTGTCCCAGGAAGGGGAAACTTTATTGACACATTCCTGGGGTCAGATACATCACATGATCACACTGACAGAACCACAGGCACATAGACACAGGCAACAGAGCATGCACAATGTCGGCACTAGTACAGTGTATATCTACCTTTCGCAGCAATGCAGGCTGCTATTCTCCCATGGAGACGATCGTAGAGATGCTGGATGTAGTCCTGTGGAACGGCTTGCCATGCCATTTCCACCTGGCGCCTCAGTTGGACCAGCGTTCGTGCTGGACGTGCAGACCGCGTGAGACGACGCTTCATCCAGTCCCAAACATGCTCAATGGGGGACAGATCCGGAGATCTTGCTGGCCAGGGTAGTTGACTTACACCTTCTAGAGCACGTTGGGTGGCACGGGATACATGCGGACGTGCATTGTCCTGTTGGAACAGCAAGTTCCCTTGCCGGTCTAGGAATGGTAGAACGATGGGTTCGATGACGGTTTGGATGTACCGTGCACTATTCAGTGTCCCCTCGACGATCACCAGTGGTGTACGGCCAGTGTAGGAGATCGCTCCCCACACCATGATGCCGGGTGTTGGCCCTGTGTGCCTCGGTCGTATGCAGTCCTGATTGTGGCGCTCACCTGCACGGCGCCAAACACGCATACGACCATCATTGGCACCAAGGCAGAAGCGACTCTCATCGCTGAAGACGACACGTCTCCATTCGTCCCTCCATTCACGCCTGTCGCGACACCACTGGAGGCGGGCTGCACGATGTTGGGGCGTGAGCGGAAGACGGCCTAACGGTGTGCGGGACCGTAGCCCAGCTTCATGGAGACGGTTGCGAATGGTCCTCGCCGATACCCCAGGAGCAACAGTGTCCCTAATTTGCTGGGAAGTGGCGGTGCGGTCCCCTACGGCACTGCGTAGGATCCTACGGTCTTGGCGTGCATCCGTGCGTCGCTGCGGTCCGGTCCCAGGTCGACGGGCACGTGCATCTTCCGCCGACCACTGGCGACAACATCGATGTACTGTGGAGACCTCACGCCCCACGTGTTGAGCAATTCGGCGGTACGTCCACCCGGCCTCCCGCATGCCCACTATACGCCCTCGCTGAAAGTCCGTCAACTGCACATACGGTTCACGTCCACGCTGTCGCGGCATGCTACCAGTGTTAAAGACTGCGATGGAGCTCCGTATGCCACGGCAAACTGGCTGACACTGACGGCGGCGGTGCACAAACGCTGCACAGCTAGCGCCATTCGACGGCCAACACCGCGGTTCCTGGTGTGTCCGCTGTGCCGTGCGTGTGATCATTGCTTGTACAGCCCTCTCGCAGTGTCCGGAGCAAGTATGGTGGGTCTGACACACCGGTGTCAATGTGTTCTTTTTTCCATTTCCAGGAGTGTATATACTCCGAGATGACTGGAAGATGTATTGAATGCGTGCGGTTAAAGGCGCTGCAGTCTGGAACCGCAAGACCGCTACGGTCGCAGGTTCGAATCCTGCCTCGGGCATGGATGTTTGTGATGTCCTTAGGTTAGTTAGGTTTAACTAGTTCTAAGTTCTAGGGGACTAATGACCTCAGCAGTTGAGTCCCATAGTGCTCAGAGCCATTTGAACCATGTATTGAATGCCAAGGTATTTCCTACACCGAATGAGGCATGGTAATGTGTTGCTTTTGCAGTGTTTCCGTATTTTTGTTTTCCCCCTGTACTTCAGGAAAGTTGTCCCTCGCGGTCTGAGTTATTTTGGATATAAACTCATCTCAGTCATTCAAGTGATCGATCCAGGATTTGCGCATAATTAACAGGGATGTAAATCTGGGTGCAAAAATCGAAGAGCTGCAAGAAAAATGAAAGGGAACTCTATTGCAATGGAAAGAATTTATTTTTATTTTTATGAGTTATCAGTCTTCTGACTGGTTTGATGCATCTCGCCACGAGTTCCTCTCTTGTGATAGTCGTTTCGTTTCAGAGTAGCACTTGCAACCTAAGTCGTCAATCATTTGCTGGATGTATTCCAGTAGCTCTCTTCCTCTACAGTTTTTACTCTTACAGCTCTCCCCAGTACGATGCAGGTTCTTCCGTAATGTCTTAAGAGATGTTGAGCCGTGGCGAGCTGCCGCCAGTGTTATTTTTTTCATGTATCGTTGAGATCGATTGTGGTTGAGCTAAGCTATCTTTGCTTTTCGCTTGTTTTATCTTCCGGGTTGGCGGGTGAAGGAATTGGGTTGTTAGCCTTCGACGGGTAACCCTCGAGATCTCTTGACATTCGCTGGGAGACGAGTGTCAACGGCTACCGAACGAGCGTGATAACCGTCATATGTTGTGGTGTGAAATTGGTCGGGCGTTTTGGCAACATGGGCAGCTTGGAGATACAAATTCTGTGACTTCTCTGGGAACAAATTTGAAGTGAAGGGGTGAAGTTGTGGAACCCTCACCTTCGTATTGTGTACGTGATATGAAGTAAGTGCTCGTAATTGTGTTTTGTTGACCGACGCACTCAGAGGCATTTAAATTTTATTATCGGTGCGACTTTCATAGTCGATCTTTAAGATGGTATGGAAGAGTTCAGTTGGCCTAGTTAAATGGTGGCCGTTATTTGAAAGTTTTACTAGTGCTCTGAGTTCAAAGCCTGCACACTATTAATACAGTTGTCCGTGTGTAAAATGCTTAAAGTCAAAGTCGCCAATTTGTCAGTTGTGTAACGTGTTCCTTTACACGCTTACCTATATATCGAGTCAAAGGTTCTACCGAGTGTTTCTATGTTTCAGCGTTACTGGAACGTCTTTGTCATTCGCGCAAAAAACCATTGATTGTGCCAGCGCCTTGGCGGGGAGTGAAATGTCATCCTAGGTCTAGGCCTGGCAGTGTTTAAGAACCTAGCCTCAACCGGGAGTTGTTCACATACCACCTTCCAAAGTTTAGTATTTATCTTCCTTCCGCCAAGGCGAGTTAAGCTGGTAGATCTATAAATATATATTGTATGTAACCGGTTCTTATACGAACCTGTTTCCTTAAATATTAGCGACTGGCTACTGACTAATCTCGAAATTGCATAGCATCTGCTGAGTTCCTTGCACAGCTCATTCTAGTAGTATTTTATTAACGCGTTTGAGCACGTGAACATTCATTTTTAAAAATCAGTGTTTCTGCTGTAGTTTTTTTTGTGTAAGTTGATCTGTAATGCTATGTAATTGGATCTTAGCTTAGCACTAGTGTTGAAGTGTCATTGTCTCCCTTTGTTGGTAACTGTTTTCATTATATGTATTTTGAGGGAAATCCTGTATGGGAGTTTGAATTTCTGAAGCTTGTCAATAGTTCTGTTTTCTTGACACTAGAACCGCTGATATTTGGACATCCCTAGAACCGCGGCTGGGTCACTAATGACCCGTGATATTTTCCTTTAATTCCCCTGTGTCAATGGTTTATTGTTACTGCCAATGAATCTATTGTTAGAAGCACTAGGAAATTTAGAATGAAATTAACAAAAATTAAAAAGGCTTACACAAATTATAATTTTATATTTTAAAACTTACATGTATTTGCTGAGTGTTTTTACTGGCTACCGTTACATAATGAACACAAGTAATAGTCTTTTGATGTTCATTTGTTGCACACAGTTTTCTTGCAGATGTGACACTTTACAAATGATTTGTTTCCTTCACAGTTAGACTGTACAAGGCAACGTGTTCGCTCTTTTTGTCTGTCAGGAATATCTTCAGGTCTGACAGGGACGCTAGTCTTTCTAGTCGCTGCGTGCTTCTCAGCAAGCTCCTCCCCCAGCTGCAGGATGAAATCCCTGCGATTCAATTTTTTATCATTTAGAGAATTGAACAATACCCACGCATTTATCCCAGCCAGATCCAGCAAGTTGTAAAATGTGCGAACAGGCCAACGTCTTGATGGTGCTTTGACAGAGTATTTGGGAGCCATTTGATCGACCTTGTCCACTCCATATTTAGAGCAGTTATAAAACGTAACTGTATCTGGCTTCTTTTTTATACCACCCTCAACCGTCACATAAGGATGCATAGTCCTCAGAATCAGGACATTCTTGTTGCTCTTACCTTGATAAACAGTCAGTGTGATATCATCTTTTTTCAACAATACTGTGCTGTATAACTGTTCTCTTGCCTTCTTGATACAGACTGGTATTTCCCTGCGAGATCGATTTATTGTGCCCACAAGACTCGTAGAATTACCTTTCAGTGTCTCAGAGAGCGATAAGGAGGTGAAAAATTGTCACATGTGACATTTATTCGTTTGCTGAGGTAAGGTTGCATCGATTTTTTTTTTTACAACAAAGTCACCAAGACGCTCAACACTCCGCCTAGTGTCAGCCTTTCCTAGATAAGGGATAGCATTCACAATATATTTTGAGTCTTTATCTACCGCCATCCAATACTTTTGCCTGTATTTGTCCAGTTTTGAGGCCATAAACTGCGTGAATCTGCAACGGCACTTTGAAGGAAAAAGATGTTCAACGATTGTTATATATGGACCCGGTATGTAGCTAGACTGTGCATTTGCAATGAACTCATCCCAGATTTCTGATACCAAAGCAAACTTGTCTTCTCTTAGTCGTTCTGATCGTGTGGATCTAATGTCAAATCTGAGATAACGCATTATCTCTCTGAATCTGTCACGACCCATTTTTGATTTCACAAAATTATTTCCCCACTTCATTGACGACAATGTGTCTAGTTCTAATCTCTTAGCTCCAATAGCACCACGGACGTACAATATAGCTATGAAAACTTCCAGTTCTTCAATTTTTATAGTCCACTCATCTGAGCTCAGTACACGACGTGCTTCAGTTTCTATACATTTTACAATATGTTTCAAAATTTTGTCCGTTATCATTAGATGTCATGCACCGTAACAGGTCTCATTCACGTTTAGTTTTGCATGAGGAGATGGCCCTGTCCTATCTTTGAAAACATTCTGTTGTCCATATCTTCCAGCTGAACAGTCACCTATTACTCCAACTTTTCAGGTTGTTCCATCGGGTGCTACTATATTGCTACCTGAAGGAAACTGAAGTAGTCCAGAACCCTGGGCATTTTGTTGTCCACGCCGACCTTGAGGACGCCCACTTCCTCGATTTGACTTAGTCTTTGTGGCAGCTGTTCCTGTAATAGTAGTTATACGTATTAGAACGCGATTTAATATTGAATATATTGTGTAATATTAGAACAAAAAAAAACACCTTCATAAATGTAATATATAAGTTGTAAAAATTCAACACGAAACGAAGTATAAACATAAGTGTTGCAATTGAAATTTGTGTTGAAACGTCCCCTTAGAAAAATTTATGAATGGCTGTGCTGATAAACCTCTTACGTTATTTGATTTTCAAACAGCTGAGCAGAACTGAACGTACTCAGACATTTCACTCTTTACTTATTCTGATCAACACGTAACTGACACACAATATTTTTAGCGCAACGCAATCTGACTTTCAATAATCCCTACAAAAGAATGGCCCTGACTAACAATAGCTATACCTTTCATGAATCACTTACCTCACAGAAATCTTCGTTACTCGAACTACTGCAATATAGCGAGCGCCAATACTGCAAGCTAAATAAAAGATTCTAACTACTGAAGGCACTAACTACTGATAGGCATAGTCATTATATATATATATATATATATATATATATATATATATATATATATATATATATATATATATATATATCAGTTCATGACATCCAGTCTTACAAATTTACTCTCTCTGATGGACACACGTCCAGATCATCCGCTCACAAAACTCCGCCATCTCACTCCCCACATCCACCACTGCTGGCGGCTCACCTCCAACTGCGTAACGCTACGCGCTGTTAACATCCAACTGCCAAACACTACAATGGCGAATATTCCAATAATTCCAACCAGCCACAGACTGCACACAGCGCAGCCAGTGATTTTCATACAGAGCGCTAGGTGACGTTACCAACATAAAAACCTAAACAGCCTACTTACAGTGTCTACGCAACATATACATAAACAAAAATTGTTATAAAACAAACACATAAACAAGCATACCTTTCTCATCAGCATTCAGTAGAACCTTCTCAGGAGTAACATCGTCTTCTGATGAAGAATCCGGAACTATTGGCGATGGAAATTCTTCCTCAGATAAAGACTCCAGTGGTTCGCCCTCAGATTCATTATCTAAAATCTCATTTAGAGTATTTATAATGTCCTCTTCTGTGTGTAGAAATTTGGCCATAATATATTCGTAAGTTACAAGCATTATCTACAGAGACAGAATGCACTACTAAACCCGTTTCCGTGGTACAAAACTCTGGGTGCGCATTATCTGCATACAAGGTCAGACTTGTTTGAACCTCTCTCCCTCTCGTCCCCTGCTGAAAACTGGAATGTCAGCCGGAACTGAAGTAAAAACGAGTTTTGCGATTTTTGACCAAACACACACTAACAATAGGCATGAAGCTACATGAAAAATGCGATTGTTATAGCGACTGCGCCGGGCGGGTTAGAACTGACCCTTCCGCAGTTCTAGGTGAATCTTCATATTTCTCTTTTATGTTTTCGCCATAAAATGTGAAATGAAGTATAATCACTAATTACCTTATTTCATAAAAAGTCACAGAATTGTAACACTCTAGGCAATAATACAAAAGAGTGACAAACAAAAGAATTATCAAGTGTTAATAAGGGAAAATAAAGCGAGGAGTATTAGTGCCCGGCAACGTTAAGTTTGTAATTGACCTTTTAACAAGGGCTTCTTTAACGGATTGAAATAGTAAGTTTATAAGGATATTTTAGTGGTGCAAGTTAAGTATGGCCATCTTAATGTAATAATGGTTTTAAGAAGTTTGATGAAATGGCTATGTGAAGTAATTGATAACTGCTATGCTTAAAGTTTCTATAAATGCCTGGAACATTAAGTTTTTCATAACTTTCTCTTAAAGGACTGTTCATTTGAGTACTGAGTACGTTGGATTTCTAACTGTATATCCAAAGCTTTATCTAGTGACTCGTCCACAATTTGTAATTGTCAAATTCCTTAAAAGGCCTAATGTCAATAAACTGTCTTAATTATAAATTGTGACTACCAGCCATGATTCCATCCCGCTTCCTGTTTAATGGTATCTAAGATATGGTGGGTAAGTGTGGTACGAAAAGGGACCCACGTACCACTTGTGGAATTCGCATGCTTTCACGTGTGCGTTCCTGACGTTCCGTCCTAATGGACGCAGCAGTCCATCAGTTTTAGCACGCTTCTCATTGCCCGCCAACTCTTCACAACGTGTCCATTATTAAGTAAAGAGAGGGTGTCTGTCCAGCTACCCCCTGTGTGGCTGCAGAGTGGTTCCAGCGGACCCGGGACGTTGGCGGTATGAAGCGGCGAAGATGCCACTCGCGGAGGTATTACACCGTAGATACTGCGACAAGGAATACTTCAGTAGGCAGTTTCGTTTAAGAAGAATTCCGTTGATGAGGAATGGGCATCTCTAAAAAGGGCAATCACTGAAGTTGGACAGAAACCTATGTGGTCAGATAAAGGTAGAGGGCGATCGTGAGTTCAAGGCTATATCGCATAATGGTGATGGTATTGAAACATAGAACCATTTTAATTGTGTACGTAACTCTATCATAGCTATTATACAAGGTATCGCTAACTTGTCAATTGCTGAATTTTTGTATTTGTCCTCTAAGTTACAACAACACCCTAATGTCCATCAGATTCCCGATCTTGAAGGTCTTCACATGATTTACCCAGAAACTAATATGATTGATTAGATTGACTAGTATGATTGATTAGATTATTCGAGAAGGAGGTATTTTCGGGGGTTTACATGGTAGGATTGTTAAACAAATAGCCTGAGAAATGAATTAGTTAACAAACGTTATTTCTGGGTAAAAGATCAACAAGAGGACCTTGTGAATTATACTGAGAATATTGGATGGGATCACTAAACATCATGTGTTGAGGTCAGTGAGTAACAAGTAGTCGGTAATATTTCTTGACAGGGATGAAGTTGTGAGAGATACAGAGGACATGAGTTTTGCTGGTCAGTGGGTCGTTGAGCAAAGGAGCAACTTGCCCGGAATAACTTTCTCTCCATATAACAGGAGTAGTCAACGTGGACGAATTAGTGGGTACTGTTTCTGGTGTATGAAGCCAAAACGTTTTGCTCAGCAGCGTCAGGCAGAACGCGGAAAGGATAACAGCAGTCGACGTTTTAGGAAATGGGGTTGGGGAACGCGAACAGGATGGCCACCCAAGAGGCGTAGCCAGTTGAGTGGAATCAGCAGGTTCTTCCTACGCTTTATCTGCGCTGCTCTTATTCATGAACCACACTGTTGACTGCTAGATTGTGTCAGCAATATTTTATTATTTAATTACACTTGGTATCTCAAGAATAGCAGCGTTTTTAATATTTTAACTTCAAGACGACTGGATACACAGGTTACGACTGTTAATTGTGTAGGGTGGATGGATTAGGGGGCGGGGGGGGATACAAGTGTTAATTTACAAATTCAGCAAGTCTCATGGCCTCTTAAAATCTTAATATCTGTTGATCCTTCATGATACAAGACTACGGCTTGTCAGATATTTACTAAAAAATAAAAACGCAGCCTATGTTTTCAGAAGTTATTTTATTTACACGACCAGTTTCGACATCTTATTAATGCCATCTTCAGGCACTTACACGATCCATGTATAGAGAATCACACACAAATTTGTATGTACAACCAGACCCATCAATAACTGGATCCGTGATTTCTTTGTGGAGTGTATACATCGAAGACTTGACAACAATTGTTATTGTCCAGTCTTCCAAGTACACAACCGAAAAAAGTTTACGGAACCAAGGTATTTATGCCTCCTGTTACGCATTTTCATTGATGCATAGTGGCCTGAAGACTGCATTAATGAGATGCCGAAACTGGTCATGAAAATAAAATAACAACTTCTGGAAACATACAATTGTTTAGTGATCTTGGTTTGGTAAACATTAATATCTTTGCTGCCGAACTGTCTACTAACTGTCTACTAACTCACTACTGTGGTGTGATTTTAGAGACAATATGGGTTGTGTCGTCGACAACTTCGGAAATAAGTTTTTCATCAAGTTTCATCGGGGTAAGGACTATCAGTTACGTAGTCATGGTCCAACTGCTGTTGGTTCGAGTGATTTTCAAATTTTCTGTCCGCCATTTGGGGGAAGATGAAGCTTGACAGTTATTAAGTTTATTAAATGAATTTCAAGATGTCCTGTCCGAACAGCTGGTTTTAACCAACAAAGTCAATTATCAGATCCAACTCTGACCCTATCCCGGTGTGTCATTCTCCTTAGTGGTTATCACAGTTAAACTGCAGGAGTTAAGGAAGACTTTTGATAAGTTGCATACGCAGAGGGTGACTAGCCCTTCTACGTGTGTCTGTGCCTCGACAACACCTGTGTTTATGAATCCCAATGGCGAAAATTATAGGCCCATCGTGAACTACCGAGAGCTTGACGAGAAGGTAATTTTGGAGTCTGTACCCTTGCCTGATCTTCACAAGTGCTTTACTTGGTTTGCTGGAGCGCGCTGTTTTGTATGGGAATCAAGCCTGCCACCAGATGTCCCCTAGCTGAAGAATTGGAGCCTCTGACTGCTTTATTAATGGGTTCTAATTTTTTTTGAGCTCAACGGAGTCCCCTTCAGGTTATCAACTTGTGCAGCAGTCCTGTCACGTTTGTTAGTTTCTTTTTTGGGTGAGCTGAAATTGTTTGTGTATAAAATTACCTCGATGATGTGGCTGTTAACAGCAAGACTGTTGGTAAGCACCTTCAACATCTTAGGCAGGTGTTGTCACGTTTTAGGAAGGCGGGCTTAATAGTCAAACCTACTAAGGTTAATTTTGCCCAGTCCAAGATTTCTTTTCTGAGTCATCTAGTTTCAACTAATGGGATTAAGAGTGATAATGCGCCCACCGTTGTCCATCTATAATTTTCCATACATAACTTTCTTTTCTGGATCATCTAGTTTCAGCTAAGGAACTAACACTGATAATTTTGACTATAATTTTGAGCCTCCCAAGACATTACGTGAATGGCGATTTGTCTCAGGAAGTCCATTCCGAACTTCGCTCAACTTGCCCACAAACCAACTTCGTCATCAGGAACAGCCATTTAAGTGGTTGGATATCAACAATCATCATTTGATGCCTTGAATTAGTGTCTCAGTAACGTGTCTGCACTAACCATTCAGGGGTTTCAGCGTCAATTTAGCCTCCAGAACGACGCCTCCAAGCTGGGAATCACTGCCGTCCTGTTGCAAGAATTTACAGGAGACCGTCACCCACTAACGTATGCGTCGATAGCTATATCAGCACTAAACGTTACACACTCTGCGTACAAGTTGGAGGCATTGGCAGTTTTGTTTGGTCTGGAAAAATATAAGTTCTGTTTGGGTCATAGGCATTTTCTGTTAGAAACTGACAACCTGGTGCTAAGTGGGTACTGGCTTGACCCTGGATTCGCACCGTAGGCCCCTTAAAACTGAAAGAATAGCGCGCTGGGTAGGTTGAATTTCAGCAATTAGGTTTGTTGTAAAACACATAAAGGGTTCTGACAACCAGCTGGCTGATGCCATGAGTCGCATCTTAAGTGGCGACCACAAGCCCACAGAGGTCATACAAACAGATGATAATCGGCAATGTAGCGTAGCTATACTAACAGAGCTTCTTTAACTTTTCTGGAATTTGTAGGAGCAACAGGATCGGGAACAGGGGCTCCGAAGTATTAAGGATCAACTCCTCAGTGGGAATCAAGTAGTTGGGTACCACGTTAAAAAAAGATTTCCTGTATTACTGTACGCACTGCTACAGGACGTTTGAGATTTGTCTACCCCAGAAGTTGATCTCAGCTATATTTAAATATTTTCTTCATTGGGGTAGTATGGGTAGTTTTAAGACCATTATGAAGATTAAAGAGCAGCTTACGTGTCCATCCCTTAATTCAGTTGTTTGAAAGTTGATCTCACAATGTCAGAAATGTCAGTCTGCGTAGCCCAATCCCAATTCTTGTCGCAGTTTGTTGAACTGTAATCAGGAAAAGGGACCGATGTACAAATACGAGGGCGTTCTGAAGAGTAATGCTTCCGAGTTCTTTATGTGAAAGCTCTTCAATCGTTTTAAATAAAGCAAACTTCATTAATACTCTACATCTTTATTCTTCATTTAAAATATTAGAAAGTATTCTTTTTGGAGAGTGAACAGCGATCGGTGTAAAATGTTAAAATTCAGTAAAACGGTCTCTGTCGCAACAAAAGTTCATTTTGGTTGAGGTCCGTGTTCTTAACTTCATGAACCCTCTACATCTTTATTCTTCATTTAAAATATTAGAAAGTATTCTTTTTGGAGAGTGAACAGCGATCGGTGTAAAATGTTAAAATTCAGTAAAACGGTCTCTGTCGCAACAAAAGTTCATTTTGGTTGAGGTCCGTGTTCTTAACTTCATGAACCCTCTACATCTTTATTCTTCATTTACAGTTTTAGAAAGTATTCTTTCATGGAGAGTGAACACGATCGGTGTAAAATACTGAAATTCAGTAAAAGACGCTCTATCTCAACAAATGTTTATTTTGGCTGAAGTTCATGTTCGTACGGATCTTGCTCCGTCCACCACCACCAGCCGCCATCATGGTGCATACCGCCTGAAGATGGTCTAAATTATACACCGAAGCCAACCAAAATACACATCTGCCGCAATCGAGACTGTTTCACTGAATTTTGATTTTTATTCTTCATGTCTATATATTTATTTCCCAACATAGTCACTCTGGTGACGAAAACACTGCTACCAAAGATAGGCCAATTTGTTAATACCATCAATGTAGAATGTTTGAATTTGTTGATAGACACCCAACCTTACCTTTGCTTGCACCGCTTCGTCACTATCAAAGTGAAGTCCGCGAATGTGTTCTTTTAGTTTTGGGAACAGATGAAAATAGGATGGGCCCAAGTCGGTACCGTATGGAGGATGATCAGTGGCATTGAACTCAAGACATCGGACTGTTGCAGATGTGGCTGGCGCTGTCATGCTGAAGGAGAGGGCACTCTATGAGTGAACAAACTGTTCGAATTCGGAACTCTGTTACAACATCCCGTTTCTCCCGCATCGATGTGGTTACGTGACATACCATCATATTACACGCTATAATTCAGAGCTCTCGAGGGGATGAAAATAGGTAGACATGGAGAATGAAGATGGGGCTTGTTAATAACGTTTGTTTTATTTAAAAAGCTTTAGTAGTTTTCATATAAAAGATTCGGAGTCATCACTTTTCAGCACTGCCTCGCAGTTTGTCGGTTATTCAAAGTCGTTTACATGCTCTAAGAGGGCAGAATGTATATTTTGTCTTGGTGGATGCTTTCACCCGGTTTGTAGGGAGTGGCTACATGTGTCACAGTTCATTAGAGCGATGAAATAGAACACGACAAATGTCAGATTGTTAAAAGTAGGAAGAGTTAAGAGACAGTAGTTGACATATTGTATGGTCTAGTGCCAATATTCTAGATAATGACACGAGTGCCGTAGGGTAAGAGGGGCCCTCTGGCGGCCACGTTCCTCCAACCACTTCTCGCCTATACGGAATTCTGGTGTTAGCGATAACAAAGGGTGCTGATTATGTGCAGCACTATGTTTTCTTTCATTGTGGCTCCTTTAGCGATTTGTTTTATGGTTTTTAACATTATCAAAAGTATTTTGTTACTTCTGTCATTATCTAGAATATTGGCACTAGAGCATATGTCAACTAATGTCTCTTAAAACTTCCTCTTCTCAACAATCTGACTTTTGTCGTGTTCTATTTCATCGCTTTTTATTACTGTAATGCCATTTATACGTTATAAACTCATTACAGATTTCAACTATTGTATCCCCCTTTATTTTACGCTGTTCAATTAATTATTGAAAACTAGTGTACGCCGACATATAACACAAACATCTTGTGGATGCTGTACGGCAGCTTGTTTTGAACAGTAGTGCTACTGACAACATGACTCATCCATATGATGTTATTTATATATATATTTGACGATGCTGGTGCTGATTTTGCATTTAACATTTGACGATGCCACTATGGCTGCAGTACATTAGGACTTTGTTTTTATAAACAGATATGCCTCTTCATACTTAAAGCGCACAAATGCATATGTTTGTCAGTAGTACTTTTCATTATGGTCTATTTATTGTTTTTAAGCTGTAGACAATCTGCGAGTGTATTTATGTTTTTTCCCATTTTTGCTGCAGATCTGATGGTCATTATAGACCGAAACCGGTTATCTGTTAACAAAATGTTTGTGACCATAGACGTAAATTAAAGGAAACTACCTGTAAAATTTGTTTTCCGTTCGGCAATTGACGAACCGTGCTTCAAATCTTCCGTATTTATAGAAACAGATAAATCCATAACGACAAACAAAAATCGGAAAAATTAAAATTGTCCAGAATGAAAAACATTTCTTCTAAAATATATCAAACTCACCAAGAATGAAAATAAGTACCGAATTAATTGGAACGAGCAAATGATGTAATTCAAGCGACACAAATAGTACACGCTGTCTAGCCCGGTCTTTCCAAAAACACTTTCATTTATTTCAGTTTACAGTGATGACGCTACGTCACAGAAGATAACCGATTTATTATCTAAGGCTCGAAAATAAAGACATTAATATCTACGAGTAAACTATTATGTCGTTGGTCAAAGCTGACAGGTTGTAACGTTTTGCTAATCTGTCGGTTTACATGTCTGAGAGAAGACAGCCCTGGTATTGTGTCTACTGTTTGGTGTCTGCAGAAATCATGGGCATGTGAAAAGGCTGATCAGTAAGAACTTGTTTGGTGAGGACTTTGATGCGTAGACTGTACAAGCTGCTATTACGAGCCACCCACTGTTCTTTACACTGTGTTTGAGGCTTGGGTTCATCCCTTCATCCCAGTGTTATTTACAAAGAGTTTTCCAATCGCACAATCTGACACTGGTAATTTTTTTAGTGTTAGTGTTATTTCTGTCTTTTGGCTTTGGAACTTGCCGATAACTCATCAGTATTATGTGAATTGCTGCTGTAACCTATTGCGTAGTCAGCATAAATGCCAGTTCAGGTTTTAAAGTGGATAATTGTCTGTCGTGATCTAATAATTAAATTTTTATTCATGTGCGATATATTAGTATGAAACACTTGTTAATTACAATGTTTCTTGTTTTTTTCTCTGTTTTAGGTCACACTGTGGTTCATTTAATGTATGATGAAACAGAACCAACGGAGTGTGGTGAAACATAACGGTTCGATATCTCAAGCTAAATTATTTAGTTTCTAATTCAAAATTGTACTGTTTATGTGCTTATATTTATTTTAGTTTCTAAGACTTTACATGTTGACGAAATACATTACAAATATTTGGAGTACCCTTTAAAAAAAGAAATTATATTTTTTTGGTTTGAATATTGTTTTCGTTCCCCATCACCTTACCACTCTCAGTTGATCGCTTGCAGTAGTATTTCAGTACGCTCTTCTACGTCTTCGTGTACGCCTACGTGATTAATCTGCTATTCACAATAAAGTGCCTGGCAGTGGGTTCAATAAACCACCTTCAAGCTGTCTCTCTACAGACCCACTCCAAAACGGCGCGCGGGAAAAACGAGCACTTAAATTTTTCTGTACGAGCCCTGAATTCTCTTATTTTATCGTGATGATCATTCTCCGTATGTAGGTGGATGCCAACGGAATGTTTTC
Source organism: Schistocerca nitens (assembly GCF_023898315.1). Taxonomy (NCBI): domain Eukaryota; kingdom Metazoa; phylum Arthropoda; class Insecta; order Orthoptera; family Acrididae; genus Schistocerca; species Schistocerca nitens. Next base: position 742,932,147 of record NC_064617.1, read on the forward strand.
GCTATCGGAGAAGAAAACTGGTGATTGAAATTTCATGAGCAGATCCCGTCGCATAGAAAAACGCCTTTGTCTTAATGATTGCCACTCCAATTCACGTATCATGTCTGTGACACCATCTCCCCTACTTTGCGATCGTACTAAACGAGCTGCCCTTCTTTGTACCTTTTCGATGTAATCCGTCAGTCCCACCTGATGCGGATACCACACAGCACAGCAATACTCCAGAATAGGGCGGACAAGCGTGGTGTAAGCAGTCTCTTCCGTAGACCAGTTGCACCTCCTAAGTGTTCTGCGAATGAATCGCAGTCTTTGGTTTGCTCTACCCGCAACATTATCTATGTGATCGTTCCAATTTAGTTTATTTGTAATTGTAATCCCTAAGTATTTAGCTGAATTTACAGCCTTCAGATTTGTGTGACTTACCGCGTAATCGAAATTTAGCTGATTTCTTTTAGTACTCATGTGAATAACTTCACACTCTTCTTTATTCAGGGTCAATTTCCACTTTTTGCACCATACAGATATCTTATCTAAATCATTTTGCAAGTTGTTTTGATCATCTGATGACTTTAAAAGACGGTAAATGACAGCATCATCTGCAAATAATCTAAGAGGTTTACTCAGATTGTCTCCTATGTCGTTGATATAGATCAGGAACAATAGAGGGCCTATAACTCTTCCTTGGGGAACGCCGGATATTACTCTTGTTTTACTCGATGACTTTCCGTCTATTACTACGAACTGTGACCTTCCTGACGGGAAATCACGAATCCAGTTGCACAACTGAGGCGATACTCCGTACGCACGCAGTTTGGTAAGAAGACGCTTGTGAGGAACGGCGTCGAAAGCCTTCTGGAAATCTAAAAATATGGAATGAATTTGACATCGCCTGTCGATAGCACTCATTACTTAGTTCAAATGTCTCTGAGCACTATGGGCTTAACTGCTGAGGTCATCAGTCCCCTAGAACGTAGAACTACTTAAACCTAACTAACCTAAGGACATCACACACATCCATGCCCGAGGCAGGATTCGAACCTGCGACCGTAGCGGTCGCTCGGTTCCAGACTGTAGCGCCTAGAACCGCTTGGCCAGCACTCATTACTTCATTAGTATAAAGAGCTAACTTGTTTCACAAGAACGATATTTTCTGAATCCATGCTGACTGTATGTCACTAAATCGTTACCTTCGAGATACTTCATAGTGTTCGAATACAGTATATGTTCTTAAACCCTACTGAAAATCAACTTTAGTGATATGGGCCTGTAATTCGGCGGATTACTCCTATTTACCTTTTTGGGTATTGGTGTGACTTCAGCAATTTTCTAGTCTTTAGGTACGGATCTTTCTGTGAGCGAGCGGTTGCATATCACTGCTAAATATGGAGCTATTGTATCAGCATACTATGGGAGGAAACTGACTGGTATACAATCTGGACCGGGGCCTTGGTTTTATTAAGTGATTTAAGCTGCTTTGTTACACCGAGGTTATCTACTTCTTTGTTTCTCTTCTTGGCAGTTGTTCTTGATAGGAATTCAGTAATATTTACTTCGTCTCCTTTGGTGAAGGAGTTTCGGAAAACCGTGTTTAATAACTCTGCTTTAGTGGCACTGTTATCAGTGACTTCACCGTTGTTATCGCACAGTGAAGGTATTGATTTTGTCTTGCCACTGGTGTTCTTTATGCATGATCAGAATCTCTTTGGGTTTCTGTCGTATAAACGACGGCAGCTAATAGCCCGGTTACATGAAATCCACACTTCTATAAACTATACAAATATTCTAGGTCCCAAAGACATGTTCTCGAAAATACTGTGCATTTTGAGCAGACTGCCGATGCTCGTGCTTCCTGTTGACCTGGAAGACTAAAGTCCGCAAGAGGTTCGTGAACAATGAAGTCACCGTGCCTCCAGGTGACTTATTATGCGCCACTACAGGAGACACGCAACGGCAAGAACCTCATATGGAAGATCTGGAGGAGCCTGAAACACATAAGAACGGGCGTAGCACCAATGAAGGAAAACATGGCCAAGTGGAACATGACAACAGATGTGATTGTGGCATATTTCAGAATATGAAATATGTCCTGGCCTGTCCTAAGAGTCCCGTCAATGACTTCGCAGGGAAGCAAGGAAGCATTTCACGCACTCCAGTTTTGGGCTAAAAATCTTCGGACGGAAAACTCAAATTCAGTGCTTTCTTGTTCTGGCTGCCTCCGGTATTGTGTGGATAACAATACCGTATGTCTTCACTCTCATTAAGTCTACACCAGAAACGAAATAGTCATTTAATTGCAGCTTACTCGAATCCGAAAACATGCTATTTATCCTTTTTTGCCTTATATGGTCGCATGTCTTTCAGATCTCTAATGTAGAATCCCCAATGTCTTCCACATCAACTCCCATTTCTTCTTCTACCGCGTCACCAGACATATCCTCTCATATGAGGCAACAATGTATTCATTGCATCTGTCCAATCCTTCTTCTGCGTTTAACAATGGAATTCCCACTGTACTCATAATGTCAATGGCATTGCTTTTAATTTCACCGAAGGTTATTTTGACTTTTCCACGAGGGAGTTCTGAAAAGTAATGAATCCGGCTTTTTTTACGCAAGTTGCAACCCTCTGCCGCTAGAGCGCTCCGAACTGTAGCGTGCAACAGGCGGTGTATAACATACTGTATCTACGTCGGTGCGTGAAAAACAGCGTGATGTAATCGAGTTTCTGACAGCAGAAAACTTGGTCCACACATAGAACACCGTCTCAGTCAGCAAGAAAATCCCAGATCACACCCGAGGGCTGCGACATCTGCAACAGTCCGACGCCTTAGGTTCACAGTCATCGATCATCCTCCCTACAGTTCCGAATTGACCTCATGCGATTTTTTTCTGTTCCTAAAACTTAAAGAACATCTTCGAGGATTTCACTTTGATAGCGGTGTAGCGGTGCAAGCAGATGTGAGTTTGTGTCTCCCAACAAAGTCAAACGTTGTACGGTGATGGTATCAACAAACTGGTGTTCTCGATTTTGGTGACATCACTTCGCACCGCTTGGGCACTGACCAGCTAGAATATTGTGACCACCGACGTACTATCGAAATAAACCTGTCGAAGCAATAGCACTGTCACCTTGAGAGGAATGACTGTTAGTCAGACACGCACCGTGCATGTAGTATCAGTGAGCGAGCTACCCGTGTGCATAATGGGGAACGCGCGCGGTCTATCTGAATTTGACCGTTGGCAGATTCTAATGGCCCGGGGGCTCGGCACTAGCATTTCTGAAACTACACGGCTAGTCGGGTGTTCGAGGGGCGCTGTGGTTAATGTCTTCAACACGTGACGTGACCAAGGTGAAACAACGTTCACACGTCTTGAGGTTGGGCGGCCAACACCTATTACAGACGTCGGACGTCGGAGTATTGGCAGATTGGTAAAACAGGACAGGTGACGAACTGTGACTGAACTAACATCAGGCTCTAATGTGGGGCAGAGTACTTGTATCTGAACACATAGTGTAACGAACACTCGTAACGATCGGCCTTCGCAGCCAACGACCCATTCATGTGCCAGTGTTAACACCTACGACTGAAATGGGCACGTGACCATCGCCGCTGGATGTTGACGCAGTGGCAGAACGTTGCTTAGTCCGATGAATCCCGATAGCTTCTTGATCATGCCGATGGGATTGCGCAAATCCGTCGTCTTCCATGGGAAAAGCTCTTTGATACCTGTACTGCAGAACGGAGACAAGCTGGCACCGACTCAGTTATGCTCTGGGAAACATTCACGATGGCATCCATCGGTTCACTGGAGCTTTTGTAAGGCACCATGATGACAAAGGAGTATCGTATACTTGCTGCAGGTCACGTACGCTCCTTCATGGCGATCATTTTTCCCGACGTCCGTGGCATTTTTCAACAAAATAATGCTCCATCTCACAACGCCAGGATTGTGAATGAGTGGTGAGAGAAATACAATGGCGAGTTCCAGTTCATGTGCTGGTCCCCCAACTATCCAGATGTGAACTCGATCGAACACATATAGTATGTGACTGAACGTGGTGGAATTTACGGAATTGGTGACTTTTGTGTGCAGATGTGGTGCCAACTCCCTCTAGCGACCTGCCAAGACGTCTCTGCTGCTATCCGTGAAAAACAATGTTCAAATGTGTGTGAAATCTTATGGGACTTGACTGCTAAGGTCATCAGTCCCTAAGCTTACACACTACTTAACCTAAATTATCCTAAGGACAAACACACACACCCATGCCCGAGGGAGGACTCGAACCTCCGCCGGGACCAGCCGCACAGTCCATTTGTCCATGACTGCAGCGCCATAGACCGTTCGGCTAATGCCGCTCGGCTATCCGTGAAAAAGGGAGACAATCGGCAATTGGATAGGTGGTTATAATGTTCTGGCTGATCAGTATACGTCGCGTTCTACGATACTTTCGCAGTCGCTCGGATTTTATCCCTCACAGCTGCGACTCTTTCAGACTGGTTTTGTAGTCCTGCTTCCAAATTGGTCTCAGTTCCTCGCATTCGGCTACACGTGCTTCCTGTCTACGAAATACTGACGAAAAAATAAGTTCGTCCTTCCCCTTTAGTTGTCGCGCCACCAGTACTCTCATTAATTCTTTAACATATCCCTTCCGTTCTTTCCTCCATTCTTAAAGTTCTTTGTTATTTTCTTTAATTAATGAGTTGGGTTGGTATAGTTTTGCCAGTTCATTAATAGTCGTTTCTTTCTTTTTGTTGATCTTAATGCGATCCTGCGTAAGGCGTGTTACTTTATGTATGAGGGCGTGCTGAGAAGTATTGCCTCCAAATTTGAAATAAAACAAACGTTTTTAATGTTCTACATCTTTATTATACATGTCTAGATATTACCGAGCGAGGTGGCGCAGTGGTTAGACACTGGACTCGCACTCGGGAGGACGACGGTTCAATCCCGAGTCCGGCCCTCCTGATTTAGGTTTTCCGTGACTTCCCGAAATCGCTCCAGGCAAATGCCGGGATGGTTCCTTTGAAAGGGCACGGCCGACTTCCTTCCTCATCCTTCCCTAATCCGATGAGACCGATGACCTCTCCGTGTGGTCTCCTTCCCCAAAACAATCCCCCCTAGATATTTATTTCTCAGCATACTCACCTTGACGACGAACGCATTTCTCCTAACGGGAGAACAGTTTGTTGATACCTTCACTGTAGATGTCTGACTTCGTTGACGGAGCTACAATCTCACTTCTGGGCTCTAAAAATGGCTCTGAGCACTATGCGACTCAACTTCTGAGGTCATCAGTCGCCTAGAACTTAGAACTAATTAAACCTAACTAACCTAAGGACATCACACACATCCATGCCCGAGGCAGGATTCGAACCTGCGACCGTAGCGGTCACGCGGTTCCAGACTGAAGCGCCTTTAACCGCACGGCCACACCGGCCGGCAATCTCACTTCTGCTTGCAACGCTTCGTTAAAGCGAAGTCCTCAATAGTGCTCTTTAGGTTTTGGGAACAGATGAAAATCGGATGGAGAACGACACGTGACAGTGAACCCAAAGCTTCGGCTTGTTGCGGACGTTGCAGCAGTCATGTGTGTTCTAACATTGGTATGCTGCTGGAGAGAGTGCTCCATAAGTGGACGAACTCTTTGAATTCGAAAGTCGATTACAGCACGCTGTTCCTCACACACCGCCATGTCATACGGTAGGTACAATTCAGAGCCCTCTGGGGGCAGAGGGCTTCAAATATGTTGACATGAAGATTAAATACGTAGAATGTTACGAACGTGTGTTTCACATAAGAAATTCAGAGGCATTACTGTTTGGCACTCCCTGGCAATTACACTCCTGGAAATTGAAATAAGAACACCGTGAATTCATTGTCCCAGGAAGGGGAAACTTTATTGACACATTCCTGGGGTCAGATACATCACATGATCACACTGACAGAACCACAGGCACATAGACACAGGCAACAGAGCATGCACAATGTCGGCACTAGTACAGTGTATATCCACCTTTCGCAGCAATGCAGGCTGCTATTCTCCCATGGAGACGATCGTAGAGATGCTGGATGTAGTCCTGTGGAACGGCTTGCCATGCCATTTCCACCTGGCGCCTCAGTTGGACCAGCGTTCGTGCTGGACGTGCAGACCGCGTGAGACGTCGCTTCATCCAGTCCCAAACATGCTCAATGGGGGACAGATCCGGAGATCTTGCTGGCCAGGGTAGTTGACTTACACCTTCTAGAGCACGTTGGGTGGCACGGGATACATGCGGACGTGCATTGTCCTGTTGGAACAGCAAGTTCCCTTGCCGGTCTAGGAATGGTAGAACGATGGGTTCTATGACGGTTTGGATGTACCGTGCACTATTCAGTGTCCCCTCGACGATCACCAGTGGTGTACGGCCAGTGTAGGAGATCGCTCCCCACACCATGATGCCTGGTGTTGGCCCTGTGTGCCTCGGTCGTATGCAGTCCTGATTGTGGCGCTCACCTGCACGGCGCCAAACACGCATACGACCATCATTGGCACCAAGGCAGAAGCGACTCTCATCGCTGAAGACGACACGTCTCCATTCGTCCCTCCATTCACGCCTGTCGCGACACCACTGGAGGCGGGCTGCACGATGTTGGGGCGTGAGCGGAAGACGGCCTAACGGTGTGCGGGACCGTAGCCCAGCTTCATGGAGACGGTTGCGAATGGTCCTCGCCGATACCCCAGGAGCAACAGTGTCCCTAATTTGCTGGGAAGTGGCGGTGCGGTCCCCTACGGCACTGCGTAGGATCCTACGGTCTTGGCGTGCATCCGTGCGTCGCTGCGGTCCGGTCCCAGGTCGACGGGCACGTGCACCTTCCGCCGACCACTGGCGACAACATCGATGTACTGTGGAGACCTCACGCCCCACGTGTTGAGCAATTCGGCGGTACGTCCACCCGGCCTCCCGCATGCCCACTATACGCCCTCGCTCAAAGTCCGTCAACTGCAAATACGGTTCACGTCCACGCTGTCGCGGCATGCTACCAGTGTTGAAGACTGCGATGGAGCTCCGTATGCCACGGCAAACTGGCTGACACTGACGGCGGCGGTGCACAAATGCTGCGCAGCTAGCGCCATTCGACGGCCAACACCGCGGTTCCTGGTGTGTCCGCTGTGCCGTGCGTGTGATCATTGCTTGTACAGCCCTCTCGCAGTGTCCGGAGCAAGTATGGTGGGTCTGACACACCGGTGTCAATGTGTTCTTTTTTCCATTTCCAGGAGTGTATATATCATAGTCTAATTTCGCTATCATCAAAAAATCCTGAATCAGTAGATGCATCGCCTTGTTCCATTTTGCTGTCATTCTGGTCTTAATTTATCTCTCTAAATAATTCTCTTGTTTAGATCATAACGATACTATTAGGAACAGTACAACCTTAACAACGAACTCAACTCGTATAAATATGTAACGCACAGTTCCGACACAGTTCACTATAAATTTTCGCACGATGTGCCACACTCAAAGATACATCTGTTACTTCCAAAAATTCTACTGCAGCAATTTTAGACAAAACTACGGCATTGTTACTTCTGATACTTATATTTCATCATCTTTAATTGTTGGGAGTGTGTAATGTAGCATGTTCTGCAATCTCCGATCCATACAACTTCTAGTAGACCACAGTCAAACCAGGATGTATTATTTCCTATGGCAAATTATTGATACACGCATTCTCATTTACTCATCACACTGGCTGATTTTCTGACTTCAACAATCACACATTACTCTACACAACGCGCTAGCTTTCAGCTCCACTCTAATCAGTTTAATCCGAAGAGCTTCAAGGACACGCTTTTCTTACTATCGTAACCTTTCACTAGATTCGCCTTCGCAACTTCTTCGATTGCTCCTTTCAGTCTTCAACTTATCAGCCTGCTGTGGCACTCATTAGTGCTTTATTTACAGCCTTAGAGAACTTCAAACGTATATCGTTATTCACCAGCACTACAGTATCCCACTTTTTCCCATTCTTCAGGAAAATTCTCTTAAACCTCAGTCTACTGTTCAACATAACTTAATTGTGAGCCGGGTCTATAGCTGCTCCTTGGTATACCTTACAACTCAATATCTGATTTCGGAACCTCTGTCTAACCTTGCTGTAAACCAGTTTGATTCCTCCCGTGTCTTGCGCCTTTTGTAAGGGCACCTCCTCCTTTATGCTATTTTTCAACAGTGTACCGCGTTTACTAGCTGAAATTTATTACATAAGTCCATTAGTAATTCTCATCTCCCATTAATACTACGAAGCCCTTATTCTACTGTAACTCTTTCTATTCCTTTTCCTATTACCACTTTAAAACCCCCAAGATTATTAGATTGTCATCACCGTTTACAGCTAAATTACACCTGCAGCATCCTCACATACTTTCTTTATAACTTTATCTTTATTTGTGACGTCGACATGTATACCTGAACTATTGTTGTTAGAGTTCGTTTGCTCTTGATTCCGATGAGAATATCCCTATCAACGAACTGTTCACAACATTTCACTCTTTGCCCTATTTTCCTATCCATAATGAATTCTCTTCCATTTATACAATTTTCCACTACTATTGATATCACCCTTCATACCTCTGAGCAGTATCCTTACCTTACTTCCACTTCACTTCGCTGACCACCACTATATCTACAATGGACCTTTCTATTTCCATTTTCAGATCTTCTAGCTTCCCTACGACGTTGAGACTTCTGGAAATGAAGACAGACTGAGTAGAACTGCACTGCAAAGAAATTTAGGGTTCAATTTGATCACAAAATGATGGTTGACTGAACTCATCGAAGAATCGTCGGTTAGGTAACGAAGGGAAACGTGGAGGGGAAAAATTTTGGAGGGAGACAAGGGCTTGACCGAAGTATTCAAGTTCAAGTGAATGTTTGTTGCAGAAGTAATACAAAACAGGATAGATTAGCGTGGAGAGCTGTATGAGACAAGGTTTCTTACTGAAGACCACACCAACCAGAAAAACTCAAAACAGTAGATAGAGAAAGAAAACTGTGGAAGACCCTAACAGAAGGAGATACAGGTTAATGGGACATCTGCTAAGGTTTACAACACCGGCGCCGGGAGAACAGCGGAGTGGCTGGTTGTTACACGAGGACTAGAATATGGCAAATAGATGACCAAATCTTGTGTGAGAGATCAAAATATTAACACAAGGGAGATAAAGGTGCTTAGAACAGCATCGGAACAGTCGAAACACTAATGAATTCAAAAATGTTGCGGTGCTATACCTGAATAAAACGACTACCATCTAATTGTTTAAAGGACGTCTTCAATAGCAACATCCAATCAGGGAATAAGTTTAGTCGCGCCTTCTCTGCTGTTCGTCGTCGTCACATCGCTGTGGTACCTCATCTGCAGATTACAGTCAGTTAAGGCTGAATACTGCGGTGAGCAACGTGACTGCCGAGGATCGTTTTCGCAAAGTTCGTTTCTCTGCTTTTGGCGCAGCCATGTCGTTTGCGCTTGCAATAGCGAACCCAAAACATTGTCTCTTCCACATTCAACTCCTCCCAAGTTTCAGTCACTTTATTCTTGTGAGATACATACAAACTACTGATTGAGCTCTACAGCGATAGCCCATCGAGGGACCTCCTTCTACATTTAATTACGTGGAAATAGTTTTAGGTTCCTCACTCATTAATGTGACTCGATGTAAGGAAAAAACAAGCTATTGTGTGGTAAAAGACTTGAAATTTTGCAGTAGACTAATGAGAAATGGTTTGGACACAGCACAGGGTAAAATTTGCTCTGTTATGGTTTCACTCCACAGGAGAAGCCAAAGAGTGAATAACAATGAAAAAAAATGGTTCAAATGGCTCTGAGCACTATGGGACTCAACTGCTGAGGTCATTAGTCCCCTAGAACTTAGAACTAGTTAAACCTAACTAACCTAAGGACATCACAAACATCCATGCCCGAGGCAGGATTCGAACCTGCGACCGTAGCGGTCTTGCGGTTCCAGACTGCAGCGCCTTTAACCGCACGGCCACTTCGGCCGGCGAATAACAATGAACAAAACCTTTTATGTACGATGTGAGAAGACGAGAAAAACAGACAAGCCACACGAATTGCTGGATATATCTTTGTACTCACTGTATTGAACTACGCGGAAATAGAAACATCGGTTTCTTCTTTTGTGATGTTTGCTACGCTGACTGCGTGATACCTCGTAATAAAGCTATCGCACAGCTTCAAAGTAGTACTGACAATAAGTTTCCATTGCCTTACCCACGGCTCGATTGGCGATACGTCTATAAAATCACTGTTGAAGTGAGATTCATTTATTAACTGTACCATTCATGGTAACAAAGGTGTAAGATAAAGTCACATAGGAGGCTAGTAACCATTCTAGTAAATATGCGTAGATCTGTAGTTTAACTGGCTAGTTCACATGAAAAGTCACACAGTAGTTAAGGAATGACTTTATTGATTGCAAAGCATGCACGGCATGTTTCTGAATTATTTCTTTCTTCAGAAACCCAAGTGAAAGGTAACACAAGGACAAGAGCGTTCCCAGTTGCGTGCGTAACGTTTCGTCTCAACTGATAACGCTCTTGTCCTTGTGCTACTTTCCACTGGGATTTCTGATGAAAAACAGAATTCCGAAACCTGTTATGCATACTTTATGCTCAGTAAAGTCATTCTTGAACTGCCGTGTGACATATTTTGCGACCTTGCCAGCTTAACTACATATATTAACTCCATTAATGTTGATTAACTGTTGGACTACAAAAGTTTGCTGTTTCACATCGCCTAGATTTTCTGGTATAATAACTGAATCCTATAATCTAAGACTCGGTGCTCCTGAACTATCAACTATTTTGCTTACTTATCGGATCTGTCACTTCTCATGTAGATATTTTACCTCTGTATCTTGATATAAATCGCTATTTTTCGGTGAAATAATCATGCACAGATAATTTCAAAGCAAGAGTAGCCACAACTGAAGTAGTGTTCGACCACGTGACGATTTCGCTAGTGCTGCCAGAATCGGAGCCAATCGGCACTACTTGAAAGATACTGTCTCCGAGCCCTTCCAACGTCAAGCTGACTCTAGACACGAAGAATTACGAAAGGTGTGTATCCGCTAACAAGTAATTTCTGTAGGCACTTGTTGAGGTGTTTACTTACTCAATCTGACTTCTTCAGATCACTAGCGGAAGTTTATTTCATGAACATTCTGCGAGTACTTGTTGCAGAAGTGCAGTTTTATTAGTAACCACAGCAGTCGCCATTGTTGTTGCTTTATTATTAATGAATAAATATCGTGACGAAACATAAATATACAACGATAGAAATTTTTTTAGAGAGTACATGTTTATGTTACCAAGAAATACTATTTATTTAATTAAAATCAGAGAACTTCACTTAGATTAAATACTTTGAGAATGTCATGCATATTTCGAACATCTCTTGCCTAATATATAATCAAATATTCGATAGCAGGAACCAAACGTGCGGTGCCATACCTCACCAAGATACTTTTAGTTACTCTTAGACTTTTGCAAGCAATATTTACTTTTATCAAAAAAGTAATGCATTTATGTTTATGGTAATATTTAAAAAATGAGCTAAAATGTCAAGTCTTCTGTACTGCCATTTTATGTTTATCTTCTGTTGAAACAACGGAAAATTTCCTTGACTGGTGGTGCCAGTTACATGTGTTTAGGGCTTCCAGTGGTACATTTGTTCTGACCCATCTCTGTAAGTGCCATTCTGCTTTTCGATACTGGTACTTCCGCACCGGTACTGAACGCACACAAATTCTGCAAGTTTCAGAAATGACAAATTCGGCAAGTACTTGCAGGATGATGCAAGAAACTAGAACGGATTACCACCTTGCAGTGGAGTATGCGCTGATTTGAAACTTCTTGTCGAATTAAACTGCGTGCCGAACCGGGACGCTAACCTGGAAACGCGATCCAGGACACAGTTTTAATTTCACAGGACGTTTCATGCAAAAAATTGTTTCCACTACTATGTAAACTTCTTGGAATGTACGAAACTGGCGGACATTGACCCAAGGGGAGGGGGGAAGGAGTTTGGGGGGAGGGGGGAGAGGGACAGGTATGGTGGTTCCTAATACTCTACCCACTTCTGTGATCGTATGGATAATGCGATATACCCAGTGGCGGATGCATATCCTTTGCCCTTGCGGGGCCGTCCGCATTGCCACCCGTGCCGCCTCCGCCAGTCAGCCCGCACGCTATTCTTTCGTTTTCTTCGTCAGTCGACTTGACTGAATCGAGTTATCGAGCAGCTGCGCTTCATATGTAACAAGAGTATAAACGCCCTTAATGAGCGTGATTCTGTTATGCAAGCGTTGTCTGTTGACCTAGATCTGACTATACTAAATATTTGCTTGTCTACCTGCATATAATGCTACAGTAGAAAGAAGTTTTTCAGCATTGCGGGGTACAGAGAGATGACTGAGGTCGAAAATGAAGAACTGGAAGCGAGGTGTAGCAAAGCTAATGCAGTGAGCGCTCAGCTACGATCTACTCTCTTCTGCAAGAAGGAAGTCAGCACCAAGACTAAGTTATCTGTGCACCGTTCAGTCTTTCGACCAACTTTGTTGTATGGGAGCGAAAGCTGGGTGGATTCAGGTTACCTTATCAACAAGGTTGAGGTTACGGACATGAAAGTAGTTAGGATGATTGCAGGTACTAGTAGATGGGAACAATGGCAGGAGGGTGTCCGCTATGAGGAAATCAAAGAAAATCTGGGAATGAACTCTATAGATGTAGCAGTCAGGGCGAACAGGCTTAGATAGTGGGATCATGTTACACGCATGGGAGAAGCAAGGTTACCCAAGAGACTCATGGGTTCAGCAGTAGAGGGTAGGAGGAGTCGGGGCAGACCAAGGAGAAGGTACCTGGATTCGGTTAAGAATGATTTTGAAGTAATAGGTTTAACATCAGAAGAGGCACCAATGTTAGCACTGAATAGGGGATCATGGAGGAATTTTATAAGGGGGGATACGCTCCAGACTGAACGCCGAAAGGCATAATCAATCTTAAATGATGATGATGATGATGGAACAGAATCACAATTGTAACTTTTTTATATCATAAGATGCCATTGTCTTCTGTATGTGTATAATCAGTTTAAATTAAACTTCCTTAAACTTTGCATCTGACTTGATTATTTTTTATTACGGTAAAAGTAAAGGTAGCTCGAGATATCTTTAGCTCTCCCTCCTTGAGGATTATCTGTATCCGCCCCTGGCCATACCACAGCAGGAACTTCGACAGAATGCTTAATGAATATGATTTGAGGATTACGGTGTTAGTGTCATTGCGAGAAAGACAAATAAATTGCAACGAGTCAATGAGAAGGGCTGAATTGTTATCTAAAATAAAGGAAAACAAACGAGACGTAAATGTGTAAGTCGAGGATAAAATCGCTGAAAGCGGAGGCCACAAAGAAGACCATTTACCGGCCTACAACTCTGACCTAAATCCGATAGAACTGGAATGGGCCAAAATAAAACACAGTTTCAGGGAGAATAATGTCACCGGTGACACGTCGAAGAAAGACTGCAAAATCTTGTTAATGCTGCTTTCCTTTCCGTTACTGAATTGGCAAGATTACTGCAGGAAAGTGCAGCAGCTGGAGCAAGAGTATTAGACTCGAGATGGAATAATGGAAATGGCCATCAATGACCTTATCGTCAATACCACGCCCTCAAGCGATGATGGTGATGATATTGAATCAAACGGAAATGACATTGATCTTTAGTGAACATCATTTTGACAATTCCTTCAGACACAGTTAAGTACAGCTTTATAATTGTTACTGCCGTGCCGTGCTATGTTCATTCTTTCTTTTATTCATCGTTAACTTTTCCCGTGATATTATAATCGTCATACAAACACAGCTAAAATTTTCACACCTTTTACGGATTATTTTGGAAAATCTCCCGAAACTATTTGTTTACAGCAGATTGATACAAGAGTTAATTTGAAATGAATTTGTGCTCAATTTCAGGGCTGAAATCAAAATGTAATTTCACCATTGGTTACTTGAAACTATCCTCACACTCACTACACGATATATCGTGTTAGCAGTCAATGAGCAGTATTGGCCGGCGCTAGGTTGCAGATTATAGGCTACACAGGTAGATTCCAGACGAAGAAAGAAAGCTAGGAAGAAAAATGAGAACAAATAAAAACATCAATAAGACGATTAAAATGACGCGGCAAAATATTTGAAACGAGAAATTACGTTCAAACCGATTAACTGAATAAAAATAATAATCAGTCATTTAGCTGGATTTATAAATAAAAGAAATTCACTGTATTTGAAGGGATTCGAACCTGCTACTTACTACATGGCAGTTACAGCTAGGCCACTACAATACATATATTCATGACGCGGGTGACTCAATCGCAACGATGAATTGGAGCCTTCAGAAAAACAGCTCTACACAGTGAGGTGCGAAGCTTACTTAATGTATGTTGGTACCGGTGATTATAATAACTGTATGTCTAACACTGAATCGTGTTTGTGTGGAAGTAATCAGTAATGATTAGTTAGTGCTGTGTATGAAACGTATGTATTCCGATAGCTTCGTTGTGTGGGTGTGTTATTTTTGGTGTTGTTATAACGTATGATAAAATATGAAACAAAAGGGTCAGACCCAGGATTCGGGATCTAAACACATCATGAAAGAAAGTCGGACAAGGAACTGAAAGAGAACTAACTGCTGGCCGGCCGCTGTGTCCGAGCCGTTCTAGGCGCTTCAGTCCGGAACCACGCGGCTACTACGGTCGCAGGTTCGAATCCTGCCTTGAACATGGACATGTGTGATGTCCTTAGATTAGTTAGGTTTACGTAGTTCTAAGTCTAGGGGACAGATGACCTCAGATGTGAAGTCCCATAGTGCTTAGAGCCATTTGAACCATTTTTGAACTAACTGCTGTGGCAGCGATGGCGAACGGTTCGGTCGTGACGTTGAGCGTTCTGACTGGAAGAAACCAGCTACAACGCGTGAAGTGTCAACTATCAGTCAGTTTTAATCGGACTTGAAATGACTATATTACAGCGCAGATAGCAGTTCTAAGTGATAACTGTTGTTTAAGATAGCTATTCAAATACATAAATGTAGTCATTTAATCGCTGAAATCATTTGTTCCTACATGTCCATAGATCTCAGTTCACAATTGTTTCATGTAATAAATTCAATTGTAACATCCCGCTAGGAATAAAGCCGGATACCCGTCCTATTTGTCACATCAATTGTCTTGCAACATTTTGCAGATGACGCATCGTCAGGACTGATGTTAGTGGGAGCCAAATATTACCTTCCTGTCTTACTTTCTCTTTTTAGTCCGAGAACTTTGTTCTTGGTCTTCCAGTCTTAGTGTTCCCTCTAGATTGTTGTACACATTGTATGTCATCCGTCTTTTCCTGTATTGTAAAATGACAAGAAACAGTCTTCAAGTTTCTTATATTATTTCCAGCCATCACTGTGGAATTGCTGAAGTGTAAAATGCGAGGGACAATAATATCTATCATCAGAAACTACTAAAAGATTCCTGTGGCTCAGCTACATTAAAATAAACCGGAAAAACAATAGTCATCAACTGTCTGATGATGGCCTTGTAAGCCGAAAACCGGCTAACACAATAAATTCATACTGTAGAACAAAAGCAAACTAGCGATTTTCATTTATTATAATTCAGTTAACTTGAAAGAAGTATCTTTTACTGACACTCATGTTCCGACAATTTCATTCACGCAGTCATTTATTTACCACTGTCACACTTAATTTTCTGTTCTATTACATGGAATGTTCGTGTCTCATGAACTAGAATCGCCATTTGTTGACATCTGCGGAGAGAAAACAAAACAGAAACGTTGAGAATGATGGAGGAACGCGTTATTTCGTGCTTTGCCCGTTCTCCACACAGAACAGACAAAAACGGAAAACAAGTGAAAACGTTTAAAAATGACAAATACTGTTACAGAGTACTGTAATTGATCTTCGTTAATAATATGAGGCAAGCGTTGCACTAAAGATATGATTTGGTGAGATACTGCCTTACCAGTTGAAAGAAGGAAACTGGAGGGGGAGATTCCTCAGACTGCGGTTGAACAGGTTGCGTGAAGTTCCTGGAGTTCAGAAATGAACGTTATTACTAGTGCAGATAGGTTGCAAATACTGAGGGAAAAATTGTATGTGGCAATATCAGCAGTTGAATGCTGATAGCTTACCCGTCAACGGAAGCGGATTTACTTCGTGGCGATTTTTCCTCGACGGACTGCATACGGAATATCGTTCCGTGAACTTCCTCATTACTTTCTTCTGTCAAATTTGGTTGAGAACTATGTAACCCGTACCTGGAGGGAAAAATACAATTAACGTATATTTTATTTGTGCCATACCGCCTATTAAGTCAACAGATTAATACTAGTACTTGATGAAAGTCTTTTACTGTCGGCTTTACGTTACCTGTCTTTCACATACAGTGCAACCAACATCATCGCTTGGAAACAAACAAACGTCTTAGGAATTTCTTATGTGGAAGATGCACCACATTTCCAAATAAAGAAACGTCTCTTCTTATTCTTATTGTTACTATTCCTGACAATAAAGCTGTTTGAAACATGTATAAAATGATTCACGTGAATCCATTAGTTTTTTTAGTCACCACTGAATCATCAGTCTTCCGACTGATTTGATCAGTTCCTCCAAGAATTCCTCTTCCGCAACAACATCTTCATTTCAGAGTATCCCTTGCACCGTACGTCGTCAATTGTTTGTTGGATGTATTACAAACTCTGTCTTCCCCGATAATTTTTTTAATTTTCAATAGTTCCCTCTAGTACCATGGATGTTACTCCCTCGTGCCTTATCATATGTCCTATCAAACTGTCCTTTCTTTTCCTACAGTTTTCCATATGTTCCTTTCTTCGACGATTCTGCGGAGAACCTCCTCATTCTTTATCGTCAGTCCACTTGACAACAGTTGTCTGTAACACCACACTTCTGGTCCGGTTTCCCCATTGTGAGTACCATACAACGCTGTGCTCCAAACGTATACTCTCATAAATTTCTTCCTCAAGGCCTATATTTGAAACTAGCGGACTTCTCTTGGCAAGAAGTGCGCTCTTTGCCTGTGCTAATATGCCTCTTATGTCTTTCTTGCTTCCTCCAGCCTGGATTACTTTGCTTCCATAGTAGCAGAATTCCTTAATGTCGTCTCCTTCATTACCTCCAATTCTGATGTCAAGTTTCTCGCTATTCTCATTTCTGCTGCATCTAACTACTTTTATCGTTTTTCAGTTTACTCTCAATCCATTTTCTATACTCATTAGCCTGTTCATTCCATTCAACATATCCTGTAATTCTTCTGAACTTTCAAAAAAAAAAATGGCTCTGAGCACTATGGGACTTGACATCTGAGGTCATCAGTCTCCTAGAACTTAGAACTACTTAAACCTAACTAACCTAAGGACATCACACACATCCATGCCCGAGGCAGGATTCGAACCTGCAACCGTAGCAGTCGCGCGGTTCCGGAATGAAGCGCCTAGAACCGCTCGGCCACAACGCGGCCAGCTCTTCACTTTCACTGAGGATAGCAGTGTCATCAGCGAATCTCATCATTGATATGTTTTCGCCCTGAATTTCAATTCCACTGTGGAACCTCTCTTGTAATTCTATCGTTGTGTCTTCGATCCGAACACTTCGTTCTTGATCTTCCAGTGTTATTGTTCCCTCTGAGTTCTTGTGGATACTACATATCCCTCGTCTTTCCTTGTAGCTTGTTCCTATTTTTTCTCAGAATTTCGAACATCTTGCACCATTTCGCACTGTGGAAAGCTTCCTCATATCGACAAATCCTATGAGTGAATATTTATTTTTCTTCAGTCTGGCTCCCATTATCAAGCACCAAGTCAGACCTACTGGTGCCATTACCTTCCCTAAAGTCAAACTGATCGTCTAACAGATCCTCAGTTTTGTTTCCCATTCTTCTGTATATTATTTTGTCTACAGCTTGAATAAGCGAGGTGTTAATGTGGCTGTGTGATAGTTTCCGCACCTCTTTGCCCTTTCTGTCTTAAGAACTGTGTGGATGACATTTTTCCGAAAGTGTGATGGTACGTCTCCAGTCTCATACATTTTCACACCAACTTCAGTAGTCGTTAGGTTACCAATTCACTGAATGATTTTAGAAATTCCGATGGAATCTCGTCGACCGATTCTGCTTTATTTTAAGTGTTCCGGAGCTCCTTTAAATTCTGATTTTACTATTGAATTCCCTGTGTCTTCCTTATCGATTCTAGTTTCTTCTTCTATCCAGTCATCAAAACTCTCCTACACTGAGGACTTGAATGCATTCTTTTTACGTATCCTCGCTTTCGTGTGTGTTTCACAGTGGAATTACCATAGCAGTCTTAATACTACCACCCACGCTTTTAATTCACCAAAGGATGTTTTGATTTTTCTGTATGCTGAGTTAGTTCTTCCGACAGTAGCCTAAGTTTTTGTTCGATTTCTTCACATTTTTCCTGCAGTCATTTTGCCTTGACTGTCCTGCACTTCCTATTTAATCGATTCCTGGTTTATATTTCTGTATTCTTTACTTTCTCTGAACATTTTTGTACTTTCTCCTTTCGTCAATCAGTCAACTATTTCTTGTGTCACCCAAGGCTTCTCAAAAGTTATCTGTCTTGTACCTGCATCTGACTGTTCAATGTTTGTGACTGTCCTTTCTAGAAACAGCCATCCCTCTTCAACTGAATTGCTAAGTATGATATTCTTCATGGCAGCATCCACATTCTTAGCGAATTTCAAATGAGTATTAACGTTCTTCGGTATCCATCCGCACTTATTCTTCCGTACGACTGTCTTAAACTTCAACCTACTCATCATCATCACTAAATTGTGATCAGAGGCTATATCTGCTGCTGGGTATGGCTTACAAATCAATATCTGATTTCGGAGTCTCTTTCTCACCATGATGTTGGGTGGGGTTGTTTGGGGGAAGAGACCACACAGCAAGGTGATCGGTCTCATCGGATTAGGGAAGGACGGGGAAGGAAGTCGGACGTGCCCTTTCAAAGGAACCATCCCGGAATTTGCCTGGAGCGATTTAGGGAAATCACGGAAAAACCTAAATCAAGATGACCGGACGCGGGATTGAACTGTCGTCCTCCCGAATGCGAGTCCAGTGTGCTAACCACTGTCACCATGATGTAATCCAGCTGGAATCTTCTTGGGTTTTTCCAAGTATACCTGATCGTCTTGTGGTTATTTTATTACAGTCTGAGCTACAATCTGAAATTTTGTCATTCTCTTTTCCCATTCCTTCTAACTAGGCCATATTCTCTTGGAACCCTTTCTTCTATTCCTTCCCCTACAATTTCGTTCAGATTCACCATGATTACTAGTTTTCATCTCCCTTTAGATACTGAATTTTCTATTCAACTTCCTCGTACATTCGACTCTAACGATGATTAATGAAATGCAAGACATTTCCTACCTTCATGGTACGAACGATAACACAGAAACTCTGCTGTCACTCTGAATTTTGTGAAATACTTTGCATGTTTTGTCTGTAATTTCTGGTAATATCTCATGGTCTGGTTTCGATATACTTGTTTTCGTACTGGTTATACAAAGTTTATCTTATGGCAGGGAACTAGTTATAGCTAAAGCAGAGAGATCCATGAAACTGAGGTTCGTTGTACGGTTTCTCTCTGTTCGTTGAAATCGTAAAATAGTATAGAGTTTCTTTACTGTTTGCAACATTGACATAATGTGTTTATCGAATACTTAAGTATAGAACGTAGGTCAAGTTAGATTAAAAATCATAAATTATCAAGTGTGTGTTCGGAAGTGCGCAGAGCTTACAATGTTGAGAATTTGTGTATTGGAATCTCTGCTTGGCTTTACCGTTGCGATGTATTTCGACACTCACGTTCTTATCGCGGCAGACATATTTTTCCTTGTGTTCCACACCAGAGGGAATTTCAGCTGAGAATATCTTTCTCTCCTTCTTCAATATATGCCTTGAAGAGCTGCCTATTGGGCGTCAGCGACGGCTGTACTGTAAAAGAGAAGAATTAAATCAAAATTATGTTTAGAAGCTACAATCGAGGATATTAATACCAGTTGAGAGAGCTTTCTCAACCGTTACTGAACATGGTGACTATACAAAAATTTAGCAGTGATTTCTTAGTAACGTAATAGTGGAGATAGTTATTATTGAGCCTGTGTCAAACAACTGTGATGAGACCGTGAGAAGAGCTGCTACGTATTATGGATAAATGCAGAAATGAAAGTAATTATGAGGGTTCACCAAAGAGCTGTTACATATTCCATTATTCTTCAATGCCACGAAGGTGGTCGCTGGGCAGCCCAATGGACGTGTAGATAACATGAGTTTCAGGTTAAAATAAACAGTCGAGATCGCAAAAATATTTGTTTATTTACCGGTTTCGACTTACGTTAAAGCCATCTTCAGAATTTTTGGCCCTGCAAGGGTAGGAACAGCAAAGTTACTAACAGTACTATTACATACGGCTTTAAAATGAGTGAAAATAAGATAGAGAAAAGTAGTAGCAAAATTTACAAAGAGTACTTACTTATAACGCATGCCATCAAAAAAATAGAGAAAGATTGTAGCATTTACCCCTATGGCTGGTGCTGGAGGCTCCTCAGTTTTCTCCTGATACCACGATCGCACACTGTGACTGATGGCTCCGCAGATGTGGACAGGTTTGAAATTTTTACCATCACGATGCTACGCTGTTGGTTGTTGATTAGCCGTTCGCCATTACCTCTCCTCCTCTTACCAGACAAGTACTGGTAATAACGATTTATTCCGCATGAAGATCCGAAGGAGCTACCTCTGTACCTACACCGCTTTATCGTCTTGAGCTAACGACAACGATATCAGAGGTGGGTGTCTGAAGCAGTAGTATTTACAAACATAATGCTACGTTATCCATAGCTCGTACCACAGTATTGTAAAAACTTCAGGAAATCCCATTACAGTCTCATCAACGTATGTCTTAGATCTTTAATATCCAAGTAAACGCATTCTTGGAATTGTCCACAGCGATTTAATTTCGAAAGTTTACTTAGACCATTCAGCCGTTTACTTCTTCTCGAAGTATCGGTTAGTCTGTGTTTCCGCTAACGTTATTCTGCTACGGAATGGGTCTTTGCTGTTTCAGTTACTCTCGGATACGAGAAGCGTATTTTGTATGAACGATCCGTATGAGCCATTTGGTAGCGAAAGTACTACCACAGACGAGTTTTCGTAAATACCGAAAATGAAAAACTGTTTCTGCTATTCAGAGACACGAAATAGGTAGCTTCTAACTATGAACGCGGATAGTGGTCTTTGAAAAGAGATGACTGCTAAATTTTCTACGTAAGTAAGCGATGAATTCCGTCGCGCTCGATCATCCGATAAATCATCCTATAAGCACAGCGCTGAAGACAATACTTAATGTGCTTAGAAATATACCACTACAGAACACTGGATAACCGAAGCCGGGTATTTGTAGCAGGGCAAACTGATTCTCAGTTTTTCGTGACCACTGAACTAAAGTTTAAGTCACCAGTCAACGAAAACTCTTTAATCTCGTTCAGCTAATTTCTTTTATCCTTCAGCATTACACAGCGAGACTGACCGGGAAAAGAAAAGTATTTTGTGAGACAGGAGATATATCACCAAGTTAACCTGCAAGTGTTCATTGCAGTAACACAGCTGGTGATATGTTTTATTGTAAACCGGAACATTGGCTAGTACGTTCAAGGACGTTGTATACAAGAACTCTTCATCCTTCAGCATGCTGCAGAAACTTTCGTTTGGATTGACATTTCTCGTGTCGTGAACTTAATTTGTGCAACACAACAGGGCGATTAAATGCAGTGTTTTTCTCTCAAATACGATTTGTATCTTTTTATTTAGCTTTGTGCCATAGCTGCGTACATTACGTTATACTTCTGTAAGAATGAGAAGCGTAACATGCATCATCATCATCATCATTTAAGACTGATTATGCCTTTCAGCGTTCAGTCTGGAGCATAGCCCCCCTTATAAAATTCCTCCATGATCCCCTATTCAGTGCTAACATTGGTGCCTCTTCTGATGTTAAACCTATTACTTCAAAATCATTCTTAACCGAATCCAGGTACCTTCTCCTTGGTCTGCCCCGACCCCTCCTACCCTCTACTGCTGAACCCATGAGTCTCTTGGGTAACCTTGCTTCTCCCATGCGTGTAACATGATCCCACTATCTAAGCCTGTTCGCCCTGACTGCTACATCTATAGAGTTCATTCCCAGTTTTTCTTTGATTTCCTCATTGTGGACACCCTCCTGCCATTGTTCCCATCTACTAGTACCGGCAATCATCCTGGCTACTTTCATATCCGTAATCTCAACCTTGTTGATAAGGTAACCTGAATCCACCCAGCTTTCGCTCCCATACAACAAAGTTGGTCGAAAGATTGAACGGTGCACAGATAACTTAGTCTTGGTAGTGACTTCCTTCTTGCAGAAGAGAGTAGAACGTAGCTGAGCGCTCACTGCATTAGCTTTGCTACACCTCGCTTCCAGTTCTTTCACTATGTTGCCATCCTGTGAGAATATGCAGCCTAAGTACTTGAAACCGTCCACCTGTTCAAACTTTGTTCTTCCTATTTGGCACTCAATCCGTTTATATTTCTTTCCCACTGACATTACTTTCGTTTTGGAGATGCTAATCTTCATACCATAGTCCTTAGATTTCTGATCTAGCTCTGAAATATTACTTTGCAAACTTTCAATCGAATCTGCCATCACAAGTAAGTCATCCGCATATGCAAGACTGCTTATTTTGTGTTCACATATCCTAATCTCACCCAGTCAGTCTATTGTTTTCAACATATGATCCATAAATAATATGAACAACAGTGGATACAGGTTGCAGCCTTGTCTTACCCCTGAAACTACTCTGAACCATGAACGCAATTTACCTTCAACTCTAACTGCTGCCTGACTATCCATGTAAAGACCTTTAATTGCTTGCAAAATTTTGCCTCCTATTCCATAATCTCGTAGAACAGACAATAACTTCCTCCTAGAAACCCGGTCATATGCCTTTTCTAGATCTATAAAGCATAGATACAATTCCCTGTTCCACTCATAACATTTCTCCATTATTTGCCGTAAGCTAAAGATCTGGTCCTGACAACCTCTAAGAGGCCTAAACCCACACTGATTTTCATCCAATTGGTCCTCAACTAATACTCGCACTTTCCCTTTAACAATACCTGAGAAGATTTTACCAACAACGCTGATTAAAGAGATACCTCTGTAGTTGTTACAATCTTTTCTGTTTCCATGTTTAAAGATTGGTGTGATTACTGCTTTTGTCCAGTCTGATGGAACCTGTCCCGACTCCCAGGCCATTTCAATTATCCTGTGTAGCCATTTAACACCTGACATTCCACTGTATTTAATGAGTTCCGACTTAATTTCATCTACCCAAGCTGCTTTACTGCACTGCAATCTATTGACCATTTTCTCCACTTCCTCAAATGTGATCCTATTTCCATCATCATTCCTATCCCATTCTACCTCGAAATCTGAAACATTACTGATCGTATGTTCACCTACATTGAGCAACTCTTCAAAATATTCCCTCCATCTGCCCAAGGCATCCACAGGATTCACCAGCAGTTTTCCTGATCTGTCCAAATTACTTGTCATTTCCTTCTTACCCCCCTTTCAAAGACTGCTAATTACACTCCAGAATGGTTTTCCAGCAGCTTGACCCATAGTCTCCAACCTGTTTCCAAAGTCTTCCTAAGATTTCTTCTTGGATGCTGCAATTATCTGTTTGCCTTTGTTTCTTTCCTCAACATAACTTTCTCTGTCTACCTGAGTTCTAGTATGTAGCCATTTTTGATACGCCTTCTTTTTCCTTTTACAGGCTGCCTTGACTGTGTCATTCCACCAAGCTGTTTGCTTCATCCTACTTTTACACACTACTGTTCCAAGGCATTCTTTAGCCACTTCTAGTACTGTGTCCCTGTACCTTGTCCATTCCTTTTCCAATGACTGTAATTGACTACATTCAACTAACTGGTACCTTTCTGAGATCGCTGTTATGTACTTGTGCCTGATTTCCTTATCCTGAAGTTTCTCCACTCTTATCCTCCTGCACATGGACCTGACCTCCTGCAGTTTCGGCCTCACAAACCCAATTTCACTGCAGATTAAATAATGATCAGTGTCATCAAAGAATCCCCTGAATACACGTGTGTCCCTCACAGCCTTCCTGAATTTCTGATCTGTTATTATATAGTCAATGACAGATCTGGTTCCCCTGCCTTCCCAAGTATACCGGTGAATGTTCTTATGTTTAAAAAAGGAGTTTGTGATTACTAATGAAAGGTGGCTACACTGAGCCACAGCGCCAGAGATTGCGCCAAAGAGTATTATTCAGCCGCCTCCACTGGCAGTGCTTGTCGAAAAGTCGTAGTGGAGAGTGCTTATTGAGAAGTGGGCAGTAGGAGTTCCGATGTAGCCGTGACTAGTTGTGAGCATGTTGTATGCAGTTGTTCTGATGGGCTAGACAGCCGATGCTGTTCGATTGCGGATATTGTAATGATCAGAGTGTATGTTTCGTCAAAATATATGAAGGTAATAAATTTTTTTATTTTTATTTCAAATGTCTTAAACAATAATGCCTCTTGGTCACAGGTTCAGTCAACAAAGCATCTGGCTTGTGTTCATGTATTAGAGTGTAATTCTGGTTTCTATGTGCAAGTATAGCATTTCAGTTTTATTTAATTAATTCAGTGTAAATGGTATTTAAAATATCTTGTCTTTTTGAGGAAGAAGCGTGCCAGATGTGTACGTTGAATCACACTTCCACACACAGAACAGCTACACTTGTGCCTTGTTGTTTCGTAGCTTTCATAGTTGCTGGGGACTTAGTTAATTAATTGTGTTAACGGAAATTTTCTTTCATTCTTTGTTGTTATTCTATGCAGTCAGATTGCGTACTAATACTAGTCAGGGCCAACCGGTTACGAGACTTCGTAACCGGACAGACAGTGACTAAGATTAAAATTATTTGCATTCTATATTTAATTAAGCCCCCATGCACTAAGCCCATACTGGCACAGAAATCCAAGAGTTGTTTCCCGTTCCTGTTGGCCTCCATATCCTCTCCAAATTTACCCATAACCTTTTCATACCCTTCTGTTCTATTTCAAATCCTGGCAGACCTTGTATTCTCCCACTTCCTCTTCTTTCTCACCCCTTACCCGAATGTCACCAACAGCTAAAACGATGGGGATGGACGTTTTAGCTGTTAGTGACATTCGGGTAAGGGGTGAGAAAGAAGAGGAAGTGGGAGAATACAAGGTCTACCTGTCAGGAGTCAAAGCAGGAATAGCACAATGGGGTGTAGGGCTTTACATCAGGAAAGAAATGGAACCCAGCGTAGTTGCAATAAGGTATGTAAACGAACGACTGATGTGGATAGATTTGACAGTGTCTATCAAGAAAATTAGGATTGTGTCAGTATATTCGCATTGTGAAGGGACAGATCAAGACAAGATGGATGTGTGATACAAATATATTCGAAAATTGTTACAGACGAATGAAAATCTCTCCACGCCTATAACATAAATATAAAAGTTTCTGTGCGCTACAGAATATTGCACAAACACAGTTACAGTATACGCACAGTCAGATAAAAACACCATGAAATAGGAGGGCCTGCAAATCTGCAATATATCGTCTACGCATTTAATTAAGTGTAAAAGCGGCCACGCACATTAGATAAGCAGATACTGCATAGAAGTCGAATTAAGGATAGTTCATGTCACTAAAGACGCCATATAAATCGAAATTTTCACGAACAGCACTACAAACGACAGTGAGACGTAATTATTAATACTCAGACTTACTAAATGTCTAGAATTTACTCTGTACAGATCAAGAGGAGAAACTGAGTGAAAGAATATTATGTCTGTAATTCCAGAACACTCACAGTAATGCAGTTATAGACATATGACTGGATGGTGCAGAACCACCGAAGGCCAAATAACGAAAACTGTTAGCATATCTTTGCATGTATCGGATCTTTGAGGTAAAAAAAAAAAAGAGAGGTGTCATTACGTCACAAACTTGAAGCCGATGTCCACCATCTTAACTAGCAGATTAGGTTCACCGCATTCATACCTCCATGGTTCACTGCGGCGATACTTCCCCGTGGAGTCACTGTGACGTACCAATGTCTGGTTTCCACACTCATCCGTGCTTTGAGTGGAAACGTAGATGATTCATCAGAAATGCCAGCTTGCGCTGTTTACTGGTGTGCGAATCGATCCGATCGTAATCTGAAGTTTAAAGGAATCACATTTCATTCCTAAGTGGAACAATTGAAGCAATTTTTGTTTTAGATACATAAATTATTGCTGCACTGTTTACTTTTATTGTAGTGGTTTTATTTCTGTCATTTGACTTAAGATTTGCTTGACTTTACTCGCTGTCCGTTCGTTCTCTTCTTTCCGTGTTTTTCATTGCCTTCCAGATCGAAAATGCTCCGACACCCGAGTCACGCTGTATCAACGATCTCGTCCCCACGAAACACACGGCTACGTAACCGTAATGATCGTTGGGGCAGCATCTGATGTCCTAAATTCATCTCGCCGATAATTATTATTCACTGTTCACATTTGCTCCCGTTAGTACACATGTTGGCTGTGCCTCCTTTCTGAAGAAGGCTTTGGCTGAAAATTTATGTGAACTCTCCTTTCGTCGTGCCTGTTTTGTGCTCGGTGTGTCAGGGGCAATCTATCTGTTTCACAGAATAGTGTTCAGTTTCACAGTGTATTCCTCAAGAAATTCTTTGTAAATAATCCGCAGCACTTCAGCAGGAACGATGATGTACGTAATTACAACACCAGAAAGAAAAAATTAAACTCATTTCGCCACATTCAGATTATCTGTAGCACAAGTAGGGGTTCATAATGCTGCAACCAAAAGTGTTGATCAGTTACCCATTGATACAAAATGCCTAACACACAACAAAATAAAATTTGAAAGTAAACTGAAAACGTTTCTCTTTGATAACTCTTCCTGTTTCGCTGAAGATTTATTCCTGAATGTGTAAATGATGATAGGTAGGAGTTACTAACACCTGTCAGCCTTTAATTAAAAAATGTAAAAACTAACACATTATCAGCGCATATTTACAAAAATAATGATGGACTCGTTCCATATCATTACGATTTATCGTGCAAATGATACATGGAACAAGAAACTAAGTAACTAACTACTGGTGTATCACAAAGCATGGTATAGACCTATATACTTTGAGTACCTGAAAATGAAATTCAAAAGTAATAGCAAGCAGATGATCAAAGTGGACGTACATTCTAATTGAGCTATGTTTTGTTATACCTGAAAAACTGAAAAATTTACTGACGAGAAATATTCTGGAAAAAAAGGCAAATACCAGGAAAAAACAGACTACTGTTGGAGAGACAGACCTCCATCTTGCACAGGTTAGGCTATTGTTACTAAAAACTTACTCATATACGTGTTAAAGCAAAATATCCATTTAAGGGGTCTTAAGCATTTGCGACCATTCTCTTAATCACATTTATAGCATTCCACAATGTTGGAAGACGTTTAAAAAATTACATAGGTTTATTTTACCCTTTAAGGTGCTATTATTGGCCACACACTGAATGACACATCATAGGTAACATTTCAGAGTGAGAATATGGGTAAACTACAGTGAGACTAATGCACTGACAATCTAATAAAACAAGAACTCTGTTCTGCATGGAGGTATAACTCTATACAGTTCTGTTTCTTTGACATTTCGATAATCATTCACTGTATCGACATGCACGAGATAACGATAAAATGCCTTGCTTCTTTCCGCATTGCACCTGTTTAAGGGCTAGCAAAGAACACGTAAGTAAATTTTTGCAAACGTGAACACTAAAAATCTAGTGCATACGAGATACGAGTCTGAAGTTGATAATGTAACGAACAAGAAGCTGTACCGATACCAGTAAGCAAAGAATCATTAGTTTCGGAGTTCCATTTTCATTCGCTATCGATATAAATTCAGTAAAAGTGGAATTGGATAACCAAATCCCCTTTTCACATCACTGTCTTCTGTTTCTGGTTATCCGAAATATAGCAGCAAAAAATAAGTTACGTCAGCGAGGCCAAATGTGTCATATTACTAGAGCAAATACGCATTCAAGAACAGAAAACCGATTTCGCCTTCCTGACACTACGTTATTCATGTAAGTTTTATAATTTTTCGTATTTAAAACAGTTGTTGTGCGCACACGAGAGAAATAATGAACGAGAAGCTATCGTAAACAGTAGTCTGCTAATGTTTTGGACTACTTAAAATGGCGACAGACCGCGCCCTCTCGTTTCAAAACAACGTACGGCATTTAAGTCTTTAGTGTCAACTCCCATTTTTTTACCTCTATGTATCGAATATGGCGATTGTATCTAATCTTTGGACCCCGGATTACAAACAATCGAATGATGCATCCATGTCTAAGAGCTGTGTGTGTTGCTGAGTTCTCCACAGAAGTAAGTATCAGACATGAACATCCATATGAAGCTAAACCTAAATTAATTTAATCAAATTACAATAATTTTTATGCCTAATATAAATTCTCTGAGCAATATACCACAACAAATCTGAAAGTTCTCCTTTTTTAAATTCGTACTGTTTTTCGCTGTCCCCGCTACATCTATAGGGCTTTTTCTACGGCACTCTCTTCGTGTTTCTCTCCGATAAATAGTTGAAGCTCTTGTGTAATAATCGTTCCGATTTATGAGTACTACTGATACATACATGTACTGTTGTCTCCAAGTGAGTTGTGTAGCTAAATCCATTTTCCGATATTAGCTTCGATTTCTTTAAACAAAATATCAAAACACGTATTCATTGGGGTAGGTTCATACCATGTATCGTGGTCTCTAGTACATTTGTAGAGCTGTTCTTATGATTTGCTTACGATTTCCTTCCGACAAATAGTTTCCACTGAAAAATACATACATACGATACTTCGTATTGCAATCTCCACTTGAGCTGAATAACTGAAGCGTATTTTCGGACAATATGCCAAGATTAATATAAGTAATTCTTTAGTTCGTACTGTGTGTGTACTGATGCCAATTTCAACGGCTGATCTTGCTATTTACGATACTCGATTCGTTTTATTTACATGAAATGTGCCTGTTATCTGCTTGTGACTAATGATAATTGTAATTCGAACTATTTTTTCCCGACGTACTAAATTTTCGTAACACACACAAAGTTCTCGTAGATCCCTTTAATGAAACTTGAAAAAAGATCTAGAACTTAATTTGGAAACAATGCAGATCCACAGGAATGTCACGATGTATATCTTACTGTCGCTGAACTCAGTTCCATACAGAATGATAGTCACATCTCTCTGTACAATTGATTATTAACTGTGACAGACAGTTCTGGCTTCAAGTACAATTCGCACTGCAGGGTCTGAAGTACGACGATGCCGTCGTCGTCGAAGCGATGACTGACGTCTAAACTGAACGGCGCTATGCTCTGACGTAAGCATCCAGCAGCAGTGGCGTATGGGCGTGTCTACGCCGCCGTCTCTCATTCGTTGTGCATTTTTGGGCAATATGCCAAGATTTATTTCATATAAATAATTTTTCAGTTCTTACTATGTGTATTGATGCCCATTTCAACGGTTTACCTTGTTTTTTACGACCCTGTCCTCACTTGTGGTTGCGTCGTCAGGTACCAACTTTGACATGGAACCTCGTTCTTCGGACGAGACCACAAAAACTGTGTTATATATGTTTAATAATATCACCAATGTTATTCACATGTTGTGACATGTTCACAGCGTTACTAATCAAAGTATCGCCATTTCCTCTTTATCCATAATTTGTTGCAAAAATTGTAATGTTTTCGAGCATCTAGTTTATTTTCGAAGTAGTAACTACTAAATACAGTCCGAATTCCCACACTCCCCACCAAGCAGGCTAACGCTTAGCCTGTCACGTAACTTTTTAGCACAGAAGCGTTTAATAGAATTACTTTGTAGTTTCGGAAATCATGGTAAAACAGTGTATCCATGCAGGCCGGTTACACAGTGCTTTCGTGTTTGGAATCCGGTCTCTAAACATATGGTTGTCGAAGAGACAATCTTCCTTTCTTGCTATATTCAACAATGACAGTTGTACAGAATGCGTTTTAAGTTTCCCATTATCCTCCCGAACAGTACGATTATAGATCTTTTTGGAAATTTGTTTGAGTAATAGTGCATGTATCCCTTGTCACCCGTGCTGCAATTTCTTGTGGATAAATTTCACGTTATTAATCAAAAATATTTCATTTACGCTTTGAAAAGGATGATTTTGGTTTACCAGACTGCTGTGAATACATAATTTTGTGCACACGTCTACCTAAGCCGGAGGCAAACGTATTTACCTGTTTAACCCAGCTGTTCTGTTCACTTTTACTATACAAATGTACTGTTCGGGTCAATATGGCCCGACATAATTAAATGCTGAGAAAAACTTGTACTCACACGCATTTTTCGTACAGTTGTAAGCTACCGACATTGTTGCTATATTACAGTATGTTGTTAATGATCATAGAGATATTAATAAATGTAACAATAATGATGATGATAATACGATAATAATAACAATAATAATAATAATACACAGAACGTCACTAAAGAAAATTTATTAATTTAATATTCATGCAGTATATATTAGGAACAACAGAAATTTCCACCAAAACTCATTCTCATCAACCATCTGTCCATCTGCCCATATCCCTTTCTTTCCTTCTTACTGCAGTTCTGACACAAGTAGGTGACGTGTGTTTTGCATTCATGTTTATTTCACTTTCCCCACATGATTGTTTTATTGTCATTGCTTGAAGGACAGAACATACAGCGTGCATGTTTAGTAGAGTTTCTTGTTGTTACTGATGTAGCCACACCTGCCACTCCTTCAGGATCTTGGATGCTGCTGAGCATTCTCAAAGAATATTCTGTTCTTGGAAAATGCTTCCTGTATGCAATGTGCTCTGCAACCAGTGACTTCCCAAGTGGCTCCAAAAATATTCTTCTTCTAGTCAATTTTCTTTAATTTCAGTTACGGTGAATCGAAATCCACGAGACATTATAAGCAGCAACATCAAGAATAGTGTAGAAAACTATCATGGGCCATCTATCGGATTTTCGTTTACATGTAGATTTACCTGTTTACTGATCGAATGTGTCTGCAGCCACTTTAGTTGAATTATAATCTAAACTCATTTAATAGTACAACATTCTTATTTCTCTTAGGAATATAACTGACCACCGTAATGTCATTTGTGAAGTAAAATGAAGAGCTATGAACCTCCTTGTGGGTCATATTTTGTGGAAGCTCTGGCTTATTTTTATGTATGGTTCCTAACATTATTAGTTTCCTTTTCAGGAGCAGTTGTCCCACACTGTATGATGTAAAAAGATTTTCACATGTTATATTATGACCTCTCAAATCAGAAGTAAGATCAGCAATTACTCTCATTCCCTGATTTTTTTTCTGGTGCCGCTCCATTGGGTTTTCAGTACGTACCAAGATTTGCTGTCAGACGAGTCCATATCTTGATCCCATATTTTGCCGGTTTGTTTGGGTATGTACTGCTTGAATGGACAGCGGCCTCTAAATGCTACCAGCTTTTCGTCGACGGTCATATTTTACCGTGGATTATACAATTTAGGACGGACTTCTAACCACTTCTCCCAGACACATCGAATTGCGGCGAGTATATCAGTGCGTCGTCTTTCCTCTCTGTGGATTTCATATCAAATCTCAAGACGTGCGAGATTTTACAGAACGTTTCTAGGGACATGGCTGTATGTTCCACCCAGTATCATTATCCCACAAACCTTCTGTAGATTCCCCATGTGAGCAATATACACCCGCAATGAATAGAAGTCCTAGGTATGCATAAAAAATAGAAACATCAGTGTTTGTCCACTGTTTACTATAAACTCGTTGTCCATCAGTATTTGACACCTCTATTATTTAATTCTGAGGTGCTGTAGAAAATGAACGTTTTACATCACTTATTCTGCTATGTGGTACCTGATAACTCCAGGGGTACTCTTGATGACATTCAAAGCACTTAAGCAGCCGTATTGGGCTGGTTGTTGCAACTGCCGTTCTGTGTTCCCGTTCATAGAAATAGAAGTCCTTATATTACTTTGAACAGGCTGTGGACTGTCGTCAGTGCCGTCAGAACACTCGTATTCCGATGAACTATTAACATGATCTTCAAATTCGGAAAGTGCTCCTTCGTCTGTTAAGCTAATTCTTCCCACTCAGCGTCAGGCAATGATGTAATCACCATGATGTCACAATTCAGACTGATAACAAACGATAGAGAAACAATGCATAATTCGAACAGCTGACAAGTCGTAATGACAAGTCCAACGCAGCTCCTTTGTTGATTTGTTGAATGTTGAGAGTCGTATGAACAATGAAAGTCATTATTACTGTAAAATATGAGACAACCGGAAGGTGTCTAACTTTAAAGTAATCGCATTAATGCCGAATCACAATGAGCCGTATATTAGGTATGTATCTGTACGGTTTGAGACCAGATGACATTTTAAATGTTTTTTAACCACATATTGCCCTCGCATTTTCAGACAAAGTCACCAAATTTCGTAAAGTTATTTTGAGATTTAAATAATAAGAAACGAAATTTATAACCATTTCGGGTCATACAGACCCAAACAGAGCAGCAGGGTTAACATCAACTGCCTCTTGTAAATGGAGTACAGTCAGAAGCTGACTGCGATATTAGTGTGCCTCGCTACTTGCAAATATGCAATTTAACTGCTGTATCTCAGCTGTGCGGACCAACTACTACGATTCTTGATAAGTTATTCACGGCTCGCTCCAGTGTACTGCAACACATAGTTCCAACGGTTTTTTTTTTCGCTTCGTTATTTATTAGCCGGCCGATGTGGCCGAGCGGTTCTAGGCGCTTCAGTCTGGAACCGCGCCACCGCTACGGCCGCAGGTTCGAATCCTGCCTCGGTCATGGATGTGTGTGATGTCCTCAGGTTAGTTAGGTTTAAGTAGTTCTAATTTCCTCAGATGTTAAGTCCCATAGTGCTCAGAGCCATTTGAACCACTTGAACCTTATTTACTCAGTTCGATAGGCAGTTGTCACCCCACTTAAGTCGTCAACAGTTAGTAATATTCGACATTGCATTTCTCTATCAGATTTAATAGTGTATTCATTCTACAAACAACTTTTACTTTATTACGTGCGTACTTAATAATCAACTATCATTAATTAGAGGATCTCAGATCTAGATTTTTATCTTATTTCCATATTTGCTGGAGCTGCATCGTTTTTGTTAAAACATGTAATGACCGCGTGATCGATGTGGCTTTCTGTCTTAATATTACTTCCATATTACACATGGTAAGTTGACTATAACAGATAATTTTTTGGTTTATTTAGGTTTTTGCAGATTATCCAACGTCCTATGGATTGTTTTTGAAAGATAATTTCCAGATGGTCTGTGTTCTGCGAACGTAACCTTCGCTTCAGTTACGATGAGACCATCTTTAATGTGTTGAAAAACTGTAAACTATCAAACTAACTAGTGACGTATTGACATTCCCGTTCGCTGTCCTCCTAGAATGGAAGTAGATACCGTTTGAGGTCTACTTCCTGCTATCCTTCTAGGTTCCACTGACTCCTGCTTGTTTTCCTGGCGTTTCACCAGTACCAGCTGCTGGCACTGTTGAAGATGTGCTCTCCATTCGTGGACGGTTAGTCTTTGACAATATCAGATGCTCTTGCTTGAAAGAGACAAGGAAGTTGAACAACTGTTGGATAAAGCTTACGAGAAGACTTTCAATATGCAGCATATCAAGAGACAGGCACAAGAATTTGGCTTTAAATCTTTAATGTTTACATCGGACAAGCAGTAAGTTAAGAAAGTTCATATTAATCATACGTGCTGTAGTATCACCGTATTTAACTCTAACAGCTTCTTGCAGCTGTCGATAACTGTGTAAAACCTGTAATTAGTAAATTTTCACGCTACAAATATCCTAATAGAATTTTGTCAGTCTTGTCCACAACTTGTCGTAATAATCACCAAATAACGAAACTGTATTTGGTTTTCTACAGAATGACATATCAGGAAGAGTCACAATGACAGCTGGTAATGAAATTATGGTAACCTGTGACCTACTTAGAAATAAGAGCCAGCACACAGCGATGCAGACGAATACGTTAGAAGGATAAACATTGAGCTACCCAAACGAGGGGTGTATTTGAGAACGAAAAGAAGCATTTTGGTGGTACTTATGGATTACTGTGCTCACAATGGCTTCAATAACTATTCACTTGTGTTAATTTTCTAAAGAGGAGGTAGGTGCCCACTATAGAATGCTGTGCTTTCTATTCAGGTTTTCTTTAACACTGTTTGCAAACATAGTTCTCTCTTTCCCATCATAAGCAGAATACAACATATTGCTGCCCTCCTCGCTGGGAGCAAATTTGTTTGGTAGGAATGCACGTAAAACTTAGTTGTAGCAACAGCAAAAAACGGCACTGCCTGGGTAAAATAATCTGTACATCAAAATTATTGCTACTTTGAATTAATCACATAGCTTAATAATTGCGGCATCGCAGAATTAGGTTCAGAAAACGACTCTCACATGCAAATTATATATTCCTCTTGACAATGGAAAAGACATATGTTTCTTCACTTTTCCGTAGATAGCTTCAAAAGACAATAAGGTTATTCTCAAGGGACTTAAGAATTGAGGGTCTGTTACTTGTAATGGGCGGCATAACAGGTATTTACTTGTCACGTTACTCTCTCTAATTAATCTAATATTGTCCTCGAGATCCCTGGGGAAACGATATGTAGGGCATTGTAGTGTATTTCTAGCTTCTTGAAACTTTGTAAGGAGGCTTTATCGGGACTGTTTACATCTATCCTCAGGCGGCTTCCGGTTCAGTTTTTTCAGCAGCTCCATGATTTTCCCATGGGTCAGTTTACATGCGACAATTCGTGCTGTTCTTCCCCGTGTGCGCTCAATATCGCCTTTTAGTTCTGTTGGGTACCGGTCCCAAACCATTGAGAAATATTGTGGGATGGGTCACACGTGTGTTTTGTAAGCAATCTCCACTTTAAACTATCTGCTGAATATTGAACTGTGTCACATAAATGCCATCAAGTCTCCTTTTTTATGACGACACACAACTACACAGAGCACAATAAAGAGCAACTGCTAGCTGGGCAATAGGGAACAAGGTCATTATTACTCAGCAAAGTCAATAAGCTGGGTCGCATGACAACGCGGATAGGCGTGCTAACTGGTGGTGCGTGTTATTGTTGTGGGGTGTAAGCATAGCACGTTAACACACACTGCGTTAAAGGACAAATGAGACGACTTACTGTCAGGCTTACAAAGATTTCAGGCGACCAGAAGAATAGAATTCCGAAACAAAAGACGACAGAATACATTTCAATAAAAAAACTGAGTACACCGTTTGTAAAATATGGAGTGGGGAGTGCCACGCCGTGATCGTGGAATTTCATCTTCTCCAGTTTTATCTTGACTGGAATCCGAAAGAGCTTAGTCGAATTTTCAGGATGATGCTACATACCTCTCCCTTTCATGAATTAAAAATACCACTAGCATTTTGCTGTGGTAACAGATGAATAATGGACGGCGAATATTAATATTTCATTATAACAGATGCCATGTATTAAACGATGACTTCACTATAATTCGCTTCCGGATCTGCAGAAGGCAATTGCGCGATTATTGATGCTGAACTTCGTGATACTGTCATAATTGACCAGACACTGCCAGCGAAATAATGTGAGTAGCAGAATAAAAGTGTGTCCAAATATTTTTCTTGTAGCAGTTTGGCTTTCTCGTGATAACAGTGGGATGTATGCGGTTTACCGCCAGCTCTCCCTTTCTAGGATGTGAATGTGGCGGTGTGGTCTGTTTGGCAGTGCGACACATTTCCTAAACGGCTAACGTAAACGTAAGGGTAATTATCACAATGATATTTTCACGGAAAAAGGAATGTTTAAAAGAACTATTTCCCTCCAGTCCGATGACAGGTTAGCACTCTTCTGGTGAAGGAGGCACTCACTCTCTTCGTGTGACAAAGTAATGAACATGTATCGTGTATTGTTAGCTGCAGTTCACAGCGACTAATATTAACGGTACCTCGTAAAACAACCGAATCATGTGGGCCTATAACGATTCCATCAGCGGGCTTCTATTAGAAAACCTTCGGAACCTTGCCACTTATCCAGCACTGGCGATTCAATTTACACGAAAAGTGAGGTCTGTCTTGTCTACTACAATGAACAATGAAGCCATCCTGTACAAACAGATCTATACATTTTAAAGGACAACATTGCACTTTGCTTTCAGACATCGAATGCTTATAGGAGTTTGCTGTTGTTTATACAGAAGGGACCAGAAATCTGATGTATACAGCTACTGAAGGTGACGTCTAATACATGATTTTTAAATTTAGAAATGTGCAAGAGTACTATATTGTTTCGCCTAAAAACAGCCTGAAGGCTGAAATTGTGATCGTGACATCTGTGGTTTTTACAACGGCAACAATGGCTTCCTTTAAAAAGATTGATGTAATTATGAAACGTACTTAGGAAAAGAAAATCAGTATTTGCACTTATGTCCAAATCGACTTCTTTCACCCATTTTTTATTATTTTTTGTGAGGGTTTAGGATAGGATGGAAAATCTAGATAGAAGCCTATGCTCAGATGATTTTTCGCTGGAATTGCTCCTTGACAACTCCGTTCTTTAATGGTCTGAGGGCTTTTTGTAGAGACGTCAATCTCCTGTTTACCGTAAAAATCTTTGTTTGACATATTCCTTTCGTCAATGAACAGAACGTTTTCCGTCCTCTAACAAACAAAAGCAAACTTCGTAATGTCTTACGTATATTAGTAATTCCTTAACAATAATCCTTTATTTCCTCAGAATTGCTGCCCTCTCCATTGTTATGCAGTGCGAATGACCAGTCTCTCCTCGTCTGTAGTATAGATAATTTTGCATTACCATCTGTTTTCAGCATATCTCTAAGAACGTATCACTAAATATGTTCTTTATATTTGGTCAACACTTCCGTCTGTTGTACACAGGTAGAGTGCACTGCTACGTTTAACGATCACAGTTTCAGTCTTCAGGCCGTTTCTAGGCGAAACAATATAGTACGTAGTCGTCGCTCGAGAAAGATTGCGTTGCACTGTTATCGACTCGTGCAGAGCAGCAGGTCCGCCACGCCCACTTGGTGTCAAAGGTCAAGCAGTACAGCCTATGGAGGCGTAGGAAATATTGTGCTTCCAAACTTAATACACTGTTTTCAGCAGTCGTCGCTCGAGAAAGATTGCGTTGCACTGTTATCGACTCGTGCAGAGCAGCAGGTCCGCCACGCCCACTTGGTGTCAAAGGTCAAGCAGAACAGCCTATGGAGGCGTAGGACATTTTGTGCTTCCAAACTTAATACATTGTTTTCAGTCTTCATTGAATAGTCACACATTTTGCTATCAACGTAAGTCGTTCTAACCTCGCAGTTCCATAAATTGTTCATACAGTATATCACTTATTTAGTTTGTGATTCTTCAGATTTGTCTCCAAAATTTCCATCTAGCAGTTCTTTTGTGTCTAGGAAAGTGAGACAGATTGGTAATTATTAGTTCAAGTACAAATTGTTCAGAACTATTCGCTACAGTCCAGTGTTTTCAACCCTACATTTACAATGAAACCATATTACAGGCTGTCTCAAGGCTTTATGGCGAAGACTAAAAGGACGACAGCGGATCCTATCTTATTTTTAGTTCAGAAATCAACAGTCGGAAATGTTTATTTCAGGTTGTATGAGATGCCGAATCAGCAATGTGTGAGAGTCAAGTGTTTGTAAAATACTTACGCTTCGTAATAAACAGTTAACAGCCATTGGTCGGATACCTTGAAAATAATACCCATTCGTCAGCGATGTGTATACGGTAGACTTAATGCACTGTTTGGGGTGTACGACTCGTTGTTGAAGATGAAGCATTACTTATTACAGGAAGTTGCAGACAAGCATTTACCTACGGCGCAGCAAATAGAAAGTATCCAGAAAGCCGAATAACTGTGAAAAGCGTCTGCAAATTTTGGGCAGTCTGCTTTCGTTAGATTAAAGGTTACATTTCCGATTGTTTCAGACAACGTAAGAGTTTTTAAGGATAAAGAAATGACTGACGTCTACTGGCAGAAACTTGACAATAGTCAAAAATAAAATCGATTTTTCAATAATATGTTCATTTTGTAGCGCAAATCTTTCTGAAGAGTTTCATATGTAAAATATGTATGGCCGAGGAAATGTGAGACATGTTATTTGGTCATAAGTACGAAAAAGTCCAGTGCAACGCCCCTACACAGCATTCTTCTATCTCACATCACTGTGTTTCGCTCTGTGGAATTCTGATGTGCGTATTTTGTAGGGGAACCCACCAAACCTATATTCAGGACAGTGGAAATTAAAATGACCTGTGATGCCTCTCCTGATCCGAGTCGGCCGGTCTGGCATCATACCCCTCTAAAAGAAACTCAAATACTGGGTGGGATTATTTGTGGCCTGGAGAAAAATAACTCTTCAGAAAGTTTGCACTCTTTATTGCTTATTAGCTAATAACTTAATCTTTTGTGTGACATAAAATTAAATATAGGAAACATAGAACCAGCGAAGACAAGAGACAAACGAGACAGTACACATTTCTTCAATTCTAAGGTCTCAGTATTTTTTCCTCTCTAATCTTGCTACAACTTTACACGGCGTGCTTTCCTTTCTGCAAAAGGATCTATTAGCTCTGCGAAGTTCGTCAAACGTTTTGCTACATTAAAACTCAAAATATCGTTGCCTAATACTGAAAAAGCTGTTAATATGAATAGTAAGCAAGACTGGTGTGGTTTCTCGATTTGATTACGTCTATTTTGTCACTTTCTGCTACATAAAACGAAATATGTCTTTCTAACATTGGAGCAATTGTGGCCCAGGCCAAATAAGAGAGACTGTTTTAGCACAGACGGTCATGGTTATCTACCTCATTCACATAAATAATACGACACAATATAATTCACGAAGTACAATATCAAATGCTTATTAGGCCTACTACAAGCAAAAAGTTTTATGTTAGGAAATAGTTTCAGTTTCCATTCATATAGCCCAGTTTCTCTAGCATGAGATCGAAAAGTACTATTGGTACGAAACTTTTTGTACAAATAGCATATATGACTGAAGGATGGAAGGCGCCAAGGGGGGGGCATTTGCCTCCCCCTGGCGTACAGAGTTCTTATTCATTACAGAACTCTCACACACTCGTAGAAGTAATTTCCGTGATTCTGCAAAACCTCTCGTTTAGCCAACTGTAGCGTTATGCGACTGATCGCAGTGAAATAATATAACATGGCGCACAAAAAACCGGCCCCAAGTACAGACTGCCCGCTAATTACACACGCTTTGTTGACCGCTACGAGCAGAATAGATAAACATGTAATAATTAGGTAGTAAAGAAATAACAAATAAGCTAATGCAAACAACAACTTCGAAACAATAGATAACGATTGGTGGGCGACAGTGACCAGTTTAGTACTCGGGTCGATTTTTCGTGGCCACCCTGCACCACTGAAATAATATTGTAGACGTTACAATATTCTCTTTACAAGATATGAGACCAAACACTCGATTATGGAGCGTGGACTTCATCCGTTGTAAGTCGGTCTGCCTTCCATAACAATGAACATGCTGTTTTACCTTAGATAAAAAAAAGAAGAAGGAAAATGGTCACTCGTGTGTGCAGTGCCGACTTCCCTTGCATGTGTCATAACAAAAGTATGTCTTGTATAGTTAATCGAGAAAATGAAGTACGCTGATATGCCCTTTTGTTACCTGGAAAGATGTATGTATTACTCACAACGTATTTTTTATGTAATTTACGTAATTATGAAATACATTTTAATAACCGGTCGTGGACGCTGAGGCCGGCCGGAGTGGCCGTGCGGTTCTATGCGCTACAGTCTGGAACCGAGCGACCGCTACGGCCGCAGGTTCAAATCCTGCCTCGGGCATGGATGTGTGTGATGCCCTTAGGTTAGTTAGGTTTAATTAGTTCTAAGTTCTAGGAGACTGATGACCTCAGAAGTTAAGTCGCATAGTGCTCAGAGCCATTTGAACCATTTCTTTTTTTGTGGACGCTGAATAGAATACGAAAAGAACCAGAAGTACAGAGTTCAAGGAAGGTTTG
Source organism: Schistocerca nitens (assembly GCF_023898315.1). NCBI lineage: Eukaryota > Metazoa > Arthropoda > Insecta > Orthoptera > Acrididae > Schistocerca > Schistocerca nitens. The sequence goes on from NC_064617.1 coordinate 742,972,572, forward strand.
CAACAGATCTAGAATGGGCGTGCGCAGCGAACTATACGAACAACAACTCGATAGTTAACTAACTAGGAGCAGTCCACGAGTGGCCACTCGAAGGAGTAGTCAGGCTGAGGGAGACCGAGGCAGAGACAGGGGTGAGACCGAGGCAGGAACGAGACCGGCCGACGTGCCGTTGCGGGAACGAGACCGGCCCCTTCCCCGTTCCTGGGCACTATAAGTAGAAAGCCGCGACCGAAGTGAACTATGAAATACCTTTCCTTACAATTCGTTCCTCGCTCCTTCCGTTCATCTTGGTACCCGTTATTTCGCGAACGCCCCATCTCCAGTTCTGAGAACAGAAATTAAGCGAACTGGTGACTGTACAAGCACTCTGAAAAACGTTTTCTGTCAAAATTTCACTTTTTGGATTCACCGAGAAGATAATATTTAATCTTTCTAACCTGTATTCCAGTTAATTGTTTGTTTTCACTCTGGTAGTCTGAATCTGTGGATTTCGCTAATAATCGTAACAACGCTTATCATCTCCTTTTGTCTGCCGGAAAGTTATTTTTATTTCTAGTTGCGACTCGGATTCCACTGGCACAGACGTTTACATACACTATGGACGCGTTCAAAACTCAACTTACGATTCGTTCAAAAATCAACTTAGAATGTGTTCAAAAATTTCCAAGTACCAATAGGGAAGTGTTTCAAAATCACATGAATAATCTACAAACCAACACGGATTGGATGCTAGGCACTTTGTGAAACAAGGTATTTTTCTAGAATATGGTTTTGGCGCTCACATGAAATTGCCTCCCGTGGCAGATACTCCGGTTTGCCCCCCCCTCTCTCTACCCCCTCCCCCCTCTACCCCCTCCCCCCCCCCCCCTAGACCCGGGCCTGTCTATTGGTAGACGGTGTTCGTAAACGGGAAGCTTATCGCACCCCTTTTTTGTCTCTAAGAGATCCTAGTAGTTACGGGAATCGGCAAGCTGCCTTCAAAATCCCGTCACTTAGCATTCAGCGTAAAACGAGATATCTTTGATTCTCTGAACATACACAGCATACTCTTCAACTTTTCATACACAGCATACTCTTCAGCTGTATAACATTTGGCCAGAGAAGCCAAAGGTTGTTTAGTTGAAGAGTGGACGTTGGTAGGGGGTCACGTGATTCACGCTAACCGTTGAGAAATTGGCGCGCTGTGGACGCAGGAGTGACAGCCATTAAGAAAAAACCCATGCACTTTCTCTCAAGATCCATCAGAGGCGGAGGGAGGTTGGTATGTTATTGTGCACTATGTTCAGAGGCAAGGTTAGATAGGAACAGTTGAGATGTTCTGTTCTTTTACCTGTTAACATTGCTCAGTGTTTCTACATAATTTTTCTCGTTTTCCTATTTTGATATCTTTGAATCAGACTACGATATTTTTCGTGTCTACCAAGTGTGTTTAGGTGGCCCTTAGTGAATTTCTGTAGCGTTGCTCTGATTTCTATAGCGCTTTCTTCGGTTCATTTGTTACAATTTGGCTGCAACATATGGTCTCCACCACATGACAGAATAAGATATGACAGATGACGATCAGTTTGTACCCCAAGATAAAGTTAATATCGCTACAATGTGCGTGCGTCTTTGGAAATTAATTACAAGTGATTAGGTAAAAGGATAGAAATTCTCGTTTCTTAATTATACGAATGTGTATTGCTGTTTTTCAATATGCTGTTTCAATGAAGTGTCATGTATTTTCCACTGGGTGACAGCATTAAGTCAGTCATGCACATTTGCACTTTAATTCGTAAATTAGATCAGCAGGCCTATGAGTGTTCTTATGAATAATACAGACAATTTTTGGTTTCTTTGAAGTATAATACAAAGCTCAAACTATTGTCAAAAAGTGCATTTGCTGCTTCCCCTCCGAAATGGTGGTTGGTGAGGTGAAGCTTTACGGAAAAATTTCTAAAACTGTCAGGTGAAGTATGTTAGATCTTCGTGACTACCACTAATATAGCTTCCAGCGGATTTAAAGTCGAAATACCGATATCTTTACATCTTTTGGCTGATGTTACAACTACTTAGACATGTCAGGTAAGATGTGGTAATAACATTGTAGTAATTGACTCACCAGTTGTGAGTTTCTGAAATATTTTTTGACATACATTTTAGACGTTCAAACACTGCCAGTGTGACCGAGCGGTTCTAGGCGCTTCAGTCTGGAACCGCGCAACTTCGAATCCTGCCTCTGGCATGGATGTGCGTGATGTTCTTAGGGTAGTTAGGTTTAAGTAGTTCTAAGCCCTAGGGGACTGATGATCTCAGATGTTAAGTCCCATAGTGCTCGGAGCCATTTGAATTTGAAACACTATAAGTTACTTCCTCTATGTATCTTGACAGACGTTTTAGATGTGTGTGTGTGTGTGTGTGTGTGTGTGTGTGTGTGTGTGTACGTACGCGCGTGTGCGTGTGTGTGTTGCTGATGTATTTTCGACATGTATTTTAGACTTAATATCTTTGGTGTACTTTTGATAAATAATTGAACACTACTGTACACGATTCCAATTTGTGCAAACTTCATGTAACGCTTATCTATTTTTGGTAAATAATAGAGACATTTAAGACTTGGAAATGTTATAGTATTGTCAATATCTTTATATATTTCTGACAAATTATTCAGGTCGTTCAGATACTTTTGAACATGCCGCTAAATTCAGATCATTTTCATCTTTTTGAACGTGGCCCTTCTTGGATGTTAACGTCAACGGCGTTGAAAACCGTAACCGGGCTTGTAATGCCATCTTGGTTATTTAAAAAAAATCATTTCCGATCATATTTTTTAGTTTCCTGCCACATCCATATTGCATTTTTTTAATTCTGGCCACCACCACCCATTATTTATGGAATTTCACAACAATGTCATCTTTCATGTTTCGGCAGCTGCTTCGACTGTTTTCTTGAATGGGTATAGACAAGGAGTTTCCAAACTTTTCCTCTGGCAGAACGTTTTGGGAATCCGTGTACTTTCATGGAACACTTTGTTAATTTTGAGGTTAATAAAAGTTATTTTATTCAGTGATTACATCAGTTTTAAATCATAACTAGTAACACAGAAACAGTAATAAAATTTAAAAAGTCAAAAGAAACGCTATGTTATTTACAGTTATTCCCGTCCACTGGAACAGATTGTCCTGCGGAAGACAATTTGCGGAACCGTGCTATAGATATACTACTTTAATGCTTATGGAAAGATAGAATGACATTCCAGCTAGCTCTGTAAAAACACACACACGTACGTATGTGCCCCTACAAACACTTCATTCGCCTCACTGCATCCTGGGCATCTTCACCATTAAATACGTTACAGGTACAGCATTTGGCCGAAAGATTCAGACAAGCGGTGATATCGTACATCGCCTCTAAGGTAATTACTTGACATTTACTTCTAGAGACCCATACGTGGTGTCTCAGAAGGAATGACCAATATTCAGTGATACGACAGGAACGATCATTTGAAGTAAAAAAGTGAAAATGCATACATTAAGAGCTAAGAGAGTGCTTCATCTTCGATACTGTGAAACAAATCGCTTCTGTTGGACGCTCTTTGCTTTCCATATTTTGGGAGGAGGTAGTATGGGTCAAAAAAAGGGAAGAATACTGTCTGGTAAACATGGGCTCTAAAATGCAAACCATAAGTGCCATGAGGACTTGTTCGGTAGAAAAAATGTGTTTCACAGTAGCGAAGATGAACAAGTGCTCATAGCCATTAAGGTATGCGCTTCAGTACCTAGGTTTACTGGACTTTTTTCCTGTTTTGGTCCGAACTACGAGATCTCAGGATGTGGAAAGCAAAGAAAACAGATTTGTTTCCCAGTAGCGGAGATAAAGAAGTGCCTTAAATTTGAATGCATGCGCTCTAGAGCCACCGTTTGCATACATCAAATTTTAAATTAGTGCTGGTTGTTGTGTTGTCTGCTGGACGAATATGTGCCGTACATCAGGCCACAGATGGAGCAATATTTGAAGAGGACGCCAAACTCGACTAAAGTAATAGTTACCAACCGTAGGAACATGTCCTTAGCCGTACAGAGTTTTGGCTATTTTTTCCAAAATGTAGGAACGTGGAGACTGCTTTCCGATTACTCTGCAAAAAGTTGGCCTATAAGGGCCTACTTCAGTGGCGGAAAGACGTTCCGAAGTTTTTTAGTCACTATCTGGAGAGAGTACGCGACAGGGCAATACTGACGTGTTTGTTGTTTAGTGCTCCTCGTGCCGTTGAGATGCTGCTTGCTAAGGTACAAAATTCTCACGGAAGTAACACTGAATCGCGAATGCGCTTTACAAGACAATCATTTTCAAAATCGATACTTATTTGTAACTAAAAACGTAAATCAAACTAAAGTTGTTGCCATACAACGCAGTGATTAGAAAAAAATGGTCACTGTTGAGGAAACCCTGACGGTAGCAACAGTCGTGAATAGAAGACAATCAACGCGAAGTGTCCCTGTGACCCGAAAGGGGACGACATGCAACGGCCGAAACCAGGGACCCACTTTTAATTCTTATACTGTCATCTCCACACCATTGTTACTTTCACAGTTACATTCTGAAATCCCAGGGCGGCAACTGTGCTTCTGTCTTTGTTGTGTGTTCACATGTTCACAATAATGGAACAGATCAGTTCCTTTAGCCTTAACATACGAAATATAAAGTAAAAAATTAAAAATAAAAACTGAAAATGAGTCTTTTCTTTTCAGATACCTCCAGTGGAAGAGGACTGGAAATAATGCAACATTTCTAAAAGAAAGACCTCAATTGGCTGTGTCCGTTGGCGCCTTTAATAGGAAGCACTAAATGTTGCACTGCCGCACATGGTGTAGAGACTAACAGCAGCAAGCTACCCAAATAACAAAATAACATTATGGGATACGGGTTCCGCCTTTTTGCAAACACTGATTTCTTTTTACCCAAACATGTTTTAGCACCTCTTTGCCATCATTAGTGGATTTTGTAATGTAATATAAAATCACGTTTTCAATAAACATAAGACCACTGATGATGGCACAGAGGTGCTGAAACATGCCTGAGTAAAAAGAAAAACAGTGTGTTTGCAAAAAGGTGGAACCCATATCCTATATTTTAACTGCATATGTCGAAAGAAAGCACAGGAGCTGGAAATTCAAAAGACGAATAACAAAACAACACTGTGAATATTTTGTTTGAAAACAGCGACCGTCCAATATACAAACTTGTTCATAAAGGACAAATGTTAGAACCCAATACGCGATTAGCTTTTTATTTTCGTCAGCCTAGAAGTTTTTGCGTCTGTAGGGACTTTCAAGGTAAACTTAGGAGCTTTTCACATGTGTTGGGACATCGAAAATGTGTTGGCAATACTGACTAAGGTAGCTCAGCCAGCGGCTGTCTTTGCGCATGCGTTACCGCCTCAGTTTTTGGAATACAGTTAGCGACGTGAACTCACGAAACGAGGTCTAGAAACCTTCAGAACTCAAGAGTGTGGAGCTATCTCCAGAGCAAAACACTCACTTGAAGATGGCTGAATGGTTATCAGCCTAAATATCGTGGCAAAAAGTCGATGTCATCCGGCTGCAGTTCCGTTGTGTGGTCTGCAGTGGCTCGCTACAGAGTAATTGTACGTCGTTTGATTTCTTATTCTATTTATATTTTTACCTATATTGCACGAAAATATCTGCACAACAATTTAATTATCGGCAGTATGCGTTGTATGTCTTCCTTCATTCATTCACGGTACTTGCTGTTGACGACTATAACGACCACTTCACTCATCGCCCTCAAGCATGTTTTTAGTACTGCTCGTAGTTTTCTTCTTTTTTTGCCCGTAATTGTTAGTCGTACGTGAGTAGTTAAGCGTAGCAGTACAAGTTAATTTACTGATGTGCACTTCACGTCTGGGTTAACAGAATGCAATGGAAAAGCGGCACAACAAAGCTATGCTGAGCTGTACCCTCATCGACGGCAACCGCATCTTAGAACTTCGGCATCTGTACATGGGCAATTAAAGACATTGGAAAATGTGAGTAGTGTTTTTTTCTTCTTCTGATTCAGATAACTTCTTCTCTAGTCGAAAGTAAAACTGTTTATTGATGTCATTAACTTACGATACGAAATTCTTATCAAAACGTTCATTTTAATTTATTAGTCATACAGAAATTTTAATTTTATGAAAATCTTGTAAATTTGATACTGTAATGTGTGAAAGATAACTGGTATACGAACAGTGGGAATGAGAGTCAAATCGATAGTCAGAGACTCGAACACTTAAGAGGATGCGGCTATGAGCTCGAATGTGTGCAGTGAATAAGTGCATGAGTAAAACGTATGATAAATACCTGTACTGCCGACACTTAGTTTCCGAATACGGCATAAACTTAGTACTGACGTGGACAATGTGGAAAGGAAGTGTTAAAATGTTTTGAACTGTGCGACCCCGATTAATGCTGCAAGCCGAAACGACTGTGCACTCTAGGGCAGTTGATAAAATAGTGATACATCGATAATTTTTTCAAAAAATTATCGTTATATTTCGATGATATTTTTTCATCGATTTATCGACATCTAAATGGCAATACGGAGTGGCGATATTTTTATTTTATACTACATTTTTCACAACTTTCGGTAAACATTTGAAATTGTTCTTTTGAAATTACTGGAGCCGTACTACGTTTTGAGCTTTAATCACGCCAAGTGTTTCTCTTTGGCTATGTGAAGAAGTTATAGGTGGCACAATGAAGAGACCGATTATCCTGGGGGTGGCGGTTGTGAATGGAATAATATGATTTCCGCTGTGTAGAAATAGCACACCAGTTACGTTAGAAACGGTTTCTAAGGTAACTAATGTGTTATTTCTTCACATAGGCATTGTTAAAAAACAGTTGCTGAAAATGATGAACAGGAATCTAAATGACGAGATTAGTCTTTCCGGTGGGCGGAGACGTGTGAGCAAAAATGGTGACGTAATCGGCGCTCGGCGGTCAGGCAATTTGACAATACAACCGTTAGTTCTCTGCCGTTTGCAGAAGTGAAAAAATCCGGGTAGTCGACATGAACTGTTCCTACAAATTTGATATGTGACGAAACCGAACGGCTGATCAATTGGACATCTTTTATTGTGTCACTTACATGCAGTTACAATTGTTAGCAAAGTGGTTATCGCCATGCGTGAACGTGCATCGTTTACCTTTCAGTTTTTGCTCTAAGGTGGATAAGGAGGCTGCTAGTTTGTTGATGCGCAGAATATCTAATAATAAATCAATACTTACATATACAGCTCCAAAGATGGCAGTATATTTACAACGTGCAGCCGATATTTTGATAGGCCGGTACGTCGATATGTTTCCCATCGGTGTAACAATGCATTTTTATCGTCTATCAGTGGACGATAATGATCTCCTTTTATATATTTGTGTATCGGATTCGTAATATTTTTAAAAATATCCGTAGCCCCAATGCACACTCAAGCGAAAAGTTTGTTGTCTACTGGAGTACATTGTTTGCTGTGGATGAGCTGCAAAACTAATGAATTCTGAGATTTTTCATTTGCAGCCTAATGTGATTTCGTGCGCATTTAAACATTAACAGTCGCTATAAAAACAATTTAAAATTTTCTAATCGACTTTTTCTTCGCCACCCCTTCGGTAAGCTGCTAATATCGCACATCACCTGGTGAGCAGGAGTGCATTTGGATGAATGTTATTTTATAAAAAGTGGATGCAAAATTTCGCGTTATCGTTGTTCAGTATATTATTACTTCTCTATAGATACTTTTTGCTAAATTCGCCTCTCTATTTTTCATTTTCTTTGTCTTCGTGGATGTCTCTTGGGAGATGTGGGTCGACATACTTTTTAGATGACATACTTTTGAGGTGATTTTACTTATTTAAATGTTGCGTGATCTGTGGTGTGCGCCATTAGTTTCTGTGAAACGTGAAGCAGGTCATTTCTTATTGCTGCACGGTATAAAAATAATTGGATTTCGAATTTGACAGCTGTCCTTCGACAGCATTCTCGAAGCCATGAGTCGGCTTAGATGTTTTGTGGATACCACTGAGTGATATTACAATTTGTTTGACCATTATGTTGAAAGGCATTCACGGGATTTTTTGCACTTCGTATATTTTCAGGGTTCAGTTTACTACATTCTAAAGTGTATTTCATTAGTAAAGAGAGTTCCCCCAAGTCTAAAATTATTTAATTATACTGCATTACGATTTCTAGTTATAAATACTTTAGGCGCATTCACAATCAAAAATCGAAGGAGGAGTGGGAGGAGATTCCTGTTTAACGTCCCGTCGACAACGAGGTCATTAGAGACGGAGCACAAGCTCGGATTAGGGAAGGATGGGGAAGGAAATCGGCCGTGCCCTTTCTAAGGAACTATCCCGGCATTTGCCTGAAGCGATTTAGGGAAATCACGGAAAACCAAAATCAGGATGGCCGGACCTGGGATTGAACCATCGTCCTCCCGAATGCGAGTCCAGTGTGATCAAAAATCGACATTTGAGTGTTTTTAGGGCTTGTTTCGAGACAGCGTCTTCCGTGTTAGAATAATGGCACAGTAAAGGCTCTTTCACTGTCGCAAAGATATTTTGATAGAAGCGAAGAGGTAACTGGAGTAAAAAACCGAATAAATCATGGTTACATTGTTACCCTGCAACGAGCCAACACAGACCACGAGTCACTTATACCTAAATATTCACAACATATCCACGAATTACCCCTGAAATTTTGTCGTTGGAGTTGTCTTTCACTCGGTATAGTAGCCGAATCACAGCTAAGGCATGTACAGCCGCTCTCTAAATAGGAAAGCTGCGTCAGAAGAGCTGAGATAACCTGCCAGTTGTCTCCGTCGGTCGCTCCGTCGCCTCTCTTCCGCAACCTCCAGTTGCCGGCAAACGGTTTTTCCTTCCACAACCTACTTTTCAGGCAGCGTCACGTGGTCGCCGTAAAGTGGACCAATTTCACAACATCCAAACCTTCACTACACATGACAATAGCTGCTCAACGCGGACGATACGATATTCAAAACACTGTATAACACATGGAACACAATCGCCGATTTGCTCCCACGAAAGTAGCCGGTACCGCTGTCGCGGCTGGTTATGAACAGTTTAGCAGACTTTCACATCCGGAGCGTCACCACCGCACACCGCACGACGAACACTACGGCACCTGTTTGGCCGGGCCGCCGTAGACAGAAATAGCCACTCACTGAATTTCAGATCTACGATACGATAAAAAAATAGGATATATTGCGGAAACGTCGCGGAGCTGTGAATATGACTCACCGTTGAGGCTAAAAGACACAGCGCAGGCCCGAGGTTCAGCGTCCGACGCTAACAGTCTTTACACGGAAGCGAGGGCCGCAGCTCATAGGCAGCGAGAGAACTGCGTGGCGGCGGCCAGCTGACTCGACAGCTCCCGCCTCCTCCCCCACTCTGCCACCCGTCCTCCCACCACAATACCCGGCGCCACGCTCGGAAGCACGCGGAAGAGCCGCTTTTCGCGAGACGTAATGCTCTTACTAGGAAGGCTGTTCTCACAGGAACAACCGGTTTCGATGATTTTTTTCCGCACCAATTTAAGCTGGCTATTAAAACCGCTGAAAATAACCGATGTTTGCATTTTATTTCTCTTATGTTACGTAACAAAGATTCATAAATTTCGGCTGTTTCAGTTTCAAGATACAAAGAATTAGAGAATATTAAATTTAATAGGCAAATAAGTAATACGTGGGTGAAGACTGCCAAAAATAACCAATTTTCAGATTCTAGTCTTTTGAAACTGCTCAATAATCATGATGTAACCGGGGAGCATACCTCTTATTTGACTATTCGGGCATTACGAATACTCGATGCGAAAGGGTGAAAACTAAGGTTGAAGAGCTCTGTTTTTGGTGTTAATTCGTCCGTTTTCAAAGCCTGCAAACAGATAAAGATATAATATGTAGACACAACTGCAAATCAGCTACTTTCTATTTTTTTGTATTGTTGTTGTTGTTGTCTTCAGTCCTGAGACTGGTTTGATGCAGCTCTCCATGCTACTCTATCCTGTGCAAGCTTCTTCATCTCCCAGTACTTACTGCAACCTACATCCTTCTGAATCTGCTTAGTGTATTCATCTCTTGGTCTCCCTCTACGATTTTTACCCTCCACGCTGGCCTACAATGCTAAATTTGTAATCCCTTGATGCCTCAGAACATGTCCTACCAACTGGTTCCTTCTTCTTGTCAAGTTGTGCCACAAACTCCTCTTCTCCCCAATTCTATTCAATACCTCCTCATTAGTTATGTGATCTACCCATCTAATCTTCAGCATTCTTCTGTAGCACCACATTTCGAAAGCTTCTATTCTCTTCTTGTCCAAACTATTTATCGTCCATGTTTCACTTCCATACATGGCTACACTCCATAAAAATACTTTCAGAAACGACTTCCTGACACTTAAATCTATACTCGATTTTAACAAATTTCTCTTCTTCAGAAACGCTTTCCTTGCCATTGCCAGTCTACATTTTATATCCTCTCTACTTCGAAAATCATCAGTTATTTTGCTCCCCAAATAGCAAAACTCCTTTACTACTTTAAGTGTCTCATTTCCTAATCTAATTCCCTCAGCATCACCCGACTTAATTCGACTACATTCCATTATCCTCGTTTTGCTTTTGTTGATGTTCATCTTATATCCTCCTTTCAAGCCACTGTCCATTCCGTTCAACTGCTCTTCCAAGTCCTTTCCTGTCTCTGACAGAATTACAATGTCATCGGCGAACCTCAACGTTTTTATTTCTTCTCCATGGACTTTAATACCTACTCCGAATTTTTCTTTCGTTTCCTTTACTGCTTGCTCAATATACAGATTGAATAACATCGGGGACAGGCTACAACCCTGTCTCACACCCTTCCCAACCGCTGCTTCCCTTTCATGCCCCTCGACTCTTGTAACTGCCATCTGGTTTCTGTACAAATTGTAAATAGCCTTTCGCTCCCTGTATTTTACCCCTGCCACCTTTAGAATTTGAAAGAGAGTATTCCGGTGAACATTGTCAAAAGCTTTCTCTAAGTCTACGGATGCTAGAAATGTAGGTTTGCCTTTCCTTAATCTATTTTCTAAGATAAGTCGTAGGGTCAGTATTGCCTCACGTGTTCCAATATTTCTGCGGAATCCATACTGACCTTCGCCGACGTCGGCTTCTACTAGTTTTTCCATTCGTCTGTAAAGAATTCGCGTTAGTATTTTGCAGCTGTGGCTTATTAAACTGATAGTTCGGTAATTTTCACATCTGTCAACACCTGCTTTCTTTAGGATTGGAATTATTATATTCTTCTTGAAGTCTGAGGGTATTTCGCCTGTCTCATACATCTTACTCGCCAGAATTGTTCGTTTTATTATACTATTGTTGCCAAATTTCCTTCCACTTATATTATTACGTGAATATGACAGACCAATCCCTAGTCTTTTAAAGCAAATAAAGTACGGTACTTCATTGCTACGTGTCTTCGTCAAAACATTTCCGGACCAGGGCTGGTGCTATTCTACAATATAACGGCTGTCAGGCGACGGGCGATGATAGCGAGAAGCTCGCGTCGCGTAAGACGGCACTTCCGCGAATGACGGGAGGGGGGACGGAGAATAGTGAATATTAAAACCAATTTCGATCAGTCGCCATGAGAGGAATATTAATTCGCGTCTTGACGATGTTGCGTCCACTGCGCTACAGATTTACTCTACGTGAAGTCGGGAGGGGAAAACAGCTGACACATCTTTGTTAAAATGTTAAGTACAATTTTTTTCCAAATGACAAATGCCTAACGACCAAATCATTGAAACTGCTTGCAATAATTATCATATATTGCGATTTGAACTGTATTATAAGTAAAAATTTAATACACCACAAAATTTACTTCAAGCACAAACCAAAATCATTATACACTATTTGCTTGACAACTTCTTCTACACAATAGTATTTTTAAAAATGTGTATAAGGTGTGTGAGTTCATGCGTTTGACTGTGGTTAAGTGTAATCAAAAAAATGGTTCAAATGGCTCTGAGCACTATGGGACTTATCATCTGTGCTCATCAGCCCCCTAGAACTTAGAACTACTTAAACCTAACTAACCTAAGGACATCACACACATCCATGCCCGAGGCAGGTTTCGAACCTGCGACCGTAGCGGACACGCGGTTCCAGACTGAAGCACTTAGAACCGCACGGCCACAACGGCCGGCTAAGTGTAATCACTGCGCATAAAAAAGAATTAGTGGTAGAAGTGATTAATGAAAAGACTATCGTAAAAATGCTCGGTTAGTTGTCACATTTTTCGTTGTTAACGGGCATTGTGAGTGTAAACTAACTCGTTCGAAGTTACAGTGAGAGACCGCATTTATAATCAGTTGAGTAAGTAAACAATTAACCATCACCTGCGAATAACCCAAGGGAATGAAGATCGATAACATTTAAAACCACCGATATCTGTCATTTTAAAGCCTTATCCAGTTCGTGTCTTGGAAATGACAGGTCTTTATGTGTGGAAATATCGGACTTTTGACGAATTTATCCAGCTGCATTCTCGCGTGTTATCAGAGCATACAACATGGTGGGAGAAGCTTAACTTCTCCTTGGGCAATAGTTAAACATTATAGTCTGCATAATTCAAAGGATGCAAACTCCCACTCAAAACGGCTTGGAAGTTCTCATTATTATGTACGCAACTGGTATATTGAGAAAGACATGTTTTTAAACCACGAGTCGTTAAAACTAAGAAATACTGTTACATTGTTCCAAAGTTTACATCGCCATACCACCAACACTTCTATTTGAAAATGTTTCCGAGCAATCTGGTTGTAAATTTACGATGATAAGTTCAAGGCTTATATCCATCATCACTTCCCCGTCAAATTATTCTTTTTGAAGCTTTTCAGCATACCGCACAGACTGCGCTCATGCTCAAGGTGGGATGTTACCTATTGCTTCATTCACAAGCGACTCAGTGTATCTTGGACTTTTTTTTCCCTCCCATATAGCCTTATCATTTGTCCAAATTACTTCAATAGGGATAAACTGACAATGACACGTGGGTAAACGCAAAACTCTGTGACCCATAGAGACGTGCTTAACAATGGGAAGGCTCCACCAAAACATATCAGATGGGTATGCCATGAGGTCAGAAGTCTCAACAACAATTTATCTTGAGCCCAGAACACAGTGAAACAATCTGCTGATACAGAGATTGAAATAGTGGACCAATAAATAAGTAGTGGGACAGAGCTGGTTTTTGTGCAATTTTGATCTCAAATTAATTACACAAATTAATTAATTGATCAATTAATTACCCCAACCTCTGATGACATCATGGGCTTTACCCAGCTGTCATTTGAGTCTCCCTCAGGGACTCCCAGCACACTCTCCTCCCCTCCCCTTCCCCATCCCTATAAATGGTGGGGAACTGAAACTTTGGCCGTAAATTCAAACTTATTGGTGGGAATATCAAATTTTGTGTGTGTTCAGCTTGAGACCAACTGTCCTAGTTCACAACACCACCACCAGAAGACACTTTTAGCTCCTTCCTCCTGTGACATCCAAGATCCAGCAAAACAAGGCCAGGAACCAATAGGAATGCTGAATGTGGTCACATGATAAGCTTTGGCCAATAGCATAGCAGTGTCTAGTAACGTCATCAGACGAGATATAAGGTGAGCTCAGCAGCTCCCCAGCCTCAGTCAGCCAGCAGCAGCAGCTGAAGAGGAACCATGAACCATCAGCAGCAGCAGTCAAGATCCCAGGAACAAGTGGAAAAGAATGCATATTACATCTTAGCTTGTAGTTAGCAGTATTATTGGTTTGTTTCATGTCTTGCTCTGTATGTGACACTTAATCCTCCTTGTTCAACATAGCCTTCAACCTGTCGAGGTCAGCAGGGGCGAGCACCTCTGCTGCATCCGGCCCAGCAGCAACCTCAGTCGCCTTCTTCTTGAAATCTGCACTGACCTCTGGACCTGCAACAGCAGCAACCTCCAGCATGTCCAAACCTGTAGCGACCACATGGGATCCTGTAGTGGACATTACCCATTTTCTGGAGCAGGAAAAGTAGCTGTTATTGTCTGTCCTGCTCATCGATTTGAGAGATGAGGATGCCTGGCCTGTTCCTGACGCCTGAGATGTTGCTGGTATCCTAAGCAACAGCAAGATGGAGGTCCACACTGGTCACTGACATACGATCCATCCCACCAGAACGTCCTTGTGGTAGCACAGAGTTAGAGTGCAGATTGGATAAGATGGTTCCACACCACTTGTTGCAGCAGGACAAGGAGCTGTTACTGTCTGTCCCAGTCATCGATTGTGTAATGAGGATTCTGGTCTCTTTCCAGTGCCTTGAGTGCTTCTGGTGGTCTTAACCAACAACAAGATGGAAGACAGCACTGATCACCACCGTATGACCCATGCCATCAGAACATCCCTGTGGCAGTGCAAAGGCAGAGTGTAGATGTTGTGGATAAGAAGGTACCAAGGTGGTCATGCTTTTCAGTTCAATATACAATTTAACTCCTAGTGGAATGAAGTGCGTAAATGTGGGTATAGAAGCAATTCATGACTGAGACTTGCATGTGAAGATAGAAACTGAAAATGTATCGCTGGTGTTAATATGACTATTTCTGAGTTAGACTGGAACAAAATATGTCGTGCATAGCACTACATCAACCAGCAAATGACCACAGAGTACTATCCAACTTGTGCCCCACCAAGCATTCGCCTTACTGTTGTGACACTATCTATTACAACAGTGTTTGGTGACTGTACTATATGTGAAATTAGTTGACAATTGTGTTCATCTACGACATGCCTAATGATGAACTTATAACAACGTAGCTGCTGTGCTACACCATGCATAGGAGAGGCCGAGTACTTGTTTACCAAGCATAGAATCCACATACATTTATGTTGTAAACTTCTTATGGGTGCATAGTGTACATGTTGATGGTCTGGGATACTACCTTGTTTTCTGGGTTAACAAAGAGCCAAAAGAGAAACAGGTTAAATGTTCACGGGAAAAACCAGAGTACCATGAGCTGCCAATCAGTTTGAAGGAGATACACAGAGAATTTACTGTATGTTGAAAAGCTTTATGTGGGAAATACTGCACAGGTGTGAAGAAGATAAAGAAGAGTCTGAAGATTTTTTTAAAATATTGCATCCAACATACTATTTTTTAAAAAATATATAATATGTATATAAAATTTCACACTTCTCTCATTATAGTCCAAGTGTTGCACTTACTAATATGATTATTTTCGATGCCACACCTATGATCATGCAGCAGACAATTGACTCAAACACCTCCTCACCAGTCATTGTCAAACTGAATGATGAAGTTTCTTTTCATGGGCCACTATCTATATATAGCTGATTTCTCTCTGTAGCCATTCTCAGTTGCTTGATAAACTTGCAAACAGAACACAGTACTGTCTTCCCAGGTGCACATGGAAGAGAAATACATTGCATACAAATAAATGAATGCAAATACATTCAAAAATACATCACATGGGAATGCTGTTTACAAATCGAGATGAGCACAAATACACTACTTCAGAACTCTGGAGACAATAGTAAAATATTGTTAAATACACTATACCATAGTTTGCTACATGAGGCGCAGTCACAACCCAGGACGCATGAAGTCACACATCCATCAGCAGCTGCAGCTCACCGCAGAGTGAACCGGCGATCAGAAGTGGGTTCTCTGGCCAGATCAAGAAGCACATCCAGCACAAAGAACAAATCAGTGGGATCCATGGGTATTTACAGAATGCACCAGAAACTGCATACAAAAGCTGGCAGACTAGCACCAACTTGTCCTGCATGCTAACACTAACATTCATCAGCAGGTGTGGAGGAATGCTGCACTCATATCGGCTCCCTGGTTGAAAAGGTAGGTGGAGGGGTTAGAGTTTATATAAAGCACAGTCATGGTGCAGTAACTCTCAATCTGCCATCATCATTTCGCCTGTGTGGCTGATTGTGAGTTCTAGTACCAGTTTTTTTTTTTGGTGGTTGAGGGGGAGGGGGGGGGAGAAACAGCAGTAGCAGCAGCATACGCCTTCGCCAGGGCAATATGACATGCAAGTTAATTTTCCATATCATTCCATGTACCTATGTGCCCTGTGAGTTTAGCATTCCTCACCGCACCTGTTTAGGTCGAGGTGGTGGAGGCATACCTCCATACTACCAAGATTTTTAGTGGTTCACTGTGTAATTTTAGTGTGCGGCGAATTTCTATTTCGTACCTGATATTACATTCCTGAGATGTTGGCCGATCTAGGTCGACAGCTGGAAGCTGAGAGACTACTGAACAACAGCATCCAGTGCAGCAAGAACGTAAGTGCATTTTTTTGTATCAAGTAGTTGTTAGAGAAAATATCTTTTTTCTTCATCTAATGTACTGTGTTTCTAATGATGAGGGCTGGTGAGTAGGGCTACGTGTCGAGGCTGAGAGCCAGGAGCTATTGATTCAGTCTTGTAAGTAGCAGAATACGATTTTCACATTCAGTGTGTTTCATATATAAGAAGTTTCAGTGAACTAGAGAATATGATGTTCTCTTTATATTTCAGTGAGCTGACGAATACAATTTTCTGTGTGTATGTCTCTAACATTATCAAGAAATAATTATGTTCAATATTTTATTGTTGTAGACAACTTAAGAGAGTAAGATAGATGGCTCCAAGTTGAGGGTAAAATACAAGAGTGAGTGCATGAGATGGCGCCTGCTGCAGAAGCTGAAAGGCAGTGCCATCTCGCCCTTTCTGAGGAGAATGAGGAAATACTGAGTAGGATGGGAGAACTACTGGAAAGCTCTACTGTACTGCTTAATCCTTGGACCAAGAGTGGAAAAGGTGATTATAATGCAACCGTTGTCATTGCAGCATATAATTATTGTTATTCTGGAATGTTGTTATTTGTTTACTGCATACATTTTTGTATAAAATCTTGAGCATTGTACGTAATTTTTTTCATTCGTCATGTTTTACAGTGGTACAACAGTCGCCAACAGCTCCACAACAGCTAGCTGTGGCACAAATACCTAGAGCGGTGGTTGCAGTGGCAGGAATGAAACACGTGTCCGAGCAGCATACACCCCCGGGCAAAGCACCACTCGTGGTTGTGCGAGAGGCGGCGGAATCAGCGCAGTCGCTGTAGTGCTCACCCCGCACCATCACATACCCTCTGGCGTTCGTAGGTGATTCAGTCGGAGGAAGAAGAAGAAGAAACAAATGACCAACCATCTCCCACCCTCCAGGCTCCAGATGGTGAAGGCTCCAGCATGCAGCAGCATCACTGCAACCAGTATAGTCCCACTGGATTTCACTGCGCCACCTCGTCCTACTCCAGCTCCGACTGTTCGCCCTCGCCGGCAATGGAAGACATGCGTGCGTCGGCGCATACTCCTCAACCCAGCATGCGCCTCATCCCTAACGCCATCATCCACCAAGTGGAGGTAGTCATCACCTAGTTGTAGTGTCAATGCGGCTAGCAGTAGTGCCCTCTCCCCGCCTGATAGTGAAGGACATCAGATTAGAGGTGTCATGACCCCTCTAGAAAACTCAGCGGCTGGTAGGGCCTTTGAGGGCGTATCTCTTTCATTAAGATTGATCTGGCCGGGGCTACCGCAACCCGGTCAAGTTTCTAGAAGCATGGCTCCCAGTGCTGGAGACAGAACACATAAAAAGGGTTAGATGATCTGTTAGTATTTATTTTTTTATTTTTATTTTTTTGACTCATCTATCTTCTGACTAGTTTGATGCGATTCACCACGAATTCCTCTCCTGAACCAACCTCTTCATCTCAGAGTAGCAATTGAAATCTACGTCCTCAATTATTTGCTGGATGTATTCCAGTCTGTGTCTTCCTCTACAGTTTTTGCCCTCTACAGCTCCCTCTAGTACCGTGGAAGTCATTCCCTGAAGTCTTAACAGATGTCCTATCATCCTGTTCCTTCTCCTTGTCGGTGTTTTCCACATATTCCTTTCCTCTCCGGTTCAGCGCAGAGCTTCCTCATTCGTTACCTTATCAATCCACCTAATTTTCGACATTCATCTATAGCACTACGTCTCAAATCCATCGACTCTCTTCTGTTCCGGTTTTCCTACAGCCCATATTTCACTACCATACAATACTGTGCTCCAAACGTATATTGTCAGGAATTTCTTCCTCAAATTGAGGCCTATGCTTGATACTAGTAGACTTTTCTTGGCCAGGAATGCCCTTTTCGCCAGTGTTAGTCTACTTTTGATGCCCTCCTTGCTCCACCCGTCACTGGTTATTTTGTTGCCTAGGTAGCAGAATTCCTTAACTTCATCTACCTCGTGATCATCGATCCTAGTGTTACGTTTCTCGCTGTTCTCATTTCTGCTGCTTCTCATTCCTTTCGCCTTTTTTTTATTTACTCTCAATCCACAATCTGCACTCACTAGACTGTCCATTTCATTGACCAGATCATGTAATTATTCTTCACTTTCACTAAGTTTAGCAACGTCATCAGCGAATCGTGTCATTGATATCCTTTCACCTCGAATTTTAAACCCACTCCTGAAACTTTCATTTATTTCCCTCATCGCTTTTTCGATGTACAGATTGAACAATAGGGGGGAAAGTCTACATCACTATGGTAGACCCTTTTTAATTCGAACACCTCGTTCTTGGTTGTACACTCTTGTTATTTCCCTCTTGGCGCTTGTACATATTGTATATTGCTTGGTCTCCCTACAGCTTACCCCTATTTTTGTCAAAATTTCGAACACTTTGCGCCATTATACATCATCGAACGTTTTTTCCAGGTCAACAAATCCTATGAATGTGTCTTGTTTTTTTTCTGTAGTCTTGCTTCCATTATCAACAGCAACGACAAAATTGCCTCTCTGGTGCCTTTATCTTTCCTAAAGCCAAACTGGTTGCCGTGTACCACAACCACAATTTTCTTTTCCATTCTTCTGTATATTATTCTTGCAAGCGTCTTGGAAGGATGAGCTGTTAAGCTGATTGTGTTACTGTTCTCGCACTTGTCAGCTCTTCCAGTCTTCGGATTTGTGTGGATGATATTTTTCCGAAAGTCAGATGGTATGTTGTCAGAATCATACATTCAACACACCAGTGTGAATACTTTTTTGTTTTCACTTCCCTCAATGACTTTAGAAATTCTGAAGGAATATTATCTGTTCCTTCTGCCTTATTTGATCTTAAGTCCTCATAAGCTCTTTTAAATTATAATTATAGTACTTGATCCCCTATCTCTTCTAAATCGACTCCTGTTCTTCTTCTATCACTCCAGACAAATCTTCCCACTCATAGAGGCCTTCAGTCTATTTTTTCCATCTATCCTCTTCCTCCTCTGTGTTTCACTCTTGCTTTCAATTTCACCGAAGGTTTTATTGACTTTCCGATATCATGAATCAGTCCTTCAGACAATCATTTCTTTTTAGATTTCTTCACAAATTTCATGCAGCCATTTGTTATTATCTTCACTGCAGTTCCTTTGTATGTCATTCCTCAGCGACTTATATTTCTGTTGTCCTGAATTTCACAGAACTGCCCTGTTTCATCGATAAACCGAAGTACTTCTTCTGATACCCATGGTTTCTTCGCAGTTACCTTCTTTGTACCTATTGTTTTCGTTCCAACTTGTGCGATTGCCCGTTTTGGAAACTGTACTACCTACTGAGCTATTCCTTATTGCTGTATCTATAACCTTAGGGAACTTCAAGCGAATCTCGTCATTCCTAAGTACTTCCGTATCCCACTTCTTCACGTATTGATTCTTCCTGACTAATCTCTTAAATTCAACCTACTCTTCATCGCTACTACATCGTGGTGTGAGTCAATATCTGTTCCCGGGCACCCTTAGAATCCAGTATCTGATTTTGGAATTTCTATCTGATCCTGACATAATCTAGCCGAAATCTTCCGTGTCACCTAACCTTTCCCAAGTTCACGTACTCTCCTTGTGATTTTTGAACAGATATTTGCAATTATCAGCTGAAACTTATTACACAACTCAGTTATTTTTTCTCCTCTCTCATTCTCTGTCCCAAGCCCATATTCGCCTGTAACCATTTCTTTTATTCCTTCCCCTACAACTGTATTCCATTTCCCCGTGATTATCAGTTTTTATCTCACTTTACGTATTGTATTACCCTTTCAATATTCTCATGTACTTTGTATATCTATTCATCTTCATCTGAGATATAATCCCATTATATGTAACACAGTACTCTGCTGCAAGTTGACTCACTCTCCGAAACAGCACGGTGCTGCTGGAGAGAAAAACCTCCACTACATCTAGGGTGATAATGGCATTATATCTTGTAGTACATCAATAGTTGAGTGGTATCGTGATTCCACGTTGGCCCGGTTTTCCGAGATGGAAGTAAGAGCGTCAGCTAAAGCACTCAGCCAGATTCGACACCTCGACATCCATATTGATATCTGCGGTCCGTTGAAAGGAGGGTCCAGCTACATCAAGGTCCCTAAGGATATAGCTGGTAAGAATACATGTATTAACGTTCAAAATAAAGAGGACAATGCTTCTTTGGCAAGGTCAATCCTGGCCTGCGAAAGAGAAATTAAACAGAATCCAGAGTGCACATCTCGATACGGAATAGGTATTACCATTCGTGGCTGTTACAGCTTTGACGTTATCGAGTTCCCCGTAAAGATTCAGGACATACATGAACTTGCACAAAATCTTGGAACATCGTTTCGTGATTATGGGCTGGAGAAGATGCGCAGGAAAAGCATAGTGTAGTTGAACCACTCCATTTTTTGAAATATGCGGGTGAGTGTGATCTTCATGTAAACATGCTGCTCTTGTTTGAAGGTGATAATCAGCATCACTTATTGATCAAAGACATGTCCCGCCTTCTTCCCTCCCTGATGAGTAGACACAAGGGTAAATATCATATCCTTCAGGTGTCTAAATACCTTTTCGGAAGAAAAATGTTTATAAAGTCATCTGAAGGACTGTGAATCCAAGCAAATGGTACGTGTTGTTATGCCTTGAAAAGAAAACAAATTCGCTGACCGCTGGTGGCCGAGCGGTTCTAGGCGCTACAGTCTGGGACCGCGCTACCGCTACGGTCGCAGGTTCGAATCCTGCCTTGGGCATGGATGTGTGTAATGCCCTTAGGTTAGTTAGGTTTAAGTAGTTCTAAGTTCTAGGGGACTGATGACCTCAGAAGTTAAGTCCCATAGTGCTCAGAGCCATTTGAACCATTTTTTTAAACAAATTCATTACATTCAAGAATGCTCACCACCAGGAGAGATATCCATTTGTTGTACACGCTGAGTTCGAATATCTCCTTGCCCCTGTCACACGCTCTGAAGGGAGTCCCTTAGCCTCACATACCACCTTCATGCAAAAACATTTACCAAATTAAAACGTACCAAATTGCATGCTCATATGATTCAAGTCTTAACTGCTGCGAATCTTATGTCGGGGATAATTCTGTGGTTTGGTTACTCACTGAGCTTGAGAAACTCTCATGGGATGTTGGTAGGCTTTACAGCACCAATATCCCCATGAGCAGATCGGAGGAGGATAAAAACTTATACTACTATGCACTTAACTGTCATATTTGTAGGGTACCATTAGATAGAAAAGTTGAAATTCCCCGTAGAGATCATTGTTATTTTACGAGAAAGTTCCGTGGTGCAGCTGACAACGCAGGCAATTTGAAGTATAAGTTATCTGGGCACACACCCGTTTTCTTCCATAATTTAAGCGGGTATGATGCTCACTTTCTAGTTGAGCAGTTAGCTAATTTCGGTTTGAAGACAGATCAGGTCAGCGTCCTTCCTGAGAGTGTAGAGAAGTATATTTGTATATTTCTTCCTCGAAGGGAACGACGCCATAAATTACGGTCGCTGGCCGGGGTGGCCGAGCGGTTCTAGGCGCTACAGCCTGGAACCGCGTGACCGCTACGGTCGCAGGTTCGAATCCTGCCTCGGGCACGGATGTGTGTGATCTCCTTAGGTTAGTTAGGTTTAAGTAGTTCTAAGTTCTAGCGGACTGATGACCTTAGAAGTTAAGTCCCATAGCGCTCAGAGCCATTTTTTTGAAATTACGGTCAGCTTCCTTGACTGTTCACGTTTCATGCAGACTTCACTCCAGAAACTTGTTGACACTCTACCTCAGGAGGATATGTACATCACCCGATCTGCGTACCCCGATGGGGAAAATTTTCAAAATGTGACTAAGAAAGAAGTTTTCTTTTATGAGTATCTGGATAGTAAGGCGAAACTCGACTAAACCAGGCTACCCGACATATCTGCATTTATCAATACTCTCACAGGCGATGCTAACACTAGTACAGATTATGAACATGCCGTGAATGTCTGGCGGTTATTCAACATCCTCAATTTGGGTGAATATGCAAGACTGTACATGGTCACCGATGTGCGCTTG
Source organism: Schistocerca nitens (assembly GCF_023898315.1). Lineage (NCBI taxonomy): Eukaryota > Metazoa > Arthropoda > Insecta > Orthoptera > Acrididae > Schistocerca > Schistocerca nitens. Next base: position 742,995,032 of record NC_064617.1, read on the forward strand.
CTTGTGGATGTTTTTGAAAAAGTTCCGGACTGTGTTCAAGGCCACATACTTTCTGGACTACGCCTTTTGTTACACGACACCTCGGTTGTCGTGGAACGCAGTGCTCAAGTAAATGATCCGCAGCATCTAGCTTGTGAGTGATGCTGATACGCTTCTTTTCTTCGACCATGAGATTCATGGGGCAGCGTGTCCATAGAAACGCCAAGGCAAATAGGCCTAACCCACATATGGATGTTGGGTTCAATCCATCCCTCGATTCATGTTTTGTATTTGGATGTGAATAACTTATATGGAGACGCCATGATGCTGCCACTGCTGTTTGGTGTGTTTTCGAAAACGAATTAGAAGGCTTAGGGGGAAAAATAATGGATCTGGTGGCTGATTCTGATGTAGGGTATGTGTTGGATTCAGACCTCATGTATCCTGTTACTATGCGTGAAATGACAAGCGAATTGCTGTTATGTCCAGAGCAACAACTTCCGCGAGGGAGCACTGTTCCTGAACTGATGGCCACTGTTAGTCACAAACAGAGGCATGTAATCCATTATCATAATCTCCATCAGTGCCTCGGCTTAGCGATGGAGCTAGGTAGAATCACTGGGCTATCTCCTTCAAGTAGTCCCCCTGGTTGAAGGAGGATATTGAATTAAATACCGAAAAGAGGGCGGGCGCGACTAGTGATTTCGAAACAGATTTTTATAAATTAATGAATAATTCCATTTGCAGTAAAACCGTGCAGAATGTAGGAAATGAACGCGATATTTTGATTAGGAGTGAATTGGAGGGGCGTTATGGCGTAAGGAATTGCGTTGCGAGACCAAATTTTAAGGGGTCCATTGGTTTCAATAAGAACTTCGCTGCTCTAGAGATGTCAAATGTTTCAGTAGAGTTGACAAAACCTGTCTATTTGGAGATGTGTATACTGGACACCTCCAAACTCCACATGTAGCAATTCCACTATCAGTTTACTAAAACTCGTTTCGTGGAACCAAAGTTACTTTATTGGATGCAAGTAGCTTCATCTGTTGAGTGAAGAACTGCAATCCATATGAAGCAATGAGGTATCACAGCAATGAATTCGACACATCTGGATACACAGCCGATAATCATTTGGTACTGTTCCTCCGAACAAGAAGGTTTTCGGCTTAATGAAATATGAACCGAAAGGATTGGCGATTGTAGAGTTTGTGGGTCTAAGATCTAAAATGTATGCATATCGTACAATAGATGGGGCCTCCCACTAAGGGAGTGTGATGTGTAGCATCACGTATTCTGACAGTCGAAGACTACTTGCAGTGCCTGTGCAGTGCTGTTCGTGGTGCTGCACCACAACCTCCGCATGTGGGATGGCAAACAAGTATTCGATCGGGAGGAGTTTACTGTGCTGCAATCTGAAGTCGGACTGTCACCTCATAACGATAAAAGAGCCATTTGTAATGATGATCTCGAATCTCTCTCGTATTCACATTATTTACTTGAATCACGAGAGGGGTGGAGGATTCCGACGGCGTGGATGAGAGAGAGAGAGAGAGAGAGACTGTCTGAGTTAGAGCTTATGCTGAACAGAACGATTTTGTAAATTTTGTATATATGTGGTGTATGGTGTACTTGCATGTAGCCGGCCATTGTGGCCGAGCGGTTCGAGGCGATTCAGTCCGGAACAGCGCTGCAGCTACGTTCGCATGTTCGAATCCTGCCTCGGGAATGGATGTGTGTGATGTCCTTAGGTTAGGTTTAGTTAGTTCTAAGTATAGGGGACTGATGACATCAGATGTTTAGTCCCATAGTGCTCAGAGCCATTTGAACCATTTGAACTTGCATGTAAGAGTGCTTCTGTGTCCGTGTATGTATGCATTTGAGTGTGTTAGAGTATGGATGCCTGTGTACATATATATGCCTGCGTAAAAACACATTCACCTCACTTTTTAAATAGGTAGCATACTATGTATGCATGAATATATATAACAACCATGTGCTGAAAAACATTATAAAAACATAAAAAGAGTTAAGTAATGTGCAAAGAATATATAAAAAATAGAAAATTGTAGAAAAATTATAATACAATTTAAGAAATTTAAAATAGAGAAAAAGTATAGCTTTACAGTATTTGTCTCTTCTGCACTTCATGTGCATGTGTAAATACAGTAGTTTTTAAGTTTCATCTACCACTAGCTGTCCAAGTCCTACTAGTTTTAAGTGTGAGTTTCACCAGTTCATTTTAGTATATCTGTTTGGGATGGACGTTTTAGAGCCACCTACTTCATTGTATTATTACATTATTTCAGCTGCTTGAGGTGGAAAATGTTTAGAGACATCCACTTCAACGTATAAATTCAGTTTTCTGTTTGGGTGGTATTTCACTAGTAATAGTAACAGTAATAGTATTAGAGTGAGAGAAACTTACAACAGCTGTAATCAGTACTGCGATATAATGTAGAAATTTTCACACAGTACTGTTAGTGATGTAGTAATGTTCAGTCGGTAATGCAATGTACAATAAAAAATTCCTTCAACAATTACTATTATTTGTAAAACCAAGAACTGTGAATGTATGCGTAAAAAAATTAAAACAGTAACAAAAACTGTGAATTTTAAAGGAGTATTAATTCGTATATTGTAAAGACAATAAGATTTGTGAATGTGAAGCAGTATTACTACTGTGTCTGAATAAAAATATTGTTATTCGCAACCATACGTCTTTGTTATTATTTCACAAATCCATACCATCACAAATGTATATAGAGACTGTGCAAGAAGCGTGAGGGAGGTAACATTTAAGATGGGGGAAAACAAAATATATAATATGGTGACATGCGGCTTTGCTGTCGGTATTGGGTTATGCGAGCAGACAGCAGATAATTGTGTCTGCTTCCAGAGACATATAGCAAACATGTCTAATACGTATTGCCTGTGCTTGAGGAAAATCACAGGCGCGGTATCTTGGCTAAACTAGATGGATCAGAGTGAAATCCGTAAAAAAAGTACGCATATCTTATGAAGTAAAAGTTCATTTAGTTCTTATCCAACTTAAAAGTAATTTTACATTTTCATAAGAAGACACAGCAACACTGTTATCATACATCTTATTCTTGAATCGATGGAGGGCAGGGCACCCGCAGAATTCCAGGTCTTAAATCGCAGCAAACCTGAAGATTCGACGCATACATCAGATCTTCTCCTTCCTTTTCTCGTAGATGATGGTATCAGTCTGGTCGAATAACTGAAGCGACGTCACCATATCTTTACTAGGTATGCCATAGTCATCCCAGTAAATTCCATGGTAGAAATGTGTTAACCACTCTCCGTTCTTCCGTGTTTTAGCACACTTCACATCTTTGAAAGACCTTGGTGATGTAATGTTTGTTGAAAATGTCTCTGTTATTCCGGCATCTTCTGTGTAAGCTACAAATGCAACATCTGTGTTCCAGGAAATCTGCCAAATATTCAAATTTAGTTCCTACATCTATAGTTTCTGATTTAATTATCTTGCTCTGGTTTTAGCAGTCTGTTACGACGGTTGGCGATAGCTCCATGAATTTCTGTGGACTGAGTAGACATCCTCCTCTTTCTTCTTCAGTACTTTCATAGAAAAAAACACAGAATCTCGAATACGTGTCATATGCTAGACTGTATAAATTTTTATCCCACTGCAGGTGTAAATTATCAAATGTGTAGATTTCAGTATTCAAGTAGACTCTGGCGTCAGTTAACTTGCAGTTGTCGAATACGGTGGAATCATTTGCTGTATTACCTCTTCTATCACTCTGAAACGCAAGTATATGAATCTTGGCGTCTCCAGCAGGTAGGAGGGTTTAATAGTCCATGTTTGCTTGCAGTCGATAACACTGGATATTTGAAAAAACCCCAAGAGCGGGATGTTAGTCATAGATATGTACCAGCATTCAGAACTTTTAAAAGCTCAAACGCTCCTCGTCCGATACACTGATGTGAGGCATTTTCCATATTATCGTGCTGATTGTCATCATATTCTCCTCCTGAGCTCCTTGAATGTATGAGTTAGTATCCGTCGCATTTCGTACCATAATAGTTCCTGTTCAGCATTCATAATAGCGTGCTTCATGTCCTCAAAGTATCCCATAAACATTTTTAGAGGTATCCATGCAATACATCATTTGTACTCTGCTATTATTCCACCCACGGATCGTCTATGAACCATCCTGCATTTTCTAAACCATTGAAATATGGGGGTGATGCAGAGACGTACGTTTTAAGGGTTGATGTTATGCCGACATTGCGTGTACCGTCAATCTCAGATCCACTGAGTTCGTAGCATATCTCTTGAAACAGAATTGCTAAAGCATTATGGGTAAGCTTGGATCCCACTATAGAGCTGCTGTCGGTTTTCTTGAATGATCCCTCCAAATATATGAACTCTTTCATGGAATAGTCAGCGCGTCTTGGTACTGGATAACAATCCTAATTTCATCATTCATATTAAATGTGGCTGAAGCATAAGATTTATGTGAGAAGTATTCCTCACATATAATTAGCTCATCATACTCTATTTGACTGATTATATTTAGTGAGGACGTCATTGAGAGGGTTCAAACCAGCTGATTTAAGAAACTCGTAGCTCGCACGTGTTATATCACCTTGTGGGTCGGCAGCGAAGTGATGTGCTGTGGTTTGCGTGCATTGGTTTTATACTGTACGCCCATACTACCTTAGATATAATCGTACAATGATTTCCTCACGCCGCGCGGGATTAGCGAGGCGGTCTGAGGCGCTGCAGTCATGGGCTGTGCGGCTGGTCCTGGCGAAGGTTCGAGTCCTCCCTCGGGCATGGGTGTGAGTGTGTTTGTCCTTAGGATAATTTACATTAAGTAGTGTGTAAGCTTAGGGACTGATGACCTTACCAGTTGTAAGTAGGCTGTTTAGGTTTTTATGCTGGTAACGCCATGTAGCGCTCTATATGAAAATCACTGACTGTGCTGTGTGCAGTCTGTGGCTGGTTTGAGTTGTTGGAATTTGCAATTGTAGTGTTGGGCATTTGGATGTGAACAGCGCGTAGTGCTGCACAGTTGGAGGTGAGCCGCCAGCAGTGGTGGATGTGGGGAGTGAGACGGCGGAGTTTTGAGAGCGGATGATCTGGACGTGTGTCCGTCAGAGACAGTAAATTTGTAAGACTGGATGTCATGAACTGATATATATATATATATATATTATGACTTTTGAACACAATTAAGGTAAATACATTGTTTGTTTTCTATCAAAATCTTTCATTTGTTAAGTATGCCTATCAGTAGTTAGTGCCTTCAGTAGTTAGAATCTTTTATTTAGCTGGCAGTATTGGCGCTCGCTGCGTTGCAGTAGTTCGAGTAACGAAGATTTTTGTGAGGTAAGTGATTCATGAAAGGTATAGGTTATTGTTAGTCAGGGCCATTCTTTTGTAGAGATTATTGAAACTCAGACTGCGTTGCGCTAAAAGTATTGTGTGTGAGTTTAGTGTTGATCAGAATAGGTAAAGAGCGAAATGTGAGTACGTTCAGTTTTGATCAGCTGTTTGAAAATCAAATAACGTAAGGGGTTTACCAGCACAGTAATTCATAAATTTTTCTAAGGGGACGTTTCATATGTCGACCCTTAGCCGAGGATACCTCACTGGAATCTTCTGATTTTTTCTTGTAGTTTGTGTAATTAGTGTAGCTATTGTTTATTGCTAGCGCGTAATTATAGAGAGAATTTCCTTTGTAGTTGTAGTTTTTCATTGTTGTACAGTAAAACAGTTGTGGCATGCATGTAGATTTGCACCAAGTATATCGCAGCTGCGCTTGCAATTAACGAGATATTATTTTCAGTGCTATGTTGATATATTTTCTTATTTTTGCTCTTCAAATTGTGCTTTTCTGTGTTATCGTGTGAAATATTGTGACAATAACGACGTGTGAAAAACGTAATACTAGGCTCCAAAGTAAACTGAAAAATGACAGTGAAGACGAAAGCAGTGTGTTAGCGTCAACGTGTAATTAATTAAATAATGTTCAACATAGTAATTTGGTAATTGTGCATAGGGGAATGGATCAGCCAATAAATAATCGTGTAGACAGTGAAACAGCTAGTGAAGAGGGTAGTATTGTCGATCGGTAGGTCGGCAACAGCTCGCCACAGGGATCCGATACGACAGGACACAATTTTGCAAATACCGTAGATTCAGGTTTTGCGTCATTACCCGTTTCTCAATCAAGTCAAGACATATTTTCTGCTTTTCAAAATGCGAATATTGGCTTTTCAAATGCACTGCCGAATAGCACTGAGGAACATGTTTCAGACACCAGTGCACTGTTATTACGATTAATACAACAAATGGGACAAAAGCTTCAAAAGTTAGGCACAATGGAACAAAATCTTCAAAAGTTAGACACAATGGAACAGTATCTTCAAAAGTTGGACACAATGGAGGAAAATCTTCAAAAGTTAGACACAATGGAACAAAATCTTCAAAAGTTAGGCACCACGCTTGAACTAACACGTGAAGATTTAACTACTGAGTTACATAAAATCGAATCGAAATGTCAAAATGTCTGTAATGACGTAAAAACACAAATTTGTGACCATTTTCAACCTATTTTTTCACGGCATGAAAATGCAATACAGAATCACGAAGCAGCCATAAAAGAACTACAAACTATTGTTCATGAGAATCACGAGTCCTTGCGGGCTAAAATTGACTCAGTTGCATCTACCGATTCGGTTACGCAACTTGCCAAAACTCAGAAAAACTTAAAGGACACAGTGGATACTCTGAAAATTGGTTCAGAAAGACACATGGAGGAAATTAGTTCATTATCAGAGAAAGTAGCCGAACTTTTGGATCAGCTAAATAATTTATCTACGAAGGTAGATGATAATCTGAATGACACAAGACCGGTAGTCTTTAATGACACAGAAGAGTATGAACAAATTAGGAAATTCAAACAAAATCAGAATCAAATTAATACGCAACACCAAAGAGAAATCCGGGAAGTACAAGATCAGTTGACACAGGTTCAAAAATGGTTCAAATGGCTCTGAACACTATGGGACTCAACTACTGAGGTCATTAGTACCCTAGAACTTAGAACTACTTAAACCTAACTAACCTAAGGACATCACAAACATCCATGCCCGAGGCAGGATTCGAACCTGCGACCGTAGCGGTCTTGCGGTTCCAGACTGCAGCGCCTTTAACCGCACGGCCACTTCGGCCGGCGTTGATACAGGTAATACAAGAATTACATATTTCAGAGGACACTCGCGCTCCAATACGGGAAGATGGACATAGAAATTGGGAACAGCTACAAAATAATAACACAAGGCACTTCGGAAATAATGAAAGAATTTGGCAAGGTACACCGAATTTTGAGATGGAACCACCGAAACGACGTAACAATGACCGACATGCGACTCACCGACATGATGATTTTGTCTATAAGCTGTTTATTACTACACGTAAATTCAAAAAAATTTTAGAATTCCGGCAACGACATTCATCCACAAGCGTGGCTTCATCAATTCTCTCATTGTTTTCCTCCCAACTGGTCATTAGAGCACAGATTAGAATTTTTGTGTGGCTATTTAGAGAATGAACCAGCTGTAAGAATGCGATCGCTCATTCACGATTGTCACAGTGCAGGAGAATTTTATCATGCCTTCCTCTCAGCACATTGGTCTCAAGCTACACAAGACCGAGTAAAACATAGCATCATAATGATGAAGCATTTCGAACAACCTGAATTTTCCAGTCTTGTGAAATATTTTGAAGACATGTTGCACAAGAATCAGTACCTGTCAAACCCATACAGCCCCTCAGAACTCATCCGCATTTGCTTAATCAAATTGCCTGAACATTCACGACATACTATTTTGGCAGGACGTTGCAAAGACGACATTGAAGCTTTTCAGGGACTGTTACAAGAATTGGAAATTGACACTGAGAATCGCGGGACGCGAAAACAGGAACACAACAATTACAGCTCACATCCGTCACAATTCGGCGATGACAGAAATAATAACTGGTCACAAAAAGACTATTCTTACAACGCAAATCGTGACCAAAACAGACACCACCCGTATGACAGCTGTTGGCAGAATAATAGTTACAGAGAAAAATCGCATTTCCATAGTGATGAATATGACAGAGATAACCATAGAAACAGACAATATGGGAACCAAAACAATTATTATCAAGGGAGACAGAATAACGTCAGACACAACTGTCCACCGCGCAGTTACTACTCAGGGAGAAGTTCTCCACCACATGACCGACAAGAAATTAATTACAGAAATTACCGACATGACGACAGACGATATAATCATAACGACAGACCCTAATTTCATCAGAAATGGCGAGATTCAATCAGAGCAGGGCCTTCTCGTCAAGGTGAATTTGTAGAAGTTAGGTCTCCTAATCCTAATAACGATGCGCGCCAACAAAGAGAGAGACAATAATTCGCACCGCAGGCAGCCACGTGCGCCGGCTGGCTCAGAGAAAAATAACATAGACGCTAACCTTGAGAAAAATTTCAGTATTCCTTACCGACGTATACCACATGATAATTGCGTTGAAGTTGAAACTCTGCGTACTAGGGAGAGTAAAGGATTGCTCCACATTTCACCTGTAAAACCGTTTATTGAAAGATAATCTGCTTTTTAACTTAGTCTTTGCCATAAAATGTTTCACTTCACGCTACTAGTACGCTTTGTCACACTTATAAACTGTTAACATGCAACAATGTTTTGAAGTTAACTATCCAGTCTAGAACCTAGGGAACATATGTAGACAGTAATTACGAATACATTGTTATAGTCAACAGACGACACAGTGTTACTGTGTGTGTACATTCTTGCTTCTTAGTTGCACGATTACATAACGAATATAAGGCTCACACACTTAAAACGTATACCGGTACTACTAATGAGATTGTAATGCAACATTTTGGTTTACTTGAAAATACATTCTGGATTTAAAGTACTTTCTGAGAGATACCAGATGACACAGTGGTTAGTTTATTTGACAGCTACACGATTATATCACGACGCTACTAATGAGTGACACAATTTATATTATTGCTTTTGCGCTGTATCTGTCTTATATCTGCACAGTTTTTCTGAATTCTTCTGGAAAGTAAAACATGTTTTAGTAGTAACTTTTGTGGTATAGCTACAATGAGACAGCCTTTTTCGTAGCACAACAATACGGTACAGTGTAGTACTTTCTTGATCACGGAACTGCACGTAATAACTACAATATCTATACGCATAGCATTTCACTTTTGTTTATTACGAGGTAAATACATTGACTTCAACAGAACTTTGCTTATGGACGACGATAATTACGACACTTGGCACATTTTTTACCCTTAAATAATAACAGAGATTATATTACAACAAGACGCACAGTTTAGCGCTACAGTAAACGTATTTGAGTGATTAATTTTGTACTTAAAACATTTATTTTTAAAGATTTTTGAATTACAAAGATACAAAGGTTTTCCGTGACACATTTAATTCCATTGCTGTAATCTGTAACACCTGAGGGTATAATTACATTAATCCTCAGGGGGGTACATGCTTACTTTGTGTGCCATGTGTTTGGCAAGCGCGCGACCGCTACGGTCGCAGGTTCGAATCCTGCCTCGGGCATGGATGTGTGTGTTGTCCTTAGGTTAGTTAGGTTTAAGTAGTTCTAAGTTCTAAGGGACTTATGACCTCAGCAGTTGAGTCCCATAGTGCTCAGAGCCATTTGAACCATTTTTTTGTTTGGCAAGCACAAGGAGCCCTAGCTAATATGGTATTTGCTTATGCAACTTTACACATCGGTACCATATTTCTCTAACACAGAATTACACAGCTATCTGATTATTTAACAGAGAAACAAACTTTTTTTTCTACGTCAGTGACACATGTTTACGCAATTACACAGTTGGATAACTTCACACTTATGAAATTGTATTTTGTCTGTACTTTGTGAACTCTTCATATTTTTTTGGAACCATTTGATACTATGAGAGCTTTGAATGATGTATTTGGTATGGGATCATGATTTTTAAAGTACATTTGAGGTAGATGACACTATTGAAATGAGCAGAGAATTTTTTTAGGTTTTGAAATTATTGCAGAAAGCTACGACGTTTTTGAGATTTGACTGATGTGTTATGATGTTATTATTACGACGACGATGTGTATTATGCTGTTGAGGTATGTTTATGATCAATAAGCTGATGCTATATGAGGAATTTGATTATGCTACGTATTTATTATGAATAAATATTGAAGAAGTATCGACGAATATGTATATGTGGAATAAGGTAAAGAATAATGAGCAGTGGTTAGGGTCTCTGATTTGTGAAAAAGGATGTTGGAAACCAAGAATCGTACTTTACGAGTTATGGTATGTGTGTATATGCGTGAATGTATCACAATGCCGGCGAAAATTTTTTGGACACTGTTATATTTATAATATTTTGTTTCTACACATTTGTAACGCAAATTCTCGACCTGTGAATTTTTTTGTATGAGACTGTCACTGTAGCGGAAACTGCTGTCGTAACTATTTCGGTAAGAAAGCTAAGTTACCTGGAGAAAAAGCCATTAGGTGGAGAAAAAAGAGGCCATTAACCTCGCTAGTGACAGTCCTTTGTAGAAAGCATCGCAAATAGGAGACGCTCATTACTTGGAAACATATGATTATACCGTGAAGCTCGTTCTTTGTGCTACATACTGAAATGCTTATGAATTGATGGGAAATATTCTTACATCTGCACACCTTATTATGACAAATTGTCTTTCTACAAGAGTTGAGAGAATTTCTACTAACTTATGAAATGGCACATAACTATTGAATTATATTTTATGCTTTTCTTTACATAGTTGTTAATTTATTTGATATCTGGTTTCCAGCTGTGTTGCAGCATTGGTTTTATAAAATAAAATTAAATGCATTTGCTAATGTGAACACTTTCTGTCAACAGATCTATTAAATAATAATTTTATGATCCACATTTGAACACTATTAAGGTAAATACATTGTTTGTTCTCTATCAAAATCTTTCATTTGCTAAGTATGCCTATCAGTAGTTAGCATCTTTTATTTAGCTGGCAGTGTTGGCGCTCGCCGTATTGCAGTAGTTCGAGGAACGAAGATTTTTGTGAGGTAAGTGATTCATGAAAGGTATAGGTTATTGTTAGTCAGGGCCATTCTTTTGTAGAGATTATTGAAACTCAGACTGCGTAGCGCTAAAAATATTGTGTGTCAGTTTAGTGTTGATCAGAATAGGTAAAGAGCGAAATGTCTGAGTACGTTCCGTTTTGATCAGCTGTTTGAAAATCAAATAACGTAAGGGGTTTACCAGCACAGTAATTCATAAATTTTTCTAAGGGGACGTTTCTCGGTTAAGTCCCATAAGATTTCATACACATTTGAACATTTTTGAATTTTCTCGCAGCGAAAGTCAAGAAGTTGATTATAATGTTACACAATACGCAACGTAAATTAGTACAGTGTCTGAACTGTCACTGGAAGGTATATTGCGCTGGTAGGAGTCTCTTCAATCTTAGGCCCTGTTGCTACTCCTGGGGAAGAATCCGTGAATAGTACGAATCACACTGTCGTTGACATAGGCCTTTGTTGCAATGTTATGCTCAATACCGATTGTACTGACTAGGAGAATATCCACTGTCTGATCAGATTTATAAAATTTACTGGGATCGGTTTTCAAAATCTGTCCCTTTGTGAAACCTAGTTGTTGGCCTATTGAACCTTTCTGCTTAAGGTCAATCGCGCGGGATTAGCCGAGCGGTCTGGGGCGCTGCAGTCAGGGACTGTGCGGCTGGTCCCGGCGGAGGTTCGAGGCCTCCCTCGGGCATGTATATGTGTGTGAGACCTTAACTTTTCCCGGCGAATTGAATGTGCAAATAAATTACGGGTTTGCTGCCGGGTGACGTCGTCGAACACCGCCGATATTTCGACAGGAGCACACCCTGCCATTCTCAAGGCACCAATGCAAGGAAGACGAAATGTGCAAGAAAATTTAATATCTCGAACATTGCCTTCATACCGGTCATCCTATGGAATACAACAACACGGAGATTCTGGCTTGCACGTCTAGCTATTGCGATAGTGTCATTAAGGAAGCTGTTGAAATCAAACTATCTAGCAACCTTATTAACAGAGATGGTGGATTCTATTTACATGCTGCTTGGAATCCGGCTCTGTCTCTCATCAAAAAACAGAGGGTCAGAATCAGTGGTACCTCACCTGTTGATTAATAGTAACTATTGATATTTCTGATGTTGATTATCTTTGTTTGTGTTGACACTTGTTCTGAGTGTGGTGTCTTCCTTGTTTCTCCTCTGTGAACCGAGGTATTAAATTTTCTTGCACATTTCGTCTTCCTTGCATTTGTGCCTTGAGAATGGCAGGGTGTGGTCCTGTCGAAATATCTGCGGTGTTCGACGACGTCACCCGGCAGCAAACCCGTAAGTTATTTGAACATGTGTATGTGTGTCTGTCCTTAGGATAATTTAGGTTAAGTAGTGTGTAAGATTAGGGACTGATGACCTTAGCAGTTAAGTCCCATAAGATTTCACACACATCAGAACATTTTTTTAACGTCAATCAATGTATTCACAGTCCTTATTTCAGATTTTGGAGTACTGATGTTTGTACGGAGCTCAATCCCTTTTCCAGACTGTTTTAACACTTCCTTTAAATGTTCAATATCGTATGCACCAGGTTCAATTTCCACAATTTCGGTTTTACCATTAATTTCCAGACACAGTTCATTCTTAGTCTCTGTGATATCTGGGATGCTGTTGTACGTCTCCAGTCCAATCATTGCAACTCCATTCACAAGCACTCAAATCAATTGGCGGGAAGTAATTTGCACGTAATACAGGTGATCGTTCTTTTAAAGTCAAAGCGTATGACATTGCATCTCAACTTTAACTGATTAAGGATTGTTTAAAGCTTTTCGTTACATACACTTTTTCTTTGTAAACGTCTAGAGAAACATGACTTACAGATGCCCACAGAGATGTATATTTAAGTCCTGAATTCGTTGAAAATTGTAGAACACACGTCTTCTGCGCGTGAAGTATCGTAATTCTTCTAGCGGTTCCAGGTCATCAAATGAGTCGAAATAGTAGACGGTGTTTGCACTTTTCGTAACATATGACAACCAGTGGGAGCCGGCGACTTGCAACATCTAAATTAACAATACCATATTCACCAGTTTTCCACGTAGTCTTCGGTAATGTATCCCGCATAAATACACCACAGAATCTGAAATGTTGAATTTTTTTTCTAACAGCCTTAAGTTGGCCATTTTTGTTTCCAGGACTGCTAACGGTCTTTTTTTTATTGATGAACAGACCAAGCCCTTTCCTGTACGGTTTCAAGTATAGTCGTTTAACGGTGGGTGTGGCTTCCATCATGCGATTATGTCTTTTTGCTTCTTCTGACTGCGCCTGGGAGTTTCGAGCGGTCTTGACTGTTCTAGAAATAGCTGCAGCACCATTAGCGAGGGACCCTACCGCCGAGAGAGTGGAGAGGCCTGGCATGAGAAATGGAAGAAAATCACCAGACGCCTCAGGTATTGGTAGAACTCAAGGTGCTTTAAGCGATCTTCTTCTTCCAGCTGCTTTCTGATTCAGAGCGTTTTTAGCGGCATATATCGCTGTCAGGACATAGTTCTTTGCTTCCCATTCTTCTTCTACTTTAGTGAACAACGTGCAACATTCATAATTCGCTTGAAGTTCATCACTCCTAAATCCAACTTAAGATTTCCACGCATGGTTTTATCAGCGGCTAATGCTGCAATGCGTTGACCTATACCAATATCCTTTCTTCTGCATATCACGTTGACCTTATTAGCTAAAATCAGGTCCACAATGTGACGACTTTGAAGGTCCTTATTTGCAGCGTATGCATTTCGTGTTCCATACACGCTTCGTCGAGCAGATTAATCCGCTTATCACCAAGTGGTTTCTGAAGCTTCTTTCCAGGTTCACAGCGGTTATATCCCTGAATGTGCAATTCCGCTGGAAGTTTGCATAGAATCCGATCATCTCCTGTAACGCTTCTCCTACTACGCATGTTATGTTACTGCGGTGGTTGTGGACTGCGCACCCCATTATACAGCAGATCGTTAGCATAAATCCAGCTGTTTTGTGTAGCAGGAAAAACAAGCATTTGACTAGCGCTATATTACCTTTACGTCTTATACCTCTCTCCACGAGAAACACAGTGTGTTATGAGCTTTCTGAAACTCTTTAATGTAGAGGAAACCTGCAATTTCTACGCCTTTACTATCCTTCAAGAAGTTCTAGGATTCGTTCTTTGCACGTTGGAAACTGTAAATATCTCTGTTAACCAGTTTGTCAGATATGACTTTCAAATTCTGTCTTGTATTTTGAGATACGTACCAAATCACCTACATTAAATTTATGTTTACATGGCTCCATAATCCAGGAGTCTATTATCACTACCATCAATTGGTATCGTTTTTACTGTGCTATGTTTGGTTCGATTATACTGAGCAATTATTTCTGGGACGATATCTGTCCATTTGTGTGAGACACGAAGATTAAAACGCATCCACGTTTGACCTTTTATTGTTCTGTTCAGAGGCTTCACGATACTCGCCGTGAGGTGGGTGAACGTTGAGTAGTTGGCTCAAATGGCTCTGAGCACTATGCGACTTAACTTCTGAGGTCATCAGTCGCCTAGAACTTAGAACTAATTAAACCTAACTAACCTAAGGACATCACACACATCCATGCCCGAGGCAGGATTCGAACCTGCGACCGTAGCGGTCGCTCGGTTCCAGACTGTAGCGCCTAGAACCGCACGGCCACTCCGGCCGGCGTTGAGTAGTGATGTGTTCCATACCGCTGCAGCACGGTCTTGAAATACCTAATTTAAAACTCCCCGCCGTGATCGGTTTGAAGGTTGTCCAGGCATCGATTCGTCTTTGTGTGCAACAACCGCTCAAACACATCCACAACACTTCTCTTCGTTTTTGTTTTAACAAGTAATGTGCAGGCAGATTTGGAGTACGTATTAACAACCATTAAATATTTATTTGAATCCATTATTCTCAAGTGAATATTCCCTCCTACAAGATCAGCCTGCTATAAGTCATACAAACCTTTAATCATGACAAGCCTAAGAAGGTATGTTTTGCGTGCTGGTTTGTGCAGTTCTCGAATTATTGTCTCCATACTTATTCAATGAAACCTCTCTCTCTCTAAATTCGGAGGTTACTGAAACAACCTCATTCGAATCAGGTGTATTACCTGCAGCAGCTGATGTCATGAGCAGACGTAGTCGATCTATTAGCTCGTTTGGGTCTTCATAATATATGTACTGCGGAACTCGACTGTTTGCTGCTTTATGCTCAATGTCAACATCATCGCCGCTGCTGTTGGTGTTGTTTTCATCATCGCGTATTGGCTTTACACTATAATGGTTTTATGCGATCTTATGAACATCAGTCAAATGCAGTATTCCATGGTGCATTTCCCTATGATTAACTAAATAATTTATGCTTTTTCCGTGAGTCTGAAGGAAAACATGAATCCAAACCGACCACGGTGGAGAGTTTTACAACAGATATTTCAAGACCCTGATGCAACGGTATGGAATACATCACTACTCAACTCACCTAAAGGTGAGTATCGGGAAAAGTCTGAACAGAACAATAAAAGGTCGAAAGTGATGCGTTTTAATCTTAGTACCCTCTGAAACTGCCTGTCACCAATCTGTATTGTGTCATCAGTTACAGTTATGGATTATGTGCCTAGGGTGTACGGTCTTGCCCTGCTGAAGCCGATTGTTCTATCTACCTGTCCAGGAACGTGACGGATGATGAATTCGTCAATAACGATAGTATCGTTATCCTGTGGTTTTGTTTCTGCTGTAAGCTGCCTGAAAGATCCAGTAACCGTCTTAAAGGTCTCTCTTAGTGTTTACCGTCGGTCCATATACCCTAACCTTAGCAACCGTAATTTCTCTCGGCGGCTGGGTGACTTACCGCTTCGTCGACATCTCAAGTATACTAATCAGACTTCTCTGCAGCGTGAGGCTTTATATACTCGCTCTTCTTCCTATTATTATGTGACTACATCCCGTTCTCCATAACAAGTGACTCTACATATATATTCTCCTCAATAGCCTCAACCTTTTCAGTTATGTCCTTACCGGTTTAATTAACTCACACATTTAATGGTTTGATAATTCTCAGAAGAGTCCCACCTCTGTAGCTCCCAGCGGATACCTCCAAATTTATGAATAATAGCCTGAATTTTCGCATCCATGTACAGGCGAATGTTCTGTCTGTGTACACCCATTCTCTCGGGTTGAGAGCTGGACAAGCGCGCGAATTTGTCCATAGTGCAGTGTATACTGATGTACTAACCTCTCTTACCAGGCTATATATACAGAAACTCTTGAAAGTTTCGCCTGTACCTACCATCGTTCAGTCTTCTTGTTTTATCAATAACGAGAAACCCGTACTGTGAATGATTCCAGCAATTGGCACATATCTTTACAAATACATTGAACCACATGTCAGTTCCTACATGTGCCTGGTAAATGTGTTTTAAATTCAGATTGACTAGTTGAAAGACTATAATAAGGTTTGCATTATCTCTAACCAACTGTTTCGGGATTCTGGAATATGTTTGGCTTAGATAAAATACATTAGCACCCATATTACGACCGAAACAGAAGTATTTTCGAATTTGGTCTTGGTTTTCCACAGAAACATCGTCAAATATGAAGACAGTGTTTGGCTTTGCTTTTTTAGGTGGGGGGGATATCACCGCTTTCATTGAATGTCGTGTATGTAACACCATCTACACCGCGCAGTATCTCCTGCAATAGCTGATATTTGGGCTGAAACAATGTTTTTGAGAATACACAAACGTGTTCAAATCGGACTCCATCTACATGTGTTATCAGCGTCATGAGGACATTAATGTTGCCACAACTGGATGGACCTACAATAATTGTTCGTATATTAGCAAGAAGAAGTAACTGGATTCTTATTTTTCTTCAGGTCTTCTTTTACATCTTCACACGACCAGTCACCTACAACAAAGTCCTTGTGACGAGAATGTTTCACCCACCCTAACATGATACCGACTGCGTACACACACACGCATACACCCTTGTAAGGATGGTAATAATATGTGCAGCTCCTATAGCTACATCATTTAGCCAACTGAGCTACAATGGCTACACAGAGAATTCAGCTATATACATATTTACCCATGAAAAGTAACTTCATCATTCAGTTTGATAATAACTGGTGAGGAGGTATTTGAGGCAATTGTCTACTGCTGCCTGATTATGAGTGCAGCGAAAATAATGATACTAACAAATGTAATACTTGGACTGTAATGAGAGAGGGATGAAATAAAACTGAAGCACAGTCTGAGATTGTATATACTCATTATTTATTTAAAAGTCATATATTGGTCGCAGTATTTCAAAAAAATCAGCTGACTCTGTATTTCTTCTTTGCACCTGTACTGTATTTCCCAAATACAGCTGTTTCTTATGCAATAAATTTCCTGCATATCTCCTTCAAACTGATGGGCGCCTCACAATATTCTGGTTTTTCGCACGTACATTTAACGTATTCCTCTTTCAGTTCTGCGTTGATGCAGAAACAAAGGTGGGGAGGGGAGGAAGCTGGAAGTTCCCCGAGGGAGACCGACGTGCCGGCTGCGGAAAACTTATGACATCAACAGGGGGTGGGGGTGGGGGAAATTTTTGATCAATTAATTAATTTTCATAATTAATTTGATATCTGTTTGATATCAAAGTGTTCCAGAATTCGCTTTGTCACACAGGATAGCATACTGTGGAAGTAATTTTTACTCTGTCGCTGATTCATGCTATTTAGGTAATAAAACACCACCCTCAAGGCAGCAGTCTACCTTAATGCACTTAATTCTACTTGGCCATAAGTGAACTATATGACACAGCAGTTACCACTTCACAACTGTTTAACTTGCTACCTAATTTGATCTGTACCGAAACGTTTGAGTAACGGACATAATACCCGCAGTAAGACTCAATGGCGTGACGCACGCGCCGCTACCGAGTATAATATAGAAACCATAACAAGCACACAGTCTGCCTACAACAGAGATAGACAGAACACGAAATTTCAGCATAATAACATACAAATCCGAATTTACAGGAAGAAAAGAATTATATGTGAACTGCCACTGACATAATTCAGCCCACACGGTTTCGAAGTAACATCGGCACAAGAAGCAAGACAATTTTAAACGTTAACTATTCTCTTCAGTTAACAGAAAATTTTTGTATCACAGTACTAACAAAATACAAATCCGAAAGCGCATGGCAAAAAGAGTTACATGTGAACTACTACTGACATAAACAAGCCCACAGGGTAAAGACAAATTTAAACGTTAACTACTATTTCCAGTTAACAGGAAATTTATGTATCACAATAATTACAAAATACAAATCCGAACGCTCATCGGATGGGATTATAACACTTGGTCGTGCCGAAACATTCATTCAGATCGCACTGTATAAAAGCTCAGCAGGCCTGTGGTAATTTAACAGGCGTGGCCAATGGCCTAAATGCACTTGGTTTAACTCACAGCCAAACGAACGCACCTCAACACAAGTGCCTCAGCAACAGAAATATCAAAATCTGCTAAATCAGCAGATGCTGTGTTGCTCACCATGGAGTCCAGCCTATACGATGATTGACAAATTAACGCCTTCTATGGAATTTCAGACGGCTGTCCTAAGTGATTGCCACGACACGACAACCACCTATTCTAGTGTCTGCCGCCTCCTTACCACCTTGCTTGGCCGCTATCAACGGCGCCACGTCTGCCCAGCATACTACAAATGTCCTCTACACTGTCTGCAGACGTAAACACAATCCCCCTCTGCTCACACGAGGCGAGCCTGTACATTCGCTCACGGCCTTCACAACTCTGCAAATTCCCAGGCCAAAATCAGTAAAAGGCACTCGATCGACTGATCTCTGGCGCCTTGCCACAAAACTTGTGTGCACCGCACTGAAATTGAAGCAAATTATCTTTGAGATTCCATACCTTTAACAGACAGATGATTTGCGGTTTAAAACAATAAAGGAAGACGTGAACTCAGTCTCGTCACTTCATGTTTGCATTGTCAACGTTTACCATTATACAATGAACAGATACATCAGTACAACAGATCGAGCGAAGGACAACACCCTTCACAAACTTCTGCTTCCTACAGTATTGCCAGATTATTCACATGGCAGGACTTAGAATTCTGAGGAGTGGCCAGTTTATTGGCACCTCATATTGACCACTCTGACTTTTACTATGAAGCAGCTAGCTGTTAGCCAGGTCTTATGTCAAAGACTGTGAGTCAAGACACCAGCAAAGTATTGTGTTTGAGTTAGCCATGACTATCGCTGGTGCTAATGCATTACACAATGTTTCCACTCGGTTGTTTTGGTTGTAACTGATCCGATTTTTCTATTGTACGTTATCTTCATGTATGACGAATAAACTGTCACTGACTGTAGGACATAATTTTTTTTCAAAAGCAGTTCATGTATGTGAGTTACAGTTAAAGTATCAGATAATACACATAGAACTAAGGGAATTCAGGCTCGAAATTTTTGATAGTAAGAAACATAGTTTAGTCCTTAAGTTACCACAGCCAACTACTATGGCAACTAAACCACTGTCGCTACCCTGGCACATTATATACTTCATTTGATATTTTCCCTCAAAAGATTGATCGTAACGTATTCTGGCAAACTTGTAAATCATGTCCGAACTAATTTCTGAATACTCTGTAACGAGCAAGCCAAACTCCTTCCTATCGACACGCTTTAAACTCCTAACAGTGATAGCGGCTAGAATCATGGAAATTTCGGGATCTATTTCCGAATAGACACTTCTAAGTGAACTAGAATATTTTAAACCGAAATATTTAGCGTGTAAAATTACGTGATCAAATCCCACCAATGGTAATCTCCTGTTACAACAGCTCCAGACCAAATTGTTTCAAGAAAGAGACAATAGAAAATCAGTCACGTTTATAAACTGACTATTGAGTGCCGCATCTATTTGATGGGATATGTTCCAGCCCTATTGCCTAATCATCTTAATGCAACCTCATAGTTTTAAATATGTGTGTCTCTCAGCAACCGTAAGTAAGTTTCAACATAGGAATCACTCAACCAACCGGTTGGGAATAACTGTTGGGTACATTCACCTACGATTCGACACAGACTGCAGTCTGATATTGTTCCTACCAAGGCATATTTGCCAAAGGCTGGAACGTGTTTAATTTTAAGTTTTGATTTGATCATATCTGCTCGAAACTTTGACTATTGCCTTCTCACAATATAACTTTACTGTTTCTTAAAATTTCATTCTTATGAAGACACTTTAGAGGTGTCGAAAACTAGTTCAATGACTGGAAACAGTGAAAACTGGTAGCCGTTTTCCATAGTAGTTTACTGTGCTAGAACTAGGTTTCTAGATCAACTTCAGTGCTCATATATGGATCACTTCTAGTAAGTCTAGCTGCGACAGCTTCAAATCTACAAATCCTAAACTAAAAAGTCAAATATTAGAACGATATATAACATAGCTGTCTCTGTCTTATTGTAGATTATGTGCGAGTGTTCGACGTTACCGTAACCTTCTTTGCAGAATCGAAAGAATTAGTAACAGATTTGGTGGAGCTATGGCTTTGGAATTTACTAATGGTACGACAAAGATTCTTTCAGCTTAACCAAACAGTCTGGGCTGCAAACGGTTACCCCGCTCCTGCATTAAAAATGCTACACATAACTGAGAACCATTGAGAAATATTACTGAATTCTCGAACTGGAACGCTCCGTCAGTGTGACACTACACGCGCTAGATCATTTGGGTTCAGGACGTGGCGCGAGGCTTGTTAGTAAAGGAAACAGTTTCACTGACTAATGGTAGTCACTTCGAGAACACCTTTAAATGCCCTCTCGTCTTTCCACTACCTGGGCTCGGGTTCATATACAGACCACAGGGTCCTGATACAGGAATAGATAATGAAAGAGTAATATAATACAAAGAGTACCTCAACCGTGTAACTCAATCCACCTCAGCAGCTGCGAGGCCAGCATGGCACATTGCTAACCGAAGAGCTACAGGTTCGATTCATAGCAAAGTCGGTGACTTTTCTGCGCTCGGGTACTGGGCGTTGTGTTGCCTTACGTTGGTACCATCATAACTGACAAGCCAACAGTTTCCAATACGCTGTCGTATTGTCTTTCCATTATTGAGATGACTAAATGTGCACCAACTAACTGAAAAAAACAAGTCACCGTACAATAGCGTACTGTTTCTATAAAGGTTGATATTCAAAATATCGAACTCCTCGAACATGACTGATCAGTGCAGATGCCCATTCTGGACTGTCATGCACAGAAGACCGACACGCAGCTTAACCCCCGGATGAACATCGGAACAGCCACATCTCATACTGGCGTGTAGGGGAGTCAAATAAATTCAGTTCTTCTTGGTATCAATGTTTCCGCAAGGGTTCCACACGTAAGGATATTAAGCAAAAAATGTTCATGGTACTTTCAAAGTTTGTCAGAAGAGTTTAGACTCTGCATCATATATAATAGGAGGTCTGTCGAAATTCCATCTCAGTTAGCTCAAAGTTGGTGCACATCCCTCATATTGTTACTATTACTATAAACATGGTCATCCTTATAAAAATTTATTTTATAAATTCTAAGATTTATTCAAGATCTTGCCAGCTAATCCTATTATTAAAATACCATGAAATTTCTAGGATCACTCTGAACTATAAGAACAGATTTCGTAGAAAAAGAATGTGCTGGTTAACTATTCTGTCTTTTTTTGTGCAAGTAAGGCTGTAACAGTTACTAAGAATTGAATCATTAACACTCTAATTACACTGTGCAACAGGATTAAAGGATGACTTTTTCGAAGCCCAGTAACCGTTTCCCATTGCGACACAGAAGTTTGAAAGTTGATTCAAAGATGCCTACAACCGTTCTCTGTAATGGAGAGAAAGCGTAGCGCCCTGAAATGTCAATCTCGGGCTCGACGACGCTTCAGACAGCAAGGTGTTGACACGCGAAAAGAGCGCCGGAGCCCAGAAATTCATATCGATTCGTGCAGGCGTCTACTGATATTATTTGCCGACAGTAGCTATTGTCTTCGGCTGAAAACCACCCCACGGATACCAGGGGGCATTGTTGAACAGAGGGTTCTTGGGGGGGGGGGGGGGGTCTTGGAGCTGCCAGTGGGGTAGTCGTGTATTGACGGCCCTGCTAGGCACCAGGGAGTGAGCCCGACACAGCGAGGCAGGGTCGGTTGTTCCCGCCTGACTGGGAGACTGGATTCTGGATGGTTAGCCACCGAGGATCACACGCTCGTATATCAAGTCACTTACATGGTTATTGAGATGTGATGTGTGGCTCTGGCCGGTGGAACGCCTTGCCCTGAGTTTCATACACGTCGGTACCCACTGCCTATGCTGGAAATGCGCACCTATTAATCAGAAATGTGCATGTATGAACCCAAGTGATCATTTTGTCAAGACTATAATTATTCTGGTGAGCTTTCTGTTGCTTCTGTAGTGTGGCGCTCCAGTACTTGTGTGGTGTGCAGCGCATGTCTCAGTTTTTAGATTGACTGTAAATTCTGCGGAAGTGTGTTGTTCAATTGTATTACAGGAAGTGCTATAAATTTAAATGGTAATTGATTCTGCTCGTATTTACACTCTGGCGGAAGTTGTCAGTTTGGATAAATGCGATGCAAGGCATATGCATGTTAGCTTCACGTATTTTGTATTTTGTAACCAACGCTTGAATATGAACTGAGTCCAAGCTGTCGAGCGAACTTCCTTAGTGTTTGTTTTCAGATTTCATTACGCTTAATGAAAACAGTCAAAATATATTGGACTACACCATTTTGGAAAGAAAAGCTGCTTCACTCTCTGGTTATTGACAATTTTAAGAATTCTGTAGCTTCCCAATATTGGGCAAATTGACTAGAAGGCCCTATTAGCGTAGTACAGTTTATATACTCCTCACACTGTGCAGTTGCTTAGCAGTCTGAATCAGGTTTTCAGTCTGGTGGTTTAATGCCTGTTGCATTAGGTGGTTTGATGCACATACGACAGCTTGCCGTATGACTCATATATGCATTTGTCGTTAAATTATGTTTAATCAATTCCGTAAATGTTTTATAGCATGGATGGATGTTGCTGTTCTGATATCCTTGCAGTTATTAAACTTCAAAGAGGCATTTATTCTAGTGTTATTGGTTTTTAATTATTTGTGATACATTCATTATTTCAGTGCCGTTTCAGATAGGGTCCTCCTGGAACTATATTGGAGTTTGCTCAAAAAAGAGATTAAGTTTTAAAAATTTCAAGGTTTAAATTGTTTATTGCCGTTTAGCTCAGGCCAAATTTATTAAATTCGAGTAGTTTAACATTTACGTGACTTTTCTAAAGCACCACGATTTAAATCTTGAAAGCGTTTCAGTTTTCTGGTTAAAAAAATAAAAAAAGATGGGGTCCGTTTATATTTGAAATTCAGTCTTAGTTTTTAGTCTGTTGTAGTGATTTGGTTGTAACTGCCCTTCTCTCTGTGTCCGCGGGTCATGCTGGATGATCCTGTAGTCGCTGCTGGGTTTACCGGACTGTGACCATCTGTTATGGCGCCCGTTTAAAGATTCTCGTCCTGAACTTTATATCGTATTCTTTTCAAAATCTTTAAAATCAAGGTGCAGATAATTTGATTATTAATGTGTAAAATGGCCTTTAAAATAAATATTTGTTGAAATTTGTTATTTAACTACGAATGGTGTTTGAAAACTTATTTCCGCTACTTGTTGCGGCGTGAAACTCGGGCCAAACAGCTAATTCTGCTGACGCAAATGTTACGTGACATACCACGTAATCCATATAAGGTGGCCTAATGATGTCACAGTGGTACCAAATTTCACCACAATCCTGCCCAACGCTACCGTGGTTGTGTCCCAGAATGGGAAGGTCGTCGCAGCCCCTCTTACCCACATTTCACCTCTTCTTTTGACGCCTGTGCGATGGAGGTCAGAACCGCGATGTCCAACGTTAAAATCACGCAACCTGTAGTTCGGCAACTGGCACTGTATGTGTGTCAAGGAGTTGCCTGGCACATGGGTGAAAATAACATCAAAGTGTCACTCTAATACAAGGGGTGAAATGTGGGTAAGAGGTACCTTGACGACCTTCATATCCTGTGACACGATCATGGTGGCGCTGGGAAGAATCGTGGTGCGATTTGGTGCCAATGTAACGTCATTAACCCATCTTATACGTCACATGAGCGTCTGAGCTCTGACATTTTCCTTTTTTCTTCTTTTGCGACTTGTCGACAACTTGCTGCCTAAAGCATCGCGGAGCCAGAGGATGACGTTACAGAGCGCCACGCTTTTGCACCATTACAAACGCATGTTGTAGGCACCTTAGAGCCACATTTCAAACTTTGTGTCACAGTGCAAGACAATTACAGCGTTTCGAAAAAAGTGATCCTTTAATTCCGTTGCACAGGGTAGATAACTGCAGCTATACGCCTCATCAAACTAAACTGCAAGCAGCCAAGTGTGGCTGGTTGCCTGACTGCTCAGTTGCAGGCGTTATTTCATAACTGTTATGGCGTGAGCTGCACCGCACTTGTCAGTGACAACTGCGATTATCCAAGGAATTTCGGATGTACCATCGCACGCTTGAGCTCCACTAACGGTTGCTTCATAGACCATGCGCACTGTATAGGCCTCACACCATTCACTCTTATATGTGTTGCAGTCACCAACTATATGATCTTCGATTGCTCTAATAGCTATGATTTCATATATGCCTTACCTCAAAATCTATAAAAATTGAACAGGTAAACTTGGAAATCTGTTTATAATACTTAAATGGCTACAGTGGCATGTGAAACTGATAACAAGTTGTAAATTATATATTACGTTGTATTTTATTCCTAATTACAATACAAAGGTGCTGGCTGAGTGAGATCTTCTCAGACGTAAAAGCAAAAGAAAGTTAGCCACATATTCCTGTTGATTAAGCTATATGCCAATAGGAAATGTAAAAGCAGATAGCGATAGGGAATACAGAAACAACTGGAAGGGCCGTGTCACAAGAATGGAAGACGAAAGAAAACCAAAATTAATGACGAATTATTATCACACTGACAGAATATCTTTAGGGAGACCTAGGAAAAGGTGGAAACATCAACAGTTTCAATCAAGAAGGCGCAGCAGGAAAATGCCTTAGACATGCAGAAACAAGAAGAAGCAGAAACGTGTAAGTTCTTTCTTAATCAAATACCAGAACCTGGAAGACTTAGATAAATCTGTTATGCTCCTCTACTCTTTGAGAAATCCCGTCTCAATGATGTTATAGGCTCCCTACCAGCATTTATTGTAACAGATCATAAAAATTTAGACATCGAAATGATTGTCTCCGAGCAGGGCTTGCATCCGACGATCGGCTTTGTTCCTGATAAAGATTATGTGCCCTAACAAATACTAGATCGGTTAAATTTTCAAACAAAATTTTATAAAACTAGCTGAGAAGGGACTGCTGCACTTGGTCTTAAGTTACCCTTTGTTGTATGATTTGAAAAACAATGTGCGATTCTCATGGTATCTAACTCATTTAGAGTATATTGCTACAAACTACACTTGGTGGTTTGCATTAGGGTTTAAATAGGAGTGTTTTGTGGTCCTCTAATAAGCGAACAGGCAACGTAAAGTTGTCTGTGTGAGAAACACGAGTCTTTTAAATTCACTATGCAACACTGGAACGTTTTCCAATGTGCTTTATTGAATGTCATGCTGTACGCAGATCTTACCAGGAATTGGAGAGGTGCAGGCAGTAGAAACCAAGGAGAAATTAGGAAAAAGGAATTAAAATAAAATAAAAAAGTGAGTTACATAAGAAGGACTAAAAATAATAATGTGATTATTAATGTCTACACTAATCATGTAAACATTTCTAGTAAACTAACTCGTTCCACGTCAGTTCCATAAAAGAAGCGTTCAAATAATATTGGCACATGTAACTAATTAACTAACTAAAAAAAGGAAATAAAACCTTTTAATTTGCAGATGACAACGAAACGCTATGAGAGACGGCAGAGGATTTGGAAGCTCTATTGAACGGAATGGGTCTCTTGAAAAGAGGTTCTACGACGATTATCAACAAAAGTAAACCATGAATAATCGTATGTAGCAAAATTAAATCGAGCAGTACTAAGAGAATTATGTTAGGAAACAAACCACTAGAAGCAGTTGCTTATGCAGCAAAGTAACTGAGCTGGCAAAATTAAAGATGATATAAAACTCAGAGTAGTTGGTTTCGTTTGAGATCCAAGACGGCAGCCAGAATGGTCAGTATTCAAGCTGCAGTGTTAGAACGTAACCGAAATCGGCGTCGTGTGAAGTTTAGGAACCTTGTGACCAATTTAGAGTTGTTTCATAGCCGTAGTCATGATCTTACAGTGAACCTTGAGTTTCCGTTAAGTAGCTCGTTAACTAGTCTGGTGCACATATTAATTCCGGTGCTTGTATAACCTCTCCTTAATATCACAGGTAACGCAGTTATTTCTCCCACATCATTCAAGACCTATCTCGGCGATCCTTGTAAATAGTGCCTCTTCTACACCATCTTTCCCAGTACCTCAGGTATTTCTCGTTATTTCTGAACGAAGATGTTCACCATTTTTAGCTTCTCCGATGTGTCTACACACAAGGGAACTGCATTAATTGTAAGTGAGATAGTTTAATGCACCATATATTTCTCTTTGTTTCTAGCGGTGTTCGCCATATTTAGCTTTTCCGATGTGCCAATAATGTGTTTAATTATCAGACTCTGTTTGGTATCATATCGATAGTTTATTGATACAGTGTAATTTGAAACAAAATTAACCAAGGCCATCAGCAATACCTATGGGTGAAGGACATTGTTTCTGATGACAATTCTGTGGTGCAAACCTTCTCTAAAATAACACATAGCTTCCGATCAGCCTGCAGGTCATAAGCTATATTTCTTTGTTTTGTATTATTCATTGGTGCTCAGGCTTCTGGTGACCCTTGTATTGGCTCATTAGTAGAATGTAACAGCAACAGGTTACATAGTAACTCCCTACATATAGGTTAATATTAGACGTCTTTCACACGTGCTGAAGATACTTTTAATATGATTGAACCATCTGCTACGGTATATCTATAGCTTCTGTAGCAAATTCATTTCATTATTAACAACTCATAATCGATTATTAACAACTTATAATCTAAGAGCTTCGCATGCTGCTTCACAAAATGGTCAATGCTTACCACTAGGTACGACCAATAAGAAGAAACTTGCCACCTCATGATGGCAATCCATCAAAACTCGTAGCAGATACAATAAAATTTCGTGATTGACGCAGAATACTATTGTTTTCAACGGTCCTGAAGTCACCGTTCAATGCCTTCGGCTTACTCAGGACATATAAAAGAGGGGAC
This sequence comes from Schistocerca nitens, assembly GCF_023898315.1. Lineage (NCBI taxonomy): Eukaryota > Metazoa > Arthropoda > Insecta > Orthoptera > Acrididae > Schistocerca > Schistocerca nitens. Next base: position 743,022,614 of record NC_064617.1, read on the forward strand.
TGGAAAAACTGAAGCAGTACTGTTGTTGTTGTTGTCGTCTTCAGTCCTGAGACTGGCTTGATGCAGCTCTCCATGCTACCCTATCCTGTGCAAGCTTCTTCATCTCCCAGTACTTACTGCAACCCACATCCTTCTGAATCTGCTTAGTGTATTCATCTCTTGGTCTATCTCTACGATTTTTACCCTCCACGCTGCCCTCCAATGCTAAATTTGTGATCCCTTGATGCCTCAGAACATGTCCTACTAACCGGTCCCTTCTTTTTGTCAAGTTGTGCCACATACTCCTCTTCTCCCCAATTCTATTCAGTACCTCCTCATTAGTTATGTGATCTACCCATCTAATCTTCAGCATTCTTCTGTAGCACCACATTTCGAAAGCTTCTATTCTCGTCTTGTCCAAACTATTTATCGTCCATGTTTCACTTCCATACATGGCTACACTCCAAACAAATACTTTCAGAAACGACTTCCTGACACTTAAATCTATACTTGATGTTAACAAATTTCTCTTCTTCAGAAACGCTTTCCTTGCCATTGCCAGTCTACATTTTATATCTTCTCTACTTCGACCACCATCAGTTATTTTGCTCCCCAAATAGCAAAACTCCTTTACTACTTTAAGTGTCTCATTTCCTAATCTAATTCCCTCAGCATCACCCGACTTAATTCGACCGCATTCCATTATCCTCGTTTTGCTTTTGTTGATGTTTATCTTATATCCTCCTTTCAAGACACTGTCCATTCCGTTCAACTGCTCTTCCAAGTTCTTTGCTGTCTCTAATAGAATTACAATGTCATCGGCGAACCTCAAAGTTTTTATTTCTTCTCCATGGATTTGAATACATACTCCGAATTTTTCTTTTGTTTCCTTTACAGCTTACTCAATATACGGATTGAATAACATTGGGGAGAGGCTACAACCCTGTCTCACTCCCTTCCCAACCGCTGCTTCCGTTTCATGCCCCTCGACTCTTATAACTGCCATCTGGTTGCTGTACAAATTGTAAATAGCCTTTCGCTCCCTGTATTTTACCCCTGCCACCTTTAGAATTTGAAAGAGAGTATTAAGGTGAACATTGTCAAAAGCTTTCTCTAAGTCTACAAATGCTAGAAACGTAGATTTACCTTTCCTTAATCTTTCTTCTAAGATAAGTCGTAAGGTCAGTATTGCCTCACGTGTTCCAACATTTCTACGGAATCCAAACTGATCTTCCCCGAGGTCAGCTTCTACCAGTTTTTCCATTCGTCTGTAAAGAATTCGCGTTAGTATTTTGCAGCTGTGACTTATTAAACTGATAGTTCGGTAATTTTCACATCTGTCAACACCTGCTTTCTTTGGGATTGGAATTATTATATTCTTCTTGAAGTCTGAGGGTATTTTTCGCCTGTCTCATACATTTTGTTCACAAGATGGTAGAGTTTTGTCAGGACTGGCTCTCCCAAGGCCGTCAGTAGTTCTAATGGAATGTTGTCTACTCCCGGGGCCTTGTTTCGACTCAGGTCTTTCAGTGCTCTGTCAAACTCTTCACGCAGTATCGTATCTCCCATTTCATCTTCATCTACAACCTCTTCCATTTCCATAATATTGTCCTCAAGTACATCGCCCTTGTATAGACCCTCTATATACTCCTTCCACCTTTCTGCTTTCTCTTCTTTGCTTAGAACTGGGTTTCCATCTGAGCTCTTGATATTCGTACAAGTGGTTCTCTTTTCTCCAAAGGTCTCTTTAATTTTCCTGTAGGCAGTATCTATCTTACCCCTAGTGAGCTAAACCTCTCCATCCTTACATTTGTCCTCTAGCCATCCCTGCTTAGCCATTTTGCACTCCCTGTCGATCTCATTTTTGAGACGTCTGTATCCCTTTTTGCGTGCTTCATTTACTGCATTTTTATATTTTCTCCTTTCATCAATTAAGTTCAATATTTCTTCTGTTGCCCAAGGAGTTCTACTAGTCCTCGTCTTTTTACCTACTTGATCCTCTGCTGCCTTCACTACTTCATCCCTCAGAGCTACCCACTCTTCTTCTACTGTACTTCTTTCCCCCATTCCTGTCAATTGTTCGCTTATGCTCTCCCTGAAACTCTGTACAACCTCTGGTTCTTTCAGCTTATCCACGTCCCATCTCCTTCAATTCCCACCTTTTTGCAGTTTCTTCAGTTTTAATCCACAGTTCGTAACCAATAGATTGTGGTCAGAGTCCACATCTGCCCCTGGAAATGTCTTACTATTTAAAACCTGGTTCCTAAATCTCTGTCTTACCATTATGTAATCTATCTGATACGTTCTAGTATCTCCAGGATTCTTCCATGTATACAACCTTCTTTCATGATTCTTGAACCAAGTGTTAGCTATGATTAAGTTATGCTCTGCGCAAAATTCTACCAGGCGGCTTCCTCTTTCATTTCTTAGCCCCAATCCATATTCACCTACTATGTTTCCTTCTATCCCTTTTCCTACTCTAGAATTCCAGTCACCCATGACTATTAAATTTTCGTCTCCCTTCACTACCTGAATAATTTCTTTTATCTCCTCATACATTTCTTCAATTTCTTCATCATCTGCAGAGCTAGTTGGCATATAAACTTGTACTACTGTAGTAGGCGTGGGCTTCGTGTCTATCTTGGCCACAATAATGCGTTCACTATGCTGTTTGTAGTAGCTTACCCGCACTTCTATTTTTTTATTAATTATTAAACCTACTCCTGTATTACCCCTATTTGATTTTGTGTTTATAACCCTGTATTCACCTGACCAAAAGTCTTGTTCCTCCTGCCACCGAACTTCACTAATTCCCACTATATCTAACTTTAACCTATCCATTTCCCTTTTTAAATTTTCTAATCTACCTGCCCGGTTAAGGGATCTGACGTTCCACGCTCCGATCCATAGAACGCCAGTTTTCTTTTTCCCGATAGCGACGTCCTCTTGAGTAGTCCCCGTCCGGAGATCCGAATGGGGGACTATTTTACCTCCGGAATATTTTACCCAAGAGGACGCCATCATCATTTATCCATACAGTAAAGCTGCATGCCCTCGGGAAAAATTACGGCCGTAGTTTCCTCTTGCTTTCAGCCGTTCGCAGTACCAGCACAGAAAGGCCGTTTTGGTTAATGCTGCAAGGCCAGGTTAGTCAATCATCCAGACTGTTGCCCCTGCAACTACTGAAAAGGCTGCTGCCCCTCTTCAGGAACCACACGTTTGTCTGGCCTTTCAACAGATACCCCTCTGTTGTGGTTGCACCTACGGTACGGCCATCTGTATCGCTGAGGCACGCAAGCATCCCCACCAACGGCAAGGTCCATGGTTCATGGGGGCAGGGAAGCAGATCTAACAAAAGTAAAAAAAAAAAAAATTGCAAATTTGGTTGTTGAAAGCTAACGATAAATTATGTGCAGTTAAGCGTGGTGTCAAATAAAATACTTTCTAATTATGGACGATGATGTAAATTCAAGTGTATGCATTCCTGGAAGCAAGTACTGAGATTTTGCAAGGTGGTATGAAACACGTCCATGGAAACTGAAATGACTTTTTCACGAACCCTTGATACAACTCAGCGACTGTTGTTCTGCAAATGGCGAGCTTACCAAAGAAATGTCGAGCCGCTGCAATTGTCATTCTGGCTGTATGAGCCTTGGGTCCGGTTTTGCTGAAATCAAGGATTATGAACATCTGAAGAGTTCTGAAGTTATTCTACTACAAAAGTATCGAGCATACCCAAATATCGTTCAGACATTACTATCGTTGCATTTCATGTACCATTTTCAAAGAAGAGAGGGTCTTATGTCTTTGTGTATCACACCGAAGTGTAAACTTTATATTGTATAATGCTCTTTCGTGCGACTTACGAGTGTTTTTCAGGTGCCCCAAATCTGGAATTCTACTTGATTCAGTACCCACTAGTATGCTAATGAGCCTCATCCAGCATGAAACGATTGCCAACAAAATTGTTGTCAATCTTTTCCATAGATTTTGCACATTTTTACTGCCGTTCCATGTCTGATGATTTCTGTTCCTGAATAATTTTAATTTTGCTAAAACATTCCACGGACAGGGTTGTCCGACTTAGGTTTAATGTTGCTACGTGTATTCTTACCAAATTTCTTCAATGTTTCCTGGTGTCTGTTGAGTGGGTTACCTCCTGGTCGATTCTTTTTAAGAACAGAATCCACTTCTTTGAAATTCTGAACACATGACTTTATCGTCTGATAAGGTGGAGCGCATGTTGTTGAAACTCACGTCGATTACCAATCAGACTCATCATCGTCATTATCATCAGCCAGTTTGATCACTCGGTGATTTGCCCCGTTTGAGTCGGTGCCCCACGTAGGATCTTTCCAGGTTCTTCCATTTATGCCGATCTTGAGCTTCCCGTTGCCATGTCAGTTCGGTTGTCTTTCTTAAGTCTCTGTTCAATATATCCAGTGGTCATTCCCTTCGCGTTTTATGTAAATTTGGTTCCAGTCTTGCGCTTACTTTGACCACCCACCATCTTCTCTTCGAGTGACATGACCAGCCCAGTGCCATCTCTAGGTATTCACACTTTCCATTATGTCGTTCTTTCAATTGTTGCTGATATCAACTGATTTCTTTACAGAAAGAAAGACTGTCAGCATCGTTGTACAATGCTTTCAGGGTGAACGCACGTTCGAAATCGATCCGCTGCTCCCTGATACGGTTATTACTAAATGAAAAGGAGTTACGCGTAACGATATGTACGCAATTTCCACCTTTTAATCAACGTCTTAGGGTTACTAATACATTAATAATTTCCGACTTGTACACAATAACTATTTCGTTCGTTCTTCAGAGATGTCATAGGACCAGCACCAAAGCCGGTACTATAAACCTTAAGGACGTTTGGAATTGGATTTCTAATAACAGCAGTCATGAAGTTTCATTTCAGTCTTGTTCATTCAGTCTTGGAGGCCTCTTGTCCTTCTGGACCATTCTTGAGGATTAACAAGCGGTACGAATGTGATCTGTGACAGCAGTAAAGTTTCTCTAGGAACACTGAGATATAATTCTTCGCGCATATAACAGCAAGACATCCAATATCAAACATTTTCAAATTTACAGCCGGCCGCTGTGGCCCAGCGGTTCTAGGCGCTTCCGTCTGGAATCGCGTGACCGCTACGATCGCATGTTCGAATCCAGCCTCGGTCATGGACGTGTGTGATGTCCTTAGGTTAGTTAGGTTTAAGTAGTTTTGAGTTCTAGGGGACTGTAGACCTCAGATGTTAAGTCCCATTGTGCTCACAGCCATTTGAACCATTTTCTCAAATTTACATTGTGCTTTAGGAGTTATGCTTTTATTTCTCATCTTGAATTAGTGTTTTAGGGTCCAGTAGCACTATTTACACGGCAGCTCTGGATGTTTTAATAAATAAAAGAATATATTACAAAATAAATTTTAATAAATGATCTAACTAAGAAAATAAATACAATCAAATATTTTCACACTGTACATACAATCACATACAATATTATTTATAACTTATATTTATGGTTTTTCGAGCACTTACTGCCATGTAGATTATACTTAGAAGTGAGAAAATACACCACAATTGTCAATAAAGAAACAAATAATTAACTACTGCTGAAATCCATGTAAAATAATGAATAAAAAATTTGTAAATGTAATAAAACTCAAACTCTGTGCGTGATTAGTGGAAGAAACACAGTGCTTGAGAGTCTTTGGTTACATTGGGTGTTTTTGGCTGCCCTTGCTGCTGGGACATCTTGATCCCTTCCCAGAATATATACTTAAAAATTTCCCAATGTTCAGTACCCATGGAATAGCAAGTTGATTTAAATACCTGCAGATCACTTTCATACAGCTTATTTATTAGGAACTATAGTTTCAAACTCGATCTTTATTTGTAAAATCTGCTTGAAGTTTTTGAGTAAATTTAGATAAAACTTTGTACTATTTCCTTTGATAGTAAGGGGAAAACACGACCGAAATACAACGAAAACTCAGATGATAATGTAACTGGACGGTCAGCAGTACACTTGTCAAGAAAATATGAGCATTATTCATACGTATCACTTGTTCAGTAGGCTTGATTTGGAATGTAGCGGGTAAAATGAGACACTGATGTTTCCTACAAGTGAGTGATCAAGGAAGACTTTTTCCGCTGTCTTTCATCTGTTGAGAACTTGTTCCGTTTTTAATGGCCACGTTGTCGACAAGCCGACAAACGATCATCTTTCTGTTAAAATAAAATGCTTTCTTTAGTTTTCAGTGCACATCGAACATTAAACACTCAACTTCGACAGTGGGAAAGAGGGTGATCTTGGAAAAAATTTCTGAAACGAAGTAAGAAATTAAATTTTTGAAAGAATACCTAGAGCAATGGTAGTCCACTTGGTCCCTACCCTTCACCAGAGGGATTTTCAGCTTTCGTGATGGGCGTTAGGTGCAGGGGTTTACTATATGCTCTGATTTCCTATAACTCTGCTTTACAAATTTTGTAAAGTACGTAACTTCCCTTCTTTATACATCACCATTACTGAGGAAACGAAGGTCGGTTAGAAAATTTTAGTACTAACAATGATACAAAAGTTGGTGGTAAGTAAAAACGTTGAGCATCCCTGACCTGGAGGAAGTAAATGCGGAAGAAAAAGTGCACGTATAAAATAAATAGGGGTAAGAAGGCTAATGATAAGAAGAGATAATAAAGGATCAGTGTTCAATAGTATTCTTAACATATAGCATGGAACTGACACCATATCAAGGCTTAAAAAAATTTTAACGACTGGAATTCGAAAGCAAACGACACAAAAATTGTGTTGTCACTAATGACAACGACTAAATGAAAATACAGTATTGAACATAATGTTTCTTGCAGCTGCCTTTTTGCAGCCGTCGAGTGCCAGTGCACCCTTTCCTCGCTAGAGACAGTAGACAAGTGCCGGCTACCGGCGGCCCGACTGAAGGCTGTGCAGCTTGTGGTAGATGCCCCGTCGCTCCAGCAGCTCTGTGTGTTTCCCGAGCTCAGCGACGCGACCTTCGTTGATGACGCAGATGACGTCCGCGTCCTGGATGGTTGACAGTCGGTGCGCGATGGTGATGCACGTGCGGCCCTCCTTCGCCTTGTCGAGGGCCTCCTGTACCACCTGTTGGACGATCACACGTCATTGAAGAAGCATACTGAAGATAAATGTGGCAGTGATAGCAAGTATAACTCGTCTAAACCGAGTGAGGTGGTGTGCATTAGTTAGCACACAGGACTTGATTTCGGTGGGGGGGGCGGGGGGGGGGGAAGTAGTATAATGATTCAGATTCTTCTCCCACTATTCAAATTCAGGTCTTCGGCGATTTCCCTAGATGGTTTAAGGCAAATGACAAATTTCTTTCTGCATCCTGCCTTAATACGAGCCTGTGCTTCTTCCCAAATGACCACGTTGTCGACGGAACGTTAAACCCTAATCTTCCTTCTTCCTCGCTTCGTTCGTCTCAAGAACTATTTTTAAACTAACTGCTTGATGGAAGTAACGTAGTGAAGTAGTTATATTGAACATATTTACAAGTGTGTTGGTTTCATAGCCGGCCGCGGTGGCCGTGCGGTTCTAGGCGCTCCAGTCCGGAGCCGCGTTGCTGCTACGGTCGCAGGTTCGAATCCTGCCTCGGGCATGGGTGTGTGTGATGTCCTTAGGTTAGTTAGGTTTAAGTAGTTCTAAGTTCTAGGGGACTAATGACCACAGCAGTTGAGTCCCATAGTGCTCAGAGCCACTTGAACCATTTTTTTGTTGGTTTGATGTTATTTATGGAGAAGATGAGATCTCTCTTACGTACTCAACCTATGAACGTGATGGTATGTGTATGGCAGATATTTTTTTTTAAACTTACATTTGCTTGCAGCATAAAATGTTCCAAATACTCCACTTGAATGTGGCCACATGTCCTAAACTAAACACATCAAAAAAAGTTTTGTATCACCCCGGTTCGCAGAAATCCTGAAGACACACTGACTGTGGATATCGTATCACAGACACAGTCCCTTTGGCTGTTCAGAGATTTCACTAAACCAGCCCAAAGATGTAAACAACCATGGATGAGCAGTGTCCGACAGCCGACAGCCGATCAGTTCCAGTTATTCCACAAGGAAGGAGGTACACGTCTTGTGTTGTCTGTAGTTCAACCATGCCTAGACGGTCAATACCACGGTTCGATCGCCTACGCAATGTTGCTATGTACCAGGAAGGGCTCTCAACAAGGGAAGTGTCTAGATGTCTCGGAGTGAACCAAAGCGATGTTGTTTGGACATGGAGCAGATACAGAGACTGGAACTGTTGATGACGTGCCCCCAAGGACTACTACTGCAGTGGATGACCGCTGCCTACATATTGTGGCTCGGAGGAACCCTGAGAGCAACGCCACCATGTTGAGTCATGCTTTTCGTGTTACGACTCAAACTGTGCGCAATAGGCTGCATGTTGCGCAACTTCACTCCTGACGTCCATGGCGAGGTCCATCTTTGCAACCACGACACCATGCACCGCGGTACAGATGGGCCCAACAACATGCCGAATGGACCGCTCAGGACTGGCATCACGTTCTCTTCATCGATGAGTGTAGCATATGTCTTGAACCAGACAATCGTCGGAAACCTGTTTGGAGGCAACCCGGTCCAGCGAGTGCAGCAACGTGGAGGTTACCCGCTGTTTTGGGGTGGTATTATGTGTGGCTGACGTAAGCCGCTGGTGGTCATGGAAGGCGCCGTAACGGCTGTACGACACGTGAATGCCACCCTCCGACCGATAGTGCAACCATATCGGCAGCATACTGGCGAGGCATTCGTCTTCATCGACGTCAATAATTCGCGCCGCCATCGTGCACATCTTGTGAATGACTGCCTTCAGGATAACGACATCGTTCGACTAGAGTGGCCAGCATTTTCTCCTGACATAAACACTATCGAACATGCCTGGGATCGATTGAAAACGGCTGTTTATGGACGACGTGACCCACCAATCACTCAGGGATCTACGCCGAATCGCCGTTGAGGAGTGGGACAATCTGGACCAACAGTGCTTTGATGAACTTGTGGTTAGTATGCCACGACGAATACAGGCATGCATCAATGGAAGAGGACAAGCTACTGGGTATTAGAGGTACCGGTGTGTACAGAAATCTGAAGGTCTCGTTGTATGGTGGTACAACATACAATGTGTGGTTTTCATGAGCAATGAAAAGGGCGGAAATGATTTTTATGTTGATCTCTATTCCAATGTTCTGCACAAGTTCCGGAACTCTCGGAACCGACGTTATACAAAACTGTTTTTGGTGTGTGTAATATGGTGGGTTTCTTGAATGAATATTTTTCGCAGTCAAAGATGAACAGGAGCTCTTTCAAAAAAATTTTGGTTCTACTGTGTTTTCCGAGTAATGCCACTGATGACAGCATATTTTCTCCGTAATGCTTTTCATTGTATGTAACGGATCGTAGTCATCAACTGATTTCTATTTCCTGTGTGCCCCTACTGCATATACAGGAGTATGTATAAAGAACTGAAGGGGATGAGGTGAACTGCTCGTAGTGTTGGTACGTTTGCTGCTCGGAAATGGCACAGTGTCTTTAATCTTTCCGCAAAAATCAGGCGGAAAAAAATTAAATTAATGTCAAATTTATTAATATTAAATCTAGCAGACAATGTAGACTTTTTGAGATTTGTTTGGAGGACTTTGAAAAGAAATAATTTTGATGTATTCACGTGCAACATACAACAGCAACTGGTGTGCGTGTAAAAATTGTGTTATTTATAATCCACTTGTCACACCACTGGAATAGAATCAGATGACTAATTTGGACGTCTGTGAGATCCACCGAAATGTTCAGTGAAGTATGTTGTGTAGGGCTATTAACATACTTAAAGCTGCAGGGATGTAAAGTTATGTACGGCACACATGTTAGAAGCTGTATGAAGTTTTTTTAGGTGTTAGTGTCCGAATTTCTCAATAATCTGACGCATCCTGACACTCTCAGTTACGTAATACGATTATTCGAACGTTTCTCAGTCTTTGCGTTTTTTTTTCAAAAGACTGCTTATTGTCAGACGAACACAGTAACAGCGAAGACCATGGTTACATGCTACATTTTCAGCATAGGCAGTCCTTAGGTGATTTGGTCACACAGCAGCTGCGCTCTACCAAAAAGCGATTCTGTAGATGTGTGTTTTTCGTTTCTTTGTTTCTTTTTCACATAATTAAAACCATACTTCGTTCAGTGTTAGTCCATAATGTATTCTACGTCCTTACAAAATATAAATTGCAAAATAAGTCATAAAATTAGCCACTCTTATAACTTCAGCGTCTCTATGCAAACAAAGCAGTTACTTTCCATGGAAGTACAGTTTGTATGCCTAAACATAAAAAATCTGTATACTTATTCTTGTTATTTTGTATTCAGTGGAACGTTCTTCAACATGATCAAGGACAGTTTTCTGTCATTGTCGATAGGGGCGAATGTTGTTTGTGACTAATGGAAAGATGTTTTATGTAGGCGCACGATGTATTGAAGCGATTTTTGATATTTTTTTGTTTTGCAGTTTTTTTTAATTTTACTTTTTTTAGGAAATTGTGTTTTGTGACACTATATGGTAAGTCTGTAACTTTTTATTATGCTTTTATTTTCACTACAACATTCCTCTGTCTCACATTACAGATCAACAATTTTTGAATAAATCCAGAATTAAACCTTGAAAATTTGATTTTTCTTAAAAATACTGATTATTTATAAGTAACAGACAGGAGGTTAACTGAGTGGAGCAGATATGTCTCGCAGTTTATGCAGCCTATTATATACCCTCACATATTTTCTAGACGGTTCACTGCTTCTGGTTTATAGGGTAATCTGGTTAAGACAATAATTGCAAAAGCAAATAAAGCCTTCGAAACGAGGTAACGTCCGATAGGTATGCAGCACACCTGATGTACAGATAATGCGGTTACAATCTTAAATGCCCAAGGCTACCAGGAAAACTACGGTAGTCTGCACTTGCTTGTGATAGCCTACGGTAGTTTTATAGCTGTACCTATTGCATACACGGAGGCAAGAAACTGCACATACACTGTAGTAAAACGGATTTTTGGTACCTACCTTTTCACTCTCGGCATCGAGCGCCGACGTGGCCTCGTCGAGCAGCAGTATCTTGGGGTTCCGGACGAGCGCCCTGGCAATGGCCACGCGCTGCTTCTGCCCTCCAGACAGCTGCGTGCCCTTCTCCCCCATGCGCGTGTCGTAGCCCTGCAAAAACACACCAAGTGCGACACGTCCCGTCAGGCTCACCATCGAAACTGTGAGAAGCTAATTTTCTTCTGTTCATTTTTGCACCCATTATTACTCATTTCGTATTTGTGTTGTGTTTATAATGCAGATGAGAGTAAGTATCATTCGTGTTTTGCAGATGAATATTTATTTCCTTTCCAACCAACATGTTTCACCACCGCATGAGGATAAAAAGAAATACGGCTGTCTTACACTACTGTCTGTATTGTTAAACGGCAAAAGACGATCATCCAGTGCAGGGTGCAGATCGTCTATCTGACGGCTTCCAGGAAAAAAAAAAAAAAAAAAAAAAAATCAGTACTTCATGTAACTATTAACTATTTACTGTATTTAAAATTTTGAATTGCTGTAATGTTATACTCATTAAGACATAAGATCCCATATTAAAGGTTTAACACAGTAAGCCCAGTGTTAAAGTTAGAAACTGCTTTGACGCAGCGTAACTCACGACGCGTAAGTTACACCACATTCATTCAGTGTTTGATAATGAAATCACTTACATCAAGCCGGCCGAAGTGGTCGTGCGGTTCTAGGCGCAGCAGTCTGGAACCGCGAGACCGCTACGGTCGCAGGTTCGAATCCTGCCTCGGGCATGGATGTGTGTGATGTCTTTAGGTTAGTTAGATTTAACTAGTTCTAAGTTCTAGGGGACTAATGACCTCAGAAGTTGAGTCCCATAGTGCTCAGAGCGATTTGATTTTTTTTTCACTTCCATCAAACTTTAAATATAATATCAATCGTTTTTTTCAACTTTTTCTCTCTGACATCTCCCACAAACTGCACGTACAATCACATTAGTGTGACCACCCATCGAAAGTTTCAAAAACCACCTTTTGTAGCGCAGAAAGAGAGTTAATGAAGTATTGCAAGGCACCAACATTGATTCGGAGCAATCCCGACTCCACTGCTGTGACCGGTTGCGCTAGGTTTCTCGGCTGAGGATCCTGGTGCGAACAGCCAAATCGAATTGGTCCTACAGATTTTCCATTGGGTTTAAATCCGGGGAATTTGATGGCCATGGAAGTACGATATACATATCCTGATGCTCTTCAGACTATACACGTACACTGTGAGTTGCCTCGTCCTGTTGGTAGATGCCATCATGCCGAGGAAAAACAAAGTGCATGCAGGGTGTTGTTCCTCAACCATAGAGGCATAGTTGTGTTGATCCCTTATGGCTACCAGAATGCCAAGATTATTGAGGGAATGCCATGTAAACATTCCACAGACCAGATCGCTCCCTTCTCTGATGTGGACCCTTCGGATGATTCTTGCAGGGTGTCTGTTTTCAGACATTTTACTCCGTACATGCCAAAGGCCATGTGTCCAATGGTAAATAAAACGTGATTCGTCTGAAAAGGCCACTTGTCGCCACCCAGTGGCCGTCCAGTAGCGGTACTGGTGTGCAAATTCCAGCCTACGGCGCCAATGGAAATGGAAATGAGCGTTTGGCTTCATTGGCCGGGAGGCCCGTTACAGAGCAGGCCCGGCCGCCTTGGTGCATTCGACGCCACATCGGGCGGCCTGCGCGCCGTATGGGGATGAAATAATGATGAATACAGCACAACATCCAGTCCCTGATCGGAGAAAATCCGCGACCCAGCCGGGAATCGAACCCGGGCCCCTTAGGACGGCAGTCCGTCACGTTGACCATTCAGCTATCGGGGCAGACTACGTCGCCAATGAACAGCAGTCAGCATGGATGCCTGAGCCAGGCACTTCGGAGGCCCGTACGTGGCAACATTCGTTGAACAGTTGTTGGAGAGACAGTGTTGATCGCTCCTTGCTTCATCAGGGCGGTCAGTTGCTTAGCAACTGCGTCTACTCGCCCGTAATCTCCGCAGCCGTTGTCCACCATCTTCATCTATGGCCCGTTGTGCACCACAGTTCTTTCCGCATCGGTTTCGAACAGGGCCATTTTCCTACTCACGGTGTAAATTAACCACAGCGGCATGCGATCAGTTTACAAACTTAGACGTTTCGGAAATGCTTCCAACCTTGGTCTAAAATCCAATGATCACGCGCTTTTGAAGGTCTGATAAATCGCTCCGTTCCCTCCTAACGACAAAGACTGCGCTGAGTTCCTCATCCCTCTGACACGCTTCATATACCCCCTACTGCTAGTAATGTGACGTTCCACCTGCGAGCGGTTACAGTACTTTTACGTGTAACATAGGCGGTGGCCACATTAATTTGACTGCGCTGTGTAATAATATGAAAAGTTTATCTCTTGCTACATTTTTGCTGTTGATGTAAATCTTCAGCATCACGAATGACATTTTAATTTACTCCTCTACTGCTAACTTTATTTACAACACGATTTGCAGAGTTTAACCACATATGCTACTGGATGTACCTGCAAAATTAAGTCATCGTACGACGGATTTCGTTTGAAGCTGTTTTATAAATGAGAGTTCGATTCTTGAAAGAATGGTACGTGGCAAAGGGGCAGTGGCGGTGGGGGCGCGGGGCATTACTCTTAAGAAAAGAAAGGGTCTGCTCACTCAGAAGGTCTATTTTATACAAGGAGGCATCAACAAAAATGAAAGGTTGCTCAATGACCAAATAAGAAAGAATTGAAGGACAATAACCCAACTAATTCACAGATTAGCGTAAAGTTATTAAAAATGAAAGTAAAAATCGGATTAAGATAATAGCGTGCAAGCACGTGCGCGCGTGCACATACACACACACACACACAGAGAGAGACAGAGAGAGCGAGAGAGAGAGAGAGAGAGAGAGAGAGTGGTACCACCCTATCCACACACCATCCCTCCCCACTCCAACATCTTACTGCACTGGATCCCTCAGTTAATCCTGCAGCAGGAAGCACAGTGTGAAGTGTACAGTGATGGGCACACTTCTCACATGCAATTACTACAGATGAACCAATACACTTATGAAAAGAATAGCACGCAAAATAATAAATGATTAATCACAACCCTATCATCGTAAACACACTAAGGGAAAAAACGATGTACCACGAAGGAATTATCCAAGTGGGACGGAAATTGATATGTGTAACGCACTTATAGACATAAACAAATTATTACAATTTCGGAAAAAATGGATGATTTGTTCAAGAGAAAGTGCATCACAAGGCACCGACATTGATTCGGAGCAATGCCGACTCCACTGCTGTGACCGGCTGCGCTAGGTGTCTCGGCTGAGGATCCTGGTGCGAACAGCCACATCTGGCCTCTATGCAAACAGTTATTCGGCTTGGCATTGGTTGATAGAGTTGTTGGAGTTTCTCGTGGGGGACATCGTGCCAAGTTATATCAACTGGCGCGTTCGATCGTCAAAATCCCAAGCTGGTTGGAGGGCCCTGCCCATTGTGCTTCAAAGTTCTCAATTGGGGAGGGATCTGGTGACCTTGCAGGCCAAGTCAGGGTTTGGCAAGCACGAAGCCAAGCAGGAGAAACTTGCGCCGTATTCGGACGGGCATTATCTTGCTGAAATGTTAGTCCAGAATAGCTTGGCACGAAGAGCAACAGGGCGTACGCTATCGTCGACGGACCGCTGTGCTGTTAGGACAGCCAAATGGGTTCTGCTGTGAAAGGAAATAGCACCCCAGACCATCACTGCTCGCTGTCACGCCGTACGACGGGCGACCGTCTAGTTTGTATTACCCCCGCTGTCCAGGGCGTCTCCAGATACACCTTCGGCCTGGGATGTCATTGACAGGAGTAGAATTGTCTTCAGTGACGGGTGCTGCTTCGACTTCAGCTCCGATCCGACTATTGCCCACCATACGACCCCATAACCAGGAGTCATGGTCCGGGGTGCCATTTCCTTTCTTTGGTTGTCATCCGCGGCGCCCTTACAGCACAGTGGTACGTCGATGACATTCTATACCCAGTTTTGTTGTCCTTGATGGTTAGCCATCTTGGGCTTACATTCCAGCAAGATAATACCCACCCGCACATGGTGAGCGTTTCTAATGCTTGCCTATGTGCTTCTTAAACTCTACCTTGGCCAGAAAGGTCGCCGAATCTTTCCTCAGTAGAGAACGTTTGGAGTATTACGGACAGGGACCTCCAACCAGCTCAGTATTCTGACGATCTAACGTGCAAATTGTACAGAATCTGGCACGATATTCCCCAGGACATCCATCAACTATCAATCAATGCCAAACCAAATAACTGCCTCCATAAATGCCAGAGGTAACCCAACGCGTTGTTGACCTGCTTAGTTTGTGATGCTCTTTCTCTTGAATAAATCATCCATTTTTTCTAAAATGGTAATCATTTGTCTATCTTTACATGTGCATCACATCTACCGATTTCAGTCCTATTCAGGTAAGTGATTCGTGGGTCACCTTTTTTGTTTTAGAGTGTATTACGATAACCTAAACCTGCCTCCAAAAAATATTTCTCGTCTCTCGTCTCACAAGAAAATATGTACATTTGAACAATTACATTTTATTTTGTAGACCATTGATAGTGCCTAATATGAATAGGTGAAACGTGTTTGGTTGAAAACATAATAAACATTCAGCTGGGGAACAAATAATATTTATTCTCATCTACATCATAAATGTACCACATCTTATTCGTTCTAACTGTGTAATATCCTTAATTAGTGTTTGTTCTCGAATACTGTTTATCAAAATCGGTATCATTTTTGAGGACTTTAATTCTAGGATTACTTATGACAATATAACTGCGCACGGTGAAGAATGACCACTATGGCAGTAAAATATCGTGTTTTGGCGTTAGAAAAGCACAGTTTTCGACGTGTCGACCTTTCAGGTCAAGTGTTTTATCAACCGCTTTTCATTGGATAGAATCCGTCTCTAAAACGTGGTTCTGGAAGGTCTCACAAGGCCCTGTTTTACAGCTGCCATATTCTACTCATCCAATTTAAAGATTTTTTCTAGACGCAAATGTCTTTAGATGTAGGGCCTATTATATCTTGTGAATGATAATGATCTGCTGCCAGTCTAGCTCTCATGATGTAAATGTTTTCAGATGTCGGGAGTATTGTATCTTCCGAATGATAGCGATCTGCTAGCTCTCATTGGTTGTTTTAAAATAACCTTTATTTTGCATTTACACCCACTGAGCAGTTTCATCTGTTTAGCCAGTTTGAATGGTTGTGTAGTGTAAGATGCACTTACTTGGTTAGAGCTGGTGCTTCAGTAATATAACAGAAACACTACGACTGCGTGGCAAGAATTATTATTGATGACATGCAAAGCCAAACAATCTACGGAATGGAGAGATGCTGCAGAGAATGGGCAAGAATCGAAGTTTATAACTGTTTTTAACAGTTTCACAAAAAGTTTGCTAGTGTCATAGTGTCACACTGTTAGAACTGCAGCTCGCTTTAAACAACGGTTGTCTTAGATTTTATTTTGTTGAACAAAGAACATGAACTGAGAATGGTGAAAGAGAAGATCAGTAAAAAGGTCTTTGGTAAGAAATAGTCATAGACACGTTCCCTACATTTCTGTACATATAAATCACTTTTGGGTTATACAAGATTACGCTGCTGTTAACTATGTCCAAGCAGTGGTGAAAGTCAACTAGAGAACATAAAAGGTATTTCTGAAATCAGCCTCATTAATCAGATATCGATAATTAGTTGATTGATACCCTATCTAATCTTTGGTCTGACGACATCTATCCTCTTCTACTTTCTGCAGTAAAAATGGCTGGATATTACAGTTTTCAGATTCGACGACCTTTCCTCCCCCTTACATATACCGTCAAAATTATTGAATTACTGAGAAGTATCAGTATCAAACATCTTTGCAGATTAAAAATGTATAGAATGTCGGCCTCTGGTAGGCATTTCATAATCCTGTTCACCTTGAAGCCTCGCGTCGATCCATAAAATGTACAGATACACTGTGATGGTACGTACGGTGAGTATGACGTCTAAGTATTGTTCACCGTATTGCTCTTCCTTTTTTTGCTCTTATGAAAGTGTAAGAGTACATGATGGAAGACATAGCTTTTTCTAACATACACACAGGTCAGTCGCCACGTTATAATGAAAGATACAACAGTAAATGTCCTTAATGTCCTAATGATAAACAAGAACAACGAACATTTCATTATTACCTCAATTCGATGTTGAAGAAATAGATTTTGAAATTTTAGACTGTATTGTTGCAAAAAAAAATATCGTCAGGTTCCCATGAGTTGATGTTGCACGTAATCAAAACTACTATTAGACCTCTCAAATATTTGTGTTTACGTATAAATTTTGCAATATTAAAACACCGATGTTTTGACCCAATTTTTTAAATTCATAACAGAGTGAATATGCACACGTGATGTTACTGAATAGTTAAAAGATGTAATACAAATAATTATCAGTTAGTAAATTGTTAAATGAAACATCTGGAACAACAGTGCTGACGACACTTTTCTGTGTTTACGCTTAGTTGCATCACTTGCCCGATACTGACATAAATTCTATATGTGATCAAATGCCATTGTGTCGCACTGTGACTGAAAAGGTATTTTACGTTTTCCATCAAATATCATAGTACAACATCCTTAAAAGACTTCTGGGTGTTAGTTTAGAATATAAAGTACAAAACATAATAAAACAAGCAGCATTTAACCTGTACTGCAGCGATCATTTGTCAGAGCAAAGGCTTCTTTTAGTGAATTTGGGTGCTCCTATATATTGTATTTCAGGCAATCTCAAGCTGCGCATTAGTATGCTTGGAAATCAACTAATCACCTACGATTACACCTTGCCTGCATTCGGTAAGTGAGAGACGCTTCTTGGCAGACGATTTGTCTGACGTGGCGGTTATTTTGTTTTCCAGGCCATTGTGTAAAGTTACTTCATATAACTTCAATGATTTAATCAACAAACGCCAGGAAAGTCCTCAGGAGGCATGAATGTTGCGTGTTATACATGCAGCTGACTTCCTGGAGTGACATGTCGTGGAGTGAACTACGGCCACTTGGTGGTCACCAGCAGCTCGATGCGATCTACAGCGACTTTCTGTCCGCCCGACTCCAGAGCAATTCCGGCGCTTGAGACATTTTCTTTTTGACCTTTTCATACATTTCGGCTCAAACCCCCTAAACTCTATTGGGAAGTTAGGCTGTCGACAATAGGTAACGTCGGCCTTCTAGTAGCAGTAGCTCGCGCCTGCCTGTCACTGTGGTCGGGTAACCTTATGCCTTTCTCCTGTGCCCACAAACCTCCCTCGTGACTCTGTGTGTATATGAATTAAAACCGTATCAAACTTTTTATAGTAGTTCCTGAGATTAGCCAGAACATACAGACAAGAAAAATGTGTCAGGTGCCTTAAATTTATAATATCTATAGATGATTCCAAAGAGTTCTGTCATTCACCACTAGGTGGCAATGATATCTTTTCACAATGTTGAGGGACTTTAATTAATTGAGCCAATTTCCACGAAATATTCGTGTATTATACGCAAAAAAATTTCTTGCAAATTAGTTTATTTAGTGTTGAAAACCGTATTAACATATTTACAGTAGTTCCTGTGATTCGTGCAAGCATACTAACTGATACTTCGGTGTGGACTTTGTATAGGGTGGTTAGAAACCGTCTGAAAAGCTTGTAAGGCTGTGGCAGGGTGCGCGTGTGCTGAGAAATAACTGTTAAGGATAAAATTCGATACGTGGCTCCGTTTCCGAGTCAATTAGCATTGAATTTACTCAAAAATGGCGAGCCGCCCGCAAATTCAAGTGGCCTAGCAGAGACAGTGTCGCCAATCGTGTTCTTCGTTTGGTTTCCTAAAACCGAACGAGAGAGATACAAAAGCGGCCAGGGGACGATAGTAAGAATCGAACCCGAGTCAAAGACTTAACGGTCTCTTGCGCTATCGTCTATGCTATGAGATCAATTGACACTACCTTCCGGCAGGCTGGTTGAAAATGCACTTGCAGAGATCTGATTAGCTTACTTCAGTGTTTAATAACTCTGCAACGGATGACCGTATAGATTTTTTTTTAACAGCTGTTTCTCAGCAGCCGGCCTCTGTGGCCGAGCGGTTCTATGCGCTTCAGTCCGGAACCGCGCTGCTGCTGCGATCACAGGTTCGAATCCTGCCTCGGGCATGGATGTGTGTGATGTCCTTAGATTAGTTAGGTTTAAGTAGTTCTAAGTTCTAGGGGACTGATGACCTCAGATGTTAAGTCCCATAGTGCTTAGAGCCATTTGAGCCATTTTTCTCAGCAGAACGTCCCTTCCACCACCCTTACAAGCTTTACAATCTGTTTCTGAACACCCTGTGGATCGCACCCAGACAAGAACAGCAACACAACTAAAAAAGCAATACTTGCGAAAACTCGACTTAAAGAATTAATTCTATAAAAGTTATATTAAAATAGTGTAACCTTCCTTTAAATTTTAAGTAAGTATTGTTGGCTGTCAATTCCATTGCACTTTTAGTTCGCGTTGGGACACTTCACGCGTATTTTTCAGCGACATACTTAAATAGTCGGTTTTCAAGTTTTGTCACTTTTCATGCCGAGTTGCAATATGTGTAGAAGTTAGAAGAAGAGGATGGATAGACAGATAATGCTGTTGCTAGTCTTACCACATCGTTTATACCATGCAATAAATAACCACATTCAGTACAAAACGCAGATTTCCTTAGGCCTTCACAATGGAGCTGAAATGTTGCTCATTTTAAGAATTTTGAGTTACGGTGCAACTACACTCCTGGAAATTGAAATAAGAACACCGTGAATTCATTGTCCCAGGAAGGGGAAACTTTATTGACACATTCCTGGGGTCAGATACAACACATGATCACACTGACAGAACCACGGGCACATAGACACAGGCAACAGAGCATGCACAATGTCGGCACTAGTACAGTGTATATCCACCTTTCGCAGCAATGCAGGCTGCTATTCTCCCATGGAGACGATCGTAGAGATGCTGGATGTAGTCCTGTGGAACGGCTTGCCATGCCATTTCCACCTGGCGCCTCAGTTGGACCAGCGTTCGTGCTGGACGTGCAGACCGCGTGAGACGACGCTTCATCCAGTCCCAAACATGCTCAATGGGGGACAGATCCGGAGATCTTGCTGGCCAGGGTAGTTGACTTACACCTTCTAGAGCACGTTGGGTGGCACGGGATACATGCGGACGTGCATTGTCCTGTTGGAACAGCAAGTTCCCTTGCCGGTCTAGGAATGGTAGAACGATGGGTTCGATGACGGTTTGGATGTACCGTGCACTATTCAGTGTCCCCTCGACGATCACCAGTGGTGTACGGCCAGTGTAGGAGATCGCTCCCCACACCATGATGCCGGGTGTTGGCCCTGCGTGCCTCGGTCGTATGCGGTCCTGATTGTGGCGCTCACCTGCACGGCGCCAAACACGCATACGACCATCATTGGCACCAAGGCAGAAGCGACTCTCATCGCTGAAGACGACACGTCTCCATTCGTCCCTCCATTCACGCCTGTCGCGACACCACTGGAGGCGGGCTGCACGATGTTGGGGCGTGAGCGGAAGACGGCCTAACGGTGTGCGGGACCGTAGCCCAGCTTCATGGAGACGGTTGCGAATGGTCCTCGCCGATACCCCAGGAGCAACAGTGTCCCTAATTTGCTGGGAAGTGGCGGTGCGGTCCCCTACGGCACTGCGTAGGATCCTACGGTCTTGGCGTGCATCCGTGCGTCGCTGCGGTCCGGTCCCAGGTCGACGGGCACGTGCACCTTCCGCCGACCACTGGCGACAACATCGATGTACTGTGGAGACCTCACGCCCCACGTGTTGAGCAATTCGGCGGTACGTCCACCCGGCCTCCCGCATGCCCACTATACGCCCTCGCTCAAAGTCCGTCAACTGCACATACGGTTCACGTCCACGCTGTCGCGGCATGCTACCAGTGTTAAAGACTGCGATGGAGCTCCGTATGCCACGGCAAACTGGCTGACACTGACGGCGGCGGTGCACAAATGCTGAGCAGCTAGCGCCATTCGACGGCCAACACCGCGGTTCCTGGTGTGTCCGCTGTGCCGTGCGTGTGATCATTGCTTGTACAGCCCTCTCGCAGTGTCCGGAGCAAGTATGGTGGGTCTGACACACCGGTGTCAATGTGTTCTTTTTTCCATTTCCAGGAGTGTATAAAGAACTTTAACGCGACCAAAAGCGGAAGTTTAAGCGGTTATGTTATACGTAAGCTTATCCACGAATCTGTTTTAACAGCAGAGATTACAAGTACACAGGAACAAAAATTAGCCACCCAATTAGAGGCCCCTACCCTCGTTCATTACCTCATTTCCCTGAAAAACTGAGTCCATTAGACGAGATTGTCCACAGCATACATACAGCATACTACATCATGATGGCGTACAGGGTCAACCAGAACTCCACGGACAAACTTTCAGAGGTTCTTCAGGGATATCTTCGTAGTAATCGTATTTTGGAATAAGGGAGCCACGGTCTCCGGCGGATTGTTACAGAGCTATAATGTAAGTATGGTTCATTTGTTTTGTTACCGCAATTACGCTAATTTCTGTGTATATACATTCGTAGCTGTGAAGAAACATGTAATCTTCAATAAACAAAACATACAACAGAAAACACAGAGTAATGAAGCAACCTCCGTCGACAAAACTGCTGTGATGTGATTGCCAGACGTTGGGACCAGGTTCACTGCATTCAGCGGACCAACACAAAAGGTGTATATCGGCCAAACTTCAGTAAACCGTCCGTAGTGCTGCTGTGTGTCACTCTTAACGTACAACCAACACCGCTGGAGAAAAAACCCTGGCCATATCCGAGCAGTACTGAATGCAAACTGAAGGGCAACGCGTTAAAGAGGGCATTACTGTTCTCAACAGCAGAAACCGTGAGCGAATGAGAGACAGGACACACAGCGCATTATGTCGACGTCTTCACTGTTGTCCACTCTTTTCAATGGGATACAGATAAAGAGCTAACTGGGGCAAGAATCCAAATGAACTGCAATAGCTCTATAACTATCCGCGGGAGGCCATGGGTCCCTTGTACCAAATACCCAAGGCATATCACTGGACAATCTCTGAAAGTTTGTCGGTGGAGTTCTGGTTCATCCAGTAGAAGAAACGGTAACACGAATACTGAAATAAACATTATGGATCATGTTCATACTAACGTGAATGAGTGCGCCCAAGTCATGGCACGAAACATACCACCAGCCTCCAAGAACTAAGTCCGACCTGAACTACACCTTCCAAACAATGTGATTTAGACACCTCATTGGGTCATCGGTACTCTCCTCGTATCACACTAGAGGCCCAAGTCAACTAATACCCAGTTTCTGTGTTGTTTGGCCAAATACAGACGCATAGCCTTATGTACCGCTGTGAACAATGCGAGTTACGCAACTCCCTTCACAATAATCCATCGGAAAATGATGTAGGTGGATCGGCATTCAGTGATAGCAGCAATTGCTGTATGTTATGAAACAGATTGTCATTGACAAGGCACATTTCTGTCGCTCAGGATCTCTTCGAACTGCTGCTCTCGAGCTGTTTTACATAGCTACGACCGGTACACGATTCCTTGCAGAAACGCTGGACAATCCGCATTGATATATCTACAATTCTGGGATCGTGATTCACATTGTCGCCAAGGGCATGCCCAAACACGATATCTTCTTTCTGTCACTATGTCACGTACCCACGTCGGCCGCCTTTTCTGCGCTCATCCCATGCCATGGACACTCGTAATACTTTAGTACCATGACTTACTTCAGGGGTAGAGGATCACGTGACCAACTGGTACCATCTGTGCACCATCTACAGCGCTCCACAAAGACCGTGGGCTCTTTTAAGGGACTGATTAACATTTTGTGCGGAATGTTTATATTTTCCACAAATTTGACAACTGACGTGGTGAAAACCGATAGCCAATAAATTATTAATTAGTAATAGAAATTACAAATTCTTATATGTAAGTTATTTGCCTAATGTAGTGGAATTTGAGTTGTACTACATCTACATCTACATCTACATGGATACTCTGCAAATCACATTTAAGTGCCTGGCAGAGGGTTGATCGAACCACGATCACAATTCTCTATTATTCCAATCTCGTATAGCGCGCGGAAAGAATGAACAACTATATATTTCCGTACGAGCTCTGATTTGCCTTATTTTACCGTGTTGATCGTTTCTCCCTATGTAGGTCGGTGTCAACAAAATATTTTCGCATTCGGAGGAGAAAGTTGGTGACTGGAATTTCGGGAGAAGATTCCGTCGCAACGAAAAACGACTTTCTTTTAATAATGTCCAGCCCAAATCCAGTATCATTTGTGTGACACTCTCTCCCATATTTCGCGATAATACAAAACGTGCTGCCTTTCTCTGAACTTTTTCGATGTACTCCGTCAGTCCTATCTGGTAACGATCCCACACCGCGCAGCACTATTCTAAAAGAGGAGGGACAAGCGTGGTGTAGGCAGTCTCCTCAGTAGGTCTGTTACATATTCTAAGTGTCCTGCCAATAAAACGCAGCCTTTGGTTAGCCAACCCACATCATTTTCTATGTGTTCTTTCCAAATTAAGTTGTTCGTAATTGTAATACCTAGGTATTTAGTTGAATTTACGGCTTTTAGATTAGACTGATTTACCGTGTAACCGAAGTTTAACGAGTTCCTTTTAGTGCTTACGTGGATGACCTCACACTTTTCGTTATTTAGGGTCAACTGCCACTTTTCGCACCATTCAGATATCTTTTCTAAGTCTTTTTGCAGTTTGTCTGGTCTTCTGATGACTTTATTAGTCGATAAACGACAGCGTCATCTGGAAACAACCGAAGACGGCTGCTCGGATTGTCTCCCAAATCGTTCATATAGATAAGGAACAGCAAAGGGCCTATAACACTACCTTGGGGAACGCCAGAAATTGCTTCTGTTTTACTCCACGTTAAATGATTGCAGTACCTGAGGTAGTGAGGCGATGAAGTTGTGGATGTTGGACTTCTTGGCAGCCTCAATGATCTCCGCCATGGACACTGTTTTGGTGTTGTCTCCGTATGCGATGTTCTCTGCGACCGTCCTGTCGAAAAGAACCGGCTCCTGAGACACGATGCCGAGCGGAGCACGCAGCTCCGACATCAGGATCGAGGACACGTCTCTTCCGTCCATGGACTGAAACAGAAAACCGAAGAGTTCTCAGAAATCACTTCGTGAATGTGCACTAATGGTTCAAATGGATTTGAGCAGTATGGGACTTAACTTCCGAGGTCACCAGTCCCCTAGAACGTAGAACTACTTAAACCTAAGAACCGAAGGACATCACACACATCCATACCCGAGGCAGGATTCGAACCTGCGACCGTAGCGGTCGCGCGGTTCCAGACTGTAGCGCCTAGAACCGCTCGGCCGCTCCGGCTGGCTGTGCACTAATCTCAAAGCTTCAGAAAATGAGTAACGTTCGCCACAAGAAGTTTATTCACATGAAATGCTGACAAGGAAATTAGTGGATGAAACAAAGACTACAGACACATGAAAAGAAACAGGAAGGAAAGAAGTCTATGGCAGAGCAGAAGAAGAGTCTTGTCCACTAACGTAAGGGAATTTGGGATGTACTGTCAAATTGAGACCTCATACGAGAAGTAGAAATGGTTTCCATACAGACTATACGTTCCTATCCAGGGTTCTCAGTTGAATTTTAGATGATGGGCAAAAATCGATTTGAAATTTCTGGCATATTTCAAACAGGAAATTGGAAATGACAATCTTGTTGCCTCGGTGACACTGTATAATGGGAGCTTTACCAATGAATTATTTTCTTTCGGAGCACTTAGTCTATTTTCAAACTAATGTCCATTCAGATGAGTAGGTTGTTTATTTTCTTTGCAATGGATTTCGAAGCTTTTGATGGCGTCATCTTAAATATTTACGTACAGTTATAGAAATTAAATACAATCACAAGTAAATCTTATTGCTTTACCGCAGCTCCTTCTAATGTGGTGAATACACTACCTGACAGAAAGTGAAGCACCCGGAGTGAGACGGGGAAACGAAACATCTCTGGCTGAGAGAGTGTGTGGTGTTAGTTCGATGATTAGAAAATCATGTCGTATTCACAAAGAACTAGGTAGTATGAGCCCATATACCAGTATGATGTTGCACCACCTCTGTCGTGGATGCATCCACTGATTCAGTTGGGAAGAGCGTCATGATGCCGTTGTACGCTTTCCTGGAGAAATTGGCAATTGTGAACTGTTCCTTGGTATCGTGGATACTGGGACAGAGTTGACGTCCGAGGCTACCCCAGACATATTCTATCGGGGATAGATCTAAAGAATTGTGCTGCTCACGGGTGTACCTCAACATGACACAGAGAGTTGAGACACGTGCCATGTGTGGTCGAGAATGGCTGTTTTGAAAAATCGCACCACGACACTCTCACACGACAGGAAACACGTGAGAACGCAGCATGTCCGTGCCACACCATTGTGCAGTCAGAACTCCCTTGGTCACAATCAGCTGTGACCGGAAGCTCCCCGCAACGTGTCGCCACGTGAAACACAGCTATGGCTGTCCAAAATATTGTAACAATGATGTACATCCATAGTAGTGCAGGTCCGATAGTCGTCGCGACGCCGTTCTTCAGCAGTCCATGCACCTCAGTCGTGGCACCACTCTGCACGCAGTCGTTTATATTTCGTGTTAACGTATGGAACGATAACTTCCTAGTATAGCTGCTGCTGGTCTCCGACCAGTGGTGTAGGATGACACAGGATGTCGCATGGAGTCCATTACTTGTCCTTGGCGGCAGGCGCAGATGTGAAGAGCTGACGATGTCCTTGGTGTACAGTATGGCGAAGCTCCCTTGTGGTTGGACAGACTTAGTCGGCCGGAACCCTGACGACAAGCATGCCTGCCCTCACGTTCCTATAGTCCAGTACTGGACCACTGTCACATCCGGAAGTCACACAAATCTGAATTGCTCGATTCGACCAGCCAGACCAATGCAGACCGACAATAATTCGTCAGGTGCTGATAACGTTGTCTCATACGTATGCGCCGTGCCCGTGTCCTTCGCAGTGATCGCCCAACATCTGACGCTGTACACACTCCTTATATACCTTGCCTGGTCTGTGTTACAATACAAACAGCATTAATAGAGTTTGAAAAAAAACGGGACTTCTGTCGGATGTTCGCGTCGTTCTCGCACGGTATCTCGACGGCGTAACTCGCTGTCTTCTTCAGGTGCTACCCGAGAATGGTCCTTGGGCGGATCGAACGCACTATTTATGCCTGTAAGGCGCTTGGCGCTCCCTAGCCGGTCCGCGCCGCATCGGCTGCTCCCTCCGCGGTCCGCTTCCACCAGACGCTGCTCCTATGGTCCTCTCTGCCGCTGGTGTTCCCACTGCCGACCGCGCCGCGGCCTAGCCGGGCGGTGCTTCCTCTCAAGAATTTACACCACAAGCAGGAGTACCACAAGGAGGCATCTTGTCTCCGCTACTGTACGCGCTTTGCACGGCTGACGTACCATCGACAACAACCCATACAGAAACAGTGTGACTTTACGCTGACGACACCGCCTACTGGTGCACAGAATTGAAGGCGACAAACGTGCAACGTAAGACACAGACCTACCTACAACGACTACAAACCTGGATGGCAAAATGGGGGATCCGTCCAAACCCATCCAAAACCCAAAAGGTTTTGTTTAGACACAGACACCTGACAAAAAACGAAAACAAAACACAGATGACATTCAACTGAAGCTCTGGAACACCCCACTAAGGCTTAATGACACTTCCAGGCACCTAGGTGTGTACCTAGACAAATATATAAATTGGAAAACACACCTCACATACCTGTTAGACAAGACAAGAAAAAGACAAGGCCTAATCAGACGAATACAAGGACGATTTCACGGATCTGACGACCAAACTGCAATCCACACCTACTAAACGTACATTAGACCTGTGACAGAATATTCTGCACCCCTCTTAGGGGCCTGCGTAAACCGGTAGCAGAACGACTTTATTCGACCAAGAGACGACTCTTACGCAGCATCTCAAGACTAAATGGCTCTAAGAACTATGGGACTTAACATCTGAGGTCATCAGTCCCCTAGACGTAGAACTACTTAAACCTAACTAACCTAAGGACATCGCACACACCCATGCCCGAGGCAGGATTCGAACCTGCGACCGTAGCAGCAGCGCAGTTCCGGACTGAAGCGCCTAGAACCGCTCGGCCACTGCGGCCGGCTCATCTCAATACTGCCAAGGCTCACGCCCAGTGACGACGTATATGACATCACTGGCGTGGAGCAGCTACAGGCCAGGCTAACTAAACTCAAACTACGGGAGACACATATTAACGAAACGTCCAGGCACGGAAGACATCCTGACAACAAGACCAAGAGTAAACAGGCGACCAAAATTCAAATACATCCAACCAGCGCGTAAAGTAGCATACAACACCAGCCAGGCATACCCAGACCTCGCCATTACCATGGAACTCTTAACCGAAGACATTCCACTTCCCCCACACCTGAACCAAAGACAGAGAAACTAGCTCTATAAAACATACAAAGGCGCCCCCCCCCCCCACACACACACACACACACACGCGCACGCATATAAAAAGTAGAATTAAGGTATACATAAAATGTAGCATAGATTTTAAAAAATTAAAAAAGTATATACAATATGTAAGTGTTCACCACTGCCACGAAAGTGAAAGTCATCCCCCTAAGGTGACTGGAGGAGCTGATGTAAACAGGAGTGCACCTTAAACGCCCAACTGACAACAGGTCTCTAAATTCAATTCTATAATCAAATTAATTGTATGTCTTCAAATTATCCTCGCCTCCCACCTATACCGGACAATATAAAGAAAAGTGGAATAAATTGCTTAAGTAGTAGCATAAAACAACAACACCACTACTCACACACATAAAATGAAGCAACACCACAATTGTACTATATTTTTATTGTATTCTACTAACTTTATTGTATGTTAATGTGTTCCAATATGATACATGGAATAATCATGATGTAAAATATTCTACAATCTATAGCATTTGTACTGCATTTCAATATGACTTAAAATTTTATATTCTATATTGTAAAAATGATCAACTGCACAACTGCAAGAAAGCTGAACAAATAAATAAATGAAATGTTCCAGTACAACAAAAGGGTGAACAGGGTAATGCAAGCCCTCAAACACCCTGCCCAACCCCTTCAGGGAAGGGAATGAAAAGTGAAAAAAAAAAAAAACCGCCCAAGGACCATTCTCGGGTAGCACATGAAGAAACCATCGAGTTACACCGTCAAAATATAGTGCGAGAACGACGCGAACATCCGGTAGAAATTACGTTTTTTTTTTTTTTTTTATCAAAGTGTCAACAGGTCGCCAGGAAAGCCTGAAGAATTACAGCATTAATACACTTTGGTAGGCTTTCTAGGTGACACAGAGGATCTACCTGCCGACGGTGTGTACGCGTATGAAGGTACACTGACATCCGACCATGTCTCCTGGGTGCTTCAGTTTTTTTATAGGATATAAAAATTACGTTCACAAAATTTTAGTGTCTAGAGGAGAAAAAAGAAATACTTCTTTATTTGATAAAGATGTTTCACAAGTGCGCCGTTTCCCCTCTAGGCATAGAGTCAGAGCGGGTGTTCGAAGTATCATGTGATGAATATTGTTTTATAGACTTTACTTGACTTCTCTATCTTTCTTTTTGTGGAGGCAGATGAAGCGTTTTGTGTACGAGACTGAGATGGACACTCCAGAAGAGATAGTTGCCCATCTGGCTGAAGCTGCAGCCGTTATTTGAAAAACAGCTGGTTGGTTTGAGCGTGTTGGACAGTTATTATTAGCACGCAAATTTCAGTTAAGCATTAATGTAAATGGTCGACATTTTTAGGAACATTTCTAAAATAATATCCACACGCTGTCACTCTGCCTCTGATTGTCATTAGCGTCAAAACTCTCATGCACTACTATAGAGATAAGGCAGCACCTGCGCAACTTTTGCCACATAAAAAGTGTTTCTTTTTATCTATTCTACTTTAAAGTTTTGTATCTGTAGTTTTTTTACACGCTGACTCAACGTTGCTGTGTCACAAATCGCAATGGGGAAACATCTCTAAATCACGTGTTAATTACATTCTCACAGTATTCTCAAGAAAAAGTGGGTTCAGTGTCTGACCTGTCTTCCGAACAGACACAACGACTGTGATTGCCTACCGCGACTTGACTGAAATGCAAAACGCGGACAATTCTTTTCTGTATAAAGTCATCACGGATGTTGAGACTTAGTATTGTCAATGCGAACCTAACACAACACGACGAAGTGCTGAAATTCGCATGAAGCCTCAATGCTTAGACCACATAACCGCCCACATTCACGCCAATGGGATGCGCGAGTCGAACAACATCCCAGAGGAGGGCCTCTCAGACAGTTTCGCATGGCTGTGTGGGGCGGTCTGTGCATTGTACACAGTTTGGGGGAGGCTACGCGGAACACCACTATCTTACTTTTTCTTAGTTTTTTAATTACTCAAGTCTTGAAACTATATGGACTGACGGAATGTATTTTATATTTATAAATAATGCCGTAAAAGTACTTTATGAAAACTGAAATGGCGGATGCAAAGTGGGGTCCGTGATTTGCTTGCAAAATTTAATTTGTTTGAAAATCATCCGAAATACCTAGTGAACTGCTTTCATATTGCCAATTTCTCCGGTGTGTGTTGTTTTTTCTATTCTTCTACTATGTTTAGGGCGTTCACTACTAGGGTGGAAGTCCAATGCGGGACTATTTAATTTAGTTGACTTGGCGTTCGCGAACGAGGAATTATAAAAAGTGTGATATACTAGTGATGAGACAGTATTGATTTTTTGTTAAAATCGTAGTCGAATTTCCTTGAAAATGATTGTCACTTCCAATTGCCTTAAAGAATAGCTTCTGTAAGGTTTCCATGTGTTTATAATAGCCACATTCATGCAATAACACAATCTGGACGATTCTGCCTCTGTATTATTAGGTGATTATCTTACTAATAGTTTGTTTACATTAACTGTAAATTAATCACCAATGTTATTTGCGATGTCAATCAGTTTTTGGAACAGCTACATTTCATGTCATAAAAGGAAAACAGAAAAACATCCGCAGCTATTTTTTAAAAAGTTTCATATACTGCAAACTAGCAAACAAATAAACAGGACGAGAGTACTTGGAAATTTTATGTAGAGACTGACATTTAAATTAAATAAACACGTGTAGTCACTATTCCACATTTAGTCGTAGTAAATAACTTACATATTGTCAAAACTGCATATCATCTGCAGAATTTTGCCTCGTATTCATGTATTTTCTACGGCACACGAATTGAACACCTTAGTACACAAATGAAACGTGTTCACTTTGGTCCGCCAGGGTTTAATCTAAAAATTAGCATTCTTTCAGTCCATCTAAATTTACTTATTTGTTTTACATTTGGGAATGATTTCTAGCATTCTGTCCACTGTACAGCGCAGATAACTGCTAGGACCACATTTTGGAACGTGATACGCAGCGTGTTCTACAGGTCAAGCATTGTTCTCCATTCAGCCGTCGCGGTAGCGTGAATGGGAGGATGATGTTAGTATAATACCACGCTACAAATACGGTCCGAATCTGCGTTAACGATTACGTGCAACCTTACCATGGAGATTAGCATCTTTCATTCTGAGAAGTTTTGTAAATTCATGATTACAAGTCGTCTAAGTATGGCCTAGAGGACGAGTGAAGCGGACGATATAATTATCCGTGTGGTAGTGGTCATATCACGTTATGAAGAATTCTGAACACAGGTAGAAACCAGTGTCTATTACTCCCTGTTCTCTTTGCAGGTACTATATAAGACATGTTACTAAAAATGTTCCAGACAGGTCACGTACATGCATTTCACATATCGCTTGTCGTGTGTTCGTAACTGGATCGTAATCTACACATTGTAAGGCTCTGTAATTTTTTAGAATATTTCTCATGGAGGAAAACAGCGGTCTGGCTAGAATAAATTAGAAACAGTTTTGGGCGCCATAAAATATTTATTTGCAGCGGTTACCGGTTTCGGTAAGAATGTGAGCAATTGACAATCGTGGAGTCACAACGCCTGCCCCGTTCATCCCACCGCTTTCATCTCGGTATAAAGGGTCTGAAGATGGTCACATTCTAACCGAACCCAGTAACCACTGCAAATAAATATTTTATTGCAGGCAAGATTTTTTAATCCATTTTTATTGTAAGGCTTGTTTCTCCAGTAGTACTGAGTCTGTCTCATGCACGCAACAATGCGGTGCTACAGGTAGTAAGTTTCGTGTACAGAAAATGTTCCCGATGCAGGAATATTTTTTCACACCTTGCATGTCTACACATTAACATCGTGTCTCCATGTTCCATATTCAAATAATGTTCCATATTTTGCACATGTCATGCTACATGCCCTGTTGAACTGTACACTACTCGTCAACCTTTTCACATGAATGACTGAAGATGCGCCAGGTGTATTACACATCGAAAAGCGTTTGTTTCGTACTGCCTGTGGTCTAGTACAGAAGTCTCTAGAACAAATAATCACTCCAAAACACTGTTCAGTAGATATGCACCGTACAACATTTTGTGTAAATACCAGTCCAGTACATATTTTAATTGGAATTTATTGAGTTGTCTTTTTCTCCTAGGAATCAGACCCCGTTCTCTGTGATAGCAGATTTAAACATCATGTTGTGTGCGACATGTTGCTGTTGAAAGAGTGTAATAACATTAGTGACGAAACCAGAATTGAATAAGAAAGATTGCGGTACGTCGGAGGCGATTACTCACCACAATGCCAGAAATGGGGTCGTAGAACCTCTCGAGCAGCTGTATGCAGGTGGACTTGCCACAGCCAGAGGGCCCCACCAGCGCCACCGTCTGACCGGGCCGTACCTCCATTCTGAGCCCACGCAGCACCATTGTGGTGAGCCGTGTGGGATACGCGAACTCCACCGACTCGTACTGCACCTCTCCACGTGTCTCCTAAGCAGACGATCATCTGACTTTTAATTCGATCATCGTATTAATCGTTACAATATTACTATGTTTCTTAATAAATACTAAGCAATGGAATGAAATAATATGTACAAAAACCAAAAATGAAAAATATAATTACAAAAACGAGAAAATTATTTCTCATGTGGATACTATAAAAATACTATATTGCTTAAATTCAGTATGGAATGACAGTGAAGAAAACTAAACAAGATCTAATAACACAAATAAAAGTGTTAGTGGAACAGACACCACTAATATACTTCATAAAAGATGTTCTTCTTCACTGGAGCTGCCACTATCCTCAAATGTCTAGGAACAGGCGGAATGCCCAGACATTTTCAGTTGTAGTAAATGCAGATTGAGATTTACTTCCTGAATTTAAAGGAAATGTAAATTCATCCACGAAGGAGATGATTTACTAAGCCCTCGTTCCACCGAGCCTTCTTCCTCGCCAGAATGACAAAACTGTTGCGTAGCGTAAATTACGGAGACAGAAGAAATTTAGTGAAGAATTAGATATTTTGTGCTGAGTTTATTCTATAGGCGCTAGACGACTTTCGATTTCATTGCAACGACGGACTTCACAAAAGAGGCGCCGCACATTGTTGTTATTTGTTAAGATCTAGAGATTACTTGTCCCAAGAAGAGTAAATCAAATTTCGTATGTTTCTCACGAAAACATATAATTTGAAAGAAAAGGAGAGAGCGCTTACTTGGAGAACTGCAGTCACTCTTCTTTCCATTCCTCATTTGCGAATAAAACAGAAATGGAAAGCAATGACGTTCAGCACACAGCGTAAACTGTGCTGCGACAAAATTTATAGATATATTTAGAAAGGAATGTTATAGACAAAACAATAGTAGGAAGCAGATGAACATACGAGTCAGAGGTTTAGAAAATAAGAAAGACAGAAAAAGATCAACTACTGTCCATGGAAAATGATTACAGGAGACGAAGTGCAAGAGTTTCACTATTAAACGACAACTTAAATGAAGAAATCAAAAAAATAAATGGTGGAACTAGAAGCGAACTTAATTGAAGTTACTGATAGGAAGAGGTTATTGTCGTATGGCTATTTAGAATGAGTGGATTATAATATATAGGCAAAGAAGATGGGATTAGCTCCAGCAGGGAAAAAGGAAACGAGAATATTGATGAGAGATCTCTAGAAAGCCATGCATTCTAGAAACGTCCAAGAGGGAGCATTGCGTAGAACGAAAATAAGGAAGGTGAGAAGCGAGAAACCATATAATCGTACAGATAAGCAGAAATACTAGGAATAAAGGGCGAGGACGTCTGATATACAGTCTTCTCAGAACAAGCATCAGAGTTTCGGAGGACACGATAAAACAATCAGAAACCGTAATTCAGCAGTATGAGGAGAAACTGAAAATAAAATCGGAGCATACGAATATTAGCGAACATCAGCATATGTAAAGATGATTACCAAAGACGTTGTGTGTGACAGCACACGGCGCGAAGAGATGGAGCAGGAAGACTTATGTTTAAAAAAAAATGTTCTGCAGTTCATTCAACCCTTTAAGGGAACAACCTAAACACAGAAATAAGGGTGGACTTGCTTTGAAATCTGAGAAAAATGACCATTGTTTCAAGAAATCGCACTAAGAGATATGGTTAGAATGAAATGATCAGAGAGAACCAGTGAGAAACTACCTGAACAAGAGCTTGCCTGTGCGAGTCACGATGGGCAAGAGCATGGCTGTTACTCACGCGCATTTCCTTGGAGGGATTTGCTGGGTCCGTGATGCGGGGCTCCCGCCTCAGGAGGTGAAACACGTTGGCAGCTGCGTCGATGCCCTTCTGCAAGTTGGGCGCGAAGGACAGCGCGTTGGCCACGACCGTGGTGCCCATGATGAGCGACTGCGACACTCTGAACAGTGTGAGGGCATGCCATCAGATAGCGGCGAAGTCACCTTTAATTTCTAAAATGCGTTGAGAAAGCCATTAATCTTCAACAAAGCTACTACAAAAGATATGCACTGCTAACAAAGAGGAAAAAGATTGTTACGTTATGGCGACATTATCAGAAAATAAGAAACTTAGAGCTTAATTGTGTAATATATTTTCCTTGAAGCAACATTCTCTATAGAAATGAGCAATTAATTACTCATTATCATTTGTGGGATACAGTTGTGGTATTGCTGTCTAATGTTATCATTCATGTGCCACGTAGATGGGCGCCTACACGGTGAACCCATTCCAGAACGACATACTATCCAGCATTATAACTGCATCAATCATGTTCAACCACGTGTACCACGGAAAGAAACTTCAACGATTTTTCCACTGATACTTTCCGTTAATATTGAGATACAGATTTTTCCTCAACTCTTTCGTGTGGTATATTTTTGTTTACAACTTAATATTTTCGTCACAATAAAATATGAAGCTGTATTAATACCATACATCTACAGTGAATTGACTGAGTCAGGAGATAGCGATATTCACATATACAGATTAAGGTCGCATCGCTATCACAAGATGTAAATGGATAGTGTATTGACGGAGCTGTCATTTGTACTCAGGTGATTCATGTGAAAAGGTTTCCGACGAAATTACGGCCGTGCGACGGAAACTGATAGTTTTTCAACGCGGAATGGTAGTTGGAGACATAAGGATAGCATATTTCATTTCGGAAAGCGTGAGAGAATTCAACTGTCCGAGATCCACAGGCCAAGAGTGTGCTAAGAATTCCAAATTTCAGGCATCACCTCTTACCACATACAAGGCAGTGGCTGACGGCCTTCACTTAACGATCTAGAGCAACGGCGTTTGTGTAGAGTTTTCAATGCTAACAGACAGCAACCCAGCATGAAATAACCGTAGAAATCAACGTGGAACGTACGACTAACGTATCTGTCACGAAAGTGCGGGAGAAATTAGGCATTAATGACTTATAGCAGCAGACGACCAACCACTGACAGACAGCAACCCAGCATGAAATAACCGTAGAAATCAACGTGGAACGTACGACTAACGTATCTGTCACGAAAGTGCGGGAGAAATTAGGCATTAATGACTTATAGCAGCAGACGACCGACGTGAGTGCCTTTGGTAACAGCACGACATCGCCTGCAGTGCCTATCCTGAGCGTGTGACCATATAGGTTGGACCCTAGACGACTGAAAACCATGGCCTAGTCGGATGAGTCCCTATTTCAATTCGTAAGAGATGATGGTACGGTTCGAGTGTGGCGCAGACCTCACGAAGCCATGTACCCAAGTTGTCAACAAGGCACTGTGTAAGTAGGTGGTGGCTCCATAATGGTGTGAGCTTTGCTTCCAAGGAATGAACTGGAACCTTGTTCCAACTGAACCAACCACTGACAGGAAATGGTTATGTTCTGCTACTTGGAGACCATTTGCAGCCATTCATGGACTTCATGTTCGCAAAAAACGATGAAACTATGTGACGATGCGCCATGTTACCGGTCGACAGTTGTTCGCTGTTGGTTTGAAGAACATTCTGGACAATTCGAGCGAATGAATTATCCACAAAGATCGACCGACATGAATCTCGTTGAACATTTATGGGGCACAATCGAGAGGTCGGTTCGTGCACAGATCCTGCACCAGCTACACTTTCACAAGTATGGATGGCTATAGAGGCAGGAAACTTCCAAAAACTTGTTGACATCATTTAAAAAAAAAAAAAAAAAACCGAGCTGATTTACTGCGCTGGGAAAAAGCATGCCCAGCACGATATTAGGAGGTACCCATGACTTTTGTTATCTAAATGTGTATGTATGCATATACCCCTCAAGACAATGTCCAGTGCTTGGTGCTGCGACTCCATAACAATATTAGCGACCCTCAGTACTTCCCTAACAATCGTGTGGGCCGAGGGAGAAACGACTCTATGTACAGTGAGTGCAGGCGTCGCCTGCAAGGAAAAAAAGCGACCTTTAGAAATTAAAATTTTGGAGCAGCCACAAGTCGCATACCTCTCACCTTTACTGACATGTTTCACTCGACAGACACGCGCATCTTCGGAAATTTAGTAGCTAAGAACCACGAGTTAAATATATCTGGCTATAGCGCCATTGTCGTTGTTCGCATATGTGCGAGGTTTGTCCGGAAAATATGTATAAAAGTTGAATAATAACTTTTTTTTCAATTATTCAGGTATTACAATATGGTCTCCTTCAAAGTACTCGCCCTGAGACGCGATACACTTCTGCCAACGCCGCTTCCACTGTTGATATCATTGCTGAAAGTCTTGAGTTGTGATGTTGTTCAGTTGCCGTGTCGTTTCCGCCTTGATGGCTTCCACATCTCCCAAGTGCCGCCCCCGAAGCACCATTTTGCATTTCGGGAACATGAAGAAGTCACACGGGGCTAAATCGGGTGAATAAGGCGGGTGGTCTGTCACGGTGATTGAGCTTCGGGCCAAAAACTCGCGCACAACGAGCGACGCGTGAGCGGGCGCATTGTCGTGATGAAGGATCCACCTGCCCCCTTTTGCCAACTCCGGTCGAAATCGGGCCACACAAGCTCTGAGACGTGTCAGAACTTCAACGTAAAAATTTCCGTTCACTCTTTGGCCGGGAGGGACAAATTCCTTGTGAACAATGCCCCTAGAATCAAAGAAAACAATCAACATTGTCTTCACATTGGACCTTGATTTTCACGACTTTTTTGATCTCGGTTCTCCTGCTAGTTTCCATTACTTGCTTTGAGATTTGAGCTCCACATCGAATTCGTAAAACCAGGACTCGTCTCCAGTGATGACTCGGTTGAGAAAGTCCCCTCGTTCCTCTGCTTCCAAGCAATCCTCACAGCACTCAACCCTCTTTGCTTTCTAAAAAATGGCTCTGAGCACTATGGGACTTAACATCTATGGTCATCAGTCCCCTAGAACTTAGAACTACTTAAACCTAACTAACCTAAGGACATCACACAACACCCAGTCATCACGAGGCAGAGAATCTTTGCTTTCTGTTCTGGCGTCAAGAGCTTCGGTACGATTTTCGCACACAATTGCTTCATTTCAAGTTTTTGTGTCGGGATTTCGTGAACGATTGTTTTGGGGACTGACAGCTTGTCAGCAATCATTCTGACTGTCAATCTACGGTCTTTACGAACACAAGCCCCAATTCGTTCAACATTTGCATCGGAACTCGATGTCGACGGGCGTCCTGGGCGAGGGTGATCGTTCACTTCTTCTCGGCCATCCCGGAACCTTTTTAACCACTTGTTCACGGTTGGTTCCTTCAGAGAATTGTCTCCGTAAACCTGTTTCAAACACTCAAAAATCTCACGGGCATTCTTGCCTAGCTTTGCAAGAAACTTGATGTTGACGCGCTGTTCCTCAATCAGAGAGAGCTCCATGTCGACGGCAGGTGAGAAAGGGTAACTGTCAACAAGCTGCCGCACACTCCCACCTTCACGCAGAGTGCTCTGACTCGAACTGAGCGTTGATGGGATTGATTACAGCAGTAGTCCCACCTGGCGGTGATTGCAACTTGTAACACAAAGACATTATTCAACTTTTATACGTATTTTCCGGACAAACCTCGTATATACAGACAGCTATATTTAAAGTGTGGTCCTTGGCTATTAAATTTCCGAATATTTGATTTTCGCGTCTGTAGAGTGAAACAAGTCAGTAAAGGAAAGCTACTCTATGTGGTCAAACGTATCCGGACACCCCCAAAAACATACATTTTCATATCAGGTGCATGGTGCTGCCACCTACTGCCAGGGACGACATATCAGCGACCTCAGTAGTTATTAGACATAATGAGAGAGCAGAATGGGGTGCTCCGCGTAACTCTCCAAATTGGAAAGTGGTCGGGTGATTGGGTGTCACCGCTTTTCTACATGCGAGATTTCCACACTCCTAAACATCCGTAGGTCCACTGTTTCCGATGTAGTAGTGAAGTGGAAACGTGAAGGGACAAGTATAGCACATAAGCGTGCTGGCCGACGTCGTCTGTTGACTGACAGAGACCGCCGACAGTTGAAGAGTGTCGTAATGTGTAAAAGGCAGACATCAATTCAGACCTTCACACAGGAATTCCAGACTGCATCAGGATCCACTGAAAGTACTATGACACTTAGGAGGGACATGAGAAAGCTGGATTTCATGGTCGAGCGACTGGACATAAGCCACACATCACGCCAGTAAATGACAAACGATGTCTCGCTTGGTGTAAGGAGCTTAAACACTGGACGATTGAACAGTGGAAAAACGTTTTGTGGAGTGACGAATCACGGTACACAATGTGGTGATCAGATGGCGGGGTGTTGGTTTCGCGAACTCTCGGTGAACGACATCTGCCAGCGTGTGTAGTGCCAATAGTAAAATTCGGAGGCAGTGGTGTGTTTTTCATGGAGGGGTCTTGTACCCCTTGTTGTTTTGCGGCGCACTATCACAGCACAGGCCTACATTGATGTTTTAAGCACGTTCTTGCTTCCCACTGTTGAAGAGCAATTCGGGGATAGTGATTGCATCTTTCAACACGATCGAGCACCTTTTCATAATGCACGGCCTGTGGCGGTGTTGTTACATGACAATAGCATCCCTGTAATGGACTCGCCTGCACAGAGTCCTGACTTGAATCCTACGGAACCCCTTTGGGATGGTTTGGAACGTCGACTTCGTGCCAGGCCTCACCGACCGACATCCATATCTCTCCTCAGTGCAGCACTCTGTGAAGAATGGGTAGCCATTCCCCAAGAATCCTTTCAGCACCTGATTGAACGTATGCCTGCGACAGTGGAAGCTGTCATCAAGGCCAAACGTGGGCCAACACCTTATTGAATTCCAGCATTACCGAAGGAGGTCGTCAAGAACTTGTATGTCATTTTCAGCCAGGTGTCCGGATACTTTTGATTGTATAGTGTATGTGAGACAAGTGACTACTCCACGATTTACATTGACTGTATATAGCTTCTGGACTGTAACCACAATTTAGTGGTTTTCAAGTGTAGATTAAAACTGAATAAATTGCTTAAAAGTAGGAAATTAAGGAAAAAGTGACTTGGATAAGCTGAAAGAACCACAGATTGATGACAGTTTCACAGGGAGTGTTAGGTAACGATTGGCTACAACAGGGGATAGAAATGCAATAGAAGATGAATGGATAGTT
Organism: Schistocerca nitens; assembly: GCF_023898315.1. NCBI lineage: Eukaryota > Metazoa > Arthropoda > Insecta > Orthoptera > Acrididae > Schistocerca > Schistocerca nitens. The sequence continues at coordinate 743,062,023 of NC_064617.1, forward strand.
TTGAGAGATGAAATAGTGAAGTCAGCGAAGAATCAAGCAGTTAGAAAGACAGTGCTTAGTAGATCTTGGTTACCACAGGAGATATTGAATTTAATTGAGGAAAGGAAAAATATAAAAATGCAGTGAATGAAGCAGGTGCGAGGGAATAAAAACCTCCAAAAAATGACAGTGACAGGGAGCGCAATATGGCTAAGCTTGAATGGCTAGAGGACAAATGAAAGTCTATTGAAGCATGTTTAACTCAGATAAAGACAGATACGCCTTTGGAGAAAAGAAAAGCAGTCGCCTGAATACCAAGAGCACAGATGGAAAACCAGAACTAAGCAAAGAGGGGAAAACTGGAAGATAGAAGGGATGTACATACGGAAATAATCTTGAAGACAATATTCCAAGTAGGGAATAGTAAATCGCTGAATATGAGATTAGATGTGTAATGCTGCTAGAATCATGTGACAGGGCGCTGAAAGTCCTAAGACGAAACAAGGCCCCTGGAGTAGCCGGTATTCCCTCAGAAATGATGATATCTTTAAGACAGCCAGCCATGCTAAACCACTCCACTTGGTATGCAAGATACATGAGATAGAGAAAATACACTCAGACTTAAAAAATAATGTAATAATTACAATTGCAAAGAAAGTGGGTGCAGACTGTTACGAATTTTTTACAGAAGAATGGAAAAACTAGTAGAAACTGACCTCGGAGAGACCAGTTTGGATTTAGAGAAATGTAGGAACACGTGGCGCAATATTGACGGTACAAATTCCCTTAGAAGATAGGTTACGGAAAGGCAAACGCACTTTTATAACATTTGTAGACATAAAGAAAGTTTTTAATAATGTTGACTGGGATACACTCTTTGAAATTCTAAATGCAGCAGGCGTGAAATACAGGGAACGAATGGCTATTTGCAAATTGTTCAGAAACCAGAAGGTATTTGTGAGTCGAGGAGCGTGAGAGGGAAGCAGTGGTTGAGAAGGGAGTGAGAAAGGGTTGTAGCTTATCCCCGATGTAATTTAATTTGTACATTGAGCTAGTAGTAAAGGAAACCAAAGAAATATTTCGAGAAGAAATTAAAAGTTCAGGGAGCAGAAATAAAAACTTTGAGGATTGCTGATGACATTGTAATTCTGTCAGAGAGCACAAAGGACTTGGAAGAGCCGTTGAATGAATTGGAGAGTTTCTTTAAAGGTTGATATAAGATAAACATCAATAAAACAAAAAGAAGGGTAATGGAATGTAGCCAAATTTAACCGGATGATGGCTGAGGGAAATAGATGAGAAGCGACACACTAAAAGTAGTAGATGAGTTCTCCTATGTGGACGGTACAGTAACTGATGATGGCCAAATTAGAGACTATGTAAAATGGCAAGAAAAATCTTTCTGAGAAAAAAGTAATTTGTTAACATCGAATATACATTTAACTGGTAGATCTTTTTTGAAGTTAGTTGTCTGATGTGTAGCCGTTATGGAAGTGGAACGTTAACGATTAGCAGTTCAGACAATACGAGAATAAAAGCTTTTGAAATGTGGTGCTACAGTAGAATACTGAAGTTTAGATAGGTAGATCACGTAAACATTTGACAGAGAGCAAGAGACAGATGCATGAAGTGGCTTCAAACGGATGAGCGTTGCAATAGTTATTCGGAGATGAAGACAATTGCCCAGGAGAGAACGACGTGGAGAACTGCATCAAAGCAGTCTTCGCACTGAAGACAACAATGTCTTCGGGTCGAGTGCCTTCACAGTGTGTTAGTGAATTACAGCATGGAAATGGGTTCCCGCCCCGGGGATTAGAGTGTCAAGTTATTATGTGAGAACATTAGAGTTCCTTCCTCCAGATTTGCAGGGAGCCTAATATATACACTATTCCTTGAACCTAAAACTATGGATTTCCTCCCTTCATACATTTTGCGAAGTAGGTAAAATATTGTGGGCACGTCATATATAATGTAGGGTCAGCTTTTTCGGTCTGTCCCTACTAACTCTTTCATCCTCCGAAGTATAGCTTTGTCTAGCAGATAATTGTATTTGGGAATGGATTCCTTAGTTTGCGTGGCATACGTACAGCTAGTGCCTGCACAGAATTTCGCGCATGCTGACTGCGATAACCGTTGACTTGAAATTTAATACAGTTAAGCTAAGGAGGATGCTATATCAGTATAACGCATAAAAATCTTTAGTAGTAGAGTTGTCTTGTGACAGCCAGAGCGAGAGGACCAGCAGCAGCAAGTACTGTTTGTATAAAGCGTTTATTTTGCATTTTGTATACGACCTTCCACTAAGGAAGGGATTCTATTAGTGTTTATCTGCTCTGCATAGAAACTAACAGTTCTTGATCGTTAGGAGATAAATTTATTTTGTACTTATTTGCTGCGCTTAGCTTTTAAATAGTTTTTCTGGGAAAACCTAGCGTAGTTTTCGCGTCTCGTATTTCAGTGAGTGTTTCTTGATTATCAGAGTAGCTCATCAGAAGATTATCTTGGGAATTTGTCACCGTATAGAGTAGGGTAAACATAGTCATGTGTAGGGACTGTGGTTGTTGTGAGCGGACGCAAGGAGAATTGGCCACTCTTCGGGGGCAGGTGGAGGCTTTGTCTGTTAGGCTCATCGAGCTCGAGGCGCAGGCGTCGGCTCGTAGTGGCGTTGGGGCAACTGTGGTGAGACCTATGCCTACTTCGGTGGCCTTGGAATCACATGGAACCCCTGATGTCGCTGCGTCTTCCGGCAGTGAGCATCTTACCGGTCAGCCATCACTCCAGGGTGAATGGCGGACAGTGGTGGGCTCGCGCGTGCCTGGCCGAAAGGCGAAGGTGGGATCTGGCCGCGTGGCAGCTGCCTTACCCCTTTCCAACAGGTACGGGGTGCTTCCTAGTGGTGATGACATCGTTTCCGAGCCACCACAGGATGCCTCGCCTGTTGGGCCAGTGGCCGATTCTCCGGCAAGGTCCCGACAGTCACAGAGGGCGGGCCTATTAGTTATAGGGAGCTCCAACGTTAGGCGGGTTATGGAGCCCCTCAGGAAAATAGCGGGTAGGTCGGGGAAGAATGCCAGTGTGCACTCGGTGTGCTTGCCGGGGGGTCTCGTCCGTAATGTGGAGGAGGCCCTTCCGGCAGCTATTGAACGCACTGGGTGTGACCGGCTGCAGATAGTAGCACATGTCGGAACGAATGACGCCTGCCGCTTGGGTTCTGAGGCCATCCTTGGTTCCTTCCGGCGGCTGGCTGATTTGGTGAAGACAACCAGCATCGCACGCGGAGTGCAAGCTGAGCTTAATATCTGCAGCATAGTGCCCAGAGTCGATCGCGGTCCTCTGGTTTGGAGCCGTGTGGAGGGTCTAAACCAGAGGCTCAGACGACTCTGCGAATATAATGGTTGCAAATTCATCGACCTCCGTTATTGGGTGGAGAACTGTAGGGCCCCCCTAGACAGGTCAGGCGTGCACTACACACCGGAAGCAGCTACTAGGGTAGCAGAGTACGTGTGGCGTGCACACGGGGGTTTTTTAGGTTAGAGGGACCCCCCCTTGGGCGAAACGATAAAATACCTGACGGCTTACCAGAGAGAACATCAGCATCGTTGATAAAGAACGTCCGTCCTCAGAGACCAAAAACAGGAAAAGTTAACGTAATATTGGTAAACTGCAGGAGTATCCAGGGCAAGGTTCCTGAATTAGTATCGCTTATTGAAGGAAATAGTGCGCATATAGTATTAGGAACGGAAAGTTGGTTAAAACCGGAAGTGAACAGTAACGAAATCCTAGACACAGAATGGAATATATACCGCAAGGATAGGATAAACGCCAATGGTGGAGGAGTATTTATAGCAGTAAAGAATTCAATAATATCCAGTGAAGTTATTAGCGAATGCGAATGTGAAATAATCTGGGTTAAGTTAAGTATCAAAGGTGGGTCAGATATGATAGTCGGATGCTTCTATAGACCACCTGCATCAGCAACCGTAGTAGTTGAGCGCCTCAGAGAGAACCTGCAGAACGTCGTGAAGAAGTTTCGTGATCATACTATTGTAATAGGGGGAGACTTCAATCTACCAGGTATAGAATGGGATAGTCACACAATCAGAACTGGAGCCAGGGACAGAGACTCTTGTGACATTATCCTGACTGCCTTGTCCGAGAATTACTTCGAGCAGATAGTTAGAGAACCAACTCGTGAAGCTAACGTTTTAGACCTCATAGCAACAAATAGACCGGAACTTTTCGACTCCGTGAATGTAGAAGAGGGTATCAGTGATCATAAGTCAGTGGTTGCATCAATGACTACAAGTGTAATAAGAAATGCCAAGAAAGGAAGGAAAATATATTTGCTTAACAAGAGTGATAGGGCACAAATCGCAGAATATCTGAGTGACCACCATCAAACGTTCATTTCTGAGGAAGAGGATGTGGAACAAAAATGGAAAAAATTCAGAAACATCGTCCAGTACGCCTTAGATAAGTTCGTACCGACTAAGGTCCAAAGCGAGGGGAAAGATCCACCGTGGTATAACAATCATGTACGAAAGGTACTACGGAAACAAAGAAAGCTTCATCATAGGTTTAAGAGTAGTCGAATCATAGCTGATAAGGAAAAGCTGAACGAAGCGAAAAAGAGCGTAAAGAGAGCAATGAGAGAAGCATTCAACGAATTCGAACATAAAACATTGGCAAACAATCTAAAAAAGAACCCTAAAAAGTTTTGGTCATATGTAAAATCGGTAAGCGGATCTAAATCCCCTATTCAGTCACTCGTTGACCACGATGGCACCGAAACAGAGGACGACCGAAGAAAGGCAGAAATACTGAATTCAGTGTTCCGAAACTGTTTCACTGCGGAAAATCGTAACACGGTCCCTGACTTCAGCCGTCGCACGGACGCCAAAATGGAAAATATTGAAATAAACGATATCGGAATTGAAAAACAACTGCTATCACTTAGTAGCGGAAAAGCATCCGGACCAGACGAGATACCCGTAAGATTCTACAGTGATTATGCTAAAGAACTTGCCCCCTTTCTATCAGCAATTTCTCGTAGATCTCTGGAAGAACGTAAAGTACCTAGCGACTGGAAGAAAGCGCAGGTCGTTCCCATTTTGAAGAAGGGTCATAAATCAGATGCGAATAATTATAGGCCTATTTCGCTTACGTCAATCTGTTGTAGAATAATGGAACATGTTTTATGTTCTCGTATTATGACGTTCTTAGATAATACAAATCTCCTTCATCATAACCAACATGGATTCCGCAAACAGAGATCATGTGAAACTCAGCTCGCCCTATTTGTCCAAGAAATTCACAGTGCCGTAGACACTGGCGAGCAGATTGATGCCGTATTCCTGGACTTCAGGAAGGCATTTGATACGGTTCCGCACTTACGTTTAGTGAAAAAAATACGAGCTTACGGAATATCGGACCAGGTTTGTGATTGGATTCAGGATTTCCTAGAAGAAAGAACACAACATGTCATTCTTAACGGTTCAAAATCTGCAGATGTAGAGGTAATTTCGGGAGTACCGCAAGGAAGCGTGATAGGACCTTTATTGTTTACAATATACATAAATGACTTAGTTGACAACATCGGTAGCTCCGTGAGGCTATTTGCAGATGACACGGTTGTCTACAAGAAAGTAGCAACATCAGAAGACTCGTACGTACTCCAGGAAGACCTGCAGAGGATTAATGAATGGTGCGACAGCTGGCAGCTTTCCCTAAACGTAGATAAATGTAATATAATGCGCATACATAGGGGCAGAAATCCATTCCAGTACGATTATGCCATAGGTGGTAAATCATTGGAAGCGGTAACGACCGTAAAATACTTAGGAGTTACTATCCGGAGCGATCTGAAGTGGAATGATCACATAAAACAAATAGTGGGAAAAGCAGGCGCCAGGTTGAGATTCATAGGAAGAATTCTAAGAAAATGTGACTCATCGACGAAAGAAGTAGCTTACAAAACGCTTGTTCGTCCGATTCTTGAGTATTGCTCATCAGTATGGGACCCTTACCAGGTTGGATTAATAGAAGAGATAGACATGATCCAGCGAAAAGCAGCGCGATTCGTCATGGGGACATTTAGTCAGCGCGAGAGCGTTACGGAGATGCTGAACAAGCTCCAGTGGCGGACACTTCAAGAAAGGCGTTACGCAATACGGAGAGGTTTATTATCGAAATTACGAGAGAGCACATTCCGGGAAGAGATGGGCAACATATTACTACCGCCCACATATATCTCGCGTAATGATCACAACGAAAAGATCCGAGAAATTAGAGCAAATACGGAGACTTACAAGCAGTCGTTCTTCCCACGCACAATTCGTGAATGGAACAGGGAAGGGGGGATCAGATAGTGGTACAATAAGTACCCTCCGCCACACACCGTAAGGTGGCTCGCGGAGTATAGATGTAGATGTAGATGTAGATGTAGATAGATAAAAAGTCCCGGGACTGACATTTGCACCGAGCAAGATAGGGCAGTGATTAGCACATTGGACTCGTTTTCGGGAGAGCGACGGTTCAAACCTGCTTACGGCCATGCTGATTTAGGTTTTCCGTGATTTCCCTAAATCACTTCAGGCAGATGTTGGGATGGTTCCTTTGAAAGGGCGCGGCCGACTTCCTTCCCCAATCCGATGGGACTGACGACCTTGCAGTTTCTTCCCTCTCCCAATCAACCAATCAACTGACATTTGCACGAGAATCAAGTGTAACTGCTACTCGAACAAATATGAAACTATGTAGAAAGTACTAATGTGGTAATTTTTTTTTCGTTTTGACGACTGGCGACAGTCTGCTTCTAGAGCACGAGATCAGCGAGGGGGCGTGTTTATTCGTGGGCATTGTTTAGCGTGTGTTGCACCAAAAATGTTTTTGCAATTGTACCTGATCTACTCTAAAAAGGTTTAAGGTGCAAGGTGTATAAGTTTTTATTACATTATAAAAAATAACTCAGGAAAGCCATAGTCTTTAAGCAAACCTATAACTACACACAGACTAACTGACCGTTGTCAAATAATATCTGATGCTTCCATAGTAACTCACGTCTTCTCGCTTCATTCTTTGGCCTAACGAGGGTCAAAACCCTCGCTGCAGGTGTTTGACAAAGGAATGCATGCATGTTGGAAATATACATTTTGCATTTTACACAGACTAGGCATACTGTCCTGCGGGTGCATACCACCAGCTTCACTCGCAACGTGGACTCATACAAATTAATAATTCATATTGCCCTTTGAACCCATTAAGCTTCTACGTTGAGAGCTGAATCGTTCCACCCACTAAATCATGAGTGCAAAATGGAAACACCAAAGTACCTACAAATGCAATACCGATCCCATATAGTGACGCAGCATAACCCAGTGTTGAAAGTCTTCTCGGGTTTGCTGCCGGATCCTAAATTCACTTCATTCAATATTTCGGCGATCCAACAGTCCGCCATCTTCAGGAACACACTGCTACTGTTGAGTCCTGCTGCAAATTGATGCCAAGTCTGCAAAACATTCTACTATGTAGGCCCCTGTACCGTACACGGCGCATACGCCGTCCGACACAATTGCTGCCCTTCAAGACTGGGCAGGTGGTGCTGAACTTAGCAGAACACCGGAGGCAACAATATAGCGCACTCAAACATTTAGACTGGCCGCTGCGTAGAACGTTCTGTTTTTATGCGGGATAATACAGGGCTACACGTTTTGCTAAGAGAAAAGCCATTGTCTCTATTAATCAAATCGTCTGCGTACCATATTTCAATTGCTTCTTTGTAAATGCTGTTCCAAAATCCGGCGGAGTTGGCAACTATCATAGTCTCGTCAAATTTCATCCCGTGTTCGTCGTTTAAGCAGTGTTCTGCTACCACCGTTTTTTTGGTCTGTTGGAGACTCGTAAAATAGCGATGTTCCACGCACCTGCCCTGAACAGTGCGGGTCGAATGGTCGATGTAATCCTTCTCGCAGTCTCACGGAATTTTGTATATGCTATGCTTCCTAAGCCCTACAGTACCTTACAGAGCCGAATAGTGCCCCAGTACTGGAAGGCGGATGGAACACGCTCTTCATGTTAAAACTCCTTAAAATTCTTTCAGTCACAACGACATGCACCCAGCTCAAGGAATAAAGGCCATAGTTTTATGTTCCTCCTCGTGCATTCTCCATATTCCGTAGCCCGATGAATCTGCTTCTCAGAGAATTCATTTTCCTTAAAACTGCCGAGAAATGTGCAAGTTCTTGGGTTAAACTGTCCGTGTCGGAATTGGCATATGCTCTGCGAGTAGAGTGTTAAAGACACCACTTGATTGGGATGGTGGATGGCAACTCTTAGGGTGCAGGTACGAATCGGTATATGTCGGCTTTCGATGAACACTATGTCCCTGAATATCATTTTGTTTTTTGTGAACCTTGACGTCCAAAAATGGGAGCATCTCATTATTTTCAGCATCCATTTTAAATTTAATACTGCGCTGAAGTGAGCTGAAGTGGTCCAGAAATCTGTTGAGAGTATCACGTCCACGCGGCCAAACGAAAAAGGTATCATCTATGTACCTCGAGAAGACCGTTGGTTGCAAAGCTGAACTCCTCAGTGCCGTATCCTCGAAGTTCTCCATAAATATGTTAGCTACTATGAGCGATAAAGAATTACCCGTAGCCACTCCATTATTCTGTGCAAAAATATTTCAGTTAAATGAAAAATACGTCGATATCAGCACATGGCGACAAAGCTCCATCAACTCATCATGCAGTTTTTCACTAATCAAATTCAGGCACTTTTCCAGAAGGACTCATGTAAGCAGAGGTATCACATCAAAACTCACTAGTAAATCCGGAGGACGCAGCCTCAAAGATTTCAGTCATCGAATAAAATCCATCTAACTGGAGATACGATGTTCAAACTTGTGAAAATACGGGCTGAGAATAGACTTCGCCAGATTATAAGTGGGTGCACCCAGATTACTAACAACAGGGTGTAGAGAAACCACTTCTATATGTAACTTAGGCAGACCTTGCAAGGTAGGCTCCACAGCGGGACCAGGATGAAGTTTCCTAAGCAGATCTTCTGACGACGAAGCCTTTTAGAAAAGTTTTTTTTCGCTCAATCCTTTCTGTGGTGCCCCTAAATAGTCTTCTGTAATTAGTGTCGTGGAGTAGTAAATCCATTTTAAGAACATAATCATCCGGTGTCAATACAACCATGTCATTCCCCTCTGAGTGCGAGTCGTCGTTGCTGCCGGTGCTCTGCTAAGGGCAGCGTCATCTGCCCAGTCTTGGAGCACAGCAACTGCGATGGGCAGCGCAAGCGCCGTGTACGTTACGGAGCCTTATACAGGATGATTTTTTGCAGACTTGATATCAGTTTGCATTGGGACTTAGCAGCAGAAAAATGTTCCTGGAGATGGATCGCTGAAATATTTAATCAAATTCATTTTAGGCTCCGGCAGCAAATCCGAAGATCCTTTCACGACTTATTACGTCATGAAAGCCTACGAAGTCACATAGCCCAGTACTGTGGTAATGGACTTAGGCCAAGTGCCCTGTCTCTCTTGTATTCCCTCTTTTCGTCTGCCTCTTTCTCCCTCGTAACTTACAATTGCCCTTTTCTCTGTTATTCAGCGTTCATTCCTGAACTATTACTGTTCCTTTCTAATATGTTTTAACCACCCACCACTGTTGCCTATGCTGCTGGTACGGTATTAGTGCATCCATCGCGGACGGTCCCTATGTAAACCCTCAGTTGCAGTGAACGCAGACAATGAATGATACCAATGACCCGTAACAAACAACCTCTTCAAATTGGTTCAAATGGCACTATGCGACTTAACTTCTGAGGTCATCAGTCGCCTAGAACTTAGAACTAATTAAACCTAACTAACCTAAGGACATCACACACATCCACGTCAGAGGCAGGATTCGAACCTGCAACCGTAGCGGTCGCTCGGCTCCGACCTGTAGCGCCTAGAACCGCACGGCCACTCCGGCCGGCACAACCTCTCCCATCCAGCCCACATCGCTCCCGTCGTCTTGTACACGGGAAGACAGTGACGAAATTTTTTAAAATTGTATTTTGTATTTTATTGTGAGCTAGTGCCGAAACTATGGAAACTATACTGTATGTATAGATCAGTTTCAGTAGCTATATGCGGTCTTCTTTAGGCGATACAGCAACTCGTCCCGGTTGTCAACCACTGGTAATAGGTGAAGTGACCAAGACATATTAAAAAGTTACAAGTAGTGACCTGTCTCACTGTTTCCGACCGCCACTACGTATATTTTGGAAGGAACAGAGTACGACATCCCCAGAATGAAAGGTTTTGAGGAAGGAATTTGCAGGCTCACAGTACTTACTTGAAGACGTCCTTGTAAGGCAAGCCCTCTGATTCGACGAGCGAGCCTCCGTAGAACATGCAGGCGGAGTAGGCGAAGAAGCCGATGCTGCGAGACAGGCCGAAGACGACGCCCCGGACGTGCACGTTGCGCCGCGCCAGCCGGTAGCTGGGCCGCAGCTCCAGCATGTACTGCTGGTGGAAGTAGCGCTCCTTGCACAGGCCCGCCACCGTGCGGATGTTGCCCACCGCCTCGACTGCCAGCTGTAACAAACCAGAGTGTCACTGGCTGCACAATGCAAGCAGGTCGCTGTGCAGAATATCTACATATGATCCATCTACTATGAGTATACTTTTTTCTGAAAGCTGATTTGTTTTATTCAAGATTCCAATACACCATATTATTGCCAGCTCGTTTTGCCTACAATATGCTATTTTTGAACGTAAAGGCGATGACCTTACGCTGTCATACTAGAAGGGACTGTATCCACGCATGGTACCTCTCTAGTGGTCAACGTCGGAGACAATGTCCTGCTGCATCAATAACCAAATGGTTCAAATGGCTCTGAGCACTATGGGACTTAACTGCTGTGGTCATCAGTCCCCTAGAACTTAGAACTAGTTAAACCTAACTAACCTAAGGACGTCACCCACATCCATGCCCAAGGCAGGATTCGAACCTGCGACCGTAGCGGTCGCGCGGTTCCAGACTGTAGCAACCTAGAACCGCTCGGCCACTCATGCTGGCCATCAATAACCTCCTATCATCCAAACATCTGAAAGACTGAAGGTGCTAGATCCGGGCTGTAGGGTGGAAGAGGAAAAACAGTCCAGTGAAGTTCTGTGCGCTCCTCCCGGGTTCGCAGACTTGTATGACGCCTTGCGTTGTCGTGGAGAAGGAGATGTTCATTTGCATTTTTGTGGCGATGAACACACTTAAATTCCAATACTGCGGAAGCCACAGCGGTGTGCGACCATCCGGCGGCAAACAGGACAGGTTTGCGCGACGTTGTTACGATTATGACAGACAACACACCGTGCATTTCTTCACTGCCAAGTCTCCGTAGACATTATGCAAGTGCCTAAGAATATCTATGATGCTCTGGGTTTCCGCCAAAAGAAACTAAATGGCAGCTGTCTGCCTGGAATACACCTCGTTACAGATGCCATTTAGAAGGCTACTTATCGGAACTTCACGAAACTATAGACGCTGAAGCGGGAGTTTTCCACGATGTCCCACAACAAATTCCGCATCATTTCAACCGAAACTGGCCGAGAATAAAATGTGATCCATTTCTTATGGAACGCCTCTCGTACGATAATACTCCGCAAGTCACCTGATAGTGCGTGGCGGAGGGTACTCCTGATACTACTGTCTGTACCCCCGTTCCTTGATCCATTCACGAACGGCGCGTGGGGAGAATAACTGTCGATAAGTCTACATCTACATCTACACCCATACTCCGCAAGCCACCTGACGGTGTGTGGTGGAGGGTACCCTGAGTACCTCTATCGGTTCTCCCTTCTATTCCAGTCTCGTATTGTTCGTGGAAAGAAGGATTGTCGGTATGCTTCTGTGTGGGCTCTAATCTCTTTGATTTTATCCTCATGGTCTCTTCGCGAGATATACGTAGGAGGGAGCAATATACTGCTTGACTCTTCGGTGAGGGTATGTTCTCGAAACTTTAACAAAAGCCCGTACCGAGCTACTGAGCGTCTCTCCTGCAGAGTCTTCCACTGGAATTTATCCATCATCTCCGTAACACTTTCGCGATTACTAAATGATCCTGTAACGAAGCGCGCTGCTCTCCGTTGGATCTTCTCTATCTCTTCTATCAACCCTATCTGGTACGGATCCCACACTGTTGAGCAGTATTCAAGCAGTTGATGAACAAGCGTACTGTAACCTACTTCCTTTGGTTTCGGATTGCATTTCCTTAGGATTCTTCCAATGAATCTAAGTCTGGCATCTGCTTTACCGACGATCAACTTTATATGATCATTCCATTTTAAATCACTCCTAATGCGTACTCCCAGATAATTTATGGAATTAACTGCTTACAGTTGCTGACCTGCTATTTTGTAGCTAAATGATAAGGGAACTATCTTTCTATGTATTCGCAGCACATTACACTTGTCTACATTGAGATACAATAGCCAATCTCTGCACCATGCGTCAATTCGCTGCAGATCCTCCTGCATTTCAGTACAATTTTCCATTGTTACAACCTCTCGATACACCACAGCATCATCTGCAAAAAGCCTCAGTGAACTTCCTATGTCATCCACAAGGTCATTTATGTATATTGTGAATAGCAACGGTCCTATGACACTCCCCTGCGGCACACCTGAAATCACTCTTACTTTTGAAGACTTCTCTCCATTGAGAATGACATGCTGCGTTCTGTTATCTAGGAACTCTTCAATCCAATCACACAATTGGTCTGATAGTCCATATGCTCTTACTTTGTTTATTAAACGACTGTGGGGAACTGTATCGAACGCCTTGCGGAAGTCAAGAAACACGGCATCTACCTGGGAACCCGTGTCTATGGCTCTCTGAGTCTCGTGGACGAATAGCGCGAGCTGGGTTTCACATGACCGTCTTTTTCGAAACCCATGCTGATTCCTACAGAGTAGATTTCTAGTCTCCAGAAAAGTCATTATACTCGAACATAATACGTGTTAGAGATATAGGTCTATAGTTATGGACATCTGTTCGACGTCCCTTCTTGAAAACGGGGATGACCTGTGCCCTTTTCCAATCCTTTGGAACGCTACGCTCTTCTAGAGACCTACGGTACACCACTGCAAGAAGAGGGGCAAGTTCCTTCGCGTACCCAGTGTAAAATCGAACTGGTATCCCATCAGGTCCAGCGGCCTTTCCTCTTTTGAGCGATTTTAATTGTTTCTCTATCCCTCTGTCGTCTATTTCGATATCTACCATTTTGTCATCTGTGCGACAATCTAGAGAAGGAACTACAGTGCAGTCTTCCTCTGTGAAACAGCTTTGGAAAAAGACATTTAGTATTTGGGCCTTTAGTCTGTCATCCTCTGTTTCAGCACCATTTTGGTCACAGAGTGTCTGGACATTTTGTTTTGAGCCACCTACCGCTTTGACATAAGACCAAAATTTCTTAGGATTTTCAGCCAAGTCAGTAAATTGAACTTTACTTTCGAATTCATTGAACGCCTCTCGCATAGCCCTCCTCACACTACATTTCGCTTCGCGTAAGTTTTGTTTGTCTGCAAGGCTTTGGCTATGTTTATGTTTGCTGTGAAGTTCCCTTTGCTTCCGCAGCAGTTTTCTAACTCGGTTGTTGTACCACGGTGGCTCTTTTCCACCTCTTACGATCTTGCTTGGCACATAGTCATCTAACGCATATTGTACGATGGTTTTGAACTTTGTCCACTGATCCTCAACACTATCTGTACTTGAGACAAAACTTTTGTGTTGAGCCGTCAGGTACTCTGTAATCTGCTTTTTGTCACTTTTGCTAAACAGAAAAATCTTCCTACCTTTTTTAATATTTCTATTTACGGCTGAAATCATCGATGCAGTAACCGCTTTAAGATCGCTGATTCCCTGTTCTTTGTATTAACTCTAGTTAAACAAATTTTCTCGTCGTCTTTTCGCAGGGCGTTTTCGGGAGGAAGTAATATGTCATTTTTCATTTGAATGGATGGTGACTGTTCCTTCGAAAGAACAGACACCACGCAGATCCCGTACCTGTGAAACACTATATGTAAATTGAAGGGGGGTTCCCTGCTCTCAGCTGCAGTGGGATAGTCACCTGACTCTTCTCGGATAGTACTCTATAGGAATTTCAATAGTAAACCATCCCGTGATGCAAACGCCTCTCTTGTAGGTTTGCCATTGGAGTTAGTTTAACATCTCTGCAAAGCTCCCGCGCCGACTAAACGACCGCGTGACGAAACGCACTGCTCTTCGTTGGATGTACGCTATCTCTTCTATCCGTCCTGCCTTGTATGGGCCCCATACAGACGAACAATTCCCAAGAATCGGTCAAACAAGTGTTTTATAAGCTACTTCTTTCTTGGATGGGTTACATTTCCTTAACATTCTTCCTGTGAATTTCAGTATAGTATCTACTTCTCCTAGTATTTATTTTACGGTCCAGCAATTTGTCATCAATAGTGTGGTTGTGGAATAGTCTGTTTCTTTCCCTATGTATGCGCAATATGTTATATTTATTTACGTTCAAGGTCAGTGGCCGTGCGGTTCTAGGCGCGTCAGTCTGGAACCGCGTGACCGCTACGGTCGCAGGTTCGAATCCTGCCTCGGGCATGGATGTGTGTGATGTCCTTAGGTTAGTTAGGTTTAAGTAGCTCTAAGTTCTAGGGGACTGATGACCACAGATGTTGAGTCCCATAGTGCTCAGAGCCATTTGAACCATTTTTACGTTCAAGGTTAACAGCCAGTCCCTGCACCATTCATCAATCCTTTAGCAAATTACTACAGCCTTCTGTCGTTGCTATATTCTTATAGAGAGACCCATCATCTGTGAATAGCCGTATGGGGCTTCCAAAGTTTTCTGCTAGATCATTTACACAGTTTGTAAACCGCAACGATCTAATCATATTTCCTCGGGGTCTTCCTGAAATTACCTTTACGTCTATCGATTTTGTTCCGTGAAGATGCGAAGTGTTGAGTTCTGTCTGGAACGAAGTGTTGAATCCAGTCGCAAATGTGCCCGATACTATGTGGCTCATATTTTTCACGAAACGGCAGTGTGGGAAGGTGTCAAATGGCTTCCTGAAGACAAGGATCACGGCATCAGCCTGAGTTCTGATGTCTACGGCACTATGGCTCTCAAGTATCAGCAGAGGGAGCTCGGTTTCGCAAGATCTGTGTTTGTGGATTCCATGTTAATGTCCATGGAGGAGATTTTCGTTCTCCCAATACGTCATAATACGTGAGCATAGTATATGGTCCATAACTCTGCGAGGATTCACGTCAGCGACATGGGCTCATAATGATGTGCATCTGTCCTACGAATCTTTTTGGATGGCCAGATCTTTTTTCCAGTCGCCAGGTACCCTTCGTTGCTCAAACAACCTATCGTAAGCTGATACTAAAGCCTGCGTCACCTAGGACGGCGCCTCCGCGCATAGCGGCGTAGCGGAAAGGAAGCGAGGGGGGGGGGGGGGGGGGGGGAGGGCGGCAGCAGAGAGCGGGCAAAGTCCACGTTGCCGAACTGCATTGTTGCGGATAACAGCCAGGCTCGTTTGCATGCGGTACATTGTATTATACGTTCAAATCTATGAGGGGAATAATAAATATCAAAACCAGTTTCGATCAATCATCATGAGAAAAATATTAATTCACGTCAACTGCTCCACAGATTTACCCTGCGTGACGTTGTGAGGCGAGAACAGCTGACACAGCTTTATGAAGACGTGAAGTACAATTTTTCTCAAAACGACATTGAAACTGATTGTAATAATTACCATTTATTGTGATTTGAACTGCATTATAAGTAAAAATTTAATACACAACAGAATTAACTTCAGGCACAAACCGAAATCATTATATTTGGTTGACAACTGCTTCTGCACAATAGAATTTTTAAAAAAGTGTGTAAGGTGTGTGTGTGTGTGTGTGTGTGTGTGTGTGTGTGTGTGTGTGTGTGTGTGTGTTTGACGGTAGTTAAGTGTAATCACTGCGTGTAAACAAGAATTAGTGGTAGAAAAGAATTAGTAGTAGAAAAGACTAATGTATAAAACTATCGTAAAAATGGTCAGTAAGTTGTCATGTTCTTCATTCTTAACAGGCATTGTGGGTGTAAACTAGCATTTTCGATATTACAGTAAGAGACCGGATTTATAATCCAGTGAACAAGCAAACAATTAACCGTCATCTGCGAATAACTCCAGGGAATCTGACCGATAACAACGATAACCACCGATATCTCGACAAGTAACAGTGACTGTCGTTTTAGAGCCATATTCAGTTTGTGTTTTTAAAATGACGGAGGCTTACAACGTGGTTGAAGAAGCTTAACTTTTCCATAGGCGATATGTTGAACATTGTAGTCTGCGTAATTAAAAGGATACAAAGTCCTGGTCAAGAAGGCTAGGAAGCTCTAATTATTATATATGCAACTGATATGATGAGAAACACATTTTTTAAACCATGAGTCTTTAAAACTAAGAAATATTATTACTTTGTTCCAAAGTCTACATCGTAATACCATCATCACTTCTATTTGAGTCTGTTTCTGAACAATATGATTTTAAATTTACGATGAGCGGTTCTAGGCTTATGTCCATTATCATTTTCCTGTCAAAGTCTTCTCCCTGAAGCTTTTCAGCATGCCACACAGTCTGTCCCCACGCTACAGGTGGGATGTTGACTGTTGCCTCATTGTCTATTGCATCATGCACAACCGATTCACTGTATGTTATCTTGAATGTTTTGTGTTTTTCTCCAACATAGCCTCAAAATCCTTTGCCCAAGTTAATTCCGTGGGGCTACAATGACAGTGACACGTGAGTAAACGTAAAACTACGTGATCCCATTCACGTGCAAGGAAGTCAAGTTTGTACGTCCTGTCGCGTGACGTGTACAGTATAAATTAACGAGCTGCAGGAGATCGCACGAGCCTGGTTTATACGGTGCTTTTCTTGTGTTTGTACTTAATTTTTTTCTTTATAACACCTGAATTATAACTGTCAATGACAGATTTCGAAGCAAGATATGACAAGAATTGTGAATCACGTCACGACACTGACAGCGTTCACTGCCGAAAGGTAATCACTCAGTTTCTCTTGCACGTAAATCCAAATTTATTTTCAGAAATAAAAGCAGAAGAAGATTCTGCATGCAGCATCATTATCTGAGGATCTGTCCCTATGAGAACTTTAAATCCCCCAGTACCATCACTCATGTTTCAGCAGATCTTTCTGGAATGATTCTAATTGACCCGTGTTTCATCAAGGTAATACACTTTTGAACCACCTCCTTCTCTTGTATTGTGAATCTTTATGTGGGATATAGTTCATGCTGCATCTAGGTCACTTCTTCGAACTAAAAGCTCTATTCTTAGCGTATCTGGAACCAGCGTCTTCTAAAATTCTTTACCTTAGCGAAGAGCTTACCCAAAAGCTTACCACTGAAGCCTGCATAACAGTAACACGTTTGTGTAATGTCGAGCTTTCATGATTCACATGGAGCACCTTAAAACATCAAATGGTTCAAATGGCTCTGAGCACTATGGGACTCAACTGCTGTGGTTATCAGTCCCCTAGAACTTAGAACTACTTAAACCTAACTAACCTAAGGACATCACACACATCCATGCCTGAGGCAGGATTCGAACCTGCGACCGTAGCAGTCCCACGGTTCCGGACTGCGCGCCTAGAACCGCGAGACCACCGCGGCCGGCTCCTTAAAACATCCTATTTAAAACCATCAATTAGTGTTTCAGGTTCCTTGCGATTTCGATGCTTTCCAGGCGACATGAAGCCAACTGTTTCTCCAGTTCCTACAGCTCTGACACTTTCCTTTGCAATTCTCTTTACAGTTCTCTTGGCCGACACCACATGGTTCTGGAGTCCGTTCTTGTGTTTTCCAATGTCAACAGTAGGAGATCTGCTTTTAAATTCACGTTTGAAAAGTTATAAATATGATAAATAATCCGCCTCGCTTGCTTGTGAAGCGCTTCACGTTAATTGCCGTCACCTGACTTTTTTTTTTTTAAATCGCACTTAAACATTTACAAGACACACATTCATAGCTATACTGCTGGAAGAAAAAAAGGAAACAAAGAAATGGATAGTTGAATGAATATTTCGGTTGTCGTGAAGTGCGGCAACAGTGCACCATGTAGGAGCGAGATTCTCGCTTTCTAGCTGTAACTCTCTGCTAGCCGCTCGGAAAGAGAATGAAAATTATTGGCCGTCTTTGGCTAGTGGAGGGGGATGCGCAGAACGGCTGAAAATTGGGCTGCCTTCTTTCATGAAGCGAACAGTAGTACGGGAGCAAATGAGAAAATTCTTTACTTTAAGGAACGAATGATCACGTTGGCGGTAGTTCAAACTTAATATCCAAAAAAAAGAAAAATAAATAAAAATAAAAAAGGTGAGAGAGTGGGAAGAAGAAGAAACTGTATATTTTTTTGTATCTTTTTCTAAGCAATGCCCTCATAAGCCGCAGATTATCACAAATTGTTAAAAAATTTCAGCACACTTCACAGCACTTGCTGTGTTTCTTGACCTGCTCGTATGGAACATAGCGCAACGCGCTAGATTGCGAGAGCAGGAGGTGGAATAGACCGGAATTGAAACTCCACGGCGGATTAATAACGGTGATCTGGTACACTGACCAGCGTGACTGTGCTTTTTAGGTTGTTTCCCACGCTCGTTTAGGAAAGTGCATAACTTCCGCCTCAGAGAATACTACACGCAAGTAGTTAAAGTACGATAACCCGCTGAACTGAACACGCCATGCGTTGTGTAATATTATCTGGGCATAAGTCACGATCATCTCGCATAGCTTCGAATTGTATCGCCGTCGAAGCGTGACGACAGCGCATTCTAGAGCCGTGCAGAGTTCCTCATGCAAGACTCCCGGAACGAGGTTGAATTTCATTGGCTGCCGGCAGTGGGCAGTGGTGTTCTGTTTTAAACTGGCCCACCTTTAGATGTGAGGTATAGTTTGTGGGCAGAGCGTGACTGACGACCATTTCTGCATTTACCGAAACCAGTGTGGAAAGCAGGATAGAAACACTGAGGTTGGCCGATGTTCCATGCCAATAGACATTATTACTCATCGCGGGTTCAATGCGAGTCTGACACATCCTTGTGTGGCATGCTAGTCCGCAGCGTGCTAAATTATAGGAGACGGCCAATATTGAATTATTATGAAATTATAATTACACAAATTTGCTTATGTGGAGGCGTAACAAGCGTCATTCTTCCAATTATGCAAAGTTCGGGAAGGGAAAGTGGAAGGGGGAGGGGAGGGGGCGGAGATGCTGCCGGTATACTGTGTAACTTCGCATCATATCTACATCTACATCTACATGGTTATTCTGGCAGAGGGTTCATTGAACCACCTTCAACATAATTCTCTATTACTCTACCCTCGAACAGCGCGGGCCGGCCGCTGTGACCGAGCGGTTCTAGCCTCTTCAGTCCTTAGGTTAGTTAGGTTTAAGTAGTTCTACGTGTAGGGGACTGATGACCATAGATGTTAAGTCCCATAGTGCTTAGAGCCATTTGAACCATTTGAACAGCGCGCGGAAAAAACGAACACTTATACCTTTCCGTGCGAGCTTTGATTTCCCTATTTTATTATGATGATCGTTTCTCCCTATGCAGGTCGGCGTCTACAATGATTTTCGCACTCGGAGGAGAAAGTTGGTGATTGAAATTTTATGAGAAGATTCTGCCGAAACGAATAACGCCTTTGTTTTAATGACGTCCACCTCAAATCCTGTATCATGCCAGTGACACTCTCTTCTGTATTTCGCGATAATATAAAACGTGCTGCTCTTCTTTGAACTTTGTCGATGTAATCCGTCAATCCTATCTGTTAAGGATCCCAGACTCCGCAGCAGTACTCCAAAAGAAGACGGACAAGCGTATTGTAGGCAGTCGCTTTAGTAGATCTGTTGCATTTTCTAAGCGTTCTGCCAATAAAATGCAGTCTTTGGTTTGCCTTCTCCACAACGTTTTCTATATGTTCTTTCCAATTTAAGTTGTTTATAATTGTAATACTTAGATATTTACTTGAATTTGTGGCCGGTAGATTTTGGTCTACACTTATATTGTTAATGTCGAAGGACTGGAGATTGCCTCTCAGGAAGGATTCAAGTGAATTTTTATCAGATTTCTTGCACGGGCTTAATTTCCGTTTATTTTTGGAGGATTTTGGGGATACAATACTCAGTCTCGCTACGATAACCCTGTGTTCACTAGTAACTGCATCCGTTTTGATGCTCGTTATTAACTCAGCATTACTTGTTGCTAAGAGGTCAAGTGTGTTTTCATAACCGTTTACTATTCGCGTGGGCTCATGAAGTAACTGCTCGAAATAATTTTCAGAGAATGCGCCCAGCACAATTTCGGATTCTAAAGAGCATAGAAAATGGATCTAAATTAAATGAAAGAAAGGTGAAAGTAATGAACGGTACCAGAAATGAGATGAACATGAAAATTGGGGACAACGAAGTAGAAGAAGTCACGTCTTTTACCTTGAAAGCGAATAAATGAATGCCGGACGAAGCAAGGAGGTCACAAAAGGCAACTATCACAGTCAAAGAGGGCATTCCTATCAAAAAGAAATCTATTAGTATCAGGCATCGGCCTTAACTTGGGGAAAAATTTATGAAAATTTACATCTGAAGCACAGCATTGTGTGTAAGTTGTCATGGACTGTGGGAAAACAGGACAGAAAACGAAATGAAGTGCTGAAAGTTAGGTGTACTGATAAGGTAAGAAGTGAAGAGCTTCTCCGCAGAATCGACGAACAAATTAATATGTAGAAATGACTAAAAGAAGGAACAGGGCGATAGGGCATGTGTTACGACCGAGCGAATAACTTCCACGGTATCAGAGGGGGCTATAAAGATGAAGTTCCACTTCCTGGCCATTTACAGACCAATCCGACCCTATTGACCGCCGTGTCATCCTCTACCAATTCCGTCCTCTGGTGCCGTAAGGAGGGACATGTAGTCAGCACACTGCTCACCCGGTCGATTTTTGACGTTGGAACCGCCACTGATCACTATAGAAGCTCTTCAGTCACCCTCACGTCATTGAACTCAATCCTTGCCGCCAGTCTTTCCCCTAGGAAAAATCCCTGGCAGCTCCGGGAATAGAAACTGGGTCACCCGCACTGACCACTCAGCTACGGAGGCGGATTAGAGGAAGCTGTAGAGGCTAAAAAACTGTAGAGGAAGACAGGGATTGGGGTGTATCCAACAAATAACCGCGGACGATGAGTGTAAGTGCTACACTGAGCTGAAGAGGGTATCAGACGAGAAGTCGTGGCGGGCCTCACTAGCAAGAAAACTGACAGAGAGAAGAGAGAGAGAGAGAAGTCGGAGCGTAACTTCTTTCTTCCTTTCTTTTTTTCACTGGAGCCATGTCCCGCGCTGACGCAGGGTCGGAATTGTTAGGAACGGATTTGGCAAGGTGAGTGGAATGGTGTGGCCGAATGCCCTTCCTGCCACCAACCCTGGGACGGAATTAGTGTAGCCCGACTGTCTGCGACGAGTGTAATTAATGGAATAGTGCGAGAGTGTTCAGATGTCTGCGAGTCGTGTAACTGAGGCGGAACAGACGGACCAAGTCACTTAGTGGGATGTGGAAAACCGCCTAAAAACCACATCCAGGCTGGCCGGCACACCGGCCCTCGTCGTTAATCTGCCGAGCAGATTCGATCCGGGGCCGGCGCGCCTACCTGAGTCCAGGAAGCAGCGTGTTAGCGCTCTCGGCTACCCTGGCGGGTCCGATGTCGGAGCATAAGACGATCGTCGAATTCTGATATTGGTGGAGGCCGTTAGCAGACTGCCGTACCTTGATGGCCTTCTCCATGGCGTCAGCTTGGCCCAGCGTCTCTCCCCGCACCAGCTTGCGCTGCATGACTTGCGCGGCCAGCATGAAGGGCGTGAAGGAAACGGCGACCAGCCCCAGGCGCCACTCGTAGTACACGGCCAGACCCACCGCCAGCACCAGCGTCGACAGCGACTGCACGATCGAGCCGATCCGCTGGCCCGTCGCCTGTGGATATACATGTAACACCCGTTTACAACATCCGCTACAGCACGGCCCACTTACACTCGAAAAAGTTTAGATGTACGAATGTACGATGTTAGATTGAACAATATCCTGACAAGTAGGTACCGAATATTCCGATTCGAAAAATTTTGAGCTCATAATACCAGCAAGCCAGAAAAAAATTGAATCATCTCTCCTCAAGTCTATGTACAAGCTGACAAACGTGATTTAGCAACAGAAAAGGTGAGTACGAGTTGTCGTAACAACAAATAATAAGCGAAGCACATGCCTGTAGTTTTTAAACATTGTGACAGGCAGTTTAATGCAGAATATAACAAAACAACACGGACGAAAGGGCTATGGAGAATGCATTGAGCAACAAATCAAGGGTAGCAGTCCATTTACGGAGATGCCACCGAACAATGTTACAGTGTCTCTAATTTAAATTCCCGGTCATTAGGCAACCTCACTGGCAGTAACGAGAATTTGTACGTCGTTGCCTCTGCCACCTCTGCGCTTAGCGGTCTCTACGGTGATGTATTAGGCGTGCAGCGCTCGACGCCATCTAAGGAACTGACGAACTGTGTGTTGTTAGGGCCAATGTGATACCGCTTGCGATCGCTCTCTGTACAAATTCACGCATGTTGCAGAAGAGTAGCCAAGCAAAAGTCGTATGTTCCTACAGCTTGAAAGTTCCGCTGGATGACGTGTTCGGACATGCGTTCCCAACCTCAGTTCGTTTCTCCAGACACATACTCTAATCCTAAGAAGTTGGTTGTTAACCTTATGTTCGACACGATATAACACTTTGCATTATTCTGTTATTTGTAACCTTAATTACAATGTGTGATTATGGCAGCAGCCGATCTCGCTAGTAATATGACTAACAAAAAAAAAATTGGATCAGCCGCTATTGTTCGAAAAAATTAAATAATAAATAAAAAAATCGAATGAAGCCATCCGATACGGCTTTCTCTGAGTGAGTTAAGGATGTTCCTACATAAATTGTAATTTCTTTCAGAATGTCGTCTTGGATCCATGATATTCATAAATGAGTATTTTACAGATCTTTCCAAAACGCAAGCCAGCGGTAGAATCTGCTCACTAAAAATCATTTGACAAAGTACTTGACATAAAAAAACGCTATGTAGCAAACTAAATGCAGTTTTATCTGAAGACTGTTAGTCTTTCAAAGCCACACCGACGAACTTTCGCTTTGTCCTCACATCAGAAATGTGTACCCGGTAGTACGAACAATACTCCCTTCTCGCAAATTTCGAAATCATTGATCAACGTTTTTTTCACCATGTTGTCAGTGTCAGTTTAGAATAAAACATTTCGCAAAAATAACCGCCCAACTTTCTATTGCCACGTGGAATTCCATATAAAAATACAAGTCTAAAGCAAAGCTACGCTGAACTTCGCGCTTGGCATATTTCCCCCTTACTTTTGTGAAATATGTCATTGCGGACATTTATTTTCAGCTACAAGCATCCCATTCCAATATTAAGGTGAGTTACATTACTATACTCCAGACCTATCATATACCTAGATACAAGTAGTAAATTGTAATTATTAACTATAGGGAAAATTACTGGGTTTTTTCGTAGCTTTCATTGCTTTAAAACTTTGTGCTGAACACTTGGTGAAAAATTAAGATTGTTTACTGACAGCATTTCTGCGTAATAGAAATACCGGATTCAAGCACAGTCCTTTAGAAAGAATTTCATGTCCAGTAGTTCTGTAACTACAATAAAACTGTAAACAGAAAAGAGAGACTCGTTTTATGAGAACCATCATGCGAACGTTTATTCCAAGCGAAAATTAATTGCGTGATTAGTACTGTTCAACTTCAACCAAACGTGGTGTTCTGATGGTCCACAAATGTCATAATTTAATGACACCTCCATGTTTACAGTTAACAGTTGTCCACCTGGAAGTACCTATTCGTCATGACATAAATCTGATACAGGGAAGAAATTGTCTGAAACCACTGTACAATTGTGACAAACTGGAAGAAGCACTGTGTGATCAGAAAGAAGAGCTTGTAATGACCTTACATGGAAGATTGTGACGAGAAATATTTATTCAGAAAAAAAAAATTCGTTACGTTGCGCCTTATCTGAGCTAATTAGCATTGAAGTTAGCCAATCAGGCCGTTGAGTGCGCAAATTCAAGCAGCCCGTCAGACAGAATTTTTGTCAGTTGTTCTCGTAGACTAGATGACAGCGCAAGAGACTGCTCAGGCTGTGGGTCGGATTCGATCCTTATTACCGTCCCATGTCCAATTTTGGTATCGCTTTCTTGTTCGGTTTTAGGGAAAGCAAACGAATAACACATTTGGCGACACTGTCTCTAGAGGGCCGCCTGTATTTGTGTGCGCAACGGCATGATTGGCTAACTTCAGTGCTAATTAACTCAGATAGGGCACAACGTAACGATTTTTTTTCCTTAACAACTATTTCCGAGCACAACCCATCTTCCAACACCCTTACAAGCTTTTCATTCTGTTTCCGACAACCCTGTATAATGCGTAGTCACTGTAGGAGTTAGGAGTACAAATATAGGAAAAGCAAGCATTAATATTCACGAGTACCAGCCATCGACGATAAGGTAGCTACAGGTGTAGTTAGTAGTAAAGAGTTGTGTTGCAGTAGTAATACGTAGAATTTTGTAATCCCTTAGGCTGGGTTATCTAGATAAAACAAAAACCATAATAAAGGCTTTCACAGAAAAGAGAGTAAGCTGAGGAGATCATAAGACTGCTAATGCACTGTGGAATTATACAACACGAAGTCGAGCACGGCACGCCTGCACCCCTTCAGTTACGAGTGAGTTCGTACTCACCCCCTGAACGCTGGCAGCGTCCCCGGAGAGACGGGCGCAGAGCGCTCCGGTGCTGTTGTTCTTGTCGTCGAACCAGGCCACCTCCTGGCGCAGCATCGCCGAGAACATGAGGCTTCGGACTCGCATCGTCAGCTTCTCTCCAGCTATGCCGTACATGAAAATCTGTAACCATACGAACACAAGCACACATTCATCGCTCTTCTGTTAGGTGAGGCACCCACAAAATTTATTGGACACACGGAGCTACTGTCAATGAAGCTGTAGGCAACAGAATAGTCGAAGAGGTAGTCTGACAACAGTTGTTACAAATACTCTACAACACTCGTAATTTCTTACCTATCACTTTTACGGGGAGCCACCGCAGAAAGTAATCCATTGTCGATAGGACATGTGGTCGGGCGTTTTGAAATGTCCAATTTATTTTAGTAGTGCTGCCAATATTTCCACAAGTCAGTATCAAAATTTATTTAGATACTTAGTTAATTCGAAATCGATGTGAGTATGGCATATAGTATTCTAACATTCTGAATAGCAACATACTGTTACATTTGTGTAAATAATGATTACCGCTTTCATTCAAATTTTAAACGTCCTCAGATCCTCTGTAGTCGCAGAGCTATCCGTTACTTTTATGTGCGACGCGCAGCTGCCAAAAGTCTCTAGGGCACATATATTGAAAAGTCGTGAATTAGAAAGGAGAATTATGAAGGCTGCGTACAGCAGATAAAACTGACCGGTTTCTCTGCGACTACGACGGATTTGAACGTGTTCAAAATCTGAAAAACTCGGTAATCGTTATACAGACTAATGCGACATTAGACTGCAATACAAAATGTTAGAATAATAATGAGGTATAGCGGATATACCTCCACTTAACATCATGTCAACCTTACATACACTATATGTAGTCTCATCAACAGGCACCAGACGATCTTCAAATTCTAGTACTGCGAGCATTCGTCAAAATCTAGAGGATACCACAAGGGTATCAGCTGAAGTCTCGTGTAGAGCAGTAACATGCTAAACTCGACACTTCGGCAGATTTTATTGTGGCATTTTTGTGTTCTGGACGCACCTCATAAGAATTCTATATAGTCTTCAAATCGACTGTACATGAATTCAGCATCAAAAATTAATTGTGATACCGCTGTAGCGTAGCACATAAAAGTAACGGGTTGCTCTGCGACTACAATGGACTTCAAGATGTTTCAAATTTGAATGAAAGCGGTAATCGTTATTTAGACAAATGTAACAGTATGTTGCAAATTAGAATGCTAGAATACCACATGCCGTACTTAAAATATACGTTGTTAAAGCAATAATAATATTATTTGTCCTCCATTGATTTCTTAAATTATTAATCATTTATTTAACATTAAATATTTAACATCTGAAAAGTTGAATCCAATATTAATACACGAGTACGCAAACCGTTTACAATTTAGTGCTCCGAGGCTGCTGCAAACAAGGAGAAGACTGAGACAGATACCAGACATGAAGTAAAAAGTCGTATGGGCGTGATTAAATATCACGTAAATGTAAGGAGATCAGTACACTACACGTGGTTGCTTTAAAGGGTCATTTTATACGACGTTAAGATTCTGACATACTAACATCGCATTGCACTATGTCCCTACTAACATTGTTTTACAATCTTTTAGAGATAATGACGTTCAAAAGGAAACGGTACTATCACCGAAAACTCACAAAAGGTGTCGTTAGACGGTTGTCGATCCTTCCTTGAGCGACTACAAACATAGAATTGCTGTTTACTCTTCTGTGTACGATGCGCTAGCAAGACTTGCATTTGAGGAGGAGGAAATTAGTGTTTAACGTCCCGTCGACAACGAGGTCATTAGAGACGGAGCACAAGCTCGGATTAGGGAAGGATGCAGAAGGAAACCGACTGTGCCCTTTCAGAGTAACCATCCCGGCATTTGCGTGAAATGATTTAATGAAATTATGGAAAACCTAAATCAGGATGGCCGTCCTCTCGAATGCGAGTCCAGTGTGCTAACCACTGCGTTACCTCGCTCAGTGGACTTGCATTTCAGGTTAGTTTACTGTTTCCCTTAATCCACATTTTTTCTGTGTCAGCATTGCACTTCATTCGCAAATAACATAAAACGGATTACAGTAAAAAACTATGGATACGATTCTTCAATTTCTCCAGGCGTATTTTATAACGAAATAAATCTCGGGTGAACAGCGTGGTATGAGTGTGCATAGGACACAATATTTCGGCAATCGACCACGTTGCCATTATCAGGTGCGCTGATGTACTGAGCGGCGGTGGGCCGGCGCCAGGTATGTATAGGACGATCTCCCTCCCCCCCTCAGGCGCTTCCTATGAGTCGGTGCGGCGCGCGCGTGGTCCAGGTACAGCGTCCGTTTTCCCGCCGTCTGGGCGCTGTGTCCTAGATCTTCTCGTTCAGGAGGGTGTGCCGGCACCGCTCTCGTTATTCTTGCCACTTCCCCCGAAGTCGGTACACTCTGGGATATATCCTTTTTCTTCTTAATCTGGGTGATCGCGGGTTCCCACACCTTGCTAAGGATGCACCGCTGTCGCGATTTAGTTGTGGCTCCCTTACTCTAATCTCTATGGCTTCTTTGAGGACACAGTCCCAGAATTTTGGAAGTCTGTGTCAGGACTTTGGTTTGGTCATAATCCATGCTGTGGAGTTCCGACAGGCAATGCTCAGCGATTGCCGACTTACTGGGTTGTTGCAGTCTAGTGTGCCGTTGATGTTCTCGGCATCGGTCCTCAATGGTACGAATGGTCTGACCTATGTATACACTCCCACATTGGCAAGGTATCTGATAAAGCCCTGATTTACGTAGACCAAGGTTGTCCTTGACACTACCAAGAAGGCTCTTGGCTTTGCTTGGAGGACAGAAGATAGTTTTCACTTGGTGTTTACGTAAAATGCATCCAATTTTTCCGGATAAGGCCCCACAAAACGGAATAATAGCCAAGGCCGCCTCCTCCTGAGGTTCCTCCTCAGTTTCCACCGGTGATGCAGGCGTGGGATGTAGAGCCTTCCGAATTTGCCCTTCCTTGTAAACGTTCCTCCGAAACACGGTCTTCAGATGGTCCAATTTGGAAGGAAGACGGATGGGAAGGAGTTTCATAATTTGTAACGATAAAGACTTACAGTAGGCGCCAGTGCTAACAGTTAAGTATTTGGGGCAATCCTCAATGCTTGTAAGCAGAGTACAGTTAGCTTTGAAGATAAACTCTGAAGTCTACATATAGAACAGGAGGGAATACGTACCATATTCTCAGAAGAAATTTTCGTCAGGAGGAGATAATATACGGATGAGATCCGAACGGAAAAGAAGGATTTAGCATAAATATTTTGACTGAAACGTACGCCGACTTGGAAGTAAACATCTTTGGTCATGGCCTTCCCTCAAAGCGTTTTCTAACAACTTAACGGCGACTCAGTCGTAAACAGTTTCGTTGTGGACAACTACAGATTTTACAGAAATACAGTGTTCTGCTAATGGCTGTATTACTTCATGCTATATGGGTGCAGGAATATCCAACAGGAAACGTAATTTTACGCAAGTACCGCCTAAGGATACATAATCTGCGAAATATCCTATAAATAGAAGAAGTCAGTAATCACAACTTTTTCCTCCAGTATCACAAGACACTTTCGCCGCTTCTAGTAGCCTGTATACATGGTGCGAGACAGGTTTATGATTTCAGCTGTTTGCATCGCGAAAATACAGTACTAATAACAATGTGAACTGCCTGTTCAGGAAATCTAAAAACACTGCAGTCCACAGATATGTCATGAAGTATAGCCTCTCTCAAATCAATCGTAAACATAGTCTTTCCTGAATAAATTTTCACTGTTCTGCGAGGTGTGAGCTGATCTGATACCTCCAAGGAGATTAAATCTGTTTGCCGGATTGGGACTCGAACCTAAGATTTTTGCCATCTGCGAGCGAGAGCTCTACCGACAGAACTATCCAAGCACGATTCATGAACCGCTGTTACATCTTCACGTTCAACAGTGCTCTTCTCCTACCTTCCAAGCTCCAGAGAAGTTCCCTTGCCTACGTTGTGGGTCTAGCATTCCTGGAAGAAAGGTAGGAGAAGAGGTACTTGCCGAAGAGCAACAGTGAGAGCAGGTGCTTGGATAGTTCAGTTGATAGACCAGTTGCCCGGAAAAGGCAAAAGTCACAGGCTCTAGTCCACGTCTGGCTCACTGTTTTAATCTACTGAATTAGATACAGTTAAGGAGCGGGGAGAGAAAACTGGTTGGCGTATAGCACTATAAATTAGGGCAGTCATTTTTATTATACGAATTTCACTTGAGTTAAATAGCTAAAGTGCAAAGTTTGAATCCATCAAAATTGAATTCAGTTACGCTGTCAAATGTTAAGACATGTGGGAATGATTTGCATTGTAGAGTAACACACAGATTAGGATGTATACCGAGTGATTCTGTGATGATGTTCAAACTTTCATAGTTTATACAGAAAGGTAAATGTATCAATTTGAAGTAAAGGACCCTGGTCCGGAAACGATGATTCGAAAGTCTGAGCGAAAATCGTTCTGATACCTCTGATAGTGAAATGAATGTACTAGTGCCGTTGTTGCTAAGATTGTAGGATACGCAACTTTCAGAGGTGGGCGTATGGACCGAAAAAGGAGCAAAATGACTAGTAAACACGGCCACTGAAATACATACGAGACATTATTTTTAAATAAGAACCATTCTGACTTTTCCTATCAATTTCATTTTTACATGAAAGCCAGTACTTTAATCTACTTTTTCTATATATTTACTACCAATAATCGGCTATTTACGTTTGTCTGTGAGTATTTGAAATGCCTCCTCCAACTGAGAATCCCACAGCCTATGAAGTACGATCTGTGACTCGTTTTCTTAGTGCTAATGATGTGAAGTGACCCAAATTCATCTTTAGAGCAGTGAAATGAATGGGTAAAACATTATGAGCGGTGGGATTGTATGGAAATGGGTGAGCGCTTTTAAAGATGGCTTTGAGAATGTGCATAATGAGGAACTAAGTGGGCGACCTTCAGTATTTATTGATGATTTGCTGCAGAAAGTTGATAAAAATGTGAAAGAGAACGCTTTAGACGTTATGTGATGAGTTTTATCAAGTGTCAAGGAAGATGCTTCATGCAGTTGTTGCCTAATTACGTGGTAGAGCTCTATGAGGATCGTATTCGAAAGCTTGTTGTATGACGGGATAAGTGAGTTCATATTAGTGGGAATTATGTGGAAAATCAGGTTAAAGTGCAGCCTTTCATATAAAAATAAATATGCTAAGAAAAATCTACGTGTTTTATTTTTATTCGAAAACGGTATTTACTTAAAGAACACACCCCGTACCTTCAGAGTTACGAGCAGAAGTAGCGAAGCAGAAAAGGAGCTCATAGTTCTTAAGGTATTCATTTTAGAGCTCATGTTTACTAAACATTTATTGTGTGTTACCCTCCTACTAACATCAGTGGAAATTGTCTACTGTACAGTCTTAGCAAAAACAATACCAGTACATGTTTTCCACTGTCAGAGATACACTATGGGAACAAAAGTATCCGGACACCCCAAATACATCCGTTTATCATATTAGGTGCATTGCGCTGACACATATTGCCGGGTATTCCATTTCAGCGACCTCAGTAGTCATTGTGAGGATGGAGAACTACTGGAAAGCTGGGCAGAAGAACACGAGCTGAATCTCATCCATGATCAGAAACAGCCTGCGTCATTCAACAGTGCAAGATGGAAGAGAGGGTATAACCCAGACCTCATATTTGTTTCCAAAACCTTGTCCGGGTCATGCAACAAATTCGTTCTCAACCCTATCCCAAAGACCCAACACAGACCAATCATGCTAAAGTTTAGACCAGTAATACTGCCACAAAAAGTACCCTTTAAAAGACGTTTTAACTTCAAAAGGGCCAACTGGAAAAAATTTGCGGACACCTTAGACATGGAAATCGTAAATTTACCATCAAACACTGAAAACTACGGAAAGTTCGTCCAAGCTGTTAAAAGATCAGCAAGACTCAGCATACCTAGAGGCTGCAGAACACTCTACATTCCTGGAGTTTCCAACGACATGAAACAAATATATAACGAATACCTGGAGCAGTACAGCATGGACCCTTTCAGTGAAGAAACCATAAAACTTGGGGATCAACTAATTGAAACTATAAGCAAAGACAGACAAGAGTCCTGGAAACATACGTTGGAGAGTCTTGACATGAAGCACAGTAGCAGAAGAGCTTGGAACCTCATAAAGCGATTGTCCAGCGACCCGGCAGCCCCCAAGGATCAGGTTTCCGTAACAGCTAACCAAATCGCACATCAGCTCCTTTTGAATGGTAAACCAACCATGAACAGTAAGACTGCCACCTCATATAAGAGGCCACAAGTGACTGAAATACCACCTGAGCCATACTTCACTTCAACAGAACTGGAAGCTGCTATCAGTTCCTTGAAACCCAGGAAGGCCGCGGGTCACGACGACGTCATTAATGAATTTATACAGAACCTAGGGCCCATAGCTAAGGAATGGTTTTTAGAACTCTATAATCTCTGCTGGTCAAACAAGACGATACCTAAGCTATGGTTGAAGGCCAAGGTAGTAGCTATCCCAAAGCCAGGTAAACCAAGAGATGATGCTAAGAACTATCGTCCAATATCGCTGCTGTGCTGCCCTTTCAAGCTATATGAACGTCTTATCTTGAATAAAATAGCACCACAACTAGAAAGGCAAATCATTCCACAACAAGCAGGATTCAGACCAGGTAAATCTTGCACTGCCCAGGTCCTCTGCCTAACACAATACATAGAGGACGGTTTTGAGAAGGGAGAAAAAACTGGCGTGGTGTTTGTCGACTTATCAGCAGCTTACGACACGATAAACCACAAAATTCTCCTGGGAAAAATTTTCAAAATGACGGGAAACTACCACCTTACTGAAGTTGTGAGATCACTGATCTCCAACAGAAGATACTATGTGGAATTTCAAGAACAAAGAAGTCGCTGGAGGAACCAGAAGAACGGGCTCCCACAAGGTAGTGTTTTGTCCCCCCTACTTTTTAATCTGTATACAAATGACCAACCAGTTGGACCGACGACAAGAAGCTTTATCAATGCTGATGATGTAGCCATTGCATGCCAATCTAGATTAATCAAACAGATTGAGAGAAACCTAACAGATGCCTTAGAAGAACTAACTGAATATTACAACGGGAACCAGCTTCGACCTAATCCAGCAAAGACGCAGACTTGTTTATTTCATCTAAACAACAAGGAAGCAAACAGGGAATTACAATTGGAATGGAACTCAGTTAAACTACAACACTGCCCAAACCCAGTTTATCTTGGAGTCACGTTAGATCGAACATTGTCTTACAAGAAACATGTAGAGAAAACTAGAGCGAAAGTCAACACACGGAACGGCATAATCCGTAAACTTACCAACTCACACTGGGGAGCAAACCCTGAAATTCTACGTGCATCATCCCTGGCATTGTGCTTTGCTCCAGCTGAATATGCATGCTCCGTCTGGAGAAGATCGACACATGCCCAGAAGCTAGACGCAGCACTGAATGCCTCATGTCGATTAATCACGGGATGCCTGAAGCCTACAAACCGTGATCTCCTTTATATGTATTCTGGAATAGCCCCCCCACAGATCAGACGGCAAACGTTGGCGATGGCCGAACGAAGCAGGCAGTGCGAAGATAGAAGACATCCCCTGTACGCACATCAGCCAGCGGAGGCAAGACTTAAATCTAGGAAAGACTTCATAAAAGTTGAACGTCCACTAACCGAAAGTCAGTCTACAACTAGAGAATCAATGTGGAAACAGAAATTGGATAAAGGCAGTCTGAAAAGTTGGAACATTAAAGAAAAACTTCCTGCTGGATCACAATTGGAATGGAGAGTCTGGAAGAGCCTAAATAGACTTAGATGTCAAATGGGAAGATCACAGGATAACCTGATCAAGTGGGGATACGCCGAAGAAAAGCCCTGCCAATGTGGAGGAAAACAAACCATGACACACCTGCTGACCTGTCCATCTTTGCTGGCCCCATGCACTTTCCAAGACCTGTGGTTGGCCAACGACGCTGCAGTGAAGTGTGCCGAACACTGGAGAGAGATATGAGCCTTGCTTTAGACAATAATGACGACTTACAATATGTGAATATCATGAATGTATATATGAATGAATAACTATCATTTACTTGTATTTGTAATCTAGCATATATAGCGTATTAATTAATTACAGATGTAGCTCAGACACGATTAAAATAAAGTAGTCATTAGACATCGTGAGAAAGCAGAATGGGACCATCCGTAGAACTCACGGATTCCGAACGTGGTCAGGTGATTGAGTGCCACTTGTGTCATACGACTGTACGCGAGACTTCCGCACTCCTAAACATCCTTAGATCCACTATTTCCGATGTGATAGTGAAGTGGAAGCGTAAAGGGACACGTACAACACAAAAGCGTACAGGTCGACCTCGTCTGTTGACTGACAGAGATCGCCTACAGTGAAGAGAGTCGTAATATGTAATAGGCAGACGTCAATCCACACCATCACACAGGAATTCCAAACTGCATCAGGATCCACGGCAAGTACTATGACAGTTAGGCGGGAGGTGAGAAAACTTGGATTTCATGGTCGAGCGGATGGTCATAAGCCACACATCACGCCGGTAAATGCCATACGACGCCTCTCTTGGTGTAAGGAGCGTAAACATTGAACGATTTAACAGTGTAAAAACGTTGTATGGAGTACGAATCACGGTACACAACGTCGTGATCCGATGGCAGGGCGTTGGTATGGTGAATGCCAGCGTGTGTAGCGCCAACAGTAAAATTCGAAGGCGGTGGTTTTCTGGTGTGGTCGTGTTTTTCATAGGAAGGGGGGGGGGGGAGTCTTGTACCACTTGTTGTTTTGCGTGGCACTGTCACAGCACAGGCCTACACTGATGTTTTAAGTATCTTCTAGCCCACTGTTGAGGAGCAATTCGGGGATGGAGATTGCATCTTTCAACACGATTGAGCACCTGTTCATAATGCACGGCCGGTGGCGGAATGGTTACACAACAATAACATCCCTGTAATGGACTGGACTGCACATAAATCTGACCTGAATCCTATAGAACACCTTTGGGATATTTGGAACGCCGACTTCGTG
Source organism: Schistocerca nitens (assembly GCF_023898315.1). Lineage (NCBI taxonomy): Eukaryota > Metazoa > Arthropoda > Insecta > Orthoptera > Acrididae > Schistocerca > Schistocerca nitens. Next base: position 743,096,134 of record NC_064617.1, read on the forward strand.
TCAGGCCTCACCGACCGACATCGGTACCTCTCCTCAGTGCAGCACTCTGTGAAGAATGGGCTGCCATTCCCCAAGAAACCTCCCAGCACCTGATTGAACGTATGCGTGCGAGAGTGGAAGCTGTCATCAAGGCCAACACCATAATGGATTTCAACTGACATCAAGGCTAAGGGTGGGCAAACACTATATTGAATTCCAGCACACCGATGGAGGTCGCCACGAACTTGTAAGTCGTTTTCAGCCAGCCGTCCGGATACTTCTGATCACATAGTGTATCAGAACGATTTTCGCTAGTAACTTTCGAGTCGGTTGTTTCGGAGTAGGATCCATTACCTCAAGTTGATACATTTACCGTTCTCTATCACCGTGAAAGTTTGTATCATCATTCCAAATTCACTCTGCACAAGTAACTGAGAACTTTCTGTGGGGCTAGGTGCTACTCTGAGATACGTACAAAAGAGGAAATCGTCGTAGGTCACATCACACCATCCATAAGACCGTTGACCAACTAAAAAAAATAAAAACCTTTTATATTCCAGTCTTATCACTACCTTGAAATACGTATGTTATGCGTACGTAGAAAAATCGATGAGTAAAATAAGGCAGCAACCTCATGAAACAAATTTGCTCTAATTCTGTACACCATCTCTGCGTTCTATGAACATAAAATGAAATATTTAGAATGTCAGGTTAGACGTTATCTGGCCAGGACAAGTAAATCATTAAATTCAGGTATAAATAAATGAATAAAATGCAACAGGAGGTACAGAAAAAGCTTTCATCATTCTTCATTTGTCTATGAATTTACATTTTGGATGTGAATGCACATTGTTGCATGGTGAATAGTTATATGATTTTTGTTACATTGTTCCTATTTTTATGCCAGATTATTTTCGTATTACTCCATTAGTCATGCGCTTTCTATGTGTTACAATCTCCTTTGACGCTAGCAAGTTGACATGAACTTATTTTCTTCCCCCCCCCCCCCCCCGCCCCCCACTCCCACAGATTTTCCTTATAATTACTAGTAGCTCATTTGATAACTCATGACGACATCAGTAATTTTCGTCTAGTCTGAAACAATATCGAAACACATGCCAAATATATAGTTATACCATAGTTAGCACAGTTGTAAGACAATTAATTTAAGACTAACAGGTCAGTCTATCATCGTTATCATTTGGTTATCGGCCTTGCGCCAGGTTTAGACTTCATAGCCTTCCATGCTTCTCTGTGCTCTGATTTTCTCTTCATTCTGTGGTACCCACCTTGAGGTCAACTTACGTCATCCGGATTCTGATGTCTTCTTCTGCCCTTCCCCCTCTTCCTCGGACTAAAATGTTCAGTTGCTTCTAGTAGAAGCAATCTCGTAACAAATTATGTGCTATGCAGCCTGTTACCCTATTCTTCACTGTCAGCAACATCCTCGGACCTTTTCCAGCTCTTCTCAGTACCTCCTAATTCCTGACTTTATCAGTCCAATTGATTTTCTCCATACTTTCTCCAGGCTGCGCTATATCCACTTTGCACAAGCTTCAGTTCTCCTCTCTTCCTGCTTGCTCAATGTCCATGTTCCTGTCCCGTAGAACGCCGCTCTCCACATCAGACATTTCACTAGTCGCTTCCTTAACTCTGTGTAAATCACTTGCTAAGAGTCTTTTCTGAGTTTGAAATGCCTCTTTCACTAGCCATTCTGACTTTGGTGTCCTGTTCACAATGCTTATCTTCCTTCACCATGCTTCCCAAATATTTGAATGCTCTCACCTGTTCTATGGCTTCTCTTATCCTATGAAAGATATAAAATAAATAGCACGCACTCAACATATATCCTTTATCAGACATAATTAGAACATTGGTAGCTAGCTTTTAGAATCTTATGTTTCTACAGAGCTCCGAAACTACAATGGCGCATTCGCTCTATTTATGATTGATTTAATCATAGGTTACCTCACACATTGTATAGCTATCTTTGCATATTATTAATGTTGATAAAAACAGCGTGGCGTAGATTTTGCCTTGTAATATACCATTTTTTCCTTTAAAGGATAAAATTTGAGTTGTTTGAACCATTTTGAATTTATCTAGTCGTTATGCCTTAAACATTACCTGCAAGAAGTAGCTGCATCCTATGACGACCCCAACAATAACGAAGAGCACACAGTAGCGGTTCGTATCTTTCCGCATTTGATCTCCATCTTGCAAGCTGAGTGTCTGAAAGAGAAACACACAATGAAATAGTATCGCTTTACTTCCCGTTAGATGGCTAACCTTTTGCAGGTTGTTTTTGTAACGTCGGGAGTAACAAATGTGTGCAGTACCTTAATTCTATGATCACCATTCATCTTGTTGTCACTAACGTCTTGTGCCTGGTACAATAATTGTATCTCAGACTTGTGAAAACTAGTTTAAGACTTTTCCTTCGTTAGTATGTGTAGGTAATTGAACTTGCTGTAACAGACGAATTGAATGGCACAGCTGACCAGAACACCAAGCAGTAGAACCACCCGTTTGTACCTAAACAACTGTTTGCTTATTACATTATTGTGGTGATGCACGTGTAGTTACCAGGTCGCTGAAGCATTCGACTGATTCATGCCATAAAAATTATTTGCATCTGATCATTTTACTGTTTTTACATATTCCATAAACTGTAGTTGCGATAAAGGTAATGATATGTATTGTCCCGCTTTTACATACTGGCTATTTTTAATTATCTGACTGACTACATAATTCTGTTCACGAAGATATTTTTTCATTATCCTCTCCTCCACCTCCACTCCTCCCCCCTCCATCACTCCAGACATACACTATGAAATTTGTTCATGGCTTCCCGGGGAGATAATGACCTAGAGAAACATACCGCTCCAGTTTTCCAGGTACATGTAGAAGGCACTTGCAGCGCTGAAGTACAGAGGTGTTTCGTTGTAATATGTCAGTCGTAGAATAGCAGTGATATGAGACAGTACCTGCAGAAGTTATATGTATGATGCAGGGACTGTTAGTTGATCTTAAACGTGAATATATGTAATATATTGGTCATAAATGGACGAATAAACCCGTTCTCTACAAATACACCTAGGAGACAGTAATTACAGTAAAATAACTAGGACTGACCTAAAATGGAATTACCTCATAAAACAAATAATGCCAGATTTATAGGAAGAAACTAAAGGAAATGTAATTCACCTACAAATATAGTCGCTAACAAAGCACTTGTCCGACAGATTCGTGAGTATTGTTCTTCACTCTGGGATCCTTATAAGGTAGAACTGACAGAATAGTTGGAGAGGATCCAACGAAGAGCAGCACGTTTCTTCACGAGATCGTTTAATCGACACGAGAGCGCCACAGAGATGCTCAACAAACTCCTATGGCACGCGCTGCAAAAGAGGCGCTGTGCATCACGGAGAGGTTTACTACTAAAATTGTCGAGAGAGTACTTCTAGGAAGAGTCGAACAACATATTACCTCCTCCCTCATACATCTCCACTGGTGTCCCCTTAACAATGCTCCACCGTCGTCTCTGCTCACTACCTGATGAGACATGGTCTGAAGATTCTTTTTGGTAAAATCAGAACCGATTACGATTATGACGTGTGATTTAATAAATCAATGTTACCAACACTCATCAGTATTTTAACTCTCCAAAAACTTTGAGATAAAAATAGGAGACAGACAGAGGGATGGAATTTCTCGTTTGCTTTTCAGTTGGGCCCCGGAGAAGCTGATTAGGAAGTGGAGAAAATCTGACTCTAGATGCATCAAACTCAGGACCAGGGTGCAAGTGCTACTCTGAGATGATGAAGTTAGCGCAGGAGAGGAATTCGTGGTGGGCCACATCGAACTATTCAGAAGACTGATGACCGAAAACGAAAGTGCAACGAATTGGTAAATCAAAAAGCTAACGTCCATAAGGACTGCCTGACAGTCGCAAATTGGTACCAGACACATCAGAAAACTAATTCTGTAGAAGACAGAATTTATAACAAATATTGAAAATATTCCACAGAAGTTATTCAAAAATCAGTGCAAAATCACAAAAGTGAACTCATTCAAATATGTACTTGAATGGCTAAGCATAAACAACAAGTGAAATGAAGTCTACACAAAAGAGCGAATAAGATGAACATTGTATTCCAGAACACTGGAATAATTAAACATTACTCAGAGGGCGTTCAATAAATGTTGTTGTTGTTGTGGTCTTCAGTCCTGAGACTGGTTTGATGCAGCTCTCCATGCTACTCTATCCTGTGCAAGCTTCTTCATCTCCCAGTACCTACTGCAACCTACATCCTTCTGAATCTGCTTAGTGTATTCATCTCTTGGTCTCCCTCTACGATTTTTACCCTCCACGCTGCCCTCCAATGCTAAATTTGTGATCCCTTGATGCCTTTTTTTTCCTGGAAGCTGGTTGTTCTTATTCAGGATTCCAATACATCATATTATTCTCCACTTTTCTGGCTACAAAAAATTAGTTTCAACATAATCTGCGTTCAGTGCGACGACCTTACGCCGACCTACTGGGAGGGCTTGGTACCACTCTACTTCTCGACATCGGAGCCGACATTTTCATGAATCAATAACCTCATGCAGGTACTGCTTTTCGCAGAGTGCATCCTTAGTTCGGCCAAATAGGTGGAAGTCGGAAGGTGCGAAATCCGGGCTGTAGGGCGGATGAGAAAGAAAAGTTCCGTGAGGTTTCGTGAGCTCTTCTCATGAGCACAGAGTTGTTTGTAGTTATTTGAACAGCGAGATATTTGTGATCCGACGATCACATCGAATGGGTGTGTCCGCACGTTCTAACATTGCAGGAATCACAGCTGCGTGCGGCCGTCGGCGCGCACGATATCGGGCAGGTTACTGTTTGAAGACAGATTCCCTGCCCCACGAATCACCGTGCTTTTGTTCACTGCCAGGTCTCCGTACACATTCTGCAATAATACTGAGACCTGAGACTTTTTAGGGCTGTGAGAGGCAAAAACTAATGCGAAGAGGCGGTATAAACAAATTTATGAATATAGAAAGAAAATTGCTTAGAAGCAAAATTAGCACAAGCGCAACTGACACAGAATTCACAAAGAAATCTATCAACATGCAGAAAAGAAACACAACGTGCAAAAGAAGACCGTCGCTCTTCGGAAATTTTGATGGATTGGATGATGACAGACCGATGAAGAAAATATTTAGAAAATTTAAAAAGCTGAATGGACCACCGAGACCTAAAAGAAGCAACATCAATGCAATGGACACGAATAACACGTATTTATTTAGGAACAAGATTCAGACAATGGTCTTCAGTGACGAAGAAAGGAAAAGAGCCTCATAACACAAACATTTCTGGAAGCAGAGATCATAAGATATACGCCGAGACTGACCGTACCCCCTCCAGTCCTCCCGCCGACAGTACTGGGAATTTAACCCCAGACCTGCAGACATGCTGATCATTCATTTAGGGAGGCGGAGTTACGGGTGCATACGGATCAAAGATTTGCGGATGCGCTTGGAGATGCGAATAAAGCCGTCGGCACACTGACCGCGCTGTCGAACGTCAACGTTGAGCGTGCCCAGTTCAACGTGCTGCTGAACGCTCAGGAACGATGCGACTTGTGCATATGGTACGTGGGCCCCAACGTGGTACACGCGATCGCAACGCACTCCAGCGGCAGTTGAGCGACGTTTCTAGTTCGTAAATCTGTTTACTCAACGGGCCCGAGTAAAATTCTCACGTTAGGTCTGTTAAAATGCACATTTCCTTCATCGTCCACGAAAAGGAAAGTACCATGTCCAATCAGTAAGGACACAGGCTTATAAAAGTTCCATTACAAACAGTGCGGTACAAATTTGGAAAACTTTTCCGCATAAGATAAACATTATTTCATCATTCCCGCATTTTAGTAAAACCCCAAGGTCAGTCTTACTTGATCACTGTTCCTACCCAGTAGCAGAATCTTTGCAACATGTGAATTACGAAGCGTGAAAGAAAAAGGAGTAAAATTTCTTTATACAAGTAGCGCAAGCTGTCCTGTAGATTAAGCCAATCGAACAAAGTCACCCCTCAAAAAAAGGTGAGCTTATATTTACATAACGTCAAATATTATAACATGTATTAAACTAATAATAAAGTATCAGAACCTGATAAAAAAGCGAATGTTAGGAAAAAAAATTGGGAGTGTTACGACGCGAACCACCGCCCCAACACAAACTCATTAAAGTTCAGAGACGCTACTCATTATGCTGAACCAACAACACACGCTGTAGCCTAAGCCATATTGTGTTAGCCCCTGCTAAAAACGTTAATCGTAGATAATTTTGTTACTTAATTGAAATTTAACTATAACAAAGTGTACCAAGAACAATGCGTTTTGGGTGGATCTTCAGTTTGTCGCTGCCTTCAAATAGCCTACTCTCACAATACGCAAGTTACAATAATTCTTTTGCCACGAATGTGATGTTTCTCATTATTTTATTGGACCGAATAACACAGTTAACAACGAGTTTTCCAGTGATTCTCAATTTGCTGGTGCTCAGAAACGGCATATATACATATAGGCTTGAAATGAATGCCAATATGGCGCCTCACAACTCTTAACTGAAGGGAGACGGCGTGCGTGTGAGTAGGTAGCGTTGTGCCATCTCATTGGTCAACGCTCAGACGCACGCTCAGAATATCTGACACGCCAGATATTGCTCTGCACGTTCGGAAAGACTCCCGAACGTGCTATTCCACGCTATGACGTCGGAAAATCGGCACTCTCAACGCTCAACGTTCGGATGCACGGTCCGTGTGCCGACGGCTTAAGGGACGTGTGGATAGCATTACTTGGTTGTCCACACAAATTTGTTTGCTACCCACTCGGAAAGAAATAGGACTAATCGTCAAAATGTGGCTCATTTCCTTACCCCGATGACGTCACCAAAGAGTACTGCGAAGACGGGCATGGCGCAGCCGGCGACTATGGAGAAGACGGTGCCGATGGCAAGCTGCGGCCACTCGGGGCTGTTGAGGCGCATCACCTCGAGCACGCCCACCGGCTGCGGCGGCTGCTCGGCGTACCTCTCGGCGGCGGCGCGCAGTGCGGGGTTCATCTCTTGCTCCTCCGCCTCCTCCTCCCCCGCAGCCGACGACGCGTCACTGCGCACACTCAGCAGGCGTTCCGGCCTCACGCGGCTCGCGTCTGCAACCACCGGTTCCAAGTGACACTTCTACCGCATTCACATCTACCCTACTGGATACCAAAGTTGCAACAAAATTTTACTTACTGCATGCGTACAGTACAGTGGGCAGAACACCTGATTAAATTTGTATATGGCCCGCATCTCGTGGTCGTGCGGTAGCGTTCTCGCTTCCCACGCCCGGGTTCCCGGGTTCGATTCCCGGCGGGGTCAGGGATTTTCTCTGCTTCGTGATGGCTGGGTGTTGAGTGCTGTCCTTAGGTTAGTTAGGTTTAAGTAGTTCTAAGTTCTAGGGGACTTATGACCACAGCAGTTGAGTCCCATAGTGCTCAGAGCCATTTTTGAAATTTGTATATGATTCAGAGGTACGCGCAGTCTGAATCTTAAAACAGATCAGTCACCTCTGGCAGCAGCAACAGCTCTGTTACACGCCCGTATGGAGTCGAAATTGTCTTGGGTAACAGATGCATATCTATTCCAGATATAATCAATCGACTGGTGAAATGCTGGTCTCTAAACAACTTCCGTTTGCGGTGGATGAGGGGTCTTTGGTACGTGGTGGCACGGAGGGAGTCCAGCGTCCCGTGTATCGAGCTAGGTTAGCACAGTAAGAGCAAAAAAATTCTTGCGCCATCTTGTTGAAAATATAACGTCACAGACACCTCGAAAATGGGGCACAGCCACCGATCCTAACACATAATAAATGTAACGGCTGCTGTACAAAGTAACAGAGGAAATGGTGTTATGTATCCAATACAGGGTTATTCATACATACCTCTGGAATTTCAAAATATGACTGCACGAAAACTACAGGGCGTATAAGAAAACAGACTGCCCAAGAAAATACCACTTCTTCGAAACCCGAAAACAGTCGCTCATTGTGACCCGTAAGTTTGAAATTTGGTCAAAGGTGCCTACAACCGTTCTCTGTAATGGTAAAGACCTGTAGCGCCCTGCGACGTCACCCTCGGGGTCGGCAACGCTTCGAACAGCAGAGTGACGAGACATCTGGAGAAAAGGCCGCGGCTCAGAACGTCGCGTGACGTGACAACAGTCATCGGATAGCGATATGCACATGTACAGACGGCGATAGTATCGCTTACACGAGGTATAAAAGGGCAGTGCTAAGGCGGACCTGTCATCTGTACTCAGATTATTCAAGTGAAAAGGCTTCCGACGTGAATATGGCTGCACAACGGAAATTAACAGACAATGAACGCGGAGTAGTAGTTGCAGCTAGACATTCCATTTCGGAAATCGTTAGAAAATTTAATATTCCGAGATCCACAGTGGCAAGAGTGTGCTGAGAATACCGAATTGCCTCTCACCACGAACAACGCAGTGGCCGACTGCATTCACTTAATGACCGAGAGCAGCGGCATTAGTATAGGATTGTCAGCGTTGACAGACAAGTAGCACTGCGAGAAATAACCGCAGAAATCATCGTTGGAGGTATGATAAGCGTATCCTTTAGGACAGTAAGGTGAAATGGGCTATGGCAACAGACGACCGAGGCGAGTGCGTTTCCCAACAGAACGACATCGCCTGCAACGACGCTCTGGGTTCGTGACCATATAGATTGGACCCTAGAAGACTGGAAAGCCGTGGCTTCGCCAGGTTAGTCCCGATATCAGTTGGTAAGAACTGATGGTAGCGTTCGAATGAGGCGCAAACTCCATGAAGCCATGGACCAAAGTGGTCACTGTGCAAGCTGTTGGTGCCACGACAGTGTTGCGTGCTGTGTTTACAAGGACTGGACTGGGTCCTCTGGTCCAGCTGAATCAATTACTGACTGGAAATGGTTGTGTTCAGCTACTTGGAGACCATTTGCAGTCATTGACGAACTTCATATTCCCAAACAATGGTGACAGTTTTATGGATGACAATGCGTCACGTAACCGCTTCACAGATGTTCGCGATTTGTTTGAAGAACGTTCTGGACAGTTAGAACGAATGATTTGGCCGTTCAGATCGGCCGACACGAATCATATCGAACATTTATGGCCCATAATCGGGAGGTGAGTACCTACACAAAATCATGCACCTGCAACACTTTCGCACTATGGACGGCTATGGAGGCAACATGGCGCAGCATTTCTGCAGGGACTTCCAACCGTCGAGCTGCTGCACTACGTGTGGCAAATGGAGGTCCGACACGATTTTTAGTCACATATTAGACGATTACGCTAAGGAAATACATCAGTAAGTTAATAACAAATAATTGTTCTCCTTCACGGCTTATGTTTCTATAGCTGTTGTCGCGTTTTACAATAATTTCTGTTGTTGCTTCCTGTTATAGTACGAGTCTTCATAGTACTGTGTTCCCTGGCTGTAGTAAGCGAATAATATGCTTCTGTTCGGTGTAGTCGACGATAGTGACGCTTCTCGCCTCGTCACTTCATGCGCATGCAGGAATTTTTAATGTACACTATGTGATCAAAAGTATCCGGACACCTGGCTGAAAATGACTCACAAGTTCGTGGCGCACTCCATCGGTAACTCTGGAATTCAATATCTTGGCCCACCCTTAGCCTTTATGACGGCTTCCACTCTCGCAGGCATACGTTCAATCAGGCGCTGGAAGGTTTCTTGGGGAATGGCAGCCCATTCCTCATTGAGTGCTGCACTAAGCAGAGGTATCGATGTCGGTCGTTGAGGTCTGCCACGAAGTCGGCATTCCAAAACATCCCAAAGGTGTACTATAGGCTTCAAGTCAGGATTCTATGCAGGCCAGTCCATTACAGGGATGTTATTGTCGTGTAACCACTCCACCATAGGCCGTGTATTATGAACAGGTGCTCGATCGTGTTGAAAGATGCAATCGCCATCCCCGAATTGCTCTTCAATAGTGGGAAGCAAGAAGGTGCTTAAAACATCAATGTAGGGCTGTGTTGTGATAGTGCCACGCAAACTAACAAATGGTGCAAGCCCCCTCCTTGAAAAACACGACCACACCAGAAGACCACCGCCTCTGAATTTTCTGTTCGCACTACACACGCTGGCAGATGAGGTTCACCGGGCATTCACCATACCAATACCCCGCCATCGGATCGCCACATTGTGTACCGTGTTTCGTCACTCCACACAACGTTTTTCCACTGTCAATCGTCCAATGTTTACGCTCCTTACACCAAGCGAGGCGTCGTGTGGCATTTATCGGCGTGATGTGTGGCTTATGATCAGCCGCTCGACTATGAAATCAGTTCTCTCACCTCCCGCCTAACTCTCATAGTACTTGCAGTGGATCCTGATGCAGTTTGTGATTCCTGTGTGAGGGTCTGAATAGGTGTCTGCCTATTACACATTATGACCCTCTTCAACTGTCGGCGGCCAACAGACGAAATCGGCCTGTACGCTCTTGTACTTACGTGTCCCTTCACGTTTCCACTTCACTATCACATCGGAAACAGTGGACCTAGGAATGTTCAGTAGTGTGGAAATCTCGCGTACGGACGTATGACACAAGTGAACCGAATCACCTGACCACGTTCGAAGCCCGTGAGTTCCGCGGAGCGCCCCATTCTGCTCTCTCACGATGTCTAATGACTACTGAGGTCGTTGATATGGTGTACTACTCGGCAGTAGATGGCAGCACCACAATGCACCTAATATGAAAAACGTATGTTTTTGGATGTGTCCGGATACTTTTGCTCACATAGTGTACGTTTCCATAGAGAAGTGATCTATTCATCAAGCTTTTTGGACATGTATTGGAACGTAATATGTGCCATGCAAGGTGTAATCAGAGTAGCAAGATACGGTGAGTATACTTTTAGTTTCCTGGACATGACGCAACTACAACTGCATGCACCCTTCTTTAAAAACGCTGGAAAATGGGTAACAGGCGAGGACACTCGTTCTTCGTAACTGTCTCTAAGCGGCTGTGAACGCACGACGGGCTCTAAGAGGCTTACCTGCAGATTCATTTGGAGATTTAGAAGTGTCTTCAGAGTCGGTGACCTGTGTGGTGACGAGGTTGTGGTAATGGCCCTGCAGTGCCATGAGCGCGTCGTGCGGACCCTCCTCGACGACGGAGCCTCCACTGATCACCACGATCCTGTCCGCGTTGCGGATGGTTGACAGTCGGTGTGCCACGATGATGGTCGTGCGTCCGACGCTGGCCTGAAAGAGTTGGAACTAGAGAGTTTCAAAAGGCGACAAACACAGAGAAGCCCAGAAAATGAATACACTCTTTAGTTACACATAACTTCGAAATTAATTGACGAAAACGTCTCATTTTCCGTGAAAGTGTAGCTTAAACTTATTGAAATCAGTGCAGGTGTTGGAAATGGTCACCATTAACATCCTTACAGAGGTGATGTCGCAGAAATTCTGCACAAACTACTGACTATAACGTGTCCAGTTGGATACCTGTACATGAATGTTCTATGCATCCTCGACGTTCATCCAGTGTGGGTAGTTTTTGTGTCGATAAACGACGTCCTTTAGTGTTACCCATCGGGTAAATATCAGAGTCGTTAAATCTGGAGAACGTGATGGACACTTGACAGAATCTCTTGCACCTGTCCGTCGTGAGGATAGAATTTTGTGGAGGCACTCCCTGACACGATTATGGTAGTGGGGTGGGACACCGTTTTGTTGAAAATAAAGCCTTTCTTTTGTATATCCATCGTTTTAGCAGGAGGTCTCTGGGACGACGCCCGTTTACTATCGTGACAAAAAATAATAACACCTACAGCCGTCCTTATGATTTTAATTTATTTTGTCGCTACCAGTTTCAACGCTTCATCGCGTCATCTTCAGGCCTGTATGCATAAAACATTAAAGATAGCATTATCAGCTTATACCTTCTATATATACGTTCTATATATGTGGGTCCTACAATCAGTTTATACCATGTCTTTGACGTTCATTTTGTAGATATGACGTAGTGTATGCCCCTTATCTGTGTACAAATAAGCACTTTATACTTTGATACGACACATAGGTCATGTTCCTTGTTTTTACTTCTTTGTGAGGTATTGTTTCCTTCCATTCATCACCTTTTACAGTTGTTTTGTCTTACAGTAAGTTATTTCAGGATTGTGCGGATAATGCATGTCCGACTGTCAGATAAAACTCATGAATAGTATTTAAAGAAGTTTTAATAGATAGTATAATTGTACAATGTATTGAGTGGAAATTCGTGATGGTACATTTAGATATGTGGCAATTGATTTATCTGTTCTTTCTGTCAGATGCTCGGTGTAAATTCATAGTATAGTCTTGCCATTTTCTCATTCTGTTTTAATCTGTTTCTATGTAACTTGATTGATAAGCTGCTAACGCTATCTTTAATGTTTTATGCATATAGGCCTGAAGATGACGCAATGAAGCGTTGAAACTGGTAGCGACAAAATAAATTGAAATCGTAAAGCCTTTCGTCCCCATGCAATTCACGATCGGGATACAAAATAGATGTCTCAAGTTTCTCTGGTTACATCTCACCGCTAACAGTGCCTTCAGAGAAAAATGGCCCGATCAAAGCCCGATAAGATACCCCACACCACAGATTCACTCCCGATAAACTTACGGTTCTGTTCACATTGAAGTGCCAATTTGCTGCAGCCCATTAGACGAAATTGTACCGGTTTTCTGTACCACCGCATTAACGTGCACCGCAGTAGACCACGCAATTATCTTTACAAACGCTTCACCTCCGTGCGCCGTACTATTAACCCACTCGCAGCTCTACATTCTACGATATGCGTTGTCCTCGTTTAGTGTGTTTGGTCTTGGGATGTAGCGCTTAAACTTCGCAGTCTTCTAAATGCGCCGAACGCCTGAGCGGCTCAGAGTGGTTTCAGGGGCTCGCTGTCTCTCAGACATCTGTCATGACCGAGCGAATTGTTGTAACACAGTACGGGAGGTCGCTGGACGTGTTGCTGTTAGAGGGTTTCCGTATTGTTTGTGAACATCTATAACACAGCCTTCGACTTCAAACTTGTTTCAAATGTGTGCAACTGTTACACTTGTCGATGCCTCTGTTTGAAACTCATATTTCCATTGGCGTTGAACCTCATTAATGTTTTCATACTTAATTTACCAGTTCAAAACTATTTTCCTTTTATCGAATGTCAGCCTTGTACTAGCCATGTACAAAACAACGCTTGTGTGGTGTCTAACACGAAAAAAAGCAAAACAACACTTGTGTGGCGACTATCATGCAACAAAACAAAGGCTGTGTGGCAACTGACAGACAACAGCAAAATATGACATGTTTCGGCAAATTAATTAGGAAGTAATGATAATTAACCATCGTACACTTCTTGAACCACTCTGAATATGTGGTGCACGATTGGAAACGTGAATTTGTCAAGAATTATGGTAAAAACCTTATAACTATAATAATTCATTAGTTATCAGCAGAAGAATACTGGAACAATGTTGTATTATTTCTGTTGGCCTGGAAAAACGAGACATACTTTAAGAAGTCCTGTCACCAGTGGAGAACTCCAAGTACAATAACAACAGCGAAGACAATATCAGAATCGCCTGCCAGTTTTTTACTAACTATTCTGCGATGTTTTCTGTCTCCTACGAAACAAACCTGCTTACATTGCTTTTGCAGTGGCTTATTTCATGATGCAACTCTTTCCGCGCCACTTTAGTATCGGACGTGTCACTATGTTAACGGAAAGTGTCGTTGAGTTTGGCGAGTGTGTGTGTAGTATCGCATCGTGTTTCTGCTACTGGTTCGAATGATAACACGGGATAGTAAAACTAGGTGCCAGTATATAATCTCGTCCAATCTATTAACACCAATGAGGCCGCCATACGTATCATCCCTATCCGACGGATGCCTTACCGTGAAGTGCCAGGTACTCTCACTCTACGCCAATATTGGCGCATCTTCCCTTGCTGTAATAGCGCTAACGTCTACAATTCATTGCCCAACCAAGATTCGTGCAAGCATATATTAGCTAACTCTGTGTAAGGACAGCGGTTGAGGTTACCTGCCATATCTAGGGTTGGATACGACCAAGTGCCGAGGAATAGGTGGGTACTCGGATAGGAAGCAGAAATAGAAGTACACGCCATAGTAATGACACAATAACTTTACTTAACTTGAAACAGTTAAATCCAAAAGTATCCCTTAATCAGAGCATAGTTATCTCACATTAGCACAATCACGGATAGCTACTATAAACTACTGAAATGTGTGTGTATACGAGTGGTGTCTGTTCCGTTGCACGTGTCCGACAGAACAGACACTGCTCGTGTATATATATATATATGCATTTCTGTAATAGCGTGATGGATCCATGACATTCACTTCAGTGCGAATGCAGTAGTATCGTCTGAAACCCTGTGGGAATCAGTAATTTGCGGGTAGAACGTTAATGGACGAGGGACGCTGCACTGTAGCCGTAGCAGATGGCAAGAAGATCATGTGCAACAACTGACCATACAACGAACACCGTGTCAGCGCCACCTATCTGCTAAACCAACATTAGTTCTCAGTTCAACAACAGTCCAAAACACAATGCAACTCCTGACGCAGTTGTAAACATGATGAATCGCTGATACAGTATGAAGTATCCGTGTCTGCGTCAGAGATGAAATATATCTGTAGCTCTGTCAAGTGTTAGTTCTAAGTTGGACTGATGTTGCATTCTGAGATAATATTGGTAAGATATGCCATATAAGTAGCTCGTTCATATTTGATTCGTAGTTGGTGCTTACCGGTCTATGCTCACATATAGTGTTTATTGGTTGAATCGGTTTCGACACTTAATTCTTTTTCAACAGCCCTATGAAACAAGAAACAATAGGCAACATACACACTTATCAATACTACATCAAAAATTAAATAAACACATAATTACACTACATAAATAATAGTGACGCAGCCATGTGCTAAGAAATATGATGGGATAACTTTAATTTGCATAGTGTAGTTAGGTCTAATTTGTTAATGTAACGTTGACAAGAGCATTTTTGTATATTGTCTCTAGTTTCGTAGGGATATTGACCAGACGTCCCGGTTTTGTCGGGAAAGACCCGGTTGTCACATAAATGTCCCGGTGTCCGGAAATAATAATTGGGACACACAATTGTCCCGGTTTTGAGTCGAGAAAGGAAATGAGAGCAATAATATTTCTCATTTAATTAAATATCTGTGTAAAACAAATTTCCTAGAAGAAGAACGTTATGGAAATATTTATTTTCACAATATATACCACATTTGATTAACTCATCTTCTGCCTAAAGAAAGAATGAGAGGTGTTGGAAAGACAAATAGGTATTACCTACTCTCGCCCCAAACTTGCCGACCTTCTACTTTTCGGCCGTCGAGACAATTAAAACCAAAATAAAAGGAGGTATAAAACAGAATCATTCTCCTAACAGGACTGCAGCCAAATGGAAGTTAATTTTGTGAAGAATGTGAGCGATGCAGCTCGTGTTAGCGGTGCTTATTGAATATTGCTTGGCATGTATGCACTAGACTAGAAGTAAAAGTCGGTGGCTGATCAACTGTGCGCACAAAGTTACTACCTCGTTTTGTTAGAAGTCAGTGAATGTGGATATTAAATAAAGGAATTGTGGTGTCTGGTGAAAATGCCCAACTGGAGGTGTTCATTTAATGAAAGGTTAAAGAAATAATTTCCATTTCTTTGCGAATGTGTCATAAACGGTAAAGTTGAATGTACGTTATGCAGATTAGTGTTTTCAATAGATCGCGGCAGGAGAAGCGATTTACAAAAGGAGAAGCTCAAGGAACCATCATCGACATCTACAAGTAGCAAGGAGATGAATTCTTTTTTTAAGAGAAACACTTCAGGAGTGCTTGAATTAAAACTGGCTACTGAAGAAAGCACGTTTGCGTATCACGTCATCTATAAAAATCATAGCTTTCGATTAAATCACTGTACTTCTTCTCTGATTCGTAAGCTGTTCGGCAGGCCCAAATATTGTTGTGCCAGAACTAAAAGTGAAGCAATTGTTGTTAATTGTTTGTCACTCATGTTATTACAGTAATAGCTAATGAATCACAAAAAGAAAAATACGTTTCCACAATGAATGATGTATTAAATCTCAAATCAATGAAAATGATTCTATTACTGTTTCGATATTACATTCCTGCTTTCGACGTAAAAGTAAAAAGTTTGGTTATTTATTATCTAAGTTCAAAACGAAACAGCTGACACACAAATACGTTTTAATGGACAAAGTAATTGCATATTCTGCAGACAATGCAAATACCAATTTTGGGGGAGCCAACCGTAATGGAACACTCAATGTTTACCAGTATCTCTAAGCAAAACTAAATAAGTCACGTGTTGATGTTCGATGTGGTGCTAACGTTCTGCACAGTAGTGTTCAATCAGTAGCAAATGGTCTGTCTATTGATGTTGAGGTTACTATGTTCAAAATTTACAAATGTTTTAAAACTTGTACCGTAAGAAACCAAGCCTTAAAAGGATTCTATGAGTTTACTGGAGTTGAATACAAGTCCCTGTTACATAACAGGAAAACACGTTGGCTGTATCTTTTTCCTGCCTTGCAGAAGATCCTGATGAAAGGTCGTGCTAATTTAAATAAAGTAACAGCTGTTATTATTGTGAAAACTCATTTCAGTTTTCTTGCACAGAATTTTATAATTATTTTCTTTCTGACAAGGAACTGCTACAAACAGTTCAGTCTCCTGATAAATGCAGCAAAGTAAATCTTAGAACGAAAAATTGTATCTGATAAATAATATTACAAACTTTGCAGGACTAACAACCTGCAGAAAATACATCCAGTCTATTTCTGAAGAAAAGAATTTTACTTATTTGTAATGCACCTACAGTTTTCTTTCCAATTCACAAAAAGAAAATTCATTCTTGCCCTAGGTTTTTCAGTTGCTGCAACGGCGTATCCCTGTAGTAGATTTCAAAATCTGACATGGAATACAAGCTTAAGTGCAGTAACGAAGTTAAGTATAAACTGCAGCCACAAGAGTCACAGTTTTTTTGTCTTTGAGATCTGGTCAGCCTAGCTATTGAAAATGACTGAAGTGTTGTAACGTGTCCAACCAAAAACAACAAGTGAGAGTGCCGACTGATAATGTCTGTATTGATATAAGTGGCGTTCATATTATATTCGATTTATGGTCATATATTGCGGATGACCATTGTGGCATGTCCTACAGCATTCAATGTGTAAAATTACTGTGGAATAAGCATGAATCACTTGAAAACGAGTACGGATCTGAAATTTTAATATTGTAAAAAAGCAGAATAAAAGAACAGTCAAATGCTTAGACACTTCTAAGCGACTTTGACTCCCAGTCAGTTGCAGAATGTAACTATAGTACATCATAATTACTCTGATGTCCACAAACTTTATATGGTTTGGAGCATCGCTAAGTTTACCATTTACCAAGTTACTTAATACGTTACTCAGAACCACAAAGCAACAAACCCACATGTCTCCATTACTATGAATTTTTTAAACCTTATTAACAATTATTTTAGGATCACTTTTCTAGATGTTAGTTATTACTTTGAGGCAAGCAGAACATTGGCAGCTGGAGTCTGCCAGGGGTGCTTTATTGTATGTCGTTATTACAAGGCAGGTGTTTTGTTGGTGGCGTCAACATTCGCAAAGATTCAATGTTGTTCCCAGGAATAGGTAGCATCTGCGGCCATTGGTCGTCTCTGTCACAGTCGATAGTACAAACTAGATTCACCGTCTACCAGCAACGTTTCAGATCGATAGTTATCGTTGACGGTCCCAACGAAAGTAGAGAGTGACATTCCAGCGGAAACAAAGGTATCTAATGTCAGGGATTTCTACAACGACCTACTCAGTATAGCTATACCGGAAACTCTTCATTCCAGTACTTCAAAGGTCACCATAATAGTGTCCTTAGACTTGATTGGACAGACAGACTCTTAGTGTCATCAGTTGAATTTCTGACGCTCGTAAGTAGAGCTTCCTTTTAAATGAATATAAAAATTTGCAAATAGTTATTGTCCTGAATGTATTCTTGAGTAGTGCCAGTATCTCTCCAATAATCTGCAAAATATATTTTCTGTTGATAGAAATTTTCTGATACTGGGACTGAGTAATTGTGCGTTATTATCATCACCTGCAGTCCGCCCCTGGTAGCTGAGTAGTCAGCGCGACGGAATGTCGTACCTAACGGCCCGGGTTCCATTCCCGGCTGGGTCGGAGATTTTCTCCGCTCAGGGACAGGGTGTTGTGTTGTCCTTATCACCATCATTTCATGCCCATCGACATGCAAGTCGCCGAAGTGGCGTCCACTCGAAAGGCTTTCACCAGGCAATTGGTCTACCTGACGGGAGGCCCTAGCCACACGACATTTCCATTTTTTATCACTTGCAGAGGAAGAGCTGAAAGGTCTCAGTCACAACCACAGAGACACTTTGAGATGTTTGCACTGGGTTCATTGATTGGCCAAAAACCTTCTTCCCAGTCACAACCACAGTGACACTTTGAGAGGTTTGCACTGGGATCATTGACTGGCAAAAAACCTTCTGCCCTGTCTGCAGATTTATCAATGTATCGACACTCATGACTTTCACAAACAGTAAGGCATCTGCTGCTTTTACTTACTGTGAAGCTGCGTTCTTTGCACTGTGTGTAAGAAGATCCGCAAAAAATGCACCTATGGCAAGTTTGCTTTCCGCGATTGTATGGCTTAGTTAAAGCGTATATAACTGATATAACCGTGTAGGCGTCGTAATGTAAATAAACTATAGTGGAGAAACTAACGTAGCCTCGGAGCACTCAGAAGGAGGCCACTGTAACCGTGCCAGAAACGTTGGTTTCTCCACATTTTTATGTCAATTGGATGTAACTGATACACTTACTGCTTCCGTAGCCGAGATCTCTAGCGCACAACTGTGTGATGGCACTCGGAAGTAAGTCAGTTCAAATATTGGTCGTATAAAATTTTCACTGGCAGTATTTGAAGGAGAGGTGGTGGCGTAAAGTTCTTGATCACCAAACTTTGCACCAACATCGTATATTAAATTCCAAATCACTCCGCAGTGTCTCCTGAAATGAAGGCATATGACATCGTTGATGGTGATCCATCCGTCTGTTGCAGACGTTAAGCTCAGGAGCCCCCTCGGTGCTGTTCGAGAGGAGCAGGCTATATGCCGATACTGAGTTTCACCCTCTCCCTTCCGTTCATCCATAAAAAAACAAACTCAACACTACACTACACAAGCAGTCATTCCCGCGACACAGATACACACTTGTCAATTCATAACAGGTGGAGGAAGGTATCGAGAAACCAACTCCACTAAGACCTGACCAAGAATGGCGATGCGGGTTCTTGAATCTGTTCATTTGGCTTTCTGAACCGCTACACTACGCGCGACATATCACAATAAAGCTGCGTAACTGGTGGTAAATGAGGAACTACAAATAACCAAGTCTGCAAGAATTCTGTTTAAGCGCGTTACTGGACTTAACTTTTGGTGCGTTGCACTCACCTTGTCTAGCGCGGCCTGCACCTTGGCCTCGCTGCCGGTGTCCAGAGCAGAGGTGGCTTCGTCCAGCAGCAGGATCTTGGGGCGGCGCACCAGCGCCCTGGCGATGGCGATGCGCTGCTTCTGGCCGCCCGACAGCTGGGCCCCACGCTCACCCACCAGCGTGTCGTAGCCCTGCACAGGCATGTGGTCCACTGTCAGGCACGTGGGCAGTGAGGGTGGTCACACACGGTTACAATCCACCCCTGCAAGCACTGCTGTTGCTTGTTTTAGTACTTGGGTCTGCAGACAGTTACTACAGACACGAACACGAGTTATAAAAAGAGCGCGAAATGTGGTACCTCTTAGGCTTACAGCAGTATTTATTACACCCATTACTCAAGACTAATTTAGTGGTAACCGGAGACGGACCATTAGATACTGAAATACGGAAGAAAATGGCTATTTACGCTACTGGCCATTAAAATTGCTACACCACGAAGATGACGTTCTACAGACGCGAAATTTAACAGAGAGGAAGAAGATGCTGTGATATGCAAATGATTAGCTTTTCAGAGCATTCACACAAGGTTGGCGCTGGTGGCGACACCTACAACGTGCTGACATGAGGAAAGTTTCCAACCGATTTCTCATACACAAACGGCAGTTCCCCGGCGTTGCCTGGTGGAACGTTGTTGTGATGCCTCGTGTAAGGAGGAGAAATGCGTACCATCACGTTTCCGACGTTGATAAAGGTCGGATTGTAGCCTATCGCGATTGCGGTTTATCGTATCGCGACATTGCTGCTCGCCTTGGTCGAGATCCAATGACTGTTAGCAGAATATGGAATCGGTGGGTTCAGGAGGGTAATACGGAACGCCGTGCTGGATCCCAACGGCCTCGTATCACTACCAGTCGAGATGACAGGCATCTTATCGGTATGACTGTAACGGATCGTGCAGCCACGTCTCGATCCCTGAGTCAACAGATGGGGACGTTTGCAAGACAACAACCATCTGCACGAACAGTTCGATGACGTTTGCAGCAGCATGGACTATCAGTTCGGAGACCATGGCGGCGGTTACCCTTCACGCTGCATCACAGACAGGAGCGCCTGCGATGGTGTACTCAACGACGAACCTGGGTGCACGAATGGCAAAACGTCATTTTTTTCCGATGAATCCAGGTTCTGTTTACAGCATCATGATGGTCGCATCCGTGTTTGGCGACATCGCGGTGAACGCACATTGGAAGCGTGTATTCGTCATCGCCATACTGGCGTATCACCCGGCGTGTTGGTATGGGGTGCCATTGGTTACACGTCTCCGTCACCTCTTGTTCGCATTGACGGCACTTTGAACAGCGGATGTTACATTTCAGATGTGTTACGACCCGTGGCTCTACCCTTCATTCGATCCCTGCGAAACCCTACATTTCAGGAGGGTAATGCACGACCGCTCGTTGCAGGTCCTGTAGGGGCCTTTCTCGATACAGAAAATGTTCGACTGCTGCCCTGGCCAGCACATTCTCCAAATCTCTCACCAATTGAAAACGTTTGGTCAACGGTGGCTGAGCAACTGGCTCGTCACAATACGTCAGTCACTACTCTTGATGAACTGTGGTATCGTGTTAAAGCTTCATGGGCAGCTCTACCTGTACACGCCATCCAAGCTCTGTTTGACTCAATGTACAGGCGTATCAAGGCCGTTATTACGGCCAGAGGTGGTTTTCTGGGTACTGATTTTTCAGGATCTCTGCACTCAAATTACGAGAAAATGTAATCACGTGTCAGTTCTAGTATAATATATTTGTTAATGAATACCCGTTTATCATCTGCATTTCTTCTTGGTGTAGCAATTATAATGGTCAGTAGTGTATTTAATAAAGATCCATATAGGAGTCCAGATAAGATAGCAAGTTGCAAAACAAAAACAAGTCTACATTCTTATTACTTCCCAAAGAAAATATTACAATGATACAAAAGAAAGACAAACTTCTAACTTTTTTTCAAGGAGCAAGTATAGCAAGTTCGGCACATGATCCGCTCAAGAGAGTGACACATTTTCCTATAGTAAATAATTCCTATGATTTGAGTTTGACAAGAATAAAGAAAGCAAAAACGAATGTGCTATAGAAAGGAAAGTACTCCAGTTAATGCTGTCTGGTCCTCTTCTCGCGTACCTGTCAGTGTCTCTTCAGTAGCATTTAGATCAATACACACTACTGCTGACAAATAAAACAGCCTCAAGAACTGTATTCGGTGGCACCTGTGTATAATATGTGCATACTGTGTTAGTGACTCAAGTTTCATGGTGTTCACGATCAGAAGGCGCTGAGCAGGCCTCTTTGTACACGCTCTGTTTTGACTCTACAGGTAGCAACATTCGTTCCAGGGTACGTACTCTGGTTGAAGATCTTCAGCCATTTGAGCGGGATCACACTGCAGGAACCTGGACGGAAGTATCAACGGATTGCTGCACGTGTTAGCCACAGTGTATCGGTGGTGTGTCGCTGCTTGCAAAAAAAAAAAAAAAAAAAAAAAAAAAAAAAAAAAAAAAAAAAAAAAAAAGGTTCAAATGGCTCTGAGCACTATGGGACTCAACTGTTGTGGTTATCAGTCCCCTAGAACTTAGAACTACTTAAACCTAACTAACCTAAGGACATCACACACATCCATGCCCGAGGCAGGATTCGAACCTGCGACCGTAGCAGTCGCACGATTCCGGACTGCGCGCCTAGAACCGCGAGACCACCGCGGCCGGCTCGCGGCTTGCAGCAGTGGTCTGTGGAACGTTGCCACACCATTAGACCAAGTTCTGGACGTCCGCGTAGTGCAGGCTCACGTCAAGATGGACGTGTTACGTGAGCAGCGGTGACCGACCCAAAAGCATCCACGGACGAAATCGTGGCCCATGTTGCCACGTTCTGTGTCACCAGGGACCATTGAGAACTCTCTACTTGCAGCACGACCATCACGTGTGACTCTCACGATGCTATCAATCGTACAGCGACAACACCAAGCATGGATGCTCTGGTGTCGTGAAAGAGTCAACTGCAGAGTGGTACGGCGCTCTATTATCGTCCTTACCGAGAGTGATTTTTGTCTGTATAAGAGTGATGGATGTACAGGTATAGGGCTAGACCTGGTAAACTGCCTATTCTGGAATGTGTTCGCCCACAACACACATGTCCCATTCCGGGCTCCATGCTGTTGGGGGCCATTAGTGACATCTCGCGTTCATATTTGATGTCTCTGCGGGCTAAGGTAACCAGTGCCTCCAACATTGCAAAGGATGTTATTTCCACGCTACTGCCATTTCTTCGAAAAAAGGTGATGCGCTTTTTCAGCAAGACAATACACGTCCATATGCGGATACTATGAGGCATCGCGCTTTTCGTCGTGTAAAACAATTGCCCGGGCGGCAAGATTACTAGATCTCTCACCAAATGAACACACATGAGACATGATGAACTGGAAACTTATTGTTCTCCAGAGTCTGCAAGAACCATTGCCGAATTAAGTCGCAAGATGCTAGGGAGAATCTTTCGCAGGATGCCATTCTGCTCCTTTGTGATCATTTACATGTGAGACTACACGCCTCCATTGCTGCCAGAGCAGGGTACACTGTGCTCTGATGCGATTGTTTGGACATCCTTTACTGTCACTTGCGTGTATCATTTGCTCTCTCATATACTCTCACAGTTATCAATAAATTGACCTTATCTTGAGGATGTTGGATTTTTATTTCCCGGCAGTGTACAATACTCAACATGAAGAGAATTTTGTATGTTTAGGCATTTCAGCGTTTTGCTGTCGACAAAATGATCATAACATCAACTAAATCTGAAAGCCACACAGAAAAAACCGTCTACATGCAGCTGCTGTGAACACCGATGTGCACCGAATGATCCGATACAGGAAAACGGCTATCTAGTGTGGGAACCTCTCAGGCTCTCTGTGATAGGCGAATAGTAGCCTGTAGCAAGCTTTATTTCACACAACTAAAAATCTAAAGAAAAAAAAACATAAACATCTACAGCTGTGTGGAGAGTACGACACCAGATAAGGACCGACTGAACAATATCTATAAGGAATTGTTATCATTAATATCATATGTTGAACTAATAAAGACATTATTTAGTGTAAAATGCTACAGGACGTTCGAAACTATCTGAACTATAGGAATAAAGTACTGGGAAAGACGGTCAGCAGTATATAAGTACAAGAACCAAGAGGGTTTGACAAGAATGGAATAACAAGAAAGAAGTACCTGGATTAAGAAGAGTGTATAAGAAGCAGTCTTTCGTCCCTATTGAAAGATCTATACTCCCAAATAACAATGACTGAAATAAAAGAAAGCTTGAAGAGTGGGATTTAAATTCGAGATGAAAGGATGTCCAGATACTATTGGACGATGACATTACTATCCCCAGTGAAAGTGAAGAAGAATTACGCGATCTGTTGACCAGAATGAGCAGTCTAATCAGTATAGAATGCGAATTGAGTGTGAACCGGAGAAAGACAAAAATCATGACGATTAGCAGAAATGAAATTAGTGAGAAAATTTAACATTAAAATTATTGACTTAAACCGAAGGAAGACGAAAGTTATGAGTAGCAGATGAGATTAGCGTCAAACTTAACATCGAAATTGTTGGTTAAGGAAATCTGCTACCTTGGAAGAAAAATACCACATGTCGGACGAAGCAAGGAGGACATAAAAAGCAGATTAGCACAGGCAAATCCTGTTTAAAAGATGTCTACTATTGAGGAAGAAGTTTCTGAGAATGTACGTTTCCCGTATAGCATGGTAGAGAATATGGTCTGCGGGAAATCCGGAAAAGAAGAGAGTCGAATCGTCTGAGATGTTGTGCCACAGAAGGATGTCGGTAATTAAGGGACTGGAAGAAGGTAAGGAATGAGGTTCTCCGCAGAACCGGTGAAGAAAGAAATTGCGGGATTTATACCAAACAAAATAACAAACGATGGAACTGATCCCCCGCGGCACACAAAACAGGTCAGAATACTGTTACAGAAACAATGAAAAAAGCGTACCAAACTTAAACGAACGCAAAATCTCCAAGATTGGTGATCTTTGACAGAAACTCGAAATCTGGCGCAGACTTCAGTGCGAGATGCTTATTAAGTATCTCTCATTCTGGTCGAATGTAAAGTATGCTAGCGACAATACTCATTCAAATGACTTCTCTGCGCTATAGCAATGGAAATATTATCGATGACAGTGCTGTTAAAGCAGAGTTGCTAAACACAGCCTTCCGAAATTCCTTCGCCACAACAGACCAAGTAAGTATTCCAGAATTCAAATCAAGAACAAATGGTTCAAATGGCTCTGAGAACTATGGGACTTAACATCTGAGGTCATCAGTCCCCTAGAACTTAGAACTACTTAAACCTAACTAACCTAAGGACATCACACACATCCGTGCTCGAGGCAGGATTCGAACCTGCGACCGTAGCGGTCGCACGTCCCAGACTGAAGCGCCTAGAATCGCTCGGCCACACAAATCAAGAACAGCTGCCCTAGAAGTAGTACCCTTGGAGTAGTGAAGCAACTTAAATCACTTAATAAAAGTGAGTCTTCCGGTGTAGACTCGATAGCAGTCACGTTTCTTTCAGAGTATGCTGTTGCAATAGCTCCATACTTAGCAATCATATACAATCGCTCGCTCGACGAAAGACTCGTACCCAAAGACTGGAAAGTTGCACAGGTCACACAAATAGTCAAGCAAGGCAACGGAAGTAATCCGCTAAATTGCAGGCCCATATCGTTAACGTCGATATTCAGCACGATTCTGGAACGTATATTGTGTTTGAGCATTATGAATTATCTCGAAGAGAACGATCTATTGACACACGGATTTAGAAAACACCGTTCTTGTGAAACACGAAGTTTTGAGTGCTATCGACAAGGTATTTCAATTTGATTCGTATTTAGAGATTTCCAGAATGTTTTCTACACCGCACCTCATAAGCGGCTTGTAATAAAACTGCGTTCTTATGGAATATCATGTCAATTATTACTACCGGATTAGTGATTTCCTGTCAAAGAGGTCGCAGTTCGCAGTCATTAACGGAAAGTCATCGAGTAAAACAGAAGTGGTTTCTGGCGTTCCCCAAGGTAGTGTTATAGCCCCTCTGCTGTACCTTCTCTACATAAGCTATTTAGGAGACAATGTGAGCAACAGTCTTAGGTTGTCTGCAGATGACACTGTCGTTACCGCCTAGTAAAGTCATCATCAGATCAAAACCAACTGCAAAACGACTTAGAAAAGATATTAGTGAGGTGCCAAAATTGGCAATTGACCCTAAATAATGAAATGTGTGAGATCATCTACATGAGTACTAAAAGGAATCCGTTGAACTTCGGTGACACTATAAATCAATCAAATATAAAGTCAGAAAATTCAACTAAATACTTAGGAATTACAGTTATGAACAATTTAAATTGGAAAGACCACACAGAAAATGTTGTGGGGAAAGCGAACCAGGGACTGCGTTTTATTGGCAAAACACTTAGAAGATGCAACAGATCTATTAAAGAGACTGCCTACACTACCGTTTTCCGTCCTGTTTTGGAGTACTGCTGCTCGGTGTGGGATCCTTACCAGATAGGGTAAACGGAGTACATCGAAAAAGTTTAAAGAAGGGCAGCATGTTTTGTATTATCGAGAAATAGTGAAGATAGTTTTATGGACACGATGCAGGATTTGGGGTGGACATCGTTAAAAACAAAGGCGTTTCTCGTTACGGCGAGATCTTCTCACGAAATTTCAATCACCAACATTCTCCTCCGAGTGCGAAAATATTTTGTTGACGCTGACCTACACAGGGAGAAACGACCATCATAATAAAATAAGGCAAATCAAATCTGGCACGGGAAGATATAAGTGTTCGTTTTTTCCTTGCGGTGTTCTAGAGTAGAATAACAGAGAATTATTGTGAAGATGGTTCAATTAACCCTCTGTCAGGCACTTAAATGTGATTTGCAGAGTATATGTGTAGAGGTAGATGTAGATATAGATACGCAAAAGATTGACAAAAGGCGGAAGAGTATAATTATACATGTGTTACGACACCAGCGATTAATTTCCTTGGTGGCAGAGGGAACTGTAGGGAGTAAAAACTACTAGGGCAGACATATATCGGAATCATTCACGAACTAATTGGGTACGGTGTAAGTATAAGTGCAGGTGGAAGAGACTGTCACAAGAGAGCAAGCAAACCTGTAAGAATACCGATGACTCAAAACAAAATGTTAAAACCATGGAACACAGACTGCATTCGTCGTATCTGCACAATGGCGTGCGGTATCGCACCTCTGATGTATCACAATAGGCAGCTAAAGTGTCCCAGCGTCTGCTAGAGCCACTCGCCTGTGTGAGTCCATTTTACCATGGCGGAAGATGATTGTGAAAACATCCTCTTGTAATGATTAAACTGATTTTCAACGTGTTTAACGGCTAACCGTTACTCACTCCACTGGAAAAGCTACATTTCACAAACAACACGAGATGCCTTGACCAGTAACCCAGGTTCATGATAGGAACGTCGAATGCTCTCCCATTACTTTCAACATCCCCACTGGAAGTAAGAGAAATTAAATATTATTCTACTCTTATGTGACTTTTAGACCACCGATAGTTTATGACATTAACAATCAACGATATAATTCAGGAATGAAATTCACTAAAATGAAAAGAACTAATCGATGTACTTGAATCATTGAAGATACAATGACATGACTGTGTCATTTCGAACGGTTCAGATATGCTGCACCTACAGTGTGTAAGACGCCATTATGCTACGGCTAATTGTAAACTACGCCTCTCTGATCTGCACAGAATGAACCCCACGATATGCAGATTGTCCCACACGGACTCGGGTATGAAGTGAAAAACTGCGTAACGGAAGCAACGACGCCCTAACAGATGAGTCCAGGGTGTGGTCCTAACAGAAATTAGTGGTAATAAAGGAAGCTATGGAGTTCACCTGTATGCTGAAATTAAAGATAGGTCTAGTTTGACCATAATTTTTTGTTATAATAATGGAAACAGAAACACCAATATGATTCAGAAATGGTACCCTATCACCTCCAAACCAAGTATCATCTACAAACCTACAGAGGTAAGAGATAATTGGTACACAGATACTTGCAATAAAATAATTTAAGTATAAGCACTAAACGGCAACATCCAAGTGGTAAGGGTAGAGAAAGGTATCTGGTACTTAATCCTCTGAGATAAATCCAATAAGTGATTCGGCATCGGAAATGATGACTGACTCCATCTACTGTGGCGCAAAAAAACTCAAATGTAGGAACAAATAGCGCCCGAACCATGAGTGAGGCACCAAGTACCCAGAATAACTCTAAAACGACCCCCACTAACTTTACGAAGAAACACAGCTACATCTTTCTCGTCACTCTCATCCGCCATTCATCTTGGCAGCGTGATCTTACCGTACTTCTTCTCACGAGAATTTGCACTAATCGTACATCCGCCATCCGGAGAAACGAAATCAAGTGCCAAAATCTCCAGAGCCATGGCCACTTTCCAAGTCTCCGAAACAAGGTTTGTCTTCCTAAGTCTAAACCCAAGTTTCTGAAGTCGCAATCGATGTCTCTCATCCCGAATCCAAAATCTACCTGTCTCCAAAATAACTCTACTCCGGTGTTAGTCATATTCTGGATACCACGCAACAAAAATTTGCCTCCCTCCTCCTAATAGTCTATTTAACTGCTAGCCAATCACTTACTTTTTCAAGTTATACAAAATTCTAACAGTTCCACAAAATTTCGGAAGTGTAGCCGCATTAATTCAACTTCTCAGAAGAAGAAATTTTATGGAACAGTCTTTGCGCCGCGATAATATGAATATGCAGAATCCTAATAATCTGGCGGCAAATTCCTACACTCGTGAAACGTTGCAGCCCTGACCAATAGGAGCAAAGCTTTTCTCGGAACACGACTTCCGATCTCCCACGCCGTCTAATTATTTGGGCATCATCTACTGATCTTTTCTTGAACAATTGGTTCAACAAGCTCCATGGTCCGACGCCAGGAAGTCGTGTATAGGCTTTTCTCAAAGCGTGCGTAACATTCCATAAATTTTTCACTCTCATGGACGTAGCAAGATGTCATCTGGTTTCCGTCTCACTACCGCATCATCGAAGACTGGTCAAGCGTAATCTGAAAAATTAAACGACGGGCTGGCGCCAGTCTGACACATTTCAAGTGTAATGAACATGTAGTGGCAATTGAAAATGCGTGCTGCATGTGACTGAAATACACTCAAGAAAGAGACAAAATCGTAAACAATACGTCTCTATATTTTGCATTATAACCGCCATTATACATCAAATGGCTGCGATACAAAATAATTGTTGCTTCTGAGAAATAAAACTAAATTCTTCAGAAGCTTCAAGAACAACCAAGTGGTGAACGCTTTGGTGCCTTTATGAATTATGTTCTGTTTTCAGGGGAGCTATTTTATTAACGGTGAGATAACTAAAATATACTGAGGGAAAGGTCGATGCTTGTGCAGGAAAGGACTACATTAACTGCATATTTAGTGCAACAGAAATTGCTTGTAAATTAACATCGCTCCCGTAACTGTAGGCGGAACGCAGTCACAACTGTGGAAAGATTAAAAGTATAGTGTTTGCAATATCACAGATTACGTGATGCTAAACATTAAATGGACAGATAACGTATGAAATGAGGTTTCCTGTTCCATTCGAAAACAGAGCAAGGGAAAAGGAACTGTCTCTATTCCTCCATGCGAGCCCTAATCTCTCTAGTACACTACTGGCCTTTAAAATTGCTACGCCAAGAAGAAATGCAGATGATAAACGGGTATTCATTGGACAAATATATTATACTAGAACTGACATGTGATTACATTTTCACGCAATTTGGGTGCATAGATCCTGAGAAATCAGAACAACCTCCTCTGGCCGTAATAACAGCATTGATACGCCTGGGCATTGAGTCAGACAGAGCTTGGATGGCGTGTACACAGTTCATCAAGAGTAGTGACTGGCGTATTGTGATGATCCAGTTGCTCGGCCACCATTGACCTGACGTTTTCAATTGGTGAGAGATCTGGAGAATGTGCTGGCCAGGGCAGCAGTCGAACATTTTCTGTATCCAGAAAGGTCCGTAAAGGACCTGCAACATGCGGTCGTGCATTATCCTCCTGAAATGTAGGGTTACGCAGGGATCGAATGAAGGGTAGAGCCACGGGTCGTAACACATTTGAAATGTATCGTCCACTGTTCAAAGTGCCGTCAATGCGAACAAGAGGTGACCGAGACGTGTAACCAATGGCACCCCATACCATCACGCCGGGTGATACGCCAGTATGGCGATGACGAATAGACGCTTCCAATGTGCGTTCACCGCGATGTCGTCAAACACGGATGCGACCATCAAGATGCTGTAAACAGAACCTGGATTCATCCGAAAAAATGTTTTGCCATTCGTGCACCCAGGTTCGTCGTTGAGTACACCATCCCAGGCGCTGCTGTCTGTGATGCAGCGTCAAGGGTAACCGCATCCTTGGTCTCCGAGCTGATAGTCCGTGCTGCTGCAAACGTCGTCGAACTGTTCGTGCAGATGGTTGTTGTCTTGCAAACGTCCCCATCTGTTGACTCAGGGATCGAGACGCGGCTGCACGATCCATTACAGCCGTGCGGATAAGATGCCTGTCATCTCGACTGCTAGTGGTACGAGGCCATTGGGATCCAGCACGGCGTTCCGTATTACCCACCTGAACCAACTGATTCCATATTCTGCTAACAATCATATGATCTCGACCAACGCGAGCAGCAATGTCGCGATGCGATAAACCGCAATCGCGATAGGCTACAATCCGACCTTCGTCAAAGTCGGAAACATGATGGTACACGAGGCATCACAACATCGTTTCACCAGGCAACTTCGGTCAACTGCTGTTTGTGTATGAGAAATCGGTTGGAAACTTTCCTCATGTCAGCACGTTGTAGGTGTCGTCATCGGCGTCAATCTTGTGTGAATGCTCCAAAAACTAATCATTTGAATATCACAGCATCTTTTTCCTGTCGGTTAAATTTCGCGTCTGTAGCACGTCATCTTCGTGGTGTAGCAATTTTAATGGCCAGTAGTGTATTAACTTCGTGGCCCTTACGCAAAATGTACGTTGGCGGCAGTAGAATCATTATGCGGCCATCATCAAATGCCAGTTCTCTAAATTTTCTCGTCAGTGCTTCTCTAAAAGGACGTCGCCTTTCCTCCAGTGATTCTCAGTAGAGTTCCAGAAGCACCTCCAAAACGCTTGCATGTTTTTCTAGCCTACTGGTAAAATATCCAGCTGACCACCTCAGAATTACTTCGATGTCTTCTTTTGATCCAACCTTGTGCGGATCCCAAACACTTGAACAGTATACAAAGGGCCGCACTAGTGTCTTATTCGCGGTCTCCTTCACAGATGAACCACACATTACTAAAATGATTCCAGTATACCTTACTATAGTCCATTTCATGTTTAATCGACGTGACGGTGTGAAGCAGCACACTACCAGCGCTGCATTCGAACATCGTAGATTTGTTTTTTATTCCCATCTGCGTTAAATTACGTTTTTTTTCATTTAGAACTAGCTAGCGTTCATCCACCAACTAAAAATTTTGTCTAAGTCATCTGATGTCGTTCTGGTCGCTCAACGACGACACCTTCCCATACTCCACAACGTTATCAGCAAACAGTCGCAGACTGCTGCTTACCCTGTCCGTCAGATTATTTATGTGTATAGAAAATGAAAGGTGCAGTGGAGGAGAGCTTGTACAGGGTGGGGCAAATAAAAGTGGATCGGATGACTGGATGTGATTGGACGTGTATGTATGCGTAGAACCACACCCCGTGACGCGCACATGTGTACCTCCACCGCGTGATTCACACGGGTTTAGAGCGTATTGTGGGCAGTGACAGTGTCAGGGGAGCGCTGCAAAGGGGACGACGGTACTCACAGTGGAGCAGCGGGTATTCGTTGTGGAAAGTTACGTGACAACAAAGTAGTGGAAACTGTGTGGTCAGTTGTATGTTGAGACGTTTAATGGTGTCGAAGAGCCAGCAAAGAGTGCCATGCAACGCTTAGTCCGTAAATGGCGTCAGATAGGATAACAGTCTCTTTTTTTATCAACTCAAATACTATTCCGAACCACGGCCCGAAAGTTCCAAGAGACGAGTGGTAGTCCCTTTCAACATCTGTTATGGCCCGTTTCTTTTTTCTTTTCTTTGAATCATCATTCTTCCGACTGGTTTTATGCGCCCCGCCACGAATCCTTCTCCCGTGCCAGCTTCTTCATCACAGAGTAGCACTTGCAACCTACGTCCTCAATTATTTGCTGGATGCATTACAATCTCTGTCTTCCTCTACAGTTTTTCCCTCTACAGCTCCCTCTACTGCCATGGAAGTCATTCCCTGATGTCCTAACAGATGTCCTATCATCCTGTACCTTCTCCTTGTCAGTGTTTCCCACGTATTCCTTTCTCCATCGATTCTGCGCACAGCTACTTCATTCCTTACGTTATCAATCCAAAAAATTCGTCTGTAGCATTACATCACAAATTCTTTTATCCTTCTCTTTTCCGGTTTTCTCACAGTCCATGTTTCACTACCATACAGCGGCTGGTCCCGGCGGAGGTTCGAGTCCTCCCTCGGGCATGGGTGTGTGTGTGTTTGTCCATAGGATAATTTAGGTTAAGTAGTGTGTAAGCTTAGGGACTGATGACCTTAGCAGTGAAGCCCCATAAGATTTCACACACATCTGAACATTTTTGAACTACCATACAATGCTGTGCTCCAAATGCACATTCTCAGGAATTTCTTCCTCAAATTAAGGTCTGTGTTTGTTAGTAGTAAACTTCTCTTGGCCAGGAATGCGCTTTTTCCAGTGCTAGTTTGCTTTTGATGTCCTCCTTGCTCCGACCATCATTGGTTAGTTTGCTGCCTAGGTAGCAGAATTCCTTAACTTCATCTACTTCGTCAACATCGATCCTGACGTAAAGTTCCTCCCTGTTCTCATTTCTGCTACTTCTTTTTATTTTCTCTTTCTTCGATTCACTCTCAATCCATATTCTGTACTTATAAGACTGATCATTCCACTCAGTAGATCGTGTAATTCTTCTTCACTTTCACTCTGGATAGCAATGTCATCAGCGAATCATATCATTGAAATCCTTTCACCTTGAATTTTAATTCTTCTCCAGGTCTTTTCGTTTCCACCATTGATTCTTCGCTGTACAGATGCAACAGTAAGGGCGGAAGACTACATCCCTGTTTTAATCGAGCACTTCGTTCTTGGCCGTCCTTTGTTATTATTCCCTCTGAGCTCTTGTACATGTTGTTCATTACCCGCCTCTCCCTGTAGCTTATCCCAATTTTTCTCAGAATTTCGAACATCTTGCACCATTTTACATTGTCGAACGCTTTTTCTAGGTCGAAAAATCCTATGAACGTGTCTTATGTATTCTTTAGTCTTGCTTCCATTATCAACCACAACGTCAGAATTGCCTTGCTGGTGCCTTTACCATTCCTAGAGCCAAACTGATCGTCATCCAACTCATCCACAATTTTATTTTCTATTCTTCTGTATATTATTAATTTCACCAAATATTGTTTTGATCTATATGCTGAGTCAGTCCTTAAGACAATCTTTTCTTTCTCAGTCTCCGCATTTTTGATGCAGCCATTTCGTCTTAGCTTCCCTGCACTTCCTGTTTATTTCATTTCTCAGCCATTTGTATTTCTGTATTCCTGAATTTCCCTGAACATTTTTGTAGCTCCTTCTTTCATCAATTAACTGAAGTATTTCTTCTCTTACCCACGGTTTCTTCGCAGCTACCTTCGTTGTATCTATGTTTAACCAGGTTAGTTCTATATTTACTTTCCTCTACTGTGTTTCTTTGTGGCCTGGAACTCTGCTCTCCAGACCACTTTTATTTTCACCACCCTGCAGAACATTGTACTGAGCACTGAAGAAACAAAAGGGAAGCATTGACACGTTATATAAACAGAGGAAACATAGATTCGAAACGGTAGAAAAAGTAGTAACTGTATAAATGCGAACCATGGTTTGGTAAATAGCAGCATACGTCTATAGCTTACCTGCGGGAGCTTGGAAATGAAGTCATGCGCGTTGGCCATTTTGGCTGCCTCTATTATTTCCTCCATGGTTGAACCGTCTCGTCCGTAGCGTATGTTCTCTGCAATGCTGGTCTGGAAGAGTACCGGCTCCTGTCCCACCACGCCAATCTGCGACCGTAGCCAGCCAACATTCAGCTTCCGGATATCGTGGCCATCCAACTCCACCTGTGTGCAAACGCCAGCATCCGCCTCAACGTTGGTTTTCACCATTAGCACTCTGAACATCTCAAAGAAACACAATACGGTTAAAAATAAAACAGAACGTCGTCATTAAAGAAGACCAGTGTTACAGGGCCATAGCCAGCAGTGAGCTATTATATTCCAGAAAATAAGCATCTCTGGCGTGGATTTATTTCCACTCTCCAGTTACCATAAATTTCTACATCTACGCAAATACTCCGCAAGCCACAGTACAGAGCTTGGCGGAGAGTACGTCGTGTCGATATTGTTTTCATTCACATTTCAGTAGCGTTTTGAACGAGGGAAAGATGATCGTCGAAATGCCTCCCTCTCACGTTTCCTATGCGAAACATACGTTGGTTACAGCGTGATGGTCACACAGTCGTCGACGAACACTGGTTCTCTAAATTTAACGAACAGGGTCTCCTGAGAGCTACGTCTTTCTTTCAGGGATTCCCACTTCATTTAGATTTGTTCGTCATTTTTCCTACTTCTCCTCATTTCCTGTGTCACGAACAGTTTATTTCCTAGAATGTTTGTGTTTCTTCCCTTCTCAATTTTGTGTTCTTTACACCGATTAACCATTTGTTCACACCCATTCTTCACCTACCTATCCTGGGCGTTATCTAACAAGTGTGGTATTCATGATTTCTTTGCTCTGTGGAGGTAGTCAACATACATCATTATAAGGAGGACGTTCAGTAAGTAATGCAACACTTTTTTCCCGAAAACGGGTTGGTTTTATTCAGGATTCCAACAAACCACATTTTTTCCCACTCTTTTGGCTAAAAAACTGTATTTTTCAACATAATCTTAGTGTAATACGATTGCCTTACGCCAGCTTGTTGTGAGAGCCTGTGTAGCTGTATGGTACCACTCTACTGGTCAACGTCGGAGGCAACGTCTTGCTGCGTCAATAACCTCCCAGTCATTCACGTACTGTGCTCCGCGAAGTTAATCCTTCATTGGGCCAAATAGATGGAAGTCGGAAGGTGCATTGGCGGCAAGGAACCTAGCACACACACACACACACACACACACACACACACACACACACACACACCTCTAAGTACCCCACCTGGTCGACGAGTGTGTCAGCACTACCAGCAGAGACCTTTAGTTGTGCAGCGAGGTGTCTGATTGTGATCCGTCAATCACCTCGAATGAGAGTGTCCGCACGTTCAGTATGGAAGGAGATGCAAATGTGTGCAGCCGGCTGTCATGCGGGATATCGTACGGGTTTGCACGACCTTGTTGCTATAATGTACGCCTCGCCTTACGACACACCTTGCTTTTGTTTACTGACAGTTCTTCTTAGATATCCCCCAAGCACTTGCGACGCTCTGGTTTTCCGCCAAAAGAAACTCCCTGACAGCTCCCTGCTTGGAACGCTCCTCCGCTGTAGTCGCCATTTTGAAGGCTACGTATAGCGCGCCACTTATCGGAACTTTATGAAACTCTACCTGCTTAAGTGGGAATATTCCATGATATTCCACAATAAATTCCGCATTTTTCTACTGAAATTGGGTGGAAAAAATGTATTGCATTACTTGTCGAACGCCACTTGTGCTATACCTCCTTAGAAGTCCTCCAGAATTATTTTAGACTTGGCTGTCTCCTTAGCTAATTAGCCTGTTAATTCCAGTCTCGTTACTTTCTCCTAATTCTTATTTTCTACATCTACATCTACATGATTATTCTGCAATTCACATTTAAGTGCTTGGCAGAGGGTTTATCGAACCACCTAAACCTTTCTGTTCGAGCTCTGATTTCTCTTATTTTATTTTGGTGATCATTACTACCTATGTAGGTTGGGCTCAACAAAATATTTTCGCATTCGGAAGAGAAAGTTGGTGACTGAAATTTCGTAAATAGATCTCGCCGCGACGAAAAACGTCTTTGCTTTAATGACTTCCATCCCAACTCGCGTATCATATCTGCCACACTCTCTCCCCTATTACGTGATAATACAAAACGAGCTGCCCTTTTTTGCACCGTTTCGATGTCCTCCGTCAATCCCACCTGGTAAGGATCCCAGCAATATTCTAACAGAGGACGAATGAGTGTAGTGTAAGCTGTCTCTTTAGTGGACTTGTTGCATCTTCTAAGTGTCCTGCTAATGAAACGCAACCTTTGGCTCGCCTTCCCCACAATATTATCTATGTGGTCTTTCCAACTGAAAAGGTACTTAGTTGAATTGACAGCCTTGAGAATTGTACTATTTATCGAGTAATCGAATTCCAACGGATTTCTTTTGGAAATCATATGGATCACCTCACACTTTTCGTTATTTAGCGTCAACTGCCACCTGCCACACCATACACCAATCTTTTCTAAATCGTTTTGCAACTGATACTGGTCTTCGGATGACCTTACTAGACGGTAAATTACAGCATCATCTGCGAACAACCTAAGAGAACAGTAATCAAACTGTGAAATCCTGGAAGAGATGTGGTCGTTGAAGTTTTCTCGAGTTATGGTATCTTGACCATCGTATAGCGGAATCGTTGACTGCGTTTTGCTTACAGTATTTGGAAGAGAGAACTTATCGTCTTCGTGAGTCACTTCGATCAACCGTCTTACGTTTGGGCACTGCCTAGCCTAAAACCAGACATTATTTTGCACCTTTTACATCCCGACAAAATTGGGAGTATTGAACGTTGGGGAGGATGAATGGTGTAGAGAAAGTACCACGTGCGGCATTTCTCTGATAAGCAAAGTAAAGTAAAAACTTTAGTCGGGACAACGAGGATGGAACCGTTTTAATTTGTTTCTGCGATAATGTTGCCCTAGACAATAACATGAAGACCAAATGTCTGTATTCACTCTTTTTTGGTATATGTGTATGTGTGTTGCGTGACTGACTGGCCAGTAGAGTACTTAAAACAAAATGGCAAAAGCCCGTTGACTTATTAACTCTTGTGAACTGATATGACACAGCAGAACATTTCCACTGCTGCCGTTAACGAATTACTAGGCGATATTGCACTCTATTTTGATTTGACCCCTCGGCGTGTTAGGTTTCGGCTGCGGGGAATTCAACGTGTATCACGGCTCCAGACATGTACACTAAGATGACAGAAGTTTTGGTATATCTCCTAATATAGAGCTTGCCGAACCTCCTTTTGCCCGACGTAGTACAGCAACTAGATGTGGCACAGACTCAGCAAGTCGTTGAAAGTCCCCTTCTTAAATATTCAGCCATGCTGCATCCATGGCCGACCACAATTTCGAAAGTGTTACCGGTGCACGATTTTGTGCACGAGCTGACCTCTCAATTATGCCCCATAAACGTTCGTTGAGATTCATGTCGGTCGTGCCAAACCATTTGCTCGAATTATCCGGAATGTTCTTCAAATGAATTGCGAATAATCGTGGACCGGTGACATGGCGCACTGTCACCCGTAACAAGAGGTCCATGAATGGCTGGAAATGGTCTCGAGGAAGACGAACATAGCCATTTGTAGTCAAGAATGGTTTCATTTGCACCAGAGGACCCAATCCATTCTGTGTAAACATAGCTCACACCATTATGGAGCCACTACAAGCTTACTTAGTGCCACAGTTGGGTCCACAGCTTCGTGGGGTCAGCGCCATACTCAAATCGTACCATCAACTCTTACCAACAGAAATCGGGACTCATCTGACTAGGTCACGGTTTTCGAGTCGTCCAGGGACTAACTCATATGGTCATGAGTCCAGGAGAGGCACAGCAGGCGATGTCGTGCTGTTACAAAACGCAATCACGTCTGGCGTTTGCTGCCAGAGCCCATTAAGGACAAGTTTCGCCACACTCTCCTAGCGCATACGTTCGTCGTATGCCCCACATTAATTTCTGCTGTTACTTCACGCATTGTTGCTTGTCTGTTAGCACTGACAACTCTACGCAAATGCGGCTGCTCTCGGTAGTTAAGTGGAAGCCGTCGGCCACTGTGCTGTCCATGGTGAGAGGTAATGCCAGGAATTCGGTATTCTTGGCTCAGTCTTGACACTGTGGATCTCGGAATATTGAATTCCCTAATAATTTCCAAAATGAATTATCTCATGCGTCTAGGTACAACTACCAGTCCGCCTTCGAAGTCTGCTAATTGCCGTCGTGCGGCCATAATCACGTCGGAAACATTTTCACATGAATTACCTGAGTACAAGTGACAGCTCCACCAGTGCACTGGAGGTCCTATGTTACGCCGTCGCCAAGGTAGCCCCTGGGGGCTGGCAACACATCTAACATCACACAGGACCGAGGTTGTCTATGCCCAAGGCGTCAGAAAGGGTAAACATCGGCTGTTTAGGAAACAGACATTCCGTCCGCTACTTCCTGCAGAGAGAGTTGAGATGGTCTGCAGAGAGTATTACTACACCAACATCTGATTGGCTGGCTCATATTGTTTAAAGGCTAGAACCAGCATCGGACGTCAGTTCACGCCGAATACCGACCTCAAGGACGTCGGCACGGAAGATTACGTCTTCGCCAGCGGAATAGGACTTGGAATTAAGTGGATGTGTGTTACCACGGACTCTTGTCGGAAACTTAGACGTTATCTTTTGTGGCATCTAGTAGGAAATTCGTACTGGCTTTGTGATTGTGACTTTTGGTTGTTATTCAGTCATTTCCATGGAGACTCACGTAAATAAAAGTTGTGTTGAAAAAACTTACAAATTGTCAGCTACAGCACAACTGGCGACGAGTTTGTGCCTGCGTGTCTCTTCATCATGGCCGAAGTAGTGCTTCAGCAGCTGATGCAAAGTGTGCACTACCTACTACAAGGTTTTAAACAGTTTTTTTCAGAAATCTCAGGATACGCAGGAACGTTTCTTTACGGAACTCTTGAAAAACCAACCGGTTCCGCCTCCCCCACAGTTTCCCACTTTCAACGAGGATACTGAGGACTGGGAAACATACGAGAAGCGGCTCCTGCAGCATTTTCACATCCACTAGGTTGTCCAAGAGGCTGCTCGTCGTTCCTACTTTTTGTCCTGATACCAGCCCAAAGTATATGTTCTCTTGACGATACTACAACCTCAGCCTCCAGATTCTTTGACTTTCTCCCAGACTTGTGAGGTTATCACAGCTTACTACCGGCGACAGTTCCACTTGTTCGCTGCCAGGGTCGAATTCTACCAGTGTC
The DNA here is from genome assembly GCF_023898315.1 of Schistocerca nitens. Lineage (NCBI taxonomy): Eukaryota > Metazoa > Arthropoda > Insecta > Orthoptera > Acrididae > Schistocerca > Schistocerca nitens. The sequence continues at coordinate 743,135,249 of NC_064617.1, forward strand.
GCAAGAAGGCAGGCCAATCCTACCGCCAGTGTGCAGCATAACTACAAGGTCTCAGCCGGAAGTGTCACTTCACCACACGGGTCTCCAACGGATCCTACGCGGACGAGATGGTCCACCTCATCCACGCTGCCCCTGACTCGACTTTCCGACGCGACTCCCTCAGACTCGACGATCCTACTCTGGACGAGATCATTGATCTGGCATTCAAGTACGAAGTCTCTACGGCGGTCGACAAGCGTTTGGAATCCTGGGCGGAAGTAGCATCCCTCCGAGACCACGACGCCTCGGAGCCTGTCGCATCGCTGGTGGAGGTCGAAGACATCGCCGCCATCCATTCCGATGACCGGCGCTGGCCCCCAGGTTCAGCACAGCATCGGCAGGGCGACTGCCCTGTCCAGGACTTCGCAACCTCGGCCGGCTCCTCGGATCCGGCGTGGAGTGTCGGTACACAGAGGCCTCGCCAGCGCCACCAGCCCCTCCGGCTAGCGTCCTGCCCACGATGCTTTCAGGACCATGCACTGGAAGACTGCCCTGATAGGTGGGCGTATTGTACAGTGTGTACCCGTAACGGACATGTCAGTTCGGTCTGCCGATCTCGGCAGCCTCCTCCTCCTCCTCCTCCAGCCAAAGACCGTCGGAGGCCTATACTCATCGACGTCAACCAGGTGCAATCTTCGGGATCTTCCAAGCTGATGATCAACGTTTAGGTCAACAGTCGGCCGCTGCAGGTCCAGGTGGATACCAGAGCAGCAGTCTCACTGATCAACTATTCCCCTTATGTGAAGATTGGGGCACCCCCCTCCCCCACCCACCCTGACGCCGCACCTCGGCGCCTCCTTACTTACAATAAGCAAGCGATTGCTCTCTTGGGTCAGTTCACAGCTTCCGTCCTGTATAAATCAGTTCGCCGGGAAGTTACCTTCCTTGTGGTCAACAACGCAGCCACCGCGGGCCTCTTTGGGTTGGATGCCTACTCCCACTTCCCTTTCATTGTCTGATGCTCCTCTATTACCACGGAGACTACTATCATGGCCCTGTACAAGATAGACGGCCTTCCCGTCACCTTGGTCACTGATAGCGGCCCGCAATTTCGCAGTCAAGAGTTCACCAAATTCTGCCACGATAATGTTACTCACCGTGTCTTTACCCGGCCTTTTCATCCACAATCCAATGGCGGGGTGGAGTGCCTTGTTCGCACATTTAAAATTTGGATGCAGAAGTACACGCAGGACCGTTCTCCGGAAGACGCTCTTACATTATTTCTCAGTTCCTACAGGACCATAGCAGCCGAGCTGCTCCATGGTCACCAGCCTCAGACGCTACTCCATCTTCTCCTGCCGCAGATGCCACCTTGCACCTGGCCCGACGCTTCCAGATATTCATTCGGCTCCACGGGTCCCGGCCTCAGTGGCTGCCATTGGTCGTTCTCTGGTCGACAACTGTTCGACGTCCGCCTGGACGACAGGGTGGTTTCACGTCATCGCAACCAACTCCGACCTCGTTTCCTCGGCCATCCGCAGCCCCAAACGCCGGCTTCTCTCTCTCTCCCGTTGCCGGCCCCTTCTGTGAGGCCTATGTTGCTGCCCTCTCCTCAGTTAGTGGGGGATCTTCCAGGAAATGGCCAACAGCCGCCGGCTGCGAGTCCCACGCCACCGCCGCCTTCTCTGGACCTGGGGCAACCCCGGGACCTTCCCCGGGATCCACTTCTCGGCCCCTCTTCGGTGCCGCCCCGGTTGGACTACGCGGACGTTCCCATGCCGCTTGCCCAACCCACCGTCGCCTCGCAACCGCCACCGCTACCACGTTCCCTCCGCATCGCGCGGAAGGCAGCACCCAACTTACCGGAAGCCGGTTTCCACCGCCTCCTTCAGATCGAATTAGCTGCCGATCGGCCTACGGCACCTGGCTACGTTGGTGCTTTCTCCCCGTGGTCGCCCGTGCCGCTCCAGCTCTTCCAAGGGGGGAGGGGTGTTACGCCGTCGCCAAGGTAGACCCTGTGGGCCGGCAACACATCTAACACCACACAGGACGCAAGGCGTAAGCAATGGTAAACATCGACTTTTTTGGAAACAGACATTCCGCGCACTACTTCCTGCAGAGGGAGCTCGAAATGGCCTGCGGGAAGTATTACTACACCAACATCTGATAGGCTGGCCTATACTATTTAAAGGCTAGAACCAGCACCGGACGTCGAATACCGACCTCAAAGATGTCGCCACGGAAGACTACGTCTTCGCCAGCGGAATAGGACTTGGAATTAAGTGTATTTGTGTTACCACGGACTCTTGTGTGAAACTTAGAAGTTATCTTTTGTTGCCTCTAGTAGGAAATTCTTACTGGCTTTGGGATTGTGACTTTTCGTTGTAATTCAGTCATTTCCATGTAGACTCATGTAAATAAAAGTTGTGTTGTAAAAACTTTCAAATTGTCAGTTACAGCATTTTAACTACTGGTCCATAGTGAATTAGATGTTTTATTAATATTCGAGGTGTGCTTGAATCACTACGAAACCAGGAAAACCCACTTTCGAAAATTTTCTTTACTCATGAAGTGTTTCTATTGCTACTGTTTTGTGCATTCCGCTACAGCTGATACATCAATTTTTTAATAGCTGCATCTGTACATTTTAGGTGTCTGTACGCAAGCTGTTTCCTAAAACTTTGGGTACTGTTTTATTGTGACTAGGTAGTACCTTCGTATTTTTACTCATTTTTAACATATATTCTCAGTCTCTGTTGTCGATTCCTTTTTTTATTTAACACATATTTCTGCCACTTTTCCTATTTCTACGCACACATTTCACACATCACGTGATATGGAGTCCATACATTAGCATCTCTGCACTCCATATCACTTACTCTCTGAATATTTACTCATTTGCCGCCTTTACGATCCACGTAGCACGGCTGCTACGTTTTAAACTTAGGTTTTTGTACCTTTATTTCAACTGCTTTTGACACGTGTACATTGTATGGAACAGCAGATAAATACACAACACCAGACGCAACTGCTCTTACACAGCGGTGACAGCTTTATATTGTTGAGTGGGTTACAATACCCACATAAGGAGCTTTAAAATTTTCACTTTCAATGTTTGTCACTTTCTCAATTAGGTGTATTGTATTTGACGACTAATTGCTTTCAGAATGCTTCTAAATGACCACATGTCGAAACTGCAGTCGCAATAAATAACGTTTAAACAGCCAAAATCAGAACGATTTCATTTAAAATATTTCCTAAAAACTGTTTAGTTCTAATTTTTTCCTCGAGCAATGAAAGTCATTTTTCATTTGTTGCTCGTAACATGTAATCGGCCTTCGAAATAGTAACATAAGATGTTTGATCGCACGGTGGCCCACTGATGGTGTTTGTAACCCTATTTGCACTTCAGTAAGGAAAAGTCGGTTCTTTATTTAATGTGCAATGGTCCAACGTGTAGTGGCTACATTGTGTGTGAAACCAAAATTGGCTGAAGTGAAATAACTATTTATCAAATAATGTTAGTACAACTTTAGAAAGTGAGTAGGAACTGGGATTACACATTTGTGATCTTACCGAGCCTTGCAGCGGGTCGTAGAACCTCTGGACCAGCTGAATGCACGTCGACTTTCCGCAGCCGGACCCGCCGACCAAGGCCACTGTCTCCCCACGGTTGATGGTCAAGTTGAGTCCTCGCAGAATCTGCACAGCACACAAACACAGAAGCTGCAGTACATCTTCTCTAGATGGATAAATTCAAGTTCCCTACTCGCTTCTGTCTGTATGTACGGGCTAATCTCAAAAACTACTGTAGGGGTTTTCATCCTGTTTTGTCTGATAGATAGACTGATTCACGAGGAAAGTTCACGGATTTAATTTATAAATATTTTTCGGAATTTACGTCGAATGCCTCTGTGAAAACGATCACAATGCACGTAGCGGTTCAGCCGCCGCCAATGTAACAGTAGCGAAGCTTGAGCAGAATACCTGTCGGGACTGGCGTCTAGCATATGCCTCAGAACTGAAAAGTAGCGGAATCCAATCCCAATCGGATCACAGAATTTCTGTCTGTATGTGGAGGGTAGTATCAGCAACTACAGATTTTGATAATCGCGGCGTCTTCGATGCACGGCTGCGGTTGCGGTCTGATAGTTCATTCATGCCTTTACGCTCTACAGTATTCCGTCAGGTGGCGTGAACTGCTTAAACCTTTTAATTAATATGAAAGATCATATTCACTTACTCAGCGTTGTTCTCTGATTTTTAATCATAACTCTACGCAGTGATCCGTAAAAAAAACTAATAAATAAAATAAAGAAATATTACCGCTACGCCCGACAGGTGTTCCGGCCACAAATACTTCCTTCTACCCGTGCGAAACCGAGGCGGGTTGCTAGTGTAATATAAAGGAGACGTAAGTTCACGCGCCGCTCTGGCCTTCGGGTATTCTCATTTGAGTGAAACGCTGGGTCTCAATGTGGATAATATCGTTAAACATCTTTGCCATGCTACTGATTTCTATCCTGTCGTCTTATGCCAAAATAATTTTAAATATTCGTGGAGGTTTTTCCATTTTTGCAGCTAAAAGAAAGACAGTTTGTTGGTTGCCATAAGCGTTTCGCTTCTTTTATTTATGAACCATCTTCAGTAGCCTGTAATACATGTTCGTTTTTACATACATAATAAATACATTATGATGTAGTTATAACTATGTCACTATGATACGTTTTCACACATGTTTTTCTCTTATTTTTCGTGTTGGAAACAACTTTTGTAGCACAGGCATCATGACATTGAATTAATGTTTGGTGTTACTTACGATTTTCAGTGTTGTTAGTCCATCTGGGTGGTGCTGGAGATATGTTTACTCGCTCCCCATACTCAGGATGGCCGATATCCGGCTTTCTTTTTCTCATCCACATTTACTACGACATTTCAATTGCTCTTTTCATTGTGTGTCGAACGTTAGTGTTGTTATATACAGACCGAAGAGACTGTTATTGTAGTCTGATAGGATACTGAGGATATAAGAACAAGAACCTTCCTCATTGAGCAGTTGGCAAAAACACCCTAGAGCAGTCCACTTGCAACAGCGGCCGAAACGTCTGGGAACTTTACACGCTGACAATGCGGTCACATATCCAGAAGTATTTTGTTGGTCGCGGCCACTGTCGCGGGATCCTGCGCTTACATTTAACATACGCAAACCTCGAAGTAGGAAAATAGCCATTCTGCTGTTGCTGAACAGCTGATAAAACATGGACATGAACCACTGAACATGGACCAAGACATGAAAATTATTAGAGTGACTAAACTCCTCACATTACAGGAAAATTTTCATATATGGAGAACCCTTGTAATGAAAAAGAAAGAAATTTGACCAAATCAATATAAGCAATAACTCACTGATCATGTTAGCCACTAATACAATAACAAACAGAAATTTGAAACATAACCAAAACAAATAAATAATGAATCCCTCTCTCTCCGCTCTCTCTCTCTCTCTCTCTCTCTCTCTCATCGACACACACACACACACACACACATACACACACACGAACAAATGAACAGATATCAAACCACACAAACACAAACAAAAGACAAAAGATATACGCACAGAAACAGCTGGCTACACTACTCATTGTAAACAATCAACAATGAATGATAAATGCACGTGAAGCGTTGTAATAAATGTGGGCAAAAAACCACCGTAAATCGGCTATCTGGAGTGTGGGAACCGAGTAACAACATCTCTGGAGCCACACGCATGAACTAGCAACACCAAACGATAATTTAACCACACGAAATGGATACTGCATAAGTTGTTTCTCACCAGATAAATAAGAGAAAAACTTGAGAAAACGTATCATGTTAATATACTTGCGACTAATACAAGATGCATGTATTACTGGCCACTGAAAACGCTTTGTAAATGAAAGAAGCGAAACGCGTATGGCAACAAAAAAACTGCAAAGTTGTAAGGACGGAAAGTACTTCCATGAATTATGAAGTAACTTAGGAACGACGGAAAACGGAAAAAATGGCGGTAAGTACAAAGAATTTCCAAATATCAAAAAATTTTCACGTCTTAATACGTGATGGTATCGCTAATCTAGAACCACTATAAATTATATACAAACTATATTGTTCAGTGTATAAACACATCAACAATTACGTGCCACTTGAAGGGTACATGCCCAGTTTCATAAATTGTGAAACTGACACTGGCGATAAGGCGGCAGTGTATGAAGCGCTCACCTTGACGCCTTTGCGAGACGGATACTCGAAGTGAACGTTCTTGAAGCTCACGTTGCCGTTGACTTCCTTGAGCCTGTCGCCCTCCTCAGACATGCTGTTGATTGGAGACACCCGGTCCACCACGCTGTACACCTTGGCGGCTGCACCTTTTGCGATGGAGAAAGCCTCGATGTACGGCGAAGCCATACCGAACATCATGGAACCCATCATAACGGAGAAGAAAACCTGGGCACAAGGACAAATAAGGTGTCATTTCCGCTTACTTTCCTACAGCAAGATGTCTCATGATACAAAAATCGTCACCTGCTCGATGTTAGTATACTGTAAAATTCATGGTCATTTTCGAATGAGACTGTTTGTAGGATTCATTTAGAGAGGTCTCAATACGGTAATAAAGTAAATAAAGCAAAGATCCGATTGTGTAATCGCAATCGCTTAGTACACTGATTAAAAAATGGTTCAAATGGCTCTAGGCACTATGCGACTTAACATCTGAGGTCATCAGTCCCATAGACTTAGAACTACTTAAACCTAACTAACCTAAGGACGTCACACACATCCATGCTCGAGGCAGGATTCGAACCTGCGACCGTAGCAGCAGCGCGGTTCCGGACTCAAGCGCCTAGAACCGCTCGGCCACAACGGCCGGCTACACTGAATACACTGACCGGTTATTCAACGCACTGGAGTGTGCTGCAGACACCCATAATTGAAGACCATACACAACTTCCCAACGCATGTCGGTTTCTTAAACAAACACGTGAGTTTGTGCTACCACGGAACTACTCTCACACAGCTATTCATTCTTTCAATGGTATGAACATCATCACACTGAGCTGCTTAAGTCAGATCACAACTTCAGCTTGTTGGTTAGTACACTTGTTATGTACTAAAGATCCAGATTTCGCTTCGATTTAAGGTTTTATCTGGTCGATGTAGGCTCCAAATGGCTCGATGGTGAATGAAATCTAAAATGTTTCACTAATTGCGATAAGAAAATAATAAATATCTTGTAACTAATGTTTATTTTGTCCCAGCTTGACACTGATGGTCCTTACACAGTGCTGAAGCCTGTGGTGAATCACCAAAGACGAAGTCTATAACGTGCACGAAGATTGTTCTGCCGCTACGGTCGATGAGTTATATTGTGGACGATCCCTCTCGTAACATCTTGATTCGTTGGTCTTTCGCGCCACAGCTATGATATTACTGCGACCACGGCACTTATGAACTGATTTATCCCTTAATATCATTCTCTTGGCTGTGTTGGACCCATTCTTTGTTGGGCCGACAGTACTATTGACTTTTACAGCTTAAACCGTGCTGCCTGTATGTTTCTAGGAAAAGATAGTGCTTACTATTTTGTGTCCTATTTAGACCAGTATCACCAGATCCAGAGTAGAACAAATAGTGTTCTTCTTGTATGTTTTTTTCTTAGATGTTTTAGGGATTTCTCTGAGGAAATGAGCTGCGGCGAAACATGCCTGAACAATCCCATTTTCGCGGTGTGCCGCCCCTGCTGTAACAACTCACCGTGATCATTGTGGCGGGGGTGTACACCTTGTCCTCGTAGTTCCAGCCGATTTCCTTGATGACCAGCCCCACTCCATAGTAGAAGGCCAGAGCATAACTGGAGTAGATACAGAACCACAGCACGCCGAAACCCAGAGCCGTGAAGAAGCTGCGCTTTATGTTTATGTTCTTTGCGGACACGAGGTTCTTTTCGTACCTGCAGACAGATGAAGGAATGTTGTATGGTGTAGAAGTGGACTGTAACTAAAAACGTAAAAGTAAATAAAAATGTTAACGTTCCTCCATGTAATTCATTTCTTTAACGTTTACCATTATGTACTGCTTGTCTATTTCCCTGCTGGATCACTCCCACTCCCATCCTTCTTACATTCTGCATTTTATATACGTTTTATATACGTATATTAAACGTATGTCTCATGCAGAAAGCATAGCTCAAAGAAACTTTCGTCGCTGACGACCCCATAAAAGTGATGAAAGAAAAGCAGCTTATCGCTAACTACATATTCGTTGTTAATACAGTAAAACTGCCACATGAAGCGTGATGTTATAATTTATTATTTATTTACTACCAACTATACCCTGAGACATTTTTCAGACAATATTCACTTATACCATTGAACGTCCCAGAAAAATTATATCGTTGTAAGACACTTACATCAGGTGATATGACGTCATAAACACTGAAAATGTAAATAACTACTGCATCATGCGAGATGTTTAAATTTATTATTTCGTTAACACAAACTTGATTCGCAACACTTCTCGCACATAATATCCAAATTTTCCGTTGAATTTACCTATAAAAAGTATATAATTGTACGATACATAGTTCAGAAGATACGAAGTCATAAACACTGAGGCGCTTGGTAAAATGTCGCATCATGCATGAAGTTTTAGTTAATTACTTCTTTACTATCAACTCTATTCACAATACCTTTCGCACAGAAGGCACATGAACCACTGAATGGACCTGCGAAATTATATCATTGTATAGCAGGAAGGTCAGGAGATGCGACGTCACAAACATTAAGTTTCATAAAAATGAAACTGAAGGGCGAAATTGGCTAGAAATGTGGGTGAAATACGTGTACAAATACGTATAAAATATGTTAAATATCTGTGAAATATATTTGACATGTGCGTATGAGAACAAAGCCACGTGTAAAAATCTGATCGTACACCTCTGGAGCGATTTCAATCAAATTTGGTACACATATTAGCTACAATATGGAAAGAAGTACTGTAGAGGTAATAACCACTAGCCTCCTACTGAAGCAAGTGCGACAACTTGGAAAGAGAAAGCAGGACGACGAGATGGGTAGATAATAAGGGAGAGGAAGGAGATAGGCACAGATAGGAAGAAGAGGAGATGGACAGAGGTATGAGAGGGGGGAGATGGACAGAAAGAGTAGAGAGGAGGAGATGGACAGAGAAAGGAAAGAGAAAGAGATGGACAGAGAGAGGAGAAGGACGAGATAGGCAGAGCGATGGGGGAGGAGGAGATGAACTGCCAAGGGAGAGGAGGAAATGAACAGAGGAATAGGAAGTGATGGACAGAGATGGAGGAGAGGAGGAGATGGACACAGAAAGTAAAGGGGAGGGGATGAATAGGGAGAGGGGAGGAGGAGGTGGAGAGAAAGAAGGTGGAGGAGGAGGTGGACAGATAGAAGGGGAGACTGAGAAAGTGCTTGGGAGAAGGAATTACAGAAGGAAGGAAGAGGTGAAGAAGGAGCAGATGGACAAATGGGGGAGGCGCAGATTGAGAGAGGAAGGTTGAGAAAGAGATGACAGTGAGAGGGGCATTAGGAGATGATCAGAGAGGGGGGTGGAGGAGATGGGTACAGAGAGCAGGTGATGGAGATCGACTGAGAGAGTGCAAGGAGGACACGGACTAGTAGAAGACTGGAAATACATACCTGGGCAACGCCAGGTACTAAGCTAGTGATGTACTGAAGAACGGCAAATGCTACTCGCTCTAGTACCTTTCCGCTTCAGTGGCCTGCCCGGAGAACGCTATGACGGTACGCACGGCGCCCAGCACCTCGGAGGCGATGGAGCCGGCCTTGGCGTATTCTTCGAGCTCGCGGCGCGCCAGGCGGGACGAGACGATGTTGATGGTGACCAAGGCGATCATGGTGATGGGCAACGAGATGAGGCAGATGAGTGCCAGCTCCCAGCCCTTGACCAGCGCCAGCACCAGGCTGCCCACGAAACCCAGCAGCAGATGCAAGAACATGGCCACCTTCTCGCCCATGCCCTCCTCTAGTTTCAGCAGGTCCCTGCAAACGCACAGCGCAGTAAGTACAGTCACAATAGGAGATCATGCACTCGTAAACAACTGTGATACTTTGATGGAAGATAGCAATAGTAGAGATGTAAAACAACCGTAGGCTACTGTAACAGTGATAAGTGTAGACTACGGTAGTATTCCTAGTAGCTTTGGTCTGTTAAGGTCATACCGGCGTTACCTGTGCGCTGGGTGTGTTGCGTGCCTGTAGGTCGTTACCTCAAAACGATCGCATTCTTTACGTATGCAATCAGCGTCTTACAAGATTCTCCTAAAAACCAGAATCGGTGAACCATCTAGAAACTGAGTGAATATATATATATATATAAAGGGCAGGGTAGCGTATTGAAAATTCTTATTCAACGTAGCTTAAGAATAAACAGTATTTACAATAACACTGAAATTGTCAACGTTAAATCAGGTTTTATTTGAAAATTATTATTTTGTGATGTGAAACAGAGGGATGTTATAGTAAAAATAAAGAAAACAATACAAATTTATCATACAGCGCTAAAAAACACATCTTCCTCAACAAAAAGCTAAAATAAAAAGAAAGAAACACAAAACAAAATATGTCAAACATCGCTTCAATACTTCGTCAAACTTACATAAAACATGTTTCCGCTGTTCGTAAATAACTTTCACATTTATCAGTAACAATAGGAAACTTTTGCCTTTGATCAAGATGAAGGACGTTCTGTTGACTACAAAATAACGACAATAATTATACGTACTTTGTATGTTTGTGCATGTAAACTGTACTTGCATCAAAAGTAATTGCTTTTGTTATATGAAAGCACAGAGTTTACGTGATCAACTAATTTTTATTACTTTCAAAAGGCAATTTATGGAAGAATATAAAGCACACAAAGGACTAACACTGAATCATGTTCGGTTCTAACTACGTGCAAAACAAACAACCAAACAAAGGAAAAACAACAAAGATAAGTCGTTGGCTTTCACTTTATTCCTTACATGTTCATTGAAGTTTCTTTCCCTACAATTCTACCAATACTACAGGTATTGACTATGTCATTTATACAGTGCACCAAAAATACCGAAGTGTAGTTTTGGTATAGAGCAGTTTTGAACAATAACGGTCAAAAGACACATCCACTGAATGGTAGGCACTCCTGCAGTAGCCTAATAATGAGTTCAGCCGTATGATAAATTGTAAATTGTATTTAAATCATCACCTGAACTGAAACTTCCTGATGAATTAAAACTTTGGGCCAGAACCTGTCTTTCCCAGGCAATACTATTACCACGTGCGCTATCCAGGACCCGCACTCACAGCTTCAGTTCGGAAAATAGGTAGTGGAGGAAGGGAAACTGTGACAGTGGGCCATGAATTGTGCGTAGTTATCTGTGTCGATAAGAGGCAAGCTCAGCACACTGTTTTAATTAGCCACAAATTTTCAAAATAGCGCACACTTCACGGCAGAATGTAATGTTCACTCTGGAAATCATTTCAGCTGCTGCTAAGATAATTGCTTTAATTTCACTACTGATTTCGCTGAAACCTGGAGTCATTCGGCACATATTGTTGTAACCAGATGGAACTCTTTTGTCCAGCCTTAGCTGTGGATTTTGTCATTGATCTAGAACAAGGCTCATCTAACTAGAACACATGAAATATTAGCTCATTTTATGACATTAATAAACGAAAGATTTACTTAACTTTGGAGCACCTCTTTGCCACAGCAGTTAAGGATAATTTACGATTGTCATGGACAATCAAAGTATCAGTTGATGCACAAACTGTTCTCTTGATGTACAATGTTCAAGATTTTCCATGGTACAAGTTCATTAGAAACTTGAACAACTCTTCGATCCTACACTAAGATGTTTTTCAGATGAGGTCAAGAACTGGGCAGAGCTCTTGTATGCTCGAGACTATATTGACCTCAGCGGGGGGGGGGGGGGGGGGGGGGGGGTGCTGATATTCTGGGGGATGGGGGGAGGGAGTGGAAGTGAGGTCTCCTGGGGTTCCTCCCATTGGTTGTCGCGGATTGCAGCGAGACGTCGCTAATGTCTGTGTTATCGATTAGTATTGCCAAATTTTTGTGTGGCACCGCGATCTCTGGTCGACACCATATGTATCAATATAATTTTGATAGCTATATACTTTGGTATTTTAAGATGATACCAATGAACAACAGGCTCGAACTGTAAAATAATCGTAATTTTTTGCGTTATGCTACGTATGAGCCAATCCATTAAACCCACTGTTCTAAGTCAAATACGCGTACTACACAATCAGATCATAAAAATGAGAGTCGCTTCTAATCAGTCATTGCATCACTTTGGGTAACGACACAGCTGCTAACATGTGATGCATCACTTTAAAAAAAAAAAACAGCTGAACACTGCTCCTTCTTCTTTTGCTGTGGCGCTTCAGTCCATGAGGAACTTTGGCCTTCCCAACGAGCTTCCGCCATCTATCACGGTCACATGCTACCCTCCACCAGTTTCTGCATCCGAGCTTCGTAGGTCTTCTTCCGCTCCATCGAGCCATTTTCCTCGAGGTCGACCTCACCCTCTTTGTCCTCCTGAATTACCAAAAGGAATCTTCTTTACCACCTCAGACTCCTCCATACTTGCCACATGACCTGTCCATCTTATCCTTCCTGGTCGTATGATGTTTTTACAGGAGCATCGGGATACATAGTGTATAATTCTGCATTGTACCTTTTCCTCAATTGTTCTCTGTCACACACGGGGTCAATTATTCTCTTCAAAACGTTCCTCTCGAATCCGTCGAGCAGCCTTGCATCGGTTTTCGTCAAGGGCCATGTTTCCGAAGCATAAGTGAGAACTGGTCTGACAAGGGTTTTACAAATAGTGAAATTTGTTGGGCGGCTGAGGAATCTTGACCGGAATAAATTACTCAAGGTGAAATATGCCACATTTGCTGATATCAGCCTAATCATAATTTCAGTTGAGATGTCATTAAAGCAAGTGGCTGAGGAACCAAGATACTTGAAGCTATCAACTCTTACGAATGTGTATCCATTCACACTGAAAGTTGACGGCATATTTAGATGACATGCTTTCCCACAGTCCATGTATTTAGTTTTATGTTCATTTATCATAAAATCCGTCTTCTTACTTTCTTGACTTGAGGCTGTAAAACCTTTTCTCAGTGCTGGTACTATCCGTGCCGTAATGTCTACGTCATCTGCATATGCTAACTTCTGCACTGACTTGTAGAAGATGGTGCCCTTGGTCTGTAGGCCTGCTTCCCTAATCACCTTCTCTAGTGCTACATTAAATAATAAGCATGCTAATGCATCTCCTTGACGTATCCCTTTTTCTATTTCCAGCAGATCTGAATAATTTCCTCGAACTCGAATGCAGCTTCTTACGTCAGACATCATCATTTTAACCATTCTCAGGAGCTTTCCATGTATCCTCATCTTCTGTGAGGCGTGAAACAACTGGTTTCTATTGGCGCTGTCGTATGCAGCCTTAAAGCCAATAAAGAGGTGATGTGTTCCAATTCTATATTCAACAGTTTTCTCCAAAATTTGTGGCAGGTTGAAAATCAGGTCTATTGTTGATCTTCCTCGTCGAAAAAAGCTTTGGTGTTTTATAATTTCTTACACCTGTGGGGGGTAGTCAATCAAAAGTAATATTAGATAACGCCTTGTACCCCAGGTACAGGAGGGTGATTCTACGGTGGTTTCTACACTCCATTCAGTCGACCTTTTTATGTATGGGACATAGTATTCCTACATTCCATTCATCACCCAGCTCGTGCTCACAATCATTAGAGATATCCTCTGCTTGCTCTATCTCTCGATCCAGTAGTTCATTAAAGTATCTTCGCCACCTTTCCAGAGTCTGTTTACTGTCACTTATTATGTTTCCTTCTTCATCTCTAATCAATCTGGTTATTGGAGCAAATTGTCTTCTAGCATTGTTTACTTTAATGAAGAACTTCTAACAATAAGCATCAAAAGTTAGTCAAACATGGTAATTGGATGTCTTAATAGACAGACCACCTGAGTCAGGTCAGAAGCTGTAGTGGAACTTGGACAACATCATTAATAAGTCCCCTGACCATGCTATAGTGACAGGGAGGAGACTTCAACTTGCCAGTTATAGAATGGGAGAGTCACGCAACTGAAATAAGTGACAGAAAAAGCGATTCGTATGAGATTATTCTGAACGTGTCGTCTGAAAATTCTCTCGAGCAGATACTGCAGCAAGCGAGGGCAATGTCCTAGATCTTTCGAATCACTTAAGGTCGGGTAGGCAACCGGATATCATAGGGCTGTGATAGCAGCAATGGTAATGTTAATAAGAAGGTAGGAAAATATTTTTGCTTCACAAGAGTAACAGGAGACAAACTGCAGAGTATCTATGTAGTCATCATCAAATATTCAGCTCTGAGCACGAAGATGTTCAGCACAAATTACTAAAACTCAAAAGCCTTGTGCAATATGCCTTACACAAGTATGCGCTGAACAATGATGTGAAGGATTGAAAAGACCCACTGTGGTTCAGTAGCCGTGATAGAAAGACGCTGCGAAAGCATAGAGGATTTCATCTTCAATTTAAGTCACAGTCTGATAAAAAAACAGAAGCTAAATGAAGCGAAAATGAGCGTGAAGAGAGTTATGCGAGAAGCATTCAATCAGTTACTAAGTAAAATTTGGCCAAATAATCACACCAAAGGTCCTAAGAATTTTTGGCATTACGTAACGTCAATAACAGTATCGAAATTATCTGTTCCATCGCTCAGTGAACATAAAAGCACGAAAAACTGAAAACGACAGAGAGAAGATCGAATTACTAAATTCGGTCTTTCGAAATTGTATCACGAGTGCCGAAATGGCAGATACTGAGGTAATCGATTGTGGAATAGAAAACCAACAACAATCGCTTTGCACTGGAAAAGCATCAGGACCAGACTCATCTAAGTTTCTACAGAGATTGTGTGGAAGAACTTGTTCCCCTTCTAGCAGCAGTTTATCGTAGTTCGCTGAAGTAACGAAGGGTACCTAGCGAGTGGAAAACAGCTCATATCATTCCCGTTTTCAAGAAGGGTCGTAGAAAAGATGCATGTAATTATGGCCTATATCGCTGACGCCAGTCTGTTGTAGAATAATGCACATCTACATCTACAACAACTTGCATACACCGCAAGCCACCGTATGGTGCGTGGCGGAGGGTGCGCTGTACCATTACTAGTCATTTCCTTTCCTGTTTCACTCGTAAACGGAGTAAGCGAAAACGAATGCCCGTACGCTTCTGAACAAGCCCTAATCTCTCTAATAGTATCTTCACGGACCTCACGCAAAATGATCGTTGCCGGCAGTAGAATTATTCTTCAGTTCCCCTCTAATGTCGGTTTTCTGAATTTTCTCAATAGTGCTCCTCGTAATGAACGTCGCCTTTCCTCCAGTGATTCTCATTTGAGTTCCTGAAGCATCTCTGTAACACTTGTGTGTTGTTCGAACCTTCCGGTAACAAATCTAGCAGCCCGCCTCTGAACTGATTCGATGTGTTCCTTTAAATCAAACCTGGTGCGGATCCCAAACACTCGAACAGTACTCAACAATGGGTCGCACTACTGACTTATATGCGATCTGCTTTACAGGTGAACCACACCTTTACAGATGAACCACGCCTTCTTAAAATTCTTCCAGGGAACCGAAGTCGACCAGTCATCTTCCCTGCTACAGTTCTTATATAGTCCTTTAATTTCATATTGCTTTGCAAAGTTACGCTTAGATCTTATACGTGACGTTACTGTGTCAAGCAGCACACTTCTAATATTGTACTCAAGCATTTTGGGTTGTTCTTTCTACTCATCTGCCTTAACTTACATTTCTCTACCTTTAGAGACAGCTACCAATCATCACACCAACTAGAAGTTTTGTCGAAGTCGTGTTGTATGCTCCTGAAATCACTCAACGATGACACCTGCCAATACTTAATGGTGTTAGGACAGCAACCAGCCACATATTTACTTTGAGTTCCTTTATTCAAAGGAAACCGTTACCGGTTTCGAATCGTTGTGATTCATCATCAGACGGTTTACACGCTTTCTTTATGATATTTGGTGTGTTTTTATAGATTAGTTATCCTAAAATATAAATGAAACATAATTATAAACACGCCACACGCAGATGGTTGCGTTACAGATTTTCGTTGCATGTGACTTACGTGAAACGTCGGTTTCTAGTATTTGTTTTCATAGCGTTCGTCCAATCGATGTAAATGCATTCCCACTGCATCCTCGTTGTTGCACACGTAACAGTTCTCACTGTACACTTTAGATTTGTCGCTGAGATCATTTCAACCACGCACCACATGTTTTGATACATACAAAGAGCTTACAAACATATGAGTACCACAGACACTATGATATATCGTAACATTTGAATATGATGTCCTATGTTTAGAGAGGATCATATATTCATTTAATATATTCATTTACAAAACTGTAATGCCTTTTACATTAGTACACAGACATTGAATTTTTTTTTTGCTAAATTAATTATAAAGTTTTTTATATATATTTAGAACTGTATATGTAAAATAGTATATTATTTTATTACATTTGGCATCATGATAATTATAGTAACATATAAATTTGCTACTTGATCTGCAGATAGGTGTATTAATATTATTTGCTTTGGAGGCTGGAAAGTAATTTTTGGAAATTTTTCAGGAAAGGGGTGTTAGCTAACTCTGTTCGTTAAGGATATAGTATGGGGTGCTGTTTTTGTGTGTGTGTATTTCTAATTCTTCTAATATATTCATAGTGGCTCCTTTTTCTGTTAGATGCAAAAATTTTAAGTTGTCCTCAATGTTTCACACTGAATGGTTTTCTTCAGCAATATGGGCTGCAAATGCTGATTTGTTCAAGTTACCAAGTCTTAGAGCATCAATATGTTCTTTGTATCTAATTTCAAAACTTTGGCTTGTCTGTCCAATGTAGAATTTTGGGCATGTATCACATTTGAGTTTGTATATTCCTGATTTACGGTAGGGACTCTTAGAGGTATTTACATCATGAATTACTTTTTGTTGTAATTTATTATTTGTGGAAAAGCTGATTCTGATATTTCTCATATTTTTAAATAAGTTTGCTATTTGGTATGAAAGTGGGCCTATGTATGGGAGAGTGGCATATTTAGGTTTGGCTTCAGTGGCACACTGATTTGGCTTGAAGTGACTGCTGTGAAGTGGATCTGTGGTTTTTGTCTGCATTTTGCTGTGGAGTTTTTCTATTATTGTTGGGTTTATATTCATTATTATGAGCAACTGTTTTAATTATATTGATTTCATTTTGTTGCTCTGTGTAACTCATTGGTACTTCTTTAATTCGGTGTAGCATCGTTCTGAAATATGCCATTTTTTGTTGGTGGGGGTGGCAAGATGAGTTGCTAATACTGACATCTGTGGTGGTAGGTTTTCTGTAAATACTGAATTGATGTTTACTGTTACTATTGCAAATTTTCAGGTCAAGAAAGTTAATGCTTTTATTAGTTTCATGTTCAACTATGAATTTAATATTTTTGTGCATTTTACTAAGATCTGCTGCTAATGTATTTATTTCATTGCTTGTACCATCAAAAAGCAGTATTGTATCATCAACATATCTTCTGTAGTATATTATTTTGTTTGAGATGTGCTGGTTGGCAGAGAAGAATTTTTGTTCTATATGGTTGATGTAAATGTCAGCCAATATCCCATTCACAGTTGAACATGAAACTAATAAAAGCATTAACTTTCTTTACCTGAAAATTTGCAATAGTAACAATAAACATCAATTCAGCATTTTCAGAAAACCTACCACCACAGATGTCAATATTAGCAACTCATCTTGCCAACCCCGCCAACAAAAAATGGCATATTTCAGAACGATGCAACACCGAATTAAAAAAGTACCAATGAGTGACAGAGACCAACAAAATGAAATCAACATAATTAAAACAGTTGCTCATAATAATGAATATAAATCCACAATAATAGGAAAACTCCACAACAAAATGCAGACAAAAACCACAGATCCACTTCACAGCAGTCACTTCAAGCCAAATCAGTTTGCCACTGAAGCCAAACCTAAATATGCTACTCTCCAATACATAGGCCCACTTCCATACCAAATAGCAAACTTATTTAAAAAGAAGAAAAACATCAGAAAATTTGCAGCCCATATTGCTGAAGAAAACCATTCAGTGGGAAACATTGAGGACAACTTAAAAATTTTGTATGTAACAGAAAAAGGAGACACTATGAATACATTAGAAGAATTAGAAATACACACACACAAAAACAGCACCCCAGACTATATCCTTAACGAACAAACAGAGTTAGCTGACACCCCTTTCCTGAAAAATTTCCAAAAATTACTTTCCAGCCTCCAAAGCAAATAATATTAATACACCTATCTGCAGATCAAGTAGCAAATTTATATGTTACTATAATTATCATGATGCCAAATGTAATAAAATAATATACTATTTTACATATACAGTTCTAAATATATATAAAAAAACTTTATAATTAATTTAGCAAAAAAAAAAAATTCAATGTCTGTGTACTAATGTAAAAGGCATTACAGTTTTGTAAATGAGTATATGATCCTTTCCAAACATAGGGCATCATCATCAAATGTTACGATATGTCATAGCATCTGTGATACTCATATGTTTGTAAGCTCTTTGTATGTATCAAAACATGTGGTGCGTGGTTGAAATGATCTCAGCGACAAATCTAAAGTGTACAGTGAGAACTGATACGTGTGTAACAACGAGGATGCAGTGGGAATGGATTTACATCGATTGGACGAACGTTATGAAAACAGACTCTCGAAACCGACGTTTCACGTAAGTCACATGCAACGAAAATGTGTAACGCAACCATCTGTGTGTGGCGTGTTTATAATCATGTTTCATTTATATTTTAGGACAATTAATCTATAAAAACACACCAAATGTCATAAAGAAAGCGTGTAAACCGTCTGATGATGAATCACAACGATTCGAAACCGGTAACGGTTTCCTTTGAATAAAGGAACTCAAAGTAAATTTGTGGCTGGTTGCTGTCCTAACACCATCAACATTTGTCTTCAAACAACAGCTACGGTCTCCAACATGTCATCATATTACACCTGCCAATACATCACAGCATCATCAGCAAACGGCCGCAGACTGCTGTTAACTATGCTCGCTTCCCCTGGGGCACTCCTGACAATACGCTGGTCTCTGATGAACACTCGCCGTCGAGGACGACATACTGGGTTCTGTTGCTTCGAGTCTTCCAGCCACTCATATACCTGGGAACCTATCCCGTGTTCTTGTATCTTCCCTAACAGTCGGTAGTGCGGCACCATGTCAGATGCTTCACGGAAATCTAGGATTATGGAATCCGCCTGTTGACCTTCATCCGTGGTTAGCTGGAACTCATGTGAAAAAAAGGGCAAGCTGTGTTTCGCACGAACGATGTTTCCTAAAACCGTGGTGATTTGTGGACAGAAGCTGTTCCCTCTCAAGAAAATTTGTTACTTTCGAGCTGATGATATGATTAAGGATGCTCCAGCAAACCGATGTTAAAAATATTGGTCTATAATTTTGCCGGTTCGTTCTTTTAACTGTTCCTGTGCTGTTTTCTAATCGCTTGGGACTCTGCACTGGGCGGGATATTCGCGGTAAATGCAAGATATGTAAGGGACCAATGCTTTAAAGTACTTCTTGTAAAACAGAACGTAACATGTTTTATACTCACGAATTATGACGTTTTTGTAGCACGAAGACTTTCTTTATAAAAATCTCGCAGGAGAGCTTCTACAAAGTTTGGAAAGTAGGAGGCGAGATACTGGCAGAAGTAAAGCTGTGAGGACGGGGCGTGAGTCGTGCTTGGGTAACTCATTTGGTGGAGCACTCGCCCGCGAAAGGCAAAGGTCCCGAGTTAGAGTCTAGGTTTGGCACACAGTTTTAATCTGCCAGGAAATTTCATGTCAGTGAACACTCCACTGCAGAGTGAAAATCTCATTCTGGAAATACTTTTGAAGTGCGACTCATGGTGAGCATTCAGATGTCCTTTATCCAAAGTTGTATCGCACCAGCAGAATGAAAAATACTGCTCCTAAACTAACTTACTGTGGGAGCACTATGAACTGAGGTTACAAAAGTTATCGGACAGCGATAGGCACGTACACTCCTGGTAATTGAAATAAGAACACCGTGAATTCATTGTCCCAGGAAGGGGAAACTTTATTGACACATTCCTGGGGTCAGATACATCACATGATCACACTGACAGAACCACAGGCACATAGGCACAGGCAACAGAGCATGCACAATGTCGGCACTAGTACAGTGTATATCCACCTTTCGCAGCAATGCAGGCTGCTATTCTCCCATGGAGACGATCGTAGAGATGCTGGATGTAGTCCTGTGGAACGGCTTGCCATGCCATTTCCACCTGGCGCCTCAGTTGGACCAGCGTTCGTGCTGGACGTGCAGACCGCGTGAGACGACGCTTCATCCAGTCCCAAACATGCTCAATGGGGAACAGATCCGGAGATCTTGCTGGCCAGGGTAGTTGACTTACACCTTCTAGAGCACGTTGGGTGGCACGGGATACATGCGGACGTGCATTGTCCTGTTGGAACAGCAAGTTCCCTTGCCGGTCTAGGAATGGTAGAACGATGGGTTCGATGACGGTTTGGATGTACCGTGCACTATTCAGTGTCCCCTCGACGATCACCAGTGGTGTACGGCCAGTGTAGGAGATCGCTCCCCACACCATGATGCCGGGTGTTGGCCCTGTGTGCCTCGGTCGTATGCAGTCCTGATTGTGGCGCTCACCTGCACGGCGCCAAACACGCATACGACCATCATTGGCACCAAGGCAAAAGCGACTCTCATCGCTGAAGACGACACGTCTCCATTCGTCCCTCCATTCACGCCTGTCGCGACACCACTGGAGGCGGGCTGCACGATGTTGGGGCGTGAGCGGAAGACGGCCTAACGGTGTGCGGGACCGTAGCCCAGCTTCATGGAGACGGTTGCGAATGGTCCTCGCCGATACCCCAGGAGCAACAGTGTCCCTAATTTGCTGGGAAGTGGCGGTGCGGTCCCCTACGGCACTGCGTAGGATCCTACGGTCTTGGCGTGCATCCGTGCGTCGCTGCGGTCCGGTCCCAGGTCGACGGGCACGTGCACCTTCCGCCGACCACTGGCGACAACATCGATGTACTGTGGAGACCTCACGCCCCACGTGTTGAGCAATTCGGCGGTACGTCCACCCGGCCTCCCGCATGCCCACTATACGCCCTCGCTCAAAGTCCGTCAACTGCACATACGGTTCACGTCCACGCTGTCGCGGCATGCTACCAGTGTTAAAGACTGCGATGGAGCTCCGTATGCCACGGCAAACTGGCTGACACTGACGGCGGCGGTGCACAAATGCTGCGCAGCTAGCGCCATTCGACGGCCAACACCGCGGTTCCTGGTGTGTCCGCTGTGCCGTGCGTGTGATCATTGCTTGTACAGCCCTCTCGCAGTGTCCGGAGCAAGTATGGTGGGTCTGACACACCGGTGTCAATGTGTTCTTTTTTCCATTTCCAGGAGTGTATATTGGCGGCGGTTGTATGGGGTACTCAAGGTATAAAAGGGCATTGCATCGACGGAGCTTTCATATGTACTCCGGTGATTCATGTGAAAAATTTTCCTGTGTGATTATGGCCACACGACGGGAATTAACAGACTTTGTACGCGGTGTGGCAGTTGGAGCTACACGCGTAGGACATTCCACTTCGGAAATCGTTAGGCAGTTCAATATTCCGAGATCGATAGTGTCAGGAGCGTGCAGAGAACACCAAATTTCAGGCATCAGATCTCATTTCGGGAAATGTGGTATCCGAAGGCTTTCACTTAACGACCGAGAGCAGTGGCGTTTGCGTAGAGTTGTCAGTGCTAACAGACAAGCAACACTGCTTGAAAGAACCGCTGAAATCAGTGTGGGACGTACGACGAACGTACCCGTTAGGAAAGTGCGGTGAAATTTGGCGTCAATACGCTACGGCAGCAGTGGGCGACGCGAGTGCCTTCGCTGGCAGCACGAGATTGAAGGCTAGACTGCTGGGAAAGCATGGCCTGGTCAGATGAGCTCCTATTTCAGTTGGTAGCTGATGGTAGGGTTTGAGTGTGACACAGACTGCGCGAAGCCGTGAATTCAAGTTGTCTACGGGGAACTTGACAAGCTGGTGGTGTGGCTCCATAAATGGCGTGGGCTGTGTTTACATGGAATGGATTGGATCCTCTGGTCGAGCTGAATCGATCATTGACTGTAAACGGCTATGTTAATTTACCTGCAGACCATTTGTAACCATTCGTGGACTTCATGTTCCCAAACAACGATGGAATTTTTACGGATGACAACGCGTCATGTCACTGGGCCACAATTGTTCGCCATTAATTTAAAGAACATTCTGGACGATTCGAGCAAATAATTTGGCCACTCGTCGAACATTCACGGGACATAAGCGAGATGTTGGTCCATGCACAAAATTCTGCACCAGCAACACTTTCGCTTTTATCAACGGCTATATAGGCAGCATGACTCAGTATTTCTTCAGGGGACTTCCAGCGACTTCTTCAGTCCACTTCACGTCAAGATTCTGCAATATGCTGGGCAAAGGGAGGTCCCAGAGGACAGTAAGATGTATCCCATTACTTTTGTCACCTCAGTGTAATATAAAATAAAATAATCTATTAAAAAGTTGCTAATACTTACTCAGCCATTCGACTGGCGAAGTCTCCAGACTGGTGCATATCGTACCAACCGATGTCTTGCTGTAGCACTGACTTCAGGTAGATGTCACGTATTCGGTAAATCTGTAACGTAAAAAGATAGGTTTTTAGATACGGTAATCACAAAATCTCAGTTCTACAGAGATCTCACTGTTACATATTTATGTATCTACTGAACACGACCACATTAGCGCCATTCACTACCTCGGCAGAAAATAGACTTTCGGAACAATACTGCAACTGAAATGCACGAAAAGATTACAGGTAAACAGCGTGTATTTCCTTTATCGCCGGCGTAATATAATTATTATTCTGTAGCACACAGTTTAGAGGGTTTCTGGTTTTACTACACTGACTTTTCATTAGCATTACAAGGTTATCTTCACCTGCACTACTATGTATTTGACGTTTTAAAGAAAATAGTTCCTGTATAGGAAAACAGCGATCTGTAATTATTATGAATAAATTAGAAACAGTCTTGATCGCTAGGCAGTACACCACAAGCCTTAAACAAGAGGACTGCCATGCGCCACCGCCTCCGGCAGACATTCATGGTCCGAAGATGATCTGATAAAAAGATCGAAACCGGTCACCATTAAAATAGTTAAACGATCAAGACTGCTTCTAATTTATTTACTATGTATTTGCCCTTTTATTTGCATCTCCATTTCCTGTCTTGACTTCCTCTTCCTTCTTTATGATGTTTAACAAACAGTTTTTCTCCTTTCCACTGTACTCGTTTACCTTTGTCTGAGATTTCTTTACCCCCAGTCCATATTCTGTTGTAAGCAGACGGTCATTTAAATTCCTTTCATATAAACTATGCCATCAAATCTTACCAATAGTGTTGTTTCAGTGCGCTCTTACGTACAGTAAGTCTCTCTAATTAATGTGCACCATAAAAGTAAATCAACAGGGGCTGTAAGCCGTATCTTCATGTCAACTTGTCTTTCTTTGTTTGTCACTCACACTTAAGTGTGTGTAAAATTTATTTCTCTCTCTGAATTTTGTCCACATTTCTCACAAGAATTCAAATCTTTATTTCACATCATACTGTCAGAGACATTGTCCAGGACATCATATTTCTATCTCACTTGAGTAGTCACCATGTCTGACCAATATAAGAGAACATTTTTCTAGTAATTACAACTTCATACGCATCATATTTCTGCTTCATGTAAATAGTCAGCATGTCTGACATGCGCACAGAACGGCTCCGGTGCCCGGTATCACTGAAAAATCTAATTTGGTGGGAGGGCTGGAGAAGTCACGGCTGAGCCACGTAATAGTAAGAAAACCTAAGAACCTATATAATGCAGATGCAACGACTTTAGTTCAGAATCTTACATTAATTATGAGCATTTACTGACCAAATTTTCCTCCAACTCTGCCATCCAAGTAATGACGTAGTCAGACGGTCAACAGACGGGTAGCCAAGGTCACTCCGTCCTCTGCTCTTGCTCTACATGTTAGTTTCATTTCCGATAAGGACTTTTGTGGAACGTATACGTCGTTATGAATATCGGTCGTTGATATCGCATTTCTTTGTTAGCGGCGCCAACTGGATAGGTCATGCCGAATTGTGAGATGGAATCACGCAGCTGCCCTCCAAGGCCGGTTATCGCAACTTGTCCTTCACACTCAAGATCGATTCCCCAGTGGCTCTTATCGTACGATCAGCTTGTTAAGTGGAATAATTTTCCAGTATGGCCACAGTCCTTGCGTAGCCAGATAACAGGAAAGCTCGCGCAATCAGCGATAGACACAAATTCACTGAATTAGTGCGATCGGACAGAGAACTGTGCACATCTTGATGTAAATTTGCAGTGTTTTACGTCAGATGCTTCCAACGAGGGTAAACTTGGTATCAAATTTCACCCATGGTCTACCTTATCTTGCACAACATTGGGAATGTGATACATGCATGATGGGTAATAGGAAAATACAAGATATCCATAATTACAGCTTCAGTTTGAAAACGCTGTACAATGGAACCACTGCTTAGAATGACATCAGATTTGAACAGCGTATTATTGGCGCAGGAGGAAATGTCATAAAAAACAATTTAACGAAAATTTGACCAATAAATGGCTGTGTAACCGTCAGAATATGCACACCAACAGGCGCGCGGCACACGGCTGTTCCTCTATTTGCGTCAGAGACGCCCAACATGACTGCCTCAATGAAGGATCGCGCGGTGCTGGTGAAGCTCTTTTACATGAACGGTGACTGTACGCCAGTAGCCCTGCAGAAGTTGCGGGCACTCAAGGGTCTGGAGGAAATGATTACAAAATTCGAAAAGACAAGTTATTTTGAAGTGCAATGTGGCAGATGGAGGAAAGCAGTTGATCTGCCTTCTGTCTAAGATGTGGTCACAGTATTGCAGGAGAGGTCGAGCGGTAGTGTGCAGACATGCAGTGCTTGGGGAATTGGCCAAACGTTGGACATGCCTGAGAGCACGGTGCGTAAAATCCTAAGAAACACACTGCGTTGCGATCCATATCAAATCTTCCATGTCCAGAAGTTGCTTCTTGCTGACCTGCCAGCAAGAGAAATTTTCGCACTGAAATTTCTTGCGGTCGTGGATGGACAATGAAAGGTCATGGAACATTCTGTGGACAGACGAAGACCTTTTACGTCTCCAAAGATATTTCGATAAGGAGGATTGTAGAATATGGGCAACGGAAAATCCGTATGCACATCAACCGGTAGCACTTCTTTCTGCAATGGTAACTGTGCGGTGCGGCTGTATTTTTCCGAGAAGACGTGTCGTGAGGATCCTGTTACCTGTACCGTCACTGGTAAATGCTGTAAGAGTACTTTGTGCACAACGTCATTCCCCAACCCTCCAACAGCGTGGATGTATGGGTAGGATCATTTTTATGCAAGATGGCGCTCTTCCGCACATTACAAGCCAGTGAGGGGGCTACTGCATAGGGATTTCGGATATGCTGGAACTGTCAGCCGTCGTTTCCCTACAGTCTGGTCGTCCTAATCACCTGATTCTCATCCTTGTGACTTCTGGCGGGGGTGTTATCGGAAATACGTTGTGTTCAGTGTACTAGTTACGGACGTACATGAACTGAAGGCACCCAAAGCGCAATGCATTTTCAACGTGACCCGCGAGACACTGCGGTCCTTTGTGGGACATGCTGCTTCTCGATTTCAACTTGTGGCAGAAAAAGGTGGACAGAATATTGAACATGGACTTGCGCCCGTCTCACAACTATAAAGCTATGTCATTTTGCTTTTTATGCTGTTTTTGGTTTTTGGTTTTTCCCATTCGATTTGCCATGGTCTACCTAACTAAGAGTGCAACAACTGTTGCCTATCGAGTCACGCACATTGAACAGTACGGTTGGTGTAATGTGCAACTCAAAAGGCAGTCGTATCGTGATTGATCTGACATTTGTAGCCGACCTCATTTACGTTAAGACGTTTACAGTGCCATCTATTGGTAAAATTTTGGTAATTTTATTTTCTCATGACATTCCCGCTGCGCCAATAATATGCTGTTCGATGATGACGTCATTCTGAACAATGTTTCTATTTGTACAGCGTTTCGAAAATGTAATTTTAACTATGGACAGCCTGTATTCTTCCTAGTATAAGACGACACTAAACGATCGAATATGATCCAAGATGGATAAGTAGAACACAGCTTGCACCTTGGCCTCCAAGGTCACCTAACTTCACTCCTCTGAATTTTTCTATCCGGAGCCATCTCAGAACTGAAGTGTACAGGGCTCCCATTGCTGTGGCTGAAGAACTGGAACAACGAGTTGTACAGTTTTCCAATGAGTTAAGGGGGTGTTTTAAAGAATGCGTAATTCACGGTAGAGAGGAGTGCAATGTAGGTTTCATCAAATCTGCGAACGACACGCCGAAAACCAGAACAGCACTTCTAACAGGCACGGGTGCACACGAAACTGTGACTTATAACATACTGAACAAGTATTTTTTTTTCTTGTTGCGGTAGACAGTGCGTGAAATTTGAGCTCTCTAGACTCGGACTCGGTCGAACATTTTACTTTTCCGGTACTTTAATTACTAGATCGGGCCCGTCGACTTGAACGTCATTTTCCAACTGGACTGGCATATATTCCCAAGAACAAAACGTCAGTCGTATGCGTGGTATGTGGCTCATTTCATTCACTATTCGATAACCACAGCTATTCTGGCTATTTCGACTTTCAGTCTTATCTGCAAAGCGACACTGGAGCATACGACTAAGGTGTGTCAGAAAATATGTTGAGTGGTTACAAAATTATTAATCATCTCTCTAGGTTTGCAGTCATGAGGAATACAAACTGGAATTCAACTACGACTGACGACGCTTTTTGAAGACGTAGTAATCTTTACTGGACCACAAAGGATATCATAGTCCCGAAGAAGAACATTTTTCTTTTTCATTTGAAATATGAAGAAATATAATCCAAAGAATTAAGATTAAAATGAAAAAGAAGAGGAAAAACTGAAAAACACATTTTGAATAATATAGAATGAGGAGCTTGCAAAACAGGCGTTTTTGGAGGGAAAAAAGAGAGGTAGCGCATTTACTGGTCGTCTTCACGCAATGGGTTCGATCCCAGCAGCTGCTTAAATTTTGAATAAAAATCATCTGAAACGACGGTCGAAGATTTTCGGTATAGTCCCTCGTCCTGCCAACAGCCTTGTCAAAGTCAACGGTGGAACGGACAGAGTGTAAGGGCGTCAGGGCAGCTTCTCGCCCATGAGGTGGTAAACTGCCACTAAAAGGCTGAAAAGTCAGCAATAATCAACGGCATGAAGATGCAGAAGCCTGTGGAAGCCACAGCATTCTTTCCTCTTGCAGGCGTTTATCCTGTATCTTCACGGGATGGGAATTTTAATTTGCATTTGGTAACGTTAGTGGATGCCCTTTCTGTCGCTACTCCTTTCCCACGGGATGGAAATTGTGTACCGTATCTGTCTGCGTCTAGTATTATCCAACGTGGAAGTGTGAGATTTTTTCCGAAAAGTTTGCGAATCGTGCAACTAGACAGACGTTAGCGTCAACATCACATCAATGCTGGCAGGCACGTCGGCCCTCGGCGTTAATCCTCTGGGAAGATTCGACCTGCTGCCAGCCCGTCTCCCTGAGTCCCAGAAGCGGCATGCTAACACTCGCGTCTATCGCGGCGGGCCAATAGAACCCATTGCATTTTCAACACATATTCCTGTAAATGAGAGGTTCCACAATGATTTCTCCATTGGTTAACGACTTCGATTCGCTGAGGGGAGGTAGCCATGAGAAATAATATTGAATAACCAACATTCTGCAAGTCGGAGCATTGAATGTCAGATGTTTGAACGTGGCGGGGAAGATAGGAACACAAGACAGGAAACGAAAACTGAACAGGACACGCAAAAGTCCAATCTAGCCATAGTGGAGGACAGTGGAGTGAAATGGGAAGAAGACAACGTTTCTGTTCCCACGAATAAAGAGAAATATCAGCAGCAGCAAATAATGGTAAAACAGAAGTAGGTTTCTTTACAAATAAGGCAGAGTGTGGGTTGCCGTGAATAGTTAGTTTCTAAGTTTATTCTCATCAGAATCGAGAGCAAAACAAAGCCAACCACAACAGTTCAGCCATACGACGTCACAAGCAGGAGATGAACAGGTAGAGAAACTATATGAATATAATAATGAAGTAATAATTACGAGGGTTGGTATGCGGCAGCAAAAAGAGTAGAGTAATAATGAGAGAGGAGAAACACTAATAGAGTTCTGCCATAAATGTCAACTAGTAACAGCGAATGCACTACTCAGAAGTCGCAAAAGGATGTAGTATATTTGGAAAAGTTCCCGAGAGATGGGACGATTTCAGCTGTATTCTATCATGGTCAGACGGAGATTCCGCAATCAGATATTGGATCGCAAGGCGTACCCAAATGCAATACAGATTCCGATTGAAATTTAGAAATGATGAAGAGTAGACTGAAGTTTCAGCAAATCGACCAAAAAATTACGGAAAGAAGTGAGGTACTGAAATACTGAGGAATTATGAGATGCATTTGAAGTTCTGTAAGCTTGCAGATAATTCGATAATGAAGACCACTGTAGGCAATTCAGATGGAGAAGAATGAGCGTCTCTACTTAGAGCGACCACAGAGAATGGACAGAAAAACACAGATGCATCGAAGGTAACTACAAAACCTTGGGTAACAGAAGGAACATTTTAACTGATCGAAAAAAGAAGGAGGTCCAAAAGGATTACAGAAGTATAATCAGGAATGAAATAAATAGGAAGATCAGGGAAGCAAGTGCCAAACAGCTGCAGAGAAAACCTGAAGAAATAGAAAAAAGGATGGTCGTTGGAAGTTCAGACTCAGGATATGGAAAAGTCAAGATAATCTTCACCGTCAGCAAACGTAAAAGGAGGTTCATTGAGCTTAAGAGTGCAATTGTAATGCTGGTGTGAAATGCATATAAAAAAGCGGTAGATGGAAAAGAATGCATTGACGGCGTCTATGAGGGGGAGGACTTGTCTGATGACGTGACAAAAGAAGACATGGGAGTAGATATGACACCCATTGTTAAACAGAGCCTTGGGTAACTGGCCATCAAATCAAGCGGAAGGCACTGAAAACATTTCTACTGAATTTATAAAATCATTGAGGAAGTGCCATCCATATTCAAATTAGTGTACAGAGTCTATGAGACTGAGGACTACCATCACACTTTCGGAAAAATATCATCCAGGCTGTTCCGAAGATACCGAGGGCAAATAAAGTGCGCGAACTATCGTACAATCAACAGCTAATGGATCCAAGCTGCTGACACGAATAATATGCAGAAGAGTGGAAAATAAAACTGAGGATCTGTTAGATAACAATCAGTTTGGCTGTATGAAAGGTAAAGGCACTAGAGAGGCAGTTCTCACATTGCACTTGATAATGGAAACAAGGCTGAAGAAAAATCGAGACACAGTGATGCATTCGTCGACCTAGAAAAAGCGTTCGACAATGTAAAATGGCGCAAGATTTTCAAAATTCTTTCAAAATTAGTAGTAAGCTATGAGCAAAGACAGGTGAAATCCAATATTGTGGCGATTCTCTGTATCAGTCGATCTTGCATCTGCTTCAGGAATAGTTCTGTCCACCATCCGACCTACTTCGAATCTGAGGGTTACAAACTGTAATTATTACCTCCGAGGGAACCCACACAACCAGCGGCTGAACTTTTTTGCTAATCGTTTTGTCCTAACTAACTCAGAGTAATTAGAAGAAGTCGTGTGTAATTTCTTACAATTTTAACCAGACGTGAGGAAAGATATAATACAGCTTCGCAGAATACATTAAATAGAATTCATAACCTGATCGGTAATTCATTTATCATAGGTCAGTTCATTACAATCGCCCTGAAAACGCTGACGTAATATATCACGTGAACTATTAGTCCACGTTCGTAGACAATTAAAGGTAACACAGTTCGGCATAATTCGTACAAGTACACCGTCAAACCTCTAACTACTCTTAAATCCATTAACATCAATCATACGATTATACGGCGCCTGTGGCCAAGCACTCAATCCCCGGATCATGGCTGACAATGTTGCTCAGAAGTGTCCCACCACTCCGTAACACATTTAATCACGCGACGAGGAAATTCCCCATCTCGGACCATGCCTGTAAAATCGGCTGCGCATTTGCACTCAGCTCATTCAACCGACCCCTTCGCTAGAATATTACGTGAAACATTATAACTTCTCGGCAGTAGGGGGACGCTACCGTAAGTACAAGAAACAAGAGGAAACAATTTCAATGTAAGGCCAAGAACGAAGTCCGCGGATTAAATAATACGTAAGACATGGATGCGATCTTTCACCCCTACTGTTCACTCTATATCTGTTATAAGCAATGGTGAAAAGAAAAGGAAGATTGGAAAGCGTGATTTATATAATGGGTGAAAGAGTATCAATGATAAGATTCGCTGATGACATTCTTATCTTCAGTGAAAGCGAAGAAGAGTTACAGGGCGTGTTGAATGGAATGAACAGTCTAATGAGTGCAGAATAAGAATTGAGAGCAAACCGAAGAAAGAGTAACACAGGCAAAGACGGAATTCTTAATCAAAAGAAGTCTACTGGTACCAAACATAGACCTAATTTTGAGGAAGAAATTTCTGAGAGTGTGCGCTTGTGTAAATACTTGTATGGAAATCAGTCATGGACTGTAGAAAACCCTAAAAGAAAAAAATTAGATGCGTTTTAGTTGTTGTACAAATGAAGAAAGTAAAAAAAAAAGCAGCATATCTAGTGATGAATAAACAAAGTCCGATTAATATCAGAATCAGAAACACTTGTCAGAGAGATTTTAATAAAGGTAAGGGGGTGAGTGAGAGACAAGATGACAGTTAGTGGGGGTGTAATTAGACGAGAGCAGCTTCGATGGCGAAAGGATGACCGACGCGATGTGATAGGCAAGTGACCATACCAACAATTAAAGGAATGCATAACGAAAATACTGGTCGATCAGTAAAATGTGTTTGTTATATAGTAGGATATGTAATTGTAATTTAGTTTAACTAAACACGTTAGTAACTATCAACAGGATGGTATGTACATCTACAAGGAATTATGATGACCCGATGTTTTAGAGAAGCGCTGAGTACATTATGTTGTGCTGGGTCGATGTTTACCAAGCCACACGATAACTGGAGGGCTACTCAAAACTGGTTCAAATGGCTCTGAGCACTAGAACTTAGAACTAGTTAAACCTAACTAACCTAAGGACATCACACACATCCATGCCCGAGGCAGGATTCGAACCTGCGACCGTAGCGGTCTCGCGGTTCCAGACCGCAGCGCCTAGAACCGCACGGCCACTTCGGCCGGCGGAGGGCTACTCGCACAGTACAGAACAACCAATCTGTATTGAGATGGTGCTGACACGGAATGAGGAGGCTATTATCCCACTTTGGGTAGGCAAAATTCGAAATCATACCGAGGAAGCCGCAAACAGAAGAGCAACAATAGACTTCAGAGGCAACACCAATACATTCAATTTTTTTTTTTGTTTCATTACTTATTTTCATTTCAGATTCTTTCTAATTATGAATTTATGTATATTTATTCTTAAGGTATATTGTCATTATTGGATATTCAAATCAATAATTTAGAAAAAAAATGCAGTACTATGTAAGAAACTTCCAAAGTTGTGAATGTAATGCACGATCCTTTTCTAGACACAAAGGGTTGTAGTTTACATGATGAAATAACTAAGTATTCCAGCTGCAAAGCTAAAATAAAATAAATTTTCCGAGGTGCTTCTATGAAGGGAAGGAGAGTCTAGGTATTATCTAGTATCAATGATAGAAAGTACGAGGGTTGTTCAATAAGTAATGCGCATATTTTTCCTAAGATAATTTCGGTTGAGAAAAAAAGTAGAATTAGCGTACCCGCCACGGTAGCCGGTAGCCGCCAGGGTAGCCGAGAGCGCTAAAGCGCTGCTTCCTGGACTCGGGTAGGCGCGCCGGCCCCTGATCGAATGCGCCCGGTGGATTAACGACGACGGCCGGTGCGCCGGCCAGCCTGGATGTGGTTTTTAGGCAGTTTTCCACGTCATCTTAGGTGAATACCGGTCTGGTCCCCACGCCCCGCCTCAGGTACACGACTCGCAGACATTTGAAACATATTCACCCTATTTCACGATTTACAGTAGACGCAGACAGCTGGGCTACACTAATTCCGTCGTGGGGGGTTTGGGGTGGCGGCAGGATGGGCATCTGGCCACCCCTTAACATTAACAATGCCACTTCTGTACATAACCCTGCCGATCCTGCGCGCAATGTGGCATAAAGGCAGTAGCAAAAGAAAGAAAAAGAAGAAAGAAAGAAGAAAAAGGTGGAATTTGCTGTGGGACATCGTGTAATATTCTTGCTTCAGCCCCTATAATTTCACGAAGTTCTGATAGGTGATGGCGCTATAAGCAGTCTTCAGAAGTGTGTCTGTAACGGAGGTGCATTTCAAGCAGAGAGCTGTCACTGAGTTTCTTTAGCGGAAAACCAGTGCATCATAGATATTCACAGGCGGTTGCAGAATGTCTACAGAGACTTGGAAGTGAACAAAAGCAGTAGCTGGACGAGGCGTCTGTCGTCATCGCAACAAGGTCTCGCAAATCTGTCCAATCTTCCGTGTTCCGGCCGGCCGCGCACAACTGTGACGCCTGCAATGTTGAAACGTGCGGACATCCTCATCTGAGGTGATTCGCGGCTTACGAACAAATGCCTCGCTGTTCATCTGGACGCAGCACGACGTCGGCTCCGACGCGGACATACAGTTCCTTCCAGTGAGGTGGCGCAAGGGCGTCGCATTGAACGGAGATTATGTTAAAAAATAGAGTTTTGTAGGCAAATGAGTGGGGACTAATAGGTGCATTGGAATCCAGAATGAAACTAACCTACTTTCAGAAAAAAAAAAATGTTGCGTCAACTGTTCGATACAGTTTCGGACTGTCGCGTGATTAACAAAGTAAGAGCCTACGGAATATCAGACCAGCTGTGTGGCTGGATTGAAAAGTTTTTAGCAAACAGAAGACAGCATGTTATTCTCAATGGAGAGACGTCTACAGAGTAAAAGTAACCTCTGGCGTGCCACAGGGGAGTGTTATGGGACCACTGGTTTTCACAATATATGTAAATGACCTAGTAGATAGTGTCGGAAGTTCCATGCGGCTTTTCGCGGATGTTGCTGTAGTATACAGAGAAGTTGCAGCATTAGAAAATTGCAGCGAAATGCAGGAAGATCTGCAGCGGTTAGGCACTTGGTGCAGGGAGTGGCAACTGACCCTTAACATAGACAAATGTAATGTATTGCGAATACGTAGAAAGAAGGATATTTACTGTATGATTATATGATAGCGGAACAAACACTGGTAGCAGTTACTTCTGGAAAATATCTGGGAGTATGCGTGCGGAACGATTTGAAGTGGAGTGATCATATAAAATTAATTTGATGGTAAGGCGGGTACCAGGTTGAGATTCATTGGGAAAGTCCTTAGAAAATGTAGTCCATCAACAAACGAGGTGGCTTACAAAACACTCGTTCGACCTGTACTTGAATATTGCTCATCAGTGTGGGATCCGTACCAGGTCGGGTTGACAGAGGAAATAGAGAAGATCCAAAGAAGAGCGGCGCGTTTCGTCACACGGTTACTTGCTAAGCATGATAGCGTTAGGGAGATGTTTAACAAACTCAAGTGGCAGTCTCTGCAAGAGAGGCGTTCTGCATCGCGGTATAGCTTTCTGTCCAGGTTTCGAGAGGGTGCGTTTCTGGATGAGGTATCAAATATATTGCTTCCCCCTACTTATACCTCCCGAGGAGATCACGAATACGAAATTAGAGAGATTAGAGCGCGCACGGAGGCTTTCAGACAGTCGTTCTTCCCGCGAACCATACGCGACTGGAACAGGAAAGGGAGGTAATGACAGTGGCACGTAAAGTGCCCTCCGCCACACACCGTTGGGTGGCTTGCGGAGTATAAATGTAGATGTAGAATTATTGAATTCCCCTTCTATCGTTAGTTATTTACAGTACGAATACAGTCGCACCCTGAAATGCATGTGCTGGATGCGTACCTGTCTGGTGGCGACGTAGTTGAAGAGCGTGATGGAGATGTAGGTGGCGACGAACATGATGCCACCCAGACTAGCGACGCGGACCGAGTACTGCCGAATGCCGTCGAGGAACGCCACGCTCGCGTCCTCCCGGGTCTGGCCGCTGGCAATGACCTCGTTGGGGTCGAACATGGCGCGCAGTACGACGTCGTTGACGGTGTCCTCCGGAGCGCAGCGGCCCTGCAGGTAGTCGTCGAGCGCGCGCGCCACCACCCCGCCCATCTGCGCCGCGTACTCCACCATGACGCCCGTCAGGGTGCCAAAGAAGAGTGTGTTGAGCGGCTGGCACGCGGCCGACACCACCGTCGACAGCACGGCGACCAGCATCAGTAGGCGCTCGAATGTAGTCGAGAAGCGGAACTGTGCACAGGGGAGAGGCGCGTCAGTGAAAAACAGGCAGGTTTCAGAGACTTCCGCTCAGCTGTGGAGTTGCTGCTGTTACGAAACTCCCTGGCAGATTGAAACTGTGTGCCGGGCAGAGACTCGAACCCAGAAGCTTGTCTTCCGCAGACAATGCTCTTACCGAGGGGTCTCCAAAAGACACTCATGTCCAGAAAAAAACAAAACGCTTTGAACGACTAGAGATAGGTCGTTCATATTCACAGGACATGTACATTGGTATGTTCTGCAGAAATGATTAGCATTTCTCTTACCTCGGTTCGTCATGTGTCCTGTTGCCTAGTAGACATGAACCCTGATAATTTGTTCCATTCGTGATGGCATCGACGCGTATATGACTCGAATGTCGCCAAGGGTGGCTACCCATGCTGCATTCACCTGGTTCCAAAATCCATCTGTTGTAGTTGGCACTGAGTCACAGCACTGTACTCATTACACACATTTTCGATTGATGACAAGTCTCTTGATCTGGCCACGGCAAAAGTCTGACATTCTGTGACACCAAGAAGGCACGTGTTCTAGTAGCAACATGTGGTCGTGCATTGTATTGCGGAAAAATGGCGTCTGGTG
Organism: Schistocerca nitens; assembly: GCF_023898315.1. Lineage (NCBI taxonomy): Eukaryota > Metazoa > Arthropoda > Insecta > Orthoptera > Acrididae > Schistocerca > Schistocerca nitens. Next base: position 743,170,692 of record NC_064617.1, read on the forward strand.
CACTGTACAGAAAGGGTATTGCTACAGGTAGCAGGGTGTCATTCACGTACGTGACAGGGATCACAGTGCCCTGGACACACACCAACTTTGATTTGTGGTTGTATCCCCACACTATAAGGCCTTGAGTTGGCATTATGCAGTCACTGTGATGCTGCTCCCCCTGTCTGCAGCGAACCAAAATGCTGCCATATTTTCAAGCAAAGAGAACCTGGAATCGTCCGGAAACACTATCTGATGCCATTCCTGTCCCCAGTGACGTCGCTGCATGCATCATTGCCGTCTAGCATTTTTCTGTACATTCGTTAAAGGTAGGCAGAGAAATGGACGACTCACACAGAACCCACGCCGTAATAAATGGCGACGGACTATCATACCTGATACGGTAAGATGTGTTACGTTATTCCACTACTGCGCCAGAGCAGAGGACGGCGCAGATCTGTCCTGCAATGACATTTGGATGAGGTGTCGATCTTCTCGGGGGCGGGGGGGGGGGGGGGTGTCTCGTCCTTCCGTCAACCATTCTGCACATACCCATTGCACTGCCGAAACACTTCGCCCTACACGAGCAACAATTTCCCGGATGGTTGCATCACATTCTCTCATTCCAATAATGTGCCCTGTTTCAAACTCACTGATTTGACGGTACGCTTCGCACGTACGTCTGCGAGGCATCCTGCACTTCTGCTCAAGTAACACTGATCTATTACCATCGGTTATTAGCGGCAGTGAGAGCGGCGGGCACATTCTACCGATGGGGTGTGTTGCGCCGCGATGTCGATGTTGACCTTGAATCCGCGGGCTGACATATTTCAAATGCTAATCATTCCTGCAGAACATACAAATGTGAATATGAACCTCCTATCTCTAGTCGTTCAAAGTGTTCTGCTTTTTCTGAACAAGAGCGTGCGATCGAGTCTGGGAAAGATTTAATCCGCCCCGAGATTGAGAGGAAGTTGTTTAAAGTGGTCCGCGATTCTTCACGCTCGTCTAGCTCCTAGACGAGACCTTAGTAGCTATACATTCACTTGTTCATAAAGAACGCTGTTAACGGAGATGCCACCAGAAGCGTCCAGCCTGCAGGCTACTGTGCCTTCCAAACTCTGTTTGCTGTGTTGTTTTTTCAAGTTTTCGTTCTTACATATACGTGTGTAGTATTTGCAATTCAACTGAACGAGATCTGACACTGAACCTACCTTGCAAGTAATACAGGCGAAACGCGCATGGACATAAAATTTTGTTTTATTTGGTTGTGATGAGACAGATCTATACACCGAGGCGACAAAAGTCATTGGATACCTCCCAGTATCGTGTCAGACCTTCTTTTGCCCGGCATACAAAAATTATCATCTTAATATTATACCCAAAGCTGGTATTTAAAAGTAATCTTCCCAGCTTTTGTTATTTTTCTACCACTTCTGCATTTATTCTAGCTCTTTAACAATTTTAATATCCTTGTAATGTTCATACTAGTATTTTGTTATGCACATATACAGATGGCGGTAGTATCGCGTACACAACGTATGAAAGGGCAGTGCTTTGAGAGGGCTGTCATTTGTTCTCAGATGATCCATGTGAGCCGGCCGCGGTGACCGAGCGGTTCTGTGCGCTTCAGTCTGGAACCGCGCGACTGCTACGGTCGCGGGTTCGAATCCTGCCTCGGACTTGTATGTGTGTGATGCCTTAGGTTAGTTAGGTTTAATTAGTTCTAAGTTCTAGGGGACTGATGTCTCAGAAGTTAAGTCCCATAGTGCTCAGAGCCATTTGATCCATGCGAAAAGGTTTCCGACGTGATTACGGCAGCAAGGCAGGAACTAACAGACTTTGTACGCGGTCTGGTAGTTGGAGCTAGACGCAAGGGTCATTCCATTTCAGAAATTATTAGGGAATTCAATATTCTGAGATCCACAGCGTCAATACTGTGCCGAGAATACCAAATTTCAGGCTTTACTTCTCACACAGCCAACACAGTGCCTGACGGCCTTCACATAACAACCGAGAACAGCAGCATTTTCGTAGAGTTGTCAGTGCTAACAGACAAGTAACACTGCGTGAAATAACTGTAGAAATCAATGTGGACCCACGACGAACGTATCCATTGGGACAGTCCGGCGAAATGTGGCGTTAATGGGCTATGGCAGCTGGAGACCGATGTGAGTGCCTTTGCTAACAGAACGACATTGCCTGCGGTGCCTTTCCTGGGCTCGCGAGTATATGGGCTGGACTCTATACTATTCGAAAATTGTGGCTTGCTCAGTTAGTCCCGAATTCAGCTGGTAGGAGCCGATGTTAGGGTTCGAAAGTGGCGCAGACACGAACCCATGGACCGAAGTTGTCAACAAGGCATTGCGCAAGCAGGTGGTGACTCGATAATGGTGTGGGCAGTGTGACATGGAATTGACTGGGTCCTCTAGTCAAAATGAACCTATCACTGACTGGCAATGGTTACGTTCGGCTACTTGGAAACCATTTCCAGCCATTTATCAACGTCATGTTCCCAAACAATTATGTCGTGCCACTGGGCCACGATTGTTCGCGATTGGTTTGAAGAATGTTCTGGACAATTCTAGAGAACTATTTGGCCATATAGATAGCCTGACATGAATCCCATCGAACATTTATTGAATTTAATCGAGTGGTCAGTTTGTGCACAACTCCTCGCACTGGCAACACTTTCGAAATTGTGAACGGCTACAGAGGCAGAATGGCAAATATTTCTCCAGGGACTTCCTGCGAGTTGTTGAGTCCATGCCACGTCGAGTTGTACTACGTCGGGCAAAAGAAGGTCTGACACGACACTGGGAGGTATCCAATGACTTTCGTCACCTCGGTGTATAGTCTGAGAATCTCGGAGGTTAACTGGTTCCGTTATTTTACTATTCATAGTAATTTTCGCTTCAGTTTGATCACCTCAAATGAAACATATGACGTCCGCTTTCTTAGGGGTCTTCCATGCCACATCGGCCAAAAGGAGGACCGATACGGTATTTTATGGCACGTTGGTGTATAGTCTAAGAATCTCAGTGGTTAACTGATTTCGTTATTTTACTACTTGTGGTATCGATAGCTACAATGCCATAGCGTAGGTACAAGGTAAGGTTGGCACTACGACACCGACACCGACGACAGCGCCCTCTAGCCGGCGTTGTGCAGCTCTACGAGCGCCGCTCCACATTCTACCCATTTGATTCCGAGTAGACGACCAAGCAACATTCTTTCTGTTGGGGTGAGCCAGTACAGGCTTGCCTTTGTAACTTCTCGTAGCTGTTAGCTTTGATACATGAACGGCTTCGCACCTACGTGCTCATCTGTACGCCAAGTTAAGTAATATTATCGATTGTATATACTCATACACCACTAAAACAGCTTTCACCTATACGCAGTACCGAAGTACTTCACCTTTTCCTGCTCCTACTCGCGTCCTTCACTCTCGGCCTATTTTGCAGAAGCAGTTCACAGGAGCAGATCAAATGGTTCAAATGGCTCTGAGCACTATGGGACTTAACTTCTGAGGTCATCAGTCCCCTAGAACTTAGAACTACTTAAACCTAACTAACCTAAAGACATCACACGCATCCATGCCCGAGGCAGGATTCGAGCCTGCGACCGTGTCGGTCGCGCTGTTCCAGACTGCAGCGCCTAGAACCGATCGGCCACCCCGGCTGGCCGGAGCAGATCCACGCGCCGCCTATCCAGGTGGGATACAAAACTACTTGTTATAATTTTTTCTTCATTGTGACCATTTCCAATGAAACATATTACTTTCGTTCTCTTATCAGATAATTTAGAATGTAGCAGATATTATGATATTACGTAACAATGAATTGCACAAATTAATATCTTTTACTTCGTCTGACTCCACAGCCTATTCACAATGGTTCTAGCTGTGGCGTGCCTTGCTTGGAGAAACTTAATCTTCATATTAATACATACGTATGTTAAAATCTGAGTGCACTCTGGCATACTTACCAGTTTAAAGAAACCCACTGGTGGAGGTGGTTCTGGGCCCTTTTCTTTGGGCTTATCTGTGAATTGTCTGAAAAAGAGAGCAAGTCACTTCGTGATTTTTTTAACTATTTTACACTGCGACATAAAAAAAAATTGCAGTAAAATAAAGAAATATTCATAAGATCACGAAATTTATACCACACAAAAATAATTTGTATAAAGGTGTTAATAAATGATGGAATTTTCGAACTAAAACAGAGTCGGCTTCTTGTGGTATAAAGTACATATTGCATCAGAGAAGCAAATTACAGGTACCAGCGTTTGGAAAACGTCTTTCTTATAATTCTTTCCTTGCGTGGTATAAAAATATCTGTATTCTTACATCACGTGCCAAATACGTTTTAAAATATTTCTGTAACACTACATTTCAAATTCCTCCAATGTCTTGTTAGGTTCGCCACTCGCCAGATTTCCCTTTGTACATTACTATATTTCAGGCCTACTACTTTAGCAATAACTTAAGTTTCGTGTCACTAGTGAAGCTTGAGTGAAAAACGTTCCCTTCGTCTGCAGAAATTTGTATCTCATATTTTTCTTACTTCGAATGTCTTGCACAAACTTGTTTCCCCCATGGGGAAGGTATTGAAACTCTTCTTCTTCCATTTTTCCTCAATTTTGAAGGTTAACAACTAGCTGTCGAAATTTATGTTACTTTCCATCATTTATAATGAATACTTCTTTGTCCTTTATCCATTCATTTAAAGAGTTCCGCTAAATATCACGCATTCACGGGCAGATCGGTTATGACTTAGGTGAACTAGATTTGTACATCTTTACGTTTCTGACAGAATGAGTATTTCATAAAATTTCTAGGTCACTTCCGGATGATGTTGAGTTCTTCAGATAACGTAAGTCCATATCCAAAGAGATACTTTTTCGCCTCAATATTTCTGCTGAAATTCAGGAAAACGTCTTCAGTAGCGTTTTACGACTGATGATTTGACTAACGAGCTTCACGAATGCGCAAATCGACAATGTCACACATCAGTGGAGTGTCTCAAATACAGTACATTTGGATACAGGGTCCTCTCGAAGGGGGGTTGACGTGCAACCAATATTTTGTATCTGTGACGGTTGGAACTTTAATAGTGCAACTACACTCCTGGAAATTGAAATAAGAACACCGTGAATTCATTGTCCCAGGAAGGGGAAACTTTATTGACACATTCCTGGGATCAGATACATCACATGATCACACTGACAGAACCACAGGCACATAGACACAGGCAACAGAGCATGCACAATGTCGGCACTAGTACAGTGTATATCCACCTTTCGCAGCAATGCAGGCTGCTATTCTCCCATGGAGACGATCGTAGAGATGCTGGATGTAGCCCTGTGGAACGGCTTGCCATGCCATTTCCACCTGGCGCCTCAGTTGGACCAGCGTTCGTGCTGGACGTGCAGACCGCGTGAGACGACGCTTCATCCAGTCCCAAACATGCTCAATGGGGGACAGATCCGGAGATCTTGCTGGTCAGGGTAGTTGACTTACACCTTCTAGAGCACGTTGGGTGGCACGGGATACATGCGGACGTGCATTGTCCTGTTGGAACAGCAAGTTCCCTTGCCGGTCTAGGAATGGTAGAACGATGGGTTCGATGACGGTTTGGATGTACCGTGCACTATTCAGTGTCCCCTCGACGATCACCAGTGGTGTACGGCCAGTGTAGGAGATCGCTCCCCACACCATGATGCCGGGTGTTGGCCCTGTGTGCCTCGGTCGTATGCAGTCCTGATTGTGGCGCTCACCTGCACGGCGCCAAACACGCATACGACCATCATTGGCACCAAGGCAGAAGCGACTCTCATCGCTGAAGACGACACGTCTCCATTCGTCCCTCCATTCACGCCTGTCGCGACACCACTGGAGGCGGGCTGCACGATGTTGGGGCGTGAGCGGAAGACGGCCTAACGGTGTGCGGGACCGTAGCCCAGCTTCATGGAGACGGTTGCGAATGGTCCTCGCCGATACCCCAGGAGCAACAGTGTCCCTAATTTACTGGGAAGTGGCGGTGCGGTCCCCTACGGCACAGCGTAGGATCCTACGGTCTTGGCGTGCATCCGTGCGTCGCTGCGGTCCGGTCCCAGGTCGACGGGCACGTGCACCTTCCGCCGACCACTGGCGACAACATCGATGTACTGTGGAGACTTCACGCCCCACGTGTTGAGCAATTCGGCGGTAGGTCCACCCGGCCTCCCGCATGCCCACTATACGCCCTCGCTCAAAGTCCGTCAACTGCACATACGGTTCACGTCCACGCTGTCACGGCATGCTATCAGTGTTAAAGACTGCGATGGAGCTCCGTATGCCACGGCAAACTGGCTGACACTGACGGCGGCGGTGCACAAATGCTGCGCAGCTAGCGCCATTCGACGGCCAACACCGCGGTTCCTGGTGTGTCCGCTGTGCCGTGCGTGTGATCATTGCTTGTACAGCCCTCTCGCAGTGTCCGGAGCAAGTATGGTGGGTCTGACACACCGGTGTCAATGTGTTCTTTTTTCCATTTCCAGGAGTGTACGTACTTACAGCTGATACAGCAGAGATACATGTTTCGTAGTTTAACTGTCCTTCAAAGTAGTCCCCATGTTTTTATATAACCCGCTAGCTACGACGTGGAAGTTGTAGAGTACTTTCACCAGCGCCAGTTGTGTTGATCGAACGGAGTGGTCTGTTAGCTGACGAATCTCTGTAATAATTCTGAAACGTGTGCTACGAAGCGCGTCCTTTATATTAGGAATCAAGTCGAAGCCACAAAGATTAATGACAGGGAGTACCGTGAATACTACAGCACTTTCCAAAATCATCGATGGAACAAATTAGTCATAGCTTGCACCGTAGGCTTGCGAGCATTGACCCGAAAAGTGATGGGTGGATTCTGCAGAAAATGTTGCCGCTTCTTTCTCAGAGTTGATCGCGAGTTCCTGGAATGAACGGTAATATTGCGGAATCACGGTATGCCGTTGGGTAACGGTATACGTTAGGATAACACCAGCTCGGTTCTATACGAGAATCACCATATCTTTCACATTGATGACGTCTCATATGGTGACTTGTAAATAATACTGTACGAGATATCCTTCACGTTTGTAGAGTGATAGCCTCGTATCATAGCCGTTCCCGCTATTCCGTCAATTCATGCCGAACCCATTATAATACAATTTGTGTCTTGCCCAGGCGTTCCTTTAGAGTGTACAGTTCAGCCATACGTTCTACCTCAGTCTCTCAGGCCAGCTTACAAATCATTTGGAGTCGTTGACCGTTCAGTAATGCGGTAATACCAAAGACTGACACTGGTGACGGGATGGCCGATATTACATTTTGGCGTTCCTCGTTGGTAGCTTTTACTCACTGTGCCATGTTGCACAAGACAACGGAGATTCCTTGCAAGTCTCTTTTAAGACCTTACTGGAATACTCAATTTTTATCCAACTGCCTTGTCCTTGTTTCGAAAACAATGTGACAGCACTACGTTAGATAGTGCGCTACACGAGGCTTTATTCTTCTTACAACTGCACATGCGCGTGATGTGGAAAGAAGAGTCCATTTGCGATGTTGATGTTATAAATAATGTGTGGGATGTGTGACATTTAATTCAATGGCATTGCATCTTCAGGACTGTTTTGCCACTATAAAATTCCTACCTTCGTACATACCGATGCGTACCAGTAGTCTTCCCCCTCTTCCTTCCATTCTCTTTTCCTAAATTGATGGCATTTGCTGAGAGTAGTTGGCAGAAGAAGGATCTCCATCTTCACCATAGCACAAGACTCACCTTTACCACCTGTACTTTTCGTAGTAATACTACAAAAAAATCATCTTCCATTATCTTTGATCTTATTATTTTATTCGTTTCAATTGTGAAAAACTATGTATGTATTTTTTTATATCACCAGTCGTAAGAGTGGTTGTATGGCTGCTGCCAGCATGCCTCCAACCTTTAAAGGGGGTAGCTGAGGCTCGAAAGAACAGTAAAGAAAAAACTTGTAACCTGTTCTAGAAATTCACAGGAAGTTGACGTCCTGGTCTTAGCAGAAGTATTGAGAGAAAAACTCATGAAATAAAGAGCTATGTTACCTGTTCTCCATGACTGTAATTTTTCTGCTAAAATTTGCTTCGCTTACACATTTCCTAGACAGTGTGAGCGTTAACTGTAACAATGTCTTAAACCCTTTTTAGAATGGCTATCGTGACCTTACATTTTTTCAACTCATTCCTACTTTTAGATTTCGATTACTCTCCTGTCTGTGGTGCACTTTGTCTTTATTCTTCTGATAATTTCAGAACACCTCGTTCCAAATCACAATGTGTAGGGCTCCTCGTAGCACAGGGCTAGCACCAAAATCTAAGTAAACGATGTCCGTCCCTGTAGTGGCTTCATTGTCCGTTTGCCTCAACATTTGTATGAATGTAGTCTCTCCAAGAGATGGCCGTTTAATGTCCTGCAGTGTTATGAACTGCTGTTCCTAGAGAGAACCAACGCCAATAATTACTAACAAGACAATCACAAGCACAATAAGCTGTTTGGCAATAAGTCGTCGCGATACTCTGTTTGTATTGAGTATCGGTCGTGACGGTCCAAAATATTCCAGGTGTTGCAGTTCCGAAGCATGTGGCTGTAAACAAAGGTCTGCCTGTGATCTGGGAGATCAGCATGTTGATCCTAGATGGCTGCGCGTCCCTGCTCTTAGGACTGTGTACATTCGCGATGACTGCCCAGCTCCACATCTGACGTTGTCTTGACGACGTTCTTGCTGGTATCGCTCGCCATCTCCACATCCGTTTCTGTAGCGTTGGATACAAAGTACTACACCTAGTAGCACTAACTTTGCTGCATGGTTCAGTAAGCTATACACAGTAATAATTTTACCTCAACTAAGACCAAAAACTGCGTTATTTTTACTGTTTACTATTGCTTATTACTCTCATGAAACATCAGTTTATGAGGCCGCCGCTAACCACTAGTACGTATTTATCAGAGCTGTCACAAACTTTATTTTAAAGGACATAAACATAAAATGTATACTCAACCATGAAATTGGGGACTAAAGCAAAGAGTATAAAAAACGAATCCAACAAATTTAACAGTGTCTTACACATCTAAAGGATCCTGTTTCTTTCCGATTGTTTCATCTTCGTCCAGTCTTTTGACCCTCATCACGTGCACGTCGTCCGCACTATTAATGCCATTTTCTGCGGAGTTCTTCATGTTTCTGCGAACCCTGTCAGAAAGATAAACAAAATAAAAATTTAAACTTCCAGTGAGGATTTTCTCAGCAGTAATGGTTTTACAAGAATTGCCTTACATATGTTCGTTAATATGAGGACTGAACTGTGGCCTGATACTCGATCAAGTATCGAGATAAGATCTATACAGTTTACTCCGAAAGATTTGTAGATAACATGATATTTACATGTTACGTAACTTCTGTCGAACCTCTTGTCAGCTTCAAGGATCCTTATCTATCGATAGCCCTTTTCGCTGTTCTTGGATTTTTGAGAGTGGGGATATCAGAGGGAGAGAGGGGATAAAGGTTAAAGATATCGAATTTTATGACTACTATGTAAAGGGAAGGCATTTACCAATAAAATCAGTCATGTTGGATTAAAAGATTAAACTGCTGATCCAGTCCGATGTACTATTGACGATTAAGAGAAATCAGTGGAGATAGGTTACCAGTGTACCACTTGTTTTCGTATATCTACGTAAGTAGGCTGTTTAGGTTTTTATGTTGGTAACGCCATGTAGCGCTCTATATGAAAATCACTGACTGTGCTGTGTGCAGTCTGTGGCTGGTTTGCATTGTTGGAATTTGCTATTGTAGTGTTGGGCAGTTGGCTGTTAACAGCGCGTAGCGTTGCGCAGTTCGAGATGAGCCGCCAGCAGTGGTGGATGTGGGGATAAAGATGGCGGAGTTTTGAGAGCGGATGATCTGGACGTGTGTCCATGAGAGACAGTAAATTTGTTAGCCTGGATGTCATGAACTGATAAATATATTATGACTTTTGAACACTATTAAGGTAAATACATTGTTTGTTCTCTATCAAAATCTTTCATTTGCTAACTATGGCTATCAGTAGTTAGTGCCTTCAGTAGTTAGAATCTTTTATTTAGCTGGCAGTAGTGGCGTTCGCTGTATTGCAGTAGTTCGAGTAACTAAGATTTTTGTGAGGTAAGTGATTGATGAAAGGTATAGATTGTTGTTAGTCAGGGCCATTCTTTTGTAGGGATTTTTGAAAGTCAGATTGCGTTGCACTAAAAATATTTTGTGTCAGTAAAGTGTTGATCAGAATAGGCAAAGAGCGAAATGTCTGAGTACGTTCAGTTCTTCTCAGCTGTTTGAAAATCAAATAATGTAAGAGGTTTATCAGCACAGTAGTTCATTAATTTTTCTAAGGGGAGGTTATACTATAAATGCCGCAAAGTTTTTGGTCAAAATGCTCGGTTACTTGGCTGGCCTGGCGAAATGGACACAATTCCTGTGCTCACATGAACTTCTGGACTGTGGTCTTTCTTTCGCATGTCTCAGCTCTTTGCTGTTCGAAGCGTCGCCGAGCCGTATGGTGACGCCACGCTTTGCACCATACATAAGAAGGTTTTAGGCACCGTTGAAACATATCTCAAACCTGCATCGCAATAGGAAGCAATTACGGCCTTTCAAACAAAGTGATCCTTCAGTTCTGTTGAGCAGTGTCTATTAAGAGGATACGTTCCTAAAGGGATAAAATACAAAGGACGATACGTTAACTGCAAGTTGTACATAAACCAGGCTGTAGTTATGTGAGTCCAAGAATGTGAAAAGGAGGCAGCAGTTCAGAACTCTAATCTATCCCCGTATTATTCAGTCAGTATGGAAACGGAAATGAAATCCCATGTTTCTTGACAAAACGTTGGGGAACGATGCGGGAGACCCGCACTGCCGCACTAGGCAAGGTCCTAATGGAGGTGGTTTACCGTTGCCTTCCTCCTACCGGAATAGGGATGAATGATGATGATGAAGACGACGCAACAACACCCAGTCATCTCGGGGTAGGTGAAAATCCCTGACCCCGCCGGGAATCGAACCCGGGACCCCGTGCTCGGGAAGCGAGAACGCTACCGCGAAACGACGAGTTGCGGACTTAGTCAGTAAACAGCAATAAATTGAATGAGAGACCAAGGAAACGAGTTAATGTTCATTGAAGAAGTATCATAAACTGTAATTCTGCCAGAGACGTGAGTTACGACATTCTTCCTGGAAGTATTTTTCTGGTGCGTACGCTTATATTTTATAATTTATACGTGGTATACGAACAAATTGGCTTCAGTGGGTATAGCACAATGGATTATTTGGTTTATTAACGCCATATAGATTTCAAGAATGTAAATTCCTAGTTAGAACGTACTGTACGTTAAAGGCAATTGAGAATACAGTAGAAAATTTACATCATTGTTCCAGCTTTCATTAGACATTATCAGAACAGTGAGATATTTAGAACTGATGCTAATGATGTTTGGTTTGGGTGTCGCTCAACCGCAAGGTCATCAGCCATCAATTTTTACACAGTCCAATTTTCTTTTTCGCAGTCCAATCTAGCCACTGTCACGAATGATGATGATGATGATGATGATGATGATGATGAAATGATGAGGACAACATAAACACCCAGTCCCCGGGCAGAGAAGATCGCCAACCCGACCGGGAATCGAACCCGGGACCGCGTGATCCGGAGGCAGCAACGCTAACCACTAGACCACGAGCTGTGGACAAATTTAGAACTGAAACAGGAATTAAGTAAGTGGAATATCGATAACGGCGAGATATTTGTCCCGAGAATTTCGATAAGTTTTAACTTTAAATTATTTGTGAAATTTCTCCTATCCTATTGCAATTCCTGAGGAAAAGGGGTCTTAACGGAGGGACGGATAGTCGGATAACGAGTGACAAAAAATATTTTTTCGTGCGATATAATTACAAATTAACAACTTAAGGACTTTTCCTTCATTTCTACAGAACCCTCGCTCCTTGCCAAGTCTCATGACTCTAGGTCAACTTGAAGTATCCTACAAGTTTTGATGAGTGAATTTGCGAGTATCAAAATATGTGACATAAAAGGCTGTATCTTTTGATTTCACTGACTTAGTGCTTAAATTTATTACATCGCCAAGTGGTCATAGATATTAGTGTGTGACGTAAATTTGAAGTTGATACGTCTACTCGTTGCTGAGAAAAAGGTAGACAGACACACATACAGCTAACAAATGATAAAAAAAAATATTTTTTCGTGCGATATAATTATAAATTAGCAATTTCTGGATTTTGTTCCTTTATTTATACTTTGGAACTTTACTTCTTGCCAAATTTCGCGATTTATGTTGGAAATTATTAGTGGAGAAAGGAAGGAAAGAAATAGGCTAGGGTACAGAACAGAGTGGAAAACATGAACCTGACTATAATGAAAAAAAAAGGCGGGCAATAGAGGTAGATGAGACCAAGAAGGTTGTTTATTGGTTTAGAAGAGACAAATAGACGAAGAATATGAATAGTGGAAGGTGAACAGATAACAGTAGAGAACATGCAAGAGTAATGTGGATATTATAGCTGAAGACCACAATGCATGGAAAAAAGAGTCCTTCAACCAAAGGTAGATGTCAAGTGGATGTCAATGATGGCATTCGTCAGCAGATATCGCTCATATGTTTATACATGCCGCACTTCGATCGGAACCAACGCATAAAGGTTGATGAACAGTATATCTAGAAGACTTTTTCATGTATTTAATAGAAACAATATCGGTAAAAATTTCTGCGGCCATTATAGTGAAAGAAGAATCACAACTGCCGTGACTGTATCTTCGACAGATGGACTTCAAAAAACTTCGACTTCAGCTTCGCATTAATATCAGGCTGCATTTGATCATGTGCCGTACTGTTTATTTTTTGGAGAACTGAGAACTCATAAACACTTCAAGCTGTACACTTTGGAGTTTAACTGTAGTATTGCAGCGTTTTGGAGGCTGTGCAGCACTGTCTTGGGCAGACTTAATGGAAATCACGTAGCAGCAAATATAGGATCAGTTGGTACATTTGAAGAAGTAGAGAATGTATTAAAAACATCGTTTCACACAACTTCTAGCAGCTAGAAGCAGCACCAAGACCCTTCACTGAAATTAATAGATTTATAAAAATTCTAAAAAACAAAAGCTAATGTGGGGTTAACGGAATTTGAGACAAAATTCTGAATAGTTGTTTCAGCTTAATAAGTAATGTTCTTAGCGATAAATGTAACGCATCACTGGAACAGGTAATTTTCCAGGAAAATTAAAATGTGCACTGTTAAACTAGTTAATAAGAAAGGTGATAAGACATCATCCAATTCTCATACTGATATCTTTTTCCAAAATCTTGTATAAAGTAATGTGGAAACAATTTATTTAACTTATTACAGTTTGGGTTCCAGAATTCCTCGACTGAGAATGCTATTTATACATTCACTCATAAATTAGTACAAGCCTTAAGTAATGATATGTCTCCTGTTGGTACTTTTGTGATCTTTCCAAGGCCTTTGATTGTGTAAATCATGTTACTTTCCAAGAAAAGTTCAAGTTTTATGGAATTGATGGGTTTATGCACAACTAGTTTGAATCATAATTAACAAACAGAGTGCAAAAGGTTGTGCTGCATAGTTCTGGCTACGTCGGGAAAGGTAGAACATTCTAACGACTGGGGAATAAATCACAAAGGGAGTCCCACAGCGTTCGATATGGTTCTACTTCTTTTCCTTATATATGTGAATGAGCTCCCACTTCACATTCAACAAGCAAAATTGGTACTTTTTGCAGGTTCGATATGGTTCTACTTCTTTTCCTTATATATGTGAATGAGCTCCCACTTCACATACAACAAGCAAAATTGGTACTTTTTGCAGGCGATACTAGTGTTACAATAAATCATATTAGAGAGAAAACTATACAAGAGGGAGATGATATTTTGCAAAGAATTATTAAGTGGTTCTCTTAAAATGGACTCACCCTATATTTTCAAAATGGCTCCCTACATTCAGTTCTATACAACAAATGAATCATACCAACGGCTGATGTAGTACACGAGAAAGGATCAGTAAATAGGGTAGAAGGCTCCAAATTTTTGAGAGTACATATTGATGAAAACTTGAAAAGGATGAGGCATATTACTGAGCTTGTCAAACAGTCAAATCCAGCTACTTTTATTCTTCGTGTAACTGCTAACTTAGGAAACCAACTTATCAACCTCTTGACATAATTTGCATATTTCTACTCAATGTTATCGTACGGAATAATTTTCAGGGGTAACTCATCACTTAAAAAGAAAATATTGTTTGCACAAAAGCGAGCAGTAAGATTTATATGTAACGTTGACCCACGGACGTCATGTAGATAGGTATCTCTTCAAGGAACTAGGCATTGTAATTGCCTCGCCACAATATATACATTCTCGAATGAAATTCGTCATAATCTTCAACGATTTGAGAAGAACTGTGATATTCATACCTACAACATTTGAGAGAAAAATAATTTTTATTACGGTGCTGTCAGTGGCTCAGAAAGGAATTCAGTTTGGAGCAACAAAAACATTTTGATACTTTGCTCAATAACATAAAATTTCTTACGGGTAGCCAAGCATGTTTTAAATCTAATTTAAACTTATTTCTTCTGGACCAGTACTTCAATTCCATTGAAAATTTATGTATAAAAACTGTTAATCAGTAAAAAAATTCATTGTAGCTTTCTTGTAATCTGACTCGTTCCATATCATTTCCGTAAAAGAGTCGATCAGATGATCTATGTAATACGTCGCACATCAAAGTTTACACTATTCAGAGATGGTTCACACGTCCCCCCCCCCTCTCTCTCTCTCTCTCTCGCTCCCCCTCTCCCTCAGGTGAAGTGACGACACGGGAGACAGGAAGAACATAAGACCAAAAATTAAATGAAACTAAATTTGTTACACCATGAAAACGGTGGAGCCCCTAAGACAGGATGCACTCTAGGAAAGAGAGGTATATTCTTCGTGTCTGTTTTGGGAAGATGTTTCACCTACTTTGTACATTGTGCTAATCGAACGTAGGACGTAGGGTTGGCCATTTCTAAATTCTTGTTTCGTATAATTATCGTCAAACTTTGTGCTCGTCTGTCTGGAAGACTTTTATTCTTTTTAATGTCCCAGTTTCAGATGATTTATGAATAGTTTTTTGAATTTTATGATCTTTGTTGCGAGCACGTGGCCTTATGACGTATATCCTACTCTCAATGTAATAAACGCGTGTTGCGTACTGTATATTTCACAGCGTACTTTCCACCATTTACTGTGATCCCAACGCCTCACTTCGTGTATAAGATTAGGTCTTCAGTGTTTCGTCCTCATAATGTGTGTGACTTGCCAAATTAAAATACCGTACGTAATTTAAGTAACGAAGAGCTCTCCTGTTTCAGTCTCCTGTCTCCAACGGCTTCACAGTAGTTGTGACGTCACGTTCTACTCATCCATATTCCCTGTTTTCATGCGCATTAGGTACACTGCCTTCGAACTACATTCCTCATCTGACATTTATTGAGAACTACATATCTGTCGCTTTTCGATCAGTATTCTGATATATATCTGGAACATCCGTTGGTCACGTTTGATTGCGAAAGTACTACACCGTCTGAGTTTGGAGATAAGATAACGATACGATCTGTCGCTTTTGCGCCTGTCAGCGAGTCTTGAAACCGCACTGATCCACATTGCCTTACTATGCGCCATTGTCTGAAAATAGACGTCTGAGTTCTGCTTATTCTGAAAACTATAGGTGTATACACGATGTTGACTTTTTATCTCTTGTGTAAAACCTACACGTACGCACTTTTTATTACTCTTAAGACAAAGTTCGGGCATTAGTGCAGAGGATCTTGTATCACATACGTCAGTTTCTTTTAAATTTATTTCTTCTGGTATCTCGTCTTGTGGATGTGTTCGCAGCAGTTGTTTAAAGTTATTTCGAATTTATTTTGCTACATGCGTTCAGAAGGACATCCAGTCCTAAACGGTACAGCACAGAAGCAGGAGATATAATGAAACGTCTTGACAGGTTAAAAGTGCAATGAGTGAGACGCAGTCCTGCCACCAGTGCGTATTAAACAGTTTCGTCAGGGCAAGAGGAGTAACTCAATAAGAAGCTGTCAGACGCTTAAATACACTCTAAGACACCCAACACGGCGGAATTATCCGAGTAGGCCGGAAATCGATGGATGTGATGTACACGTGCAGAAAAACAAATAATTACAGTTTCACAAAAATTGGATGATTTTTTCAAGAGAAACGGCTTCACAAATTGAGAAAGTCAATAATGCGTTGATCCACCTATTTCCCTCGTGCAAGCAGTTATTCGACTCTGTAACGTGGGACTTAGGGGAAACAGGAAAAGGTATGGACGGGGCCTGATCAGTTACCGTTGGTTGCACAGTAAACACATACACTTTATTTAAGGAAATAATTTTTTTAAAACAATCATTTAAAAAAAATTGACTGTAACACAAGCCACACTGACTGCTGAAGGCCTTATTAAGAAAAATTCAAATTATTTGTCGGCTGAAAGCCACAAGCAATAGGAATAATTTAAACAAAACATTATTTTTTAAACAATTTCCACAAACAGACCAAATAAAGAAGGGAGTGATCCACAGACAGTGCTCCAAGGATCGACCTGGGAAGGTCCCTCAAACGTAAGTAAGGTGAGATAGGCAGTCCAGTGTTATACTCACTTAACAGGATGGCAACTCAAACCAGTCACAGTTGAACGCAAGACCAACACTCTCGCAAAATCTACCTAACGTCCGATACTCAATACACGATAGAATAACCCATGCCAGGCAGACGGGCAGACTACACTCTTGACATCGTAAAACGACAAACATTATACAAGTTCAAAATGGTTCAAATGGCTCTGAGCACTATGGGACTTAACATCTGAGGTCATCAGTCCCCTAGAACTTAGAACTACTTAAACCTAACTAACCTAAGGACATCACACACATCCATGCCCGAGGCAGGATTCGAACCTGCGACCGTAACGGTCGCGAGGTTCCAGGCTGAAGCGCCTAGAACCATTCGGCCACGGTGGCCGGCATTATACAAGAGAACATGTTCAAACGCAAGAATAATCCGAGGTAATCACAACAAGTTGCCTCCACGAATCCAGTACGTAGACAGCGTTAAAATAACTGCTCATTCAAAACCACGCTGGATATACACGGATCCTCGAAAACAATTCCACAAACAACTCAAACAATACTAAAACCAGTCACTGTGGAGCAACAAGGACGAATTACAAGACACAGAGAACCCAGAAGCGGTCGGAAGACCGAATACACGTCGTGCGTTGAGACGACCGACCGAACGACCAAACAATGGTCGCTCTCAGTCAAGTCAGGCAAGGCAAACGTCCCAGTTTGAATCGTCGACTGACAATTTATTCCATAAGGTCACTTCGACACACACACACACACACACACACACACACACACACCAGTGAAGGTTGCACTAGTCGCATATAACGATCGATTCAACTAAAACTCGCTGAATCCGGACCTCGACGTGGTCGTGAACTCTTGCGACCACATTCTTCCATTGGGCAGTGCATGTATCGCCGTCCCCCAACTGAACTCCGTCACACGACGATCTGAAAAAACTTGTGGTCGCTCCAAAGATAGGACCACAATATTCGCTAGCGATAAACGCCGCTGCTGCCACCCTCGGACAGACAAAGCGAACAAACGCAGTGGCGCCAGAGAACGCACTAAGTAAACGAGAGGTCACAATCCGAATACACGACGCCAACCTGTCAACGGCACAAACGCGAGACGGAGCACGGCTCAGGCTTGGCAATGATTGATAGAGTTGTTGGATACCCTCCTGAGGGATATAATGCCAAATTATGTCCAATTAGCAAATTGGGTCGACAAAATCCCGAGATGGATGGAGGGCCCTGCCTGTAATGCTGCAACCGTTCTCAGTAGGGGAGAGATCCAGTGACCTGTCTGACCAAGGTAAGGGTTTGGCAAGCTCGAAGGCAAGCAGTAGAAACTCTCGCCGTGCGTGGATAGACATTATCTTGTTGAAATTTCAGCAGGGGAGACTTCCCAAGAACGGCAACAAAACGGGGCGTAGAATATCGTTGACTTGCCGTGGATGCGACCAAAACGGTTCTCCTATGAAAGATAAGGCACCCCAGACACCGTGCCTGGTTGTCGGGCCGTACGGCGGGCACAGTCAGGTTGGTATCCCAGGGGTGTCTGGGGCGCCCAGAGACGTCTTCGGCCTGGAATCTCACTGACTGACGTAGAACAGTTTTCGGTGATGAGTGACGCTCCGAAATGAGCTCCGTTAAGCACCTAAGGCGTGCCTGGAGACACCTCGGACTTAGGCAGGATACCAACTACACAGTCGCCCGCATACGGCCCAACAATCAGGAACGGTGGAACCATTTCTGTTTTTCATTTACTGATTTGTATAAAGTCTTGATCTAGGCAGGACTACCCTTACGTGCATTTTCACACCGAAATAAGTGTTGGATAGACAGATTTATATAAATTTCAGATAAAGTACTTCCGTCAGTTTTATTGCGTTACCTCCCACAACAACCTCATATATGAACGTCAACACAACCTCAATGCCACATCATACTACTAGGCACATAATGGAGAACCGGATTCTTCTTAAGAGAACTATTCCCTGAAATTTTCGTTGGCGCTTCAAAATGGAAGCTCTCCAATTACCGGAATGCTCTCCACACCACCATGTTCCTGTTCAGCTGGTTAGTCACTGTTCAGTCTTATCTGAGTAACAATTTTTTGTACCTACACCTTGAAATAAAAACACGTTTTCATGGTAGTTCACCAGTAGAAAAGCAGAGAGTGACGTGGTCCTGTGTTTAGCGGATTGGAGAAGATTTCTGGAGGAACAGGCTTCGAATTCTCCAGTGATTATCCAGAAGTAGGCCACCTATCGTTTTCTCAAATCCATTAAGTCGAATGTTGAGTCGGAACCATGGTACAGAACATAGGTGTTCCTCGCCCCTCATCAATCCAGGCTTTTGCGGTGTCGCTAATGACCGTTTCGTCAACCGTACGTTAAACTCTAATCTTTATTTTCCAGTCAAGGAAAACTATGTATTTTTATATTTGTTTATATTATAAAGTGTACAAAAAAACTGAATATTTCCTTTGCTTAGGCCACTGATTCTACAGCTCCATCGAGATAGGATGGGATTTCAAAAAGCAAGCTACATGTTGTTACGGCAGGGTAAGTAATTTATATTGAATGCGTCACTAATCGTCCAAGTGACACAGAAAAATGACATTATTTTCCAACATATTCACCAAATCTACCAGTTGTTCAGTCCCTCGACGAAGGACCCGCTCCTCCGTCACGAAGCGTTTCGAGAACCGGTTTGTGAATGTCCTCGTCGTAGGAAAGTCTCATTTCCCCATATTTTTTTTCAGATTGCCAAAAAGATGTAAATCACATGATGCATATCTCAAATGTATGGCGGATCAGCATCAACCGATTCTGCGCGCACTTGCTTAGATTGTTGGCACCATTTCACTAGGACCGGACGCGACGTAGCATTGTTCAATATATCTCTAGAATACCGCAGCGAATCTCTGTGTGAAATTTAGACGTCTTGACCACAAGAATTGCAGGCCTACTGTGCCACATACTTCAGAATACATTCCCAGTTGGCGTACCATTTCACTCGCTCACTGTGGTGAATAACGCAGTAGAACCGTGTCTGCTGTAAACTCGTAACACTTACTCTCTTCCGACAATGTGGCACTACTGTCTTATCGTGGAACGCCATGCTTCGTCCCTATGCATATAGGGTGGTAGGTAGAACTGCAGATATTTTTATTGGTGACTGAGGACAGTATACTAAACAACGTTACATCAATATTTACTGCATTTGCAGACTATCGATTGAAGCTGTTAGGGGTAGTATCTCGAAGTACATGTGGCAGCAGCAAGCCATTAATGCTAATTTCTCCTTGGGCAGCACGTCAGGTGTTGACGTTCGGACGCTTGGGCGCAAGAAGGTTAATTTATACTGACAGGCGTAGTCCATTTAGCGGTGTAGTTACGACTGTGCAAAAAACATCAGGTAGTAAATTATTTGACGTTCTCGTGGGAATACTTCTAGATACAATGAAAACACAATGAACACACTGAATATTTATATGGTTATGGTGTCGGAAAGAACAGACACCATTGATGATCTACACGCGACTCGAACATCGACGAGTCTGCTTATCCGTTCAAAATGGTTTAAATGGCTCTGAGCACTATGGGACTTAACATCTGAGGTCATCAGTCCCCTAGAACTTAGAACTACTTAAACCGAACTAACTTAAGGACATCACACACATCCATCCCCACGGCATTTGCTTCGTCTCACTTTTTTTTTCTTTTTTTTTTTTTTACTCGGTACTTTCATGAGCATGCGGAAGACCACAGTCAAAAGCATCACGTAATATGAGCTGCAAACTGAGAATACATTTTTTAGTAACGAAACAAGAAAAAAAGATTCTGAATAACCAGGAAACTAACTCAAAACCTATTGTCAAAATTTTTAATTTCGCTTATTTATATTTTTATTTCTTTTTATTTTATTTTATTTTATTTTTTATAAGGAAGAAAACTGAAGACCTCATGGGAACTTAGGATCGTTCCCTCCTTCAACATCGTAGGGACCCAGGAGCCAGACGACCGAATTCGTTTTCGTCTGAGGAAAAAAGGATACGTCCGGACGAATAGGAAATTCATCCGAAAAAGCGAATTCAGGCCCTCGCGGAAGAAAATATAAATGTCGACGAATCCAGAGTCAATGATTCCATCCACAACATACCAACCTGTGAAGTAAGGTATCAGTGTGATGACGTTCGTTACATGGATCAGTCTGGCAAAATCCTATACGAAAAAGACTGATTCTATAACACGACGAAGCAGTATCCATCGGTGTTATAGGAAGGTTGATATGGGACCAGACAGTTTTCCACGATGTTGACGGGGAAGCTGTTTCTACAGGGGAGATGCAAGACAGTTGACCTCAGCGGGGTGATAAGTCTCCGATAGTGAAATGCGTCTTCGAAAGGATATTAGCACCTAAGAAACTGACAATAATAAAATGTTCGCGGAGGAAATGGAATACGGGGCCTGTATACATGTTAAGACATTGGGTCGTACAAACAAGATAGACGCCTTCACTTTAATATTAGGAAGACCTAATTCTTCATGTCTGCGGGGCCTGGCCATCGCTTCAGACTTAATTCGAAAGATGTGTCATCGCCACAGGAATCAACCGGATAATTCTTTGAGTCTGCTGGCCATCACTGTAAGAAGAGGGTATATCTCTGCAGTGTAATAGTCTTTAACGAAAATATAGGCGTCCAAGGCCAATACTTGGTGAAGAAGGCTAAGGAAACGGCGTTCATGTTCAAGAGTCGCTACCTGTACACGGGTAGTAACCTTTCGCCAGTTAAGTGCCGCACGTTCGGTTGGGTTGCGACCTATTATAATTTCTAAAGTAATGTGACGATCGACCACCGTCGCCCAAGGTATTACCATTCAGTTACAGCCCAGCGACCGCAGGAACGTGCATTCGAGATCATTGATGTGGGCATCAGCTAGACAAAATCAAAGGTATCCTTGATTCCGGAAATGTACGACACCAAGGGAATGTTCCTGCAGCTAGGCTATACTGAGCATCCAGGGAAGGCGACACAGTTTTACCAGGTGCTGCAAATAATTAAATGTGACGGCTACGGCATAGTGATCAGTAAAACGGGCAGGTATCATGTCAACGTCCAGAAACTGCCCGCACAAGGAATCAAAAATGTAAAGGCGACCGACTGCTAGAGGTGACAGTAAAAAAAGTGTGTCGGACAAGTGTAGGATACCGACAAACTCATGCGTCACAAAAGTGCAATCATCGAGTTCTTTACTAAAACTAAAATTAAGAGGCTGGTTCACCGGCTAGGGAACACAATTAAAATCACCACCCTACAGAATCTTTGTAGAGGATTTACGAAGGAGATAAGTGACTCCCTCTCTGTATAAACGCGAACTTTCCATAGAACGACCGCAGCCAAAAGGGGCATAAAGAAGAATTAAAGTGAGATAACAAAAGGTGCATTCTATACCCCTACCATTATCGTGAAATTCGAAATATCTTAATGAAATTCGTTCCATATACTCATAGAGTTCGGAAGCCACATTAAAAAGGGTAGAGAACCCAGGAATTGAAAACGGTTTAAATAACACATCCGGTAAAAATATAACGTCTGCACCGGAGTGATATATAAACCGTGGTAAACCGGGGAGCCGGATTTCGTAACCAGCCCTGTTAAAATCCGAAGTGAGGAAAGTGTGTGCTTACATAGACAGTTTAACTGGAACAAAAGCTACAAAATTACAAAACCATCATCGAACAAAAGCATGTATCATTATCCATGGCAGAAACAGTAGAAGAAATGGAAGGAGAAGAAGTATGAACATCTCCCCTAACTTGCAGCTATTTTTTCTTCTTCGGTGATGCGGATCTCCCAGCCTGCATACGTTGTTTACTATCGTGCGCTTGTGTGGACGGGTCATGCAGAAAGTCCACTTTTGAGAGAGGAGACGTCCGCAGTCCATTCGTCGACGGACAGGAGTTCGCGTGTGGAGTTTTGTTCAGTAACGACGAGGTACTCCTGTCATTGGGAATCAATCAAGTCTTGCTCATATATGGCTGTGTCATGGAGGCTGTGACAGGTGGTGCGGAAATAGTTTGTGAAGCTGAGACAACAGGAGACGTATCGATAGAGCCGAGGGAGAAAGTGGGGCCCTGATACAGATGCCCTAATAGGTGGCGGTGGAGAGGCGGCCTGGATGACAAGAATTTCGCCAGATGACGTACCAGTAACCATCTTTGATGTTAATCAGCCGCTTCAACTGTGTTTCGTCCTTAACACGAAACTGGTTATGATCTCACTACCAGTTTCTTGACACTAAAAGCCACCTCTTCAGGTGAACATACAATTAAAACATTAGAGCTTTTTAGCTCTAATGTTACAGTTTTATGTTCGCTTTCAACTTGGAACATTTTAGATTTTACGCTTTAGTTACATGTTCACCTGTAAATTCATCTTTTAGTGCCGCGAAATCGGTAGCAATCTAAAACTAAAGGACTAAAATACACCTCAAGCGGTTGGTTAATAACCAACATGATTACACATAGCTGTGTTTGCCCTACCTACAAGGCTGTCTCCCGTATCACAGACCACCTGACGAAGTGCAGAAGCAGCCTTCCTCGTCCACAAATTCAGGCTGGAGAAGAGGTCCTTCAATGAAAGACTATCCAAAGGGAGAACCAAATGAAAGATTCCTCAACTGCATAATCGTCCTGCGTTCTGTGACGTGGCCGGCATTGCGGGGAGTGACGACGTTAATGCCTCTACGTGTGGGCAGCAGGGAAAAATCACGAGCTTTACTTCTCAAGTATCCACCTTGATCTTCGGTGACAAGGGTTTGCTCCGCTTGTGGGAGAAAATCTACAAAGTAAATTTTTTACGCTTTCTATAAGCGGATTTTAATACCACCCACACGACGCGGACAGTTCGTACGGAGGTGGCCGCTCAGATTACAAAAAAAGTAGGTTCGTTCCTGGCCAGTATAAATAATATGAACCCGATAACCACACACCTACATATGAGAAGGAATAGTTTTTTAATCACCGTTTCCACAGACTGAACAATCACTTCTATTACCCATCACCATAAAAGGGCAGTATGAATTTCAGAAAATTGTCATTTACCTCGGGCAGAAGATTGAGAACCCGAACATTTGTACAGACCACTTCCGCATTCGCCAAAACAACCATGGTAGAGGAACCATAACGATGAGTAAAGGGCACCTGAGATCCGGACGTAATAACATCCTGTCAACCTGAAGTGGTCAAGAAATTTAACAAAAAACACTTACATTTCCGAGTCAAAGTACGCAGTATGCCCTTGATCTTTGGTAACCTTGATCTTGTCCACCAACTCGTCGTGTATCTCTAAAGAGCCGGGTGGATTTATCAAACTGAAGCTGATAGTAACTGTATGTGGAATAGACGTGGGAAGCATGTTGTAAATCACAGCACAAGACAACACCGCTTCAGAAAGGGCACCCCAAACACCAGTCACTATGCAGTCAAAGCACGTAAGGACTCACATGACAGTGAACGCAACCAAGGAAGACACGGGATGCTCGGTAAGAGGAGGAACTAGGACAACCTGCTACCTCGACGCACGAGTAGGAATGCCTTACTAAACCAATGGGACAACTCCCGCGGAGCACACATTTCATGCTACCTATTCCTGGCCGTGCTGCACACAGTTACAGCGATGCCAGAGCCCCGGTTTTTAAATCTGTTGCTGAGACTAGGTTTTGCCAGATAGACTTTTGTCTTGAACTATGATGAGGAGCCGCAAGCCGACCACCAACTGCGGCATTTTTTCTTCATCCTGTATACAAATACCGTGAGAAACAACCAATCGCCGGCCAGTGTGGCCGAGCGGTTCTAGGCACTTCAGTCTGGAACCGCGCGACCGCTACGGTCGCAGGTTCGAATCCTGCTTCGGGCATGGATGTGTGTGATGTCCTTAGGTTAGTTAGGTTTAAGTAGTTCAAATGGCTCTGAGCACTATGGGACTTAACTGCTGAGGTCATTAGTCCCCTAGAACTTAGAACTACTTAAACCGAACTAACCTAAGGACATCACAAACATCCATGCCCGAGGCAGGATTCGAACCTGCGACCGTAGCGGTCGCGCGGTTCCAGACTGTAGCGCCCAGGACCGCTCGTCCACTCCGGCCGGCGGTTTAAGTAGTTCTAAGTTCTAGGGGACTGATGACCTCAGATGTTAAGTCCCATAGTGCTCAGAGCCATTTGAACCATTTTAGCCAAACAACCAATCAGTTATATATACTTTAGATGAAGAGAGGTGTGCGATTCACGCAAACAGACGTGAACACAGTAAACACAATATGCAGCAGGTCCCGCTCAGTCGACCACCGGCGTTGGGCGTGTTGCGTGCTGCTATCAAGTCAGGTGGGGGACTCCACTAGTAAATACTCTGGGAGAACACTTTCATAGTTGAAATCTCCACTGATACAAAGCAAGTTAAATGGTAAAGTTCTTCATAGCCTAACACGCGAAGTTTTCGCAAATTTCTGCCATTTTGTGAAGAAAGGAGATGTGTCAGGTGCTCCATTCAAACTGAAATCCACGTTGAACAGAATGGAAGAAGCAAATTGTGTATAATTTACCTCCGTTCAGCGATCAGGAGATCTGGGAAGAGACCAGGTAGATGAATCCTCGACATTTTCAACGCCTAATGAGGAAAGGCCCAGAAGCTCTAGAAAGGCCATTTCAGACAATTTTAATGAGCAAACCGTCCGCCAGATGGTGAAAAATTTCTACATTACCGATAAAGAAGATCCACTTTAAATGAGATTTAAAAAATTATTGAATTCAATATACAGGGTGTTACAAAAAGGTGCGGCCAAACTTTCAGGAAACATTCCTCACACACAACGAAAGAAAATATGTTATGTGGACATGTGTCCGGAAACGCTTACTTTCCATGTTAGAGCTCATTTTATTTCTTCCGTTCAAATCACATTAATCGTGGAACGGAAACACACAGCAACAGAACGTACCAGTGTGGCGTCACCACTTTGTTACAGGAAATGTTCAAAATGTCCTCCGTTAGCGAGGATACATGCATCCACCCTCCGTCGCATGGAATCCCTGATGCGCTGATGCAGCCCTGGAGAATGGCGTATTGTATCACAGCCGTCCACAATACGAGCACGAAGAGTCTCTACATTTGGTACCGGGGTTGCGTAGACAAGAGCTTTCAAATGCCCCCATAAATGAAATTCAAGAGGGTTGAGGCCAGGAGAGCGTGGAGTCGATGGAACTGGTCCGCCTCTACCAATCCATCGGTCACCGAATCTGTTGTTCAGAAGCGTACGAACACTTCGACTGAAATATGCAGGAGCTCCTTCGTGCATGAACCACATGTTGTGTCGTACTTGTAAAGGCACATGTTCTAGCAGCACAGGTAGAGTATCCCGCATTAAATCATGATAACGTGCTCCATTGAGCGTAGATGGAAGAACATACTGACGAAACTAAAATGAGCTCTAAAATGGAAATTAAGCGTTTCCGTACACATGTCCACATAACATCTTTTCTTTATTTGTGTGTGAAGAATGTTTCCTGAAAGTTTGGCCGTACCTTTTTGTAACACCCTGTATTTTGAAGGACCATAGTAGTATTAGGGCAAAACGAACTTCTTACTTAAAAAGTGCCTGATAGTAGGCAGGCAGTCGTGAATATCGTCCATATATCTATATGAATGAGACATGTGTTCACAGTTGTCAAACAGGATCGTATGGGTATCGTGATAATTCACTACGGGGTCTATCGAAATTTGTTTCGAAAAAAAGCGAAACGGTCATAATCGATATTGGCGGCGAAAACGGTTTGCACCGAACGCCTGCATAAGGTTTAAATCTGACCAGAAAACAGGGGATTATCAAAACGACATGGATCTCTCAAATTACCAGAAGTGGCTCAGGGTTGGATTAGTACCTAATCTACTACCTCATACTGTTATAGATAACGTCCCTCACAACAAGAAGCAACTGACTCGTCGTCCAATATCAATCTTCATGAGGAGACAAAGGATGTCCTGGTTAACAGAAAAGCGAATTCCTTTCCACAAGGGAATGTTTAGACCGTAATTATGTACACTGATCAACCTGAACAAACTGGATTACATCACTTATACTATTTTAACCAATCATAGTCATACTGTGTTACTGTTTCCTATGCTACACAAAATGGATCAGAACACTGTTACAGAAACAATGAGGAAAACGTGCCAAATTTAAACAGACGCAAAATCTCCAAGATTGGCGATCTTTTACATAAGCTCGAAATTTAGCGTGGGCTTCAGTGCCTGATGCTATCGAAGACAGTGCTGCCAAAGTAGTCACTAAACACAGCCTTGTGAAATGCATTCACAAAAGAAGACGACATAAATATTGCAGTATTCGAATCGAGAACAGCTCCCAACATGAGTAACGTAGAAGTAGATGTCTTCGGAGCAGTGAAGCAACTTGAATGACTTAATAAAAACAAGTCTACTGGTCCAGACTATGTACCAATTAGGTTTCAGGGTATGCTGATGCAATAGCTCCATACTTAACAATCATATACAACCGTGACAGATTCCATGTCCTCCTTTGCATGTAGCCTCTCATTTGCATCAATTTTATTAATGTTTTATGTCATTGCACGGTGGTAACAGGCCAAATAAGGTTATTGTAATGAGAGTATTTGTACTGAGAGCTCAAAATACTTTTCACTTGCGTGTTGGGTTATTTCCCTGGGTGGCCTGTGCAAGGCGAGCGCCGGAGGACGCGGCACACTGCGTTTCTGGTTTGGAGCTGCACTTCCACGAATACTGAGAGGGTCGTACATCAATAGGCTTAAGCGCCTGGCGGAACGACTAATGTCGGTCGAGTTTCGCCTAATGTATGCAGGGCGAAACGACCTGTGAGGCCTCTGAGTGTCACCGCAGTTTATGTGTTTACCGCTCCGGCGCGTCTGAAACGAAGACTGCTGGTGACGACTGACTGCATTGTCCGCATCATACCGAGAATACTTGTGGACCGTGCCCTGCTGGGCGCGACTGTCCGGCGCCGTATGGGCAGTGGTCTAGGCATGTTTTCGTAGCCGCTCAAACGGCAAGTTCAATGCTCTCAACTAAATAGCAGAGGCATGGTTAGTCAATTTAAACTGAGGCTAGTTGACGTCATAAAGCCCTGCTCGAAATTGGAGGGAACGGTCGCTATTGGCGCGAATGATGGTCTCAGATAGTGTGAGGGAATTTTAGAATCAGCACTGAATGCTGATTCACGATTTTCGAGGGTAGTAGGGAGTTGAGCAATGTTGGCTTCGCTCTTGCGTTGTGCGGGCGTAGGGCATTCGGAATCTGATCTTCGTCAGAGTCGGATGGTCTTGTGACTTAGTCGCACTTTTTCGGCAGAACTTACAATTCTCAGACAGCCTTAGAGGCCAGGGGTTGAAACAGTGTTGATGCACTGCAGACGTCGGCGCCTACATCATCAGAACGTTGCCTACCGACGACGTGCTGCAGATTTCAGAACTAGTACAGTATATTGCGACTTCGGCCTTGTAGAACCTATCATTTTATACGGAATCCTTCAGCAGCACGCTCGCTTTGCTACAAGTCCATCTTGCTTGTTTTTCCATGTACCCCATTTGAGCTCTCACTATTAATCGCAATTAGAGTTCGGGGAGTAATATTTGATTCATTATGACGTCCAGTCATTATCGTCAATCTATTACATCACAGAGAGTAGGAGCCACTTGTTCTCGAGCCAACTCTTATTCTCATAATAGTTCTGTATAACCTACGCTATAGCCTACTGTTTGTATTGGCAATCAAGTACCTTTGTGTTCTGATTTGTAATAAATCACATTGTAATATTTAGTCCGCATATCATTTCATAGATAGGTGCAGAATCCCATTTTCTGTCGTTCATTATGATAAAATTTCGCTGTTTCTTTACTGAGTAGATAATGATTTTTACTAAATTATTGTGAGTGTGCACTCCTTATTTTACCAACTAGCAGGGTCCACCATCAATACCTTTCCTTACCGTTGCGCACATAATCAATTAGGTGGTAGGTAAGGAGGAGATGGAGTGTATGTCCAGTTCCCATGCAAAATTCCCCAGAATTAAAGGAGTACAAACTCTTCTCCACCCCGGCACCTCGCAACCGTTCGCTCTACGAAAGACCCGTACCCAAAGACTGGAAAGTTGCATGGGTCACATCTAAAGGCCGTAAAATCAACTAAATACCTAGGAATTACAATTGCGAACAACTTAAATAAGAAGGAACACACAGAAAATGTTGTGGGGAAGGCTAACCAAAGACAGCGTTTTATTGGCAGGGCACTTAGAAAATGTTACAGATCTACTAAGGGGACTACCTACACCACGCTTGTCCGTCCTCTTTTAGAATACTGCTGAGCGGTGTGGGATCCTTACCAGATAGAACTGATGAAGTACATCGAATAAGTTCAAAGAAGGGCAGCACTTTTTGTATTATCGCGAAATAGGGGAGAGAGTGTCACTGAAATGATACAGGATTTGGAATGGACATCATTAAAACAAAGGCGTTTTTCGTCGTGGAGCAGTCTTCTCACGAAATTACAATTTAAAATTTTCTCCTCCGAATGCGAAAATATTTTGTTGATACCAACCTACATAGTGAAAAACGATCAGCAGGATAAAATAAGGGAAATCAGCGCTCGTACGGAAAGATATAGGTGTTCGTTCTTTCCGCGTGGTATAACTTATTTGAACAATAGAGAATTGTGAAGGTGGTTCGATAAACCCCTTTGCTAGACACTTAAATGTGATTAGCAGAGTGTCCATGTAGATGTAGATAAGGTGCTGAAATGGGCAAGAATCAAGAGGGCGATCTGAACGCAATGCGACATTCAGAGTGAACACATTATAAAGACTTATAGATTAACAAGTTGCTTCCATGACAAAAGAAGAGCGAAATAAAAGCTCCCATGATTTCCAGTGATGGTTTACTGGGCCAAGCGCTGGAGAAGATCATAAACTTGGGAAGTGGTACAGTCATAGCGATGCAAGCAATACTAATTCCGGAAAATAAGATGAATGTGAATCCATTGACACTGCCAGTGGAAGTGAAGCAGATGCGGCTACTGAAAATGAAGAAACATAGGGTGGAGCGTTTTCTAAATGTGTTTTGCGTGTGGAAATACAGACAGTGAAAGATCCACAGCATTATGTCGAACGATGAACTGTATTATTTTTAGTGTGCCGTTGTGTCTGCAATTACTCTAGAGCTCTGTGAAGGTCCTCTTAACAGTGAAGCTACTGTTTGCAACCAAATTTTCTCGTCACAGTGCTTACGAAAAAACTCGCTTATATTTTCGTATCTACATTCGTGCCGCCCCTAATCCCTTTGCTCGTCCGCTACTCTGCAGTACCTTTTCCACTCCCTTGCATTTCCACTCCTGCGCGTCCTAGTACATTCATCTGTTGGCATGAAGTGTACTTCCTGGAATATAAGGCCAAGTTTGCGTCGAAACTGCCAATAAATTTCGAAAATTCATCCGTAAACAGAAGAATCGAAAATTCTTGTCGTTGAGGTCACTCACTCAAACAAACGTCTCTGTGTCGAATCGTGAAGTTCGACACAAAGAACACCGTTATGTCTCGAAGTCTTAATCGAACACTGTGCGAATGTATCATGCTCAAGAATGACGTAGATCAGGGTTGCAAAACTACTTCCTTTGCCGTGTTGCAATAACCTTTCAAAAGAATTATCGTCAGAGGACAATGGTAGATAGCGGTCGCTATCACTTGGGACTGGTTATATAAAAAGAGTGCTGCTGACTGTACCGTTACATAAATGCTGTTATGTAACAGTCTACTGGCAAGATCATTTGATGACAACATCGCGAAAATATTCAGAAAATACTTTTGAACTGACTTACCACATCGTTAATAGGAGTGTCAGATTCACCCAACTATCTCACTGAAAAAGCAGGTCTGATCTTCTTATAGACGATGCCGTAGTTAACTGCTTAATATTACAGATATTGGTAACACAAGAAGTAAATGTGTAAAATGTATAATTGTGTAAATGTGTAAAATTATTTAAAATCCTCTCTGTATTTTGATGATGTAAAAAAATCTGATATAAAGCTAACGAAGGAAGCTCACTGCATATTGCAAGTGTCTAAATTTAGTACATCGATCTGTGTCGGAAAGAATGGTACGTTTTTTTCCTGGTGCAAATGTGAACGTTTGTTTCAAATTGAATTCTGATTGAAGGAACCTGTGTTCTACTTTCTGATTAACTTTATACGATGAAGAATTGTATATCTTGAGATTGTCCCTAGAAAATCTTAAGAAAGGAAGTCACTATCACTCTGGAGTAGTAACATTTTCATTCTGAATCACCGTGGTTATTTATCCACCGCTAAAGGGACGTGTTGTATAATTTATTAAATTTTTATCTGGGAGAGTTCGAACCATAATGGTCCTGAGTGACAATTTCAATGGATCAGCTGATCTCTTTTCGTGTTTTTTCTCTGCTTCATTGGTTTGAGTCTATTTCTTAGTTAACTGCATAATATGTGTAGATCTTGGTAATAGAAGCAATAAAATGTGCTATATTATATTATTAAGAAACGATTCAAATTATTTAAAACCTTTTCTGTGTTTTACTGATATAAAAAATTTGTTACAAAAGTAACCATGGATAGCTCATTACACAGTACAAGTCTCTGAATTCAATACATCGATAGGTGTCTGAAAGAATGCCACATTTTCATACCGGTGCAAGTATGCAACGTTATTTAAAATTTGATGGAAGACACTTATCTTCTATTTCCTGTTATGCTCTGTATGATGAAAAACGTTACATCCTCAACGGATCCCCAGAAATAGTTTACAAAAAGTGATCTTGATCGCTCTTGAGAGATAATATTTTCATTCTGAATCACCTTGATAATTTGTCAACTGTTAAGTGGACACATCATTTATTAGATTTTCCTAGGTAGGTTTCGATCCAACAGAGCCCTGAACAACAAGGTCAGTGGATCAGTGGTTCTCTTTTCGTGCTGTTTCTCTACTTCATTGGCCTGAGTTTATTTTCTAGTGTAAGCTTGCCTATAATCTTTCATTAGTATTCTGATCTTGTACCGACGTCTGTGAATTTTACCGCGAATGTCAATTACATCCCAGTATTTTCTTACTTCCTACTTCTAGTTAAACTTATTGTGTTCTACGTAATGTAGTCTGTCCTCATTAAGTGTCCCGCGGGTTTCATTCTTCTCTTTGGTGCTATTCTCTGGTGCAGCTCCTGCCTCGAACTATATGACTGAACTTCATATTTTTCCATGGCTGGTATGTCTCTTATTATGTGTGAATGCAATTTCTGTGGCTGTGCAAAACACCACTTGCCCAATGTCATTGCTTTTGTAGCATAATGTGCTACGTTCTTAGCCGTTGTTGTACAGTGACGTAGTCTCCAAGTGATCAGTATTCTTCTTTTTAAAATTACTTAACAGTAACACGAAATAAATCTAAAGGTACATTTAAACAATATATACGAGACTATACTGAATCATAAGTACTATGTAACTCACTTATTGGCCACGATACAACTCAGGCACCTCATCTTCGCACAGTGTGAGGGTACTGATCAGACAATAGGTGGTATTTACACGGATAAAGGAGGAACGGTGGGGTTCCACATGATTTTTGACAATTATCGCTCAAACTGTTGCGTTTGTGTGAGAATAGAACAGCGATGGTGTATCGTCGGAGTGAACACGGAGAAACTGTCACCTGTCAGCACAAATCAGAAATGTAGTGGGAGTTTCAGAGTTGAGGGAAGCTTCGAATTCAGCGACCGGTACTTATCGACTGTGAATCAGTTGACTGTCCTACCAACCAGTGCTCACCTCGAGAAAATATCCATGACCTTGTGACCCACTTAGGCCATTCCAGCCGAGGCCCTTCGGATTCTCCTGCGAAATAGTTTCGTCTTTTCGAATGTACATGCCAAATCATAGATTAATGACTAAAAATAATATGAAGCGGGATGTTTAAGCCTCTAATTGGACACGTGTTCCACATTAAGCACATTAGGCTATTGATCGTGTTTGGTATCCGATGACTAGATCGGTGATCGCTGAATGGTGTAAAAAGTATACGGACTGCTGATACGCTTAGCGAAACTAGCAATTTGATTTCTGTTTCACGAACTTCTTGCAAGCTAGGTGCGTTTGACAACTCCGTTCATTTCCGCCAAAGCAACGGTTTCTGTCAAAATGAAATGCTGTCATAGCGCGCATGTCTAGTGCAGAATATGGGTGCATTAGCAACTTATATAAACTTTCCTGGTTCACTGAAATTAGTAGTGAGATATTGTGGTACTCAATAAACGGCATATCCCGTGACAAGAATCTAATTCTCAAACCGACTTAAGCGCTTGTAGCCTGATTGCCTTAATGAGCATCTTATTAGACTTTGAGGACCTTCCAGCGCTGGTTTTCGCTATTAGAGACCAATTCTCTAAAGTGCTTTTAGATGTTCGACTACGTCATCATGTATGATTTGATCTAGTCACCATGAAGATTGGTGTCTATAACAACAGCCGAAACGTCAGTTGTTACTTTATATCATGACGCGGTTACATGCCGATAGGAATGCTACTGAACAGTAGAGAGATCATGTTACTTCTCTCTTCTAGGATCGCTGCCATACTGAACATGAAAGGGCAATAACAATCATATAGTGAACAATCATTTGTTGAACTCGAAGAAAACAATTGGAATTAAGATTACGGAAATTCGCTGCCTGCCATCGCTTACATCTTATTAGGTGACTGGACAGAACCGTACATTAAAAGTTTGTGAAACTTATCTGGAGAAGAAAAACATTTTGAAGAATATGATAACCCAGAGGCAAACACATAACAGGGTAAATGAATTAATTTAGTAACCTTTTTTCAGTCGGCAGGGGTGGCCGAGCGGTTCTTGGCGCTACGGTCGCATGTTCGAATCCTGCCTCGGGCATGGACGCGTGTGATGTCCTTAGGTTAGTTACATTTAAGTAGTTCTATGTTCTAGGGGACTGATGACCTAAGAAGTTAAGTCCCATAGCGCTCAGAGCCATTTGAACCATTTTTAACCTTTTTTCACATTTATATTAGTCGTTTTTTATCAAGCTATGCCATTATACGGTCAGAGAAACGACGTAAACACCACCAGCGTCGCTAAATTAAATCGTACATTGATTAAACTAACGATTATGCAGTGGTTAACAACGACATCGCGGAAGCAGCAGTAGCTTTTTGTAATGAATATGTATATCCAGACAACTAGTTTCAATCAGGCTAACATCTTTAGCTAACCTGTGTATGGATGCGTTACATGGCAAAATCGTTGCAGTGAGCTATTGTATGCAAGAGATACTTAAACACTAGTATACCTCAAGTTTAAAGAAGATTGCTTGGCGTCAATACATAAATGTTTCTTAGTTAGATCATCTACAGCAGTTAGTAAAAAGTAAAACACATGTGAAATATTAAAATGAATAGTATAAAAATGTGTATTCCAATATCCGTGACATAATCGTGCTTCTGCTATCTCATAAATTTTACAACAGTCATTAAGTACAAAATTTAACACAATATTACTTTGTTAACCTCACTGTCAGACCAGAGTGGTGCGAGATACTGATAATTGAATTTTTACAAGTAAAAATATCTCGTATGTTCTTAGATATGGATGATTAAAAATAGCGTTGGTAACACAGAATAAGCCATATGGACTGCCAAACCATAAAATGACTGTGATGAAGCGTGGATTATACTAGCATAAACGAAAAATGTACATTAACCTATAGAACCAGATACGTCATGTAAGTTAAGGTACGACGCAGTAGCTTTGTATTATCTGCCATCCATAAAACAATCTTGCTTTTAGACAATTAAGTTATAATATATTGCTATTTTTTTTATATAACTAACAGCCAAGGCTACACGAGTTTTCAACGATTGTTCCACACAGACGTATGACGTATACTTCCTCATCATCCACAATAAAAGACACAATGTACTCATGTAATGCATCTTTGAGAAAGTTATGATCGCTTTTCTACATACATCTGGATGTGCTAACTTCTAACAAATCTCGCTGTACTCGTGAGTAAAGCAAACGTCGGCTGATAGAGTCATAAATTCTCAGCTTCATAGGATTGGATTGATTTAGTGGAAGAGACCAGACAGCGTCGTCACCGGTCTCAGGGAAGGAAGTTGGCCGTGCCCTTTCAGAGGAACGATCCCGGCATTTACCTGAAGCGAATAAGGGAAATCATGGAATACCTAAATCAGGATAGCCGTACGTGGGATTGAACATCGTCCTCCCGAATGTGAGTTCAGTGTGCTAACCACTGCGCCACCTCGCTCGGCCTCAGCGTTGTAACAGACTACTGATTTTTGTTCTTGGACACTTCTGGAAATCGTATGAGGTAATAGAAGTACTTGTATGCGAAAGGTACTCGTGATAAATCTATGTATACATACTGCAGATAACTTGTATAAATTGGTAAACTAAATACCTGGATATTCAAAGACAAAGAACAGATTTCAGTTGTTTATTGTAAAGTATGAAAGACAGAACCGCAATGCGAATGTCTCTTTATGCGGGAATGTTGAAAGTTTTGACACAGCTGCGCTGTTGTTTGTTTTTTTTCCCCATAGGGAACATAAAATGCAAAATCTTTGTCTCACCTATGGCAACTACTCTTCAAGAGCTGAGAAATCTAATTGTTGAAGCTGTAGATTCCATAAACGGGGACCTGTTGACTCGTATGTGGAGTAAAATGGACTACCGATTCGATGTTTCTCGAGGAACGTGAGGTGCTCATGTTGAGTGCATGGTGTACTGTCTATACGGACCATAAACTTTTAGTCTTCCTCTATACAGCGACGTTCGTAATATGTTTCTATTTTTCTTAGCTTGTCTGTAATGAACAACTGAAATTTGTACAATCTTTTTTAATGATTGTGTATTTTAGTGATGTTATACATATCTTATTTTTAACTCTCTTGTAGATGCAGAAAGACAGAAACATGTATCTGATGCCAAGGAAGCTTCCTTAAAATTTGTGTAGTGTTCTTCCGTAAGAATCGTTTAGGTACAATGGTTTGCCGCAACAGTTTTGTCATGTAATATTTGTTATACTTGTTGATGCACACGTTGATGGCTTGAAAACGATCACTTAACCGAAACTAACTATCTGGAAATAAATATTGATTACCACTGCTTTTAGTGATTTCAGGAACTCGTTCTTTAAAAACATAGAAACTGTGCAGCACTGTTTACAGAAAAAAAGTAGTTTTGGTTATAATTCTGGACTTGTATACAAGAGAACGTAGTGGTTTAGGTTTACCGAGTTTCCCCAAGACACTTCAGTAGAGTACTGGAATGATTTCATCAGAAATTTCACGAGAAAACACTTCCTGTTTTCCAAATCTGCGCTAGTTTTCTATCTCTAATATCTTCAACGTCTCATTTCCTTGCTTGCCCATTGTGTATTAAATAGTCCTCAGTTCAGTTTCCATAAGTGCTTCGATTACTTGTGTGGTGGGGTGCACGGATACGGCTAGTAGATAAACAAGACATAAGAAAAAGTACTGTGATTCAAATATTTTTTCACCTTTTGCTGCCGCAACTTATATCATCATCAGCAGCATAGGTTGTCAAACTTCAGCACGGATGTGGATTTCGGTGACAAACTGTCTTTTGAGTTTTGCCATCGCCCTGTTCTTTCACGTGCAGTTTTCGTCAGCACGCAGTTACTCCATCTTTTAAAATTGCACCGTTCTTTAGGAATGTAGGTGTCCTGATTTATTATTTACTTTCCATCGCCCACATTGAGTGGAAGACGTGTTCCTTAGAGGAAACGAGAAGTAAGTTGTGGTGGCTATGATTACCAAGGAAACGAGAAGTAAGTCGTGGTGGCTATGATTACCGTTTATGTTTTTCGTTAGTAACTTTTTTTTTTTACTTTTTCGAGGTTTCTAGAAGAAAATAATGTATCTTAAACATTCCGTATAGTTACTCGGGAGGGGTAGATTAACAAGGGTGATAATTCAATTTTCTAAAAACGAAAATTTCTTATTATGAACCACGTGGAGAGTAAGCAAGTGTCAGGGACCTAAAAAGCTGGAAGTTTTATAAAATTGAATTAGTAAACAAAGAAAATTAGAGTTTGCGAAGTCTGGGAATGTTTTCGTTATGTGAAAAGAAACCATTTACCGTTCGTCAGACAGTATCTTGAACCAATAAGATTCAAAAATGTTCACGCGTGCATGGTTTTTGTACAAGTATTACGAAATTCTGTTCCCTCGAGTACAGTTGTTCTTTATGTCTTCAGTGTACATGGTGCTATGATACAATGGAGTCATTTGAAAGCTTTAACACAAGAACAAGAATTTCAGAGATACTGAGACACAGTATCAGTATAACTTTGCCTTCCTCTATTCCCAGTACACACTGTTCAAATTTACAAAAGAAAATGTAGGCTCTTACCGAAAGAGCAAAAAAAAAAAAATTATAACACTTAGATCTTAGGAAAGATCTTAGGACAATTTTGTGGCCAAGTTGAAGAGCTGTTTTAATCAGACAGCCGACCTGGTTGGCCGAGCGGTTCTAGGCGCTACAGTCTGGAACCGCGCGACCGCTACGGTCGCAGGTTCGAATCCTGCCTCGGACGTGGATGTGTGTGATGTCCTTAGGTTAGTTAGGTTTAAGTAGTTCTGAGTGCTAGGGGACTGATGACCTCAGAAGTTAGGTCCCATAGTGCTCAGAGCCATTTGAACCATTTTTTAATCAGACACACACACACACAGGATAAAAGTTTAGATCTGATGTTGTAGTTAACGATCCGTTGTTGGATGAAAAGGTCTAGATACTGAAAAACTGCTAGTATCTGCCAGTAACTTCTTATATTCATTTCAGAAATTGTTAAACAGTGTTGACCAAATTAAGTAGGGGACAGTGCTAGAATCTGTGTCATTCACAACAAATTAAATTACTGTCCTGAAGCAGTAATTTAGCAGGGATACGCAGCATGCTTGTATAAAACCTGCTCAATTCAGTAAATAGTAACTTCAAAGCACTTTGAAAACTAAACAAAACGATTTTTGTAGATTTCCCAACTCAGGGACAGACAAGACTGAAGCCGTATTGAGAAAGTGCCAATGAACTTACCAGTTCCTCCGACGCCAGACAGTCACTGGTCACCTGTGAGCTGCCACCTGCACTGCGATGGAAATTCTACACTGACAGGATAAAACCAATGTGCTTTACGTAAGAGGCGGCCAGAGTCCAGCGAATCGATATGAGCTGAAAATACGTGGACGGAACTTTATCTAGAGACAGCGTCAGAGATAACGGGTGACTTGCGCTGTGAAGCCGCGAGTTCTGTGCACTAAGTTTCCAACCAGCGTAGGCCTACCTCACGAAGTCACTGTGCGGTAGTGTAAGACACCACCGACGGACAGTGTAAGCACGGGACAGAGACAGGCTGATTTACAATATCGGCCAAAGAGTTCTTCCTTTCCGTTATCCGCCCCTCTCGTACCCTGAAAACATTCTCTCTTTCTAATCCCATCGCGTATATTACTGAACGCCCAACTCAATACAAGGTTCACTGTGCATTATGCCAGTTGCAGGTTGCCTATCTAACAGCTTCCATAAGCAAAACAACTTCATTTTTAATACATCGTATAGTTAAGGGCCTAATTCAAAAATTTAAGACTCTCTCACAATATACTCATTTTAAAGTTTTAACAAGTAACACAAGTATTACAGCAGGAAAATGAAAATATATCTACATGCAGCATAGCTGATCGCGCGTAGGTACCCAGACTGTATTCATCCAGTATTTGAGAATGAGATCACTTAGTGACTTGCAAGAAACTTCACACATGGTTTCAAATCTTCAGCTCCGGGCTTGAAGTTTTAACTTATTCTTCATTACTAACTCTATTCACAACATAAGTTTTGCAGGCAGTATCCATTGAATATACCTGTAAGATTGTATCGTTGTACGACACGTAGTTCGGGAGACGTCATCAGCAGTGGGATACGTGAAAAACTAGCTTTTGCTTAAAACGAGGCGCAAATTATACAGAATATGTTCATGCACTGTTTGGTAGTGAAAGCACTTAGGGACTTCCAATAAAATTTAAACATAATTTCTTATAATTAAAGTCAATTATTTAACACATTAATTTATTTGTAAAGTATTTATGTTTGATTTTTTGGGGGGAATTTCGACTCTTAAAAGACGGGAGGGGGGCTTACTGGTCTTTACTAACTTACTACATTCTGTGACTCCAAAATTATTTCCTCTCCACTTCCAGTCTTCTCTCCTTCCTTCCTCCTGCTGTCTCTATTTACTGTCATCGCATTCATCCATGCCATTTACCAACTTTCCCACGATGTTCTTTCATTTGCTTCATACATCTGTAACGGAACTACCTTAAACCATTACTGAGCTTTCAGTTTCGCACCTACTAACTAGACTAGGGATGAACACTCAGTATCGCTGTGAAGAAGCTGTGATTTTATCCTCTATTTGTCGCCTTCACCCGTAGCCTCTTCGTCCATACAGTTTCCCTTGGCTTCGCCTTTCGTACTTTCGCTAATCTGCAACGCGTCATCTGTAGTCAATGTCACGTCTTCGGCAGCAATGGCTACATCATCTGTCGGTCAGTGAATCATCTTCCACTACCTCAATCGTCAGACCATTTATCCATCAGCCATTCTTGCTCTGGCTTGCAGGAAAATACCCTCTTTTTCCAACCCAGCCCTCTCCTGCCTGTTCTACATCAAGCATACATGGAGCATGTATATCGGGAGCAACATCGATCAGACCACAACAACACCAACATCAGCACTATACATCGAAATAGCAACATCATCTGCAGCAGCTTTAACGTTATCTTTGCAAACGGGTGTTAGCCATAGACTGAAACATGTTAATGTCTTCATGCTCCTATCTCCGAACTTTATATATATATATATATATATATATATATATATATATATATATATATATATATATATATATTTGTATTACTTCAACATAAGAAAATTTTCTGATACAATTAAAAATGGCCTGGAAATGAAGGTTGAAACAGATCGTAGATTTAAATAAAGAATTGATTAATTCTAAGAATACCATCCTCTCACACCTTTCTTATTTCCCGTTAAGACTAAAACAAGTAAACCTGAATCCTTTCATATCTGAAATCAAAATAAGCACCACTTCCTCACATATAAACCATATCATAGTGCGCAAAGGCTTCATCTTAATATCCCCAAACTTTGACTTCATGTTCCTCCAGAAACTCCCCACATTTCATTTGGTCCAAATGTAAACATAATGCCTTTCCCCAGAACCAAAATCTCCAGACCGTCCACCTCCCTTCCTTCCCCATCCCTATCCACCACCAATCACCATCCTCAATGAAGTGATGAAAGAGCTCAGTTTATATACAGTTCTAAGAAACTGGTATAAGCAGGCATATTCAAATACAGAGATATGTAAACAGGCAACGTCTGTATAAGACAAGTGTCTGGCGCAGTTGTTAGATCGGTTACTGCTGCTACAATGGTAGGTTATCAAGATTTAAGTGAGTTTGAACGTCGTGTTATAGTCGGCGCACGAGCAATGGGACACAGCATTTCTTAGGTAGAAAAGAAGTGAGGACTTTCCCTTATGAGCATTTGACGAGTGTACCATGAATATCAGGAATCGGATAAAACGCCAGTCTCCGACAACACTGCCGCCGGAAAAAGATCTTGTAAGAACGGGACCGCGACGACTGAAGAGAATCGTTCAACGAGACAGAAGTGCTGCATATTTCAAGGCTGAGGATTCAGATTTACTTGTTTTAGTCTTAACGGGAAATAAGAAAGGTGTGAGAGGATGCTATTCTTAGAATTAATTAATTCTTTATTTAAATCTACGATCTGTTTCAACCTTCATTTCCAGGCCATTTTTAATTGTATCAGAAAATTTTCTTATGTTGAAGTAATACAAGTGTCTGCGTGCGAACCATTGAACGAAACATCATCGATATGGGCTTTCGGAGCCGAAGGCCCACTCGTGTACCCTTGATGACTGCACGACACAAAGCTTTACGCCTCACCAGGGCCCGTCAACACCGACATTGGACTGTTGATGGTTGGATGCATGTTGTCTGATCGGACGAGTCTCGTTTCAAATTTCATCGAGCGATGGACATGTGCGGGTATGGAGACAACCTCATGAATCCATGGACCCTGAATGTCAGCAAGAGACTGTCCAGGCTGGTGAAGGCTCTGTAATGGTGTGGGACGTGGGTAGTTGGAGTGATATTGGACCCCTGGTACGTCTAGAATCGACTCTGGCAGGTGACAAGTACGTAAGCATCATGTCTGATCACCTCTATCCATTTATGTCCATTGTGTATTCCGACGGGCTTGGGCAATTCCAGCAGGACAATGCGACCCACATGTCCAGAATTGCTTCAAAGTTGCTCCAGTGACACTCTTCTGTGTTTAAACACTTCCGCTGGCCACCAAACGCCCCAGACATGAACATTATTGAACATCTCACTGATGCCTTGCAACGTGCTCCTCAGAAGAGATCTCCACCCCCTCGTACTTTTACGTATTTATGGACAGCCCTGCAAGATTCATGGCGTCAATTCCCTCCAGCACTACCTATTCCAGTCCGTGTTACGTCGTGTTGCGACACTTCTGCGTCTTCGTGGTGGCCCTACACTATATTAGGCAGGTGTACCAGTTTCTTTGTCTCTCTCTCTCTCTCTCTATCTTTCTCGTGTGTGTGTGTGTGTGTGTGTGTGTGTGTGTATGTGTGTGTGTGTGTGTGTGTGTGTGTGTGTGTGTAGACTGACTTACCCAATAGCCCATATGTCAACCTTTGGCAATGATAACAGCGGCGATGCTTCGTGACCTGGAAGCCTCGGTATGTCCCTCGAGGTAGTTGTCACCATATCTGCACACATAAGTCATATATATTATCCACAAATTCTAGGTACGGGGGCGAGGAACTTTGACACGACGTTGAATCACATCCCAGATGTGTTCGATTGCGTTCAAATCTGACGAGATGGGGGACAAGCACATCAATTAGAACTCGCCACTGTGTTCCTCAAATCACTCCATCACACTCCTGCCGGCCGGAGTGACCGAGCGGTTCTAGGCGTTTCAGTGTGGAACCGCGCTACCGCTACGGTCGCAGGTTCGAATCCTGCCTCGGGCGTGGATGTGTGTGATGTCCTTAGGTTTAAGTAGTTCGAAGTTCTAGGGGACTGATAACGTTAGAAGTCAAATCCCATAGTGCTCAGAGCCATTTGAACCATCACACTCCTGGCCTTGTGACAAGGTGCATTATTTTGTTGAAATTGCCTCTGCAGTTGGGAAACATGATTCTCATGAACGGGTGCACGTGGTCTGCAACCAGTGTATGATACTCCTTGGCCGTCACAGTGCCTTGCACGAGCTACTGGACCCACGGACTCCCACTGAATGTTTCCCTGGGGCATAATGGAGCCGCCAGCAGCTTGTCTCCATCCCGCTGTGTAGGTGTCAAGGAGCGGTTCCCCTGGAAGACGACAGATTCGCTCCTTCCCATAGGCATGATGAAGAAGGTATCGGTATTCGTTAGACCACGCAACGCTCTGCCGCTGCGCCAACATCCAGTGCCGACAATCACGTGTCATTTCAGTGGTTGTTACCGATGTCGTGGTGTTGACATTGGCACATGCACGGGCCGTCGGCAGTGGAGGCCCATCGATAGGAGTGTTCGGTGCACTGTGTGTTCACACACACTTGTACTCTGCCCAACATTAAAGTCTGATGTTGCCCAACATTAAAGTCTGATGAGAATTCCGCCCCATTCGCCGCCTCATCTGTTTTACCTGTCTGCTCAGCCTACTACGTCCGACATCCGTGCCCTGTGTAAGGAAAATCTTGGAACGACTACAAAATCAAATGACAGAAATATCATGGGCAGC
This sequence comes from Schistocerca nitens, assembly GCF_023898315.1. Taxonomy (NCBI): domain Eukaryota; kingdom Metazoa; phylum Arthropoda; class Insecta; order Orthoptera; family Acrididae; genus Schistocerca; species Schistocerca nitens. The sequence goes on from NC_064617.1 coordinate 743,213,471, forward strand.
TATTTGGACTAGCATGTAGACATCTCTCAAGGGTTTGCACTTTGCGTAGATTAAGCCACTGAGACGCTTTGCCACGAAGATTCTATTCACAGCCGTTAAAACTGTGCAGTTGCTCGTTCGTTGTCCTGCTCTCGGTCGGCGTTCTGTACACGTTGTTGCCAGTGTTTTTATGCTGAGATAAATGAACGCGGACCAAGATGCAGCTGTTACTAGCGAGATGGTGACACGCTTCTGGCTAGGGAACACATTGTTTTTACGGTCTACTGCACTCACTTGTAACGAATATTTTCATCCCAGATCACGCTTTTATGCAAATTCTTCCTTTTTTGCTTTCTGATTGAAACTGGAACTTTTATTTCGTGAATGGGTTTGGCCTTGTGCTCATGTGGGCTTGTTTATCCACTCAGTCTATCGGTAACAGTGCCTGTATTATACGTACATGCCCTTTCTCAACTGGCAGCAAGTTAATCTGATTATAGTGAAAATCGTTATTTGTGATGCTTTCCCTCAAAGTAACCTATTTTGTATTTGTTTCGAGTATGTTTTCGTATGAAATTAATATCACAGTTTTGAAAACTGGGCAAATGTATCACGGCCCACAAAACCCATCATTTTCCCATATTACTTGAATAGCTTTTGGTAAAATATGTATTCAGAATTCTAGTGCTTAAGGACTACAGTAATTTCCTTGTCTGTAATATATTCATATTCAGTTGGTGGGACCGCGTGGTGTTGTTTAATGACACTAAATGTGCACTTTTTTGTCTCGAAAAAGCTGTTTCTTGTATATAGTGATTCTAAATAATCTTGTGAATATAGCTGCTTTCTCCCGAAATTTCCTTTGTTTTACATTTATTAATAGCATGTAGCATGCGACTGCGTCAGTCTCTGCAAATGTTTCGCACCTTACGCAGCACTTCTGGTTTTTAACATTATATGTGTTTTCAGCCATAAAATATAAGTCTTCGAGTAGTAAAGCTGGTGGCAACAACTTGAAGCATAAGCATGGGTCTTCATATAAATGCCCTTCAAACATTCAGTTAACAGTCCCAGGCAAAATATTCTATCAACTCACTTAAGAAACACTCACAGATTTTGCAGATTGTACAAAAAAGTACCACATGTGTATAGCAAGGACTATTCCTATACGGAAAATGTCCGTTGCGCTTTATATTGCGAGAACTAATTGTTGACCCCATGTTACACAGATTATATAGTCAGATGCATAATTAAATGGGCTTATCTCGAAATGGCTCCAAACTAATTTCAAATATAGCATTCTTAACTCGAAATATTAGGTAGCAGTTAGCTTTCAGTGTGCAGAATCTATAAGGATCTAAAAATACCACAGAATTTCTGAAGAATGTGATCCCACAGCACTTAAATTAATAAGATGGGATAAATATGGGAATTATCGTGTAAAAGATCTCAAAGCCCGCAATAAAGTAGAACAGTGGGTCTTTTGAATGACAACGAGTTTTCCTTGAGGAAAAGCAAAGGTTCGAGAGAGGCCGGTGTTACAAGACGTGTGATAATTGAAGCAAGACGATTCAAAACACTTTCGTGGGATTTGTCGACCTAGGAGAAGCGTGCGACGTAGTAAAGTGCTGCAAGATGATCATAATGTCGAATGAAATATGCGTTACGGGGAAAGAGGCGCAAGTACGACATGTATGGGTATCAATAGGGTATTCTCCTCTAGTGTTCAAACTTTATCGTAGAAGCGATGAAGAGGATAAAAGATAGGTTCATAATGATCAAATTTTGGGGTGAAAGGATATCAACGATAATAATCACTGATGACATTGCTGTCCTCTGTGAAAATAGCGAGTAATTAATTAATGGACGTATTGTTACGAAGTTGGGCCCATTTAGTAGGAAAAAATTACCGTAATCTGCCACCTTGGAAACAAAATAACGCATGATGAATGATACAAGGAAGACACAAGAAGCACACCAGCTCAGACAAAGAAATAATTCCTGATCAAAGGAAGTCTATTTTGTATTAAACATAGAACTTAACGTGAGAAAGAAATTTCGGGGAATTTGCGTCTGGTGTACAAGCAGGGCAGTACTGGGGCCTTGGTGAGATTAGCCTCCGCCAAGAGCGCCGGCACAGAGGGGCGGGTCAATAAATGGCTGAAAAATTTAAGAAAATAAAATGTCTAGGAAGACTGTTGAAGAATAAACCTGGAGAAATATGTTGATTCACTTGCTCGGCGTGTTGCTATCTTCTGAATGCGAGAAGAAGCCTTTCCCTCGACCTGAACTGCAAAACGAATTTTCATTAGTCGCTTCAGTCTCCATATGTAAGCCATAGATGTTCGAGACATGAGAAGGTCTCTGGAAGCATATAGCTTCATTTCATTACAAGCACCTATGCCTGGGAGACAGGACCCCGCTTTTTGCTCTGTGCTGAGGTGTTATTCCAATGCCGTTGGAGAACATCTGCAATGCTGTTCGAGTTTAGAGGGAGTGCCAAGTGGACTGAGGCCTGAATGGGAATATTGACGGAGGAGGAAAACATACTAGGGAAATCTGTGCAGTTGTCCAAAACCACTCTGTCAGGATGGCATAGTGGTTAGTGCACATGACTAGTGAGCAGGAGACACGGTTTCGAGTCCCGTCCTTCGTACAAATTTTCATTCGTCACTTCAATCTGCATATATATTGATTTCTGGCACCTGACGGCTGAAGTGAAACTGTTTAAGCTAGAGTGCATCAAAATATATAATAAAATAAAAAGTGAAATAGGAAACAGATCTCACAAAAAACATATCAACTCACTTCAATTTCTTCTCATAAAAACCTAAAATGAGCTCTTTACCTTATACAGCAGAAACATAAATGCAGGTGAGCTTGTTAATTAAATAGCGGCTTACAATCTATGACAGTTCCATTGACTGCAGCGTCTGGTCAACGCAGTTTCACCAGATTAAACATGTTAAGAACTACGTACGATTAAGCACAGGTGACGCTGACTGTCAAATTCAGCTATCTTGTCAACAGAATATGACACAGTTGTTAAATTTGACTTGAATGAGGTAACCATTAGAAGCATATGGAAACTAAAATTATATAAAAACGTAATTCTAGAAAATAAAGATGTCCTCAACACTTCGCTACAGTGATTTTGTTTTCATTTTCAGCTAATAAACTCTACACTATTAACAATTTATGACGAACAAATAAAATCGTGTTAATATGCATCATAATAAAATCAGTGTGCAGTCACCGACATAAAAAATAAGATTTAAGTATTGTTTTATTTTCATTTTATTGTACGTGCAATAATTTTATTCTGTTGTTGATGTTGCGATCTTCCAGTCCAAAGAATGGTCTGATGCAGTTCTCCATGCAGGGTCGATTCTAAGAACATCTTTCAACACAAGTGACTTACCATTTGATGCCCACTCCCCCACCTCTTCGTTTTCTCGCATGCACTTTTACCCGTGTCAGTTTTCACTACTAACTGTGATACAAATGTATACAAATCCTGTGCTTTGGCGTCATTGGCACTCCTCAGAGCTTCCTGTATGGATACCTTTCAGTTATGCTGCCTTTGGTGCCGCTCCTGGCTTGGTTCCCCAAGGTGCGGCTTGGCCTTAAACCGACCCTGCCTACCTACTGGTCTCTTCTGTGTACGCGTCTTCATCTCTGCGTAACAACCACAGCCAACATCCATTTTAACCTGCTTACTATATTCATTTCATGTCTTGGTCTCCCTCTACAGTATTTACCACCTCCCCCCGACCCACCCCTGCCCTCCTCCCGCTCCATACACACACACACACACACACACACACACACACACACACACACACATACACATACTCACGCACACGCACTTGCCTCCATTAATAAACTGATAACACCGATGCCGCAGGATGTGACTCGTCAAGCGATCTATTCTTTTAGTCAAATCTGCTTAAAATTCATTTTTCCCGCTTTATACAAGTACAGAACTCCTCATTGGTTATTCGAGCTATTCAGTATTTTTCTATAGCACCAAATATCACCTTTCATCTTCTTCTTGTCTAAATTGTCGCCAGCTGGTGTGGCCGTGCGGTTCTAGGCGCTTCAGTCTGGAACCGTGTGACAGCTACGGTCGCAGGTTCGAATCCTGCCTCGGGCATGGATGTGTGTGCTGTCCTTAGGTTAGTTAGGTTTAAGTAGTTCTAAGTTCTAGGAGACTGATGACCACAGATGTTAAGTCCCATAGTGCTCAGAGCCATTTGAACCATTTTTTTCTAAATTGTCTATCGCCGACCTTTCTCTTCCATAAAAGGCTATGCTCCAGACATGTACCTTCAGCAAAGAATTCCCAACACTAAGGTTTATATCAGATGTTAACGAAAGCCTCTTTCTCAGCAATACTTTACTTCCAACTGCCAGTGTGCATCTTATTTCTTTCAGGTTTCGGCCATCATCTGTTACTTTGCATTTCAACCAACGGAACTCATACAGTGCCTTTAGTGTTTCATTTCCTAATGTAATACCCTCAGTGATGTAGCTCTGCTACATTCCATTAGCATTACTTTTACTTTGGTCATGTTATAATCTCCACTCAAGACACTCTTCACTCCGTTCAAAAGATCTTCCAGGACCTTAGGCGTCTCTTACAGAAACATGTTATCAGCCAAAAGCAAAGTTGTTATTTTTCTTCCTGAATTTTAATCCCCTTCCCAAATTTCTCTCTCATTATCTTCAGAGCTTGCTCAATGTACATATTGAATAACTTTACGGATAGTTTATAATCCTGTCTTATTCTTTTCCCAGCTACTGCTTCCCTTTTATTTCTTTCGGCTCTTATAATTGCAGTTTAGTTGCAAATAAGTTTTTGGCCTTCGTATTTTTTCCCTACCATTATTCTAAATTTCAATGAGTACGGTCCAGTCAACATTGTCAAAACCTTTCCTAAATCTACAAATGGTGTAGACGTAGATTTGCCTTTTCGCTATGTTTCTGCTAGGATAGGTCATAAGTCAGTGTTGCCTCACGTGTTCTTATATTTCCCAGAAACACAAACTGATATTTTCCAATGTCACCGTTTACCCGTTTATCCATTCTTCTCTAAATAATTCGTGTCTGTATTTCGCAAACATGGCTTGTGGTCCGATAGTAATATTCACTCCTGACAACAACTGCCTTCTTTGGAATTCGGATTGTTCCATTCTTTCTGAAGTCTGAGGGTATTTCGCCTCTCTCATATATCGTGCGCGGCAAGCTGAATAATTTTGTCATACCTGGCTGGATCCCTCAAACACTTCAACAACTCGGAGGAAATGTCGTCTACTCCAGGGGCATTGTTTCCACTTCTTTCAGTACTCTGTCAAATTTATCTCGCAGTATCGTAACTTCCGTCTGATCTTCACCTACTTTCAACTTCCTTTCTCAAAATATCATCATCAAGTTCATTTTCCTGAAGATGTCCTATATTATACTCCTCACTTCTTTCGGCTTTCTCTTTTGTGCATAACACAGTCTGAACTCATAACGTTCACATAGTTGTTTCACTTCTCTCCAAAAGTCTCTCTGCTTTTATTGTAGGCAGCACTTATCTTTCCTCTTTGGATTTTTGTTCTCTATCCCGTAATTAATATTTAAGCATTTTCTGTCAATATCAATTTTTAGATGTCTTTATTCCCTTTCTCCTGATTCATTTGCTCCGTTTTTATATTTTCTCTTCTCACCAGGGACATTCAACATTTCCTGTAATTTCTATTACTTCTTATCTTCTTATCTATGCCATCATCTGCTGCCTCACTATTTCATCTCTCAAAGCCACCCATTCATTTTCTGTTGTATTACTTTCCCCTGTTTCAGGTAAACGTTGTCTAATGCTCCCTCTTCAGTTTATCAAGGTTCCATCTCCTTAATCTAACTTTCTTGATTTTCTTCACTTTTGGTCTGCAGCTCTAAACAAATAGATCTTTATCTGTCTATCGAAAAGTCGTGTTTTGGTTTCTAAGTCTCTGTCTTAGCATTATGTAATCGATATAAAAGCTTCTTGTAGCCCCAGGTCTCTTTAACATATATAGATTTTTCTCGTGATTCTTAAATCAAATGCTCTCGGTCATTAGATTATGTTATGTGCAAAATTCTACTGGGTGGCTTCCTGATTCATTTATTTTTCCGCCATCCATGTTCTACTACTTTGCCTTCTCTTTCTTTTCCTCCTATCGAATTCTAGTCGCACATCACAATTAAATTTCATCTGCTTTAACTACCTGAATAGTTTCCACGTCTCATCATGCAGTGCATTAACCTACCCCATTTTCTGTTGATAACCTTGTACTGACCTGACAAGAAGTCTTCTTTTTCCTGCTGCTATATTTCACTAATACCCGATATATCTAAGTCCAGAATACCTGTTTCCCTTTTTAATTTCTCTAACCCACCTAACTGATTAAGGGAGCTAACACTCCGTTCTCCGACCCGCAACATGTCAAGGCACTACGTTTGTATGTCCTCTTCTGGAGTATTGCTCCGCGGTATGGGATCAGTTTTTATATTTTCTCTTTTCACCAGGTACATTCAACATTTCCTGTAATTTCTACTACGTCTTATCTTCTTATCTATGTGATCATCACATACGATTGACGGAGAACATCGAAAAAAATCGAAGGATACGATATTGCAGTGCAGGAGCAGGCACTGTGGCGACTACAGCCGTTATGAAATACACTAAATGTATTCGCAGTTGCGAATATGGACAACCGTCAGCTGTGCAATGAAAATTTCTGCCGGACCGGACCGCGAACCCGGATTTCCCGCTTATCGCCACACAGAGAGGTCGCAAGGCACCTCCACGCCGCTCCGCTACGTCTCGCTACCGCTTTCGTCATGGCCCGCACAAATCAAACGGTCTACAAGTCGACGCGTGGAAAGGCGCCGCGCGAACAGCTCGCCGCCAAGGCGGCGAGGAAGAGCGCGCCCGCCACCGACGGCGTCAAGAAGCCCCACCGGTGCAGGCCGGCAACCGTCGCCCTGCGAGAAATCTGCCGCTACCAAAAGAACACCGAACTGCTCAACCGAAAGCTGCCTTTCCAGCGCTTAGTGCTCGAAATCGTCCAGGACGTCAAGACGACCTGCGCTTTCAGAGCTCCACCGTCAAGGCTCTGCTGGAGGCCAGCAAGGTCTACACCATCGGCCTCTTCGAAGACACCAACCTGTGTGCTATCCACGCCAAGCGAGTCACCATGATGCCCAAGGACATCCAACTCGTGCGCCGCATCCGCAGCGATTGCGCCTAAACTGTCCTCCGGCAGGCACAAGCGACACCCGGCACCGCACTGTCCCACGTTTAAATGAAAGTATAAATGAGGTATTTATTTTATTTATTAAGAAATAGGATTTAATAAGAAGTGGAATAGTGTAACTAATAATAGACATAAGCTGCTTCGTGCAGACCTAAACAATAATGGAGTGCTTCCCTCTTCGTGGTCGCATTTCTCGCCGATACCGCAGTATCTCGTGTTGCAGCCAGGTATATCTTTGTATTTTTTTAATTTTTCGTTTTATTTTATTTTTTACAGCTCATAAGTAGCAGGGAAATGAAAACAATTTTCAAAAGGAAATAAATCAAAGGAAACAAGATTCACCTTTTTTTAAGTTTACAACGATATCATCCACCGGGTGCTGTTCACTAAGGAAATAATACGTGTTGTCGAATAAGAAGAGAGGAAAAAATCTCCACTGGTGAGTGAGTATGAGTGGTCCTCGCCGGCGTTGCTGCCTCATGGCATGTCGCCTCGTAGAACTGAAGGAGATAATCATTTCATCATGGCCAGTGCATCCCTTTTCATCGTCTTAAACATCAGCTTCTCATATGCGGGACGTTCCACCTGCGATGGGAATCTCGTAAAGAACTCCCTAGGTAATCAGAATAATATTGTTGGTATTTTGTGTTGCATACAGTGGCCGTATGTCGTTCATGCAAATGGGTCCAGAAGTCCAGCACATTCTTCAGGTCGTTGCGAAGCAGGTAATGCACCGCTTGGCCTTGTATCTATGTCACTGCACACATCTTGTCTCGTGGGTAGTAAGTTCTGTCCGGAAATTGAACAGTTGTAGGTTCAAAAATGGTTCAAATGGCTCTGAGCACTATGAGACTTAACTTCTGAGGTCATCAGTCCCTTAGAACTTAGAACTACTTAAATCTAACTGACCTAAGGACATTACACACATCCATGCCCGAGGCAGGATTCGAAAATGGCTCTGAGCACTATGGGACTCAACTGCTGAGGTCATTAGTCCCCTAGAACTTAGAACTAGTTAAACCTAACTAACCTAAGGACATCACAAACATCCATGCCCGAGGCAGGATTCGAACCTGCGACCGCAGCGGTCGCGCGGTTCCAGACTGTGGCGGGACAGCTGTTCGTGAGTATTCGATAGACGCCTTGCGCTGTCAGCTGTCTATTGGTTGGGAGACCTTTCATAGTGTAGCTATATTCAAAGAAAAATTCTCTGTTACGATGAAATAGCAGGGAAATGTTCTTCATCGCCAACGGTACAATTCGAAAAGCTGCTGCCAGTTCGTCTACCAAGAGTCCTGACAGGCTCATCTGTTGTCTATCCCGCATTGTCAATATCACGACGAGATAAACGGTGACCATACGATCGTAAACATGTTCGAGCCCGAGGCCTCATCTATCAGTGGGTAGGGTCATGGCATTATATCAGATCTTGAAGAGCAACCCCGTGGTGGCGACGTATCCAAATGCCGCCAGAACGCATCGAGTGATCGTCTTCGGCATTGGAAGAAGCTGAGTGTAGTGGGAGATTCGCGACGCCAAGTAGGTATTTATGTAGGTGACCCGCTGAGTCATGTCCAAGGTGCTCAAGTTGTTCGCTCTGACACCATTCTGGAAGGCTTGGAGCGGCCTCTTGAAGTTCGTCGGCGTTTTGCGTCTCACATCATTTGTAAGTACGTTCCCCAGGCACTTTATACTGTCCCGTATCTGGATTCACAAAAGTTGGAAAGAGAAAAATGGTTCAAATGGCTCTGAGCACTATGGGACTCAATTTCTGAGGTCATTAGTCCCCTAGAACTTAGAACTAGTTAAACCTAACTAACCTAAGGACATCACAAACATCCATGCCCGAGGCAGGATTCGAACCTGCGACCGTAGCGGTCTTGCGGTTCCAGACTGCAGCGCCTTTAACCGCACGGCCACTTCGGCCGGCTTGGAAAGAGAAACGTAGGTACAAAGAAGGTTACTGCGAAGAAACTATGGGTAACAGAAGAAATACTTGAGTCGATCGATGAAAGAAGGAAGTAAAAAACGTTCAGTTAAATTCAGGAAACAGAAATAAAAGTCGCGGCGGATTGAAACAAATAGGAAGTGTAGGGAAGCTAAGACGAAATGGCAACATGAAAATACGAAGAAATCGAAAGAGAAATGATTTCGGAAGGATTGAGTGAGCATATAAGAACGTCAAAAAACTTTCGGTGAAATTAAAAGCAAGGATGGTAACATAAACAGTGCAACAGGAATTCCATTGATACACAGAGACAAGAGAGCGGCCAGGTGGAAAGTGTACATTGAAGGCCTCTACGAGGGGCATGATTTGTCTGATGTGATAGAAGAAGAAAGACGAGTCGATTTAGAAGAGATAGGGGATGCAGTATTAGAATTGGAATTTGAGAGACCTTTGGAGGACTTAAGATCAAATAAGGCAGAAGTTACATACGTATATCCGGTCTGGTCTCCATGGATATTTTCCCAAGAATTTACCAACTGCAGATATTCTACCAATGTTCTCAGTTCTGGGCACTGTGAAACTTGCCGTTAGAAAAATTTTGAATTACTGTGCTGGTAAACTTCTACGTTATTTGATACAGAGACAACTGAGTAAAACTGAACGTACTCAGACATTTCTCTCTTTACTTATTCTGATCATCAATAAATTGACACACAATATTTCTTTTTAGCGCAATGCAATCTGACTTTCAATAATCCCTACAAAAAAAAAAGGCCCTGACTAACAATACGGCCGGCCAGGGTGGCGGAGCGGTTCTAGGCGCTACAGTCAGGAACCGCGCAGCCGCTACGGTCGCAGGTTCGAATCCTGCCTCGGGCATGGATGTGTGTGATGTCCTTAGCTTCTACATCTACATCTACATCCATACTCCGCAAGCCACCTGACGGTGTATAGCGGAGGGTGCCTTGAGTACCTCTATATGTTCTCCCTTCTATTCCAGTCTCGTGTTATTCGTGGAAAGAAAGATTATCGGTATGCCTCTGCGTGGGCTCTAATTTCTCTGATTTTATCCTCATGGTCTTTTCGCGAGATATGAGGGGGTTAAAGCCAATGTGGTGTAAGTCATGTTTCATGCATTTTGAGAAACAGAAGGTTTTGTGAGAAGCATTATAATAAACTCCACAAGAAATCAATACCACTTTTTTGTGTTTTACATCAGAGGAAGGTGTCATTGTTTCAATGTTTTCGTAATTGAAAACGGTTTAATACAAAATTATGTGTCTTTTGAAGGGCCCAAATGACTTACACCATTTTGCCTTTAACCAATCTTGTATTTGCAGTAAATTTAAATAAAACCAAAAGGTATTTTTAATGAAAAATGATATACTTCAGAAATAATTAAGAGCAGTACAACGAAATATCCTTTCTTAGCTATGACAATGTTCAGCCACGTTCAGTATCAACAACATCCAGCGGGCCTGCATCATCTACTGTTGCCTCAGCTGTTGTAAGACCCTGTAAAGAAGCATGGTTGATGGGTGGAATGTATAGTAGAAGACCTAGAATGCCCCTTTTCTTTTCCTAGGTTACAGGTCTTGGTCCATGGTATAGGTTTTGCATAGCAATACGTCCAAGTGAAACTGGCCTTCCTTTAGACATAGAGCGGAGAATGGAAAATCCTCATTAAGAGTCTCCTTGTAATAGAGCATAAAAGGTTCGTTCTTCAGTAAACGAATCCACTGCTTATTAAGCCACGACACTGGTTTTTTAGCGACATTTTGTTTTCTCCTTGTAATAGCTTGTTCAAGATTCTTCGTAGACTTGAAGTCTTCACAAGACATTTGCGTAACAATAAAAGCTTTCTTTCTTCTAATTTTGCGATAATGGAGCACCAATCAGCAGGAACATAAACTGTTTTACCTCTTGCATAGGATTCTATAGATCCAAAATCTGAATCATTAGGGAGATGGGAGTGGCCACTAACCATAAATTTATGGTCCATAATGCCGATGTTAACACTGGTGTGAAGCAGTTTCATGAGACACAATGCAAATTTCAAATTCCTGTTTTGCCCCGTACAAGTGTCACTATACATGACAACATGTTTTGAATCTGAACATGTTTTGTAACACAAGAACCTATTTGTTGTGACCCACGTGAGGCCATTGTCTCATCCCATGTGTACATAAAGCCAATATCAGTTGACAGCTCATGACAGCCAAGATTGTCTAAGTACATGTTTCTTTTATAATAGATCACAGAATTGGTCAGTTTGGGGAATGGTAGAGCTTTCTGAAAGCAAATGTGAAGGCATAATACAGTTTATCTTTCTGTGACTTTTCTTTATCTAATTTCATGGATGTTCTAGCATCATCCGCCTTTCGAAGATGAAGTTTGTGTTGTACTTCCACGTTCTTTCTTTCTATTGCATCTTCTAAAGTGGACATCTGTATTTTGTACTTGTCACACTTCACACAGGTATCTTTACGTGGAGCATGAAAGTGCAAGTTGAAGTCATGACTGAAACATCTGCGATAAATGGTCTCTTTAACAGGTAAGATTTTTTTCTCTTTGCAGTATTCTCTGTATAAGCTATACATAAGACGTACATTAAGGTCAGGGGATAAATATTTTTTGTTTGGATTTTGAGCTCTTGTATAATGAGACTGGTATGAGGGGAATGATGAAATATGTTTCCGGACAATATCCATTCTTTCATCAGAGATTTTGTTCACGGGTATCCCACTTCCTCGTTTGTCCGATCCTGGCTGCTCTCCCATTTTCAACTTTTGTGCAGCTCTGGTCATCCGCCCATCTGATACTTGGAATGTTTGAAGGAAATATTTTTTGCATACTTTAACACTAGTTCCATCAACTTGAATATAAAATTGATTGCTGGTTGACTTTGGCAATTTTGACCCATCTCTAGGACGCCTGTGTTGAGGACTTATTTGTTTAATTAACCCACATAGAAAAGCATTCTGACAGGAAAAAGAACCTAAATTCCAAAATGTTTCGAATGAACTTCTGCGTGCCACGTCTGATATCTTATCTATACATTTTAATCTGCAGTTACAATTTATGTTTGAGAACGTCTTTTCAGGAACCTATCTCCCTTCCTTAGTTTCATATGCCTGACCCAAATTTCTTTTTTTCTTTCTTTCCTGCTTCGTACTCCCCCTTTTTTGCTTCTTTCTACTTCGATTTGGTAATTCATGTTGTGTTATTTCCACTTCTTCCTCTGAAACCAAACAAATACGCATAATTATTTTCCGAATGTTATGCTACGACGTTTTGAGGTTGTGTATCAAGACTGTTACTATTTTTACAAATTGTTTTGCAGAAATTATGCTACATCGTTTAGCTCGCGCATCACGTTTGCTATTATTTTCAGTGAAATTACGTTTATAGGCCAGTCATTGTTAAACTTCAAAGACATTATAACGTGTTACTAAGGTAATTGGCCAAATGATAGACTACGTGAGTTAAACTTACCTGAAGAACCAAACATTTCATTCTCTGCAGGATCATAATAATCGCTAGATCCTGCATTTTGCAATATAAAAGGGTTCACTACTTGTGTCTTCATCAAATTGAGGATCCATCTTCACCAAAACACGTAAACTACACAGTACGAAAGCACACCTTAGAAGCACTTAGAGGAATATTGGCGTAAGTCAGACTTGCACCGCAATGCCTGTAAACAAAGCGGCCGTTTCATTCACGAGTGAAACTGCTAACGCCATCTATGGGGGTAAGAACAAAATTGTGAGTTACACTATTCTTCCATTTAACAGATCTATATTTCAAAATTGTATTGCAGCACTTAAGTCAATAATTTTAAAAACGTGACTTACACTAATTCGGCTTTAACCCCGTCATATAAATACATAATCACATTCCTCATATAGCATCATCTTACTGATCATAAACATATTTCAACAGCATAATACACACCGTCGTCGCAATAATATCATCATAGCACATCAGTCAAATCTCACAATCGTCGTAGCTTCCTCCAGTGATCTCAAAACCTTTTAAAAAATGCTCTCTGCTCGTTTCAATAGAGTCATCTACCTCAAACGTACTTAAAAATTATGATCCCATACAAAATACATCATTCAAAGCTCTCATAGTATCACAATGGTTCCAAAAAAATATGAACGGTTGACAAAGTACAGACAAAAATACAATTTCATAAATGTGTAGTTATCCAACTGTGTAACTGCGTAAACATCTGTCACTGACGTAGTAAAATAAATGTTTGTCTCTCTCAGTTAAATGATGAGATAGCTGCTTAATTCGGCACTAGAGAAATATGGTACCGATGTGTAAAGCTGTATAAGCAAATACCATTTTAGCTAGGGCTCCTAGCGCTTGCCACACGCTTAGTACACAAAGTAGGCGTGTACCCCCTGAGGATTAATGTAATTTTACCTCAGGTGTTACAGATTACAGCAATGGAATGAAATGTATCACCGAAAACCTTCTTTCTATCTTAGTAATTAAAAAATCTTTAAAAAATGTTTTAAGTACAAAAATTAATCACTCAAATGCGTGTCCTGTAGCGCTAAACTGTGCGTCTTTCTGTAAGATAATTTCTGTTATTACTTAACGGTAAAAATGTGCCAAGTATCATAATTATCGTCCTCCGTAAGCAAAGTTCTGCAAAAGTCAATGTACTTACCTCTTCATAAACAAAAGTGAAATGTTATGCGTATAGCTATAATAGTTATTACACTTATTGCCACGATCAAGAAAGTACTATACTGTAACGTATTGTTGTGCTACAGAAAAGGCTGTCTCATTGTAACTATACCATAAAAGTTATTACTAAAACGCGTTTTACTTTCCGGAATTATGCAGAAAAACTGTGCAGATATAAAACAGATACAGCGCAAAGGTAATAACGTAAATTGTGTTACTCATTAATAGCATAATGATATAATCGTGTATCTGTTAAAAAAACTAACCACTGTGTCATCTGTTATCCCTCAGAAATTACTTTAAATCCAGGTGTCTTTTCAAGTAAACCAAAATCTTGCATTAAAATCTCATTAGCAATATATGTTCTAAGTACGTAAGCCTTATAGTCGTTACGTAATTGTGTAATGAACAAGCAAGAATGTACACACAGTAACACTGGGTCATCTGTTCACTATAACAATGCATTAGTAATTACTGTCTAAATATGTTCCCTAGGTTCTTGCCTGGATAGTTGACTTCAAAACATTGTTGCATGTTAACAGTTTCTAAGGGTGAAAAGCGTACTAGTAACGTGAAGTGAAAAATTTTATGGCAATGACTAAGTTAAAAAGAAGATCATCTCTCAATAAACGGTTTTACATGTGAAAGGTGGTGTAAACCTTTACTCTTCCTAGTACGCAGAGCTTCAGCTTCGACGCAATTATCATGTGGTAAAGAATGCTCAAATTTTACTCAAGGTTAGCGTCTATGTTATTTTTCTTTAAGCCAGCAGGTGCATGTGGCTGCCTGCGGTGCGAGTTATTGGCTACTGTCTCTTTGTTGGTGCGTCGTTATTGAGATTTGGAGATCTAACTTCTACAAGTTCACCTTGCCGAGACGGGCCCTGCCCTATTTGTATCCCACCAGTTCTGATGACATTCAGGTCTGTTGTCATGTCGGTAGTTTCTGTAGTTAAGTGGTGGACAATTTCTCCCTGAATTGTAATTGCACGGTGGACCGTTGCATCTGAAGTTATTCTGTCTACTTTGAAAATAATAGTTCTGGTTCCCATATTGTCTGTTTCCATGACTGTCATTACCGCAGAGAGGTGATCTTTCTCTGTAATTATTACTACTCTGCCAAAAGTTGTCATACGGGTGGTGTCTTTTTTTGTCACGACTAGCGTTCTAAGAATAGCTTTGTCGTGTCCAGTTACTATTTCTGTCGTCGCGGTATTGTGACGGATGTGACCTGTAATTGTTGTTCTCCTGCTTTCGCGTCCCGCGATTGTCAGTGTCAATTTCCAATTCTTGTAGGAGTCCCTGAAAAGCTTCAATGTCGTCTTTGCAACGTCCTGGCAAAATAATATGTCGTGAATGTTCAGGCAATTTGATTAAGCAAATGCGGATAAGTTCTGAGGGGCTGTATGGGTTTAACAGGTACTGATTCTTGTGCAACGTGTCTTCAAAATATTTGACAAGACTGGAAAATTCAGATTGTTCGAAGTGTTTCATCATTATGATGCTATGTTTTACTTGGTCTTGAGTAGCTTGAGACCAATATGCTGAGAGGAAGGCATGATAAAATTCTCCTTCACTGTGACAATCGCGAATGATCGAACACATTCTTACAGCAGGTTCGTTTTCCAAATAGCCATACATAAATTCCAATCTGTGCTCTAATAACCAGTTGGGAGGAAAACAATGAGAGAGTTGATGAAACCACGCTTGTGGATGAATGTCGTTGCCAGAATTCTTAAATGTTTTGAATTTACGTGTAGTGACGAACAGCTTATAGTCAAAGTCATCGTGTCGGCGAGTCGCATATCGGTCATTGTTACGTCGTGACGGCGGTTCCACCTCAAAATTCGGTGCACCATGCCAATTTCTTTTATAATTTCCAAAATACCCTGTGTTGTTACTTTATGGCTTTTCCTTATTTCTGAATCCCTCTTCCCGTGTAGGAGCGTGAGTCTCCTCTGAAATATATAATTCTTGTAATACTTGAGCCAACTGATCTTGTACTTCCCGGATTTCTCTTTTGTGTTGCATATTAATTTAATTCTGATTTTGTTTGAATTTTCTTTTTTGTTCGTACCCTTCTGTGTCAGTAAAGGACACTGGTCTTGTGTCATTCAGATCATCATCTACGTTTGTAGGTAAGTTAGTGAACTGATCCGAAAGTTCGGCTACTTTCTCCGATAATGAACTGATTTCCTCGTGTGTTTTTCTGAACCAAGTTTCAGAGTGTCCATTTGTGTTGAAAGCGTATCCACTGTGTCATTTAAGTTTTCCTGAGTTTTTGCAAGTTGCGTAACCAAATCGATAGATGGAACTGAGTCAATTTTAGCCCGCAAGGTCTCGTGATTTTCATGAACAATAGTTTGCAGTTTTTTTATGGCAGCTTAGTGGTTCTGTAATGCATTTTCATGCCACGAAAAAATAGGTTGAATATACTCACAAATTTGTGTTTTTATGTTGTTACAGACTTTTTGACATTCAGATTCAGTTTTAAGTAACTCAGCAGTTAAACAAGTGTTTGTTCAAGCATTTGTTCTATTGTATTTAACTTCTGAAGATTTTGTTCCATTGTGTCTAACTTTTGTAACTGTTGCTGTGTTCGTTCCTGATTTTGTTCCATTGCGTGTAACTTTTGAAGCTGTTGTCCCATTTGTTTCTGATTTTGTTCCATTCGTTGCATGAATTGCAACAATGTATTAGTGTCTGCAACATGTTCCTCTGTGCTTTTCGGCAGTGCATTTGCACCGGCAACATTTGCATTTTGAAAAGCAGAGAGTAAGTCTTGACTTAATTGAGAAGAAGGTGAGGACGCAAAACCTGAATCCAAGGTATTGTGTCCTGTCATTTCGGGTTCCTGGGGTGAGCTGTTGCCGACCGATAGATCGACAATACTACCCTGTTCACTAATTTATTTCACTGTCTACACCATTATTTGCCGTCTAGTCCACTTCCCTATGCACAGTTACCAAATTACTATGTTGAACATTAATTAATTAATTACACGGTGGCGTTAACACACTACTCTCGTCTTCACTGTCATTTCTCAGTTTACGTTGGAGCCTAGTATTACGTTTTTCACACGCCACAATTGTCACAATATTTCACACGGTAACACAGAAAAGCACAATTTGAAGAGTAAAATAAGAAAACACATTAACATAGCACTGAAAATAATATCTAATTAATTGCAAGCGCAGCTACGAAATACTTGATGCAAATATACATGCATGCCACAACTTTTTTACTGTAAAACAATGGAAAACTACAACTACAAAGGAAATTCTCTCTACAATTACGCGCTAGCAATAAACAATAGCTACACTAATCACACAAACTACAAGAAAAAATCAGAAGATTCCAGTGGTGTGTCCTCGGCTAAGGGTCGACATATGAAACGCCCCCTTAGAAAAACTATAAATTATTGTGCTAGTAAACTTCTGCGTTATTTGATACAGAGACAGCAGAGTAAAACTGAACGTACTCAGACATTTCTCACTTTACACATTCTGATCATCAATAAACTGACACACAATATTTTTTTTTTAGCGCAACGCAATCTGATTTTCAATAACCCCTACAAAAAAAAGGCCCTGACTAACAATACGGCCGGCCCTGACTAACAATAACCTACACTTTCCATGAATCACTTACCTCACAAAAATCTTCGTTACTCGAACTACTGCAATACAGCGAGCGCCAATACTGCCAGCTAAATAAGATTCTAACTACTGAAGGCACTAACTGCTGATAGGCATAGTTAGCAAACGAAAGATTTTGATAGCGAACAAACAATGTATTTACCTTAATAGCGTTCAAAAGTCATTATATATATAATTAATTTTTTGTATCCAATTAAACACATTTCCTTTTTCTGACGGACACACGTCCAGATCGTCCGCTCAAAACACTGGCATCTCTCTCTCCACATCCACCACTGCTGGCGGCTCACCTCCAACTGTGCAAGGCTACACAAGCGAATATTCCAACAATGAGTCCAACCAGCCACAGACTGCACACAGAACTGTCAGTGATATTCATACAGAGCGCTACGTGGCTTTACCAACATAAAAACCTGAACAGCCTACTTACAACGGGTTCTGCAGTGGGAGCAGATCCTTCGTCCCCAGAACACAATTGAAGTCGCCGCCGAGGATGTAATGAGCGTGCCGTCGTCGAAAGAGGGGGTTATTTCTTCCGCGAAGAGGCGTGATGGTTCTCTTGTTTGTCCGTGACTGTCTGTGCGTAGATGCTGATAAACCGCACTCCAAATACAGTCACGGCCAATCTGCCGATGGTAAGTAGGTAACGTCGTCCGCAACGATAGCCTACTTAACAAGTATCGTTCTGCCACGACCGGTTTCTGAAGTTGGCGACATAGCTGTCGTAACCATAGCGGAACGAGAATTCGTCGTCGTATGCTGCCTGTAAACGATTTCTTTATCTGCTGCCTCTAACATATCTGCGACTAAGGTCATCTTGACAGCCGATCGTCTGGTATTAGCATTAATGGGTTCGATATTAAACGCCTGCTGTCCTATTTGTTGTAGGCAATGCATGTTAGGCGCACACTGTCCTGGTCAGTGCGCTCTACGTCGGCGGTGCGAGTCAGTCGGTCATCGTCAATTATAAAATGGGCTCTGTGTGTGGGGGGGATTGTCTCAACCGAGATCCGTGATTCCCGCGGTTGTAGGCGGCTGGATTTCCTCACTTTCATCGGTCCAGTTCGTTAAGACAACTTCTGCTGCCGAACCTTCTCACTCTCTGCTATTACAACCATGTCTTTCTCCGCTGTACCGCGTTCTGGAACTTCCTGGGGATCTACCTAAAAGGTCTCGATGGTGGAGAGAAGTTGGCATTCGATGGTATTGTCGCCGGAGACCCCAACGCTCTCTACTGTGGCGTCGTCATCGTCCGCCTGTTTTCGTTTATGGTCTTCCGTACGGAGAAAGCAATAGTCCGATGGTGTGCGACGTCTTTTCTTTCGCCGTTTCGGTGACCTCTGTTTGGGATGTCGTACATCCATCTCCATATCTGGATACTGTTTAGAAGGATCATCTTCATGGACGTAGGGGACAAAAGCGGCTGTCGGTACCACCAGCTGGCCGATTTCCATACTCGTCTCCCTTTCCGCGACGTCAGACTCCTATTTCAGTCGCTCAGCTAGGCGTTCCTCGTTTGACATCTTGGACACATTGTCATCCATCTGTGTCGACTATTCCATGGGGTCGTCCGTCATTTGGTACTGTGGAACGTGCAAGGGGGACTATTCTCAAAGAAGCCATGGATGCTGTCGTGGGTGAGGGTACAACTTCGCTCTTCGGTATTTGAATTATTCTCCTTTAGACGTATTCTGAGCGTGTGTGGCCCTTCTTGTCATAATACGAGCAGGTCTTTGTCGGCCCTCGTAACTAATTATCGCTCTGCAGCCACCAGTAAGGAAATAAGATTGGACAACTCTTGTAAACACGATCCTAACTTGCCTCATCCCTTTAAGAAAGGGATATGTTGTAAAAGTGGTCCATTTTTCGGTGACGGGGCTGAGGACGCGCTCGTTTGGTTGTAAAGCATTGACCACAACATCTTCCGGTACCTTGAAGGAAAAACCCTAGTAGTGCGGAGTTCAAGTCCCGCGTTATCGATTAACACTGTCCCCACGCTGCCATCAGAATGTTTAAACGTTAGCCCTTTCTTATTCTCATGTACAATTTTATCACATAGTGTTGTTGATCAATTTAAGGTAAACCACACCACTCAGAGAGATAGGTGCCTATCAGGTTCTGTGGATCTACTCTGATCTCTTCCCGTACGAAGCGTTCGATTTGGAAGGCTTTGGATCCCGCGAATCCAGTAGAGAAGCTGATTTTGATGGTTGACTTTCTATAGACGTAAGCCATGTGTGTCTTCAGCGTAGTTACTTGAGAGAAGCACAAGAGATAAACAACCTCGCCCGGCGTTGCTGGAGGTGAAGTGATCCATGAGGCTATCAGAGGACGAATCACGGCCAGACTCGAACTTCCATATGATCTCAATCATGTGTCTACAGTCTGTACTCGTACATACATATTCATTTAAAGCGAAAACCGCTTGTCCACTGTCGAAAGATAAATACGATACTGCAGTGCCCGTGTTATTCAGAAATACGATGCAATGTTCCTTCAGACATGCCATTATCAAATACATGAAATGTATCCACAGTTGTGAATGTGGGCAACCATTAGCTGTATAATGGAATGACGACAATGAAAATTTGTGCCGGACCGGGTACGAACACCGGATTTCCCGCCTTTCGTGAGCTGTCACCTTACCATTGGACTATCCGATCACATATCATGAACACACCCAAACTTCCATACGTCGTCAACCATGCATCTACAACCTGCACTTGTACATTCATAGCTATACTCCCGTAGAGGGGAGACATTTGAATTGAAAATAAGTTGCGCGCTGTCGGTAATAAATACACTCAAGTTCAGAAAAAGCAGAACACTTTGAACGACTAGAGATAGGTGATCCATATTCACAGGATATTTACGTTAATGTATTCTTCATAAATCATTAGCATTTTAACCATGACGGCCAGCGGGTTCCAGGTCAACATCGATATCGCGGCGCAACACCACCTACCGGTAAAATGTCCTTGCGCATCTCGTTGTAGCTATTAAGCGACGGTAATGGATCAGTGTGACTTGGGCAGAAGTGCAGGATGCCTCGCAGACGTATGGGCGAACCGTACTATCAGATCAGTTAGTTTGAAAGAGGACGCATTATTGGCATGAGAGAAAGTGATACATCCATCCGAGATATTACTGCTACTGTGGGACGAAGTATTTCGGCAGTGTAGTGGGTATTTGCAGAATGGCTCACGGAAGGACGAGATTGGTCAGGTCGCACAACGCAGACCACCCTCCCGAGAAGATCGATGTCTCATCGAATGACGTTGGAGGACAGATCTCTGCCCCCTCGGCTCTGGCGCAACAGTGGAACATTGTAACACATCGTACACTATCAGGGATGAATCCGTCGCCGTTTATTACGGCATGAGTTACGTGCGCATCGTCCATTTCTCGACCTACCTTTGACGAAAGTGCAGAAACGTGCTAGACTACGATGGTGTATGGAACGACGTCACTGGGGACAAGAATAGCATCAGATAGTATCTTCGGGGGAATCCGGTTATCGTTTGTTTGAAAATGAGGGTCGCATTTTGGTTCGCCGCAGACAGGGGGAGCGGCATCACAGTGACTGCATTCGCACAAGACATGCAGCGCCAACTCAAGGCCTTATGGTGTAGGGTGCTAGTGGATACAACCACAAAGCACAGTTGGTGCGTCTCCAGGGCACTGTGACCAGTGTGAGGTACATGAATGACATTCTGCGACTCGTAGGCATACTCTTCCTGCATAGCGACCCAGACGCCATTTTTCAGCAAGACAATGCTTGACCCCAGGTTGCTGCACGAACACGTTCCTTCGTGGTGTCACAGGATGTCGAGCTTTCACCCTAGCCCGCCAGATCACCAGACCTATCGCCAATCGAAAATGTGTTGGATAGGGTGAAAAGACGAGTGCAACGCTGTGACCCAACACCAACCACTACAGATGAACTTGGGTACTAGCTGAATGCAGTAGGGATGGCTATGCCACAGGACGCCATTCGCGCCATATACACGTCGATACTAACAAGCATGGAATGGGTTATCAGTGGCCTTGGCGGACCCTGTGGCTAGTACGCAACAGCACATGCTGAAATGCTAATCATTTCTCCACAACATTCTAATCTCCATTCCTGTGGATATGAACGTCCTATCTCTTGTCGTCCAAAGTGTTTGGTTTTTTTCTGAACATGAGTAAACGATATTGCAGTGCCTCTGTTATTCAGTAATACAACGACTGTTCGGAAAGTGACATCCGATCGGACGCGAAATGAAAACCACAGTGAAAATAAAAAAAAAAATTATTCAGAACAGCTAGCCACACCTTCCAGCTACCTCTCGAAATAATCGCCGCTCCGACTTCGACATTTGTCGTGGCGTTGCACAAAATTTCCAGTATCCTCGTCACAGAAAGCAGCCGTCTGTGCCTTCCACCAATTGTCTACGCTCGTCTTCCTTTCATTTTTTGTGCAAAAAAGATTGTCTTCGTAACCAGTGGTTCATCTGAGCAGAGATGAAAGGGAGCCAATTAAGGGCTGTATTGTGGGTGATCAAATACTTCTCTTCCAAAACGCTGCAGTGCCGTCTTCATTGCCCCTGCAGAATGCGGCTGAAAATTGTCTTGAAAAAAGAAACGCATGAAATTTATGTTACATGGGCTACATAGCTCCAGGCGAAAACTCTCAGCAGATCCACATACTTGGCGGGAGAGACTGTTGTTTTAGGCATTTCTACGTGATCACTTTGCGCTCTGAGCTGAAAAGAGCGACGTGAAGCGATCGAAGGTACACTAAAGATAGCGACCAACACATCTGTGCAACGATCCCTCGTATTTTCACGGTGGTTTCCATTTCGCGCCTAACCGTACCGTGCTTTCCAAATACGCCTTGTACGATGCATAGTTCGTTCGGACATGACTGCGTCCAAAAGAACAGGCACTGTGGCGACTACAGTCGTTATGAAATAATTGCGTCTAATCACAGTTACGAATATGGACAACCATCAGTTGTATAATGAAACGACAACAATGAAAATTTATGCCGGGCTGGGGACTCGAATCCGGATAAAGGGGAAATACCATCTTCATTTAACCACACATTAGAGAAGCATGCCTCGGAAGAAAAGCAACAGCTGCAGTTTTCCTTTACTTTCAGCCGTTCAAAGTACCAGCACAGCAAGGCCATGTTGATTGACGTTAGAAGGCCAGCTCATTCAATCATGTAGACTGTTCTCCTTCAACTTCTCTTCAGGAACCATTTGTTAGCCTGAACTCTTCACAGTCATTCCTCCGCAGTGGTTGCACCTGCGGTACGGTTGTCTGTGTAGTTTCGTCTATTATAGTCATTCGAAAAGAAACGAGCCGAAGGATATAAAATGAAAACCGCTGAAAGAATCGTAACGCCGTTGCCTACGTCAAAAGGTGTGGTCAGTATACGAGTGCTGAGGCCACAGACTCGCCGCTAGAGGGACACGGGCGCACACACAAGTTTCGACAGCGCCCGCTCGTGAACCCATCGGCCGTCAGCTGTTACTCGCTTGTGCTGAAACAGAGAAATGGAAGCTTCTAAAGAACAGAAAGGGGCGCAGCGCGTTACGTGGTAGCGAAAGGAGTGCGGGCAACGGATTGCATGGAAGATTGATACAAGTGATAAGGTGGGCACGTCATTTTAATTTTTGTAAGTTATCGATGTGTACATCAGAGAGAGGTTGCAAGTTATGATAAGGTAAAACAATCTATGGTCTTGTTGTGGCACGGTCTTTGCTTCTGTGCAGTCTGATGCATTCTTAGCTGTAGTGCCTTAAGTGATGGACGTATTCAGTAGTGTCGTGTTGGCTTGTGGTTTTGTCTGTTAGCTGAAAAAGGGTTTATTGTAAAGGACAGCAAGGATGAATATGATGTATATATTGGAAGGCGAAAAGAATATAAGTTTTGAATAACGTTATTATTTTTGAAGAGAAGATGTTTGAGAGAAGACTGCAGCACTCTGCGCCTAATTTGTTAGAGTATTTATTGTCAGCTAGTTAACTTGGTAAGAGCTGAGAGAAAGACCACCCCGGTTCCCTGAGTCATGGATTAAGATATCAACTTATTAAGCTGTATCGTTTTTATAGAAATCCTCTATTAACATCGTACCTTTTCCAAATCTTTTGTTCACTTTATTAAGCACAGTATTGTTCAGACCAGTGTTTCGTGTGAACATCAGCTGAATTTTTACGCTGTCTTTTTGAATCCACATTTCATCCTAATATCGTTCTCTTGGAATATCATTTCATAGGAATAGTTACTCTCCTCATCCCACTGTTTAAAGAAGGCTTATCACTTACGCATTTACCACATTGTACCACATATTATGCAACAGTACGAATATCATTTGGAAATTTTATTTAAAATACATTATACAAATTTAGCTTAGCCGTGGCCTGCTTGCTGTTCACTGTTGGCTTTCGAGAAATCTGCGACAATGTTGTCAAGAACCAAAGTAAGTCAAAATTTTGATTAGGGCTAGATAATTGTTTCACTTCAGTTGCGCGTTTAATATGAACACAAGCTGTATTCCAACCAGTTACAGTTCAATTCAAATTAGGTTCTGTTTAGTGGAAAGGTTAGCGTATGAGTTTAAGTTGGACAACAGTCTGTGAGTACATAGTTTTGGTAATAAGTTGACTTTTTATAGAATAGAAGGTAATTGTGGCCTAAATTTCATACAGAAATGCATAGTGGGGAGCCTGCATATGGCGATTCTGCTACGATAGTTCGTTGTTTCCTTTGGTAATACGTAATCAGATAGTGTTGGATTTCTCGAAAGCCAAAAATACCTCTCTGCTAATTTACTAGTATTGTACTTCTATTTCAGGCAATTTATTTAAAATTTTGCGTTCAAGTTTTGGAATTGTGCGTCGTGTGACGATTATCGATTACTTATTTACATATACTATTGGGGTAATAGTACAGGTTCTGTGTGGTTTTCATTCATTGTTGAGTATTTGCGTGCGCAATAATAAAGTTTTTGTTTGGTCATCGTAACAGCTTTATTTTTCCAGGAAACAGTGTTTCATCAAATCTGGTACAATAGAAAACTATATGAAAATATATAGTAGCACAAGACAACATGGCTGTCGTCGTAACTGCCGTCCGCTTCACATTTGCTATGCAGCGAGCTACGTTAATTTAAGTATTAACTGTATTTTCCTTACTTTTCACTTCTTCTTCCGTGTGTTTTTGCTTTTAGGAAGCTTTAATTTTCGAGTACTAGTAATAGTGTTCCATAGATTTCGTGTTTGTTTTGAATACAGTCAGAGAGCGTCCCTTTAGTCATCTGTAGTGCCAGTAGTGCTAGTGTTTATTTTGAATACAGTCCAGAGACAGGTAGTGCTTATTTTCATTGTTTTCAACAAGAAGTGTCTAGTAATCAAAGTTTAGTCAGCTATCAGCCACCTTTAGTGAATTAGCAGTCTAGTTAAAAACTGATTAACTCTCTACATTAAATTGTTGATTTCTCAGGATGGATAGGATGTGTGACTGCTGTGTACGGACGCAGGAGGAGCTGGCCACTGTTCGCGAACAGCTGAACGTGTTGATGGACGTGGTCAGCTAAATGTCATTTCCAAAGCTGTTTCACAGAGGAAGACTACACTGTAGCTCCATCTCTAGATTGTCGCACAGATGAAAAAAATGGTACATATCGAAATAGATGACATAGGGATAGAAAAACAATTAAAATCTCTCAAAAGAGGAAAGGCCGCTGGACCTGATGGGATACCAGTTCGATTTTACACAGAGTACGCGAAGGAACTTTCCCCCCTTCTTGCAACGGTGTACTGTAGGTCTCTAGAAGAGCGTAGCGTTCCAAAGGATTGGAAAAGGGCACAGGTCATCCCCGTTTTCAAGAAGGGACGTCGAACAGATGTGGAGAACTGTAGACCTATATCTCTAATGTCGATCAGTTGTAGAATTTTGGAACACGTATTATGTTCGAGTATAATGACTTTTCTGGAGACTAGAAATCTACTCTGTAGGAATCAGCACGGGTTTCGAAAAAGACGATCGTGTGAAACCCAGCTCGCGTTATTCGTCCACGAGACTCATAGGGCCATAGACACGGGTTCCCAGGTGGATGCCGTGTTCCTTGACTTCCGAAAGGTGTTTGACACAGTTCCCCACAGTCGTTTAATGAACAAAGTAAGAGCATATGGACTATCAGACCAATTGTGTGATTGGATTGACGAGTTCCTAGATAACAGGAACTCAACAGAGGAAAGTCCACTGGACCTGACGGGATACCAATTCGACTCTACACAGAGTACGCGAAAGAACTTGCCCCCCTTCTAGCAGCCGTGTACCGCAAGTCTCTAGAGGAACGGAGGGTTCCAAATGATTGGAAAAGAGCACAGGTAGTCCCAGTCTTCAAGAAGGGTCGTCGAGCAGATGCGCAAAACTATAGACCTATATCTCTGACGTCGATCTGTTGTAGAATTTTAGAACATGTTTTTTGCTCGAGTATCATGTCGTTTTTGGAAACCCAGAATCTACTCTGTAGGAATCAACATGGATTCCGTAAACAGCGATCGTGTGAGACCCAACTCGCTTTATTTGTTCACGAGACCCAGAAAATATTAGATACTGGCTCCCAGGTAGATGCTATTTTTCTTGACTTCGGGAAGGCGTTCGATACAGTTCCGCACTGTCGCCTGATAAACAAAGTAAGAGCCTACGGAATATCAGACCAGCTGTGTGGCTGGATTGAAGAGTTTTTGGCAAACAGAACACAGCATGTTGTTATCAATGGAGAGACGTCTACAGACGTTGAAGTAACCTCCGGCGTGCCACAGGGGAGTGTTATGGGAACATTGCTTTTCACAATATATATAAATGACCTAGTAGATAGTGTCGGAAGTTCCATGCGGCTTTTCGCGGATGATGCTGTAGTATACAGAGAAGTTGCAGCGTTAGAAAATTGTAGCGAAATGCAGGAAGATCTGCAGCGGATAGGCTCTTGTTGCAGGGAGTGGCAACTGTCCCTTAACATGGACAAATGTAATGTATTGCGAATACACAGAAAGAAGGATCCTTTATTGTATGATTATATGATAGCGGAACAAACACTGGTAGCAGTTACTTCTGTAAAATATCTGGGAGTATGCGTGCGGAACGATTTGAAGTGGAATGAATGATCATATAAAATTAATTGTTGGTAAGGCGGGTACCAGGTTGAGATTCATTGGGAGAGTGCTTAGAAAATGTAGTCCATCAACAAAGGAGGTGGCTTACAAAACACTCGTTCGACCTATACTTGAGTATTGCTTATCAGTGTGGGATCCGTACCAGATCGGGTTGACGGAGGAGATAGAGAAGATCCAAAGAAGAGCGGCGCGTTTCGTCACAGGGTTATTTGGTAACCGTGATAGCGTTACGGAGATGTTTAATACACTCAAGTGGCAGACTCTGCAAGAGAGGCGCTCTGCATCGCGGTATAGCTTGCTCGCCAGGTTTCGAGAGGGTGCGTTTCTGGATGAGGTATCGAAAATATTGCTTCCCCCTACCTATACCTCCCGAGGAGATCACGAATGTAAAATTAGAGAGATTAGAGCGCGCACGGAGGCTTTCAGACAGTCGTTCTTCCCGCGAACCATACGCGACTGGAACAGGAAAGGGAGGTAATGACAGTGGCACGTAAAGTGCCCTCCGCCACACACCGTTGGGTGGCTTGCGGAGTATAAATGTAGATGTAGATGTAGAACAGAACGCAGCATGTCTTTCTCAATGGAGAGAAATCTTCCGAAGTAAGAGTGATTTCAGGTGTGCCGCAGGGGAGTGGCGTAGGACCGTTGCTATTCACAATATATATAAATGACCTTGTGGCTAACATCGGAAGTTCAATGAGGCTTTTTGTGGATGATGCTGTAGTATATCGAGAGGTTGTAACAATGGAAAATTGTACTGAAATGCAGGAGGATCTGCAACGAATTGATGAATGGTGCAGGGAATGGCAATTGAATCTCAATGTAGACAAGTGTAATGTGCTGCGAATACATAGAAAGAAAGATCCTTTATCATTTAGCTACAATATAGCAGGTCAGCAGCTGGAAGCAGTTAATTCCATAAATTATCTGGGAGTAGGCATTAGGAGTGATTTAAAATGGAATGACCATATAAAATTAATCGTCGGTAAAGCAGATGCCAGACTGAGATTGATTGGAAGAATCCTAAGGAAATGCAGTCCGAAAACAAAGGAAGTAGGTTACAGTACACTGGTTCGCCCACTGCATGAATACTGCTCACCGGTGCGGGATCCGTACGAGATAGGGTTGATAGAAGAGAGAGAGAAGATCCATCGGAGAGCAGCGCGCTTCGTTACAGGATCATATAGTAATTGCGAAAGCGTTACTGAGATGATAGATAAACTCCAGTGGAAGACTCTGCAAGAGAAACGCTCAGTAGCTCGTTACGGGCTTTTGTTGAAGTTTCGAGAACATACCTTCACCGAGGAGTCAAGCAGTATATTGCTCCCTCCTACGTATATCTTGCGAAGAGACAATGAGGATAAAATCAGAGAGATTAAAGCCCACGCAGAGGCGTAGCGACAGTCTTTCTTTCCACGAACAATACGAGACTGGAATAGAAGGGAGAACCGATATAGGTACTCAAGGTACCCTCCGCCTTGCGGAGTATGGATGTAGATGACAAAGTTCAAACTATCTTCCATATTTTATATTGTTGAAACTTTTTTTTTCCGGTTTCAGCTTCGCAATTGTTAATAACTAAGATATATCATCAACTACGACTTCATTATTTACTAGATTACCTACCTTTCTTCGCTCAAGAGTGCTTGTTTGACTGGCACTCACACTGAACTGAACCGCATCCCATCCTTTCACATTTACAGGCACGTCACTCTCTTCCATCATGGCAAGACTTTCAACACAACCACACAACAGGTACAATACTCGTTGTCTGCTGTAGACGCAGCGTGTGGCTCCTGTGGGTCCCATCTCCGCCTATAGTAATATCAGTCTCAGAGGCCCCTTGTGATGCGTACTTCGACTTCTGCGCTGCTCCTCTGTACTGGATGCTAACTGCATCTGTCGCTATCTTGTCCAATTCTACACTGTGTCCTCTGTCGTCCTGATGTTAGCCATCCGTTTCCCCTTGTAAATATCCACTTACCGGTACATTTGATCTTCTTTTTCACTTTCTCATGCACTGTATCATTCTGACATTCACTCACTCTGCTACTCTGTTCCCTTTCAAAACTGTTCCCGATCGCGGTTGCGAACTGCTACACTTTTTAATTTTCCACTTACAGAAAACATGTCTGCTCATCTTGCGGTAAATTTCTTTTCTGCAGCCCAGCCCACACGCATGACCTGTTAGAAAACCTGTAATGTTCGTCGGTTAGAGACAGCTATAGCGAAACCTCGCCGCACAACTTGCCTAAACAGTTCGCATAAAATATTTCCTAGTATCAGGTTATCAAACCTATTACAGGGTACACCGATAAGCCAAAACATTATGACCACTGCCACCGTGACGTTGGATGCCGCCTGCTGGCGTTGCGGACACGTGACCAATTAACAGAAGTATATAAGAGGAGAAGACAAGGACGGGGATCGCCCTAGTTACGATATGTGCTGCATATGGGGGAAATCCAATGAGATAAGAGATTTTGAGAAAGGGAATATTATTACTATGCAGAGCCTGTGAACACGTACCTCGAAAACGGCGTAGTTGCTCGAATATTTACTGTCTACTGCCGTGAGCACTACGGAAAGAGGTGGAAGGACAGTGTATCTACCACTAGACGCTAATTGGTTGC
Organism: Schistocerca nitens; assembly: GCF_023898315.1. Classification (NCBI taxonomy): domain Eukaryota; kingdom Metazoa; phylum Arthropoda; class Insecta; order Orthoptera; family Acrididae; genus Schistocerca; species Schistocerca nitens. The sequence goes on from NC_064617.1 coordinate 743,242,852, forward strand.
ACGTCCACAACTCTTCACAGAACGTTGGGTTTGGAGGCTTGTGTGCTCTGTAAAGTAGGACAGACGGTGGTCAGTGCCATCTCTGGCGAAAGAGCACAGCTCTGCTGCACGTGTGTTTCGGGGCCCACCGTTCATCGTACATTGTTGAACATCGAGTTCCGAAGCAGACCATCCCTGCATGTTCACATGTTGACCCAATGACATAGTCAATTATGATTTCCGTGGGATTCTACCGTCGATCAATGGAAACGTGTCAGCTGTTCAGGTGAATGACATTTTTGCTACAGTAGGTCGCTGGTCATCTCCACAAACACCGTCATCGAGGTGAACGTCGGCTCAAAACGTGCAGCGCGACACGGATGCAGGTCTGTGTGAGCATTGTTATGCTACGGGAGACTTCTGCTGCACTCGCATGGGACCTGTGGTAGTAATATAAGACCACTGACAGCTGGCGTTCAAAAAGTTTTGCACAGTCGTCTCTAATTTTTTTTAATTTTTTGCAGGAGGAGAATGAAATTGTTTGTGAACATACTTGGAACATTTAGCTAGGAGTTGGTGTATAAAAGTATTTTCTTTTTGTGGTTTGCGTACTGTAAGACCTTCAGTACACACACCATCAGATTATTTGACTTGCCACTCTAACGAAATAGGCGAGTGTCAGCAATATGTCTCGTGGTCTTATCGTGGCATGTTTATTTTCTGCCGTTAGGTTAGGCGATAGAAATGCCACTTGCATGCTTAGAGTAGCAGATTGACGGTGACCAACTTTAAACAGAACTTGACCAATTTTCACACACATTTATTAAAATAATAACAAGCATAAAAATTACTTAACTTGGTTCTGATGCTATTTACAATTGACAATCTGAAGTTCCTTTGGAATTGGTACGTTACTCTTATTCTCACATATATCTCTGATACTTGACAAAAGTGTCTATACATCTTCATGGCTATGTACAGGAATAGGGTAATCTTATTAGGCGCAGACTGAAACTTGACTATAGACTGGTACAGACAAATGTATAACTCGTACAGACTGGTACAGACTAATGCAGACTGGTACAGACTGGTGCAGACAAATGCAGACTGGTACAGACTGGTACAGACAAATGTAGACTCACTATTCGGAGGTCTGTACACTCGTTATAATACCTCGCGCGTTCATGTATCACTGCGCAAGTGTGATCCGCGAGGAGAAAAGGTTCTACGTTAGCAGCAATCACATTGGCTGCGTTACATATTAATACGCGGATCGGCGGAAGCAGAATTTGGTCCATCTCTATGGCAGCACCATCTCGTAGTGCGGAGACGGACGAGCGCTGCGCCTGCGCTGTTGTGCTTAGCGGGGCGCGCTCTAGTGGGAAAGTTGTGTACGCGCTGACTACGCGGAACTATGTACACAACACTTTTATTTACAGGTGAGCCATAATGGACCGTAAAGCAGATGTCTAGTTGTGACAACGGTCGGTGATGGAGTTCCTCTTCAAGGCCAGCGATGACTCTGCCACATCGATTCACAGGAAGTTGCTCCCTGTTTATGGGGTGGACACAGTGGGTCGCAGCAGTATCCAGCGGTGGTTGCAGAGGCTTAAAGAAGGTGATTTCTCTCTACTGGATAGTCCACGATGCGATAGACCATCTACGGCAGTGAGTGATGTGAATAAGGAGACCATTGATCAAATTATCAAAAATGACAGATAGGGTAGTGTGGTATCACTGGTACCGTCACTAGGGTGCAGAAAAATCTGTGCACGTTGGGTGCCTTGATTATTGACAAGAGAAATGAAAAGGATGAGGAAGAATGTGTGCGAGGGTCTCATACTGAAGAGTGGAAACAGTGCTTTGACGGCGTCATTAACCAGCATGAAACATCCGAACCTGAGAGCAAAACCCAGTTCATGGAGTGGCGTCATCCGGGTTCCCCTCAGAAGAAGAAACGAAGACTTTCACGAACAGCAGGCCGAAAGGTGATGGCATCTGTCTTTTGGGATCAGTGTGGTGTCATTTTCATTGACTTTTTGGAACCTGGCCCACAATTAACCAGGACCGTTACTGTTTGTCATTGGACAAGCTGCGACATGCCATCAAGACCCACAGACCACAGCTTCAGGGTCAGCTCATCAGACTACACCATGACAATGCCAAACCCCATACAGCCGTTATGACGCAGGAGAATATCAGGAAAATGGGTTGGAAAAATGTTCCCCATCCTCCCTACAGTCCGGACTTGGCTCAGTCTGATTTTTACCTCTTTGACCGTCTGAAGGCCCACCTGCGCGGTAAAACATCTGATAGTGAGAAAGACCTTATTTTTTGTGTTAAGCGATTGTGTAAAAGTCAGTCCCCAGAATTTTACCAAAGAGCATTTCCATCATGGAAAGAACGGTGGTCCAGATGCGTCACAGCTTATGGAGGCTACCTTGAGTAGGCTCAATGTACAGCTAAACGTTCCAAGTATGTTCACAAAAAATTTCATTCACCTACTGCAAAAAATAAAAAAATTCGAGAGGACTGTGCAAAACTTTTTGAACGCCCTTTGTACATTCCTTCATGCTTGCTGTCTTCCCGGAAGGCGATGTCATCTTTCAGAAGTATAATTGTCCGTGCCTTGGAGCCAGAACCGTGCTACAGTGGTTTCAGTCCTTCAAGTCCATGCTAATCTGATGTTAAAATTTCGACATACAGAGTAATCACAGTCTCATAACCACCAGCTAATGGTATGTAACCGAGTCTTTTACCGGAAAGATTGAAAAATGAATTGTCTGTGACAGAATGCTCGCTCTAATATTATCCAGACTGACATCTTCGAACGCTCAGTTTTCTGTCACAACTTTTATACGAAGTCAGGCGGATTTTAGTTAGTTCAGAAGTTACACTTTAACAAAAAACTCAGAATTACGTACGCTCATCTTTAGCTATCGTCTGGTTCACTTTGAGGTACTGCACAGTCAAGTTTAACTCATAATCCCGCACTGTTATCAGCCCGAAGGCCGAGCTCTGAATTGCCCTTAGACTTCACAGAGCAGTTCTATAGCCCGTAAAATAAATGCGATCGTACTCTCTTCTGACTGGCCGAGAAACATCATGGACAATCCGATATAGTACTAAATGGCACAATCCCACCTCATTTACATTTGACCAATCAATAAATAATGGCTTTTATGAGCAATTCATTAAATGAACAAATTTATAAAACCCACAAATATAAAAGCAACTGTCTCATTAAATGACTGAATTATTGTAAAATGTTTGTTTCCCAGTACCTATTTTATCACCTGGGTAGCTAGCTGATTAGACGCAATTTTCGATTGTTTCTGTTGAAATTTTTTACTTACCATTTCCTTTAATGATCGAAACATATCCCTGATGGCCTCTTGTATGGGACTAAGAGACTGACTAACAACTCCGCTTCAGCGTGCAATTCTGTTTCACTTGAATGTTCTCAACATCTGCACCAGTAAATCTGCTATCAGCTGCTTGGTTGTTTAAATTATTTTGCTTAACTTGTTCCACTTCACTTACTTGGTGATAGGTTTTAACCATGCTACTCTACTGTTCAAGTGGTTGGAACTGGTTTTGCTAATACTACGTATCTTAACCAGTCTATATTGTGGTAGTGATGAGTTCCTATGGGACCAAATTGCTGAGGTCATCTTTCCAGACGGGGAATATCGAAAAAGTCCACAGGAGGGCAGCTCGTTTTGCATTATCGCTAAATAAGGGAGAGAATGTCACGGATATGATAAGCGAGTTGGGATGGTAATCGTTAAAACAAAGAAGTTTTTCGTTGTGGTGAGATCTTTTCACGAACCTTCTACTCTGAATGTGAAAATGTTTCATTGTAGCTAAACTACATACTGAGAAATTACCATCATAATAAAATAAGAGAAATTAGAGCTCATACAGTAAAATTTAAGTGCCCTTTTTTCCAAAGTGCTGTTAGAGAGTGGAAAGGTAGAGAAATATTCTTAAGGTGGTTTGAAGAGCCCCTACCATGCACTTCAGTAAGAATTGCAGAATAATTGCAGAATAATCATGTAGGTGTAGATACAGATCAAGAGGAGGTAGAAACTATTGTAAATAATAATTGGGAACACTCAACCGCTCAACTGTACTTTAGATAATACAATATGTTTTTGATATTTAGCTTATGTGATTAAGATATTGTAAACTTTAACGACAGTTTTATGATTTTAATAAAATAAAATACATTTGAATTTGAGTTCTCGTCTCACATTAAAATCCTCCACTTCTTTCCCTGTCAGTTCAATCATATCCCGCCAACACGCACCAGATCGTGTCCCGTTCATCAGCTGCCGAAGCTGTAACTTCAATTGAAATAAAAAATGTGTGCTATAAACTTTACGTAGACGACATGCCTTTGTTTGTTGATGGTACCGAATAGGACATAAAGGAAGTAGTGAGAAAGTTTAAAGATTTCCATACTACTCAGTTGCACCATGGAACACGAACTTTATGGCAGTTTACAGTTCATTGATTTGAATCTTAAAAGGCAACGTAATAAGAATGTTTTTAGCGCTTACAGAAAAACTGCCAACGACTAATGCTGTACAGGATAAACAGACGGAATCAAACGTTATTAGGAAGATAACACGGTAAAGAATGGCCAGAACGTATTTTTTGCCTGAAAATAAGGAGAAAGTAAAGAAGGATCGTGATGAGGAAGATAACTTCTGACAAACCATAAAGATTTTTAAGCCCCCCCAGTCAAACTAGCAGTCCACACGAATAAATTAGGGAGGTGTAGCCTGAGGCATAATCTTTGTTACAAAATGAGCAGATTGATAAATCGGGTGTACACTGATCAGCCAGAACATTATGACCACCTGCCTACCGAGCGAGGTAACGCAATGGTTAGCACACTGGACTCGCATTCGGGAGGACGATGATTCAAACCCGCGTCCGGCCATCCTGATTTAAGTTTTCCATGAGTTCCCTAAATCGCTCAAGGCAAATGCCCGGATGGTTCCTTCCCCATTCTTCAATAGACCAATGGGACCGAGGCCTCGCTCTTTGGTCCACTCCCCCAGATCAACGAACTAACCAATCACCTACCTAATAGCCGGAATGTCCATCTTTGGCACGCATCGCAGCGGCGACACCTCGTGGTGTGGAAGCAATGAGTCATTGGTACGTTCTTGCAGGGAGTTGGCACCACGTCTGCACACACAAATCATGTAATTCTCGTAAGTTCCGGGATGGAAGGGGGGGGGGGGACGATGAGCTCCGACGCCACATTCAATCACATCCCAGAGGTGTTCGATGGGGTTCACGTCTGGCAAGTGGGGGAGGGGGGCAGCACATCAACTGGAACTCGCGACTGTGTTCCTCGAACCACCCCATCACACTGTGTGTGCATTATCTTGAAAAATGTCAATGCCGTCCGGAAACATGATCGTCATGAAGGTGTGTACGTGGTCTGCAACCAGTGTAAGATACTCCTTGGGGATCATGGTGCCTTGCATGAGTTCCACCGGAGCGATGGATGCCCATGTGAATGTTTCCCAGAGTTTAATGGGGCCACCGCCAGCTCGTCTCCGTCCCTCAGTACAGGTGTCAATGAGCTGTTCCCCTAGAAGACGACGGATTCGCGCCCTCCTATCGGTATGATGAAGAAGATATCGGGATTCATCAGACCAAGCATTGCTCTGCCACTCGCCAAAGTCCATTTCCGACGGTCACACGCCCATTTCAGTCTAGTTTCCAATGCCGTAATGTTAACATTGGAACATGTATGGGTCATCGGCTGCGGAGACTCATCGTTAGGAGTGATCGGCGCCCAGCATGAAAGTCTGATGTTAGTTCCGCCACAGTTCGCCGCCTGTCCTGTTTTACCAGTATGCCCAGCCTACAACGTCCGGTATCTGTAATGAGGGATGGCGGCCCAACCCACGACGTCTGGACGAATTTCACCTTGGTTTCGTCACGTCTTGAAGACACTCACCACTGCGCTCTTAGAAACATCCGACAAGTCGTGCAATTTCCGAAAAGCTCATGCCGAGCCTCGGGGCTCTCAGAATCAGACCTCTGTCAAACTCAGATAGATCGCTCGCGTTTAATATTCTACACACTGGCAGAATGCTCACTGATACTACATGCATCGTGCGCGTGTCTGAATAGCAGTTATTCCAGGTGACGCTGCTATCGCCTGGTCGGACTCATATCGATTAGGTCGGTGGTCACAACGTTCTGGCTGAGCAGTGTATATGACATAGGCTTGAAGCGCGCGTCATGACATGTAAAATACACTGGTGTTCGGAATTTTGGGACGGAAGTAACTCTCGCATGGCGTTTCACTGCCAACTTGAACAGTAAAAGGAAACAAATGCTACAGTATAGTACAATTCAGTGCAGTTTACTACAGAAGGTATCCAAAAGAAATACGCAATGAGACGAACAGAAATGGCTTCTTTATTCAAAGACATTTACGCTGAGGTTATTGCTATTCGTGAAGGTCCCGTAGACCTCACAAATGGCGGGATATGGTTCTTAATAGCCTTTGTGAAGACTACGGATGGCAGTGCATGCTCAGCTACATACTCTGATCATGATGACTACAAGGTTGGTGAAGAGTTCTTGTGTTGGACGTTCCATTCCTCTTCTATCGCGGTTGCCAGTTGGTAGTTGGGTGTTTGTATATGAGGACGTGCTGCATGATGCGCAACTTCACACCCGACGTCCATGGCGAGGTCCATCGCGCGACCCTGACATCATTTTTCTGGATGACGAAGTGCGACCGCATCGAACTGCGCAGATAAAGTACCTCTTGGAACGAGAGGATATTCGGCGAATGGCCTGGCCTGTCATTTCACCAGATTTAAATCCCCATCGAGATATTTATAGTGATTCTCCTAATCCTGAATTTCTCTTGTATTCATTTTCACATAATCTCTCTCCTACTCATTCAGGTTCCTCACCAATTTATAAGAGAAGTCCATACGTCCATGTATATCATTTTCTGTTTGGACGACAAAATTATTCCAGCTTTCCCTGCATTCATTCCTTAGTATTGCTTTAGTTTTGTTTCATTGTTGCTTGTATTTGACACTTGATTCTTCTGAGCCACCTTTTATTAAATTCAAGTGAGTATTTTATTTTTTCTGTGATGCCTGTTTTATTTCTGTATTCCATGTTCATAACCCTTTCTTATTTTTATTTATTCTACATTTCCCCAATATTTCCATAGCTTCTCTTATAATGCATTATTTGATTTTGTTCCATTTCATGTCCCTGTCTTCAGCTGTTGGTGTTTATAACCCGTGGTCTAGGGGTATCGTCTTTGATTCATAATTAAAACGTCTTCAGTCCCGGGTTTGATCCCCGCCACTGCCTAAATTTTGATAAATAATCAGCATTGGCAGCCGAAGACTTCCGGCATAAGAAGTCAGCCTCATTCTGCCAACGGCCTTGTCAAAGAGGGCGGAGGAGCGGATAGAGGTTCAGGGCACTCTCTTGTCCTAGGGGTGGGAAATTGCCCCTAAAGGCGGAAGAATCAGCAATGATCAACGACATGAGGATGCAGAAGGCAATGGAAACCACTGCATTAAAAACACGTAACGTGTATCCACGGGACATGTGGCCTGTAATTGAAGAAGTATCATGATGAGCTCTCCATTGGCAAAAGATTCCGGAATAGTCCCCCATTCGGATCTCCGGGAGGGGACTGCCAAGGGGGAGGTTACCATGAGAAAAAGATTGAATCATCAACGAAAGGATAACGTTCTACGAGTCGGGGCGTGGAATGTCAGAAGCTTGAACGTGGTAGGGAAACTAGAAAATCTGAAAAGCGAAATGCAAAGGCTCAATCTAGATATAGTAGGGGTTAGTGAAGTGAAGTGGAAGGAAGACAAGGATTTCTGGTCAGATGAGTATCGGGTAATATCAACAGCAGCAGAAAATGGTATAACAGGTGTAGGATTCGTTGTGAATAGGAAGGTAGGACAGAGGGTGTGTTACTGTGAACAGTTCAGTGACCGGGTTGTTCTAATCAGAATCGACAGCAGACCAACACCGACAACGATAGTTCAGGTATACATGCCGACGTCGCAAGCTGAAAAACAGATAGAGAAAGTGTATGAGGATATTGAAAGGGTAATGCAGTATGTAAAGGGGGACGAAAATCTAATAGTCATGGGCGACTGGGATGCAGTTGTAGGGGAAGGAGTAGAAGAAAAGGTTACAGGAGAATATGGGCTTGGGACAAGGAATGAAAGAGGAGAAAGACTAATTGAGTTCTGTAACAAGTTTCAGCTAGTAATAGCGAATACCCTGTTCAAGAATCACAAGAGGAGGAGGTATACTTGGAAAAGGCTGGGAGATACGGGAAGATTTCAATTAGATTAAATCATGGTCAGACAGAGATTCCGAAATCAGATACTGGATTGTAAGGCGTACCCAGGAGCAGATATAGACTCAGATCACAATATAGTAGTGATGAAGAGTAGGCTGAAGTTCAAGACATTAGTCAGGAAGAATCAATACGCAAAGAAGTGGGATACGGAAGTACTAAGGAATGACGCGATACATTTGAAGTTCTCTAACGCTTTAGATACAGCAATAAGGAATAGCGCAGTTGGCAGTACAGTTGAAGAGGAATGGACATCTCTAAAAAGGGCCATCACAGAAGTTGGGAAGGAAAACATAGGTACAAAGAAGGTAGCTGCGAAGAAACCTTGAGTAACAGAAGAAATACTTCAGTTGATTGATGAAAGGAGGAAGTACAAACATGTTCCGGGAAAATCAGGAATACAGAAATACAAGTCGCTGAGGAATGAAATAAATAGGAAGTGCAGGGAAGCTAAGACGAAATGGCTGGAGGAAAAATGTGAAGACATCGAAAAAGATATGATTGTCGGAAGGACAGACTCAGCATACAGGAAAGTCAAAACAACCTTTGGTGACATTAAAAGCAACGGTGATAACATTAAGAGTGCAACGGGAATTCCACTGTTAAATGCAGAGGAGAGAGCAGATAGGTGGAAAGAATACAATGAAAGCCTCTATGAGGGTGAAGATTTGTCTGATGTGATAGAAGAAGAAACAGGAGTCGATTTAGAAGAGATAGGGGATCCAGTATTAGAATCGGAATTTAAAAGAGCTTTGGAGGACTTACGGTCAAATAAGGCTGAAGGGATAGATAACATTCCATCAGAATTTCTAAAATCATTGGGGGAAGTGGCAACAAAACGACTATTCACGTTGGTGTGTAGAATATATGAGTCTGGCGACATATCATCTGACTTTCGGAAAAGCATCATCCACACAATTCCGAAGACGGCAAGAGCTGACAAGTGCGAGAATTATCGCACAATCAGCTTAACAGCTCATGCATCGAAGCTGCTTACAAGAATAATATACAGAAGAATGGAAAAGAAAATTGAGAATGCGCTAGGTGACGATCAGTTTGGCTTTAGGAAAAGTAAAGGGACGAGAGAGGCAATTCTGACGTTACGGCTAATAATGGAAGCAAGGCTAAAGAAAAATCAAGACACTTTCATAGGATTTGTCGACCTGGAAAAAGCGTTCGACAATATAAAATGGTGCAAGCTGTTCGAGATTCTGAAAAAAGTAGGGGTAAGCTATAGGGAGAGACGGGTCATATACAATATGTACAACAACCAAGAGGGAATAATAAGAGTGGACGATCAAGAACGAAGTGCTCGTATTAAGAAGGGTGTAAGACAAGGCTGTAGCCTTTCGCCCCTACTCTTCAATCTGTACATCGAGGAAGCAATGATGGAAATAAAAGAAAGGTTCAGGAGTGGAATTAAAATACAAGGTGAAAGGATATCAATGATACGATTCGCTGATGACATTGCTATCCTGAGTGAAAGTGAAGAAGAATTAAATTATCTGCTGAACGGAATGAACAGTCTAATGAGTACACAGTATGGTTTGAGAGTAAATCGGAGAAAGACGAAGGTAATGAGAAGTAGTAGAAATGAGAACAGCGAGAAACTTAACATCGGGATTGATGGTCACGAAGTCAATGAAGTTAAGGAATTCTGCTACCTAGGCAGTAAAATGACGGACGGAGCAAGGAGGACATCAAAAGCAGACTCGGTATGGCAAAAAAGGCATTTCTGGCCAAGAGAAGTCTACTAATATCAAATACCGGCCTTAATTTGAGGAAGAAATTTCTGAGGATGTACGTCTGGAGCACAGCATTGTATGGTAGTGAAACATGGACTGTGGGAAAACCGGAACAGAAGAGAATCGAAGCATTTGAGATGTGGTGCTATAGACGAATGTTGAAAATTAGGTGGACTGATAAGGTAAGGAATGAGGAGGTTCTACGCAGAATCGGAGAGGAAAGGAATATGTGGAAAACACTGCTAAGGAGAAGGGACAGGATGATAGGACATTTGCTAAGACATGAGGGAATGACTTCCATGGTACTAGAGAGAGCTGTAGAGGGCAAAAACTGTAGAGGAAGACAGAGATTGGAATACGTCAAGCAAATAATTGAGGACGTAGGTTGCAAGTGCTGCTCTGAGATGAAGAGGTTAGCACAGGAAAGGAATTCGTGGCGGGCCGCATCAAACCGGTAGACTGATGAAAAAAAAAAAAAAAAAAAATTCTAAAACGAAATAAGTGTCACAACGAAGAGTTTATTTGAGTGGGTTGGAAATCTGTAGCTATGATATACAAGTACACGAATAAATGACTGCAATTTCATAAAATTTGGATGATGTATTCTAGAGAAAGAGCTTCACAAATGTAACAAGTCAATAACGTGTTAGTCCACTTGTGGCCCCTATGCAAACAGTTATTCAGCTTGGCAATGATTGATATAGTTGTTGATGTCCTCATGAGGGATGTCGTCCCAAATTCTGTCCACGTGGTACGCTAGATTGGCAAAATCCCTAGGTGTTTGAGGGCCCTGCCCATAATGCTCCAAACGTCCTCAATTGTGGAGGGATCCAGCGACCTTGCTGGCCATGGTAGGGTTTGGCAAGGAAGAAGACAAGTAGTGGAAACTTTCGCCGTGTATGGGCGGGCAAATACAAAAGTGTGAGCCTAGGACGGGTATGACATCGCTGTCTGATACGTCTCCAGACACGTTTTCGGCCTGGAATCTCATTGGCTGGAGTAAATTTCTCTTCAGTGATGACTTCGAACCGATCCCCAATGACCAGCGAAGTTGTGTCTGGAGACGCGCCAGGTACACCCAGACTGTCGCTTATCATACGGCCCAGCGACCGGGAGTGATGGTCTGGGGTGCCATTTTTTTTTTCATAGGAGGATCCCTTTGGCTGCCATCGGCGGCAACTTTCCAGCACAGCGGTATGTCGACGATATTCTAAGCTCCGTTTTGTGGTCCTCCATAGCAAGCCATCCTTGGCTTACATTTCAGCAAGATAATGCTCGCCCGCCCAGTTGAAAAGGTTTGGGGTAGTATGGGCAGGGCCTCCCAACCAGCTCGGGATTTTGACGATCTAAGGAGTCAACTGGACGCAAGTTTCCACATTATCCCTCAGGCGAACAGCCAATAACTCGGTGAGTCAGTGCCAAGCAGAATAACTGATTGTATGAAAGCCCGAGGTGAACCAACGCGTTTTAGACTTGCTGAATTTCAGAAGCTCTTCCTCCTGAATAAATCACCCAATTTTTTTGAGGTTGTAATCATCTGTTTGTCAGTACGTGTAAATCACATCTACCGATTTCCATCCCGGTCGGATAATTCCTTTGTGGCACGTCATTTTTTCTTTCTTTTTTTTAAAGAGTGTTTGCTGTCATTCGTCTTTGGTAAAGTTCTCTAAAGCGTTACGAGATAAATAAATGTGTCTAATGACACTTTCATTAAACTTTCCCAAAGCCGAATTCGAAGAGAATACAGTGTGTGAACGTAGAGAGCAATCAAGTTATTTAATTTCTAGAGAGCCAACGAATATGATATCGAAGAACAAGCATTTGTTAACGAGACATGAGTAAGATAGCCAGAAGAATGTATGTTGGTGAACTCTTTCCTAAAACCCTATGATAGCAAAAAATTAGAAGATACCGCAAGATTATCGAGAATCCGAGGATTCGCTGGGAAAAATTATAATATCTTGTACCTGATTTGCTCATAGGTGTCGAATAAAATCACCTGAATAAATTTTTTTTTAAATTATGAGTTTGTTTATTAGATCTTCTAACGCTCTTGCTCTGTCGTATTACTGTGACAACTCTCACAATTTCAACGATAAAAACTCGTGGAACACAGAGCTGTATCCTTATCAGCAGGAAACTGCATAGTACAGTGGCTCTTTCGATAGAACTGTTCCTTCTGCTGATGCCCCTAAGTGTGCAGCGTCCTTGGGAAGAAAATCCGACGAGTATCATTTGGTAAAGCAGCAGACTTATTATGTGACTAGAGACCTTACACTGCGACGATAGAAATGCAACTTAGCAAGCATGTGTACCTTAATGTAGCAAGTTTACTATATTTGCGAACGTCTAGTGTTTCTTAAGGATTTTCATTTATTGCTATTCCTCTCCACCACTACCCAGGTATGAGAAGTTGCAGCATAGAAGAGAACGCGTAAGGGATGAACTTGAGTATGGTAACGGTGCTTCTGAACGTAATGTTCGATAGACTTACACTGAAAATGTATTAGGTGCTAGTAAGGACAGGGAGCATATTGCTGTCGGATGTTTGGTCAGTTTGAGGCTGCAGGTGGAATACTATGTCAATCGCGGAAGGTAGTATAGAAATTGCTTATCAGGGTAGCTGTAAAGTGTGAAATAGCACCGGATGTAACCGATAAAAAGTTTCTAGATGCGCAATACAGCACGAAACTCAACAGGGCACCAGTATCAAATGGTTCAAATGGCTCTGAGCACTATGTGACTTAACAGTGGAGGTCATCAGTCCCCTGAACGTAGAACGAATAACCTAAGGACATCACACACATCCATGCCCGAGGCAGGACTCGAACCTGCGACCGTAGCAGTCCCGCGGTTCCGGACTGCAGCGTCTAGAACCGCACGGCCACCGCGGCCGGCTGGCACCAGTATCATGAAACATATTGTTCTACATGAAGTCCTGGGAAAAAGATGTAACTAACATTCATCGGGATTAGCATAGGACAGCACAGATCTTCCAGAGTTGTGATTAACTATCAGTCGTCAAAGAAACTAGGTAGGACCTAATTTTGTAATTTTTGAACATCGGATGCTGACAGACCTTAGCGTTATGTACCTGAAACCTTACGGAGGTAGTTGGACACAAAGGGAAAATTTGTCTTCTCTCTGAATGGTTTCAGATATACGGACATAGTAACCGTTGTTTCTGAGGATGATGGGACGTAGTGTTCCAAGTGAGCTTCGTTTCAGAACACGACATTCCCACACTGTTTCCTTATTCAATCTTTTCGGCGGGTTTTTATTTCAAATTGGCAGCAAAGTGGGATCAACGTTCTGTCTGGTGGAGACTTGCGAGATTATCCTAGATAAGTCTTACGTACAGTACAAGGCTTCTTCGGAAAGTAAGAGTCTAGAAATTTACATTTTTTTTTGAAAAAGTGTATTTGAAAAAAGATTACAGGATTTCATTGATACACTTGTTGACTATTTTCCACACGATTTCCATCCCATTCAATGGATGTGAAAATCTGTGGCACAAGTTTTTTTATATCCTCCTGGAAGAACTATCCTGTCAGCTCCCTTCCCCAATTCGTAGCATTTTTATGTACCTACTCTTCGGTTGAAAAAGCAATTCCACACATTGTGCCTTCAAGGGGGCGGAAAGATGATAATCTGAAGGTGCGAAGTCAGTGGAATACCGAGGGGGCTGTGGGTGTCAATACGTCCCAACCAAATGAGTCCAAGAGCGCCTTGATGGCAACGGCTGTGTGAGGACGGGCGGTGTCGTGCAACAAGCACACGCCTCTCGTCAGCATTCCCATGCTTTTGTTTTGAATGCTCCTTTTCAGGTTTTCTAGTGGCTTACAATGTCGTTGGGCACTGATGGTCTCCCTCTAAAGCGTAAATCCAACCATAACGACGCCTTTTTGGTTTCAGAACATCGAAGTTATGACTTTTTTTGCCATAAATTGTGATTTTGAATCTCTGGCAGATGAGGAAGTAGTGTGACGCCTCTGTGGCGACTGTGTTTTGTCCCAAGCGTGCAATGCGCCTTCCATGTTTCATCTTCTGTCACAATAGAGCACAGAAGACCATCACTTTCCAATTCAAGTCGCTCAAGAGACTCGTGAGCGCCATTGACCCTAACTTTCTTGTGCTGCTCTGTCAACTGTTTTAGGGCCCAACTTGTGCACAGTTCCCGGTATCCCAGTGGTTGCCTGACTGTCTCGTACAAGGGAGTTCTGGAATGTTGTAGAAACATCGAAGAAATTTCTTCCACTGTCAAACGGCGTATAGCAGTATTTGTTTACAGTTCATTTAAATTTTTATATCTTTTGCTTAAAAATTTCGGATATTGGTACTATATTTTCTGTGTACTATACCGGACACTGAAGTTGTTTGCATTGTATGTGAGTAATGTATGTAAAATACTATCTAAATTGTTTATTACCTTAAATAATTTTCTGATTACATTTTCTATTAAAACATGTGTGTGTATAAATTGTTCATATTGATGTAAATTTGAGAATTTAAGAAACGGTCACGCTCATGAACAATGTAAGAGATAGGTGTTATGTAGAAGTCAGTGTGCTTTTGTTTGAAACGAAAGTGGCTCTGGAGAGTGGAAACGGAGGCAAGGGCAAACAGGCGCGCTACCTAGAGCAAGCGCGGGAAGTAAGTCACACAGTCTGTAGGCAGCAGTGGTTGTGGCAACACCGTAGTGGAGCAGGAGAGACTTTGCCTGCAAAGTTATGCAAAATTACCTCGGATGAAGACCTCAAACGGCTTACGCCATTTCTGCGAGTTTTTGGGCTACTGTATGCAAAATTGAATGACTCCAAGAAGAGAAATTGAGCCCATACAGCAAGATACTTTCAGGCCGTATTGTGGGTAGTGTAGTCGTCGTAGTTGTTCGCCACACCAGAGCCCACAGCCACCAAATAATTTTTTTTTTTGTATTTAACTTTTGTACAGCGTAAACCATTAATTTAAATTGCTTTTTAATAATCATTCTTGAACTTTATTTCATCCTAATCATACATCTATATAAGGTTCCTTCCTGGTGGTTGATCAGAGTGAAGCCTAGTTACTAGTATCTGTTAAATGATTATACAGAGATAGTTCAAAGAATAATGGCTTCTGAAAGTAAATTTCTGGTAAGAAAGTAGTTCTCTTGGAGGGAAATGTTTAGTACAAAAAGTGTGTGCTTTAGTATCTAAGTATTTAATATTTAAGTTTCTTTGTTACGGAAAGTTTTCTTCTAAAGGTCCCCCCTGGCAAATATTTTTAGCTTCCTTGAGGTCATCTACTGGGCTTTTTCTCTTTTAATAACGTAATGTGTAATGGTGAAGTCCAACATTAAGTGGTATAATATTTATGCGAAGAACAAAATTAAACAGTAGCAAGAAAGTAGGCAAAATTCCTACTTCTGCTTTTCCAGTACTTCACTGTTTCATTGCCTGGATAGTTTGGCGACCATTAGCAAATGTTTTTAACCACTAAATTAGCTTGGAATTGAGTTGCCCTAGCTTCAGTATAATATTATTCATACTGCATTTCTATGTAACCGCTGGGCAAGATCTTATGAAAAGAAATGAATAATCTGATTTACTTATTCATTGTGCATTTTCAACTTCTCGCGGCGTAATGAATAGTCCATTAAATTTTGGGCATGCAGCCGCGCAAATAAAATACGTTGCTGAACCAATAGTGCTCGTTATAGGTATTTTTCTGCCAAATATTTAGCTTCCTTATTAAAACCATTGGTAGGAAAATGTAGTCACCACATTCGTAATTCAATGGATTTTATTCAGAGACTTAGCAATGTCAGGCTAAACAGAACGGATGTGCTTGTTAGTTTTGACGTGGTATCATTATACACCAGGGTACCTTTAAAGGACTCTTTATCTCTTACCAACCATCATTTTGATAAGAACATCACGGCCTTATTTGAATATGTGCTTTTATCTTCTTATTTTCAGTTAAATGGTGAATTTTATGAGCACGTTGATGGTGTTGCTATGGGAAACCTCCTCTCCCCTCTGGTAGCTAATTTATCCAGGAAGACTTCGAGGACAAGGCACTGGACTCAGCAAGTTTTAAACCAACGGCCTTCTGGAGGTACGGGGACGACACATTTGTGGTATGGCCGCACGGGATGGATGAATTACATCGATTTCTTGAGCATTTGAATTCCATCCATGCTAGCATCAAATTTACTGTGGAAATAGAAAAAGACGACTGCCTGCCTTTTTGGATGTTGTCGTTCGCCGTAAAGTTGATGGCACGTTAGGACATGCCGTATATCGGAAACCGACACACACATACCAGTAGCTGCCATCACACTTCAGATCATAGGTTTCCTCAAGACCTTAGTGCATAGGGCGCACTATATATCCGATAAAGACAATTTGCAACAAGAGCTCACATATCTCAAAAGCATTTTTAAATCGGGATTTTCTCCGCAACAGATTTGTAGAGCATTCAATGCAAAACCTAGAATGCAGGTAGTGATGGGGAAGAAGATAGTAATTCCTTCAGATTTAGTGCGTTTTTGCGCTTTGTGGGTGCTCTTTCCTCGAAGATAGTTCGTATTCTTGAGAAACACTGTGTTAAGGTGATCTTCCGGCCACTCACGAAGATTGCAGTTTTACTCGGCTCTGTGGAGGACGATTTACAGCTTTGTAAAGCGGGTGTGTATCAAATTCCTTGCGGAAATTGTGAGAAGTCGGAGATAGGTCAAACAGCACGCATCGTTCATGAGAGATGTGCGGAGCATCGAAGATACACATGCTTATTATAGCCAGACAAGTCAGCTGTGACCGAACATTGTATTGATACAGGGCATTCCATGAATTACAGTGATGTGAAGATTTTAACATACACCTCTTCCATTTGGGAATCTGTCTTCAAGGAAGCTATAGAGATTAGATTAGCTAATAATTTAATAAATAGAGATAATGATTTTAATTTGGAGAAAGCATGGAATCCGGCTCTTGGGGTAATTAAACTACAGAGAAGTCGTCGGAGCCGGCCGCGGTGGTCTCGCGGTTCTAGGCGCGCAGTCCGGAATCGTGCGACCGCTACGGTCGCAGGTTCGAATCCTGCCTCGGGCATGGATGTGTGTGATGTCCTTAGGTTAGTTAGGTTTAAGTAGTTCTAAGTTCTAGGGGACTGATGACCACAGAAGTTGAGTCCCATAGTGCTCAGAGCCATTTGAACCATTTGAAGTCGTCGGAGTGTCACCGCCGCCGATCATACATGGATAAGCGAATCGAATGTCTGTACGCCTTCGCCATAGGCGGCGCATGAGTAAGCGTATTTCTTTGCCGCCGACCAGCATCTGTGACTCGCATGCGCACTACCCGCAGTACCGCCGCGGTGGAGCATTTAAGGCAGAGCTTGGGATCTTGTCGTCAGTCTTGTGACTCACTCTGAGGATAGCCGGACGATACGCAGCCGAAATATCAGTGGAGGAAATTTTATTTGCGCGCCTGCATGCCCAAAATTTAATGGACTACTTATCCATTACCCACAACACACGGTCAAACCCTGTAAAATGGGCAACTCTACTGATTAGCTTTTCCTATTAACTGGACTATCCTCCCATAGTGTACTTTATTTGGAAACTAAACTAAATTTCAGTAAGAGGGTTATACGTGGCAACATAGAGACAGGGTTTTCTGTTATATAGGGAAAATCATACTAAATTACAACAGTAGTGGTAGGGCTATAGGCGGTCGTCACGAACAGTTTCCTCGGTTTTTTGCACCAGCTCATCAGTCAGAATGGAAAGTGTTCCACTCCTTTGTTCGTCATGAACATTTCTTCTGCTCCCGTAAAATCCCTACACCACTTGAACAAAATATTTCTGTTCACAGCACCTTCGCTGTAAACCGTTTTGATTCACGAAAACATTACGGTAGGCGTTATTCCTTCCGCGAATAGGAAGCCGGACCCCAACGCTTGGCGGGATTTATTACCGACATCTTTCACCCAGCTGGACACTACCACGTGATCTGAAGTACTACCCTGTTCCAGCTGTGCTCGCTCTGGCCAGGAGATCCTTCTCTGCCACCCGCTTTGGGGTATATCTCAAACGGTCACACGATGCGTTATTTCTACTATTTTAGGTTGGGTGGAACATAGAGGTTATCAGATAGAAATGCATCACCGGCTTGTGATATTACTAGTAAACTGGTGTGTTTTTGGCCTTAGGGGTGAGTCTGGCCCGTTCAACCGGTTAACTTGCCTGTTTGGACAAAAATAAATAACGCACAAACAATATATTCATTGCTGGGGTGAAGACTACTTTATTCGTTCGTAGGTCGAATAATACAGAACGTTCTTCAGACGCACTGTACGCGAAGGCAAACTCGAGAAAGAACGAATAAGCCTCTTGTTTACTCGTTACAAAGGGCTATGGGCAATCACACAACAAAACTTAGAGGAGACATGAACATATAAATCGTTAGAAACTTAGTGTAAACGGCACGGAGTTTGTAGACCAAACACAGAGCTCCTGGCGGCCTATGGGAGCCAATTTAGCGGCGCGAAATCGAATACTAGCGCACGACACACGCGTGAAAAACTCGTCACTACACTGTACGGAACTGCTGGCCGCGGTCGCTACAGGTTCATCGCGAAAGCTAGAGTTAACATCACCTTATTTTATGTACTGAAAGTAGCTGAAACCCAAGATGGGAGATAAGTTATTTTTTAACAACACGCGGAATGTTGAAGCTTCCTGGCAGGTTAAAACTGTATGCTGGACCAGGACCCAGGGCTATGTTCTGACCGGTTGAACTATCAAGATACGACTCACGATCCGTGCTTACAGCTTTACTTCTACCAATAAGTCTCTCCTATCATTTAAATTTTACACAAGTTCTTCCGTGTATCTTACAGTATTGACATTCCCGGCTGTTTCTAAGCCATTTCTCCATAACTTACTTTCCTCTGGTGTCGGATCCCGGAAAGGCACATTGCTTTAATCTGGCAAGAAGTTTGAAACAACGCACACTCCGCTGCAGGATAAAAGACTGATTCTGGAAACGTTGAATCATAATTTGAAAGACGGATCAGTCTCCTCAGAAGTTGGGCAATTTGCAGCAGCAAGTACAGTGCGTCCGAAACGTCATATTGAAGTTGTGAACGCTTGTTATGGCTAACAGAAACGAAACGAAAGATTGAAACTTGTGCTGCGTTGGACAGTATCGCAAAGAGCTTCTGTAATATACCGTTCACTGGTGTGCACGAGCAGGAGACGACGCGACACAGCGAAGCCCTGAAGCAGCAATAGATCAGGCCACGTCAGTCGAGATATGGACGGTACAGAGGAAAGTTTTCTTTAATTTATGGATGTCCATCCTATTGCATGGACGAGGACTTCAGCTGATGTATATGAGAAAAGGAACCACCAAAGCTGTGTCTTGAGACAATAAAGACATTATCAAGATACAGCTGTGGTCGTACATTTGTTCCGTGACTTGCTAAACTAGAATCCGTGACCAGTGTTCAACGTGAATATCATCGTATGTACACCGAAGCACCACAACACATAAATAACATTAATCGGTGGGATAAGCAGTTGAAGGATACCTGCAGTTTGTTGGACAAATCGGCGTTTGGTGCCTTGAACAGGGGTGGGCAAATGCGCTATTGCAGGCACGAGCGTCTGTGTGCCCACATAGTTTGCCCGCGGGCGCTTCAGCCAGCAGCTTGCCCTCCACTTCTCTGTTAGAGTCGTTCCTTTGTTACCGTTGCGCCCAGAGCAAGACGGGCGTCTTTACTTTCTGTTGTTGGTGCTGTCGGTGTTGAAGGCTCTTTGCTGTTGCAGAAACAGTGAGTAAACTGAGATCGTACTGTATGGGTCTTCGGCAGTTTAAATCCTTCCTGATAGAGCTGGTATGTGTTTCTGGCGATGTGCTATATTTTTACGAAGTACACAGGTTGTATCGTGGTGTTGTTTTAGAACGTTTTTTCAACTTGCTTAAAGGCTTAGTATGGAAAAGAGAGGAACTCCCTAAAACAGTTTGATAACTTGCAGTGGATATTAGATCTTGTACTTCTGCATGATGTTACGAAGCACCTGAATCTCTTGAGTGTAACTACGCAGGGTAGACGTTGACAAATGAATAATATTTTTGACTCTGGTTTTGGGTTTTAAAATAAAACTGTTGTTGTGCATGAAGGAAATTTCATCAAGATCATCTGCGCGCTTACCGAATGTCGCACTAGTTATAAATGAATAAGTCTTGAAAAGGAGACATTGGGCAAAACTTTTGATGGATTTCTTACGCTGTTACAGGCTTTGTTGCAAAACTTTGACAGTATACTTCGTGATTTAAATCGATTTGAACTTGATTTTAGTATTTCCGCAACTCTTTTTGCAATGGGTGTTGAAAGTGCGCCTACTGCAATCCAGATGGAGCTCAATAACTTTCATAATAGTCGCGTGCTCATTGAGAGGTTTCGTACTACAGAAAATACTGAAACGTTGTACAAGAAGTTCCCTTGAGAACAGTTTCCGCGGTTGTTAATAGCTTCTCGAGTCTGCAGTATGCTCGGATCACATATGTACTTGCGAAAGTGTTTTTTCAGCGATCACATTAACGAAATCGCATCTTAGAAGTAGTCTTACTGATGTTCTTCTGCTGGAGGACTTGTAATCTCACTCCAAACGTAGAGATGCTAGCGAAAATACGTTTTAAGACAATAGCTGAGTGATTAAAAGAGATGTTTCTTTCTTTCTCATAAGTATTTGGCCAGCTCCGTACTTCACGCTTCTTGGTAAGATGACATGTATTAACTTTATTGATGTTTGACAAAAATCATGTGTTCTTTGCTTATTACTTTGTGTCTGTGTTGTATCTGCGACCAGGAAATTAAACCGACACGAGTGTTATTTCATTCTCTTTCTCTTGATATACACTCCTGGAAATTGAAATAAGAACACCGTGAATTCATTGTCCCAGGAAGGGGAAACTTTATTGACACATTCCTGGGGTCAGATACATCACATGATCACACTGACAGAACCACAGGCACATAGACACAGGCAACAGAGCATGCACAATGTCGGCACTAGTACAGTGTATATCCACCTTTCGCAGCAATGCAGGCTGCTATTCTCCCATGGAGACGATCGTAGAGATGCTGGATGTAGTCCTGTGGAACGGCTTGCCATGCCATTTCCACCTGGCGCCTCACTTGGACCAGCGTTCGTGCTGGACGTGCAGACCGCGTGAGACGACGCTTCATCCAGTCCCAAACATTCTCAATGGGGGACAGATCCGGAGATCTTGCTGGCCAGGGTAGTTGACTTACACCTTCTAGAGCACGTTGGGTGACACGGGATACATGTGGACGTGCATTGTCCTGTTGGAACAGCAAGTTCCCTTGCCGGTCTAGGAATGGTAGAACGATGGGTTCGATGACGGTTTGGATGTACCGTGCACTATTCAGTGTCCCCTCGACGATCACCAGTGGTGTACGGCCAGTGTAGGAGATCGCTCCCCACACCATGATGCCGGGTGTTGGCCCTGTGTGCCTCGGTCGTATGCAGTCCTGATTGTGGCGCTCACCTGCACGGCGCCAAACACGCATACGACCATCATTGGCACCAAGGCAGAAGCGACTCTCATCGCTGAAGACGACACGTCTCCATTCGTCCCTCCATTCACGCCTGTTGCGACACCACTGGAGGCGGGCTGCACGATGTTGGGGCGTGAGCGGAAGACGGCCTAACGGTGTGCGGGACCGTAGCCCAGCTTCATGGAGACGGTTGCGAATGGTCCTCGCCGATACCCCAGGAGCAACAGTGTCCCTAATTTGCTGGGAAGTGGCGGTGCGGTCCCCTACGGCACTGCGTAGGATCCTACGGTCTTGGCGTGCATCCGTGCGTCGCTGCGGTCCGGTCCCAGGTCGACGGGCACGTGCACCTTCCGCCGACCACTGGCGACAACATCGATGTACTGTGGAGACCTCACGCCCCACGTGTTGAGCAATTCGGCGGTACGTCCACCCAGCCTCCCGCATGCCCACTATACGCCCTCGCTCAAAGTCCGTCAACTGCACATATGGTTCACGTCCACGCTGACGCGGCATGCTACCAGTGTGAAAGACTGCGATGGAGCTCCGTATGCCACGGCAAACTGGCTGACACTGACGGCGGCGGTGCACAAATGCTGCGCAGCTAGCGCCATTCGACGGCCAACACCGCGGTTCCTGGTGTGTCCGCTGTGCCGTGCGTGTGATCATTGCTTGTACAGCCCTCTCGCAGTGTCCGGAGCAAGTATGGTGGGTCTGACACACCGGTGTCAATGTGTTCTTTTTTTCCATTTCCAGGAGTGTATGTATCCCCGCCCCCCCTCCCCCCACCCTCACCCTCTACGTTCTCTACTGAACTGAACGACAGTATTTGGAACGTTTCGCGCTGGTCGTGAGTGCTGTCAACCTATGTAGTGTATTACTTAGCTCCTCTACAGCAGTTATTATGGCATTACGCAGTGAAAAGATTATTCTATATTTCTTTCTTTGTCGGTGTGTCGTGCCTCTGTCGAACTGCAGACGATCGGACTCTTTTCTGTCATCTGTTGGTGTCATCTGATCGTAGTTTTTCGAACGTTGCTGAAACGCCATCTTCACACTCCGAAGAAAGTGGAACATGAAGTACGTGCTGGCCGCACTATGAAAAAATTACGTACGAGTTATATTGTGTCGTAAGTATTCATTGTGTTGTCCTAGTACAATAATTACTACGAAGCAAACAGGTACTAATGTGACCACAAACCTGAGCGTCAGCTCCTGATCGTATATTACCGGCAGTATTTAGTCCTGTGCGCGAGTAAGAGAATGCTAGCTGCACGCGCTACGTGCTGCCTAGGCGATACATATGATCACAGTAACCGGGGGCAGCTCACGCACCCAATCCTGGTCCCGAAGAATCCTGTATCAGCAACGATGGAGGGCAACGGCTGCCTGTGTATTACTTCCTGTTGGTTTCTTAACGAAAGCTATATTGTGGTCCTGGTTACCCAAATTTTGTCAGAAACACAGCAGAATCAGTGAACTACGCTGAAGCGCAAAAGAAGCTAGTATAGGCATGCATATTCAAATACAAAGGTATATAAACAGACAGAATACGGCGAGATCGGTTACTGCTGCTAAAATGGCAGATTATCAAGATTACAGTGAGTTTCAACGTGGTGTTACAGTCGGCGCACAAATGATGGGACACAGCATCTCCGAGGTAGCGATGAAGTGTGGATTTTCCCGTAAGACCATTTTAAGAGTGTACCGTGGATATCAGGAATCCGGTAAAACATCAAATCTCCGAGATCGCTGCGGCCAGGAAAAGATCCTGCAAAACAGGCCAACGACGACTGAAGGGAATCGATCTATGTGACAGAAGTGCAACCCTTCCACAGTTTGGTGCAGATTCCAATGCTGGGCCATCAGCGAGAGTCAGGATGTGAATCATTCAACGAAACATCATCGATATGGGCTTTCGGAGCCGAAGACCCACTCGTGTGCCCTTCGTGACTGCACGACACAAAGCTTTACGCGTCGTCTGGGCCCGTCAACACCGACATTGGACTGTTGATGACTGGAAACATGTTGCCTGGCCGGACGAGTCTCGTTTAACATTGTATCGAACGGATGGACGTGTACGGGTATGGAAACAACATCATGAATTCATGGATCCTGCATGTCAGCGGGAGATTGTTCAAGCTGGTGGAGGCTCCGTAATGGTGTGGGACATGTGCAGTTGGAGTGATATGGGACCCCTGATCCGTCTAGATACGACTCTGACAGGTGATACACACTTAAGCATCCTGTCTGATCACTTGCATCCATTTATTTCCATTATGCTTTCCGACGGACTTGGACAATTTCAGCAAGACAACGTGATACACCACATGTCCAGAATTGCTACAGAGTGACTCCAGCAACACTCTTCTGAATTTAAACGCTTCCGATGGCCATCAAACTCCCCAGACATGACCATTATTGAGCATATCTTTGATGCCTTACAACGTTCTCCACCCTCTCGTACTCTTACGGATTTGTGGACAGCCCTGCAGGATTCATGGTGTCAGTTCCGTCCAGCATTACTGTAGACGTTAGCCGAGTAGTCGAGTCCTTGCCACGTCGTGTTACGGGACTTTTGCATGTTCACGGGGGTGCTGGACGATATTAGGCAGGTGTACCAGTTGCTTTGGCTCTTCAATGTCAGGTTGGTTATTCAGTGATTTGTTAGCGACAATCCGTAATTAATCTTGCAGTATTAGTGGAGCTGCTTGGCCAAGTCGGGTAACGTAGGCTGAAGGCCATGTTTAAAATAGTAAAGCCTCGTGGGATTTGTCACTCCATTGACGTGATATTTAAAATTGTTTATTGTACCTTGTGATGACGAGCGTTCCCTTACTCTCAACGTGGTCTGTTCTGTTTACGTATAGTATGTTCATAGTTCTTCATATGTTCATCTATATCTCGTCTGTTACAGGAAGGGGATTTTGCAATTCTGTCTGCTCATGTTGTAAGTTCATGGAGCCCGAAACCGGATCCAGCATATTACAAGTAACGCCTCCACTCACACACTACGAAAAAGCTTTATGTTATCCATAAGCCACGTTAATGCAGCTACGTTAAGAAATATGTTAGGCAGGCCAGCCATTTGGTCTAGTGCTCCTAAGCCAAGTTTCTGTTTTGGTTCTGCTTCTGTTACCGTCAGACGGTCCCGTTTCACGGGCAAAATTTTGTGTTATTTCAGAGTATAATTAAAGGGACTGAGTTTTGGTCACATTAAAATTTGATTGCCTGTAGTAAGTTGTCTGACTGAAAGTATCTACTGTTTGTTTGAACTTTCACTGTTTACAAGGACATTGCTGGTCCGGTAGTAATAAATATATTTGCTCCTGTATTTCGGTGGACTGCCTACCCTAAATTTAATGTAGCTTTCAATTGAAATGTCAACGATGAACTAAATTTATAAACGCTTGTGGTTTTTTTTTTAAAAAATAGTTGTCATGTTGACAGTTGCTGTTTTGATCACTCTATTAAATTCTGCCAGCAGTTAAATTTCATAAGTCACTGTTGTAAATTCTGTTGGCGGTGTTCCTCAAATTGGTTTTGTCAACAGTTATTTTTCGTAATTTGAGTCAGTAATGTTGGTAGTAATGCTTAATACCTGATGTCAATAACTGTTTTTATTGAAACTGCCGAGTGCTGGTTTCATGAAATCTGTGTGTGCTTGGACTTTAAGTAATTTTTTAGTGAATTCTCTTAGCATTGGTTGCTGAATTTTATGGTGGCAAGAGTTATTTTTCTTAAGTTGTAACAGTAAATCTTGTTGGCAGTTTGAGGCTTAACCCGCATCTCAATAAATTGCCATGTTGGGGCTTTAGTAAGTTCTGCCATCAGTAGCCTTTTGTACAGTCACATTAATAAATTCTGGTGGTATGTGTCGTTCTCATCTGATATGTTGAAAGTTTTTCGCAGAGATTGCTTTCGTGTGAAATTTTTTGCATGTTAAAATAAAATGATTTGTTTGAATTTTAATAAATTTATTCCGGTCCAGTAACTTACTACGCAGCATCAGCTCCCTGGTACAACATCGATGAATGCGAATCCAACCACATACTTTTATGGACAACATCAATCGCTGTATGTGGGCTTTTGCCAATAATCATATGTTTGCACTGGCTTGAGAATGCAAACATATTAGCCGTAGAATCATTCTACGTCAGCATGATCTCAGTGTCAGTTAAGTACCAGAATACTTCGACAGTATTACAGGATAAATTAATGAAGTATGTGCAGAACAACCTTACCACAAAATGGCTCTGAGCACTATGGGACTTAACTGCTGTGGTCATCAGTCCCCTAGAACTTAGAACTACTTAAACCTAACTAACCTAAGGATATCACACACATCCATGCCCGAGGCAGGATTCGAACCTGCGGCCGTATGTGTCGCGCGGTTCCAGACTGTAGCGCCTAGAACTGCTTGGCCACCCCGGTCGGCCAACCTTACCACAACGGTCGCCCACCTGCGAGGAATGAAATCACAGTAATAGAGTGGGTACTTAAAGATTACAAGATTAATCTGCGATCTGAGGCTTCCCCGTTGTATATCATGCTTCCAAGGTTCTCGAGTGTACTACCGGCTACAACTGTCGAAGGTCTACTATATTTCGGCGAATTCCCGTTCTTCAGTCATCAGGCGCTGCCGATGGAAGGGGCGTCCGCTACACTGACGCAACACTGCCCAAGTTTCCTTGCTCGGAATGTTGAGCAGCGTAAGCAAAAGCATGCTGTTACTGCTAACCCGTGGGGAAGAAATGAAAAGTCTTTTCTGTACGAATGGACTTGGATGGTGTGGTGAATGTATTCTGTGTCTTTTGCGCGAAAATTATTCTCACAGCAGATCAGACCAACGTATGGTTTGCCTGTGGTGTGGTTGATGGCCCGGTTCACGGTCGAGCGAAGGCGCCCTGCGGCTCTGCTTCTGATGTCTCCGACCCATGAGAGCCGATGGACTACGGTAAAAATGACATCTAAGTACTTCGCCATCTGGCCCATGGGATGGGTGCCTCCAGGATTTCGACGGGCGGGAGACCTGTTGGCAGCATTCTTCGGGTGAAGATCGCTGCCTGGCTATTCGCTGCGTTGAATTTAGGCCGCCATTTCGTCGACCATGAATCAAGAATATCGCACCCGAGTTGGAGACCGTGTTGCACCGAGTGCGCGTCCATGCTGCCGGTATGTAGCGCTGTTTCGTCGATATAGAGTGCCAATTCGACGTGCGCCAGCCGCGGAATGTCGGAACTGTACAGTGAGTAAAGCAAGGGGCCGAGAACCAACCCCTGTGACACACCAATATGTATATGTCGGTCTGTGGACGTACCATCGTCTGCCATGACGTGAAAGGCACGCTCCGCTAGGTAGGATCTGACGAGGACAAGGTGCGACATCTGTATCCCGAGTACAAAGAGTCTGACACGAGGCCGTTATGGCATATGCAATCGAAGGCTCTGGACATATCGAGGAACACCACTATAAGGTAGTCTCTTGTTTGCAGTGCTCTCGTCGCCGACTCCTCCAGCCTCAGAAGCTGGTGAAAAATTGAATGACTACTACGATACCGAACTGCTCGTCAGGAATAACGTCCTCCTGGATGTCATGTTCCATCAGCCTTTTTGCGTACAGACCTCTATCGGCTTCGGGTTGGCCAGAACTGCAACGTGTTTCCATTCTGCAGGGTAGCTGTCTTTGCGGCATATCTCATTGAACACGTCAGCTAAATGTTGAGGTGCACCTGGTGGGAGGCTCTTCAGCAGTTAGTTGTTTATTCCGTCGCTGCCTCCTGTTCTGCGAGTGGCGCACGTCGAATCGGCACTCTACGTCGACGAAACAGTGCTGTATACGCGCAGCATGAACGCGCCCTCGGTGCTACACCGTCTCCAACTCGGATGCGACATTCTTGGTTGACGAAATGGTGGCCTAAATTCAACGCAACGAAGAGCCCTGCAGTGATCTTCACCCAAAGAATGCTGCCGGCAGGTCTCCCGCCGTTTGAAATCCTGGGGCACCCATCCCATGGGTAGGACGGCGAAGTACTTAGGTGTCATTTATGCCTTCGATCAAAGACTCTCATGGGCGCCTCATATCCGAAACGTCAGAAGCAGTGCCATAGGGCGCCTTCGCGCTCTCTACCCGCTGCTGAACCCGCAGTCGACACTGCCGCCCCAACAATACATCACGCTGTACCTAACACTCGTCGGACCTGTGTTGGAATATACGGCTTTAATGTGGGGAAAGGCCGCAGATTCGCTCATCGCAAGGCTGCAAAGGATATAAAACCCTCTGAAGACTGCTTTAAGTCTTCCGAGGGATTACTCCACTCGTCTTTTGCACGAGGACACGGGCATCCGGCTTCTGCAGGAGAGATTCAGAATCATCGCGAAATCCTTCTTCAAGAAGGCGGGACAATCCGAGGACCGGCCCATCAACCACACCACAGGCCAAAAATACGATAACCTGACCTGCTACGAGAATAATTGTCTCGCAGAAGACATAGGATATCATCACTACATGACCCAAGAACAATTCGAATACAACAGTTTTTTCTTTTCTTGTCCACAGGAGCAGCAGAAACAGCATTTTTTGCCTCCACTGGAAGGAGTGCTCGCTAATGGAGCATCGGCGTCAGCAGACCCCTCATTCAGTCACTGCCACCTGATGGAGGCGAACGGTTGTTGTTCGCCGAAATATTGTGGACCTTCGACAATTGCATCCGGCAGTGCAACCGAGAACTCTGGAAGAATAAAAATTGTGTGAATGGTTTAAGAAATCTTTAGTTCCTAGCTTTGTTAGTTACGGACGTGGAGACTTAATAAAATAAATATATGTCAAATAGTATAATGCGCACCCTTTTGTCTGGTCGGTTCTAGAAAAGTTAAGCGGTGTGACGGAAGCGAGTCCTTCCTCGCTCATAGTTTGCGTGGATTGGAGCCCCCTCCCCCCCCCCCCCCTTCTTCCCCAGCTTTTGTGCTTGTTGCTGATGTGGTTGTGTTTTGAGTAAATTTTCCTCCAAATAAAGTATCTTGACCATTCCCCATTGGAGCAGTGCACAACGTGTTCTGAGTTACAGTTTGACAAATATGGCCAAATTTGTGGTGTTTCAAATGAGGTGAACTTCCAAAGAATTTAGAAGCTCCTGTGGATGATTCTGAAGCTGCTGAAGTTTTACGGCACAGTTTATTATTTGAAGCAGGTGGCAGGAAACGGAAAATGCAGTCAGTTTACAAAGGAGATTGCTTACAAAACGCTCTCGTGCCCTTTCCTGGAATATTGCTCTGCTGTATGAACCCATACCAAATAGGACGAATAGAGAATACTGAGTGGATACAAAGAATGGCAACTTGGTTTGACCAACGGGAGAGCGTCACGGAGTTCCTGAATGACCTGAACAGTCAAACCCTTGAAGAGGGGACACTATTCATCCCGCGAAAGGCTACTTACAAAGCTACAAGAACCTCTATTAAGTGAGGAATCTACGAATATACCTTATGGTTACAATTAGAGTGCAGCTGCTCACAGAGCTCCAGTGTGGTCTGTAGCTAACGTGCGGCAGCGAAACTTGGTAGATATTCTGTTGCGTTAAAGAGGGAACGATTTACTCTTTAAACAATATTGATCCCAGTTTCGGCCACCAGATGCAAATCTGTCGCTGTTAATGCAAGAAAGACGCGTAGAAATGTTTCCATATGTAATGCTTTAGGAACGAGACGTGAGCAGAGAAGGTCAAACAAGTTAGAAACGCTTAGTGTCGATTTTGTTCAGCGTGAGTACCGGAGACATGGACGAGATGCTGCATCCGTAAAACGACGTGATCGACAGCTCCTCGCAGCCTTTACGTTGGAATATGAGAGACGTGTTCATGTATACTGACCTTCAGGTCAAGTAGAGACGGAACATTTCTCTGGTAAACGCGTTGTTTTCGTAGATATCCCCTGAGCTAAAAACCGCATACGTTCAGATCAGGTAATCTAGAAAACCTGTGGATATAAGGTTGCATTAAGCAGATCTTTCAGAGCACAAGCGACATGAGGTGTTGTCACGACCTGTATGAAAACAGTAGTTTCTACAACAACTGTGCTGCTCTAAAGCAGGAATCACATGCTGTACAAGGAAGTCTCGAGAACTTGCAGACCTCAACGTACACCTGACAAGCCGTCTGGGTGTATGTTCAAAGACAAACGGACCGAATATAAAGGTTCTTGTGATTCCAAGCTACATAGTCACTTCCGTTACCATGGACATTGCAGCGGTTGGCAGGGTACATATGCAGTTGTAAAAGTAGGTGTACTTTTCTACACTTGACACTCCTTAAACACAAAACATTAATGACCTTAAGTTTGCCTTCTCCCAATAACTCTAAATAACAAAAGTCAGGAATAACTGCGCCCACTGAGTAGGTGCCATCTTTTATCTCTAAGTATTTGCTGGGAAAACTGCTTGTCAGTATCTGGCTGTAGGGACATGCCACTGAAAGCTTTATCAGATAACTTCCTCGAACGACTGTCCGAAAACTGAAAGGCAATATGTCATAAACATAGCTCTGATCTCGTTTCCACAAACTTACCTAATATAATCAAAAGCGATAAAAAAGGTATGGATTTTCAGTCATGATACAGTCATAGCGATGACAGTCACCAGAGATTAAAAACTTTGTCAAGAAGTCTATCAGAACATTTGTGTTGGATAGTGCAGATGGGGAATGGCTGACATCCTACCAAAAGAAGGCAATGAGAACATTTGCATCAAACTTTACAAGTGCACAACTTGATGAATAAACGCTGCAGATGCAAAAAAGTTCCTTATTTTACTCCAAGACCGGTTTCGGCTTTTATACTGAAGCCATTTTCTAATCTAATCTGAAAACTGTGCTTTGGTAAAGCGAAGTCAGATGATTAAAATCTAGTGGCATAATAATAAATGGCAAAGAAAATCATCTTCGATTTATGAAACTGTTTAGTAAATGCAGAAAAATCAGATTCGTACTTATAATAAATCGTAGACTGGAGTGTCATCAATGAACTGAATAGAAACAGTCATCACTAAAATGAGCTACGTGTCAAGCCAACGATAATTTCCTACCAGATTTTCGTGGCTCTGAGCACTATGGGACTCAACTGCTGAGGTCATTAGTCCCCTAGAACTTAGAACTAGTTAAACCGAACTAACCTAAGGACATCACAAACATCCATGCCCGAGGCAGGATTCGAACCTGCGACCGTAGCGGGCTTGTGGTTCCAGACTGCAGCGCCTTTAACCGCACGGCCACTTCGGCCGGCAGATTTTCGTGAAATATCCTTTAAAATATATTATGAAATTCTGAATCTATGTAGTCTATAACTACACTCATACTCTTAAATTAAAGATAATGGTGATACATGGTGAAACAACGCTATGGTGGGCGGTTTACGGGTTTAAATCACCTCAGGGTATGACCGAGCGGTGCATTTGACCTGCGGTCGTCGCACGGTGGCGCTGGCAGTAGTCCACATACGCAGAGGTGTGTTGGTGCATGTCAGAGTACGGTGCAGCGAGTAAGTGTGAGGACGTTTTCAGACGTGCTAATGGTGACTGTGTGTTGAAAATGGCTCAAAGAACACATATTGATGACGTTATGAAGGGTACAATACTAGGGCGACTGGAGGCTGGTCAAACACAGCACGTGTGCCACAAAGTGTGAACTCAAGATTATGGCAACGATTCAAGCAGACAGGAAACGTGTCCAGGCGCTACAGTACGGGATGTCCACAGAGTACAACACCACAAGAAGACCGATATCTCACCATCAGTGCCCGCAGGCGGCCATAGAGTACTGCAGGTAGCATTGCTCGAGACCTTACCGCAACCACTGGAACAATTGTCTCCGGACTCACGGTCTTCAGACGACTGAACAGACATGGTTTATTCGGCCGGAGACCTGCAAGGTGCATTCCACTGACCCCTGGTCACAGGAGAGCCCGTAAAGCCTGGTGTCAAGAACACAGTACGTGGTCATTGGGACAGTGGTCCCAGGTTATGTTCATGGACAGGTATAGTCTGAACAGTGATTCTCGCCTGGTTTTCATATGGCGTGAACCAGGAACCAGATACCAACCTTTTAATGTTCTTGAATGGGACCTGTATGGAGGTCGTGGTTTGATGGGGTGGGATTATGATTGGTGCACGTACACCCCTGCATGTCTTTGACAGAGGAAGTGTAACAGGTCAGGTGTACCGGGAAGTCATTTTACACCAGTATGTCCACCTTCCTCCTGATGGATGATAATGCACGGCCCCACCGAGCTGCCATCGTGGATGAGTACCTTGAAATAGAAGATATCAGGCGAATGGAGTGGCCTCCTGTTCTCCAGACCTAAACACCTTCGAGCGCGTCTGGGATGCTCTCGGTCGACGTATAGCTGCACGTCTTCAAACCCCTACGACCCTTCAGGAGATCCGACAGGCACTGGTGCAAGAATGGGATGCTATACCCCAGCAGCTGCTCGACCACCTGATCCAGAGTATGCTAACCCGTTGTGTGGCCTGTGTACGTCTGCATGGTGATCATATTCCATACTGATGTCGGGGTATATGCGCAGGAAACAGTGGCGTTTTGTAGCACATGTGTTTCGGGACGGTTTTCTCAGCTTATCACCAATACCGTGGATTTATAGATCTGTGTCGTGTGTACTCCCTATATGCCTATGCTTTTAGCGCCAGTTTTGTGTAGTGCGACGTTGTGTGGCACCAAATTCTGCAATTATCGTTAATTTATGTGCATAAGTTTATATAAAAACTTTCTTCTCAGGTTCTCGTGCATCAGTTTGGTATCTAAAAGAAGGAAGCAAACCTGATTTGTCCACATTTTGCGCCACATTTAGAAATACGTTCATTAAAATTAGGCAAAGTATAGTAGTAACGTTTGACGAATACGAAGAGGACCCCAGGGGTTCAGAAGCAACTAAAAGTGAAAAAAGCCTCAGATCCCAAAACTGCTGATAAAATTTTGCACAGAATATGTGGCAGAATTATGTCCTATCCTAGTTCGTATTTATGTAGGATTACTCCAGCAATTATAAACCCCTTGACAGTAAAAGAGCAAACCTCATTACCGTTCGCAAGGGACATAAAGTAACTAGAGTATTTAATTGTAGATCGTTATTCCAAACGTCTGTTTGTTATAGAATTCTAAAGAATATTTTAAGCTCGAAAATAGTGGCATTCCTCGTAGAAGACAAATTTCTCTCAGAAAATCAGCATTAATTCCTTCTCGCAACATCATTCACGTAAAACATCTGAATTTCGTTGAAAGTACATATACTGGCCCGAAAAGCAATAGACTGATCGAAGCCAGCCGGCTATAAAGCATGTCGAATGTTCAACACAAACGGAAGTACTTGTTCGTTTCAAGCTGGTGTAATAGGATCTATGATTTCAAAATATTCTCCCTAAACAATAAGTTATGCCACAACAACAAATGTATTAAAGGACTGTTCCAGTTTCCACCTTCGCTTTCTTATAATCATAGTCATTTATTTTCATTCTATCAGCTCATTTCATCGATATACAATTTTCAAGTGCCTACTCTTATAATACCTCTTCACATTAATTACTGTTTGGCGTTAATCAGAGCAGATATTTATCAGCTGATTTAGCGAAGAACACAAAGAGCGTGTATTGCATTTTCTGTACAGCTACCGGTCAATTGTTTTCAATTGGTGCACCGAGAAGGAGATAATCATGAGTGCCTTATTGAAAGCTTGCCACTAGAAAACGAACGTAGGGCTGCTATTACATTCAGCCATCTTTAGAAAGGTTTCGGGAGATCAATACACGAGCAAATCTTGTCTGTTTATGAAGAACAGGGAAATAAAATACGGATCTGGTGAGACTGTTACAGTTTACGTATCGATTTTAATTTTAAGTAAATGATATTCCTAATCCTTTTTATGGGAGTGCTGTAAGATAGAGTTGTTCACCCTGTGAACAGAGCTTGCAGTCTTAGGAATTTCTTGAGAATATTTACACCTTTCAAAAAGAAAATGCAATAAACATGTCGCTGGCAGTAAGCAAGCAAAAGTATACTACGATGTGCGATACTTCGTCAACCACGGGAGAACTTACATTTTGTTCATCTGTTCATGATAATAATTTACGATTTGATGGTTCAAAAGCAATTATCAGAACAGTTTCCAACAATTTTAAACTAGTCACAAAGCACTTGGAGGCTTTCTTACGTAACTGCAGAGAATTCATCTGAATGTGTAAGAGGAGTACACATTTGCGACAGTTTGCTCTGAAACCAACGCATAATATACATTACTTACAGCATACAGTGTCATATCCTTATAAATTTGTGTGTCAGTCCATATGAATTACATGTTCATACCACATGATCAGCATTACGTGTTACCATAAACTTGTATTTTATAAAATCAGCTAGTGGTCGAGATATAAAATAAGTTGTTTGCGAGAAGTTGTCTTAACGACAGTGATCGCACTTTCGCACAAGGACAGTATATCTCCTTACAAACTGGTCATTGTCATGGAAGGGTGCAAGAGATCAGTAGGGAAATATCTGTACAAAATAATTTTAATACGCAGCAGTATGAACTATCATTTACAACAATAATTTCCGAGCAACACAGATAATCTTGTACAAAATAATTTGGAATACGGAGCAATATGAAGTATCATATAAAAAAACCATTTCCGAGCTACACAGATAATTTTCAACGTGTTTAAAAGATAGTATACCCATCAAAACATCGTGAAGATAATCGGTTTTAATTTAAACTGACTGTAGTAAAGTCTTTATACAGCTGCGATTTCAAAAGACATACTTCTAATATTGAATGAGTGTCTCATTACCTCTTGAAAATGTGTTGTAATAGTTTTTCAATACAGTTTCTAGATATGAGATGAGGAAAAAATGGTTCAAATGGCTCTGAGCACTATGGAACTTAACTTCTGAGGTCATCAGTCCCCTAGAACTTAGAACTTCTTAAACCTAACTAACCTAAGGATATCAGACATATCCATGCCCGAGGCAAGATTCGAACCTGCAACCGTAGCGGTCTCGCGGTTCCAGACTGTAGCGCCTAGAACCGCTCGGCCACTCCCGCCGGTTGACATGAGGTAACTTCTTTGCATTGAGTAACATTAACTGCATCCGGTAACGAAATTGCCTTGGACGAAAAGTATTGAGCTCAATGAATATTTCACTGAGTAAAAATTTTCTTTCTCACTAACAAAATATTATTACTGCATTTTTTACCAAACTTTTCATTCTACACTTGGACACAATAAAATTCACATGGGGTTACAACATTATTTCATAATACAAAATAATGTAAACACACATAATTGAAGTCTAACATAATCGTGTTGCTACATAAATTTTCGCAAATTATTTACTGATAGTGGAAAAAGTTCCGTACTTGGTTACCGTTGGCATTAAAATACGTTACATTTTCAGACTTCCACTAACAAGAGAGTAGTATTGTCCCATGCCAGCCATTACATTTGCTGACATTTTTGTGTTACATATAGTACCAAAAAACCATAGTGAACTCGAATTTTAAACCAGTACACAGGGTGTCCCAAGGGAAATTGTAAGTTTTCAGGGATATTAAAGCAACACTCATTGGAAGCGAGAAATTTCATGTGAACGTATTCCCTATTCCAAATGATTTACGAGATAGTATACATCTAGATTTGTTTTATTGTTAGTGGGGCCCAGGTACGTATCTTACCCACTCATCCTCTTTGACGTTTTAGTGCTTTTAGCCTCTTTGCTCGGGATGTCTTTCTGCCATTAACGAACATTTGCCCACTGTGTGTTGCGAATGAAGTAGTGCTACGGATTGAGAGAGTGAGAGAGAAGCGTCGGTTGGCTGTGTTTGTACTCGCGCCGACTAAATGCCTCACATCTGCACTACTGAAGAATCTGCAGATATGTTGCTTGTTAACTGCTCCTACGACGAAAGCACTCCTGCTGATGTCGAAGAACAGCGTCGACACTTTAAAACATGTCGAACTCTCGGTCGTAGAATGTTTACCAGAGTTTTCAGCACATTGCTTGCAACAGGTATGCTTCCATGTTCCAGTTTTTCTTCTGAACGCGTACTTCAATAA
Organism: Schistocerca nitens; assembly: GCF_023898315.1. Taxonomy (NCBI): domain Eukaryota; kingdom Metazoa; phylum Arthropoda; class Insecta; order Orthoptera; family Acrididae; genus Schistocerca; species Schistocerca nitens. The sequence goes on from NC_064617.1 coordinate 743,278,645, forward strand.
CCTGTGGTGTAGCAGCAACACATTGTTGACATGGTGCAGCGTGATCTTGCTACCAGACACAGCCACTGTCTGAACGCGTCAGTGTCCCAGGAACACGTGTGTGTGTGTGGAACATTACATGCGGGAAATTTGTGCCCATTTCACCTACGTCGTGCTCACAATCTTCACATTGGTGATAATGCCACACCACTTGAATTTTGTCACCTGTTAAATGACAGTCGCTATTAATACTACTCACTACTGAGACCATGTTTAGATGGAATCGAATCAACAACACGCGTAATAAGCATCGAATGTCCCCGGAAAAACAACTTGCTATAGTAGAAACCAAACTTCCAGGTTCTTTTTTCGATCACTGTTTGATACATGACTGATAATATGTTGGTAGGTCCAGTCACTTTAGAAAAGCGAATGACGTAACAGGGTTACTTGCAACTTTTTTTTTAGAAAATATTTTGTTAAACTCCTTTAGGACGTTCCTTTGGCCACGGGGATTGGAAAGTATTCTCAGCGTGACGGGACCCCTTATATCTCAGCCGCACTTACCCTAATCGCTAGATTCGTCGTGGTAGGACAGTTAACTGGCCACCGATGTCACCAGAGTTCATGACATAAGATTTTTGTTTAAGGAGTTGCATGAAGTCTTACATGTGCAAACCAGTTGTGAATACACAAAATGAACTGCTTGGTCGCATCATGGACACTGCTGCCCTCATTAGCGAACGTGCAGAGACACTCAGACAAGCAACGGAACTCATTCCTCAAAGAGTGCATATATGCACCGAAGTTGACCGTGGCCCTTCAAATATTTGTTGTGAACTGTAAAACACCAGTAATGCGACGAGTACGAAAACGCATGAGATCAATATGTTAAAAATGTGCATTTTATCAAATCATACTTTGTAAAACGCATAATTCTTTTAATGTTTGCTAATTGTTGTACATGTGTACACTTGTAAACATGACAGCGTAATGAATAATACAGAAACTAAATGCCGGCCGAAGTGGCCGTGCGGTTAAAGGCGTTGCAGTCTGGAACCGCAGGACCGCTACGGTCGGAGGTTCGAATCCTGCCTCGGGCATGGATGTTTGTGATGTCCTTAGGTTAGTTAGGTTTAACTAGTTCTAAGTTCTAGGGGACTAATGACCTCAGCAGTTGAGTCCCATAGTGCTCAGAGCTATTTGAACCATTTTGAACAGAAACTAAATAACAAAAAAATGGTTCAAATGGCTCTGAGCACTATGGGACTTAATTTCTGAGGTCATCAGTCCCCTAGAACTTAGAACTACTTAAATCTAACTAACCTAAGCACATCACACACATCCATGCCCGAGGCAGGATTCGAACCTGCGACCGTAGCAGTCACGCGGTTCCGGACTGAAGCGCCTAGAACCGCACGGCCACCGCGGTCGGCAAACTAAATAACAATGTATGTTAAATGTGTTCTAACTCGGAAACCATTCTGAAGAGAGCACACATCCATATGAAAGTTTTTGCTGCGAATAATCGTTTGTCATGTCCCCGGATTTTCGTGGGATGCAAGTAGTAATGTGATTATTACAAAATGAGTCTTTTTAGGCTTCGAAATACACTACTGGAAATTAAAATTGCTACACCAAGAAGAAAAACACATTGGACAAATATATTATACTAGAACTGACATGTGATTACATTTTCACGCAAATTAGGTGCATAGATCCTGAGAAATCAGTACCCAGAACAACCACCTCTGGTCATAATAACGGCCTTGATACGCCTGGGCATTGAGTCAAACAGGGCTTGGATAGCATGTACAGGTACAGCTGTCCATGCAGCTTCAACACGATACCACAGTTCATCAAGAGTAGTGACTGCCGTATTGTGATGAGCCAGTTGCTCGGCCACCATTGACCAGACGTTTTCAATTGGTGAGAGATCTGGAGAATGTGCTGGCCAGGGCAGCAGTCGAACATTTTCTGTATCCAGAAAGACCCGTACAGGACCTGTAACATACGGTCGTGCATTATCCTGCTAAAATGTAGGGTTTCGCAGGGATCGAATGAAGGGTAGAGCCACGGGAAGTAACACATCTGAAATGTAACGCCCAGTGTTCAAGGTGCCGTCAATACGAACAAGAGGCGACCGAGACGTGTAACCAATAGCACCCCATACCATCACGCCGGATGATACGCCAGTATGGCGATGACGAATACACGCTTCCAATGTGCGGTCACCGCGATGTCGCCAAACACGGATGCGACTATCGTGATGCTGCAACAGAACCTGGAATCATCCGAAAAAATGACGTTTTGCCATTCGTGCACCCAGGTTCGTCGTTGAGTACACCATCGCAGGCGCTCCTGTCCGTGATGCAGCGTCAAGGGTAACCGCAGCCATGGTCTCCGAGCTAATAGTCCATGCTGCTGCAAACGTCGTCGAACTGAACTGTTCGTGCAGATGGTTGTTGTCTTGCAAACGTCCCCACCTGTTGACTCAGGGATCGAGACGTGGCTGCACCATCCGTTACAGCCATGCGGATAAGATGCCTGTCATCTCGACTGCTAGTGATACGAGGCCGTTGGGATCCAGCACGGCGTTCCGTATTACCCTCCTGAACCCACCGATTCCATATTCTGATAACAGTCATTGGATCTCGACAAACGCGATCAGCAATATCGCGATACGACAAACCGCAATCGCGATAGGCTACAATCCGACCTATATCAAAGCCGAAAACGTGATGGTACGCATTTCTACTCCTTACACGAGGCATCACATCAACGTTTCACCAGGCAACGCCGGTAAACTGCTGTTTGTGTATGAGAAATCGGTTGGAAACTTTCCTCATGTCAGTACGTTGTAGGTGTCGCCACCGGCGCCATTCTTGTGCGAATGCCCTGAAAAGCTAATCATTTGCATATCACAGCATCTTCTTCCTGTCGGTTAAATTTTGCGTCTGTAGCATGTCATCTTCGTGGTGTAGCCATTTTAATGGCCAATAGTGTATAAAACCCAACTTGGCGTTTGTTTTCCGTTATACGGTCCCAGCTAAGCACTGATGACCTAGCCTAATCGCCACCTAGGGTATAAGATATTTAACGTAATTGCTTTTGCTGCTCACTTGATTGGTAGCAGATTAAGCTATGCTACAAGGTACCAGCCTAAACAACATCTGTGAGGAAAATTTAGAAAGAGCTGATAGCTGTGGCTCGCTTCAGTTTAAATTATGAGGGCGATCAAGTTTTTGAAACGTAAGTTCGATGTCATGCATCTTGTGATGAGAGCAGCTGATGACAAGCAGATTTAATAATCGTCATATTGTATCGCATCATTGTGAAACTTAAGCTCATTTTCGGTAGTCTTCACATAACAACATTTGTCCAACGAATATTTGCTGCTGACTGTATGTACACACGTCTTACCAACAAAACATACAGAACAGGTAATCCATAGGAACCAGCATTAAGAATAGTGTTCATGTTGTTTATAAATTCCTGATTGCCATACTTACATATCCATTAACTTAATCTGGTATGATTAGGGCCTTCAGGACTTCATTTGACATGTTGCGTATTTTCGACGTGCGTCACTTTCATATTTCGCAGTGCACGAAACGCAACAGGAACTAGCTACGGCATGAACTCGAATTTATATTATAGTTAGCACCAAATCCATAAGATGAAAGACACATACCACGTATATATTTAAATATTATTCTTGAACAATTTGACCGATACATGGTGTAAGGCAATAAAACGTCTTCATAGCATGCAGGAATGAAACCAGGTACCAGCTTATTATATTTAATTGATCCATGTTTTAACCTAAATACAACAACAAAAATATCTATGACAAACAGGTATGGAAGACTGGTGTAAAAGTACTGCCGTTCACCTGTCGCAACTGTCTTTAGGCTCCTATTATAGTTCCAGTGAGCGCTATTTCGTCCACTCCAAGTGAAAAGCGAACAGCCTCCTCCGTTAGATCTTAATCTAAAACATTTTCTCTCATATCAAACCAAGCAACATTTCAATCGACCCATGGCCTTAACGCTAGTGCTGCACCATTCTCTTATCGAAAACACTTCGCACTCCAAACAACAACAAACGATTCTTCTGTCTAGATATAGTAGTACTGCCGTTCCTGAATTGGGTCTAACATACTGGCAGACTGCTTTGTTTAAAAGTATTGTGCCAGAAATTTTTCACTTTGCAGATGCATGTACCACGTTGTTTTTCTTAGGAACAATCGATATAACAATTATTTTTCACATATTGTTTCTAATACAACACTCGGCTTCATACTCCCTAGCACAAGACCGAACGAGGGAAGGAAATCTGTATTTTAAGTGTCGATATAGAGGACATTAGACAGCGACGTTACAACATTCATCTGAGAAAGCAGGTAGCAGCAAGTAGACAATGGCTTTTCTCTTGAAGCATGCTGTTCAAACCACAAGACAAATGAACAAAGAAATAAAATAAAACCGTAATGTTCGCACAAATACCTGACCTCCGCTTCTCCCGAACAACAGCGCAATGTTGTAATTACTGCGCCATCTCGCAGATTCCCAAGTATGAAAGTACAGTCTTGGAGTACGGCTTGTTGATAACAGATGCCGCAAGCTTCTATAACTTACTGTAACTTTATTACTATCAGCATGACTCACGTACAAAAGGAAAACATGATAGAGGAGGGGGGGGGGGGAGAGGCAGATTAAAATCTTAAGGGCCGTCAATCTCGACCTATATATCGCTGGTAATCTAGGCAGCGAAATCACCTGCAATCGGTCGCTCATATCGACTCCATCACACAGGTGCAATTGTCATGCAGTTTGGAACACCACTGATCCTTGAAGTTTAGCTATGGAAAATAAACTGTTAAGAAAACAGAGGCTGAAATTTATTAAACTTTTTGCAAAGTATGAGAACTGTAAACTGTGTTACAGAATACATTACATTTAGCACTGACAAAGATTTTGTTTATCTGTATTTCGAGTATACGCCTTAAAGACCTAATTCCTTTTTCATTTATGCTTCTTGTAGGTTAAGTGTAACTATTTTCACGGTGGCTTTACAGTCTCGATGTGTCTATAAACATATTATAAGTAGCAGCGCCTGGGTACGACCATTGTTGCGTAGAAAATCGCAAACATTTTTCCATGGATGTATTAATTGTCTTGTATCACTGTGAAATAACTGTATTAACAGCAATGGCGATTACTTTTGAAATAAATAACACTTACTTACGTTTTTCCCATCTGTCTCGTTTTCATTTGACTGCCCCTCACGGGATGTTGAATGATGTTTGGAATTCTAAGAAAAACAGGAGTAAGCTGTAGGTGAAGATAGGTAATACACAGTAGTGTAATAACCTAGAAGGAACGTTAGTAACGGGAGGTCAAGAACGAAGTTCTCAGATTAAAAAGGGTGTAAGACTGGAACGCAGCCTTTCTCCCGTGTGGTTTAGTCCTAGGGTCTCCAAACTACGGCCCGCGGGCCGAAACCGGCCCGCGAGGGCCAGCAAACCGGCCCGCGTTAGCTGGCCGGACATCCCCGGTATCCGGCCCGCCAAATATTTGAGGTGGTACCTATACTGCCAACAACTGAGTTTCGAGGCCTATCGCGACCAGTACACCGCTACATTGTTGGAGCTCTATCTTTACAAAGCGGAAGGTCATGGTTAAACTTGTGGCTATCCACAATAAACAGACAGACCATTCTCCTTGCGATAGTGAAAAAAAAAAAGAAGGGTTAACAGACTAGTTTGGCGAAAACATTTTAAGTAAAAACCTTCTTTGGATTTTATGCTACTCACGAGTCTGGTGCAAGTCTTTCAAATGGACGCCACTTCGGTGACTAGCCTTAGTAATCAGTCATTATGAAAGACGCTTATTAAGCGAGGTTTCACTTTCTTTTGATTACGTTGTAAAATACACATAGCTAGTAAATCGTATAAAATATTTTTATTTAAAGGCAGTTTAAAGAAAATACAACACCTGGTGTACATAATGATGTTGGATATTTTAGTTGTAACTGATGTATAAAAATAACTGTAATTAATTTATATCTTGAAAACTCACAGTGTTAGAGTATTCACGTAAAGAAATTTAACATCTTAGTGACAATTAGTGACTTTTATGTAGCTGTAACTTTCCTTTCATAATTACCTCCAGTTGTGTATCAAGTTTACTGGTAGAGATGATCATCAGCAACTTCAAATGCTCATCATTTAATTTTGATCTATAAATACTTTTTGCATGTTTCATTTTGGAGAAAGTTTGTTTCACACAAATAACTAGTGCCAAAAGCGGAAAAAAAAGCCTCGGGCAAATTTATGTAAATTTGGAAACTGTGTGGATGGAAGACGCTTATAAAATTCCAGTAATATTAACTTTGAATGTTTTTCTTTAAAGAAGTCGCTACATTGCAAATCAATAATTTCAAACTAAAGTTCTGCGGGTAACGCTTCTATATCGACGTCAAAGGGATTTTGAAATATCTTGATATCGTTTGAATTTGCATCGATATCTGAAAAACGTGATTCAAAATTAATTTTTAAAGCGCCCAAAGCTTCAATTGCGAAAGTTACAGGAAACGGAATCTCAGTTTTCTGACTGAATATTTGGCATGTATCAAAATGCGTGAAGCTTACTTTGTTAAACTGAGATTGAAACAAAGCAATCTTTTTTCGAAATGACTTAACATGCGTGTATAAATCAGGCAGAATCTGGTTTTCACCTTGCAATTTTAAATTAAGGTCATTCATATGTTTAGTTAAGTCTGCATAGAATGCTATCTTCCATAACCACTCACCGTTCCGTAACTCAGCCGGAGGGCGATTCCTTTCGTTCAAAAAGATTTCAATTACTGTTCGGAGTTAAAAAAAAAACGGGTTAGAACTTTACCGCAGCTAAGCCAGCGCACTGCAGTATAATATGGCAAGTCGCTTTCCCCAATATCTTCAAGAAACTCGCAGAATGGGCGATGACTGAGTGCATGGCATCTGATATAATTAACAACTGAAATAACTAGCTTTAAAACTTCTGACATACCTAAATATTTTCCACACAAAGACTGTTCGTGAATAATACAATGCACTACTAATGGTTTTGAGCCACTGTAATTTTCTACGGCGTTAGAAAGGAGAGCAACAACACCTTTATTTTTCCCACACATGTTTTTGCCACCATCAGTTGTAATACATTTTAATTTCTTCCACTAAAGATTGTTTTTCTGAACTGCCCTTTCAACTCCTTTAAAAATATCTTCGCCAGTGGTCATCCCGTGAATACTGTGAACATCAACACTTCATAATTTTTGTCAATATTCGAATAAAAAGTAGTACTTGAGCAGTATCTGATACATCTGTTGACTCATCCACAGCCAAAGAGAACCAGTCTAAGTCTTGATTTTTGTCACGCAGTTGTGCTGATATATTTTGTGCAATGTCATCTATTCTTCGAGCCACAGTGTTTGCCGACAAACTTATGTTTTTGAATAAATTAACTTTTTCTGGATATATTTCTTTTGCTGTTGCAATAATGTAGTTCTTAATTAATTTACCGTCGGTAAATGGCTTACACTGTTTCGCTACTAAATGACCCACACGAAAACTAGTACGAGTTGCTGCATATTGTTCAGCATTTACTTTCTTGAACAGTGACTGCTGGGTTTTTAGCTGGCGTTTCACAAACTCATACATTTCTAATCGTTCGCATCCTGTAAACTTGGAGTAATATTGTATTCCTTGAAGACTGATATTTCTTCATTGCAAATAACACACATTGGTTTGTTGCTTGCCTCCACCACGAAATATTGACATCCCCACTGGTCTTTAAAAATTCTACATTCACTGTCAACCTTTCGTTTCTTTTCCATATTTGTACAGAACTTCACAAAAGACTGTAACCTGAAAATAAAATTGTGCTATTTAATACTAATAAAACTAGGGAGTAGTATGCCTAAACAAAATTCAATGAATTTATTTTTAAGGTAGTTTAATTACTAAATTAAATACTCATAATTACACTGTAATTCCACTAAAAATACAGAGAAAAAATACTCACGTTTTGCTACACGTATTTCGATTGTTTTCCTTGTCTCTTCGAATTCAAACTTTGAATTGTCCCACACTTCGTCGTCTCACCTACTAGTACAGCGCATAATACACTAAAAAACTCGTAAGACACTCGCAACATAGACACAATCACGCAATAGAACTATCAAATACGTGTATATGCTCTGGCTCTGCTACTCGCTGCAAGACTACGTAACTAAACTTATTGTTGCACCGTTTGAAATAACAATCCGTTGACATACTCTACCTCAGTTACGTCTTGCAGTAATAGTGTTGCTAACAATGATTTTCAGATTTCGTTAACTTTGCAGGACGCTTTCGTGAAGAATGTGCAGTGACATTCTTTTTTGTCGGTGAAATTCGCCAGAATAAAATACGCCACACTTTCGGTCAGGTACGTCCACCAATCACAATTATGTAATTAAATAAAAATCGTAGTTCGTTTCAGTGCTAGCTATTCCCACAACCTTAGATTTCTGCGATTTCATCTTTCGTTTAGCCTTACATTACGGTGATCATGGAGTGCTAGGGTGCTTTAATCCCACTTGGTAGATCTTGGCCCTTATGACTTCGTGGAGGAGACAATGTGGCCCGCGAACTAAAAAGTTTGGAGACCCCTGGTTTAGTCTACAAACCGAAAAAGGAATGACGGAAATAAACGATAGTTTTAGGAGTGGGATTAAAATTCATGGTGAAAGAATATGTTAAGACCGCTAATGACATGGTTATCTTTAGTGAAAACGAAGTAGAATAACAGGACATGCTGAATGGGGTGAGCAGTCTACTGAGTACAGAATATTAATTGAGAGTTAACCGAAGTTAACGACAGTAACAAAGAGTAGAAGGAATGAGATTAGTGACAAAGTTAAATTCAAAACTGGGGAGAATTTTGGTGTAGGACATCAATCAGTTTCATGTTCTAAACAGATAAGCCGTAAATTTTAAATACTGCAGTTTCTGTGAAACTTCTAAAGAAAAATGGCATTGAATTCATTTCGTTTAGACGTACGATAGCAGCGGAGAAATTACTATTGTACTAAAAGGGACAGTCAAATGTAATGCCTCCTTCTTTTTCTTTGTCAGGAACTTCAAATCCGGCTACACACATGACAACCACAACACCGGAGATTAATTTATAACTGTTCTATATAATCTACTTGCATTTGCACAGTTTTGGTTCGTGTTTTAACAACGTATTCCAGTGATGTAAAAGGCACAGTCCTGCTTGCCGAATCCAATGACGCAAGGACGTTTTCAAGGCCGCCTCATCTTGAAATTGTGTTCCGAGATGAGCTTCTTTTAGCAGTCCGAACAGATGGGAGCCTGGTGGTGCCAGGTAAAGGACAGTATGGGAAATAAGGCAAGACTTCCCTCCAGTTTTCAGAATCTTTTCAGTGGTGTAACGATTGGTGCGTGTGGTCTTGCGGTGTCATACAAAAGAAGAACATCTGCCATAGCTTTTAATGGGCAAACTCGCTGAAGACGTGCTTTAAACTGTTTGAAGATTCTGACGTATTGGGCGGAACTTTTTTGCGTCCCTGCTCCAAAACGTCAACCATAATAACACCCTCTCCATCCTAGAATACTGTAGTCATAACTTCCCTGCAAATCGAACAGTTTTTAACTTTTTCTTATTCGGCGAGTTTCTGTGATACTATTCCACTGACTGCCTCTTTGATTCTGGATCAAAAAAATTAACCCATGTTTCATGTCCAATCACAATTTTTTCCAGAAACTCTTCCTCGTCCAAATAAAAGCGCTGCGAGAATTGGGAGGCAATTACTTTTCTTGTCTCTTTATTGTGGTCGGTTAACATTTTTGGTACCCAAGTTGCACAAACCTTTGAGTATCCCAGTTGTTGAACAATTGTCATCACACTGCATTTACTGAGGGAGTCAATGAAACACAAAACTTTGTCACCCGTCGTTTACCGTGAATGATATCATGGACTCGCTGAAAGTAGCGCAGACTCACAGCAGTCACTGGTCCGCCGCTGCGCGTTTCACCAGCCTGGCTTTTGCCCTTCAGCTTCGTTACAGCGACGAGCCCATCATCTAACAGTGCTGATACCCACAATTTGCATCACCGCACACATTTTTCAGTCATTCACGAATTCGAATTAAACTTCTGCATTCAAGAATTCCATCGTACAATGCTGTCTATTACGAACATCGATGTCCACCGTTTCGCAAGCGACTGAAGTACTGGAACTTGTTGACGCAGAAAGGTATTATTGCAGTGGATTGGAAAAGCTTTGTGGAATAGCGTGAAATTAAAATTTTTCATTTAACGAACTCTATTTGAGAAAAAAAAAGGGATGGTGTTACTTTTTGACCAACCCTCGTATTTAAAAAGGGAAGTTGATACGGATCTCTCCGTAATTAATACAATTATTAAGAGAGACTATAGGCCGTTTTTGTGACAGCTTTTTCACAAGTTACCTGTGTAAAACAAAATGTACAATGTCTTAAGGGGACCTGGATGTGAATATGACTGAAAAATAGAAAAAAAAATTATCTCCATCTGAAAGACAAATTTCTCCCGTTTCAAAAAGTGTATGCATTATCAATTTTCAGACTGTTTATTTGTTCTTAAACGCTCTTTGGACAAAAGTCTGTACACCAGCCACGTCTCCTTTCAGTTCACTGTCGCACTGCCACAGTCATGCAAACAATAAAGTCAATATACAGGGACTTTGTAGATGTCTACATGGCCCCACACAGAACCATAATAAGAGTTTTAACAGTTGTGTGTGGCAACAAGTACCAAAAACAGTGTTTGTTGGAAGGACGGTACTCAAAATAGGTGTGATGGATGCTGCCATCTGTTTCAATGATGGTGCAATTATCCGGACAATAATAATGGACAAATTTGGTCATCTAACCAGGAAATAATATGATAGTTCCTCCGACTGCCATAGATCGTCAGCGACTGCTGAAAAAGTGTAGAGAATTAAGAAACAGCTGGCCAGCAAGAATATGCTGCTGGAATGTTCTGAAAGAGGCATTCGGTGAATCAAAAGCACTGTGAACAATCTTTTCTCATTTTATCGAAACTACGCTATGGTTTGAACTGTGTTCACCAAATTTCTTCAAAGTGAAGAATTGTATAGTCTCTGTCTTATGCCTAATACATTGCAGAAAAATTCTATGTTTGTCATTCTGCTTATAATTTTAGCGGTAATTTCTGAGCAAAATAATTATGCGGTGTAATAAAGATTTTTCTGTTCCCACAGGTGCACTACAAACTACAAAACGAGAGGCATAATGTGTTCTTATGAATGTTGACAGCAGCCTGCCACAGTATGAATGCTGTTAGACTGATGATGCACCAGAAAATAGTACCAGAAATGAATCGAGTGTTATAAAACCATCTATTAGACCAAATGTTGTAATTCTTAAACTATAACTGACAATTTAAAAAATTTCCTTGTACAGCTTCAGTCAATGTCATTCAGTGCTGGTACAAAACCGCAGCTTCATCCGCATTGCAGGTCATGGGTAACGCGCATCGAAAGCGAAGCACAAAAATACAGGCCGTTCACGTCCATGTCCCCTTAAACGGTTCGAGAAATTTCTGACGTGAGCAGTTCGCTGAATCGCCCTGTACATTTTTAAAAACAGAATTTCTTTAATTGTATATAATTGAAAGTGTTTTACACGTGTAGAAGGTTTGGCTGAGGAGCGGTTAATTTATTTTAAGCACTTTATTGTGTAAGTTGTAGTGTACATGTAAAATCAGTACAATGGCAGTACAAATTTGAAAGAGGGGACAGATAGTAATTTTAAGGTCCAGAAGCCACATAGCTCTCCTGCCCAAAAGTAAGAAAGGACACTGATTGTGGACATCATGGGAAGTTTACACAGTTTGATTAATTAAAAAAATGTAATGGAGGAAGCTTAATACATGAGAGATACCAAAAAGCACGAATCAAATGATGCTGAAAAAGTGATTTAACACAAACAACTAAAATCTTTTTCCCGAAAAAAGAAGTTCTAATAGCATTGAATATTGACCTAAAGAGGAGAAACAAGTTTCGGGAACTGTGGACTTGCTGTACGACGACGGATTGAGGTGACAGACAGTATGGTAAATGCCGAAGGAGAAATTGGAAGCATTTTAAATATGACGTTCCTGAACAAAGTTAAAAATTAAGTGAACAGATAAAGCTCAGAATGAGTAATACAGGAGGAATAACCATGTAAAACGTAAGTCTACGTTAAACACATATCACAGAGAGTGTCTCAGTGTCTAGCGTAGTCAAGACAAAGTAACATGTCTGTGACAGATCCATCAGAGGAAGAAAAATTGGAACAGAAAAAGTGTATAATGTATATAATAGATTGTTGCGTGGTAGGTATGACGATATAAAAAATGTCGCTGTTAAGAGGAAGGAATGGGGGAATACATGAAATGATGTAATATATAATTAACTCATAACCAAAAATGAAACATTTCACTTGCTATTTTCGTCACATTGTCGACAATGGCATCTGTGAAACATGAAATAAGCTCAGAATCATTGTAAGGCATCCGGATTTTATGGACCTTACATGATGTGGCGAAATAAATAAAAAAATTTTACATTTTAAATTCCACGTCATTGTTGATTTAATCAGAGTTCTCACCTTAGACGTAGAATTAGTCCTTCTGCCACAATATTAATTCATTAGTCGCCATCGATGTTCTTCTCTTTGTTGACCGTGTGTACCATCATGAGTCGGCATCGGTTCACTTCACGAAGACGGTGGAAACCAAGGAATACAATGCTACGTCGCTATAAATAATTTTCGTAACACTTCGATACTTTTCACTATTTTTTATTCACAACACAATAAGACTTGCTGTGCTCGTCGCACAAACCATAATTACTAACTACATGGCTGTCTTTCCGCACAGTCCCAAAAATCACGTCTATCCTCCACAAGGCAACAATCGAAAGTATCCCTTAGCTCCTTGGAGTATCAAACAAAAGAGAATCCAATGTGAACTTTACAAAGATTATAATATAACATGCCTCTCAATTTATCTTTGGCGCAGCTTTTAAGATATTGTATGTCTCTGCATAGGAATGTGTCATTACAATGAGCTTGATCCATAGTGATGTGACGAAACAGTATGAGATCCTCTGAAAATAATAATTACATTATATCAACAAATGCAGTTGAAGTTAATCTAGTGTACCGAAAACCAATAAAACAATATCTACCAATATATGGACTGCCATCAACAAACAAGTTAAAGTGAAACGCATTTTGGAGATGATCCGAGCAGGTGGATAATGATATTGTAAAACTCCCATTTAGCAAGAGAACGGCGAGTATCAGCGCAGAAAGGGATAAGGCCAGAACAATACATTACTCCTTTTAAGGCCGGGACCGAGAGTAAGTGGCTGCACGTCATTAACAGGGCTAGTCTGCGACCCAGCAAGAAAAATAAAAATGTATTCATCTCTAGCGAGATAGTGATTGGCTGAAGCGGTACTTGGTGACACAGACGCGACACAGTGCGGAGATCCCCGTTATATAAAAGCATTTTGAGACCTAAAATCTCTCTCTCTCTCTTCTCGCCGTGGATCGCGCAAGTGTATGGAAATAAGCGAGGGCATTGAGAACTTTGCTTTCTGCGAAGTAAGCACGATATGCTTCACATATCATGGCAACAGAGAGCAAAGCGATTGTTAATTTATCCTGTGGGAATTTTTGCGAAAAAATAAATTGTGCACATCGATCCTACCCATAACGAGTGTGCGATAGCTATTATTTCGACTAGAGAAAGATTAACGTTCTACAGAATGCAGGAAAGTTGCGACTGTGTGAATTCAGTCAAGGCCACAGTAGGGAATTAAGAGTTTCAGATCCAGCATGGAGGCAACACCATTGCAGACGCCACTTGGAAAAGTACCACTGCGCATTAGGCTATAGAAAATGTTGAGTATAGATTTGCTCACTCCAACTTTAGTACGCTTTGACCATTGAATATCAAAAGTCAGGATACTAACCTACCCTAACATTGACTACATGAGAGGTTTTTTTTTTCATTGGTTCAAAAAGTGAATATATTCTCCACCAACTCAGTGCATTGACCAGCTACGACAATGTAGATTTAAATGGGCAGATTAGGATTTTAATAATCATTCTTTCCTGTGATAACAAATTTTCTCGTGTAGAGATAGCGATTTCAATAAGCGTCATTTCAAGATGTCCAAGAATTAAAGATTTTGTCAAAAGTAATTGAACATGATTGTTGTTTATCACTTGACCCCTGAAAGCAACAGTTGATAAATTACATGCAGAAAATAAAACGCAATAGCTGTTTGGTCTTTCTAGAAAAGACCTCAAACTTTCACTTTTATTAATTAATGTATTCTAGGTAGGTGACAGCAGCATTTCTAATGATTTTTGTTACGATCTGCACCTGATATTAGCTGCCTTACAGGGCCACGGTCATATTTATTTAGAATGTCTGTCTGACACCCTCGGCTTGAAAAGACAGTTAAATGCTTTGTCCATTTGCACGCAAAGTGGTAAGCTAAGTTTGCAATGTACGACATCCTGAGAATTGAGGAAATAACTTACTGATTTTGTGATCTTGTCATTCAACTGCAGTGGCCTATTCCTGCTTAGGAGACTGACATTAGCACCAACTACTCGGGCTAATGAGCCCATAATACCACATCACTGAGTTTTGCATGACGTCAGAAATTTCTTGAAATGAAAGAAGTCATTCTCAGAAGCGACACTTTAGTCTAGATGTCGTAAATATTATTATTTGAATAGAAACACATATGTAAAATGTCAATTCCCTGAGTTTGCAACTCACAGCAAATACTGAGAAGAAGAAATGCGGATGATCAGGAAAAACAAACCCGTAATGTTCGGAAACAGCTTTAGTTACGCCCTATTTGACAAAGCCATGCCGTTTAAACATCTAGGAGTAACGTTGTAAACTGATTTGAAATGGAATGAGACTGTCGTGATTGTTGTAGGAAAGACGGATGCACGGCTTCAGTTTAGTGGGAGAAATCTCGGAAAGTGTTGTTCATCTGTAAAGGAGACCGCAATTAGGATGCTATCGCGACTCAGAGGTGGGCTGCTGGGATTGTTATTGGTAGGTTCAAACAACATGCAGCTGTCATGGAGTTGCTTTGGGAACTCAAACGGAATCCCTAGAGAGAAGATGGAATTCTTCTAGAGGAACACTGTTGAGAAAATTAAGAGAACCGGCATTAGAAGCTGACTGCAGAACGATTCCATTGTATCCAACATACACTGCACGTAAGCACCTGGAAGATAAGATACGAGACATTAGGCCTTATACAGAGACATATAGATAGTCGGTTTTCCTTCGTTCTATTTGCTAGTGGAATAGGAAAGGAAATGACTTGTAATGGTACCCTCCGCCACGCACCGTAATGTGAATTGTGGAGTATCAGTGTATATGTAGAAAACAATGTATAAATAATTTATTAGTAATGCTTGAATTTAGTTGCTTTTGAGTTCACTCTTGAGTAATTTTTATGGCACGGGCTAAGAGTGACCTCAGTTCCATTTGTGCAAAATATAGTACCTGTAAATCATTCAGTTAGCACAGAGTGCTTTTAATGTAGAGCTAGCTTACCGAAACATAGTTGATATACGAGAGGCAATACGGAGAGACAACATGATGCTTTGGTTCAAAGATCCAATTTACTCGATGTTATACCAAAAACTTTTATTCCAAGGATTGCGCGTCAGGAATGTGGAAATCTGCATCGCTAAAAACGCTCTATAACGAGCTATTCTTGGTGGCTCAGTGACTTTACATCACAATAAGGTTTCATTGTTCTGCGTGTCGGATTTGGTTCTCGGAAATACTTTCTCAGAGATAAATATAAATGCAACTCTTGTCATTGTTCGTGTCCGTCGGAGGTGTAATATTTCGTACACACTCCAAGACGAAACAACGATGCAACACGAAGTAATTACCAGAATGGGTTGGAAATAGGTAGATGTGAAGTACAAGTAGATATCTAGAGAGAAAAATTATTACAATTTCAGATGAAATGGTTGATTTATACAAGACAAATAGCTTCACAAAGCAGACTGTTATTCAGCTTGGCAGTGAATGATTCGGTCGTTGGACGTCCTCATGAGGGGCATCTTGCCAAATTCTTTCCAATTGGCGGGTTCTATCGTCAAAATCACGATCAGGTTGAAGCATATTGCCCATAATGCTCCAAATGTTGGGGAGAGATCCGGAGACCCTGCTAGGCAAGATAAGGTTTGGCAAGCACGAAGATAAGCAGTAGTAACTTCCTTGCGAAATGTAATCCCAGTATGGCTTGTTATGAAGGGCAACAAAATGGAGCTTAGAATATCGTCGACGTAGCGCTGTGCTATAAGGATGTCGCGGATGACAACCAAAGTGATCCTATTACGAAAAGAAATGGCAGCCCAGACCATTGCTCGTGGTTGTCGGGACTTATGGTGGGCGACCGTCAGGCTGCCTGGTGCACTCTAGACACATCTTCGCAGGTTACCGCGCTCAATTTGAGGCGAGAGTCGTCACCGAAGACAGTTCTTCTACAGTCAATGCAATTCCAAGCATAGATAGTCAGCGATGACGTGTCCGGAGACGCCCTGTCGAGCTGTGGGGTATCAGTTTGACTGTCGCCTGGCAAGGGGGGGAGGGGTGGTGATGGTCTGTCGTACCATTTAATTTTATAGTAGGACCCATTTGGTTGTCATCCGTGCCATCTTTACAGCACAGCGGTACGTCAACGAAATTCTATGTCCCGTTTTGTTGCCTTCATGGTAAGCCACCCCAGTCTTACATTTCAGCAAGATAATGCTCGCCCGCACAAAGCGAGAATTTCTATCGCTTGTCTACGTGCTTGCAAAACCCTGCCTTAGCCAGTTAGATCGCCGGATCTTTCCCAAATTGAGAAGGTTTGGAGCATTGTGGGCAGGGCCATCAACTGTCTCTGGGTTTCGACGATCTAACTCGTCAGTTTGGCACAATTTGGCATTATAACCCTCGTGAGGACATCCACCAATCTATCAATCAGTACCAAGCCGAATAATTGCTTGTGTAAGGGCCAGAGATGGACCAACGCTTTATTTACTTGCTCAACTTGTGAAGCTCTTTCTCTTGAATAAATCACCGATTTTTTCTGATATTGTAATCATTTGTTTCTCTGTACATGTATATCATATCTACCAGTTTCTCTCCCATCCCGATAATTCCTTCGCGCTGCGTCGTTTCTTTCTTTTTGTTCATATGGCAGCGTCCAGCAGCATATACCATCGTCATATGAAGCGATTTCTACTTCTGTTACATTGTAAATTTGTCGACTCCTGAATCATAGCTTACCTGAACTCAAAAAATGAAACAAAAAAAATGGCTCTGAGCACTATGGGACTTAACATCTGTGGTCATCAGTCCCCTAGAGCTTAGAACTACTTAAACCTAACTAACCTAAGGACATCACACACATCCATGCCCGAGGCAGGATTCGAACCTGCTACCGTAGCGGTCACGCGGTTCCAGACTGAAGCGCCTAGAACCGCACGGCCACACCGGCCGGCAAAAAATGCAACATATTTTGTGTTTCTTCGCTGATGGGGAGCGGAGACACTTTTCTATAATGGATTACAATCTCTAACACGCTATCATAGCATCATACATGAGAAAATAAGTCAGCAGAGGAAAATTACGAGGTTTTAGAATAGTAAGGAAGACGGGAATTGTTTTCTCATAATGATTACAATTTACAACTAAAATTATCACCATGTAGTTTCTTATGTCATGTCCGCTTTAGACGAAGTCGCCAATCTGGCAACGAATTACCTGATTCCTGTAATATACCTGTTTATAGTATCCGACCTGTAGTTACGGTATTGATGAACATGACATTCTCTTGTCCCTGCCAGTAAAGCCCAAGTTCTAGACAATGTCAACATTGAGTCAGAGTAAGTCTTTCTAGTTTCGCCAGTGAAATTAAACTCTAATGAATGGCAGTAATGGTCTTAACCAATATGGCGAGCAGATCATTCAACAGTGCGGGTTACAGAGGAAATCTTTGACTCAGTCCAAGACGTATTACGATCACGACTGCTACTGTGGCGTGAAGAAGAATGAGAGGACGGTAAGATGGTTTCTACTCCGAGATTTATGGACGTGCTTGCATTGAATTATGGATGCACTAACACTGCACATGGTAGCTTGCATCTGTCATCTCAACTCATAATGAGTTCCTCAAAATTTGATCACTGCATTAAGGCCTTATCCACACTGTAAACTTTAATGGAAATGACTAGCGCACTGCATTACTGTCAAAAGGAATTGCTAACTGTCATTTGAGGCACTGTAGCAAGCTGTCGTCAACTTTTGAGTTTTCCTTTTTCTCCCAATTTATCTGAATTCCTTCACACAAGGAAGAGGAAATTGTGCACGTCTGTTCTTGTATCAAAAGTGAGACGTTTAACTCTTTCCCCTGCAGACTGTTAAAATGCATACTGATGTGGCCACTTAAAAAAAAAATACATTTTTGTCGTAGTCCAGCGATAGTTTTCGATATTAATAATAGCTCAACATCTGTCTACAAGCAGAGCACTCTATCTCCGTGTACGACTTTGAATAAGTTATCTGGATGAGATGTAGTCAGATGTCTATAACCCGTCACTGTTTTCCATTATCTTCTTCGATACACGTGATCAAAAGTCTTTGTATAATGTTGGCGCAGAATATTTATGTCATTATTAAATTATGGTGTCGTTCTCATTAGTTTCACTAAAGTGCCATTGTCTTTTTCTAAACCTACTCCGTCATCTAATATACGAGGGTTGTCCAGAAAGTAAGATCTGATCGGTCGAGAAACGGACACCACAGTAAAAACCTGATGAAACTTTGCACAGATGTGTTGCGTAGTGTCTCTAGTATGAGCGTCGATCGCATCAAGACTCTCTTTTCAGTTGTAAGTACACTGTGAGCGAGTAAAGGTGCCTAGAACAAAGATGTCTCTCGCCAAGTAGGAGGGCCCACTGGGAGGCTTCGCCTTAATGGATGCAACCCACCTAACACATCTGTCACGCACTTCCTTCTTCATGGCAATTCTCAGCCGCTCTCTGCAGGGGCAGTGAAGTCGCTCCTGCAGCCTTTTCGATGGGATCGTTCTGAGTATCATCTCTGTTCACATGAAACGCGCTATAGACCAGCGTAGAGAATTATCGGAAAGCACAGGCGGCTGCCTTCTATGACGCTGGCGTTGGAAATTTGGTATAACGCTCGGACAAATGTCTAAGACGGAGCGGCGACTATGTAGAGAAGTATCTGGAAAGTGTAGCTAACTCTTGCAAATAAAATGTTTCTGATTTTCGCTGTGGTTTCCATTTGGCGAGTGATCGAAACTTATTTTTTTGACAACCGTCGTAATATGATACTTAACATTTATAAATTTGCCTGCTTTCGTCTTGCCATACGAATTATATACAGCGAGGAGGCTTGTTCCTCTATAATTCTTGCGCAGATTTAACAAGGGTAAGGTGTAAGACATGGACAGCCGATTCGGCTCAGATTTGGAAGGTCGCTTCTGCAAAACTTAAAAATTAAAGACTTACATATTGTGGCCTAACAATTCATCCCCCTCCCCCCTCCTCGTATTTGAGAAAACTCTTCCTATAGTTCGTGACTCGCAATCGGCTCATAATGTACGGGATCGATAGATAATTGAAAACTGAGTGTTTTTTCATCCCCATATATGGCGTCTGTAAACGCATATTTTCCTAGAATTCAAAGAAAGAAACCTTTTCGATTTCCACTTACTTAACCACAGCCTAAGGTAAAAGCCGGCCGAAGTGGCCGTGCAGTTAAAGGCGCTGCAGTCTGAAACCGCAAGACCGCTACGGTCGCAGGTTCGAATCCTGCCTCGGGCATGGTTGTTTGTGATGTCTTTAGGTTAGTTAGGTTTAACTAGTTCTAAGTTCTAGGGGACTAATGACCTCAGCAGTTGAGTCCCATAGTGCTCAGAGCCATTTGAACCATTTGAACCTAAGGTAAAAGCTATTAAACGAAAGAGCAGTTGGAGTAGTGGCCAAGGCATCTGGCTATGGAGCGGAGAACCTCTCTTGGATTCCCGGTTGTATTCTGCGGGGTTTCTTTATTTTTATTTCTCCTCATAAAAATTGGCAGGCGTAAGAATGTTAATAAGATAAGTAAAGCAACAGAGTATATCAACTAGGTAGATAACAAATTTCTCAAACGTTTTTGTTTAGTAACAAATTAAAACCTCAATCCTAGTCGCTTTACAATTACTCTTTCGCTCACTCTGTTAATTGTTTTCTACATCCTTCGAACAACTAGATGAATGGTACTTGTCATATAAACATTCGAATCAAAGACAACAAAAAACATTAACGAAAGCAATCTTCCCGCAACAACATCGTTCCTTCCAAAGATTTGGAGAAAAACAAACTGAGTTTACGTTTAAAAATATTTCTTTTCCCGGAATTAATTTGATGCATGCCGCACATACGATAGAAATCGATGCTGAAAGTTAATCATGAATTATACTTTGAATATTTATTGCATCCATTTGGCTTTGCAGTTCCCACTGGCTTTCCAGACCTTGACTATAATTTTGAGGTCTCGAAATAAGAACTTGACTATTAAAATTAAAATCACATGGTTGGCACACAGGTGTTGTGCCATGGCTGCAACTGTATACAGATGCTGGCAGTACCTCCGCCACCTGGACTCGTAATATCACTGGTTAGGTAGGCTGTTTATCCACCTGGACTCGTAATATCACTGGTTAGGTAGGCTGTTTATCCACCTAGACTCGCAATATCACTGGCTAGGCAGGCTGTTTATCCACCTCGACTCGTAATATCACTGGTTAGGTAGGCTGTTTATCCACCTGGACACGTAATATCACTGGTTAGGTAGGCTGTTTATCCACCTGGGCTCGTAATATCACTGGTTAGGTAGGCTGTTTATCCACCTGGACTCGTAATATCACTGGTTAGGTAGGCTGTTTATCCACCTGGACTCGTAATATCACTGGCTAGGCAGGCTGTTTATCCACCTGGCCTCGTAATATCACTGGTTAGGTAGGCTGTTTATCCACCTGGACTCGTAATATCACTGGCTAGGCAGGCTGTTTATCCACCTTGACTCGTAATATCACTGGTTAGGTAGGCTGTTTATCCACCTGGACTCGTAATATCACTGGTTAGGTAGGCTGTTTATCCACCTAGACTCGCAATATCACTGGCTAGGCAGGCTGTTTATCCACCTCGACTCGTAATATGACTGGTTAGGTAGGCTGTTTATCCACCTGGACACGTAATATCACTGGTTAGGTAGGCTGTTTATCCACCTGGGCTCGTAATATCACTGGTTAGGTAGGCTGTTTATCCACCTGGACTCGTAATATCACTGGTTAGGTAGGCTGTTTATCCACCTGGACTCGTAATATCACTGGCTAGGCAGGCTGTTTATCCACCTGGACTCGTAATATCACTGGTTAGGTAGGCTGTTTATCCACCTGGACTCGTAATATCACTGGCTAGGCGGGCTGTTTATCCACCTTGACTCGTAATATCACTGGTTAGGTAGGCTGTTTATCCACATGGACTCGTAATATCACTGGTTAGGTAGGCTGTTTATCCACCTGGACTAGTAATATCACTGGTTAGGTAGGCTGTTTATCCACCTGGTCTCGTAATATCACTGGTTAGGTAGGCTGTTTATCCACCTGGACTCGTAATATCACTGGTTAGGTAGGCTGTTTATCCACCTGGACTCGTAATATCACTGGCTAGGCAGGCTGTTTATCCACCTGGCCTCGTAATATCACTGGTTAGGTAGGCTGTTTATCCACCTGGACTCGTAATATCACTGGTTAGGTAGGCTGTTTATCCACCTGGACTCGTAATATCACTGGCTAGGCAAGCTGTTTATCCACCTTGACTCGTAATATCACTGGTTAGGTAGGCTGTTTATCCACCTGGACTCGTAATATCACTGGTTAGGTAGGCTGTTTATCCACCTAGACTCGCAATATCACTGGCTAGGCAGGCTGTTTATCCACCTCGACTCGTAATATGACTGGTTAGGTAGGCTGTTTATCCACCTGGACACGTAATATCATTGGTTAGGTAGGCTGTTTATCCACCTGGACTCGTAATATCACTGGTTAGGTAGGCTGTTTATCCACCTGGACTCGTAATATCATTGGTTAGGTAGGCTGTTTATCCACCTGGACTCGTAATATCACTGGTTAGGTAGGCTGTTTATCCACCTGGACTCGTAATATCACTGGCTAGGCAGGCTGTTTAACCGAGTGGCAAGGAGGAAGGAGAGATCCATTACGGGGCGGTTACCAGGAAGCGCTGGGTTTTGATGCCCCAGCGTTCGATGGGTGGTCGGATGGGTGATACTGGAGCTGTGGATTTGCTGTATGTTGTGGAATGATGACAATCAAACGAAAGATCCGGTAAGAGGAAAGCGAGGTCACCTTTCCTGTGTCTCTTCGATCCTTACACAGATTCCTAGTTTGTTTCGGAGTATTAGTGTTCCGAGACATTCGCGATCTTAAACAAAAGCTGTGCAAGAGTGAAGTGATACAACCATTCATATTACAAGATAGGGTGGTGTGCTGCAAACCGCGGAGACGAGGCCAGCCAAAAATAGTTGCTCCTGACGAACTGATCCGATTATTGTTCAAGTATTTTCATAAGTCTCCGGTGGGAAACCACTTGGACTGAATAAGACACAGGAGAAAATTAGCCAGCTGTTTGTGTGGCGTAGACTGGATGACGCAATGATTCAGAATTTATGAAGAATTTTTGGATCCTTTAGACCTCCCCTCTTCATAGTAACAGACAGTCTAGCCATTTCACTGTTAGTAGCTTTAAACAATTTTGTGTAGGGATGGTGGTACGGCATCTAGCAGCCACACCGTATTATCCTACTCCCTTGTAATTTGCGATCGACGGTTACTGAGTAGCAAAAACCAAGGCGTGGGCCAGAAACCGTTCGCTCCCCTGTCACTTTTAATACCGCGCCATGCGGCACACAAATCCACACCGGCCAGGTTATTTCTGTGATATTAGATGGCCACTACACTTTACAGTTTATGGTCAACAGAGGACGTGTTGCCCGAAAATAAAGATGTACATAAGGTGATTGCTCAGGGGAGGCTGACCAGAAAAAATCTTAGATAATAGCACAGGGGGGAAGCAACGGGAGAAGGTAAGAGCCACCAGCCAAGTTCTTACAGGGTCGGGGATGAAGTATGCATTATAAACTTTGAGAGTGTCAATAAGGCCTCTGAAAAGATTGTGGAGAAATAGTTGCCGGTTGCAATGGTCCCTTTAAAATAAGGAGATTTGTCACCCTGGCCACGGTGTTATTAGGCGATTCACAAACGGGTAAAAGGCTTAGAGCTCAACTCACTCAGATTAAGCCGGGTGCTAAAGGCTAAAGGACTTTAGTACCGAAATAAGAGGTGTAAGGTAGGGGGCGGGGAGAGGAAGTATGTGCCAGTGTTGGCACTTTATGTAGAGGTCGCACCACGTCCGCCTCCTGGGCTCGTTAAACCGCTAGTGAGGCAGGTTGTTTATCAGAGTGAAAGGAGGGTTGAGTTAAGAAGCGGTGACGGTCAAGAGCTAGTTTCTGATGCCCCAGCGGTGGAAGTGCGGTAGACAGCTATTCGGACGGATGACACTGAAGCTGTGGGTTGCTGTGTGTGTTTTGGCGGTCACTAGTCCAGCGGGTCATGAGAAATGAGAGCATGAATGTAGACGACGTGGAACTAGCCGTGCTATTCCTACGCTCCATGTTAAAGGTACTGATATTCGTGACATTCTGGGAGGAACAGTGGTGAGCTATAGCGAGTCCACTGACAGCGTCTGGGCTGTGTAAAGTTCTGACAGCGTTGCTCGCAGGAGGCGTTATTTGCCAACTAGTTTTGGTAGTCAAGTTAACACATGTTATCTGACTGTTGTGCAATGCATGTGAAACTGTACGCTGTTTCTTATTATCTTAACTAAAAGAAGAACAGAACTCCTTTGATAATAAAATGTGTCATTTCTGCGTTTTATAATAATCTGTTCTCTTAGGTAAGGGTGAGATACAAATTCTAGCAGTATAAGAAACAAGATTTCTGGACGAAAATGTCACAGAAACTAAAAACCACAGGATTTTTTTTAGGGTAAATCAGCAATAAAAAATTATGAAATGTATGCCAGTACTTGGTGCCGTCTTCTATATTCAAATAACTTTCGTAAAAAACGTTACAGAATTCACACCCAGTTCAGAAAGACTCTTTCTTCACACAGTGAAATGCAAAAATAAACAATATACCATTGTTAATTGCCATCCTCCAATTAATGATGACAATAAGAAA
Organism: Schistocerca nitens; assembly: GCF_023898315.1. Classification (NCBI taxonomy): domain Eukaryota; kingdom Metazoa; phylum Arthropoda; class Insecta; order Orthoptera; family Acrididae; genus Schistocerca; species Schistocerca nitens. The sequence goes on from NC_064617.1 coordinate 743,303,097, forward strand.
TATCCGAGTAAATTAGAAGCATTCTGGGAACTCTTGGAAGGCGAAATGTTAAAAATTCCAAAATCAAATGTTGTGATACTGCTGGGGGATTCTGACGCACAAGTAGGAAGGGAAAAAAACTTTTAGAAAAATGGGAGGAGAATATTAGCCCATAAAAGAACGAACAAAAATTGCACAAGACTATTTAATCTTTGTAAACAATTTCAGTTGAAGTAAATGTCAATTTCCTTCAGATAATTGCCAAGAAAAGCAAAATCATGGATATCTCCGAATATAATACTACTGGGGCATGGGGCGGGGGTTCAAGATAGATCACGTGGCTATTTCTCAAAGCCACGTTAAAAAAATAATTAATGTAAAAGTAACAACAAAGAAGGAATTTGACTCCTACAGGGTGTTACCAAAAGGTACCGCCAAACTTTCAGGAAACATCCCTCACACACAAAGAAAGAAAATATGTTATGTGGACATGTGTCCGGAAACGTTACTTTCCATGTTAGAGCTCATTTTATTACTTCTCTTCAAATCACATTAATCATGGAATGGAAACACACAGCAACAGAACGTACCAGAGTGACTTCAAACACTTTGTTACAGGAAATGCTCAAAATGCCCTCCGTTAGCGAGGATACATGCATCTACCCTCCGTCGCAAGGAATCCCTGATGCGCTGATGCAGCCCTGGAGAATGGCGTATTGTATCACAGCCATCCACAATACGAGCACGAAGAGTCTCTACATTTGGTACCGGGGTTGCGTAGACAAGAGCTTTCAAATGCCCCCATAAATTAAAGTCAAGAGGGTTGAGGTCAGGAGTGCGTGGAGGCCATGGAATTGGTCCGCCTCTACCAATCCATCGGTCACCGAATCTGTTGTTGAGAAGCGTACGAACATTTCGACTGAAATGTGCAGGAGCTCATCGTGTATGAACCACATGTTGTGTCGTACTTGTAAAGGCACATGTTATAGCAGCACAGATAGAGTATCCCGTATGAAATCATGATAACGTTCTCCATTGAGCGTAGGTGGAAGAACATGGGGCCCAATCAAGACATCACGAACAATGCCTGCCCAAACGTTCACAGAAAATCTGTGTTGATGACGTGGTTGCACAATTGCGTGCGGATTCTCGTCAGCACACACATGTTAATTGTGAAAATTTACAATTTGATCACGTTGGAATGAAGCCTCATCCGTAAAGAGAACATCTGCACTGAAATGAGGATTGACACATTGTTGGATGAACCATTCGCAGAAGTGTACCCGTGGAGGCCAATCAGCAGCTGATAGTGCCTGCACACGCTGTACATGGTACGGAAACAACTGGTTCTCCCGTAGCACTCTCCATACGGTGACGTGGTCAACGTTACCTTGTACAGCAGCAACTTCTCTGACGCTGACATTAGGGTTATCGTCAACTGCACGAAGAATTGCCTCGTCCATTGCAGGTGTCCTCGTCGTTCTAGGTCTTCCCCAGTCGCGAGTCATAGACTGCAATGTTCCGTGCTCCCTAAGACGCCGATCAATTGCTTCGAACGTCTTCCTGTCGGGACACCTTCGTTCTGAAAATCTGTCTCGATACAAACGTACCGCGCCACGGCTATTGCCCCGTGCTAATCCATACATCAAATGGGCATCTGCCAACTCCGCATTTGTAAACATTGCACTGACTGCAAAACCACGTTCGTGATGAACACTAACCCGTTGATGCTACTTACTGATGTGCTTGATGCTAGTACTGTAGAGCAATGAGTCGCATGTCAACACAAGCACCGAAGTCAACATTACCTTCCTTCAATTGGGCCAACTGGCGGTGAATCGAGGAAGTACACTACATACTGACGAAAGTAAAATGAGCTCTAACATGGAAATTAAGCGTTTCCGGACACATGTCCACATAACATCTTTTCTTTATTTGTGTGTGAGGAGTGTTTCCTGAAAGTTTGGCCTTACCTTTTCGTAACACCCTGTATACCGACGGCATACTGGACGAGTTCCATTTTTTGTCGATTAAATTTTAATGGGGTTACAGATAAGGTTCCACATCGGCTGCTGTTGCTCGAATTGCATGTATTTTTGTTTACTGAGTTTTACATGACTGGTCGATTTCTGGCATGCAAGCCGTTCTCAAGTGCTATGAATATGAATAAATGCTGTCAATGTGAGACAGCAGTTGATAATGTCCTATAAGGTGGAAATAGGGCACTTGTGTAAAATTAGTTAAATAAAAATATTAGACAATAAAGTTAAATAGTTAACAGAGAAATCAGTTAGACCTGAGATGAAGATGCAAAGGCGGTGTTGGTGTTTCTGGTGGTGGTGATGCAAACTGTCTGTGAACATCTGCGATTCAAGTAACTTCGGAAATGATTAGTATTAGTCTGCTTGTTATCCTGGTGTTTTATTAATTAATCAGGTCACAGTTTTCTAACGCTTCTCGCAAAACAGGTAGCCAGGAGAACATGTTTGACTGTATTGTTGGGAAGAATAACAGGAAAGTGTATATTAAAAATAATTTATTTATAAAATTACATAAATAAGAAACATTTAGTTCTAATCTAATAGATACACTAAATAATCCTCAAAATAAATATAAAGGAAAAAACAGCGAAAGATGAGATTTATTCAGAAGCCGAGTTCATATCGTTGGTTTAGAAATATTGTCACAATGAGGGTACACACGCTGATATACCATCGTAACAATGTATACGTTAAATAAGCGTTCTTTATATTGTACTGCACAGCTTTTATGAAAGACATTTTTGTGTGTACCGCCACAAGCTGCTGAAATCTTTGTTGTTCTGAAATGAGTTTCGATATCGTGCCATTATATAACAGACTTGAGAAATTTAAAATGATGTATGCCACAGGTACATAATTTTAAAATTTGTTGTATAACTACACACCCTGTGCTTTGAAATTGAGTGGACTGTGGCATGCCATGACATTGTCTGTCACACATCTACTTACTTTCACAGCACTGAGTACGTATGTAATTTATTTTAAAATTATGGACTCGTGGTACAGACTATTTTAAGATTTTGAGGTGTGACAAATGATTACGTATTGTCGAAACTAGTTACAGACCCACTTACTTTCACGGTACTGAGTAGCCATGTAATATATTATGAAATTATGGACATGTGATACAGACTATTTTATGAATCTAAAGTCTGACAGATGTTGTCGACACATGTTGTCGAAACTAGTTGCACTACAATAAAAATTATAGCAGGTACTGTCGGCATATACAAGAATGTTAAATGTGTTGAGTCTCCAAAGCACTCACTTTATACTGCACAATATATAACGACGTAGTAGAAGATCCAACATTACACTTCTTTCCAGCTATCAGTGTAGATCAGACGATTTGGAAAGAATCATTCTGTATGAATGAAATGCATTTCTCTGCGAGCAAGTGGAGTATGGTCCAGTTTTTCAAGTTACCGTCCTTGGGAGACGGGATCTCAGTAGAGAAGTAGAAAAATAAATTATTAGAGACGACAAAGACAGAGGGAGGAAGGAGCTAATGTGCTACCGGCGGCCCGCCTGCAGGCTGTGCAACTTGTGGTAGATGCCCCGTCGCTCCAACAGCTCTGCGTGTTTCCCGAGCTCGGCCACGCGGCCTTCGTTGATGACACAAATCACGTCGGCGTCCTGGATGGTCGTCAGTCGGTGAGCGATGGTGATGCACGTGCGTCCCTCCTTCGCCTTGTCCAGCGCTTCTTGCACCACCTGTTGAACAGAATCAAGAGTAGTAAGGTCACCAAGATATCCCCCCAGGTTCCTGGTAGTCAACCCGTATCATGCCAAAAATACAACAACCACTGTTCTCATCTCCAATAAATGGGGACCTCGGATCCTGTTATTAAATTTCTGATCTGGAGTAGCCACTATCTCATTGGCTCAGTTCAGACCATACAAGGAGCGGATGCAGTTCTCAGTGAAAACTACTGTACTGTCCACTGAAATACATTCCTGGTGTGGTATTATGCCTCGCTCCCAACACACAAGACGAGAGCTATTGGCAAGATGAGGAATGGCAGAGACAAATCTCAAAAAGACTTACGTACTGTGTCAGTTTCAGAAAAAGTTTTATATTCCCAATGTCCTCGGTAAGTCGCAAACAAGTTCGTCGAAACCAAAGACGATGGTGAGCCGGAACCAGATGTCTCTGCAGAATGAATAATGTCTTCTGAACCTCGTTCTTATGAAATGAAGATAGAGTGGACAACGGGAGATAGACGACGTTACGAAGTTTTGAGCTAGTAGGTTTTTACAGTGCTTGATTTGTGACGGTACGCAACGGTACTCTGTAAGGGTACCTCTGACCAAAAAAAAAAAAAAAAAAAAAAAAAAAAAAAAAAAAAAAAAAACCAGATTTTGTGATGAGGGAAGATAAAACTTATTTTTTGCCAGAATAAATATTGTATTCGCACTTTTAAAATGTGCAGAAAAGCGTGAAAATAGCGCTTTAAGAAGTCTAAAATTCAAACGCCCTCCCTTGAAGGTCGCAGTACCAGAACCTCTTTTTTTTATAAATGAAGCACAAGGTCTTTACTAGGGTGAACCAGCGGACATTTATGACTGCTGGGGACTACAAACTATCGAAGGGAATTTATCGTGTTGGCTGTGCCCACTCCGACGCACGCATCTAGACTTTGTCAAGTGCGGAGAAAGGAAGGTTAGGTTTATCGTCCCATCGAGAACAAGGTCATTAGAGATGTAGCACAAGCCCTGATTGGTGAAGGATTTTATTGAAATCACGGAAAACTTAAATCAAGATGACCCGATTCTGGAATCTGGAACCTGCGCGCAGTAGTCGAGCCTTGGTCTCCCTCTACAATTTTTACGCCACATGCTTTCCTCTGTTACCTAACAGACAGTTCCTTGATGTCTCGGGGTGTGTCCTATCAACTGGTTCCTTCATTTAGTCGGGTTATGCCAGAATACCTTTTCTCCACAATTCGATTCGGTGCATCTTCATCAGTTACCCAATATTCACAGCTCATCATCCGCATTCTTCTATAGAATCACTTTTCAAAGAAGGCTGTTCTCTTATTGCCTGAACTGTTTGTCGCCCACATTTCACTTCCACGTAACACTACACTCTCGACAAATATCATTACCATCATTACAAAAGACGTCTTGTGATAGCCGGTTTTCTTACATGAGCCGTAGAAGTCGAAAAGGAACCACAGCCTTGTATTTTTTTTTTCGTTTTTAATTTCACAGGAAGCCACCAAAGGAAGTCTTGTGATGTGTTGAACAACATGGTACATGGAACAGTACAGCTAGGAATCTTAAACATTTTTTATTCCTTTATATTCCCTTTCAAGTACAAGTCAGTACATAACACAACAGTCTATTTAAACCCCGTTTTCTTTTATTCCTTTTATGATCGCAGACTCAAACATGGGGCCGATGAACATTTCGACGTCATGTTAATTCTGTGCATGGTTAAATAATCGAAATATTAACAGAAACGCAGCGACATGAACAAAATTTAACGAAAGTAAATGCTTTTGAATTAATCTAAGAAATTATTTTATTGTGAAGAAAGCGACTAAAAGTGTTTGTAATGATATGAAGATCGTATATATTTTGCATGTTATAAAAATGGATGTAAGTGTGTGTGTTTGAGTGTGTGTATGTGTGTGTGTGTGTGTGTGTGTGTATGTGTGTGTGTGTGTGTGTCCGCGCGCGTGGTTGCATGTATCCCACATCTCCTAAGCCACGAGACCAATTATAACCAAACTTGGCACACACATCCCTTACTGTCAGACAACAATCGCTGCCGGAGTAAGGACCACCTACATATCATAGTTCAGGAAATATGACGTCATAAACAATTAAATGCGTGAAAATCTGCTGGATTATCCATTACGTTTAAATTTATTACTGCTATGCTACTACCTCTATTCGTAATAAATTTCGCAGACATTATTCACATAATCCGCTAAATGCATCCACAAAATTACATCGTGGTACTGTAACACTATTATCGATATTTCATAGAATTGTCTTATCTAACTTCTTTGTCTGTTTTCACTTAAAGTTAATTCTGTACCACCAAGTTCTTTGATGTAGCATCTGCATAAGTGTTTTATTCATTATTTATGGCCATTTATGCAATTGTAATTAATCTATGAATGTAATTTTAAAAGTAATATACCGTACGAAAATGAAAGTGTTAAAATTTTACTTGTAATACTGAAACATGCGTAGGGAAAGTAGGTTTGCTATCATATAAAATTTGGAGGGACGTCCCCCCGCAACAGAACTGGGTAGGAGGGAATAGAAACGGTGGATCAGACGATCTAACTGTAAGGTTCCTGTGTGGCATGAGTCAGTTGGTGGCTAGCAGCCAAAGTGTACCCATCTTGTGAACTCAACGAGGCAAGAATAACTGCCTGATTGTATAATATAGCCTCGGATGTGGACATAATTAGGTTTATTATTCACGACATACTTAGGCTGGCTCTGTACTACGAAAATTCAACGCTAAGAAGAGAATTTTCAGAGCTATGTACACAGCAAGAGCCATGGGTGCTTTTGCCCCCTTTTTGAATAACGTATGAGGCCAATACTGCCACCACCTTTATCTCAAATTACCAGTAGATTATTGTATAACTGCATGGATCAGTTATGCTATGTCTTTTTCAATAATAAGTTTGTGATCTGTAATCTTTGTGCTGAACGATCATATTTTAGCCTTATTCGTTTACCTAGACAGCGTCCTATACCAAGTGCTATGATAATCCCGAGTATCCTATTTTATTGCACTGAAAAGTAGTTACTTCTTTCAACAAAATTTCTCAGACTTTGTGGAGTAGTAAAGTATACAATTATTTATTGAGCATAAGTTTTGAAATACTCCGCAAAATTTTCATAAAAGCATAGTTACAGTTTCATCAAAGTATAATTGCTAAGAGAAGTTTTAAAACATTCAGTTTAAAGAGACTTCTTGTTGGAATAACAGTGGTTATTATTTCATGTGTTACATACTCGTCGTTAAGAACTTCCAGTATCGAGTTCTGAGTTAAATGTTGAGCCTAGATACGAGTCTAATGATAGACAGGGTTTGAGAGACGATGGTAAAAAGAAAAAAATTAAAATACTTCCACTTCACAGCTCGCTGCAGTTGTTAATGTGTTTATCTTAGGACTTCTTACTATTCTCCGCTACTCAAGTGAAGTCATACATTCTAATTACACCGTGCAAAACGTAAACTGTACGGAATAGCTAATTCTTACCAGTTCCAATGTGCTGTAACAAACGTAATGAAGAAAACTAAAACTTAGCTTTGGTTTTTGTTTTAGAGAACTTGTCATCCATAATGGAAAATAATATAAATTTATTATCAACGTATAATTGGTATACATGACAAGGATGAAACAATTATTATTCCATGCTCAGTTCACTTAGTATTGTTGGAGGTAGATCTTTAATTTGTTGTTATTTTTGTTCTAAAGTGATTTTTACAAAAATCATGCAAAATTTGGTAAAGAAGGCGAGGCTAATAAACAACCGAGGAAAAAATTACCACGATTAAGTAAGCCAAAATTCAAAAGAGAATCTTCGTTGGCCCACGGATGTGACTACTTTTCACAACAAGCAATTTGATGAAATGTTATATGACGATGAGAAGGTTCGCTGAGAAAGTTTTAAAACGTTTATTTCAGTTTCTTAGAAAATAGGAGATCACGAAATGATGAGAAGCTTGTGGATGAACTGTAGTCATGTTATGAAGAGCTTGGGCAGTAAATCGCAAGCTTGACAAAGTTATTATTGTATTAACCAATTTCCTATTCGTAAACTTTTCCAGGGTATATCAACGCTTAAACAAGTATATTGATAGTATAAAATACTACACACATTTATGAAGCCGGAGTTAAATGTTTCTTTTAATAGCTATTTTTCATCGTATTATATCTAAATAAGTCAGAAACGCTAAATATGAGTAAATTACAAATTTCTATAAACTCTCGTTGCAAATTTTACTGTTATTATCATGTTCTTACTGTATTTGCGCCCAATTTGTGGACGTTTGCCTAGACTAACATAAAATAAGACACTATTAGAACGTTTCTGTTGCGTAAGTGACTTGTGCGTGATGTACGTGTGTGTGAGTGCAATGTTTTACCTGCTATATTAATAGTGATTTTAAGCGCATTCCGTCATTCTCGTATTTTGGTACATAACAGTTCCGTGTCAATTAATTTATCTTCCCAGAATTGCTTTTTTTATGTGTGAAATCTTATGGGACTTAACTGCTAAGGTCAGCAGTCCCTAAGCTTACACACTACCTAACCGAAATTATCCTAAGGACAAACACACACACACACCCATGCCCGAGGGAGGACTCGAACCCTTGCCGGGACCAGCCGCACAGGCCATGAGAAATGCTATTATTGATTTTACCAGTATGCGTTTTATAGTCCCTTCTTCGACTGTCGCCAGTTCTTGTGCTGCTCAGATAACAAAACTCATCCAGCAACTGCAATGTCTTATTTTTTAATCTAATTTTACTAATTTGTTTCGGCTACAGACCGGTACCATTGTTTTGCTTTTGTTGATGTTCACATTATAGCTTCTTTCCACGACACAATATCACCAGTAAACCTTGGAGTTTTTATTTCGTTCACCTGAACTTTTAATTCTTGTTCCAAATGGATAAAATAAATACATGAAAATTTTTAACTGGTCAAAAGGTTCTCAACTTGTATGATCAATGTCGAATAAAATCTCAAGCGTTCGCGAGGGCTAAGAGTGATTAAGTCCCTGAAGACGGTGATGGAGTTGGTTTATCGAAAGCTTGGGATTTTATCAGAATTTGAGGCGGGAAGTTAAGCGACAACCTGTTACCCAAGGACTCCGTTGCCAGAGGCTTTGTAGCCAAAATGCTTACCTTCTCGCTCTCAACGTCGAGCGCCGACGTGGCCTCGTCGAGCAGCAGTATCTTGGGGTTCCGGACGAGCGCCCTGGCAATGGCCACGCGCTGCTTCTGCCCTCCAGACAGCTGCGTGCCCTTCTCCCCCATGCGCGTGTCGTAGCCCTGCAAAAACACACCAAGTGCTACTAACAAAAAGTCCTAAAACAGGGGGTGCTCGTTCAGTTTCACTTGTTTCGTCACTCTTACGATACTTCAGGTGATGAGTAAATCAAGTGAGTTGTTGTGTTGTGGTCTTCAGTCCTGGGACTGTTTTAATGCAGCTCTCCATGCTACTCTATCCTGTGCAAGCTTCTTCATCTCCCAGTACCTACTGCAGCCTACATCCTTCTGAATCTCCTTAGTGTATTCATCTCTTGGTCTCCCTCTACGATTTTTACCCTCTACGCTGCCCTCCAGTACTAAATTGGTGATCCCTTGATGCCTCAGAATATGCCCTACCAACCGATCTCTTCTTCTAGTCAAGTTGTGCCACAAACCCCTCTTCTCTCCAATTCTATTCAATACCTCCTCATTAGTTATGTGATCTACCCATCTAATCTTCAGCATTCTTCTGTAACACCACATTTCGAAAGCTTCTATTCTCTTCTTGTGTAAACTATTTATCGTCCATGTTTCACTTCCATGCGTGGCTACACTCCAAACAAATACTTTCAGAAACGACTTCCTGACACTTAAATCAATACTCGATGTTAACAAATTTCTCTTCTTCTTTCCTTGCCATTGCCAGATGCAAGCAATCAGGTTACCTTCCATTCGGAAAGTGGATGCACTGAGCGACTGTATGCGACGTATAAATTGTAGAGTGCGACAATCAGTCGTCCTTTTTAGATGTTATCATGCAAATCCAGATTTCGGCTAGTAGCTAGCCATTCTCAATGCGCTATTTTTTATTCTCAATGCATGTATGTCCCTGTTGTTCGGGCATTGAGAATGGCTAGTTACTAGTCGATATCTGGATTTGCATAATCAAATCTGAAAAGGACGACTGATTGTTGCACTCTGTAATTTATAAGATGCAAGAAAAGTAACTGAAATACTGATTAACATCAGTTTTCATCGACGAAGCTTACCATCGGGCTGGAAGTGAGGAAGTCGAATAAAAAATGAGCCATCAAGAATGTAACTACTTAGCATGCAATTCGACTCAAGGAGAAAATAAGGGAAACGTGATTACTAGTATTAATTTATCCATAACAATAATGGCTGAGCTCCGTGGTTGTCAATTAAATTACAGGAAGAAATGGAGCAACCATCCAATTTTATTTAACTTTATTTATGAGAAGTCGGCATATTGAATGCTGTGGTGAATCAGTTTACTGGTGAATCTCAAAGTGTGGATGTTACTCCATATAAATGAGAAACAAGGAGCTATAAGTTGCAGACAAAAATGTAGTCCTGATGAAGCATACGTATTATGCTTACTGAAGATACGCGAAACCCTAAACGCGTCTCGGAATAAATAAATTTATACGAAGGTGGTCGACTGATGTATTTTTGAAAGTGATTAGTAATAACAGCAACGAGGATGTGGAAAAGCAAAGTTGAGGACGGTACACGAAGAGAACAGAATAAACGTTTTTAAGTCGCAGGAGTTGATATGAAGTGAACAACATTAAGCAAACATAGAATCCTTCTGTTGCAAAACGTCGGTCTAGAACCAGGTAAGAATTATCCCAAACTCTTTGTCACGAAGCTCACATCTACAATACTAAATCATTAAATGACAGAAATTACAGCGCAGCTTTGACACAGAAATAAATAGCATGTTGCGTTGTGAGACCAACAGTATTTCCTCTACAACGTACCACTAACATGTGGTAACTAGATAGCATTTCACTACACAGTAGTCCGTAAAATATGACAATGCTTTTGATTTGATAGCCAGGTGTCACTATCACCTCATTTACTTATTTTAGTTAGAATGAGTGTACCCGTATGAGGTCACTGTCAGAGTGAAGGTTCAGCAGAGAAGCAATTATCATCATCGTCTCTTCACTCTCGTCATCATCTACTTCAAGGTAGCCACATTTTCCTTCTGGTTATTTTGAGAGTTGTCATTTCTGCTTACATTTTTTTATGTTCTTCTCTTTTTGAAATGATATTCAGTACTCTTTTTATGCCTTTATTACCAGTGTGATCCAGTGAACTGCAACCTCTGATCCCTCTCACAATCTCACGGCAATTAATAACTATATCATACAATACATGTTACTTAATTGCTTACTTTGCAAGTAAGCTGTTTAGGTTTTTATGTTGGTAGCTCGACGTAGCGCTCGATATTAAAATCGCTAACTGCGCTGTGTGCAGTCTGTGGCTGGTTGGACTCATTGTTGGATCTTATTTGCTAGTGTAGTGTTGGGCAGTTGGATGTGAACAGCCCGTAGGGTTGGGCAGTTGGAGGTGAGCCGCCAGCAGTGGTGGATGTGGGAAGAGAGATGCCAGAGTTCTGAGATGCTAATATGAGCGGACTATCTGGACGTGTGTCCTTCAGAAAAAGGAAATTTGTTAAACTGGCTGTCACGAACATATATATTATGACTTTTGAACACTATTAAGGTAAATACATTGTTTGTTCTCTACCAAAATCTTTCATTTGCTAATTATGACTATTAATAGTTAGTGCCTTCAGTAGTTAGAATCCTTTATTTAGCTGCCAGTATTGGCGCTCGCTGTATTGCAGTAGTTCGAGTAACGAAGATTTTTGTGAGGTAAGTAATTCATGAACGGTATAGGTTATTGTTAGTCAGGGCTATTCTTTCGTAGGGATTATTGAAAGTCAGAATGCGTTGCGCAAAAGTATTGTGTGTCAGTTTAGAAATGATCAGAATAAGTAAAGAGAAAACAGTCTTAGTACGTTCAGTTTCACTCTGGAGTTTGAAAATCAAGTAAGGTAGAAGTTTTACCAGCACAGTCATTCTTTACATTCAAAATGGGAAGTTTCAACTTTCGTACATATATGAAACCTAGGAAACGCAGAAAGAAGTAAAGAGAGAAGTGTAATTTCTTACGACATCTTAACTTGACGTTCATTCAAAAAAACATAAATGATATTTTCTCACATAATGAATCCTATTGAGATCTACTTTAAATCTTTTCTCTCACAATTTCTCAATGTCTACTGAGTCTGTTACGTCTTTCTCAATATTATTGGTTGAAATCATGGAAGTGATATCAGGAATGCACACGTTCCCTCAACTGTAAGTCGTTACGAACACAGGTAGCACGGCTGGTGTTCTCACCTGCGGCAGGGAGGCAACGAAGTTGTGTATGTTGGCATTCTTGGCTGCAGCGATAATCTCCGCCATGGGAACCTCCCTGGAGTTGTCGCCGTACGCGATGTTCTCCGCTATGGTCCGGTCAAACAGCACCGGCTCCTGAGACACGATGCCCATCTGCTCTCGCAGGTTCGCCATCTTCACCTTTGACACGTCTCGCTCGTCCACACGCTGCAACAGAAAATCTGCATTGAAGAAAATGTGATCCATACTAAATGGAGAGCCATGAAATTGTCTGTGGCACTTGTTATCTGGAATCGCCGAACCTATGTAAGTAAAAGCAATTTTACAGGTGGTATTATATGTCAAGATACGTGACTGTTATGTGACTTCAGATATTTTACTTTTATCTTTTCATGTAATGGGGAGAATGTGTGACGCCTTTGAAAACAGACTGCGATGCCGAATAAATGGTCACAATCTGTAATGCGTCGAAGGTCACCGCCCCTCAGAGTATGTTGTCCCTCTTTATCTATGGGTCTTTGATTGTAATTTTTGTAACTGGATATGAATGGAACGTTTTTGAATGGAGTCCAGTTTATCAGGTTAGCTGTTCACTCTAAGGTACGAGGCTTGTTACATAAAAAAATGTATTGCAGACTGAAAGAAAAAGTAATATTTGCTCTGGAATTGAGCGTATTGAAGCAAATTAGTTTTATCTACAGAATATTCCAGACAGTGCACCGCAAAGAGAAAGACAGGGCAGACAGGTCTGATTTCTCTTGCATTATCCCGCTCAGTCACTGTTTTGCTTTGATTTCCGAAAATAGCTGATGTAAACAAGTGGTAGAGCACTTTCCCGAGAAAGGCAAAGGTCCCGAGTTCGAGTCTCGGTCCGGCACACAGTTTTAATGTGCCAGGCAGTTTCATATCAGTGCACATTCCGCTGCAGAGTGAAAATATCATTCTGATACAAACAACATTAAGAGATCTGATCTTCTTCTTTTTCTAGTTCCTTCGCATCGGCTCAGGGTCGACATGGTTAGTAAAAGGTTTGACAAGGTTAATTTAAGAGGTGGCCAGATACCGTTCCTATAGCCATCTCGTTACCTCCTGGGGCAAAATATGTATACCCCTTCTGTCTGCTTGCCGTGTCATGCATGGGAAATGAGCGATAGTTTTCTAAATGTTTTCGAATATTGTAAGTGAGGCATGACTTGAGAACCAGACCGATATTTACCTACTGGGATGTGGTAAACCGTCTAAAAACCACTTCCAGGCTCTCTGGCACACCGAGTCTCCTTTACTCACCACAACTCCAGCGGTGGGGTCGTAGAACCTCTCGAGCAGCTGTATGCAGGTGGACTTGCCGCAACCAGAGGGCCCCACCAGCGCCACCGTCTGGCCTGGCCGCACATCCAAGTCCAGACCACGCAGCACCAGGCTCCCCACACGGGTAGGGTATGCGAACTCCACACTCGAGTACTGCACCTCACCGCGGCTATCCTGTATACAAATATAACCTTATTGTACTGCTGTAGAATATAATTCAGCCAATCATCCAGAATTAAGTTCCATTTCAGTCCTAAGAACAGGAAGATTTACAAAAATACCGACAACTAGCAATCTAGGTCGAATGAAAAAACAAGTTTACTGTTACCAGTCATTGTTTACTAATATCTACAACGCGTTTCGAATGTTTAAGTCTCCATCATCAGGTGGATTTACATGCACTAGTACGATATATGTGCGTGTTGTGTTACTGTGTTCGGGTAACTTGTAGCACTGTCTCCAGTTGTCATTGGCTCCTTTCTCCATCGCAACACAACACATGTAAACTGTCACATTTTGTTTACAAAATATAACTGTTTGCATGTGCTGTGTTACGACAGAGAAAGGAGCCTGTGACCACTGGAGACAGTACCACAAGTTACCCCAAAATCGTAACACAATATATACATATGTCATACTAACACATGTAAATGCACCTGCTGATGGAAGTTTTGGTTAAAAATAAACAGTGATTGGTGACAGTAAATTTGTTATTTCATTCGACATGAATATCGGTCACGGTAAATCCAAATCAAAAATGGTTGCTTTTAAAGAAATCCATGTATTACTCAATACTGTTACAGAGATCCAGGCTTTTGATAAAATCAAAGTTGATCAGTATAGTATAGCAGATTTCATCTTTTGTTATTTAGCAATGTCAGAGTAGCAACTGGCAAAATAAACTGTCTTCGCAGACAAATAGTGAGGTTTTACGTTGAATTAATTAATGACGAAAGACGAGAAAACAGAATTGCAAAGGGAAGCGTGAGAGAAGAGCACAAGGGAAGCTGCAAATGACGAACTCGTTGCTGTTACTATATGTGACAAGAAAAAAAGAGACAGAGTTACGTGCTTTATTGGACGACGGAATTGAAAATATGGTAACGCCAAACTGACTCACACAAGTTGTCATTTTAATACAAAACTAAACATGCATAAGACAGTTTTGTGGTCATGTGTCATCGCAGCTCCAAACTGCCAACGAAATGTTTTCAGCCATTGTTCAGCAACGGTACGTATTTGTTGAAACTAGGGAATCACTGCGTTCCTCTTGTAGCCCATTGGAAGGGCCCACTTTCAACAGTATCAGAGTGGACCTAGTTTATATCTGAGCCCTTCTCTCTGTTGGACATCATCGCCCACAGTTAGTGGAGGAGGCATTCGATGCTCCGTAGCGCCGCCAGTATTTCGGGGCGGTGTTCCTCGACGTTTATAGGGTTCGACAGTGCGCGACATGACGGCCTCTCGTTTAAGTAATTTGAACATGGAGTGTTGGTGCCACATGTCGCCTATCAGCTCCTATCTCGTCAACAGGACCTGCCACATGGAGACTGAAGCTGAACTGTCCATAGTCGGTCGTATTCGTGCTGGTGTGCAACAGGTGTCGGTCCTTTGGACCGATCCTGCACAAACTCTATACAACTGACACTCCATCGGTGGGGACAACGCGCCGAAATGCAAATACAGATGCTACAAGAAGTGCAGAACCGTGCAAAAAAATGGTTCAAAAAAATGGTTCAAATGGCTCTGAGCACTATGGGACTCAACTGCTGTGGTCATCAGTCACCTAGAACTTAGAACTACTTAAACCTAACTAACCTAAGGACATCACACACAGCCATGCCCGAGGCAGGATTCGAACCTGCGACCGTAGCAGTCGCACGGTTCCGGACTGCGCGCCTAGAACCGCGAGACCACCGCGGCCGGCCAGAACCGTGCACTGCGGTGGCTTGGCAGCCACCAAGGGCGGAAATTACTGAGACCCCACCGTTTTAGAGCGGCTGCCCGCATCTTCTACAAGAAAACACTGCGGTAGCAAAATATGAAAATTCAGATTCTAGGCCGGCCGCGGTGGTCTAGCGGTTCTAGGCGCTCAGTCCGGAACCGCGCGACTGCTACGGTCGCAGGTTCGAATCCTGCCTCGGGCATGGATGTGTGTGATGTTAGGTTTAAGTAGTTCTAAGTTCTAGGGGACTGATGACCACAGATGTTAAGTCCCATAGTGCTCAGAGCCATTTTTTTCAGATTCTAGCCCAAAAAATTCAGCGTACAAGATTGTCACAACATTAGTGACTTTGACAAAGGACAGATTGTTATGGCTTGGCACCTATGAACGAGAATCTCGTAAATGGCGATGTTGGTCGGCGTGCTACAGTCATGAGTATTTGTGGGAAGTTGTTATAGCACGGTAAAACCACGAGTAGGGGAGCAGGTGCTTAATGTCCACGCTTTAACACAGATCGCTCATCGGAGGCTTGCCTGCATTGTAAAGCAGAATAGGCGGCGATCACAGGCAGACCTGACGGCAGAGTCTAGTGCTGATGCGCTCATCGCACATTGTTGAAGATGGGTATCAGTAGCTGATGAACCCTACATGTTACTTTCGTCACACAATGACATCGTCATCTATGGCTACAGTGCGGACGGAAATCAAATTGGACTGTGGATCAATGGAAACGTATCCCCGGGTCGAATGAATCATATTTCTCGCTACACCAAGTCAATGGTCGTGTTCACAACTGTCCCAAGTTCTGCTGAAAATAAGATGTACCATTCAGAACCGACGTCATATATATTTGATGTCTTGTTTTGATCCTTGACAGTGCATCCAACAGTGTATCTGTATATCTCACAAAATTTCGCATGATAGCTTTCATAATATCCACTTCCACCCTCTCTCCATTTCTCTTACAGATCTTTCCTCGCCTGTCAAAATTCTTACTTCTAAGTTTTTTTATGTTAGCGGAATATGAAAAATTGTATTTCCTTACTGGCTGAAACGGCAGACACCGCAGTTTGATGCAAGAGTTTTGAAAAGTTTGTTATACACTACCAATATCGCTGTGAAAATACAGCTTCTGCACAGGGGATAGATTGTACGGGAAGACAGAGATTGGATCTACGCAACAAATAAATTTGTATAAATATCCAGCAGTGGTAGCGGTATTTGAAAGCTCTTACTCACCCACTTCTCGTCTGTGGCGTTTGGTGAGTCTGTGATTCTAGGCTGTCTCTCCAGCAGGCGGAACGCGTTAGAGGCCGCCTCTATTCCTTTCTGGAAATTGGGAGCGAATGAAAGTATATTCGCCACCATACCAGTGCCCATGATCAGAGTCTGTGACACCCTGAAAAGAAGAGACGATTTTAATGGAACACATAAACAGGAAACCGCTACATACACTGTCGCTAAAACTGCAACACTCAAAACTAATAGTCTGATATTTTTGTGGTAAGGTCTTATGGGACCAAACTGCCGAGGTCATCGGTCCCTAAGCTTACGCACTACTAAATCTAACTTAAACTGACTTAAGTTAAGGATAACACACACACATCCATACCTGAGGGAGGACTCGAACCCCCGACGGGGGCGAGCTGCGCGGAACTAATAGTCTGAATGAACACAAATTCAGGAGAAGGGTGTACCCGCAACAAGTGATTAAAGCTACAAAGAGAGACTCAAAACAGGTACTTGTTGTGCGAAAAGATAAAAAAGCCCTCAGCGTAATTCCTAGCTTAGTATACGTAAACTAAATGGAAACATGCAAAAAGAGGCAGTAATATTTCCCACCTCCTAATTTGGACTCCCTCATGATGATCGGTGGTGGGAAACTGAATGCATATTATGACGTCTCAGTTGATTAAAATTGCTGTTTGTTAACAAAACGTACGGCTGTCACCGTGGACAATTTGCATACACTCAAAAATTTTGCATCGCAGTACTCAACAAAAAGTGTAATCTAACAAATTTCCTTCCGCTCGCAGTCTTGCAACTTCCAATACTTCTGAATGGGCTTATAATCTCCTTTGGATCACAATTTATTGAATCTCCTTATATAATAAAGGTATTTTGACTAGGGCTAACACCAGAATTAGAAAAAATCGTTAGATAGAATGTATCATTTGAGGATTAGTGCTTCAGCGTATTGCGTAGGATGTCTTTCTTTTTTTTGAGGACACGTTTCATTTGCATGCTACTCAGAACTCATTATCAGTGTATTGCATTAAAAATAAAATGACACCAAAAGCAGACTGACAGTCTTGTTGCTCACACGCCTAGGAAAAACTTTAAATGTGACTTCCACGTTCCATAAAACTACGTGTCTGGTGAGTTCGTCAAATTCCAGCTTTGCCCACGGTTACCATAATACTAGCAGTAACATGAAACAAGAAACAGTATTGTATATTTTGCTGTCACATGTTCCTCAACTGCTGTGATACTTTTCTGTTACGCCGTCGCCAAGGTAGCCCCTGCGGGCCTGCAACACATCTAACACGACACAGGACCGAGGTTGTCTATGCTCACAGACGTAAGCAATGGTAAATATCGGCTGTTTTGGAAACAGACATTCCGCGTACTACTTCCTGCAGAGGAAGTTAGTGATGGCCTGCAGAAAGTATTACTACACCTGATTGGCTGACCAATACTATTTAAAGGCTAGAACCAGCACCGAACGTCAGTTCACGCCGAATACCGACCTCAAGGACGTCCCCACGGAAGACTACGTCTTCGCCATCGGAACAGGACTTGGAGTTAAGTGTATGTGTGTTACAACGGCCTCTCGCGGGAAACTTAGAAGTTATCTTTTGTTGCCTCTAGTAGGAAATTCTTACTGGCTTTGTGATTGTGACTTTTCGTTGTTATTCAGTTATTTCCATGTAGACTCACGTGAATAAAAGTTGTGTTGTAAAAACGTTAGAATTGTCAGTTACAACATCTTCTAAACCATTTCTGTGTATACTAATCTTCTTCTCTTCATGTACCTAACTCACCGGAAGTTATCAATAATAATTTTTAATTTCCATCGCCCTCTATAGTTTTAATATTTTTACGCCCCTTTCTTTACACACCCTGTGAAATCTTGCATTCTACGTAGCATAATTCATTCATTTGTTTTAAAATATTCCTTACAATTCCGATATTTAGCTGGTTACTTTACTCCCCATGTTTGGTATCATTTCAATTTTTTTCCTTTTTTTTCAAAAATATGGTTCAAATGGCTCTTAGCACTATGGGACTTAACATCTGAGGTCATCAGTCCCCTAGACTTAGAACTACTTAAACCTAACTAAGGACATCACACACATGCACACTGGACTCGCATTCGGGAGGACGACGGTTCAATCCCGTCTCCGGCCATCCTGATTTAGGTTTTCCGTGATTTCCCTAAATCGTTTCAGGCAAATGCCGGGATGGTTCCTTTGAAAGGGCACGGCCGATTTCCTTCCAAATCCTTCCCTAACCCGAGCTTGCGCTCCGTCCGTAATGACCTCGTTGTCGACGGGACGTTAAACACTAACCACCACCACCACCACCACCACCACCACCACACATGCATGCTCGAGGCAGGATTCCAACCTGCGACCGTAGCAGCCGCGTGGTTCTGGGCGGAAGCGCCTAGAACCGCTCGGCCACCGCGGCCGGCCCTTGTTTTTTCCTGAAGTTCCTTGCTGACCTGGGACATTGTAGTGACCGATTTTTCTGAGTGCATCTTGCTCACCACAGAAAGGTACTATCGCCATCAGCCTTATTTTTAATCTGCATTCCATTTTATCTTGGCTGCTATTATGACTGTTCCTTTATCCATTTCATCCCATCCGTCACATAAAAGTTACACGGCAGTGTTATTAATACTCGTATATCACAGACTCATGACTGCTTCCTGAGAAGGCCCACTTTAAGTTATTTGAAAAATCTGATCATACTATCCTTATTGTTGAAGTTGCACCTATGTGGATTTAAGTTTTTATTCTTTCCTCTGGAATTATATGGCAATGTGGCTCAGCAAACCATGAGAACCAACGGCAAAGAGCAAATGAGGAATGGTGGGAGAAACTTGAAGGACGTCATACAATGTAAATCATTAACTAACAGAGAAAATGAATTCTTAACGACACTCTCAAATAGTGTCGATATAAGCTAAGTGATGAAACGTCGCGGGAAGCGTTGCTCAATTTGAAGATGCGCTGCACATGACTTCCAAATAATGCCACTAGATGCGGGATATGGCGAGCTTGTAACACGATGTCTGAGCAGTCTGTTACAGACACTTGTATGGTAAACGTGGCAGCGCGTCGCGATTTAACCGATTTTTAGCATGAGATACTAATCGGTGCAAGGCGCATCAGTCATAGCGTATCGAAGTAAATCAAGATTCGGATTTCCGAGGTCAACAGTGTACATGATGGATCTTCAGCAACGCAGAGACGTTGCTTCGACACGTGTGAACCGACGCACATGACTACCAGAAGCGTCTGACGAGCAGGCGTCACGTCGCCTCAATCACAGTGCCATTCGGGGGCATCAACGGTCTGATACGAGCCAGCGAGCCAGATCGCCGTTGATTTGAATTGGGCGCGTGGGCGTGGCGGGGGGGGGGGGGGGGCGTCAGGAATCCACTACTACCAGAACTACATGCAGGCTTCAGCAGCCGACGACTAGCGCCTACCCGCAGCATTTGGTCACTCATTCATTTCATCTTCCCTACACGAGTCGTGAACAATGTTTACTTCAAATAATTGTTGACATCGTTAACGAACGCAGCTACTGCACTTCATACATTTCAGTAAACAGCAGTCCAGATCGCAATAAACCTCTTATTTTTAACTCTGGTTACCTATTTAGGTATATAAGACCATCCTCAAATCAGAGTTCCAAATAACCATCGTGATCAGTACCAGACGGTACTACACTCGGCTCTGTGAAGTGGCTTCTTATATCTGGAGCTATGGTTTGAGGATGAACTTACAGGTCGAAACCAGAAACCAGAATTAAAAATTTATTGCGATCTGGACACCTTTTTATTAAAAATGAAGATATCTAATTCACTGTAATCCATTTAGCCTATTCTTATAAGACAGATGCAATGGATTTTGGGAAGACACTAGTTAACCTACAATAACAAAGGAAATACGAGTGGAATGACATCAAGTGACTACAATGTCATACACTATACCATCGCTGAAAGGTAAATCTGACACCACAGAAAACGTGCGCATAAGACCCAAACATATCATCAAGGATGCTAACTGGGAAGCACTAAGAGGGGTGTTTCAGTGTACGGTAAGTCCATCACGGTAAGCCCGAAGCTCTAAAAATGTAAAGAAAATTCTTATTAAACTGTTCACACAAAATGTAATGTGCTCCTGCCCCCTATTTAGGTATTGTAAATTCACCATATTGGCTATCCACAAAGTAATATACACTACTGATTTATTTTTTACTTTCAAGCTCTCTAAACATACTTTCCACATACTGTGCTTTCTGTGGAATATGTTCGCCATATGGAGTTCACCTCCTGCATAATTCTTTCTGCTTGAGCAGGTTTATGTTCGGTTACCAATTCTTATCCCACTTCGTGCTTCTGTATAATCCACTGGATTTCCTTTTCTACAGCTTCGTTTGTTGACTGCAGGATCGTGTACAGTATTACAAAGACTTGTTCATGATCTCCCATCTGCATCTTACTTTCTGCCCTTTCTATCACACCTGGTTCACTCGAGAAAACCAGCTCATTCCTTCTCAGGATCTCTCTAAGGTCATTCATTTCGTAAGTTAATTAGTTTGTTCCACAGATCATTTGAACGATTCTTTTGTCTATATGATGTAAAACGAGCCAGTTTACAGGATATGTGCACATGATTAGTGTTAAGATTAATGGACGTACTATTATTTTTAGCCCTACTCATGCAACTTCATTTAATTTTTTTTAACTGAGAGATAATGCAGATATTAAAGCGCAAGAACTGACAGTGGCTAAACGTAGAGCAGTGGAGGCATCGATACCTGTTGGCAGAGGTCTTTCTAAAGTAGTATCTTGCATCTGTACTGGGGCACTGCAGAAATTAAGATGTGAAACAAGAAGGGTCTGGAAGCTATATCAAAACAGCATGACGCAAGAAGAAAGAGTCCGAAGGTTGCATAGATACAAATATATTAAACAATTTTTTAAGGAAGAATTAGTGAGAACAAAAATGAAAGGCTGGAACAATTCGTAGAGACTAATTTAGAAACCGATCCGGGGGTTTACCATATAAAATAGTATGCGAGAAAATACGATAACCAACAGGCTTATCCATGCTCAAAACGAATGATGGGACGGTAACAGAAAGCTAGGAATAGTCAGCTGCCCAGCGAATGGAAACACTACTTTCTCACGATGGAGAAGAAAGAGAGACATATGATCAACGTAGGTTACCAGAAACATGATGGGAAGACTAAGAAACAGTAAACCCCTTCGCACAACAAGAAATCAGGCAAATTATTTTAAGACGTACTTGTCAAAAAATGTTCAGATGTGTGTGAAATCTTATGAGACTTAAGTACTGAGCTCATCAGTCCCAAAGCTTACACACTACTTAAAATAAATTATCCAAAGGACAAACCCACACACCCATGCCCGAGGGAGGACTCGAACCTCCGCCGGGACCAGCCGCACAGTCCATGACTGCAGCGCCTTAGACCGCCTGGCTAATCCCACACGGCAAGACGTACTTCTCACAGCCCGGCAGTTCGGAATTTCGCAGTCAGTTTCCGCCAGAGTGCAGCAGTGGGACTCACTTGAAGACGTTGTCATAGGGCATTCCCTCGTTGGCGACGAGCTGTCCACCGAACGCCATGGCGGCGGCGTAGGCGAAGAAGCCGATGCTGCGCGACAGCGAGTAGGTGATGGCGCGCAGGTGCACGTTCTGCTTGGCGGTGCGCAGCGCGGCCTGCAGCTCCTGCAGGTACTGCGCGTGGAACTGGCGCTCCCGGCACAGCCCCAGCACAGTGCGGATGTTGCCCACCGACTCCACAGCCACCTGCGTGCAGCACCACGCAGTTGAGGTGAGTCGGCTATAAATGGGGGAGCGGCCGTGACTGTTACAAAAAAATTTGACTATATATGACGGTAGTGCCTGTTCCCGAAAGAACAGTTACCGTTGATGACCATGCAGCTTTGCTAGAAATGAAATGATTATTAAATGGACACCCTAGCGGCAAACAGGCGTTGATATACTTCATTGGAGACATGTTGAAAACAGACTCTACCGTCATATATAGTTAAAATATGGCTTCCCGGCCATTGACCTTCTTGTGCGAACGCACACGTTATGCCCGAACTCGTACGGGACTTGGTAGATTAATCTGCCACGAGTAATGAGCACGATGGGCAAACATCTATTAGGCGTACTACGAATGTAGTGGTGGGGACATGTTGGGAATGTGGGTCTCACGGGAAGCGTGCAGGTGATAAGTCCCTGCAGGCGCACTATCCTCTGTGCACTCGGTGGCTCAGATAGATAGAGCGTCTGCCATGTAAGCAGGAGATCCCGGGTTCGAGTCCCGGTGGGAGCACACATTTTCAACATGTCCCCAGTGAAGTATATCAACGCCTGTTTGCAGCTAGGGTATCCATTTAATTATCATTTCAAAAAAAATTCACTATGGCTAAGGATGCTTCAGGAATTTATTGTCTGTCCACCTAGCAAACGCTAGCTCATTAAGTCACCCACACAAAATCGAAAATCAGCCATATTGATCGCTGAGGATCATTCTCTCCAAATTCTTACACGCAAGATTTCTAAAATCTCATCTACGCACCACACGGCCACGACTCTCGCCCTACGTTGCCGACAAGTACCGGTTGACCGCAGGCTATCGCGTTTGTGCCTGTGTTCGAAGTGTAACTGTCGGAAGTTTCATTGTTGTATGTCTGTTAGTTATTGTTCAGTGCTGTATTGAGTAGAACGTTGTGTAGCACAGTTTGCGAATTTCGATATGGCAGACAGAGAGGAGCAATGCGTCTGGTTTAAATTTTCTGTGAAATACAAGGACACCTTTACAGAGACACACTAAATGATGCAGGAAGCCTATTCTGATGCGTGATTAAGCCGAATTCGCTGTTATTAAAGGGCTCACACGGCTTAAAAATAGCCGGGCGGAAGTTAAAGATGACCATCGTTCAGGACGCCCTTCGACGTCTACCGACGACACTCGTGTCAGGAACGCCGACGAAATTGTTTGTGCCAACCGAAGACTGACTGTCCGAGAGGCTGCAGAAGAATGTAACATGTCAGTTGGATAAAAATGGTTCAAATGGCTCTGAGCGCTATGGGACTTAACTGCTGAGGTCATCAATCCCCTACAACTTAGAACTACTTAAGCCTAACTAATCTAAGGACATCACCCACATCCATGCCCGAGGCAGGATTCGAACCTGCGACCGTAGCAGTCGCGCGGTTTCAGACTGTAGCGCCTAGAACCACTCGACCACACCGGTCGGCTTCAGTTGGATTATATCATGAAATCCTGTCATAGCATCTTGGACCGCATCGTGTTGTCTCCAGGTTCGTCCCACGGCTCGTGAGTCAAGACCATAAAGGCCTTCGCCTCGCAATCCGTAAAGAACTTTGCGATGGCGCAAATGAGAACGAAATGTCCCTTAAGAGAATCATAACTGGTGATGAGATATGGGTCTATGGCTATGATGTTGAGATCAAGGTTTAGTCTTCACAATGGGTCGGGAATGGTTCTCTAAGACCAAAAGAAGCTTGTCAGGTTATGTCAAATGTCAAAACCATGATGACAGTTTTCTTTGACTTTGAAGGATTCGTGTCACAGGGATAAACTGTTAATCGATGATAGTATCGGGACGTGTAGCGATGCCTGCGAGAAAATGTGAGATAGAAACGGCCTCAAATGTGGCAAGACAGTTCATGGATCTTGCATCATGATAACACACCCGCATATTCATTCCTGTTGGTGTGTGACTATTGCACAAAAAACGAAAGCATTGTTCTGCCTCATCCTCCGAACTCTCCACACCTAGCCCTGCGGACTTCTTTTTATTTCCAAAGTTGAAAACCCTGTTGAAAGGACGAAGATTTGGAATGATAGACGAAATAGAAGAAAATTCGCAGGCGGCGCTTCGCGCGATCCGGAGCATTGCATCAATTGTAGAGGAGAGAATTTCGAAGACCATGAGCAATAAGAAAACTTAAGAGCCGAAAAATATTGTGGATGAAGTGCTGGAATTTTATAAATTAATTCGTACTGTAGCAAACCGAAAGAATAAAGGATTAAGGATAGGGAATGAAGAAATTTCAATCGCATTAACAGACAATTAATTAACTCATCGACAAGCGTTACAGCAACAAACAGATGAAACAAGAGAAATGTATAAGGAAAAAACGAAATGAAGCGAAAAATATTGTAAGGGAAACTCATCAACAGTCTTGGTACAAATTTATAAGCTCCATTGAAGATGATACACGTCGGAGGCAAATTCTAACCTATAGTGTGGTTAAGCGTCTAGATAGCGAGTAAAGAGGTGCAGCAAATATAAGTAACCGAAGAAGAACGATGTTTGCTACTTCAGAGATATGTAGTCTAATAACTCCCTTGGAAAAGAAGAGGGAAATGATGAGCCTTTTTGCGATAGTGTTGATCCTGTTACCGTAGCGGAATTAAAAATACCATTAAAAGAAATGAAGAATACGAAAACTACGAAGAAGACGGAATAAATGCAGAATTGTGGAGATATAGGGGCCCAATATTAAACCAGAGACTTCTGAATCTAATTAATAGATGTTGGAATGGATATCATATTCGAAGATGCATGCCCAAGTTGCGTTTATATTTTTAAAAAGTGCTAGAAACAGGTGTGAAAAATATAGGGGAATAAACGTTTTGAATACAGGAGGTAAAATGTATGCAAGAATATCAAATAGAATATGAGCGATCACAGGCGTTTTCTATTGGAGCAAAACAGCTTTAAAATGATAGATCCTGTACAGATATCAGTTTAACAGTTAAGCAGATAACAGAAAAAAAGAAGGGAACATAACATTGAAACTCATATACCTTTTACTGATTAGGAAAAAGCATTCGACCGGATAAATAGGGAAAAATTACGGGAAATAATGACTCAAAGAGGATATCTGGAGCTCTTAATTAAAGTACCGTACTGAAAAGAATTTTTTATACACAACGATCAGCATGTCAGAAATGGAAGGTACAGTGAAGAGTTACATATAACTCATTATGTAAGGCAGGATTGTAGCTTGTCTCCTATCTTGCTTACAATTTATGCAGATGATTTCGTTAGCGACTGGATATACAAAATTAACGGAGACATTTGTATTGCAACAAATTTTACGCTTAAGAAGATGCTATTTGCTGGTGATCAGATTACTAAAAGCAAAACTAAAGAAGATCCGCAAAGACGAGTATATGTGTTACAGAAATTATGCGAGAATTATAATTTTAAAATTTTCATACATTAAACAAAAACAGTGGCCTTTCGAGGTAAGTGTACTGTTGGAACTGAGATTATAAAACTAAAGAAGATCGGCAAAGACCAGTATATGTGTTACAGAAATTATTCGAGAATTATAATTTCAAAATTTTCATACATAAAACAAAAACATTGGCCTTCAGAAGTAAGTATAATGCCGGAACTAAGATTATAATCAGTGATGCTATATTAAAAAAATTCACAGGTATAAATTACTTAGATACATGTCAGTTGTAGATGTGAAAGCAATTTTGAAAACTATTTACCCTTGCTCCAGTAAACATGCGGTACAATAAACAGAGGCGTACAAACTAAGACCACAAAAGAAACGTAGATGAAGTAGTGGCTGTGTCTGTTTTTCTTTATAGGTCTCTGAAACACGGACATACACAAAAGCTGATAAAAACAAGACACAAGCTGCCGAAATAAGGTTCTTGAGGACAGTAAGAGGATGCACTCCTTCAAATAAAAATTGAACATAAAAAAGTAAGACAAGAACTAGGAATAAATTCTTTGTAAGGAGAAATTGTAAACTATAGGAATGAGTAAGCGCATGTTCATACAATACCGAAGGCGCGGACCTCAATAAGAGTGTTTTACTATAGATCTAAGAAAAGAGGATATCCGAGAAAACCAAGGAAACGATGGTGAAATGGGTTCTGATGTCGGGAGACGCAACTTTGCTTAATCCACGGAGTGCAGAACAAGAAGGAAATGGCGCAGAATGAAAGCACTTCAATTGGGTATTTAATGTTAACGCTCAAAGTACCTACTGCTAACACTCTGAGACGTTTCTTTTCCAGAGGGTACAGGCAAAAATCGTCTTCGAAAATAGTTTGGTCTGTCCATAATGCCACCAACATAGCCGGGTTATGGGAAGACAGACCCATTGTTTTAGAGAGGAGAAAATGCACCGTCCTTAGGAACCCAAAAACCGGCGCTGGCGTCCCCAGTGGCGACCAAAACTGGCTCTGAACTCTTGTTACATTATTAAATTACGAAGCATATATACGGTTCTTTCAAATAAACAATTTTAGATATAGTGTTAGATCGTTATATAACGAGCATTGACTAAGAACGATGTAGCCAGCACGAAACACAATAATGTAATCAACATAAGAACATGTACATCCAAATAGTATTCCACAAGCTACCAAACGATGTGTGGCGGAGGGTACATCTGCTCCCTCCTCCCCCCCCCCCCTCCCTGTTCCATTCGCAAATGTCGAGTGGGAAGAACGTGTTTCGCAAGGCAAACTGCGATATCATCAGTCTATTGTTATGATATTCCATCTGAAGTTGCATCACCTGTCCAGCAGGAAGGTGTTGAGTGCAGCAGCAAGTCGCTGCAAATGGCAACAACTCACATGGTCGTTAACGTAGCCACTGGACCTCGAGGACCAGTTCTGGACATTGCTGCTCTCAGTTTCTTGTTTATCTAACTCACCCATAATATATTTTATTTTGTACCGTCTACAAGAGTGATTTCGATTGCGATATTGTTCGCTTACGTCGATCCAGCTACTGACATAGAACTAGCTGTCCATCGTTCAGGTAAAGTTTCAAGTGCTGCAAGACCACAGCTGTGCTAGTCCATTTCCATATGTATAACTGTCAAATGTACTACAACAGCCAGTCTATAATCCTGTGCAGTTTTTGTGAGAGTCCTGCTATCGCATACCGTGTTTTCTTTTGCGATCACTGTTTGTTTGTTAATGGAGACAGACAACTGCAGAGCAACTATCGTTAACCTGTCAAGAGGAGGAAGAAGAACTGAGGTTTAGCCTCTACTCAACAAACACAGAATGGGCAAGGATCTGGAGACCAGCTCAGTAGCGTACTTTCCAAAGCAGCTGTTCTTGCATTCGCCTTATGCGCTTTAGGGAAACCCTAAATCTGGATCGTCGAATTGGAATTTTAACTCCGGTCCTCCCTGCAACTCCTCGTTCGGCATTTTCTGACGAATCTTCACAGGTAGCCACTTGGCACGCTGGTGTTTGTTCACAAAAAAAATTGAACTACAGGAACTCTTCACTATGAAAATTATCTGACAATGAGTGAATTACCGTACTTGACATGTGTTTGGGAGATCTTTACGCTGATTCGCTGTAAGTAGACATTTTCTTGTGCTCTCCCGAACACTACAGTATACACACATCAAACCAAAAACTCCCCAAATATGATCTCCTTTCGCTGCTCAGAGCTCTTGCTGTTAACTTCAAACAAAGTCATCAATATAGATACTCCACACGGCTTACTTATCGGTTGACATAAACTCATTACTTGCTTCTCGTTATCGAGTCAGAAACATAGAGAACATAGAGAACTAAGATTGGGAAAATATATGTGGTGAATTGTATTTTCATATGACATTTGCTCAGAAATTCGCAGCCTACAAGGCTCGTTGTACGTTATGATTATTCACTGAAGCATCTCGCTTATAATTCGCTCTTTTCCACATTCACAGTGCGTCTCATCAACATTAAATCCCAATTTCTCTTCGTATTGTCCGTGAAAATTTCAACTCCGAATCGTAATTTATTTAATGACTTCCGTACCAACCGGGTTTCGTTATTTTCCAGGGAAAACAAGCTGTTGCTATCCATCTGCACAGATGAACTGTTTTGTTCTTGCACCCTTCGAATCCTCACCTTATCGGGATGCGCGGAAAGCCGTATGAAGCGCTCCCTGGACGTCGTCCACTGTGCAGGAGGCATATGTGGATGCAATTATAAGCCTCACCACTTTTAAGCCTCACCTTTCAACCTCACATTTCCGTCCATTTCTCTGCGTACATTCTTTCAGTTAGGTAATAAAGTTTATATGTAGGAGAAAGTTTGAGACTTAATCAGTCTACGTGTTTGATTGGACCTTGCATGCATGTGTCTAGTATAAGGTGATCTGTAGAAGACTGAAGACGCATATTCCTCTCTAGAAAAACGCAGTGCTGTTGATGATTCGCGGATTGTAGAAGGATATGAATCCGATTTTGTTTCGTGTAGAAATATTCCATTTTGTCTTTATTGTAACGATGTTTTAAGGTGCGAGTACTGTCAGGCTTGGTTCCCAGTATCTGGGGCATTACAGTTCTGTAATTACGATCCTGGCCATACTGCATGTAGGTCACAACTAGCTACAGACTTTTCTTTTAGAAGAGTTTGGACTTAGCTGGTTCCCATTACAGAAATCTGAGAGCTTTCTGAGCACAGTTGTCAGATTCCTCTCCACAGCGTACATTTTCCGCTCTATGAAGCTAGAACTGTCATTTTTAGACAGGAATCTTCTTGTATTTGGAGTCAGCGGTTGGTTGTTAGAGTAGACATTGATGAGAAATTGAGCTATATTACCTCCTTGGGGCAGCTGTTTAGGGGGTACGCTCCCATGAATACGATATGCCTGGAAATCAACTAAAAGCGTACTATTTTGCCGAAGTGTTCTGATAAAATCAGTGCATTGGAGATCCATTAGCAGGTTGCAAAATTTGACGTAAAGTAATCGGTTCTGTACTTTCTCGTATGGTGCTCTCAGAGACAAGAAAGCCACAAAAGAAAGATATTGAGTTCCAAATGCATCCTCTATCAACCTCTAGGAACTGTATAAAGTTGTTTCCGCGTCGTAACCATTCTAATGTATATCTAGAGAGTCATTTATAAGTAGAACACGTAGAACTCTGTTAGTAATCATGTCTTCTAGCAGTTTGTAAGGACGTCTTAAAAGGCTAATTATCCTAAAGTTCTGGTTTAAGAAGAGCTATCACTCTGCACTATCACCTTATCTTTGGTATTTGGCAGCTGCTCATATAATTGTTGAAGAGTTTGTAATGGATTTGTGTAGCGAAAGACGATCAGTGGCTCATCATTCGCTACGCACAGAACTTGCCAATACTATTAAGAAAAGGATTACGCTATACACATCGTACATTTATTATACGATAGAAACAAATTTAGAATTATTGTTTTGCATTTCTCATAGTTTTACACAAATAATACTAATTTCAGTATTCTTCAGGTAAACTAATTTTTTCATCGAATTTATTTCGATGTTTACCTGTCTACTTTTATTTCCAAATGAAGCTACCAAAGTTAAAATGGTTAATTATTCATTTTCAAATCAACGTAATAGAAAATATTGTCAATAGGGACGTCAGTTGTTATGTAAAATCTATTGAACTGGGAACCTAGAAACGACGGAGAGGCTTCGTCCCCGCCGTAGCCTCTGTGGTACACAACCCCCAACAGGCTACAGCAGTCCATTCAGCCTCCGCCACCCCACACCGAACCCAGGGTAATTGTGTGGTTCGGCCCCCTGTGGAGCTCCCCGGGAACGTCTCACACCAGACGAGTGTAAGCCCAAATGTTTGGGTGGTAGAGCAATTGGTGTACGCATACGTGGAGACAGAGTTTGCACAGCATACGCCTACATAGTGTAACTGAGGCGGAATAAGGGGAACCAGCCCGCATTCGCCGAGGCAGATGGAAAACCGACTTAAAAACCATCCACAGACTGGCCCGCACATCGGATCTCGACACTAATCTGTTGGGCGATTACGTGCCGGGGACCGGCACGCTTTTCCGCCCGGAAAGCAGTGCGTTAGACAGCACGGTTAACCGGGCAGGCTCAGCCAGTAATATTACTTTCACTAAAATATGTAAAATAAAAAGTAAGCAGTGTTCACTACGATGAGATGAAATGACTCCAGTTAGAACCGCCTTGACGCACATAATCTCACCAACAAGCTGTCCCACCTTCGGCAAGACTGTTGCAGCCGCGAGCAGTGGCCTACCTTGGTGGCCTTCTCCACGGACGAGGCGTTGCCCAGGAACTCGCCGCGCTGTAGCTTCCCCTGGATGAAGAAGACGGCGAAGAGCGGCGGCACGAACGCCAGCACGAGCAGGCCCAGCCGCCACTCGTAGTACAGCGACAGCGCCACGGACAGCACCAGCGTGCCCAGCGACTGCGTGATGGTGCCGATGCGCTGCCCAGTCGCCTGCACCAGTAAAAAACACAGGGTTCAGCTCATCTGGCACTTTGTGTATGAAGCATACCTTACCACTGACCTATGCTCTACCCTGACCTAGTCTGCTTTCTGTGGATGCCTGTGATTAATGTTTATACGATGTAGCGTATGTGGATATATACTATCAGCCAGAACATTATGACCACCTACCTAATAGCCTGTATATCCATCTTTGGAACGTATAACCGCGGGGCGCGTCGTGGCATGGAAACACTGAGTCGCTGGAGGGAGTTGGCACAACATCTGAAGACACAAGTCACCTAATTCCCGCAATTTCCAGCAAGAGTGCTGATGAGCTCCGACGCCACTTTCAGTCACATCCCAGACGTGTTCGATAGGGTTCCAGATCTGTGCGAGATGGGGTGCCAGCACATCAACTGGAACTCGCCTCTATGTTCCTCGAATCACTCCATCACACTCCTGGCCTTGTAACGTAGCGCATTATTTTACTGCAAAATGCCATTACCGTCGGTAAACATGATCGCCATGAAGGGGTGTACGTGGTCTGCAACCAGTACGCGACACTCCGTCATGGTGCATTGCACGAACTCAACTGGACCCATGGATCCCAGATGAATGTTCACCAGAGCATAATGGTGCCGCCGCCAGCTTGTCTCCGTCCCACAGTATAGGTATCAGGGAGCTGTTCCCCTGGAAGACGACGAATTCGCGGTCAACATTCGGCCTTATGAAGAAGGTATCGGGCATCATCAGAATATGCAACGGTTTTCCACTGTGCCAACGTCCAGCGCCGATGGTCACCTGCCCACTTCAGTGGTAGCTGCCAATGTCGTGGTGTTAACATTGGCACACACATGTGTCGTTGGCTGCGGAGGCCCATCGTTAGGGGTGTTCGGTGCACTGTGTGTTCAGACACACTTCTGCTCTGCCCAGAATTAAAGGCTGATTTCAGTTCTGCCACAGTTCGCCGCCTGTCCCGTTTTATCAGTCTGCCCAACCTACGACGTCCGTCATCTGTAACGAGGGGTGGCCGCCCAACGCCACGGCATCTGGGCGTGGTCTCACCTTGGTTTCACCACGTGTTGAAGACACTCACCATAGCACTCCTTGAACACCCGACTCGACAAGTTGTGCAGTTTCCGAAGCTCGTGCCGAACTTCCGGGCCATCACAATCTGCCTCGGTCAAAGATAAATCTCGCATTGCCCTTTCTACACGCCGACAGTGCTGATACTACGTGCACCGTGCGTACGACTAGCAATCATTCCTCGCCAGATGACGCTGCTGTCACCTGCACGGGTTTATATCGATACTAGGTCGGTGGTCGTAATATTCTGGTCGATCAGTGTGTAGTTGTTCGTAACTATGGAAGCAAAATATCTGCAGGAAAAATGTGGAGAGATCGGAAATGAAACTGTCGTCGGGATATCGGACAAGTTTGCGCGACCTTGTTGCGATGATGACAGACGCTTCGCCCAAAAACTCACCGTGATTTTGTTATCTGTCATGTCTCTGTAGACATTCTGCAAGCGCCTATGAATACCTGAGATGCTCTGATTTTCAGCCAAAAGAAATTCAGTCACAGCTCTCTGCTTGGAGCGCACTTCCGATACAGACGTTATTGTAAAGGCTACGTATAGCGCCACCACCTATCCAAACTTCATGAGACTATAGGGGCAGAAGCGGGAACGATAAATTCCGCATTTTTTCAACCAAAATCTGCGGAGAAAAAAAGTGTTGCATTGTTAACTGAAATCCTCTAGCAATTTTTCATTAAACAGAAATACGTCTTACAATTCACGCGTTCCTCAAGTTCAGAAACTATTTCTTGATATGTTCCGTGGCATACTTTATTTCTGTATAACAGTTTTCATACTTTATTTCCATATAACAACTTGATACTTTGTTACACACGATTAATACTTCTAAATACAATCGCTTTGAACTATTTCTTGCGTCCATTATCTGTCACATCTTGCTGCTATCGAATAACTTGATCATTCTCGAGCATTTTCCACAATGATATATATGAACTTGGATGAATATGTAGCTGAAAAGTATTGCAAGCTCTCTGTTGAAACTTCATGTTGAAATAGATACACTATGTGATCAAAAGTATCCAGACGCCCCCAAATATTAGGTGCATTTTGCTGCCACCTACTGCCAGGTACTCGATATCAGCGACTTCTGTAGTCATCACACACCGTAAGAGAGCAGAATGTGGCGCTCCGGGGAACTCACGGACTTCGAACGTGGTCAGGAGATTGGGTGTCACTTGTGTCCTACGTCTGTATGCGAGATTTCCACACTCCTAAACATCCCTGGGTCTACTGTTTCCGATATGACAGTGAAGAGGAAGCGTGAAGGAACACGAACAGTATAAAAGTGTACAGGCTGACCTCGTCTGTTGACTGACAGAGACCGCCGACAGCTGAAGAGCACGTAATATGTGATAAGCAGACATCTATCCAGACCATCACACAGGACTTCCAAACTGCATCAGAATCCATTGCAAGTACTGTGACAATTAGGCGGGAGGTCAGAAAACTTGGATTTCATGATCGAGCGGCTGCTCATAAGCCACACATCACGCCGGTAAATGCCAAATGACGCCTCGCTTGGTGTAAGGAGCGTAAACATTGGATTATTGAACAGTGGAAAAATGTTTTGTGGAGTGAAGAATCACGGTACACAATGGGGCGATCCGATGGCACGGTGTGGGTATGGCGAATGCCCGGTGAACGTCATCTGCCAGCGTGTATAGTGCCCACCAGTAAAATTCGGAGGCGGTGGCTTTATGGTGTGGTCGTGTTTCTCAGGGAGGAGGCTTGCACCCCTTGTTGCTTTGCGTGACACTATCACAGTACAGGCCTGCATTGATGTTTTAAGCACCTTCTTGCTTCCCATTGCGATTTAGGGATGGCGATTGCATCTTTTAACACTCGTATGACGGAGTGGTTACACGACAAAAATATTCCTGTAACGGACTGGCTTGCACAGAGTCCTGATCTGAATCCTATAGAACACGTCTGGGATGTTTTGGAACGCCGACTTCGTGCCACGTCTCACCGACCGACATCGATAGCTGTGCTCAGTGCAGCACTCCGTGGAGAATGGGCTGCCATTCGCCAAGAAAACTTCCAGCACCTGATTGAACGTATGCCTGCGAGAGTGGAAGCTGTCATCAAGGTAAGGGTGGGCCAACACCCTACTGAATTCCAGCATTACCGATGGCGCCACGAACTTGTAAGTCATTTTCAGCCAGGTGTCTGGATACTTTTGATCACACAGTGTATCTGCATTAGACAAAATATGCTGTAGTGGATCACAAGCTATCAGTCTATTTTAATGAGACATTTAAATCTATCCCATGAACAGACATCGTCCACTGCCATACATGATACACATTCAACATACCTGAATGGAGTAGATAGATCGCTAATACGTGCTGCCGTGAGGGACAACGGACTTAAAACACTGTCTCCTACATGAAGAAATGGTGAGTGAATAGAGGAAAGCAACTGCAGGTTTTGAGCCAAAGTCATACCTGGGAATGAGAACAAGTGCGGGAAAAACTCGGAAGCAGTATTCAGATAACCCATCTTCGTAGCCGAAGTCGCTAAGCCTTGTCTGTCTGGTGGGACTCTACTAAGAAGTACTCGATTCGAAATCTGCTCATTTTCATCACAAATTTTTCACCGCTGGAAAGAGGAGGAAATTGGGTGGTTCAGTCTTTCTGATCCCAGCCATCCAATGAGTTAAATTCTAAATGTTTCCGTAGTATTTCTGGGAGCGATGGGATTTCACACCGTTGATGGTGATCCTTCCGTGGGTCAAGAACGTTTACACTGGCAGTGCGCATTGAAAAGTGGAGTAGGTCCTCTCACCAGATTATACCATCTCCGTTCCTTTCTACAAAAAACACTGCACTAAACAATCCTCATCACAATGAGCCACATGACACACATATGAGTGTTCCCATTCATTATAGGGAGCAGGAAAACAATGATAAACCATGTCTATACTGCTCTTCCCAAGGGCCGCATTAAAGGGAGTGCTCTGTATCATATATCAAATATCAATACTAACCAGCACCGAACAGTAGTTTTCAGCAGGAAGAATTGATTCTTAATACTCATATTACCACTGACGGCTTGAGACGTTGTGCCGTAAGGATCAACGTTCTCAGAATATTACTTACGTCAGGAGAGTTAAATAATTACGAAATCATATTATTACATTGTAAGACAAAAAAGAAACGACACACCAAAAAGTAGTTAGATGTGATGTATATGTATGGACAAGCAAACGCTGACAATTTCAGAAAAACTGGATGATTTGTTCAAGAGAAGGAGCTTTGCAAATTGAGTAAGTAAGTATCACGTTGGTCCACCTTTGGTCCTTGTGGATGCAGTTATTCGGCTTGGCATTGACTGATAGAGCTGATGGATATCCTCCTGAGAGGTATCGTCCCAAATTCTGTCCAATTGGCGGTTAGGTCGTCAATAGCCCGAGCTGGTTGGAGGATCCTGCCCGTAATACTCCAGGCATTCCCAGTTCGACAGTCGCTCAGGAGGACATCCAACAACTCAGTCAGTCAATATCATGCTGAATAACTGGACTAGACATGAGCCAAGGCGTTACTGACGCAATTTGGAAATCTCTTTCTCTTGAATAAATCATCCAGTTTTCCTGAAACTGTTATCATTTGCTTGTCTGTA
The DNA here is from genome assembly GCF_023898315.1 of Schistocerca nitens. Lineage (NCBI taxonomy): Eukaryota > Metazoa > Arthropoda > Insecta > Orthoptera > Acrididae > Schistocerca > Schistocerca nitens. Next base: position 743,338,791 of record NC_064617.1, read on the forward strand.
CACCGACTGATTTCCGTCCCGTTTAGGTAATTCCATCGTCACATCGTTTTTCTTTCTGCTAGAGTGTAGTTGTAACTATCGTGTCGCAGCATTGTACAAATTTTATATGTTCAATGTCTGCCACAACAACTAAGGACTGGAAATGGGAAAATTTGAAAGTACCAAAATTGGATATACATACATTTTTTATCCTATAAACCATTAAACATGTTATGGCTAATATCTTCAGGTAGGTTTGAAGTACCAGTGAAGCCTCCTAGCACTTCGAAGTACCTTCAGCACATTAAACAGTGTGAAAGTTTATGTGATAATGACAAGGGAAATCTCAGTGTGCTGACCATGTTTAACTGCAGTGGTAAACGTGTTATTGCCTCCTTGTCCCTCGCTTCCTACGAATAAGAAGCAATAGTGCATTTTACTTCATTTGAGCTATTTTCAGCGTGAATTCAACAACCAAAGGATAGGCTGTTGATCAGAAAGAGCCATCACAACGTGATGTAAGTTGAAATGATTGGAATTTAACTGAGTATTGCGCAGAATAATGAAATAAAACAAAATATTGCTCAGTTCTGATCTTCCCATCCTAGGAACTATTCCTCGCCTTCTATTTACCAAAAAAATGTAAGTGCTGAAAGAAAAGAAGGACTTATTAGCTACGGTCAATTTTCTTAAAGTGAAGTACAAGGAGTTTTATTTCTGTGTGTGTCAGTGGTGTCAGTACTGTATTCTACGTTACCGCTCAAAATTAAGTGAAGTGATGCTGTGAAGATTAAGCGATTCATTGGTAATGGAGCAGTGCACTTACATCTTTACCTGAATTTTCATTTTTATATTTCTTACACGCTTTTTATATCGACTTTACAAATGATTTGAAACTGTCAGAATTTCCATTCCTTCGAATAACATGTGTTCTGACGTCATGTTTTTTACCTGTTTTCTTTAATTTTAACGTTTCGCAGTTTCATAGTTTACCAGTTCCAGTCTACAACTGTCTATGATCATGCATCTCTTGTCAGCCATGCTGTAAACTACACGGCCTTTTTAGTAACCACATTAGAAAGATTTCGGGAGAATGTCTTAAGAGGAGACAAAAACTGACTACTACATGCATACGTTCTGGTTGTTGCTATCATTATCTGTCAGAAATTTAATTTTTACCAACATTATAACATTTTACTGAATGAAAAATAAATTTTAGAGTCAGTGAAAATATGTACGATATTGCAGTGCCTGTGTTGCTCTCAGTTACTATGCAAAGTCCCTTTGGACATGCATGCGTGCATGTATGCATGTCCAAAGGAACAGGTACTGCGGTGACTACAGCCGTCAGGGAATGCATTAAATGTATTCGCAATTGCGAATATGGACAACCACCAACGGTAGAATGAAATGACAACGAAAATTTGTGTCACACCGAGACTTGAACCCGGATTTGTCTCTTACTGCAAGCGGTCGCCTTATCATTTGGCTGTACCTGCACGGTTCACTGCCAGACCCAAACTTCCATATGAAGTCAAACATCTGTCAGAGGCACTGCAATATCGCATTTATCCGCAGACATCGGGCAAGTTACTTTCAAATGAAATGTCTCACCTGTACAGGAATATTTATAATGGATGTAGGACTACAGGTTGCCGACACATGGAAGTTTGGGTCTGACCGAAAGTTATGCATAGATAGCCAAATGGTGCCTGGCAGCTCAGAGTGTTCGGTCAGAGGGCTGCCCGCCCTCTGTAATAAAAAAACTGAGTAAAGGAATCTACGATCAATTTGAAGGGATGTCTTGTGACGTCCGCCGAGACCAAACGCAACGAACAGCACCGAACAAATGCAAAAAAAGAAAAAGAGCGTAAGGCGATCGCTCGCGATAAGCGGGAAATCCGGGTTCGAGTCCCGGGCCGGCAAAAGTTTTAATCGTCAGCATTCTATTCTACAGCTCTACAGCTAATGGTTGTCAATATTCGTAATTGCGAATACATTTAATGTACTTGATATCAGTTAAAATATTTTTTGTTTCCTTGTTCTTATTATTATTGCTGTAATCAAAAGGTATTCCTTTACTCCATAGAGAGAATATTACTTGTAAATTCTTTGTCTCGAGTTAAAATCGTGACCAGGTTAAGAACAGAACTTTTCAGTGACCTATGCCAGGCGCTCTGATTCCTTGTTTTGTATATTCTTTTGCTGGCAGCCTCGTTTCTTCCCAAGAATAATCTAGAGACAAGTATCTCAATAACAAAAAATAATTTTCAACGTTTAAAACGCTCATGTGTGCGGCAGTGACTGCGGCACTCACCCCTTGTATATTGGCGGCGTCTCCGGAAAGCCTGGCGCAGAGCGCTCCGGTGCTGTTGTTTTTGTCGTCGAAGTACGCCACCTCCTGACGCAGCATCGCCGAAAACATCAGACCTCGAAAGCGCATCGTCAGCTTCTCTCCGGCGATTCCGTACATGTACATCTAGAGAAGAAAAAATATCGGTGATTTTATTCGGTCCGTGCTGGTTCATTTACAGCAATATTAGTGTTTCCTCTACTGCTATCTGCTCTTCAGGTGCAAACCACTTCATCTTTGACAGTAAAACACATTTTGCGACTGTAACGGTAAAATAGTTCTTACGAAAGACGATTATTTACATACCTGAATGAACGTTACTAGTCCCATTATCACGCCGACGATGACGAAGAGCACGGAGAAGAAATTAGTGTCGCTGCGAATCTGTTCAGGGTCGTCTTGCCCAAGAGTCTGCAAAAAGAAATTTACAACCTTACTTTACCACATAATACAAAAATGCGAGGTACTGAACCTCTAGGTTACTAGCAAACAAGTTCAACGAAATGTTTTACGTCCTGTGTGAGCGTGCAATTTTGCATCTCTGAACATTTAAAGTTAGATATCAATCTTTTCACATTTGATATCTTATCAAAATCTGACTAAATATCAGAGCACCTTTTTCCGACAGTCCATCATTACTGCACCATCTGCAAAAAGTCTGAGGTGATTCTAAGCAGCCGGCCGGGGTGGCCGAGCGGTTCTAGGCGCTACAGTCTGGAACCCCGCTACAGCTATGGTCGCAGGTTCGAATCCTGCCTCGGGCATGGATGTGTGTGATGTCCTTAGGTTAGTTAGGTTTAAGTAGTTCTAGGTTCTAGGGGACTAATGACCTCAGAAGTTAGGTCCCATAGTGCTCAGAACCAGATTCTAAGCATTGTCTTGTAGTAAGGACCCCAACTTAAGTTCCTGAGGCACCTTGGAAGTTACAGTTGTATCGATCGCTATCTAACCAAGACATCCCCAACCAAATCACAAATTCCAGTCATATCCCATTTGATCGTGTTTTCTTTAAACAGTGATGGTGCGGTACAGATCCAAATGCTTTTCAGTTACCAAATGACACGGCATCTACCTCTCTGCCTTGATCTGTGGCTCGCAGGACGGCATATTAGAAGAATATGAGTTGGATTTCACACGGCCGATGTTTACAGAGTAGATGGTTAGCCTGGAGGAGGTCAATCTGTTCGACATACCTCATTTTGTGTGTGCTGTAGGTACGTTGTAGGGTGCTACTACAAAAATACACTGCCCAGTCACATTAATGTGACGATTTGTCGAAGAGATTCAATGAGGTTCTAGAGGTTACCATGCCGATCCCACTGCCGTGGCCAGCTGCGCAAAGTTTCTCAGTTGAGGGTCTATGGCGTAAAAATCCCGATCGAGGTGGTCCCGCAGATTCTCGATTGGATATAAACCTGGGGAGACTGGTGGCCAGGGCAGTACGGTAAACTGATGCTGGTGCTCTTCGAACCACGAAAATAGACTACGGGCGTGGGATACATCGCATTGTGCTGCTGCTGGATACCAGCGTGCAGAGAAAAAACAAAGTACATGTACGAGTGGACATAGTCCACAAGGCTAGATGCATACTTCTTGACCCATTGCACCTTCCAAAATAACGAGATCACCAACATAAAGCCACAGAAATATTCCCCAGATCACAACACTTCCTCTTCCAGACTGGATCAGTCTGACAATCCAAGGCCGTCTGTCCGATGAAGTATAACACGTGATTCTCTTGAAAAGGTAAACCGTCGCTATTCTCAGTGGACATCCAGTTGCAGTATTGGTGCGCAAACTCTAGCCTTCGTCGCCGATGAACACAGCCAGCGCGAGTGACGAGCCAGGTGCCTGCTGCAGAGGCTCCTTCGTTCACCTGGGCAGTCAGTTAATCAACAGTTGCGCGTCTGTTCGACCGTACACACCTCCGCAGTTGTCGCCCATGCCTGTCATCTACGGCCATGCTGCACCATATTTGTTTCGGTTGCAGTTTTGAAGAGTGCCATTTTTCCGTCCACAGTGTATTTTAACCAGTGGAAAGCGAACGGTTTACAAACTTAGCCGTTTCCTAAATGCTTCCACACTTGTGCTGAAAGCTAATGATCATGCCTTTTGGACGTCAGATATGTCGTTCCATTTCCGCGTTACGACAACGACTGCACTGTTTTTCGAGTCCCCTCCGACGCGTTTTACATACCCACCACCGCTAGTGCTGCCACCTGTCGTCCGTGAGTTGTTATAGCAGGTTGACGTTGAACAAAGGCATTTACGTGACTGGGTCGTGTATATTGAACGATAGTTTTGTGCGCCATTTCTGCCAACTACCTGTGAAAACTCCATCACTGTACAAACTATACTTTTCCTACTGACGTTTTTGCTCTTAAATTAGAATTGTTCGTAACAAGTGTTATTTTGCAACACAATTAAAGCAACGCCAACTAGTATACGAAGAACAGCTCACCCCGATGAGACTGCCGAAGAACACAGAGAAAAGTGGCATAGCGAACCCGCTGACCACTGACGCGACTGTCGCGACGATGAGCAGCCACCACTCTGGCCGGTTGACGCGCAGGATCTTCATGATGGTGGCGGCCTGGACCGGCTCCTCCTGGTAGCTCTCCGCCAGTCGCCGCTGTCCCTCCGTCAGGTCCTCGTCCTCTTCATCGGCGACCGTTGACGCCTCGCTGCGAACGCTCAGCATTCGGTCCGGTTTCATGCGTCCTTTCACTGTAAAATGTGAGCATACCAGCTACACCACAGTAATTTCGTAACAACGGAGAGATACAACTGTCGCTGCTGGTGGTAAAGATTTTGAGCATGCCTCTGTAATCTTTAGTTCCGAATGAAATTACAGGGCTACCGTATGGTAATCGTTCGTTTCAATCTTCTATATCTTCCAAAGTGGTACATGAAGAAATATAATTGGTGCATAAATAGAAACGTAAACTCATCAGATTTGCATTGTACCCACAGTTGGCGTTACGAGTGCAACGCCTTGACAAAATGGTGCCAAAGCAAGAGAAGAGTTTTTGTGTATTGGAACCTGCGAGATGTGTACCTGTTATAACAAAGTAGTCAGAAGGTATTACTGAAAAGAACCGCTATGTAAACAGAACGTTGTGCTTGGTATCGACAATTTAGGGACACAGATTGTCCCTGTTAACAGATACGACCGTGGAGTTTCACATGCATTCCAAGAAAACTCAACTGTCCTTGCAAGCTACGAACTTGCATTCAATTAAAAACATTCATTTCTACTGTTACTATTTTGAGAATTATCACTGAAGTCTTAAGAGGTATAAAACAAACATCACGGAATACCGCAGCAAAATCCGGGAAGATTTTGCGACAACAGTTACATTTCAGACCGTAAATCTACAATTCATGCAACAATCAAAGCCAGAAGACTGTGACCAGCGCCTTCAATTTTCATCACAATGTAAGGAGTACTCGATGATAAACATTTCGCTTCCAACCTGATGTTCAGCGGTGAAACCTTTCATTTATCTGGTATGGTTACCCACCACAGTGTGAGACTGTGGGGCACTGGGAATCCCTCTGAAATTGGGACGCAAGAGCGCTATTCGTTGACGGCTAATGTTTTCTGAGCAGTCTCACAGACGAGGCTGCATGGCTGTCTTTCTTGTGTGAGAGGACAATGACGAGTACCTCCTACCTTGATATCTTGCAGTTGCAGTTATTTCCACAACTGATGGCTGATTCCGAGAATTTCATCTTCCAACTCATTCGAGCTCTGATGTTCGTCGCTACCTAAACGACGAACTTCCGCGACTCTGGTTCATGGCGCAGTGGTGAAGTGATGCTCAGTGTTCCCTTGTCGCCCCAGATCGCTTCACCTAACATCTTGAGACTTTTTTCCTTTGGGGATATATTAAGGACCTACTTTACGTATCCTCACTGCCAAATGGTTCAAATGGCTCTGAGCACTATGGGACTCAACATCTGAGGTCATCAGTCCCCTAGAACTTAGAACTACTTAAACCTAACTAACCTAAGGACATCACACACATCCATCCCCTAGGCAGGATTCTAACCTGCGACCTGCGACCAGACTGAAGCGCCTAGAACCGTTCGGCCACAGTGGCCGGCCCTCACTGCCAAGAATACTGGAATAACTCACAGACCGCATCAGTGGTGCTGTGATGACAATTGACAGGAAGTCAATACATAAGGTATGGAACGGTCATGACTGCCATTCGGATGTTTGTCGTGTGGCCAGATGGGCACACATAAAACATATAGGTCTGAAAACCAATGAATTGTTGACGGTAACCCTGAATTCTGAAACGACTGTGTTTGCAACTGGTACAACTCAAAAAATATGAAATAAGAAGACATATGACGCCTAGAAGGTGCAGTGTTACCGACTAGTTTCAATAATATTATTTGCTTGTGGGCGAAGTAGATGCGAGCGATTGTAATTACGTACCAAGAAGCATTGCACTTACGACGTACACTATATACGAGATGGCAAATGCTCACCGTAGCTCGTCAATATGACTTCATTATGTCCTCTAGAAGAGACTACTATCGAAACTAATCTATGATTGAATGAAGTTTCAAGGTGATCAGTAAAGAAAGGACACGTTTTTCGTCACCCCTGCAGATTACGCTGCAGGAGCTATTATTATATTACTTGGTATGAACTGCCTTAGTAGGCATTTAAGTGGACTGTCAGGATGTCTCTTCTCCCGACCGCTGCTGCTGTCCCTCCCCTCTTCTTTCGTTTTCTAACTGTCCAGCAAACCAACTTCCAGTCACTATGGTACCTCCCTGTCCAGTTCCTTTCATAAATCAAGCCTCTGTTTCGATATCCCTCTCGAGCTTAATCCCGATAACACCCATTTCCAAGTGCCTTTCCTATCCCACCCACACGATCCTCAAGAAGGCCCAATTAATTCACTTTCCATATACTCAATTGTCATTTATATTTCCCAAGTGCCGATACTGATCCACTGATACTGCATCCCGCTGTGGATATCACTTTATTTATGAGCAGATTTTATATGTTTTAATCTTTTATTTTATTCTTGAAAATACTTTTCAAATATTTCTAAAATCGTACATAGGCTGAAGACTGCTGATCAGGCAATGAGAATATCAATGAAAAGTGTATGGGTAAACGAAGTGATTTATTCGAGTTTCTAGAAGGGAAGTTAGTGAATAGATTGTAAGCCTTTCCAGTAAAACGGCGTTGTGCGTGTGACCTACCGGCATCATAGTGAATTAGCCTTATGAAGAAAGCTTAGATTCATTTGTCATTCAAATCAGAATTGGACGAAAATCTATTCATACTAACTGGTACGCAGGTAACTTCCTCCTCTGGGTCAGACTTCCTATTTCACAGGACAGACGTAATCTGGATTACCGGGCTGTTAACCCATGGAGATACTTCTGGAAAAAGCTAACCGGGGATAGCTTCATGTTCTGTAAAATGTTTCACGATATTCTCTGTGAACAATAATCGATATGGCACGCATCTTCGACCAGTTTTGTTATCACTGAATCGTCCATGTTCATCCGTACTTAAGGATTCATAAAATTTTCAATAATGTTATTCCCCTAACCAAACCTGCTAAAGCTTCCATTGACCGAAAACACACAATCCCGGCTTCAAAGTACTTCCCTGATCCCAAAAGACGCCATATCTCCAGCCGGTCGACCACTATAATAAAATGATTGAATTCTTCGACGCGCATCCTTCAGCGGATGTGTGATTGGTGCAGAGCTAACTGCTCCAAAACGAGGCCTAAGCTATCAACGTATGTCATTTCCTTCAGCAGTTGCTCTAGACACTTACGATGAACTTTGGTTCGATATCTCGAACCATTCACAAAACACTGGTATTGTGACTGACCATGTAGGTAGAAGTTGTCTCTTAAGCACACACCGGGTGAGAGCTGTTATTCGAAGTTGCGTATTTCATCATAGTACTTGTAGAAAACCTACGTCTACATCTAAATATGCGACGTGTGCCTGAAAAGAAATCGAACTTTTTCAATAGCGCACCAGCCGGAAGAGGGACGAGCGCTGTGGCTACTGAGCCCACGCGGAGGCAGGTTTAGACAGCAAACCACCGTTTGCCTTGTTTCGCTGTGATCATTAGTCCAGATCACGTCTTCCGTGATTTGGACCGTTAGCAAGCGAGCTACATAAAAAATGACTCTGAGCCCTATGCGACTTAACATCTGAGGTGATCAGTACCCTAGACTTAGAACTACTTAAACCTAACTAACCTAAGGACAGCACATACATACATGCCCGAGCTAGGATTCGAACATGCGACCGTAGCAGCAGCGCGATTCCGGACTGACGCGCCTAGAACCGCTCGGCCACAACGGCCGGGAAGCGAGCTACAGCTGCTGAAGTAAGCTTGTGCACAATCTGTTCGTCAGATTAGTTCCAAACTGACAATCAAAGAGCTTGAAGAACAACGTATGCTTGTGTGAAATTTTGCTGTAAACTTGGCAAAACTTGCTTACCAACACATACGAGAAGGACTGCATGATGCTCACGTAGTGCAATGAGTGCTGTAACCGTTTTCAGCAGGACAGAATGTTGCTCGGAGACGGCCCCAAGCCTAGACGATCTTCGACATTAACAGATGATAACTCTGTCGAGAAAGCTCGCGCCGTCCTTCGTGCAAATTGTCTAGCTGGTCCAGAAGTTGATGGCGAATCCTAGCTCGCATGAGCAATGTGCACAGGAAGAGGCCTGAATTGTGGGAAAACCAGACTTAGATATTGCATCCTGAGAGTGCGCCAGCTCCGGCGTCATTTTCTGTCCGCAGATATCTAGCGAATCATCACATTCCCGTTGTGTCGTATCCATCGTATTCTCCGGACCAAACCCGAATAGACTTCATCCCGATTCCCAAACTTAAAACCAAGTTGAAAGTACTTCGTCCCCAAACCACGAAGCAGAGTCAGGAGGAGGGAGGAGAAGGAGATTAATGCTTAACGTAACGTCGACAACAAGGTCTTTAAGCCGGAGCACAGGCTCACAGTAGGGAAAGACGTAGAAGGAAAACGGCCACGCCCTTTCAAAGGAACCATCCCGGAATTTGCCTTGAGCGATTTAGGGAAATCATGGAAAACCTAAACCTGGATATCCGGACGCGGATAGCAGACTCAGGACAATGCAACAAGACACCTGCGCGCCATCCCAGAAAATGCGTTTCAGGAGGCTCTCTAGAAGTGCAAGAAGCGATGGGAAAGGTGTACTGCCAGTAGCGGGGAAAATTTTCAGGAGAACAGTGCCTAAAATGTTGTACAATAAGCAAAAAAGGTGTTGTAGTAAATCTCACTCCCAAAGTAAAGACGAGGGCTCGGGAGCGAGCCAGCCCGCTTGTTATATTGGCGGTTTCCCTACATCCAACTACGTATGTACTGGGCTGGTATCCACATCCCGCTTGAGATACACTCTACTCAAAGACTTAGAAAACGGGTGAACGTGAGATATGTACTTATGTGACAAAAATCATGTGATCCCCCCTAATAGCATGTCAGGCCTCCTTTTGCCCAGCATAATGCACCAAATTGATGTGGCACGCACTCAACAAGTCGTTGGAAGTACCCAGCAGAACTACTGAGCCATGCTGCCTTTGCAACCATCTGTAATTGGAAAAGTGTTGCCGATGCAGGATTGTGTGCACGAACTGACCTCTCAAATGTATGCCGTAACTGTTCGATGAGATTCATGTTGGGCAATCTATGAGGCGAAATCATCCGCTCGAATTGTCCAAAATGTTCTTAAGCCAATCGCGAACTACTATGGACCGTCACATGGAGCATTCCGTCGTCGTTTGGGAACACGAAGTCCATGAATGTCTGCAAATGGTCTCCAAACAGCAGAACATAACCACTTCCAGTCAATGATCGATTTAGTTGGACCAGTGAACCCAGTCAATTCCCTGTAAACTCGGCCCACTTTATTATGGAGCCATCAGTGGCCTGCACAGTGCCTTGTTGACAACTCGGATCCACGGCTTCATGCGGTCTGCGCCACACTCGAATCCTACCATCAGCTCTTACCAACTGAAATCGGGACTCATCTGATCAGGTCACGGTTTTCCAGTCGTCTAGGGCGCAACCGATAACGTCACGAGTCCAGGAGAGCCGATGCAGGCGAAGTGCTGTTAGCAAAGGTCTTTTGCTGCTGTAGCCCATTAATACCAAATTTCTCCGCGCATTGTCCTAACGGACATGTTCAACGCACGTTCAAATGGCTCTGACCACTATGGGACTTAACATCTGAGGTCATCAGTCCCCTAGAAATTAGAACTACTTAAACCTAACTAACCTAACGACATCACACACATCCATGCCCGAGGCAAGATTCGAACCTGCGACCGAAGTGGTCGCGCGGTTCCAGACTGAAGCGCCTAGAACCGTTCGGCTACCTCGGCCGGCTCAACACACGTCCCACATTGATTTATGCGGATATTTCGGGTAGTGTTGCTTTCCTGTCAGCGCTGACAACTCTACGCAAACACTGCTGCTCTCGGTCGTTACACAAAGGCCATCGGCCACTGCATTGTTCCTGGTGAGAAGTAATGGCTGAAATCTGGTATTCTCGACACACTCTTGACACTGTGAATTTCGGAATATTGAATTCCCTGACGATTTCCGAAATGGAATCTCCCATGTGTTTAGCTCCAACTGCCACTCCGTATTCAGTGTCTGATAATTCCCGTCGTGCGGGAACCTTCTCACATGATTCACCTGAGTACAAATGACAGATCCGCCAATGCACTGCCCTTTTATACGTTGTGTGCGCGATACTACCTCCACCTGTAATATATGCATATCGCTGTCCCATGGCTTTTGTCACTCATTGTACACAAGACGCACAACTGATGGTGTACAAAACTTTCTTCCCGGAGGAATGATGGCGTCAGGAAAGGAATCCAGCCACCAAAAGCCATTAACACTGCTAGAACCAGTAGGTCTAGATAACACTCCCGACCACAGTGGAAAACCAGGAAAAGAAAGGAGAAAGACGCACAACAGGAAAATCGAAGGAGTTAAGTGGGAAACAGTGTGTCGTACACTCACCACTATCACCTCCTGGAGACGTCGGTGGCTCAGATGATGAGATCTGTGTGGTGACCAGGTCGAAGTAGTTGCCACGCTTCGCCATCAGCTGGTCGTGAGACCCCTCCTCCACCACGCGCCCACCGTGGATCACCACTATCTTGTCCGCGTTTCGGATTGTGGACAGACGATGAGCTACGATGATTGTAGTCTGGCCAACACTCGCCTGCCAAAAGAAACACGATTATGCCCAACACACAACTCCGCAGTCATCTTCTACCTTTTACAGTATCAATATATTGAGATCTGCCTCCTCTACTACTACTGTATCTTTTATTACGGCGTATTTTCATGCAAATTATTCGACACCCGGTAATATATCACTTTTAAAGAAGGTTGCTTATAAAATATGAATGTAGGAATTATTTTAGAAAAATTGGTATCATCGTCGCAACGTAAGGTTGACGTCGGGGATGGTGATAATCGTGTTGGAATCGGCACGCTCAGGGCTCAACAGTGCAGTTATCAGCGTCCTTGCAAGATATCAACAGAAATACTCGTGGTTTGAATGATGTCTGTTTTCACAAGAGAAACTGCTGCCACCGGTCTCCAGAAAAACACATCAGCAGATTTCTTCGGAATGTCTGGCAACGTAGATACAAATATGTGGTTTGTATGTTTTAAAATCAAGGACTTGTTTCGGAAGATGTTTTATTGGCACACTGCCTGTTATATGGACGGCTAACTACTTAAAGAGAACAAAGGGTCCGAGCCATTCATTCGGAGGCCATTGACTTCCTCTCTACAACACTTCAGGTCGGAAGCCCGACATTTCACAAAAATTCAAAATGCTTGTCACATTGTTGTCGTTGTCACTTAGGATAGTGGAAAGCTCTCCGGGCATACAGCCAGCACAGAAAACACATGTAGCCAAAATATGCTTTCAAAAATGGTTCAAATGGCTCTGAGCACTATGGGACTTAACATCTATGGTCTTCAGTCCCCTAGAACTTAGAACTACTTAAACCTAAGTAACCTAAGCACACAACACCCAGTCATCACGAGGCAGAGAAAATCCCTGACCCCGCCGGGAATCGAACCCGGGAACCCGGGCGTGGGAAGCGAGAACGCTACCGCACGACCACGAGCTGCGGACAAAATATGCTTTACTTGGAGTGCTGTTCCATAGGTTTCATGTGTTAGTGGATAATCCCGCCGGAGAAGGATATTGTGTTTCAATGGTCAGTGTCCCATTCTCATCCCGGTGACATTCATAACAGAATGGCATGAGGTTCATCACGCTAGGGCGGTCCATTTTTCATAGACCACAGATTGATGTTTACCACCCTCAGCCATTCGTTTTCCCCCTGAATCCTTCAATCTGACAGTGAGATGACGGCGTGCGTGAAGATGGAACACTGGGTCAAGTGCCTCATTATCATGGCTCTTACAAGCACTCATATAACAGAATGAAAGCTTGAACTGTGTTTTTAAACTATCTATCACTGTCAGTAATTGAATTTATGGTATACTCCCCCTTCTAAACAATGTAGAAAGATATACTTTCAGTAACTGGAATAATATACAGTGTGGATGATCACAAATTCTTGTGTGCAAGTCGCAAAACATGATAGGAATTTTTTCTTTTGTGGAATAGTTCAGAAATTGCCACTAACATGACGTATGGATTCTCCGAATGCCTGACGACGCTGCACACTTGTTCGTGACATGAACAGGAGGCAGCTGAGTTTCTCGGTTGTATGTAGTCGTTACAAAAGTTATTCAGTTTCCACCTGTGTTATAGTTCAGAAACTGCTGGCCAGTGGCGATGTGGCTTCCCAATGAAACATAATAAACGTTTGTTGGTATGGTCAACGTCATGTTAGTTAATTATTTGGTATAATCAATCCAGCAGATCCAGGAAGGAAACAGTTATGGTTCATAATGGTTGAGTTCCGAAGAGCTCGCCACGACGACTTACACGTGGGCCTAGGTCATTCTATGTCGTTCATCAACCTTACACCACAGGGCATGAGTAACTGACAATGTTTTCACTCATGTAGCTCCCACGACAGACAAAGAACAAATTATTCTAATTAAGAAGGGTATAATACAGGGATGTGGTCTTTCACTCCAACTGTTCAGTTTATACAGCTAAGAAACGTTGACGAAAATAAAAGAAAGCTTCATAAAGGGGGGGGGGGGAGGGTAAATTCACGGTGAACGGATCTCGATGATAAGATTCGCTGTTAACACTGCTATCCTCAGAGAAAGTAAGACCTACAGGACCTGCTGAGTGGAATCAACAGCCTAGTGAGTACACAATATGGACTAAGAGTAAATCGGAGAAAGATGAATGTAATAAGGGGTAGCAGAAATGAGAACAGCGAGAAACCTAGCATCAGATTTGGTGATCACTAAGTAGATGCAGATAAGGAATTCTGCTACCTACGCAGCAGAATAACCCATGATAGACGGAGCAAGGAGGAAGTAAGAAACAGACGAGCAAAGAGGGCATTCCTGGCAAAAAGTGTTTGCTATTACCAAACATAGGACTTAACTTCAGGATAAATCTCTATGAACGCACGTGTTGAGTATACCACTGTATGGAAGAGAATCACGGAGTATTGGAGAACCGAGAAAGAAGAGAATTGAAGTATCTGACATGTGATGCTAAAGAAAGATTTTGAAAATCAAATGGACTGATTAGATAAGAATTGCGATATTCTCCACACAATCAGGAGACGAACATGTGGGAAATTTTGACAAGAAGGAGGGACATGGTGGTAGTACATGTGTTAAGATCCCAAGCAATAACTTCCGTGGCACTAGAGAATGTCGTAGGGGGTAACAGCTGTAGGGGAAGACAGAGACTGGGAAATAGCTGACAAATAATTAAGCACTTCTCGTTCCAGTAATATTCTGAGATGAAGTGTTTGAATTCGTGAAGCGTCACATCAAACCAGTCAGGAGACTGGTAGCAAAAAATAAGCGTTGCCACGGATCATGCACCAAATTTATAATACGTTAGAGACCAATTTTGGGATAGTGGTTTTGTGGGGTGAGTCTGAAGCAAGAAGTGGACGCCACTCACCCTGTCCAGCGCGGCCTGCACCTTGGCCTCGCTGCCGGTGTCCAGAGCAGAGGTGGCCTCGTCCAGCAGCAGGATCTTGGGGCGGCGCACCAGCGCCCTGGCGATGGCGATGCGCTGCTTCTGGCCGCCCGACAGCTGGGCCCCACGCTCGCCTACCATCGTGTCGTAGCCCTGCAGAATGGGAGAAGGGCCACATTAAGTTTCAGGACCAAAGCGCCAAACAAGGTGATGAATAATGGTTCAAATGGCTCTGAGCACTATGGGACTTAACTTCTGAGGTCATCAGTCCCCTAGAACTTAGAACTACTTAAACCTAACTAACCTAAGGACATCACACACTTCCATGTCCGAGGCAGGATTCGAACCTGCGACCGTAGCGGTCGCGCGGCTCCAGACTGTAGCGCCTAGAACCGCTCGGACACTCCGGCCGGCCAAGGTGATGAATAGATATGAGTCCAACAAGGTCGTAATTTACAGGGTGTGAAAAAAGGTATGGGAACACGAAGAACACATTACCATCCCTAATATGGTGTATTATTACATTAGTATAGAAAACAGCTTCCAGTGGTGTAAGAATCCATTGGCATAGAAAACAGCTTCCAGATGTCTCGTAAAGTGGTTGTGTGTGTGTGTGTGTGTGTGTGTGTGTGTGTGTTTATGGGACTTAACTGCTAAGGTCATCAGTCCCTAAGCTTACACGCTACTTAACCTAAATTATCCTAAGGACAAACACACACACCCATGCCCGAGGGAGGACTCGAACCTCCGCCGGGACCAGCCGCACAGTCCGTGACAGCAGCGCCTTACACAGCTTGGTTAATCCCGCGCGGCGTAAGGGATAAATAGAGGTCTTGTGTGGTTCTCAAGAGAGACTTACACCATAATTCTTGCAAAATAGTGGCAAGTTGAGGTAACGATGATGGAGCTGGATATCGATCACGGACCCTTCTCTCTAAAGCAGACGTCAAAGGCCGGCCAGGGTGTCCGAGCGGTTCTAGGCGCTACTGTCTGGAACCGCGCGACCGCTACGATCGCAGGTTCGAATCCTGCCTCGGGCATGGATGTGTGTGATGTCCTTAGGTTAGTTAGATTTAAATAGTTCTAGGTTCTAGGGGACTGATCACCTCAGAAGTTAAGTCCCATAGTCCTCAGAGCCATTTGAACCTTTTAGACGTCAAAGGCACAATAATACTGAAATCTGGTGACTGTAGTGGCCATGGGAGGTGTGACAGTTCACCATCAACCTCAGAGAACCTGTCTTGGACAATACGAGCTATGTAAACAAGGGCCCTGCAGTCTTGGAACATAGCATCACCGTTGGGGAACAAATGTACCTTGTGATCGACATGATGAGCTACAATGGTCACAAAACCCTTGTCAGTAACGCTATCTTGCTGAGTAACAATGGAGTCCATATAGTACAGTGATACTGCTCCCCAGATCATCATGGAAACACTGTTTAGATGTAAACTCGGCCCGACTTTGGAAATCGTGTGCAACAAGACTCATCGGAACGAATGACTTTCTTTCTTTGCTCAATAGTCTAATTTTTATAGCTTCGGCACCCCGTTTTCCTGTTACAAGGTGGAGGTGGAGTGGGCCAACAGGCGATGCGGACTAAACAACGTTTGGACTCCGAACGGGTGTCGACAGCAGGTCCCAAGTGTGCCAAGGCACATGGATTGAGTGTCGCCATTGTGGATGAAGAGGACGGGAAATGGTTGTCCGTTAAAGTGGAGAGATGTACGTATGTCGTTCTTTGGAACTTCTGAGACCTCGTGACCTTTCTAACCTAGGTTTAAGTCCTGCCAATAAGTGGTCATGTTGAAGAACACAGTAGATGTGTGTTTCGAAGTGCCACGTTTTGATAACATATTGATAACGCCTTTCACCGAAATACTTTTGGAAAAGATTCCTTCAAGGAACTAGTGTATTCATTTACAAAATTTCAATCTTATGAAAATTTGAGGTACGGAGAAATTATGTGTGTCTTGTGATGTGTTGTTAAAATCACCTTCTTGGCGCTGAGGCCAGGCAAAGGTGGCATGAGTAGTTTGGGAAGGTGGTCGGTCAAGGAGGAGGGTAAGTGTTAAATAATTATTCGTTTGTCTCGGGTAAAATATGATAAAATTTGTGCGACAAGCAATAGGAGAAGGTAGAAAGCTATGTGTGTAGCTGTTAATTTGTTCACTGCTTATGAGTTTTACGACAGTGAAGTTCTCTAAAGCTACTGACCCTTTTTGCGAAGACAAGTTGCAGCCATAGAAACAGTCAAGGTGCTGTTGTATGTGGTAAGGGAAGCGAGACTATGTTCAAAGATAAATTGATGTATGCCATTTAATTTTCCTCAGATTATGACCCGCAAGTTTAATTTTTTATAATTGTAAAATGTTGGAAATGTTGAGCAGATAAGGTGTTAACGGACATTATAAGTAAGTTATATATTGCTTTTTAATTATTAGTGGAAGGTATCATATTTGTGTTTGTTGAAAACTTTAAAGGTCCTGAGCTTCAAACGAATGTTTGATGGTCTAAGAACACAAATATTGGATATATAATTCGATAGAGGACACTCTATAATGCCTTTCAGTTATGATTATCAACTTTCTTGCTAGAGCACGGTGTAACTGTTCAGCCAATGTTGTTCTGTGTCTTGGTCTACTGAGTGTCAGATTGTAGTTACTTTTTGGCTTTCAGTATACTATCAGTTCGTTTCGTTCCCCACAAATCCATGTCTCTACCCTATAGATTTGTATTACCTATTTCGGAAGCATCCTGATTTCTATTGGCGAGCTATACCTGCGGCAGCTTGGAGATGAAAGTGTGCGCGTTGGCCATCTTGGCGGCCTCCACGATGTCCTCCATGGTGCAGGTGTCCCGCCCGTAGCGGATGTTCTCAGCAACGGTAGTCTGGAAGAGCACCGGCTCCTGGCCCACCACGCCGATCTGCGAGCGCAGCCAGCCCACGTTCAGATTCCGAATGTCGCGGCCATCAAGCTCCACCTGAATGAGGGGGAAAAATGCATCGAACCAGTGTTCTTGTAATAGGTTCCTCGTTCAGCAGCAATGAGTGCGGATAAACTGGTATGACTCGTGTGCGAGTGTCGCTTATTGCGCCAAGTAGTGAATGACGAATTTTGTCAGCTATGTCACAGCTTAGGTTTTATTTTAGCTTATGTACAACTTCTTAACCATTAAACCTTTACAACTAGACTACTGTGTCAATGTGTTAAACATTTATAAATATGAGTATACGACTTGTATTCAGACAGCAATTATATTCAAATAGGGACTGTATTCAAACAGTGAATGAAACGATCGTAAGGCATTGATGGCCGCGAGTCCCCAATTGGAGAAGTTCTGTCGCCGAGTCGCAAGTCTTTTCACTTGACGACACGCTGGGCGAAATGACGATGATGAGGACTACACAACACCCAGTCCCAAAGCAGAGGTCTTCAACCCGGTCGGGAATCGAACCGGGATCCGCTGCATGGCAGTCAGACGGGCTGACCACTCAGCTAAGGGAGCGGATATTCGAAAGTAATAATCATGATAGGGAGAAAGAGAACTACAGATTCTGTCTCTATTAAGTTTTGTCCCTAAGAAAAATATACGGCTGCAGAATGCCTTATCGCAAAACTGTTAAACATATTTATTCTAATAATTACACAAAAAAATGGCTCTGAGCACTATGGGACTTAACATCTATGGTCATCACTCCCCTAGAACTTAGAACTACTTAAACCTAACTAACCTAAGGACATAACACAACACCCAGCCATCACGAGGCAGAGAAAATCTCTGACCCCGCCGGGAATCGAACCCGGGAACCCGGGCGTGGGAAGCGAGAACGCTACCGCACGACCACGAGATGCGGGCGATAATTACACCTCCGGGAAAACAAAATGTTTTCATTTTCCTTATTGTTTACGCATTTTGGTGCCGCAAATAAGTCGGTGGGGAGAGGTCTTCATGGTCCAAGAGGCGACATGGTTGTACAAGCAGCCCTCAAGTGTATTCCTACTGCTGGCCATAAGTCCGATGTTGTGGACTTAGCGCCTTCCAGACAGTGGGTCACCTGCAGACCTACTTTCAGCCACTGATGGCCTTCTGCCTTAGAGGACAGCTGTTCGAGACCAGGTGGGTGCGGCTATCCGACCACCTCCACATGGGCGGGCTGCTGCTGTACGCCTCCCCTCCCAAGGGCGGGCACTCATACTGAGGTCCGCCTTCCTCTATAAGGACCACAGCAGGCAGGGTTCCACGCCCTGGGCTGCTAAACTCCGCCCGGACACCACACGTCCTGCAACACACACCGTACATCAGCGTTTCTGACGTCACAATAGGCCTCTGGCCACCTAATGCCACAGCGTCTTCCCGCTCACTGCCTTCAACACACGCCGCGGAGGGCGTCGCCACAGCAGAGGATCGATACGAGTGTTGCAGTTTCTTCTTCAGTAAAATGAGTGAGCAGTCGTCTGTTATCATCCCAACAACAGCCTACCGACCCAAATCAACCCTGCCACTCTACATGTCATCCACCTCGAGCCTCGACACCGTCTATGTGTCATCTTCCGTGGACCTCATTTGTACGTCTGTAAACTTTTTCGCTCAAAAATAATTAACTCCGCTTGTCCTCGTGCTTCATTTATAAATCAAACAAAATACTTTACGGTACATTTGTAGAAGCACTCGAATAATGTATTGTTATATAAGTCCTCCACGTGTGTTTATATGCTTTATCCGTAATAAAAATGTAAAAAATCCTCAACCTTATCAAAATGACACAGGGAACGCCACGAAGTGGAGCGGTGTAGTGGTTAAGTCACAACACTTCCCCAACTTAAGTTTCTGTTGTTCCCGTTAGTTGATAGCGAATGCTGAGACCATTACCTTGAAAAGTTGATTTCACAAATTGTTTTATATGCAGGGCATTCGCAGCTGATGAAGGTGATCAACTGACAGTTGATAAAACTTGGTTTTAATTTACCACACTACTGGCTTCGCAGATCACAACCACATCTTCAGGTGCAACAAAAATTATTATATCAATCCATCGTAGGGGAACCCAATGTTGTTAATTAATTCCTTAACCAAGAATGTTCACCTGTGATCAATTAATGTAATAATTTTTGTCGCACCTGAAGATGCGGCTGTAAGCCGTAAAACCGTTAGTGTGGTCAGTTAAAATAAGTTTTACCAGTTGTCGGCGGTATTTTCATTCTTCAAGGCTGGTTTTCTTTCCCACCCTGGTACCAACGGGCTTCTACACCGACATCTACATACGTACTCCGCAAGACACCAGGCGGTGCATGATGGAGGTAACTTGTACAGTTACTACTCGTCCCCTTTTCTGTTCCGCTCGAAAATGGAGCGAGAGAAAAATGACTAACAACTATCCACGTGCCTCAGTACGAGTCCTAATTTCTCTCGTCTTCGCGGTCCTTACGCGAATCCTACGCTGTCGGTAGTAGAATCTCTATGCAGTCAGCCACAAATGCCGGTTCTCTGAATTTCCTCAATAAAGTTCCTCGAACAGAACCTCTCCTTCGATCCAGGAATTCTCATTTGGGTTCATGAAGCGTCTCCGTGATACTCACGCACTGATCGAACGTACCAATAGTAACATGCCTCTGAATTCCATAAATGGCCTCTTTTAATACGACCTGGTGGGGTCTTAAAGATTCGAGCAGTAATCAACGGTGGGTTGCACTGAAGTTCTACACGCAGTCTTCTTTACAGATGAACCACACTTGCCTAAAATATTCCCAATAATCCGAAGTCGACCATTTGCGTACCCTACAACCAATCAAATGAGCTCGTACATTTCACATCGCACATGAGCGTTAGGCCCACATACTTAATCGACGTGACTGTGTCAAAGCAGCATGTCACTAAAAATGTATTAGAACACTAAAAGATTTTCTACATTAGGAGGTAGCTGTAATTCATCACATCACATGGAAATTCTGTCTAAGTTATCCTGTATCCTCATACAGCCACTCAACGACGACACTTTCCCCTACACTTCGGCATCATCAACAAACAGTCGCAAGTCGCTACTCGCCCTATTCCTCATATCGTATATAGGGAACAAAAGCTGTCCTATCACACTTCTCCAGAGCACACCTATGATATACTTGTCTCTGACAAACACTCGCTGTCGAGGACAACGTACTGCGTTCAGTTAGGTAAGAAGTCTTCCGGCCACTCACTTGTCTGTGAATTCCTCCCGTGTGCTCGGGCCTTCGTTAACAGTATGCACTCTGGCACTGTGTCAAATCTAGGAATGTGGAATCTGTCAGTTGCCCTTCATCCATGGGTCGCAAGATATAGGGCGAGAAAAGTGCATGCTGAGTTTCTCGCGAGCGATGTCTTCTAAATCGGTGCAAAGTTGTGGACTGAAGTTTTTCTGTCTCGAGGAAGGATACGGCCCTGTAATTTTGCGGATCCGGTCTTTTATCCTTTTTATATACAGAATTCTCCCTCATTTCTCTCCAGTCGTTTGCGACTTTGAGCTGGGCGAAGGATTCGCAATAGGCGCAAGCTACGTAAATGGCCAGTTCCATGTGACCCAACAGGCATTTATTTTCAACACTTTCAGTTGCTTCTCAACGCCAGAGATGCCTCTGTCTATGACCTCCACACAGGAGTCCGTGCGAAGGTCAAATAATGGTACGACTGTACGATTCTCCCCCGTGACTGACTTTTTTTTCACGTGCAGTTTAAAACTTCAGCTTTCCTTTTGTGGTCTTGTATTGCCGCACCGAACTACTCAACTAGTGACCGAATAAAAGAATAGGACCATATTTTCTCGCGTTCTCGGTCGCTAATGACCTAGTAGTCGACAGGTCGCTAAGCCATAATACTGCTTCATTCTTTTCTTTCAGAAAGACTGAGCTTTAGGGCAAGACTAAAACACGATTGAGCGTCTACGTGCTAACAAAGTCAGGCGTACAAATAGCGAAGAAAGAGATTACTGTTTTGACGATACTGGACAAACTGTAATAATCACAGATAATTCCATTCATTCAACGTACAAGGTTAAGAAAAAGCATTTTATTTAAGTTGAAGATACTCACCGCTCCGCCTATCGGATCGTAGAACCTCTGTATTAGTTGGATACAAGTAGATTTGCCACAACCTGAGCTCCCGACCAGAGCGACTGTCTCACCGCCTTTGATGGTCAGGTTCAGACCTTTCAGGATCTGAAAGATCAGTATTAATGATAGCAGGAACAAATGGTTCAAATGGCTCTGAGCACTATGGGACTCAACTGCTGAGGTCATTAGTCCCCTAGAACTTAGAACTAGTTAAACCTAACTAACCTAAGGACATCACACACATCCATGCCCGAGGCAGGATTCGAACCTGCGACCGTAGCGGTCTCGCGGTTCCAGACTGCAGCGCCAGAACCGCGCGGCCACTTCGGCCGGCATAGCAGGAACAGTATGGGGATTAATGTAATAGCTAAGTGTCAAAATATATTTTAGAAACGAAAGGTTTTTGTTGTGAAGCACACTGCAGATTTCTCCTGGGGCGTTTAAATACATTTTTATGAACAAAATATGGCTTTTAGTTACCTTCACGCCTTTGCGGGAAGGATACTCGAAATGCACGTCGTTGAAGTGTATGGAGCCGTCGACTTTGTCCGGGCGCTCTCCCTCAGTGGAAATGCTGTCGATGAGAGATTCGCGGTCGATGACGGAGTACACCTTGGCGGCGGCACCCCTCGCTATCGAAAATGCTTCGATAAATGGCGACGCGACCCCGAACGACATGAAGCCTGTCATGCAGCCCATGAACACCTGCGGCAGAGAGAAAGGCACCTGCTATAGTGCTGCAGAACTCCACGTCAACAGTTCAGTTGGTAGTGTAGTAAAGCGTTAACTTACGTGAGATGGAAATAAAGTACAATTTGATTAAGGTTCATCTAATCTCCGGGTAGTAATATTTCGTACGTTACAGCAAGGACTTCCTTAGATCCAACTTTTGATAGAAGCTGTGTAATTATAATGATTACGTTGGAATGACATGAAAGATTTTAACTTTCCTTTCTGTGTGCAAGCAACCGAAAGCCGAGGCCGTTTCTAATTTGTTTAACACTGAAGCGCCTATCAAACTCAACTGTACAGCAGGCAACAGCACTACCTTATCTTCTATTATGACTTCGTAAGGCGTCGAATCATAAAAACGAGTAAAGTGGCGTAGTGTGTCAGACACTGGATCCGCATTCCGGAGGGGGCCAGTTCGAATCCCTTTTCGCTCATCAAGATTTAGGTTTCCTTCGGCTTCCCGGCTGATTCCTTTTTGAATGACACAACCAGTTTCCTTCATCTTCCTCATCTTCCGTTCTCAATCCAAGTTTGGACTCCGTCTTTAATGACCTTGTTGTCGCTGGTAAAAAATAAGTCTCCCTTTCTTCCCCTTTTTAAAAGATCGTCTGCCAGACTGGTCTTCAGTTTATTAAATAGTGTTCGCAAATTCTTAACAAACCAAATTAAAGCCGTCAGAGCTTCAGTGAAAGCAAACTTTCTAAATGGAGCCCCTCTAGTAAACTGAAATTTTTTCTTTCGAAGCACGGTAGTCAAGTGATTGGACAAGATCTGAAATTTTCTTTAACACTAAGCAAAGCCGTTGATTGCTTAAGTACACAGTACTCATACAAAAGTTATCAACAGCATATAGTAAATTTCAGTGTCGAGCTTGGACGTATTCCTCAAGGATGGCGTGGTATGTGGGCCTTTCTATGCACGTGACTAAAATTTGATAAGGACGGATGGTCCTCTTCTGCGGTCTGCCGTATTGCTCTTTCGAATATGTTACAAATAACTCGATATCGATGAGTGCAGTTGCTTCACAATACGAATATCTATGACGTTTTTTTTACCACACTGTACCATAGATCCAAGGTAGCCTGGTCATCTTGAATTCAGTAGGCAAATATTTTCCATTTCGTGTGTAAGTAGTTTTATGCTTGGTTCCTCTAATTTTGAGCACTTAGTGACAACGTACATGTTTCTGTAAACTTTCAGTCTTTATGTTTTTGTGAACATTTCTCTTTACCCATCTCAATTTCTATTTACATTTTTCTCATCTTATTTTTATCCTGTATTTTACATATTTAATATTTTTACTTGAACTGCGATCATTCTCTCAATTTATATACGGTTTGCACACGTAATTAATGTTATAATATACACTGTTTTCTGTAGTTTTATTATTTTAGAAGTACTAAAGATCGTGTAGATACTACTGTTATGTGAACGTAGGCTATAGGTACAATAAGCAATACGTAATTAAAATATCTGCACAGCCACTCACAGTGTAAGTTAATATCTCTTAATAGCTTATCATCATATGTATATACGTGGCATGTTGACTAATGTGCATATAATTACCTTAAAACGATTGATTATTCTCCCAGTATGAAAATACCTTTACTACGGTTTATGTTCAGATGTCCATCAACATTACTAGAAAACGATATATATTGAAATTAAATCTTCTCTTACTGTCCTGATGCAGAGAAAAAATATAGCTAAGGATAATGAGATAAGATTTTTGTAGTCGTTCAGTCGAATAACTTACCGTGATCATGGTGGCAGCGTCGTACACCTTATCGTCTGTTTTGTACATGTCTTCTATTATTAACCCCACACCGTACCAGAAGGCGAGTGCGTAGCTGGCATAGATGACAAACCACAAGATACCGAATCCAAGCCCATTCAGCAAATTCCTTCTGACGTTGAGCTTTTTAGCGGACAAAAGATTTTTCTCATATCTGCAGAGAGAATTAAAACAAGGTTTAGATATGATGTGAAGCCTACTCTTCTTTGTTATTAGCGGTCAGATGAATGTTTAAAATACGCAGATGAAGCACCGGTCATTATCCTGTAAAGAAACATGACACTGGAGAAACTACAGCGGCCCAGTTGGGAAAGTGTGGTAGGGAATTAGACCTTACTGTTTCTTAATTGTCGAACCATGCTACCGTGCTGCATGAAACCCGAGCAGACTGGTGTTTTGGATGTTGAAACAAGACAGAGATGTACGTTTAATTTAATTTTAGTAAAGTGCAGTGAAGGTACTTAACGTTATAGTGCTAATGCCAATTATAAAATAACCTGAAACATTAAACTTAAGATAATCTGTGAAGATAGTCTTCTCTGGAGTGGAAAGAGTTTCTTAAGACTTCAACTCCACTACAGTATCCATGTGACATTCAGTGTGCTCTGGCAGGTTGTTGAATACATATGCAATCACGTAACCATCTCCATCCAGTATTTGTGTTCGTGAAGGTTGTTTTCGTTTCCAGTGCTATATACACTCTTTTCACTATTTTTGAAAAAAAAATGAACTATTAGTAATGAGGAAGATGGTTAATTAATATAAATATTTTAAGCAGTTACTTTTTTGGAAAGGAATTTCTAGAATCGACACCGAATATAACCGTTAAAACACGCTTCCATTTTCTAAAAGCACTGTAAGCTGAGTTTCCTTCATATATTATCCCATAACAAGTTAATATTCGACAATATGTAAAAGAAACAAATTTCTTCATTTTTAAATCGTCTGTAGAGCAATAAAGCGTTCTATAAACAAAGCTCGCCTTAAGTGCTTAATAATTCAAGGCAGTTTGTTTACCAGTTAAGGTTATAATATTCAGTACTTCGTGCTTCTCTCTGTTATCTTCTGTTTCGGTGCCGCTATGTTCACCGCGTGAACGTGTAGATGATTTAGAACCACTTATTAATTTTACGTAAGACCAAAACCTCTTACGGTTTTTACTCAGATCGGTTAACAAAATGCCTCTCTCATTGCTCTCCTTACGCTTTCGCTTGTCAGCCAGGTTTTGACTTCTCTTGAATCTGTGACGATGCTCTCTTTGATTACGTAGAAGTTTTCTAACACGGCTATTAAATGGAGATGGTTGTTTTTTCATACCTTAAGACATTGCTCGGAACATTTTTGTTTGAGGCTTACTGAACGATACTTTTCAATTTTTTTCATATGTGCTACACGTCGTAGTCCTCAGCACTGAATATTCGATGCTGACTGCACAGGTGCTCTTAAATTCGTATCCTGTCACTCTCGTTAAGCAATAATATTTTCGGTATTTTAAACATAGCTGCGGTACAGCAACGGTTCCACGTCAAAAGATTAAAAAACAGCCGACCAGTTGCAAAGGATAAAGTAATCTTTACCTAGGTTTCAATAGATATAAATCTATCTTCTTCAGAAGACGGCAATATTACAGTAACATGGAGTGAAGTATCCTAGTCATTTTTGCAAACATTTACATAACTCAGTTGATCCAAATAAAACATAGCCCTGAGAACAGGGTTTGTCAGACATATAGAAATTAAGAACATTTTCCTACCTTTCTCAACATTGGTTGCAAAACTTGTAGTCATAGTATGTATCACAGCCTCATTATCATTCATACCTTCCTTTACGTCAACTGACTCTGTAAGCTCTGATCTGTTTGTTGTTAGGAGGTCGAAGATATTACCTTCACGAATTGTAATTATCCGCTCGAAGTAACTTTCGGACAAGCCACCCAGAATAATGCCGCACGAACCCCTGTCTCTGGCACCAGTTTTGATGGCATGATTCTCCGCGTCAACTTGCCAAGTTGAAGCCACCCCCTATTACAAAGGCAAAGTAAGGCAAATTAGTAAGGATTTTCTGAAGAGAGCCTGAGAGGCAACACTTGAGGAATCAGGATGTCCGTGACGTACTGTTGTGCCGTTGGAGGTCCGACAGTCACTACCGACCTTAACATACCTGGTGGTTCCCCACATCTTGACGCCAGGGGTAATACCGCTGTGCCGGCGTCATGTTCGCTGATCACTGTTATCCAGGTTAGAGCCGCACCGTGATTCATCACTGAATGCAATGCGACGCCATTCATCAGCTGCCTATCCTTCGCCGTGACTTCGCCACTCCAGACGCTACCTTTGCAGTGTTAATGGCAGCCTACTCGTGGGACGGTAATTCCCTAGCTCGGCTGCTCCTAGTCTCTAATAGTGCGAGATGACACAGAACGTTGCAAATAGTCCATTAGTTGTTCTCGGGTGGCAGACGCAGGGATGCCATGGTTACGACGAGCTTGGTACATAATGAGAGCCTCTCGTATGGTGGCCAGAAGTAGTCAACCGGAACCTTGACAACGATTGTGCCTGTCAACACTTTCCCAAGCAATCTAAAATCGGGCCGTTGTTACATCTGGACGCTCCAAAAATCTGGACATTTCACGATTTGACCAGGCGGCCAAATTGAGATCCACAATGAGGCCTCTTTCGAAGTGTCAACAACCGGTATAGCTGCCTCACACGAAGTATGCGGCATCCTTTATACTGATCATTCCACGAACAACACAGGTCCACTCTGATGACCGTTGTACCAGTCACAGAGAATTGTGAACGCTGATCACTTAGACACGCGCCAACGCTGTGTACATCTACGAAGTTACATTGAGATTCGACAATGATTTTTGAGGGTTCCTCCCTTTTTTTTTTTTTTTTTTAAGGAAGCGTAACCAGTCATGCATGTTCGACTTTCGGACGAGGTCTCCGCAAGAAGACCGTAGCAGTATAGATACCATAGTTGCTAATTCCTACCAGCAACCAACGCCAACAACATGACGATGACTAGCAGTAGCTTCTAAGAAATACTGTCGGGTTTACTCGAAGTGATCCAGTGGCAGACCCGAAAGCCATATGTGGAACGGGTCAGACGGCAAAGCCTAAAGAATCATAAAGAGCTGTATGTAACTCCGCTCCGCACACTTTGAAATTATAACAGTCGTATCAGTAGACTCCGTAGAGCCGTTCACCAGCTGGTCCATTGTGAAACATTGAGGAGTTGTTACTGAACGAAAAAACACATCCGGAGATATATCAACAACAACTGAAAGAAAAAACTTCCAGTTACATGACTCTAAGCAAAGTTTCATTAGGTACTAATTAATGGATTATTGCTGAAGAGGAACCTACCTTTCCACTTCCTTCTCACGGCCTCCAAAGGCAATGACGGTCCTTACGGAGCTAAGCACCTCTTCCGCAATAGCTCCAGCCTGTGCGTACTTGGACATTTCTTTCTTGGCGATGCGCGATGTTGCGAAACCGACGATGCCAATGGCGATGACGCTGACAGGTAGGGAGATCAGGCAGATAAGCGCGAGTTCCCAGCCGCGGTAGAGGACCAGGCCCACACTGCCCACAAAGGTTACCACCATCTGGACGAACATGGGCACCTTCTCCCCAACGCCGTCCTCCAGCTTCGTCATATCCCTGTCACACATCAAGTAGTTCATTACATTTTATTTTTGAAATTTCTTAATGATTCTTTTGTAGTTTTATCCATTGTCATTATGTACACTATCTGACCAAAAGTATCCGGACGGCCTTAAGCTGAACTGACCACAAGATGTCGCCCGAGGCTGAGCCACCAGTGGAAAAGGTGCAGAGAGTATTTTGTTGGTAGTAGGAGAAGCAGCAGAATAGGTGGGTCAGGAGCACCCAGTGACTTCGAACGTGGACCAATCGTTGCACATCACCTCAGTAACAAATCCACCAGGGACATTTCAACTATTTTAAAGGTGCACGAAGCAGCATCCGTGAGGCAATGGTTTGTGGCCAATAACATTCTTGAAATGGACTGGCCAAACCAGGGACCCAACCTGAATTCTCTGCCTCGTGATGACTGGGTGTTGTGTGATGTCCTTAGGTCAGTTAGGTTTAAGTAGTTCTAAGTTCTAGGGGACTGATGACCATAGATGTTAAGTCCCATAGTGCTCAGAGCCATTTGAACCATTTGAACCCAACCTGAACCTACTGGTGCACTTTGGGGATGAGTTGGAACGTCGACTCCGCTGCAGACTCAAGCGTCCTACATCACTGCGTTCTCTAGCTTCGGTTCTTGAGGAAGAATGAGCTACCATTCCTCCAGAGACACCTGGTACAAAGTGTTCCCAGCAGACTTCATCTTGGTCTACAACGCGTTGTTGTAAGCGTCTCTATGGCAACGCCTTTTCAAAGCTCTATAGGCGGCTTTTGTTTCTACACACTACAGCCGATTACCCTTCGCTATTTAAAGCTGTCAAGATCGCTGCCAGGTGTCAGGGATTTCCTTAAGTTGATTCGACTGTAAGAGTGTTTTAGTAGTAAGCAATAAGTGTGTTAAAACTTCATGCATGACACGACATTTTTTCGAGCACATCGGTGATTATGACGTCATATCTCCGCAACTATGAGTCGTACAATGATCTATTTGCGTAGGTACATTCAGCGAAATATCTGGATACTGTCAGTGAAATGTGTTGTCAGTGACTGTAGTATTAAAAAGTAATAAATTAAAACTTCATGCAAGAGGTGGCATTTTGTTACGCTTCTCAGTATTTGAAGCCATATCTATTGGAGTATGTGTCGTACAGCGATATATTTTTGTTTCTACATTCAGCGGAATATGTAGATACTGTCTGCAAAATGGGTAGCGAATAGATTTAGTAGCTAAGAAATGATACATTTCGGCGTCATGCACAATGTGGCAGTTTTTCACGCCATCTCAGAGTTTATGTCGTCGTATGTCCTGAACTATGAATGTCTCCATGATATACTAATATTGTCGGTGGGACCAGTGTACTAGAATAGAGCAGTTCGTAGGCTTCACTGTGTGCACATGGTATGGCAGGCAGTAATACCTTCCGTATACAGTGCGTTAAACACCCCACTGGTACACTTGCGTCATTTGAAAAGAAGAATGATCACTAATCGTCGAACCACACTACTCGCCTCCAGTCAGCTGGTGTTCAATTAATGTGTAGCTTTATATGCTGCTGTCAGCAGTAGTCTTCGGCGAAGTGGCCTTCTCCCGAAATGTTCACTCTATGTGGTTCTGTTCGCAAAGTACGTTCGGAAACAGGCAGAAAATGTACTGCATTCGTTGGCGGCAGAATTCCTGTCACATTTGAAACCATGTTCTTTGAGAAGGTCTGGCGCTCGCTTCTAGTTCATATCGGTTAGGACCATTTTACTATAATAGCTCTTACGCCATGCTACGTGGCTGCGAGATATACACCATTCCTTGAAGACACGTTGGACAGTCCTCGTCGATGCGCCAACAAAACCTCAGGTTCATTCACTGTGTGGGCATGGGCACTACCAAACATGATAGCTTCTTTCTGCCATCCTGTCACGTCTCCACAACGACCCACATTACGCGCTAATTTTAATCAACCGACTAGCACGTACACCCGACTCAACTGCCAAGACTTACCAGTTGTACAACACTACAGCGCGCTACAGCGAACTGCCTGCTCTTTTAAGGGAATGAAATATATTTTTTCTGCAAGTTTTTATCTTATCATTTTAATAGTGATTGTGAAAAAACATAAGGATATTTAAATGGCAGACAATACAATGCATCTCAAGATTACAGCTAACTATCAAAACCTTTCAAGTTAGTTTATCTTGTGTAAAAAGAAAATTAAAGTATGCATACCTCATAAAATATGTTTGTTTGTATATTTGTAATGGCAGACAAGACAATGCATCTCAAGATTACAAAATGATTCAAATGGCTCTAGACACTACGGGACTTAATATCTCAGGTCATCAGTCCCCTAGACTTACAGCTACTTAAACCTAACTAACCTAAGGACATCACACACATCCATGCCCGAAGCAGGATTCGAACCTACGACGGTCGCAGCGGTGCGGTTCCGGACTGAAGCGCCTAGAACCGCTCGGTCACAGCAGCCGGCTCAAGGTTACAGCTAATTACGAAAACCTTTCTGGTTAGCGTATCTTGTGTGAAAAGTAAATTGAAGTATGCATACTTACTATAGAAATCGATGAATGTATATTTGTTTGTGTGTTTCATATCTCCTCTTAAACTAACAGACTGATATCAACCAAACTTGGTACACACATCGATTACTGTCAGGGAACAGTCGCTGTGGGATTTCACGTCATAAAACGAGAGGCGTGAAAAACTGCTCCATCATGCCTGACGTTTAAATTTATTACTTCTGTTTTGCTAACTCTATTCGCAATAAATTCGCAGACAGTTTGAGACAGACACATGTCAATCGATTTGGCATTATCATTTCAGATATGTTCAATAATTTTCTATAAGTGAACTACTATCTGCGGTGGTATGTGATTGTTGTAGCATTGAGCATTTTAGTAGCTGTTGTATTATGCTTTCTCGAGCTGATTTCGTAACCTGCGGATTCTACAGTAAATAGAACTGCTCAGTGGAATGAACAGGGAACTTAACAAATAATCTGTGTTACAAATAAAAGAGAGCAATACAAAGATGAGCAGTAATGTCGACGAGCAGTAGAAAGATCATTACATGTTACACAATCAAACAAAATGAAAAATAGAAACAGCAAAATAAGGCAAAGTAAGTGAAAGAAGTCGACTGCAGAAAGAAGTGACACGATTAAACAAAATAATGTAAGCATGAGAGTCGTCAGAAGGCGATTGTTACTGGTGAATACAGCTTTCTTCCATAGAAAAGGTTTACTGCCTGCAGTTCATTAGCTTCACATATGCTTTTCGAGAGTCTCATGCTAGATTACCACAACTACTTTTTCTCCTGAACGACAATCCTTTCTGTATTAAATTCTTCGCAGATAAAGATTATGAGACAGTTTCCTCCAAAAGCCTGCTGGACTTTATGGCGCAAGTGGAAGGGCAAAATTTGGCACGCACAGTGAACGGTGGGAGGCAAGTTATTTCTCCAGTACTTACTCCGACATGCGGCTAGCGAACTCCCCAGACTGGTGCACGTCGTACCACCCGATGTCCTGGCGTAGCGCCGAGAGCAGGTAGAGGTTTCGGATCCGGTGAATCTGCAAACGGCAACACGAGATCATGACATATCGCCAGGTGCGGCGTACAAGTATTCTAGAAACATCGTTGCTCTCACTACTCATTTTTGTTATAAACGCTAACAAAATGAACGTAGGAATACTTTAATTATAATAATATAAATAAAATACAAATAAAATATCTTTCCTGTTCAACACTAGCTTTTTATTCTCGTAAAGTAATGAGTGCTGTCGACAGGGGAACACAAATTGATTCCATGTTTCTAGTTCTTTAAAAACAGATACAAACGTTCTCGGACGCAAAAACATTTATTTTGATGGTAACCGGTTTCGGTCAGTTTTTGACCATCCTCAGACCCTCATGACGCGATGATAGTCGGTGGCGGTGAATGGAGCGGATGATGTAATTCCCACGAATGTCAACTTATCACTGCAGTGAGCAGTTGAAGTTCGTGGCGTTACAACACCCGCTCCATTCACCACCACCGACTCCCACCGTAGTATGAGGGTCTGAGGATGGTCGAAAACTTACCGAAACCGTTTACCAGCTACTCACGACGAGAAATGCTATCAAAAATTAGCTAGAAACATGGTAATTTTCTGCAGGGCTGCATCAGCGCATCAGGGATTCCATGCGACGGAGGGTGGATGCATGTATCCTCACTGACGGAGGACATTTTGAACATTTCCTGTAACAAAGTGTTTGAAGTCACGCTGGTACGTTCTGTTGCTGTGTGTTTCCATTCCGTGATTAATGTGATTTGAAGAGAAGTAATAAAATGAGCTCTAACATGGAAAGTAAGCGTTTCCGGACACATGTCCACATAAGATATTTTCTTTCTTTGTGTGTGAGGAATGTTTATATATATATATATATATATATATATATATATATATATATATATATATATATCAAGAAATGATGTTATGTGGACATGTGTCCGGAAACGCTTAATTTCCATGTTAGAGCTCATTTTAGTTTCGTCGTCCACCTACGCTCAATGGAGCACGTTATCATGATTTCATACGGGATACTCTACCTGTGCTGCTAGCACATGTGCCTTTAGAAGTACGACACAACATGTGGTTCATGCACGATGGAGCTCGTGCGTATTTCAGTCGAAGTGTTCGTACGCTTCTCAACAACAGATTCGGTGACCGATGGATTGGTAGAGGCGTACCAATTCCATGGCCTCCACGCTCTCCTGACCTCAGCCCTCTTGGCTTTCATTTATGGTGGAATTTGATAGCTCTTGTCCACACAACCCCGGTACCATAGTGAGACTCTCATTCCCAACTTAATGTCCACACACTACATTCGTAGTGCCCCAGCCCACTACACTCATTACTCGCTGCAGACAATCTTACCGAGTCCCATAAGCGTTCGGGCAATGCGTGAGCATCCGCACAGAAGAAGAAGTTTGGCCGTGGATAATCTGACTTGTTGGTGAATGACGCATGTCTGGAAATCAGCATTTGGCTTCTGGTGGACATGTTTTCTTCCTGGTGTGCGCGGAAATTCTCTGACAGTCCTCTCTATAGCTGTCTGTTTAGGTTGTCGTGTCCCTGCCCGTGCGGCTGGTCCCGGCGGTACGAATAGCCTTCTTCCTACCCTGATTAAAGATAATTAAATCAATACCTTAAGCTGTCCGCAGGCGTTGATATACATACATCAACGGGGACAGTTGAAAATGTGTGCCCCGACCGGGACTCGAACCCGGGATCTCCTGCTTATATGGCAGACGCTCTATCCATCTGAGCCACTGAGGGCACACCTTTTTCAGATTCATCATTATCAACCGGGATGATGGCGTGGCTTATGTTGCTTTCGGAAATGGGGTAGTAGTGCTGCGGAATCGGTCGTCAAATAAACAACTTGGCACGTGTTGTGGTAAGATGTGTGATTCCTATGTTCTTATTTTCATTTCCGCAGTCTCAAAGGGAGTGATAATGATGTCGTCATTATGCGCCGTTTGCCTTCTTATCTTATCCATCGAATGCTTCAGAAGCGTAACCACGCACTCATTGGTCGTAATAACGGTTAAAGAGATAACTTCATAATCATTCTTCCGATTTCAACATTAACGCTAATTTTTATTCCCAGTTGGCATGATGGATGTAGCTGAACCGTAATTGATCTGAGTCCATTATGATCTTTTTAATACAGCGTAGAGCATAGCTTAATAATGCTCTGTAGGTTGTAATCGATACACCAATCTGACTGCATATTAGTACAGTTTTACTGCTTTCCGCTTTCTCATAGGTAAGCGCGTCATCAGAAGTCAGGCCGCACCTTTTTGTAACACCCTGTATATTGAATTCAATAATTTTTTAAATCTCATTTAAAATGGATCTTCTTTATCGGTAATGTAGAAATTTTTCACCATCCGGCGGACGGCTTGCTCATTAAAATTGTCTGAAATGGCCTTCCTAGAGCTTCTGGGCCTTTCCTCATTAGGCGTTGAAAATGTCGAGGATTCATCTACCTGGTCTCTTTGAAAATGTCGAGGATTCAGCTACCTGGGCTCTTCACAGATCTCCTGATCGCTGAACGGAGGTAAATTATACACAATTTGCTTCTTCCATTCTGTTCAACGTGGATTTCAGTTTGAATGGAGCGTCATCAGAAGAATGTCTGATATGAAATTAATGCAGGATGCTGTGTCAGTGTATGGTGTGAACAATAACGGTGCATCTGTATTCTGGTTCCAAATGTTCAAACAGTATGAACGTTAATTTGAGGTATCTATAAGAGAATATTGGAAGTCGGAAGCCTAGAAAATTGTGGAGATACGCAGGAAGACCTGCACAGGACGATGCCTTGTGAAGATATTGGAAGCCTTCTGTTAATATAATACGATGTGCCACAAGTAACGGGAAGATGCGTTATTTTTTGATTGCCGAAAATTCACTATAGACAGTCCTGCCTGTTAAACGTGTGGAAGTATGCATATTGAGAAATATAAAGAGAAACGACCACACAAACTAATCTTGTAAAGGCCGATGACAGAATGAGATTCTCAGGAAGTGTAGTGCACCCTTAACGCAAGCAGCTTACAAAAGCATCGTTCGACCGGTACGTGAGTACCACTCCTCAGTCTACGACTGATAAAGGATATAGAGAAGATCGAAAGAGGAAGAGCTTAATACATCGTCACGTATTCGTTAAGCAAGTGCGAAACAGCTAGGGAGAAGGTATACAATTGCGCGCAGACAAACCGAGATTCAGGTTTTGCCATGGTTTCCCTAAATCGCTCTAGGAAAATGCAAGGATGGTTTCTTTGAAAAGGCACGGTCGATTTCCTTCCCTTATCCGAGCTTGTGCTTCGTCCCTGATGACTTCGTTGTCGACGGGAAGTTGAACTCTGATCTTCCTCCATTGTTTTCTCAGTTCACGACGTGATTTGCTGTTAAAATTTCGAGAGCGTACATTTGCAGAAGAGTCAAACACATATTGCTTACTCTCACATATGTCATGTGAACAGAGACTCTTTAGTAGCGTTTGCCCCATCGTGCACGGTCCCCTGTTTTCATGATTTGGCAGATTTGTTTTGTTATTTAACTTTGTGGCCGAATGTCCCTGCAGTTGCTACAGTCGTAAATTAACCTAAGGAAAGGCAGTCGAATGCACCAGGTGTTTACGAATACTGTTAACTTCGTTCTGTGTATTATCATAATTTAACTGTTTGTGTGTCTTATTGGTGGAGGTTGGAGACCAGATCCATAATTTGTATAAACGAAATTGGAAAATCGCTAAAAAGTCAGGTTGAGTCGTATAACAGATCAAAAGTCATTTAATCCGGCGTGCGCATCCGATTCGGATCTTGCTATCTCCCTGTCTTACTAGTTAGCACACTGAGAGTTAAGCTAAACGAGCAGGTCGTTCCGTTAAAATACTGGAAGGGTAACCTTAGAAAGATTTGAGCTCCTACGGAGATATGCGAGCAATCGTTGTTCCGAAGCACGCATTGACTTTAGAAAGCAGGCTACACACGTCATCCCACGCAAAGACCATTGCGCAGCAAGAGTGGCGCATTGTCATAAGAGAGTACGTGTTCTGAGTTTCTTGCAGACAGAGTTCTGCTGCGGTACGGACAACGGATGGGTCACAGTGTGCGATTAAAATGGCGCGGCAACTGGAAACGTCCACAAAAGTTGAAGTACGCGGGACAGTACTGTTCTTGTGGGTAAACCATCTAAATTCCGCACAGACTCACTGGGAAATTCTGGTGGTATGTGGAGCAAATGCAATATCGACTACAGCCTTAGTGAAATGGCGACAGTTTAACCAAGACGGCATAAACGATAGTGATGCTGATCGGAAAGTCCAAATTTTGCACCATGTGATTTCCATCTTTTCGACAGGCTAAAAGAACATCTGAGGAAAAAGATATTTTCCAACGTTCACACAGCGGTTCTGGAATGGCACAATGTCCAAGGAGCAGATTCCTGTCATTGAGAAATCCAACGATTAGTAGGCTGTTGACAAAAGCTTGGTCACTGCGTTGAGAAATAGTGTCATGTATCTGTGTCACTTTGAAGTGTAGTGTGGCATTCAATAAAAGTTTATTAAAACTAAACTAAACTCCGTCCGGACAGGCTATGAAGGCCCAACAGTACTGACCGGCAGCCATGTCATCCTCAGCCTAGAGGGGTCACTGGATGCGGATATGGAGGGTCATGTGGTCAGCACACCGCTCCGCCGACCGTATGTCAGTTTACGAGACCAGAGCCGCTACTTCTCAATCAAGTAGCTCCTCAGTTTGCCTCACAAGGGCTGAGTGCACCCAGTTTGATAACAGCGCTAGGCAGACTGGATGGTCGCCCATCCAAGTGCTAGCCCAGCCCGACAGCGCTTAACTTTGCTGATCCGACAGGAACCGGTGTTACCACTGCAGCAAGGCCGTTGGCAAAAGTTTATTAGGTTGCCAAAATAATGTGCACCTTGATGAACAAAATTCTTCTGGGGGTTGTCCGGCGTCACTGTAGAAATTGTTTTACTGGAGGAACGGTGGCCGCATTTATTGCAATACGTCATATTTCTGGAAGACGATCGGCCCTTGAATTTAGAACGCTAGTCGTGACGAAAGGGAAAGGGTAGGAAGAATATGTGGAGATGGTTTCTGCTCTTTCGGACAAGAAGAGGGTCAATGGCCGGTTAGCCTTAACTATATATGGAGATGGTATCTGTTCTTTCGGACATGTCCGGAAGAGCAAATACCATCTCCATATATTGTTAAGGCTAACCGGCCATTGACCTTCTTCTTCAGTGCGGATGCTCACTCATTGCCCGAACTCTTACGGGACTCGGTAAGATTGTCTGCAGCGAGTAATGAGTGTGGTAGGCAGGGGCACCACGAATGTAGTGTGTCGACATTAAGTTGGGAATGTGAGTCTCACGGGGAGCGTGCAAGGGACAAATCCCTGCAGTTGCACTATCCTCTGTGCCCTCAGTGGCTCAGATGGATAGAGCGTCTGCCATATAAGCAGGAGATCCCGGGTTCGAGTCCCGGTCGGGGCACACATTTTCAACTGTCCCCGTTGATGTATGTATATCAACGCCTGCGGACAGCTTAAGGTATTGATTTAATTATCTTTAATCAGGGTAGGAAGAAGGCTATTCGTGGAAAATCTGACTTGTTGGTGATTTACGCATGTCTGGAAATCAGCGTTTGGCTTCTGGTGGACATGTTTTCTTCCTGGTGTGCGCGGAAATTCTCTGACAGTCCTCTCTATAGCTGTCTGTTTAGGTTGTTGTGTTCCTGCCCGTGTGGCTGGTCCCGGCGGAGGTTCAAGTCCTCCCTCGAGCATAGGTGTGCGTGTTTGTCCTTAGGATAATTTAGGCTAAGTAGTGTGTAAGCTTAGGGACTGATGACCTCAGCAGTTAAGTCCCATAAGACTTCACACAGATTTGAACATTTTTTGTCCCTGCCCCGTGAGGTTTCCGTCCCGCAATCTCTCGCGGCCCCTCGGACAGGGATAGCCGGCAGCCAGTACGCCGGAAGTTTGTAGCTGTCTTCTCTGTTGATGTTGTGAGGTTGCTTAACGATTTCATTCACCTCTCCTATGTTTCGTTGGCGCTTCCACGGTTCCTTTGCCAGTAGACGCCCTTCCTAAACAGTATAGGCTGTCCACAGTCACGGTGTTGTTCAGCTGTCGCCGATTTATTGTGCTGTCCTAGTCGCACGTGCCAGGCGTGTGCTGAATGGCCTCCCTGACTAGCCTATGTCGGCAGCTCTCCACTCGTACTCCTGTAGTATTAAGATCGTTCACTGCATTCTTGGTGGAACCTGTCACGTCGTGGATCTTGACTTCCGTGCACACCAGGAAGCAAACATGCCCACCACAAGCCAAACGCTGATTTTCAGACATGTGTCAATCATCGACAAGCCAGATAATCACCGAATAACCTTCTTCCTTAGGTCCCTCTCTCTTCATGACTAGCGTCCTTATATTCTAGGGTGAATAAAGATATAGAAATATGACGTACTGACACAGACAGTTTGCAATTAATAGAGGCGTCTTTCCTCCGGTGCACCCACCCTGAGGAAGGCCGTGGTAATACGGTGAAAACGTCCGTTTTGTAGTGTATATATTTTAAATTATTCTATCTTTTATGCTATGACGTGATGGAACATGCAGAATAATTTCATTCGTTTTGACACCGTCCGCGGAAGTCTAAGTAGTTATGTCAGTGCGTAAATTGCTATTTAAATTTACCTTATACCATTCGCAACATAAGCAGGAAAGGTGGAAGTGACAGTAGCGCAGAAAGCAAAGTCCACCACTCAGAGCAAATATGCTCAAGGGGAATAGATGTAAACCCGCATGTACCGTCTAGATGTAGATGTAGATGCAGATTCGAGGAAAACAATCAAACTAACCTGTGTGTAAGCGATGTAGTTGAAGCAAGCGACAGCGACGTAGGTGCAGAAGAGTGTGGCTGCGCCGATGATGCTGTTGTTGACGGCGAAGGTGTGTACTCCGTCGAGGAAGCGTTGGGTGAGTTCCGCGTAGGAGAAGTTGCCGCTGGTGGTGGTGTTCTCCTCGGAGTACATGACACGCAGTACGGCGTCCGTCAGCGTCTCTCCCGGCACCCGGCGGTTGCCGGCCATGAAGGCTGTGGCCGCCGACACGATGGCTGGACCCAGCTCCGACCCGAAATCCACCATGATGCCGGTCAGGTCGCCGAAGAAGAGCACGTTCAGCGGCTGGCACACGCCGCTGCCCACGGCTCCCACCAGCCCCACAAACATCAGCAGCTTCTCCCACACAGTCGAGAACCGGTACTGTGGAAAGACACCGTGTGCAGCGCCAACAGCTTCCATTTAAACGCTGACAGTAATCCACTGTCATGCAGGGTGAGCCCGAACTACGTTGACAAAATTTCAGAGGCTGCTCAGGGATATTTCCTCAGTACTATGGCATAAGGGATGGGTGGTGTTACTCCAGTCACAGGCGTCACCAGCGTGGAATTAGTGAGTGGGTGGCGGAGGGGGGGGGGGGGGCGAGAGCGACACACACACACACAATAGATGAGTTACAGGTCACAAAAGGGGGTGTAACGGGAGATCCACTTGAAAAAATTAAGACCTAAAATCACTTTCTGCAGCATTCTGAAAGCCTCAGTCCATACATTTCAACTGGTACTTAACACTTCTGAAGCGTGCCTATTTGAGCCTGGATTAAAACGTATTTTGCTATTACTGAGTATAAAAAAGTTATGTAAATTAAAATTTAAATTTACCGGCGGTGTGTGTATGATTATTACGTATTAACTCCCAAACAACCGTAGAGATTATTTCATATAGAATACTTTTCCAAAGTAAATTCTGCTTAATATTTATTGTAAATGTAAATAAATAGCCTATTACATACACGATTTAATTCAGTTTATTTTTCAAACATAAGAAATAACATTTAAAAACGCGAAGAACTATGAAAACTAGGAATAAAAATGCAAGAGTTGAATTGTCATAAACGATAATTAAATGCATTGTAAAGAGCATAAGGTAAAATAATCTTACAAAATTCTTCGTATAGTAATATAAATACATTTCTTCTGTTGTCAAAATTGTAATATACTCTGTAAAAAATATTTACTTATAATAATTCTTTGGCCTTTTTTACAAAATTAGAGTATTAATCAATTGCCCTGAACTCTCTTCAAGGCAAGTCGTCTCGGCGCATGCTCTGAATGTAACTTTATTATTTACTAACACCGGACAGTGCGTAATTGTCGCATAGTGTTGGATTGTTTGCTGTCTGTCTTCTGACCAACCCTCCTACAGAATTAGAGCAAAGCCAAGCAGGTTCACGCTAATCTCTCCTGCTCCTTTATCACTCATAGTCTCATAGTCGTACCAACACAGCTCATTAAAACTTGTAATATTGTCTTTTTAGTGAATAATATAAGCGGATTTGATTTACTGGCATGTTAGTAAATCCTGTAAATCATTAAAACCTTTTAACGAGTGTAATTAGTTAAGCTTGGGTATATTCGTTTTAAGGTGCCATTTTTTGTCAACTAAGACTCAAAAAATTGAATATTTTCGAAAAATAATGGGGTGACATGCCACCATCTCTACCCCTACACTCTTCGGCAATGACATCCAAGATCTCAGTCACCTTTGTTTCTCCAGAAATATGTGTATTTTACTAAAAACAAGAAACGTTTGTTTCTCTAGGGACTTTTGTTCAAAACTATCTAAACCGGCAATGCTTCGCAATTGCTGAATGTGTATGGGAACTGGATATACATCCTTTAGCTGGGGTATTCCATGGAATTGTTTCACAACGTAATTTTCGGCTCCTCGTTACGATTCGCCCACTTTGAAGCCATGGAACTCGAAATTATAATAAATCATACACAACATGAACGGAAAAGACTTCTTTGATTTTCATTTTTGATTTTTAATTGTTTTTCATTCATTTAAAAAAATTTGTATGCAATAAAATTAAAAAACTTCAAAATATACAACAGTTTTCGTTTTCTAGTTGCTGTGTGGTAAGACTATCCACTGGTTTTCTGAACTGTCAGTTTATGAAAGGGGACTTAACAGCTGACCATGATAAAAACACTCTCATCGTAAATCGATAACATCTGGACGCACAGCCTGCAGCATTCTTTACTGTTACTGCAAACGAATCGGCCCAGACGATAGTTTTTATGAGGCACTAGCAGCTGTGTCGAGAGAGATGTGTCTGATACCTGTGGCGTATGCTATGAACAACGATTCGCTTTGTCCGGATCCTCGGGTAATGTGACATTATGCATGCACGTACAAGACAGGTTGCCCACGTTCTGGTAAGCAAACCACCAGTTTCCGAGCCAAAAAGACAGGACTCGGTGAGTCCCTTGTTTATCCGCTTTATCGGGAGCTGTACTAGGGTCAGTGTGCTATAGTCAGTTATTAGGAGTAGCGGTCTCTCGCTTCACATATTTTATGCTTCCTGTCTGTATTCTGACATGGTTCTGGGGATGGGATTAGGTGTGACTGTGTGATGCACATCTGGACTATTACATACAAGCCTCACGTGGGTAAGTTTAAATGTATTTGTATGTATGTCATTATCGACTATCAGACACAATGTACCTCTCCCACGCACTGTACTGTTGCTTGCGGTTTACATATAAATGTAGATCTCGTCAGACCCTGATTTCGAAACAGGCTATGTACTTCTTGGCCGGAACTTGTAATGTTCAATGTTCTTAAGAAATAAAAAATACCTGTACATTCAGTGTGCCACTCTGAGTCAGATGGACGGCTATAATCTTCGTGTCCCTTCCCTCAGGCCATCCTCTCTGATTTTGAGCTTCACTGTTCCCTATATGTTGCACATATTGTTTGTAGCACCACGTTTGTAGCATTTCTGAACGTACCAGTGACGTGGTGGACGTGTGAACAGTAAAGAAGAGCACTTCTCAGTTACGATCGCTTTCTTTTCCGTCACGCAGAGTGAGCTCGCAGCTGCAGAACATTCGTTACAAACTAGACAACCTCCCTCTCATGCGAAGAGAAAAGTACGTCACCCATTGTAATAAAATGGAACACCTGTAGCCGTCCTTTCCATGTTATTTATTATATAGCTAATAGTTTCGGTGATTTAATACACCATCTTCAATCCTTAACCGACGGTGAGGAGGTGAACTCCTATGGTATACATGACATCTGTGAACTGGTTTCCGTAGACTATTATAACAACAATGTGGTGTCTGCTATCATCAACTACTAACTTATAGGACAAACATTCAAAACAGAACGTCGTGAGAGAGCGAAACGAGAACGACTAGTAGCTCAGATAAGAAGAGAAAAGAAAATTTTAAAATCTAGTGCTACAGAGTAATGCTGAAGATTAGATTGGTTGATCATGTAACTAATGAGAACGTTCTGAATCGAACTGGGGAGGAAAGAAATTTGTGGCGCAACTTACGAAAAGAAGGGATCATTTGAGACTTAAAGGAATTGTTGACACTGGAGGGAAGCGTGAGGGGTAAAAATTTTAGAAGAAAACCGGGCTTGAACACAGTAAGCAGATTAAAAGGGACTCACGTTGAGGCAGTTGTGCAGAGATGAAGAGGCTTTCACAGGATAATCTAGCACGGAGAGCTGTATCAACCCAGTCTTCCGACTGAGTGTCACAACTTATCTTTCACAGATTCATTAAAAATATAAAAAAAAAGGCGCTGGAAGCTTTGAGACAGGAACAGTTAGCAAAACATTAACAAAAACATATAAACAATGAAAAACTCATTTTAAGAGAAATTTGTTTTCAACTTCTGTCATTCTTGTTACAGAACCCGACACTAATTCTACTGGAGTAAATAATTTACATATCGTTTGCTTACCAGCTTAATGAAGGACACACTAGGGATTTCTTCTGTTTTTTCTGACTTTTCAGGTTCTGTGAATTCCCTAGAACAGTAAATATTAATTAGGACATAGTTTCGTCCTATAAGAACTTGCATTACTTTTATGTAAGCTACAAACTATAAAACATATAGTCGTAGTGACTCAGCAGAGATCTATGACAGCTAAAATAGAACATCAACGTGAAGTAGGAGCAAGAGATGTAATTAAATGTAGAAATTACAAGGATTATGGTTCAAGTTGCAATAAAGATTATTACGACACACTAGAAAAAATTGCATTTTGAAAGCCAAAGATAAATTTTAAAACACTTGCTACAAACAGATATTACGACCGAGCGAAGACAAGAATGAAGGTTGATCAAATTCTCTATAACGTTTAAGACAGTACTTAGACATAAAAAAAATACTTACACATCAAGTGCCCCAGTCTTGTTGCCTTCTTCGTCCAGACTCTTAACCCTCACCACTTTTATTGGCTCCGGATCACTTTCCTCCTTCTTGACCTTCATTCTTGTTCAGAGTGTATAAATCTGAAAACAAACCATCCACCGAACTTGAGCAATTACAGTTTTATTACGTTTGCCGTATAACCTGTTTCAATTCTCATACAGTTATTTGATTTAAATTATGAGATACGTACAACTGCAGTTACCGTGTCTTATTGTTTAAGAAGTTTTGTAGAAAACAGTTCAGTAACGTATCATTCTTGTATATTTTACATGCTCTAAAAATAGCATTCCCTTTTATTTGCTTTCGAACTAAACTTTTCCTGTTTTCCATGATTCAATGTGCTCTTTCCAAAAAGTGCCCGAAACGCACAATGTCAGAAACACCTTCTCCACTTGTGATTATTTCATAACAAGGGACTTTTACCTTTTAAGAAATGTATCATCGCCTGCGTCAAAATCCCTCGCATCGGTCATCTTGAGTAATCTTGATTCGAAGTCCGGGGAAGTCATGTAATTTTTCTCCTTCTGTGTCTGTATTTCGAAAGCGAGGTGCGTACGATCACACTTCCAATTACTTCTCGTCGATATAGCCATTTTTGTTTACCAGTAGATCAAATTCTATAGCAAGTACCCTATTTCTTAGGTGCAATGCTTCTCTTTGCCACAGTTTACTTAAGGGTTAAGCAGTATGTGAATTCTCTCATTGTTGTCTGTTCCTATTGCACGTGTATTATTTTTCTGAAAATATTGTACATTGTTATAATATATGATTATAAGAGATTATACGTTATATATAAATCAGCACCTGGCTTGCCTTTTATTCACAGCGCATTGGTACAAAGTTTTAAGAAATCTCGACCTTTAGGAGATCCGTTTCCATTGACAAGAGCTTCCGCTCAGAAAACGCTCAGAATGGAAACAGCGAGGAAGGTGGTGATCTATGCACGGATAGCTCCGTTGGGAAGTGGTGAAAATACTTTGTCATCTAGTAATGTGTAATCACTCATCCTTTCGGAATGGAAACGGCATCTGTATTTACACGTTCAAACTATATCGCTAAAGTAGTCCTTCAGGGCGTTCAGAATGAGCTCGATATTTGTTGTTAATTATTATTTCTTACACGATATTCTTGACTTGCCTATGTTCTCTATATAGATCAATGGAATATATTTGCTGTGATGTCCATTACCTTCTGTGTCGCGAGAAGCTGTATGACCAGTACGGAATTTAGCCAACGATTTAGGGGCCTCTGCCTCGACAATAAAAATCTCTTTAATACCTTGCCTGATATTTTTCATTTTCACTCGTTGAATGCATTGCTTTGTTTCTCCTTGAAAGAA
This sequence comes from Schistocerca nitens, assembly GCF_023898315.1. Taxonomy (NCBI): domain Eukaryota; kingdom Metazoa; phylum Arthropoda; class Insecta; order Orthoptera; family Acrididae; genus Schistocerca; species Schistocerca nitens. The sequence goes on from NC_064617.1 coordinate 743,382,781, forward strand.
CATACATTGTTCCGATTTCGAGTGTCGGTCCGGCACACGGTTTCGATCTGCCAGAATGTTTCATATCAACGGACGCTCCGCTGCAGAGTGAGAAATTCATTCTGGATTTGTTTACGGTTTGTATAATACAACTTTTTCCTATTTTTCGTCTCAACTGAATATCAACAAAATCTTCAAACCCAACTTCCGTCATATCCAGTATCCGGCATGAAATGAAATACGAGACTTTAATATAATCTCATTTTTATCAGCCATGATTGATAAACACTTTTCTTGTCTTGGTAATAAGAAATCAAAGAAATGAATTTGACGGTCTCGCACTAACACCTAGTAATCAACTCACATTTAAAAGGAAAAATAAATGTAATTCTTGCTTCTTTTTCTAATTGTAAGGATTTTCCGTCCTGTTTGCGCGCGTTGACTTATGCAGTATCTATCGGGTAATTGCAAAAGAAAGCTAACCAATACAGCAAGAGTTCAATACAAGAATGAGACAGGCAACTTTCTTTTGAGTTAAATTTGTCTTTCGCATGCTGCAAAATACATCCCTTCCTATCTGCAACTGCGTTGCCGACCTAACTTCTCATAGTGACATTTATATGACAGGTCCGATGAATGGTGGTAGTATCGACAAGTCTCAGCGATCAAGAATAACTGATGTAAGGTACACATCATTCGAGTAAACAAAGCTGACACTCGACGCTCTGGCCCATGAGAGCGACCGTAAATGGCAAATGCCTGTACGGTCGCTCCCATCAGCCACCGCACCGAGTGTCAACGTTGTTTAGGCGGTTTTTACGTGTTCATCTATTTGCATATTGTCGTAACAAAAGTGATAATTTCGGTTGTGTTTTCGTAAGAATGAATAATAAATGTAGAACACTGACTGTTCATCATCCCTGGTTATTCTGCGATATCAGGTGAATCTCATAACGAAACAAAACTCATAGTTCTAAATTTCACATTATTCTGGTCCTTTTCAGGTAGCTCTCGCCAGTAATACGAGTATTAACATTCAACTTAATTACTACATGTTTCAGTGATCTAGAATGCCAGGTAATCACTCATACAAATGCAGGAAAGCTACGTAACTGAAGCGGCATTTTGATTCTACATTAAGCTTTAATTTCGTTTAGTGCTTTTATTATGATTAATGTAACGTGTCAGATTTCATGTTTATGGTTTCCATACGATCAAGCACTATGGCACCAGAGCTCTAATCAACAGCTTACTTAGCTTAAATAACCTTCTATTTACAGGCACTTCATATGTACAACGCTGTATAGTGAAAATTATTTTTTACCCTCTTCATTCGTGCCACTGAAGCAATATTTTATTTCAGTTGCAGAAACAATTTTTTTTGGGTCATCAATCTTCGGACTGGTTTGATGAGGCCCTCCCGGAATTCCTCTCCTGTACTGAACTCGTCATGTCGGAGTAGCACTTGCAACCTACACCCTCAATTATTTGCAGTACTTCATATTTACAATATTTTGTATGACCAGAATTTTTTACATATTATGTCCACCTCTGTGACATCATTATATGTTTGACCACAATTGCCACGTAGCTTACGATCTAATGCACTGGAAATACAACCATTTGATCGTGATGGTGCTGAGCCTGGTAGGTAGCTCTTGGGAAAATAATTTTTGCAATAGATAAAGCCATGACATTTGTATTGCGTTTTAGCCTCATTTTACACCATAGTCCAATGGAACTACGAATAAAATAAATTTTACTGCTGTATGTTATTCAGTTATTTTCTTTATTTATATAAACATTACTGTCGTTGTTAATGTCGTAAATGCAGCTAAAATTTTTGGTATTACCAAATGCAAAATATTTTAATAGCCGTTATTGTGAGTGAAATAACGCCACGGTTGCTTCGAGTCAACCGACTGAAATCTAAATCAAATCCCAAACAGTTTTAGTTGTAAACAATTCACTCAACTTTAATTTGGTGGTTCAGAGCACTAAGAAGTAGGAATGAAGGTGCACAACATAATTGTATCTTACCGGGTACCGCTAGCAGACTCTAAACTCAAACTCCTTGCTTGTCAAATGACAACTGCAGTGTGTTTTCACGCTCATTCCTATAAGAGCAGTGAAAGTGACGTAATACGAAGATGAACCAGCAACTCCCGCCCCTTTAGTCATATCTGACAAGTTATCAGAACGGATAAACCATTTAAGTCGTCATGTGACGTTCCTCCCACGTTGCACCGGACGGATTTATCATTGTGTGACGGGTTATCACCTGTTATCACAGCTGATACGAATTGTCACGTGAAGGTAGTTCTTGGGGCCAAAGTCAAAAGCTTTATGGGGTACAGTTTTAATGGTTTAGCCTGTCACTCTTCACCATACCTCAGGGTGTTAAAAGTCTCACTGCCCAAAGGGACAGATAGTGCGACGGAACGCCGGCCGGAGTGGCCGAGCGGTTCTAGGCGCTACAGTACGGAACCGCGTGACCGCTGCGGTCGCAGGTTCGAATCCTGCCTCGGGCATGGTTATGTGTGATGTCCTTAGGTTAGTTAGGTTTCAGTAGTTCTACGTTCTAGGGGACTCATGACCTCAGAAGTTAAGTCCCATAGTGCTCAGAGCCATTTGAACCATTTTTTTGCGACGGAACCCACAACAACGACACCCAGGTGTCGGAAACGCATACTGATTGAGCACTAAGAACCCATAAGCACTTCCATGGTGGAAAAAGATAAACAAAAAGTACAATCCTCAGACATCGTTACATCAAGTTGACTTGAGGTGTTTTGTGACACGCTGGCGTGTATTGAGCCAATAAGCAACATATAGCCCTGAAGTATCTGCTTGACGATCGCACTGCATAAAATGGAACGCTGCACATGGTAGGAACTGCGAGACATGCACTTTCTTTACGGTGCAGCTGAGCTAAAGGCAATGCAGAACCCCGTACCCTCTTTTCTACTCGTAATTATAGTGTTCTCTTATTTCCTTTTACTATGGGTATCTGGTTGCGCCTGTTAAACAGATGACCCTGTAGGAACTTGTCTGTCTGTCGAAACATACACTGACATGACCAAAGTCATGGGAGAGAGACATGCACATATACAGATGGGGCTAGTATCGCGTACACGAGGTGCAGAAGACCACTGCGTTGGCGGAGATGTTATTTGTACTCAGATGATTCATCTCAAAAGTCTTCCGACGTAATTAGGGCCGCACTACAGAAATTAACAGGCTTTGAACGCGGAATGGTAATTGGGGCCTGACCAGGGGATATTCCATTTCGGAAATCGTTAGAGAATTCAATATTCCGAGAGCCACAGTGTCAAGAGTGTGTCGAGAATACCAAATTCCAGGCACTTCCCCTCGCCACGGACAACGCAGCGGCCGACGGTCTTCATTTAACGACCGAGAGCAGCGGCGTCTGCGTTGAGTTGTCAGTGCTAACAGACAAGCAACAATACGTGAAATAACCGCAGTGTACGACGAACGTATCCGTGCTGCGAAATTTGGCATTAATGGGCTATGGCAGTAGACGACCGACGCGAGTGCCTTTGCTAATAGCACGACATCGCCTGCAGCGCATGTCCTGGACTCGTGATCATATCGGTTGGACCCCAGACGATTGGAGAAAGGTGTCCTGGTTGGACTTTCCCGACTTCAGTTGGTAAGAGGCGATGGTTTGGTACGAGTGTGGCGCAGACCCTGCGTAATCATAGACCCAAGTTGTCAGCAAGGCACTCTGAATGCTGGTGGTGGCTTCATTATGATGTGGGCTGAGTTTACATGGAATGGACTGGGTCCTCTGGTCCAACTGTACCGATCCTTGATTGGCAATGGTTATATTCGGCTACTTTGAGATCATTTACGTTCATGGATTTCATGTTCCCAAACAACAATGTCACCTGACCACAACTGTTCGTGACTGATTTGAAAAACATCCTGGACAATGATTTGGCCCGCAGTGAGTCCCATTGACTCATTTATGGGACATAAACGTGAGATCATTTCGTGCGCAAAATCCTGCACCGGCAACATTTTCGCAATTATGGACAGCTATAGAGGCAACTTAGCTCGGTATTACTGCAGGGTACTTCCAACGACTTGTTGAGTCCATGCTACGTCGGGCTGGAGCACTACGCCGGGCAAAGGGAGGTCCGAGGCGATATTAAGAGGTATCCCATGACTTTTGCCACATCAGTGTACGACTCCCTACCAAAACAGCAACATTAACACTTTGACCACTACTTTAGAGTAATCTGAACTTTCTTACTAATGTTAACCGTAGTTTTACTTGTCTGAATATTTCTTAGGCTACCGTGCTTCGCCCGAAGCGTTTAGTGGTCAACTAGCGGTTCCTGTATCCAGTAACAAAGTATACACTTCAATGTTACCTGTAAATATCGTTCTGATACGACAATTAATTTTTTGCACTAAAGCACAGCAATAGCACTCACCAATGGGCTAGCAACCAATACTTACTCAACTTGAGAATTTTCCTCCTAAAAAGCAATAATTCTACTTGCTAATACCGGTCGCTTCGTCCTGAAGATACGAACTTCGAAAGTAGTGCTCATTCAACTTAGAACAGATAATGAGTTTATAATTCCAGAAATGTAGCTTTCTTGTACCAAAATGAAATTATCAAGATCGTAAATGACTTCCTTTTCAATCATTACTTTACGAACTACGCAAAAATACGAAGTTTTAATCGTCATCAGACTGAAATTACTTTAATCTCGAGACTTTTACTGAGCGAATTCTAACAAATGAAATTTAAGCATGTACTGTAACAAAGCGACCATCAGAGTTATGTATCGCCACTTAGTTACGTTAAAAAACCACACAAACATTGCATTTCGCTGTTGTTGCTCTTCTACACCGTAAACATTAATTTTAACACAGGATTTAAACAGAGTAATGATAGGTACTTGATAAAAGATGTTAAAACTACTTAGAATTAGATTTCAGTATTTTGAACACAAAGTACTTTTCACCACAATTTATGTTAAGCTGACTTTCTTGTATGTGAATAACGAAATAAACTGTCTTTAGCGTACCTTAACGGAAGGAGCGCTGTAAAAATACTTTTGTAAATTCTTCACGTGTCTTATTAATTAGGTAGACCAGACTACATAATATCTACGTTTGGGAAACATTATTGAAGTCTTTTTTTATATCTGTCATATTGATCTGGATGCAGGATTGTGGGTGATCAATAACTCGTAGAAAAAGGAAACCAGCAGCCAATTCATCCTTAAAGTTTTATTATTTAAGCAACCTGTTTCATCATCAACAAGTGGAGACAACACAGTTGCTGTCGTGTGTTTGGAGTGTACATGTCGAATAAATAAACGTTCTTGCTAATGAAGCGTCGAAATTGGTTGCTTACATAATATTTTTTAGGAAGAATGACGGCTGTTGGTATACTTCTTTCAGCGAATTCATGAAGTTAGATGGTGTAATTCATGCAACAGAATATTCTAGTCTGGAAAATTCTTGCTTCCACTGTTAGAATTATTTATTAACGCAGAAGTGCTGATTACCGCCTGCTGATTACCTCCTTCTTCCATAATTTGTGCCAACATTATCACTAATATTTGTCTCGCAGAGTACGTCAGTACATGACCTTGCTCTAACACTACTGACAGGTTTGTATGCGTATTGTCATATCGCTGGCTTGGTTGCGGAGTGTCTTTGCTAGGGGCTGCATTTTGCAGAGTCGAGCATGGGACACGGAGCTGCTACATTGTGTTGTGGGTAGCTCTGCATGGGAAAGGCATTATTATGGAAGTTCAAATGTGGCTGCCAGTGATATTATTATGAAGTAACGAGATATGGCTGTGGATTCAGTGAAAAGTGCGTAAAGAAATAATTAACTATGAGCAGCGCTGCCGACAGTTTATTTTGAGTATCTGCCCGTTTGCGTATCGTACCATAAAACGTCAATCATCGGCGCTGTGTTTGGCCTCCCAGAATGAAACTAATATGAATGAGTAAAAATAGTTTACCGCAAAGGAGAGCAATCAAGTGCCAGTGTCTTGTAGCGAGCGTAAAAACATGCGTTCGGTCATCGCGTTTCCGCATCATCAAGGATCAACCGCGTCGCGACGGTTACGCGCACGCTCGTACGAGCGAGAACTGTGAACTGTAAATTAACTCTTATGAACAGTGTTATATTACTGCAAGTGTCAAGAAGGACTGGTAATAGATATCTGTGTGTACGTGACGCGCGTAAGAAGTTTCGTTCGACCATTCGGTTTCCGCATCATCAACAATCACCCGCGTCGTGTCGGTTACGCGTACGCTCGTCCAAGTGATAATCGTGGACAGATAATCATCATCATTGCCTGTGTATTTATCGCCGAAGGTTCGGCCAGAGTAAGATTGTGAAATACGTGTGACGGCGTGAAGTTCAATAGTGACAGACATTAACATGGTCAAGAATGCTACAATGTAATAAGGGCATGATAATTATGAGCTCTCATCAAATCAGCAAGAATGTTAATTGGCATCAACACTTACGACTTAGAGTGTAAACAGTGCAACCTGCGATTTTCTTATTGTCTGGGCTCAAATGGTTCAAATGGCTCTGAGCACTATGGGACTTAACATCTATGGTCATCAGTCCCCTAGAACTTAGAACTACTTAAACCTAACTAACCTAAGGGCAGCACACAACACCCAGTCATCACGAGTCTTATTGTCTCATAATATATTTATTCATACCAGACGTGGAACAGTGTCGCGTTTGGTGTTAAACCCGCCTGCATATTTATATACATAATTTCAAGCAAGCCAGCAACAATGTGGAGCAGCATTAACGTGACCGGCGCGGGAGTACCAGGCACGAGGTGTGGACAGGGCACACGGTCAAAACGGGAACAATTTAAGGGTTCTCCACCAGTTGCACCCCCGGGCGTGTTACAGGCTATTCTCCACAGTTTCAGGATATCTGCGGTAAACTTCGTTCCCCGTAACAGGTGTTCACAAAATTGAAAGCGGCAAGGCCCACCTGCCAACCATATTTCGACATTGTCCACTGGGTCACCCTGCTGTGCATTTACATTTGCAGAAAAGGCTCTCACGAAAATCAACGAGAAACAAGCCTAAGGGCTTACTCATATCTTTGGCAAAATTTTATGTTTCTAATAGCAATAAATTATAACATTCTAAGGAAGACGTCAGACAATACGAATTTTTTTTTTGATACTCTTAATTTCAGAACAACAAAATAAATGTGCAATTCCTAATGCAATTATACTTTTAGAAGGTTTGTTCACATCCCTCGCCGTACAGTCATCAGTATATAGCTGTTAATGAACAAAACCAGATCTCGACAACACATAAAGTAACACTGTACGGTTACAAATAGTCCAATAGCTCAGCGAATGCACCGCGAACGTTTTCCTGCACGATGATGTCTGCATTAACACACATTTACTTCAATCAACGCTGGACTGGACTACTGGTATATTGATGGTACGCAGACCCAATGCAGGCAGACCACGGATGATGCGTAACTTTTGTGGAAGACGTGCTGTTCTGTTTTTAGGAAATGCGCGAGACAAGCATACAAACAATTGCCGCTTACAATTTTACAGTGGTTCGTGACCACAGTCACGTAATACTTTTTAAACAAAACTTCCATCATTTAACTACATATATCGTTTATTATACTGCACAATCATGATTTCGGCCTTTGCCCACTTCCAAGTATCACAATGTTGGGCAGGACCAGACGTCTATAAACGAAGTCATTGGAGAAGTACATTAAGCTTGGTTATATAATGCAAATGTCACAGCATAAAAACCAGAACATATTCACAAAGTGTCTGGCATAAATAAAACAACCATGTGTGACATACACTGAATAATTGTGCCATAAAATGATCACCAGAAAGAGTCATTCCATGTGTAGGCGTCACTGCCTCATGCCACACTGTCGAATTTACTAATGTGTTTGAAGCCAAAGTGAACACCGTAGGCTGCGTTCGGTGGTCACCACTGTTTGATATGGAGCTGCTTCATCGTTTGCGTTCGACCAGACTACAGGCTGTGGGAAGAGACGATTATCCTCGTCAGCTTGAGTCTGTACGCTGGGCTCTAAAGCAGCAGAATGAAGGCCTCAATTTCCTAAAATTGTGATGTTTACGGAGGAGGGTTAATGTACTCTGAAGGCACGTGCAACTGACGTAACCTCCATGTAAAGGCAGATGAAAACTCACGTACAACGAGACTGCCAGTCGGTCGACGCAGTAATTATTTGATCGTCATATTGCAGAATATGCCTTCAGTGTTATATAAGAGTACTAGACTTCTTGAGTGAAGGTGCTGACACAGCTCTGTGCCGCGAAATTGAATTTCACAGTACAACTGCTTTCTTTCCCTCCCAGTGGTGCTTTGTCTTTCACACGTAGTGTGGCCAGAGGACGTGGTTGCAGCGTTTGGACCGCAGCAACTCCGCTTCGGGCTTTGAGGGAGCGGCGTGGTACAGAAGAAGTTAGTCTGCTGCCCCGAGTCATACCAATATCATCATCTGTAGTGTAGGCCAGCGCCGCAACCGTAGTGAAAATGGCGGACAAGCCTGTGGCGGGTCGTCGTGCCCAAGGATCGGCGCAGCAGCCGGCGTTTTTTCGTACTGAGTGGAATAAGCTGCACCGCTTAGAACTATCAACAGATCCAGCAACCGCGATGGAGTGGCCAACAACTCCGTGGCACGTTGCCGGTGGTGAGGTCTCGGGTGACGGGCAAGTTTGTGGAAGTAGGCTGGTCCTAGAGAGTTGCACATTGGAATGGAATGTGTTGCGACTGGAACTTCAGCCTACGCTAGAACCCACGGTATATAGACGCAGACGAGTCATGGGGCGACGCTGGCCCTGGTATGGTGCACGGTCCGAACTTGTTTTGTGTGTGACATGATAGGCCGAAATTGTTGCCGTGGGCCGTAGTCGGAGCGACGACACCTGGTTGGAGGCCAGCAACCGAGACGGAAGTTCAGCTGGAAAGTATGCTGAGATGCTGGGCAGCGTACGCAGCCAACAGTCAGTGCGGGTCACGAACAATATTTCATGGACATCACCGGGGCCAGTGAAGACGGCAACCGAAATCAGGTACGGAGAAGAGTGGTTTTGTTATAGTTGTAATTTTCAGAGCTCTAGGAGTGTGCTTTAGTGGCCAATTGCGTTTGGTGAGCAGCTGCCAAAGTGTAAGAGAGAGATTATTGTGCGCCGGGTGCTGTTTACGGTGAAGGCCGCAAGCGGCTAGCATATATGTTTTGAGTACGATGTTCATTACAAGTCCAATGTTACACGTCATGGCCATGTGGACGCAAGTGTCTGCTTTGGTATTGTGTCTTATATACACGCTGAGGACTTTTTCTATCACTGTACAAGGGAAAATTCTGCTTTCTGTTCGTATTCACAGTAAAGGCGTGTTCAGCTGTTGTACATTTATGTCAGTTTCATGAATTTTATGTTGCTATTGTTGTCAATAGGCTAGTCAGCGTTAGTAGGCCTGTAATTGTAGTAAACTACTGGTGGAAGTCCTTGGTAGTAGAAACAGATCCTGGTTCGATTTTATTCATTTATTGAGCTGTGTTTATACGATTGCTCAGTTGTAGCATACTACGTTGGTGAGTGACAATACTGTGCTTTCACGTCTGTTATTCTTGGTTGGTGTGTCACAGTATCGGAAAAATATATTTCATTTGTATATGTATTCTATTGCTTAGAAATTTTGTTTCTTTATTTTGTCGTTGTGTTACGCCCATTTTTTTAACATTATCTCTGGGCAAAATAGTAGTGATTTAATATTAATTGGCTAAAGTTCTATTGACATCATTATGTTGAAAGTTGCCTGTGTGTGTTTTCCTACCTGTGAGTGACTGCCTGTGTGGTGTAACTTTTATGTTCATATGGTGTTGTATGCAGCAATTGATTTGTTAAAAAAGAGGTTTCGGTTCTGTGATCTTCCAAGGAGTGTTTATGAAATTTACGTAGACTTCTTCAAATGTCATTTTCATGGGTTTCTGAGCATTTTAAAACTGTGAATGCTACGTATGTTTTATATCGCTTCAAGCGCAGCAAAAGGCCTATCGTACCACATCTCGAAATCTGCGTTTCTAATTTTTTTCTTCAGTTATACAGGTACGGCGTAAAGGTGCGTACCGTCAAGACTCAAGCACTGTTATATCTAACCGTTAATAACAGTGTCAGTACATGCCCTGATCTAGAGGTTCCATAACTATACTACTTCTGAATGTAAATATTAACTATGCAAATTTCCTCAAATATTTGAGATATAATTATTCTAAACTAAAATTAACGAACGTTGAATCATTAATAATTAAGTCCAAAGAGTATCTGTCTGCGATACAATGAATTAATGCCTCATCAAAATTGAAGAAATTGCGATTCACAACTGTCTTGTATTAAACCTGTATGCTGATAGAAAACGCAGCTTTTGGGTTATATGAAAACTATACAAATGAGCGCTGTTCCCGGATTCTTCCTAAAAAAATTCGTCTGTGCCCTACAGTTGATTCTTATCTGCACAGTGGACAACGCTGCTCTGCCCTGCTCTGCTTTAATGTTTGAAATAAAGCGCTTGGCTGCAAATTCCTGAAAGAAACCACGAATAGGAGAGAGCCGTAAGATTTACTAGCTGCTTGTTCATAAGTATTGATATATTACAAAGAATGCAGCTAGCTGGTCACACAATAGTGCGTCAGGAACGTTATAAGTTTGACTTACAAATAGGAGGAGGAAAGCTTAACGAACTGATCACAAATAAAGGAAAAGGTTGTTATTCAAAACTGAAATTATGCTGTAGCCGTTTAAACACAAAGAATTTGAATCACAGTCATATGAGAATTGTAATCTTCAGATCTTGTCACAAACAATGAAGCTGACACACATAAAAATTAAAGTACAGTCAATATTCAAGTTTCATAAAATTTTACCTTCTTTACTTTTCCTTAGAATAAATTTTAACCAAAATTGTAATGTGAAGAATAATTACAAGAACACAGAACACATGGCTGATAATTCTGAAATGCAAGAATTCTTTGAGCAGTGACAGCAGACACAGAACACACTACACATTTCCCATCTAACATGGGATACACTGCAACGTCAGTACATGTTCTGCGCTAAGTTAATGGTGCTCATTTTGAACGTTTAAGCCTGTTTCAACATTGATAATACCCGTAAAGGACTAAAACAAATTTAAGATTCTTTTACTCTCAATCATATGCATTGATATCTTCGACCCTCAGTATTCACTCCATGTGAATTTCCAACACGTGATTGCTTAACAGTATTAACCGATGTTTAAGTTCATGATTCACATCGTTTGAATTCATTCATGATTGGGGAATCCGTAAAAGAAGTATAGTTATCAAAAATATTATACACCATTTTCCAATCGTGTATACAGCTAACAAAAAAGCTTCAGTTGCCCCACAATCATTCTTTTACTGGTTCAAGAACGACTTCGTCCCTGAAGTTCGAGAATTCCAAATTGAACAGTTAAAACTGAAACCTGGAAGTCTTAAAATGTTATTGCTTTTCGACACTGCTTCAGCTCAATCCCCTAATTTTGGTAGTGATGGTGGACTCAACAAGCGTTTTTGACCCTCCAGACTCTACATCGCTGATACAGTCTATGGATCTAAGAATGATTCTTATTTGTAACCGCCTTTATAGACACAAGCAACTTGACGAACATATGGTATCCTTCAATGCAGACAATGGAGAAGACAATACGGGATGTCCCTGTATCTTGACCAACAAAAATAACTTTTCAAACAATGGAACATTCAGGATGGAATAATGACACTATTATGAAAAGAACAGATTTCTACTAACTAATAGTGGAGATGTTGAGCTGTAGACAGGCACAACAAAAAGAAGAAGACCTTTCCGCCAAAATAACTTTTCCAGAAGTAGAAACACATGCACGCATTCACACAGACACAACTCATACACACATGACCACTGATTCTGGCAGCTGAGACCAGACTACGATCAACTGTGTATTGTGGTGATAAGGAGAAGGCTGGTGTGGGGAGGAGGAGGGGCAGCAAGGGTAGGGGTGGGGGATGATAAAGTGCTGCTTGTGGGAGCATACAAGACGAGAGACGAGGTAGGGAGGGGGAAGGGTAGCTAGGTGCAGAAGGCTTGTAGCGCTGGAGTGAGAGCATAGGAGGGTATAGGTGAGTGAAGGACAGTGACTAACGACAACCGAGGCCAGGAGGGTTGCAGCTTAGTTTGTAGATGACATGATTACTTTCACAGGAAGTGCGGCCTCTGATGGGATAGACGATGCTTGTGACTGGACTTAGGTGATGGTTAGAGGATGTATGGGACCAGTCTTACATGTAAGTCTACTACATGTATATTATCCATGAGGCAAGGGGTTGGGAGCAGGAGTGGATAGATGAGGATATTGTATAGTTTTGATGGGTGGACGAATACCACTGTGGAAGGAGTGGGTAGGACTTCCTCATTGCAGAACATGAGGAGAGGTACTCGAAACCCTAGTGGAGCATGGTATTTTTAAGTTATTCCAGTCCTGGATGGTATTGAGTCGGATTCGTAGATGATACCTTTTTGACCTCGATTGAGGGTGAGGACACCTTATCTACATTCCTCCAGAACCTTAACACCTTCTCTCCCATTCGCTTGAGGTGGTCCTCCTCAACCCAACAATCCATCTACCTCAATACTGACCTCCACCTCAAAGATTGCTACATCAGTGTCTCCATCCATACCAAACCTACCAACCACCAGCAATACCTCTACTTTCACAGCTGCCATCCATTCCATACCAAGAAGTCCCTTTTAAACAGCCTAGCCATCTGTGGCCATTGCATCTTCAGTGACAAGCAGTCCTCTTTGAAACATACCAAGGCTTTCACTGAGGCCACAGACCAAAATTGCCCTCCCAATATTTTACAGAAACAGATCCACCAAGTCACCCACCACCTCCCAAAGTCCCATTATCCAGATAAAAAGAAGCATTCCCCTTGTGACTTAATAACATACACTACTGGATCAACCTGGAAACACATTCTCTGCCAGGGTTTCAACTACCTCTACTCATGCACTGGAATCAGGAATGCCCTACCCACTATTCTTCCCACCCCTCCCACAGTGGTATTCCGCCACCCACTGAACCTACACGTTATCCATGTCCGTTCTACTCCACTCCTGCTCCCAACCCCTTGCCTCATGGCTCATTGTTGTTGTTGTTGTGGTCTTCAGTCCTGAGACTGGTTTGATGCAGCTCTCCATGCTACTCTATCCTGTGCAAGCTTCTTCATCTCCCAGTACCTACTGCAACCTACATCCTTCTGAATCTGCTTAGTGTATTCATCTCTTGGTCTCCCTCTACGATTTTTACCCTCCACGCTGCCCTCCAACGCTAAATTTGTGATCCCTTGATGCCTCAAAACATGTCCTACCAACCGATCCCTTCTTCTAGTCAAGTTGTGCCACAAACTTCTCTTCTCCCCAATCCTATTCAATACCTCCTCATTAGTTACGTGATCTACCCACCTTATCTTCAGCATTCTTCTGTAGCACCACATTTCGAAAGCTTCTATTCTCTTCTTGTCCAAACTGGTTATCGTCCATGTTTCACTTCAATACATGGCTACACTCCATACAAATACTTTCAGAAACGACTTCCTGACACTTAAATCTATACTCGATGTTAACAAATTTCTCTTCTTCAGAAACGATTTCCTTGCCATTGCCAGTCTACATTTTATATCCTCTCTACTTCGACTATCATCAGTTATTTTACTCCCTAAATAGCAAAACTCCTTTACTACTTTAAGTGTCTCATTTCCTAATCTAATCCCCTCAGCATCACCCGATTAATTTGACTACATTCCATTATCCTCGTTTTGCTTTTGTTGATGTTCATCTTATATCCTCCTTTCAAGACACTGTCCATTCCGTTCAACTGCTCTTCCAAGTCCTTTGCTGTCTCTGACAGAATTACAATGTCATCGGCGAACCTCAAAGTTTTTACTTCTTCTCCATGAATTTTAATACCTACTCCGAATTTTTCTTTTGTTTCCTTTACTGCTTGCTCAATATACAGATTGAATAACATTGGGGAGAGGCTACAACCCTGTCTCACTCCTTTCCCAACCACTGCTTCCCTTTCATGCCCCTCGACTCTTATAACTGCCATCTGGTTTCTGTACAAATTGTAAATAGCCTTTCGCTCCCTGTATTTTACCCCTGCCACCTTCAGAATTTGAAAGAGAGTGTTCCAATTAACATTGTCAAAAGCTTTCTCTAAGTCTACAAATGCTAGAAACGTAGGTTTGCCTTTTCTTAATCTTTCTTCTAAGATAAGTCGTAAGGTTAGTATTGCCTCACGTGTTCCAACATTTCTACGGAATCCAAACTGATCTTCCCCGAGGTCCGCTTCTACTAGTTTTCCCATTCGTCTGTAAAGAATTCGCGTTAGTATTTTGCAGCTGTGACTTATTAAACTGATAGTTCGGTAATTTTCACATCTGTCAACACCTGCTTTCTTTGGTATTGGAATTATTATATTCTTCTTGAAGTCTGTGGGTATTTCGCCTGTCTCATACATCTTGCTCACCAGATGGTAGAGTTTTGTCATGACTGGCTCTCCCAAGGCCATCAGTAGTTCTAATGGAATGTTGTCTACTCCCGGGGCCTTGTTTCGACTCAGGTGTTTCAGTGCTCTCTCAAACTCTTCACGCAGTATCTTATCTCCCATTTCATCTTCATCTACATCCTCTTCCATTTCCATAATATTGTCCTCAAGTACATCGCCCTTGTATAAACCCTCTATATACTCCTTCCACCTTTCTGCCTTCCCTTCTTTGCTTAGAACTGGGTTGCCATCTGAGCTCTTGATATTCATACAAGTGGTTTTCTTCTCTCCAAAGGTCTCTTTAATTTTCCTGTAGGCAGTATCTATCTTACCCCTAGTGAGACAAGCCTCTACATCCTTACATTTGTCCTCTAGCCATCCCTGCTTAGCCATTTTGCACTTTCTGTCGATCTCATTTTTGAGACGTTTGTATTCCCTTTTGCCTGCTTCATTTACTGCATTTTTATATTTTCTCCTTTCATCAATTAAATTCAATATTTCTTCTGTTACCCAAGGATTTCTATTAGCCCTCGTCTTCTTACCTACTTGATCCTCTGCTGCCTTCACTACTGCATCCCTCAGAGCTACCCATTCTTCTTCTACTGTATTTCTTTCCCCCATTCCTGTCAATTGTTCCCTTATACTCTCCCTGAAACTCTCTACAACCTCTGGTTCTTTCAGTTTATCCAGGTCCCATCTCCTTAAATTCCCACCTTTTTGCAGTTTCTTCAGTTTCAATCTGCAGTTCATAACCAATAGATTGTGGTCAGAATCCACATCTGCCCCTGGAAATGTCTTACAATTTAAAACCTGGTTCCTAAATCTCTGTCTTACCATTATATAATATATCTGATACCTATTAGTATCTCCAGGATTCTTCCAGGTATACAACCTTCTTTTATGATTCTTGAACCAAGTGTTAGCTATGATTAAGTTATGCTCTGTGCAAAATTCTACAAGGCGGCTTCCTCTCTCATTTCTTCCCCCCAATCCATATTCACCTACTATGTTTCCTTCTCTCCCTTTTCCTACTGACGAATTCCAGTCACCCATGACTATTAAATTTTCGTCTCCCTTCACTACCTGAATAATTTCTTTAATCTCGTCATACATTTCATCAATTTCTTCATCATCTGCAGAGCTAGTCGGCATATAAACTTGTACTACTGTAGTAGGCATGGGCTTTGTGTCTATCTTGGCCACAATAATGCGTTCACTATGCTGTTTGTAGTAGCTAACCCGCACTCCTATTTTTTTATTCATTATTAAACCTACTCCTGCATTACCTCTATTTGATTTTGTATTTATAACCCTGTATTCACCTGACCAAAAGTCTTGTTCCTCCTGCCACCGAACTTCACTAATTCCCACTATATCTAACTTTAACCTATCCATTTCCCTTTTCAAATTTTCTAACCTACCTGCCCGATTAAGGGATCTGACATTCCACGCTCCGATCCGTAGAATGCCAGTTTTCTTTCTCCTGATAACGGCGTCCTCTTGAGTAGTCCCCGCCCGGAGATCCGAATGGGGGACTATTTTACCTCCGGAATATCTTACCCAAGAGGACGCCATCATCATTTAATCATACAGTAAAGCTGCATGTCCTCGGGAAAATTACGGCTGTAGTTTCCCCTTGCTTTCAGCCGCTCATGGCTCATATCCCTGTAATATACCTAGATGCAAGACCTGCTCCATACATTCTCCCACCACCACCTGCTCCAGGCTGGTCACAAACAGCACCTATCCCATCAAAGGCAGGGCTACCTGTGAAAGCAGTATGTCCACACGCTACATTCGTAGTGTCCCACCCCAGCACACTCATTATTCGTGGAAGACATTCTTACCAAGTCCTGTAAGAGGGACATGTCCGAAAGAACAGGCACCATATCCATATAAGTTTATACACTACTGGCCATTAAAGTTGCTACACCACGAAGATGACGTGTAACAGACGCGAAATTTAACCGACAGGAAGAAGATGCTGTGATATGCAAATGATTAGCTTTTCAGATCATTCACACAAGGTTGGCGTCGGTGGTGACACCTACAACGTGCTGACATGAAGAAAGTTTCCAACCGATTTCACATACACAAACAGCAGTGGACCGGCGTTGCCTGGTGAAACGTTGTTGTGATGTCTCGTGTAAGGAGGAGAAATGCGTACCATCACGTTTCCGTCCTTGATAAAGATCGGATTGTAGCCTATCGCGATTGCGGTTTATCGTATCGCGACATTGCTGCTCGCGTTGGTCGAGATCCAATGACTGTTAGCAGAAGATGGAATCGGTGGGTTCAGGAGGGTAATACTGAACTCCGTGCGCGATCCCCACGGCCTCGTATCACTAGCAGTCGAGATCACAGGCATCTTATTCGCATGGCTGTAACGGGTGCAGCCACGTCTCGATCCGTGAGTCAACAGATGGGGACGTTTGCAAGACAACAACCATCTGCACGAACAGTTCGACGACGTTTGCAGCAGCATGGACCATCAGGTCGGAGACCATGGCTGCGGTTACCCTTGACGCTGCATCACAGACAGGAGATCCTGCGATGGTGTACTCAACGACGAACCTGGGTGCACGAATGGCAAAACGTCATTTTTTCGGATGAATGCAGGTTCTGTTTACAGCATCATGATGGTCGCATCCGTGTTTGGCGACATCGTGGTGAACGCACATTGGAAGCGTGTTCGTCATCGCCATACTGGCGTATCACCCGGCGTGATGGTATGGGGTGCCATTGGTTACACGATCTCGTTCACCTCTTGTTCGCATTGACAGCTCTGGACATTACATTTCAGATGTGTTACGACCCGTGGCTCTACCCTTCATTCGATCCCTGCGAAACCCTGCATTTCAGCAGGATAATGCACGACCGCATGTTGCAGGTCCTGTATGGGCCTTTCTGGATACAGAAAATGTTCGACTGCTGCCCTGGCCACCACATTCTCCAGATCTCTCACCAATTAAAACGTCTGGTCAATGGTGGCCGAGCAACTGGCTCGTCACAACACGCCAGTCACTACTGATGATGAACTGTGGTATCGTGTTGAAGCTGCATGGGCAGCTGTACCTGTACGCGCCATCCAAGCTCTGTTTGACTCATAGCCCAGGCGTATCAAGGCCGTTATTACGGCCAGAGGTGGTTGTTCTGGGTACAGATTTCTCAGGATCTATGCACCCAAATTGCGTGAAAATGTAATCACATGTCAGTTCTAGTATAATATATTTGCCCAATGAATACCCGTTTATCATCTGCATTTCTTCTTGGTGTTGCAATTTTAATGACCAGTAGTGTAATTCTGGCAATACCGGCCTTGGACTTCTTCTTTTCTGTGGGGATGCACACATATTCCCCGAACTCTTACGGGACTTTGTAAAAATGTCTTCCGGGAGTAATGAGTGTGTTGGGGTGAAAATGTTTGTCTCGCGGGAAGCGTGCGCGAGATAGTCCCTGCAGTCGCACTATCCTCCATGCCCTCGGTAGCTCAGATGGATAGAGCGTCTGGCATGTAAGCTAGAGATCCCGGGTTCGAGTCCCGATCGGGGCACACATTTTCCCCGTTGATGTATATAAACGCATGTCAGCAGCTGAAGGTATTAATATAATTCTAATTTCGTTCTAGACGGCTGCATGTCATCAATGTATATAAGTATTAAGTATACCGTGCGTCGCTAAATGCCTTGCACCACGAGCCATAAATGACAGGGATGAACGACGGCTGCGGAGATGTGTATCGGCGAACAGGCGTGCAGCTACTGAGCAACTGTCCGCCAAGATGAACCAAACGGCTTTCAGCAGAGCCACCTCAACGACCTTTCAACGTACGTTTCTGCGTAACGGCCTCCGCAACAGTCGCCTGGTTCATGCACCCATGCAGACTGGTTTTCGTCGGCGACTATCGCTGGAATTTTCACACCAATACCAAAACTAGGCTGGCTACATGTGGTGTTTTCAGACGAATTACGTTTTACGCTCCATCGGACAAATGACCGTTGCAGTGTATGACGTGAAACATCTGAAAGCAAACACGCTACAATGATCGTTATAAGGACCCAGGCCGGAGGAGGGAGCTTTATAGCCCGGGGAATGTTTTCGTGGCATTCCCTGAGTGATCTTCTCATTCTGAAGGGCTCAACAGATCAACGCAATTATGCATCTACTCTCGGTGACCATGTCCACCCCTACATGCAATTTATGTTTTCCCAGCGTGATGGCATCTACCAAAAGGACAAAGCAACGTGTCAGAAGGCTCTCATAGTACGTGCGTTATTCGAAGAGCAGCAGGATGCGTTTACCGTACTCCCTTGGCCACTTAACACCCCGGGTTAAACTCAGTCGAGAAACTGTGTGGCCACCTCGATCGACCTGTACGCGCCATGAATCCTCAACCGAAAAACTTAGCTGACCACGACACTGGAGTCGGCGCGGCTTCACATTCCAGTCGGTGCCTTCAAGAATTCCATTGACTCTCTTCCTGCACGTCTCTCAGCATTACGCGCTGCGAAAGGTGGTTATTCAGGCTTTTGATAGGCGGCCACGTTAATGTGACTGAACAGTGTATATGAAGCAGTCTGTGCATCAAGCTCACCTAACGTAACATTTGAGTATGTGTTGTAACATCAGTCTGTGTAATCCTATTATTCAGTGCTGCGTAATCATTACATTAGTTGCATTTAGTCACACTGTACAGAATTTTTTATAAAATTAAAGTTCTTTTATTTTACCACGCACACACTGTATGTTATATTCCTAATTATAGCTTCAGATAACTAGTTAAGAAAATAGTCCCATAATTTGGACTTTGAATAATTCGGACTGAGGCTCGTTCAGTTATTCCATTTAATTGTAACCTCCGCTACATTTAGAAACATCACTTCCGGAATATTCTTCTTCATCACCTCTTCAGCTATTAGACGAAGTTGCCTGTTACGGTACCCGTCGTTGCGGGGGTCTTCCTCTATCTCTTCTTCCTTGGCACTTATAATTTCTAGTCTTTAAGGGGGTCTGTCACTCTCTGTTCTTTCTAGATATTCTTTCCATTTTCTCCCATACTCTAGAATTTTATCATTTGAACTAAAATTTTTTAGATCTTCTCTAATATCTTGTTTCATTAGTCTGTCTTCTATTGTGAAACCTTTAACTCGTCTGAGGAATTCCATTTCTTGAGCCTGAAAACGGCTTTCTTTCCTAATCACCCAGGTCTCGCTTCCATAGGGCAGCGTGCAGGATGTAACTGTTTTGTAGAATTTAATCTGAATATCTTCCCTAGTTTTGTTCATAAAGTTTCTGTTAATTGTTCCACGTACCACGTTAAATTTACTAAGCTTAATTTCTGTATTTTTGCTGAAGCCATATGTCACTTCACATCCTAGATAAATGAAGTGATTTACTCGCCCTAAAATCTTTTAACCTGCCCCACTTGCATGTTTCAGTAAGTGTAGTCTTTTCTGAAGGTCCTAGTCTTTACGTGTTAGGATCGCTGCATCGTCATCATATAGTAAGATATTTAAAGGAGTCCTCCTGTCTAGGTTTATACCGTTTTGAAATTATGTTTCCCGTATATATACTATGTAAATGTTATACAATGTTCGGGAGATGCAATGGCCTTGTTGTGCTCCGTCGCTAGTTGGGATCACACTAGTAATTTTTCAGCTGAGGTCTAGAGTGATAGTAATGTTCTGATACAAACTTTTTATCGCATATATTAGAAGTTTTGTATATCTGTGATTCGTCATTATCTTCCAGAGTTTCTGTCTATTGACACTGTCACAAGGATTTTTAAAAGTGATGGAAGCAAGTGTATTACTTTATTGTATTCACTGCGTTTTTGTATTATCCGTTGTAAAATAAAAACTGCATCTATTGTAGAGCGTCCTTCCCTAAAACCCATCTGTTCACTTCCGTTATGTTCTTAAGTCTTGTGTATAAAATTTCAGCATATACGAGGGCTATTCCGAAAGTAAGGTCCGATAGGTCGCGAAATGGAAACCACGGTAAAAATCAAAAATGTTTTATTTGCAACAGTTAGATACACCTTGCAGCTACTTATCTCCATAGTCGCCGACCCGACTTAGACGTGTATCGTAGCGTTGTACCAACTTTCCCATACCCTCGCTATAGAAGGCAGCCGCCAGTGCTCTCCGCCAATTCTCTACGCTGGCCTACGGCTCGTTGTCTTGTGCCGAAATGTTGTCTTCATAACCAGCGGTTCATGTGACCTGAGCTGAAACTCAGAGGGAGACAATTACGGGCTGTATTGTGGGTAATCTCACATTTCCATTTGAAAACGATGCAGGAGCATCTTCATTGCCCCTGCAGAATGCGGCTGAGAATTGTCTTGAAGACGAAACAGCACGACAGTTATGTAATGTTAGCTGCATAGCTTCAGGGGAAATTTCTCACCAGGCCCCCGTACTTGGCGGCAGACACTATTTTCTAGACATCTTTACGCACTCACTGCGAGCTCAGAAATGAGAAGAGCGACGTGATGCTAACTGGGGTTATACTAGAGACACTACCCAACACATCTGTGCAAAGCTTTATCGGATTTTCATAGTCGTTTCCATTTCGTGACCGATCGGACCTTACTTTCGGAATAGCCCTCGTATCTTGTATGCTGAATCTAGTAAACTATTCTTCTGAAATTACTGCACAGGCTTTTGCCACTTTTTTAAAAAAATAATTTAAATCACACTAGGGATCTTCCAGTCTTTGGGGACGCGATTCCTCTTCAACATTCGTTTAAGAGATGTAGCATTATTTATCAATATTTTTGCAACTCAGCATTAATACCACCACCGGCCGGGGTGGCCGAGCGGTTCTAGGCGCTTCAGTCTGGAACCGCGCGACCACTTCGGTCGCAGGTTCGAATCCTGCCTCGGGAATGGCTGTGTGTGATGTCCTTAGGTTAGTTAGGTTTAAGTAGTTCTAAGTTATAGGGGACTGATGACCTCAGATGTTAAGTCCCATAGTTCTCAGAGCCAATTGACCATTAATACCACCGCCTCCTGTCGATTTTCTGTTCTTAAGTGATGTTAAGGCAAATTTTATTTCTTCAGACTGTATTTCATCTAATCCCATCTCATATACTGCTTCAATTTCAGTTTCTTGTGCTGTATCATCATACCATAATCCTTTGTAATAATGTACCCATTGTTTTTGTTCAGTGTTGTTTATTTGTATCTTATCTTTTTCTGCTGCGTTTGAAGTTTTTGAAACCCTGTAGGTCATGTTCTGTCTCCCGTGGACATCATTCTCGATAGGAGAAACAAATCTATCCCAGTGTTTCTGGTGTGCCTTTCTTACTACACATTTAGCAGTACTTGTTCTCTCGTTATAACACTACATCTTTTCAGCTGTGGGGTTGCTTAAGTATACAGGGTGGTCCACTGATAGAGACCGGGCCAAATATCTCACGAAATAAGCATCAAACGAAAAAACTACAAAGAACGAAACTCGTCTAGCTTGAAGGGGGAAACCAGAGGGCGCTATGGTTGGCCCACTAGATGGCGCTGCCATAGGTCAAACCGATATCAACTGCTTTTTTAAAAATAGGAACCCCCATTTTTATTACATATTCGTGTAGTACGTAAAGAAATG
Organism: Schistocerca nitens; assembly: GCF_023898315.1. Lineage (NCBI taxonomy): Eukaryota > Metazoa > Arthropoda > Insecta > Orthoptera > Acrididae > Schistocerca > Schistocerca nitens. The sequence goes on from NC_064617.1 coordinate 743,405,017, forward strand.
TGAATGTTTTAATCGCACCACTTTTTTCGCTTTGTGATAGATGGCGCTGTAATAGTCACAAACGTATAAGTACGTGGTATCACGTAACATTCCGCCAGTGCGGACGGTATTTGCTTCGTGATACATTACCCGTGTTAAAATGGACCGTTTACCAATTGCGGAAAAGGTCGATATCGTGTTGATGTATGGCTATTGTCATCAAAATGCCCAACGGGCGTGTGCTATGTATGCTGCTCGGTATCCTGGACGACATCATCCAAGTGTCCGGACCGTTCGCCGGATAGTTACGTTATTTAAGGAAACAAGAAGTGTTCAGCCACATGTGAAACGTCAACCACGACCTGCAACAAATGATGATGCCCAAGTAGGTGTTTTAGCTGCTGTCGCGGCGAATCCGCACATCAGTAGCAGACAAATTGCGCGAGAATCGGGAATCTCAAAAACGTCGGTGTTGAGAATGCTACATCAACATCGATTGCACCCGTACCATATTTCTATGCACAAGGAATTGCATGGCGACGACTTTGAACGTGACCTGTTAATAAGTTATTATTACTATTAATACATCTCATTTCTTACACTTTTCGAAGAATCTCGTGATACACGACAGCAAATGAGTCATTATTAGTAAATGTAGCTTACAGAAAAACAGAAAGGGCCAAAAATATTTGTCTGTACAGCATCACCTTTTCCACCCTCAGAAACATTCACATATCACACCATTTCGCCCAGTTAACAATAATTACTAACAGCACAGCAGAAGGGTTCCCTTTTGACAGAGGCGGTAATACATACTGTCATTTCTTTTGTAGAAAACTTGTTTTTGGCTGTTAGGGTTTGCAGTTCGTGAGTGAATATTCAAAGAAGAAAGTCGTAGGAGATGTAAATGTGGTCTGCGGCAGCATTTCTTGGGCCATTATTGAACGTGTTTTCTGTATCAGTGTGCTGTTCCAGTATTCTAGAAAGCCATATAATTTGGTTTCATTGAAAGTGCATTGGTCACGTCGTACGTCACATCCGGCGAAAGGATTACAAGCGAGTCATGCAGGCACTATCACAGTCTGACGTTGTAACGTGTCGCTAAAACGAAAATATGATAACCATGTCTGATTTATCACATTTGTGCGAGTCATCATTAGGCAACAACTGTAAAATCACGCAAAGGGATAATAAATAGAGGATGTTGAGTTAAATTTTCTGTCGTCGCAGCCATTACATAGAATGAGTAATTACACTTAAGTGCAAATTACACATAAATACACCGCCTTGAAGAAATACCTACATGACACCTCATATGTAATGCAAGCACGACCAATTGATCACTTCAATGCGGAGGCGAATACTTTACGGGAATCGTCGAAATGCTGCGAGTAATGACTATAATGAACAAGGGCCACTACATCAGTAGTGTGTGTGGATAAGTTGAAAATACGAGTCTGATGGAAGGCGCGCAGGAGTAATCAGTGCAGACGCGCTGACCAGTATGTCAGGACGGCGCAGTGGTTAGTACATCTGCCTCGTATGCGGGAGACAAACGTGCGAACCCGCTGAGGCACAAGTTTTCAACTTTACCCGTTGATTTAGATCAATGTCCACTAGCAGTTAATGTTATTAATTCCTTTCTGTCTTGAGAATATTTTTTTGCAGTCCTCAACAACTTTGTTACCCTGTTCAGTCCAAGTAGAAAGAATGTGACGATTGTAAATAAATACTGTTATGAAATTTCTTTGACTGTAGAAGCAATAATATAGTTGTAAGAAAATGCACAAGGTACTCGTTCGTTAACGCACTATTTACAACAAGAACTTTGCAATTTCACGTGTATTCACGCCCAACGTTTGGATACATCGTTGCAAGTACGCTGTGAATCAAAGTTTTCGTTTACCTTTCACAAGAGTCCAATGTGACCTCCAGTGCACGCGCGAAAAAGATTCGGAGGATAGACAAACTTTTCCCATAGTTTTAAGAGCAAGTCTGTAGGCACTGCATTCACTACTGTTTCTATGCGTCATCCAGAATCATTGGAAGGAGCGGCACATAGGTGGAGACTTCGTAGAGTCGACTGGACGACACTTATATAGGGGCCGGCGAGTTTGCTCACACCTCTAGAGCACCTGGGAAAGGTAGAAAATGCACTATGTCTATCCCATTCTTGACAAGGTGCATCTTTTGACACGAGCTTACGCAAAGACGCGTCTGCAATTGCCGAAACGTAGAAACTAAAAACACTCAGTCTTCCACTGCGCTTTATTCAACACCTCTATACCGAATATTCCGTCTGCATCAGATTTATGCATTATATGGCTATAAAATAACCAGAAAAATGAATTTCAATTAACGATCTAGGAAACAAAATGCCATACACATTGCCACAGAATACAAGAACAGGTTATATGAACGCGAGGTATCAGCACTTTCTGACACGTCCGAAAGAAGAGATACCACGCATTCAAAATTGATTCGCTTCGATGGGCAACCACCTTCTTCACTGCGGATGCATCACTACGTCTGACTTCCTGTGGGAATCCCAAAGTGGCGAGCATGGAGGACACGGACAGAGTCTGCGAATAGGTGGCGCTAGGTAGGAATTGCCGAGAGGCGTGTCGAGGTAGTCCACGCAGTTCCAGCAGACACTGCGTCCGCATGACACTGCGTCCGGTTAATGCAGCTGCCTAGTAAGTCAAGTGATCTGCGGCGGACAACTGCTCTCACCTGTCGACGTCTACTTTCCCAACTGCGAGCTTGGCTGTTAGATCACCGTTCACGAGCACTCAACCTTCTGCAACGGACACGATACGTAAATGTATGTTTGGCGTCACGTTTCCCCCACGTGGCACAGACACTTCCTATTCCGCCATCCATGGCCCGCCGCACGCTGGTGGCATTGGGTTCATTTGTTTGCCACGACTTGCTGTTCAAGATAAGTTACTAGAGCCGTACTCTCTCGCGGTGCAGGGTGGTTTAGGTCTGTATCATGTCCCTGACATAGCTGTAGCCCTTTCCATTGGCTCTTTACATTGAGCCGACATAGTCATTCGATGGAGGCCCTTGCACCACTCTCTCTCTCAGCATCTCTCGAGCTTTCGGAAGTCCCACGGTCCTTCTTTTATTTCCCCCACTTTTTCCTCGAACTGAGCTATGACTGTAATGTGATACTGCCAGTCCAGTTGAGATCCACGAAGGCGATCTATGGTTTCCTTCAGCAGCACAGGTCATCGAATGTGGTTGAGGAGAAGCAACCCCACGTCGGCTGGCGTGCCGTTTGACGATCGGTGTGCGCTCCTTATCTCGACACTGATGTCCAGTCTGCATGATACCATCCTGTCAATGGGAAGCAATTATACCGGTCACGCCTTCACAGGATTCACCTCGCAGACACCCCGTTGTGCGTCGCCTGTGATGTTTTGGACACAGACCACCACCGCCTAGTGTGCAGATCGGCAAGAGGTGTCTGGGTCTGGTGCGACAGATATTGTGTCTACTTACCCTTACGTCTCCTCCTCAGATATCTACTCTGCTGCTCCTCTTTCCGGACGCGGGATACTTCCTGAAATCGGAGACGAACTCTGTGAAGTGGATTTGTGGACACGCAGCTCACTACTTGTTTGCGGACGGCGAGAAAAGTGTCCTTGATTTCTGGCAGTTCCTTAATGAACGCCATTTTTCAGTTGTCCGCAATCCAAAATACAGTCAATTTTTCTCCAATTTCCTTAGTAGCGTCTTCCTTAACCCACCCCAAAGCTGGGATGTTCCTTTTATGGACAGTTGATCAGCGCCTCTTCCACACTTACAACCGACATATTCTCTGGTCATCGGAATGTTCTTTTCGGAAAAACTACACATCGATAGTCTCACTGACTCTGACATCTTGCTGCGCCTTCCTTCTCGTGACGCCGGTCCTGCTATTCTCGATCGTGTTAATGTTAAAATAAACAAAAATAAGACAAGTAAGAAAAGGAAAATAAATAAATAAACGATGTTCATTTTACCTCTACTCCATGTTCCCTTCGCTTTCCTTGATTCCTGGAGGGTGGGAACGGGACATGGTGGCCATGCCTCGGGTTGCGACCCCTGCCCACTTTGCCCACCCCCCTCCCCCACCCTCTGGGCGCCGGGAAGGTTCCTCTAAAAAATAGTAAGCAGGCGATCGCTGATTCGAATCCCAGTCCAGCATATATTTTCTCTCGCAGCCCCTGATTCGGCGAAGAACCCGACGCAGCTGACATCAGTAGTCCCTTCCCTTTCAGTTCCTTTCTTCTCCTCCACCCTAAATTTAAATAACAAGAATAGGTGTCGCTACTTACTTTCCTGGGTGCCGCACGTGCAAAACGGGGAATAAGACCCTACAGTGAGTGCGAGTTAAAAGCGAGCGTCAGGTAGAGTGGATGAAGTGATCAGTGAAGGAATTAGGCGCGTGGAGACCATGATTAGGTGTCCATAAATACACAGATAGCCACACCTACGACGCTATCTGAATTACAGAAAAACGTAGTCCTGTTCCCACATTTGCCACGGTGACATATTTAGATGCAGGTAACTACAAACATTACATTAGTGTTATAGTCATAATAACAGTAACTGTAGAATATTTACAAAACAAAATGTAGTTCTAACTTGATAATGAAGCATAATGTTGCTCTGTTAAGGCGCTGCACTGGGAGAAAAGATTCTAGATCTTCATAGCCTGAGCCATATTTGGAGGACTGCTTAGAAATAGAATAGTAATAAAACGCAGGCGACTAGCCTTGAGGTGTAGATTCGAAGCCACACTTTCGGGACGATTCGACTGCGACATCAACACTTGTTCATAGTTTCTGTGTATTATTTTATCTCACGATAATTTAGGTAGGCTTTTTCAATTTTCCGCAAAGTTTGTATCTTTTACGGAATTCGAACAATCCATTGGCAGAAGAACCAACAACTGCATTACATCTTACTTATTTCTTTATTTTTGTGTCTCAGTCGCAGTGATTGAGTAATAGTGACTAGTTTCGAAAGTGACCGTTGATTATCGAACCATTACCTGAGTGGATCTGAAACGATTAAGGAAGAAACATTTGCACTTCTTGAATTATTCACAACTGTTCGTCTTCGAACATCCTGTGCCCTAAATATGTGCCTTCTATCCACTAAATTACGTTTCGCTAACGAATGACTCCCGTATTGTAGGCAGTTACATTAACGACACAGAATATTCGAAGTTGAACTGTTGTGAATAACACAAAATGTACAAAAGTTGTTACGTTAATCATTTCAGAACCGCTCAGGCTATGGTTCGATAGTTAATGGTCACGTTCGAATCTAGCCATCATTAACCCGACTTGGCAGTGCAACTGAGACAGAAAAACAAAGAAATAATAAGACTACCCGATGATAGTGTAATTCAGACATCACCTTAGTTATATGACTCGGAAGGAATAAACGATATTTATATGAGAGAAATGAGAGAATGTAACAAAAGCTACAAATAACAGAAAGGCTACCCGTTTCGATGGTATTGATATTGACCTGTGGAGATATGGAAGGTCATTCCTACATCAAAAGTATCAAATTTTTAATGAATGTTGGAGAGGTAAAAAGATACCAAAACATGCCGAAATCCAGAGTAAAAGACTAAACAGAATAAAAATGTCACGGAAAACCTAATATCTTGAAGAAAAACCGGTATTAGAAAGTGATGATCAACTACTGACTATGTTTTTAAGATACAAAGCTACAGAAAAGAGGCGAGAAGCAACGGGGTATATCATCTTGTCTTTATAGATTTTCAAAAGGCATTTGATAATGTTAACGAAAGAAATGCTATAGAACATGACAGCTAAATGAGGTTATTCATCACATCTCGTAAACACTATTAAGAGTGTGCACACGATGAAACGTCCCCTTTGAACAATTTTACATACGACTGTGCTTAAACTGACACACAATATTTTGTTAGCGCAACGCAATCTGACTTTCAAAAATCCCTGCAAAAGAATGGCCCTGACTAACATTAAACTATACCTTTCACAAATCACTAAATCACTTACCTCACAATAATCTTCGTTTCTCCCACTACTGCAATACAGCAAGCGCCACTACTGCCAGCTAAATAAAAGATTCAAACTATGGAAGGCACTAACTACTGATAGGGATAGTTAGCAAATGAAAGATATTAATAGAGAACAAACAATGTATTTACCTTGATATCATCGCATATAAATATAGCAGTTCATGACAAATTTCAAAACTCCGCCATCTCTCTCCCCACATCCACCACTGCTGGCGGCTCACCTCCAACTGCGCAACGCTACGCGCTGTTCACAGCCAGCTGCCTAACACTACAATGGCGAGTATTACAACAATGCAAAGCAGCCACAGACTGCACACAGCACAGCCAGTGATTTTTTTATACAGAGGTGGCGTTACCAATAAAAAAACCTAAACAGCCTACTTACAACGATCACCAAAATTGTTACAGATATGGCAAACATAGTTACCAAGTCAATGAACGTAAACAAAGGAGCAAGGCAATGGTGCTGTATTTCTCCTACACTCTCACATTTATACATTAATAAAGTTACTAGTAAATCGAGAAATTGTGAGTAAAAAAGTAATAGTTACTCTACTTAATGCAATCACATATGTACATGACCGAACACTGATTGCAGATAATGAAGATGACCTTTAGATGGAAGTCTATTAGTTGCAGTAGATAGCCTCAGAACACAACCTAAAATTGGCTGTAGATAAAAAGAAAGTGATAGAATTTCAGGTCACACAACCAGTAAGATCAAAAGTAGTCTTGAATAATAAAACGTTGGAGCAAGTTAAACATATTAAAGACTTTGGATGCAACATCAGTGTCAGTTAGACCGTCAGCGAGAGCGCATCGCTAGCTCCTGCTACTACTAAGGCGAGTACACCGTTTGCTTCTTACATATTTTACAAACAGCAGCGACTTATTTTCAGTTATCTGTGTAATTACTAGTTTATTTTTGTAATTTCTTGCGTGTTCGAGTGCTTACTAGGTAGAACCTTTTATTTCAATAACAGTGTTTTTGTACTTATTTGCTGCGCTTAGCTTTTAAATAGTTTTTCTGGGAAAACCTAGCGTAGTTTTCGCGTCTCGTATTTCAGTGAGTGTTTCTTGATTATCAGAGTAGCTCATCAGAAGATTATCTTGGGAATTTGTCACCGTATAGAGTAGGGTAAACATAGTCATGTGTAGGGACTGTGGTTGTTGTGAGCGGACGCAAGGAGAATTGGCCACTCTTCGGGGACAGGTGGAGGCTTTGTCTGTTAGGCTCATCGAGCTCGAGGCGCAGGCGTCGGCTCGTAGTGGCGTTGGGGCAACTGTGGTGAGACCTATGCCTACTTCGGTGGCCTTGGAATCACATGGAACCCCTGATGTCGCTGCGTCTTCCGGCAGTGAGCATCTTACCGGTCAGCCATCACTCCAGGGTGAATGGCGGACAGTGGTGGGCTCGCGCGTGCCTGGCCGAAAGGCGAAGGTGGGATCTGGCCGCGTGGCGGCTGCCTTACCCCTTTCCAACAGGTACGGGGTGCTTCCTAGTGGTGATGACATCGTTTCCGAGCCACCACAGGATGCCTCGCCTGTTGGGCCAGTGGCCGATTCTCCGGCAAGGTCCCGACAGTCACAGAGGGCGGGCCTATTAGTTATAGGGAGCTCCAACGTTAGGCGGGTTATGGAGCCCCTCAGGAAAATAGCGGGTAGGTCGGGGAAGAATGCCAGTGTGCACTCGGTGTGCTTGCCGGGGGGTCTCGTCCGTAATGTGGAGGAGGCCCTTCCGGCAGCTATTGAACGCACTGGGTGTGACCGGCTGCAGATAGTAGCACATGTCGGAACGAATGACGCCTGCCGCTTGGGTTCTGAGGCCATCCTTGGTTCCTTCCGGCGGCTGGCTGATTTGGTGAAGACAACCAGCATCGCACGCGGAGTGCAAGCTGAGCTTAATATCTGCAGCATAGTGCCCAGAGTCGATCGCGGTCCTCTGGTTTGGAGCCGTGTGGAGGGTCTAAACCAGAGGCTCAGACGACTCTGCGACTATAATGGTTGCAAATTCATCGACCTCCGTTATTGGGTGGAGAACTGTAGGGCCCCCCTAGACAGGTCAGGCGTGCACTACACACCGGAAGCAGCTACTAGGGTAGCAGAGTACGTGTGGCGTGCACACGGGGGTTTTTTAGGTTAGAGGGACCCCCCCTTGGGCGAAACGATAAAATACCTGACGGCTTACCAGAGAGAACATTATCATCGTTGATAAAGAACGTCCGTCCTCAGAGACCAAAAACAGGAAAAGTTAACGTAATATTGGTAAACTGCAGGAGTATCCAGGGCAAGGTTCCTGAATTAGTATCTCTTATTGAAGGAAATAGTGCGCATATAGTATTAGGAACGGAAAGTTGGTTAAAACCGGAAGTGAACAGTAACGAAATCCTAGACACAGAATGGAATATATACCGCAAGGATAGGATAAACGCCAATGGTGGAGGAGTATTTATAGCAGTAAAGAATTCAATAATATCCAGTGAAGTTATTAGCGAATGCGAATGTGAAATAATCTGGGTTAAGTTAAGTATCAAAGGTGGGTCAGATATGATAGTCGGATGCTTCTATAGGCCACCTGCATCAGCAACCGTAGTAGTTGAGCGCCTCAGAGAGAACCTGCAGAACGTCGTGAAGAAGTTTCGTGATCATACTATTGTAATAGGGGGAGACTTCAATCTACCAGGTATAGAATGGGATAGTCACACAATCAGAACTGGAGCCAGGGACAGAGACTCTTGTGACATTATCCTGACTGCCTTGTCCGAGAATTACTTCGAGCAGATAGTTAGAGAACCAACTCGTGAAGCTAACGTTTTAGACCTCATAGCAACAAATAGACCGGAACTTTTCGACTCCGTGAATGTAGAAGAGGGTATCAGTGATCATAAGTCAGTGGTTGCATCAATGACTACAAGTGTAATAAGAAATGCCAAGAAAGGAAGGAAAATCTATTTGCTTAACAAGAGTGATAGGGCACAAATCGCAGAATATCTGAGTGACCACCATCAAACGTTCATTTCTGAGGAAGAGGATGTGGAACAAAAATGGAAAAAATTCAGAAACATCGTCCAGTACGCCTTAGATAAGTTCGTACCGACTAAGGTCCAAAGCGAGGGGAAAGATCCACCGTGGTATAACAATCATGTACGAAAGGTACTACGGAAACAAAGAAAGCTTCACCATAGGTTTAAGAGTAGTCGAATCATAGCTGATAAGGAAAAGCTGAACGAAGCGAAAAAGAGCGTAAAGAGAGCAATGAGAGAAGCATTCAACGAATTCGAACATAAAACATTGGCAAACAATCTAAACAAGAACCCTAAAAAGTTTTGGTCATATGTAAAATCGGTAAGCGGATCTAAATCCCCTATTCAGTCACTCGTTGACCACGATGGCACCGAAACAGAGGACGACCGAAGAAAGGCAGAAATACTGAATTCAGTGTTCCGAAACTGTTTCACTGCGGAAAATCGTAACACGGTCCCTGACTTCAGCCGTCGCACGGACGCCAAAATGGAAAATATTGAAATAAACGATATCGGAATTGAAAAACAACTGCTATCACTTAGTAGCGGAAAAGCATCCGGACCAGACGAGATACCCTTAAGATTCTACAGTGATTATGCTAAAGAACTTGCCCCCTTTCTATCAGCAATTTATCGTAGATCTCTGGAAGAACGTAAAGTACCTAGCGACTGGAAGAAAGCACAGGTCGTTCCCATTTTCAAGAAGGGTCATAAATCAGATGCGAATAATTATAGGCCTATTTCACTTACGTCAATCTGTTGTAGAATAATGGAACATGTTTTGTGTTCTCGTATTATGACGTTCTTAGATAATACAAATCTCCTTCATCATAACCAACATGGATTCCGCAAACAGAGATCATGTGAAACCCAGCTCGCCCTATTTGCCCAAGAAATTCACAGTGCCGTAGACACTGGCGAGCAGATTGATGCCGTATTCCTGGACTTCAGGAAGGCATTTGATACGGTTCCGCACTTACGTTTAGTGAAAAAAATACGTGCTTACGGAATATCGGACCAGGTTTGTGATTGGATTCAGGATTTCCTGGAAGAAAGAACACAACATGTCATTCTTAACGGTTCAAAATCTGCAGATGTAGAGGTAATTTCGGGAGTACCGCAAGGAAGCGTGATAGGACCTTTATTGTTTACAATATACATAAATGACTTAGTTGACAACATCGGTAGCTCCGTGAGGCTATTTGCAGATGACACGGTTGTCTACAAGAAAGTAGCAACATCAGAAGACTCGTACGTACTCCAGGAAGACCTGCAGAGGATTAATGAATGGTGCGACAGCTGGCAGCTTTCCCTAAATGTAGATAAATGTAATATAATGCGCATACATAGGGGCAGAAATCCATTCCAGTACGATTATGCCATAGGTGGTAAATCATTGGAAGCGGTAACGACCGTAAAATACTTAGGAGTTACTACCCGGAGCGATCTGAAGTGGAATGATCACATAAAACAAATAGTGGGAAAAGCAGGCGCCAGGTTGAGATTCATAGGAAGAATTCTAAGAAAATGTGACTCATCGACGAAAGAAGTAGCTTACAAAACGCTTGTTCGTCCGATTCTTGAGTATTGCTCATCAGTATGGGACCCTTACCAGGTTGGATTAATAGAAGAGATAGAAATGATCCAGCGAAAAGCAGCGCGATTCGTCATGGGGACATTTAGTCAGCGCGAGAGCGTTACGGAGATGCTGAACAAGCTCCAGTGGCAGACACTTCAAGAAAGGCGTTACGCAATACGGAGAGGTTTATTATCGAAATTACGAGAGAGCACATTCCGGGAAGAGATGGGCAACATATTACTACCGCCCACATATATCTCGCGTAATGATCACAACGAAAAGATCCGAGAAATTAGAGCAAATACGGAGACTTACAAGCAGTCGTTCTTCCCACGCACAATTCGTGAATGGAACAGGGAAGGGGGGATCAGATAGTGGTACAATAAGTACCCTCCGCCACACACCGTAAGGTGGCTCGCGGAGTATAGATGTAGATGTAGATGTAGATGTAGATCACGTATGAATACAATCACGACATCCACCAAAAATTAAATAAATTTACTTCGATATGTGGATCGACCCCGGGAGTAGACAACATTCCATTAGAGCTACTGATAGCCGTGGGAGAGCCAGCCCTGACAAAACTCTACCATCTGGTGAGCAAGATGTATGAGACAGGTGAAATACCCTCAGACATCGAGGAGAATATAATAATTGCAATCCCAAAGAAAGCATGGGTTGACAGATGTGAAAATTACCGAACTATCAGTTTAATAAGCCACGGCTGCAAAATACTAACACGAATTCTTTACAGACGAATGGAAAAACTGGTAGAAGCCGACCTCGGGGAAGATCAATTTGGATTCCCTAGAAATGTTGGAACACGTGAGGCAATACTGACCCTACGACTTATATTAGAAGCTAGATCAAGGAAAGGCAAACCTACGTTTCTAGCATTTGTAGATTTAGAGAAAGCTTTTGACAGTGTTGACTGGAATACTCTCTTTCAAATTCTGAAGGTGGCAGGGGTAAAATACAGGGAGCGAAAGGCTATTTACAATTTGTACAGGAACCAGATGGCAGTTATAAGAGTCGAGGGGCAAGAAAGGGAAGCAGTGGTTGGGAAGGGAGTGAGACAGGGTTGTAACCTATCCCCGATGCTATTCAATCTCTATATTGAGCAAGCAGTAAAGAAAACAAAAGAAAAATTCGGAGTAGGAATTAAAATCCATGGAGATGAAATTAAAACTTTGAGGTTTACCGATGACATTGTAATTTTGTCAGAGACAGCGAAGGACTTGGGTGAGCAGTTGAACGGAATGGACAGTGTCTTGAAAGGAGGATATAAGATGAACATCAACAAAAGCAAAACGAGGATAATGGGATGTAGTCGAATTAAGTCGGGTGAAAAAAAATGGTTCAAATGGCTCTAGCACTATGGGACTTACTTGCTGAGGTCATCAGTCCCCTAGAACTTAGAACTACTTAAACCTAACTAACCTAAGGACATCACACACATCCAAGCCCGAGGCAGGATTCGAACCCGCGACCGTAGCGGTATGGCGATTCCAGACTGCAGTGCCTAGAACCGCGCGGCCACTCCGGCCGGCAAGTCGGGTGATGCTGAGGGAATTAGATTAGGAATTGAGACGCTTAAAGTAGTAAATGAGTTTTGCTATTTGGGGAGCAAAATAACTGATGATGGTCGAAGTAGAGAGGATATAAAATGTAGACCGGCTATGGCAAGGAAAGCGTTTCTGAAGAAGAGAAATTTGTTAACATCGAGTATAGATTTAAGTGTCAGGAAGTCTTTTCTGAAAGTATTTGTATGGAGTGTAGCCATGTGTGGAAGTGAAACGTGGACGATAAATAATTTGGCCAAAAAGAGAATAGAAGCTTTCGAAATGTGGTGCTACAGAAGAATGCTGGAGATTAGATGGGTAGATTACATAATTAATGAGGAGGAATTGAATAGAATTGGGGAGAAGTGGTGTTTGTGGCACAAATTGACTAGAAGAAGGGATCGCTTGGTAGGACATGTTCTGAGGCATCGAGGGATCACGAATTTAGTATTGGAGGGCAGCATGGAGGTTAATAATCGTAGAGGGAGACCAAGAGATGAATACAGTAAACAGATTCGGAAGGATGTACGTTGCAGTAGGTACTGGGAGGTGAATATTATAAAAATTTGCAGAATCAAGCCAGGGAAGAAGCCCAGCTGAAGTTTTACAAAACCATAACAGTACCAACCATTAATTATTGAAGCGAAGCACGGATAGCAAGATAAAAAAGAAAGCAGAATGCAGGCTCAAGAAATGAGATTTCTACGAAGCGTGGAAGAGGAGATCTTAATTGAAATGAGGATGTATGGAAAGATTTAAGTGTATATAATATAAATAAAAAATGAAATAAAACATGATAAAATGGAATGAATATGTAAACCGTATGGGTGGAGAAAGAGTCCCAGTATGGGATCTCAATTATAAGTGCATTGGAAGAACAAACTAAGGGAGGCCGTACCAGAGATGAAATACTGCAATTGTCAACGTGCCTAATACCTGAAATGAAGCACATGTCGGACTTGGCCAGCTGTGCCAGGCTATGGCATCAGCACCTGATGTAGGTCAGCCGTCGGGCCAGGAATGTCCGTGGTGTGCTGTTGTGCCGAGATGGGCGTAGGCACTACTGACGTCTTCACAACACTTCCCTTCCGAGGTCTGTGGGCTCGACGCTCACACTCACCATCCACCGGATGTGACATGTGCGATAAACACGAACTGCTGGAGAGTAATAAAGGGGTTCTGCTGTCATTGAGAGGCCCTTGACTCAACCCGACTCACCAGAGAACACCCACGCCCCTACAAGTGGTAGCGGTGGAGATGGCTCCATCATTGGCAACGCAGATGAGAGTAAGTTGCAAACATGTGCATTCTGTAACCACTCGAGGGCATCTTGTGTCTATTATTCCTGGGTTTGTCGTCTTCCTGCTGTCCTATTTGATACATTTTGAGCTTCATTATGTCAGAAATAGATTTGGTTGTAGTATACGGGAAGGTCCCAATTAACAGGCCGATGAAAACGTATGCATGCGGTCTTACCTATCAGCTCGTGTGGATCCATGTAGCGAGCCACATGACGTAGTATGATGTACACGCCGGCTAAGAGGGATTTGAGGCAGGCAGTGTAAAAAGGTGGCTGAGATGTGGTACATTATGGGAATTGAGAAAATTTAGATGAATATAGACAATACTGCAGGCTTAATTTATTGTAAAGAGGGAATTGTGATATTAAGAGAAGATATCTAATTGACTTCCACTGACAATGAGTGCCTGAGTCGTGTGCAATGCACTTCAGTTTCTTTTCGTTTCTACACAGCACTCATTCTGCTTCTGTTGCTAATTCCGTTCTCCAGTGAGCTAGTCGTAGGTCGTGATACAGCGCCACCAGAACAGCAACAGATCAGCGTCCACTGTAGAGTGTTACTTTTCGAGTTTTGTGTCTCCTCATCATTCAACGCTGACTCAAAACAATGGGAGCTGAAATACCACGGATCCGAGATGTGTCAGGACCTGTAAGAACATCTTCACTCCGCCCCTGGCCCCTCGCATTTTTCTTAGCATGGTAACTGTTAGAATTAGAATTATGGGAGTCATAATGGGTTTCAGGAATCTATGTTGAGGAAAAAACGTTATGTAGTAGGCGTTGAATTTGAAACTTCCCCTTAGAAAAATTTATGAATTACTGTGCTGATAAACCTCTTACGTTATTTGATTTTCAAACAGCTGGGCAAAACTGAACGTACTCAGACATTTCTCTCTTTACTTATTCTGCTCATCACTAAACTGATATACAATATTTTTAGCTCAACGCAATCTGACTTTCAGTAAGACTTAGGATGCAACATCACATATGAATACAACCACGACATGCACCAAAACTTAAATATATTTACTTCGATATGTGGATCGACCCCGGGAGTAAACAACATTCCAATCAATACATCATTTCAAAGCGGTGAGTTACCCCAGACAATTATTCCACAAGACGTTATTGACTAGAACTTTCCAAAATAAATCAAAAGGTTAATTCGTTTGTTTCCGAGATTAGCAGTTATAGGAAGAGAAAATGAGCTAGTCTTAATTATTTGAGAAGCACAGTAATATGCATCTTCCACTTCAAGTTTTCATCGGAATGTACACCCAGTAATTTGGACAATTTACCCTATTTACTGACTCCTGCTCTTATGCTACATCAGTTGTTGATATTACTCTTTTTGTCGTACAGAACTGAATGTATTGCTTCTTTTTTTCAAAATTTAGGGAGAGAAAATTTTCTGATAACCTAATAATAATGCTCTGAAAAACATCATTTGCAAGTTTCTGTTTGTCGAATGTTAAATGTAAGGTCTGTCACATATATATAAGGACTAGCAGTAGACCCAAAATTACCTTTGTGACTCTGTAATCACTAAATTTTTCTACCCTTTTAACATAGTTTGCATTCTGTTTGTTAGGTACTATTACAGGTATTCCAACATTGTTTAAATGATTCAGCGCAACTTTTTGCAACTTGTTCGTTAAGTATGATTAAAACCAGCTGTGCGTTTCTTCCTTTCCATAAAAAGTAATTTATTATTAGTGTGTGAAGATACCTTGGAAAGATATTTTATCATTTAAGGTAAGTACTTGGTTGGTTGGTTGTTTGGGGAAGGAGACCAGACAGCGTGGTCATCGGTCTCATCGGATTAGGGAAGGAAGTCGGCCGTGCCCTTTCAGAGGAACCATCCCGGCATTTGCCTGGAATGATTTAGGGATATCACGGAAAACCTAAATCAGGATGGCCGGACGCGGGATTGAACCGTCGTCCTCCCGAATAGGTAAGTACTATTTGATGTGTGAACATATACTTTGTTAACAGCATTCTTAGTTTACCGGCGCTTCTGGAATCCAATCTGTGATATCGCAAGTAAAACGTTTCTACTTAAGTGTAAGAATACTCATGCGTATACTACTTTTTTTAATATTTTGGAAAAAGACGTTATTATAGAGTCTGATACGGTAGTTGAAAGCTTCACGCTTTGCTCTTTTAATAGCCAAGACACGTCTCCTGTAGCATTTTTGTATCTGATGATATTCACACTTTTACAGCTGTACACCTATACACTTTTACACATATTGCGCAGTAGCTATTGTGTGTTTAAACGTTTCTTTACAGAGACTACATGCCATGGAGTATCTCTCCAATGATTAACTTCTCTATTAGGTACTTATGTATTTAGTACTTGGTCAACTATTCTAAACTTCAGCCGTAGCTCCTCTACTTACATCCGCCCAGAGTTGAATGTTTCCAGCCCCCTCATGAGTTTACAGGCCATGTAAAACTTTGTACTAGTTTGTGTTATCCATTGCACTTTGATAACCACTGGTGGTACCAGCGCCTCATGGTCATTGGCTCCAGTATCAGAGTGGACATCCTCAAGGGGGTCTGGTTAGATTTGTTGCCATCAAATCTAATGTATTTCCTACATGGACTTCCAACCTTCCTGTTCTAGATAGTTTTCAAAAAACTAATTTAGCATTTTCTGCGGGGTGTCTTGCCACACCCTACACTTGCAAAACTGTGACAATCCCACTTTATTATTCGATGAAAATTATCTCCTCTAATGATGACTCAGTAGCGAAATGAGGTTTCTTCATTTTCATCAGTTTCATCTGAGGGTCAGTTTGTTGGTCGGTAGAAGGATCATTTATAGGCTGAAAGCTTGGCCAGATAATTTCACACACCGCTTCAATTTCAATCTCGATGGCTCTGATTTTTTGCCTGCTGCGAAAATGTTCCGCTCCCATGAGCCCATCATTTAAATATGCAGTTAGATTTATCCCAGAAAACGTCGAAATGATCTGTTAAGTGCCTAGCTTGCTTTTGTTTCTCATAGTACTATGTGACTGACAAAGGTTTTGGGAGTGATTTACTCTTTCAGTATCCTGCGAATGGTCCGGCAGCTGATCACAATGATTTTAATGGTCTCGTCCGTTCGGGGAGTAAGGTAGCGTTTGCGGCTGGCGGCGTTTCTTTCGGTGAAGATGTTGTCGGTGGTATTCCCCTTGTTATCGCTTCTTCTTCCGAATAGAACCACGAGTTGCAGAAAATCACGTGCGACTGATAACTGCTCTGTTCTGCCCTGAGGTCGTCCTCGTGATAATCACATGACGATGTGTGATTGTGATGCGTATTACTTTTGGCGAATCCCGACTAATCGATCTCCAGGATAACAACAGAACATCAGTCCGACAAGATATAGCGAACATAATGTTCTCTTCGCAACTCATATATATAACAGATAGATCTAGGCTGACTGGAATTTTTTAAAATGTTATCTGCTTAATATCTCAACATGCATATATGAAAATAACAGCAATGTAACCATAAAAAATAACATCGACGTAACTATCAACAGACGTTACAGCAGGGATACTATGAGCTACACAAACAGCTCCTACGAGTAATTCTGTAAATAAAATCTGACAGTTTCTACACTCCTGGAAATTGAAATAAGAACACCGTGAATTCATTGTCCCAGGAAGGGGAAACTTTATTGACACAGTCCTGGGGTCAGATACATCACATGATCACACTGACAGAACCACAGGCACATAGACACAGGCAACAGAGCATGCACAATGTCGGCACTAGTACAGTGTATATCCACCTTTCGCAGCAATGCAGGCTGCTATTCTCCCATGGAGACGATCGTAGAGATGCTGGATGTAGTCCTGTGGAACGGCTTGCCATGCCATTTCCACCTGGCGCCTCAGTTGGACCAGCGTTCGTGCTGGACGTGCAGACCGCGTGAGACGACGCTTCATCCAGTCCCAAACATGCTCAATGGGGGACAGATCCGGAGATCTTGCTGGCCAGGGTAGTTGACTTACACCTTCTAGAGCACGTTGGGTGGCACGGGATACATGCGGACGTGCATTGTCCTGTTGGAACAGCAAGTTCCCTTGCCGGTCTAGGAATGGTAGAACGATGGGTTCGATGACGGTTTGGATGTACCGTGCACTATTCAGTGTCCCCTCGACGATCACCAGTGGTGTACGGCCAGTGTAGGAGATCGCTCCCCACACCATGATGCCGGGTGTTGGCCCTGTGTGCCTCGGTCGTATGCAGTCCTGATTGTGGCGCTCACCTGCACGGCGCCAAACACGCATACGACCATCATTGGCACCAAGGCAGAAGCGACTCTCATCGCTGAAGACGACACGTCTCCATTCGTCCCTCCATTCACGCCTGTCGCGACACCACTGGAGGCGGGCTGCACGATGTTGGGGCGTGAGCGGAAGACGGCCTAACGGTGTGCGGGACCGTAGCCCAGCTTCATGGAGACGGTTGTGAATGGTCCTCGCCGATACCCCAGGAGCAACAGTGTCCCTAATTTGCTGGGAAGTGGCGGTGCGGTCCCCTACGGCACTGCGTAGGATCCTACGGTCTTGGCGTGCATCCGTGCGTCGCTGCGGTCCGGTCCCAGGTCGACGGGCACGTGCACCTTCCGCCGACCACTGGCGACAACATCGATGTACTGTGGAGACCTCACGCCCCACGTGTTGAGCAATTCGGCGGTACGTCCACCCGGCCTCCCGCATGCCCACTATACGCCCTCGCTCAAAGTCCGTCAACTGCACATACGGTTCACGTCCACGCTGTCGCGGCATGCTACCAGTGTTAAAGACTGCGATGGAGCTCCGTATGCCACGGCAAACTGGCTGACACTGACGGCGGCGGTGCACAAATGCTGCGCAGCTAGCGCCATTCGACGGCCAACACCGCGGTTCCTGGTGTGTCCGCTGTGCCGTGCGTGTGATCATTGCTTGTACAGCCCTCTCGCAGTGTCCGGAGCAAGTATGGTGGGTCTGACACACCGGTGTCAATGTGTTCTTTTTTCCATTTCCAGGAGTGTATTTAGAACACGTCATCCATGCAAACGCATCTTATTATATGGAACTTAAGGATATATAATTGTTGGAGTATGAGACTGTATCAAACATATTCCCTTTACCAATTAACATGTAGACGAAAGTAGTTTTATTACGTTTAGATGTAAGGTTCTTCCGCAGTTAATGTAGAAATACGATGTCCTGTCGACATAATTGTAAAGTCAAATGAGGGGAAACATATTTGGTCGCGTATGGTGGTACTGATGTTTCCTCTATTCTCCACCTGACGGAGGCATAATTAGCTTTGTCTTTTTGCTACTTTTCTAGTGAAAACTGAGTGTCTGATGAAATTCATGAGAGGAGGATTACGCTGCTACACACACACACACACACACACACACAGATATATATAGGTTTGCATCACCCCATTTCCCAGAACTCCTGAATATAGGCTTGACTGTGGATATTGTTTCACAGACAGAGTCCCTTTGACTGTTCAGAGATGTCACTAAACCCTCCCAAAGATGTAAACAACATGCGGAGTATGGATGTAGATGTAGATGTATTAGACGGAGGGGGCCCGACAGCCGATCAGTTCCAGTCATTCCACCAGGAAGGAGGTATACGGCTCGTCTGTAGTTCAACCATGTCTAGACGGTCAATATCGCGGTGCCATCGCGTCCGCATTGTTACTTTGTGCCAGGAAGAGCTCTCAACAAGGGAACTGTCCAGGCGTCTCGTAGTGAACAAAAGCGATGTTGTTCGACCATGGAGGATATACTGAGAGACAGGAACTGTCGATGAAGTGCCTCGCTCAGGCCGCCCAAGGGCTACTACTGCAGTGGATGACCGCTACCTACGGATTATGGCTCTGAGGAACCCTGTCAGTAACGCCACCATGTTGAATAATGCTTTTCGTGCAGCCACAGAACGTCGTGTTACGACTCAAACTGTGCGCAATAGGCTGCATGATGCGCAACTTCACTCCCGATGTCCATGGCGAGGTCCATCTTTGCAACCACGACACCTTGCAGCGCGGTACACACGGGCCCAGCAACATGCCACATGGATCGCTCAGGATTGGCGCCACGTTCTCTTCACCGATGAGTGTCGCATATGCCTCCAACGAGACAATCGTCGGAGACGTGTTTGGAGGCAACCCGGTCAGGCTGAACGCCTTAGACACACTGTCCAGCGAGTGCAGCAAGATAGAGGTTACTTGCTGTTTCGGGGTGGCATTACGTGGGACCGACGTACGCCGCTGGTGGTCATGGAAAGCGCCGTTACAGCTGTACGATACGTAAATTCCATCCTCTGGCTGATAGTGCAACCAAATCGGCAGCATATTGGCGAGGCATTCGTCTTCATGGACGACAATTCGCGCCCCCATCGTGCACATCTTGCGAAAGACTTCCTTCAGGATAACGACATCGCTCGACTAGAGTGGCCAGCATGTTCTCCAGTCATGAACCCTATCGTAAATGCCTAGGATAGATTGAAAAGGGCTGTTTATGGACGACGTGACCCACCAACCACTTTGAGGCATCTACGCCGAATCGCCGTTGAGGAGTGGGACAATCTGGATCAACAGTGCCTTGATGAACTTGCGGATAGTATGTCACGACGAATACAGGCATGCAACAGTGCTAGAGGACGTGCTGCTGGGTATTAGAGGTACTGGTGTGTACAGCAATCTGGACCACCACCTCTGAAGGTCTCAAAAAAATGGCTCTGAGCACTATGGGACTCAACTGCTTTGGTCATAAGTCCACTAGAACTTAAAACTACTTAAACCTAACTAGCCTAAAGACATCACACACATCCATGCCCGAGGCAGGATTCGAACCTGCGACCGTAGCGGTCGCGCGGTTCCAGACTGGAGCGGCCAGAACCGCTCGGCCACTCTGGCCGGCAAGGCTGAAGGTCTCACTGTATGGTGGTACAACAGGCAATTTGTGGTTTTCATGAGCAAAAAGAGGGCGGAAATGATGTTTATGTTGAGCTCTATTCCAATTTTCCGTACAGGTTCCGGAACTCTTGGAACCGAGGTGTTGTATCACCTCGGCTCCGGAACCTGTACGGAAAATTGGAATAGAGCTCAACATAAACTTATATATATATCCCCTAGACCAGGCTGTTCCAACAGAGCTCCAGGTAGCCGGAGCGCTCCGGAGCGCTCACTGCGGCAGCTCGGAGCCCGCGTGGAGGGGGAAAGTGAACTTACTGCCCCCTGGCCGTATGCAGCCGCAACTGACGCAATAATCCGTGTTCAATTACAGCTATGACTAGCCGCGGGAGCCCTGTACCTCTATTTAAGGATACCTTTCTATTCATTGAGAGGGATGGTCGTCCACAGTGTCTTGTATGTCATAAAGTATTTAATTCTGCGAAGAGGTACAATATACAACGACATTATACACGTCTTCACGCAGCGCACTGCGATCAGGTAGAAGGCGTTGCACGCAGAGAACTGGTAACCAGGCTTAAGAACGACATACCAGGAGCAGTAACATTAAAAACGGTTTCGTAATACGATGGGTATCAAAACATGCAACATAGTTCGTGTTCTGTAATGCGTTTATAATTTTCAGCTGAATGAGAGCGGAGAAAACACTACTGAATCTGCAATTCGATCAAGCTACAGGGTCGCTCACATCATTGAGACGAGTGGCAAGCCGTTTTCGGTGTGACCACTCGTAAAATCGTGCATGATAGCAGTTGCAGAATGTTTGTTACCAAGGGAGGTTCAGGCAATTGAAGGGGTTTGCCTGTCGAAGCAAACAATGTCTCGTCAAATCCTGGACACAGCAGCGGATTTAGTGACACAGCTCAGGAAAAAGGCGGAGAGCTTTGTTGCATTTTCGCTAGCGCTTGACGAAAGCACCGACATATCGGAATGTGCTCAGCTTGCAGTCTTTGTGCGTGGTGTCGACATGGAGCTGCAAGTAACTGAAGAACTCTTGGCTGTGGTACCACTCGATTACACCGAAACAGGACGTCACATTTTTGAAGCTGTTTGTGAGTCAGTGGAGAATATGAATTTGCTGTGGGATAAGCTCCATTCTGTAGCGACAGACGGTGCACCACCAATGATCGGGCATCACCAAGGTTTTGCTTCTCGTTTGAGAAACAAACTCAGGGACGAATTCGGAAAAGACATTTTGACTCTTCATTGGTTTATTCACCAAGAGGCACTGTGTGCTGAAACAGTAGAGCTAGGTCGCGTAATGAAAGATGTCGTGGAGTGTGTGAATTTTGTGTGGCGTCACGGTATGAATCATCGCCAATTCAAAAGATTCCTGAATGATATGGAAGCGGAGTATGGGGATATACCTTACCACAGTACAGTTCGTTGGCTGAGTCAGGGAAAAATTCTTGATGTTTTCTTTGCCATTCGTGAGGAAATATCCCTTTGTCTCGAAATGAAAGGGGAAGAAATGCGTTTTCTGAAAGATATAAAATGGATATCAGACCTGGCGTTCCTAGCTGACATAACTATGCATCTGAATAATGTAAATCTGCCATTGCAGGGCAAAGGGCAGCTAATCGTTGACGTGCACGACCAGATCAAAGCGTTCATGGAAAATTTACGTTTATTTGAGAGGCAGATGAGTAATGGACATTTAACGTTCTTCAATCGTCTTGCTTCTTTAAAACTACCTGAAGGTACTACTTTCGGCGATTACTAAGCAAAGTTAAAGCAGCTCATCACGTCGTTTGAAACACGATTCCGAGACCTCACTAGTTTGGAAATGGAGCTTAAGGTGTTCAGCACTCCTTTTTCAGTTTGCCATCGTCACTTCAATTGGAGGTTATTGATTTGCAAAATTCAACTTTGCTGAAAGACAGGTACTACAACACGCTCGATTAGTCACGATGGTATCGTTCATTACAGCAAAAAACATTTCCCAAGCTTCACAACAATGCCGCTCAGATCATGTGCATGTTTGGATCTACGTATTGTTGTGAGTAGCTTTTCTCAGCAATGAAAAGAGTAAAAAGTAAATAACGATCGTTTCTTCAGGATGCAACAACGAAGGCCATCCTCCGCATTAACGCTGCGAACACTTTGACGCCTGATATTTCCGATCTTGTAATGAAAAGAACATGTCAAGCTACAGAGGCCTTATAAATTTAGTATGCAGTTTCTTGTAAAACAGTTGTTTCTTATTTATTTCCTGAACATCGTATTTCCTGGTGTAGCATGTCACCACGTCTTAGCAGCTAAAAGTATGAGGTTGTCGATCTTGTAAGACGCAGCTGGCACATCAAAACGCTTGCCTTGCCGCCTGCCTCAGCCAGCCGTGCCACGTGCCGGCGTGCCGGCCCACTTGAATGGCCACAGCGAGCGACGCGGCTCCCTGGAGCAGGGAGCGCTCCGCGGCTCACAACGGAGCCGACGAACTGGAACAGGCTGCCCTAGACTTAGAACTACTTAAACCTAACTAACCTAAGGACATCACACACATCAATGCTGAGGCAGGATTCGAACCTGCGACCGCAGCAGCAGCGCGGTTCCGGACTGAAGCGCCTAGAACCGCCGCTCGGCCAATCCGGCCGGCAGAGAGAGAGAGAGAGAGAGAGAGAGACAGAGAGAGAGATGGTTCAAATGGCTCTAAGCACTATAGGATTTATCATCTGAGGTCATCAGTCCCCGAAAACGATTTAGATAAATTTACAATTGTTACACTTATTACAGACCTCTTAATACAAAACGTGGGAAGAGTGCGTCTTGCTAGATCAGCTGTACTACTCGGATAGGTACAATGTCTTCTCTTTTATTGGACAAATGAAAATTATTTTCTACACAGATAATAAATCCTGGTCATTGTCTTTCTCCTTGTCACTCGATGCACTTCACATGAAAGAATGTCCATGTTTTTCACATACTACAGAAAAAAATATTAAGTCTGTTTTACAAGAACATTCACAGGGAAAAATACGCCAGGAAACGACACATAGCCCCCTGG
The DNA here is from genome assembly GCF_023898315.1 of Schistocerca nitens. Classification (NCBI taxonomy): domain Eukaryota; kingdom Metazoa; phylum Arthropoda; class Insecta; order Orthoptera; family Acrididae; genus Schistocerca; species Schistocerca nitens. The sequence goes on from NC_064617.1 coordinate 743,428,515, forward strand.
ACTGTTTAATATTATGGCTTGACAGGCCACGTACGTCGAACTGGCACAAGTTCACATCGTATATTACATATAGTCCCATCAGTTTTCATACATGAGCACACTGAATTGCAGTTATAGGTTTTACATTACTTCAGGTTGCAATGTTACATAAATTTTATATTGCCTTTATTGTAAAACGGCTCTTTGGTCATTGCAGAAAATATATGTATTATTGCTGTGTTTGCTAGTGGTGTATTTTACTATGATGCGTCGTCAAGGTAGATGTAGTCCGAAAAATACATTGTCGACTTCCCGGGACTATATTTGTCTTTGCTCCTCCATCTGGCTTACAGGACATTGGAGAAGCTAGGATTAAAATCGCCCCGGAGCCTTCAAACTACATCACCTGACGTGTGTTGTGGAAACTAAATTCGTATGTTGCTGTATTCTTCCACAATCGTCAATAGAATGTTATCAAATATATGGGATTGTTTGTAATTTAAGAAAATTAATTGAAAAAATCATTTCATTAATGAAGTTTAGAAAATTCATTGAAGATCATCAACTCAGTCCAAGATTTTGCGTAAAAGTTGTCACACATTTCAAAAATCGTATACTTGCCGTCAGAACCTGTTCGTTTATACTGTTATGGATAAACACGAAGTTTGAGTGAAAGTAAATGTCGAGTTTATGTAGCAAATTAGTAATGCTTTCGTCGAAATTAGAGTCTTCATTCTTGATTTAGAATATCACGCAATATCGAAGGTAGACGGCTCAGGCCGCTCGCCCAGCCGGAACGCACGGTCCGCAGTTGCAGACGTAAGCGGCTGCGAGAAAGGAAGGCAGAAAACCATGCCGCTCACCCCACTATGAAGTCCAATCGCAGTTCCCTCTGGAGCTCGTACGATAAAATTGCATGAAAAAACAACAAGCTTAACCAGTTCACACAGATAAACTTTACTAGCCTGCAAGGAAGGGAATTATCATTGGTTCCGATTCACACCTGACTCGCACGTAGTTTTTAGTATTTTAATATTTGTGTGTGACTGTGTTATCACTACGTAGTCCAGCTTAATTCCGGCGGATGTACCGTAATTGATATTGTACACTGCATCACAGTTCACTGTATATCGTGTCTATAAGGGCTCCACGTGACTGCATTTCGTTACGACAACATTCCGTTATATTTTATTGCGCGCAGCTACGGCGCATCGATTTCAAAACGTTGATGCAGTCCTTGCCATAAGGTTTCATACTGCTCATGCTTTCCTATGCAACTTCATTCCTACATCAGTTTTGCTTGTTATGTTACTTAGTTCTAAAGTTATTTAATAAATGAATGTCTTTTCATTCTCGTAAAGAATTTGAAAGGCATTCACAGAGCTGATCTTTTCATCACTGATCACTTTTATGCGAAATGTTTTTTATGTCCACTTACAGATTTGCGCTGTAAACATCATTCATGTACACTTCACGTTTACCGTAAATCAAGTAGGCACTGTCCTTTTTTACGCATTTTAACGTGGGCACTATCGCACTTGAGCACAGTCTTTTTACAATTTCATTAGCCTCATTTAGTTTGCGATTGGAATACATCTTGTCAAAATTTACAGTTGACGCACTCTTACATTACTGTCAATTACAATTCTAATTTGTATCACAGAAAAGTGTCCTCTGCAGAAAGTAAGACCACTTGTTCGCACTGGACTGCAACGTTGTTTTCATTCGTACAGATTCACACCTTTGCCCTCTGCCTTTAACATGACAGAAGGAGGCCCCATATGCATGTTTCCCAACAGGAAGCGCACACGCGAATGCCATTGTATATATCCACTACGTTGCAACTCCGTAACGTGGGGCTCCATAAGCAAATTTTACCTCAATTATGTATGTATATAGTCGTAAGATATAAGATGTATCATACGAATGGAGGTGTGTTTTCTTTTCATGTAGTGCGACATTTAAATGAATTGAGAGGAAGAAAATTAAAGGAAACAAAATCAAAATATCTAATAAACTGGAGTTGACCACTTACATTACACTTTATCAAAGTATTATCCAGAGAGGCTATCACAGGTAAGGACACATATGCATGTGTTCACTGTCAGGTCGGTTACCATTAAGCTTAAGCTACCTGCACACAGACTACAGTGAAACGGAAAAGAAACTGGCATAGACATGCGTATTGAAATGCAGAACGTGTAAAAACGTAGAATACGGTATTGCGATCGGCAATGCCTATACAAGACAACAAGTGTCTGGGGCAGTCATTAGACTGGTTACCTTTGCTACAGTGGCAGGTTTTCAAGCTTTAAATGAGTTTGAACGTGATATTACAGTCGGCGCACTAGCGATGGGAAACAGCATCTCTGAGGTAACGTTGAATTGGGGATTTTCCCGTTCGACCATTTCATGAGTGTACCGTGAATACCAGGAATCCGGTTAAACATCAAATCTCCGACATCGTTGCGGCCGTAAAAAGATCCTGAAGGAACGGGACCAGTGACGACTGAAGAAAATCGTTCAACTTGATAGAAGTGCAACCCATCCTCAAATTCCTGCGGATTTCAATGCTGGGCCATCAACAAGTGTGACAGTACCAAACATTCATCGATATGGGCTTTCGTAGCCGAAGGCACACTCGTGTACTCTTGGTGTCTCGTTTTAAATTGTATCGAGCGGATGGACGTGTACGGGTATGGAGACAACCTAATGAATCCATGGACCCTGCATGTCAGCAAGGGACTATTCATACTGGTAGAGGCTCTGTAATGATTTGGGGCGTGTGCAGTAGGAGTGATATGGAACCCCTGACACGTCTAGATACGACTCTGACAGGTAACACCCACGTAAGCATCCTGTCTGATCACCTGCATCCACTCATGTCCATTGTGCATCCCGACGGATTTGGGTAATTCCAGCAGGACCGTGCGACACTCCAAACGCCCAAAATTGCTACAGAGTGGCTCCACGAACACTCTTCTGAGTTGAAACACTTCCGCTAACCACCAAACTCCCCAGAAATGAACATTATTGAGCATATCTGGAATGCCTTGCAATGTGCTGTTCAGAAATGATCTCCACCCACTCGTACTGTTACGGATTTATAGACAGTTCTGCAGGATTCGTGGTGCAGCTCCCTCCAGCACTGCTTCAGACATTAGTCGAGTCCATACCACGGCATGTTGCGGCACTTCTACGTGCTCATGGGGGCCGTACACGATATTAGGATGGTATACCAGTTTCTTTGGCTCTTCAGTGTATATGCTACGTCGAGGGAATGACTTAAACGAGCTTGTTCCTTAACAGACTTCCCAGTCTCCCTTCTGACAGTATGCAGCTTCCTCCTCGCACAGAGAAAATTAAAAGACTTGACGGGAGTATTAATGAACAAAAAGTATTAGAGGATAATGGGAAGCATACCTAAGCGTACATACGTGAAAGTAAAATCGAAATGTATAGTATAGTAAATACAAAGCAGCCAACGTAACAACGCTTTTAACAGTAATATTAGTAAATTAATAATAGTAGCAGTAGAAGTAAGAGTATAAATGTAATGAGAAACACCTATACAGTTTGCGAATTTGAATTGCAAGAGGCGCATTCCAGTAAAATGTAAAAAGGATTCGTATACAAAGAAAGAAATTAAGCAAAAAATTAATGTATTCCTGTTGAATGTTAGAAATTAGGCAATTCTATGTGGGAATAATTTTATGGAGATCTTTCTGAATTGAAAATGAATGAAAGATAAGTTCTTGTCTGAAGTGGTTCGTGCACATCAGGGTACCCACCTCCATGGCCGAGGTCACTAAATGCACGCTTGTCCGGTGGCTCTCGACGCGAGGGTTAAGCCCGTTCGTATCTCAGTAGCTCTGTAGCTCAGCGTGTTCGGTCAGAGGGACGGTTGCCCTCTGTAATAAAAAAAATGGGTGAAGTATTCAAAGATCAACTAAATGGAATATCATATGACGTCCACTCAAACCAAATGGCGAGAACAATAACGATGAAAAAGAAGGAAAAATTTATGGTGGTGGAAAAAATTTCCAGTGCCAGTATTTGGACGACGAGGGGAGGAGAGGTGTTGGCATAACGTTCCTGATAACCAGACTTTGCGCCAATGGTGTGGTTTAAATACCAAACTTTTTCCGCCAGTGAGAGCCACAGTAATGCAGTGTGTTAGTTGCACCAGCTCCACAATGACATGTTCCTAACATGAACTCACATCGTTTTATGTACGTTTTCTGTGTGTTTTTATTAACATCCATCTATCTTCCTTTTTTTAAAAAAACCGAAACTCCGAAATTAAAGTAAATGTACGTAATACAGCCAGTTACCTTGGTCATTTTCTGTACGCATGTACTTTATGCAGTCTGCAATGGAGTGCACCTTCTTTCAAGTAACTGTAGTAATTCGGTACTTCTTTTCATATATTGAAAGTTTACAGTCTTTTTCTTTGCGTAACACCTAAAATATGCAGTCGACTACGAAAAATCACAGAATCTGTAGAAACATAGGTAATCCAATTTCAGTTTCTCTGAATTCGGGCAACTCTCTCATTCGAAGGCCCAAATGTAGTGATGATGCATAGTCCATAGTACCTTACACACAACTGATGTGATTAAGCCTCTGACGTATAATCTTATCGATATCTGACTGTCGGCCTCGACAGCCTTATTCTGAAACAGAAAGAGCAACAGTCGCTTGTCATCGACGATTGACAGGTCATGATAAGTTGTTCGTTTGTCATCGACGATTGACAAGTCATGATTAGTTGTTCATCCATTTCCCTGTTAAGTTTACCTTCCTTCGTGACCTGTGTATGATTTGCCCACAGTGTATCTGTTTAATGCATCTCGTTCGTCTTTGCTCCAAAGGCCACCATATGGTACGTGACGAAGGTTATAAATTGTACTAGCAGAGATTAAATTTCTGTAATTTTAGGACAATAGTTACTACGTGCTGTGCATATAGTAGGAATTATGTACCTGCTATTGCCTAAGATCTTCCTGTAACGTATCTCGTTGTGGATTGTTTAGAATTTATGTGACACTTTCGCGTTGAATTATGATCGTGTGACGAATCACACAATTCCTTTTTTAAATTTCTCTATCTCTTCCGTTGACACAACTGATACGACTGAAGAGTCGCCCAGAAAGATGTTCCTTTGTCGATAAATTACGTCTCCTTAGGATTCTTCCAACAAGACCGACATTTGCCTACCATTTGAATAATAAGGGTTCTCTTTTACCTCCCGGAAATACAACAGATGTTACTTTGGCTTCTGCCATAATGTCCCCATTGGGAAAAACGAAGTGAGTTCTTTGTCTTATGTCTAACTGCATACATTCTCTTATAGTATTCTTAAAGCATATAGTTTTGTTAAGTAGGTGTTATTATCGAACTAGATGGACGACTTTACGAAAGTCAAGAAACACTAATCGTAACGCATCCTTCCTCCGGGATTTCAATATTATTGAACATTACTCAATTTCATCTTATTTCAAGTAACCTTACCACTTTCTTTTACATACTATCGTACAAAATTGTGTTAAGTGCCATTCAGAATAAAAATTCATCTCTCGGCAGATGAATTAAGATTTCTTAGTTACCCCACTCTGTATTAAACTGACCTTTTTTTTCAACGTTGCGGTAGCAGTTTTTTCTTCCTAGCCTTTGTCCAGTATCTTTACGGGGTCAGATTATTAATTTTTCGAATTTTGAGATGTTAATGGCAGAGGGTGGCAGCATGCCCTTCTGTCGCCAGACCATCCAAATTTCCCCACCCACCTCCCCCACGCCACCACAACCACCAAATCAGGATGAAACTTATGTACCCAAACTGTCTGCGTCTAGATTTTAGCCACTGTGAAAGAATGCGAACGTTCACTAAATGATTGTGAGTCGTGTAACTGAGACGGGACTTGGGCACCAGCCTGGTAATCACTTAGTTGGATGTGGGAAACCGCCTAAAAACCACATCTAGGCTGGCCTCGTGGTTAATCTGTCTAGCGGATTCTTTCCTGGAGCGTCTTGCTTCCCGGTATACCGAAGGTGTTCCCGCGCAGTTAGAGTGTTAAGATAACAGTTATATAGTGGATATATATTTTCGTTGTTAATGGAGGGAAAATTCTGTCCACTATCTAATAGGATATCTACCATCTCCAAACAATATTCGTGTTATCTTTTGAAAAGATAAATAAAGTTGAAGACGACATTGTCGCCTATAACTGCGTAATTCCAACCACCACGACCGAGAGTTCGACTTTTTCAGTTTTAGGTGTAAGATTTATCCTAAGCACAAAATTTAAACTTCTTCTGGCATGTATAAACATTTCATCCCATAGCCAACGCCCAACTTCGGACAGTTTCTGCTGTAGTGCGCCAATCTCCTGACTTTGGGAAAGTAGCGCGGAAAGGCTGTCAGATCCCATTGCTTGAATTGCGCTAACTTAGCCGTGAAATGTTCCTTTATGCCGGAAGCTATTTAAAAATATAACGTCGAGTTGCAGACAGGCACAACAAAAATGCAGCTATACATTTAAGTTTTCCGTCAAAAGGCCTTACTATAAAGTAGTAAAAAAAACACATTCAGACAAGCACTACACACAGAAACATGGCCACTGCCTCTCGCCGCGGAGGGCAGTCAAAGGTGAAACTGCTGCCATTCGAAAAGTTCCGCACTAGTGTTAATCCCTTACTGGTGTTAACCCTCTTGCGAGGAGACAGTTACATGTTATTAGAAACGGAGTAAATAATTGAATATAAACGAGGATGTTTACTTATTGCAGCAGGAAATCAGCGGTGCCTTTTTCATATCCCGACATAGACCGAAATGGTCTTGGGGAACCTACAGAAAAACTACCTAAAAGTACCGGGATAGGGGTTTCAATTCCGCCCCTCCGAATACGAGTCAAGTGTGGCAATCGCTGCACGATATCGCTCGCTGCGAAAAACTCTTTGAGCCCTGTATGATATGTGCTTACGGAAGACGTAAATAGAGATTCTCTTCAAGTACATTCATTGTAAGTTAAAATTCAGGTTGCGTTATCGAACGCTTGAAGGAACCTGTAATTAACTTCTTAATATCACTGATTTCAAAACGTATTTATGTTCTTTTCATGTGGAGGTACGTTGTTGAACCATTTCATATCCTCTGTCATTTACCGTCTTATACAGTCATCAGGTGATCAAAACAATTTACAAAACGATTTGGGCAAGATATTTGTGGTGCGATAAGTGACATTTGACTCTACACAATGAAAAGTCTGAAGTTATTCACAAGTGTACCAAAAGGTATCCGCTAAATTTCGGTTACAACACAAATCACACAATTCTAAAGGCTGTAAATTTAACTAAATATTTAAGGATTACAGTTACGAATAACATAAGGTGGAACGGTCACAAAGTTAATGTTGTGGGTAAAGAAAAACAAAGACCATGAGTTGTTGACAGAACACTGATAAAATGCAACTGGTCTATACTAAGCTTGTATGTCCTCTTCTGGAGTAATGTTGTGCGGTGTGGGGTCAGCATCAGATAGGTTCGACGGAGAACATCCAAAAAGTTCAAAGAACAACAGCTCATTTTTTATCGCAAAATAGGGGAGAGGGCGCCACAAAGACGATACGTGAATTGCGGTAGCGAGCATTAAAAGAAAGGCTTTTTGGTTGCGCAGTTTCTTCTCATTAAATTTCAGTCACCAACTTTCTTCTCAGAGTGCAAAAATATTTTGTTCGCATCTACCTACATAGGGAGGAATGATCATCATAATAAAGTAAGTGAAATCAGAGCTCGATAGAAACGTTTAAACGTTCGTTCTTCCCGAGCGCTGTACGAGAATGGAACAGTAGGGAAACAGCTTGAAGGTGTTTCGATGAACCCTCTGCCAGGCACTCAGTTGTATGTTGCAGAATAATCATGTAGGTGTAGATGTAGATGTGCTCATTCGATGTCACCTCAGTAGAAACACATCTGGGAAACTTCGACCCTTCTAAAGCTACCCAAATTGACTGTTGGTGATGTGATTGCACACTGGAAACGCGAAGGAATAACAAACAGAACTCTGAAAAGTTGTTCCACCTTGGTAAGTACTTTCCTTAGTGACATATGTAGTACATCACTGCCACAGGGAGTTTTCCCAGATAGATTAAAATAAGAAATTGTTAAATCATTACATTACTTTACTAGAAGAATGATTTTATGTACAGATATTTTTAACCATACTTAACAAAAGGAATGCAAAAGATTGTGCTGAACAATTCAAGCAATGTCTGGCAGATAGAAAATTATAGTGAGTGGTGAGAATTCACAAAGGGAGTCCCATGGGGTTCAATTTTTGGCCCATTACTATTCCTTATTTATGTGACTGACCTTCCACTTAATATTCAATAAGTGGAATTGGTACTTTTTTGCAGACAGAACTAGTGTTATAATAAATATCATTAGACAGAAAGTAAGAGAAGAGATGGTAAATGATATTTTCCAAACAATCATAAAGTGGTTCTCAGAAGATGGACTCTCCCTAAATTTTGAAAAACACATTATATTCAGTTCTGTGCAACAAACAGAGTCATAACAACAATTGATGTATTGCATGAGCAGGAGACAGTAAATATGGTATCTGCTCCAAACTTTTGGGTGTACATATTGATCAAAACTTCAACTGGGAAAAGCATATTACTGAGCTTCTCGAACAGTTAAGTCCAGCTACTTTCAATCTTCAGATAATTGCAAATGTTGCTAACAAACGAATGAACCTCTTTACATATTTTGCATATTTGCACTAAACAATACCTTATACAAAAATTTTCTGGGGTAACTCATCACTTAGAAAGAAAGTATTGATTACACAAAAGTGAAAAGTGAGAAAATGTGCGGTGTTGACCCACGGACATCATGTAAGCACCTCTTCAAGAAGATAGGCATTTTAACTGCACTGTCACAGTACATATATTTGTTAATGAAACTCGTCACAAATAGTCTATCACAATTTGAGAAGAACAACGATGAGTTGAGAAGAACAATTTTGTCTGTACCTACAACACTAAAGGGAAGAATTACCTTTGTTAACAGTTATTCAAGCTGTCAGTGGCTCAGAGAGGAATTCAGTATAGAGCAAAAAAAATTTTTGCTCATTTGCCCAATAACATGAGACGCCTGACAGCTAGCGATGCAAGTTTTAAATCTAACTTAAAATCATTTCTCCTAAACAATTTCTTGTATTCCAGTGAGGAACTTGTACTTAAAAACAGGTAGCTAGTAAAAAAATCGTTTTTAAGTGTAGTTGCGTGAGTAGGACTAAAATAATAATGAGTTCATTAATGTTAACACTAATCGTGTATTCATCTCCTGTAAAGTTCCTCATTCCACATAACTTCGATAAAAGACTCGTTCAAATGAACTGTGGAACATATAACTAACAACAGTTAAATCTAGTCCAGCCACACCTCATGTACTGATTGACAGAGACTGTAGGCACTGCAGACAACAGTTTTAAAAAAATCCAATGAAATTGGAAACGAGTGATTTTCAGTTATGAATCACGCTATACCCTGTGGCAATCCAGTGGAAGGGTTTGGGTGTCGCAAATGCCTCGAGAAGTTTACCTACCATTATGTCTAGGGCCAACGGAAATACAGAGGAAATGATGTCTCGTTGTGGAGGAGTTTTTCGAGGTTACAGTGTGCTCGCCTTCTGGGTACTACGAAAACGCTAAGTGCGAAAGGATGTCAACACATTTAACAGCATTGTGCACTGCATACAGCAGAGGAACTGTTCACAGACGATGACTGTATCAGCACTACAATGTGCCCTGTCATAAACAAGCATCTATGAGGCCTTGGCTTGTGGACAATAGCAGTCCTGGAATGGAACAACAGTAGGATGAGTTGGTGCGATGACTTCACTACAGAAAACTGTGTTCAACATCACTAAGCCATTCCGGCTCTTGAGGAAATTTCACTCTACTTTGGAGTGTGCGTGATATGAACTTTCCTGGCAGATTAACGCACACGCTGCTGTAGAGTGAAAATTTCAGTCTGGAAACATCCGCCCAGGCTGAGGCTAAGCCATCTCTCTACATTATCTGTTCTTCCAGGAGTGCTGGTCCCGCATGTTTCGCAGTATAATTCTGAAAAGTATGGAAGGTATAAGATGAAGTACTGGCGGAAGTAAAGCTGTTAGGGCGAGTCGGAAGTCGTGCTTGGTTTGCTCAGTTGATAGAGCATTTTCCCGAGAAAGTCCTTGGCCCCGAGTTCGAGTCTCAGTGTGGCACACAGTTTGAATCTGTCAGGGAGTTTCATATGCATACCTTATTGAAAGTGACATGAGCAGAGTTCAAGTGGTCATAAAGGCGAGCCGAGGGTACAATCTATGGTAATGTTCACTAACAGCTGTCCAGATACTTTTGATGAGTTAGTGTATAAATTGAAAGAGCCAAGAATGCCTTTTCTTTCCTTTTTATTGGCCCATTAAAACCTAACACTCATGTGTATATAATATGCCATTAGTACTTTGCAATATTACTTTTACTTTTTAGACTCGTTTCTGAGAATTGTTGCTGTATGGCAACATTCTACAGTATGTCTGTTGAGGTAATATTTACACATGCGAGTTGGCTGCTGCCTTTGAGGCTTTCCTGGGAAAAAGAGAATCATATGCCTCTAAATTGGCTTGTATTTGATTAAAGGATGATTCAGTGGATGGGGCGATAATTTGAGATGGGCTTATAACGAGGTACGATTTGATGGTAGACTGATGATGCATTCTAGAGAGAGGGAGATGTTGCCACAAGTCATTTAACCGTTTTTCCGTTGTTCTGTAGGAGTGAATCAGTTGTGTGGCATAAACTGCTTTCGACTCGTATAGAACAGCGTGTTCTGTGTGTGACTTAGAACACTTGAAAGGTGGCTACACTGAGCCACAGCGCCAGAGATCGCTAGAGAGCATTGTTCCGCCGCCTCCACGGGAAGTCATTATTGAGATGTGCTAGAAGTCAGTGCTTGGGGAGAGCTCGTAGTAGTCAGTTCGTGTTGAGATGTGCTTGCTGAGATGTGATACTGAAAAATTCTTGTTGAGATGTTGTAATAGCGAATCGGTGTGGAGATATATTGTAATTATGAGAGTGATTTTGGTCAATATATGAAGGTAACGAAACTTGATTTATTTTTCATTATTTCCATGTTTTAAATAATGTGTCATAACAGGTTCAGTCAACAAAGCATCTGGCTTGTGTTCTTGGATTAGAATGTAATTGTGGTTCTCTTGAGTAATTATGGTATTCGTATTTTCTTTAATTAATTCAGTATAAATGGTATTTGAAATTCTTGTCTTTTGAAGAAGAACCGTGCCAGATGTGTACGTTGAGTCATACTTCCACACACAGAACAGTTATACTTGTGCTTTGGTTTCGTAGGTTTTATAGTTGCTGGGGACTTAATTAATTAATTAATTGTGTTAATGAAAATTTCCATTTCATTCTTTGTTGTTGTTCTAAGCAGTCAGATAGCGTAATAATACTAGTCAGGGCCAACCGTTACGAGACTTCGTAACTGAACAGACAGCTAATAAATCAAAAAATTAAAATTATTTTCATTTCATTTAATTAAGCCCCCATGCACGTGGCGACCACTGCTTCGGATCGTCCCTTGGAATCTTCTGATTGTAAAAATAGTAGACAGTAGCATTGTTGTAGCAATTTGTAGTTTAGTAATTATAGTCTGTTTTGCATGTGTAGATTTGGTAATTGTCATTCTTATAATGGTATTTTTTTCAGAATTTAATTTTGTTGTCTTGTATACGCGTTTGACAATTTAGTGCAATTATTTCAATTGTTCGATTAATCGTGTTTGAGGGAAACATTTCGTGTGAATGGTATTGTTGGAGATAAAGTGTCATTGTGTGTAATTTTCATATAGTGACGAGTTTTGTATGTTTTGTAAATGATTACGCGATCGATGAAAAAGGCAAAAATGATGGATAGTGAGAATGACGAAATTGTTAACATGGCGAACTCGCCAACAGAGGAAAACAGTATCATGAATAATGAAGTGGAAAACAATTTAATAAGTCGGGAAAATAGTTCGGAACCATTTCAAAATTTTTCTCAATCAGAAAATTCACAGAATACGAGATTAACGATAGAAGATTCTGCAATAGTATCGAACACAGATAGCTTTACAGCCATGACGAAAGAAGTTGGTTTTGCGGGAAATTTTAGGGGCGAAAAGAATTTCGAACCGGCTATTATGGAGCAGTTGTTGGGTGCAATATTAAATTTGGGATCACAGTTACGATCTGAATTAAAAACAGATAGGGAAACAATGGAAACACGGTTAGACTCACTGGGATCACAGTTACGATCTGAATTGAAAACAGATAGGGAAACAATGGGATCACAGTTACGATCTGAATTAAAAACAGATAGGGAAACAATGGAAACACGGTTAGACTCACTGGGATCACAGTTACGATCTGAATTGAAAATAGATAGGGAAACAATGGGATCACAGTTACGATCTGAATTAAAAACAGATAGGGAAACAATGGAAACACGGTTAGACTCACTGGGATCACAGTTGGGATCACAAATAGGAACAATTAAAGCAGAGATGGAAACAATGGAAACACGGTTAGACTCACGAATAGGGACATGTTTCAAAAACATGAAGGATGAATTAAAGAAAGAGATTAGAGAGGAAGTACAACCGATTTTGAATGCTCACAATAATAGATTAATTGTAGTAGAGATTAGACAAAGGGAACAGGATAGAGAACAGGAAGAAAGAGATCGCGTGATAGTACAAAAATTTTCAGAGTTAAATTTACAACGTGCACACGATAAGGAAGAAATATTTGAGAGAATCGAGGAATCCGTTCCAAATGACAGAATAAATAACTTAACGCAACAGTGTGAACAGTTAACTACTAAATGTGACAATACTGAAACCCGAGTCGCGACACTTACGGAAGACGTAAATAAACAGAAAGAACAAATAGGTGATTTATCGGAAAGAGTTGAGGAGATTTCAGATAAATTGACAAGTCTTAGTTTAAATGGGGATAGAGATTCAGATGATACAGCTCCATTACCATTTGCAGAAACCGAAGAGTACCAGAACATAAATAAGCATGTTGAAAATCAGGGAAAGTTTAATGAACGCGTTAAAAGGGAAGTAGAGGCATTACGAAAGCAAGTCAAACAAATCGAAGGTGAAATTGTAGGAAAAGACAGCAAAAGAAATTTAGACTCACAGGTAGCAGAGGGGTTTGAAGAAAGTAATTTGTTTCATTTACGGGATGCAACAAGAGAGTGCCAGGCGCGCGAACTTGACAATAATCGACATTCAAACTGGGACAGACGCGGTAGGTCTTTGTCCCCACGAGGCGAAAACTTTGACTATAAACACTTTTTGACTGTTCGGAAATTTAAGATCTTCCGCAATTCTAAAAATGACATACATCCATGTGCATGGTTAGATCAATTTATGTATGCACTCCCACCAAATTGGCCACTAAGTCACAAACTGGAATTTATGTGTGGATATTTAGAAAACGAACCGGCGACGCGGATGCGTGCACTCATTAGAGATTGTAATAATCCGAATGATTTTTATCATGCATTTCTATCGGCATATTGGTCCGAAAACACGCAAGACAGAGTCAAACACAGTCTTATTATGCAGCGTAATTTCAAACAGTCTGAATTCCGCACGCCAGCAGAATATTTTGAAGACATGATTCGAAAGAATCAGTTCCTTTCCAACCCTTACAGCCCGACTGAATTAATTCGCATTTGTTTAACTAAGCTGCCACAATCCATAAGACAAATTGCTTTAGCCGGAAGATGTAAAGACGACATTGAGACTTTTAAGACTTTGCTACAAGAACTTGAGTATGACAACGACGACGGGACTTCTTGTAATTTTTTCAGTAGCAGTAATTACAATACATTTTCAGAGAAAAGGGATAGTGATCGGAACGGACGTTATTTGGGTAACTTTGAACGGTAATTCTTACCGGAATGATCAATCATACGGAAACAGTAATCGGTATCATCAAGACAGAAATTATTCATACAATAATAGAAACTCTTACTACAGAAATAACCAGGGTAGTAGGTCTAACAATAATTTCAGAAGTGACAGTCGAAATTATACAAGAAGTAGTTATGCAGACAGACAGGAAACCAGAAATTTTAATAACAGACACAACCAAGAATTTGCATCTAACAGACAGGAAGGACCTAATTGGCATCCTCCGCGTGACAGAAATTCAGAGAGACAAGTGGAAATAGTAGAAATTGATCCGCGAAATGTCGGGAATAATCAAAGACGTGACGCAGACAATCGACAATGACTAGCAGCTTCGGCTTCTGGCAGCAATATAGACGGTTCAGAAAGTAATGACACTACGACTTTACACTACGTACGCCTGGAAGACATGAGAGACATTTTGCTAGATGAAAAGGAAAATAATGTAGACGCATTTTTACATCCTGTTATTGAAGTATGTGTGGGTAAGAATAAGTTCACTGCAGTTTTAGATTCTGGGAGCCCATTGAACGTCATTAGTGAATCAGTTTTTCGTATATGTGAAAGAACTATTGCCTGTCCTGTGTTACCTATTTCTAAAACTACAATTCGAGGAGCGATTTCTGGAAAAGGTGTGGAAGTTAAACAACAGACCAACCTAAATTTCATTTGTCAAGGATACGAATTGTCTGCTAATTTTATTATTGTTCCATTACTCAGTACACAGATTATATTAGGTATGGAGTTTCTTAACACACATAAGGCAATTTTGAACTTTAAAGAAGGAAGTGTGAATTTGACTGTTGCCGGAATGCCGAAATGTTTGAAATTTTTCGAGTGTTTAGCAAGATCTGAATCAGATACAAAATGTTTAAGGTTTCTTACTTCTGATGCTTTCGTTGAGCATTATGACGACAGTGTGTTTATTCATGACAATGACAATAGATACAGAGACGCGATGGAGGATATAATTAGTAGCGAAGAATTAGTTAATGAAAAGGTTAAAAAAGCTGAAGTGCCAGATGACGTTGCAAGAGAAGAGCTGCACCATATTTTGACTTCACATGCTACAGTGTTTAGTCATCACACAGGAACTATACAAGGCTTACAATATTTATTTAAAGTTAAAGAACACACACCATTTCGAGGAAAAACGTACGCTATTCCTTTGGCTTACAGAGACAAGGTTAAGAATGAACTTCAATACATGTTAGATCAGGGCATTATTGAGCCAGCAGTCAGCCCTTATACCAGCCCATTACACGTTGTTCTTAAAAAGGATGGATCAATTCGTTTGGTTCTGGATTCCAGACAGATAAATAATATTATTATTCCTGAAACTGACCGTCCACAAAATTTAGATGAACTTCTTCAACATTTCCATGGAATTAAAGTTTTATCCACGATTGATATG
Source organism: Schistocerca nitens (assembly GCF_023898315.1). Lineage (NCBI taxonomy): Eukaryota > Metazoa > Arthropoda > Insecta > Orthoptera > Acrididae > Schistocerca > Schistocerca nitens. The sequence goes on from NC_064617.1 coordinate 743,443,938, forward strand.
CGCGCAAGTTTTTGGCAAATAGAACTCCACCCTGATTGTAGAAAATATACTGCCTTTTTGGCCTTTGGTAACTGTTACCAGTTTCGGAAATTACCGTTTGGACTTACTGTATCTTCTGCAGCATTTATTCGCAGTTTAAATGAAATTTTACCTGTTTATCTTCGTGACAATATTACTTCTTATGTTGACGACATTCTTATTGCTAAACGTTCTTGGAGTGAGCACAACAAAATTTTGGATTCATTATTACGTATTTTTGCACGAGTTGGCATGACAGTGAACTTGGAAAAATCAGAATTTGGTCGTTCTCAGGTGAAATTTCTCGGTCACATTATTTCTACAGAAGGTATTCTCCCTGATCCAGAGAAACTAGACGCTATTCGTAATTATGCTGTTCCTTCCACAAAACGTGATGTTCGTAGTTTCCTTGGTGTTTGTAATTTTCTTAGACGTTTTGTTAGATTGGACAATTTGGCCACACCTCGTTTATGTGAATTATCTGGAAAAAATTCTAATTGGTGTTGGGATGAGGAAGCTCAGTCAGAATTTGAACAACTTCGTGATGCTTTAGTTGCTGCCCCACTTCTTTCACATCCGGATTTATCCAAAGATTTTTGTTTGGCGACGGACTCATCATACAAAGGCCTAGGTGCACATTTATTTCAAGAGATAGAAGAAAACGGCGTTGTAGTACAGAAGACTATTGCATTTGGAAGTCGTGTTCTCTCTAAATCCGAAAAGAATTATTCGATTACGGAACTTGAAGCTTTGGCTGTTGTTTGGGCTTTCACAAAATTTCGCACATTTTTGTTTGGCAGACATACTAAGGTTTACACCGATCATCGAGCTCTGGAATTTCTTATGTCGACAAAATTAACTCACGGCAGATTGTCACGATGGGCGTTGTACCTACAGGAATTTGATTTTCGTATTGTTTACATACAGGGATCTTCAAATATTGTTGCTGATGCTTTATCACGTGCACCTATGGGTTTGAAACAAAGTGCTGAAGAGGACGGCAAAGAAAACCATTATTGTTTGATGTACATTCAAGGTGTTGCGTTTGAGAACTTTATTTCGTCTTCGCTCCAGGACATCGCTAAGGAGCAAAATAAGGATCCAATCTGGAAGGACATTAAGGAGAAGTGGAGGAGAAAGGAAAGCGTAGCGATCAGACAGTATTATTTAGTTCGCAATGATATTCTTTTCAAACGAAAATCGGTCGACAACTCTGTTTGGTTAGTTTGTATTCCTGATGAGTGGGTCAATAAATTGATTTGGTACACACATTTCAGTTATGCGCACTTTGGTCCCAGAAAATGCTTTCATAAATTACGAGAAAATTGTTACTTCAGTAATATGGAAAAACGTATTCGATCTGTTCTTGCCAAATGCAAATTATGTCAAATGGCTAAGCCTCCAACGATTTCTCACAGAGCACCGTTGTTTCCTATCATTCCAGCGAAATTAAAGGACATGGCTGCAGTCGATTTGTTCGGTCCAGTGGTTCGTTCTACTAATGGTTTTGCGTACATTTTCGTAGCAGTGGAACTGACATCAAAATATGTGTGTTTTACACCGTTACGCAAAGCAACAGCTCGTTCAGTATCTAACGCTTTCATCAAACATTTTCTTAAAGAAGTTGGTCATGTTGACAAGGTTATATCAGATAATGGATCACAGTTTCGCTCTAAAATTTGGCTTCGTACTCTACGGCGTCGTAAAATTAAACCAATCTTCATTTCACTTTTTCACCCTCAATCTAATGCTTCAGAGAGATGGATGAAGGAAATCAATAAATTGTGCCGTCCTTATTGTCATCAGAATCACAGAACTTGGGATCAGTATCTTCATATTTTTCAAAACATTCTGAATGAACTTCCAAATGACTCAACTTCTTTACCGCCTCTATTGATATTAAAAAATAAAGCACCGATAAATCGCATTTCTGAAATAGTTCCTTTTCCGCCTTCACGGAAACTGCGGCATTCTGAAGTTGTCAACCTGGCTCTACAAAATATTGCATCTGCGGCTGCTAGAAGAGAGAAATCAGCTAAGCGTCCTGGTCGTTTAAAAATCTTGTCAGTTGGTCAAAAGGTGTTAATTAAGTCCCATCGTTTATCTCATAAAGGAAAAGGCTTATGTCGCAAATTTTTTCTGCTTTATAACGGTCCATATAGAATTCGCAAAATTATTCATGATAACACTGTTGAAGTAGAAACTCTTAAATCTCGACGCTCTAAAGGAATACATCATATATCAAACGTTAAAATTTTTGTGGAATGACATACTTGTGAGAAACTAATAGCTATACGTAAACATGGAGAGAGTACAAGGATACCGCGCTGTGTTTGGCGGCGGCACATACTCAAAGCAACAGTCAGTCTGCGCGCCGCACAAGGCAGTCGTTGACCGCAAACAATCACTTCCTACGTCACGCGCCTACAGCTGATCGAGCGCAGTGCGAATGCACTGACAGCCGTAAACAAATGCACAGTCTAATTTCTCCGATTAAATTCAGTATAAAGCTATTTTTAGTGACTTGATAAATTATGTTATTAACGTTCAGTATTTTTCAGGATACGGTTGTGTAAAATATTTAAGACCTTCAGGTAAATTCTGTGCATGTCCGACGTTAAGACGACTTACTATGGAGAAAATTTCAGGAAGAATGTAATTTCGAAGAAGAAACTAATAAACTAAAAAGGGTAACTATTAATTAAGTTTATTTTTCAGGTAACATATTTCCACTTAGGTACGTACTTTAGACGTAATTTGCTGCTCGCGATTACGTGACTCATACTTTGTGCTAATTTCATGTTCTATGAATTTACTTGTGAAGCGACGTGCTTGCGCACATTAACTGATTTTGACAGTGATTGACTAATGAACAGGGTTGTTATTTGTGTATATTAGGCATCGCTTGGCTGCTATGCTTTTTCACTGATGTCATATTTTTTTATTATGTGCCTGCTGTGCTTATTAATTTAAATTATAATTGTCACCTGATTAATTGTGCTGATGTGGTTAGATATGTAAGTTATACTTTGTGATTTATCTGCTTGCGCCTTCATGTTTACTTATTAAGATTACATATGAACATTTATTTGCTTATGTCGATGTGATTCTAATGACCTGTTTATTGTGTAAGGCATGTTTGCTGCTGTGCGTATGGATTGCATATTTACACATTTCTGTTTTGTTGTCATAACTACTCTTCAATCTAGTATATAGAAATGCTGATATACTGTGTACAAATATAGAGTTTAGGTTACACTGTGGTATTAATTATAGATTGTTCACTTGGCAGAGCCTCGTTGTAGGGATTGTGCTGCATCCACTTGTTGACATTCTGTTCTCTACTGGTATATTTACTCGCTATTGCATGTTTTGCTTACGCTCAGTGCCTTATATTTTTAAGATAAGAAAATGAACTGCTATAATTCGACGAACGACATTAGTACAAGAAAGTCATAGAAGTCACATGAGCTGAGGTTTTATGGAATCTGTATAAATTTATGCTAATAGGAAGGAAGCTAACGACATGACAGACCAAAACTAGGTTTAGACCATTGGCAGTATTACACTGCATTTTCGTGAGCAATTGAAATAGGAAGTGACACTTGACACAAAAAATACTCCACATGTTTGCTTCTGCTATGATTCTTGAAGTGGTGTACACACTGTGAAATATTATGATCATTCACACTCCGTAATCGTACTTAATTACTGAGAGTTATTCGAACTAAGTCTGTTAGAGGTCATGTATGCATTTCTTTTATTTAATGATGGACAAGGAACCAAAATGTATCTTATAATTTATAATGAGTAGAAAATTTGGGTCAGATGGATTACACAGAGGTTGTGTGTGGACAATGTGTCTTCGGATTGCATGGGATGCTGAATTGAAGTTGCACTAGGATTTTATCTGTACTTGTTCGAGGAGACTGACTAGAGGAAAGAGTTGTTATGGAAGTGAAATGATATTGGTGCTGAGGTTTATATGTATCGACGTATTATTGAAGTATTAAGATTAAGTGATGATTATTGGAGTTTGGTGGATAAGAGGTAAAGTAAGTGAGGAGCATATTTTTTTTGTACTGACTAGAGGAAAGAGTTGTTATGGAAGTGAAATGATATTGGTGCTGAGGTTTATATGTATCGACGTATTATTGAAGTATTAAGATTAAGTGATGATTATTGGAGTTTGGTGGATAAGAGGTAAAGTAAGTGAGGAGCATATTTTTTTTTTTTTTTTTGTTGGTCCATATGGAACAAGGAGGATGAAGATGGCAGACTAGAACACTCAAGTAGAAAGAAGATTGCCTACACACACACTTTGTTAAATCAATAAGCAGTATACATTTTTTTTTGAAGAGAGGAAGTATTTGCATATCTTGGCTCACTGACAGTTGTTCAGCAACAGTACAATTTGATCTGGCTTGGCAAACATTGGTCTTGACATGATGACTATGACGTCGACTAACTATTATTGACTGTTATACATTGCTGCCACTACTACTTGGTACACATGATGAACATCAAATCTTGGACAGAGTTACATTTACACAGTTAACACTATTCAATTACACAGTAGCACTTAATGAGGATGAAAGATGAGTGGATGTGTTTTGTGTGTTTTCCTTTCCTAATCCTACCCACCTATCTCCTAAATATTATTTTATTTGTTGGTAGTGGCTTGCACTGACACCCATAAATATTATAGGTTAACTGTTATTGTGTACTGTAATAGTTAATGTGACAATTAACTGATATCATTTGTGTGTTTATTATGATTTGTATGTTTAGTGTAAGAGCATTGATTATATTTTGTTAAAGAAATTGTATGTGCATTCAAACTATTGTTCATGACTGAACTGTCTCAGTAGTTATGGTGAATAGTATGGACTGTTACTTGCACTTTTTCTACATGATTGGTGCCACAAGGACATGTTTAATTTCTGCTGATGAACCGTGTGATCAGTGATTGTAAAAATTATGGACCGTTACTTGTACCTTTTCTACAATATTGGTGCCACTAGGACATGTTTAATTTCTGCTTATAAACTCTGATGAACAGTGTGATCAGTGACAGTGTATTTTATGGAACTGCTTCTACTGAAATGAAGTCACCTGTTGCTGTGTGCACCTGATCAACATTGCGGGTGCCACGGATGGACTGCTCCTACTGAAAAGGTGTTACTTGTTGGTGTCTGCACCTTCTCAACATTACTGGGTGCCACTGATGGACTGCTTCTACTGAAAAGATGTCACCTGTTGATGTCTGCACCTGCTCAACATTGCTGGGTGCCACTGATGGATTGCTTCTACTGAAATGAAGTCACCTGTTGCTGTGTGCACCTGATCAACATTGCTGGTGCCGCTAATGGACTGCTTCTACTGAAATGGTGTTACTTGTTGGTGTCTGCACCTACTCAACATTGCGGGGTGCTACTGCTGGAACTGTCAACTACTTATTCTTGAGCTATGGAAAGCGTTTATGTGAATATTTGATAAACTGATTTTTTGTGTATTACTGTTTGTGAAAAGTTATGAGACTCTTACCTGCACATATTCGTCATTGCTGACGCTATTGATTGAATTGTTTAACCACATAATACTTGTGTAAACTATTATGTAAAGTCACATGTATGAAAGAATTTGTATTGCTTACTGTATTCTATATAATAGGTTATTGAAAGGTCAGTGTAAAGCCAAAATTTTATCTAGTTATATGATATTTACGTATTAATATTCTCTTTCATTTTTGTCTGTATTTTTTTGACGAATTTGGTGGTATTTTCACCACCAATGCTGGCAAAAATACCATCAAATTCTAGCCGTGGAGGAAGGGCATATGAAAGGTGGCTACACTGAGCCACAGCGCCAGAGATCGCTAGAGAGCATTGTTCCGCCGCCTCCACGGGAAGTCATTATTGAGATGTGCTAGAAGTCAGTGCTTGGGGAGAGCTCGTAGTAGTCAGTTCGTGTTGAGATGTGCTTGCTGAGATGTGATACTGAAAAATTCTTGTTGAGATGTTGTAATAGCGAATCGGTGTGGAGATATATTGTAATTATGAGAGTGATTTTGGTCAATATATGAAGGTAACGAAACTTGATTTATTTTTCATTATTTCCATGTTTTAAATAATGTGTCATAACAGGTTCAGTCAACAAAGCATCTGGCTTGTGTTCTTGGATTAGAGTGTAATTGTGGTTCTCTTGAGTAATTATGGTATTCGTATTTTCTTTAATTAATTCAGTATAAATGGTATTTGAAATTCTTGTCTTTTGAAGAAGAACCGTGCCAGATGTGTACGTTGAGTCATACTTCCACACACAGAACAGTTATACTTGTGCTTTGGTTTCGTAGGTTTTATAGTTGCTGGGGACTTAATTAATTAATTAATTGTGTTAATGAAAATTTCCATTTCATTCTTTGTTGTTGTTCTAAGCAGTCAGATAGCGTAATAATACTAGTCAGGGCCAACCGTTACGAGACTTCGTAACCGAACAGACAGCTAATAAATCAAAAAATTAAAATTATTTTCATTTCATTTAATTAAGCCCCCATGCACACTATCTAGCTGTAACCGTTAACAGCAAACTTCTCAGTCATCAGAGGTCTTCCGACTTATATGTGATGATGATGAAACATGTCCATCCTGTTTTGGCACTCTCCTCTAGACGAACGAAAATTTATGCGAGGTACTCCATTCCCCTGTCGCATCCGTGGCACAAAACCGAGTCCTCAGTTTCATAATTACGGTGATTCTAAGTTGGCGACGGATGTTTGTGAGGTACTGCAATCGCCATGTATACATCTGCTTGACAGATGTCCTGTTTACGGAACTAGTGGCAGCATGACGGCTGCTATGCGTTTGAAACTTCCTGGCAGATTAAAACTGTGTGCCGGACCGAGACTCGAACTCGGGACCTTTGCCTTTCGTGGGCAAGTGCTCTACCAACTGAGCTACCCAAGCACGACTCACGCCCCGTCCTCACAGCTTTACTTCCGCCAGTACCTCACCTTCTACCTTCCAAACTTTACAGAAGCTCTCCTGCGAACCTTGCAGGACTAGCACTCCTGAAAGAAAGGATATTGCGGAGACATGGCTTAGCCACAGCCTGGGGGATGTTTCCAGAATGAGATTTTCACTGTGCAGCGGAGTGTGCGCTGATATGAAACTTCCTGACAGATGGGTAGCTCAGCTGGTAGAGCACTTGCCCGCGAAAGGCCAAGGTCCCGGGTTCAAGTCTCGGTCCGGCACACAGTTTTAATCTGCCAGGAAGTTTCATATCAGCGCACACTCCGCTGCAGAGTGAAAAATCTCATTCTGCTATGCGTTTGTCTCTTTCTTTGTAAGAGGCATTCTCCGATACAAACGGTCAGTTTTTATACTAATGCTGCATAGTGTAACTACTGAAGAGTGATCATATGTGAACAGTGGGCGCTACACATCTCGGTAAAGCTATATTGTGCATGTATCATGAAGAATAGATGTTTTCTTGGTGTGTAAGGTAGTACTTCTTTCATTTTACCGTTTGTCACCACAATTTATCGCATAGGGAGAATGTATGTCAAGCGCTGGAAATATATTTCTTACGTTCGAATATTAACTGCGTTGCATTCCACATGACTAATAGGTCGGAAAGCCGGCCGCAGTGGCCGAGCGGTTCTCGGCGTTTCAGTTTGGAACCGCGCGACCGCTACGGTCGCTGGTTCGAATCCTGCCTCGGCCATGGATGTGTGTGATGTCCTTAGGCTAGTTAGGTTTAAATAGTTCTGAGTTCGAGGGGACTGATGACTAACATGTTAAGTCCCATAGTGCTCAGAGCCATTTGACTGAATAGGTCGGAAACCGCACCGCTCTGCAGAACTGTGTAGCCTTAGGAGTGAATGTGTCTATGTCGTTTCTTAGGAATACCTTCTTGATACTGACCCCAGGCACTAGAACAATTCTTTAGAATTGACAGTGCAGTTGATTTGTGTAAACTGCTTCAAACACTGTGCATCTGGAGCTCCACCATGAATAAAAACCACACGTTTCCTCTTCTTAACTGTGTGTTATATGATCACAACAGTCTCATATCTACTATACACCGATAAGAGGTGCTAACCTCCTCGACATCCACGCATCTAGAGAAATCTTGTGCACTTGGATGGGTGCTGTGAGTAAGATTGGTGCAGAACAGCAGTTACGGAGTCGGCTCGCTCTTTTCCTTCACGGGATATGGAGTGTAGCGGTCTACTTCTGGTCAACTGCAAATTTAAGCGGTGATAACGTTGCAGGGAGCGTTGGTGAAAGAGAATGCGAGGAGATCTTCCAATCTCTAACTTTATTCTAAGAATGCGAGAATGCTCCATGCATCCCATCCATACAGGGAAGTATGGGCAATCGTAATCGTAAATTACGCACTATGATCGAAGTAATAGAAATATGTAGATCGCTGTCTGGTATATTTTGGTGTATATGTTCAAGAATTAACAATGAATGGACGTGCAGCACAGTCCTCTATCTACATTCTTTATCTAGTATGTGGCACTCGCAACGTAGTGGAGCGATAGTTAGCGATGATACAGAAACTGAGAAGCATGCTGCCGCATCATTGGCCGGTGTTGAAATTATGGAAAAACTGGTAAAATTGCTAAAATTGATTGCACTATCAACAGCTATGCTTATTACAGTACATCAACGTTGTGTTTTCCATCCCATCCATACACTGGTACACTGTTGATTACCACATAAGGTTGGTTGGTTGGTTGGTTGGTTTTGGGGAAGGAGACCAGACAGCGTGGTCATCGGTCTCATCGGATTACGGAAGGATGGGGAAGGATGTCGGCCGTGCCCTTTCAGAGGAACCATCCCGGCATTTGCCTGGAGTGATTTAGGGAAATCACGGAAAACCTAAATCAGGATGGCCGGACGCGGGATTGAACCGTCGTCCTCCCGAATGCGAGTCCAGTGTCTTACCACTGCGCCACCTCGCTCGGTACCACATAAGGACTGACAAGGGGAGGCCGCCAGTTGTGAAATTCAGATTCGATTCATACTGCGCATAATAAAAGCTCATGGTCAGAGGTGTAATGTGGAAAAGCACCAAGATGCACTTCTCAGCCGCTGTCAAGAAAATCGACGGTTAAAAGAAACCGTTGCTGTGAAATACTCTCGACGATTAACAATTTTCTACAGCGTCATGGCGCAGCGGTAAGCGCTCGGGTTCGTAATGCGAAGGTCACCGGATCGAATCTCGCGCCATGCAATTTTTTTTATTATTAGTTTTTTGTATTAATGAATTGCTTATGCATGTTGGTGAAGGCGGATCGTTCTCCAATTGTACCGCCTCCATTTTTCCGTTTTTTTAACAGGGTGTACCAAAGCTCTCAAGTCCGCACTGATTTTCGACGATGTTATAAGTTGCGCTAGGGACCGCATCTACCTTCTTTCGTAGTTAGCAGGCAACTACGCTGTTATGCGTCGGCTCGTTTCGGCCCATTCAACATCTGTCCTTCAAGTGTAACGAGCGAGTAACGGAGTTTATATTTCATACCCGCCACAGCAAATTTGTGTTCGTGGGGTCTCTATTCTAATTCGAACGTTTGACTTACGCTATACGTATTCGTTTCGGAATATCGTTTCTACGTCTTCCGTTAACTATACGTGGTTAACGTTATGAAGACAATTAATAACATTTGTGAAATACAACTCTGTTTGCGGAAAACATAATGATGTTCGAAGTCGCCAGTTTTTCCACGACAAACGACTTTCAACAACTTATTATATACATAATTGTTGCAACTGATTGCCGGGAATCATATATATATATATATATATATATATATATATATATATATATATATATATATATATATATATATATATATATTTGAATTATTAAAAACAAATACTAAAAAAAAGGTTGCATGACGCGAGATTCGATCCGGCGACCTTCGGATTACGAACCCGAGCGCTTACCGCTGCGCCACGACACTGTAAAAAATTATTAATCGTAGAGAGTATTTCACCGTAAGGTTTCTTTTAACTGTCGATTTTCTCGACAACGGCTGAGAAGTGCATCTTGGTGCTTTGCCACATTACACCTCTGGCCATGAGCTTTTATTATGCGCAGTATGAATCGAATCTGAATTTCACAATTGGCAGCCTCCCCTTGTGAGTGATATAGCCTGTTTGAGATGGAGAAAGAGTCTTGGTGGAGGGCCAACACCTTCCGGGGTGGCTAGCACCGAAACAGTGATTGCGTACATGACTTTAATATGAGGAATCAATCTAAATGTACCACTGAGGCCTCTGCTATCCCGTCACTGTGAAAGATGAGTTTAAATGTAGAGGATGTCAATCAGCTTCGGACAGCAGTTTGTAAACGCTCCACAATGCTACAGAACTCTTCCAGTATCCATACCTTGTGACTTCTTTTACTTAAAATTATCCTGTGTGTGTGTTGTACGAGCAGCAGCAATATGATTTACACTGTGCGATGTCCAGCTTTCAGTCACAGCGAATACATCAAAACGTGTTAATGTCAGTTTAGAACCTGACACAGACCTAGAACTCGTGGTAGAGAAAACAAAATGTGTGGCGGTGTACAAAGCTGTGTCATACGCTGCTGGGACGTGTTAGAGAAGAAAAAACAATGTATCAAACAACAACACAAGGACCCTCTCTTGCGACTGATAGCCTGTGGGATACGGTCCTCCTACAGTACAAGCGATGACACTTTGATCTGTGCAGGCGACTTCAATCACTGAGTGGATCAATACCTGTATAATATATAAGAAAGGAAGGTGGTAAAATCTTATAGAGTTCTCTACTGGATGGCAATGGAGATTTCATAGTTCGCCGTTTTTTATTCTCTCTTGGGTGATACAAAAAATCGATGATAGAGAGAACGTTTGGGTGCCAAACGTGACTGCGTCATGAGGGATGCAGATCTTCTTTAGACTGCAGTATCTGTATGTAGTTTGGAGATGCATCACAATGCGATAGCAAAATCTTCGTCCTCCCAGTCCTCATACTGTCTTTTTCTACTATTGCAGGAGAAAGCTTCGTTTGACTCTGTTGGCAAAGCTACAACAACGTGTTTCCATTTCCACCAAATGCTCAAAACATAGTCCTGTCGCATTAACTCAGCACACCCTGCTTCTACACAGGTTGGAGAAGGTGGGAGACATAGTGCTCTCCGACATCTGATCAGTTCCGACTTCAATTAGAACGATCACATGCACAAAGCCACAGGGAGGGCGGGGCAGAGACTGGGGAACAGTTACAACATGGCTAAAAAACCATGTTGAGGCTTTACTGTAGCCGCTATCGACAGGGGATCTCAAGTTGATTCCGTATTTCTAGATTTCCGGAAAGCTTTTGACACCGTTCCTCACAAGCGACTTCTAATCAAGCTGCGGGCCTATGGGGTATCGTCTCAGTTGTGCGACTGGATTCGTGATTTCCTGTCAGGAAGGTCGCAGTTCGTAGTAATAGACGGCAAATCATCGAGTAAAACTGAAGTGATATCAGGTGTTCCCCAGGGAAGCATCCTGGGACCTCTGCTGTTCCTGATCTATATAAATGACCTGGGTGACAATCTGAGCAGTTCTCTTAGGTTGTTCGCAGATGATGCTGTAATTTACCGTCTAGTAAGGTCATCCGAAGACCAGTATCAGTTGCAAAGCGATTTAGAAAAGATTGCTGTATGGTGTGGCAGGTGGCAGTTGACGCTAAATAACGAAAAGTGTGAGGTGATCCACATGAGTCCCAAAAGAAATCCGTTGGTATTCGATTACTCGATAAATAGTACAATTCTCAAGGCTGTCAATTCAACTAAGTACCTGGGTGTTAAAATTACGAACAACTTCAGTTGGAAAGACCACATAGATAATATTGTAGGGAAGGCGAGCCAAAGGTTGCGTTTCATTGGCAGGACACTTAGAAGAAGCAACAAGTCCACTAAAGAGACAGCTTACACTACACTCGTTCGTCCTCTGTTAGAATATTGCTGCGCGGTGTGGGATCCTTACCAGGTGGGATTGACGGAGGACATCGAAAGGGTGCAAAAAAAGGCAGCTCGTTTTGTATTATCACGTAACAGGGGAGAGTGTGTGGCAGATATGATTCGCGAATTGGGATGGAAGTCATTACAGCAAAGACGTTATTCATCGCGGCGAGATCTATTTACGAAATTTCAGTCACCAACTTTCTCTTCCGAATGCGAAAATATTTTGTTGAGCCCAACCTACATAGGTAGGAATGATCATCAAAATAAAATAAGAGAAATCAGAGCTCGAACAGAAAGGTTTAGGTGCTCGTTTTTCCCGCGCGCTGTTCGGGAGTGGAATGGTAGAGAGATAGTATGATTGTGGTTCGATGAACCCTCTGCCAAGCACTTAAATGTGAATTGCAGAGTAATCGTGTAGATGTAGATGTAGATAGATTCGAAAAAGGTGACTTGTTTGATGTATAAGAGCTCCACGAATACGATTCACTAGTGGTTGTAATCATTAAAAGACATCTCCGTAGGATCCAAGCAGGTATGTGGTTGAATGGAAAGACTGGATTCCAAATCGCAGACAGTATTTCTACCAGAAAGTGTAACACTATAGATCTGAGAAACCAGTGTCCTTTCCTTACGACCACAATCGAGTATTGCATTTTTTGTAGCATAGCACACCATCTACTGTATGTGATCATTCTCAATCAAAACATCGCCTGTAACCCAGTGGATATATCATAGAACCTGTGACATGGCATTGAGATAGAATTCGTTACAAATACTGGAGAAATTTCTGGCGGCGGCATGAAGGAGTTGCAAATACCGGCTTCATTCCACTTTCCTTAGCCTTATCACTTTTTCAATTCAGTGATTTTATTACGAGCTTACACCGCCGCGCTTTTGGTCTGTTAATACGCACCCCAGCAATCGCCATCTATATTCAATGTCACAGTATTTGTGTGGAAGGCCACTTCATTCGGAAGTAATTCCATACTTCGATTTATAAAACTTGTACAGCTTTTAACATGGATATCGTCAGTGATAATTGTGTGCGCCAGTAGAATCAAGACCGAGTGTAACAGTTACATAACCATTGCCATCGTGTTTCCTGAATAGCTGGTCGAATATAAGAAGCTTACATCTCTCTTCCTAAGATGATCTGGTACCACTCGCTAGAAAAACAAATGAGGCATGTCCATCCGTCGCGAATTTTCACTCAATATTGTTTGGTGTCACCAGCATTCAGTTATTGGCGAAGTACTACACTTGGTAATAGGGGATATGTGATAGATTCGCTGTTATCGGTAGTCTAAGGTATGTGTGTGTTTCGACATGTGCAAAGGAAACGACTATGTCCTGTCGTAAGGCAGATGGCAGGTACGGATTTGATGTGGAAGACTGCAATAGCAGTGTGGGGGATGAAAAAATTTTTTACGTGGAAAAGTGAGTCCAGTCATAACAAGCATATAGGTTTTCATATTTTTTATGCCGAAGTCGTCAGGAGAGGGTATTTTCGATACTTCGCTCATTGCCAAATGTCGTCGGATTGAGACTGGAATCGTAAAATTTGATTTTAAGTACAGTGATGAAATATATGTGGCTGGTTTCCTAGGACAATTCTGTCTGCAGTGCGGGCGCACGAGTTGCGGCGGTAGCTTGCGGCCGGAATGATTGACATTTCTGGCATACGGCAGGAGACGTCTGAACTGGATGGGCTGGACTAGAAAAATGCAGCTGACTTAACCCTTTTGCACTCTATGCGGATGAATAGTGAACTAATACCCAGTACGTATTGGGCAGCCTTTGTTATCGCGCGTGTTCTCCATGGACATTTGAGAAGGTACATTGTGTGCGTGTGTTTGAGCTGGGCAGTTTTTCCTTCCCACGTAAATTGTCCGGTTGACTGCCTCTACACATTTATTTGGTTGACAGAACATCGATTGCGATGTGTGTGGTGTGCATCTAGATGGTGATAGACAAGTGGAGGAGATGTTTGCTGGTTCCCTCGACACGAGATGTATCTTAAATAACCTTGTAAAGTAGAAGGATAATTTGGAATCTGTTATATCACTGACTTCGGTATTCTTGAGTACAACTACCAGTTTCCTCTATGTTTTCACGTAAAGATACTCACAGACGACATAAGTTTCTAGTTACTCAGTGGTCTGCAGCACCTGCGACCTCGCTGCACCTCGCTAAATTTTCGGGTTTCTAGAGAAATAATTTCCACTCTTTATCTTCAGAATTATACTATGCAAGCGATCGGTTGCATACTGCCATGCGTTTGATAGGCGAGAACTATACTGTGGCAAACCATGTGAAATACACATGTTCTTGTAATCCCAGAGTATTGAGATGGGTATAGAAAGTGTGTAAGCAAGCAAGCAAAGCGACAAAGCACTTCGAGTCCAGAAATAGTAAAGTCTTAGTACCGTAGTGGAGGGAACCAGCCCAGTCTTTGTACAACACCAGACTTTGAAAATACCGCTTCAGTTGTAAAGTTCTTTTATTATCACACTACCGGTATCGAGGTCATATAACCGCCGCGGTAGACCTGTACGAGGCGCGGTGTGCTACATATGAGCGCTCGGGGGCCAAGGCACCAAGTTACGACACCTGAAGATGGGTTTATAAGAGCCCGAAACCGATCGTATGATAATGAAAGAACTTTAAAACTGAAGCGATATTTTCAACCTCTGGTATAATGCCCAGCTGCGGATGTTCCTCCAACGGGACTGCTTTGTGCAACAGTTGAGAGAGATACTGCTGTCCGTGGAGGGCGCTCTGATTGCGCATCAGGCCAACGTGTATGCAGGAGCAGTTGATTTGTGACCGTTGGCCACAGTGGATGACCGACTGACCGCGTGGGAAATATCTAGTTCTGCGACAATATGCAATATGTACGGTGCATGTGCTTATGTTTTTTGGAATCTGTCTGTCTTCGTGGTATATGTACGAGTGTCAGATGGTCAATAGTTTGTATGGTGCAGGATACGAATTGTCTTATCTACGTCAATATGGTATGTCATGATAAAGCCTGGTCGGAGATCAGTTTCAGGCTGAAAAATTCAAGCTATCCTCAACAGTAGCGGAGCAGAGTAATTGAGGAAGTGTCTTTGGCAGTGGTTTCCGTATTTCATGGTCTTTAGACTGTCAGTGCAATATGGCTACTGTATGTTTATTTCCAATTTGTACAAAATAGTTTTTTTCTGCTGAAAGTCTCGTATTTTGTCTGTCTGAAGAAAATGGCAGACACTGCTCCCACACTGGCAGCAGCAGCGGTTTGGTGGGTAAATTCACTAAAAGCAATCAGAATGCTTCACTCACAAAATATCTTTTGTGCAGGGCATTGGAGCCTCTACAGACTGGTTCAAACAAGACGGGGGAAAGGTATCTACGGAAAGTTCTGTGACGTTTGAGAGTATCGTGATGTCTTCTTTGTTCGAGAGTTGAGAAATATTTCCAAGCAGATCATCAGATCATCCACCTCTGGGGGATGGTATCCCTTATTCATTATTGTGGCTTTAGAGCATTTCCAGACCAGCGGCAGTAGCACACAGAAAATTCCGGCCATTTTTCGCGTCTGTAGAACAGTGCTTCGAATTCTGTTTATGTATTGTTCTGTTTTTCCAGTCTGTGCTTAGCCCCAGCGTATGCTTCTAAAAGTGAGGAAAATGAAGTCGCTGATTGCACCAGCAGCAAAAACAATACTAATCCCACTCACCACTTCTGAAAAGTGAAGAATACCACAGCAGCTGTACGACTTACACATTTCTCTCTCTCTTTCTCTCTCTTTATCTGGCAATGCCTTCAAACAAGCAATTAGAACTCGAAAACTGGTGAGCGTCCTGTTTAGAGTTACTGAGATATTTATTTCTACTTCCAAATATCATCGTTTTGGCGTGTAAAATCAGATACTGCAGCAGATATCGGTTTCGGGATTTCTTTCCCACAGAAGCGTGTGAAGTGTCTCAGGGAAGTTTCACAAGTGTGCATCGATCTTTATCGAGTCCATCACAAAACTGATGCAAACTACTGTGCAACGATCTTTTTTGAAAGATATATTCAGTCGAATTTAGCAACTCCTGATGATGATGCTGATTGGTTTGAGGGGCACTCAACTGCGCGGTTATAAAGGCCCATACAAATTCCCAAACTTTGCTCAGCCCTATCTCGCCACTTTCATGAATGATGATGAAATGATGAGGACAACACAAGCACCTACTCATCTCGAGGCAGGTGAAAATCCCTGACACCGCCGGGAATAGAACCCGGGACCCCGTGCTCGGGAAGCGAGAATGCTACCGCGAGACCACGAGCTGAAGCAGCCCATGCTTAATACAGGGGTAATTCTCACAAACCCGTGAGGATAACGCTATGAATACTTACAACCGTGCTATGAACACACCAGATGGAGATACTGCCTATGATAACTCAAATTGTTTAAGTAACACTATGAATACTTACGTCCATGCTATCTGGCACACGAGCACAGAATTATTCCCTTTCCCACCAATTTCCAGATGGGGGAGAGGTGTGGAACTGAGCATACAAAATAAAGACTTACATCTGATCTGTCTGGCAGCCCAGCACAGACGTCCTTTTCCTGCCAATTTCCATACGGTGAAAGGAAGGGGAGGGAATGGGGTAGGGGAGGGGGAGGGGAGGGGGAGGGTTGGGGGAGGGGCAGGGTAAGCTTAGGGGAGGGGTGGGGGAGGAGATGGGCATGGGAAGGGGTTAGGTTAATGGAGGTAGCCCAACTGACCTATTTTCCACCCAAAATTTGAACTTCCCACCATGATGCCACTTCCACATTGCCACATCTATGGCCGCCGTCTTGGATCTGCCATCTAGAATAAAATTAGCAACAATGCAAGTGCTCTACCAACTGAACTACCCAAGCACGACTCACGCCCCGTCCTCACAGCTTTACTACTGCCAGTACCTCCTCTCCTACCTTCCAAACTTTACAGAAGCTCTCCTCGCAGATGAGCTTCTGTAAAGTTTGAAAGGTAGGAGACGAAGTACTGGCAGAAGTAAAGCTGTGAGGATGGGCGTGAGTTGGTAGAGCACTTTCCCGCGAAAGGCGAAGGTCCCGAGTTCGAATCTCGGTCCGGCACACAGTTTTGATCTGCCAGGAAGTTTCATATCAGCGCACACTTTGCTGCAGAGTGAAAATCTCATTCTGGAGTGGGCTGACACTAACTTTGCCCCGCTACTGTTTGAAATCTGCAGGTAAATGGGACCTAATCAGAGATACTCCAATGACATCCTAAAGAACTTGAGGAAGAAATGAGATGATCCGCTGGTCATTTCGTCATATGTTATTTAAATGACATATTTGTCAGTAGTTCTTCTTTCAGTTACTGGATCTTCTAACAGACTTCGTACAGCAGTAGTCCAACACACTTCCTAACTCTGAAAGTAATGTAACACTTATGTTCATCATCGATTGTTTTTGCTTCATGTAACTTCTGTGTTTTCCTCTGTATAAAGTAATATCTGTATTGGTTCAACACATATGAAAATGACTGTTCTTATGATCTGCAAATTTATTTAGGAAGCATTACTTTGTAATGTAATTTTCAAAATTATGTCCTTTTATAGTACTAATATGCACAGGGAATGTAGAATAAAATACATATAAAACCTGGAAAAAGTCCCTCTGCAACGAAAAACTGTAGGCGTTAATGTAGAAGGTGCTTCGGTGTGAAGTACCACAAGAAGTATTTGTGGCACAAATAGTTGTTGGCTAGCATTCAAACAGTTAACATATTTAATGCTACAAAAGGAGAGGACAGCAGCAGGAGTGGATTAATTATGCATCACCTGTGGATGTATATTGACCATTAAATCGTGGCAATTATTGGTTTGCTCTGAATCACAAAATTTTGACGCCAAGAAGACAAATTACAGAGCAAATTTGCATCAAGAACCATGGTCAGGCATGATGATTTCACACTTGCACTACAGGTGATAGCCATACCCACCAACGTCAGTACAAGTGAAGTTCAGCACTGTATTTATTTGCATGGACTACTAAATTGCTTAACATTCAAATAATAAGTTTTTAAATTTCAGCTCGTGTCGAGAACACTGATTTCTCCTGAGTCATTTACCTGGACAGGTTCCTATTCTTGGTGCTGAAATATTTCCGAGGGTCCGAATTCTGCTTGAAACAGAATCTTTACTGTTTCAGATATGTTGTGGAGTAACAATTTTCTCAAGTGTTCAGTTATTATTTAGTATGATACACTCCATAAGATCATTAAAGTTAACAGACAAGTATTTCAAATTAATCGGTGCAAAGAAAAAGTCCTAATTACATTATTTTATTTTCATTCCAATTAAAATCTTCGATTAGTACTAACAATAACAGAAAATGCTGCTGCTTATAAGAAGCAATTATAAGCCATTACCGTTTAAAGCCCTACAATATTATTATTTACTTTGAATGTTTGAAAGAATGCCTTTATTCCTATTTTTGTAGACAACATAGTTGTGTGGAGATAACAGCGATTAATTTACTTATAATCAATTATTCAAAATGACAGTCACAATCGCATTATTTATTTTGCCGCCAACCGGTTTCAACCCGCGATGGGATCATCTTCAGGGCAATTTACACCATTTGGTCGCTCGCTGAAGTCGTCACCCTGCCTGTGCACGGTTGGTAACTATTCACATTATCACACGGTCACGCGAAAACTTCAAATTCCTTTCGAAGAAGTAATTCGGTACTTCTTTTCATATATCGCATCGCTGTAAAATCTTTCTCTTCTTTCTAATTTCAATTCTTGTAAGACGACATAATGGGTGGAAATCTACAGGGTGTTACAAAAAGGTACGGCCAAACTTTCAGGAAACATTCCTCACACACAAATAAAGAAAAGATGTTATGTGGACATGTGTCCGGAAACACTTAATTTCCATGTTAGAGCTCATTTTAGTTTCGTATGTTCTTCCACCTACACCCAATGGAGCACGTTATCATGATTTCATACGGGATACTCTCCTGTGCTGCTAGAACATGTGCCTTTACAAGTACGACACAACATGTGGTTCATGCGCGATGGAGCTCCTGCACATTTCAGTCGAAGTGTTCGTACGCTTCTCAACAACAGATTCGGTGACCGATGGATTGGTAGAGGCGGACCAATTCCACGGCCTCCACGCTCTCCTGACCTCAACCCTCTTGACTTTCATTTATGGGGGCATTTGAAAGCTCTTGTCTACGCAACCCCGGTACCAAATGTAGAGACTCTTCGTGCTCGTATTGTGGACGGCTGTGATACAATACGCCATTCTCCAGGGCTGCATCAGCGCATCAAGGATTCCATGTGACAGAGGGTGGATGCATGTATCCTCGCTAACGGAGGACATTTTGAACATTTCCTGTAACAAAGTGTTTGAAGTCACGCTCGTACGTTCTGTTCCTGTGTGTTGCCATTCCATGATTAATGTGATCTGAAGAGAAGTAATAAAATGAGCTCTAACATGGAAAGTAAGCGTTTCAGGACACATGTCCACATAACATATTTTATTTCTTTATGTGTGAGGAATGTTTCCTGATAGTTTGGCCGTACCTTTTTGTAACACCCTGTATAGAAACATAGGTAATCCAACTTCAGCTTCTCTGAAGTCGGGTAGCACAGTGTTTAGATGACCCAAATGTAGCGATGCTGCATGGTCCGTAGCTCCTTACACACAAGTTGTTTACGTGTGATCTGATTAAATCTCTGCCGTGTAATCTCCTAATTCAGTTTCTCTGAAGTCGGGAAGCTCTCTGTTTAGAGGGCCCAAATGTAGCGATGATGCATGTTCCACAGTATACTACACACAAGTGGTTTACTCGTGGTCTCATGAAGTGTCTGACGTGTAACCTTATCGATATCTGACTGATGTCTTCGGCAGCTTTACTGTGAGGCAGGAAGGGGAGCAGTCGTTTTTCACTGACGACTGAGGAGCCACAATGACTTGTTCATCCGCTTCCTTGTGAAGTTTTCCTTCGTTCTTGATCTGTATACGACGTGCCTACAGTGAATCTGTTTAGTACACCTCGTTTGTTTTTACTCGAAAAGACACCATCTGTTACTTTACGAAGGCTATCCACTGTACCAGCAGAAATTCAATTTCTGTACTCGTGTGGCCATAGTTACTACGTGGTGTGTATATAGGAGGACTTAATGTATATAACTATTGCCTAAGATCTTCCTGCAGCGTACCTCGCTGTATATTGCTTAGTATTAACGTGACGCTTTCGCTTTGTACAATGAACTTGTGACGGACCACACAATTCCTTATTTAAATTTCTGTCTCTCTCCTGTTGACGCAACTTATAAAAGTTAAGAGTCACTCAAAGAGATGTTCCTCTGTGGATGAATTACGTTTCATTCGAGTTCTTCCGACAAAACCGAAATTTACCTGCTAGTTGAATATTAAGGTCCTCTTTGTTTCCCCGGTATACAAAAGATGTTACTTTCGCTTATGCTGAAATGTCCCCGTAGTGAAAAACGAGCTGAATTCTGAATACTCTGTCCAACAGCGTACTTTGTCTGATGGTATTCTTAAAATATATAGTTGTGTTTAGTAGGTGCCATTAAGGTACTAGATGAACAACTTTATGAAAGTCAAAGAACACTAATCTTAATGCGCCCTTCATCCGGGATTTCAATATTCTTGAACGTTACGCTGTTTCGCCTTCTTTAAAGTAACCTCAAGTTTCTTTCACATGATGTAGGATAAAATTGCTTTAAATACAATTCAGAACGAAAATGCATCTATCTGCAGAAGAATTTAGATTATCTTAGTTACCCTACTCTGTATTAAATTGAACTTTTGTTCAACGTTAAGGTAGTAGTTCTTGTGTTTCCTTGTTTTAGCCAGTATCTTCTACGGATCCAGGCTATTAAGTACTCGAATTTTGAGAGAGTGGCAGAGGGTGGCAGGATGCCCTTCTATCACCAGACCATCCCCACCACCACCACGACCACCACCAAATCAGGATGGAATTTGTGTGTCCAAAGCGTTTGCATTTAGATTTTAGTCGCTGTGAAAGGCTGCCGACGCTCACTAAGTATTTTCGAATTACTAATGCGGGACTTGAGCACCAGCCTGTTAACCACTAACCACCTCGCTGGATGTGGGAAACCGCCTAAAAACCACATCCAGTCCAGCGGATTCGTTCCTGGGCCGTCTCTCCTCACGGAATACTGAAGGTGGTGTGCTAACGCGCCAGGCTACAATAACAGTCATATAATGGAAATATATTTTGATTGTTTAATGCTGATAGAATTCTTTTTCCTACCCGACAGTACATCTGTCATCTCCAAACAAAATTCGTGTTGTAGTCTGGAAAGGTAAATGAAGTTAAAGACAACATTTTCGCCTGTGACTGTAATGTCAAGCACCACGACTGAGAGTTCGACTTCTTCTGCTTCAGGTGTGATATTCGCTCCTAAGCACAAAATTTAAACTTCTTCTGACACAGATAAACATTTCATTCGATAGTCAGTCCGCAACAACTGACAGTTTCTGCCATAGAACGAATGTGTTGACAGCAGTGCGCTAATCTCTTGTAATCTCTTGGCTTCGGGAAAGTGGTGCTCAAAGTCTGTTGGATCATATTGCTTGAATTGTGGATGTATGCCGGAAGTTGGAGAGACTCTGAGTTGAGACAAGCGCGACAGAAAGACAGCCATGGACTTGAGCGTTCGTCCAAAAGGCTTCTTACAAAGTAAGAAACACACTCACATAAAAACAAGCACTATTCACACAAACGAGACCACTGTCTCTGGCCGCTGAGGCCAGTCAAAGGTGAAACTATTGCCATTCGAAAATTTCCGCACTAGTGTTAATCTCTTACTATCGTTAACACTCTTCCGAGAAGACAGTTGCATGTTACTACAAACGAAGTAAAAACTCGGATATGTAGTTAATGCAGAAGGAAATCGGCGGTGTCTTTTTCACATACCGACATAGACGGAAATGGTTTTGGGGAACGTACAGAAAAACTACCTAAAGGTGCCCAGTTGAGGATTTTTAATTCCGCTCCTCTGAATGCAAGTCAAGTGTGACAATCGCTGCGCTACATCGCTCACTGTGGAAAACTCATTGACCACTGTTAGATACTCGCTTACGGAAGACGTACATAGAGACTTTCTTCAAGTACATCCATTGTAAGTTAAAATTGAGACTGTGTTACAGAACGCTTGAAGAAACCTGTAACTAACCGCCTGATACCGCTGATTCCGAAACATATTTAAGTTCTTGCCATGTGGAGTTATGTTGTTGACCTTTTTTTATATTCTCTGCCATTTTCTCTTCTATCAGTCCAACAAGAGAACTGTGATATTAAAATTAACTAGTAACGCCTGTTTTAGAAATTCGACACAACTGCGTCAGTGGACCTGACCTGTGATTGCAAACGTGCCTGAAATTTTAACTGATCCGTGGCAAGAGTTGCATTGCTGCTACGTGTATTCTGGTAATAATTCTTTGATTTCTCTTTAGCTGTTCGAACATTTGAAATGGGTCTTTAATAAACTGCGTTGAAAAATAAATTTTGCGTTAATGGTGGCAAATAATGACAACACAACATGAATGCCGTTGTTTCTGGTATAGTCACCTCACACGCGAAATGACTTGCATTACAAAATCTCCACTGTAAATCCATCAAACCGCAATTACAGTTCTCAGAATTATTTGTGTTTATGTTCCGTACACATATAAATGTATCTTTCAGAACGACAATAGGATTATCGTTATCAACATCTGCATTATTCCTGTTACTTTCTCTACACAAAAATTGTCTCTCTCAAGCTCTAGGTCTTTCAGTCCGATTCTTTCATGTTTTTCTTCGAGGCATAACCTAAAATAAATATAGTTTCATTATATTGCGAGACGCTGTCGCTACTCAAAATATACTCAAAATTAGGAGCACACTTAATTTTATGGTGACGGCAAACGAACACAAAGTTAGTCCCGTTTACTCTTAGACCAAATTAAATGGAGAAACGACGCTAATAAAAAACTTTTATTTTCCCTGACGGCTTCGTTCTACGTTTCGTTTTCCGCTGTTGACAACGTCAACGACGTCGCAATTGAAGCATTGTAGCAGTCCGGTATGCGTGTGTCACTGCAAATGAACTATCTGCAACATTTAATCATTAACGTCCCTAGAATCCAACTCAAACGTGTCTATTTCCTGTTATCTCTCTTAATGACTATGTATTCACGATTTTTTCTTTTGTGCACGTCTACGGTAATGTCCCTTTGGAATTATATAAGTTTCATTGGCCTCCTTCTGTAATTAATTTTAAAAATTCAGTTTACGCTGTTAACGTATTAACATTATGATCGTTAAATCAAACAGATGCATTATCATTATGAATGTCCACATTCCTATTACTTTCTCTACGAAAAAATTGTGCCTGTCTAGCTCTGCGTCTTTCACTCTGACCAGTTAGCAACCTCCTTCTAGGCATGTTCTTGTTGTTGTGGTCTACAGTCCTGAGACAGGTTTGATGCAGCTCTCCATGCTACTCTATCCTGTGCAAGCTTCTTCATCTCCCAGTACCTACTGCAGCCTACATCCATCTGAATCTGCTTCTTGTATTCATCTCTTGGTCTCCCTCTACGACTTTTACCCTCCACGCTGCCCTCCAGTACTAAATTGGAGATCCCTTGATGCCTCAGAACATGTCCTACCAACCGATCCCTTCTTCTGGTCACGTTGTGCCACAAACTCCTCTTCTCCCCAATTCTATTCAATACCTCATCATTAGTTATGTCATCTACCCATCTAATCTTCAGCATTCTTCTGTAGCACCACATTTCGATAGCTTCTATTCTCTTCTTGTCTAAACTATTTATCATCCATGTTTCACTTCCATACATGGCTACACCCCATACAAATACTTTCAGAAACCACTTCCTGACACTCTTCTTCAGAAACGCTTTCCTTGCCATTGCCAGTCTACATTTTATATCCTCTCTACTTCGACCATCATCAGTTATTATGCTCCCCAAATAGCAAAACTCCTTTACTACTTTAAGTGTCTCATTTCCTAATCTAATTCCCTCAGCATCACCCGACTTAATTCGACCGCATTCCATTATCCTTGTTTTGCTTTTGTTGATGTTCATCTTATAGCCTCCTTTCAAGACACGGTCCATTCCGTTCAACTGCTCTTCCAAGTCCTTTGCTGTCTCTGACAGAATTACAATGTCATCGGCGAACCTCAAAGTTTTTATTTCTTTCCATGGATTTTAATACCTACTCCGAACTTTTCTTTTGTTTCCTTTACTGCCTGCTCAATATACAAATTGAATAGCATCGGGGATAGGCTACAACCCTATCTCACTCCCTTCCCAACCACTGCTTCCCTTTCATGTCCCTCGACTCTTATAACTGCCATCTGCTTTCTGTACAAATTGTAAATAGACGTTCGCTCCTTGTATTTTACCCCTACCACCTTCAGGATTTGAAAGAGAGTATTCCAGTCAACATTGTCAAAAGCTTTCTCTAAGTCTACAAATGCTATAAATGTAGGTTTGCCTTTCCTTAACCTTTCTTCTAAGATAAGTCGTAGGGTCAGTATTGCCTCAGGTGTTCCAACATTTCTACGGTATCCAAACTGAACTTCCCCGAGGTCGGCTTCTACCATTTTTCTCATTCGTCTGTAAAGAATTCGCGTTTGTATTTTGCAGCTCTGACTTATTAAACTGATAGTTCGGTAATTTTCACATCTGTCAACACCTGCTTTCTTTGGGGTTGGAATTATTATGTTCTTCTTGAAGTCGGAGGGTATTTCGCCTGTCTCATACATCTTGCTCACCAGATGGTAGAGTTTTGTCAGGACTGGCTCCCCCAAGGCCGTCAGTAGTTCTAATGGAATGTTGTCTACTACCGGGGCCTTGCTTCGACTTAGGTCTTTCAGTGCTCTGTCAAACTCTTCACGCAATATCATATCTCCCATTTCACCTTCATCTACCTCCTCTTCCATTTCCATACTGTTGTCCTTAAGAACATCGCCCATGTATAGACCCTCTATATACTCCTTCCACCTTTTTGCTTTCCCTTCTTTGCTTAGAACTGGGTTTCCATCTGAGCTCTTGATATTCGTGCAAGTGGTTCTCTTTTCTCCAAAGGTCTCTTTAATTTTCCTGTAGGCAGTATCTATCTTACCCCCCGTGAGATAAGCCTTACATTTGTCCTCTAGCCATCCCTGCTTAGCCATTTTGCACTTCCTGTCGATCTCATTTTTGAGACGTTTGTATTCCTTTTTGCCTGCTTCACTTACTGCATTTTTGTATTTTCTCCTTTCATCAATTAAATTCAGTATCTCTTCTGTTACCCAAGGATTTCTACTAGCTCTCGTCTTTTTACCTACTTGATCCTCTGCTGCCTTCACTATTTCATTCCTCAAAGCTACCCATTCTTCTTCTACTGTGTTTCTTTCCCCCATTCCTGTCAATTGTTCCCTTATGCTCTCCCTGAAACTCTGTACAACCTCTGGTTCTTTCTGTATATCCAAGTCCCATCTCCTTAAATTCTCACCTTTCTGCAGTTTCTTCAGTTTTAATCGACAGTTCATAACGAATAAATTGTGGTCAGCGTCCACATCTGCCCCTGGAAATGTCTTACAATTTATAATCTGGTTCCTAAATCTATGTCTTACCATTATACAGGGTGGTCCCGAATTCATGGTACAAACTTTAATGGTAGGTGCAGGACATTGTAACAAGGATATATTGTATAGGAATGTATAGTCCCAGGTGACGCGGTGAGGCGTAAACAGGGGAAATAACGGCCGAAAGGAAAACGAAAGATTTTATTGAAATCGTTGTTGACAAGTGTCATGTTTACAGTAAGTGTTCAAAATTGCGTCCACCATGAGCGATACATGCTTGACAGCGTCGGTGCAGCGATTGGCGTACACGTTCAAAGATGCCTGGTATTTCACGCACACCTGCAGCAGCTACAGATATGCGAGCAACGAGATCCTCATCTGAGTCAACTGGAGTCTCATAAACAAGGCTCTTAAGATGTCCCCATAAAAAGTAATCGAGGCAAGAGAAATCAGGAGATCGGGGTGGCCAAGGGACTGGTCCACCACGCCCAATCCATCTAGCACCAAACGTGGCATTCAGGTAATTCCGTACAGCAGTGCTGAAGTGTGCTGGCGCTCCATCGTGCTGAAACCACATGCGGTTACGAATGGCGAGCGGAACATCTTGCAGCAGTTCTGGTAACACTTCTTGCAGAAAAATAAGATAGCTTTCGCCACAGAGTCGCGTGGGTAGTAAGTATGGCCCAATCAAAAAGTCGTTCACAATACCAGCCCACACATTAATACCGAAACGTTGTTGATACGCATGTGGACGCGTTGCATGTGGATTATCTGTTGCCCACACATGGGAATTGTGCGCATTAAAGACACCCTCGCGTGAAAATGTCGCTTCATCTGTAAATAGCACATGACCTACGAAATCCGGCTGCAACGCACATTGCTGCAACAACCACTGGCAGAAGTTCACGCGAAGAGGATAATCTGCCGGATTCAATGCTTGTACTTTTTGAAAATGGAAGGGGTGTAAGCGATTTTCATTTAACACTCTGCATACAGTCTGATGACTCACATGTACGTCACGCGCAACAGTTCTTGTGCTTGACTCGGGTCTATCAGCCACTATGTTCAAGATGCGTTCTTCCAGTCGTGGAGTGCGTACAGCTCTTAATCGACCAGCGTCATGTCTGTTGACGTCGAACGTACCTGTTTCACAAAGTTGACGATGTAACCGTTGAAAAATTCTATGATCCGGCATTCGTCGATTAGGATACTCCGCGCGATACATTCGTAACGCAGCTCTGGCGTTACCATTTGCACGGCCGTACATGTAATGCATGTCTGCTTTTTCTGCATACGTAAAGTCACCCATCGTCTACGGCAGCACAATTGTGAATGGCGCTTGTCCCTACTGCGATACATCATGTTCATCTACTGCCCTCTACCGGCAGTGACACCAACCGATCACTCCATTTCTCTTTCCCCTGTTTACGCCTCACCGCGTCACCTGCGACTATACATTCCTATACAATAAATCCTTGTTACAATGTCCTGTACCTACCATTAAAGTTTGTACCATGAATTCGGGACCACCCTGTATAATATATCTGAAACCTTCTAGTATCTCCAGGGTTCTTCCTTGTATACAACCTTCTTTCATGATGCTTGAACCAAGTGTTAGCTATGATTAAGTTATACTCTGTGCAAAATTCTACCAGGCGGCTTCCTCTTGCATTTCTTAGCCCCAATCCATATTCACCTACTAAATTTCCTTCTCTTCCTTTTCCTACTGTCGAATTCCAGTCACCCATGACTATTAAATTTTCGTCTCCCTTCACTACCTGAATAATTTCTTTTATCTCACCATACATTTAATCAATTTCTTCATCATCTGCAGAGCTATTTGACATATAAACTTGTACTACTGTAGTAACGTGGGCTTCGTGTCTATCTTGGTCACAATAATGCGTTCACTGTGCTGTTTGTAGTAGCTTACCCGCACTCTTATTTTTTTTATTCATTATTAAACCTACTCCTGCATTACCCCTATTTCATTTTGTATTTATAACCCTGTATTCACCTGACCAAAAGTCTTGTTCCTCCTGCCACCGAACTTCACTAATTCCCACTATATCCAACTTAAACCTATCCATTTCCCTTTTTAAATTTTCTGACCTACCTGTCCGATTAAGGGATCTGACATTCCACGCTCCGATCCGTAGAACGCCAGTTTTCTTTCTCCTGATAACGACGTCCTCTTGAGTAGTCTACGCCCGGAGATCCGAATTGGGGTCTATTTTAACTCCAGAATATTTTACCCAGGAGGACGCCATCATCATTTAATCATACAGCAAAGCTGCATGCCCTCGGGAAAAATTACGGCTGTAGTTTCCCCTTGCTTTCAGCCGTTCGCAGTACCAGCACAGCAAGGCTAGGCATACCCTAAAAGAAATATAGTTTCCGCATAATAAGAGAAGTCGGAAGACGTAATTATTGAAAATGAAGAAATTAAAAATTAGGAGCTTATTTCGAATTTTCTAGTAATCACAGCAAATAACCACGCAATTGCTCTTCCAGGAAAGTAAGCAAAATAACAACGTTATTTACAGACTTCGTTACTACGATATGTTGATTTTCACTGCTAGCAACATCAACGTCCCAGCAGTTGTCGCATTGTAGCTGCCCGGTATACCTATTTTGCTGCAAATGAGCCATGTAAATATAGAAGTCCCAAAACTCTATTTCACGAAATATTGTTACTTTCGTGTGTGAATCTACCATAGCAATCGATCGTTGGACAGGGCAGAGATTGGTAGCTCTTCAGTTTTCGATGTTCAGGTATTGATATTCAGACATTGGAGATATTAATGCGTGATAGAGAATGGAACATCAGTGTTGTGAATGTGAAAGCTTCTACTTCTTTCACCATTATTAGCGGCAACATTCACCCATTATTTTTCATTATGTACATGTACGGCAAATTACTTTTCGAATTATACGACTATAAGGATCATTGTCTCCCTTGTACAGTTAATATTAAAAATCAGTACTTCAATTTTTGTGTTCAAGTATTAATATGAAGATGTACATGTTAGCTGACAGGACTCATCACTTTTCAGATATTCCGTTCTTTCATTAATAGCTGTTACTCTTTGAGGTAATGTTGTGTGTCCGCCTTATAAAAACGTAATCAAACAGTCCTCTTTCTTTTCATTTCAAAACATCTCATCAACATAGTATTTAATACGTATAGTTTTGACATTTTTTATTTTCTTTTGTTTGTGCAACCTATTAATACTCTGACTTAAGAAAAGGTGGTTGTTGCGTGGGAATTTTATGTCGTGTTCATTGTAGGAAATAAACTAGGCTGGTATCCTGGTCGTATGTATACTGACTTATCCTAACTAAGAACATTTTGAATAATTATCCATTCTTTGTTTCAAATCTACTGTGTAATGGTGAGCATCATTGTGAAATTCTGTGCTTTAAGGTTTTCTCGTAAATAAAGAATATAGTAGTCAGCGTGACTAGTCATAACAAGCTTGTGCATTGATAGACCCCATTAATGTTCCTCTGCCTAATTTAAATATTCATAATGTGTTTAGAAACTGGATATCGTGACATGTGTATTTATTTGATTTGTCGACAGATTATAATGCGCAATAGAGACGGATCTGGGCATGTAGTTGACTGCAACCGTATTCATGACTCGATTCGTCAACCGTGATGTAAGTTTTCCATATTTTCCTTACGTTGTTAAGCAAATGTCGAAATTGTTCCTTCAGTAACACCACGTGAAATTTCTTCCTCCTTCAACGTCCGGAACAGCCACAGTTTTTCGTTTGACAGCCTCATTGTCGACAAGACATTATACCCTCAAACATAATAATTGCTGTTTTCTCTTGAAAATCTACCAACCGCACTTTCTACGAGCATATTAATATGAGACTGCCAGCATTACAATGATTGTCCTTTGTTCTCTAACAATTCCCTGAAATACACTCCTGGAAATGGAAAAAAGAACACATTGACACCGGTGTGAGACCCACCATACTTGCTCCGGACACTGCGAGAGGGCTGTACAAGCAACGATCACACGCACGGCACAGCGGACACACCAGGAACCGCGGTGTTGGCCGTCGAATGGCGCTAGCTGCGCAGCATTTGTGCACCGCCGCCGTCAGTGTCAGCCAGTTTGCCGTGGCATACGGAGCTCCATCGCAGTCTTTAACACTGGTAGCATGCCGCGACAGCGTGGACGTGAACCGTATGTGCAGTTGACGGACTTTGAGCGAGGGCGTATAGTGGGCATGCGGGAGGCCGGGTGGACGTACCGCCGAATTGCTCAACACGTGGGGCGTGAGGTCTCCACAGTACATCGATGTTGTCGCCAGTGGTCGGCGGAAGGTGCACGTGCCCGTCGACCTGGGACCGGACCGCAGCGACGCACGGATGCACGCCAAGACCGTAGGATCCTACGCAGTGCCGTAGGGGACCGCACCGCCACTTCCCAGCAAATTAGGGACACTGTTGCTCCTGGGGTATCGGCGAGGACCATTCGCAACCGTCTCCATGAAGCTGGGCTACGGTCCCGCACACCGTTAGGCCGTCTTCCGCTCACGCCCCAACATTGTGCAGCCCGCCTCCAGTGGTGTCGCGGCAGGCGTGAATGGAGGGACGAATGGAGACGTGTCGTCTTCAGCGATGAGAGTCGCTTCTGCCTTGGTGCCAATGATGGTCGTATGCGTGTTTGGCGCCGTGCAGGTGAGCGCCACAATCAGGACTGCATACGACCGAGGCACACAGGGCCAACACCCGGCATCATGGTGTGGGGAGCGATCTCCTACACTGGCCGTACACCA
Organism: Schistocerca nitens; assembly: GCF_023898315.1. Lineage (NCBI taxonomy): Eukaryota > Metazoa > Arthropoda > Insecta > Orthoptera > Acrididae > Schistocerca > Schistocerca nitens. Next base: position 743,474,377 of record NC_064617.1, read on the forward strand.
CTGGTGAGCATGTTTGGGACTGGATGAAGCGTCGTCTCACGCGGTCTGCACGTCCAGCACGAACGCTGGTCCAACTGAGGCGCCAGGTGGAAATGGCATGGCAAGCCGTTCCATAGGACTACATCCAGCATCTCTACGATCGTCTCCATGGGAGAATAGCAGCCTGCATTGCTGCGAAAGGTGGATATACACTGTACTAGTGCCGACATTGTGCATGCTCTGTTGCCTGTGTCTATGTGCCTGTGGTTCTGTCAGTGTGATCATGTGATGTATCTGACCCCAGGAATGTGTCAATAAAGTTTCCCCTTCCTGGGACAATGAATTCACGGTGTTCTTATTTCAATTTTCAGGAGTGTATTTACACAGATAAAAAAACTGTCATAAGGAACTTAATAATAACAGGGAGAGAAAGGAGGGTGGGAGCAATAGGTAGACAATGGCCTGCTTAAGGAACCAGAATGACACCTCCCCGTACAGATTAACAGAAATGTCAGAAAATGTATATCAGCGGAATAAAGTCTAAAATATCTCAGTTACCTAAACTACGAACTCGCGACAAAGCTTCATCGAATATAATGCTGGAAACACGAGGAAAAGAGGCTATGTAGCAATGATCATTTCGTCTACGTTTTGTTAAAGAATGAGATAAGTATTCATTCGAAAAACGCATGTATTTTTATCAAATGTTACACACTGTTTCCTTCGATAAATGAATTTCAACTTCGCTTTCCTCATGTTTTAATGTGTAGCTATCGCACATTCTGGAAAGGAAAGTGCAGTACAACAAGAGAGCTATTTCTCATTTACAACATACACTGCCGGAAAACATTTAGTATACTCTTTTGCAGGTTTCCAATGCACTGAAATTTATTGTTGCAACAGTACGTACAGAGTACATGAAACAATTACATTTACAAATTGTACGATATGTACTCCGTTTTTCGTATCTGTCACTGTCAGGTTTCTCTCTAAAACCAGCTGTGTAGATATAACCACGGCGATCGGACCAATGTTTATGGTACACAGCTGAGTGTGGGCATCTTCTTCCCGAGGGATAGGCACCGGAAGACTAAAAATGGCACCGAGTGCCTACCGGTACTTGCCCTATCGAAATTACCACTATTTCCATTAAAAATCTTCACAGTCGGTAAGTTCAAATAGATGTGAAAAGGATTCGAAATGACACATTGACTTCACTGAAATGAAAGGCTAATTTTCTCTAGTACAGTGCACGATACAGGTTCCCAACGTTTCTACGGACTTGTACCGAAGTTCACTCTTATTTCGGCTTGTTACTACTTTTCTGAGGTAACCAATGTTTCTACCCGTCTTATCTAACGGCTCGCTTCTAATATTGATCAGTTCTCAATCCCATTCATTAACAATGCAACATTTGACGGATTTATCGATCTTCTCATGTCACTCAGCTATGTATCGTCCACCCAAGTCGGGCATCCAGACAAGACTCCTCATTACTCATTGCCTTCCGCGCCACTTCTGTGGTTGGCACCCAGCCGAGCTACTCGATCACTAGGGGTTCCCCCGGCGACAGGCCTCTTCGTGTTTATTTAGGCAAAGAGACCAAACAGCGAGGTCATCGCTCTCATCGCATTAGGGAAGGATGGGGAAGGAAGTCGGCCATGCCCTGTCAAAGGAACCATCCCGGAATTTGCCTGAAGCGATTTAGGGAAATCACGGAAAAACTAAATCTGGATGGCCGGACGCGGGTTTGAACCGTTGTCCTCCAGAATGCGAGTCCAGTGTGCCAACCACTGCCCCACCTCGCTCGCGCTACGTGTAAGGCAATGATATCGATACTCAAGGAGTAACTATATCTGCAATCTTACACGATTAATAGCACAAGGTGTTGAGGTACGAGGTATCGACCCATACTCAAACACTAATATTAGTAGATGGTGTAGCCTCCACAGGCGGCAGTTCAGACGCTGACTCTGGCATCGAGTCGACAGTACAGACGGCGAATACTGTCCTGCAATACGTTACTCCACGCTTGCTCAACCTGTTCCCTAGCTCTTAAGATTTGTTGGTTGACAAGTATACGAGTCACTTTTCGTCTCGTCATATCCCATAAGTACTCGATTAGAGACAAGTTCGGAGATGGTGCTGGCCAGAGAAATTGCTGCCAGTCTTGCAGAGTACCTTGAGTTTCACGAGCATGTGAAGGCGAGCATTAGCCTGTTGCAATAACACATCGTCTTTATATTACCAGAACAGCAAAAGGACGGGTTGTAATACCATAACTTAGACACTACATTCCTTTTGTCGATTCATTTTGCTTTCTGTTTTGTTCAACATCCCATTGTTGAGCTTCTGTAAATGTTGTTTGATTGAATCGATAACACAAGATCGTATACTCCCTTCTTTGTAAAAACTTCGATGTCTTGGTTTGATTCTATGCAATGTAGTGTATATGTCATTTAAATTCTTTGTCTCATTTGGAGGGAACAAAATTTACTGTATATAATTGTAATTTCTGTATGAATAATTTTTTGTAGAAATGTCAATATATGCAAATGTTTTGTTTTATTTAATATGTCTGGTTGCTGTTATGTAAACTGCTGACCTTCACTCAGGGTTCTGGATTATTTTGTATGTAAAAGGTGGTGTGGTTTCCTCGGGAACGGAACTATGTAGCGCGCGCAAAATGTGGTGGGCATGGATAGAACGGTGGAACCAAGAGTCAGTCGGGGACGAGCAACCAAACTATCAATTGCTCACGTAAAAGTTGTGTATTGTGCTGGTTCCACGAGAGGCTTTTCCTGACGCTTTCCAATGTCTCGGATGGATGGATAAAGAGCTGGAACTATTCTGAAATTGGTATCCATCATCGCCACCAAGAAATGACAGAGTCCAGCAGTTCTACCTGCAAATCCACCTACCAACATGCACTCGCCACCACATTGTGCAATCACTGTAATAGAACAGAAGAACTATAGTAATGTACAGTGAAGGATCAGCTCACTGGATGTGTTAGTGTGCTCAAATATAAGGTAATTTATAACTGAATTTATGTACCTACCTTGATTTTTTCCTTATCACACCTCCTCTCAGGTTCCTCTCAGTTTGAACTATGATTACCGAGTGTCCTTGTTGTGGAAAAAAGTGAAAGCCTCAAAACCAAACAGTTAATTAAATAAGGTTGTTTGATCTTTGGTAAGAAGGGAGTATTCAGATTTACTGTGGATTTAGTAGAATTGTGGGAGGTAGTAAATGTAGCTTTGTGGAAGCCTCCCAGATATTGAAACAGTCCAATTTAAAGTTTTGTGGACTTTCAGAGTTACTTATTTATCATTGACTTGAAAATAGAAGACTGTATTAATAAAGACAATTTGCTGTTACTTTCAAAAATTAAATGTTCTCAAAACTGTGGCTTATACAGTTTTGCAAATTAAAAGATCTGAGTGCAGCTTGCTAAAAATCACCCAAAGGTGAGCTATTGTCTTATAACTACATCAAATTGTGTTCTACTACAGTTTAAGTTGGGAACTATTACTGTTGACAGTTACATGTTCATGCCTGTTAAGTACTTGTTTTTTTAGAGTATTGAAAGTGTGTTTAGTTTGCTCTGCTACAGTGGTCAAGATTAAGTGCCCCCCCTCCATTGAAAGTAGTTAAAATGCACAAAGTTACTTAATTATAGAATGTTTCGATTACTATTGCTATTCAAGTCAAATTCTATACAATATTGGGTTCCTCTTGTGTATTAAAAGTGCATATTAATGGTGTAACAGGATCCACAGTTTGTCTATTGTGCTCATGCTAGATGACGATTAATAGAAAGACCACTATCTATGGAAACAGTAATTTCTTTACTCGAAAGACAGTGAGAAGTAATTTGTTAGTGCCCTCCATTTAGTTTTCATTCTAAGTAGAAAGGTGTTTAGTAGCGAGAGACTTAATCTATGCATAATAATTAATTTTGCTGTGAACCATATCCATATTTCATGTCAGAGAGGAGTATGTTTGAAATAGTAATATTGAACCTATGTCCAATTCATGATTCTAAAGTGCACTGTAATAGTAATATTATTGAAACCACTCAGTTTTACCAAGTCTTGAAAGCAAAAAGTAGATGTCATTATCTGTTGTACTTATGCTAATAGCCTTGTTCTTTTATAACTGTTAACACTTTCACTTTCTTTAACGGTAACATCTGCTAGTGACAGAGTTCTTTGCACTCTCGTGTGACAAAGTATAGGCTATGTTTGCCCATTGAAGTTACTTATTTTCATTTTCTTGAACAAGAATGTTACTCAAGTTTGTTTGTGTGGCCATCCTCCGCAGCAAGCATATAAATACTTGTTTTGCAAATCAAACTGCCTTTTCTTGCTGCTAGTTACTTTAATTATCCCATACGCGTTTCGCCTTCTCCTGTTCGAAGGCATCATCAGTAGGATCTATAATGATACAGTTTTGTTAGTTATAGATTATCAAACAGTTCACTTCGCGATTTTTTGTAAACATGTAATTACTTACGATTTGCTGATCTGCGTTTCCTCAAATCTGGTCTGGAGGTCGAACTATCACTTTTATCACTGTTCAATATTCACATCTTTGTATTTTCGCCAGCCACACACTGTTCACCATGTTTCTCATTCTTTTTTGTGGTGGACTATCGTTCTCCTGTCACGCTATACAACTATTTCGTCGTACACTTCTTTTCACAGCGTAAATATTGCGACTCCATTACGTGTTTCATCGTCTTTGGCATGTTTACCTATTTGTTGCCAACCTAACGAAGTATATGTTCGTTACTAACTTCTGTTTATAATGTTTATACCGTGTGTGTGCGTATGAGTGAGACAGAGAGGGGGGGATAGAGCCGATTTTTTTTTTTTTTTTTTTTTTTCGTTTCAGTATTCTGAGGAGGGGTCATGGATGAGTGAGTGTAAAGATGTTGGGTTCTATTACTATTACATTGGACAGTATTATTATATTTATCCTTTTTGCGAACATTATTCTATTATTTTATCTATTAGTGTAAATAATGAATTGCTTGGCATGTGTACTTGGTCATTCAACAGGATTTTCCCCTCTGCTTTGGTTTTATGTATGTGGTAATTTTCTTGCATGGTCAGAAGGTGCTTTTTATTGTTGATTCTAATTATTCTCATGTCATCTTCTCTAGTGGTTGGTTTTTGGTCATTTTCTCTAAGGTGTTCTGCAAATGTGGAGTGGTTTGTCCCATAATTCCATGCTCTCATGTTCCTTGTATTTGACATCGAATGTTCTCCCTGTTTGCTCTATGTATGCGCCTTCACAAGTGTTACACTGTAACTGGTATATACCTGCTTTCTGGTATATGTCTCTGTCTTTTGTCAGATTTGGGGTGTATTTTTGTATAGAATTGTCTGTTGTGTATGCTATGTTTATTCCCTGTCTTTTGAAAATGTTGGTGATTTTATGGGTGAGTTTGTGTTTGTATGTCATTGTGCACCATCTTGTGTTTTCTTTCATCTTTTTTGATTATCCTGTGTAGTTGTAAAATAAAAGCAGAAAGCTCCAAACCACAGATAACAACATAACAGAACCAAACACAAACACACAGTCCCATAACAACTACACTGCCTGTCTCACATAAGCGAGCGTTAGTGTTTGAATTCCATGCTGACCCTCTGAAACTTCTGAGCGCCGTTGGGTGTACTGGCTTTTCTTATTTGTTCTTGTTGTTTGTATTTGTATGGCTTCTAACCGATTTTTCAATTAAGGCCGTTTTGCCCTTAAAACGTAAGATTGTTTGGGCCCGCAGCCTAATTTAAAGAACCGTTTTAAGGTAAGGCCTTAGCCTTTTAAAAATTTATATTGGTCTGAGTCTTAAGTGATGGGCCTTCAGCCGATTATTAAATTAAAATGATCTTGCCCTTAAGGCATGAGATTGTATGGCGCATTCAGCCGGTAAATTAATGCTGTGTTTTCTTAAAAATTTTCTCGGCTCTTGTAATGTTTGGTCAAATAAATTAAGTTGTACGTTCGAGTGTAACTGACAGCCGCTTATTTTGGCCCCTTTCCACAATTTAAACTACCTGTCCCGTCCTGCGGGTTTAGCAGGGCGTTTCAACTTGCTACAGCATCAAGGAACAGTCTGACGTTGTTAGGAGCAGTAGGTGGAAAAGCAGGGGTGGCAGGCAAATACTAGGAGACGCAAAACAGAGTACAGAAAACGCTGGGCGTAGTAGTCGAACAAGCATGGAACTGTAGCTACGTTTTGAATAACAGACCTAATTATCTTATGGGGTTATCATATATAGGGATCATTATATATAAGACTTAAATTATACGAGATAATCGTATGAGAAAAAATGAACGGTACTTTTTTTGACAAAATTAGTTTCTCACGTACACAATTAAAATATTCCTCGAGAGTCAAGCTGATATCATCAGTATTCTTTAAAACGATAAACCTTGGGCACAGTGTAAAATCACAGATACAGGCTGGCTATCTAACGGAAAGCAAGGCAAAAAAAATTCAATTTTTCATAGCATTAATTATTTGCTCTACATAAAAATCCCCCCCCCCCCCCCCGTATGAACCATGGACCTTGCCCTTGGTGGGGAGGCTCGCGTGTCTGAGCGATATAGATAGCCATACCGTAGGTGCAACCACAACGGAGGGGTATCTATTGAGAGGTCAGACAATCTTGCGGTTCATGAAGAAGGGCAGCAGCATTTTCAGTAGTTGCAATGGCAACAGTCTGAATGATTGTCTGATCATCTGGTCAATTAACATAAACCAAAATGGCCTTGCTGTACTGGTACTGTGAACGGCTGAAAGTGGGGGGAAACTACAGCCGTAATTTTTCCCGAGGACATGCAGCTCTACTGAGTAGCATGGAGAGCTGCCTCAGACTAGTCTTTGGACTGAAGACCGCAACAACAACACGTACAAATTTAAAATGATGTCATAATCTTCTCATTAAGAGGTGTAAACTTCCGTTAAACACTTAACGAAGTGGGACAAGTATTACAGTTAGAAACTGTGTACATATCTTGGGACAGTGTAAGTTGTTTGCTGTTGTTGTGGTCTTCAGTCCTGAGACTGGTTGGATGCAGCTCTCCATGCTACTCTATCCTGTGCAAGTTTCTTCATGTCCCCGTACCTACTGCAACTTACATCCTTCTGAATCTGCTTAGTGTATTCATCTCTTGGTCTCTCTCTACAATTTTTACCCTCCACGCTGCACTCCAATACAAAATTGGTGACCCCTTGATGCCTCAGAACATGTCCTACTAACCGATTCCTTCTTCTATTCAAGTTGTGCCACAAATTTCTCTTCTCCCCAATTCTATTCAATACCTCTTCATTAGTTATGTGATCTACCCACTAATCTTCAGCATTCTTCTGTAGCACCCCATTTCGATAGCATCTATTCTCTTCTTGTCTAAACTATTTATCGTCCATACATGGCTACACTTGATACAAATACGTTCAGAAACGACTTCCTGACACTTAAATCTACACTCGATGTTAAAAAATTTCTCTTCCTCAGAAACGCTTTCCTTGCCATTGCCAGTCTACATTTTATATCCTCTCTACTTCGACCATCATCAGTTATCTTGCTCCCCAAATAGTAAAATGCATTTACTACTTTAAGCGTCTCATTTCCTAATCTAATTCCTGCAGCGTCACCGATTTAATTCGACTACATTCCATTATTCTCGTTTTGCTTTTGTTGATGTTCATCTAGTATCCTCCTTTGAAGACACGGTCCATTCCGTTCAGCTGCTTTTCCAGGTCATTTACTGTCTCTGACAGAATTACAATGTCATCGGCGAACCTCACAGTTTATATTTCTTCTCCATGTATTTTAATTCGAACTCCAAATTTTTCTTTTGTTTCCTTTACTGCTTACTCAATATACAGATTGAATAACATCGGGGAGAGGCTACAACCCTGTCTCACTCTCTTCCCAACCAGTGCTTCCCTTTCGTGCCCCTCGACTCTTATAACTGCCATCTGCTTTCTGTACAAATTGTAAATAGACTTTCGCTCCCTGTATTTTACTCCTGCCACCTTCAGAATTTGAAAGAGGGTATTCCAGTCAACATTGTCGAAAGCTTTCTCTAAGTCTACAAATGCTAGACACGTAGATTTGCCTTTCCTTTATCTATTTTCTAAGATAAGTCGTAGGGTCAGCATTGCCTCACGTGTTGCAACATTTCTACGGAATCCAAACTGATCTTCCCCGAGGTCGGCTTCTACCAGTTTTTCCATTCGTCTGTAAAGAATTCGTGTTAGTATTTTGCAGCCATGGCTTATTAAACTGATAGTTCGGTAAATTTCACATCTGTCAACACCTGCTTTTTTTGGGATTGGAATTATTATATTCTTCTTGAAGTCTGAGTAAATTTCGCTTGTCTCGTACATCTTGCTCACTAGATGGTCGAGTTTTGTTAGGCCTGGCTCTCCCGAGGCTGTCAGTAGTTCCAATGGAATGTTGTCTACTCCTGGGGCCTTGTTTGGACTTAGGTCTTTCAGTGCTCTGTCAAACTCTTCACGCAGTATCATATCTCCTATTTCATCTTCATCTACATTCTCTTCCATTTCTATAATATTGTCCTCAAAATCATCGCACTTGTATGGACCCTCTATATACTCCTTCCATCTTCCTGCTTTCCCTTCCTTGCCTGAACTGGGTTTCCATCTGAGCTCTTGATATTCATGCAAGTGGTTCTCTTTTATCCAAAGGTCTCTCTAATTTTCCTGTAGGCAGTATCTATCTTACCCCTCGTGAGATATGCCTCTACATCCTTACCTTTGTCCTCTAGCCGTTCCTGCTTAGCCATTTTGCACTTCCTGTCGATCTCATTTTTGAGACATTTGTATTCCTTTTTACCTGTTTCATTTACTGCATTTTTATATTTCCTCCTTTCATCAATTAAATTAAATATATCTTCTGTTACCCAAGGATTTCTACTAGCCCTCTCTCACAGTGTGTAAATTACCAGCACTATATTCACCCAGTATTTGAGACTTACAGCACTTACTACTTCCAACCAAATTCGCACATCATTTCACTGTGCCGGATCGAGACTCGAGCTCGGGACCTTTGCCCGCGAAACGCAAAGGTCTCGAGTTCGAGTCTCGGTCCGGCACACAGTTTCAATCTGCCAGGAAGTTTCATATCAGCGCACACTCGGCTGCAGAGTGAAAATTTCAGTCTAAAAACAGTTACTATATAGTCGCTGTTCATATAGAATAGCTTAGGCATCAAGCATGACTTTTAATTTGTTACTACTGTAACAATTCTATTCGCAAAACATTTGGCAGACGGTGTCCACATATGCCTGTGAACGTATGTTCAAAATTATCTCATATATAGTTAAGGAGATACAACGTCATAAACACTGAGATGTGTGAAAAACTAAATTTTGCTTAAGACAGAGCGTAAATTACACACAGTATACACATCAGATGTTTGATAATGAAATCACTTAGCGACTTCCTATAAATTATAAATGTAATTTCCAACCTTTTCTAAATTTTTTCATGCTTACTCGCTTAATGCCAGATGTTTAACACATTAACTCAATACTAAAGAAATCAGACGTTTGAAGCTGTTTTATACACTGGTATCTGAAAAAAGAGTCGGATTTTGGGGTGCTTACTTGCAAGATGGATGAGATAAATGTTTGTTTAATTTGATTGCCATTGAAACGCACTAGAAAGTATACTTCTGTTGATATCAACATAATTTGACTGCTTCCATTGCGTTCGTGATGGTATTATTTGTTTCTTTGATGATACTGATTACTGCTGTAACATGTATGTGAAACCGTATTAACTGAATCTTCCGTCGGTTCTTGGTAGAACAACAAACTGGTGCTTTTCATTTATTGTATGTGAAATGTTAAAGGAAAATTCTAGTAGGATTATTTTACGTGAATACATGTTTGTGACTGACCAATGAACGCACAACAAGAATATGCTTCGCCGCTCTGAGAGCAGGGGCATCGTAATAACTCATACACTCTTTTGTAAAAACGGAGCACATAAGAACGTGTCAATCATTGAATGTATTTATGTTAGGTTGTCCCTTTTTGTCTGCTCCAAGTCTCTTTGAAACTGTAGGATTTAAGTTTGCTACAAATATGTACCTCTAGTCACACTGTGTTCTACAAGTAGATCTCAGAATTTTCTACCTATCTGAAATACTGTTATTAAAAGAGAGTAGACTATCGCGATTTACAGGAACACGTACCATTGTCGATGTCTTTGTAAGCACTTGTCTGGTGAAATCGTGTAATGATTAAAGCAGTGCACTCAATTCAGTAGTGAGAATGATACATAGCTTCTTGACGGTTTCTACAAACTAATGCAAGCACATAGTGGGATCGTTGCTTCAATGCATCCACGGTTGATTTTCTAATAAGTGTTCACAAACTAGAGGAGAAATTATTGCGTAGTGATGTAAATGCCAACGGGACTTTTAAACTCGAAGGAGCATTCCTTCTGAAATGTGGTTCTTCAAAGATATTCTGATGTAAGGAAATATTACTATTATTATTGTTATTATTATTAAGCATCAGATTGAGGAGGGGAAGCAACATATACTTGCGTGGCTCCCCTTCCCGTTTAGAAAGTGCCGCGTACCATTGTGGAACAGTGAGGCTTTGTGCGAGCGATGTGCGGTTGGAGAAGTAAAGTTTGCTAAGAAATTCCCGGACGTCATTCGCACTGAAAATGTACCTAAGGACCAGTTTAAAACTGAGTTTGAAGAATATTACAAGGATTGAAATATAAGTAGTATGTTAACGTCGGCCTCGACTGCTCTGTCCGCACAATGACAAGTCGGACGCGGATGGCTCTGTAAATTACTTGGCACACAGAAAGTAAATGATTAAGCAAACACAAATTTAGAATAATTGACACTATAATTACGAACTTTGACTTAACGTACATGTTTTGTGTTCGTGTGAAACGTGGAAGTTTATTAGTGTAAATTTAAGCGATAAGCAAATGCCGTGCACTTCACACATAAAAAAAACTCTTCAAAAGAGACAAAACCCCTGAAACTAACTAAAACATCGTAGAATTGTACAGACAATGATTAGTGTAGAAGCCATCTATCTTTGATTTTCATGTTAGATTACAAGTTTCTCTCTTTTCAGCAGGACTGAATTTAAAAATTTAAGAATATGAAAGCTAGATCAATGTGTTGTACAGTTATTTTTCAAGGAATGTAGGTTACCGCCCGCCCATTGACAGACGAACACAAATGACCGTGGCACCGACCACAGGGGACAGAAGCATAATAGTGCGAAAACAATGGACTTTAATTTTAAGGCATAAACACTTCTATGCACTTATTTGATAAATATTACTGATATTATGATGTATATGTTATGTTAATTAATTTAAGAGTATGAGTTTGACAATTTACATGAATGCATATACTGCGTGCAACATCATCTCTGGAATTGTGTGTGGATCACGAGAATCCAGTAGGAGTTCTCGTTTTCTACGCGGGAGGCGAAGAGATGTTGTATTTTCACACCGCCACATCTCGTCACATAAAACACTGGTTTGAGTAATGAAAGAGGCCAAGAACCATTTATTTGCAAGTGTATAATATTTAACTACGCATTGTAATGATGTATTTTGACGATTTACAAGGAGAAGTGAATCCAGCGCCACTGACGCCCTTACGAAACTATAGACCAATTCAGTGCGCATGTAAAAACATCGATATTAAAGACGGACTCTGAAGACATTTGAATATTAAAAAAAAAAAAAAAAACAAGCACGCAACCCATTGTCCACTGCCGGACGATATCACTCTCTTTTTATCTCCTGTATAGTACGGACGCACCATTACATAGGCGTCATTATTAGACTTGTAATTTGTTAAATCCTACAGATAAGTACTGTCATTTTCTTGTATGTGGGACTAGCACGTGTCAGAAACGCAAAGTGGTTAATGAATGGACATTGCTACGTGATTTCTAAACTTTTCAAATCATTCAAGCTCTGTCATTGTCACTGACGTAAGTGTAAACACGTTATATGTACATTAAGTCCAAGTTCGTAATTATAGTGTCAATTATTCTAAATTTGTGTTTGCTTAATCATTTAATTTCTGTGTGCCAAGTATTTTACAGAGCCATCCGCGTCCGACTTGTCATTGTGCTGACAGAACAGTCGAGGCCGACGTTAACATACTACTTATATTTCAATCCTTGTAATATTCTTCAAACTCAGTTTTAAACTGGCCCTTAGGTACATTTTCAGTGTGAATAACTCTCGGAAATTTCTTAGCAAACTTTATTTCTCCAACCGCACATCGCTCGCACAAAGTCTCACTGTTCCACAATGGTACGCGGCACTTTCTAAACGGGAAAGGGAGCCACGCAAGTATATGTTGCTTCCCCTTCTCAATCTGATGCTTAATAATAATAATAATATTTCCTTGCATCAGAATATCCAAAGATATCTTATCAACTTATTATATTTTAATTCTGCAACATACTGTACTTTGCTTGTAATTTAATTTTTAACGTCTGCCTGTTTTAAGACATTAAAGTGTACAAAAAACATTGGTTTATTTGATTTGCGTTAAGGATGTTAATATTGTTAAAAGTCTCAGATACGATGATGACGTGTAAAATGTCGAAGGATTTATAAGTGCGACACGTGTGGAAGCACAGTCTTTTGCAGTGTACTACTTGATAATATTCTTAAGGCCAAAGTTGCAAAACTTAAAATAAATAATTTCTGCACTCAAACGATAATATGGTGCTTTTAACAGAAATCATTGCAATGCTTCCAAATGTCCTGGTGTTTCTCACTCTTCACATTTCACGTCCATATGATTCTGTTCTCCAGACTTGTAGTTATAGAAAGCTCTTCCTCCATGCTCTGTCAGTAATTTGTGTCTGTGTCAAAATACTATTTATTTCTTTGCTGTTAGAATAACTGTAACATACAGAGACATGATGTAGATAATGGGAGACGGTTCTTCGACAGGGAGAAACATAAAAGTCCAACAATCATATCTGATTTCAGATCGCGCCCACTTAGCTTATGCTCGTGGTATGAAGTGCAGCACCCACTTTAAGTGCAATAACGGTAAACAATCGTCTTACACTCTTTATTCCTGTTACATTTAAGTGTACTCAATTTTTGCTTTTGACAGGTAATTATTGTCTCAAATGAGTTAATCTTCGTCTCTTTGGTTTTATTCTGTTTATATTAATCACAGTTTATGCCAAGAAGCCTGTCCAAGGGTTTCATTGTTCTGAGATACATTTTCTATCACCAAAACGTGAACAAGATGGTCACATATTCCCGTATTTGCACCTTGCTGTTAGCTTCTATTGCTATTTTCACAACAAAATTGTACAAAGTTTCGGTAATATCGTTCAACCTCCTCCCCACCATAACGTGGATCTTTATAATCTATGTAATATTTGAGAAATAAATAATCAACATATGCTATGTATTTGTAAAATTTCTGTTTTGTGATTTGGTGCACCTATGTTTGCGAATGACTGATCATACCGTCTCAAGAACACAATGTTTTTTCTACAATCACAAATAGAGGCTATTGGTGACCCTAGAATGGTCGTCATTGGTTGTAAAATCAAATTGAGATCGTCTGGAGTCTTTCGAGTGACCTTCATACCCTGTGTTTTGTGAGTATGAAGTCTTATTTGCAAACGATCATTTCACGTTTAGCCTTTAACTTATACTTGACATCGAATTTCCTATCCCTGTTACTTCAGTTAACAGTCTCACATTTGCAAGTATAGCCTTTCTCATTTAGGCTGTACTGACATTTATGGTTCAAAATGGCTCTGAGCACTATGGGACTTAACTTCTGAGGTCATCAGTCCCCTAGAACTTAGAACTACTTAAACCTAACTAACCTAAGGACATCACACACATCCATGCCCGAGGCAGGTTTCGAACTTGCGACCGTATCGGTCGCGCGGTTCCAGACTGTAGCGCCTAGAACCGCTCGGCCACTCCGTCCGGCTGACATTTATGTTGCGAGGATACTCTCCATAGACGATACCATCATAAAGTGACGACTGGCTGCATATCAAAATAGAAACAGCATTCAGAAAAGCATCAAAGTAGATTTTCAAAATGGATTGAATAATCTACATTGTTTAATCGGCAGCCCCATTTAAGTAACGATTCAAATATTTTCCATGTAGACAGTAGAATAAACATGGATAACATATGTCTGCCGCGCAAAAAGCAGGTAAGTAAGGAAGAAAGGTAGTAAACAGTGATGAATGTATACAGGTTTCAGCAACGGTAAAACTCAGAGAATTGTAGATATTATGGAATTTTCTAACGTCTCAGATAAAGCGTTCGAAGTTGGCATGCCTTACGTACGATTTGTATTGTGCTTCTCATGCAGTCACCTCTTTACGTTAATGAAGAATTTCCTGACTTTTTCATTGCTACACCTGTATTTAATGCAAAAATGACATTATTCCACATGGACACTGAGACATAGGTGCTGAATTACAAGATCAGTTATTATCACCAACTATAAAATACACCTATAAGAATATAGAAATTTTCTTTATATTTCTTGGGCATTTCACATCAATTATCAGTTTCAGAAAGCCATAATGTGTCTTGTAAGTAGGCTGTTTAGGTTTTTATGTTGGTAACGCCATGTAGCGCTCTATATGAAAATCACTGACTGTGCTGTATGCAGTCTGTGGCTGGTTTGCATTGTTGGAATTTGCTATTGTAGTGTTGGGCAGTTGGCTGTTAACAGCGAGTAGCGTTGCGCAGTTGGAGGTGAGCCACCAGCGGTGGTGGATGTGGGGAGAGAGATGGCAGAATTTTGAGAGCGGATGATCTGGACGTGTGTCCATCAGAGACAGTAAATTTGTAAGACTTGATATATATATTATGAATTTGAACACTCTTAAGGTAAATATATTGTTTGTTCTCTATCAAAATCTTTCATTTGCTGACTATGCCTATCAGTAGTTAGCGCCTTCAGTAGTTAGAATCTTTTATTTAGTTTGCGGTATTGGCGCTCGCTGTGTTGCAGTAGTTTGAGTAACGAAGATTTTTGTGAGGTAAGTGATTCATGAAAGGTATAGGTTATTGTTAGTCAGGGCCATTCTTTTGTAGAGATTATTGAAAGTCAGACTGCGTTGCGCTAAAAATATTGTGTGTCAGTTTAAGCACAGTCGTGTATAATTTTTCTAAGGAGACGTTTCAGTCTTTAAATACATTTTGTTGTTATCTGAATATCTTAATTGTCTGCTAAAAGGATCTACTAAGCTCTATCTACTGAGATTCCTGTTTTATGAAGATTTGTAGACTGCGGTCTAAAAAGCAGCAAGTCCTGGAGTACCTTTGTGTTTAGTTACCACTAAATAATGACGTGATACTCGCGGAGAGACCCGTCATTTCCCGAGTATTTATTAATAACTGTTCGTCTACGCCTGTACCACGCAGCTTCTGTCCTTGTGCTTAGTGTTTATGACTTCATGTCTCCTGTATTGTTTGTCGTACATTAATATTATTTTGCAAGTACATTCAGTGGCATATGTGAAACAGTCAGAGAAATATTTTGCGAATAGAAGAAGAAGCAAGGAAAAAATAAATTTAAACATCATGCACAATGTGGCAGATGTCTACGTATCTCTATGTTTATGACGTCATATCTACTGACGTATATATCGTATGGTAATATAATGTTATACATATATTCAGCGGCATATGTGAATATTGTCTGATATATTTATTGCAAACAGAATTAGTAGCAAAAAAGTAATAAACTTAGACGTCATGCATGATGTGACTGGTTTTCACGCAGCCAATCGTTTATGACGTCATATCTCCTGATATATGTGTCGAACAGTGACATAATTTTGCACTTACATTCTGTTTGTGCTTACCTCCCTGAGGTATTTTGATTACTCGAACAGCGGAAGATTACTGAGCAATAAAAATTTTTTATTTTATCATCTTGTAGCGGTTGCCAGCGAGAAAAAATTTCTTGAAGGTTTGAAATTATGTGTAAAGTCTGTTGCAAGTGTCTAAGCGTCTAATTCTGAACTACTGGGTGAATGAAGTCTGGGAATTCACGCTTGTTTTTTACTCCCATCCCCACCACTTTGATAAGTAGGTGGTTCTTACCCCCCCCCCCCTCACCCCCTCCCAAGAGACTGTTGAATGACATTAAGGTATATGTAGACCAAGTTTTGTTGAAATCGGTCCAGCGACTTAGGAGATGGGGAATATACATCACACACATATACACGCATACGTAACTCCATTCTTATAATTTGTATTGACTGAAAGTGTAATGACGAATAAAAAGGACATTGAAGGATATAAAATAGTAACGAAAAACGTTATTATAAAACTTGATATAATTTTCTTATTTTTTTACAAATAAATAGATAAATATTTTTAAATAAATAAATATTAGACAAGAACTGCAGAGAAACGAAAAGTACATAAAAATAATTTTTAAAAAATCAGTGTGACGAATGAGTCTACTAACAATGTTATTCTTACAAAAAAATTATTTTTCCGTCAAGTTACTCTACTTTGCGCCTAGCAGAGACTGTATTTATGTCTGACGAATCAAAACTGTTATCATTTTCGAGACACTTGAGAACAACTACAAATGGAGGGAGAAATTATAATGGAAGAGTGCACAATACGAAATAATGATCGAAGATAAAGTATTTATCACTATGTCAGTATAGTCTCCTGTAGACCAACCATTCTCCCACAGGAGTGTAACAGATGTAAATTCGGTCTGACCTTTAGAATTGAGACAACGACACGGGGGCTCTACGACTAAATCAGGTACATCGAGAAGTGTGTCTGCATCGAGTATCTGCATCTGCTGAAATGCTGAGTAAAAGTCTGTGTTCTCCAGCTCGCGGCGTTTGCAGAGGTGGTCTCCTCGCACCCACCGACCGAGTCAGCCTCCAGTATCGGGGACAACTCTGAGGCCAGCGCCCTCCTGGACGACTACCGGTGTCCCGCCTGCAGGCTTTGCAGCTTGTAGTAGAGGCCGCGTCGCTCCAGCAGCTCAGCGTGTCGGCCTCGCTCTGCGACGCGGCCGTCGTTGATGACGCAGATGACGTCTGTGTCCTGGATGGTCGTCAGCCGGTGGGCGATCGTGATGCACGTGCGCCCCTCCTTCGCCTTGTCCAGCGCCTCCTGAACTACCTGTCCCAAAAGGTCATCGCCATATGTCAGTCACATACACAGAAACAAAAATAGCTGTGGAAGGTGTAACACAAGTGACGTGAACTTTGTACACTGTCGCTCCTCTAAAATGTTACATACACTATCTGTGCAAAAGTATCTGGACACCCTTATGTAATGCAGAGTTGATCACAAGTTGTCATGACAGACGGACCCTCCAGAATAAAATGAGTCGGTGAGTGTTGATATTGTAAGTAGAGAAGCAATAACAGCAATATGGGTTGGTCAGAGAGCTCAGTGACATCGAACTTGCACTAGTAATTGACGAGACGTCATCAAGTAAAACAGAAGTAACATCTGGCGTTCCTCACGGATGTGTTATAGGCCCTCTGCTGTTCCTGATCTTCATAAACAATTTAGGAGACAATCTTACGTTTTTTGTACATTATGCAGTCATTTACCGTATTATAAAGTCATCAGATGATCGAAACAAATTACAAAACGATTTAGACAAGATATCTGTACGGTGCGCTACGTGACAATTGACTCTAGATAATGAAAAGTGTGGAGACCTCCACAAAAATACCAAAAGATATCCGCTAAATTTCGATTGCTCGACAAATCACACAAATCTAAAGACTTCATATTTAACTAAATACTTAGGGATTACAGTTACGAATAAGTTGTAACGACCACATAGGTAATTTTGTGGGTAAAAGAAACCAAAGACTAGATTTGTTGACAGAACACTGAGAAAACACAACAGGTGTACTATACGCTTGTATGTCCTCTTCCGCAGTATGGGATGAACATCAGATAGGTTCGACGGAGGATGCCAGAAAAGTTAAAAGAAATACAGCCATTGTTTTTATCACGAAGCAATTTACTTAGCATATCACAGTTTGCATTCCAGAAACGTTGCTCGACAGAGAATGCTGCTTATACATTCACTTATTAAATAGTAAAAACCTTAAATAATAATATATCACCAGTTGGTATTTTTGTTATCTTTCTACGACATTTGATTGCACAGATTATGTCACACTCTAGAAGAAATTTAGTTTCACTGGCAGGATGGTTTTTTGTAGAGATTATTTGTATCATACTAAGCAAACAGACTGCAAAAGTGGGTGCTGAATAATTCAAGCAATGTCTGAAACAGAAAATTATAGGGACTGGTGACAGTTCGCGATGGGAGTCCCACAGCGTTCAATTTTGTGCCCACGTCTATTCCTTATATATGTGAATGACCTTCCACTTAATATTAAATAAGTAGAATTGGTACTATTTTGCAGACAGATCTAGTGTTATAATAAATATCATTAGACACAAAGTGACAGAAGAGATGCTTAATGATATTTTACAAAGAATTATAAAGTAGTTTTCAGAAAATTGTCTCTCCCTAAATTTTGAAAAAACACATTATATTCAGTTCTGTGTAACAAACAGAGTCGAAACTACAATTGATGTAGTAGATGACTAGGAGTCAGTAAGTATCGTACATGTTCCAAATTTCTGGGTGTACATATTGACGAAAACTTTAACTGGAAAAAGCATATTACAGAATTTCTCAAACAGTTAAGTCCAGCTACTTTTAATCTTCATACAATTGCAAATATTGCTAACAAACAAATCAACCTCCTTACATATTTTGCATATTCTCACAAAATAATATCTTATGGAAAAATTTTCTGGGGTACCTCATCACTTAGAAGGAAAGTACTGATGACACAAAAGTGAACAGTGAGAATAATATATGGTGGTCACCCACAGACATCATGCAGGCAACTCTTAAAGAAGCTAGGCATTTTAACTGCACGGTCACAATATGTATATTCACTAATGAATTTCGTCATGAATAGTCTATCACAATTTGAGACGAACAATGATGATTTGAGAAGAACAATGATATCCATACCTGTAAAACTAGAGAGAAGAATGACCATTGTTACCTGTTATTAAAGCTGACAGTTGCTGAGAGAGAAATTCAATATACAGCAACGAAACTTTTTATCTTTTGCCCAATAATATAGTACACCTGACATCAAGCGATGCAAGTTTTAAGTCTAAATTAAAATCATTCCTCCTGAACGACTCCTTGTGTTCCATTGACAAATTTGTACTTAAGACCTGATAGCCAGCAGAAAAATGAGTTTTTAAGTGTAGCTGCATGAGTAGAACTCAAATAATAATGAGTTCAATAATGTTGACACTAATCATGTATACATATCCTGTAAACTTACTCATTCCACGTCATTTCGATAAAAGAATCGTTCAGATGTACTATGGAACATATAACTAACTAACTAACAACAGCTAAACCAAGTCCAGCCAGACCCCATGTACTCACAGGTACTGACTCTGGCCAATGCAGTCAATGGAATTAGTGGAAAGAATAACTCATGCATTCCTAAGAGCTATCAATAGCCCAGCTAGCACAATGAGTATGTGTAGGGAATTAAAAAGAACGGGACACAATGATGTAGCTCCTCAAAAGCCACACATTTCCGTAGTCAGTGCTAAGTGAAGCTTGAGGTGTTGTAAAGAGCGAAAGCACTGGACAGCGGATGACTGGAAAGGAGTGATTTGCCGTGATGAATCACGCTATACCCTGTGGCAATCTTGTGGAAGGGTTTGGGTGTCGCAAATCCCTGGAGAACTTTACCTGCCATTATGTGTAGGGCCAACAGAAATACAGAGGAGATGATGTCACGTTGTGTAGGAGTTTTAGAGGTGATGGTGTGGTCGCCTTCTTGAGACCACAGCCGGCCGCGGTGGCCGAGCGGTTCTAGGCGCTTCAGTCCGGAACCGCGCGACTGCTACGGTCGCAGGTTCGAATCCTGCCTTGGGTATGGATGTGTGTGATGTCCTTAGGTTAGTTGGACTGATGACCTCAGATGTTAAGTCCCATAGTGCTCAGAGCCATTTTTTGAGACTACAAAAACGCTAAATGTGAAAGGATTTCCAACACATTTAACAGCATTGTATACTGCATACAGTAGAAGAACTGTTCACACTCGGTGACTGTATCAGCACTACAATGTGCCCTATCATAAATAAGCATCTAAGAGGCCTTGGCTTGTGGACGATAGCAATCCTGGAATGGAAAACAGTAGGATGAGATGGTGCGATGACTTGGCATCAGACATCAGTGTTCAGCATCACTATCTTCTCTCGTTTCGGCTCTTGAGGAAATTTTTCTCTACTGTGGAGTGTGTGCTGATATGAAACTTCCTGGTAGATAAACGCACACGCCGCTGAGAGTGAAAATTTCATTCGCCCAAGGTGTGGCTAAGCCATCTCTCTGCAATATCCTTTCTTCCAGGAGTGCTAGTCCTGCAGGTTTCACAGGAGAATTCTGAAAAGTTTGGAAGGTGGAAGATGAAGTACCGGCGGAAATAAAGCACAAAGTTTTAATCTGCGAGGATTTTTCATATAGGTACCTCATTGAAAGTGTCCATACAAAGTTCAAACAGTCGTAAAGGCGAGTTAAGGGTACACACCATAGCAATGTCAACTAATAGCTGTCCAGATACTTTTGATGAGGTAATGGATAAATTGAAGGAGCCAAGAATGCCTTTGTTTTTCCTTTTATTGGCCCTTGAAGACCTAACACTCATGTGTGTATATAATATGCCATTAGTACGTTGAAATATTACTTTTACTTTTTAAATGAATTTCGACTCGTTCCTGAGAACAGTTCGAATCCTCTATCGATGCATACCAGAACACGTAAACTGTCAACAAACATGTATTTCTTGCTTCCTCAGCTTAGAGCTGATGCGCAACACGGAAGAGTGACTGTTCAGATCTTTAGTGTCGACATGCGCTAATGTTATGTAGGTCCCCACATGGAGTGAGTGGCCAGTTTCATCTCCCTATGTGTCAAAGACATAGAGCACGTTTGGCTTTCTCTAGATAAGCATATGGCCGTTCGAATCCCACTTTATCATACCGCTGCTGAACTGTCTGTACTTCTCTATTATACTGCCATCTATTGGTGGTTGTTATTAAGCTCCTCTTGATTTATGATTAATTTGTCCGTCTGACGAAGGTTTAGAGGTTCCGATGCATAACCATCGCCAGCTCCTCTAAGCAGTGGGGGTTTAAATTCTGCAGTGCTCCAATGCATCCATTTCTTTTTCTTTCACTTCTACTGTGTTACTTGTTTGCAACATGTAGGTCAAAAGTACGTAGTATTCTTTCAGATTTAAAGCTACAATTGCGAGTGACGGTTTCCTAGTTCTCGCATTCCTGAAAACAGGTAGCTCGGTTCCTTTAAATGAAAGTAATTTACATTATAGCTATCAGTTACACCAGCCAAGTCTAGTTATGTTGCACTGGAAGACCAGTTGATATGTGGCTCCACTGTGTCAGTGAAGCACGAAACTGGAAGTGAGGAAGGTACCGAATGGACTATTTATTAAGAACTTCATTTGGTTGGAGATGATTATACAAAGACAATGGGAACTTTTGTGGGCATGTGCAATCTTTGAATAATTCAAAAACTCACCAAAAACCAGCGCTATTTCTATAGGCAACTCCCCTTCCTCCAACCACCACAACCTCTACCCACCTTTCATTTTCATAGGACGAAATGCGGGGTTTACCTATCAAAATAAACATAATAGTGGTATAAGAATTGACAGAGGAAGTACAAGAGTTTCACAATGTAGGAGCATTACTACTTTACATGCCCTAAACAATGGGAAGGAGCCTGACACCAGTGAAGAAACGGTTCATCAGAAACAGAATGTAAAGTGAAGAGGAATAAACTAAGTAGAATGTGAAATGTGGTGATGCAGGGGTTACAAATAACGTTGTCAGATAAAATACGAAATGAAAGTATGCTAGAAAAAAATAGGCAAAGTATGTTTGGTAAGCTATGGAGAATATTTAATTGGGTACTGCAAGTACTAACAGAAAGCACGACTTGAATGGGCACTAAAATATTACAGGTAACAGTATGTAAAACTAATATTGAATATGTTGACTTTACTAGAGATAAGGCACATTGAGGACTTAAAGAAACGAAGCCACTGATTTCCCAATTTCGTAATGGAGCAAGTAAGTGCGAAAGAGTAAAGAGAAATGCGTAGAAATTTGTATCATTAATAGAGGAGCATTCTGACTGTACGTCGTTCCCACAGTGACTGCAATAAACACTACACAATAATTCTAATAAGATTAGTTTACCTTCTCACTCTCGGCATCGAGTGCAGATGTAGCCTCGTCGAGCAGCAGTATCTTAGGGTCCCGGACTAGCGCCCTCGCAATGGCCACGCGCTGCTTCTGCCCTCCAGACAGCTGCATGCCCTTTTCTCCCATACGTGTGTCGTAGCCCTGCAAGCGGAAATTTAAACAATTGTTCATGAAATTGTTATGCATTAATATGACATCAAACCTGATGTTCCAAAACTACACCAATATTCCTTAGAGACAGAAGAACAAAATTCCCAATTGTGAATACATGACGTATGAAAATTTGTGCCGGAGCCAGACTCGAATCCGGATTTCCTGCTTTACGCGATCGACCTCCGTAACCACTAGGGCTATCCGAGTATGCCCCCCATATGTCAGCGTGTGTCCACGTCCTACTCTTGAACAGCTGCTCTGAGTCTCGCAGAGTGAAAGACTTCTTTATTATTGTAGCGGCCTGTCTAGGTATGTATACTATTTTGCAGTGTCTGTGTTTTACGGTGTACTGTGCAATGTCCTTCATACATGTAGTATGCAGTGTCCGAAGGACATTTGATTACCATCTTCATCACGTAGTGAAAGCTATCAGATTCCATAACAGTGGAGAGTCGAAAATTTAACAGCTTTTAATGTAACGTAAGGGGAACACAGACACAAACATAAGGCACTACTGCGGCTTCTTATTAAAAAGAAACAACATAATTGCAGGATTTTTTCCAAAAGGCCTGTTCCAGTGACGCAGAACGCGTAACAGCTAAGCACTTGTCGAAGATTTCTGGCGTAGTTGAAACCTTTTCTCATGCTGTGTGTTTCCTACCAAGTAAGTACACGTCTTAGCCCAGACGGGTTTGTTAAACTCGTTTCATAGTTCGAAAAGTTTCAAGTCGAGCTAGTTTAGCTCAGACGACGGATGTGGCGGTAGACTTTGGGCTTCATATTTTCGATGAGGTTTCTTGCATGCATGTCTTTAATGTGAGAACAAAGTTTCCTGCGATGACATTCTTGTGAAAAAGATTACCGGTTTTCTTGACGCGTCAGCTCTGGACGAACCCTCACGCTTTCGACGATCACCAACATCATCTTTTTTAGGAGCAGCTGACGGGGCTGCTGTTAGGATAGTCTTTTATAGCACAAAGACGGTCTGTGACTGGTCAGCGTACGTGATCGTTAGATCATACTGCCATAGATTATGCCGACGTCTGCGCTGGTGCGCCACCGCTCCCGTAGAAGTGTAAAGCGATTTAATATATATCCAAGTTTTCCATTATCATTTTGACATAATCCGTATAGCTACCATCCAGTTGTTGGAATAAACTTCCATATGTGTTATCTGTATCGGCTGAAGTGCATTTTCGGAGCTTGAGGTTTGACTGTCTTGGCAGTCAAAGAGTTTGTGTGTACGGAAAACTAAATAGTTCTTTAGTAGCCTATTTTAGGATTTATTTTTTAAAGCATGCCATTTCTAGTATCAGTCGGCAAAGTGTTTTTGTTCAGATGTGAAAAATGGTTCAAATGGCTCTGAGCACTATGGGACTCAACTGCTGAGGTCATTAGTCCCCTAGAACTTAGAACTAGTTAAACCTAACTAACCTAAGGACATCACAAACATCCATGCCCGAGGCAGGATTCGAACCTGCGACCGTAGCGGTCCTGCGGTTCCAGACTGCAGCGCCTTTAACCGCACGGCCACTTCGGCCGGCTCAGATGTGAACAGAGAAATATTACGCCGTAGTGACTGCTACCTATTGCTTCTCAAAAACAAAATTTATCAGTAGTTCTTATGAAATATCAATTCGAGTAAATCAGTTGAGCCACCGAGCTCCCATTCAAAAAATTCGCTACAGAAATTCTACAAAATTCAATCCCTTTTTTTTCTTTTTTTTTGCCGGCCGCGGTGGTCTCGCGGTTCTAGGCGCGCAGTCCGGAACCGTGCGACTGCTACGGCGGCAGGTTCGTATCCTGCCTCGGGCATGGATGTGTGTGATGTCCTTAGGTTAGTTAGGTTTAAGTAGTTCTAAGTTCTAGGGGACTGATGACCACAGCAGTTGAGTCCCATAGTGCTCAGAGCCATTTGAACCATTTTTTTTCTTTTTTTTGGTAATGGAAGGACAGTTGAAACGTTGAGTGAGACAACCAAACTTGTCAAATTTACGAAAACTGAGAATGCTACACAAGAAAAATATACAGAGAATGATGAAAAGTGGAGTATGTAGTACGGATTACTGATGACATCGAGTCTGGCTTGTATAAGAAGATAAAGTTTTAGAAGTAGGACAAACAACTGGCAGCTTGTTAGAGCAGTAAAAAGAATGATGACTGCGTAGAAAGCATGTCGCGGATGCCACAACAACCGGTAAACACCTAAGGTCTGTCAGTGCAGAAATAAGGCTTGCACGGCCAGTGCCCGTTCGAATAAAATCCTTTTAGACATTATGCCGTGTCATTTTTAAACAACAAAAAATATAGGCAGCAGTCGTTTTTAGAGTTGCTCTGAGGACGAAGACTACGAAGACGTTCGAAACTTCGGCTTTATAGTCGTTTTGTTTCGGCGGCCTAAATCTCTAAAAGGATTTTATTCAAGTCGTTAACGTTTTCCAATTACAAAGCAAACACTAAAAAATCAAAGAAAACTCTAACACTCCACTTGTATCTTCGGTTTCACAATATCGAAATTGTATCTCTGCTAAGTTTTTACCGAAGAGAATACTGCTAGTTGATGGAATATTCGGTAACGTCGTGGTCATAAACAACATTTAATGGACGGTAAACTCATTTGTGGAGACGTTCAACACGTTTCCATGAGTGAATGTGTACTAGAAAATACAGGAGATACAGTCATGTGGACTGCGGTTCATACGTACTCCACACTCAAAAGTAACTGGATAAATCTCGATATGCATGATTCCTGCATCATTATTACGTCTGGCTCAAGACGTATCAAAATCTGGCTCTAATTAATAACATTTCCCTTCATTCCCTCCCCTTCCCTGCGTACCCATTCCCGTCGCCTCCCAGGCATCAGCATACAAAAGTGAGGCAACCTTGTCGGCCGCGGTGGTCTCGCGGTTCTAGGCGCGGAGTCCGGAACCGTGCGACTGCTACGGTCGCAGGTTCGAATCCTGCCTCGAGCATGGATGTGTGTGATGTCCTTAGGTTAGTTAGGTTTAAGTAGTTCTAAGTTCTAGGGGACTGATGACCACAGCAGTTGAGTCCCATAGTGCTCAGAGCCATTTGAACCATTTTTTTTTTTTTTGAGGCAACCTTATACGTATCATTAATAAATGAAACACATAGTTTTAACGTTACGCATTATTATGAAACATTAGCAGTGTGGGTATCAATTTTTACCATGTGTATACTCTTCCAAGTACCGACCGAGTATTTCAAGCATGTTACACAAATTAACTGAAACGGTTATTCTAACAAAAATTTAAGTTATTCTAACACCTGAGTGTGCAATTGCACCACATCTTATAACAGAATTTTCCACCTGCATCATTATTTTCCCGTTGTCATGATCTAGAAATTCTGCAAAGAAACTTAATTCTGTCTTTTAACCCTTTATTTTAGTCCGCAGGTCACATAACAGTTTCCATATTGTTGAACTCATTCACTCAATTTCAGATTCTAAGTATCCTTACTGGATCAGTCAGTATATTAAGTAAGTCATTGTTGACGTTAGCACTGTTCTTGATTTACTTAAGTTCATTATTCCGGTTAATCTGAACTCTCTGACTAATTTCATGAGTTGCAAGTGTTCACTACGCTCCTTGCTCACCATTATTCTCAGACGACATTTTTAATTTACTGGCCTCAGTACTAATTCTCACTCAGCGCTAGGACTTCTTCATTTTAAACTATATGATCAAATGACATCGTACAATTCCGAAATCGATTGGGCTTAGAAAACACTGCGACTTCTCCTACACAGGTCTATATAACTTTTGAGGCTCCTAATTATCAACATTAAACAATGAGAACAGACGAGCAAATCTGAAGCCACTAAACGCAAAATCGCCTGCAATGTAAAGACTATAAACTACACCCAAGACATGATAGCATTACACTGGTCAGGAATAAATATTAACATGGCAGCCCGTGTTACATACCTGGGGCAGAGAAGCGATGAAGTTGTGGATGTTGGATTTTTTGGCAGCTTCAATGATTTCGACCATGGTCACCTCCCTGGAGTTGTCGCCATATGCGATGTTCTCTGCAATGGTCCTGTCGAACAGCACTGGTTCTTGGGACACAAGACCCATTTGCTCCCGCAAGTTCGTCATCTTGACCTTCGACACGTCTCGGCCGTCCAGTGACTATTGAAAAAGTTCATTCTATTTAGAGAATAACTTTACTTTTGCAGCATTTATATTGAAGTCTAAAACATTCAGTGATAATAGCGACACAATAAAAAAAGGATGTAGTGGTTTGTATCGGACATGTAATGGAAATTACAGTATGTTTCACAAGGAAACTGACATATGTTAACATGTACGGACCATTCTGAAAAAGAAAAGGCATTATACGAAGTGTGTTCTCTGCTCGTTAGTTTCCGTGATACACCTATTCGAGACTATGATGGAACTGGGACGGCATATGATGGTCAATTAACATTGCTTTATTTTATTGACAATTTCCATTTACAGATCTTGGTACCTGACAGTAAAATACTTTGTTTCGCCTCCCCATTGGAATGGTCGACACTTTACGAGAGAGGTCATCAACTCGCCCCAAACTTCATTTAAAGCACTTTTGACTTTCGTTGGGTTTTTGATACGAAATAGCTTCAATTTTATCGTGTGAGTTTTGTTCTCCAATTGTCCCAATAATAGAGACCTTGGGCAAGCTCATTTTTTATTTCGCGTTACATAAAACAGAGGACACTATGGATAAAATAAATCACTCGCTTCTTCTTCGAGCAGTGCTCTGCAACTTAACGTAAATTTTTTCATGTTACAGCATCCTGCCCTGTACAGTATTTATGAAATAATCCCCATAAATATCGGATCTTCACATGCTTCAGGACGTTAGAAAGTTGAAATGAAAGATTTCAAGCGAGAAAAAAAGAAAATATGCATGAGGCAACCGATTGTCTCAGGAGACTCACCGGGAATGACACACGATGTTAAATAAAGACATGTTTAGATATCTTTGTAAGAAAACATAAGTAGCAGCTTATATTAGATAACTCCAGAGGCATTGAGAAACATAAAACATAAGGGTACGTTAAAAGAGGGAAGTAAGTGGCTCGAATGTTGGTGAAAGATCGAAGAACGTTGTAAGAATGTGGAATGAACAAGAAAGACTGGAAAAGTCTCATTTGGTATATGTTTAATAAAATGCTCCTAAGACAAACAAAATTTCTCAGTTTCCTAACTGAGGTGTCAGATGACAGAATACTCACTACAATGCCAGATATAGGGTCGTAGAACCTCTCGAGCAGCTGTATGCAGGTGGACTTGCCGCAACCAGAGGGCCCCACCAGTGCCACTGTCTGGCCTGGCTGCACCTCCAAGTCTAGGCCCTTGAGCACCAGGCTGGCAACTCGCGTGGGGTACGCGAACTCGACGCCCGAGTAGCGCACATCGCCGTGGCTCTCCTGTGGAGACAGTGAAGTCACTGATGTAGCAGTGAAACTCATAGCCTCAGCATGCTAAGCGTGTGAACTGAGATCCAGCCATGCAGATACAACTCGTAGCTGGCCAAGCAAACCAAGATACTCTCTCTGACGCCCCTTGCCCCTATGTCTCTCTCTCTCTCTCTCTCTCTCTCTCTCTCTCTCTCTCCCTCTCTCTCTCTCCACCCCCCCCCCTTTCTATCAGCGCCCTGACTCACGCTGGCTGCTAATGCCATGCAGCAGTGCAGCTCAGTCGCTGCTGGAGTACTGATTATAATAGTTACTGTTTTACTGTTCATGTTAACAAGTATCGCACTAGAATAATATTTTTGACAGCTCTGCCTGACGGGGACGTAAAATCCCACTTTAAAAATCATTTTGTTTATAATGGGAAACAAACCTATGCTTTCCGTCAATGCTGGTCGTCGCATGTAAGACGTGATTAGCAGTATTTTTTTGTGACGACTCCAGTGACACACTACAAAAACAGAATTGCAAATATCTACCGAAACACCAGAGAAAATGCATCTGGTGACTGTTAGTACGGACACGCGGTATGTATAAGTGGCAGTCAAATGAAAACGAGACACACGGACGAAAGGTAAGTAAACTGTTCATTATTTCAAAAGTTATCGCAATAACTGTTAATATATTTAACCCATTGTGAGACAAGACGGTTAACGCCTACATGCAAAAATGTTTGCTGTTGTCTACGGAAGTGGGATTTTAAAAGCGGAATTTTACGTCCCCATCTGACAGAGCAGTCCAAAATATTATTCTAGTGCGGTACTACTTAACAGGAACAGTAAAACAGTAACTATTATAATCAGTACTCCAGCAGCCACTGAGCAGCACTGCTGCATGGCATTAGCAGTCGGCGTGAGTCAGGGCGGTGATAGAAAGGGGAAGAGAGAGAGAGAGAGAGAGAGAGAGAGAGAGAGAGAGACAGAGACAGAGACAGAGAGAGTACTGTGGCATGCTTTGTCAGCTATGAACTGTACCTGCAAGGCTGAATCCCAATTCATTGCACCCAGGCAGGCACTCCCTCGTCCGAAGCAAATCTACAGCAAAGAACGTCTTTCTTCAGGGCTCCAAAAATGCGGAAATCGCATGGCGAGAGATCGGGACTGTGTGGATGGTGTATAAGGAGTCCCAAGCATAGGCCAACCAGCCTTGGCAACATGTGGTCGGGCATTCTGTTGGTAGGTTGTTTCGACTACGCTGTAGAAGTTTTGCTGCTTACACAGCTTCCATACAGTACTGAACAAAGCTTCCATACAGTTCTGCACTCTAACGATGTGGATTCCATATTTTTGGAGCCCCACAGAAAGACATTCATAGCCGTTCATTTGCTTCGGGAGAAGAGGGACACACATGGATGCAATCATGGTTCCATAGTCAACCGCAAACATTTTTCCATAAATGCTTTGACCGCCTCGTCTCACGGTAGCATAAATGTATTAAACAATTATGGCGATTACTTCTGAAATAATAGGCAGTTTACTTATGTTTTTCCATCTGTCTCGTTTTCATTGGAATGTCCCCATATACTGTGTAAACACACATGCTGTTTAGTAGTTCGGCAGGCACCAATAATAAAATGTATCCCCTATATCCAGTCCGGGAGTGTGACTGTAAAGATCAAGAACTTTGCGATATCCCAACCATGAGATTCGTACTCGTACAGCCTCACATGCCTTCTAAGTAGAATGCACTGTTTACGTAAAAAGTGAAGCGTTAGAAGACATGCTCGCTTGCCAATGCAATTTCGTATGTATACACACCAGTGGATACGTAAATGATTGTAGTTGCAAAAAATGTTCCAATGTGTGTGAATTCCTAAGGGACCAAACTGTTGAGGTCATCGGTCCCTAGACTTACACGCTACTTAAGCTAACTTATGCTACGAACAACACACACACGCACACCCGAGGGAGGACTCGAACCTCCGGCGGGAGGGGATTGTAGTTGCAATTCTCTGTGAGAGCTAGTACCGTTACCAGAATTCATTAGTGTTGCTTGTGTTTAGTGGTGTTACCCGGACTTGTGTGGTAAATATGAGATGCAACGAGACTTAAAGTTCGAGTAATCACTGTGAAGAACACTGAGATGCCGCGTACTTGTGTGAGACCGATATTAGCACGTGACAGTTAGAAAGGGGTTTCATTGTGGGTCTCCATTTGGCCAGCTGTCAAATGTACAAGATCTAGATTTGTACAGCATTCGACAGTGGCTCAATGTTGAACTGCACAGGAACGTGAGAGCAGGGATACTTGTCGTCAACGTTACAGTCAACCACATGTACTCATAAAGATGGTGGATCTGCCGTATCGTACACCAGGCACATCGTAACCCTTTACATCTGCGCCTGCCACCATAGAACCAGCAGTGGACCTCCTGCAACATTCTGTGTCGTCCTCCACTATTGGTCAGAGACGAGCAGCAACCGGACTAGGAAACTACTGTCCCATGATTAGGCTGTTGTTGACACCACAACACAAACGGCTGCCTTTGCAGTAGTACGGTTACCGGGAAGCATGGGCTGCTGATTAATCGCGTCACATTGGGTTCAGCAATCAATATCACGGTTCTATCCAACTCCGGATGACCATCGTCGGGGAGTATGGTGGCGCCCTGAGGAGACGTTCCATTCTTCCAGTGTTTTGGAGAGGCACAGACGTGCTACTCTTGGCGTCATAGTGTAGGAAGCCATCGGGTATGACTTCAGGTTACAGCTAGTAGTGAGTGAAGGGACTCTTACGACACAACGGTGCGTCACGGACATTCTGCGTCCTCGTGTATTCCCTCTCAAGTGACAGTACCGGTGTATCACTTTCGAACAGGACAATGCTCGTCCACACATGGCATGTGTCTCTGTGACCTGGGTGATTTTGAGATTTCTCGTGGCCAGCAAGATCCCCATATCTGTTCTCGATAGAACATGGGTGGGACCAGCTCGAAGATCTCCGTGCCAATGACAAGATATCAGGGATCAGTTAAAACAGTAAAGTTCCAGCTTGCCTCAAGAGAAGATACAACGGTTCTTTGACACACTTCCTAAACGAATGATTCTATGCGTTTAGGCCAAAGGTCGTGCAATGTCCTATTGATAAGTGGGCTCATACTGCCAAGTTCTTTGCAAATTTGACTCGATTTTGTAATCAGTGCAATAACAGACATACCCTCTCAGGCCATGAAGATATATTTCGTTTCACACTCCCCTTCTGGATGCTTCATTTTTTTAGGCAGTGTATTTAAAGCAATATCGGACCTGCATTCGGAAATTTGTCACACCTTTGAAGCACATTCCGATTAAAACACGACAGCTAAAAGATTTTCCACAGTTTCGTTCGTGTATCAGTCTGATGAGGGTCACTATAAGAGAAGCGCAGTATTAAACACTCAGTAAAGACGTGAGTTAACCGCCATTGTACTTAGTTGTTATTTTCGCTTTCTATTGACGTAGAAGTCGTGGGATCGATTCGTGGTGTTCACCCCTAATTTTTATGGCTAGAGAAGGTCTAACACGGTGTCCAGTCTGCCTCGTGGAACTATATGAGAGATTATGGGAGAGAATGACAAAAAACTAGAGAGCTTATAAATGAGTGAGGGACTGGTTGTATTTATTTAATATATCTATTATCGACGTGAATTACACTCATCACACACACACACACACACACACACACACACACACACACACACATACGCACACACACACAATCTAATTCAATAATTTTTAAAAAATTCCATTAATAATTTCAAAGCTAATCAACGTTCAGCAGTAACAAATTATTTTATGGTTTTCTGAGAACAAATTTACTGGTGAGGAGTGGGCGGAACGCCAACTACAGGTGTTTCCCATACTCACCCACTTGTCTTCCAGAGCGTCAGGTGCATCGAGAACTCTAGGCTGTCTCTTGAAGAGGTGGAATGCGTTAGAAGCGGCGTCTATGCCCTTCTGGAAGTTAGGCGCGAAGGAAAGGACGTTCGATACAATGCTTGTACCCATGATGAGAGCGTTTGACACTCTGTGGAAATAAAAATCGAATCAGGTCACAGATCAGAGGGGCTCCCTAGATTTAAACAGTTAACGTGCACACATCTGACGAATTTTTCAATACCTAAGAACTGAAATAATTGCAGTTTTGCTCACACCATATCAAACATGGCCGTAGCCTTCTTTATCAAACGTCAAGCTAACTGATAATTATGACAACCGAGATTTCGCAAGCAATAGTTTCATTTTGCTCAGTAGCTATATGTATCTTATCTTCACGACTGAACTACAGATTACCATATCAGCGGGTCAGCTGAGATATAAAATACATGCAGATAACAAATGCGTAAGTAGTAATCAATATTAGACCGACATTGTATCTTTTCACCAAGGCAAGTAGATATCGATTGGATTCCAAAAATTCACGAATACATATTCAAAAAAATGTGTGTGGAATCTTATGGGACTTAGCTGCTAAGGTCATCAGTCACTAAGCTTACACACTACTTAAACTAAATTATCCTAAGGGCAAATACATACACCCATGCCCGAGGGAGGACTCGAACCTCCGCCGGGATCAGACGCACAGTCCACGACTGCAGCACCCTAGACCGCTCGGCTAATCCCGCGTGGCGAATACATATTCCAAAAGATTATAACATCACTACCTTCTCCAAAATATGAGGTCTCAAACATTATTTTGATGTGTAATTCAAGTCAATGCTTGCGATACTTGGAATAGACAATTAAACAGACAAAAAGCATGATCCTCTAAATGTTTGTGCACTGAAGCGCCAAAGAAAGTGGTATAGGCATTCATATTCAAATATACACATGCAAAAACAGGCAAAATACGGCGCTGCGGTCGGCAACACCTATATAAGACAACAAGTGTCTGGCGCAGGTCTTAGATCGGTTACTGCTGCTACAATGGCAAGTTATAAAGGCTTAAGTGAGTTTGAACATGGTGTTATAGTCGGTGCACAAGTGGTGGGACAGAGCATCTCCGAGGTAGCGATGAAGTGGGGATTTTCCGGTACGACCATTTCACGAGTGTACCGTGAATATCAGGAATCCGGTAAAACATCAAATCTCCGACATCGCTGAGGCCGGAAAAAGATCTTGCAAGAACGGGATCAACGACGACTGAAGAGAATCGTTAAACGTGACAGAAGTGCAACCGTTCCGCAAATTGCTGCAGATTTCAGTGGTGGGCCATCAACAAGTGTCAGCGTGCGAACCATTCAACGAAACATCATCAATATGGGCTTTCGTAGCCGAACGCTCACTCGTGTACCCTTGACGACTGCACGACACGGGACTGTTGATGACTGGAAACATGTTGTCTGGTCGGATGAGTATCGTTTCAAATTGTATCGAGTGGATGGACGTATACGCGTATGGAGACAACCTCATGAATCCATGGACGCAGCATGTCAGCAGGGTAATGGTCCAGGTGGTGGAGGCTCTGTAATTATGTGCAGTTGGAGTGATATGGGACTCCAGATATGTCTAGACACGACTCTGACAGGTGACACATACGTAAGCATCCTGTCTGATCACCTGCATCCATTCATGTCCATTGTGCATTCCGACGCACTTGGGCAATTCCAGCAGGATAATGTGACACCCCACACGTCCAGAATTGCTACAGAGTAGCT
This sequence comes from Schistocerca nitens, assembly GCF_023898315.1. Lineage (NCBI taxonomy): Eukaryota > Metazoa > Arthropoda > Insecta > Orthoptera > Acrididae > Schistocerca > Schistocerca nitens. The sequence goes on from NC_064617.1 coordinate 743,508,021, forward strand.
CCAGGAACACTCTTCTGAGTGTAAACACTTCGGCTGGCCACCGAACTCCCCAGACATGAACATTATTGAGCACATCTGGGATGCCTTGTAACGTGCTGTTCAGAAGAGATCTCCACCACCTCGTACTGTTACCGATTTATATACAGCTCTGTAGGATTCATGGTGTCAGTTCCATCGAGCACCACCTCAGACATAAGTCGAGTCCATGCCACGTTGTGTTGCAGCACGTCTGCGTGCTTGTTTAATCGAGTGATAAAAGTTATTGCTTTACCAGAAAAATAAAACATCGAAAATAAACATACCAGATAAAACTCTGCTTATAAAAGAATGCTGCAATTCTCGCTTTTAGAAATAATCGTACTGAGTTGCAAACACGTCTTCTTAAATTTCCCATGTGTGAAGTATTCAGTATAGCGCTGTCTCACTCATACATCTGCTCGGAATAGAGTAGTAGTGGGGTAAGCCGGAGCACTGAGCAGACTCGGCTACACTCGCCTGAGTAAGAGTCTGTCGACTACACCTTACGAAGTATGTAAGACTTTTAAGTAGCTTTCACGCAAACTCCACAGTAGTGGGGGAAGCACTGAGCCGACTCGGCTACATTCGCATGTGTAAGAGTCTGTCAACTACACCCTACAAAGTATGTAAATTTCTTAAGTAGCTTTCACGCAAACTCCATTTACTATTTTCTCTTTTGATAGTTGTCTGAGCTATAGTTAACATAGATCCATATACGTTTCGCGTAGGAAGCGCAATATCAGTGCAGAAACAGTCTGCTTCCTGTACAGGACCTGCACAGTGATTAACGACAAGGCATTTACAGTCCCTGGCAGTTTCAGTTGCTAGCAGTCTCAGTTTCGCAGGGTGGTACTCACTTGTAAACGTTCTCGTAGGGCAGGCCTTCCGACGCGATGAGCGATCCACCGAGCCTCATGGCCGCGGCGTACGCGAAGAAGCCGACGCTCCGCGACAGCGCGTACGTCAGGGCGCGCACGTGGACGCGGCGCTTGGACACGTCGAGCGCGGGCTGCAGCTCCGCCATGTACTGCGCGAGGAACTGCCGCTCGCGGCCCAGACCCAGCACTGTGCGGATGTTGCCCACCGACTCCACCGCCACCTGCCACAAGCGTCATCATGCCTCTGCCTACACAGTGAACAGTACACAGCAAAGTATCCGTGTGGCACTGATGGGTCGAGTCCCTGAGGGGTGCCAGATCCCCTCGTGCGTATATGGCTACTTTCGAACACGACCTGTAAGTTTTCAACACTCAGTACATTATGTGATCAGAAGCACCTGGGCACCTCCATGTTGTTGTTGTGGCCTCGAGGCCGAAGACTGGTTTGACGCAGTTGCCCAAACTACTCTATCCTATGCAAGCATCTTCAGCACCGAATAACTGTTGCAACTATATCCTTCTGAATCTGCTTACTGTATTCATCTCTTGGTCTCTCTCTACAATTTTTATCCCCCACTCTTTCCTCCAGTACTTAATCCGCGATCCTTTGATGTCTCAGAATATGTCTTATCAAGCGACCCCTTCTTAGTCAAGTTGTGCCACTATTTCCAAATGGCTCTGAAACTATGGGCTGAGGTCATCAGTCCCTTAGAACTTAAACCGCTCGGCCACTCTGCCTGGCTCCGCTAATTTCCTTTCTCCCAGATTCCATTCAATATCTCCTCATTAGGTACGTGATCTACCTATCTAATCTTCATCATTTTTATGTAACATCACATGTCAAAAACTTTTATTATTATTGTCTAAACGGTTTAGCGTCTATGTTTCACTTCCATACATGGCTACAGTCCAGGCAGATGCCTTCAGAAAGGGTTTCCTAACACTTAAGTATATATTCGATGTTAACAAATTTCTGTTCTTCACAAACGCTTTTCTTGCGATTGCCAATCCACATTTTATATCCTCTCCATTTCGGCCATCAGTAATTATTTTGCTATCCAAATAGCAAAACCCGTCTACTACTTTAATCCTTTCGGACTTGAAATATTTCTGGAGGAAGGCAAATTTTAATTTATGTGCCAATGCTCTTAGGAGATTTTTTAATGACTTTAGGTGCAAAGTTTATAAAAAAATATGTACCATATTCCGCAACATGCTTTACACACTTGGATTCATTTCATGGAATAATATAATTAATTACGAAATATTCCCTATTGTAATAAATAGTAATAAATAATTATCTCGCAAAATAACAATAACAATATTCACTTATACAGTGGAATGAAGCGAACCATCTTCATCCGTGTATTCTGGCGGTCACGAGCTGCTGCGTTCTGCTGCAGTGACTTGCTGATATTTTCATAGTCATGCCCAACAGATGGTGACCCTTGCGCACGAAGAAAAGGTTGAACATTCAGAAATGTGTAAATCTGGTTTCCATTGGCAAAAAATACTTCTGTTGCAGCTAAGACACGGTAAAAGTTAATACACTCCTGGAAATTGAAATAAGAACACCGTGAATTCATTGTCCCAGGAAGGGGAAACTTTATTGACACATTCCTGGGGTCAGATACATCACATGATCACACTGACAGAACCACAGGCACATAGACACAGGCAACAGAGCATGCACAATTTCGGCACTAGTACAGTGTATATCCACCTTTCGCAGCAATGCAGGCTGCTATTCTCCCATGGAGACGATCGTAGAGATGATGGATGTAGTCCTGTGGAACGGCTTGCCATGCCATTTCCACCTGGCGCCTCAGTTGGACCAGCGTTCGTGCTGGACGTGCAGACCGCGTGAGACGACGCTTCATCCAGTCCCAAACATGCTCAATGGGGGACGGAGCCGGAGATCTTGCTGGCCAGGGTAGTTGACTTACACCTTCTAGAGCACGTTGGGTGGCACGGGATACATGCGGACGTGCATTGTCCTGTTGGAACAGCAAGTTCCCTTGCCGGTCTAGGAATGGTAGAACGATGGGTTCGATGACGGTTTGGATGTACCGTGCACTATTCAGTGTCCCCTCGACGATCACCAGTGGTGTACGGCCAGTGTAGGAGATCGCTCCCCACACCATGATGCCGGGTGTTGGCCCTGTGTGCCTCGGTCGTATGCAGTCCTGATTGTGGCGCTCACCTGCACGGCGCCAAACACGCATACGACCATCATTGGCACCAAGGCAGAAGCGACTCTCATCGCTGAAGACGACACGTCTCCATTCGTCCCTCCATTCACGCCTGTCGCGACACCACTGGAGGCGGGCTGCACGATGTTGGGGCGTGAGCGGAAGACGGCCTAACGGTGTGCGGGACCGTAGCCCAGCTTCATGGAGACGGTTGTGAATGGTCCTCGCCGATACCCCAGGAGCAACAGTGTCCCTAATTTGCTGGGAAGTGGCGGTGCGGTCCCCTACGGCACTGCGTAGGATCCTACGGTCTTGGCGTGCATCCGTGCGTCGCTGCGGTCCGGTCCCAGGTCGACGGGCACGTGCACCTTCCGCCGACCACTGGCGACAACATCGATGTACTGTGGAGACCTCACGCCCCACGTGTTGAGCAATTCGGCGGTACGTCCACCCGGCCTCCCGCATGCCCACTATACGCCCTCGCTCTAAGTCCGTCAACTGCACGTACGGTTCACGTCCACGCTGTCGCGGCATGCTACCAGTGTTAAAGACTGCGATGGAGCTCCGTATGCCACGGCAAACTGGCTGACACTGACGGCGGCGGTGCACAAATGCTGCGCAGCTAGCGCCATTCGACGGCCAACACCGCGGTTCCTGGTGTGTCCGCTGTGCCGTGCGTGTGATCATTGCTTGTACAGCCCTCTCGCAGTGTCCGGAGCAAGTATGGTGGGTCTGACACACCGGTGTCAATGTGTTCTTTTTTCCATTTCCAGGAGTGTATATACAATGCTAGCTAGATGATGTGGAAGATTAAAGCGTCTCGTTTCCTAATCTAATTCCCTCAGCATGACCTGATTTAATTCGAATAAATTGCATTGTCTTTGTTTTGCTTTTCTCGTGGTCGTGCGGTAGCGTTCTCGCTTTCCACGCCCGGGTTCCCGGGTTCGATTCCCGGCGGGGTCAGGGATTTTCTCTGCCTCGTGATGGCTGGGTGTTGTGTGCTGTCCTTAGGTTAGTTAGGTTTAAGTAGTTCTAAGTTCTAGGGGACTTATGACCACAGCAGTTGAGTCCCATAGTGCTCAGAGCCATTTGAACCTTTTTTTTTTTTTTTGTTTTGCTTTTGTTGTTGTGGCTCTGAGCACTATGGGACTTAACATCTGAGGTCATCAGTCCCCAAGAACTTAGAACTACTTAAACCTAACTAACCTAAGGACATCACACACATCTATGCCCGAGGCAGGATTCGAACTTGCGACCGTAGCAGTCGCGCGGTTCCAGACTGAAGCGCCTAGAACCGCTCGGCCACTCCGGCCGGCTTGCTTTTATTGATGTTCCTCTTATATTCATCTTTCAAGACACTTTCCATTCCGTTCAACTACTCTTCCAAGTCCTTTGCTGTCTCTGACAGGATTACAATGTCGTCGGTAAATCTCAAAGTTTTTTATTTCTTCTCTCAGAACTTTAATTTCCCAAAATTTTTCTTTGCTTTCCTTCACCGCTTGCTGAATGTACAAACTGAATAACAGCGTAAGCTTCAATCGTGTCTATCTCCCCTGTCACAACTGCTTCCCTTTCATGACCCTCGACTCTTATAACTGTCGTCAGCTTTCTGTACAAGTTGTAAATAGCCTTTCTCTCCCTGTATTTTACGCCCGCTACATTCAGAATTTCAAAGAGAAAATTCTGGTCAACATTGTCAAAAGCTTCCTCTAAGGCTACAAATTCTAAAAAAGCACGGTTTGCCTTTCCTTAATCTACCCTCTAAAATAAGTCGTAGGGTCAATATCGCTTCGCGTGTTCCTACGTTTCTCCGAAATGCAAACTGATCTTTCCCGAGGTCGGCTTTTACCAGTTTTTCAACTCTTCTGCGACGAGCTCGTGTTAATATTTTGCGGCCATGACTTATTAAACAGATAGTTTGGTAATTTTCAGACCTTTAAGCAACTCTTTCTTCGCAATTGGAATTTTTACATTCTGCTTGAAGTCTGAGGGCATTACTCCTGTCTCACACACCTTGCACATCAGATGGAAGAGTTCTGTCATGGCAGGCTCTCCCAGGGCTATTAGTAATTCTGACGGGGTGTCGTCTACTTCCACGGGCTTCATCTGTCCTCCAGCCGTTCCTGCTCAGCCATTTTGTGCTTCCTGTCATTCTGATTTTCTTAGACGTTTGCATTTCCTCTCGCCGGCGTCATTTGAAGCATTTTTACATTTTCTCCTCTCATCACTTAAATTTAATATATCCTGTGTTATCCAAGGATTTCTATTAGACCTTGCATTTTTTATCTATTTGCCTCTTTCACTATTTCATTTCTTAAAGTTACTTTCTTTCATCTCTTTAATTGCCCACATTTTTACAATTTCTTATATTTTAATCTACAGTTCTTAACCAATTGTGGTCACAGTCCACACCTGTCCCTGGAAATGTCTTACAATTTAAAATCTGGTTCCGAAATCTTTTGTCTTACCATTATACAATAAATCTGAAACCTTCCACTGTTTCTACGTCTCTTCCACGTATACAACATTTCTTGATGACTCTTAAACCAAGTGTTAGCGACGATTAAATTGAGCTGAGTACAGAGTCCTACTAGGCTGCTTCCTCTTTCATTCTCTTCTCTCAGTCCACATTCACATACTATTTTTCCTTTTCTCCTCTCCATCACACCCCCATATAATGCGATATCGACCTTTATATGCAACTAGAGGCGGCGAGAATTGTGTTGCCAGTAGACAAGCAGTAATAGTAGAATGTGTCAGTCAGAAGAGCTGAGTGAATTCGAACGTGGTCTAGTCATTGGATACAACCTGAGTAACAAATCCATCAGCCCTTCTAAGTCTGGTCAGGTCGACTGTTGGAGACGTGATCGTGAAGAGGAACGCGAAGGTTTACGACGGACAAGGTCATCGAGAATTCTGCAGGGTGATAGTTAGAACTGCATGAAATCAACGGAGGGAATCGCTCGTGCTACTAGCAGTCCAGATAGCACAATGATTGTGTCCAGGGAGTTAAAAATAATGGGGAACTATGGTCGAGCGGCTTCTCATACACCACAATTTTCTGTAGTCGACGCTAAGCGACGCTTCAGGTGGTGTAAACAGCGATGTCACTGGACAGTGGGTGATTTGAGGCAACTTATTTGAAGTCAATTCGACTGAACAGACTGGGCTTGGCGAATATTTGGAAAACGTTATATGCCACCAGTTTGTAGTGCCAACGGTGAAGTTCGGAGGAAGTGGTGTTACGATATGAGGGTGTTTTTCGTGATTAGTGTGTGGTTCCCTTATTGCGCTTAAGAAGACGCTAAATCCGGAAGGATATGACACATTTTACTGCACTGTGTATTGTGTACAGTAGAGTAGCAGTTAGAAGACGATGGTTATTGTCAGCTCAAGAATGCACCCTGTCATAAAGCGGTATCTGTGAGGCAATGGTTTGTGGACAATAACATTCCTGGAATCCAGTGGCCCGCCCAGACTTTCGATCTAAAATCTGTGCAACACTTTTGATATGAGCTAAAACATGGACTTCGCTCCACACCCTAGCGTCCATCATCACTACCGTCACTGGCTCCGGCTCTTAAGGAAGAATGGATCGCCATTGCCGCACAGACAATTCAGACACTTAAATGAAAGCGTCTCCAACAGACAGAGCTCAAGCTTGATAAATGCGAAGGGTCGACACACCCCTTGTTCAAATGGTTCAAATGGCTCTGAGCACTATGGGACTTAACTTCTGAGGTCATCAGTCCCCTAGAACAGAACTACTTAAACCTAACTAACCTAAGGACATCACACACATCCACGCCCGAGGCAGGATTCGAACCTGCGACCGTAGCGGTCGCGCGGTTCCAGACTGTAGCACCTAGAACCAGTCGGCTACTCCGGCCGGCACACCCCTTGTTAACGTCCAGTAATAGGAGTGCGAATACTCTCGATCAGATAGCACGTATATATCTATTTAATGCAATGACGCCTGTAGTGTAGAGAATTATGTGCTGTTGTTTAGGGAAGAAAGAGGCATACAGTCGCAGGAACGACAAGCATAATGTCTCCTTGCAGGAGCTAGATTATGTTATCGCCGGTACTGGTCTGTTCGGTATATGATTTCGCGAAGTCGGAAGTTTGCCTTGGGCACCAGTTGCCCTAGTTACACCGCTGCATCTGATAAGAAGAGCCTGGATTTTTTGTAATTACGTATCCTTGTCCTCTCCTATGCACATGGAAAATATAAGTGTGCATCTGCCAGCATCTACTGCAGGGCTTTAACAACTGGCGAGTACTCGCGTCTGCTCAGGCCCGTGCTCGCCAGCAGGTGCAAGGTCGCGGAGTAGGGAGGGAGGGGAAATGCGCGCGCACATTTGAATAGGGCCGCAGCGTGCCTATTGAATTCGCGCCGACTGTGTAACGTTTAAAGTACTACGATCAGCTCTAACAGTCACTTCGCTGGTTAAGAATCATGTCAAGTCCCCGTTGTGTAACCCCAACCATGCTTTCGCAGTTGAACCCCCACTGGGAGGAATTGTATCTGTTTACAGAAAAAGATGGTGTTGCAAAATGTTTAGTATGTCACAAAACACTGTATTCTTTTAGGAAATTTAATTTGCAGCGACATTATATGTCGTACCACGCGAAAGACTACGGAAGTGGAAAATGTGATGGATCAGATCGTGTACAGGAAGTTACTAAACTTAAAAGGAAGCTATCCGAAGAAGATCTGGTTCAAATGGGTTCAAATGGCTCTGAGCCTATGCGACTTAAATTCTGAGGTCATCAGTCGCCTAGAACTTAGAACTAATTAAACCTAACTAACCTAAGGACATCACACACATCCATGCCCGAGGCAGGATTCGAACCTGCGACAGTAGCGGAAGAAGATCTGGACGACGAAGAAAAATCAACTGAGGCAGCTCTCAGAGTGAGCTACAAAATTGCTTTGCTTTTAGCAAAATCCCTGCGCCCCTTCACTGATGGCGATTTAATAAAAGAATGTTTGGTAGTTGCAGCGAAACATTTGTGTCCATCTCAAGTTGAACAGTTTTGGATTGTGCCATTATCTAACATGACCATTATGCGTCGCATACAGGACATGGCAGACGACGTCCAGAGCCAGCTTCCAAATATCTGTAAAGATTTTATGGCGTATTCTCTAGCTCTGGACGAAAGTGTTGATATCACTGGAACAGAGCAGCTTGCCATATTTATTAGAGGTGTTAATAGAGATCTTCAGGTGAGGGAGGAGCTCCTCGATGTAGTAGCCATGAAGAACACTACAACCGGAGGTGATATTTTAAATAGTGTTGAAGAAAGTGTTGAAAATATAGGATTGTCGTGGAATTCTTTAGTTTCAGTTTCTACAGACGGTGCACCAGCGATGACAGGGAACAAATCAGGTTTCGTTGCGCTGTTGAAGGAGAAAATGCAAAAACTGACCGTGCCGAATGAAATAAGGGGCGTTCTGTGTGTGATCCACCAGGAAAACTTATGTGCAAAGAGTATCACTCTAAAAAATGTGATGAGTGTTGTTGTTCGTGCAACCAATTATATAAGGAAGCGTGGGCTACAACACAGGCAATTTAAAAGCTTTCTTGAGGATGTAGAAAGCCAGTATGGTAGCCTGCCTTATTGCAGCGAGGTCCGCTGACTTAGTCGTGGCGAATTACTAAATCGATTTTTTCCCTAATAGATGAGATAAATATGTTCATGGAAATAAATAACATGTGTGTTCCTGAATTGAAAGAGCCTTCATGGAACTGTGATCTCGCCTCCTTAGCAGATTTAACTAGCCATCTGAATGCTTTGAACATTTCACTACAAGGTAAAGATCTGCTAATTACTCATTTCATAGATCGAATACGAGCTTTTAAAATGAAATTGACACTTTGGGTGAGTCGGCTGGAAACAGGAAATCTAGCTCATTTTCCTAAACTATCATCCATGCAAGATTTTCACAAAGACTGTGAACGTTATTCACATAGTTTAGTTGCCTATAAGGAAGAATTTGATCAACGCTTTCAAGACCTGACAGCACTAGACAGTGATTTTGATCTGTTCTCCTCTCCATATTCAGCGAATACTGAAGAGATTCGTCCTGAGCTGCAACTAGAAATTATTGACCTGCAGTGTGACAGAGAATACAGAGACAAATTTCAGAACAAGAAAAACATTTTGGAATTCTACAGACACTTCCCTCAGGATAGATTTCCTCGTTTGCACAAACTCGCTGCTACAATAATATTAATGTTCAGTTCCACGTATGTTTGTGAACAACTGTTCTCTGCAATGAAATGTAACAAGACGCGCCTGAGAAACGCATTGTCTGATCGAAATTTAAACTGCACGCTGCGCCTACAATGCGCAAGAACATTACTTCAAACACAGACGCAATTGTAAAGGGCAAAAAGTACAAGATAACCGAGAATCCCACACTTCAGTGACACCTTTTATTGTGTAACAGTTCACAAATTAATGCGAATGTAGAGGCATACACTAAGCTAATAAAATTATGTGGCACCTGTACATTCTCCTTTATTTGTTTCATTTGTCGCAGTAATAATTCGTGAGTGATATCCCTACAGGTGGCCGCGGATTTACATTGACTGGCGGCAGCTTTGTGTGCCCCACGTGACTCTCCCCACTCTCCGCTCTGGTCCGGTAGTGGGGGTAGCGTGCTCGGCGTTGCTCCGTGCTCGCGCCTTGCTGCTCACAGCTTGCTCCGCAAGCACGTTTGTTGTGAAGCTTTGATCTACTGGGGGGAGGGGGGGGGAGGGGGGAGGAGGGGAGGATAATTAATATGAAAAGGAGTAAAATTAAAAAGTAAAAACATAATATTATAGTGAGATTTGTAACAATACGATGCAATATATCAAAATGGTAGGCTCGGTCCCAGACCTAAACCTGAGTGGATGACACCGTGCTGTCTAGGACAAAGGACTACCGTATTAACAAGTGCTCTAGAGGCCACTATCAATCTCCGGAGGGACGGTGGCGACAGGAGACAGAGGGGGATCTAAATTGGTTCAAATGACTCAGAGCACTATGGGACTTAACATCTGAGGTCATCATTCCCCTTGAACTTAGAACTACTTAAACCTAACTAACCTAAGGACATCACACACATCCATGCCCGAGGCAGGACTCGAACCTGCGACCGTAGCAGTCTCGCGGTTCTGCACTGAAGCGCCTAGAACCGCTCAGCCACCATGGCCGACAGAGGGGGATCTCCTTGACAAGCTTAACAATAGTACTGTTATTAGTTCGATTGCCACTGTCAGTTTCAGTAAATTCCTTTTTTTGTGTTGGGATGCATCATTATGAACCACTAAACAACTATACAGCCGACGTTTCGTGGTCCGCACGACCGAAGAGCACAGTTGTACAGATGGTCGAAACGTCGGTTATATAACATTAGTACTTTCTGAAGACGCGGCCTAACACACACAATGATTTTATTCAAATATTTGTATTATTCTGGCTCTTCCATAATGAATTTTCACTCTGTGGCGAGAGAAAAACTTGCTGACAGAGTAAAACTATGGGCAGGACCGGTACTCGAACCTGGGTCCATTGTGGCTTTAGTGGTCAAGTGCTCTATTCACTGGAAACAATGTGCTAGGCTATGGCATCCTCTCTTCCAGGAGTGACTGATGCTCAAGGTACGCGAGAACTTCTGGAGAATAGAAGAAGGGGTACTGGTGGAAATAAAGCTGTGAGGGCGGAGCCTGATTCGTGCTTGGGTAGCTCCGCCGGTAGGCAATTGCTCACGGAAAGCGAAAGCCCCAGGTTCGAGTCCCGGTCCGGTACGCAGTTTTAAATTGCAACAAAGTTTCACTCTGGATCTTGATTCAAACTGAATGGTGAGCACCTCTGTGAAACTCTTTAGGTTGACGAATTACTATGTACTTATTCAGGTCATCTAATGATGACTTAGTAACATGTCGAAAAAGTTAATGTTGCCACTTGTGTGGGCAAGAGGCTAATATATACAGTAAAGAATTTACAATACGGCCACTGAATTTCCGTAAGGCAGTATGCATGGTCTGTGTAAATCGTGGCACTTACGAATGGGGAGGTAACAGCAGAGGATTGATGAACGAACCTTGGCTTTTGTAATTTCTCCTCAGGTAATATGACGTCCACCTGAGAACTGAGTGAACTTGGTAGAAAATTTGTCCAGTCCTAAAAAAGTGACAACACTGTTTATCTTTCATAGCGTCATCACCATCTTCGTCTTGAAGGATTAGGTCTTTTGGTAGGTTCACGTCAACTGCTTAAGGGGCGTCCAACGTTTCTGATTCCCGTTTGATTATACAGTATTGCAGCTTTAGTTATCCTATGACATGCCCATTAACGACTGTATTTTTCAAGCGTAGTTGTAATGGGAGCTACATTTAGTTCTTGTCTTACATCGGTTTTAGTTTACGATCCAGTAATTAATATCCCACTACAAAGAAGAAGAACTTCAGCTCTGGTGATTCGATTTGTAGTGCCTGATCTTCACAACTATACATCAAAAAAGGAAGGCTATTACACTGAGGTGACAAAAATAATGGGTTATCGATACGCACATAAACAGATGGCGGTGGTATCGCGTACACAAGGTATAAAAGGGCAGTGCATTGGCGGAGGTGTCACTTGTACTCGGGTGATTAATGCGAAAAGCATTCCGACGCGATTATGGTCGCAAACAAAAATTTTTACACGGAATGATAGTTGGGGCTAGACGAATTGAACATTCTGTTTCTAAAATCGTCCCTGCAGTCCCTCTCGTGACGATATCGGTTGGGCCCTAGACTACTGGAAAACCGCGGCGTGGGTAGATGAGTCCCGATTTCAGTTGGAAATAACTGATGGCAAGGGTCGAGTGTGGTGCAGACCCACGAAGCCATTGACCCACGTTATCAAAAATGGCTCTGAGCGCTATGGGACTTAACATCTGAGGACATCAGTCCCCTAGAACTTAGAACTACTTAAACCTAACTAACCTAAGGACATCACACACATCCATGCCCGAAGCAGGATTCGAACCTGCGACCGTAGCGGTCGCTCGGTTCCAGACTGATGCGCCCAGAACTGCTCGGCCACACCGGCCAGCCCCACGTTATCAACAAGGCAATGTGGAAGCTGGTGGTGGCTCCGTAATGGTGCGGGCTGTGTTTATATGAAATAGACTGGGTCCCCTGGTCCAACCGAAGCTATCATTTACTTGAAATGGCTATGTTCGCCTACTTGGAGACCATTTGCAACCATTCATGTTCCCAAGCAATAATGGAATTTTTACGGGCGATAATGCGCCATGTCACCGGGCCAGAGTTGTTAGTGACTGGTTAGAAGAGCATTCTGGACCATTCGAGCAAATAATCTGGCCACCCAGATTGCCCAACATGAACCCCATAGAGCATTTATGGGGCATAATCGATAAATCAGTTCGTGCACAAAAGTTTGCATAGGCAACACTTTCCCAGTTATTGATAGCTGTAGAGGCAACATGGCTCAGTATTTCTGCAGGAGACTTAAATTGCTTGTTGGGTCCATTCCAAGTCCAGTTGTTGCACTACACTGGGCGAAAGGAGGTCCGACACGATATTACGAGGCATCCCGTGATTTCAGTCGTCTCAGCTTACTTTGTTAAGTGAGAGAAATGTTTCTTTTCGTACGTTAAGTCTTAATGTACTTTGTGTAGGTCCACAGAAAAATCTGATTCTGGTCTATTTTAGCTCTGCAACAGGGGAAGGAAGAAAGATTTATACAGTACTGGCCATTAAAATTGCTACACTACGAAGATGACGTGTTACAGACGCGACATTTAACCGACAGGAAGAAGATGCTGTGATATACAAATGATTAGCTTCTCAGAGCATTCACACAAGGTTGGCACCGGTCGCGACATCTACAACGTGCTGGCATGAGGAAAATTTCCAACCGATTTCTCGTACACAAACAGCAGTTGATCGGCGTTGCCTGATGAAACGTTGTTGTGATGCCTCGTGTAAGGAGAAGAAATGAGTACTATCACGTTTCCGACTTTGATAAAGGTCGGATTGTAGCCTATCGCGATTGCGGTTTATCGTATCGCGACATTACTGCTCGCGTTGGTCGAGGTCCAATGACTGTTAGCAGAATATGGAATCGGTGGGTTCAGGAGGGTAATACGGAAAGCCGTGCTGGATCCCCACGGCCTCGTATCACTAACAGTCGAGATGACAGGAATCTTATCCGCATGACTGTAACGGATCGTGCAGCCACGTCTCGATCCCTAAGTCAACAGATGGGGACGTTTGCAAGACAACAACCATCTGCACGAACAGTTCGACGACGTTTGCAGCAGCATGGACTGTCGGCTCGGAGACGTTGCTGCGGTTACCCTTCACGCTGCATCGCAGACAGGAGTGCCTGCGATGGTATACTCAACGACGAACCTGGGTGCACGAATGGCAAAACGTCATTTTTTCGGATGAATGCAGGTTCTGTTTACAGCATCATGATGGTCGCATCCGTGTTTGGCGACATCGCGGTGAACGCACATTGGAAGCGTGTATTCGTCATCGCCATACTGGCGTATCACCCGGCGTGATGGTATGGGGTGCCATTGGTTACACGTCTCGGTCGCCACTTGTTCGCATTGACGGCACTTTGAACAGTGGACGTTACATTTCAGATGTGTTACGACCCGTGGCTCTACCATTCATTCGATTCCTGCGAAACCCTAGATGATAATGCACGACTGCATGTTGCAGGTCCTGTACGGGCCGTTCTGGATACAGAAAATTTTCGACTGCTGCCCCGTGGCCAGCGCATTCTCCAGATCTTTCACCAATTGAAAACGTCTGGTCGATGCTGGCCGAGCAACTAGCTCGTCACAATACGCCAGTCACTATTGTTAATGAACTGTGGTATCGTGTTCAGGCTGCATGGGCAGCTGCACCTCTACACGCAATCCAAGCTCTGTTTGACTGAATGCCCAGGCGTATCAAGGTGGTTGTTCTGGGTACTGATTTCTTAGGATCTATGCACCCAAATTGCGTGAAAATGTAATCACATGTCAGTTCTAGTATATTTGTCCAATGAATACCCGTTTATCATCTGCATTTCTTCTTGGTGTAGCAATTTTAATGGCCAGTAGCGTAATTTAACGTGCCATCGATAACGAGAACTTTTAGAGATGGAGCACGACGCTGGGGTAGGGAAGAATGGGAAACCATTCCGACATTTTCCTGAAGCGATGTATAGAAATCACGCGAAACATAAATCTTGATGGCCGAGAGGGATGGCCGACCATCGTCCTCCCAAATGCGACACCAGTGTGCTAACCGCATCTCGTACTGAAGTTTCAGCTCCTCTTCCTTACCTTGGTGGCCTTCTCCAGAGAGCTGGACGTGCTGAGGATCTCGCCGCGCACCAGCAGGCCCTGCACGTAGAAGGCGGCGAACAGCGGCGGCACGAAGGCCAGCACGAGCAGGCCGACGCGCCACTCGTAGTACATGGCGAACACCAGCGCCAGCACCAGCGTGCCCAGGGACTGCGTCACCGTGCCGATGCGCTGGCCCGTCGCCTGCGGATCAAGGCATTGCGGCTCTAGTGTCGGCCTAGTATCACACACGTAACTGGTCATAATAAAATGCATCCCTCCATCGCCATCCGTAGCTGTGGAATCCTAAACGTATCCATAATTGCAGTACCTAACATCCCCTGAACTTCTGTAACATCAAAATTCTACAAATTCCTCCTGCAAGTAATGAGCTCCACCTTCCATTCAATATCTGCTAACCTGTGAAGCACGAGTCGTTTACCACCTCACCAAAGTATCCTCGCTACTCACCCTGTAACACCATAGCTCTAATGATCTACTTATTTACCGGGTGATCAAAAAGTCAGTATAATTTTGAGAACTTAATAAACCACGGAATAATGTAGATAGAGAGGTAAAAATTGACACACATGCTTGGAATGACATGGGGTTTTATTAGAACAAAAAAAATGTATTGCTAGACGCGTGAAAGACCTCTTGCGCGCGTCGTTTGGTGATGATCGTGTGCTCAGCCGCCACTTTCGTTATGCTTGGCCTCCCAGGTCCCCAGACCTCATTCCGTGCGATTATCGGCTTTGGGGTTACCTGAAGTCGCAAGTGTATCGTGATCGACCGACATCTCTAGGGATGCTGAAAGACAATATCCGACGCCATTGCCTCACCATAACCCCGGACATGTTTTACAGTGCTGTTCACAACATTATTCCTCGACTACAGCTATTGTTGAGGAATGATGGTGGACATATTGAGCATTTCCTGTAAAGAACATCATCTTTGCTTTGTCTTACTTTGTTATGCTAATTATTGCTATTCTCATCAGATGAAGCGCCATCTGTCGGACATTTGTTGAACTTTTGTATTTTTTTGGTTCTAATAAAACCCCATGTCATTTCAAGCATGTGTGGCAATTTGTACCTCTCTATCTACGTTATTCCGTGATTTATTCAGTTTTCAAATTTATACTGAATTTTTGATCACCTGGTATCTTGCCTTTTGTTTTATTTAATGTTACATCGTTGAGCTTCTGTAAATGTGTTTGACTGAATCGATAACACAAAATTGTATAATCCTTTCTTTGTAAAATCTTTGATGTCTTTTAGAGTATAGGAAGTGTAATCTCTGTAATATATACAATATGAGCAAATTATATGTTTTGTCTTTGTCATATAATCTCTTTGGTTATCTTTAAAATTAAATAATTTTATTTAAATAATTTTGTGTAGAACTACCAATATGTGCAACTGTTCTGTTTTATTTAATATGTTTGGTTGCTGTTATGTAAACTGCTGACCTTCACTTAGGGTTCTTAGTTATTTTGTATGTAAAAGGTGTTGTGGTTCCCCTCAGGAACGGAACTGTGTAGAGCTCGCAAATTGTGATTGGCCTAGGTAGAAAAGGTGGAACAAAGAGTCAGTCGGGGACGAGCTACCAAACTATCAGCTGCTCATGTAAAAGTTGTGTATTGTGCTGGTTCCGGGAGAGGCTTTTCCTGAAGCTTTACAATGCCTCGGATGGATGGATAAAGAGCTGGAACTATTCTGGAATTGGTATCTATCATCGCCACCAAGAAATGACGGAGTCCAGCAATTCTACCTGCAAAACCACCAACCAACATGCAATCGCCACCACATTGCGCAATCACTGTAATGGAACACCATAGTTATGTACAGTGAAGGGTCAGCTCATAGAATGTTATAGTGTACCCAAATATATGGTAAAATTTGACTGAAATTTTGTACCTACCTTGATTTATCCTCAATCACATATCCACTTAGGGTCCCTCCCACGCTAAAGTGTTTACCGAGTGTCCTTCATTGAAGGCATGTTAAAATTAATATGGTATTAGAGTGTGGTAAAATTGATATTGTTTGTTGAAAGGATCTTACAATTTGTGTTTCACTGCAGTAAAAGTTCAGAACTGCAACTGTTGGGAGTTATATGTTCATGCTTGATAAGCACTTGTTTCTCTAGTGTACTGGAAGTGTGTTTAGTTTGCTCTGCTACAGTGGTCAATATTAAGGGTCCCCCTTCGTTGAAAGTGGTTCAAATGCACAAAGTTACTTAATTATATAAAGTTTTAATTGCTCTTGCTATTCAAGCCAAATTCTGTACAATATTGGTTTCCTCTTGTGTATTGAAAATGCATATTAATAGTGTAATAGGATCCACAGTTTATCCTTTATGCTCATAAAAAACAATTAATAGAAAGACTACTATCTATGAAAACAGTAACTTTTTTTATTCAAAATTCAGTAAGAAATTGTTTGTTGGTGAAATACATGTAACTTCCGTTCTACATAGAAAAGTATTTAGCTGAGAGAGACCTAACCTATGACCAGTTCACAATTTTGCGGTGAACTACATTTACAATTTTTTGTCAGATAGGAAAATGTTTGAAAAGTAATACTGAACCTATGTCCAATTTATGATTCTACAGTGAATATTAATAGAAAAGTTATAGACTATTCAGTTTGAATAAGCCCTGAAAGTAATAGTGTGCATGGTTATCTGATATATTTAAGCAAATAGTTTGTTCTGCTCTGTCAGATCTACCCTTACCGTGAACATATGCAGGTGTCAGAGTTCATTGCACTCTCGAGTGACAAAAGTATAGGCTCTGTTTGCCCATTGAAGTTACTTATTTTCATTTTCAGGAACAAGAATGTTACTCATTCTCTTGCCTAATTAGGCTGGCGACCGTTTTCTTTGTTCTTTGAACAGTGTAGATAGGTAAAACGTTGTTTCTTACTGTTTAAATATTTACGTAATTTTGACTTTCACTTCCGATAAGCCACCTCCGTTAGGTCAACATAACAAAATTCCTCTCAGAGGGTAACACTGCTCTGCTTCTTTATACTATAACTGCTTGAATAAAAATAATTTCATTATACAAACTGCCTCCAGCTTTGAGGTTATAGTATAGCAGTAGCGGACAGTAGGGTTATAACCCACTGTCCTGCATGCCCCATAAGCTCTTTGTGGGTCATTCCATCGTTTCTCTCCACCTTCCATAATCCTTCACACATATACCAGCAATGCCTTCAAATTACATTGCGTGTTCTAGCAGATAGAAATGGAGTGGCCATAAGCCATGGGGAGGCGCCGGATGTGATGTCGATCATCGGCTGCTGGGGCCTATGCGGTGCTTTTGGTGCCACACAGTCTTGGTTCCAGACGCCCCAAATTGAACACTGCGACCATCTGCATCACAACAGACCCTCATTCGCCACATACCGCACTACAGGGACCACGTCACGTCCGTTCGTGTAACAACAGCGGCCAGCCTGTGCAGCGGTATACGCGTGTGGAAACAGGGTATCCGCGATACTGAAAATCCACCCTAGACACAGTGTACCTCGGAAATCCTAACTCTTATGTAATGTACTATATGCCATGACCTATAGGTCCTACTCCGATTGTCACCACGGGTTCAAAGTCGTTTAACTCGTGTGTGTGTGTTGGGGCTTATGGGCGCTCAACGTCGAGGTCATCAGCGCCGTCGCTTAACTCGTGACGTGCTGCCGTGATCACGACAAACATCTCTGTAACAGGCTACTCAGATACCGTGTCTACAGCACGCCGCCTCTACAGTAACTGCAACATTCAGACGTGATACACGGCACGTTTCCAAATGCGACAACCATATCCCTGACTTTTTGCCATGCAGTGTAACAGTTCCCTGCATTCCCTTTTGAACATTGGGCCAGCTCACTTCACATTCGATCGTAAACCTGCGCTCGGCATCTGTACCTCAGATATCGAATACTGTTTCGCCAAATCATTAATTTTGTAATTTCTCTACGAATTGCCAAAACCATTTTATAAGGGGTAAAGTTTTAGTTATTACGTGGAAAAAATAAAGTTACATACTTCACTATTAATTTGTTTGCAGTTACAGACCTGGTTCACAGTCATATCACCGCACCACAGTACCGTAGCACGCCACTAGGGGAGACAAAAAAATGGCGCAGCCTATTCATAGAGTGGAATATGGCACGGTAATTCGTTTTCTGATTTTAAACGGGAACAACGCTCCAACAACCTACGCCAAGTGATGGAAATATACAATAACAATGCTCCGTTGTATGACAGTTTCTAGGTGCGGTAGGCACTTCCATTGTGTTCCAACAAGGCCGAATGACGAAGAATGAAGTGAAGAATAGGGAATAGCAAGGGAAGCGGAGGTCCTGGCGCCCGAAGAACCTCTTGTCTCAATCGAGGCGATAGCGGAAAAGGTGAAAATCGGTCATGGAACAGTTTTCAACATCTTGCACGACATTTTGAAGTTAACAAAAGTCACAACTGCTCACACTGACTAAAATCGTCCGCTGAATCGAGGCAGCGGCGGATATGATGCAACTACCGCACGTTACTGCAGGCGACTTCCTTAGGCGCCTATTCCCCATGGACGAGTACCGGATGTGACACTATGATGTCGAAACAAAGGAACAAAACAAGCAGTCGAAACATGCGACTCCACCACCACCGAAAAGGGCCAAGACCCAACCATCACCATGAAAAAGGTGGATTGCCAAGGTGTAGTGCTAGTAGATTGTGCTCGTAAGGAACCAACCGTCAGAGGAGCATGCTACCAGAATCTCCGGAAAAAGATTACTGAAGCCTATAAAGCACGCTTTCGAAGGGACCCTTATGCGCCAAGACAACGCATCACCCCTGCCACACCCGACAGCAACACGTGCTCCTTCTCCGTGCTACAAAATTTTGCCTCGCTCCCACGTATTCTCCTGGCATGGCAGTCACAGACTTCTTGTTTCCACAGATGGAGAAATCGTTACGTGACAGGCCTCTCCATAATGACGACAAATTGATTTTGGAGGTTGTACTTTCCTGAAGAGCCAAAATGCAGGTTTCGACAGCCGGAATCTCAGTCATCCATTGCTGGAGAAAAATTTGTCGCATTGAAGAGGCAGTTTGTAGAGAAAATTAACACCATCACGTTTCATAGCAGTAGCCTGATGATTTCGAGGTGATGATTAAAACTTTATGTATACGAATTTACCCATTGTTGTAAGAACTTATTAATTTTGTAACGGTGTATACCAGGCTTGAGCAACCTTTGGTGACCCGCGGGCCTGATTCACATACCTAATTAAGATCGTGGACTGCGTCGTCACGTGACGCGACAGCAGTGGTCTTGGCGCATAAAGTGAAAACTAAAGCGTCCGTGACAATATTTATGGGGTAGCGCACAGATATCAATGGCACCTGTTTCTCGACACGCCACGTAAACAAATTAAGCCTCAAGACACGCGTTTTTGAGATACCATTCACTTTACGTTCAACCCACCTACATATGTTTACATTTATTTACGCATAGTGAACGTTGTTTTCTTACTCACGGCGTTTCACAATGGCTGTCTTAAAAAATTTCCGTTGTAAAATTCTGCAACACTGTCAGGAAAGAAAAACAATATTCACGACTGATTCACAAATGTAAACATATGAAGATGTGGTGACAGGCATCCTGAAATGTGAGCATGGAAAATTAAACGCCTATAAAAGTAACTGGTAGCAGCTAACTCATTATAAATTACCTCCAGTTTCAACGGTAGCAGTGTTCTGCATTCGTCCTGGAGTTGGCGACATTCAGCATCTGCATTTCTCTCCTTAATGCCAGATATTTTGGGAATAAACTGAGTAACGAGAATAGGAAACACTTGCACGAAATTAAGAAACAACTAGAACAAAACTTTACGCGTGAATCGACAATGGATAACTAGAATCTTTCACCAAGTAATAGCCCTTGTTGTCGTTGTTCAAATCGGCATATTTCGCTAGTAGTCGGTAATTTTCGTGCCATTCTCGCCTGCTACCAACTTTTGCGATCTATCATTGTGTAGCACAGAGACAGGCAGATTACAGTAATTGACGTGCGTGTGTTGTCAGCACTGATCCAGAAGTGAAAATACTTCTACCCGCACCCTTGTACAGAGCAAGCTGTTTCCTCCACGCTCCTCACGCACACGAGCATGTGGGCCGTAACTTCACACTCAGACTCGGTTGCGCATGCGTGGAGTACGCAAAACTGGTGTGCGACATGAGCTGCAAACCCGAGATGAGTCAAGCGTCGGCGGAAATATCTGAAAATGCGTCCCGTGCGGAATATAATGTATGCGCCTTGCTCTCTCTCGCACGTATTTCTCCCGTGGGCCGGATGGAAACCAGTAGTGGGCCGAACTTTTGCCCACCCGGTACAGCGTAAAGAAAGAGTCAGCGGTTTTCTTCCATTATGATGCAACACATTAGCTTGTTGTCGAGCACTACTACTAAGGAAAATTATATTCAAGATTGATGATGGGACGTTACGTCTCATCGTTAATTTATAATAATAGCTCGTATTTCAGCAACACCTACGTACTTACCCCCTGTATCTTTGCTGCATCTCCGGACAGCCTGGCGCACAGCGCCCCGGTGCTGTTATTCTTGTCGTCGAACCACGCCACCTCCTGGCGCAGCATCGCATCAAACATCAATTCTCGAAAGCGCAACGTCAGTTTCTCGCCAGCGATGCCGTACAGGTAGCTCTGAAGTTCGAAACATACAGTGTTTACCTTATGGTGTACTGCATAGTAGCCTACTTAACAGGGTATATCATTTAATTTCTATCTATTCCCACCACAGAAGTGAAAATGACTCGCTAAGAGTAATTTATACGGCAAGAAGTACTCTCCTACGTCATGTGCAGCCTATTTGCTGTAAGTCTCATCTACTCATGAAAAGCTATCTCTAGTGAGCTAATACTAAGGTCTTCTGAGAACGAATGAGTTACATTTTTTGACACACAGTGGAAAACGCGTGAGAAGATACACACTCCAATGTGATACTCTGGTTTTTGCTTCCCTGTAGTGACCTCCTTTGTAAAAGTGATGAAGGTGCTGTGTCAGCCTCAATTGTAAAAATAAAATTCCTCTGTATAACGTTATCCCTATAAGAGTGACATCTAAGAATTTGAACAATATTAGTTTTAACGTGACCTAAAAACTAGGCACACACTTTAGCTGTTACTACCAGAACGTCGTTCTTCACCTTAACTGATATTTGTTACATTGCACAGTACCAGGGCAGGTGTCATCAGCAACAATCTAATTATTCCAGAGGGTTACACAAAACAATACAAGTCTGAAGTATATTTCTGATTCGTAATTCCAGAACACTGAAAATTTGTATCTTCAGTTAACATTGTTACTTCACAGAAACTATCAATCGTAGCATTCGTTCGTTTTTAAAAGATACCAAATGGAAATTGTGCCATAAGAACGGAATCTGATACAGTATAGAAACGCTTACAGCAGTTCTTAGTGTGTTCGTAAAATTCAGATCATTTCCAAGGTGTAGTAGGACCTTCTACCGAGAGAAGCATCATAAACCTCCAGAATCTGTATAATTAGAGTTTTTATTTTACTATGATTACTTCTGTTAAAAGCATGAATACCAACCTGTATAAAAGAGGACAGCCCAGTGACGACTCCGAGGATGACAAACATTAGACAGTATATGTTGGTGTTGTTACGGATTTCCACAGGATCGGTAGTCCCGAGGGCCTGGCAAACAAAAAGGTTATGACCTCACACTTTAGTGCAAACTGTAAAGTATTAATGAGTGTGATCGAAATAACTGATACAAAACTGCAGCAAATAAGTGCTATCGAATTTGAAATACAGTAGAGACAGGTAAAGGGGAAAAATCTCTTATTACTCAACAGTCACTGGAAACAGCTTTATTCTAAATACTCATCAAACACATTTCGTAACACTTTTTGTGCTAGAGGGTATTATACGGTTGTATGGAAAGAAATATGTCACAAATGCTTCAAAGAACAAGAAGAAATAAAAGTAGACAGCGTTAAAAAAGCTGAATAATATTGTTTAGTGCAAAAAGCTAAAACTGAAGCAGAACATCGCAGAAAATGAACAATTACAACTACGTAACAAAAATTTTTTCGATGGTTTTAATACACTGCTCGCGGAACTTTGATTCCTCTATTCTTTTTTCTATAGTTTCCTGCTTCTGATTCCGAAAATTCATTTCTTTTCGAATCTCATTGATGTGTGCTACTAAAGTTACCCTCATGCAGATATTTTCTGCATTGTACAGCTGATTGTATAATTTTTCTATATTATTCTGTTCCTTACGTAATAGTAAGTTCAGTAAAGCATAATAGATGGCTCTTAGTTATATTTAATCTTCTTGAATCTAGCGTATTTTCAAAAATACATTAAGCTCTTTTCCTTTGTATTTTTTTAAAAATTAACTGTCTTTTTTTTTTCAATTATTTTTGTTTTAATGTTTCAAATGGGCACATTTCACTGTCCGCGCCCGATAGGCGGCGCAACTTGTATTGTTTTCGTGGCAGCAGTGTAAGCCAGTGGGCCTGCCAGTCTGATGTTGTTCCTAACAAGGCACACGTGCCAGAGGCTGGAACGTGTTCCTTTTTATATTTTAACTTGAGCATATGCGCTCTTAATTCTGACCATTGCTTTCTCACAATGTAATTGTACGCAAGTAACCTTTGTACGTTATGATAATTGCCATCTTGGTATATTTTCCGTCATACTTAATTTTTTGTTTATTATTTTATAGGGTTTCTAAAAATTTCATTCCTATGTACATATCCTAAGAGGTGTCAAAAGCTAGGTCAATGTACCAAACAGTTATTTGCAATCGGTTGGCTGTGTAATTCCTATGTTGTAACTAATATACGTTTGGTGAGAAACAACCATGTTTAAAACTGAAAAAAGACAGTAATCAAATAATGATCGGTCTTTCAGCTCATGATAGTATGTTATAAATACAGGGTGTCCCTCCAAAGAGTCTCCAGCCTCGTTTTCTCTGGTGTTTCGGTAGTTATTTGCAACTTAGTTTTTGCAGCGAATAGCTGCAGTCATCCCAAAGAAATACTGCTCATCACGTCTTTCAAGTGACGACCGTTCTTGACGGAAGGTGTCGGTTTATTTCCCGCTACAAACAAAATGGATTTCAAAGCGAAATTTTAATGCACATTCAGTACAGCGGCACAATTTAGTCTACTGCGACGTTCGTTTTATCGGTATGTATTAAAAGAGACAGTAAAGCATAAAGAGTAACCTAGGACTCCAGCCGCGACAGCAACGCGCTGTTCCCTGCTGACTGCAGGCCGCCATGCAGCTGCGCTGCCCAGTCGCTGGTGAAGTGCTAGTTAACTCTTTGTGTGCATTAACAATGAGAACATTAGGTGTCTTCTCACGCTGCCTTGGGGTTTATCCAATGTTACTTTCGCACCTGTAGATTATTCGTCGTCCAATATAACGTAATGTTCCGTGTGATCGTCTTTGGTTTAGAAGGCGATGATGTGGTGCAGCGTCTAATGTCTTTTGAAAACGTTGAAGACTGAATCTACCCATATACCAGCATCTACTGCCTGAAAAATAGTGTGTATGGATAAAGCAAGCTGTCTTCAACATATGTGGTTTTTCCTGAAAGTAATGCCTTCAGGGCACAAAGAAATTACAGACACTGGCTCCGAGTGGGCATTGATTGAAATCAATGAGAAAAGTCGAAATTTTTGTGCCTGACCGGGATTCGAATTCGGGTCTCCTGTTCTCTTGGCAGATGCTCTGACAAATAAGCGTCCAGACACGGCGGTCATTGCAACTGCATGGACTACCCTAGCACACCTCCCGTCAGACCCAGATTCTCAACTTATCCACGTACTACTGATGTAGTGCCCCTTGCCCATTTTCCTCATTACTTGCGGCATTTCGCCGATAAGAGTTTGTGCCTGGTGCGCATCTATACTGAAGAGATCACCACCTTATATATACAGGGTGGTCCATTGATCGTGACCGGGCCAAATATCTCACGAAATAAGCGTCAAACGAAAAAACTACAAAGAACTACGGTAAAACAATGTTCTACAGTTATTCTGAGTACAAGGACTAATTCAGCAAGCGCTACACGCAGACACTGAGACAGCCAATCTTGTAAACATCGTAGTCTTCGTAAACAAACCCCTACAGATCTTATTTGTTACAACATGCCACTGAACGTCTGATGTTTCAAGCGTAAACTTTACGTTACAAATTACTCCAGATGTAATTAACATTTTTACAATGTAACAAACGGCTTTGATTAAGTATTTGTTTCTATTTTCAGTTGTGCTAAAAATAATGACAGGTTTCCATTTTAAAGAAACATAAATATGTGTAGAAAATCATACTTCCGTGGATTTGTCCGTGGTTTGTAATAACCAATTCCACCAGCCCCTCTCCTCACTTTCGGTCTGTGGAATTGGTTATCAGTGTTTGTTGCAGTTTGGGGGGTGTTACCAGTGGTAATGTTAAGTGACTCACCCTGTATTGCATATAGGTTTCACACTTTCAGGTTTCATACTTTCAACATTCACTGATCTGGCTGAAAGTGTAGCGAAGAAAACTCCACTTTGTTGACGTGCATATAAATATCTGCACGTTGGAGTTGTTCTGTAAGATACGTTGCGACCCTCTCAGGGTTTTTAGGAAACTATGGAATGACAAATTTGGTTTCATTGTTTAGTCATCGTCGACTTTTATGGCACTAGGTACACTCCGTATTGTGAAAACTGTGTTCCAAATCTGTATAAACGTAAGTATTTTCGCTCATCCGGTATCGTATTTAGAAGTGTTGCTAGCTGGCCGCTTGGGGCGCTACTATCGCCGCGGGTGACAAAAACGAGACGGGAGCGTGGCGAAGGTTTTGTTAGACTCTAGCTCTGCTGTGCACTCACCCCGAGCACGCTGCCGAAGATCACGGAGTAGACGGGCATGGCGCAGCCGTTGAGGACGGCGGCCAGCGTGGCCCCGGCCAGCAGCGGCCACTCCGGCCTGTTGACGCGCAGGATCTGCAGCATCGTCGCCGTCTGCACGGCCGGCTCCTCGTAGCGCTCCGCCAGGCGCCGCTGGCCCTCCGTCAGCTCCTCCTCCTCTTCCACAGCCGAGTGGTCACTGCGCACGCTCACCAGCCTATCCAGTTTCTGCAGTCCCGTGCCTGAAAGCAACGGCAACGTAGCAGAAACTTACCTCAGACGACAATATGTACACTTAGGAAGAAAAAAAAGCCAGTGTCAATTTGAATAGCCGCGCGGGGTAGCCGCGCGGTCTATGGCGTCTTGTCGCGGTTCGCTACCGTCGGAGGTTCGAGTCCTCCCTCGGGCATGGGTGTGTGTGTTGTCCTTACCGTAAGTTAGTTTAAGTTGGATTAAGTAGTGTGTAAGCTTAGGGACCGATGACCTTAGCAGTTTGGTCCCATAAGACCCTACCGCAAATTTCCAAATTTTTCCAATTTGAATAAAACACTTTGGCTATTTGAAACACTAAAACAAAACATCGACGTTTCGACCGTTCTTACAGTGCTCCTCCTCAGAGTGAGTTAACTGCTGGATAACGGGCCGGCCGAAGTGGCCGTGCGGTTAAAGGCGCTGCAGTCTGGAACCGCAAGACCGCTATGGTCGCAGGTTCGAATCCTGCCTCGGGCATGGATGTTTGTGATGTCCTTAGGTTAGTTAGGTTTAACTAGTTCTAAGTTCTAGGGGACTAATGACCTCAGAAGTTGAGTCCCATAGTGCTCAGAGCCATTTGAACCTGGATAACGGTGGGTATAATGACTTTTCTGGAGACTAGAAATCTACTCTGTAGGAATCAGCATGGGTTTCGAAAAAGGTGATCGTGTGAAACCGAACTCGCGCTATTCGTCCACGAGACTCAGAGGGTCTTACACACGGGTACTCCGGTAGATGGCGTGTTCCTTGACTTCCGCAAGGTGTTTGACACAGTTCCCCACAGTCGTGTAATGAACAAAGTAAGAGCATATGGACTATCAGACCAATTGTGTGATTGGATTGAAGAGTTCCTAGATAACAGAACGCAGCATGTCATTCTCAATGGAGAGAAGTCTTCCGAAGTAAGAGTGATTTCAGGTGTGCCGCAGGGGAGTGTCGTAGGACCGTTGCTATTCACAATATACATAAATTACCTTGTGAATGACATCGGAAGTTCACTGAGGCTTTTTGCGGATGATGCTGTGGTATATCGAGAGGTTGTAACAATGGAAAATTGTACTGAAATGCAGGAGGATCAACAGCGAATTGGCGCATGGTGCAGGGTATGGCAATTGAATCTCAATGTAGACAAGTGTAATGTGCTGCTAATACGTAGAAAGAAAGATCCCGTATCATTTAGCTACAATATAGCATGTCAGAAACTGGAAGCAGTTAATTCCATAAATTATCTGGGAGTACGCATTAGGAGTGATTAAAATGGAATGATCATATAAAGTTGATCGTCGGTAAAGCGGATGCCAGACTGAGATTCATTGGAAGAATCCTAAGGAAATGCAATCCGAAAACAAAGGAAGTAGGTTACAGTACGCTTGTTCGTCCACTGCTTGAATACTGCTCAGCAGTGTGGGTTCCGTACCAGATAGGGTTGATAGAAGAGATAGAGAAGATCCAACGGAGGGCGCCGCGCTTCGTTACAGGATCATTTAGTAATCGCGAAAGCGTTACGGAGATGACAGATAAACTCCAGTGGAGGACTCTGCAGGAGAGACATTGAGTAGCTCGGTACGGCCTTTTGTTGAAGTTTCGAGAACATACCTTCACCGAGGAGTCAAGCAGTATATTGCTCCCTTCTACGTATATCTCGCGAAGAGACCGTGAGGATAAAATCAGAGAGATTAGATCCCACACATAGGCATACCGACAATCCTTCTTTCCACGAACAATACGAGACTGGAATAGAAGGGAGAACCGACAGAGGTACTCAAGGTACCCTCCGCCACACACCGTCAGGTGGCTTGCGGAGTATGGATGTAAATGTAGATTAGATGTAGAGATCTTCCCCTAAATACTATCGTCTGTCGGTTCTCGGTTGGCTATCGACATCACACTTTGGGATGTCATTCGCCAATTCGAAGTTAGGAATGCTATGGAAGAGTCGCCGTACAGCAGCCTGTGCTGCTCTGGCCGCTGATTGGTAAGCAACAGCGAATCGGCGACTTGAACGCAAGGGTAGTGTTTTCCCGCCAACAATGCTGCACAGCAATTCTCAGGTAGCACCTTGTTCATATTGTTGAACTTGGGTCATGTGGAGCTACTGGCTCGCGAACACAGGCTGGCAGCTAGGCTGTCGGTAGTTTGCAGTCATCCTCCCTGTTCATTGCCAACATTTTCTTTGGCATGAAGACTACTGCCCAGTTTAATGGGACGAAGGTGTTAAGGGGTTTTGGGTAGTTGTCTCATCCTATTAGTTCTGTAGTCGAGCAGCCATCTTAATGCAGTCGATTAGCCCACTCTTTTATTAATACTATTTACGTGTAACAAAGGTATGAATAGATATAGGCCTACTGGAGATGGTACGTGAACGTTTTTATGACTGTGGCTGCACTTATATGGCATTTGCTTTTGATTTTAATCAGAGTAGCTACTCATACATCAGTCCCAAAGTCTTGATAAAGGGCGCTGATGGCTACATTGTTAAGCACCCAACAATTTAAAATCCATACAGCCATCGATCCAGTTTATGCAGTTAGTGCGTTCAGTTATTTCGATAGCTTCTTCAACATCCCAATGCCGCATCCTTGGCTAATTAGCATGCACGTGAGATTCTTGAAAATTAATATACATCGGTGACAGACCTGGTGGCCTTCAGCTATAGCTGATTTATTGTGTCGCCTCTTTCGCGCGTTCATGCTCCGACAAGCGAGTGCTAATCGGTCTACCGGTTTCACCAACGTAGGCTTCGCCGCATCCACGTCAAAGTTCGTACATGCCTGCAGCGTGGAGCGCATCTGCGGAATCCTTCGAGGATCTCAACAGATGCCGTATCTTGTGGCTGCTCTGGTATATTAGATTAACCGCGCGCGGCGCAGCAGCTTGCCTTTTCGGTTGCTGACGCCTATCACTTAAGGTAAGCGAGCAACAGAAACAGGTTGTCTGTAACGGAAGATCATCACCAGAATCCAGCTGTTAGTCACCTCTGAAGTGCACCGCTGTAGTGTTTCATAATGACTTGGCTTAATACCCAAACCGATTTTATTCAAAGGAAGAAACTAATTCATTTTACATATATCCATGTATTAATGGGCTACAGAATACTTTTTTCGTAATACCCAACTTACTGGCAGAGTTAATGGACTACAGAAGCGTGTTATATGAAGTAAGGTGAGACAGGGTAGTACCAGGCGCGTAAGATTTATCGAAATTATAATTTTTTTCCTAAGGTTGTATTGGAATATTTTTCGCAGTAGCCGATATTACGATAAGCTACTTAATCAATATATATTATAAGAGCAAGTGTTCAATGTGCGTTACCCCAATACTCAGAACCAAGTCCCTGTACGATCAATGGAGTTATATGGTGTAGTAGCCGCCTATCCCTCATCTGTGAAGAGGGTTCCCGTTTTAAACTGGAAGGCGTGCCTTTGAAGATATAAGGGCTGGGAAGGTTCGCCCTCTAGAAATTTCTAGAACATTCGAGAGCATTTGAGAGCATTTCAGAACATCCGAGAGTATACGAAAGCATTCCACAACATTCTACCACGTTCCGGAATGTTCCACAATGTTCCGGGATGTTTTGGAATGTTCGGGAATAGTCTGTAACATTCGGGAAGATTCCAGAATGTTCGGGAGCATCCCAGTACATCCCAGATCATTGTGGAACATTACAGTAGAGTGGCTGTTGATATACTTTCCGGGATGTGAGGTCGTGGTCCAAGAAATTTTCTGCTCCTTACGTTTCGTCCAGGACTGCGCTGGACTTCCTCAGAGGCGCTGCTCCGGTGAGTCTTGCCGACTCGTCGGCAAGACTCACATCCCTGAAAGTATATCAACAGCCATGTCACCCGGTCGTGAAAGCCTTCATTCTACAATTACAGTAGACTATCGAATGTTGTGCAATGTTCTGGACATTGTGAACAGGTTCTGCGTCTGTCGACATAGTATGAAAAAATAATGCCCAAATTGCCTTTCTAATATCACTTATACATTTAGTATTTTGTCTTATACAAAGCTAATAATATCTCTGCAATATGCCTATGACATCATCTGTCAACGTGTTCCTACCTCCAATAGGCTTTCCATCAGCAAGTTGCTTTCTTCCTAAGTTTTCTCTGGGCTACTTCAGTCTTGACCCCAGTCTCTTCTGAATGTGGCCAATACAATCCAGCTTTTTTACTTGAATATCATTACCATAGGGTTTCAATTCTTCAGTTGTTTTGAAACTTCTGCAATCAATATCACCTAGCAAATTGACATATCTAGCGTTGTACCAGGAGATAGACCTTTCAAAAATTTTCTTTACCCCTTTAACTCCTATACCACCACTGCTTCCATTATAATTAGCTTGACAGCTTCCAGAATGTTTATTTTTAATTCTATCAGGGCATCTGCAATGTCCATCTGGTTCATTGTCATGGCGTGAAAAATGCAGGAGAAATCTACAATCACAAACAAAATTTACCTGCACCCATTATGGGAGAAATTAAGCCAACATTTAGAGAAACGTCAAATGGAACATTATTGGAGAAATGTCTACCTGGAAAAACACAAAATTGCAATGAGAATGTGTATAATGTAATCTCGAGTTTTGTTGAAATTTATACTCTACATTTTGGAGTCTATGATGCAGTAGCTGCTTAAAGTAAAGGAAATGTGATTAAGAGTGAAGTTCTGAAGAGACTAGGACTAAAACCAGGATGCTTTACAATTCAATTCATGGCTGCGATACACTGTGAAAGAATAAGAAATGCTTAAAGGGTACAAATTGCTTATGGGATCAAACTTTGACAGAAAAAAACATAAAAAACTGTTAAGTAAGATTGATGATCCTGACAATCCATCCTATGCGGCTGGGATGTTCTAAACAGGTAAGAGATTTTAAAGCTTCGTTTCTCAAATTTACATTTTTTATTTTATAAGTACCATTTTCTTTAAAACCATAATACATACAGGGCTCGTTTCACATGCTGTTGTAATATGTAAGTTTACTACCTTAAAATTTTTCTCCTGAATTTCACGTTACAGAAAAAATTTTATGAGATATTCTATGTTATATTTTTTTGTTAAAATATTAGTATTCAGATAAAAAAAATATTAATTTTTCATATTACAGTCCATTGGTCCCAAAACATTTTTAAATAGTGAATAAAGGTTGTTAAACAACCTGCAAAAATTTCATCATAATATCTTAAACGGTTTCCAAGAAACATGTACCTAAAACTCGTAGTTTTAGCAAGGAAAACATACAGCTCTCTGGGTCCTCTTAAAGGAAAACTATCACGAAAGGAATAGGTAATGTTAAGAGATCTCCAAGGAAATGTGATGATGGTGCTATTGTTTGCGATATATATAAATCATCTAACGGATAACTTCGGAAAGTCCATGAGATTTTTCGCGGATGACGCATTTGACCATTAGAAGGTAACAGCACCGGGAGACTGTAGTGAATTGCAGTAAGACCTGGAGAGGGTCTATAACTAATGCACGGACTGGCAGTTGACCCTGAACGGAAATAAATGTAGCATATCACGCATAAATAGGTGACTAAGCGTTGGAAACGGTACATAATTTAAACATCCTGGACGACATAATGTGGAATGAGTATATAAAGAAAATTATAGGTAAAGCATAAGCTAGTCTGAGAGTCATTATTAAAACGTTAAAGGATGTTGCTCATTCACGAAATACGTGATTTTCAAAACACTTGTTCGACCATTTGTTGAGTACTGCTCAACATTCTTGGATCCCTCACCAGGTTGGGTTAATGGAGAAGATAAGATCCAACGAAGAGTGACGAGTTTCGTCACGGGATCGTAACGGCACGAGAGCGTTATGAAGATGACCGGCAAATTACACAGCCAAACGCTACTCCAGAGGCGTAGTGGATAGCGGAGGGGTCTTTTGTTAAAATTTCAAAGTCGTATGCTCCGAGAAGAGGCAGGTAAAAATGTACGTCTTGTCATATACGTCTCGCTGCATGACCACGACTAAGAGTTCAGAGAAACTGGAGCCCTACTGAAGCTAACCGCCAATCGTTGTTCCCACGCGCCCTTCGCGAATGGAACAGGGAAGGGGGCCAAACATACCGGTACCAAAAAAATGTAAAAGCAATACCAACCTCTGGAGTAGAAAAAAACTGCCTTTATATATTGACTTGCCCTCATATGCTGTTTGTGGACGCGTGAGAGGCACCCACCTTTGTCCTCGGCGTGGGGCGCTGTCTCTATGGCGCCCTCTGTCGTCTGCCTGGTGACCAGGTCAAAGTAGTGGCCGCGCCGCTGCATCAGCTGGTCGTGCGGACCTTCTTCCACGACGCGGCCCTCGTGAATCACCACGATCTTGTCCGCGTTGCGGATGGTCGACAGCCGGTGCGCCACGATAACCGTCGTCTGACCAACACTGGCCTGCCAGCGACACAAGAGCTGTTTCAGGTGACAAAGGAAACTGGCCAAGTGGGAGAAGGACTGAGCGCTCTGAGACTTCAGTAACAAAATTCATTATGTTCATCCATCCAGGGAATTTGAGACTAGCCTAAACATTCAAAACGAAACGATCAGGGATTAAACTTGTTATATGCAGAGGGAGGAGATTTAAAAAACCATTTTTATTTATATTCTGAAACGTGGGTACAACTTTTTACACCGAAGAGCTAAAGAAACTGGTACACCTGCCTATCATCGTATAGTGCCCCCGTGAGCACGCTGAAGTGCCGTAACACGACGTGGCATGGATTCTATTAATGTCTGAAGTAGTGCTATAGTAATGGACACTATAAATCCTGGGCTGTCCATAAATCCGTAACAGTCCGAGGGGGTGGAGATATCTTCTGAACAGCACGTTGCAAGGCATTCCAGATATGCTCAATAATGTTCATCTCTGGGGAGTTTGGTGGTCAGCCGAAGTGTTTAAACTCAGAAGGGTATTCCTAGAACCATTCTGTAGCAATTCCGGACGTGTGAGGTGTCGCATGGTCCTGGTGAAATTGCCCATGTCCGTCTGAATGCACAATGGACATGAATGGATGCAGGTGATCAGACAGGATGCTTACGTACGTGCCACCTGTCAGAGTCGTATCTAGACGTATAAGAGATCCCATTTGACTACAACTGCACACGCCATACATCATTACAGTGTCTCCACCATTTTGAACAGTCCCTTGCTGACATGCAGGCTCCATGGATTCATGATGTTGTTCCATGCCCGTACACATCCATCTGCTCGGAAACTCGTCCGACCAGGCAAAATGTTTCCAGTCATCAACAGTCCAGTGTCGGTGTCGACGGGCCCAGGCGAGGCGCAAAATCTTGTGTCGTGCAGTCATCAAGGGTTCACGAGTGGGCCTTCGGCTCCGAAAGCCCATATCGATGATGTTCCGTTCAATGGCTCCCACTCTGATGTTTCTTGATGGCCCAGCATTGAAATCTGCAGCAATTTGTGGACGGGTTGCACTTCTGTCACGTTGAACGATTCTCTTCAGTCGTCGTTGGTCCCGTTCTTGCAAGATCTTTTTCCGGCCTCAGCGATGTTGAAAATTCTATGTTTTACCGGATTCCTGATATTCAACGTACACTCTCGAAATGGTCGTACAGGAAAATCCCCACTTCATCGGTACCGCGGAGATTCTGTGTCCCATCGCTCGTGCGCCGACTATAACACCACGTTCAAATTCACTTAAGTCTTGATAACCTGCCATCGTAGCATCAGTAACCGATCTAGCAACTGCAGCAGACAGTTGTTTGTCTTAATAGGCGTTGCCGACCGCCGTGCTGTATTCTGCCTGTTTCCATATATCTGTACTTGAATACGCATGCCTACCCAAATTTCTTTGGCACTTCAGTGTATGTTTGCATGCAGTAAAATTTTTCTGTCGTGCTTATGATGGATGACGAATAAGTTCTATATCAAAAATATATTTTTATGTGATATAATTACAGTTCAACAATTTTCGAATTTTTATCTTAACTTGTATTCCGAAAACTTGCTTGTTGCCAAATTTCATGATTCTAGATCGACGGAAAGTAACCATATCGGTCTTGATGAGTGAGTTTGCGAATAACAAAATATTTGACATAAATCGCTGTTTCCTTTGATTGCATTGACTTAGAAGATTAAATTTGTTAGACGGACAAGGCACCACAGACCTTAGTATGTACCGGTATCATAAATTTCAACTTGATATATTTACCCGTTCCTGAGAAAAAGGCATCTTAAGAGATGGCCGGACAGTGATCCTACAAGGGTTCTGTTTTTATCGAGTGAGGTATGAACCCTAAAAAGGAGGCAAGGCTAGTTTTAACTCGACATCGACACCGCGGTCTCGAGATGGACAACTTGTTCAGTATTGGCCTATTGTGACTTACTGACGCCATCCGAAACACATATCTTGAGAGTTGCCTTATCATATGATGAGATGTTACACATATTTAAATCTGTGTTGACTGTTAATCGACCATGACTGTTCCAAAAATATGATAAGCTTTTTAAAGACGGCTACCAGTGAGGAAATTTGTTCTATTATTTAATGAAGCTGCATGTTTTGAGGTACAAACCTCACCTTCTGGTTACAATGGCAACACAAAAACATTTTACAAAAATACAAATAGATATTAAAGTTGTTCTGTACAGTCTTACCATATGATGTGACCATTCTGCAGAGAAAAAAGGAAAACATAATGAGGCAATATTCACTTCGTTCGCTAGTCAGGTGTACACATAAATAACATTAATTAACAACTGAACTGCTGTCTTCTTGTCGTGTGTTCAGTTGCCTTGAATGCCACAGCTTCATGGATCTTGTTGGTAACTGTCCATAAACGTGCAGTGGACACTTAGTACACATCACAGTCAAATCCATTGTGTAGCAGAGACAAGCCGGCAGTCAAAACAACGCTTGGTTCAATTTAACTAACGATGTGCCGATCAGTCACTTGCATTGTCTTCTGCGCATCTTGCTATCGCATCTATGACATTAGTTGATGAAATATATTACAATAGGAGGGACTGTGACAATACGACTTTAAAAATGACAGTAGAAAAACTATTTTAAAGAACTGGAAAAGATATTACTACTGGAATCCACATTCGAGTACACTGCTGTGCAAAACTTTTGGATGAAAGTATCTTTTGGATGGTGCATCAACATAGCTCGGTAGAATTTGGACCATATATAGAAAAAACTACTACAGTGTCGTACAGAAGGTAAATGTAAATATCGTGTGACTAGGGCCTCCCGTCGGGTAGACCGTTCGCCGGGTGCAAGTCTTTCAATTTGACGCCACTTGGGCGATGATGATTAGGACAACACAACACCCAGGATTGACATTCTGTCGCGCTGATCACTCAGCTACCAGGGGCGGACAGTACAGAAAGTAACTGAAAGAGATAGTCAATGAGATGAACAGAAATGACTAACTATTCAAAGAAAATTGTCACAGTGAAGGCACGCCTATTTGTGTTGGTTCCCCGGCCATTAAAAAATGCAGGACATGGTTCTTAACATGGTGCGCGATCACCACGGACGGCAGTGCATACTCTGCAAAGTGCTCCTGTGCTGGCCAAAACGTTGGTAAGTTCTTGTGATAGGCGCTCCGTTCCTCCACAAGAACGGTTGACAACTGCTGGCATGTCGACGTGATGCAGTACTTTTCCCCAACACATCCCACATGAGTTCGATGGGACTCAAGTCCGGAGAACGGGGAGGGCAGCCCATTCGCCAAATATCCTGCGGTCGCGCACTGTCATCCATAAAAATGAAGTCAGGGCAGAGTGCATCCCTGAGGAGATGCGCATGAGGAAGGAGTACAGTGTCAATAATTTTGACTTATGAGTACAACGTCTTCAAGAGTTTGGAGGTCTGCACGCGCATGCGATCTATATGCCTCCCTACACCATAACAGCTACACCACCAAAACGATCATGTTCGACAGTGCTAGACGTACCCTCGTATACCGATATGTGGGAACGTATGAAGCCCCAAGAACTGAACTCCAGACCATCGAACACGACACACTCAACTGTCAACGCTATTGCGACACTGTAGTCCTTCCCTACGTGCGTCTTTTTAGGGGTGCATTCGACCCTGACTTTATTTTATGAATGACAATTTGCAGCCGCATCCAAAAGGGCAGCTGGAGGAGCTTCTGGAACGAGAGGGATATTCGGCAAATGGTCTGATGGTTCTCCCGCCTTAAATCCCATCGAGCATGTGTTGGATGCATTGCGGAGGGGCACTTCAGTATGTCCACATGCACCAATGACTATCCAACAGTTGTCACCTGCGCTGATGGAGGAAAGGAACACCCTACCACGAGAACTCCTTACCAAGCTTGTGGCCAGCATGGGACGACGCTGCAGAGCATGCAGGCCGTCTATGGTGATCACACCATGTGCCATCCTTCGTAATGTTCAGAAAACCATCATGAATCGGAGCGACTTAAGTGTAACAATTGTCTATGAATAAAAATTTTATTTCTGTTCGCCTCATTGCGTATTTCTTTCTTTTACCTCCTGATCAATAATGTAGCAGTTTTTGCTACGTATGGCCCCAGTTTCATCGAGCTGTGTTACATGTCGGTGAAACTGTGGTGTCACCGCCAGACACCACACTTGCTAGGTGGTAGCCTTTAAAATCGGCCGCGGTCCGTTAGTATACGTCGGACCCGCGTGTCGCCACTATCAGTGATTGCAGACCGAGCGCCGCCACACGGCAGGTCTAGAGAGACTTCCTAGCACTCGCCCCAGTTGTACAACCGACTTTGCTAGCGATGGTTCACTGACAAAATACGCTCTCATTTGCCGAGACGATAGTTAGCATAGCCTTCAGCTACGTCATTTGCTACGACCTAGCAAGGCGCCATTACCAGCTACTATTGATACTGTGAATCATGTACCGTCAAGAGCGACGTTCACCATTAATGGATTAAAGTTAAGTATTCCAGCAGCTACGTCCGTTTTTTCTAAATTCTAATTTCCTTGTCCTGTTCCAGACCTCACGCCAGCCTGCGTGAGCTAAAACGCGTGCCTTTCGGCTTCCTCTAGTAACCCGGTGTTGGCTCTCCTGCCAACCACAACAGAAACATTATACTGAAGTTACTGTCGTCCTTACTTTTCACGCCAGCGTACTGTATTTTATATTGTACCTGTAGTGACTTGAACTTGGTGGTGAAATCTGAGTCCCTGAAATTTGTCATTTCGTTTAGAATCCCGTTTCTCCACTTTTGGCCATGAATGAAGTTTTAGACACATACACAGAAAATCATCAAACACGGACACTGTCCTTGTTAAGTCCTCTACACACTGCAGCTCACACCGACAAGTAGGATTCAGAGCATTACTGGGATACTGGTTTTGTGGATTGAGTTCTGAGCAAGAAGTGGACGCCACTCACCCTGTCCAGCGCGGCCTGCACCTTGGCCTCGCTGCCGGTGTCCAGAGCAGAGGTGGCCTCGTCCAGCAGCAGGATCTTGGGGCGGCGCACCAGCGCCCTGGCGATGGCGATGCGCTGCTTCTGGCCGCCCGACAGCTGGGCCCCACGCTCACCTACCATTGTGTCGTAGCCCTGCAAATACATTTGTTCCATAGTCAGACACTAACATGTTTCCAGTGTTCATCTCCGCATGGTATGCGCACCTGTGGAAGTCTGGAACTGTAGGGCACGGCCTCCATGTGTTTCCCCATCGACACCCGTCAGTTATTTCATTAGTGCTGGCTCATGAGTAAAGGCATCTCTCTTAGTATTGTCCCCCCAAGCAGGCTAATTTTTCATAGTCACTAGTCGTGGTAGGGGTGATCAAAAAGTTTCCGTTCGATGGCGTTACGGTCCAGAATCGGTATACCAGTCAAGCAAACCCGCCGTGAGCACTGAGGCAATCATCCCACCGACGCATCAGGTGGAAGATACCCGTTTGGTGTAACACTGTGTCCTGCTTCGTGAGCAAGTCCGTAACTGCCTGCTGCACATCCTGGTCCAACAGGAATCGTCGATCCTTCAAGGCCTTGTTCAAGGTAACGAAAACGTGATAAGCGCATGGGAGACATCAGGACTATGGCGCGGGGGCTCCAGTATATCCCACTCGCTTTGGCGTAACTTCTACGGTACATTTGCGATGAGGACACGTGCTTATCATGAAGCAGCAGCACTTATCATGAAGCAGCAGCACACCTTTGTGTGTGTGTGTGTGTGTGTGTGTGTGTGTGTGTGTGTGTGTGTGTAGCAGGCATGGTATTTACTCGTAGTTACCAGACAAGGCTGGCTGATATTTGAGACAGCAGGTACCCTTCGGGATTACATAGTGTCCCACTGATAGTCTCTCTTCTAGCGCTCCATATGCGAATAAAGAAGAGAAGAGTGGGAGTTGATGAGATCGTCGTTATGAAGTGCCCACATTAATTTAGACCTACACCAAATTCCAACAAAATTTCGTAGGTTGTTCAGAGATATTTGCTGACTATTTTGACATAAGCCTGGTCTCCGCCAGCTAATTACAGAGGAACTACAGTTTGGTTGATTTCTTACATCCGTTTATCTCTGTATCTGTCTTGTCCCAAACAATAGTGCAAATGTTGTCACAATGTACTGTGTGTCTTGTTTGCAAGCAAACTTGTTCCATTCACTCAAGCTACTTGCTGTTGACAATGGTACGGCCCACGTTACTCCTCGCCCTCAACTTTGTTTTCAGAAACTTACTGGTTCTGTCTCAGCTTTCTTCTTCTGGCAGAGCTAGTTGTACATTAACAGCGTTACACAGAAATGCATATATGTTTACTGGTGAAGAGTTAGCTGTGTGCACCTCATGTATCCTTCCACTTCCACTCAGTTGAATGGCACAGTGGCACAACGACTCTATACTGAGCTGTTCTCCGAGCTATGGCAGCCACATCACAGTATTCTTACATTTGTTCGTTACTCTGTGTCTTACAACGTACGTTTTGGTGACTGCTTGTAGTACTGCTGTAAAATCATTTTCACAGAAACAAAGGTAAATGGGTTAAAAAGCACATAAATCATAATTAAATTACTATACTGCAATGTGCAAAGTTACACGGTTTGCTTCAGTTACGATAAATTAAGTGGAACAAGTCCTTCGTTAACATCCATACGACGCACAACATCTTCCGACTGCTTCTGTATTCGTCAGTTTTCTTAAGAATGACCGACATACAGCAATACAGTATCCTAAAGACAACTATTTCACATGTGAAATACAATACAAACTCCCCCCCCCCCCCCACACACACACACACAGGACAACCAGAAGTGTTAGAGTGTAGAGAGATTTAAAAGCGAGTTACACTCTTGTCAAGACACTAGCTAGACAGCTAGATGTCTAGCTAAAGAGACCCTAATTTCAAAATTATATATCTCTAAAACTAAGATCGATAGACGACTGCAAAAAATGATATGTTTATTGTGATACACAGAAGTTTCGAAATAGATGGTGCTGCACGCTATGCAACTTTTTAACGTACCAGAGTGCATCACATCACTATCTGTTTAGAATGTCCATTACTCGGAGAACAGAAGTGGCGCAAACGAACTACGAAACTTGTCATCACATCTTGTAGTGTTTCAACGGAAATTGATTCAGGTGGGATGGTCCCGATAGAGAGTGTCTTTTTATGTGCTCCACAAGAAACAGTCAAAAGGAGTCAGATCGGGCGAAGATGGAGGCCAAAATCTCCTTGTAATCTCCAGTAAATGCAACGCAGTGAATCTATTCCCGAAGGATTCATCAAGAAAGCGAAACACCTATTCGGTGAGATTTGGTCTGGCCCCATCTTGCATGAACCTCTCGGTGCCTGGTCGATCCTCCAACACTAGCTATATGGTGACAAATTGTTCCAAAACTGCAACGTAACGTTCACCAGTGGTCGTTTCTCGCATGAAAAAGTGTCCAATAATGCCTCTTCTGCACGCCGCAGCCCAAACAGCAACTTTTGGAGAATACATGGTTTCGCTTCACAGGGTGTTTTCGGAACCCCAAAATAGCCAATTTTGTTTATTCACGACTTCATTCATGTGGAAGTGTGCTTCATACGTGCACCAGATGCAACCAGCACCAAATCCTTCATTATCAACTATTGTGAGAATCTAGTTCCCAAAGTCAGAACTCAGTCACACAGCTAGTACAGGTATGACCTGGTGTCTTTATATTTTTAAAGGAAACATGTGTAGGGTCTGTTCCGATCTTTTCTGTGTGCTGGAACGCTTCAAACCTGTTTCAGCTGCAATTCTTCTTGCTGAATAATTCCAGAAGCCGTGCCGACATTTTTAGGGGTAACTACAGTTTCCCTGGGGCCAACATTCCCCGCTAGATCATCAGCCAAGCTGCCTGTTCGTTGGAATTTGGCGAAGAGCTTGCGAATAGTTTGTGCATCTGATCTTTTTGGAACATTAAATCGTGTTAGAAAACTGCGCCTTATTACCGTAGTACTGTGTTCTAACCTCTGGTATTCCAGTACCGAAAAAAAACAATTTGTTCGATGATATACTTAATTTTAACGTCTTCCTTTGGTAAGCTAACATCCTTCCACGTGTTAACAGTGGAACTGATTGCTCTAAGCTGCGGCGCACTATTTATAGGCACAACATACTGCGATTAGAGCGCTATCTGTTAGCAGCTTTTTGAACTATTTCGAAACTATTTTTTAACTTCTGCATAAAATTCTTTCTGTTTTCACAACAAACATACCGTTTGTTGCACATTTCTATCGATCTTAGTTATATTTGATTTTTGAGACCAGGGACTCCTTCACTGGACACCCTATACGATTACTCACACAACACCATTGCTTAAGCCTAAATTCTTCACCTCTATGAAGATGTAGCGGTCCATACCCTTGGTAGCTTTAAGATAAAGCCGTGTGCGTTGGCCATCTTAGCGGCCTCCTCGATGTCTTCCATGGAACAGCCGTCCCGTCCGTAGCGGATGTTCTCCGCTATGGTGGTCTGGAAGAGCACCGGCTCCTGCCCGACCACGCCGATCTGCGAGCGCAGCCAGCCCACGTTCAGTTTCCTGATGTCGTGGCCATCAAGTTGGACCTGGAAGGCAAACCGCTGAAATGTGTCTCTTATTTGTTAACTAAAACTTACTAGAAGCTGAGTAAAATCACCTGCGTCTGCGGTGTTTAGTGTCACTGGAGGTAAAATACCGGGTGATAAAAAAGTCAGTATAAATTTGAAAACTGAATAAATCACATGCTTGGAATGACATGGGGTTTTATTGGAACCAAAAAAATACAAAAGTTCAAAAAATGTCCGACAGATGGCGCTTCATCTGATCAGAATAGCGATAATTAGCATAACAAAGTTAGACAAAGCAAAGATGATGTTCTTTACAGGAAATGCTCAATATGTCCACCATCATTCCTCAACAATAGCTGTAGTCGAGGAAAAATGTTGTGAACAGCACTGTAAAGCATGTCCGGAGTTATGGTGAGGCATTGGCGTCGGATGTTGTCTGTCAGCATCCCTAGAGATGTCGGTCGATCACGATACACTTGCGACTTCAGGTAACCCCAAAGCTAATAATCGCACGGACTGAGGTCTGGGGACCTGGGAGGCCAAGCATGACGAAAGTGGCGGCTGAGCACACGACCATCACCAAACGACACACGCAAGAGATCTTTCACGCGTCTAGCAATATGGGGTGTAGCGCCATCCTGCATAAACATCGCACATTCCAGCAGGTGTTTATCAGCCAGGCTGGGGATGATGCGGTTCTGTAACATATCGGCGTACCTCTCACCCGTCACGGTAGCAGTTACAAAACCAGAATCACGCATTTCCTCGAAGAAAAAAAGGCCCGATAACGGTAGATGTGGTAAATCCAACCCATACCGTGACTTCCTCGTCATGCAATGGAGTTTCAACGACAGTTCTAGGATTGTTGGTAGCCCAAATTCTGCAGTTGTGGGCATTGACAGACCCTCGGAGCGTGAAATGAGCTTTGTCGGCCAACAACACGTTACTCAACCAATCGTCATCTTCCGCCATCTTTTGAAACGCCCACACCGCAAATGCCCTCCGCTTCACTAAACCGCCAAGTAACAGTTCATGATGCCAATGGATTTTGTACGGATAGCATCGGAGGTTACGCCTAAGTGCCAAGCAAACAGTAGTGTATGGAATGCCGGTGCGACTGCACGAGCGCTGACTTCCCCGTGCATAGACGAACCCGCTACAGTCTCCATTTCTTCTCTGTCTACATTATTCCGTGGTTTATTAAGTTTTCAAATTTATACTGACTTTTTGATCACCCGGTATAAAAACTGACGTGGTCTAATACGTTCCCAACGCATCCCAAACATGCTTTATGGGTTTTAAGTCGGCGGAATGGACAGGCTAGTTCACTGGCCGAAGACCCTCTCGTTCGAGGAGCTCCTCCATCTGTGCTGTTCGATGCGATTGCGCATTGTCATCCATAACAAATAACTCAGTCC
The DNA here is from genome assembly GCF_023898315.1 of Schistocerca nitens. Classification (NCBI taxonomy): domain Eukaryota; kingdom Metazoa; phylum Arthropoda; class Insecta; order Orthoptera; family Acrididae; genus Schistocerca; species Schistocerca nitens. The sequence goes on from NC_064617.1 coordinate 743,550,105, forward strand.
CGAATGCACCCTTGAAAAGACGCTCGTAGGGCAGGGTACAGTGTCACAGTGACGTTGACCTGAGAGTAAATCCTTATCATAGGTTTTGAGGACAGTGGGCCCATGCAACATTATGCCTTTCTGCATCATGACGCCTGGACCATCAGAAAGAGCACGTACGACAACGTTCCTGGATACATTACGTGTTCCCGCGCCTCGTCCAGAATCACTACTCAGAATGAACCGGTTCTCATCCGAGAAGAGCACATGATCGCACTTCTCGTTGGTCCAGTCACGATGCTCTTAGCACCATCGCAAACGGCGTCGCAAATGAGCGAGTGTCGGGAAGAAAGACCACCCCGCGCAGTCGCTGTGACACTGTGGAACGTCAGACTGAGTGCCTTGCAGTCCTGTCAAGTCTAGCTGCAACAGCATCCGCTGTTTGACGTAGGTCCCTTCACGCCTATTGCAAAACGTTGCGGTCATCTGCTGCTATAGTTGAGCATGGTCGACCATCACATCTCCTTCGGGGAGCGTGCACCGTAAATGCTCGCTGTTCGGCACAGTGCAGTTTTCCGTTCCTTCAGCTGCATCGTGTAGTGTTTCCATCTCTATTTGGCGCTATAGTAACGCTGATCTCATGCGTTGTGACGGCTAGCTTTCTGTGCCAAACTGGGAGACCTCTGGCAACATGTTCCCGCACTTTCATTCATTTCCACCGAGTTGTTAACATGTTATGTTTACCTATCTCATCCTTAAGTTTTTGAGAGCAGTATATATTTCCAGCTTTCGATATTTGAAGAATGACTCACACCGACAGTTCAGAGGATTTTATATTACAAGGGGCATTTACGTATGTGACATAAAACTAACAGGGTCAGTCTTTGACAATATGTGTGCAACTTGTAAGCAAGAACAGCGAATTCATAGAGGGAAAGGAGTCGTACTTTTTTCGGTTTTTAATGCAATAACTTCCATGTGAGGGCTTCGACTGCTTTCAGAATTCTGTGGGTGACACTTGTTATTATGAAGCAGCGAAGTTCCCATAAGCATAATAATCGTCTTCAATTAGTCTGCTACCAACCTTATACAGGAGACCAAATTCCTGTGTACGTCCACATAAGATAAGGGAACAATATTCTAATCGACAACATACCCGCCAGTCCAAAAAATTTGGAGACTGATTAGAATAAAATAGAGAAACGTTGAGATGGTAGCTTTAATACTTCAGGTACTCTGTACCCACTTCAGTACAACGCACAGAAAGTTCGTATATCGACGTGAAAGTGTCAGAGAAATCCTTTTTTGGGATGTTTTGCAATTTCGCGTCATATTGGCTTGAATATCGGCATTGTCGTAGAAGTATTGATCTCCCCTGTCAATTTCTGCACATTGTCGTTTTGTGTTAGGTTTGTATTAATTACAGCAAGCCTCGTTACCGACGCCGATTTTTTCAATTAAGTCTCGGCAGACTTCAGCGCATCGTTGTATTTATTAGGGAGTTAAGGTGTGCAAAGCAAACATTACACACACTTTTCACTTCTTCGGCACATTCTGCAGAATGTCGTGAACACTTGATTTGGAGATGTTGTTCCAATGCGATTTGTGACACAATAACACTGACACTACAGTCACACGTCCGCTACGTAACACCTGTTGCTCACAACAGACGAGTCGATTGCACATCTGTTTCTCACAGCTGTTAGTTCAAGCCACCATCATAGATAATGGACTGACGACGCTTACACGCCAGGAATAAGATCAGTCTTGGAATTTTATGGACGGACTGTGTAGTTACACATCCACCAGTCTAAGCTCTATACCTGGCTTGCATCAGATGTGATAAACTACGTGAGACAATCAAGTTCCTCGCTGTAACACCGCTACAATACGCAATCTCTCCGGATTGCTTGCGCATTCGTAAGTTTTCTTAAGAATAACCGTCACAAAGCAATATAGTGTCCAAAATACAACTACTGCTGATATAAGGTACATTGTGGTTTCTGTCCCACAGAATGACCAGAACTGTAATATTCGACATCTGATAAATTGAATGCAATCGATTATGATAGAATATCTGTTTACGTTACCTTGCACCAAATAATTAAACATGGATCACATACTCCCGCGCTTGCTATGAAAATATCCAATCAGAAACTTTTTAACACTCAGTGTAGACGGCTTCAAGCATGAGACGCGTAACTCACCTCGCCCTCCAAAGGGTCGTAAAATCTTTGTATGAGCTGGATACATGTCGATTTTCCACAGCCGGAACTTCCCACTATGGCTACAGTTTCACCACCTTTGATCGATAAATTCAGACCTTTCAACACCTGAAACATTGTTAAACATGATGTCAGTATCAAGCAGCAGTAGAACAAATACAGACTATTTTACGTAGCGATTAAGTTTTTAAAAAAATAGTGGTCCTTTACTCAGGTGCTGAAGCTTAGGAAGAAGAGCATATACAGACTGACCTACTAGGATGTACACTTTCGTGTGTACGTGTACGCATGATGATACGTGTCATATTGGAATAAACAAGGAAATAATATTGGAGCGTAAACAACAGACACACCACATGCAGTGTGAACTTGCCGTTACTGTTGTTGTTGGTGGTGGTGGTGGTGTTGGTGTTATCGATCAGCAGTCTGGTTGGATGCAGCTCTCCAAGCTGGTGTATTTTGTGACTCTCTTCATCTGTGTACAGCTATTGCAGCCTTAATTTATTTTAACCTGCTTACCATTTTCAAGTCTTGGTATCCCTCAACGCTTTTACCCCCACACTTCACTCTATTACCATATCAACTATTCGTTGATGCCTCTGGATGTGTCCTATAAACTTACCCGTACTTTTCCTCAAATTGTGCCATAAAGCTCTTTTCTCTCCAATTCGTTGATTACATCTTCGGTCTATCTATCTAACCTCAACAGTTTTCTATAACACCACTCTTCAAAAGTTTCTATTATTTTCTTGCCGGTATTGTTTATCGTTTATGTTTCACTTCTACATAAAACTACACTCCGAACAATTATTTTACGAAAAGACAAGATTGCTTTAATTTTTTTTGATTTGATATTAATTTTTTTCATAAAACATTTTCTTGCCATTGTCAGTCCCCATTTGTACCTTCTTTAGTTCCGCTGTCGTAAGTTATTATGCATCTCAAATAGCAAATCTCTTCTGTCGCTTTCTTATCTCAAACCCAATTTTGTCGTTTCCAACAGCATTAGAATGTAAATTCTTCTTCCTGAACTACAATTTCCTTATCAAATACTTCCTCAATTATCTTTACTGACTGCTGAATGTACAACTTGAATATAGGCTATAATCTTAGCTCACTCACTCCTTAATTACTGTCTCCGCAACATGTCTTTCAACTGTTACAAATGCAGCCTGTTTTTGGTATAAGCACGATTTGTAGATAACTTCTTGCTGTCTGTATATTATGTTTGCTACATTCAGACTGTCTTCTAGTTAATACTGTCAAAAACTTTTTCTGAGTCTACGCTTGTAATTTATTCAGTCATGTGTGTTTTTCGCGCATGCTTTGGTACTACGTCCACTCATGTGTGTAAAATACCTGAGAGAGAGGAAGAATTATAGGTTAGACTCATCGCTGAAAATTAAACAGAATGACAGTACTCTGCTGCAATGCCTGTTGTAAACTAGATTAGAATAGCCTTTTGACTTTTTCAATTTTGCACACTTTCAGCTGTGTAACTGTTTACAAGTGTCTGAGATCCATACCTGATATCTATTGTTGTTGTGGTCTTCAGTCGGAAGATTGCTTTGGTCGCAGCTCTCCATGCTGCTCTATCTTGTGCAAGCCTCCTCATCTCCGAATGAGGAGATGAATAATTACTCATTACTGCAACCCTTATGTATCTGAACCTGCTAGTTCTACCCGTCTCTTGATCCCCCTCTGTTGTTTTTACCCCTCCCCCCTCCAACACACACACCCTTTCAACCGATCCCTATTTTGAGTCAAGTTATTTCTTCTCTCTGCAATTCCGTGCAGTACCTCATTAGTTATGCGATTTACTCACCTAATCTTCAGCTTCTTTGTAGCGCCACGTTTCCAAAGTTTCTATTCTTGTTTTCTGAACTGCTTATCGTTCCCATTACACTTCCGTACAAGACTACATTCCAGATACACTTAATTTATATTCCATATCAATAAATTTCTCTTCTTTTATTACCATTGCTCGTTTTAATTCCCGAAACTGCAGAACTCACCTATTACTTGTAGTGTCTCATTTCCTAAATTACACTCCCTCAGCCTCGCCTGATTTAATTCGATAACATTCCATTACTATTGTTTTGCTTTTGTTAATGATTATCTTATAGCCTTCTTTCAAAACACTATCCATTGTGTTTATCAGCATTTCCAAGCCCTTTGTTACCTCTCTCAGAATTATATCATCGGCAAACCTCAAAGTTTTTATTTCTTCTCTGTGAACTTAAATTCCTGCTTCAAATTTTTGTTTGACTTCTTTTGCTGCTTGTTCACTCTAGAGATTTAATAACACTGGGGAAAGGCTACAGCCCTGTCTATCTCCCTTTCAAACCCCTCCTTTCTCAACCAAACATACCAGATACAGCACTGTTAGAACGAAAATATGAAACAGGAATCCTTTCCCCCAGTGCCACCTATTCATGCACTATGCTACTTTTATAGATGAACGATGATTACTTAAGTTTGTATAGTACATACAACATATTTGGTCGCTCAGCCTTATCTCTGCTCAGCTGCCCTGGAGGTGTCGTTGTAAATGTCCAGTATTTCCAAGTGATACCTTATGTCACAGCTTTCCATGAAACGCTTGGTGCATGTTGTTTATTTTGTATCCCCCTATAGAAGTAAAATATTTCGTTACGTGATTTTGTCCCGTACTATATATAGAACGTTTTTAATTCTGCTTTTATTTTATTGCACAACAGCCCACCCAACTGCATTTTAACAGTGTATGATGTATGACCAAAATAAGTTTTGACGGTAACTCAAATATGCCCATTTGATGGGTCATACCAAGTAAGTTCTCTTTTGTTTTGTTTTGATTTATTTTATCCTTTATACTGTCGACAAAAACAACTAACGGTTGTTTTATATTTGCGTCTTAACTATGTTACATCTGGTACATATTTCAGGCAATAATGGCTTTAAATGTCAGTTACGACAATCACTGTGACAGATCATTGTCCTTCAAAAAAATCTCTCTCCTCTGTGGACGCCGTTGCATCTAGAATAAACTGAAAGTCATCCTACAGGAGGAGTTCAGAAACGTTGCACCTAGGATTCTATTTATGATGCTGGAAGTAAACGCTGTAAACCATGAACGAAAGCGGACAGGGAGAGTTCGAAGTTGGCAGAGAGTAATTATCAGTCATTCTGATTCCACTCATGTCACAAAAGAATGCGGTTTGTAACGATAGAAGCCACAGAGCTGAACCAGTTGCATAATTCTACATCTACATCTACATTTATACTCTGCAAGCCACCCAACGGTGTGTGGCGGAGGGCACTTCAAGTGCCACTGTCTTTACCTCCCTTTCCTGTTCCAGTCGCGTATGGTTCGCGGAAAGAACGACTGTCTGAAAGCCTCCGTGCACGCTCTAATCTCTCTAATTTTACATTCGTGATCTCCTCGGGAGGTATAAGTAGGGGGAAGCAATATATTCGATACCTCATCCAGAAACGCACCCTCTCGAAACCTGGCGAGCAAGCTACACCGCGATGCAGAGCGCCTCTCTTAGAGAGTCTGCCACTTGAGTTTATTAAACATCTCCGTAACGCTATCACGGTTACCAAATAACCCTGTGACGAAACGCGCCGCTCTTCTTTGGATCTTCTCTATCTCCTCCGTCAACCCGATCTGGTACGGATCCCACACTGATGAGCAATACTCAAGTACAGGTCGAACGAGTGTTTTGTAAGCCACCTCCTTTGTTGATGGACTACATTTTCTAAGCACTCTCCCAATGAATCTCAACCTGGTACCCGCCTTACCAACAATTAATTTTATATGATCATTCCACTTCAAATCGTTCCGCAAGCATACTCCCAGATATTTTACAGAAGTAACTGCTACCAGTGTTTGTTCCGCTATCATATAATCATACAATAAAGGATCCTTCTTTTTATGTATACGCAATACATTACATTTGTCTATGTTAAGGGACAGTTGCCACTCCCTGGACCAAGTGCCTATCCGCTGCAGATCTTCCTGCATTTCGCTACAATTTTCTAATGCTGCATCTTCTCTGTATACTACAGCATCATCCGCGAAAAGCCGCATGGAACTTCCTACACTATCTACTAGGTCATTTATATGTATTGTGAAAAGCAATGGTCCCATAACACTCCCCTGTGGCACGCCAGAGGTTACTTTAACGTCTGTAGACGTCTCTCCATTGATAACAACATGCTGTGTTCTGTTTGCTAAAAACTCTTCAATCCAGCCACACAGCTGGTCTGATATTCCGTAGGCTCTTACTTTGTTTATCAGGCGACAGTGCGGAACTGTATCGAACGCCTTCCGGAAGTCAAGAAAAATAGCATCTAGCTGGGAGCCTGTATCTAATATTTTCTGGGTCTCATGAACAAATAAAGCGAGTTGGGTCTCACACGATCGCTGTTTCCGGAATCCATGTTGATTCCTACATAGTAGATACTGGGTTTCCAAAAACGACATGATACTCGAGCAAAATACATGTTCTAAAATTCTACAACAGATCGACGTCAGAGATATAGGTCTATAGTTTTGCGCATCTGCTCGACGACCCTTCTTGAAGACTGGGACTACCTGTGCTCTTTTCCAATCATTTGGAACCCTCCGTTCCTCTTCGAGACTTGCGGTACATGGCTGTTTGAAGGGGGGCAAGTTCTTTCGCGTACTCTGTGTAGAATCGAATTGGTATCCCGTCAGGTCCAGTGGACTTTCCTCTGTTGAGTGATTCCAGTTGCTTTCCTATTCCTTGGACACTTATTTCGATGTCAGCCATTTTTTCGTTTGTGCGAGGATTTAGAGAAGGAACTGCAGTGCGGTCTTCCTCTGTGAAACAGCTTTGGAAAAAGGTGTTTAGTATTTCAGCTTTACGCGTGTCATCCTCTGTTTCAATGCCATCATCATCCCGGAGTGTCTGGATATGCTGTTTCGAGCCACTTACTGATTTAACGTAAGACCAGAACTTCCTAGGATTTTCTGTCAAGTCGGTACATAGAATTTTACTTTCTAATTCACTGAACGCTTCACGCATAGCCCTCCTTACGCTAACTTTGACATCGTTTAGCTTCTGTTTGTCTGAGAGGTTTTGGCTGCGTTTAAACTTGGAGTGAAGCTCTCTTTGCTTCCGCAGTAGTTTCCTAACTTTGTTGTTGTACCACGGTGGGTTTTTCCCGTCCCTCACAGTTTTACTCGGCACGTACCTGTCTAAAACGCATTTTACGATTGCTTTGAACTTTTTCCATAAACACTCAACATTGTCAGTGTCGGAACAGAAATTTTCGTTTTGATCTGTTAGGTAGTCTGAAATCTGCCTTCTATTACTCTTGTTAAACAGATAAACCTTTCTCCCTTTTTTTATTTTCCTATTAACTTCCATATTCAGGGATGCTGCAACGGCCTTACGATCACTGATTCCCTGTTCTGCACATACAGAGTCGAGAATTTCGGGTCTGTTTGTTATCAGTAGGTCCAAGATGTTATCTCCACGAGTCAGTTCTCTGTTTAATTGCTCGAGGTAATTTTTGGATAGTGCACTCAGTATAATGTCACTCGATGCTCTGTCCCTACCACCCGTCCTAAACATCTGAGTGTCCCAGTCTATATCTGGTAAATTGAAATCTCCACCTAAGACTATAACATGCTGAGAAAATTTATGTGAAATGTATTCCAAATTTTCTCTCAGTTGTTCTGCCACTAATGCTGCTGAATCGGGAGGTCGGTAAAAGGAGCCAATTATTAACCTAGCTCGGTTGTTGAGTGTAGCCTCCACCCATAATAATTCACAGGAACTATCCACTTCTACTTCACTACAGGATAAACTACTACTAACAGCGACGAACACTCCACCACCGGTTGCATGCAATCTATCCTTTCTAAACACCGTCTGTACCTTTGTAAAAATTTCGGCAAAATTTATCTCTGGCTTCAGCCAGCTTTCTGTACCTATAACGATTTCAGCTTCGGTGCTTTCTATCAGCGCTTGAAGTTCCGGTACTTTACCAACGCAGCTTCGACAGTTGACAATTACAATACCGATTGCTGCTTGGTCCCCGCATGTCCTGACTTTGCCCCGCACCCGTTGATGCTGTTGCCCTTTCTGTACTTGCCCAAGGCCATCTAACCTAAAAAACCGCCCAGCCCACGCCACACAACCCCTGCTACCCGTGTAGCCGCTTGTTGCGTGTAGTGGACTCCTGACCTATCCAGCGGAACCCGAAACCCCACCACCCTATGGCGCAAGTCGAGGAATCTGCAGCCCACATGGTCGCAGAACCGTCTCAGCCTCTGATTCAGACCCTTCACTCGGCTCTGTACCAAAGGTCCGCAGTCAGTCCTGTCGACGATGCTGCAGATGGTGAGCTCTGCTTTCATCCCGCTAGCGAGACTGGCAGTCTTCACCAAATCAGATAGCCGCCGGAAGCCAGAGAGGATTACCTCCGATTAATAGCGACACACATCATTGGTGCCGACACGAGCGACCACCTGCAGATGGGTGCACCCTGTACCCTTCATTGCATCCGGAATGACCCTTTCCAGATCTGGAGTGACCCCCCCGGTATGTACACGAAGTGCACATTGGTTTTCTTCCCCTCTCTTGCTGCCATTTCCCTAAGGGGCCCCATTACGCGCCTGACGTTGGAGCTCCCAACTACCAGTAAGCCCACCCTCTGCGACCGCCCGGATCTTGCAGACTGAGGGGCAACCTCTGGAACAGGACAAGCAGCCATGTCAGGCCGAAGATCAGTATCAGCCTGAGACAGAGCCTGAAACCGGTTCGTCAGACAAACTGGAGAGGCCTTCCGTTCAGCCCTCCGGAATGTCTTTTGCCCCCTGCCACACCTTGAGACTACCTCCCACTCTACCACAGGTGAGGGATCAGCCTCAATGCGGGCAGTATCCCGGGCAACCATAGTCGTAGTCCGATCGGGGGATGCGTGGGACGAGCTGGCCGTCCCCGACAAACCCCCATCCGGACCCCCACAGTGATGCCCATTGGCAACAGCCTCAAGCTGTGTGACCGAAGCCAACACTGCCTGAAGCTGGGAGCGAAGGGATGCCAACTCAGCCTGCATCCGAACACAGCAGTTGCAGTCCCTATCAATGCTAAAAACTGTTGTGCAAAGAACGTCTGAACTAATCTACAGAGAGCGCAAACAAATCGACAAAATTTAAACGGTTATTAAAATACAAGATTGCCTAGTAAATGCAGTAATGCTGCTACTAGCGCACTGCTAACACACTGCTCGGCGGCGGAAGGAGACTACGCGATTTTACACTATTCAGGTACTAAAACGGGATGCTACAACTCTCAAATACTATAATACGCCCGAAATTTATGAATTAAACAATGCAAGTACCAAAAACACGCAAAGAAATTAAGAATTAAACTATGTAATAAATGAGTGAGCTAGGAGTATACGACTTGCTGCTGCAGCTGCTTATCCAACGGCTAGACTGACCTTTACTCCTTTGCGGCTAGGATACTCGAACTTCACGTCCTTGAAGGTGATGGAGCCGACCACCTGGTCCATCCGGTCGCCTTCCTCGGACATGCTGTCGATCTGAGATTCGCGGCTGATGACAGCGTACACCTTGGCTGCGGCTCCTCTGGATATCGAGAACACTTCGATATACGGCGACGCCAGTCCGAACATCATGGACGCTGACATGATACCCATGAAAACCTGCAACAGGAGGCAAAAGAACAGGTAATGACTTTGGCGCTTAGCAGACTTTTCTTACTTATACAGTATCTGATCAAAAGTATCCGGACTCCTATTAGCGAACATTAACGTGAGGTGCGTCCACCTTTCGCTTTTATGTCGGCTTTAACTCTGCTGGAAGACTTTTAATGAGGTAGCTGAATGTCTTTAGAGGAATGGCAGCCGATTCATTTTCTAGAGCAGAAACCAGACAAGGTAGTGTTGTTGAACGCCAAGGTCTGGAGAAAAGACGATGTTCTAACTTATCCCAAAGGTTTGAGGTCGGGACTCTGCGCAGGCCAGTCCGTTTCAAGTACGTTATTGTCCAAAAACCGTGGTTGAAAGTACAATATGTGACGTGTTACATTCTGTAATGACATTTTATAATCAGCAGATGAATGCTAGCACATTATAAACCGGTAATAATTTATAAACTTACGATCTAGACAAATGAAAGTTATACTTACATTTTCGACAAAAAAAGAAAAGAAAAAGAAGAAAGAGAAACGGACAGAGGAGCCTATCTTCACACGTCATTCAATTTAGGATCGACCCAACTCTGCCTGTGCCCAGTTCTGAATAGTATGGATCGCAAATTTAATCATTGTTTTCATTGACTGTCCAGGAATGATGATTCAAGAAGGCCTTATACAGTATACAAACGAAATGCTTGTACGAAAAGTAATATCACCATTCATAAAAAGAAACATATTCATCGCAAATTCCTACCAGAGGACCATGCTGTTCAGTCAGATTCATCGGTTTGAATCATGTAAAAAGAAATTATTTTGTGTAAGTTTCGCGAACTAACTGAGACTTCTCTGAACGCTCTCTTATGTCTCCGACGCTATATCTCTGATATTTCTCGTAACGTCTTGAGAGATTTAGTCCACCTTTTCTTTAGGAGCATTCCCGGTTGTATACTTATTAGTAACTATGTCTATCGCTTATCAAGAATACGAGTATGTCTTCCAAGGGGGTACTAAATGGTAACAGTTGTGTTAGCATTTAACAGCGTGAGCACGTTTTAAAGTAAGATTGTATTTTATGCATCATCTTATCGTCTATCATTAGTGTCTTCGTCATATCTGAGTAACACTAGGGCTTTTCAAATAAAACAAACGCATTAACATTCTACATCTTCGTTCTTCACGTGTACATATTTGCAGCCCTCTGCCGCTAGGGGGCTCCGAATTGTAGCGTGTAACACGGCGATGTGTAAAATAGCTATGTCGGTGCGTGAGAAGTAGTATATTGTAATTGAGTTTCGAATTCTTAGAGTTCGTCCACACATAGGGCACCGTATCACGACCTCTGCAACTATCCGACTCGTTGGATTCACTGTCATCGATCTTTCACCATACAGCCAGTCCCGGCTTGGCCCCATCCAATTTACATATGTTTCCAAAAGTTAAAGAACGCCTAGGATAACTTCACTTCGATAGTGAGGAAGCGGTGCAAGCAGAGGTGAGATGGCTCCGTCGACAAAGTCAGACATTCTACAGTGATGGTACAATCCAACAGGTCAAGCGTTCGTCGCCAGGGAGACTATGTTGAGAAATAAATATGTACACATAGTGAATAAAGATGTAGAATAACAATAACGTTCATTTTATTTTAAAAGCTTGTAAGAGTTTTCACATAAAAACTTTTTAGCTCTCACTCGTATTTATACAGCATTGTCACAGTTGAATAATTTCATTTTGTTAGATGGAGACTCGACAGTGTACTAGATGTCTACGCAGAACTGGATACTCACAGTGACCATAGTCGAGGCGTCGTACACTTTGTCCACCTTATCCATGTCTCTGATGATAAGACCCACACCGTAATAGAAAGCGAGGGCGTAACCGGAGTATATGAACAGCCACAGGAAGGCGAAGATCATGGAACTGAAGAAGCTTCGCTTGACGTTGAGGTCTTTCGCAGTACCCAAGTTCTTCTTGTACCTGTTGTAAGAATTTAAAAAGCTCTTATATGACGTCCTTTTTTCAACAGTTTCAAAGCTGGTAGGTTTTGTACATGAAAAGTCGAGGTATCCTGATGATTTAAGTAAAATGTACTTTACTAGCTGCACACAGAATATCGACGGGTGCCATATATACAGGGTGGTCCATTGATCGTGACCGGGCCAAATATCTCACGAAATAAGTGTCAACCGAAAAAACTACAAAGAACGAAACTTGTCTAGCTTGAAGGGGGAAACCAGATGGCGCTATGGTTGGCCCGGTAGATAGCGCTGCCAGGTCAAACGGATATCAACTGCGGTTTTTTTAAAATAGGAAACCCCATTTTTATTACATATTCGTGTAGTATGTAAAAAAATATGAATGTTTTAGTTGGACCACTTTTTTCGCTTTGTGACAGATGGCGCTGTAATAGTCGCAAACACATGGCTCACAATTTTAGACGAACCGTTGGTAACAGGTAGGTTTTTTAAATTAAAATACAGAACGTAGGTACGTTTGAACATTTTATTTCGGTTGTTCTAATGTGATACATGTACCTTTTGTGAACTTATCATTTCTGAGAACGCATGCTGTTACAGCGTGATTACCTGTAAATACCACATTAATGCAATAAATGCTCAAAATGATGTCCGTCAACCTCAATGCATTTGGCGAAACGTGTAACGACATTCCTGCCAACAGCGAGTAGCTCGCCTTCCGTAATGTTCGCACATGCATTGACAATGCAATGACGAAGGTTATCAGGCGTTGTCGGTGGATCACGATAGCAAATATCCTTCAATTTTCCCCACAGAAAGAAATCGGGAACGTCAGATCCAGTGAACGTGCGGGCCATGGTATGGTGCTTCGACGACGAATCCACCTGTCATGAAATATGCTATTCAATACCGCTTCAACCGCACGCGAGGTATGTGCCGGACATCCATCATGTTGGAAGTACATCGCCATTCTGTCATGCAGTGAAACATCTTGTAGTAACATCGGTAGAACGTTACGTAGAAAATCAGCATACATTGCATCATTTAGACTGCCATCGATAAAATGGGGGTCAATTATCCTTCCTCCCATACTGCCCTACCATACATTAACCCGCCAAGGTCGCTGATGTTCCACTTGTCGCAGCCATCGTGGATTTTCCGTTGCCCAATAGTGCATATTATGCCGGTTTACGTTACCGCTGTTGGTGAATGACGCTTCGTCGCTAAATAGAACGCGTGCAAAAAATCTGTCATCGTCCCGTAATTTCTCTTGTGCCCAGTGGCAGAACTGTACACGATATTCAAAGTCGTCGCCATGCAATTCCTGGTGCACAGAAATATGGTACGGGTGCAATCGATGTTGATATAGCATTCTCAACACGACGTTTTTCAGATTCCCGATTCTCGCGCAGTTTGTCTGCTGCTGATGTGCGGATTAGCCGCGACAGCAGCTAAAACACCTGCTTGGGCATCATCATTTGTTGCAGGTCGTGGTTGACGTTTCACGTGTGACTCAACACTTCCTGTTTCCTTTAATAACGTAACCATTCGGCGATTGGTCCGGACACTTGGATGATGTCGTCCAGAATAGTGAGAAGCATACGTAGCACACGCCCGTTGGGCATTTTGATCACAATAGTCATACATCAACACGATATCGACCTTTTCCGCAATTGGTATACGGTACTTTTAACACGGGTAATGTATCACGAAGCAAATACCGTCTGCACTGGCGGAATGTTACGTAATACCACGTACTTATACGTTTGTGACTATTACAGCGCCATCCATCACAAAGCGAAAAAAGTTGTCCAACTAAAACATTCATATTTCTTTACGTACAACACGAATATGTAAAAAAGATAGAGGTTCCTATTTTAAAAACCGCAGTTGATATCCGGTTGACCTATGGCAGCGCCATCTAGCGGGCCAACCATAGTGCCATCTGGTTTCCCCCTTCAAGCTAGACGAGTTTCGGGCTTTGTAGTTTTTTCGTTTGATGCTTATTTCGTGAGATATTTGGCCCGGTCACTATCAATGGACCTCCCTGTATATAACAGCCTAACGAATCAAGTGGGTTATCGTTAGCTGCATGATTTCTTGCATATGACTTGGGTGGCAAACATTTGTTCCGTCTGGTCAAAGGCAACACTCCAAATATCTATTCGGTTAAATTTTGATTTAATTGTACGTGTTTCTACAGTTTCAAAATATCAGTCGAAGCAACTGCGCAGTCTGCCTCAGTAGCTGAATAGTCAACGCGTCTGACTGCAATGCAGAGGCCACGGGTGAAATTCCAGTCAGCTTCGTGAGGCCACTTGAGGAGTCACTCGAATAAAAAGTAGCGGCTCCAAGGATTGGAAAACCGAAAACGGCCGGGAGATCGGTGTGCCGAACGTCCGCCTCTCCTTAACGCATCCGATTAACACTATGTTGATGAGGATGACACGGTGGTCGATCGCATTATGGGGCCCTTTTATTTTATTTGTCTAAGTCAGTGTGGAAATTGTGGAGGGGTGGGAAATGGTCATCTCTACAATTCTGCAGACAACTTAATCTCTCTCTTAAGTTATTCTCAAGATCGCTAAAGCGTCCTCAACACGGGACGAGGGCCAACGTTGACGTGGACGCGACATCCAACAACACAAAACAACGCCATTGGCACACAGGACGAGATGGTTAACATGATTAGATCTCTTAGCGATCTCCAGCAGCAGTTGTCGGTTTTATTTGGCTCGCAAACCACACAGTTTTTTTACGAAAATAGACGCGCGTTAAATTCCTAGATTAGCTTTACTAAAACTCACACTTCCTCCCTTGTCCATATGCTGTTCACTTTCTTCTGTCTGTTATTTACCTAAATAAGAACTTCAATATCCCCGAACATGTTGTAAGACAAAAAGAAAAGTCGCACGTCCAGTCAGTAAGAAAATCAGGTTACAGAACTTCACAAATTCGGACAAACTTACTCGTGAGAGACATCAAGTATCAGACAAATTATTACGTATTTTTCGTTGAAAAATGTTTCGTTTAATGTACCTCAAATACATGTTACTCTGTGGAAGTAAGTAGCGCAGTAGAGATGCAAGTTTTGCATGTTAACTATATAGCAAAATACTCCCCATCATTTGCCAAAAACTCGTTTCAAAACCTCGGACCAGTTAGAAGACGTGAGGGATGTTATAAATATTTTACTTTCACTATATCATTTCTATGCACAAGTGACAGTGAGCGCACCACATACAATCCATTTTTTCGAGATTGGTGATATAGATCTCATCTCATGTTTAAATAAAAATTCAGTATCATAGGAACCTATCATACACAGATATCTACCACCTAGCATGCACTAAATGCACTGTCACAGTGTCTTAGGAAGCTCTATTTTCATTGCAAAGTATTCGAATTTTGTGCATAGCTTATTTAATGTTGAAATATCACAATAACTATGTGCATTAACGAGGTGTAGACCGTTCATCGAGAAGCTGACGAAGTAGGATAAGAGTTGCGCGTGTATCTAATTTTTTGCCGAATAGTTTGTTTAAAATCGTTTGAGAAAGATTACGGAGCAGCCAGTGTGTGCATCCATCCACACCAAAATAGGCAGAGAATGTTTTATTCATAACCGATGAAGCTCACAGCTCAATAGGCGATAGCAAACTGAGGCAGCAGCCCCTTCGGAACAGACGTGTGGACTCACCCAGCACTGAGTGCGAGAATGCGTTTTTGATCGGGACCAAGTTATTTTGCGCAAGCTCTATATTTCCGTATTACCTACAACGTAACAACATACCTCCGAGCTCATCTGGCGTCACAGGCTTGCCTGACTGTGAAGAACCACTAAGGGTGTGGCAACCACAGAACAGGTGTCACTAGTGAATGGTATGTGGTCTCCTTAGCAAGCTGCACGGCACTTGTCTAGCATCTTCGATATAAATCGAAGTGCTCCACTCGCCTTCTCTGCCAACGATTTCGTCATGCGAAGCGGCGCACTGGTTTGCACACTAAATTCTCATTCGGGAGGAGTAAGGTTCAAATCCTCGTCTGAAGTCCAATTTAAGTTTTACGCCATTTCTCTAGACCAATTAAGTCGTACGCAAGTGTGTGTAAATCTTTCAATTGTTCTACTCAACCTTGATATGTTGCACAAAAGACCAAATACTTTATTCTGTTGCGACTAGATTCGAGTGGCCGAGCGGTTCTAGGCACTACAGTCTGGAACCGCGCGACCGCTCCAGTCGCAGGTTCGAATCCTGCCTCGGGCATGGATGTGTGTGATGTCCTTAGGTTAGTTAGGTTTAAGTAGTTCTAAGTTCTAGGGGACTGATGACCTCAGAAGTTAAGTCCCATAGTGCTCAGAGCCAGCCACTAGATTCGACATAGTGTCATCACATGTCAGACTTTAAAACTCAGAGTGGTAAAAACGACGTGTCCGATATACTAATTTACCTCAAATACATGTTACTCTGTGGAAGTAAGTGATGCTGGTGTACGGCACGACATCATCCAGCACACAACCAGAAATGAGTTGTAGAGTCTGCCGGATGATGACGCTATGTCAAAACTACTCGCATGAGGAGGATTATATTCAACTGCAGCTTGTGTTGGTAAAAAAAAGTGTGTCTCATACAGAAAGCTAGGGTAGTTTTTTTAAATATCGGTTTCCTCCCAATCCTTGCCCATTCTGAGCTTGTTTTCTAGCTATAACTCATCATCGATGCAAGGTTCTGTTTCGGCTGGTGGTACACCATTTTTTTCTGCCTCTGTCTCCCCTCCCCCCAGCCCAATGCTTTCAATGTGCCACACATGCCTAGGGTTTTAATAATAACAATAAAATATTTTAAGATAATAGTCATAAACTGTTTTCATAAACTGTTTGATTACTATGAAATATTTAATATGATATTAATAATTTCCTTATAGTCGGGCTTAGAACATCGCGTCAACATAATATCCAAGAGGCTGAAATTCAGAATACCGCATTTCAGAGATATTTGTCCGAAAATTTGAGAAATACAAGTGCTATGCAGTTGATTTAATATTTATAGCAGAAGTAACGCCCCCACCCCCCTCCGCCTCCCAGTCTGACAATTTCATAATTTACACCAAGTGTGCAGTCATATTACCAGTATTTCAATCAGTGCTGCCCTTATGAACACATGTTTGCGGACCGTGGTTACAGGAACCTGTAAGAGCAGGACTCGATGTTTCCTTCAGTCGTTTCCACCCACATTCACAACCTGTTTTTTTTTCCCTTAGTCCCTCTCTGTCTATCTTGCCTTACTCAATGTCGTGCGGATACCGCCTCCGCCTACGGACTCACGAAACGCGTCTAATTTTTGTTGGGAGAAGGTACGGTCAGTCTGTTTTTTCCTGGCTGCAATGTTATCTGCATGCGGTCAGGCCACAAGCCCATACAAGTATGATAACATTCACGCCAGTAACTGAAAAGTATTCTAAACACAGCTTTTAATTTCTAGAATTCTTTGCCATTTTCGAAGCGCCTTATTCTCCGAAAGTTAGTTGAGAAATTTAGAAATTGATTTGTGTCGATGGAACTTCAAACTCTCGTCTTCATTCATTCTTCCCCGCTTCTGATTAAACGGCTTCCTTCCGGTTCAGTGACTACGCTAATGATGGCAGAAGATGTTCTTGCGATTTCGCAACAATAACAACGGAAGCAACATTACAGAGCACTTAGTTATTTTTGAAATAACCATGATAAGAGGATATTGCAAATTTATTTATTTATCGTGTCAAGTGTGTGTGTGTGTGTGTTTGTGTGTGTGTGTGTGTTGACATAATTTTACACAAAAGAAGACCAAAAATTGGACACTTTAAGTGCATTTGGTTTAGCTCTTATAAGGTCTTGCATGGTGAAGGTGGCTGGTAATGCGAAATACTGAAGGAAATGGCTGTTAGTCTGCTCAACGCCACACTGGCAAAGAACTGAGTCCACAGAGAAACCCCAAGTCCGCAGATTGGTCTTGCATCTCGTTGTGTATGATCGTAATCTATTGAGAGACCTCCATATTGACCACTTCTCCGAATGTCCAGGGGGAAGTTCTTCCTTTGGCGCCATCCATTCTCCCAAATACCGACATTTCTCCCGCCATCAAGAGATCCTTGCTGTATGTGGATTCTCGATGAGAGCCTCGGTAGTTGTCAAGAAGCTTTTTCTTGATTTCAGCCTAGGATGTGCGGGCTGACGACCATATAGTGGACGGGCTTCCTTCGTTGTGGCCTTACTTTTCTCATATCTCGCAGCTACCTCGCGACTGATTTCACGAGGAGCTATGCCAGCGAGGCACTGGAGTTTGTCCACAGGAGTAGGTCTTAAGCAAACCCGTGATAATCCGGCGAGACTCATTTAGAGCCACATCTACGTTCCTGGCATGACTGGACTTGTACCATACCGAACATGCATATTCAGCAGTGGAATAACATAGAGCAACCGCGCTTGAGCGCACAGTGCATGGATATTCTGCAAGTATAGATACTACCAATATTCCTCGCCAAATAGATTTTACGAACCTTTGGAACAGACGGTAAAGTTTTCCTCACAAGGGACGTGTTTCTCATCGCGAAGCACGCCAAGTTTCCATCATAGTTGGAACACGCTCCCATTGGAAACTCCCGATCGCAACCACTTCAGATTTAGTGGTAAGATGACACAGTGGATAGCCCATCAAAAACTGAACGCAGATCAAGCATGAAAACAGGAAAAAAGTATACTGCATTGTGAAAAAAGAAGCAAAATAGAAAGTAAACGGTCAAAGCTCAACATGTATCACATCGAGAGAATTAGAAGAGCCCCGGCATCGTTACTGTGTGTTGATGGTCTTGGACTGCCAAGCAGACGATTCGTGTTAAAGTCTTCCTCGTGCCACTTTTTTTTCTCCGCAAAATTACGAACTGTCAGTCCCACCATTGACGTGTCTGTTCCCAGAATTCAATTTGTGTCTGCGGCATGGTGTAATATCCCTTTGCACCAGCGAGATGTGGGGAAGGAACCTATACTGAAAGTTGATTTCGCGCAACTACCCTATTAGCAGCCGAAAGGGAGTGGCTCTCCAATGGGAACCGCAAACTTTTGATGACAAGGCAACAAGTCAGCCGAATCCTCCACCGAAAAACACGTCATCGTGACAGTATGTGTGACGTATGATAGGAATCTCTTATCGACGCAACTACCTTGTGCGGCTGGTGAACGAGTGAGATATGCCTACTTGCCCGATTTAAGTGTTCCTATGAACGTGAAAGTGATAACTCTCAAATAAATGAAGAAAGTGTAATAATTTGTCACGATCAGCTGTAACAAATGAACGCGTTGACAATCACACAGTTTTCCTTGTGCTCTGTCAAAACATATGCTTTCAATGTTTTTGAAGTTTTTATTCTCAAATTTCTTTGTTGTAACATAGTTCACATTCATTTATTTGTTTTTTTTTTTTCATTTCTGTGAGAGGTCTATGCGACATCTCGGCTGCTCTCACAATTCATCACATTTACTTGCGACGGTAACGACTCATATTCTGCAATCAATGTGTAGTATGACAATTTCCAAGACTACAGAAAGAGAACAAACACGTTAATAATCGGACAGACAGTTGATTTTGTGAAAAAAAAAAAAGTGCGTAAAGCAGGGTTGAACATGGATCTCCCGCATTGTGGTCCAACACCGTGAACAACTTTTTTTTAAATCTCGTTTTGTTCTATACTGTTCGTTGAATTTGTTCGTGGCGGACGTCCGATGACACCAGTTCAGAGGGTAGCTAAACCCCTTTGACCGAACACGCTGAGCTACCGGGCCGGCAACCACTCAACCATGACCTCAGTGCTGTTGCATGTCGCTCGATGTTGTACATCTTGAACTTGAACCGTCAATTGTGTCTGTTTTGCTTCGTTTTCGCGGTTCAGTACACCTTTTTCCTATTTCCGTGTTTGACCTGTGTTCGGTTTTTGAGGGGCTATCTGCTGGGTCAACTTACCACTAAATCTGAAGGAGTTGCGATCGGGAGTTTCCCTTGTCAGAAAAGAGCTAGTACGTCACATGGAACGTGCTACTCACAGTAATTCGCGGCAGCAGCGCTGTCACCGGCATTTATCTGCCTTATCTCGCGCTCAAATCCCACTGTATGTTTCCGAAACTGTGGATGCGTAAAACTGCTACGTTAGCTCTATCAAAACCCAATTTTCCTCCTTTGTCAATGTGCTAGCCATTTTGTTTTATCTGCAGTAGGCATAAGAAACATCAATTTACACGAACTAGGTACGATGAAAAAACATAAGTTCCACGTCCAATCGGTAAAGCTTTTAAAACTTCCATTACTAACACTGCGATACAAAGTGACAGTAGTCTTCTACAAAAGATTAAAAAAAAACAGTTCGTCATTCTTACTTTTAGTACAATCCTAAGAGCAGTCTTGTTAGAGTATAGCATCTATTTAGTAGCAGAATTTTTAGAACCTATTAAAATTGAAGAGACTTGAAACAAGAAAGTGTAAAATCTGTTTCTGCTACTAGTGCAAGTTATCTCACAGATAAAGTAAAAACGAAAGAAAAAAAAATTCACTTACTGCAGTATCGCTGTTAAATGTTCTGTACGTCTTGCAAGAGTAAAAAAGTGTTTGTGTTTGTGTGTGTGTGTGTGTGTGTGTGTGTGTGTGTGTGTGTGTGTGTGTGTGTGTGTGTGTGTGAGTGTGAGTGTGAAAAATATAGGCAGAGAGAGTTAGTAAGTGTACACGTCCATATCCAATATTTACTCGCAGAAATGACTGCTGTATTCCATAATGTCGACAGATTTTTGGATGAATAAACAAATAAATACTGAACTGCGAGATAAATCAGGCAGCGGAATGTATAAAAATCATTTAATTCATTGCTCCATGTTGCATGACACATTCAGAAAATCGAACAAATTCACGCCTTATTGGAGGGCTTTCTTACATGTACGTAACTTAATAAGGAAGTCCCACAATCATCTAGGCCAATATTAAAATTTCTGCAATAACCATGTCACCAACCAGCGACTTTTCCGACAAAAGATGCCTTTGCACGCTACTCTATAGTCATCAGACGTCAGTATGAGTCTATGTCTTTGACCTTACACAGTCCTCAACGCTTTAACCATCAGTATGTCATCAACTGACATTTAATAATAACAAAAACGATGCGTTCTTGTTAAATATACAATATGCCAGTGTCTTAAAAAAAAGAAAAAGAAAACGACGCTTTCTTGTTAAATCTTGCCTTCAAACGGCGTACTTCCATGGCAGGCAAGTTATAATACGAAACCCACGAAATGCGAAAAGCGTTTAATGTCATGTTATTATAGCAAATCGTACCAAAAATTACGCCTTCTTGAGAGGTGTTCAACGTATCAGTGGTTTAAACAGCATGCATCCATACCACTTAAGTTATAACACCACCAAATACGGACTTGATTTACAAATGACACTATCAAACATGGTGTCTCCTAAGTTCTGCTTGTGACGTAGCAATCGAACCCACATGTCAATGGACACTTTACTCTGTACAAAACAAAAATCTGACTTGTCTTATTCTGCAGTTCACCCTGAGCAGAGCGGCGCAACGTGAAATTCCACGTTGTGACGTTACAAAACTCGACCAACCTCACGTCCACTTTCGGTTTCACGTGCCGTGCAAGAACGGCTTAAAGCTTACCTCTCTACCTCCTTCTCACGACCTCCGAAGGCGATGACAGTCCTGATGGAGCCGAGGACTTCTTCGGCAATGGCGCCCGCCTTGCCGTACTCCTGCATCTCCTTCCTGGCGATGCGCGCCGAGATGAAGGCGACGACGCCGATGGCGATGGTGCCGGCGGGCAGCGAAATGAGGCAGATGAGCGCCAGCTCCCAGCCGCGGAACAGCGCCAGCCCCACGTTCCCCAGGAAGGACACCACCATGTGCACGAACATCGGTACCTTCTCCCCCACGCCGTCCTCCATCTTCTGCATGTCCCTGACACACGGATAACAATGCTTGCACACTTTCTGCATTAGCTTAGGTTCATTCCTCAAAAGATTGCAACTTGTTTATATTACACTGTACCTTCACCCACAAATATCCATCTTCCTGTCGCAATTCTCGCGTAATTAAGTGCGGAGTACCCTGTGAGTCATGTTTGGATAGCTCAGTTGAGAAGAGCATTGCTCGCGAAAGACAAAGTTCCGGGTTTAACACTCCGCCAGCAAGTTTGAAAATATCGCACATTCCTCTATAGACTAAATTATCATTCTAGAAACCATTCCCTAGGCTGCAGCTAAGCCGTTTCTACGTAATATTCTGTCTTCTAAGGATATGCAGGGGAGCTGTGAAGTTTGGAAGGTAGGAGATGAGGTACTGGCGGATGTAAACCGTGAGGTTGGATCGTGAGTCGTGATTGGGTCTTAGTCGATAAGAACAATGCCCATGAAAGCCAAGGTTCTGGGTTCGTGTTAAGGTGCGGCATTTGTTAAATCTGTCAGTAAGTTTCTCAACAGCCCACACTCCGCTGCAAAGCGAAAGATACATCTCCACTGTAGTATCGACTAATATCTGACATATATGCAGCTGTGGTCTTTGTGCAGCGATTTTGATTAATAACCCAAAACGTCTTGGGTTCCGGATTCTAACCCAGTTACTGCTTAAAATTTGAATGAAAAATCATCAGCAATAGCGGCCGAAGACTCCCGTATGTCTCCTTCGTTCTGCTAACGGCCTTGTCAAAGAGCACTTTTGCAGCGGCCATTCAGGAACATTCAGCAATGTTCAACAGCATCATGCAAATGGCAATGCGAGCAGCCGAATTAAAGATATACGAAGTGCATCCACAGGATATGTGCTCTGTTGTTGAAAAATAAGAATTTAATGATTATCTCCCTGTCGGCAAATGATTCCAGATTAACCCCCCATTCGGATCTATGGGAGAGACTTGGTAAGGGAGTGGTACCAATGAGAAAAAAATTGAATAAACAACGAAAGAGTAACATTCTACGAACAGGAGAGTAAAATGTCAGAAGTTTGGACATGGTAAATAATCTAGAAAATCTAAAAAGAGACAGGCAAAGGCTCAGTCATGATATAGTGTGGGTCATTGAACTGGAATGGAAAAAAGATCATTCCTGTCAGACGAATATCGGGTAATAACAACAACAGCGAAGAGTACAACGAAGTTAGGACAAAACTGAACAGTTCTGAGATACTGTTGTTCCCATCAGAATGGACAGGAAACTAACGCTAACAACTGTTGAAGTACACATGCCGACTCTGCAAGCAGAAGATGAAAACGCACAGAAAGGATAACAGGGTACTGAACGCAAAATTCGGTGCACAAAGGGAGATGATTATGTAATAGTAATGAGTCATTGCAATGTGGTGACAGGGAAAGGAGCAGAAGACAGAGTTACGTCACCCCTTCGCATTACAGATCACTTCGCGGTATTGATGTTGAATAGGCACACAAACTGAGAATAGGAACTTATATCCGGAAATGGCATCCTATGACGCAAAAGATAGTCGAAGTTACAGGGTCAACTTCTGGATCTAGGTCATCATTTTGGCAGCAAACGTGGCAGGGGTTTTCTTACAATGGCTGCAACAGCATTCAGAACATTATGAGTGTCGAACAGATTCACGTCTGTCACAACAACACTCTTGAGACAGCTCACGCACTGGCGTCAACCTACCGTGGTATGTTTTCCCTTGATGAGGTGACACAGAGCCAACCGTTGAACCCTACAGGTAGGACGCTCTGTATCGTCTCTGGATGACGTTTCCGAATATGGGTTCCTGTTCTCAGGTTGTTCCTCAGGAGACCCTCTAGGGCCCGTCGAAGTTGGTCCCTCTCAAATATTGTGGGCTAAGTTTGCTGTATCTGATAATGAGGAATGTACTAATTCAAAATTTAAATAATCAGTTGCAAATAATGTCTCGGTCTACGTTCGCTATTGAAAGATAACTGCTGTCCGTGCTGGTGGCAGTGGAAGTTGGAAGTCGTGTACACGTGTTTCTGCACCGGGTGATCTAACTATGTCACGTGGGGAACTGCGGACATTAAAAATCACGTGTGACTGTGATACTCACTCTGACAGGCGACTGGCAAACTCGCCGGACTGGTGGACATCGTACCAACTGATGTCCTGTCGCAGCGCGGACTCCATGAAGCGCCCTCGGATGCGGTGGATCTGTCGACAGTAGTAAGAGGATTACAGTGTCAGCGATCTAGTCATCAGGCGTCTCGAAAAAAACACTCGCTTGAATGGTAAGCGGTGCTTCCAGGAACTGCAACATACAGTAATCTCTACAAGTACGTGGTATACAGGGTGATTCAAAAGCCACGTTCCATGGGGGAAGGGCTATATCTTTGCCCATATGACAAAGTCGTATTCAGGAATATGAGAGGAAAGATCATTCGAAGCAAAAATGAGTCTAGTCTCTGAAACAAATAATAACACATAATTGTTTCTTGTTTTGGTCCATACTACTTCCTTCCAAAATATGAGTACCAAAGAGCATGCAGTGGAAGAGATTCGTTTGTCAGTAACGAAGTTAAATAAGTGCTCATAGCTCTTAAGGTATGCGGTTTAGAGACCTTGTTTACTTGACTTTCTTGCTTCGATGATCGTTCTTGTCATATGCTTGTATACGACTTCGTCCTATGAGCCAAGGTTATTGAATCACCTCTGCAGACTTTCTCTTGTGGGACGTAACTTTTGGATCACCTCGTATAGTAATCACCTAAACCATATTATTACTCCATTTAGTTCAGTACATACCATTCACAGTGCATCTATCGTAAGCAGAATTGTTATTTTCTCATTTCGGTTGGTGCAATCTTCCACTGACCTTGTTTCTGCTGTATTATTTATTAGCTGAAAATTATTAGAGCATTTGGCTTGATATTCCCGAGTAACAGGTATTAATGGTTTTTCTCCACGCACTGTCATTCGACGCGCTCAGTGAAAATTCATTGATCCCGCATGAGCCTACACTACAACCCTGCAAATCGGTTTGTAGATGACAGCCAGTCATTTAAGAGCATAAATCTAGCTGTGTTGGTGAACAAGCAATTTGATAAGAGATATGTTAATCGAGACTGTCTCGAGACAGTCATAATACCGTACATCATAACTGTTTCCTACGCTATCTGGTCAAAAGTAACCGAACACCGCTATGAAATGCGAAACTGATCGGTAGATAGCAAGAGAGGTGAACCCGCCTGTATAAAAGCAAGCAGTAAGTGGAGAAGCAGTAACAGCAAAATGGCTCGGTCAGGAGAGTTCAGTGACTTTTAACGTGGACCAGTCACTGGATGTCACAGTTAGAGACATTCCAACTCTCTTAAAGCGGCCCAAACCGACTGTTAGTGATGTAACTGAGAAGCGGGAAAGCGAAGGAACAATCGCAGCTAAGCCAAACCAGGCAGGCATGTACTGACGGGGAAGGGTCATCGAGCGTTGCAGAGGGTGGTTGTAAAAGCTTGCATAAAATAGGCAGAAGGGGTCGTTCGTGAGATCCAAACTGCTACAAGCAGTCGAGATACCCTAACGACTGTGCTTAGAGATTTGAAAAGAATGGGCTGCAGTGGTATAGCAGCTCCTCATAAAACACACATTTTTGTAGCCATTGTTAAGTGACGCTTGAGGAGGTGTAAAGAGCGACGGCACTGGATAGTGGGTGATTGGAAACGAATGATCTGGAGTGACGAATGTCCATGGAACCGTCTGGGTGTAGCGAAAGCATGGCGAACGTTACCTGCCATCATATGTAGTGACAACAGTGAGGAACAGAGGAGATGGTGGTACGATATGGGGATGTTTTCGTTGTCAGGGTGTTGTCTCCTTAGAGCGCTTAAGAAAACGTTGAATGTGAAATGATATAAACACATTTTACAGGACTGTGTACCTTGTACGGTAGAGGAACAATTTGGAGACAATGATTGTATCAGTATGACAATGGAACCTCCTGTAAAGCAGCAAATGTGCAGCAATAATTATTTGTGGACAGTGTCACTCCTGAAATGGAGTAGCGTGCCTTGAGTCCCGACCTGAATCCAATGAAACACCTTTGGGGTTAGTTAAAACGTCGACTTCGTCCCAAAGACCAGCGATTAAAATTACTACCTTCTATGGTTTCGGCTCGTGAGGAAGAATAGGCTGCCATTTCTCCACAGACATTCAGACTTCTATTTGAAAGTGTCCCACCAGAGATCAAAGCGAAGGCGGACATACCCAGTATTAATATCCAATAACACGTGTGCGTATACTTTTGATTAGATGATGTAGTTATTTTTCTTTCCTTGGTCCTCAGCATGTATATGCTAGGAGAAATGGATGATTCTACCAATAGTGAGAGTAGCTTTCATTTCGGGCTGCAAGTCCTAACTGCCGACCGAGCTAAGAACGTCCTACAAACGTTTCTGAAAAAGGTCTTATTCAAAACCGCCAAGAACTGTCTTGCATTCACTACCGGCTTCGAGCTTCTGATCATGTTCAGGTATCAGCCTTCATGCCTGAAGATCATCAGAAGATCGAAAACGATGGTAAATGCAGAATTATTTGATGAGATTTAGGTATTGCAGCCGGATGACGTCGACATCTTGCCACAGTATTTTGCCTGACAATCAAGAAATATCTTAAGCGTGTCGCGAAGTTTACAGAAATAATTGGCACGGTGGAGCATCCACAAATATTGTTCTAATGACCACGCTCTATCGAGTTCAGCGCTCTCTGTGAAATGTTGCTCCTTCTGAGGTTCGCAAGCGCATGAGTACCAGTAATATTGCATGCACGACGTACGTGGAAATGCCGGCACGCAGAGTTAAAAGATAGCGGGCAGGACGACAAAATTAACTCTCTCCAGACGTGGTATTAGTTTTTTCTTTGCAGGAATATTTAGGAAATCACTGGAACCACGACTTCGTCACGTTGAAAGCCGGAGGCACCAAGACAATTAATAAGACCTTTTGCCGAGCGCATTCCCACAAATTCCATAATAAATGAACCCCAGACAGGTATAGCGCTGTCAAAATTTTCCTGCAAGAGTAATTCTTGGAGATACGTGGTTCACATATGGCTGAGTTCTCCCATGAATTGTGCGTGCGGTGTAACCAATGAAGGCTTTGCTACACTGACGTGGTATTCTGCAGACTCTATCCTGGCGGAAGGGCAGATGTTGACGTTTTCGGCCGCAATTCCGAAATTTTTCGTCAGACTTCTAGAGTCAAATGCACGGTTCAATGACATTAATGTGACCACCGCCTATGTTCGACGTCTATTTGAAATAAATACAGACGGCATGTGGCATGTGGTAGCAGGATATATAAAGCGTATCGGGGGACGCGGGAAACGGTGTAGTCGCTGCCTCAATGCGGAAACGGAACAATTTATCTGGCTTTCAAAGGGGCATGATCATCGGCTTTCGGGACAAGGATGAAAGCATTTCCGAAGCGGCTACATTTATAAACTTTTCCGTTGCCACCGTGGTTACAGTATACCGTCCATGGCAAAATGGCACTGTCCAAAATCGGCCCCAAGGCAACTGTGGTGCACCACGAGCCGTAGAAGACAGACGTGAATGACGGCTGCGGAGATTTCCACGAGTGAATAGACGTGCAACTGTTGAGCAGCTCATGGCACAGATGAACCAAGGGCTATCGACAGTGCGTCCTCAGCGACCGTTCAGCGAACTTTGCTGCATATGAGACTCCGCAGTAGGCGCCTGGTTCAGGCAACCATGTTGGATGTCATTCATGGCCAACGGCGGCTCGAATTTTCGCGCCATTGCCGCAACTGGACGTCCACTGAGTGGCAACAGATGGTCTCTTCAGATGAATCACGTTTTGAGCTCCATCGGACAGATGGCCGTTGGCGTGTACGGCGTGAAACGTCTGAAAACAAACACGCTGCAACCAAGAGGGCGTGCTGTGGTGTGAGGAGTGTTTTCGTGTCATTCCTGGGCGAGTAACATTCTACGAATAGGAGAGTAAAATCTCAGAAGTTTGGACGTGGTAAGTAATCTAGAAAATCTAAAAAGAGACAAGCAAAGGCTCAGTCACGTTGCAGTGTGGGTCATTGAACTGAAATGGAAAGAAGATAATTCCTGTCAGATGACTATGGGGTAATAACAACAACAGCGAAGAGTACAACGAAGTAGGAATCGTTATGAATAGGAAGTTAGGACAAATATTGAACAGTTCAGGGATACTGTTGTTCCCATCAGAATGGACAGGAAACTAACGCTAACAACTGTTGAAGTACACATCCCGACTCTGCAAGCAGAAGATGAAGACGCACAGAAAGGATAACGCAAAATTCAGTACATAAACGGAGATGATTATCTAATGGCAATGAGCGATTGGAATGCGGTGGCAGGGAAAGGAACAGAAGAAAGAGTTACATCACCCCTTCGCATTACAGATCACGTCGCGGTGTTGTTGATGTTGGATAGGCACACAAACTGAGAATAGGAACTTATATCCGGAAGTGGCATCCGATGGCGCAAAAGATAGTCGAAGTTACAGGAGCCGGCCGGGGTGGCCGAGCGGTTCTAGGCGCTACAGTCTGGAACCAAGCGACCGCTACGGTCGCAGGTTCGAATCCTGCCTCGGGCATGGGTGTGTGTGATGTCCTTAGGTTAGCTAGGTTTAAGTAGTTCTAAGTTCTAGGGGACTGATGACCTCAGAAGTTAAGTCCCATAGTGCTCAGAGCCATTTGAACCATTTTTGAATTTACAGGGGTCAACTCCTGGATCTAGGTCATCATTTTGGCAGCAAACGTGACAGGGGTTTTCTTACAATGGCTGTGACAGCATTCAGAACATTATGCAGTGTCGAACAGATTCACGTCTGTCACTACAGTGTAAATAATTATTTCTCAGCAAGTCTTGACCGTTTTCAAGAACGAATTTATTCAAACCTTTGTGACCTCTGCATTCTGGAAGGCACAATAGATCAACACAAGTATACATCTATCCCTGGGGGCCATGTCCACCCCTACATGCAGTTCGTTTTTCCTTGGCACGATGACATCTACCAGCAGGACAATGCAACGTGTTACGCAGTTCACAGTGTGTGTTCGTGGGTCAGAGAGCACCAGAATGAGTTTATTGTACCGCACTGACTACCAAACACTCCCGATTAAACCCAGACGAGAATCTGTGGGCCACCTCGATCGAGCTGCTGGAACCACTGATCCTCAACCGAGAAAACTAACGCAGCTGGCCACGGCAATGGAGTCGGCATAGCTCCACATTCCTGTCGGTACCTTCCAGAACTACATTGACTCTTCTAGCACGTATCGCGCTGCAAAAGGTAGTTATTCAGGCTTTTGATAGGTGGTCACATTAGGTTACTGAACAGTGTAAATAATTATTCCTCAGCAAGTCTTGGCCGTTTTCAAGAACGAATTTTTTCAAACCTTTGCGAGCTGTGGGGCAGCACCAGTACAAAATGTTTCCAAATTTATGAAAATTATAAGCAAACACGGTGACAAAAGAAGGAAAAATACTGGGAAAGATAGGTAGACAGCAGAGAAAAAAAAGAGAGAAGCTATATTGTGACAGTACCAGAGTGAAACCGACGTGGTTGAAGCTGGCGATGGCGATGTGGCTGGAGACTAACATGAGGACGCCAATGAAGCAGTTGTGGATGGCGAACGTCTGTATGCCTTGGAGAAAGGTGTCCGTGGCTTCGGCGGCCGTGACGTTTCCGGCAGCTGAGACGGGCTCCGTGGAGTACATGACGCGCAGCACGGCGTCTGTGAGCGTGTCGTTAGGCAGTTGTCGGTAGCCCGACATGTAGGACACCGCCGCCGTCGAGATGGCTTCCCCCATCTGCGTGCCGTAGTCCACCATGACGCCGATCAGCGTGCCGAAGAAGAGCACGTTCAGCGGGCCGGTCACGCCGCTGCACAGCGACATCAGCAGCCCCAACGCCAGCAGCAGCCGCTCGCAGCCCGTCGTGTAGCGGTACTGCCAACATAATCACATGTCTAGCCATGACGGTGAAAGTTACTAACGATTAACCCGGGGCAAAGTGCAACGACGCAGATGCAGGTTGCCTATCTAACGACTTCCAGTGGCAACAAAAATTTTATTTTCAGTGTCTGTATAAATAAAAATGTAAATGTTCGTTTGTACAAAATCGTAAATGTACGAAAGTTCTTCTCCCATTCCTTTGAAGTTCTAACACAAAGTTCCATTCGAATAAGAGCGTGATTTTATATACCTTCTGGAGGTACCCTAAGCAAAGAAGGGAAAGCAGAAAGGTGGAAGGAGTATATAGAGGGTCTATACAAGGGCGATGTACTTGAGGACAATATTATGGAAATGGAAGAGGATGTAGATGAAGATGAAATGGGAGATATGATACTGCGTGAAGAGTTTGACAGAGCACTGAAAGACCTGAGTCGAAACAAGGCCCCGGGAGTAGACAACATTCCATTAGAACTACTGACGGCCTTGGGAGAGCCAGTCCTGACAAAACTCTACCATCTGGTGAGCAAGATGAATGACACAGGCGAAATACCCTCAGACTCAAGAAGAATATAATAATTCCAATCCCAAAGAAAGCAGGTGTTGACAGATGTGAAAATTACCGAACTATCAGTTTAATAAGTCACGGCTGCAAAATACTAACGCGAATTCTTTACAGACGAAAGGAAAAACTAGTAGAAGCCAACCTTTGGGAAGATCAGTTTGGATTCCGTAGAAATATTGGAACACGTGAGGCAATACTGACCTTACGACTTATCTTAGAAGCTAGATTAAGGAAAGGCAAACCTACGTTTCTAGTATTTGTAGACTTGGAGAAAGCTTTTGACAATGTTGACTGGAATACTCTCTTTCAAATTCTGAAGGTGGCAGGGGTAAAATACAGGGAGCGAAAGGCTATTTACAATTTGTACAGAAAGCAGATGGCAGTAATAAGAGTTGAGGGGTATGAAAGGGAAGCAGTGGTTGGGAAGGGAGTGAGACAGGGTTGTAGCCTATCCCCGATGCTATTCAATGTGTATATTGAGCAAGCAATGAAGGAAACAAAAGAAAAGTTCGGAATAGGTATTAAAATCCATGGAGAAGAAATAAAAACTTTGAGGTTCGCTGATGACATTGTAATTCTGTCAGAGACAGCAAAGGACTTGAAAGAGCAGTTGAACGGAAAGGATAGTGTCTTGAAGGGAGGATATAAGATGAACATCAACAAAAGCAAAACGAGGATAATGGAATGTAGTCGAATTAAGTCGGGTGATGTTGAGAGTATTAGATCAGGAAATGAGACAGTTAAAGTAGTAAAGGAGTTTTGCTATTTGGGGAGCAAAATAACTGATGATGGTCGAAGTAGAGAGGATATAAAATGTAGACTGGCAATGGCAAGCAAAGCGTTTCTGAAGAAGATAAATTTGTTAACATCCAATATAAATTTAAGTGTCAGGAAGTCGTTTCTGAAAGTATTTGTATGGAGTGTAGCCATGTATGGAAGTGAAACATGGACGATAAATAGTTTAGACAAGAAGAGAATAGAAGCTTTCGAAATGTGGTGCTACAGAAGAATGGTGAAGATTAGATGGGTAGATCACATAACTAATGAGGAGTTGTTGAATAGAATTGGGGAGAAGAGGAGCTTGTGGCACAACTTGACTAGAAGAAGGGATCGGTTGGTAGGACATGTTCTGAGGCATCAAGGGATCACCAATTTAGTATTGGAGGGCAGCGTGGAGGGTAAAAATCGTAGAGGGAAATCAAGAGATGAATACACCAAACAGATTCAGAAGGATGTAGGTTGCAGTAGGTACTGGCAGATGAAGAAGCTTGCACAGGATAGAGTAGCATGGAGAGCTGCATCAAACCAGTCTCAGGACTGAAGACCACAACAACTGGAGGTCCCTGATTGACTGCAAAAAATCGCAACACCAAGAAGGACTTGTGCAAAATAAACGAAAGTTGGAAGTCGTGTTTCTAGAACTGACAGATGATGTCTATCCAAATCTCGCGCAGTCGCATAGGAGTGGCTTTAGTAGCGTCACTATGAGGATGCAAATCAGATTTGATTTAAATACACGCTAGACGTGGTGAATGATTTTAGTCAAGATTACCTTTAGGGCGACACGCACGCCGTTGTCAACATCTCACTGAGTTTGAACGAAGCCGCGTAATAAGGCTACAAGAAGCTGGATGTTACTTCTGCGATACTGCAGAAACACTTGCCTGGAGTGTAGCCACTGTATTTGATTGCTGGCAGCGGTGGTCACGAGGGTGTACGGTCGCAAGAAGTCCGGGCTCTGGATGGCCGTTAGGGAAATGTCCGGACTATGGCTCTTGCATCATACTCCATCTGCAGCAGCAATTGTCACCACAATGGCGCAAGGAACTGTTACCAATCGGTTACTTCAAGGACGGCTTCGATCCAGACGCCCTGTAGCGTGCATTCTATTGATCCCAAACCACCGATATTTCCGACTTCAGTGGTTTCAAGCGAGAGCATACTGGAGGGCAGAGTGGAGGTCTGTTGCGTTTTCTGATGAAAGCTGGTTCTGCTTCGGTACCTGCAACCAACTTGTCTGCGTGCTAGACACACTGGACGCACACCTGGAGTTTTGGTGTGGAGTGCGATTTCGTATGACAGTATGAGCACTCTCGTGGTTATCCCACTCACCCTGACTGCAGATTTCTACGTCAGTATAGTGATTCCAACATGTTTTACTGCCATTCATGAACAGCATTCCACCCTGACTGCAGATTTCTACGTCAGTCTAGTGATTCCAACATGTTTTGCTGCATTCATGAACAGCATTCCAGGGGATGTAGTCCAACAGTCCAGCGCACGTCCACATACCGATGTTGTAACCCAACATGCTCTACAGAATGTCGTCATGTTGTTTTGTCCTGCTCGACCACCAGATCTGTCTCCAGTCGAGCACTTATGGGGCATCGTTGGACAACAACTCAAGCATCATCCACAACCAGCATTAACTGCCCCTGTATTGGTCGACCAAGTGCAACAGACATGCAACTCCGTCACACAAACTGACATCCAGCACCTGTACAACACAATGTATGCTTGTCTACATGCTTGCATTCATCAATCTTGCAGTTGCACCCGTTATTAATGTATGAGCATTTCACATTTGCATTGGCTTATCTTGTGCTTACATTTAACTGTGTTCTTTCAATGTTAATCCCTTAAAAATATGTTACCTAGACAAACATATTCCCGAATTTTTCATTATTCTACTGTAATTACTTTTTGGTGTTGTGGTAATAAAAAGGTATGTAGGCCTATGTACGACACTCCAGTAGATATAAAAAATGCGCATATTCGTACGCAGCGTCATGTTAAAATTTCACAGGAATCAGAGAACAACTTTCGGAGATTTACCATTTTATGTCTGTGTTATAACGTAAATATAAATGTTCATGTGTTTAAAGTCTTAAGTGTCCGAAACTTCTTCGCCTATTGATTTGAAATATGTACACAACGCGCATCTTTTTATCTTCTTACTAGAGCTCCATATATAATGTATAACCATATACATAATAATCATTGGTGAACTCTATATAAAAATGTAAATGTTCGTTTGTTGAAAATTTAATGCTCTGAAAGTTCTTCACTGATCACTTCTAAATTATGACCAAACGTTACATTCAAAGACGTGCGTGTTTTTATATAGCTTTTTAATATGTATAATATATAAATAAATATATAAAGGGGAAACGTTAGTACCAAAAATCTCAGAAAGACCATGACCGATTTACTTTAAACTTATATGTGTGTGTATGTGTGCGTGGGCGTGTGTGTGCATGTGTTGTCAGAAAAGAAGAATGTTGTATTTATTGGTTATCGGCCTATGATAAGAATACTACTGCAGCCTCTGAATATGCAGTAACAATAAACAAGGCTCGGGACCAGTGAGAGGGAGCAGATGGAGAGAGAGGGGAGGAGAAGATGGACATATAACATAAGGAAGAGATGATGGACAGAGAGAGGAGGAGGAGGAGATGGAAAGAGACAGAGGGACAAAGAGGTTAGGACGTATGTCCTATTACCATGCGTATTAGAAACGTGTACTTTCACGTACCTTTGTTTCCATTTAACCAGACTGAGCTACAGCAACGCGTGGCCAGGAACAGCTAGTATTCCATATAAATAGTGACCAAATTTCAAAAATTTTAAATGCTGACATAATCTGCTCATTAATAGATACGTTATTTGAAAGGTTCAGCACAATAATAGGAGTGTTATAGCTGGAAACTGTTTGTACACCTTAAAGCCAGCGTAACTCACCGCACGCGAACACTCGGACTATATTTATCCAGCATTTGAGAATGGAAAAGAATCAAAGCATTTGAGATGCTGTGCTATAAAAGAACTTTGAAAACCAGGTGGACTGATAAGGTAAGGAACGGGGAGGTTCTCATCAGAATCGGCAAAAAAGGAACATATGCAAACACTGACAATAAGAACACGTATCATGTTCGAGTATAATGACTTTTCTGGAGACTAGAAATCTACTCTGTGGGAATCAGCATGGGTTTCGAAAAAGACGATTGTGAAACCCAGCTCACGCTATTCGCCCACGAGACTCAGAGAGCCATAGACACGGGTTCCCAGGTAGATGCCGTGTTTCTTGACTTCCGCAAGGCGTTCGATACAGTTCCCCACAGTCGTTTAATGAACAAAGTAATATCATTTGGACTATCAGACCAATTGTGTGATTGGATTGAAGAGTTCCTAGATAACAGAACGCAGCATGTCATTCTCAATGGAGAGAAGTCTTCCGAAGTAAGAGTGATTTCAGGTGTGCCGCAGCGGAGTGTCGTAGGACCGTTGCTATTCACAATATACATAAATGACCTTGTGGATGACATCAGAAGATCACTGAGGCTTTTTGCGGATGATCCTGTGGTATATCGAGAGGTTGTAACAATGGAAAATTGTACTGAAATGCTGGAGGATCTGCAGCGAATTGACGCATGGTGCAGTGAATGGCAATTCAATCTCAATGTAGACAAGTGTAATGTGCTGCGAATGCATAGAAAGAAAGATCCCTTATCATTTAGCTACAATATAGCAGGTCAGCAACTGGAAGCAGTTAATGCCATAAATTATCTGGGAGTAAGCATTATGAGTGATTTTAAATGGAATTTTCATATAAAGTTGATCGTCGGTAAAGCAGATGCCAGACTGAGATTCATTGGAAGAATCCTAAGGCAATGCAATCCGAAAACAAAGGAAGTAGGTTACAGTACGCTTGGTAGCCCGCTGCTTGAATACTGCTCAGCAGTGTGGGATCCGTACCAGATAGGGTTGATAGAAAAGATAGAGAAGATCCAACGAAGAGCAGCGCGCTTCGTTACAGGATCATTTAGTAATCGCGAAAGCGTTAAGGAGATGATAGATAAACTCCAGTGGAAGACTCTGCAGGAGAGACACTCAGTAGCTCGGTACCGGCTTTTGTTGAAGTTTCGAGAACATACCTTCACCGAAGAGTCAAGCAGTATATTGCTCCCTCCTACGTATGTCTCGCGAAGAGACCATGAGAATAAAATCAGTGAGATTAGAGCCCAAACAGAGGCATACCGACAATCCTTCTTTCCACGAACAATACGAGACTGGAACAGAAGGGAGAACCGATAGAGGCACTCAATGTACCCTCCGCCACACACCGTCAGGTGGCTTGCGGAGTATGGATGTAGATGTAGATGTAGATGTAGAGAAGGAAAAAGACTATAGGACATGTACTAAGATACCAGGGAATTACTCCCATCGTACTAGAGCAGTGGTTTCCAACTTGGGGGTAATTACCGACTAAGGGGTAAAATAAAATTATCTGAGAGGTAAAAACAAGGTTTTGACTGTGTCTGTCGCGAAACTAAATTATTTTTGAGATATCAGTATTATGAATATCATCATCATTTTCAAGACTGCTATACTGATTACGTAAGTTACTAGTGATTAATTTTTTCGAATGCTATCATCAAAGCACGACATGATGTGGAACACATACTTCTTCATATAGTCCACACATTACACGTGTACTTTGCTTATTATCGTGCACCTATGACAGTAAAAGTGAGACATACGTTTAACAAACGCGAAATATGTCATGACAATTTCTTCCCTGCGTTATGTGTACTTCCAGAAATGGACCGAAATTGTTTCATCACTCACTTTGAAACCGATAAACGAACTAACTGACAGTGTAACATTACAGTAACTACATGATGTCTAATACAGTTCTCTAACAATATTATTGTTAGTGGCACTGGGCAGACACAAAGAATTGGGAGCGTGAAGGCTACTAATTTCAGCCAGTCCAGAGGTAAGGAGTCCAGCAATCAGGTGATTTAAAAACTGTAAATATAGTCCACACATCTAAAGTTGATTGATTTTAAAAAGGGGGTTGCTTCATCATGTATCCTAGCACTCAGACTACAGAAACACAGCACATGGAAAAGAAACGTTGTAGTAAATGTTTAAATATACGCAAGTACAATTTTAACTATGTGGCAATGAAGTAAGAAAGGACGGGAATGCACTTGGACCGTGATCTACGATGGGGCACTGACTGAGAACAGCCAACCAAACAATGATCTCAGAAAGGTTGAGAAATACTGTAGTAGAGGGAGTTGTAGAGGTTAAAGACTGTTAAGCAAGACACAGGTTCGAAGACACACACAACTAATTTACAACTCTGGTTGCAAATGCTATTCTGAGATGAAGAGTTTGGTACAGAATTTGTGGCGGGCCGCGTCAATCCAGTCAGAAGACTGATGGTTTAAAGAAGAAAAACAATGTAGGGAATGAGACCTAGAGGCTTACAACAAATTCTACACGTAATTAAAAAACTGTAAGAAACTTTTTCTGGCTAATATCCCCAACGAAATGATTAAAGGAAAAAATTTTATCACTCAGTACATTTTCGCTGTTCATGAAGCAAAACTGTCGCATGAAGTATGAGGTTTTAGTTCATTTCTTCTTTACCACGTACTAATTGTATTAGCAACACGTTTTGTACACAGTGTCCACAAGCAGTACTAAGTGGACCTGCAAAATTATGCCGTTGTTGAACAACATGGTTCACGAGCTATGACGACATAAACAGTGAGGCGAGTGAAAAAAATCTAGCTTTTGCTTAAAAGGGAGTGCCAATTACCAGGTTTAAACCCACTCACTGTTTGGTGATGAGAGCACTTAGCAAATTTCAACAAACTTTAAGCAACATTTTAAACCTTTTCTGAACTTTTTCTCGTTTACATGCTTAATTTCACATTTTAGCACATCAATTCATCTGGAAAGTAATCAGAAGTTTGAAGCTTTTTTATGCATGAGAGTTGGTTTGTTCAAAGATTGGGGGGTTTAACGGTCTCAGTTCATAAACGGCGATCGCGGTGCACAATCTCAGTTGCAGGCTACTTATTTAACAGCTTCCAGCGGCAACAAAAATATTACCTCTAATGACCTCGTCGTCGTCGGACGGTACAACACTAATTTGCACTAAGAAAAATATGATTTTCAATATTTCGCAAATTTAAAATGTCATCATAATGTAAAGGTGCAACATAGTGATACAAGGATTAAAGTTACAGACTGAGTATTTTGTATTTACACAGCTTTATAATTAGTATTCGTTTGGGAAGACTTTTCGTGAACAGTACAGCACGTGGCGAAGCCACACACACTGCTCTTTCCAGTAGTAGCGGAAAAAGAGAGTGGAATGAAATTAACGTAGAAAATAAGTTCGCAGATTCATAAAGCTGATAAGATGATGAGTTTATTGATTCTGTGCACAGACCTATTTACTGCAAAATTAAAAAGATCACTAATTCAGTCTATAAATTTGAGTAGCAACACTGATTTTCTCCGACCACCAAACACCACTGAAGCAGGTCTGCCTGGTTGACTATAAGCTGGAGAGAGTTAAACGTTTTACCAAATCACCATTTAATTACACTACTGGCCATTAAAATTGCTACACCAAGAAGAAATGCAGATGATAAACGGGTAATCATTGGAGAAATATATTATACTAGAATTGACATGTGATTACATTTTCACGCAATTTGGGTGCATAGATCCTGAGAAATCAGTACCCAGAAAAACCACCTCTGGCCGTAATAACGGCTCTGATACGCATGGGCATTGAGTCAAACAGAGCTTGGATGGCGTGTACAGGTACAGCTGCCCATGCAGCTTCAATACCATACCACAGTTCATCAAGAGTAGTGACTGGCGTATTGTGACGAGCCAGTTGCTCGGCCACCATTGACCAGACGTTTTCAGTTGGTGAGAGATCTGAAGAATGTGCTGGCCAGGGCAGCAGTCGAACATTTTCTGTATCCAGAAAGGCCCGTACAGGACCTGCAACATGCGGTCGTGCATTATCCTGCTGAAATGTAGGGTTTTGCAGGGATCGAATGAAGGGTAGCACCACGGGTCGTAACACATCTGAAATGTAACGTCCACTGTTCAAAGTGCCGGCAATGCGAACAAGAGGTGACCGACACGTGTAACCAATGGCACCCCATACCATCACGCCGGGTGATACTCCAGTATGGCGATGACGAATACTTGCTTCCAATGTGCGTTCACCGCGATGTCGCCAAACACGGATGCAGCCATCATGAGGCTGTAAACAGAACCTGCATTCATCCGAAAAAAAGACGTTTTGCCATTCGTGCACCCAGGTTCGTCGTTGAGTTCACCATCGCAGGCGCTCCTGTCTGTGATGTAGCGTCAAGGGTAACCGCAGCCATGGTCTCCGAGCTGATAGTCCATGCTGCTGCAAACGTCGTCGAACTGTTCGTGCAGATGGTTGTTGTCTTGCAAACGTCCACATCTGGTGACTCAGGAATCGAGACGTGGCTGCACGATCCGTTACAGCCATGCGGATAAGATGCCTGTCATCTAGACTGCTAGTGACACGAGGCCGTTGGGATCCAGCACGGCGTTCCGTATTACCCTCCTGAACCCACCGATTCCATATTCTGCTAACAGTCATTGGATCTTGACCAACGCGAACAGCAATGTCGTGATACGACAAACGGCAATCGCGATAGGCTACAGTCCGACGTTTATCAAAGTCGGAAATGTGATGGTACGCATTTCTCCTCCTTACACGAGGCATCACAAGAACGTTTCACCAGGCAACGCCTATCAACTGCTGTTTGTGTACGAGAAACCGGTTGAAACTTTCCTCGTGTCAGCACGTTGTAGGTGTCACCACCGGCGCCAACCTTGTGTGAATGCTCTGAAAAGCTAATCATTTGCATATCACAGTACATTCTTCCTGTCGGTTAAATTTCGCGTCTGTAGCATGTCATCTTCGTTGTGTAGCAATTTTAATGGCCAGTAGTGTAATATCTATTAAAATCAGTCAAGATGGTGAGTTTTCTTAGAGTTGGAGTCGTTACTTTCAAACCTGGCCAGAGGGTACGGCGCGTTGGGTCACCAGTGGTCCAAGAATTCGAAGAACTGGCGCCCAATCAAGCCTGATAGCCTTAACTTCAAACAGTCAAGCCGTTCCCCCGGTGTGAGACCACGAGAACCGTTAGTACCTCCTCCCAAAGTTATGTTGGCATCGGGCACATCTTTGCCGCTGTAGAGTATCGCCCAAAGTAACAAAAGTACGTATAACTGATCTCCGGGTCTGGAGGAACTCGACGACCAGAGGGTCCTTCAGTCCAAGAAGAACGTCATCATGACGTTACCGGCGGGGGGAGATGTGAGATGTTTCCATTGCTAACTTTGCCGTTTGGCATCGAACTGTCGCAATGCTTTCGGACGGAATCCTCCTGCTGCACGATAACGCCCGCCCCCACATTGACGATCAGACGAAGGCTACGCTTCAGCGATCTGACTGTGAAACACTACAGCCTCCTCCTCAACGTATGGTTTTCACGCCTTCGGTAACCTGAAGACTGACATGCTTGGACGTCGGTTTCAGTCGGACGAGGGCTTGCGAAAGTGGATGCGGTTGTGGATCCGTCAGCTGCCGACCACCTTCTACGATACTTGATCGCCTCATCTCCCAGTGGAATAAATGTCTAAAAGCGTGTGAGATTACTTTCGAATGGAATCGTTCCAGGCCCTGTTTTGGCGCGTGTTCGGCTTTCATTCCACTACTCCTCATAGTAAGCTCTAACGTACCGTCCTGTTTCGGCTGACTTATTTCGACTCCCGTGGCTTACATTTCAACTCTCGACGTTATTTCTCGCCCTCTCTCCAGGTTTAATTTTTAGTTTTCATTGTGTTATTGAACTTCCTGATGTATTTCCAGTGTGTAGCACCTGGCCTATAGCACGAAAGCAGCTCGCCAAATCGTTGGTAAACGTTACTAGACAAGCACGGGCCACGTCAATGTACGTTTCATTTGGGTTTATAATATACTTTCGTGTTAAATTTCACTCAACACCTTTCACTTCTTGTAACTTTACCCTGTGCCATTTTTTTAAAATTAAACCGACTAGACAATCAGCTCCTGAACTAGATTAACAAGACAGATACCTATG
The DNA here is from genome assembly GCF_023898315.1 of Schistocerca nitens. NCBI lineage: Eukaryota > Metazoa > Arthropoda > Insecta > Orthoptera > Acrididae > Schistocerca > Schistocerca nitens. The sequence goes on from NC_064617.1 coordinate 743,590,473, forward strand.
CGGTCAAGGGACAGAAGTTCAGCAAGTAAGTGGCTCTCACCCTCTGATGGGGAAAACGGTTTAGGCCATCCGTCATTTTTTTTTTTAAATCTCAGTCGCCACTGATGTCACAACAACTCCAGTCACTGCAACACTCCATTAAGGCCAATGATAGAACCTCCAGTCGCTACAGTGACCCCAGGCAAATATTGCAGAAATGAATTTGCAAATATTTGCAGAAATACCAGAGAAAATGAGATGACACAGGTTATAGTATATACAACAGTATAAGCAGAAACGTTCCAGTTAACAAACGAACACAAACGAGCAGAATGCGAGATAAATATGAATGTGTGATTATTATCCGCCATTCGCTTCACCATGAAACACTGTCGCGGTTAGTAAAGATATACCGGGTGATCAAAAAGTCAGTGTAAATTTGAAAACTTAATACACCACGGAATAATGTAGATAGAGAGGTAAAATTGGCACACATGTTTGGTATGACATGGGGTTTTATTAGAACCAAAAAAAAAAAAAAAACAAGGTATTGCTAAACGCGTGAAAGATCTCTTGCGCGCGTCGTTTGGTGATGATCGTGTGCTCAGCCGCCACTTTCGTCATGCTTGGCCTCCCAGGTCCCCAGACCTCAGTCCGTGCGGTTATTGGCTTTGGCGTTACCTGAAGTCGCAAGTGTATCGTGGTCGACCGACATCTCTAGGGATGCTGAAAGACAACATCTGACGCCAATGCCTCACCATAACTCCGGACATGCTTTACAGTGCTGTTCACAACATTTTTCCTCGACTACAGCTATTGTTGAGGAATGATGGCGGACATATTGAGCATATCCTGTAAAGAACATCATCTTTGCTTTGTCTTACTTTGTTATGCTAATTATTGCTATTCTGATCAGATGAAGCGCCATCTGTCGGACATTTTTTGAACGTTTGTATTTTGTTTTTTTTTTTTTTTGTTCTAATAAAACCCCATGTCATTCCAAGCATACATGTCAATTTGTACCTCTCTATCTACATTATTCCGTGATTTATTCAGTTTTCAAATTTATACTGACTTTTTGATCACCCGGTATTTGAAATTCAAATTTATCGATTTAGTTACCTTCTAATTGCTCTCAAATTTCATACATGGCGGACCTACCTTAACGTCGATATCAGTAAAAAGATGCATTTCAACCTACCAGTTGAAGAAATGACACACTGGGCACTGGTTCCGGTTTCTCTTTCTTGTCCGGTTCAGTGAATTCTCTGAAACAGAGGATGCAGGCTGGGTGAGATACAATACTAATGATGAATTTGTATTTAATATTGTGATTCAGAGTGTGAAATTTTGATGTGTAACGAGAAACAACCTTTTACAACAGTATTTCAAGACAAAGTCCCAGTACTTACGGTTCAAGCGGATCGCTCCCTTTCCCATTCTTATCGAGACGCTCCGCTTTCTGAGATGACCCTGGTTCTTTTTGTTTGCTCTTCATCTTGCCGTTATAATCCTAAAATCGTAAAAGCATCAATTTCAGAGATTCCAGATTGAATAACTTAGGTTACTGTAATATACTCTTATTTTCATTGAGGAGAGAGGACAACAATTTTCTCATGACAGTGATGAATGAACGCACATCTAAGTTAGTTCATCTAATATCCTTTCACTCCAGCGATGAGGAGACACACTCAGAGAGTGATGGAGATAAGTGTCTCATTTCCTGTTATAATTACCTCCGCATCACCTGATTTAATTTTATTCTACTTCATTACCCTCAATTTATTTTTATTGATGTTACTCTTACCTAATTTCCAAGACTATCCACAGTTGAACTGATTTTTTATGCTCTTTGCCATCTGACAGATTATAGTTTCCTCGGCAAATGTCACGCCTTTATTCCTTCTTCCTGAAACTTAAATCCCTATCCAAATTTTTCTCTGCTTTTCCTTATCACTTGTTAAATGTACAAATTGAATAACATGGGGGGGGGGGGGGATAGGCAACAATTATATCACAATAATCAGCCGACACAGTTAATATACAGTGTGTCCTGAAACGTTTGCAACAAAATAGTACAGACATTAGTGAATCCTAAAGAGAGCTGAGGGACTAATGGTATACGCTGAGTATATCATTTGGTTCAAGGTACTGAATGATCAACGCATGTGAGGTATGTGTAAATTGCTTACGTTACGTAACAACCAACATCGACGCTGATGACATCTGGAAAAACAATCGTCTGTGGTGTGTCCATGTCTACGTTTATCAGTGGGATCAATTCGCAACTGGTTGTCAAAGATTGAGTATTACTTGTTACAAGAACTTGCAGATATTTTTATAATCGGGAATGCCCAAAGAAATTTATTAAATAAGAGATTAAATTTCGATTTTTTAGCTCTCAGGACGCAATACCTTGCCTATAATGTCTCGCTATTTAATTGTGTCTCAGATATTTCCATAGCAACCATTTTGTGTAACATCCTTCAGAAAACGACATGCAAAATTTTATTTTCAGTTTCGGGTAACCAACAATTTTGCACACTTAGGTATCATTGTCTCATCCAATATTAACGCTAAAAAAGCAAAATTTTGCAAAAATAATAATGTAGTGCTTGCCTACACAGTAAATCAAATTATTCGGCAGTGTATTAAATATTGTACGCTCGCGCATGTCATATGTTCTTAAATTATTAAGAGAAAAACAGACTTCTATACGCAAAACAAGGAACTGGTAAATACTTCCACTTTATTCTGTTTACGAGTCAAAAGAATATAGTTTGTTTCGGCGTTTTATTCTGAATAGTGTGCAAACGGAATGTTCGAAAAATAAAAATTACACATAATCTAGTAAGTAAGATGAAAATCAATTTTCACTCCATTATGAGCTTCACAACATTTAAATTTTTGTCACAAAGAGGTCACAATGTACTAAGTACGTTAAAGTTTCATTTCAATACCTATTAAAGTTTTCAAATTACAAGTAAAACATACAGACCATGACGTTCAGGTAACCTTAAAACAGTTCACGTACAGGTAAACATTTTGTAATAAATAAGGATGTCTTGTTAACGAAAAGCGCCTAGATGTATAAATAACAGTTCCCGTGCGGCAAACTAAAAGGTATTTTCTTGTTAACCACTGCAATTTAGCCTATGCTTGGAATGCTGAGAACATGACGTCTCTCCCTCAACATTTATCGCAAATTTTTGACACTGGAGAATGTAGTCTGCTGCGAGCAATATGTAAGAATGGCTAGTGAATTTTAAGAAAAGTCGCATATGAAACAGAATAAATGGCAGTTCATATCCACAGGTAACACAAAGCTGACGATCCATGTATGCAAATTCTCTGGGAGACATGAAACCATTTACATTCACTAGCAGCGGAGGTCCGTTTTAAATAAGCTCAGTAAATGGTAACGACCCTCACACGGGGACATTTAGCAAAAATTGAAATGCCTTAGTTGTATCTGATAATGTTTTCGTGAAATGTTTGGAAAATACAAAATGCACTGTATAAAAAGTTACAATAAACTGTAAAAATGAGCCATTTGAAGTCGGTTCGTCGTAGCTTATATCTCGTCGAAGCTACTACGAGTACTCAGTGGTAGTTTCTTTTCCTGTCGCAAATCATGAAATATGATTTCCCACAGGAATCCGAATGATTTGTATTCGCACGAATTACTTAAAAACAACGTAAGTGCGTCATTGTAGCCTGTGGTACTTTCCCGGAACTTTCTGTATCGCTGGGCTCCTTGTCCTCGATCGGTAGATGTCGGAAAATGTCGGGTTTCTAGTGTTCTGTGTCCGGCCATTGCCATCCAAATCATTGTAAAAATAATCACCCTGGTCAACAATGGGAGAAACTGAGGAGTCACAGTAACAATACCGTGTGTGACACTGGTAGCAGCTTCCACGTCACGTGTGTCGCGGGGAGGTGTTGCACACATCAAAAAAACTTTTGAATCACCCCGTTCCCATAACTCCTGAAGACAGACGTTGACTGTGGATATTGTATCAGAGCACAGTCCCTCTGACAACCATGCATGAACAGCGCCTATTAGACGGAGGGGGTCCGACAGTCGATCAGTTCCAGTCATTCCACCATGAAGGAGGTACACGGCTTTTGTTGTCTGTATTTCAACTATGCCTAGACGGTCAATACAGAGGTTCGATCGCGTCCGCATTGTTACTTTGTGCCAGGAAGGGCTCTCAACAAGGGAAGTGTCCTGGCGTCGTAAACCAAAGTGATGTTGTTCGGACATGGAGGAGATACAGAGAGACAGGAACTGTCGATGACATGCCTCGCTCAGGCCGCCCAAGGGTTACTACTGCAGCGGATGACCGCTAACTAAGGATTATGCTCGGAGGAATACTGACAGCAACGTCACCATGTTGAATAATGCTTTTCGTGCAGCCACAGGACGTCATGTTGCGGCTCAAACTGTGGGCAGTAGGCTGCACGATGCGCAATTCACTCCCGACGTCCATGGAGAGGTCCATCTTGGCACGACACCATGTATCGCGGTACAGTTGGGCTCAACAACATGCCGAATGGACCGCTCAGGATTGGCATCCCGTTCTCTTCGCCGATGAGTGTCGAATATGCCTTCAACCAGACAATCATCAGAGATGTGTTTGGAGGCAACCCAGTCAGGCTGAGCGCCTTAGACATAGTGTCCAGCAAGGGCAGCAGGGTGGAGGTTCCCTGCTTTTTTGGGATGGCATGGAAGGCGCCGTAACGGCTGTGGGATACATGAATGTCGTCCTCCGACCGAGAATACAACCATATTGGCAGCATATTGGCGAGGCATTCCTCTTCATGGACGACAATTCACGCCCCATCGTGCACATCTTGTGAATGACTTTCTTCAGGATAACGACTTCACTCGACTAGAGTGGCCAGCATGGTCTCCAGAGATGAGCACTATAGATTGAAAAGGGCTGTTTATGGACGACGTGATTCATAACCGCTCTGAAGGATCTACGCCGAATCTCCGTTGAGGAGTGGGACAATCTGGATCAACAGTGCCTTGATGAACTTGTGGATAGTATGCCACGACGAATACAGGCATGCATCAATGCAAGAGGACGTGCTACTGGGTATTAGAAGAACCGGTGAGAACAGCAATCTGGACCATCACCTTTGAAGGTCTCGCTTATGGTGGTACAACATGCAATGTGTGGTTTTCATGAGCAATAAAAAGGGTGGAAATGATTTTTATGTTAATCTCTATTTCAATTTTCTGTACAAGTTCCGGAACTCTCGGGAACGAGGTGATGCAAAACTTTTTTTGATGTGTGTATTTTGTCTGTTTCTAAATGACTGATTAAGCGATTCTGAGGGGTTCACCAGTGATATCTACAACTTCTCGGAGAAGGAGGATTACATATTATAGTCTGTAGACTCTCAATCCGAAGTACAACGTATGTTCGTGATAACAACGCTGTTTCACTTGTTTCCCCGATCTTGTCCCCGTGGAAGTCTCATTTGGACTGACAACAATAATGAAAACAGTATACTGATAAACATTATTTGTTCGTAATTGCTCTTAGCATATGCACAAAATAGCTGAGATTCTGAGAAATAAACGGAACTATTTTGGATAACGTCGGATCTTTGTTCTCACAAAACCAATCCAAAACAATTTTAGAACAACACAACATATAATCATCGAGTGACCTCCAACATTTTACGTACAGTTTACATCTTAGAATAAACAAAGAATAAATCTTACGTTATGAGTCTTACCCTCTATGGAGATGTTTCCTTCGGGATGGCACGAGCTGAAGTAGCAATCTGTCGTACATCTCGCTAATTATAGGAATAACGAAGGATATGACGTACACAAGCACAGAACATTGGTGTCAAGAATAGTGATCGTATTTCCTGTCTTATCGAAAGATAATCTTATCACTTCCTGTTGACAGAGAAGTTGTACTCGCCCGTCTACATAACAGGTGTGGTATCAGCTTGCAATCGCGCAGAAAACTCGTGAAAGACAGTTACGGTGTGGTAATATTTGCTGTTGTACCCATTCTCTACCCATTTTTTCCACACATAGCTTTAATTCATTACTGGTTTATCCAAGAATCAGTGTGGTCTACTAGTAGATTCGGTTTGTTAAAAGTTACAGATGAAGTCGAATTATACATCAAACTCCAGACAGACACACTACTTTCAGAAGTTGAACCCTACACGTACATTTACATACATACTTAGCAAGCCACCATAAGGCGCATAGTAGAGGGTACACTAATAACAATGATGGTCATTCTCTTTCCTGTACTACTTGTGTACGTGCCCTATTTACTCTTGTCTTGTCTTCGCGATCCTTGTGCAAGATATACTCGTATGTAATAGTACTGTTGTGCAATATGTCGCAAATGTTGGGTCTCTATAAAGTTTTTCCCATTAGTGCTTCGCAGAAAGGTCTTCTTCCCATTAGCACTTCTCATTTGTGTTCAACGAGCATAATCTAGCAGCATGCCCTAGAATTGCTTAGATGTCTTCCTTTAACCTGACATGGAGCGGATTTCAAATACTCGAGCAGCACTCAAGAATGAGTCAAACATACTGTACGTGCCACAGTATTCTATTATTGCTTGCTGATTTGCAACAAATAATTGATTTCCTTTTCCATATGAGCATAAATTATAGTGTTCCATATTAGACACTTCATGCTTAAATAGTGGAAGTGCTACACAATCATAAAGTCTACACGTTGTAACGCACGAAGCAAATTACAGAGACAGCCTCTCAGCAATAAACCTGATGTCAAAGTCTCTCAAAATTCGATAACTCAAACATGTTAAATAGTTTCTTTCATAGATTAATAATGAATTTCCATTTTTATCCTTTTTCGGTGCTGCGATCTTGGTAACAAGGAACGGGATTTTTTTTCTTTCTAATGGGTGATCCCTTAGGCAAAGTGCGCAGGGGTCATTTTTCAATGCTTCGCTACTATGTCTCCGTCGCCAAACACGAGCATATGGAAGGGATAAACGGCCACAGGAGAATATTTATTTATTGACAAAAACAAATCCGTCTTTTCCATGATCTTATCGCCAAGATTTTAAAAGGAGGAGGAATACGTACTACTAGCGTGAATAAAAAACAAAACTCCTAAAATACAAAATTAACACTTCTTGAACATGCCGCGTCGGTACACCTCGGATGCTGCCGTCCCATCTTCATGGCATGTTTTCTCGTAATGTCGTGTAGTTGCAATTATCTGTTCAATCTTCTACGTGTGAATGTATCAAATTTATCTCCTGCCATGAATGATCCAGCTATGGGGCGCATCGTGGAAGATGCTTCACACTTAGGGCTCTTCACAATAGCACAATGACGAGTGTTTAAATAATGCCAAAAACCCATGAGTCCTATGACACCACCTTCAAACAAATAACGAATCGCGCGACCTCTGATCCACGTGACCTCGTAGTGTTTCGTCCTCAACATAGCGTCCGTGTAGAGGAGAGTGTGGGAATCGACAAAAGCGAGCGACATCCGTAAAAAGAGAAGGAAATTTAGACGCACAGAGTATCAAATCTCTTCCGCCGGCCCACGATGTAGCCGGTATTCCTCTGTTCCTGAACATTGCAGTTCACACATAAAGGCGAAACGGCAAGATGGATCCTATGGAGTCTCCCTCGAGTGAACTGTTTTCTGTTCACCGTCATGTACCAGGTCGAACATAAATCTGAATCGAGCGTTACAGCGTTCACAGTGCGCCATAGTACCATCCAGTGCACAGGATATGTCAGTTCGACGACATTAGGCGACCGGTGGCGAAGTAGGGTGCGATAAATGTCACAGGCCGTTGGTAAGCGACTGACAGGGAGAACGTCCCGTAAGTAGCTGTACCCCAAATAAAACCTACAAAAGGTGGTACATGGCACCGGTATCTCACCAAGCGCCACGGGAGGGTTAAGAAAAGATGGTGCAAGAGCCACCATCAGTAAGTCCGTGAGGCTTGTCGGGCATCGCCACGAAAGGTTGAGATGCATATCAACATATAGAGACACATCTCGATCTTGAGCACTGACACGGCCAAGTCCACCACGTTCGTTAGGTAGAGTAAAGGCATGTTGTTGTTGTTGTTGTTGTGGTCTTCAGTCCTGAGACTGGTTTGATGCAGCTCTCCATGCTACTCTATCCTGTGCAAGCTTCTTCATCTCCCAGTACCTACTGCACTTACATCCTTCTGAATCTGCTTAGTGTATTCATCTCTTGGTCTCCCTCTACGATTTTTACCCTCCACACTGCCCTCCAATACTAAATTGGTGATCCCTGGATGCGTCAGAACATGTCCTACCAACCGATTCCTTATTCTAGTCAAGTTGTGCCACAAACACCGCTTCTCCCCAATTCTATTCAATACCTCCTCATTAGTTATGTGATCTACCCATCTAATCTTCAGCATTCTTCTATAGCACCACATTTCGAAAGCTTCTATTCTCTTCTTGTCCAAACTATTTATCGTCCATGTTTCACTTCCATACATGGCTACACTCCATACAAATACTTTCAGACATGACTTCCTGACACTTAAATCTACACTCTATGTTAACAAATTTCTCTTCTTCAGAAACACTTCCCTTGCCATTGCCAGTCTACATTTTATATCCTCTCTATTTCGACCATCATCAGTTATTTTGCTCCCCAAATAGCAAAACTTCTTTACTACTTTAAGTGTCTCATTTCCTAATCTAATTCCCTCAACATCATCCAGGAGTGTTATCAAACTTTAAACATCATTCCAGCGCTGACAAAGCAACCAAATGCCGCCATGAGACTCAGAACTGTGTGTTTAGGCGTCGGTAGCGTTTGCGCTACATGCGGAATTCGTGACGTCTGACAGACGTTAATAAATTCGGTCCTTTGATGAAGATCCGAAGCACGAACGCGATGATCCACAAGTCCAGCGCGGATATGTTGCAAGAGGCCCCGATAGTCAAAGGTCGTCGTGCGTGAGATGTCGTCCGTGAAGTCGATACTAAGTCAGCGGATTTCATCACACAGTCTGGGTGAGTCCAACGCCAGTATTCAAGGCTACTGATTCATGTACATTCATACGGGTCTCCGAGGCTAATCCATAAGTAGCTAAACAATCCATGACTCTGCGAGCATCACGTTCGTCACGAAGAGTTATTATCAGACCATCTACGAACGCAGTGAACCTAAAAACGATGCTACCAAGAGACAATCCCTTGCAGCAGTGTCGCAGTCCGCACAACAACGCTTCTACTGCTAAAGCTTAGAGTATCGTCGATGAGGAGCACCATTGCCCAACAGAACGACGAATCTGCAAAGTGTTTGATACTCTGCCATTGACGAGTACAATAGATGTTGTGTCTCGTAGAAAACGGACCACCATCTCCACGAAAGCACCCGGGTATTTCATATTCTGAACAGCAGTTAAATACATGTGACTGGTGTGATCAAATGCTTGACTAAAGTCTACTGCAGCCAGCGCTCTCAGTAGCACTTTAGCGAGGGCAATCACGTCTCTGTAACGGCTTAGTGCGAGATAGATATTAAGTGTCCCACTTATCGATTCCTGACCCACTGAGAGGATACGAGACGTCGTACGCCGAATTCGAGCGTCCGGTAGACGTGTGAAGATATTCGTTATCACACATCAACAAAGTTAATGGTTGGCAGCACACAATACGTGATACTGCCCAAGGTTTACAAATTGGGATGATGACTCCTTCCACAAAGGCAGCAGGAAGCTGCACCTCTGGCGTCATGAGCTCTTGACATATGGTAGACAAATAGGGTACCAAGAGCCTCTGGAACGTCCCATAAAACTCCAGAGATAACCCATTCGGCCCTGGTGTCTTATTGGGAGCCCCTTTTCTTAAGGCATCCAATACTTCTTCACCAGTCACCTGTTCTAGCAGGGAGTTCCAGAATAACTGCGGCGTGAATCAAAGTCACAATCTTCGCTTTTTCTCAGCTGTCCGGTTATGGGGGCATAACTGAACACTTCCTGAGGATGGCGTAGTAGAGCTCTGTAGTGCTGCGTCTCTACGCCACAGTTCCTTATTGAACGTCCTCAAGCTGCGCTGAAGGCTCAGCTTGGCACAGACCAGCCATCACTGTAAAGTACACTATTCGTCATCACAGGCGCAGTCTTCACGTGCCTCCCACGGCCGCTTGACATTGACTGCGAGTGAAAACAATGGGAGAAGTTTGAAAATTTGTGCTGGATGGGGATATATATATACTTTCCAGTGTGGGTGCACACCAGTCTCGAACTCTTATGGAAACCGGCGAAATGCCGCGAGTAATGAGGATAATGGGCAAGAGGCACTACATTAGTAGTTGTGGAGGAGTTGAGATTTTAGGTCTGACGCCACCTGAACGATGTGGAGACAAACTCGGAGATTGATTGATACGAGGGCTGTCCAGAAAGTAAGTTACGATTGATCGCGAAATGAAAATCACAGTGAAAATCAGAAATGTTTCATTTGTAACAGTTAGCTACACCTTTCAGCTGCTTCTCTACGTAGTCGCCGTTCTGACTCAGACATTCATCGTAGCGTTGTACCAGCTTTCCAATACCCTCATCATAGAAGGCAGCCGCCAGTGCTTTCCGCCAATTCTCTACGCTGGCCTAAAGCTCGTTGTCTGTGCCAAAATGTTGTCTTCATAGCCAGCGGTTCGTTTGAGCAGAGATGAAACTCAGTGGGAGACAATTACGGGCTGTATTGTGGGTAACCAAACATTTCCAATTGAAACGATGCAGCAACATCTTCATTGCCCCTGCAGAATGTGGCTGAGAATTGTCTTGAAGAAGAAACCGCACGACAGTTATGTAGTGTTGGTTGCATAGCTTCAGGGGAAAATTCTCACCAGGCCATCGTACTTGGCGGGAGACACTATTTTCTATAACATCTTTACTCAGGAATGAAAAGAGCGACATAATTCTACCTAGAGTCATACTAGAGACAGTGCCCAACACATCTTTGCAAAGCTTTATCGGATTTTCATAGTCGTTTCCATTTCGCGAACAATCGTAACTTACTTTCTGGACAGCCCTCGTATAAGCGTCTCGTATAAGTATTATATATGTGTCTCCTATTATAATTACTTCAGCAGCGTATGGTTTAATTTTGCTACACTGCATTGCCCTTGTCTTATCTTCTTCGATGTTACTCTTATAACCTCTTTCAAGACACTATTCATTTCGTTCAACTGATTCTTTTAACTTGTTCGGCTGACAGAATTATATTTCTCTCGGCAAATTCAAGCCTCTATTTCTTCTTTCTGAAACTTAAATCCCTATCTAAATTGCTCTTTGGGTGCCCTTACCACTTGTTCAGTATATAAACTGAATAAAATGAGGGATAGGCGACAACTGTATCATAGTGTTCAGTCGATGCGGTTAATATACTGAGTGTCCTGAATCTTTAGCATCGAAATAGCACGGGCGTTAGGGAATCATAAACAGAGATAAGGAAGTAATGATCTAAAAGGAATCCATGATTTGGTTCAAGGGCTTGAACGATCATTGCATGTGAGGAATGTGTTTGAAAATTGCTTGTGTTACCTAACAACCAACCGTCTGCCACATCGACATTGATGACATCTTGAAAAACAATCATCTATGACGTGTCCATGATTGAGTTTGTCCGAAGAAACTCTTCAAGATTTGCAGACGAAGACTGAGAATTCTTTGTTATAAGAACTGCGCAGGTATTTATTTAATGTATAATGTAAAAGCATACAGTGCTTGGAAAGCCTAACATGTTTACAGTTTCGCAAGCTGTGCTATCTTAATTGGAAGAAGAGCATCGTCATGGACAGATATCTACGAGGAATTGGGTCGTACAAGCCACACACAAAGCAAACCTTAGGTTCCCCGTGAAATGCAAAAAAATGGCTCTGAGCACTATGGGACTCAACTTCTGAGGTCATTAGTCCCCTAGAACTTAGAACTAGTTAAACCTAACTAACCTAAGGACATCACGAACATCCATGCCCGAGGCAGGATTCGAACCTGCGACCGTAGCGGTCCTGCGGTTCCAGACTGCAGCGCCTTTAACCGCACGGCCACTTCGGCCGGCCGTGAAATGCATACATCGAAGAATGCAGTGGTGGGACAACCTGTCCAAGCATGGACCAAACAATTTTCAAACCATAGTTCATTTCGGTCAGTGGATTATACTGCGCAGTGCTGCAGTGACGAAGTTTCTACAATTTTTTATTGTTCGTGGATGAGGCCTCTTCCAGCCGCGACAGTGTTTTCAACTGCCGTAATTCAGTGGCATGGGTGATGAGAATTCATATTCAACAATCGTCTCAAATCATCAACAATGACTCGCTATCACCTTGCGGGTAGGAATTGTACAATATAAAGTAATAAGACTTTATCTGCTCCGATCCCACTTAAATGGTGCACTTTTACCTGAAGTTCTGTTGTATTTGTTGGAGATTGTACCTCCCATTGGCGGCGAGAAGATGTGGTTACAGGACTACTGTCTTCCATCCCATTACTGTCTAATCGTTCGTCAGCATCTGACCAACAAACACCCCCATCGTTGGGGATGATAGGAAGGTCCTGTCCAACGCCCAGCTGCATCTCCATATCTTGCTCTTCTTTTGTGAATCATCGTTTTTTTCATTGTTTTGATGCGACGCTCCACGAATTTCTCTCCTGCGCCATTGTCTCCATCTCAGAGCAGCTGCTGCTCGCAACGTCCTCAATTATTTGCTGGACGTGTTCCAGCCTCTCTCTTTCTCTACAGTTTCTACCCTGTAGAGTCTAGAGCTCCCTGTATTGTAGTACCATGCCGATTATACCCTGATGTCTTAATACATGTCCTATCATCCTGCCCTTTCTTCTTGTCAGTGTTTGCCATATACACGTTTCCTCGCCGATTCTGCGGATATCATAATTTCTTACCTTGTGAGTAAACCTAAGTTTCAACATTCTTCTGTAGCATCACTTTTAAGACGCTTCGATTCTCTTCTTTTCTGGTTTTCCCACAGTCCATGTCTCATTCCGTTCAATATTGTGCTCGAAAAATATGTCTTCTCAGAAATTTCTTCCTCAACTTAAGACCTGTTTGATACCAGCAAGCTTCTTTTGGTCAGGTATGACCTCTGCACTAGTCTGCTTTTTATGTTCTTACTTTGTCCGTCACGTGTTATTTTGCTTCCTAGGAAGCAGAACCTCTTCAGTTCATCTACTTCACGGTCCCCAGTTTTGACGGTAAGTTTATCATTAATCTCATTTTGCAACTCCTCATTGCTTTCGTCTTTCTTCAGTTTACTCTCAATTAATATTCTGCACTCATTAGACTGTTCGTTCCACTTAACAACCCCTGCTATTCTTTCGCACTTTCTTTGACGATAGAAGTCAGGAAATCTTATCATTGATATCCACTCACCCCGAATTTTAATCTCACTCGTGAACTTTTATTTTACATTCCACATTCCTTGTTTGATGTGTAGATTGAACAGTAGGGGCGAAAGTCTGCTTCTCTGTCTTACACAGCTTCTAATCCGAGTATTTTGTTCTTGGTCTTCCATTCCTATTTTACCCTCTTTGTACTTGTACCCATTGTATATTACCCATTTTCTTGGAAATAGACATTTTTTTAATGTAACATGAAGTCTTTGGTACATGAAACCCCGGTAAAGACAGAAAGTGAACTGAGTATATCCCGTCTGTCTCATGTAGAACAGAACAGAAATATCCGAGAGAGAGGGGCAAAGCTTTGTGCGCCCCTGTAATACATGATTTCTGACGTCGCCGCATGCGGCCCGCTATTAATCTGATGGCGGCCCGCTTATCACAGTTCGTTCTTGCAATTTTTTTTTTACTCATCTTTCATTCCGTCCCACTAACGAGAGGTCACGCCAATGTAGAACTTAGTTCTTTAGAGGATACATTGATGTAACTTTATTCGTTAAATAAAATGAATACTCATTTACGACCATTAATTCGCTATGTCAAAGTTCGGTAAAGGATCTTATATTGCTTCTATGGTTTTCACAGGTAAATTATCACATAGTATGACTATCGTAATTCATGTTATTTAATTCCATACTTTCACCTCTGATGATTACAGTACTTTACAAGCTGTATGTCCGAAGAAAGTGGACGTATTTGGGCGTAATATCGGATACAGAGCTATTCGCTATACAAAAAAGGTATTTTTTAAATTTTTTGTTCGTAGAATGGGTCAAACAATGTTTGAATTACTTCAGGTATTGTGGTGGTTATTGTTCGCAGCAGCTCTACATAAATCTACATCTACATCTACATCCATACTCCGCAAGCCACCCAACGGTGTGTGGCGGAGGGCACTTTACGTGCCACTGTCATTACCTCCCTTTCCTGTTCCAGTCGCGTATGGTTCGCGGGAAGAACGACTGTCTGAAAGCCTCCGTGCGCGCTCTAATCTCTCTAATTTTACATTCGTGATCTCCTCGGGAGGTATAAGTATGGGGAAGCAATATACTCGATACCTCATCCAGAAACGCACCCTCTCGAAACCTGGCGAGCAAGCTACACCGCGATGCAGAGCGCCTCTCTTGCAGAGTCTGCCACTTGAGTTTATTAAACATCTCCGTAACGCTATCACGGTTACCAAATAACCCTGTGATGAAACGCGCCGCTCTTCTTTGGATCTTCTCTATCTCCTCCGTCAACCCGATCTGGTACGGATCCCACACTGATGAGCAATACTCAAGTATAGGTCGAACGAGTGTTTTGTAAGCCACCTCCTTTGTTGCTGGACTACATTTTCTAAGCACTCTCCCAATGAATCTCAACCTGGTACCCGCCTTACCAACAATTAATTTTATATGATCATTCCACTTCAAATCGTTCCGCACGCATACTCCCAGATATTTTACAGAAGTAACTGCTACCAGTGTTTGTTCCGCTATCATACAATCATACAATAAAGGATCCTTCTTTCTATGTATTCGCAATACATTACATTTGTCTATGTTAAGGGACAGTTGCCACTGCCTGCACCAAGTGCCTATCCGCTGCAGATCTTCCTGCATTTCGCTACAATTTTCTAATGCTGCAACTTCTCTGTATACTACAGCATCATCCGCGAAAAGCCGCATGGAACTTCCGACACTATCTACTAGGTCATTTATATATATTGTGAAAAGCAATGGTCCCATAACACTCTCCTGTGGCACGCCAGAGGTTACCTTAACGTCTGTAGACGTCTCTCCATTGATAACAACATGCTGTGTTCTGTTTGCTAAAAACTCTTCAATCCAGCCACACAGCTGGTCTGATATTCCGTAGGCTCTCACTTTGTTTATCAGGCGACAGTGCGGAACTGTATCGAACGCCTTCCGGAAGTCAAGAAAAATAGCATCTACCTGGGAGCCTGTATCTAATATTTTCTGGGTCTCATGAACAAATAACGCGAGTTGGATCTCACACGATCGCTGTTTCCGGAATCCATGTTGATTCCTACATAGTAGATTCTGGGTTTCCAAAAACGACATGATACTCGAGCAAAAAACATGTTCTAAAATTCTACAATAGATCGACGTCAGAGATATAGGTCTATAGTTTTGCGCATCTGCTCGACGACCCTTCTTGAAGACTGGGACTACCTGTGCTCTTTTCCAATCATTTGGAACCCTCCGTTCCTCTAGAGACTTGCGGTACACGGCTGTTAGAAGGGGGGCAAGTTCTTTCGCGTACTCTGTGTAGAATCGAATTGTTATCCCGTCAGGTCCAGTGGACTTTCCTCTGTTGAGTGATTCCAGTTGCTTTTCTATTCCTTGGACACTTATTTCGATGTCAGCCATTTTTTCGTTTGTGCGAAGATTTAGAGAAGGAACTGCAGTGCGGTCTTCCTCTGTGAAACAGCTTTGGAAAAAGGTGTTTAGTATTTCAGCTTTACGCGTGTCATCCTCTGTTTCAATGCCATCATCATCCCGGAGTGTCTGGATATGCTGTTTCGAGCCACTTACTGATTTAACGTAAGACCAGAACTTCCTAGGATTTTCTGTCAAGTCGGTACATAGAATTTTACTTTCGAATTCACTGAACGCTTCTCGCATAGCCCTCCTTACGCTAACTTTGACATCGCTTAGCTTCTGTTTGTCTGAGAGGTTTTGGCTGCATTTAAACTTGGAATGAAGCTCTCTTTGCTTTCGCAGTAGTTTCCTAACTTTGTTGTTGTACCACGGTGGGTTTTTCCCGTCCCTCACAGTTTTACTCGGCACGTACCTGTCTAAAACGTATTTTACGATTGCCTTGAACTTTTTCCATAAACACTCAACATTGTCAGTGTCGGAACAGAAATTTTCGTTTTGATCTGTTAGGTGGTCTGAAATCTGCCTTCTATTACTCTTGCTAAACAGATAAACCTTCCTCCCTTTTTTTATATTCCTATTAACTTCCATATTCAGGGATGCTACAACGGCCTTATGATCACTGATTCCCTGTTCTGCAATTACAGAGTCGAAAAGTTCGGGTCTGTTTGTTATCAGTAGGTCCAAGATGTTATCTCCACGAGTCGGTTCTCTGTTTAATTGCTCGAGGTAATTTTCGGATAGTGCACTCAGTATAATGTCACTCGATGCTCTGTCCCTACCACCCGTCCTAAACATCTGAGTGTCCCAGTCTATATCTGGTAAATTGAAATCTCCACCTAAGACTATAACATGCTGAGGAAATTTATGCGAAATGTATTCCAAATTTTCTCTCAGTTGTTCTGCCACTAACGCCGCTGAGTCGGGAGGTCGGTAAAAGGAGCCAATTATTAACCCAGCTCGGTTGTTGAGTGTAACCTCCACCCATAATAATTCACAGGAACTATCCACTTCTGCTTCACTACAGGATAAACTACTACTAACAGCAACAAACACTCCACCACCGGTTGCATGCAATCTATCCTTCCTGAACAACGTCTGTACCTCTTTAAAAATTTCGGCAGAATTTATCTCTGGCTTAAGCCAGCTCTCTGTACCTATAACGATTTCAGCTTCGGTGCTTTCTATCAGCGCTTGAAGTTCCGGTACTTTACCAACGCAGCTTCGACAGTTTACAATTACAATACCGATTGCTGCTTGGTCCCCGCATGTCCTGACTTTGCTCCGCACCCTTTGAGGCTGTTGCCCTTTCTGTACTTGCCCGAGGCCATCTAACCTAAAAAACCGCCCAGTCCACGCCACACAACCCCTGCTACCCGTGTAGCCGCTTGCTGCGTGTAGTGGACTCCTGACCTATCCAGCGGAACCCGAAACCCCACCACCCTATGGCGCAAGTCGAGGAATCTGCAGCCCACATGGTCGCAGAACCGTCTCAGCCTCTGATTCAGACCCTCCACTCGGCTCTGTACCAAAGGTCCGCAGTCAGTCCTGTCGACGATGCTGCAGATGGTGAGCTCTGCTTTCATCCCGCTAGCGAGACTGGCAGTCTTCACCAAATCAGATAGCCGTCGGAAGCCAGAGAGGATTTCCTCCGATCCATAGCGACACACATCATTGGTGCCGACATGAGCGACCACCTGCAGATGGGTGCACCCTGTACCCTTCATGGCATCCGGAAGGACCCTTTCCACATCTGGAATGACTCCCCCCGGTATGCACACGGAGTGCACATTGGTTTTCTTCCCCTCTCTTGCTGCCATTTCTGTAAGGGGCCCCATTACGCGCCTGACGTTGGAGCTCCCAACTACCAGTAAGCCCACCCTCTGCGACCGCCCGGATCTTGCAGAGTGAGGGGCAGCCTCTGGAACAGGACAAGCAGCCATGTCAGGCCGAAGATCAGTATCAGCCTGAGACAGAACCTGAAACCGGTTCGTCAGACAAACTGGAGAGGCCTTCCGTTCAGCCCTCCGGAATGTCTTTCGCCCCCTGCCACACCTTGAGACTACCTCCCACTCTACCACAGGCGAGGGATCAGCCTCAATGCGGGCAGTATGCCGGGCAACCACAGTCTTAGTCCGATCGGGGGATGCGTGGGACGAGCTGGCCGTCCCCGACAAACCCCCATCCGGACCCCCACAGTGATGCCCATTGGCAACAGCCTCAAGCTGTGTAACCGAAGCCAACACTGCCTGAAGCTGGGAGCGAAGGGATGCCAACTCAGCCTGCATCCGAACACAGCAGTTGCAGTCCCTATCCATGCTAAAAACTGTTTTGCAAAGAACGTCTGAACTAATCTACAGAGAGCGCAAATTGTAGCAATCAGAAAAAAACGCCTTATCTAATGCTGCATATGGATTTTTATTTATACATGACGACGTGTTTCGCCTTTTTAACAGTGCACGCTCAGTGGGCGCCTTGAAATATTATATGATTTTTGGTTTTTATGTGTTGGTTTTTAGATTTAAGGGGACTTGGACATCACGAGGGCTAAGAGAAATGGAAATTTTGTTTCTTATGTATAAAATTCTGTGATTCTTCCTGGTTCTAAAAATATATGCTAAGAGCACATTACATTATTTTCGCGTTTAAATGTATTTCTAGAGCTGAAGCGGCACATATTTTTTAAATACGAAGCCGTCACTGTACTGCCAAATAAAAAACCTTGCCTGAAATGTCTTCTTATTTAATTTTAGCTCCGATATTTCCAAAGGAACTCTTTTGTGTAATATCGTTGAAGAAAATATCGGATGTACTCCAAGTAGGGTTTTATTGCATTAGGATTTAATGCATTAGGATGTACTCCAAGTAGGGTTTTATTGCATTAGGTCTTCCCGCCGATGCAAGTAGTTTACAACAGTTTACTGTATTTGTTGGCTTGTCACCTTTCAGACTACTGTGATGTGTGCTATAATATGTTTTAATGATGGAACCATGAGTAGACTAAGCATCAGAACTGGGGACAACATAAAATGGCCTTCTACGAGCTGACAGGCAACGTGTCTCTGACGCTGAAAAAGCTGCAGGAATCAAAATAAAGGAGGCCAGAGTAACAAAGAAAAGAAGGAATACTGAAGAAGATGAAAAGGACACAAGGAATCAACATCATTACAGAACTGTCATGTTTTCACATGTTGCCATTGAGAAGAAAATGATATGCAAATGTTTATTATCAGTTTCTCATAATCCATGTTTTTGCATGCTGAGGTATCATTATGTCATTCAGTATTAAAGCTACAAAAAAAAATTGAATTAATAGTAATATACTGCTTGCCTACACAGTAAACCAGATGATTCGACAGTGTATTAAATACCTGAAGCTGGAGCATCTACATCTACATCTACATGGTTACTCTGCAATTCACACTTAAGTGCCTGGCACGGGGTTCATCGAACCATTTTCATACTACTTATCTACCATTCCACTCTCGAATGGCGCGTGGGAAAAAGGAACACCTAAATCTTTCCGTTCGAACTCTGATTTCTCTTACTTTATTATGATGTTCATTTCTCCCTTCGTAGGTGGGTGTCAACAAAATATTTTCGCATTCGGAAGAGAAAGTTGGTGATTGAAATTTCGTAAATAGATCTCGCCTCAAAGAAAACCGCCTTTGTTTCAATGACTGCCACCCCAACTCGCGTATCATATCACTGACACTCTCACCCTTATTGCGTGATAACACGAAACGGGCTGCCCTTCTTTGCACTTTTTCTATGTCCTCCGTCAATCCTACCTGGTAAGGATCCCACACCGCGCAGCAATATTCTAGCAGAGGACTGACAAGTGTAATGTAGGCTGTCTCTTTAGTGGGTTTTTCGCATCTTCTAAGTGTTCTGCCAACAAAGCGCAGTATTTGTTCCGCCTTCCCCGCAATATTATCTGTGTGGTCATTCCAATTTAAGTTGCTCATAATTGTAATTCCTAGGTATTTAGTCGAACTGACAACCCTTGGATTTGTGCCATTTATCGCATACCCAAAATTTATCGGGTTTCTTTTAGTACCCATGTGGATGACCTCGCACGTGTCTTTGTTCAGTGCCAATTGCCACTTTTCGCACCATACAGAAATTCTCTCTAGATCATTTTGTAATTGGAATTGATCGTCTGATGATTTCACTAGACGGTAAATTACAGCATCATCTGCAAATAATCTAAGGGGGCTGCTCAGATTATCACCTAGATCATTTATGTAAATCAGGAACAGCAGAGGGCCTATTACACTACCTTGCGGAATGCCAGATATAACTTCTGTTCTACTCGATGATTTGCCGTCTGTCACTACTAACTGTGACCTCTTGGAGAGGAAATCACGAATCCAGTCACACAACTGAGACGATACTCCATATGCATGCAATTTGATTAATAGTCGCTTGTGAGGAACGGTATCAAAAGCTTTCTGGAAATCTAGGAATATGGAACCGATCTGAGATCCCTTGTCGACAGCACTCATTACTCCATTACTGTGTTGCACAAGAACGATATTTTCTGAGTCCGTGTTGGTTATGTATCAATAAGTCATTGATTCATAATGTTCGAGTACAGTATATGCTCCAAAATCCTACTGCAAATTGAGGTCAGTGATATGGGTCTGTAATTCAATGGGTTACTCCTATTTCCTTTCCTGAATATTGGTGTGACCTGTACTACTTTCCAGTCTTTAGGAACAGACCTTTCGTCAAGTGAGCGGTTGTATATGATTGCTAAAAAAGGCGCTATTGTATCTGTATACTCTGAACACATGTAATAAAATTATTAGGAGAAAAAACTTATATCTAAAAATAATTTATTTTACACAAAACAAGAAATTGGTAAATATTCCTTCTTCATTCTTTTAACAAGTTAATAATCCTTTCTTTCAGGAGTGATAGTTCTGCAAGATTCGCAGGAGAGCTTCTGTAAAGTTTGGAAGGTGGGAGACGAGATACTGGCAGAAGTAAAGCTGTGAGTACCGGGCGTGAGTCGTGCTTCGGTAGCTCAGTTGGTAGAGCACTTGCCCGCGAAAGGCAAAGGTCTCGAGTTCGAGTCTCGGTCGGGCACACAGTTTTAATCTGCCAGGAAGTTTCAAGTTAATAATTAAAAAAATTGAGCTATTTCGAATAGAGTGGAAAGGCAAAGTACCTAAAATAAAACTTACTTGTAATTCATTATATAAGATATAAATCAGGTTTCATTCCATTAGAAACTTCACAGCATTTAACTTTGTATCACAGAGGTCACAATATACTAATTATGAGGGTCGTTCAATAAGTAATGCCCCACACGTTTTTTACAAATCCATTAATACACACAGTCATACGTCCTTGTTGGTGCTTCACATTCGATGTCTGTTCTGTGCACCGGTGGAGTTTGCAGACGCCAGAGCCGTAGTACAGCGTCAAAATGGCGTCTACATACGACTCGCGTTACAAGCAGCGTGCTGTTATTGAATTCTTGTGTGCAGAGAGAGAAACCGTGGTGAACATCCACAAACGCTTGTGTGCAGTGTATGGATATTCTGCAATTGATACGAGTACAGTTTGGGCGATGGGTAAAGAAAGTTAGAGCCCCAGGAAATGCAGAATTTCAGCCACGCTCTGGACCTCATGTCAGTGCACACATGCTGAATCGTGCGGATGCCATTATTCGTGCCGACCGGCGTATCACAACTCGACAATTGGCCCTACAGTTGTCGGTCAGCATTGGAAGTGCGTCTGCAATGAGCGAGACGCTCGGATATTCGGAGAGGTGCTCACGATGGGTTCCAGGAATTCTCACAGCGGACCACATGATTCAAAGAAAAGCCATTTCATCCGAATTGTTGGACCTTAAAGAGTCTCTACGGGGAACACACTTTGAAGATGACGAGAGTGTCAGTCATGCAGTGAAAACATGGCTACGCTTACAGGACAAGAGCTTTTACCAGCCGGGAATACATGCTCTTCCATAACGTTGGCGTACGATCATATAACGTGATGGAGGCTACGTGGAAAAATAGGAAATGGACAAGACATGCTGATGTATAATGGCACCAAATTCTGACTCTTAACAATAAATAAGTTCTGAGAAAAAAATATGGGGCATTACTTATTGAACGACCCTCGTATTTGGTTAAAGCTTCGTTTCAATATCTATTACAGTTTTTGTGTTGTTATATTTCAAAACAGAAGTAAAAAATACAGACCATGTCGTTCAGGTCCCCTTAAAATAGTTCACGTAAACATTTAGCAGACGCCTTATTAACGCGAGATGCATCTAGGAGTATAAATAAAGAAACATGTGCAGTATGCAAAAAATGCGCTTTCTTGCCAAAAACTGCAATTTGTACTTCTGATCTGTAGTAGTCTACCTGTAATAGTGTGATAATGACGTCTTTCCCTCTACATTCATCGCAGACTTTTTTTTTAATACTGGAGAATGTTCTATGCTACGAACAAGACTATGCAAGAATGGCTCGTGAATTTTAAGAAACATCGCCTATGAAACTGGGAACGAATGGGAGTACATATCCACTGGTAACAGAACGCTGAAGATGCATGTGTACAGATTCTGTGGGACGGATGAAACCGTTTAATGTCACTAGCAGCGGAGGTCCGTTTTAAATTACTTTCATAAATCATAACGACCCTCCCACATTTGACAAAAATCTAAATACTGTAGTTCGTATTTGATAACATTTTCATGGCAACTTCGAAAAATATTGACGGCACTGTATCGAAAGATACAATAAACTGTACAAATTGGGCCGTAGTAGTCGGTTAGTCATCGATTAGGTCTCGTCGAAAGAATTATTCAGTGGTAGTTTCCTTTCCTGTCACATACCGTGAAATACGATACCCCATAACGAATCCGAATGATTCCTATTTGCACGAATTACCTACGCGCAATATAGGTACAGGATTTTAGCCTATAGTACTTCCTTGGACTTTTCTTTATCGCTAGGCGCTCTTGTTCTGCATCGGCTGATGACGGAAAACTTCGGGCGGCTAGTGTTCTGTATCTGGCCATTTGCAAACTTAATCATCATAAGAAAAATCACCCTGATCAAGAATGGGAGAAAGTGAAGTATCGCCAATACAATTGAGAATTTTAGAACAACAGAACATACAATCAGCGAGTGACCCTCAACATTTTGCACACAGTTTTCATTTTACAATAAACAATGAGTAAACTTTGTAGCATAAATCTTACCGTATATGGAAATGTTTCGTTCGAGGTGACACGAGCTGAAATACCGAATATGTCCAACACCTCTGTAATTATAAGAACAACGACGGATGTTACGTAGACAGCGGCAGGATATTGGTCTCAATACCAATGATCGTATTTCCTGTCTTATCAACAGATAATCTTATCACTTCCTGCTGGCAAAGAAGTTGTGATCGCATGTCTACTTAACAGGTGTCGTATCAGCTAGCAATCACGCCGACAAAGCGACGAAATGCTTTAACGATTCTCTCGCAAAGGACAGTTACGGTATGGCTATTAATGTTGCTATATCCATTCCCTATCCATTTCTTCCACACAAAGTTTAGTGCATTGACGCTCATCCACGAATCAGTGTAGTTAATCGTTTGTTAAAAGATACAGACAATCAAATTGTAAAGCAAACGCCAGACAGACACATTATCTTCAGAACTTGATATCTACATGTACGTTTGCATACACACTCCGCTAGCCACCATGCGGCGCACAGTAGATGGTACCCTAATAATAATGATAGTCGTTCGCTTTACTTTACTACTTGTAATTGGAGTGAGGGAAAAACGACTATCTACATGCTTTTGTAAGAGCCCTGTTTACTACTGCCTTCTCTGAACGATCCTTATGCAAAATATATGTTGGTGGCCGTAGTATTGTTCTGCGCTGTCACAAATGCTGATTTCGTAAACTATCTCATTCTGTTTCGCGAAAAGGTCTTCTTTCCTTATGGCTTTCCATTTCAGTTCACAGAGCCTTTCTGTAATCGAATTACAGGTAACATATCTAGCAACATGCTCTTGAACTGCGCAGATGTCTTCCTTTAATCTGAGTTAGTGAGGATCCCAAATACGCGAGTAGTACTCAAGAATGGGTCACACATATTACATGTTCCTCAGTTTTTTCTTACAGCGGGTTTGCAACAAATACTGGACTACCATTCCCACATGCACTTAAATCCTTAAATAGTGTAAGTTCAAATGGCTCTGAGCACTATGCGACTTAACTTCTGAGGTCATCAGTCGCCTAGAACTTAGAACTAATTAAACCTAACTAACCTAAGGACATCACACACATCCATGCCCGAGGCAGGAGTCGAACCTGCGACCGTAGCGGTCACGCGGTTCCAGACTGAAGCGCCTTTAACCGCACGGCCACACCGGCCGGCAAATAGTGTAAGTGCTGCGCAAATAAATGACTCTACATTTTGTAACGAACGAGGCAAATGACTGTGGCAGCTTCTCAGCAATAAACCTGATGTCGAAATCTCTCAAAATTCACACAGTCAAAAATGTTAGCTAGTTTGGGTCACAGATTAATAATGACTTTCCATTTTTATCCTTTTTCGATGCTGCAATCTCGGTAACAGGATAATGGAATGTACTCAAATTAAATCGGGTGATGCTGAGGGGATTAGATTAGGAAATGAGACACTTAAAGTAGTAAAGGAGTTTTGCTCTTTAGGGAGTAAAATAACTGATGATGGTCGAAGTAGAGAGGATATAAAATGTAGACTGGCAATGGCAGGGAAATCGTTTCTGAAGAAGAGAAATTTGTTAACATCGAGTATAGATTTAAGTGTCAGGAAGTCGTTTCTGAAAGTATTTGTATGGAGTGTAGCCATGTATGGAAGTGAAACATGGACGATAACCAGTTTGGACAAGAAGAGAATAGAAGCTTTCGAAATGTGGTGCTACAGAAGAATGCTGAAGATAAGATGGGTAGATCACGTAACTAATGAGGAGGTATTGAATAGGATTGGGGAGAAGAGAAGTTTGTGGCACAACTTGACTAGAAGAAGGGATCGGTTGGTAGGACATGTTTTGAGGCATCAAGGGATCACAAATTTAGCATTGGAGGGCAGCGTGGAGGGTAAAAATCGTAGAGGGAGACCAAGAGATCAATACACTAAGCAGATTCAGAAGGATGTAGGTTGCAGCAGGTACTGGAGATGAAGAAGCTTGCACAGGATAGTGTAGCATGGAGAGCTGCATCAAACCAGTCTCAGGACTGAAGACCACAACAACAACAACAATCTCGGTAACAAAAGTTCTTTGATCGACAAATAACAAAAAATATTAACCATGTGCCTCGCTGTTTAAACACCGTCCAACAATGATAACTGCAGAGCTGCTCATTTTCGCAGACTGCAGAGCAACATCGGTTACAGTTCACTCAGTTTAAGAACAAAAAAACATTGAATGTTCTATATATCATTGCTCAATGATGAATGTGCACGCTCTCTCATTCCTTAGTGACTAGCACTCTCCTTTCTTAGTGACCAGTACTTGTGTCGAAATCTGTCAACTGTTAGCCCGCACAGTAATGAAAGTATAAATTAAATGCCCTCTTAAACGGCGCAGGATGGAAGTTCAACATGTCAAGTGTATCAAATGTCCAATCATGAGTCACGTAATCCCGGCTAACTGCGAGTTAACAATTTTTGAGTACCAACCCTTGTTTGGTGACATCACTGATATGTTCGATAAGGGTTAATATCTGAAAAAGTAGTATCCTAAGGCAACAAAAGCTCACAGAAATATCTAGGTGTAACAAATAGATAGTGACTGAAATGGAATGTTATCGTAGACTCAGTCAGAGGTAAAGCAGGCGGAAGAATTCGATTCATAGGTAGAATACTGCAAATATGCAGTAAGGTGAAATTCTCTTATACAGTTGTTATCTCAGAGCCGGCCGCAGTGACCGATCGGTTCTAGGCGCTTCAGTCTGGATCCGCGCGACCGCTACGGTCGCAGGTTCGAATCCTGCCTCGGGCATGGATGTGTGTGATGTCCTTAGGTTAGTTAGGTTTAAGTAGGTCTAAGTCTATGGGACTGATGACCTCAGATGTCAAGTCCTATAGTGCTCAGAGCCATTTGAACCATTTTTTGTTATCTTAGAAATACGTAAAACTCATTTTGACATCGAAATACGTAAATCTCAGTTCACGGCAACTGAACTATGTGAAAATTTGTTTTTTAAACAGAAATATGTGGAGCTCTAGCTACACGCTGCAACATCCAGACTAGCCCATACATCGAACAGTTTGCGTGTGAGAAAGCAATCCGTCTTCAGTTAAATTTACATACGCCATTTGACTGCAAAACCAAATGATTCAGATTCAAATGCTGGCCTGAACAGTGCTAATCTTCGTCTTCAATCTTGCAAACAATCGCTGTATCAAAACTTTACTGTAAGTACACAGAGTTGCTGATAGAAATGCTTGAAAAACGGGATAGCACTTTATTGAAATCTTGTACAGTAACAGAACTGACATTATTTTTACAAATACACTCTAACAATCACTGTCCCTTACAATGAACGTGAACCTTGATGGTAATCAAATTTATCTGCCTGCCTGTGCGCACGGAACGCTCGTCCGCTCTGCAACTTGTTGCTATTAGGAATAATAATGTGACTGTAAAAAAAAATCAAATTTCACTTGTCAAACTTGGGATGCAAAAGGGTATCTTGCCAATTTTCGTAAAATACTTCTCAGTACAGAACTCGTAATGTGTAATGCAAGTGTGTAAACAGAGTCGTGAAAGTAAAAATGAAAACGGGGAACTAATCTTAACGACTAATAAATGAGAACAAACGCTCCCGGTTTAACTATAATTCTTTAAGCTGTGACAACAATACATCTTTTCATGAAGTTCGCACATCTAGACAAGTGAGCAAAATATTTCTTAATAACTCTTCTGGGTACAACTGCCTCCCTCGACACTTGTTTCAAGTATAAGACAAGACCATATGTTGCTTTATAAAATTGCTGCAGCAAACTTCAACCATGTGCAGTGTTCTAACAATAAGCTACACACTTACAAATATAAAAAAGCTGGATTACCTTAAAAGTGGGCTTTTATCATTCTTCCATGAATATAATCCCATTTGCTTAATATCTTCCCTCAAAATAAATTACTGCAAAATCCTTTTTAAATAACGCTGTCTGCACTACACAGCAGGCCATCTTGCATCCTTTTCAAACCAAGGACATTGCCAGACTGTCCAACACACACTGCTGCTACATTCTGACTTTCTCTGACAAACGTCTCTGGTCTCAAACGCATTCTTACAAAGAATATGATTATATCGATACTACAGAGGTTGGCTACATTTATCAAAGTCGAAACTTCATTCACATTTATGGCCAAAACTTCTTGAAAATCGTCATGGCAAGTAGGACAGCGCCTATGCAGAGGCAACTAAGAAAAGTGCTTACAAAATACTTGTGCGATCTGCCGTAGATAATTGCCAGTTGGGGGGGGGGGGGGGGGGGGGGAATCCATAGCAAGCTGAACCCCTATCTCAGAGTAGCGCTTGCGCTCTACATCAAAATTATTCGTCGCATGAGCTGACAACTTCGTCGTTGAGCGACCGTGAACTCCCTTTCTACTTGTTGGATGTATCCAGATCTTTGTCTTTCATCAAATACTTGGGCTCCCTTGGTTACAGTACCTTGCACCATACAGAGACCAACGGTTCACCCACGTTCGAATTCACTGAGCTCCGACATAATGCACTCACAACTACACGGAACGCTATTCTGACCACGACTGACACTTGCTACATATTGAGGATGCAGCTGCCATCCGTGGTCAAATGCAACAGCGAAATCTGAAGACTTGGCTGCATCCGTATTTACGTTCAAGTACACATTTCTCGCTGTTTTTCATGTTTTTGTCCATCCACTAAATGTAGATACATCTTCACGTTCGTTTACTATCGTATCGAAAAAAAAATTTGCAGTTCTGGAACGAATAACAATACTTTACTCAGTTTGCAAAAGTTGAAAATAGCCTTAGAGTGTTTTCTTTAATTACTACGTAATGAAAGAGATATCAATTAAAAACAAGTTTCAGCTCAGTGTAACGATATAACCCACGATACCTAAATACGTAAAATCTACCACCCACTATAACTAAGTGCCCTTCAGGCTGTGCATAGCATTCACTTACCAAATAAACAGGTTTAAACGATCTAGAACGCCTTCTCTATATCAAGACTTGGGGAGAGGGGAAAGGTGACTTCTTTGCTGAGTGCTAAGGCACTTCAGTGAAATGAACTGATACATGACACAGTAAAGGATGCCTGCAAGGCAGATGTTGCGCCACAACATACCGCCCTGTCTATTGTAGCACAGACTCACGTATTAATGGGAGTAATTTGCAGTCGATGAAGTCGACGGTTTGACGGAGTCTTTCCTATTGGTCGCTAAGGTGACGTGGAGTTACTTTAATGTGCTATCAAACTGGACACATTCTATAAATATTGGCTTCTTTCTCCTGAGAGGGCCCGTCAGCATCCTTGCTTATGAGGTATAGATATTTTTGTCCCACATCGTAATGGAAAGTATTGTATATCATGACAAAGAGGTAGCAGCAGGTTTACCAACTAATCTAATCTCTTTTTAGGTTGGTGATAAGACCAATGTGGTAGATCTGTAGAGCTTCTTCATGTCTCTGAAATACTACCACAGTCAGCATGTTTACACAGTGTATTGCTCAGCATTTATTTTCTCAGTGACCATCAGTTTTGATGTGGGCTACAGGATTTACAGCCGCGCGGGGTAATCGCACGGTCTGGGGCGTCTTGCCACGCTTCGAACGGGTCCCCCCATCCGAGGTTCGCGTCCTCCCTCGGGCATAGCTGTGTTTGTTGTGCTTAGCGTAAGTTAGTTTCAGTTAGATTAAGTATTATGTAAGTCTAGGGACCGATGGTCTCAGCAGTTTGGTCCCATAATTTCCGAAAAATTTTCCAGTATTTACAGCGCTCCCTTGTTCAGCAGAGTCCACCAATAACACACTATGCATGTCACAGAACACAGTCACAAGCACTTTCCTAGCAGACTGAATCATTTTGAATTCTTTTCACAGTGGGGAACCAGAATATTTCCACTCCATAGATGTCTGCTTGGTTTCGGGCATGTAGTGATATCCCCCCCCTCCCCCCATGACTCATCGCTCATCGTCAATGACGCTTGCTTTCAGAAAGTCTGCGGAATAACGCGTTAAGTGATACAAACTTTTTTCCTGTATGTAGACTGAAGCGGCGAGTGATAATCCGTACCAAGGGCGGGAACAGAACCCGGGCCTCCTGCTTACTAAGCAGGTGCGTTAGCCACTAAGCTACCATGGCACAGGTGTTCACGCAACTGCACGGATTACCCTGGCACGCCTCACCTCTCGATCCAAATTCTCACTGCCGCCCTAACAGGAAGGAGGCATGCCAGGGTAATCCGTGCACTTGCGTGAACACCTGTGCCATGGTAGCTCAGTGGCTAACGCACCTGGCTAGTAAGCAGGAGACCCAGGCTGGATTCCTGGCCGTGGTACAAATTTTCACTCGCCACTTCAGTCTATATACATAAAATCATGTTTGTATGAGACTAGTAAAGTCTCTGAAGTTGTTTCTTTTCATTTGATACAAGGTTGTCATCATTCGTGGCCCTTGTGGTTGTCTGTCGGATTCTTAGGCACCCAGCGAGCACTAACTTTACGAAATTTCAGCATGTCGTCAACAATATCGTAGACCGCACCTCAGGAAATGTTGAATGCTGCGATAAGACTCGCAATTGCACATGCAGGTCGTTCAAAATTTCTGCCTCAATAGCTCCTACTTTCTGCTAAGTTGCAGTTGTTACTGGCAACTGGAGCGTGGTGCATCACTAAGGTTCACACGACCCTCTTGGTAGATTGCACACCACTTGGAGACATTGCTATTCCAAATTCTTTTTTTTTTTTTTTCCTTTACTGTCTGCTCAGTGCACAGACTGAATAACGTCGGTGATAGGCTACTACCCAGTCTCACTCCCTTCTCAACCTCTGCCTCCCTTTCATGTCCCTCGACTCTTGTAACTGCCGTCTGGTTTCTGTACAGGTTGTAAACAGCCTTTCCCTCCCCATATTTTACCGCTGCTATCTTCACAATTTCAAAGAGAATATTCCAGTTTAACCATACAGTACAACTGCATGGCTTTGGAAAAAGTTGCGGCCACAGTTTCCCCTTGCTGCCAGCCGTTCGCAATACCAACACGGTAAGTCTATTTTGGTTGATGTTACAAGGCCAGACCAATCAATCATTGAGATTGTTGTCCCTGCAGCTACTGAAAAGGCTGCTGCCCCTCTTCAAGAGCCACACGTTTTTTCTGGCCTCTCAACAGATAACCCTCCGTTGTGGTTGCATACTGGTTGCATCTTCAATCTTATCTTGTTTACACATGGGGTAACATTTGGAAGAGATACAATACTAAATTTTCATTCACGAATTTTGTTGTCACATGAACAATGAACATACAGGCTAGAAGTTAGTAGTTTACCATTAATGTGTGCGCTGAAATTACAGGCGACTATTTGGTAGATTCATACTTACGTATCTCAATATGTCTTAGAACAACTTTATTTAAAAGCATACTTCCAGAATTGCTACAGAATGAGTCTCTGATAATAAGAGGAAACAAGTTGTTTTTGCTTGATGAGGCTCCATCACAGGACTTCAGCCCCTTAGACTTTGTACAACTTGTACGTGCAATAAACATTCCTTATACAGAGACATTTCATCAAAGTATTTTGGAAACCTGCAAAAACATTAGACACAATCAAGAGATGTTTCAATGTTTGTGACTCCCCACGATGCAAAAAGTGCTTGCTGGTATATAGGAGAGAGGAAAATATAATGGACATTTCCTATAGGTTGAAACACGTATGTTGTGTTGCGGCGATGGTGAGGCATACCATCGCCGCTACACAACATACGTGTTTCAAGGTTTCTGAGCTGAGAACTTCGAAAAAGTTCTTTCATTTGCAACAAACTTATTATTTACGTCTATTTGTCATTACTGTTACAAGAATGACTTTAAATATCTCTCTATGTGCTGTTATAAATCTAAAGTTGTCCTCAGCTCCGTATGGGAGCAATATGTAGGGGGTTGTAGTATGTTCCGAGGGTCATCATCTAAGGCCGGTTCTTGGAACCTTATAAATAGGCTTTCTAGGGATAGTTAACGACTATCTTCAAGAGTCTGCCAGTTCAGTTCTTTCAATATCCCTATGACCATACGTGCTGCCCTACTCTCTTCACGTTCAACATCCCCTGTTAGTCCTTTTTTACAGGTCCCACATGCTCGAGCATACATTAGGATGGGTCGTACGAGTGACTTGTAAGCGATAACCTTTGAAACTGATTGCATTTCCCCAGTATTATATCAATAAACCGAAGTCGTCTAGCTGGGTCACCAATGACTGAGCCAATCTGATCGTTTCATTTGATATTCTTACAAAGTGTTAAATCCTGTATTTGCACGAATTGGCCGATTCCAACTGTGAGTCACTAATATTGTAGTCATAGGGTACTACATTTTTTTGTTTTGTGAAGTGCACAGTTTTACATTTAATAACATTTAAAGCAAGTCACCAAACTTTGCATCACTTTCAAATCATTTCAAAATCTGACTGAATATTTGTGCAGCTTATTTCAGGCTGTACTTCATTATAAATTAATGCATCATATGTGGAAAGTCTGAGGTAACTATTAATACTGATCGAAAAATCGTTAAAATGCAACAAGAACAGCAAGGAACCCAACACACTTCTCTGGGCACATTGGAAGTTACTCAAACATCTGTCGATGTCTCTCTATCCAACTTTTCTTTCTGAGCCCTCCCTGCCAAAAAAAGATCCACGATCCAGTGACAAGTTGCGCTTGATACCCTAAACGATCGTACTTCTGATAATAAGAGTAGGTGTAGAACTGAGACAAATGATTTTCGGAAATCGAGAAATACTGCAGCTACCTGACTGCCTTGATCCATGTATTTCATTATCTTATGTGAGAAAAGTGCGAGTTGGCTTTCATATGATCGATATCTTAGAAATCCGTGCTGGATGGTACGGAAGAGATCGTTCTGTTGGAGATACCTCATTATGTTTGAGACTAGAACATGTTCTAAGATACTGGACAGTAGTTTTGTGAATCACTTCTGCTTCGCTTCTTGTAGACGGGTGTGATCTGTGCTTTCTGTCAACTACTGGGCATTAATTTTTGTTCCAGGGATCTACGATACATTATAGATAACAGACGGGCCAACTCAGCCGCAAATTGGCTATAGATTATGATAGGAAAACCATTGGGCCCAGGGGTTTTGCTCAGTTTTAATGTTTTCAGTTGTTTCTCAACGCCACTGACACTAATATCTATTTCAATTATCTTTTCAGTGATACGAGAATTAAATTTGGGCAAAAGCCCTGGGTTTTCCTCTGTAAAAGAAAATTTGAAAACTGAATTAAGCTTTTCTGTTTTTGCTTTTCTATCCTCAATCTCATTTCCTGTCTCATACGTGACTAGGCACTAACCTTGATGTCATTAACAGACTTTAAGCACGTCCATAATCTCTTTGGGATTTGTGAAAGATCTTTCGGCAATATTCTCCTACAGCTTGACAGGCAAATGCGTTTCATTCAATATCTCTTCATCTATAGCCCTACGCTTTGTTTGATACATAATATGAAATAGTACCTATTTCTTTAGAAATTCCTTTACGGTTGCTGTATACCACTGGATGGGACCCTCTTATCATGAACCGTTCTACTGTGTACATATCTATCCAGTGCAAGGTCAACTTTTCTTTAAGGTGAGTCATTTTTCTTTTGCATTCTCCTGTCCTGAGTTACAAGTTTCTTGTTCCTCGTTTACAAATGGCACTACTCGTTTTTTGTCCAGTTTGCTGAGCATATAAATCTTTCAACCTGTTTTAGTTGTCCTTTGTTCTTTGGTAATTATTGTTGTTTATGGTCATTGATGGTCATTAGACCTCACATATTTCCATCATGCATGGGAATCGGAGAAGGCATTTAGTAATGTTTCACAGGGGGCCTCGTCATGACCACCACTAATAAAACTCTAATTCTGATTCTTGGGTGTTTAACGTCCGCGTCGATGACTGCAGTATGGTTATGGAACTTACGTAGAAGTGAACTTGCGTTTTCTTTTTCTTTTTCTTTTTTTTTTTAATTTTTTGGTTGCATGTGGTGGCCGATAGAAGGATTCAATTATAATTTTATACCAAATCTTTGGTACTGAGTCTTGCCCAAACAATTTCGTACGCGTCTTCAGTTTCCCTCTCGGTCATGTGTTTCTTGGCTGCTGAGACAGATACACCACCTTCATTTCCCATTAGCTTATCCTTCCGGTATATACTTATATTTCACCCAAAAATTCCACTGCTGTCAACTGCAGGTTTTAATAAGTTTTCTATTTCTTGTATCATGTGAGCTTCACTACTTTTTAGGAGCGCTTCAAGCCCTGGCACCCTGCTGCGAGTGTTTCAGCAGTTAACTACTGGGATTTTAATATCGTTACATGAGGGGTAGAGGACGGGCTTATGTTCGCGTCTTACATTGATACTTCTGGGTTTCCTACAGCTATCGATAACTGGACTGGATGGAGAGTCTCCTAATTTAAAATACTCTCGCGTACAACACAAACGTAGCCTGCTACTTGGGTAATAGCCGCTGATGTGTACAACGAATCTGACGTGTTTACGGGGACCCTACGGTTTTCAACAGTATGACGCAAGTCACGGCCTAGTTCGCTACAGAACTTTCACGGTCTCTGGTTCAGACCTTCCTCTCGACTCAAAAGCGACCTGCTCTGGGGACTATGCTGCAGATCATGAGCTTCATTAAAACTTTGTGTGCAAGGCTAGTATTCACAACCTTCTTTGCTAGTCGCTGGAATGACTCAAGATTGGCATGCATCGTTTTTTTCCAACGTGCGCCAGCAGTTGGTTGCACCCTCTTCCCTCAGTGGTTGCCGCAATAGGCTCTCCAGCATGCTGAA
Source organism: Schistocerca nitens (assembly GCF_023898315.1). NCBI lineage: Eukaryota > Metazoa > Arthropoda > Insecta > Orthoptera > Acrididae > Schistocerca > Schistocerca nitens. The sequence continues at coordinate 743,624,341 of NC_064617.1, forward strand.
TGAGGCCGTTAGGCCCACACAAAGAGTGCATTTCACATTCCTCCCGATTTTCTGCTGCCATTTCCCTAAAGGGTATTATTACTCGCCTTATATTTGAACTTCCAATGATTAGTAGACCCCCTACCCATTTGCATTCGCTTCCTCTTAACGCAGGACACAACAGGTTTCGCAACAGGTGAAGTGTACCTCACTGGATTGTTTTTTTTGGAAGGCAGGACCTCGAACTTGTTGACTGGTTGCATGGGTGTAACGTCCTGAGTTCTCTCTGATCCCTGTCTCCCATGTGCAAGACACCTAGACCTACCATAAACACGCTACTCACAGTTAAGTGGACGAGTAATTACTGATCCTGTATTTCCTGCAGAAGCGACAATACGCAATGGAGAAAATAGTTCTTGAGATACCTTTGGTACGTGTGGCACATGATTCTTTGTAGCCCTCCCGACAAATCTTTACGTAGCAACTTCCAACGACTGATAGTGGCCAGGGCGATTTCTAGCTGCTTATGTATAGCAATCAACTCATCCCCTGCCTGATACAACACAGAGGGGCTGCATTGTACCTGAGTTAGAAAATCCGGTTCTGGCCGAGGTACTGATTTTATCACTTCCGGTGTTAGGATACACATCCGGTGTCAGATTACAAACTTTGCTGACTTACATTCAAGGTGACCCCTCGCCCTGTCCCTGGGGAAACACTAGGAACTGATCAAGGTCACCCGAGGAAACCATCTCCCCCTCCTCTTACACCCTCTCTCCTCCGGACCAATAGGCAGACTGGACCAATAGGGGACGACCTCGCCCCTCCCTTTCTTATATCACGAACGCAGCTGTTGGGGTCTAATATTCATAGTGAGAGGATAGTGAAACGCCAGCAGCTGGGCCCAGCCATTGCTCCCAACCACAAGAGAAATAATACTGTTGGATTTGAAAGTAAGTACCTATTAGTAATCTAATTAATATTGTTATTAGAAACTGTATATATTTTTGATATACCTATGATTTGTTATTGTTACAGCAGCGCATCGCAGCCCCTTAACCAATGATATCGGAGCTGCTGGATGAGGTCATCCACTTATTACAGGCCACACTACAATAGCAGGAGACTGCAGATGGGCTTCCTGATTTATCATTCCTGGTGTCGTTCAACTATACTGTACCATTGCCGCAGCAGCAGCAGCCGCCACCGATCCATTGATGGAGCTGCCGCAGCTTACAGAACAATAGGCAAGTACCACCTAATTTTTTTAAGGGGACGTTTCATATGGAATTAATGAATTACTGTGCTGATAAACCTCTTACAATATTTGATTTTCAAACAGCTGAGCAAAACTGAACGTACTCAGACATTACTCTCTTTAATTATTCTAATCAACACTAAACTGAGACACAATATTTTTAGCGCAACGCAGTCTGACTTTCAAAAATCCCTACAATGGCCCTCACTAACAATAACCTATACCTTTCACAAATCACTTACCTCACAAAAATCTTCGTTACTCCAACTACTGCAATACAGCGAGCGCCACTACTGCCAGCTAAATAAAAGATTCAAACTACTGAAGGCACTAACTACTGATAGGCATAGTTAGCGAATGAAAGATTTTGATAGAGAACAAACAATGTATTTACCTTAATAGTGTTCAAAAGTCATATATATATAGCAGTTCATGACATCCTGTCTTACAAATGTACTGTCTCTGATGGACACACGTCCACATCATCCGCTCTCAAAATTCCGCCATCTGTCTCCCCACATCCACCACTGCTGGTGGCTCACCTCCAACTGCGCAACGCTGCGCGCTGTTAACAGCCAACTGCCCAACACTACAATAGCCAACAACAATGCAAACCAGCCACAAACTGAACGCAACACAGCCAGTGATTTTCATATAGAGCGCTACGTGGCGTTGGCGTTACCAATATAAGAACCTAAACAGCCTACTTACAATAGCATGGCTCATATATAGAAAGAAGTACATCATTCCAGAACGAAATTTTCACTCTGCAGCGGAATGTGCGCTGATATGGACCTTCATGGAAGATAGAAACTGTGTGCCGGACCGAGACTCAGAACGGGACGTTTGCCTTTTGCAGTCAAGTGCTCTACCAAATGAGCTAACCAAGCACAATTCACGACCTATTCTCACAGCTTTACTTTCGCCAGTACCTAATTTCTACCTTCCAAACTTCACAGAAGTTCTCCTGCGAAACTTGCAGTACTGTCACTCCTGGAAGAACGAATATTGTGGACACATGGCTGAGCCACAGCATGGGGGATGCACTTGCCTATGAATGATAAAGGTCCCGAGTTCGATTCTCGGTCCAGCGCACAGTTTTAATTTGCCAGGAAGTATAATATCAACGTACCCTCCGCTGCAGAGTGCAAATTTCATTCTAGAAACATCTCTCAGGCTGTGGCTAAGCCATGTCTCCATAATATCCTTTCTTCCAGGAGCGCTAGTCCTGCAAGGTTCGCAGGAGAGGTTCTGTGAAGTCTGGAAGGTAGGAGACGAGGTACTGGCCGAGGTAAAGCTTTGAGGACAGGTCATGAATCGTGCTTGGGTAGCTCAGTTGATAGAGCAATTGCCTGCAAAAGGCAAAGATCCTGATTCAAGTTTCCGTCTGGCACACGGATTTAATCCGCCCGGAAGTTTCACGAACATCACTTTTAAATACTTAGTAACGTAAATCAGTGTGAAATGTCACATAGCAGAGGTATTATCTGTATAGGAAACAGGTAGTAGTCTCCAGCTGTCAAATTCTTACATCTTTCAGTAAGTTTCCTATAAAGGTCCAAAACAAATTACAAACATTTCGCGGTTTCAGCCACTCGAACATGGAATAGGCGGTAGTCAGTCACCGTCTTGGAAGCCATGGTCCTGCAGCTGAATCCCTATAACATATCCAGAATATGCAGAACGTCGTGGTAAAGTAGTTTTCTTGAATACACCAAAGTTGTGCAGTCAGTGTTCTCCCTAAATTGCGAGATATTGGTTTGCACATCAGCGGACCTCACTCACCGCATACACTCACTGCCTTCACGTAAGTTAACGTTAAGCACAATGGGTCCGCAAGAAATGTAATCATATTTAAGTCTGTTCATATATCCTGCAGTATGTAAGTGCTTATAAATTTATAAAACTTTAGGAGCTACATGTGTTGTTCTCTGTAAAATACCCTGAATGCCAATGCGGAATGGACGAAACATCCCCTTCACAAGAGTCTTGTGGTAACCGACTGCTCCTGCAACGATGATAGAAGCCAGAGGAAGAAGAAGAATAGTTCATTACTTCCCGGTAATATATGTGCTTTAATTATAGGACCTTCAGACTGTAGGAAGACTAATCTTCTAACTTGTCAACACATCCTGAGGTGCTCCACTTTCAGAAACATTTTTTTTTTTTCAGATACTCGTCTCAAAGAAATATCAGCTACTGTAGGAGATATTGCATGGCTTGAAGGAGATACATACTTGACGTTCAGTGAAAGCAGCGATATTCCACCGCCTGAAAAAGGGAAGCCAAACATTGTATTCATATTTAAAGACACTACTGTGGAAATCCTGGGTGAGATCCGAGAATATTTTTCCTTTGGCCGTCATATGTAGGTCAATACATTTCATTTGAGCCAAACGTACCCAAGAATGACAAAGCAATTGATCGAGAAGAATGCGAAACTTATTATCACTTTCAAACAGGATTGTCTGAATTTAAGGCATGTTTACCAACAACATGTAGGAAGTGACATGTTATTCAATTAATTCGTCACAATATGTGGCGATTGCTGGAATAACTCGCAATATGGCTTTCTGATTACTGATAAAACTAGGAAATTGAATGAGTATTCCAAAATGTAACCCCGTCAGTATACTGTGGGCTATTGGCAAATATGCATGGATGCAGTGTGCTCATCCCAACGGGATAGAGCTCAAGCCAAACATACGTTTATTCGATGACAGGAAAATGAAGACAATCAACGCAGAATAATAGCAGTGTCAGGGCATCAGTTGTGAAAGCTAAATCACAGCTGAATGATAGAATCCAGCGAAATGAGCAAGCAATCAACACAAAGTCAACCGAACTGGATAGCATTATCAAGGCAGCAGTTGAGAAGGTTGAAGAGTTAAATAACAGAATCCAGCGATGAGAGACATACAGTATATAGAGGAAAAAATTCAAACAGGCAACAGAAGTGTCAATAAATTACTAACGGAACTGGATGTTTATCAAGTAAATAGCTGTGAAAACTAAGTTGTAAAAGTCCCTCATGGGGAAGATTCCATCGGCATGACTCTGATATAGGTTTATGAAGGTGGAGTTTACAGGATGAGTCACTAACTACTGCCACCAAGAATAACTCCGGAAGTATGACAGAAGTTTGTGGGACAAAAGTTGCATGGGACAACGGGGCCATAAAATGACGTTGGATTTTTTTTGCTAGGTGGGGTCGCTTCAGAGATATGACGGTCAACTTTGTTTCTTTTCAAATGGGATGCTATAGTTTGGTACTTATTTTCTGATAGAGGCTATCGAGACGAATCCAATGAAGTGTAACAGTAAGGTCTTTGAAGGTCAACGAAGGTCACGAAGGTGGCATGAACGTCCATTTACAGAAGGTGTTCGAAGTGATGACCATTGGTATCAATGCAGTGCTGCAATCTTCTAATCGTGGATTGAGTGGTATTTCTTATCACTTCGGTACTTATCAAAGCGCATGCTCTGACAATTCTCTCTCGCATATTTTCAGATGTAGTTCGAACGTCTTTATAAACAATGTCTTTTACGAATCCGCACAAGAAAAAATCCAGGGGCGTCAAGTCTGGCGCACGAGCTGCCCACGACGCATCTCCTCCGCGTCCAATCCAACGATTTGGGAATTGTCTCTGCAACTCATTTCTAGCCATCGGCGAAAAATCCGGCCACCCATCGGGTTGATACCGCATCCTGTTCCTTGTTCCTAAAGGTATTTCTTCCAATAACAGACCTAATGTTTCTTGCAGGAATGTGGTGTACTTCCTACCATTAAGATTTCCTTCGATGAAATAGGGGCATATAATAACCACGGTTTTTGGGTACAACTTGTCGCAGCCAACATGGGTTTTCAGTTGCCCAATTATGCATGTTATGCGAATTAATATCTCCATGATTCTTGAATGTAGCCTCGTCAGTAAATAAAATCAAATTAATAAATGTGTCATCCCTCTGAATCTGAAGTTGAGCCCATCGGCAGAATTCAATGCGACGCATACAATCCGTACCAGTTAATTATTGGTGGAGACTGATACGTAAGGATGATATTTATGACGACACGTCCGCAGCTCGTGGTCGTGCGGTAGCGTTCTCGCTTCCCACGCCCGGGTTCCCGGGTTCGATTCCTGGCGGGGTCAGGGATTTTCTCTGCCTCGTGATGACTGGGTGTTGTGTGATGTCCTTAGGTTAGTTAGGTTTAAGTAGTTCTAAGTTCTAGGGGACTAATGACTATAGATGTTAAGTCCCATAGTGCTCAGAGCCATTTGAACCATTTTTTTTAATGGCGTCACAGAACACGAACAACACTACTTTGGCTCATGCCAGATCCCTTGCGATTTGACGCGAACTAACACAAGGATCTCGAACCACAATGGCAAGAGCACCAATTTCAGTTTCCTCGTTAGTAACTTTCCTTTGCCGGATATGTTTGGTTCAAATGGTTCTGAGCACTATGGGACTTAACATCTGAGATCATCAGTCCCCTAGAACTTAGAACTACTTAAACCTGACTAACCTAAGGACATCACACACATCCACGCCCGAGGCAGGATTGGAACCTGCAACCGTAGCGGTCGTTGGGTTCCAGACTGAAGCGCCTAGAACCGCTCGGCCATGCCGGCCGGCCCGGATATGTATCCGATGCGTTAAAGATGCATCTGTTCTCAATTTATCATACAAATCTTTAAATGTACGACGTGTAGGGTCTCTAGCTCTCACTGAATTTCGTTGGCATTCTCCGTAAATGAGAAGCATATCGATTTGTTCTTTGAAGGAATACAGCATTCACATTCGCTTGATTAAAATACTAGCCTTACTGTTCCTATTAGTGTTGTATTCCGAAGCCCTCAAATGCTGTTTACATGTCGATGGTACGTTAGAGGGGTACGTCGTATTCGGCGAATATTTACTATTTGCATAATGTACGAGAGAGAACTGTCAGAGCATGTGCTTCTATAAGCGCCGAAGTGATAAGGAATACCACTCAATCCATGATAAGAAGATTGCAGCACTACACTGATACCAATGGTCACACATTCTGTAAGTGGGCGTTCATGCCATCATTTTGACCTTCGTTGACCTTCAAATACCTTACTGTTACACATCATTGGATTCGTCTCGATAGCCGCTATCAGAAAATAAGTGCCAGGCTATAGCATCCCATTAAAAAAAAGACGAAAGTTGACCTTCATATCTGTGACATGACCCCACCTAGCAACAAATAATCAACGTCATATTATGGGCCCCATTGTCCCATGCAACATTTGTCCCACAAACTTTTCAGCTACTATCATACTTTCGGAGTTATTCTAAGAGGCAACAGTTAGTGACTCACCCTGCATAAGTTGTGTACTGTCTTGAAGTGTGATCAGTATGCGACATATGTCGACAAAATGGAAGGTCACAGAGGTAGAGAAAGCCATTCATCGCGAAACTGTGACTCTTAAAATTGGAAAACCTGGATCGTGAACAGTCTCTCTCTGAAATGTTTAGACCCATAACGGAAAGTACTAAAGTACTCACACACTCGGTGCTGGCGTCAGATGGTAGCGGAAGAGGAGGAGGAGGAGAAGAAGAAGAAGAAGAAGCCAAGAAAGGATAGTCTATCACTGGTTTCATCAAACGTCACAATGCTAGCGAATTATATACGACATATAGGATCATTTAGGAACAGCTGTATATGCTAAGAAAGCTACCTATATGCTTAATGAAGGACATCATCCACGTTGGAAACAGAGACATTGAGCAGACACTTGGTTTAGTGGAGCTAATATTTCTAAAAACATCGAACTCTCAAAAGTATTTGCCAAAAAAGAAGAGATCATATGAGGATATTACTAATGACTAAGGCACATAGATGAGACAATGCTGCAAAAGGACGATTAAAAAGCACAACAATAGGAAATACACCAGCGTTATTAAACCAGTGTTTAGTGGTGAACATAGCGAAGGCCGTGGCGCTGACATTCAGCAAAAGAAGCTGAACACATTGCCTCTGGAGTATATATATTACAATGATCCTAACAAAATCATAGGCTGATTACGGCTATTGACAGCATAAGACACCACAGAGAATAGAGTTCACATGACTGAAAAAATATCAATCATCTCGAAGCTTTGAGAAATACATATTATAAAACAATGGAGCCGATGGTCCACGAAATCCACAGGACTGCTCGCAAAACGTTCCTGTGCAGACGAGTAACAATACATGGTTTGGATAATTCATGGAGGACAATCTCGTTTGTATGACAGAATACTCACGATTCAACAAAGGGGTTCAAATATATTATAATGGTCACAGATACGAATTTCAAAATCGCCTCGGCCCTACCTGTGAAGGCAAAGGCTGGAAAGGACGTTGCGCAGGTATTTGAACAGTTGCTGCAGCCTAGTACAAATCTGTGTCCTGACAAACTGCAGACCCGCCACAGAGGTGAATTTTACAATAAGTATTTCAAGCTGATAACGGACTGACACGGAACAAACGACTATTCAACCTTCTCCAACATGAAAGCGAGTTTATGGACAGTCTAAAAAATCATTAAAACCTGTATTTGGATGCAATTATTTATTTCGTGGTTCATACACATGGGAAGACATTCTCCCAGAAATTATTTGGGAGTATAATCGAACTGAACATCATACGATTAAGATGAGACATCGATTTAGAAGACGATGGACTTCTAAATACAGCTTACAATAGTATTAACATGGTGGATCCATGCAAGCAGAAGTCAATTTAGGTGATTTGGTGCGTATTTCGAAATACAAAATAGTATTTGAGAAGTATTACCTTCCTAACCCCTCAACGGAGATGTTTAACGTGTTTAAGGTACAGAGGACAAACCCGAGAACTTACATGTTACAGGAATATAGTGGAGCAATGGTGGAGAAATCACAGGGACTTTTTACGCAGAGTAATTAACAGAGAGATCTGAACTGGACTTGTTTGTCATTGCGTGCGCCATAACGCATCGCAGAAACCTAGCTTTAGTGAAATGATTCGGCTTCCCAGCATCACGAAACAGTTGGGTGAACGGTCGCCATTTCACATTCCCAGATACAATTTCTGTGGACCTGGAACGAAACTGAAAAAGCGTCTGGCTCATGGTGACAAAGGGATTAATTTACTTGACGAGGCCTTCCAGGGGCAAGATTTAGCCTGTGCTGCAGCTCAATATTTGGCAGACCGTCACACTGCAGATATAATTTCAACCTATAAAGTCAAGCAAATACATCAAGCAAGGAACATAGACATAGAACAGTATATTGCGGTATTCACAGTTGATAAAAGATGTTTACTACAATTCAGTTGTTTGCTAGAACAAATTTCAAACAAATAATGAACACAGATCATTGCACACTAAAGAAGAAGAAACCTGCTGAGTGTTGGAATAATTGCCCGCATCTCGTGGTCGTGCGGTAGCGTTCTCGCTTCCCACGCCCGGGTTCCCGGGTTCGATTCCCGGCGGGGTCAGGGATTTTCTCTGCCTCGTGATGGCTGGGTGTTGTGTGCTGTCCTTAGGTTAGTTAGGTTTAAGTAGTTCTAAGTTCTAGGGGACTTATGACCACAGCAGTTGAGTCCCATAGTGCTCAGAGCCATTTGAACCATTTTTTTGTTGGAATAATTGTAACCAGTCAGTGACGATGGTGGCAAAAAGTGTCTTCAAGAAGAGGAAAGAGAAAAAAGCAGTAAGAAGCCATGCCAAATTCCCTACAGTTCTGTAAATAACTAAGAATTCTAGTGGAATTATCCCATTTCTAAGTCAAGCGCTAGCGAGGCTGTAGGGAACTGGTCATGGGTGCAAGTAGCTGCCACTATAGCACGAACATTGATGAGCGCACAAAACGCACAGGTGCAACCATAGGAATCGAAATGGCATAATAGGATGACGGAGACCCTTGCTACCGGTAAAGGACCATATTTAAAACAGCACAAGAATAGCTGGGAAAGCTTCAAGGCCACCATAATCACAATGATTGTCCCATACTACAGCAAGTGTGAGCCATGTACTACCTCCAAACACGGCTTGTACATCACATGTAAAGTTCAAACGGAGTCCACGAAATACGTTTGGACCTCCAATTAATTGTTGTTTATTGAACTGTCCAGAAAGATCAATGTCTGTCGCCTTCAAAGCACGATATACAGGAACGCTGCGCCGCCAGCGACGACGGTAACCACGTCGCCGAGGCATTGCTGTGGCACGTTAATACAGAGTGTTGCGCAAGCAGCAGGAAGTGAGTTTTTGAGCAACACGCTCCTAGTAAAACTAGGGAGCGTGTCGCCCAGGCGTTTTGAATCGCGCGCCACAGGCTACCCAGCCAAGCCAACGCCCAGCGAGACACCCAGGGCTATGCGTCCGCACTCCCCGGCGTTCGCAGAGCGAATGACGCTCCGTGCTGCGGCGCAGCTGCAGCCAGCAGTCCTTATCGTGACGTCAACTTCCGGTCCATGCGCGCCAGTCCGGCGCCAGTGGGCCTTATCAGAGTGTTGCGCAAGCAGCAGGAAGTGAGTTTTTGAACTGCGCCGCAGCACGGAGCGTCATTCGCTCTGCGAACGTCGGGGAGTGCGGACGCATAGCCCTGCGTGTCTCGCTGGGCGTTGGCTTGCTACGTTTACCTGTATTAACGTGCCACAGCAATGCCTCGGCGACGTGGTTACCGTCGTCGCTGGCGGCGCGGCGTTCCTGTATATCGTGCTTTGAAGGCGATAGACATTGATCTTTCACTACCTAGTAGTGGATTATCAGTACTGATGACCTGCTTAAATACGCCAAGAAACCCGAAATCCGAAGATTTCGTGATGTGTATATGCGAAACACTTTGCCAAAGACGATTTGGAAATGCAAGGAACGGGAATCGTAAATTTAGATGTCACAGGAAGAGCTGAAACACAGTGGGTTGCATATGTTGAAAGGAAACAGTATAATGTGCTCTACTTTGACTCGTACTAGGATTTACGCCCACTGGAAGTATTCCTCTGCTTTTTTGCCGACAACTGTGTGTTCTACGATTTTCAACGCTCCCAAGACTTTGATTCATATCTCTGTGAATATTTCTGTCTGATGTTTCTCCTGAGGAATACATAAAAACAAGCTACATGCACATGATCACGTCAAATGAGCCACAGGTGTCATGTGGTACAGTCTTACTTTAAAACTGCGGTCGTCTATACTAAGTGAAAATTACTTCCCCTCTCCCCCCAATAGATCTAAGCAAGGGTCAGTGGAGTATTGCTTTGATAGGCATGGAAACTTAGTGCAAATGTTAATACGTTTAAAATAAAGATAAGGATGAAAAAACGTACAACAGACTTTAGCCAGGAAGGCATAATAGAATTACTACGCTGTTCCTAAAGGAGTTACGTTGTGGCTAATAACACCGGGATAATTCATGAGTCAGACCAACCAGGGGATATACTAACTATGAGCACGATCTGTGTCAAGTGTAATATAGCAAAGAATTCATGCACCCACGACCTATTAATACATACCATCTATAGGCTCTTCCCCACAATGGGTCTGGGATATAAATTCGTTGAGGTTCCCAGCAGTCCAATATATCTCCCTGTGACTTTCAGATATTATACCATCTTAAGTCAAGCATCATTAACAAGGACAGAAACTGGTTGATTTTTTTAGGTGAAGGAATCGAGATACATTTTCATTTGAAGCAGGAGCATTATGGGCATGTAGTTTAAAAACAGCCCACACACCAGTCAGTACTCTGCTCTGCTGCAGAAGGACAAGGCGATAATACGACAGAATTAAAGAGTTTCTCAAGTTGATAGGATTAAAACCTCGCACTGATATCACTAAAAATAACAACTCCATTTAAATATGATGAACAAATCACTCGTCAGAAATGCATCTCTCACAAACCTTTTGCCTAGTGATGTTCAATAATAACGACGAAATTAGGATTCTGATTCAGCTTCAAGATGATTTAACAATCCCAAGCAGCAGTTTTGTATACCTGGAGGAAACATTGATGGAGAATGGTGGATACGCTCAGACAGACACAGTGTGACTTATGTATAAAGCTTTCTTCTTCTTGTTTCAAAAAATATGAAACGAACTTAATGGCGTTACAGCCGAACTCACAAGAGAGATAGGAACTGCAACAACACTCCTGACTTACGTATCCAGCATCAAATTCAGACCTGGAGGTTCTACAAAATGTAGAATGGCTCATGAAAAGTCAATAAGTAATAACTTCTGTATTAACATCCCTCTTAAAATGCTTATGGGGTTCTTTGAAGGCAATAAACTATCATCCATTATGATTGCTAAGCAGGGACTCACATTCTTTCGATGAGCTACAGATGATAATGCATACATCCAAGAAGTGCAAGCAGCAGAAAATAAAACTGTTTTAGACAAATTAGTGTGCAAAGTACCACACATTTCTGTATCAGATGAGCCCCACCAGAAACTTTTATGTGAGCTGTACTTTGAAGTTCAGCTGCCACTAAGATTCCGTTTGTGGGAACTCTACGAGTATCCAGTTTGACCGACGACTTCAAGATGTACCTAGTCGATTAAGACATCTGTTCGTCTAGAAACGCCTCGATTCATTATTCTGAGGCTGCAGACAGACAGGAGAGCAAACGCATCTAAGGATTACGGTGTATTTGACAACGGTAACATAACTTGTGCAAAAGTGTTCCTGAATTCAGTAAGTTACCTATATGATAATCTACAACTTGACTGAAACGATAACAATATCGGTCTATTGTACAAGATGTATTTCAGATCTCGATCTTCTTACTATGAGGGGGATGAATTTGGATGTATGCTAAGCCCACGGAAGTTTAAAGAAATAGCACCAGTTGCTGTGATTGATGGTGTGAAGTAAAACGAAAGTATCAAGACAGGCTCTATAGGCATCCACATTGAATTTGAATCACCAGACAATTTTGCTCCAAACTCAGTAGGATGTGCATTACTGTTGTATTATCGTGTTACTAATTACTCATCTCTCACAGGAACTGTGCAGCGAAGAGTATAAATGCAGTGGTGCTATTTCACACCAGAGGCACACTACGATGGCACCCGAAAGTGTGAACACTGTCGTGGATGTGCAGGGGTTGGACGAAGAGTTTGGATAACTTGTGTTCAAAGATATAGCATTTCTTGTATTCTAAAACACTGCACGAGGATTGACAACGTTCTCATCAATCGTCTTCACCCAGACTGTTTAGAACAGTACACAGTGCCAAGATACTCGCTCGATGGCAGCCTGGTTAACTCACAACCATCATGGAAAGTGGAAGGACGACGACGGATTGCAGTATGAAGATATGGTGGCTTCGCTCTAAATCTACAATCAGAATGACAGTGTTGTATACGTGAAAGGCCGCGAAAAGTTTTTGTGGCGTCAGGATATTTTCAAAATTGCATCAATAAGGAATCTTGAAGATTATAAGTGCCCAACTATTTGGAAACTCGGGAAAAGTATGGTGATGGGCATTTAAGTTCAAATGGTTCAAATGGCTCTGAGCACTATGGGACTTAATTTCTGAGGTCATCAGTCCCCTATAACTTAGAACTACTTAAACCTAACTAATCTAGGAACACCACACACATCCATGCCCTAGGCAGGATTAGACCCTGCGACCGTAGCAGCAGCGCGGTTCCAGACTGTAGCGCCTAGAACCCCTCGGCCACCCCGTCCGGCAGACATTTAAGTGATTATATTTGTACCTCATAAAATGTAAATATACTTTTAAATTAGATTATGAATAAATGATAGTATCTTTCTTTTAAAATGTATGTTTTTTAATTCACATTGTCTTCCTCCTCTTACAGGGTTCAGTATTCATTATAAAGTACTTGCCTGCTTCACTAACTACCGGAGTTACAATTCTTGAAGCCTCCTCAGTATGTTTCTGGAAGCACCAGCTCTTCACAGCTGCCTGTACCCAAAGACCACCATGAGTCATTCTGCACACCGCACAATAATTTAATACATGAGCTGAGTACACATCTCTGCAGGAAAATGTATGTTCTTTCTCACCATCACTGCAACGGCTACTCGTATGTGAGCGCAGCACAAATGTGAGCGGAGCACAACGGAGAAAGTGCTCGGCACAGAGCTGCCTCGCTCGGCCATGCCCAGAGTAGCATTCAAGTCTGCACTGGCTGCCGGCGATGTCGCAGTCAAATGGGGGTGCCTCTTCAGTCAGCGACGGCCGCAAGGCCGATGGCCAGTTGCCTGCTGGTGCTGGCTCATGAGTATGTGGGTAGTGATTCAACCAAAACGGATAAGTCCCGCAAACCATTGGAGAATATTCGCTGGATACAGTGCATCACATGTAAGATCTTGAATATGATACACTGCACATCTTCATTGAGCCGGCCGCTGGTGGCCGAGCGGTTCTGGCGCTACAGTCTGGAACCGCGCGACCGCTACGGTCGCAGGTTCGAATCCTGCCTCGGGCTTGGATGTGTGTGTTGTCCTTAGGTTAGTTAGGTTTAAGTAGTTCTAAGTTCTAGGGGACTTATGACCTCAGCAGTTGAGTCCCATAGTGCTCAGAGCCATTTGAACCATCTTCATTGAAACAAAATAATACTGATGTTGCAAGGCGGCGGAAGACCGCTGGCCAGTTGCCTGCTGGTGCTGGCTCATGAGTATGTGGGTAGTGATTCAACCAAAACGGATAAGTCCCGCAAACCACTGGAAGAATATTCGCCGGATGCAGTGCAACACATGTATGACCTAGAATATGATATACTGCGCATCTTCATTGAAACGTAATAACAGTACTGATGTTGCAAAGCGGCGGAAGAATGTACTATTACTTTGATCATAGGATTGAACCTGTAATACTTCCGGGAGGATAGGGTGTAGATATGCAGTACCAATAAAAGCTAGCCTTTAGCACTCTAGACTGTATAACACTCCCTAGACACAGAAACTGGGCTGGATATTTAACGACCGTGTGCCTAAACCCACGTACCTGGTCCTTCCCGTGGCGGTTGGTCTGCTGCTCTCTGCACTGCCTGCTATTATGTGTCCTGTAATAACTATTGTCTAGCAGGGAGAGGAGCCACTCACACCAACTTGATCTGGTAGAATTCACTGTATTCTGTTAAACACTCACACAGGGTGAGGCTGCAGCTGCACTGTTCACAATTAACATTATTCCACAATGGACTTGATCAGCATTTGTACTCCAAGTACGTGTCCATTGTGGCGTATAAAGTTACTGTCTAAACGATGGCATCCAATGCAAAAAAACACGGTGCATACAAAATAAAATAATCACTGTTCAATTGATATTTTATCAGTCGACGATTGTCACACTTCTAATAACAGTACTAAACAATTCAATAGCTTATAACACGAGCCTGCGCGTGACCGAATCGCGACGCAGGTGCTCCATAAAATTTCGGGTACGATATACGACCGAGAAAGTACCTGCACCCGTGATATTCAGCCTGTCAAAACGATATGCGTTTCTTTCACTTATAACTTGTAATTAGTATCATACTAGTCCACATTATTTTTCCGTAACCGTCGTGATGCGGTTGATTGTTGTTCTCCCGACATGACACACGAAACCGAGAAACATCACGTTTTGGATAAACATTGATACTGCGTCGTGAACACTGAAATTAAACGCAAAACTAGCGTGGCAAACATTTTCAATTACTTCATCATAACTTGTAAGATACGTGCTGCAGCCACGGCATCAACACAACATAGAGGCGACTATCGATAGTCAACGATAAAATTCTGTGCTTACATTCCCGCACAGAAATGTTTTCGGATTCTTCTAGAGAAATAAAAAAAAAAATTAAACCCCTCTGGTGGTGGCGATTGGGGAGGGCGGTTGTGTAACACTCCGTCCCATGGATAATGTCACAGTCGACTGATTACCGCAAAGCCATGCCATGATATGCAAACAAATGTCAAGAAATTTAATATTATAGCACATACAAGAAATCATAAACACTTAAAAACCTACCTACAGCGCAGCCCACTACAGAAAAGAGTAATCACAATTATAAGATAAAGAAAAATACAGAAGCAAAGTACAATATCATTTAAGTTCCTGAAGAAGAAGATATAGATGCATAAACGCTATGTAATCACAGTGATTTTAAATACACCGCTGACACCGTCAGAACAAGAAAAAAATTTTTTTTGCACTTACACATCAGCACTTGGTCTTCCACACACAAAAAACTTCATTAATCACAGTACTGCACCCCTATGGCGTTCATTACACGGAAAAATAGAGAAAGAGTTGGTCTGTTGCAGCGCTGCCAGCTCGTAGCTGCATATTACATGACCGCTGAAACAGCAATACTGTACTTGAACAACCAGACATCAGACAATCAGACATGGTGTACATGAAACAAACGTAACAATTCCTTTTCAGTGTTGACCTACTCTTAAACTACGCATCCTATCTTCAACTTACATCTACTCACAGTAGCCCTTACAGTTTGCTCAACTAGCTTTAACAGGAATCCGTGAATTAAAGTAGTATCTACAAAATTTTAAATGAGCCTGCGCACACTGCAAAAATGTACATTGCTGTGCCTAAGCACGATAGCAGCTGGTCTCCATAGTGGAGCGAGGAAAATGCCATAATGCCATATTTCAGACACCAGTGAAAGATTTACATTTGGCTGAGGTAACATATGTCTGAAGTGATATACTTCTTGCAATAGATGCACAGACCTTCATATAACTGTTTGCTTGCGCGTGTCCTAATGGCATGACAATGTGTAGTTACTTTTATTCTGAAGAAGGTTGGGTTATCCCAACATGAACCTAGGTAAATCTAGTTAAACTTTGCAACTGAGGCTGTTGGTTTTTAAAATTAAAATTAATATTTATACAGTTGCTGACAATACCACGAAATGTTGAAAATATTGAAATTCGAGTGTTCCACAACCATCATCTTCAAGGTCTTGGGAGCAGGCGGTGCGACAGATCACTGGTCACCTACTCATCACCGTGCTTCAACCATTTTCCACAGATGCTCACGACAGCAGCATGCATGAGTTGCTTGATCCCAAGCGCCAGGCCATAGCAACTTTTCTTTCATATGTCAGTGGATTTCCCCCTTTGTGGCCTGTATCGTCGCTAGAATAGTTCCCCATTGGTCTCTGATCTACTTCATACTATCCTTACTGCCTCATGTGCCTGTGATGCCATTTGGCAACATTAGATCCTGCAGTAGGCACATGTCATAAACTTAAGGCTCACCAGTGTCATTTAGTGCAAAGATTTCATCTTCTGTAACAGCCTCAGCCTGTCACCGACCCTGTTCCAGATGGTTCAAGGGGACACACGGACATTGCCCTTTCGCATGGTCAGCGCCGATCAACAGCATTTAAACCCCGGCCCAGCCGAGTATACCAGGCTCGGCACAGAAGGGCTTCATAAGGCCAAATTCATTCTGGGATGCAGCCAAAAAAGGGTAGGGCAGGTCAACGCAGAGAAAGAAATACTTTGCGACACAGTATGTGCGCATATTGGTCCTTACGGGGCCTTCCGTGTGTCGGTTGTCGCTGTGAGGTCTACTGACACAGCCACTGACACTGCTGGGACATCTGCCTGACTGCCCGTGCCCTGGTAGCGAGCACGCTACCGCCGTCTCGACGGGACTACTCGCCATCGCCAGCCACCTGACGCCGCCCTCCAACTATCGGTTTAGCGTTGATCTCCTGGCAGTGCCACGACCTGTCTCAGTGGAGAAGAAGCTGCAGTCTGTCCCGTGCCGCAACGCAGCTGAGCCATGTGGTTGTTACGGACGCCACTGACGTCACAGTTCCAGCGTTCCTTTGTGATGCCTGGACAGTAAGCCACCGCTGAAGCAGCGCTTATTGTCCGCGCGCCATTTATTCCTTGCCTGGTGCTACAAGACCACAATATCACGAGAGAACATTGGGCCATGCCAGAGAGGAGGATGCACTCAAAAAATTCAGTAAACTGATTAGATTATTGTTTGTATAACAAAAATATGTCCATGGAGAGCGTAATTACCCTGAAGAGGAATAGAGACCATACAGTGAGGTCTGGTGCTTTTTATGGAGTTGCCTATGAGCACCGTAGAAAGCTAATGATTTCCTTATGATCAAACTGATCTCTGCTGTTCTTGGGCTGTGAGCATCAACATGACTGCCTTGGGCACCCATATCAGTGATTGACCAAGGGTGATTCTAGTCAGTAGATCAAGCTGGTCACTCCACACTGAGACAGGTCTATGTACTGGAGTGTTGTATTTTAGGTTGCAATCCTAACACATTGTCATGCCATTAGGACACGTGCGAGCAAACAGTTATATGAAGGTCTGTGCATCTACTGCAAGAAGTATATCACTCCGGACAGATGTTACCTCATCCAAATGTAAATCTTTCACTGGTGTCTAAAATATGGCATTACGTCTTCCTGCCAAAGAGGACCGCATCTGTTGTCACTTTCTATGCTGAACCTCGTAAGCGGCCCTGCTATGATAATAATAATAATAATTGTTTGATATGACATTACACTGCACTTCAGTAGGTGATAGGAAAGCTTATTTTACTACTGTGGTCTATACCAACTACTGGAAACTTCAGTACACGCTTCTCCTCCTTCCTTGGCACTGTCGTATACAGAGATTCTGAAATATTTCAACACAATGTGAAGTTCGACACTGAGGGAAATGTAAGACAGTTCTCAAGACATCGGCTTCGATCATACAATGAAGTCTTTCACGATCAGAATGAAGCTTTCACGATCAGATCTCTTAGCCGCCAGCGAGTCTTCTAGGTTGTACGACCAAGGTCCATGAAACTTTTCCGTTTCTAGTGCTTCATCCAAATTTGCACTGGACGTCTTCAGACGAGTTCCTGGGTCCGCTGATTCGGCAAGACTCAGCAGAATGAGCGGCGCTTCTGAAGATGTCCATTTCAGATTTGGACAAAGCACTGAGAATGGAAAAGTTTCATGGACCATGTCCATACAACCTGGAAGAGTCATCGCCAAATATCAGTTATATTCTGAAATTTGTTCTTTCTCAGGCCGACACCGTTCACAGACTGTCGTCACTCAAAAATGTGAGTCACGTTTACAACCAAACCACACAAGTCCACTAACTGATTTCTCATGAGCATTATGACAAGCCTCCTTGTTCATCAACACGTCATGGCTGATGTATAGGAATATACATTTGTAATATACAGAAAGTGGCTTAACTTGTGCACTGAACGCATCGTTGGCACTATTACATGGCACACACGTACACTCACCCAAGTTATTGCCATTTACCACTCAAATAAACTTTTCAACTTTCCATTATTCTCTATAGGGGAATCCCAAAACACCTTTCTTTTTGCGGCAACCTCCAGTGATCGCGCGCCACAGAAAGCAATGCAATGCAGCGCTAACGGCAGACTGACGATATATACGACGATATGCAGCTTAAAATCCGGATTCATGCGTGAAGGGAATGGTCCTCCATTCATCTTTAACAAATTGTGTATGTTGCCAGTGTAAAGCAGTGAGCACTATACTTGTGTACTTACAGGGTGTTTCAAAAATGACCGGTATATTTGAAACGGCAATAAAAACTAAACGAGCAGCGATAGAAATACACCGTTTGTTGCAATATGCTTGGGACAACAGTACATTTTCAGGCGGACAAACTTTCGAAATTACAGTAGTTACAATTTTCAACAACAGATGGCGCTGCAAGTGATGTGAAAGATATACACTCCTGGAAATTGAAATAAGAACACCGTGAATTCATTATCCCAGGAAGGGGAAACTTTATTGACACATTCCTGGGGTCGGATACATCACATGATCACACTGACAGAACCACAGGCACATAGACACAGGCAACAGAGCATGCACAATGTCGGCACTAGTACAGTGTATATCCACCTTTCGCAGCAATGCAGGCTGCTATTCTCCCATGGAGACGATCGTAGAGATGCTGGATGTAGTCCTGTGGAACGGCTTGCCATGCCATTTCCACCTGGTGCCTCAGTTGGACCAGCGTTCGTGCTGGACGTGCAGACCGCGTGAGACGACGCTTCATCCAGTCCCAAACATGCTCAATGGGGGACAGATCCGGAGATCTTGCTGGCCAGGTTAGTTGACTTACACCTTCTAGAGCACGTTGGGTGGCACGGGATACATGCGGACGTGCATTGTCCTGTTGGAACAGCAAGTTCCCTTGCCGGTCTAGGAATGGTAGAACGATGGGTTCGATGACGGTTTGGATGTACCGTGCACTATTCAGTGTCCCCTCGACGATCACCAGTGGTGTACGGCCAGTGTAGGAGATCGCTCCCCACACCATGGTGCCGGCTGTTGGCCCTGTGTGCCTCGGTCGTATGCAGTCCTGATTGTGGCGCTCACCTGCACGGTGCCAAACACGCATACGACCATCATTGGCACCAAGGCAGAAGCGACTCTCATCGCTGAAGACGACACGTCTCCATTCGTCCCTCCATTCACGCCTGTCGCGACACCACTGGAGGCGGGCTGCACGATGTTGGGGCGTGAGCGGAAGACGGCCTAACGGTGTGCGGGACCGTAGCCCAGCTTCATGGAGGCGGTTGCGAATGGTCCTCGCCGATACCCCAGGAGCAACAGTGTCCCTAATTTGCTGGGAAGTGGCGGTGCGGTCCCCTACGGCACTGCGTAGGATCCTACGGTCTTGGCGTGCATCCGTGCGTCGCTGCGGTCCGGTCCCAGGTCGACGGGCACGTGCACCGTCCGCCGACCACTGGCGACTACATCGATGTACTGTGGAGACCTCACGCCCCACGTGTTGAGCAATTCGGCGGTACGTCCACCCGGCCTCCCGCATGCCCACTATACGCCCTCGCTCAAAGTCCGTCAACTGCACATACGGTTCACGTCCACGCTGTCGCGGCATGCTACCAGTGTTAAAGACTGCGATGGAGCTCCGTATGCCACGGCAAACTGGCTGACACTGACGGCGGCGGTGCACAAATGCTGCGCAGCTAGCGCCATTCGACGGCCAACACCGCGGTTCCTGGTGTGTCCGCTGTGCCGTGCGTGTGATCATTGCTTGTACAGCCCTCTCGCAGTGTCCGGAGCAAGTATGGTGGGTCTGACACACCGGTGTCAATGTGTTCTTTTTTCCATTTCCAGGAGTGTAGAAGACAACGCAGTCTGTGGGTGCGCCATTCTGTACGTCGTCTTTCTGCTGTAAGCGTGTGCTGTTCACAGCGTGCAAGTGTGCTGTAGACAACATGGTTTATTCCTTAGAACAGAGGATTTTTCTGGTGTTGGAATTCCACCGCCTAGAACACAGTGTTGTTGCAACAAGACGAAGTTTTCAACGGAGGTTTAATGTAACCAAAGGACCGAAAAGCGATACAATAAAGGATCTGTTTGAAAAATTTCAACGGACTGGGAACGTGACGGATGAACGTGCTGGAAAGGTAGGGCGACCGCGTACGGCAACCACAGAGGGCAACGCGCAGCTAGTGCAGCAGGTGATCCAACAGCGGCCTCGGGTTTCCGTTCGCCGTGTTGCAGCTGCGGTCCAAATGACGCCAACGTCCACGTATCGTCTCATGCGCCAGAGTTTACACCTCCATCCATACAAAATTCAAACGCGGCAACCCCTCAGCGCCGCTACCATTGCTGCACGAGAGACATTCGCTAACGATATAGTGCACAGGATTGATGACGGCGATATGCATGTGGGCAGCATTTGGTTTACTGACGAAGCTTATTTTTACCTGGACGGCTTCGTCAATAAACAGAACTGGCGCATATGGGGAACCGAAAAGCCCCATGTTGCAGTCCCATCGTCCCTGCATCCTCAAAAAGTACTGGTCTGGGCCGCCATTTCTTCCAAAGGAATCATTGGCCTATTTTTCAGATCCGAAACGATTACTGCATCACGCTCTCTGGACATTCTTCGTGAATTTGTGGCGGTACAAACTGCCTTAGACGACACTGCGAACACCTCGTGGTTTATGCAAGATGGTGCCCGGCCACATCGCACGGCCGACGTCTTTAATTTCCTGAATGAATATTTCGATGATCGTGTGATTGCTTTGGGCTATCCGAAACATACAGGAGGCGGCGTGGATTGGCCTTCCTATTCGCCAGACATGAACCCCTGTGACTTCTTTCTGTGGGGACACTTGAAAGACCAGGTGTACCGCCAGAATCCAGAAACAATTGAACAGCTGAAGCAGCACATCTCATCTGCATGTGAAGCCATTCCGCCAGACACGTTGTCAAAGGTTTCGGGTAATTTCATTCAGAGACTACGCCATATTATTGCTACGCATGGTGGATATGTGGAAAATATCGTACTATAGAGTTTCCCAGACCGCAGCGCCATCTGTTGTTGAAAATTGTAGCTACTGTAATTTCGAAAGTTTGTCCGCCTGAAAATGTACTGTTGCCCCAAGCATATTGCAACAAACGGTGTATTTCTATCGCTGCTCATTTAGTTTTTATTGCCGTTTCAAATATACCGGTCATTTTTGAAACACCCTGTATTTCCCAAACAGCAAAATCTTTCTGGGCAAAGATAGTAACTGTTGCTATGAGGCAAAGTGCGGGAACCGGCTGAAGGTTGCTGAAGGTTAATTTTGCCGAGGTATGTATTTTGCCAGCCAAAGATACTCATTATCAAAAATCATTGCGAAACATTTTACGACCTAAATAGTGCTACTGCCAGACAATATTGTTGTGAGTATACACATTTCCAATAGAAATTTAATCTGTCATTTTAGGTTCCTGGTTAACCACATCATCGGAAACTGTGGTATATTCAGAAAAAATGGCCAAATGTTTGCGACAGTCAAGGAACACGAATATCATTCCTGGTCCTTTCACTGCTAACATTTAAGCTGTATTCTTAGGCTCCTGACTAACCATACCAATGGAAATCGCGACTTATTAGAAAAAAAACGGCCAAATATTTGTGACAAACAAGAACAGGAATGTGATTGCTGGTTCTTTCACGCACAGGAATTTCATCCTTCGTTTTCTAATTAGACAAAAGTTGCAAAATCTAAGAAATCCATTCCTGAGAAGGCGCACTCTTATATGTAAATTACGTATCATATTGTACAACATACTTCTGTTACATGAATAAGGAAATCCCAGAATATGTTACAAACGCTAAGATAAAAAAAAATAGCGTGTAGCAGGACATGTATCTACTTCCGCACATCCCATAATACACAATTTACAATATTTCCAGCGCATTATACTGAAGGTTTGCAATCTGCAACTTCAGGATTGTCCCTCTAAGAGCCACTTGATGCTTTTACCTCTAACGCACCATTATTGGCATTTAATTGTAAGAAACCGGGCCGATGGTGAGGTTTTTGGGATAAATCTTCAGTGTGCCGTTGCCTTAAAATGGCAAACTATAATAACAATACTGCGAAATACAACGAATCTGTCTCATGGACGCATCGAGTGACATGTCATTTTGACGTCAGCTCCTAGTACATTGAGCATGGCGCTACGTTCATCCTCTACAGAAGCTCTTGGTACAGAAACTTTTAGCTGAGAAGCCGCTCATTGGCTAACAGCATAGCGAATTTATAACAACTGCACTGCGTACCTCACTGCGGCCCTTTATAGACGCGTCACTATCAGCGCAGAAAGATACTACTCGCCTGGTCGCTACAACATGTGCAGGCCACAATGATATGAGTAGTTCTATACCTCGTACTGGATTACGACAAGCACTGACAAAGGCGGGCGTCGTAGATGTTGGTCATTCTTGGCTGATTCGTTCCGAAACCGAAACCGACATCAGAAATTGTTGGCATAATCTATGAATAACGGAAATATAAACACTTAAACAACAGAATACTTCAGTGTTCGAGTGGCTTCTATTCCGTCATTGACCTTCCATCGCAGTTTCTCCAGCAAATGTTGTCTCGACATTGTTCGATGAGACTGACTCTCCTACCCGACTTCCCTCACCGTCACAGCACTGTTGTTCTGTGTTGTTGACCGCAATGTACTGATGATGCAAGATAGATGGGAGCCGTTGGTTTACACCTGGTAATTTTGTGCAGTGCTATTGTAGAAACGTGCAAGTAATTTTATATTTTCCTGAGTGTTTTTTCATGATTTACAGC